>NC_081407.1:921362061-923862061 GCF_030272615.1 Cryptomeria japonica
CTCCAACATCATTGGGTAGTGTTTTGAATGTGGAGAACAGAGGAAGATCAAAGGAAAGAGGAAAAGGCCCTGGGAATGAGAAGTCACGAGGGAAGTCAAAGAAAGGACGCTCTCAATCTAGAGGAAAGAAAGATTGTTGGTACTGCGGAAAGCCTGGTCATCTAAAGAAAGACTGTTGGTCTCGAAAAAACAAAGGAGACAAAAATGAAAATGACAGTAAGGAAGCTAATATTGCAAGTAATACTTTACAAGATGCTTTAATCTTATGTTTGGATAATGTTAATGATTCCTGGGTAATAGATTCTGGGGCTTCATTTCATGCTACACCCCATAGAAAATATTTTCTAGATTATGTTCAAGGTGATTTTGGACAGGTATATTTGGGTGATGATGAGTCCTGTCAAATTGTTGGAAAAGGAAAGATAAAGATCAAGTTGCAGAATGGTAATGATTGGTTTCCGCAGGAGGTAAGACATGTTCCTAATTTAAGAAGAAATTTAATTTCTGCAGAGCAACTAGGTAGTGAAGGTTGCATAGTTACCTTCTCAGATAGTATTTGGAAGGTCACTAAAGGATTGTTAGTAGTTGCTAAAGGTGCGAAGGTAGACACATTACATCTGTGTACTGGTAACACTTACTCTACCTTAGCTGCTACAGATAAAGTTACTGTAGGGATAACAACAATAAATGTTGCAAGAACAGATTCGATAATGTGGCACCATAGGCTTGGGCACATGAGTGAGAAAGGGATGAAAATCCTTCACTCCAAAAATCTATTGCCAGGACTAAAGAAGATTGATTTAGAGTTTTGTGAAAACTGTGTTTATGGTAAACAGAAAAGAGTCAAATTTCTCAAGGTTGGGAAAGAGAAGAAGAGTGAGAAGTTAGAGCTTGTACATTCAGATGTATGGGGACCGGCTCAGGTATCATCTCTTGGTAGTTCTTGTTATTATGTTATTTTTATTGATGACTCAACCAGAAAAACATGGGTATATTTCCTAAAGCAAAAATCAGATGTTTTTGAAATTTTTAAGAAATGGAAAGCTTTGGTTGAGAATGAGACAGGAAAAAAGTTGAAGTGTCTCAAATCGGATAATGGAGGTGAGTATTGCAGCAAAGCATTTGAAGATTACTATTCCTTAAATGGGATTTGAAAGCAGAAGTCAGTTCCAGGAACTCCACAGGAAAATGGTGTGTCAGAGAGAATGAATAGGACCATCATAGAACGTGCGAGGAGCATGAGATTGCATGCTGGATTGCCCTTACATTTTTGGGCAGATGCTATACATACTACTGTCTATTTGATAAATAGAGGACCTTCAACCCCTTTGGATGGTGGTATTCCAGAGGAGGCATGGACTGGTAAAAAGGTAAATTATTCTTTTCTAAAAACTTTTGGTTGCGAAACTTTTGTCCATGTTGATAAAGAAAACAGAACCAAGCTTGATGCTAAATCTCAGAAATGTACTTTCATTGGATATGGGATAGATGAATATGGCTATTGGTTATGGGATTTTGAAAATAAGAAAATAATTAGAAGTAGAGATGTTATATTCAATGAGAAGGTTATGTATAAAGAACAGATGCAGGAAAAGAAGCATGAATAGGACAAACAAGAATATGTGGTGTTGGATGAGATTCCTGAAAATGAAATGCCATAGGTACCTGATACTCAGCAAAAACAGATTTTTCCACAAACTCCCGCAAGTGTTAGACGTTCTACGAGGACAAGTAGACCCCTTAAAAAATTTTCTCCTTCTTTGTATTCTATTTTATTAACGGATTCTGGTAAACCAGAAGAATATGAAGAAGCAATGCAGGTGGATGCCAAACAACAGTGGCAGCTAGGCATGAAAGAGGAGATGGACTCCTTGATGAAAAATAAGACTTGGGAATTAGTCCCTTTACCTGTAGAAAAAAGAGCCTTGCCTAACAAATGGGTTTATCGGCTGAAGGAGGAGGAAGGAGGTCAGAAAAGATATAAGGCCAGACTTGTGGTAAAAGGTTTTGCACAGAAAAAGGGTATAGATTATGATGAAATATTTTCTCCAGTTGTAAAAATGACTTCAATTAGAACCGTACTTAGTCTTGTGGTTGCAGATGATTTACATCTTGAACAATTAGATGTCAAAACAACTTTTCTCCATGGAGATTTGGAGGAGGAAATTTACATGTTGCAACCATAGGGATATGAGGTCAAAGGTAAGGAGAACTTGGTGTGCAGGTTGAAGAAAAGTTTGTATGGCCTAAAGCAAGCACCTCGACAATGGTATTTAAAATTTGATAGTTTCATGGCTGAACACTGTTATCATAGATGTCATTCTGATCATTGTGTATATTTTAAGAGATTTGATAATGACAGTTATATTATCCTGTTGCTTTATGTTGATGACATGCTTGTTGCTGGGTCTAACATGCAACATATAAATGATCTTAAACAGAAATTAGTCAGGTCATTTGCTATGAAGGATTTGGGTGTAGCTAAGCAAATTCTCGGTATGAGGATTACACGGGATAGGAAAAATAGAACCTTGAATTTGTCCCAAAGTGAGTATATAAAGAAGGTGTTGAAAAGATTTAACATGCAGGATGCAAAAGCAGTTAGTACACCTTTGGCTAGTCATTTCAAATTGACTAAGGAGATGTGCCAAAAGGCACAAGAAGAGGTTAATAAAATGTGTAACATCCCGTATTCATCAGCTATTGGCAGTCTGATGTATGCAATGGTATGCACAAGGCTAGATATTGCACATGCAGTGGGAGTTGTGAGCAGGTTTATGAGTAATTCGGGTATGGAACATTGGAATACTGTGAAATGGATTCTTCGGTATTTGAAAGGAACTACTATGAAGGCATTATGTTTCAAAGGATCTAATGCTGCTCTAAGTGGCTTTGTTGACTCTGATCTGGCAGGTGATATTGATTCACGGAGGAGTACTACAGGGTATGTTTTTACTATAGGGGGAACTGCAGTCAGTTGGATTTCTAGGCTGTAAAAGGTTGTTGCACTTTCAACCACTGAAGTTGAGTATGTTGCTGCTACAGAAGCCAGCAAAGAGATGATTTGGTTGTAATGTTTTCTGAAGGAATTGGGTCAGACACAAGAGGATAGCCCATTGTATACTGATAGTCAGAGTGCCATTCATCTTGCGAAGAACTCTGCTTTTTATTCAAGGACAAAGCACATTCAGCTCAGGTACCACTTCATCCGGATTATTTTGGAGGAGGGTCAGTTACAGCTTGAGAAGATTCACACAAGTGAGAATCCTACCGATATGTTCACAAAGGTAGTTCCACAGGAGAAGCTGATTTCTTCATCAGTTTCTGTTGGTCTTCTTGATTGATAATTGTGGAATTTATACCAGTCAAGTCCTAGTGTTTTATCCAGCGGATGTTGCATGTATAGTGGTGTTGTGTAGTATCAGTCTCCAAGTGGGAGATTGTTGAAATGTGGCAACTGATCAGAAAAGTATTGTACACTCAGCACGTATCTTCACTGGGGTCCGGGGCCGGGCCGGGTCCCGGGCAGGGGTTTGGGGGCGACAGCCCCTGAGAAATTTTTTTTTGCCGTTTTTTGTTGATGAAAATCGACATTGTAATAAAACCCTAAAAAAGGCCGACTTTGTTTGTTGCCCGAAAAATGCATGTTATAAGTGACTGGGATGCTTAAGGCATTGTAAGGTTGATGTACTATTTTTGCTTGATAATAAGAAAGATTGGATGACTGTGTATGGTGGACGTAACCCATTCTGGGTGAACCACGTTAAATCTTTGTGTTATCTATGTCCTGTTTTATCTCTTTATCTTTTGTATTTAAATCTGTATATAATTGTTAGTTCATATTTGCTTCAGATCTGCTTGAAACCCTAACAAATACTTGCCATTTCGGGCAAAAATTAGCCTCTGAGCGAATTAATCACTCATGTGCCTCTGTCATCTAAATTTTTTGAATTTTTTATATAGTCTCAACTATATATTTAATTTGATTTTAACTTTGATTTTTCTAAATTTTTGTCCTTATTTTTCATCTGACACCCTGCCACATGGTAGCCTGTGATTTTCTCGCAGGGTCTACTAGTCACCACCTGTCTGTCAGGTCTGCCACCTCAACAGTCTGGTCTCAATCTTTCAGTGGAATTTCTTCTTCGGCGAGTGGTCTATAGGTCTCATCGAACACGCACTTTCATCGAAACTGCTGGGCCCACCATGGATTGCCACCTCAGAAGTCTGGTCTCAGTCTTTCGGTGGAATTTCTTCTTCGGCGAGTGATCTATAGGTCTCATCGAACATGCACTTTTATCGAAACCATTGGGCCCACTGCGGACCACCACCTTGAGTGCCATGTCACTGCTCCATCATCGCCACCCGGACCTACCACTGGACTGCCACCTAACTGGGACCCACCTGCTGGACCGCCATCGGACCCGCCACATCACGTTTCGCCATTTCACGATGGCTAATGGACGTGCATCTTCGGCTCACGAAATCACGTCGGTTGTCCATCTTCATGGAACTTTCTCACTCTTTAATCTTTCACCATTTTGCAATAGGTAACTCTTGATCATCTTCCCTTTGCGAAGTCATGATAGCCATTGGATCTCCTGCAACTTGCTCGCTGGTTAATCTGCTCCTTCTCTGGAAAATTTGCCTACCTAGGGATCTATGCCTATGTGGGGTCCATCTGGTCGCCACTTGTTGGCCTCCTTGGTCACCTCGGGAAGTGCACCCATGCGCGTAGGGTCCACTTGGGCGCCAATCAACACCATCCTTCAAAAGCCTCTTGAGGCTTTGACATATTACTAGTGTGGGGTTTTGCTTATAAATACAAAAATACCTCATCGCCCAACCAATGAGGGATATTTTTTTTTTGCCTGTTTCACTGGTTTGTTCACTTGCTTGGAAGTTTTAATGGCTTTCTTGCTGCCAATATGCATTTACACTTGCCAACGCAACTTGCTTGAAGCTTTCAAATCCTTTTAAACGCCACACTCTGTAGGGAAAATTAGCTTTTCATTTAATTTATGTTTCAAACCCTTCAAACTCCTTCAGGCACATTCTACGTAGAGAGGAATGCTGGCAAAGTCACGTGGAGCTGGGCAATAGACCTGTAGATGTATCTGATTGGAAATCTATGTTTCTCCTCCGCTACAGTTCACCTCACTTCATAGCCACGTACAGGGAGTTTAGACTTTGGGTGAACACTAACCAATGGCATTAACTTTTGAAATTTAATGCCCATTTACATGCCATGCAGGGAGGAGGATGTTGCTGTTACTTGCACTTTTCTCAGAGTTTTATGCTTTACTAGACACCATACCACGTGCCATGCTACAACAGAGAGGGAAATTGCTAGGTCTTCAATGCCTCTCCTCCAAACACCACGCACATGAAGGGAGGAAATATTGTTGTTGCATTGTTCGTGGGGGCTTGGAAATACACTTGCTGTTTATACTTTACTTTAAAGGTTCCCACGCTACCCTTGTCACCATGGTGACTGCATGTATTGTCTTGGGGTTTTCTACATGCTAACGCAGAGGGAAGGATGAGCCTTTGGGCTTGCAGAAAATTCTTTAAACTTCATTTATATTCTCCTCACTCTCCACGCAGAAAGGGGAAGATGGCAACCTCTTCAATGCCATAGGGAAATGCTTCAGAATGCAACACGTGGGGGCTTTAGACTGCTGTTTGCATAGTTGAAAGCTTTTGCAGAAATGTGAGAGTAATTCCACTCCATTCTAAACAATTTCTCCACCTCCATTGCCTGCAAGTTGCATCACTTGGAAGTTTCAATGACCTTTCAGTCTTCCACACCACAATCGATGAGAATCTCTTCCAGACCAGAACATGTACGGTGTAAAACCTTGTCCACATAGCCTGGTCTTCCAAACTAACTTGGTCTATATCCAGTGGTAATGTTGCAGTAACAGAAAAGATATTGTGCAGCCAAGGGTGCAGAACTCGTAGGAACAGTTGCCAAGTTCTTGTCTATACTAAGGCAATTTAATCCATCACCTGCAATTGGCACATAAAAGAAGGATGAATCAATAGATATTGCAACCATGCATGATATAATAAAAAATATGTTCTGCGTCTGAAGGACCTCATCTTGAGGATCAAATAACCTTTTCTCTTTTTTGAACAATTTAAGATCCTCTAGAAAGACTACCCTGGACACTTCATTTACCAATAAACAACCATTTAAAAATTCTGAAATTCTCTTAGTGAACCAAGTCGCCAATAAAATCAATCGGCGAGCATAAGCTAGGTCGAGCCCCAAAGTGGGTCCAACTAATTTTTTTTTCATTTTCATGCAACTGACATCTGAAATTCCTTATGAACCTTAAACATACATCTGACAACGATCGACACCATTTTCAGATCATCAAACTGAGTTTTGCAACATTCAGGCACTTACGCCACATTTTCGCATTTAATCGCGAAGACGTAATTTTCAAACTGGTCAAAACACCTTTTTGGACCTTGCCATCTGACAAGAGTGTACTCTGATATACAAGCACGAACTCTACTAAATAGTTTCTCAAAATGAATCCTGAGCGAAGAGATATTAATTGTCAAAAATGACCAACTGGCTTTGTCAACATTGCGGACCTGATGAAGTCAATGTTCAGGCAACACATGATGCCTTTCTTAAAAATATCAAACGACCTCCATAGACCCTCAAATATGAGACATAGGTAACTTGAAGTACATATAAAAACTTAGAATTATCAGTTCGACCAAAAGTCTGAGTGGGTGCAAATGATGCACTCATGAAAATGGCTACTTTAACTGATATAGCACTAAAAGTACGGATAACTGAAACAGATGGCCTAAGAAACCCTTTTGAAAACTGATCAAACGGATTGGTAGGAGCTTGAAACTAGAAACATAGATTATCATTTATACCAAAAATATTTCGGTAAAAACATTCTGACATGACATTTACTGAGGCAACTTTCACATTTATGCAAAACAGGGCTTCGACTAGGTCCTGAAATAGGGACTTGTCAAACCATACAAACTGCAAATGGATTGATCTTTGAAAACTGAGCAAATGGATTCATAAAGACTTGAAAATTTACATGATGACTCACATTTATACATAAAATTGAATCCATTTTTAATTTTACCATGACGATCAACATGGAAAAAGATATAAACACTCAAATTAGGCTACTCAATAAAATCTGCATTTGTGTCTAAAATGCACTTTCAGCTCACCTCTCGAAATGGGTACCTGGTAAACTTATCCAAACTGAATTCTAAAAGTTGCACATCACTGCATAGGCCAAATGAAAGGTGTAGGACACAATTCCCAAGCCTTACCCTTTGAAAATCAACCAGCTCCATTTTACCCTCTCTTTGACTAGGCCATTGAAACTAACTCATTTGGAAAAGCAGAGCAAAATTTTGAAATGGGCTTCTAAACTTGACTCAAATTTAATGAGTCCCAACACTCCAATCTGGGTACCAAAGACCATGTACCATTCTTCTCTATCTGGTCAAGTTTTTCTTCCATTGCCTTGATCCAGTCTTCATCTTTATGTGCCTCTTTGAATGATTTAGGCTCAAATTCAGAGATCATACATGAGCTTTCTCTGACCTTTCTTCTTGTAAGAATTCTTGTATCTTTGTCTCCTATGATCTTCTTTGGATCATGATTAAGTTTGACATACCTAGGTATATTCTTAACAGATTCCTCTTGCTTTTCTTCTTCATCCTCATCTTCATCAGCATCAACATCCACCGGTGTAGGAGCACAATTACTGGTACTGGGCTGATTTGCAACCGGTTCCCAAAAGGTTACTACTGGTTCATCTCCTACATGCTCTCTGCCAATTTCCTCAGGTTTCTCAGAGTTTTCATCAACCCTAACATTGATTCTTTCAACAATTCTCTAAGTCCTATTGTTGAAACATTTGAGAGCTTTGCGCTTTGTGGAATACCCTAGGAATATTCCCTCATCACATTTAACATCAAACTTGCTCTAATGTTCACTCCTCTTGATATAACATTTACTTCCAAATACTCTGAAGTAGCTTACCACTGGTGTCTTACCGGTCCAGTACTCATAAGGAGTCTTATCCTTTCCTTTCTTGATGAGTACTAGATTCATTGTGTAGACTGCAGTGCTCACCACTTCTCTCCAAAAGGTGTGAGCAACCTTTCCTTGGATTAGCATGGTTCTAGCCGCTTCAACCACCATCCAGTTGTTTCTCTCTGCTAATCCATTCTGCTGTGGAGTCCGGGGGGAAAGCAGTTGCCTCTTGAGGCCATTCTCTTCACAATATTTGTTGAATTCACCAAAAGTGAATTCTCCTCCTTGATCAGTTCTAAGGTATTTGATTCTTCTACTGCTTTCCTTTTCTACCAGTGCTCTGAAAGATTTGAACTTTCCAAAGGCTTCAGACTTATTCTTCAAGAATGTGACCCACATCATTCTTGAGCAATCATGTGTAAGAATCATAAAATACCTATCTCCCTACACACTCCTAGTTTTCATAGGACCACACAAATCAGTATGCACAAGATCAAGTAAATTGTCTGCAGTGAAAGATTTACCTTTGAAGGTTGAGGAAGACATTTTCCCTAGTTGACACTCTCTGCACAAAGGATTTTCCAGTTTTCTTAGCACTGGCAATCCTCTGACTGCCTTGATCTTACTGGCCTTCACAATGTTATCAAAGTTTACATGGAAAAGTCTCCCATGCCATATCCAACTATCATCAAACCTAGCTATAAGACACATACTTATACTTGCATTCAGCTAAAATAGGTTACCTTTGGTCTGCATATTGGTGGCCATCAGTTCACCAGTCTTTCCTTTGATTTTGCACATTCCATTTCTGAATTCTAGAGTGAGTCCACTATCATTTAGCTAGGCAACACTCAATAGGTTATGTCTGAGACCTTCCACCCAATACACATTGTCAGCACTACTCTTTCCATTCAGAGAGATGGACCCTCTGCCTTTGACCATACATGGTGCATCATTACCAAAACGAACCACACCACCATCATATTCTTCCAGAGAAAGAAACTCACTCTGGTCACCAGTCATATGGTGAGAACAACCATTGTCAATAATCCACTCATTGGAATTATCAAAGTAGGAGACAAGAGCCTTCTTGTCTGACACATCTTCCTTGACTGCTACAAACACAATATCCTCATTTTCTTCATCTTCTGATTCCTCATCAGTGACACCTTCATCAACTACTACAAAATAGTTTCTCCGGTTTCCTCTTTTTAACTTCTTGAACCTTTCTGGTTCGTCCTTGCTATCACCATTAGGATAGTTTATAATAGTGTGTCCTATCTGGTTACAAGAGAAGCATTTCAAAGGAAGATTACCTCTATATTTACCAGTTCCCATAGGAAGTCGCTTGGAAAGAAGAGCTTAAAATTCCATCAAGATCTCCTCATCATCCATTTCTCTGCTCTATCTTGGTACACCACTGGTACTAGCTTCTTTTCCTTTTCTAGATGGTGCAGCAAATGCTCTAAAGGCTGATTCAGTCTTCTGAACACTGCCATCAAAACTATTTAGCTCATAGGCTGTCAACTTTACAATGATGGAGTCTAGGGATACCTTAGTCTTGTCTATTGACCTCAACTCCTGAATAGCAGCAACCCTTATTGCATAGACCGGTAATAAGGATCTCAAAACTTTGCTAAAAACAGTGGAATCTTCCATTTTACCACCTGCACTCTTGATATCTCCAACAACAGTTTTGATTCTTATTCCATATTGTTGAATGGTCTCTCCTTCAACCATCTGCATGTCTTCAAACTTTCCCCTAAGGCTTTCTTCCTTAGCTTGTTTTACATGCTCATCACCGCCATAGATATTCTCAAGAGTATCCCATACTTCCTTGGGATTTTCTTTATCTTGGACATCAATAAACTCAATGTCAGATAAGCTACTGATTAGGGCTTGCATGACTTGCCCATTCTCCTGGATCTCTCTCTTTTGATCATCAATGAGAGTACCAGTAGGAATAACATAAGCATTCTCAACATAGCTCCAGCGTTGAGCACCAATGCTTCTGATGTATATCTTCATTATGTCCTTCCATATTTTTAAATTATCTCTATTGAATTTTGGACCTTCCCTCTTCATCATTACAATAGGATCTTTCCCTCAAGCGGTTAAGCTTACAACACAGAGGACCTGGAGGACGCTCTGATACCAATTGATAACACAATGATGAACAGTGAGTACCGAACCGGTACTGAGAAGGGGGGGGGGGGGTGAATCAGTACAGATATAAAAACTTTTCCTGAATCGGTTTGACTGCAAACAGTGAACTTGACTGGCAATCACTAACACCAGTCATAAGCCAAATTACTACCGGTTAAGCACAATGAGATTGTGAAAGATATAAACTGGAAACACTTATCTTACCACACAACCTATACCCTCATTTCCACATTATCGTTGTGCATAAATAGGTAATCTATCATAAAAAAAAACATAATAACATGCTAGATCAACATGATTCACCGCTTGACAGAAAACAACAAAGCATCACATGAAAAGGACATCACACATGACACACATATTTTTCACGTGGAAACCCAACCAGGAAAAACCACAGTGGGGATGAAACCCACAAGCTGTTTTTGAACTCTTTAGAAGTCAGCTCCGTTAGGAGCCTAGTCCAGTTAAAGACTGTTACAATAGGTTCTGTTAAGAACCGATCCTATTCGGGATCACCTGGTTAAGGGATGACTAGAATACCCGGTTGAGGGTTAAACCTTGTTAGAGGATTTTACAAACCCAATGGCTTTGAGTCACCCTGTTGAAATATTTATAGTAAGTTGGTTAAAGGTACCCTGTTAAGGGATTTTCCAATTGTTGAAGTGGTTAGAGATCAATAGGTATTACAATGATCTGGTAATAGCACTTCAATGCCAATGTAGATCCACTTTAGTTCCTTTCTTCTACATACACACTCTGCAAGTATCAACCCTCTTATTTGGTCTGGCAAGAATCACATATCTTTGCACTTAGATACACACACAACATTTGCCAACAACTTCAACATGAAACACAACATCAACCTCATAGGAAACATATAGGTCAGTAACGTAAACCCTAAACCCTAAACATTGAGGTTGAGCAATTCAGTCGGTTCAATCCTAACCATTGAACACTTTGCATTTGAATACAACGGTCTTGAACAGATCTCAAGACATTCTCCATCGTTCATTCTTTTTCGCTTCTTGGAGGTGATAACCCATCACATGTTCTCCATCGTTTACAGGGACTTCGCTCATTCTCGAGGTAGATAGGATCAATCCCCTTCATGCAAGATTATTCACATGCATGAGGCTGACATGGCAACACGATCTGATCTCCATTACACTGCTAACTCATCACACAATGCCATCGGTCAAATCACACAGGCTCGAAACACTTTAACTGGAAACCCTGAAGCTGAGACTACCAACTGGTAGTCATACCATATTAAACCGCTTCACCTTTAGCACATATACCGGTTCTCATCATTCTACCAGTTCACTTTGCCAGTTGCTTAACTTCAATAAACCTGTTCACTCTTCATCATATTACTAGTTCAATCTTCAACATATTACCGGTTCTCTTTCAGCATATTACCGATTCTCTCTTGAGCATATTACCGGTTCTCTCTTGAGCATATTGACATCAATGACAACACAATATCATGATGTCAACATATTCTGCACATATGCCAACAATATCTACCTACCAAATTCGACCACTATTTGGATAGTAGCATTCCATAGTTTGCAGGCACTTGCACAACTATTACATCTGTTTTATAGGTAGTGTCTGGACAAGCTGGAAACCTAAACTCAATATCCTTCATGATCCCAACCACTGGGACTGACCTATTATCCATTGCATAACATTTTCCATAAGGGGTATCTACCTTCATTCCTATCTCTTTCATGTCATCCTCTGGCATAATATTTAATGCTGCTCTTGAGTCTATCATGCAGTTTCTTGCCATCTTATTGTTTATAAGCAGTGCTAAATAAAAAGGATCCACTTGTGCGAAGTTTTTGGTAATGGACATGCCTAGATATACCATAGGAGGATCTTATTTTGATTTTGTATTTTCTTTATTGGCATCACCCACATTTGATATGATTTTCAAAGTCTCATTCTTGTAATCTAGAAATTTCATCACTTCAAGCAAAGGCATATAAATTTTTACTTGAGACAACGCTTGAGACATAAAAGTTCCACAGTTTGAAAGAGGCTTACTGATTTATTTTTTCTCCATAGGTTTGACCAAATTCAGGGCATCAATCTGCTTTGGTGGTTCATTTGGAGCCTCTTTTCCTTTCTTGTCATTTTCCTCCTTGTTCACATTTTGTTTTGAGACTTTTGCAAATATTCCTGCAGGCCTCCCCTGTTCGGGATTCACTGTTCTGTTTCTCAGTTGGTAATTACTCTTGGCTTGGGAAACAACAACCACTATGAATGCTCTCTTCTCCTCTTCAGTAAAGTTTCTTAAAGAAGGCACTACTTCCTCTTGAAACAATTTTCTCAAGGTAGGGATATCTTCATCATCATCAGAAAAAACTTGCTGTATGCTATACTCCTGATGGTTTCTCATCCTTTGCATATCTGAATGTTTCTCTTCCTCAGATGAGTCCTCATCTCTACCCCACATAGGATCTGATGATCGAACATTAACTGTAGGCTCATATTCCTCTTCTTGATGCCAATCCTCCATCATGCCCTGTGCAATCATGCATTGATCTTGATCATGGGGAAGATTGCAGACCTCACACAATGGGAAATCTCCCACAAAGTTATTTTCTCTCTTCAGTGGATTTGGAGTTTCTTTACTTGGATTTGGTTTTTACTGGCTTCTCATCCTTCCAGTTGGTGTTATAAGGCATATCATGGAGTATGGGCCTATTGAAATTCATTTTCTTATTATTTATGTATGGTGGCTTTTCATGATTTTGTGTAGCTTTTATGTCCTTAAGCATGTCCATGATCTGAGTAAGGTCATTTTTCTTGGGAACCATAGGATTGTATAACTTTGGATCATCTCTTTTAGTAATTTTCCCAGCAACCTTCCTATTATTCTCAATGGTAGCAACAATCTTGAATGCTTGTTGTAGAGTATCAAGTCTATGAGACAAAATCTCATAATGGGTTTTGTTGTCAAAAGCACTTAAATAAAAGTTAATCAGAAATGAATCAATAGGTTCGACATCTCTGGGTATTCTATTTAATACTTTATTAAATCTTTTATTAAACTCAGCAACTGATTCATTCTGATTTTTCTTTATACTTATTAATTCATGGGATACAAATGAAGGATCATTGTGATCTCCAAATACTTCCAAGAACAATGTTACAAACTCATCCCAACTACTGATACATCCATTAGGAAGGTTCCTATACCATTCTCCTGCATCTTCTATCAAAGATTGAACAAACAACTTCATAAATACATCCTCATGAGGAAACTCAAATTCTTCAATGATATTTTTTACATTAACTACATGTTGTTCTGCTGAATCAGTTCCATTTCTTGAGAATTTGGGGATTGCTGATCTTAAATCATTAGTGATCTAATTTGGATAACCACCAATGCCAGTGAAATCCAATTGCCTATATCTTTCAATGATCATAGGTTGTCTGCCACCCTGATTGTTATTTTGATTGTTAACATTTCCTCTGCTGAACTCATCATTTCTGCCATAATTACCATTGTTCCCATTGTTTCTACCACCATTATTATTGCCATTATTTCTATGATTAGCTCCATTGCCATTATTATTGTTTCTACCTCCACCATTACCATTTCCACAATTGTCATCATTATTTCCATTATTTCCATTGTTTTGTTTGTTGCCATACCTATTACTTCCTCTATTATTATTTCTAATATTACCTCTATTTGTGTTTTTCCAGTTTCCATCATTTTCCTCATTTCCATTTCTTCCTCCATTATCTTGGTTGTTTCTGTAGCGTCCTAAAATTGCAACACTTGCAATTTCGACCGCATTTGGGTCTTCACGATGGCGACGCAACACTAAACCTGAATGGAGACCCCGAAACTTGCTCATGACACTAAAAACTGCATTTTTCCAGCACCCTGCCTGATCCCTCCTTGCACCTTGCTGTCCCAGGAGGTGGGACCAGAGCGCCCAGCGCCCGCGCCCTGGTCCCCCAGGACCATGGCACCCAGCGCCCTGGTCCCTGGTCCTATTTTGGGCCCGGTCTCCTATGGGACTTCGGGTCTTTTTGTTTGCAATTTGGAAAATAACATTTCCTGGTCGGCCTAAGGTCGGGAAAATCAATCTTTTAACCCTAATTGGCAAGTATATAAACTACATTTCCTCTCCCATTTGAGGGAGGAAGGACATATGTGTACAAGACATGGAAACTCTATTCAAGCATTCAAGCATTCCTTCAAGCACTTGATCATTCTAAGTCTCCATTCAAGGCTAGGTGTTGCATTCAAGACAAGGATTCAACCATTGAAGAGGAGATCACATACTACAACATACAAACATACAACATACAACAACATCTATACCTTCGCATATAAGGATACAAACATCCTTACAACAAGGTACTAGTACTTGTTTTACATTACATTTACAACATTTCTCATTTCTTGGTTAATTCCAAAACCGGGGTTTGACCTAAGGGCAAACCCCTAATCCCTCACCCCCTAATCGTCTTCGCTTTTTTGTGTGTAGGTTGCAGGTACGCGGTTGAAATTGAAGATCTGGAATCCTTGTGCAGAGACGAACAGATCCCCCTTCGTTTCACGGATTTTTCGGAGGACCGTGTGCACGCCGGGCGCCATCGTCCCGTCAAATTTTGCTCAAATTTGCAGGACAGCGCCGTCTCGACATTTTACTACTAATTCCAGGTCCGTAGCTTCATATCATATCCCTAGCTCAGTTAATAAGCAAATCTTTCTCACTTTCTATGTATTCCTAGCTCAATCTTTCTATCTACATTCTTTACAAAAGAGGGTATCCTTGCTATCACAACCCTTGAAACTCATATAGAATCCAATCTTGCATTTCATTTGATTGGATCTTGTGGGTTTCAACCCCTCTTTTGAATGTAAAGTCCCTCCTAAGTGAAAACCATCAACCCTAGTGACTCTCCCTTCTCTCTCCTCGGAGTTGGGGAGGGGAGAACGACTAGGGTTCGATTTTTCCGCTTTACATTTTGGTGAACCCGACGTGAACATCCTTTCTGATTATTCATAATTAGATCTGAAAATTGGATTCTTTGATTACATTTCCATGTTTGATCTTTTGCAAAATTTTAGAGGTTAATTGCATAAAAACCCTAAATTTTCTTTTTAAGTAATTAAACTTGTGAAATGTTTAATTGTTAATGCTTGTTTCAGATCTGCCCTTCTATTACAAATTATCAATTCATATTTGTGCTTTAATTTTGAAAATTAAGTGGTTAAGTGTCAAAACCCTAATTTTTGAAACCCTCTTGATTCAACCTTTGTCCGACAATTTCATTGATCAAAACATCTCCAAATCAGCTGTAACTTTGGATTCCGCAATAAAATCACAATATCTTTCATCCCTGAAAATTTGGAAAAAAGTTGCGAGGACCGTGTGCACTCTGAGCGCCATCGTCCCCGACATTTTTTCCGAAATTTTGGGAGCTAGATCTTACTGTATTTTCCTGCTAAAATCCAGAATTTTGACTGATTTTATCAATTTTAACACCTTCAAAATTACAGTCAAAGTTGGTCTAGCGATTACTTGGATTGAGGCTTCTAATCATTCAAAAATTGTTGAAATTGAAATTTGTGTCAAAATTGTGTTTCTTACAGTCCTAAATCTGAAAAGTGTGTTATCATTCATTTGAAATTTCAGTGATTTATTCAAATTTTTGCAATTTGTGACTTTTGAAATTAGGTGCTTAATTACAACAACTTTGATTTCCGCTTTCAAAATTGAATTTTGCGTGAAATTGAGTCAATTTTCAAATTTCAAAACTTGCATTGCTTTTGGTATTCCCTCTAAAATCATAAAATTCAAAATTTTAGTTTCCCTCTCTTTTTCAAAATTCAAATTTTGCATTTTTCGACAATCTTGGTAGGGTTTAATTTTGAGATTGCAACTTTAATTTGGCCTATCTACAGATCGTAAAATCTCTCAATTTTTTCAGGTTAGCTGTAAAATCATCATAACTTTCATCCCTGCAAATTTCAAAAAAAGTTGCGAGGACCGTGTGCACTCCGAGCGCCATGGTCCTGGACATTTTTTCCGAAATTTCGGGAGATTGTCGTGATTGTATTTAACAGCTTAAATCTAGAAGATTGGCTGGTTTTACTGAAATTTGCTACCTCTAAAATTCAAAATCTTCTCTCTTTCTTTAGTGCATGAGTTTTACAACAATAAGCCCTACTTACACTATTCCCGTTAGACGAAGCCTTAGAATTAAGTCCTTCCAAGGTTTAAGTACTGAGGAGATGGAACCTAATTTGAATGGTCTTTTTAATGAGGACATGGGTAATTCCTCTAATCCTCTTAATGATGAAGAAGCTCTCCATGAGGTTTCTGTAGAACAACTTTCAAAATTGGATAACCAATTTCACGATTTTCGACAGTGGATGTCTCAAGAATACCCTGATAGTCAAGCTCTTCCTTTAATTGAGGGTCTAAAACGTATGCTTCAAAGTGATAAGAATGGAATTGATATTTTGCATGGTATTGCACACATTGTGGATTCAAATGTGATGCCTATGAAAAGTTGTGCCGAAACCTTAGGTTATACACAACCTCCTACTCAAGACAATCATTCTATTCCTTTGACAACTCCTATTGCTAGTATACCTACTTTTACATCAAACATAATGACTACTTCAACACAAGACATTCCTCCTATGATCACCAGTCATGGGGGCAATCCCTCTTCTTCAATCAACCCTCTTCCTTCATTCAATCCAACTTCTTCATTCATTCCTTCAATGAGTGTTCCTATTATATCTCCACAAATGAACATGACACAAGGGGGCAATTCATTTAACCATTCCATTCCTCCTTGTAGTGTTCCTCCTTTCCAATCATCTCCTATGACTAACTATCATAGTGTCCCACCACCTTATTCTCTACCTTCTTTCAATAACATAACACCTCCATCACAATTTAACATGTCTAATATGAACTCATCGACTGAAGCGACCATTAATAATCTTGCACAAACTATCTCTTCTTTACAGCAACAAATTGCCTCTATGAATCAATCTAAGTTTAGTGTGCCCACATTTGATGTTGCGAGCCCACTTTCTCTTGACATTGTCTGAGCTATTCCCCCTAAACATGTTGAAATTCCGCATTTGGTGCTTTATAATGGTAAGGGTGATCCTCTAACACATGTTAAGACCTTTCAAACAATATGTACTGATTTTGCTTATGACCAAAGGTTGCTTGCAAAACTGTTTACTAGAACATTAAGAGACAAAGCCCTACAATGGTATTTCTCGTTGCCTTCCTATTCTATTACTTCTTTCGAACAACTTGCAAATGCTTTCATTCAACAATTTCAAAACAATATAAGTCCTAAAGTTACTTTGATTGATTTAATGCATTGTAAACAAGGTGTTAAAGAAAAAGTGACTGATTTCATTGGTAGATATAAGCATTTGTATGCTCAAATTTCTTTTCCAGTGCCTGACAATGATATTCAAAGAATCTTTATTTCTAATTTACAAAAAGACATTAGAGAAAAACTCCTGTTTTCTGAGTTTACTTCTTTCCAACAGTTGTGCGCAACTCTTCACAATTATCAACTGACTGTGAGTCAAATGGAACAATCACATCCTATGGCTCCGAGTGATAAGGGTGATAGTAGTCAACAACCATTTGGGAAGTTTAAACCGAACAGAGAGTCCATTAAATTCAATGAAAACATCATCAACAACAATGTGAATGCAGCGTCAGGTGTGTCTCCTATTTCTAAGTTTTTCAAGAAAGAAAGAAAGTTCACTCCTTTGAATGAATCATTGCATAGTATTATGAATAAGTTATTGGAACAAAATGTGCTTACTCTTCCTCCTATAAGGCAAATTGATCCTGCAAATATTAATTCACCCTATTTTGATAACAAATCTTTTTGTCAATTTCATTGTCAACCTGGGCATGATACTGAAAAATGTTTTGCTTTAAAGGGGAAAATTCAAGATTTGATTGATAATAATACTATCTCTGTTTCTGGAGTGAATGATAAAGGCAATACATCTGTAGCTCCTCCTAACCAAAATCTTCAGATTTTTACTGATCCATTGCCTTCTCATACCTCTAATGCGATTGATACTACTGATTCCTCTGTCTCACCTAATGATCTTGTGTCTATGACTCCGAATGTGATTAACTTTGTGGAGCAACAGAAAATCCCTAAAGAACCTTCCATCACATTTGATTCTAGTGAAACTATCAGGGCACCTGATGGTCCTTTATATATAGTTGCAAAAGTCAAAAATATACCTTGCCGTGGAGTGCTTATTGATCCTTCTTGCATGGTTAATATCATTACTGAAGAATTTCTTTTTACTTTGCAATTGAATCAAGTGATCTATGACAAAACAGATGTGGTTGTGAAACTATTTGATGCATTTTCTTCTCCTGCAATTGGTTCTATTACATTACCTATTGAAGTCCATAATAAATCCCTTGATGTAAGCTTTGCTATTATTCCATCGTCCGAACAATTTTGTGTGAAGCTAGGCTATCCTTGGCTATCTTCCATGAAAGCTATTGCTTCTCCTATTCACAAGTGTTTGAAATTTCCCCATAATGGTGAAGCTGTTACTGTCAATCATAGTCTCTTTAAACCAGTTGAAAGAACTTCTAGCGTTCCTATTGATTACTTTTGGCCTAAACAATTCCAATCTCTTCCTCCGCGAAGTGATCATCTTTTCAAATCTTATCAAAAGTGGAAAAAAGATATGATCCTATCTCTAAGTGAACCTAGAACACCCAAACTTGACATTCCTATCATTCTTGAGAAGGAAGTTCTTCCTTTGAAAGATAAAACTAATGTCTTTCCTCAAGAAGATTCCCAACCCATCCCTATGGATGTGACTATGTCTATGTCTGATAAACTTCCTAAAAGTAGACCTATACCTCCTCGTCATGATGGAATTGGTCTCCTTCCTAAACCAAATATTCCTCCCTTATATGGAGCAGTTCCTCCTCCTTCCTCTTATGGAGAGAAGAGACCTTCCTCTTCTCCTATTGTTCAGCCTAAGAGACCACAACCTAAACACCCAAATGAAAAGGATGAGAACATTCCTCCTCCTCAATCTCCTAATCTTCCTACTAAGACTAGACGAAATCGTTCTGCATGTGAATGCCGACGAAAGCGTCATCTTAGAGCTCAGGCAGCTGCTTCTCAAACTTTGCAATCCCCAAAAACACCTTCAACAAGCATTATTCCATTTTCTCCTTAGCCGACGATTGAGCCAAAATCTCCTAAACATAAGATGCATGATGGTCTTGATCCTGTGCGAGTTAAAGATCCTATTTTAATAAATCTTGATGATGATATAGATGAAAATGTTATTCATGATGAAAATGCTACTTCTCCTGTTCATTCTGATAGTGAATATGAACTTGTTGATATTGATAACCATTTATCTAACGAATTTTCTAAAGCACTTATCCTAGCTCCTAGACAAGAACACCGTGGCTTGGGATATGAACATAGCCCTTGTTTGGATCTTGTGATAGCTCCATCTATTGTGTTGGATGTTCCTCCTCTAGCGTGTTCCCTACCTTCCCGAAACATTGATCAGCAAGATCGGGGGGTAGATGACGTGCTAGACTAGTTTCATTAGCATAGCAGATTCTCTCCCCCTCTCTTTTGTTACTTCTTCTATATGTTATTCTCATTCTTCTATTTGTTGTCCTTGGTTTTGTCTACTTGAGGACGATGCAAAGCATTGAGATCTCTCGATCTCTCTCATGTTGACTCAAAAGACACATGTGTTCCCTTCTTCTAGGTGACCTTCCTTGATTGGGGAATGAAGAACAATTATGCATACATACATATGATATACATGAATTATCATATAGCATACTGACCCTAAGGAAAGCGAAGTCACCTTGTGCTTTGTGTTTTGTGTCTATTATCCTTGGGCTTATCTCACACTTGGGGGCTAAATCCTTGCAATAACGTGCTCCTTTCCTTTCTCATTTCTTACATGTATCACTACCTTAAAGCAATCACCCCCGGTGAGGCATGTGCGATCACTTTAACATAGGGGGGCATACATCCCATCCATATCTTTTCAAGATACTTGAAAATTTCTTGACAAATTTAGCTTTGCCTTGAAAATTTTTGATATCTTTCTTACATGACTCATAGTGAGGGAACCTTACTACTGACAGTCATGGTTCTCCCTCGTGATCTTCCCTTTTACTTTGTCAATCGAAGTCATAAGATCCTTAGTCCACTGGGGGCTTGGTGTATCTTGCCTCCTTGACGTGGTGAAAGTTTTTCAATTTTGTTTCCTTGTACTTTACCGGAAGTATGAGCGTACGCTTATACTCCCGCTAAAGTGGGGGCTAAATGTAGCGTCCTAAAATTGTGACACTTGCAATTTCGATCGCATTTGGGTCTTCACGATGGTGACACAACACTAAACCTGAATGGAGACCCCGAAACTTGCTCATGACACTAAAAACTGCATTTTTCCAGCACCCTGCCTGATCCCTCCTTGCACCCTGCTGTCCCGGGAGGTGGGACAAGAGCGCCCAGCACCCTGGTCCCTGGCCCTATTTTGGGCCCGGTCTCCTATGGGACTTTGGGTCTTTTTGTTTGCAATTTGGAAAATAACATTTCCTAGTCGGCCTAAGGTCG
Organism: Cryptomeria japonica; assembly: GCF_030272615.1. NCBI lineage: Eukaryota > Viridiplantae > Streptophyta > Pinopsida > Cupressales > Cupressaceae > Cryptomeria > Cryptomeria japonica. Next base: position 921,382,928 of record NC_081407.1, read on the forward strand.
AGAAAATCAGTCTTTTAACCCTAATTGGCAAGTATATAAACTACATTTCCTCTCCCATTTGAGGGAGGAAGGACATATGTGTACAAGACGTGGAAACTCTATTCAAGCATTCAAGCATTCCTTCAAGCACTTGATCATTCTAAGTCTCCATTCAAGGCTAGGTGTTGCATTCAAGACAAGGATTCAACCATTGAAGAGGAGATCACATACTACAACATACAAACATACAACATACAACAACATCTATACCTTCGCATATAAGGATACAAACATCCTTACAACAAGGTACTAGTACTTGTTTTACATTACATTTACAATATTTCTCATTTCTTGGTTAATTCCAAAACTGGGGTTTGACCTAAGGGAAAACCCCTAATCCCTAACCCCCTAATCGTCTTCGCTTTTCTGTGTGTAAGTTGCAGGTACGCGACTGAAATTGAAGATCTGGAATCCTTGTGCAGAGACGAACAGATCCCCCTTCGTTTCGCGGATTTTTCGGAGGACCGTGTGCACGCCGGGCGCCATCGTCCTGTCAACTTTTGCTCAAATTTGCAGGACAGTGCCGTCTCGACATTTTACTGCTAATTCCAGGTCCGCAGCTTCATATCATATCCCTAGCTCAGTTTATAAGCGAATCTTTCTCACTTTCTATGTATTCCTAGCTCAATCTTTCTATCTACATTCTTTACAAAAGAGGGTATCCTTGCTATCACAACCCTTGAAACTCATATAGAATCCAATCTTGCATTGCGTGGGATTGGATCTTGTGGGTTTCAACCCCTCTTTTGAATGTAAAGTCCCTCCTAAGTGAAAACCATCAACCCTAGTGACTCTCCCTTCTCTCTCCTCAGAGTTGGGGAGGGGAGAACGACTAGGGTTCGATTTTTCTGCTTTACAGTTTCTATTCCGTTCTTCACTCTGATCCTTATGCACGTCCCTCCATCTTCTACTTCCATTTAATAACAGGTTATCAAAGGTTATAAAAGGCTTCTCTATTCCTCTCATATGAGGGGGACTATATTTAGGTATCACTGGCCTACCTCCCTCATTGTTTTCTATCCCTCCGGACCTAGGGGTTTGAATTGTATCCCTTTGTATTCCTAGTTTTTGCAATACCCAATCAGGCTGTCTCGTAAAATCTTTTGCCATTTTGGATTCATCTTCATTCAAGACTGCCATTTTAAGTATGATTTCATCCAGTTGCTTATCCTCCTCAATTAAGATTTCATGATGGCCACCATTATTATCTTTTGCATTGAAGGCATAAAATGGATTTTCCTCCAGATTTTCAAACTTATCACTAGATGAAGAACCATCCTCTCTGCTAGGAAACATTTTATAACCCCAGGATGCCATACTTGTTGTTGATTTATTTTCTTTATATCTTTTCTTGGGACTCAACTCAACAAGATTATCCTACCCTTTATGCAAAGACCTTCTCCCCTGCATCAATTTTATTGATAAATGTCTAGGGGTTTCTCTTATTTTATCAAAATACCAACAATTATTCATGTATTGAAATGTAGAGTCCTCACCTCCTAAGAGGAAATATTACCAACTTAACTGATCTTCTAGGATCCTCCCTCCAGTAGAGTTTGAAATAAACTACCAAAGATTCTGAAAACTTCGTATGACAACTCCCTAGTAGATTCGCCAATCTGTTGTGTGACTTAGATGGGGAAAACAAAACTTATAAAATCTTCAATAAAAAAACACCAGAGCTTCTAGGTGAATGTAAAACTATGTATGAAAACTCCCCAATAGAGTCGCCAATTTGTTGTGTGACTCAGATTGGGAAAACAAAACTTATGAAATTTTCAATGAAAAAACACCAGAGCTTCTAGGTGAATGTCAAACAATGTATGACAACTCCCCAGCAGAGTCGTCAATCTGTTGGTTCCCAAAACCACAGATTGGAAAACCAAAAGACTTGCCAAATCCTTAAGTAGTCCAATCAGCCTTGGCCAATGAACATGGACAGTCAAGGACTAGACCCCTTTGCACTTTAGGCTCCACTGAACCTAGTTGGGTGTGCCTCTTCCTCTCAAACACAGTGTATTTAAACCTTTTAGCAAGTTTACACAACTAACAAATTATTGTTCCGCAACTATGCTTTATTATGTGCTTTAACTGAATGCTTTGAAAAGAAACTATTGGGACTCATTAATTTTGAGTCAAGTTTTGAGGCCCACTTCAAATTTTTGCTTTGCATCTCCAAATAAGTCACAGTTTGAATGGCCTAGTTAGCAAGGGGGTAAAATGGAGCCAGTTGATTTTCAGAGGGTAAGGCTCGAGATTCATGTCCTACACCTTTCATTTGGCCTATTCGGTGATGTGCAACTTTCAGAATTCAATTTGGAGAAGTTTATGAGGTACCCATTCCGAGGGGTGAGCTGGAAGTGCATTTTAGGCACAAATGCAGATTTTATTGAGTAGCCTACTTTGGGTGTTTGTATCTATTGCCCTGTTGATCGTAATGGAGAAATTAAAAATAGATTCAATTATATGCATAAGTGTGAGCCATTCTACAAAATTTCAAGTCCTAAAGAATCCATTTGCTCAGTTTTCAAAGCCAAATCCGTTTGCAGTTTGTGTGTTTTGGCAAGTCCCTGTTTCGACAGCTAGTCGGAGCCCTATTTCGCATAAGTGTAAAATTTGCCTCAGTAAGTGTTATGATAAAATGTTTGTTCTAGGCTAATGTCAGTATAAATGATGAGCTACGTTTCAAATTTTAAGCCTTTATCAATCCGTTTGATCAGTTTTCAAAAGGATTCATTTAGCCATCGTTTTCAGTTATCCGCACTTCCAGTATTAGATCAGTTAATGTAGCCATTTTTGTGAGCGCGCTGTTTGCATCCTATCTGTCTGGTGATTGAACTGATAATTCTAAGTTTTAATATGTACTTAAAGGTACCTATGTTTCAAATTTGAGGGCCTACGAAGGTCGTTTGATATTTTTGAGAAAGGTATCATGTGTTGCCAGAACATTGACTTCGTCAGGTCCGCAGTGTCGACAGAGCTAGTTTGTCATTTACGCCGATTAATATCTCTTCGCTCGGGACTCATCTTGAGAAACCATTTGGTAGATTTCATTCTTGCATATCAAAGTACACGCTTGTTGGATGGCGAGCTCCAGAAAGGTGTTTTGATAGGTTTGAAAATTACGTCTTCGTGATTAAATGCGAAAATGCGGCATAATTGCTTGAAGGTTGCGAAATTCAGTCTGATGATCCAAAAACAATGCCGATCATTTCTAGAGGTGTGTTTAAGGTGTCTGAAGCATTTCAAAGGCCAGTTGCTTGAAAAAAATATTTTTTTTAGTCGGACCCACTTTGGGGCCCGACCTGGCTCATGCTTATGCACTAATTTTTGTGGCAAATTGTTCTTATTTCATGGCATGCCAAAGTTGAATTGGGAGTAGACAACAATAAGGTTTTAAAGCAATGCAAATGGGCAGTGTTTAATGTCATGAAATAACTCTTCAAGCAGATGCAAATGGCAACTGGCAGGAGCAGACCAAATGCAATTCTCCGTTACAAATCAGTTTCCTCCCTCCACGTGGAACCATCACTAAAATGTATTGGCTGGGTGTGGAAGGTTGAAGAAGGTGTTTAAGACAAGAAAAACTCCAATGGTAAATGATTTTGGTGGCAAACTCCCCACGTGAAGGTACAACAAATTAAGAAACTCTTAAGCAATTGCATTTTGGCAAATGAATGCCAATTAAAACCAATATCCTTCATGTGCCCCCCAACATTCTTCCCAACAGTTTACATGATATGCAAAGAGGCTACATAGACAAATTAATGCCAATGTGGAGTGGAATTTGGGGCTGCAGAGAAGGTTTGGACAAAGCAAAGTTCACGAGAGCATGTTGAAAAGATAATAAAACTCCAGCCAATGCTTTGGTAGCTCCTTCTTGCAAATGTCACGTGGCATGTAGAACTTAAAATATTCAGCAAATGCACATTGGTAGGTGTAATTCAAAATCCACGATCTCTGCCAGTATTTCGTCTTCTACATAGGATGGTGAAGCTCTCTTGTGTGGATCCTTTACATGCCATTGGAGAAGGCGTTGAAACCTAAGAGCATATAAAACTTCAGTGAATAGCAGCAATCCTTCTAGGCAGTGTGGCTATTGGGAAGCACATTAGAAGTCTTTAAAACCAATGCAAACATTAAAAGGGCCTCCCACTTCTCTCTGCGTGGCTGTTGAAAAGCTAAATAAATTTTTAAACAAATGCAATTTGCGGCTAATTCATTCCTCCTGTGCAGCGATTGAAAGGTTTAATAGCAACTTGTGTGGTGGTCTTCAAACTCCACACTATCATCTCCTCCCTCACGTGATGCCTCTAGTAAAGTGTTGAAGACTCACAGCCAATGCAAATTCTCTTCCTCGCTGCATGGTCAAGGTGCTGAAAGGTATATAAAACATGGCAAATGCAATTGGTAGGTGCGCAACTATCATCTCCTCCCTCTCTAACTGTAGCAAGGTGAATAGACCACAAAAAATTACCATTAAAGCTCAGGCAAAGCTCCAAAATGTAGTCCCAGGCTTAATGTTTTAATCCCACATTCGCTAGGAAGTGATGCTCTTTAATGTTTATAAGTAAAAACAAACACATCTATAATGTCAAAGCCATCTGGGCTTTTGATGGATGGTGCCTATGGGCACCCAAGGTGGGCCCACGCATGGGCGCGGGTCCCATGGCGATGGAGGAGGTGACTGAGAAGCAACTAGGTGGACCCCACACAGGCACGCTTCTTGAGGCAAATAGGCAAATTTTGCAGAGAAGGGCTGGCTTAACCAGTGACCAGGTTGCAGAGGATCCGAGGAAGCGTGTGATTTTGCGGGCCGAAGATGCATGTGAGTTACACCCTACGAAATGGCGAAAAAGGTAAAGATCGTGCATATTTTGGGAGATCGGACGGTCCGCATGGTTTCGCAAAGGAAAGTTGCTTGCCAGTTAAGCCCTACGAAACAACGAAACGCAAAATGGCGAAAATGCAGTAGGTTAAAGAGTGAGCAAGTTTGATGAAGATCGACGGCCTGCGCGGTTTCATGGAGTGAAGATGCATGCTGGATAAAGCCCTACGAAATGGCAAAAGCCAGGTGGCGCACAAGTGGAAGGTCCAGTCAGTGATCCAGTAGGCGGGTCCCATTGAGGTGGCGATGACGTGGATGACAAGCAAGCGGACACGTGGCGGAGTGACGAGGTGTCATCCTAGGTGGCGCCCAGTGGACCCCATCGACCAATCAGGTTCTGCCACGTGGCAAGGCGTCAAAGCACAATCAGAGCAAAAATCAAATTTAAAATCAGTTAATTACATAGTGCAAACCATATCAAATAATTCAAAAATTTAAATGATGTGCACAAATGGGGAATTAATAGGCCTAGGGCTCATTTTTTGGGCAAAATATGAAGTGTTATATGTTTTCGGAATGCTCTCAAAATGAGAAATCTGGCCAAGTAGTTAATTTTGACAAATGTGGGATATTTTGGGAGAAGTTTCCATGGGAGTAAATTTAGTTAGAGAGGAGATATTTGGCAATTTCAGTTGCAGATTTGATTTTCTTCCCTCCTCTTTTTATTCCCAATTCTTCTTAGTTGTAAGGGTTCCAGTTTTGGAGAGATTTTCTCCAAGGGAGAAATCCAAAATTGCAGGTTCCAGTGATGGCGTCTTTTTATCAATGCAAATGACAGTGTGTTCTTCTATGTTTTCAGTGTTGTCTTTACTGTAGGTTTAGTTTCAGTTTGCAGGTTCACACATATGCAAGGCATGTGTGAGTTTCCATGAAATTGTCTCCAAAATGTACTCAGATTCATATAATTTCATATTATCAAGGATAATTTGAGTTGTCTCTTTGAGATTCCTCTAAGAGTGTAATGTTGTCTTTTGGGTATTCTTCAAGGAAGGATTTAAATCCTAAAACCTAGCATTAATGATTTTGAATGCATATTGGATATATATATATATATATATAAGTATGGTTTTGTGACAGAGCAGAGGATTGTATTAATGTCAGGCATTGATACATGAAAATTTAATGTTGAAAAGAACTTGCATCTGAGATTTCTCTTCCAGTTTTATGCATGACTATGTGGCCTGGATAAGGCACTGGTCTCCTGTAATATCTAAAGGTTGTCAGAACACCATTCAAAAATCCAAAATCAGAATATCTTTTTATATTTTATGTTATGTGGAAGTGTCCCTCCATCTCATGATTCAAAAATGTTGAGTTGCAAGTGTGGATCTAGCCCATCTGCAGTTACCTCTTAGTTTTTGAACCTTTTGAGATCCATCTGCTTTTGATTGATACAGTATTGTGTGTAATAGATCTGATTAAATGCATCAAAGGTATACCCGCCTAGGTTTTGCAGTGCCTGAAGAGTAGAAGGATGCATATCCTTGTCATGTTGTCCAAGCCCTGGGGTTCTTCATAGATTGAATTGGCTACTTCATAGATCAATTGCAGGTATATTTGGGTTATCACTTTTGGTGAACAACAGAAATGACTGTGAATTTATATTGAAAATGCAATTGCTTTCAGGACTTAAATGAAATCTGCATAGATCAATTCATATAGGCTTTGGGAAGAACATTTCTCTATCAAGGACCTTGAATGCATACAGATCAAAATCTTAAAAGATCAATAATAGACCAATGCCTCTATCCAGGGATATTTATGACACTTTGTAGACAAAATATCTTATCAACTCAAGAGACAATTTCTCATCAACTATGAAGGTTCAGTATGTGTTACACAAACAATAAGAACTCAATCTTATACTTAATGCAATGACATGTGATTCACATCATAGTAAATCTATCAACATATTTATCAAGAGGACAAAGATAATCATCAACACAAAGTGTACACAATATTTGGAAAAAGAAACAAAGAACCTTGTAGATTAATCTTCAGGAAATAATTGCATCCATAGGCTGCACTTGCAGATAATCCATTATAGATTGCTTGCACAAAATGATACTTCTTCTTCCTATAGACTTCTCTAATACAAAATGTTATTCAATCCTTACAGTAGTATGTTCTTATGATTTTCCCCTTTACAAATAAGAATGACCCCTCTAAGTATCTAAATCGAAAGGCATATATGAAAGGACACACCCTTTCATACACAGAAGGGAGTTATAGATAGTTTCCTTCCAAAGGACACACCCTTTGGTTTAATAAATAATTACAAATGAGAATCCTTAAAAATACTAAATGACACTCCAATCATGTGTCTTTTATTCTCCGCCTTGATAAAATTCCTCAACAAATATCCATCATCTTCTCATTATCTCCTACACAAAAGATAAGCCAATCAATTCCTTGATTTGAAAATTAAACATATTCCACCTTAGCTTTTAGTTTGGAAGTCAATAATTTTAAAATAAGTACTTGTTTAAAATAATTCAATAAAATGAAAGTATTTTCTTTCTTTTAAGAAGATAATGTGCAAATATAACATTCATTAACATAAGATTATAATTTACCCTAAAAATATTGTTATATCAAATAAATTAAAAGAAAATAATTCCTTTTATAATGATATCCGTGAATCGGTATTATTCTTTCGGCCAAACTTCCTCCCTCGACGAGATGTTGACAGGTCTTATCGATTTTGTAGTTTTATCGATACTTTTTATTTTATCGGCGGGACCACTTTTGATTTCTTTGATGTGCTTTATGTCAATGAAATTGATGCTTTCGGTGAATCCTTTAAGAGATCTAACGTGGCCAAGGTTTGTTTGATAAGTCACTTTATGAATTTGATGACATGCCACCTGACTACGAGCTCATCACCATCGGTCTACCATTTCACTTTGTTTCCTTTTTGTCGTTGATCCGTGATAGGTATTGATCGTGCGACTTTCCATAGCGGAATAGCGATAGTCATTGGATTTATTTCAACTTGCTCACTCTTTATCTCTTTATCCATCCATGCCATGTGTCAGCCTCCGGTTTTCTTGTGGATCCACCTGTTTGCCACCTAGACCTACCATCTGGACCTTCCATTTGACTTGGGCCTGCCTTGTCACCAAGTCATGATGGGTAACTAGTGAGCATCTTCATCTTGTGGTATAGCGACGACCGTTGATCCACCTTCAACCTGCTCGATCATTAACTCACCTTTTTTGCACGTGCTTTGTTTCTTATCTGTGATAGGTATCTGTCGTGCAATTTCTCAATGCGGTATAGCGACCACCGTTGGATCATCTGCCCGACCATTAGATCTGCCTGACTTGCTCAATCTTTAGCCTCCATCCTTGCCAGTTTGTCATAAAAATTTGGTTTCCTCGAGATGCATGTCCACATGCATGGAGTCCACTGGGCTCAACCTTCTTCATGCCAAAAGCCAGGCTTTTGGCAGTTATCATGCGAGTCGGTTTGGACTTAAACATTAAAAGAGCCTATCCCACAAACAATGTGGGATAAAGACTTTCCCTGTTTTGGACAACTCCATTTTCTTCAGTAACACTCCTGCAAAATGATTTACTAATATCTGATTTGGCTTGATTCCATAATTTGTAAAACATATACATACCTCATGTTGACCTCTTGATGGATGCATCAGACTTGGTCTCTAAAAGTTAGAATTGAACGAACCTACTTGATTATAGATGTTACACACTATTGAACATAGAAATCTTCTTTTTGGCATGAATCTAGAACTCTAAAATTTGAAAATTTTAGGGTTCCAACACTACCCACAGGGAAATGGTCAAGCAGAGGCATCAAACAAAATAATCCTGAAAATCGTCAAGAAAACAATAAATGATGTAGGCAAGAATTGAAATGTACAACTCAATTCGGAACTTTGGGCATACAGGACTAGTATCCAGACACCTACAGGGGCTATGCCATATTCATTGGTGTATGGTTCATAAGCAATTCTACCTCTTGAGGTAGAAATTCCATCTCTCTGAGTATCTTTGAAGGGCCTCATACCAGATGAAGAATATCGAGTAAACAAGTTGCATGAACTAGAGCTTCTTGATGAAAAATAACAACATGCCTATGACCATCTCAAGGCATATCAACTGTGAATGTGTAGAAGCTATAATCACAAAGTCATCCCAAGGGCTTTCAAAGTTGGTGATATCGTACTAAAGGAAAATCCCAGAAATCAGCAAGAATAAGAAAAGAAATGGAAGTTTGAGCCTAACTAGTTGGGTCCCTTTGTCATCATATCAGCCTACGGATCAGGAGCGTATCAGTTGTCAAATTCAGAAGGGGTGGTGCTTGATGAACCAACCAACAATATCCATCTAAAGAAGTTCTACACTTGAGTCATCCAATGCATGGATTAAGCAAACAGAATAAAATAAAATAAAATAAAATAAAATAAAAAACAAACCAAAAAGTACAATAAAAACAAATGGTGAAAACCTGACAACAGGCGCTATTTGTGAGAGAACAACTCCTCTATCTATTAGTACTTATATCTTTTATCCATCTAGTCTTAGTTAATGGCCATCGCCAGAACACTTGTGCACGCAACATTATCCCGAAAATAATTAGCGTAGTCATTGTCCTTGATTATCCAAAAATAGTTATCCATATCATATCCCACCATGGCTTGGTGATCAACGTGTATATCCAAATTGATAAATATCTATGACTAGGGGAAACATTTCTCTCATTTCGACAACAACAAACAAGGATCACAACATACTAGAGAACCAATGTCACAACTACTCATTAGGCTAGAAAACATGATCATTCTCCAACTGCATCTTAAACATACACATGATGGATGATTTTTTGAATTATAATTTGTTTACATTTTAGCATGAAGTTTTGACTATGTTGTATGTTAATTTTTGAATCATTAGATCTCCTGAGCTACTCAAGGATGCACTATGCTAGAGAAGTGACAAAGGAATCTGATATTTTTCTTTGGTTTTCTATCTGTGAGGCAGTCATTCGTATGGTGCAAATTTTTCTCGAGACATGATTGGAAACATATCATTGAAGACATTTTCCACTTTTCACATACAAATGGGTAACTCTTGTCTGTTTTACGCAAGCAACACTCAGGTCATCTTGGTTCAATTATACCTCGACGCTTATGTCATCTTGCAATATTAAAAAATCATGTAAGTTATACTCAGGTCATCATGGTTTGATTATACTTTGATGATTTTATTAACTTCAAACATATAAAAAGCTCAATGATGACAAAAGAAGCACAAATAAGTGACTAATAGGAATGACAATGACAAGATTACAATGATCATTTGGTGGCATTTCATAGTCAGTTGCATTCATTTAGCTGCATCATACATCTCATTTTCAAGATACATCTCATCATCATCATCTAGTCACATTGATCATTGCATCCCTCGCATGCATATCTATCACATCATCATGGAATATTTCTCCACGTTCATAACTTCATCATTCATCTAACTCTCATATATCATGTCTTATATAGAATGCTTCTTTCCTGAAACTAGATGTTTTGATTAGGTCTTATACATGATATATCATTCGTGAAACCAGACGTTTTGATCATCTTTGTCTTATACAGGAGGTGTCATTCCTGAAACCAAACTTGATCTCATTCTTATCAATCTAGTCAATCTTATCAAAACCATGCATGTCATAACTATCCACTCTTCTATCTTTCAAATAACATTCTTCTTCTTTCGAGAGATCATTTATGCCTTTAGTGCACGAACGATCCCCCAATGGGGCATTATCATATCGAATCTCCATATCAATTTCAGATCGACACCAGCTTCATATCAAATTTTCATATCAAATCAATTCTTCATATCTGGGGCATCATATTGAATCTCCATACCAATTTCATATTAGTCTCATATTGACACCAATTTCATATCAACTTTTCATATCGAATCAATTCTTCATATTTGGGGCATCATATCGACAATTTTGATGACAACATTATCATATCGAATCTCCATATCAGTCTCATATAAGCTTCATATTGACAAAATCACATCAGTGTATCATATCGAAATCATTTTTTATCTAGGGAATCATATCGACGACTTTGACAACAACATCATATCGATCAAACTTTGACAACATATCCGGCAAAATTTTCTTTGAATCAACATGTGCACACACGTCACTTCAAAGAGGGGCAAAATTTAGACATATGAATCTGACCATTTTCCTAAATGAATATTTAATATTTATTTTAACCCCATTCCCCCTATTAATTAAATTCAATTTAATGAATTTTTTCATTTTCATCTATTTGATTAAATGAATTACTCAATTTATTTAATTAAATTCACCTAAACCTTTTCTAACCTTTGATTAAATAAATCACTTTATTTAATTAAATCTCCTTTCTCTCTTTTTAATTAAATTTACATCTAATTAAATTAATCCTTGCAAATAAATAAATCTAATTTATTTATTAAATCCCCCACTTGTATTTATGCAAGTTGCATCTATTTTGTTGAAATAAAGTAATTTTATTTTAATTAAAATCCTCCTCCATCCACTTGCATTTTCTTACATCTCCCAATTGTCTCCTAAACCCCTTCTAGATTCTTCTAATCACTTCCAGTTTAGCCTAATTCATTTCCTAATTATTGTCATATTCCTAAGCAAAGAGAAGTCACTTCTCAAAACCTCCAAAGTCTTTGAAATGCATTAAAGGCTTTATGTCTTCAATAAGTTAACTCTCAAAGTCTTCCTAACCATTAATGGTTAACTCAACCTTCTTGCATGATTAGAGACAGTCTCTCTAACTTAACCCTCATCTAACCCAAGGGTCTCATCAAGAATTCAAGGCTTTAACCTTGGTTATCCCTTTAACCCTTGCACAAGAGTTTACCCCTTGGGTACAAGATTTATCCATTAGGTAACCCTAACCTAACCTTAACCCTTACCTCCTAGGGTAACCTTCACGTATTCTCAAACATTTAATGCTTCTTACATCTCCTCTCAAGCAACCTCTTGTTGTAAAATTGTCACCATTTCATTGGTGAGAATTGTAAACATGGATTAACTTTCAATCCTAGCCCTTGTTAATATTATCCAATCTTGACCATCCATTGCCCTATTTTCCCTATAAATAGAGCTCTCATTCCTCATTTTCATAATCTCCAAGTTTTCATGCATCTACATTACTACCTAAATTACTAAACATTTAGTCTCTCTTTGTTAAATAATCATAATAGCATTTAGAAGCATTTTTATATATCACAAAATATTCATGCCAGGATAATATATCATTTGCTTGGATAATTTGTTAATCTTTTATCATATCATCATATTTATGCTAGCTTACTCATCATTGTTTCAATACCATACATCTTAGAATGCATTCATGCATATAAATCAAACATCACTCATTCTTGGAGTTGTCATTCCTAAGTCACTTTGCTTAGTGATATGAGAGCAAAGCATTGACTTTAGGGATCCTGTGAGATAGACAACAATGGGACACCACTTGGGAAGTTGAATTGATTGAATCGGTTCATATACTTGCACCAAGAGTCTCATTGGTGTGTATGTATTCTGGATTTGAGTTATTTGTTTTCATCACCACATTTCGCTACATACACTAATTAAAAAAAAGATATTAGGGAAAAGATTCTTTTGTCTGAGTTTACTTCCTTTCCACAGTTGTGCACAACACTCCACAATTATCAACTGGCTGTGAGTCAAATGGAGTAATCCACTCCTATGGCTCTGAGTGATAAGTGGGAGACTATTCAACAACTGTTTGTGAAGTTCAAACCAACAAAAAGCTTCATCAAGTTCAATTATCCAATCAACAACAACCATGTGAATGCTACCACAGGTGTGCATTCTATTTCAAAATTCTTTCAAAGAGAGAGAATTTACTCTAAATGAATCTTTACATAGTATTATGTCTCAGTTGTTGCACATAAATTTTATCAAACTTCCTCCTATAAAAAAATTGATCCTTCTAAAATGACATCCCCTTATTTTGATAACAATACTTTTTGTCAATTTCATCGTCAACGTACTCATGATACTGAGAAATGTTTTGCATTGAAAAATAAGATTCAAGACTTGATTGATAATAATACTATATCTGTGGTAGGTGTGAATGATAAAGGGAATAAACTCGTAGCTCCTCCTAATCAAAATCTTAAGATTTTCACTGATCCCTTGCCATCTCATACCTCTAATGTTATTGAGATTGTGCCTAATTCTCTCTCTTCTGAGGAATTCACCTCTATGGTTCCAAACTTGGTTAATATGGTAGAAACACAGGATATGCCTAAAGATCCTTGTATTACATTTGACCCTAGTGAGACCATTAGAGCACCTAATGGCCCTTTATACATAGTTGCAAAGGTTAAGGATATCCCTTGCTGTGGTGCTGTGATTGATCCCTCTTGCATGGTTAATGTCATAATTGAAGAGTATCTTTTCACTTTACGATTGCATAAACCACTATATGATTCTTCTAATGTGGTTGTGAAGTTATTTGATGGCTTCTCTTGTCCTACCATTGGCTCTATCACCCTTCCTGTTGAGGTTCATACTAAATCCTTGGATGTGGACTTTGTTATCATACCTTCTTCTGAGCAATTCCATGTGAAGTTGGGCTACCCTTGGCTATCTTCCATGAAGGCTATTGCTTCTCCAATACACAAATGTTTGAAATTTCCTCACAATGGAGAAATCATAACCATGAACGATAGCTTATTTTGTCCATCCAAAAGAAGCCTTGGTGTTCCTATTGATTTATTTTGGCCTAAACAATTTCAATCTCTTCCATTAAGGAGTGGTGCTCTTTTTCAATCCTATCAAAAATGGAAGAATGATATGATATTATCCTTAAGTCAATATTTATCTTCAACACTTGACATTCCTATTATTCTTCATGATGAGGTTGTTCCCCTCTCAGATAGAATTGATAGCCCTCCTAAGGAAGATAGTCCACCTATACCTATGGATGTGACTTTACCTTCTCTTAAGGAGAACACCAATATTATTCCTAAGGTTAGACCTATACCTCATCCTTATGATGGACCTGGTCTCCTTCCTACACCTAATATTATTCCTTTCTATGGGGCAGTTCCATCTCCTTCCTCTTATCGAGAGAAGAGGCTTGCTTCTCCTATTGTTCAACCGAAAATACCTCAACCTAAACCTTCCACTATTAAGGAGAGAAAAATTCCTACTTTTTCAAGTGTTCCTCCCCCTTCTCAGCCTTCCACTAAGACTCAAATAAATCATTGTGCGAGAGAATGCCGATGAAGATGCCGTGTTCAAGCTCATGAAGCTATCCCTCAAAATACTCAATCTCCTCAGACTCCAACAGTTGAAATGATTCCCTTTTCTCTTAAGAAAGATGTTCAACCAACATCTCTGAATCATAAGTTGCACAAAACATGTGATGGTTTTACTCCTATTCATGTTCTTGATCCTCTTTCTCTAAACTTTGATGAAGAAATGGGTGAAAATGTTATTCATAATGGCAATACAACTCCTAATGCTTATGATAGTGAGTATCAATATGTTGACATAGACAAGCACTTATCAAATGAGTTTTTACAAACCCTAATCCTAGCTCCTAGAATTGAACAAAGTGACTTACAACATGAGCATAGTCGTTGTTTGGATCTTGTGATATCTCCATCTATTGTGCTCGATGTCTCTCCTTTGGCGTGTTGATTGCCTTCCTGAAATAGTGATCAGCAAGATCAAGAGGCAGATGTCGTGCTAGATTAGCAATAATAGCACTGCAGATATTTCTCTCTCTCTCCTTTCTTTCTCTTTTGTAACAATTATTCTATGTGTATCCCTGTTCTTCTATTGTTCCCTTAATGTCTACTTGGGGATGATGCAAAGCATTGAGATCTTTTCTTGGTCTCTTTCATGTTGACTTAGAAGACATCCTCTCTTCCCTTTCGTCTAAGGTAATGTCCTTCTTTGGGGAATGAATATTATTATATGCATATACATACATGATATACATAAGTTATCATACAACATACTGACCTCAAGGAAAGGGACACTACCTCGTGTTTTGTGTTCATTATCCTTGGATTTTTCCTCAATTGGGGGATAAATCCTTGTGATAATGTGCTCCCTCTCTTCTCTCTCTCTCTTAGGTGTATCTGACCTTAAATCAATCTCTATCGATAAGGCACACATGATTGCTTTAACGTGGGGGCATACACTCCAATCATATTTTCCTTCTTGTGATACTTAGAATTACTTAGTGAACTTTGTTTTGCTTTGTAATCTTTTGTATCCTTGCTTTCATGACTCATAGTGAAAGGAACTTTGCTACTTGTAGTCATGGTTCTCCCCTTCTCAATCTTCCCTTTTACTTTGTCAATTGAAGTCGTAATATCCTAAGTCCACTGGGGGCTTGGAGCGTCTTGCCTCCTTGACGTGGTAAAAGTCTTCCAATCTTGTTTCCTTGTACTTTACCAATAGTATTGGCATACACTTATACTCTTGTTAAAGTGGGGGCTAAATGTAGTGTCATAAAATTATTACCCTAGCAATTTTTTACTGCATTAGGGTCCTCACACACGCGAGTTCGAATCTTCTAGCCTGATCGGAGATCGGAGATTGCTCAGCGTTTAGAAATAACTTCTTCCTTGGTCTTTACATCACCCCATCCACACTCTTCCCTGGAGAAAGGGGTAGGATAGGGGCGTTGTGCCACTATCTCTCCTTGGACAAGGGCGTGGTGCCCTTGTCCTCGTGGCACCCCTGTCCCTGCTCTATTTTGGGGTAGGACCCTTCATAGGGTTGCATTGTTGGTTGTGCATCGGGCGGGAAACTACCTCGATGTTGGCCCATGATTAAATTCAAATCCACTAACATGTATTTAAGGGGAATTCATCCTCTCATTTACATAAGTTGAAGTTCATAAAGTTGGATAGGTAGAAGTTGGATATATTTAAGTTGCATAAGCGATCAAGCATTCAATCATTCTTTTCCAGCATTAAGCATTCTCAAGTCTCCGTTCAAGGCTAGGTGTTGCATTCAAGTCAAGGATTCAACCATTGAAGAGGAGATTGATTCAAACATACAATTACACACAAGCATTTCTATCAAAATTTCTACTACAACCTCTCTTGAGGTGATTGTCAATTCAGTCTTTCATTTACATCTACTTGCAAGTACTTTCTTTCGTTACTTGGTTAATTCCAAAACCGAGGCTTGACCTAAAGGCAAACCCCAAATCCCAATCCATTTCCCCCTCTTTTCTATGTGTAGGTTGTAGGTGTGTAGCTATACTTTCAGATTCGGGCTCCATTCGTAGAGGTGGAAAAACCCTTTTTGGTTCATGGATTTTTTAGAGGACCGTGTACATTTCCACCACGGTATGGGAAACTTTTCCTCAAATTCGCAGGGCGACTTTGTCTCAACATATTACTGCTAGATTCAGGTGCACAACTTCATCCCATATTCTAATCTCAAGTTATAATAATTTCTTTGTCACTTTTTCACTACATAATTCAATCAATTTCTTTTCCATTTCCAACAAGGAAGAGGGGATCAACTTAATATTCCCAATTCATTTTGAATTCAATCTACCATCTTCATGTGGAGAGATTGAATCTAGAGAATTTTCCTCTCCTCTTCCTAATGTAACATGGTGAAAAGTGTTTGAAGGGTAATCAATAGTTTCCTTCTTAATCTTTCATTCACCATTTTTCCACCATTACAGATCCATGTATCATATTTGACCCTAGTGAGACCATTAGAGCACCTGATGGCCCTTTATACATAGTTTTGAAGATCCAATGAAAACCTTGTTGTGGTGTGCTTATTGATCGCTCTTACATGGTTAATGTCATCATTGAAGAATATCTTTATACTTTACATTTGCATCAACTGATCTATGATTATACTAATGTGGTAGTTAAGTTATTTGATAGATTTTCTCATCCTGCTATTGGTTCTATCACACTTCCTATTTAGGTTCATACTAAATCTATAGATGTTAACTTTGTTATCATTCCTTCATCTGAACAATTCCGTGTGAAGTTAGGCTACCCTTGTCTATCTTCCATGAAGGCTATTGCTTCTCCAATACATGTGTTTTAAATTTCCTCACAATGGAGAAATCATAACTGTTAACCATAGCTCATTTTGACCAACCGAAAGAAGCTCAAGTGCTCTTATTGATTATTTTTGGCCTCAATAATTTCAATCTCTTCCAACAAGAAGTGATTCTCTCTCTCAATCTTATAAAAAATGGAAGAAATATATGATCTTATCCTTAAGCCAACCTAGAACTCCAAAACTTGATATTCCCATCATTCTTGAAGATGAAGTTCTTCCCCTAATAGATAGAACTAATCTTTCTCATAAGGATGATTCCCAACCCATTCCTATGAATGAAACTATGCCTTCTCCTAAGAGGAACAATAATATTGCTCCTAATGCTAGACCTATACCTCCTCCTTATGATGGACCTGGTCTCCTTCCTACACCAAACATTCCTCCTTTATAAGGTGCAGTTCCACCTCCTTTCTCCTTTAAAGAGAAGATAGCTTCCTCTCCTCTTTTCCAACCTAAAAGACCTCAAACTAACCATCCAACTACCAAAGATGAGAACATTCCTCCTTTAACAAATATTCCTCCTCGTTCTCAGCCTTCTGCTAAGACTCAATGAAATCGTTGTTCGAGAGAACGCTGACAAAAACATCGTGATAGAGCTCTTGAAGTTGTTTATCAAACTATTCAATCTCTCGAAACACCAATAATTGACATAATTCCATTTTTTCCTCAGCAAGATGTTGAACCTAAATCCCCAAATCATAAGTTGCAAAAAACATGTGATGGTTTTAATTCTATTCATGTTAAAAATCCTCTTTTTATAATTCTTGATGAATAAGTGGATGAAAATGTTATTCCCAATGACAATACAACTCCTAATTCTTCTGATAGTGAATATGAATATGTTGATGTTGAAAAACATTTATCTGTAGAAATTTCAAAAGGCTTAATCCTAGATCCTCAAAACAAACAAAGTGACTTAGCACATGACCATAATCCTTGTTTGGATCTTGTGATAGCTCCATCTACTGTGATTGATGTCGCTCCTCTGGAATGTTTCTTGATTTCATGAAATAATGATTAGCAAGATCGGGAGGTGGATGTCATGCTAGACTAGCTACATTAGCACCATGGATCCTCTACCTCTCTCCTTTCTTGCTCTTTTGTGACCATTCTTATATGTGTATCCCTATTCCTCTATTTGTTGTCCCTAGTGATGTCTACTTGAGGATGATGCAAAGCATTCAGATCTCTTTTTTATCTCTTTCATGTTGACTCAAAATACACATGTGTTCCCTTTCTTCCAAGGTGGTTTCCTTTCTTTAGGGAATGAGGACTATTCTATGCATATATACATGATATACATGAGTTATCATACAACATATTGATCCCGAGGAAAGCAAAGCCACCTCGTGCTTTGTGTTTTGTGTTCATTATCCTTAGGTTTATTCCTTGATTAGGGGCTAAATCCTTGCATTAATGTGCCCCCTCTCTTTCTCTCTCTTAGGTGTATCCTACCTTAAAGCAATCGCTCTTGATAAGGCATGGACAATTTATTTAACATGGGGGCATACATTCCACTCATATTTTCCTTTTTGATACTTAAAGTTACTTAGTGAACTTGGCTTTATTTTGTAATTTTTGGTATCCTTTCTTTTCATGACTCATAATGAGGGGAACCTTACTACTTACAGTCATGGTTCTCCTTCTTGATCTTCCCTTTTACTTTTTTAATCGAAGTTGTAAGATCCTTATTGCACTGGGGGTTTGGTGTATCTTGCCTCCTTGACATGGTGAAAGTATTTCAATCTTGTTTCCTTGTACTTTATCGATAGTATTAGTGTACGCTTATACTCCCGCTAAAGTGGGGGCTATATGTAGCATCATAAAATTGTGACCCTTGTAATTTTTGATCGCATTTGGGTCTTTGCATTATAAAACGAATCCCTAAGCCTAATTGGAGATCCGAAACATGCTCATGTCACCAAAAAAATTGCATTTTCCATCACCCCACACTGCCTTTTTGTCATTACATGTCCTAAATTAGAACAGGATAGGGGCGTGGCACCCCTGTCCCCCCTAGGATAGGGGTGTGGCTGTTAGATTCAATGAAAATCCTAAAGACACTAAGAGGGGGGGGGTGAATTAGTGTCTAACCAGTTGCATAAATATTTAAACTTATTTATAACTTTCCCACTAAAAATAGTACTGGTAAACAAGAATTAATGTAGTAAACAAAAATAATAGAGACAACATAGAAACACACGATAACACAAGATATTTTAATGAGAAAAACCAGTGTGGGAAAAACCTCGGTGGGATTTATGACTCACAATATTTACTCACTGGCCAATGAATAAATACTACTTACAATGAGGGACCTGCATATGCAGGGAGGCCAACAACCTAAAGCTCACTGCTCAATGAAGAGTCTCACTGAGTACAAAATGGATAATTAAATCCAATACAATGTATTTCTCAAAACAACATCTCTAATGCCAAGTTACATACCAGTTTAAGCTCAGATAGACACCTTAACCAAAAACCTTTGCTGCCACTAAACAATTATCTTCTACCGTACATTCCTATATTTCTTCTACTTCATCAAAATAACCTATTAGATCTCATACATATATGAGTCTTTTACAATATACCATGTCGGCTTACAAAAGATAATTATATTACAATAAACAAAAGTTCATCCCATGTCGGCTGGAGTGCCGATATGCTTTGTTGCCGATGTAATCTGAATGCCGGTGTAAGCGCCTGCTGGTGCTGGTGTCTGTCGGTGTATGATATCTGTCGGTGCATGTAGAAACCTATTGCCGGTTGGTTGCCAGTTGGTTTCCATCATTGACAACATCAAATATTCTCATAAGAGTGTAGAATGCCAACAATCTCCCTCTTTGGCATTGATGGCAACACTCATTAGAAAAATCAAAACTGTTATCCCAAAACCGAAGTCCAAAAAGATGTGCTCCCCCTGAGCAAGTGATCTCCTTTGTACGTGCATTTTTCTCTCCACTACTCCCCCTTTGACATCAATGACAAAGGATGTCATAAATAATCAAAAGAATACAAAAATGCTACCTCAAGATCTATAACCGGTTGGTTACTTTCTGAAAAATATCTGCCAAAACTAGATTCAAACTTTGCATAAATTTGTTGTTGTCAGGTAGAGTTGCCTCAGTCTAATGGATCATACCAGTGAGATAGTGCATTTGTTTCTCCGGTGATTGCTCTCCTTGTACCATTGACTTAGATAATTCAACTCTCTGAGTAATAATATTGTCCAATTTTGGATCAAGTTTACTTTTGAGTTCCCAGGCATTGGACCTTATCCTTGCCTTCTGTTTCTCAAGTTTCTCCAACTTTTCCTCAAAAACTGCTATTTCTTGCTCAAAAATTGATATAAGTCCAGATGAACCTATTATATTATCCGTTGATGAATAATGATGAACAACTAATACCCTAATCGGTACTGAGAGGGGGGGGGGGGGGTGAATCAATACAGACAAAAACTTCACAACATTTTATCATATTAAAACATAGCTGACTGGTTGTCTTCACCACTGAGCATAACCATGGCTATACCGGTTAAGCACATATACTTTAGACAACATTCCACAGATCTCAAATCTTGATAGCTACTTTACCAGTTTAGTCATGCATGAGTTGCATCAATAATACCACAATCATTTAGCATTGCATGCATATTCAACTTTAATAAAAAACTACTCAATCATCACATGAAAACTCACAACCCATAACACATAGTTTTTTCACATTGTAACCCAAATGGGAAAAACCACGGTGGGGATGAATACCCACAAGCTTGTTTTGACCTCTTTTGAAGTTTTCTCTGTTAGGATCCTAGTCCGATTAAAGACCTTACAATAAGGTTTTGTTAGGAATCGATCCTGTTAGGGATCACCCGGTTAAGGGATGGCTATAAACCTTGTTAAAGGTTGAAACCCTGTTAGAGGTTACGTCGCTAGAGGATTTAAAGAACTCAATGAGCTTGAGTCACCTGATTAGAGCATTTGCAACAAGCCTGTTAAAGCTACCTGGTCAAGGGATTTTCCTTCTGTTGAAATGGTTAGAAGTCAATAGGTAAAGCTTTGATCTGATAACAACACTACTTCCTAAGGAAGATCCTTTTCAGCTCCTCTCCTCTGCAATCACACTCTGGAGATTCCACTCTCTAGTTTGGCAAGTATCTCAACATGCAGACACAAAAAAAACATCTTTTGCCAACACAAACAATAACAAACACCATCGACCTTATAGACAACAATTAGGTCAGTAGCATAAACTCTAAACCCTAAATATTTTAGGTTTACAATTACAAGTGGTCCAATCTAGAACGTCCAAACATATTGCATAGAGTGAAACAATCTAAAATAGATCTCAAGTCATTCTGCATCGTCCATTCTTCACCTCATCTGGAAATCAGTAACCTATCACGCGCACTTCACACACCGCTCAGAACATTGCACATTCTCGAGGTAGGTATTCAATACATTCGATCTTCACGTGCAAGATCCTCAAGGAAATCCTTTACTTGCACATAACTGACATGGTATCCTGATCCTTATCCTTATTGTTCACAAAACACAATCGGTTGCACCGCACAAGCCAAACTGGAAACCCTAGAGCTGAACAGAGATTACCAACCGGTAGTCACACTTAGTGAACCCTAATAGCAAACTCTGACATCAAATCACACCATCCTGTTTGACCATGACCACTTCCAATATTCATACTAGTGCATACCGGTTCACTTGCTTGAGCATATATTGACATCAATGACAACATACATTGTCACCACTTCTTCATATGCCAACATCCACAATGTCATCAATTTCTTTTTGTGTCTTCTTAATCTCCTTATCAATGTCCTCTATTAAACAGTGAGGTTTACATGCTTCTCTATATAACTCCTTATACTCCAAAATTGTAGAATTAAGTACTGGTAAAAGTGTGTTAAAGTGATCGGTACATTTCTTTATGGTGTTCTCAAAGAATGTATTTTTCTCTTTGTCAATTCTCTCCTTAATGGCATCCTCATTATTACATTATTAGCAATGAATTTGGACAATGTGTCCACTTTACCTAAATAATCATTAATGTGATCTATCTTACAATTTGGTGCAATCATCTTCAGGATAGGTAAGGTGTTATCAATTATCTTAAATGCTAAGGAATTGCAATCAATTATCCTTTTAATAGAATCCAATAGAACCTTTGTAATGTTAGTAGGTCTGAATTCTCTTGTTGATGTGCTAGATTCAACAATGGGTTTCTTTTCAATAGATGTTTGTCTAATTACCTTTACTATATCCTCTTTATTTCCATCAGATGCATCCACTTTACTTACATTTTCTTCTAGTGGATTTGTCTATGTCTATACCTCTACCTTTAATGGTTTCTCAGTTTGATTATGTACCTTTGTAACTGCCAATTTCCTAGACTCAACATGAACCTCTGCCTCAGATTGGTTTTCAGTCTGTACAACTGTCGGTTTCTTTGATTCTGGTTGCCCTATGTTAGTTGTCTTGTCATTTATAGGTTTCTTAGTTACTGGTTGCTCTGCTTGGGCTGGTATCTCAATGTTATGAGAATCAACAGTTTGTGCCAGTATCTCAGAGAACTTGCTATCTTTGAGATCATATGCCTTAACCTCTGCAGTCTCTTTGTCCACCACAATGTTTATATTCTGTGTATCCACATTCATGGTAAAGAGTATTTTTGACTCCGGGTTAGTATCATCATGAGTTATACCTTTAGTAGCCATATCCGGTGGATTGGCTGTATGAACTGGTGATGTTGAGGTTAAACGAGGGGTGTCTAGAGCCGGTGGAGGGATGTTATCTGTTACTTTTATAGAAGGTACACCACCTATTTTACCTTTTCCCTTGTCTTTCTGATATTTCTTTCCTCTTGCTTTTCCTTCTCAACAAAAAATATGTCCCATTTATTTGCAGTCTCATCTGCAATTTGCTTAACCCTTCCAGCCATCAGGCTTACTTGCCGGTGTCCACTAACAAATACTGACTGGTTAGCTTCAGATATAAGCTCATCTAGCTTTTCTCTAGAATTTACCAGATGTAAACCCAAGAGTGCTTCAACTTTCAACTTCTTATCTAGTTCCATCACAGATAGCCTTTTAGCTTCTAATCTCAAGTATAAATCGTTAGGTAAATCATCAGTTAATTCTATCAAAACTTTCTTTTATATATCCAAAAGTAGGATAATGCTTTCTTCAATGGTTTCTTTGTTAGAATCCTGAAAAGAATTATACCATTTATTTATATTTACCAGATTACCTTCCTCTGTAATCTCTTTCAGTAGATCATCCAGTGTAGGGGTAACCGGTGTCTATTTCTTCTTTGGTGTAAGCTTCTTCTGCGGTTTCCTAACTGCCTCTTGCTTTTTCCTTAGTGTCCTTGTTTTCTTAGGAGGAGGAGAAGGTACCGATGGGGTTTTCCTTTTCCTTTCCACTCTCTCAAACTCAACAGCCTTGCTACTGTCAGTATCAGAAGATGTTACAACCAGTGAAACATGTGCTTCCGGTTGCAGTCCTTTAAGAGAAATAGCTGATATACCACTGAGGTTCATGACATTCTCCTTTATTTCATTGGCCTTCTTAGAGGCATCTTTGATAAACTCGTCTCTTTTCTTCCTTTCTTTCTGCATAGATACATTACTTGTAATAGTTTCTGCTTTACCAAATATTCCTTTGGATGGCTCCCTAGGTGCAACAAGTAGTGCTTTTAAATATTTTTCTAGAATAGGTAGGTCTACCTCATAACCCATCTCAGTAACCCAAATAGTTCTAGGGATTATTGCTTCCATCCAAGTCTCATCTTGCTTAATGACAAAACATATTTGTTTGTCATATTTATCAACTCTTCTCTATGGTAATCTCTCTCTTGCTCTCATCTTAGTTTGAAATGTTTTGAAGTAATTTGCAATGTTCTTATCATAGTCAGTGCCCATACCAATGAAAGCTTCATGTATCTGTTTTCCTACCAGGATGTCATAACCAAAATCCTTGTGACCTATGCTAGGTATCTCTTTGGTAAAGTATAGCATCAATCATACTAGAAGGTTCCCAAAATGGAAAGTACCTTTCTTATCTCCCTTAATCTTCTTCAATTTGTCAATTAGTTCATCCTTAAGCCATTCACAAACATCTATCTTAGCATTATTGTCCACTATCTCATATGCACTGTGAATACAAAGGCTAGAAATCAAATTCAATCTATTGGCATGTGTTTCTTTATATCCAAGTATCATACTAATATATCTCACATTTATGTCCTTAACATCATTGACTCTAAGTGACCTGCTATCAGATGTGGCTCCAGTTAACTCCATAACTCCCTTGTTAGGTATTTTCTTGGTTTTATTAGGCCTACTACTAGTTGAAGGTAAACCAGTGACTACCTTAATTACTTCCTTGGTTATCTTGCAAACAACTTCTAACCATATGAACTCTCCATGGACTCTGCTTAGTACAAGTCGTACAACTTCCTTTGGAAATTTGGGAATGTTCAGAATTTCTACAAAACCTAAGTCTTCCACAATCTTATGTTTAGGTTTAATTGCACCTTGTTCATTAGTAATAACCTCATTAAATATTTTCTTCAAATCCTCAGTCCCTAGGTTTTCAATGTTGCAATGTATGTAGATTTCAGGGTCTTCAACAAATGCTACACCCTTCAGAATTTAAAAAAAAGCTCTGACAGAATCATCTTGCTTTGCAATCTCATGGATAATCTTAAACATGGGTCTAGGGCATTTGATGTTTTCAACAATGATAGGTTTTGCAATAAACTCAGGAACAAAAACAAAAGATGAGGTTTCTATTTTGATAAATACCTCTTAATTGAAGTTATCTGAATTCTTGAAAATCACTTCGCAACTTCGCCTTAGGATGCCCTTGCTCAGTTTCATGCTCTCTGATTGTTTGAATGCTTGGTGAGTAGAAATGAGGGTTTTCCGGTGCTTTATAGCCAAAAATGTTCTTAAAAACCACATTAAATGCTCGTCGGTTAAGTGAAAACTTAACACATCTACCGATAAAGAAGAAATGTATCTTCTCACCATCAACCAAGGGTAGAATGCATGATTTTCAACTTCCTGTTGTTTATGGTGAAAATTGATAAAACAATATTGAAAGGATAAATGAATTCAACCACAAAACCCTAGCCTAACAACAACAAAGATCCACCATAACATATGAAGATTACCTAAGATAATGCAAATCAAATGAAATCACAAAGATTATACCATCACATATCCAATAGGGTTTGAATCTCCATTCTTCCTATCTCCATTGATCTTGCTTGATATATTTGCTCCCAGATTTTATATGTGCACAAGAGCTCAACAAAGAATGGAAATGTGGTTGCAAGTAGGATCGCATATGAAAGTTTGAATGCCAGGATGCTTGATTAGAATGTATATGTCCAGGGTTGATAATGAAGGAAGCATCTCCTTATATACAAGACACTATAAGAAATGGAGGGATAAGATTGAGAGGTGTAAGAGATAAATGGTCGGCTATGATTAGAGGGTAGGTAAAAGAAATAAGAAAATAATGAGAGGGTAGGTAGTGTATGAATTAAGAGATGAATGACATGTGTCATATGTAGAAAAAGTTAATGAATTAATTAAATAAATAAAGATTTATTTAATTAATAGAGGAAGTGAGATCAATTAAATAAATAAAAGTATTTATTTAATTTAGGAAAAGGATAATTTAAATAAATAAAGATATTTATTTAATGAGAAATAAGGCTAGAAGAGGATAAATGAATTAATTAAATAAATAAAGATATTTATTTAATTGGACATGACAATTTTAGGTGTCTACATTTTGCCCCTCTTTGAGACAATGCAACTTGTCGCGTTGTTTCAAAGAAGATAATATGAGTTGATACAAAGTTGCCCCAAGATGGGAATGATATGCCCCCTTGAGAGATTAGATGAAAATGTTCGAAAAGATCATAGACAATCTCTTGATAAGAAAGAAAGGCTAGAATGGACTGACCAGATAGGATAGAGTGACAGAGTCACGAAATAATGAAGACTGACTCGGGAGACGAGGGCTAGGGCTAGGGTGAGGGTAGTCTATTAAATAGACCATGAGGGGAGTATATCCTCATTGCCATCCACACATCCAATAGATCAAAGTGTAGAGAGAGAATAGAGCAGCAACAGTCAGCAGCGATGGCTTTGGTTCACAGATTCGATCGCGTTCGCTGATTTCAGAGGCCAGCAGATGCAGGAGAGCCGGTAAGTACCACAAAACCTCCTTGTACTTTGTCGCAATAAATGTTGTCATTAATGCATGTTAGGTAGCACATTTAATGCATTTTAGAATATGTCAAACAAGGTCAAAATTTGTTAAGGCGCGTCTGTGCTGGTGCTAGGCACGTCTGGGTTGGCTAGGCGCGTCTGTGTTTGTGCCAGGCATGTCTGCAAAGGAAAAGGCATCTATGTCAAATGCGAGCATGTCTGCGTTGTGCAGATGCATTTGTTCTATGTGGGAATGTCTGTGCAGAGCAGACGCGTATGTAGAAAAGCATAGACACGTCTGTGTATTTCAGGCACGTTTGTGCAAAGCAGGCACATTTATGCAATATGTAAGCGCGTTTGTGTCTTCTAGGTTAAATCGACAGTTCTGTGTTGAACATACCCTATCGATTGGATAAGATGTTGAGAGGACACACTCAAGTAGGTCCTCTAGGGAAGACTAGGATAACAAATAGGGCTAGGATTGACAATTCTGTGATAGAACATACGTTGCCAATTATGAAACTACTCAAGAGGATACACTCAAGTATAGCCCTAGGATAGGACAGATAGAGGCACTTTGTGATGAACAGTGAGTACCAAGACATAGTACTTTGTGATGACCAGGGAATTCTACTAGGATAGAAAGCAGTACTTTGTGATGAATAGGAAGTACCACTAGGATTGACACAGTTGATTTTGCTTGACTGTAGGAGGACCTACCTATGTTGGAGTCACAAGAGAGATTGCCGTCGACTCCAAATTTGTGAGAAAAGATGACATTTGAGGATAGAGTGGCAGTTGAGGTCATGGGCTGCAATACATTATGTATGTGCTTGAGTTTTGGGTGGACATGGGATTGATGACTGCGCTAGCTGAGAGATGGCACTCAGAGACTTGCACTTTCCATTTGCCGATGGGTGAGATGACAGTCACCTTAGAGGATGTGTATAGGATACTGCGGATACCGATCGATTGGGAGTTGATACCCTATGATCGAGACAAAGACAGGGATGTACTTAGATGAGTGTTCCAGGATCTAGGTTTGGAGATGAGGGTTGGACACGTGGCTTGGGATACCATGACACGGACAGGATTGGCACTACCATCAGTACTGGTAGGAGTGATCAGTGGGTTCCTATGTTCAGATAGGGTAGCACGAGGGTTGGTTGTGGGCTGGGGGAGCACCTTGGAGACACTGGTGACACAACATACTAGATATACCTGGGGACCGTGCGTGATGGCACATTTGTACTATGAGCTTCATCAGTTTGTATACCATGGATCCGTAGGATTGGGCTGCGAAGTGACATTATTGCAGGTATGGGCTTATGAGAATTTGCTGGTTACCCAACCGACTAATTTCAGAGGTAGGGGCCATGGGCACATTTTTGTGCATTTATATGATATGATTACATCTCAGCCGCGGATCGAGAGATTGGAGTACTGGCACTGGGTCATCGATGAGATTGACACTGTGGTATGGAGACCGTACCGAGAGTGTGAGGAGTGGGAGGATGACACCATGGAGCTTCCATATACATTTAGGAGTAGGTATCTGATTGGGTGGATGTCCTATGTGCTGGAGAGGCAGTTGGTGGATAGGGTGGGTAGGCAGTTTAGCAGGATACATCGGATGCCACGGGGTTCTGGGCTGTATGCTCGGACAGTGAGGGATCAGGCACACTTTGGGCCATTATTGTCATATGATCAGGCAGTTATGCAGTTGGTAGAGATGACTCCCTTGCCTTGGGATATGTGGGCGGAGATAGAGGATGCAGGGATCGATACAGAGTATACTGCATATTGGGCTGAGCATCCATTTCCACAACTGACAGACCCAAGGGAGCAGATAGATGGAGATGGCGGGGGTGATGAGGATGATGATGGAGATGGTAGAGGTAGAGGTCAACGAAGGAGGTGGGGTGTGATAGGAGAGAGGAGAGTGGCTCTGTGGAGAGAGGGTGGAGAGGAGAGACAGGCTCACATGGTGAGAGGCAGAGGTGATTTGCCTTTACAAGGTCCCAGATAGGTACAGGGGGGACAGGGATGAGGACAGGGGTAGGGGCAGCCACAAGTACAGGGGGAGAGGGGGAGGATGAGCTATTGGAGTTGAGGGAGATCTGCCAGGGACAGGCAGATGAGATCCAGGATCTTGAGTGGGAGAGGGATAGACTCAGGAGACAGTTGAGGGACACTAAGCGGGAGAGGGATCAGGCTATCCAATTCTATATAGAGGCTGAGACAGCACTGAGGGCAGGAGGTAGGCGGAAGAGGATACAAGAGATGGATATTCTTATGTTCTATGAGTCGAGGAGGATATAGGCTACTAGAGAGACCTATACTATGGAGCTGTGCCACCAGAGCAGCGGGCTAGGAGCTTCCGTAGACCATCACGGATAACGACGACCATTGGAGGGAGGGACAGGAGACAGACATCCAACAGTGGGGTCATGGGTCCTCCACCACCACTAGATAGAGGGGACATGAGAGATGATCCTAGGGTGGGTCCTTCCAGGGATTAGACTCCGTCGAGGCCAGGCAGCTCTGAGGGAGGGAGTTCATCATAGCCTTAGAGGGCTCCCTATGTATCAGTTTTGTACCATTTTGTATGATGACACCTTTGGGTGATTGTAGCCATATGATTTTGACATCATTGTATCATGACACTTATGATTTTGATATATATATGAGATGATCCTTGCGGCAGCTATATGCATGTGTATCTATGTGATGAGATGTTTCTATGTGATGCTTATGATATGGATGCAAATATATTTTTGTTCTTTTATGTTTTTAAATGTTATGCATATGCAATTGTGAATGTATGAAATGCAAATGAATATGATAATGCAAAGAACTATTTACATGATGAAAATGTAAAATGTGCTAACATGTATTGTGTGCAGGATGTGATGCAATTGTGATATCTATATATATGTATGAAATGCTTAATATGTGGTAATGCAGGTGCAACTACATGAAATTCAAATGTTTTTTTGGTGTGCCATTATACTCAGTCGTATGATAGCAGGCTATACGGATTCAAGAAGGACAATCAAAGTCAATAGGTTATGACAAAATAGGTTATGACAATCGAGGCATATGTTCAACCCAAAAAGTGATTGTACCCGTTTGCATGGAGATAAGATAGTCACAAACAAGGAATGCCCCAGTTCATACTAGACTCGCAGTGTCCTCATATCCTTGGACAAGTCATAGCATTACTAAGAGACAATCCACAGACAACAAAGAAAATAGGTGAGGATACTCCATCCTCGCCTTTCTAGTCAAAGACATTCTAGAGATAGAATCTCTAGTCAGAGACATCCCAGAAAAGCTAAAAGACATGTCACCAAAAGATAAAATAAAAAGAAAACCAAGACTTGACACCAACATCCACTATAGTCCTCAAGTTTAGTGTCGCTTGTCACTTGTATAAGTCTTATTTGATTGTGGTCACAAAGTTTACTTTCACAAAAGGATAGATAGCATTAAACCATAATATTGTCTGAGTCCGTTGAAAGATTTGATTTGTTGAAGCTTATTGTTGCTTGTGTCTCATCTAAAACTGACTGAATCCATGCAACTGAGATTTTATTGCGGAGAAGACGGAACTTTTATTGTGAATTGGCGATGCAAATGTTGCTTTATTGCGGATTGTGCGCAGATAGACTGAAGAAAATTGGAAGAAACTATACTCCTCAGAATAGGCGATGCTCTCAGTTCCACACCCATTACTAGACATAGGATTTGCCTTAGCCACAGATAGGAGCTGATTTATTATGAATGGAAAAGGGTGGAAAGGAAGGTTTATTATGAATGGCGAACCAATCTTGGGTAGATCAATAACAAGCCATGATGGGAATGTGTAAGTTTGTTATGGATGAATAGGCTATGAGTGTGTGCAAAGTGAAAGGATGAGATTGAATCCTAAAGGAGGGAGGAGCAATGTCTCTACATATGGCGTTGGTGACCTAGTTTTCACCATGGTAATTGCCCAGGCTGCCACCAAAGTGGTTTTCACTGTTGGATGAAATGTTTTTTTGTTTTTTAATTTTTTTTGTGTGTCACAAGGCGCTTGTTTGCCAGGTTTTCACCAAGTAACGATTTTTTTTTTTTTTTAATGATTTTTTTGTATTTTTGATATATTTTGATTTTTTTGTATTTTTTGATTTTTTTATATTTTTGAATTAGGATACTCTAAAGAGCTATGTATAAAACCTGTGAAGGTGCATGTTGTTGATAGGATCCTTCAGAGGTTCACCCTCTGTGGTTGAGAGCTGATATGCACCAGATCCATATGCTGTTGTGATGATGTAAGGACCAAGCCAGTTTGGTTTGAATTTGCCCTTGTTCTCTCTGTCTTGCTGATTTTTAGGATTGTCTCTGAGAACCAAGTCACCTACCTCAAATGTGTGAGGCTTGACTTTATGATTGTAGCTGTGACTCATTCATTGTTGATAAGCCTTGAGGTGATTAAAAGCAGTTTGTCTTCGTTCATCCAATAGTTCAAGTTCTTGTAAGCGAGAGACCCTGTAGTCTTCATCACTGATAATGTTTCACAAAGAGACTTGTAAAGAGGGTAACTTGACCTCAATAGGAAAGATAGCTTCAGTGCCATAGACAAGTGAAAAAGGGGTAGCTCCTGTAGGTGTGCGGATGCTTGTGTGGTAAGCCCAAAGTGCGGGATTAAGTTGGATATGCCAATTGCGGCCAACGTCATGGACTGTCTTTTTTAGGATTTTAAGGATTATTTTATTATTCGCCTCATCTTGACTGTTACCTTGGGGGTAATAAGGTGTGGAGAAAAAATGGGTAATACAGAATCGATCACAGAGTTCACAAACATCTTGATTTTTGAAGGGACGCCCGTTATTGGTGATGATAGAAACATGAATACCGTATCGACATATAGTTGAGAATGAATGTAGCAATTTGTTTTCTAGTGACTTGTGTAAGAGGCATGACTTTGATCAATTTTGTGAAATACTCTGTGGTAGTGATGATGAATTTATGACCATTGGAGGAAGGATGGTGAATCTTGCCTATGAGATCGAGTCCCCACTGAAAAAAGTGCCAAGGAGTCGCAATTGGTTGAAGTTATTGCGCTGGTGCATGAATGAGGTCTCCATGAATTTGACACTGCTTACATTTCTTGACAAACTGATATGAGTCTTTTTCCATATTGGGCCAATAATATCCAGTCCTGATGAGTTTCTTGGCTAAGGTAGGACCACTAGAATGTGGACCACATATCCCTTCATGAATTTTACGTAACACAATCTGAGGTTCATCTCCTTCTAAACATCTAAGAAGAGTGCCATCTAGACCTCGATGGTATAGGATATCAGCTAAAATGACGTATTGAGAAGATTGGCAAATGAAAGTGCAACGTTGGTTATTGGATAAGTCGAGAGGAAGGGTATTGTCATGAAGGTATGTGAAAATGGAGCCATATAACGGGGAGTCAGGACCAATGACACATATCATTTCAGTAGGAGTGATCTCATATGAGGGAACCAAAAGGTTATCCACCAAGAACTCATAGTGGGTTTCATTCTGTGGTAGGTCGATTAGTGAAGCAATTGTAGCCATAGCATCTGCGGCTTGATTCTGCTCTCTTGATATCTACTCAAAGTCTAACTTCGTGAAATGTTGTTTTAGGTCATCCACCATTCTTTTGTAAGGATTAATTTCTCATCCTTTGTTTGGTAGTCATTAGTTGCTTGACGAATTAGAAGTTGGGAGTCCCCAAAAACATGAAGTTCCTGGGTCTTCTACTGAATGACAATCCTTAATCTAGTTGTCAATGGCTCGTATTCTGCTATGTTATTAGTGCAAGGAAATGAGAATCGATATGATTTTGGTATAGAATCCCCTTGAGGAGTTACAAAGAGGATGACAGATCCTGCACCATGTTGTGTGTATGAGCTGTCAAAGTATAGCTGCCAAGGCATTGTGTGTGACACTGTTAAGATGGATTCATCTAAAAATTCTGGAGTTAGAGGAACATCATCTATCATAGGAGCATCTGCTAACTGATCTGTGATAGCTTGTCCTTTTATTTATTTTCTAGCCACATATTCAATGTCAAATTCACTCAAGAGCATCACCCATTTGGGTAGTCGACCAGTAAGTGTTGTCTTATTGAGAAGTTATTTCAATGGATCGATCCTTGCGACCAACTTAGTTTTATGAGTTAGCATGTAATGTCATAATTTCTGTGAAGGAAATATCACAACGAGACACACATGCTCAATTGGTGTGTAGTTTAGCTCATATCCCACCAATGTGTGACTAATGTAGTAGACTGATTTTTCTTTGCCCTCACCAACCTGTTGTGCTAAGAGTGCCCCCAGTGTTGTTGAAGTAGCTGATATCTATAGTAATAGAGGTTGATCTGGAACTGGTGGCATCAAGACTAGTGGATTCAGAAGATAATCTTTGAGTATTTGGAAAGCCTATTGGTAGTTATCATCCCATTTTGGATTTGATGTTTTTGTGTAGCAAATGCTGAAAAGGATTACATTTATCTGCAAGTTGTGCTATGAATCTTCATATGGAATGGAGTCTCCCTTGCAAAGATCAAAGTTGACTGATATTTCATGGTGGTTGCATCTCTAGAATGGCCTTGACTTTTGTTGGATTGGCTTCGATTCCTCTTATTGAGACAATGAATCCTAGGAGCTTCCTGGAGGTTACTCCAAAGACACATTTCTTGGGGTTTAATCTTACTTTGTATTTCTCCAACCGATCAAAACTGACTGAAAGTATGTCCAAATGTGTATCTCTATCTATTGATTTGCCCAAGAGGTCATCAACACAATCTTCCATAGTAACATGCATGAGATCATGATAGATAGTAGTCATGGCTCTTTGATATGTAGTGCCTACATTTTTTAGCCCAAAGGGCATGATATTCCAGCAAAAAGTTCTCCAGGGACAAGTGAATGTTGTTTTGTGCTGATCCTCGGATGTGATTTTTATTTGATTATAACCAGAGAATCCATCCATCAAAGATAACAACGCATGAACTGCTGTGAGATCTACGATCAAGTCAACATTTGGCAATGGAAAATCATCCTTAGGAGAAGCCTTATTGATGTCTCTAAAATCTGTACATATTCTGATGCTACGATCTGGTTTAGTGATAGGCACTAAGTTGGAGATCCATTTAGGATAATCAACTGGGCATATGAATCCGACATCCAATAATTTTTTAAGCTCTGCTTTGACTAATAATGCCACTCATGGATGCATCTTTCTTAATTTCCGTTTCATTGGTTTTGTCCCCGGTTTAACTGTCAAATGATGCATTACCAAATCTGGATCCAATCTAGGCATATCAGTGTATGACCATGCGAAATTGATTTGTCTCTCTATGAAGAAACTTATGAACTTTGATCTTTTTGTCTCTATCAGGGATTGAGCCAGGAATATGTTATGTGGAATTTTTTTTGTACCAATGTTTGTTTTGATGGTCTCCTCTACCAACATAGATGATTTTTCTTCATATGATGCTAGGAGAATGTCAAGCCTTCCATCCTCGGGTGCCTCAGAGAGGTTTTCACCCTTAGATATGTCCTTTCTTTTTACTTTTTTGGGGTCAGACAGTGCCACCATGTGGTTTTCACCATAAGACCCTTAATTTGTTTTTATTTTTATGTTTTTGCGATTGGAAGGCGCAACACCCTCACCAAAATATTCCATGCTATTGAGTTCTTTAGTGTATCCTGCCTTAGGGGAAGATCATCTCGTATGCCTAGATAGTCAATAAAGGCTTCATCACTTTGGAATGTGTCGAACTATGTAGGTCCTTCATGGTCCCTGTCAATAAGTTGGTGGTGAACAAGGGGAAGGCCTTTGATGTCTTTGAAGTTAGTGGGGCT
Source organism: Cryptomeria japonica (assembly GCF_030272615.1). Classification (NCBI taxonomy): domain Eukaryota; kingdom Viridiplantae; phylum Streptophyta; class Pinopsida; order Cupressales; family Cupressaceae; genus Cryptomeria; species Cryptomeria japonica. Next base: position 921,417,131 of record NC_081407.1, read on the forward strand.
AAGGGTGAAGATGCAGTTATATTCAGGTATGTCAAGGTAGTTATCAAGGTCATCATTGGCACTCTCCTCATCCATCTCGATCGTGAACGAATCCAAATTGTCATCACTAGTAGCACATTTCGGGACAGGTGTTCTCATTCTTCGTGTTTTCGACCTAGAACCTAGAGGTAAGGAATGTGTGGGATCCTTAGGGGTTGTTTCTTGACCAACTTTGAATTTTCTATAAAATTCCTCCTCTTCAGTGGGTTCACTTGGTTCTCTAAATGTCTCGATGAGTTCATAGTCACTGGAGGATTCATCTGAATCCCATTCCCATTCATTGGAGTCTATGGAATAGCGATTCTCTTGTTGAATTTTGGCACCTTTGATTTGTAATGCTTCTTCTGTCTTTCGAATGTTTACCTTGGAAGACATGAAACCAAGTCCTTTTGAATGTTCCTGTTTGAATGTCAATTCTGGTTGTAAAGGTTCAATGATGCCTTCCTTTCTTAAGCCAAGAGGACTTTTTCCATCATACCCAAATTTTTGTAGGATCTTGAACCCTTTGCCATATTTTTGAGATGGTAGGCTGATGTGATCTTGTGTATCATTTTCAGGGTCTTTGTAAAGCATTTTGTATAAGTCTTCTTCTTCGAGTTCACCTCATCTTTGAAAGATAGTAGGGTCCCATTTGAGTATAATTATAGATACTTACTTATTATGATGTGGTCTTCCATATTCTTTTGGTGAACTCATAACTTGTTGCAAGCACATGGTTTGATTCAAAGTGTATTCACCCATGCCCTTGTCCTGATATTTCCCTTCAAGCTCACCTTATTTTGATATCGAAGGTTTTAATGATTCAGGATCAATGTATGTAGAACAAGGGATAGCTTCCCTATTACTTGGAATGATCGTTTCAGTTTTTGGTCTCAAGTTATTGCAGTATATGAATGGATTAGGATCACAATTAACTGTTATTTCAACTCCATTGTGAGGAAACTTAATACATTGGTGATATGTAGATGGGATTGCCCTCATTTCATGAATCCAAGGACGTCTTAGTAATATATTGTATGTGAGATCCAGGTCTAGGACTTGACAAACCACACCCTTTATAACTGGCCCAACTCTGAGAGGCAAGGTGACTGTGCCTTTGGATGAACGCTCTTCATCATCATATGCCTTGATGGCAATTTAGTTTGTAGAATTAACAACTTTATCTGAATATCCGAATTGTTTAATAGTGCTCAATGTACAAATGTGTAGACCTACTCCTCCATCTATCAAGACTCATTTTATATGATGTTTGTGTAGGAAGGCTTCAATGTGTAAAGGTGTGTTATGTGGTTGGCTCATAGAGGCATCATCAGCTTCTATAAATGTGAGGGAGTGTGGAATGGAAAGGTATGCCACTATGGCTTGAAACTAGTCCATGTTCAGATCAATAGGGACGAAAGTGTCTCTCAAGATTTTGTCAAGAATGGCTTTATGTGTAGGGGATATGCATAAGAGCTAAGGGATTGAGATAAGCGCAGGTGTCTTCCCTAATTGTTCTACAAGGTTATACTCAGGATTGGTCGATTAGGAAGTGGTGTTTTTAGCTGGAGCACCTTGCAAAGTGAATTTACCTTGATGCATTGCAACATTACATTCAGAGGTAGGTTTTGAAGAAGATCCAATTCCTTTCAGGACGATCTTGGGTCTCTGGGAAGAATTTTTAGGCATTTTGTCCTTGATGATAATGGTAGAGACGTAATTGTCCATTGAAATATGATTGATAGTTAAATCATAGTTATAGGGTGCTCTGGTATAGTTGGTTTGGTCATCTGTGGCTTTAGCTTTTCCCTTGTCATGCTTTGGGAATGGTTCCTTAAACATTTCATGTTCCTGGTTGGATGAGTGTCCTTCAATCTCAATGTCACCTCTATCAATAAGATCTTGTATGATGTTCTTCAACTGATGATAGTTTCCTGTTTTATGGCCCTTGCTCTTATGAAATTCACAATACTCATCATCATTCCACCAATTTGGCTTAACCTTTGGCTCATATGGAGGTAGATTTGGAATTGTTATTATCTTGTTTGCCACTAGCTTTTTGAAAACTGACTCTAGTACTTCTCCCAATGGGGTGTACTTCCTTCATGATTTGGAAGTTGTTTGAGTATTCACCTGATTGTTTGTAGAGCTTGATCCAGAAAAAATGATTTTGGGCCATACTGTATTGGCATCCACAACACCATCATTGACTATGTTCTTATTTTTATTCCAAAATCTTGGCTTGTCTTTTCCTTTAAAGTCTTCTTTGTTTTCTTTGAATATTTTGATGACTCCTTGTTCAATTAGGACCCTCTCTGTTACTAAGCCTTTTTCAATGATGTCCTTGAAGGTGGACAAACAAGATTTTCTTAAGTCATAACCAATGTCCTTGTTAACATTCTGAGTGAACATCTCTACCATTTTTTTTGTGGAATCTCACAAGAGCATTTGCTGGCTAGATTTCTCCATCTTTGTAAAAATGATGAAAAAGACTCTCCATCTTTTTGCTTGGTGTTGCACAAAGTGGTGACTAATATGTCTATCTCTATATTGTATGAGAAATGTTGGATAAATGCCTCTGCTAGATCACCCCAAGAGTTAATTCCAGGTGGGATTTGGGAGAACCATTCCATAGCTTGATCACCTAAGCTTTGTCGGAATAATCTCATCAAATATGTCTCTTCTGCTACTACCTCAATGCAAGATGTGAAAAACTATCTTATATGTGCCTTAGGATCCCCTTTTCCTCTATACTTATCGAACTTAGGTGTCACGAAATGTGTGGGAAAAGGAGGCATTGGAATTTTTTTGTCAAGTGGATAGGGACATATGTCTCTCATTGTGTAAGTTGGCTTTGGTGTATTTATGTCCTCCATTTTCTTTTGTAAGTCCTTAATTTGCTGCTCCAAATTGTTCTTAGGTGGAGATCGACTTCTTGAACCATACCCCATGCCTGAACCACCGGGTGGAGGAGGAGCATGTTGCATATATGGATGATATTGATTATACACATGTTCATATGGAGGAGGTTTATAATGATGCTGCTTATATGGACCACCTGGTATAGAGTCATGCTGAGGAGCGGAATATCTACTTTGTCCTTGTATACCATACTCTATAGGAATGTCATGAGTTTGTTCTAGTGTGTTGCCCCCAAATTTGACATGTGGTTTCCTTATGTCCAAATTTTGAACATACCTTTGGATATCCAATTGCTTTGGTGGTAGGTCTTTAGCATTAACATGTGATTGAGTATATTTTTTTGCATAAGACTTCCATAATGGTCTGCGAAGGTGAGTATCATATGCTTGACCATGTGTGTATGGGACCTCTGGTTTTTGAAACAAAGATGATGGTGATTCAGGCACAAGATGTGGTCCTCTATTGCTTCCACTAGTAGGCCTTCTTTGATCCATGTTGAGGTGAGGTTAATGCAAAGGTCAATTTTCCATTATTTGAGACATGTCAAAATCATGAGGGATCTTGGCTCCACTTTGTACCATCACTTGTAAGAAATATTGTCTATCTCTCCTCATTATTTCCTTAGCCAATTTATTGAAATGGGGATCCATAATGGAGTGTTCCGCTTCTGCTGAATGTACTGAAATGTTGTCCATATTGTCATTGTGTGTATCATTGTTGTTTGTGTTGTCCATGTTCTCAACATTTGGAATGTTTCTGTAAGCATCCATGTCAGGTAATGTAGTATGATCAGAATTGAAAAAGACATCATTGTCATACTCATAGGAAATCATGTTTGCGGACTCTTGAGCCTCTTTAGTTTCTCTCCTAGATTTTTCGGAACGAGTTTCAACCATGAACTAGGTATTGACCAAGATGTTTGAGACTAGATGAAAATGGAAAGAGTATGGAAGACCAAGAGTTGGATGGAATGTAAATGAATCTGAAGTTTATTTGCAATGTCCAAAGTGTAAGACCAAGCATGTATGTAGTAGAGTAGGTGTGGCTTCCAAAGAGATGATAGTTTCTCTTGATGAGGTAAGTTGACCTTGACTCTAAGTAAGACCAAATGAGACCCAAAGGTGATAGACCTTGATGAGGGACCACTTAGCAAAATGTTGTTGTATGTAGTGTGTTGACAAAGTATGATGAGGACAAGCAAGTGACCTTTTGACTCAAGTTTAGAAAAATGTGAATGTAATGCAAGGTGTAAAGCAATGATGGACTTTGTGAGACCCAAAGATAGGTTAAATGCTAGCTGAAAACCCAAAGAGATACCTAGGAAGCTCAATAAGTCTGAAAATGATTGTTTCTTGTTTGCTGGATTATGAAAGTTTTCAATTTTGAACATAGACGTGCTTGTATACTTCAAAGATACACTTAAATGACATAGACATGGTTTTGTCAGACACAGACATGTTTCTGAAAACTTTGTACAATTTTTCTAATTTGTGAAGTGACTTGTTGTGACCAAATCTAAATGTTTGACTATTTTTTGTGACAAGAGGATACGACGTTGATGAGGACTCAATGTTTGCAAGTGTTTAGACTCCAAAAATGACTCAAAGAAAAGTGTGTTGTTTGATGTAAAATTGTTCTGCATACACTTGAAGACACAAAAGACACAATGTTTTGATGTTTGATCTTGAATGTTGGACTGTTCAAAATAAAACAAGCACAATTCTTATGGCTGGGCAGGACAATAGTTGTTAATCCCACATGAGGCTATGCTATTCAGAGTGGATATTTAGATGCTTGACCCCACTGGCTCCACCCTCAACACTCACTTCTTGGGGCAGCCAAGCATCAGTCCCCATGAAAACTCCTCGTGGTGAACTTTGTATCTCTACTAAGAACCGTATGTGTGTGGGCTGCTCCAGAGGTCTGACCTCCTACCCCAACAACTAGAAGGATTTTGGCTTCTAAAACAAAAAGGTGCTAGTAAGGGCATCCGCTCATGTGGCCATACATGTGACCCTTCTAGCTCTATAAATACAGAAGGCTCCTAGTCGGTAGGGGTTACGCCCTACAACTGATCAAATAAATTTGATCAAACGGGTTTATGGGGAGATATAGTGTTGGTATGAACTAATCAACACACGTTATCCATAGTTTTCACCATGAATATAGTTGTTTATAGTGGTTCATTAAAGGTGGGTGTTCCTCGCTACCAATTGGGTCGTTCTCTCCTCACTAGTAGTCCTAATGACCACACGGGGAGATAGGCCCTCTAAAGATAAAACAAAAAGAGCCTATTGCCCAAGACACAAAAGACACTGGTTCAATTTTAGTGCACCAATTGAAGTGTTTGCTAGTCTATGAAAACAAGACACACAATAAAGATCAAAAAACCCTTGCCAAGGTCCTGCAACAAAGATCTATTAGTAGTTTGGATTGTTTCAAATGATCACCCCTTCCCACGAGCACACAAATTAGTTAAATTTTAGATCCAAAAGACTTTGTGAACTAGGGGCCTTCGACAAAACAATTTTGGTTTCAAGACAAGCTGCACCAATTCTGTTAGCTAGATCTAAAGGTGTTAGCTCAATATAAACCAGATCTTAAATTCAAATGATGAAAAATTGAATCAAAGAAACCAACATGCAAAAAATGAACACAGACGCAGTTATCAATAACACAAACGCTAGATAAATATGCAAACGTGGTTAGATCTGACACAGATGCGATTCCTGAACACAGACACGTTTGGAGGCCTCACAAACGCGAATAGGGAACACAGACACATTTCCTTGAATCTGCAAAAAAATAAAATAATGCCAAAGGCACAGACGCAATTCAAAATGTCACAAACGTGGAAGAAAATAAAAAACGTGATCCCAAGGTACGCAGACGCGAAAATGTCAAAATGTTGTCGGAAATGTCAGATCTGCAACTTCAAAAATATAAAAACTGCAACAAAGGATGTTAAATGCAAAAGGGACAAGAGTCTCACCGGGAGTGCCAAAATGTTTATGGTTAAAATGGATAAAACAATATTGAAAGGATAAATGAATTCAACCACAAAACCCTAGCCCAACAACAACAAAGATCCACCATAACATAAGAAGATTACCTAAGACAATGCAAATCAAATGAAATCACAAAGATTATACCATCACATGTCCAATAGGGTTTGAATCTCCATTCTTCCTATCTCCATTGATCTTGCTTGATATATTTGCTCTTAGATTTTATATGTGCACAAGAGCTCAACAAAGAACGGAAATGTGGTTGCAAGTAGGATCACATATGAAAGTTTGAATGCTAGGACTCTTGATTAGAATGTACATGTCTAGGGTTGATAATGAAGGAAGCATCTCCTTATATAGAAGACACTATAAGAAATGGAGGGATAAGATTGAAAGGTGTAAGAGATAAATGGTCGGCAATGATTAGAGGGTAGGTAAAAGAAATAAGAAAATAATGAGAGGGTAGGTAGTGTATGTATTAAGAGATGAATGACATGTGTCATAGGTAGAAAAGGTTAATGAATTAATTAAATAAATAAAGATTTATTTAATTAATAGAGGAAGTGGGATCAATTAAATAAAATAAAAGTATTTATTTAATTTAGGAAAAGGATATTTCTCATTTAAATAGAGGTATTTATTTAAATGAGAAATAAGGCTAGAAGAGGATAAATGGATTAATTAAATAAATAAAGATTTATTTAATTAATAGAAGAATTAGTGCTAAAGATAATTAAATAAGTAAAGATATTTATTTAATTGGACATGACAATTTTAGGTGTCAACACCTCCAATTGGATGAAGAATTTCCTACTGGTGGAGGGTTACTCTGTTCTATCGGTGCAGAGATAGATTCATCAAATTTCTGATCAATCTTCTTAATCCATTGTTTTGAAAATTCTTGCTTTACTTCTAAATATGGTAAAAATGGAAACAACAATATTGAAAGACTAAATGAATTCAACCACAAAACCCTAGCCTAACAACAACAAAGATCCACCATAACATATGAAGATTACCTAAGGCAATGCAAATAAAAAAAAATCACAAATATTATACCATCACATGTCCAATAGGGTTTGGATCTCCATTCTTCCTATCTCCATTGATCTTGCTTGATATATTTGCTCTCAGATTTTATGTGTGCACAAGAGCTCAACAAAGAACAAAAATGTGGTTGCAAGTAGACTTGATCACATATGAAAGTTCGAATGCTAGAAGGCTTGATTAGGTGATTAGCTCATTAGAATAGAATGATTAGGGTTGATAATGAAGGAAGCATCTCCTTATAGAGAAGATACTATAAGAAATGGAGGGATAAGATTGAGAGGTGTAAAAGATAAATGGTCGGCTATGATTAGAGGGTAGGTAGAGAAAATAAGAAAATAATGAGAGGGTAGGTAGTGTAGGAATTAAGAGATGAATGACATGTGTCATGGGTAGAAAAGGATAATGAATTAATTAAATAAATAAATATTTAATTAATTAATAGAGGAAGTGTTATCATTGTTTAAAAATGGGCTTTTCTTTTCCCATGATTGGCTGTGGTTTGTTGAATTTTTGAATAGGGTGTAGTTCCAAATGCTTTAGCTTTGTTCTAGACCTCAAGGGTTTAAGGGTTTTTGATTTTAGATCCTCTTGTGTTTGTTTTAAACCCTCTGGTTTCTAATCTTTCGTTACTTTATTCACTTAAGTAATGGGTCATGGGGTTGTAGGAAGTGTCCCCCCTTGTTGTTCTCCTAGGTGGTTATGTTAATTAATCAAAAAATTTATGCCTCATATATTTTTCTCCTAAAGTTGTCGGGCCCAGTAACTAGTGCGCATCTCGCGGGAGGATCCACGGCTCGCGTTATTTCGCTAGGTGAAGTTGCGCGTAATTTAAAACCAGCAAAGTTGCGAAAATAAAATGGCATGCCACATAGACGGTCCAACTGGTTTATGATAGTGAGTAAAATGGCGGCACGCGGTGTAAGTTACGACAATCAGTGAGTCGAGATTAAAGGCTAAAAGGCGGGCCCCAGAGATGACCTGGCGGGTACAGCTGTTAAGAGTTTACTGGAGCCCCATGGTTTTCTCTCAGCAAATGAAAAAGTGACAAGTCAGCTCCAAAGGTGGCTGGATGCCAGGTGTTCACAGTGAGTCAGTGGGCCCACCCCTCCCGAAAGCCTTTTCAGATGATTAAATGCCGATCAACTTAAGAGATGATCCGATGGCCCGTGCTATTTCACAAGGGTAAGGTGCTCGTTCTTTATACCCCACAAAATAACGAGAGTGCATGAGAGCCCTCCACGTGTCATGATGGCGGCCCTGGAGGATACAGTTGTTAAGAGTTTGTTGGGGCCCCATGGTTTTCTCTCAGCAAATGAAAAAGTGACAAGTCAGCTCTGAAGGTGACTATACGCCAGGTGTTCATAGTGAGTCAGCGGGCCCACACCTCCCGAAAGCCTTTTCAGATGATTAAATGCCGATCAACTTAAGAGATGATCCGACGGCCGGTGCTATTTCGCAAGGGTAAGGTGCTTGTTCTTTATACCCTGCAAAATAGCGAGAGTGCATGAGAGCTGTCCATGTGTCCGGTGACACGTGGTCTACGAAGAAAGTGTGGGCCCGCCAAGGTGGAACCGGTGGTATAAAGGAAAGACACGCGGCCAGCGTTAAGTCAAATGCGAAGGAAATTTCAAGGCCAATGGTTGGGCGCCATGTGGTATCATATAGCCAATAAAGAAGCAAGACCCGGCGCAGAGCCAAAATTGTTAGTTAATCTAACTCTTGATCAAGTTTCTTTTGATCGGACGGTCGGCACTATTTCACAGGACCAAGTTGCCCGATAGTTATGCTTCGCAAAGTTGTGAAAGAGCAAAATGAAACACTTGCAGGAATGTTGTGACCCGTTGGAGCGAAAAATATGAATTCTCGTATGAATTCAATTTTGAAGGGACGACCGAAGCATGCGGAATCAATGTTGTAGTTAAGGCCCTGATTACAGTATTTGATTTCCTATCAACCGGGTGAAGATATCTTTTAAAGAATTTTGTAGAAGAGTGGATGCAAAGTTATTTTCTTCAGGTACAGAGCAAGTCGGTTCAATTGTAGAGTAGATTCCTTCAAGTGAAGAACAGGTTCTCTCGTATTCTTGTGTAGCAATTCCTATGTAGTGTTTTAGATAAGATAATTGATTCGTCACAAAATTGTTTAAGAGTGGTATTCATTTCTTACATTTTCAAAATGGCTCCTAAAAGAGAATTTTATAGCAAAGCTAACTATTCAGAAAGGAGTGTCTCTGATGATTTCTTAGAATAGTTGACGTTGTCAACTAATTAGGTGTCAAAGGCAAAAGAATTAGTGCCCAAGGCTCCCCGTTTAAAGATAGGAGAAGGACTATATGATAAAGGTAACTGGTTGAGAGACCCACAGGTTGGATTGTCTGGGTTGGGGTTGTTTAGGATTGGATTCGAAATGAGAAATTCTCCTGCTCCGCAAAACAGTATTTGGGAACTAGATGTTGGGAAACTGGTAGTCCCAGGGGTATTTATGGACGTAGATCTGTTGACCCAAATTGCGCTCAACTATGATCCAGTCACAAGAAGCATTCGGGATATAAATGGGAAAACCCTTGTTGAGATTAATGCTGAAGAATTCAGAAAAGCTTTTGGGCTTAATGAGTTCACCAATTTTCTAGAATCTATAAATTTCAAATCATTAGCCCAAATTTATGGTGCACAGAGGAGTCATCTCAGGAACGGGCCTCTCAAAGAGTTTTTTGTGAAGATAGGAGGGTTAACAGTTGTAGGACCCAACACACAAGAGCCCTTTTCATTAAGTATGTTCACCTTGAGGGCTAAAGGAATGTATTGGGCACTTTGCCATGTTTTGGGAGAAGATGCCGAAGCAAATATGCCAAATCATTACTTGTTAATGATTGTTCAGATTTTGAATCCTTCTCTCGCAAATACATTTGATTATGCCTCTTTCATTGCTGATGCTATTCATGGAGGGTTAATAGGAATCAAGAATGGAAAGGTGGATAGGCCTTTTAGATGGCACTCACTCCTGATGCATCTTTTTCTCTTCAAAGGTGGTGATTACTTTGCCAGTGGACTGGACCTTGTTAAGGAGAAAGAAGGAGAAAAAATGCCGGAACAATTATGGAGTACTGTGTTGTCATGGGATAGAGAGGATGCCAGTTTTTTGAAGTTTGATAAATATTTTACATCCAAGATAAGGACTCTCCTCTATTCTGAGAACCCAAGAATCCGCAAAGTTATTCTGGAATTCATAAGACCAAAAGAATTCGCAGAGAACATAAAAATTGTCCATAACTGAGGTGACATTTACTTGTATCCAGTCTCCACAGTTTTCAGAGTGTTTGGTTTCAGAGGCACCCCATTTTTGCTACCTTACTAGGTCCCTCTCAAAGTGAGAATTGCAGAGATCCTTAGACAAATTGGTGGGTTACAAGAAGCAGAGTTAATAGTCAGGGTTAAAGGGACTATTTTCCCTGCAGCTACCATAGCTCACCAATTTGTAATAACAAAAGGAGGCTGGAATTGCTTTGAGGATTTCCTCAAGCCTTATCATTTGTCCACTGCAGTGTCCAGGTGTGCTGATCCAGAAGACTTCTTCAACGGTATGTTTAGAAAGAAGGTAGCATGCAGAGGTAGGCCTCATCAATTCTAGTTTCTTGAAGACCTCATCAGAAATGAGTTTGATCTAGATGAGCAGGAGCTAAGGAAAGAGAAGTGGGTGGCTTATAAGAAAGCCTTGGATTTTGTGCATCAGTTTGATGCCAGCTATGACCCATTGTCTAGCTTTTTCCCACTGAAGGAGAAAATAAAGTTTTTGATTGTTTGGTTTGAAGATGTGATGTAGACTCTGAAGGAGAAGAGGGAAGCTATAATCAAGAACAGCCCTGAGAAGGAAAGAATGATACTAAGTAGGTCATCTTCCAACAAAGCAATTCCTCCTGGTGATTATACACTGCGTAAGAAATCCAGTTATAGTGTGCTAATGCCTACAACAGGGGAGCCCTGTACCTCCAAAGGAAAGAGGAAGGTACAAGATGTCATTGACATCCAAGAAAGCCCAAAGAAGCAAAGGGTGGGGAAAGAAGTACAATCAGATACACCTTTGTATTCCCCATCCCAATCCCCTATCCATATAGGAAATGAGCAAGCAGCAGCTGAGCAACTCCTACAGTTAGGTAGTCTAGGGGAAATTGCATACACTTATGATGAAGTGGAGGAAGGAATGCCAAAAGAACCCATTGCTGCTGAAATGGATATCACTACCGCTGAACTCAAAGGCCAAGAGTGGGATCCTGAGATAAAGCAGGCAAGTAGTGCCTTTTTAGCTGATAACAATTTTGTCACATCAGAAGCATTTATGCAGTTTATATGGAAACAACACATAGATAAATATAATGCTAGATGTGAAAAGAGAAAGCCTGAGCAGCCCAATAAAGATCCAGCCCTAGTGGAAAAGGAAATAAAGCAAGAGATGATGGAAGAATTCAAAACCACCACCCCTGAGCAGGGAAGAGATATGGTACCACAAGCTGGAGTGCTTATTTTACCCAAATGGGATATAGCAGATGCCCTGGTACTAGATGTAGTGAGAAAAGAGACTAAACCCATGGAGGGGATTACTTTCAATAAGGACAATGCTGCACTCGTCATGTGGTCTCTCAAGAGAAATGAGAGTAAGAAAAGCAAAGACACCCCAGGGCCAAGTTACCTTGGTGGGATGATGGTGAAGAGAGTGCAGAGTACATGGGTAGTGGAGGCTGCTAGCACTGTGTTAGAGACTGCAAAATTTAGTGTTGCAGTAGTAGAGAGGGAAGCCAAAGAGAAAGAGGCCCTCTAAGTTAAGTTGGAAACAGTTTTGAAGGCCTATAACAATGCCAAGGAGGAGGTAAGAGGTAAGGATAGCATCATTGCCAAGCTGCAGAGCCAGTTGTCTACACAATACCATCAAGGTGAGTCTTCAACACTGATGATCTCCTCTTCTCCTGCAAGACCTCCACCTACTAGCCCTATCATTGAGTTTCCACCATCTCCAGCACCCTCCAGCTCTCAAATGATTGAAATCACTCCCCAAGAATTAGAAAACTTGAAACAGGCTCGGGCCTTATATGCAAAGAAATATGAGGAGAAAGTAAGGGCTACAATTTTCAGTTTTGTCGATACAATAAATGCCTCATTGCTCTACAACAATGTAGGTAAAATTATGGAAATATGGAATGAGCTCAGGAGAGACAAGGCCATTTTGATGCCTATTTTTGACAAATGGAGGCCTAGGGAGAAGGATTTAGAGTTTATGTGTGTATCCTGCGATGAAGCAAGGGCCAATCCCATCATTAAATCCACTTCTGATGTCGCTAAAGTCTTAGTATAATTAGCAACAGAAGTGGATAATGTTGATAGGAAGGTAAATTTGTGCAAAAAGGAGTACACTGATCAAGTTTTTGAATTGCTCCCAAGAGTTTTTGCTAGCCCGGATCAATTAAAGGACAAACAAATGTGGCTTAAGGAGATAGAAGCTAAATTGTCAGCAAGAGTTAAAGGAATTATTGATCTAGATGAAGCTTCTTTCTTTGCTTTGACAATACAAGAGATAGAGAAAATTAAGTCACATTATGGTTTTCTCAATTCAGAAGTCAACAAAATGAGAAATTCTTGGAAAAGGTTGACTAAGACCAAGGATAAAGTGATTAATTTCTCATGGCTGACAGAAGAGGTGTATGGTGAGTGGACAACTAAATATGACACCCATGATTCGGAACAGTTGGAGAGCACCCTTGAAAAGGTAGAAGAGGTTGCAACTGAACAGCTTGTTGAAGAAACTGTAGAGGCCGAAAAGAGCTTGTAACTGCTTTTGCGAAAAGCTTGTAACCTCTTTATTTTGAAAGAAAGAAATGATTGTAACAAACTCTCCTCGAGAAGTCCGAAGCTTTGTGCATCCATGTTGTTATAAATGGATACCAGGACTAGAGGAAGAGGGATCTTAAAAAATTCTAAGAAAACACTGCAGAAATTTATCTAAGCTTTTCTAAGTCTTATGGAGAATATATAAAAATTTCTTGTAATATTTCTCGAACTAAATATCAATATACAGACCATCGGTTTTGAGTGAAGCTTTGTGTTGTCTTCAAGTGTGTTTACAAATTTGTTTACTATTTTCATTCTAAATAATCGAGGGTTGTTCTGTTTGAATGGAATTGCAAAGCAATTTTAGTAGAAGTGTTCGTTAGCTTTTCTCTTTAGGTGGGAAATTAAAGATGCGGGGATTACTCATACCAGTAAATTCTTTGGTAGAAACTTTGAATTTTGATGATCATAGCTTAATTTGGAATGCATAAATTCTTGTAGATGTCAGGCATATACAAGGATTAATAGAAACCAAGCCAACAAGATGCATAAAGATGTTTTGTGTGAGGAGTATTATCTAAGTTTAGATGACTCTGTGACCTTGGATAATGCACTGGTATTGATTGAAGTTGTTTATTGCATGTTTTGTTGATCGAAATGCTGAATTTAAGTATAATTTCCATTATTTGTTTTCAGTTGATTTCAAGGTGAATAGATCCACTGATTTTCTGGACTGGTTTGCTGTGGGTTTATGTTTGAAAGTGTGAATTCAATTCACAAAGGTATACCCACCTGGGCTCTGAGTAAGCCCGAAGTGTAGAAGGTTTAATCAAACCTTGTTATATGTTGTCTTGAGAATTTCTTTATCTTTGATATCTCTTCTGCACTGAGTTTAATCATATTACTTTAAAGATATTAAAGGGAATCAGATTTTGAAGACAACAAAAGTGGAGACTCTACTAGGGAGAGTTACAATAAAGATATAAGCACAGATCTGTGTTGAGGCTTGTAAAGAAAATTGTTGTGTCTTTGTGGATAAGACTGCTTGTTTTCATTATTCTCATAGTTTTGTGGGTGGCAACTCTGTTTGTTTTGAACCAGTCCTTGTGAGATACAATTTTTTCTAAAAGGAAGACAAGTGAGATGCAAGGAACAAAAAACACAAGATCATTCATGAAGAAACATCCTCGTGAAACTTTGCAAGAAGGTCTGCCAGAACAGTCACGGAGAGGTCAGAAGAGATCTGTGTTGCATGAGCCGTCAAATGCTGCTTGGGTGCAAAAAAACAATAATACTGGTAAGATGCCTAATTGACCTGTCTATGCAAAGTCTAATTCATCTTCCAGAGATTCAGAGCATGATATTTTAGGTTTCCATTCGGGATTGTTTGGAAATATTAATGACGCACCTATTTTAAATCAAGATCTATCTCATGTTAGTGTTTCTGCAAAAGATAGAACCAGTTCAAATGCAATTAGGCACTCTATTCCTAGGACAATTGATGGGAACATTAGTCTAAATGACATAGATCAAGTTAATGCATCAGACTCTGAAGAAAACTTCCCTGATGAGGATAAAGTGTCTCAAGAGATTGAAGATTTAAATAGAAGAGTCCATCATTTAATATCCTTAAGAGCCCAAAAGGAGGCAAATAAGGAGAAGGAAGTTAAAGCCAAACTAATGGAAAGAGATAGGCTTCTTAGACAGATAGCTGATCTTGAAGTACTTGCTAAAGAGAAAGAAAAAAGTGACGAGGAAGGCCCTGTGATTAGAGAAATTCTAATCCCCAAAACTAAACAAGCTTGTAAGTCAGTAGCCCAGCCAACTAGGGAAGTATTTAATGACTCCCAGTTTCCTAAAGCCAATTTAGATAAAGGAAAATAGAAATGGGTAGATGAAGGAATAGAATCTAAAACTGCAGAAGAGATTTCTCATAGGATCCTAGCACATGAGAGAGAGATGGAAAGGATGAGGAAGGAAAAGGAAGATCTCCAAATGGAACTGGAAAAGGCTGAGTTAGAAGCAGTGAATCAGGAAGTTAAAAGAAAGATTAATTACTTAAAGGCTCCCCCTATTACATTCCCATCAGAAGATCTTAGCAAGCCTAATCCCCAACACATTTCCTTTCCTTAGGTTAATACTCAACCTGCAGTACAAGCTAATATTGCCTCAGTAAGCCAAATACCTGTGAATAAACAGTACACCCAAGCACCTCAATCCCCAATCCCAAAAGCTAAAATGACCATGGGAAATAACAGTGCTATTACCCCTTTTCAAAGAAGACCAATCAATCTAGAACAATACAGACAATTGTTCTTTGATGGGATCCCGGGATATCCAAATCATGTTCCCACTAAGTTAAGAGACAGACTCCATAAATTTGCTGGGAACAATGCAATTAGTGCTGAGGAACATCTGAAATCTTTTGGGGATCTAATAAACGATTATGAGATAGTAGATGAAGATGTTATTATGAAACTGTTTGTTCAATCCCTGGTTGATGATGCAAGAGATTGGTATAGAGGTCTTCCAGTCAATAGCATAGGTTCATGGGAAGATTTTAAAAATTGCTTTCAAGAGCAGTATGGTGACAAGACTAATGTGAGTTTCATGCTAAATAAGTTCAACAATATTAGAAAATCTGAAAATGAAATGGTCACTAATTTCAATGCCAGATTTCAGAAAGCCATACACAGATTGTATCAAGTGATGAAGCTAGATGATAACATGTGTCTTAATACATATTACAATGCATTTGATTGCAAAATGGCCTATATCTTGAGAGATAAAAATCCCCATAACTTGAGAGATGCTTTTAGAATTGTCATAAATGTAGAAAGTAACAGAAAAGCATCTGGAAAATTAGGAAGAAGGATAGATGGTAGATTATAGCAAGAAACCAAACATCAACCTAATAAAGTTGCTAAAGAGGATGATAAAATAGAGAAATTGGTTACTTCTATGAAAGATTTGACTACCAAGGTTAACAAAAATGATAAACCCCATTATAACTGGCAAGATAGACCCCCTAGATTACATGATATGCCATATAATACCAATTGGAAGGATGGTAAACCCCAAATTGAGAAGCCCAAAATTACCCAAAGTCAAGACACACCGGATCCTTTGAAAGGGAAGACTGTTCACAATATGGAAAATACTCATTGGTGTATTGCTTGTGATGGACCACATTCTCCTCATCAGTGTGCAGTGGCTCAAGCTCTTGAAGAATCTATGAGACCAGAAGCAGAGCCTGACATTAATATGTTTGAAACCATCGTAGAAAGTGATGAGGAATCCGTGCAAAGTGAATACAGTGATGTGCTGGATAGTGAAAAGCTAGTGCAAGGATAGTTAGCCTTAGGTTGGCATCCTACATTGAATGTGGTAACAATTGAAGATGAAGAGGTTCATCTTAGGAGGCCTAGTGAGGAAGAAGTTAGAAATCTCACTAAGGCTGCAATTGCCAAAGCAAAACATAACTATAATCTGAGAAGCACTAAGAGAGACACTGATCAGGGTGAGCTGGGTTCTATGTTTGTAAAAGAAGTTACAAAAAGGGGGGCATCAAGTAGTGCTATTATTGTTCCTAAGGTTGGTCAAGAAAAGGGGGAACAAGTTAAGGATATACATAAAGGCAAAGATGATAAAAATGTTGGTGATGTACAAGGAGCAGAGACAATGAAAAGGGCAAGTCAATTCAAAACAGAAAAAGTTAGGGTTAATACTGAAAAATGCAATAGTTCTACATTTGATATGGCCCAAGCTTTAACTCAAATGAAGGTCACTGTTCTATTAGTAGAATTGCTAAAGATTAAGGAACATAAGGATGCAACTTTGTCTTTATTTTCTAGTATATCTAATAGTGACACAGTATTACCCACCGGTTTAGCTAAAGTTGTAAAGGATCAAGAGTTCCAAACCCCAGAGGTTTATGTTGGGACCACTATCACTCAGGAGCCTTCTCAGGTAGATCCCTTCTATGTTACCTTGTTAGTCAATAATTGGTTGATTAAAAACTACATGATAGATTTAGGAGCCGCCACTAATGTAATGCCCTATGGTGTTCTGAAAGAATTAGGGTTATCAATAACCACAGTGTATGGGAAATGCTATGCCATGGATAACAGAGAAGTACCTGTGATAGGTACGATGAAAGATGTAGAAGTAAAAATAGTAGCATTCCCTGAAGCCACTTACAAAATGGATGTTATTGTTACTAACACTAAACCCCACTATGGTATGTTACTTTCCAGGCAGTGGGCAGCAGCAGTAGAAAGAAATGTTCAACTGGACTTATCTTATGCTACCATTCCTATTAGTGGTAATCAGGTCAAATTATACAGAGAGCCACGAGCTCCTAAGGTAATTGAAAATGTAGACCCTAGTATGCTTAATTGTATGATTGATGTAGATTTAGATAACTTTAGACTTCAACCAATTTCACCTCAATTGAAGAATACTGACCCTATTGTGGTTGAGCTACAAGCACAACAGTATGGGTTGTGGTAGATGTATTTTGATGGAGCTTGCTCCAAAGAAGGATCTGGAGCAGGGGTTCTTTTTGTGTCCCCATCAGGTATAACTTTTAAATGCTCATTTTTATTGGCATTCCAGTGCACAAATAATACTGCAGAGTATGAAACCCTGTTACTAGGACTTGAGGTTGCAAAAAGGCATGGAATCCAATTGTTGAAAGTAATGGGGGATTCAGACTTGGTTGTTTCTCAGGTGAGATCTAAATATGCATCCAAGAATGATAGATTAAAGCAATATAAGCATGTTGTTTGGGATGTTATTGAGCATTTTGATGCATTTTCTATTAATTGGATAGAGCGAGCAAAAAATATTATGGCAGATTTCCTAGCTAATGTTTCTTTGAAAAATGATAATGCAACGCTAACCGGTATTTCCACTGTGGAAATAAAATCTAGGCCTGCTATTCCTGATAATGTGTACAATTGGCAAGTTTTTGCTGATGATGAAGACATTCTTAGGTTTATCCAATGTGTTGATGATTATGATGGACAAAAGATTGATTGTAATGCATTGGTGGAAGTGGTAGACAACAAAGAGATAGTGTTTGGAAATGATGTGGTCCAGTTGGAAACCAATGAAATACCTAAAGGGTTGGTGGAGCTGGAGAGCATGTTTAGTTATAATGATAGTCATTTACATCAGCAGTCTACCACCAAGTTGGAAGAGTTAGAGGAGGTAAACCTAGGGACATAATCATCCCCTAAGTTGTTATATATTGGAAAGAAATTACCCCCTCATGTCAGGTCTAACCTTATTAATTTATTGAAAAGGTATAAGCATGTCTTTGCTTGGTCTTATGAAGACCTAAAGGCGTATAGACAAGATCTTTTTCAACATGAAGTTCCTTTACTTCCAGATGCTAAGCCTTTTAGACAGAAATAGAGGCCTATCAATCCCTTGTTAGAAACTAAAATGCAACAAGAGTTGACCAAATTGAGAGAAGGGGGGATTATCAAACTAATAAGGCATTCTTCATGGGTCTCCAATTTGGTAACGGTGAGGAAGAAGAATGGAGACACCAGATTGTGTGTAGATTTTAGGAATCTAAATGTTGCTTCTTTGAAAGATAACTACTCATCCCCAAATATGGAAGCCATGCTACAAAGAGTGACAGGATGTGATCTTTTATCCATGATGGATGGTTTCTCAGGATATAATCAAGTGTTAGTAAAGGAGTCTGAATAGTTTAAGACAACTTTCACTACTCCATGGGGAACTTATGTATATGTGAGAATGCCATTTGGATTAAAAAATGCAAGAGCTACATTTCAGAGAGATATGGATATAGCTTTCAAAGAATTCATAAACATCATCATGGTGGTTTATCAAGATGATCTAACTTGTTTCTCTAAGAAAGCTGATGATCATTGTGGACATCTAGAGAAGGTGTTCAATAAAGCCTTGGAATTTGGTGTATCACTAAATCCCAAGAAATGTCATTTTGGGGTCACTGAGGGAAAGCTACTGGGACACATAGTTTCCAAGGAGGGGGTAAGAATAGACCTTGAGAGAATTGAAGCAATCAATAAGGTGTCTGAACCTAAAAATGTGAAAGCTATCCAATCATTTTTAGGTAAAGTAAATTTTGTCAGGAGATTCATTGCAAACTTCGCAGAGATAGTGAAGCCTATCATCAAATTGCTTAAGAAGGATACAGAATTTTATTGGGATCAAGAAGGCAATCCAGGAGGCACCAGTGTTGAAATCTCCTGATTATAGTAAGTTTTTTTCTCTGTTTTCTTTTGCTTCATATCATACGGTGGCTGCAGTATTACTACAAAAGGACAATGAAGGATATGAATATCCCATAGCCTTCTACAGTAAGACTTTGTAGGTGGCAGAACTAAAATATGAAACCATGGAGAAACAAGCTTATGCCCTAGTTAAAGCTGTTAATGCTTTTAGGCCATATTTAGTGAATGCAAATATCATTGCCTATGTCCCACATGCTGCAGTTAAAGATATTTTGTCTCAATCTGAGGTTACTGGGAAGAGATGCAGATGGATTAATAGAATTCAGGAATTCAACTTGGAGATAAAGATCACCAAATTGGTGAGAGGTTTAGGTTTGGCTAAGCTCATGACTGAGTCAAATCTCATGAATGTAGAAATACACAATGTTGAGGTTAGAGATGCTTTGGTCACTAGTATTGAAAGGCAACCCTGGTACATAGAGATAATCCAAATTTTGAGAGGTGATACACTCCCAGAAGAAATGATATACAATCAGAAAAGAACTCTGAAACTCAGGTCCCAAAAATATGTGCTCATTCAGGGTGATCTTTTCTAGAGGAAAAGAGATGGAGAGTTACTAATGTGTTTGGATGAATTTCAAGCTAAACAGGTGTTGACTAAAATGCATGATGGAGTATGTGGAGGTCACTATTCTGCTAAGACTACTGCTGGTAAGATAATCCGAGCTGTGTATTATTGGCCCACCTTATTTAAAGATACCCATGCATATGTTTGGAGATGTGACCCATGTCAGAGATTCTCATTCAAGCTCAAGCTCAAGTATGAAGGAGCCTTACCCCTAAATCCAGTCTCTATAGAAGCTCCTTTTGTCCAATGGGGAAATTGTTGAGAAGTTAGGGAGAGGTCATGGATGGATCATAGTGGCCACTGATTATTTCACCAAATGGATAGAAGCCATCCCTACAAGAAGAGCTACTAGTAAAGTTGTCATTGATTTCCTGATGGATAATATTGTAACTAGATTTGGAACACCTGCAAAATTGGTGATGGATAATGCCATGTGTTTCAGATCAGAGGAATTTGTAGGCTTTTGTACTAATCATGGTATACTCATGTCATACTCTTCACCTTATCACCCTTAGGGGAATGGACAAGCAGAATCCAGCAATAAAAGCTTGTTGAATATCATGAAGAAAATTCTAGAAGAGAATAAAAGATCTTGGGATCAAAAGTTGAAGTTAGCTCTGTGGGCAGATAGAATAATAGTTAATAAATCGATTGGAATGTCACCTTTTGAATTAGTTTATAGTGCCCAAGCCAGATTGCCGGTAAATAACCTTCTTCCAGTGTATAAGTTTTTGCAAAATGAGGACATGGAGGTATCTGAACCAATGGAAAACAGAATGATCCAAATTGTAGAAATGGAGGAGCTTAGGACTTCTGCCCATAAGAAAAATTAGAAGATCCAGTTGCAGTCAAAGTATCTTTTTGATAAAAGGACATCACTAAGGAAGTTTCAAATTGATGACATGGTTCTTCAGTGGAATGCAAAAGGACAGGATACGGGAAAGCATAAGAAATTTGAATCACTATGGATTGGCCCTTTTGTGGTTTGTGACTTAAATGTTAAGGATTCATATTTCTTGAAGAATATGGATGATGAAATGCAGGAATTTCCAGTGCATGGACAATTCTTGAAGTATTATTTCTCTTAATGTCCATGCATGGTAGGTCCTTTGTTTGTACATATTTTGTTCCTTTCCTGCCTTTTTGTTTTGGTCTGTGTTTTGGTCTATTTCTCCGGAGTTTCTAAGTTTTCTTGTGTTGACCTTGCGATCAACCAACCCCAGTTAGAGTCGTTGTTATCACTGTTTAAAAATGGGCTTTTCTTTTCCCATGATTGGCTATGGTTTCTTGAATTTTTGAATAGGGTGTAGTTCCAAATGCTTCATCTTTGTTCTAGGCCTCAAGGGTTTAAGGGTTTTTGATTTTAGATCGTCTTTTGTTTGTTTTAAACCCTCTGGTTTCTAATCTTTCGTTACTTTATTCACTTAAGTAATGGGTCATGGGGTCGTAGGAAGTGTCCCCCCTTGTTGTTTGCCTAGACGGTTATGTTAATTAATCAAAAAATTTATGCCTCATATATTTTTCTCCTAAAGTTGTCAGGCCCAGCAACTAGTGCGCATCTCGCGGGTGGATCCACAGCTTGCGTTATTTCGCTAGGCAAAGTTGCGCGTAATTTAAAACTAGCGAAGTTGCGAAAATGACATGGCATGCCACATAGACGGTCCAGCTGGTTTATGATAGTGAGTAAAATGGCAGTACACGACGTAAGTTACGATAGTTAGCGGGTCGGGATTAAAGGCTAAAAGGCAGGCCCCAGAGATGACCTGGCGGGTACAGCTGTTAAGAGTTTACTGGAGCTCCGTGGTTTTCTCTCAACAAATGAAAAAGTGACAAGTCAGCTCCGAAGGTGACTGGATGCCAGGTGTTCACAGTGAGTCAGCGGGCCCACCCCTCTCGAAAGCCTTTTCAGATGATTAAATGCCGATCAACTTAAGAGATGATCCGACAGCACGCGCTATTTCGCAAGGGTAAGGTGCTTGTTCTTTATACCCCGCAAAATAGCGAGAGTGCATGAGAGCCGTCCACGTGTCATGATGGCGGCCCTAGAGGATACAACTATTAAGAGTTTGTTGGGGCCCCGTGGTTTTCTCTCAGCAAATGAAAAAGTGACAAGTCAGCTTCAAAGGTGACTGGACGCCAGGTGTTCACAGTCAGTCAGCGGGCCCACCCCTCTCGAAATCCTTTTCAGATGATTAAATGCCGATCAACTTATGAGATGATCCAATGACCGGCGCTATTTCGCAAGGGTAAGGTGCTCGTTCTTTATACCCCGTGAAATAGCGATAGTGCATGAGAGCCATCCACGTGTCCGGCGACACATGGTCTAAGAAGAAAGTGTGGGCCCGCCAAGGTGGAACCGGCGGTATAAAGGAAAGACACGTGGCCAGCGTTAAGTTGAATGCAAAGGAAATTTCAAGGCCAATGGTTGGGTGCCATGTGGTATCATATAGCCAATAGAGAAGCGGGACCCGGTGCGGAGCCAAAATTGTTAGTTAATCTAATGCTCGATCAAGTTTCTTTTGATCGGACAGTCGGCGCTATTTCGCAGGACCAAGCTGCCCGATAGTTATGCTTCGCGAAGTTGCGAAAGAGCAAAATGAAACACTTGCAGGAATGTTGTGACCCGTTGGAGCGAAAAATACGAATTCTTGTATGAATTCAATTTTGAAGGGACGGCCGAAGCATGTGGAATCAATGTTGTAGTTAAGGCCATGAGTACAGTATTTGATTTCCTATCAACCGGGTGTAGATATCTTTTAAAGAATTTTGTAGAGGAGCAGATGCAGAGTTATTTTCTTCAGGTACAGAGCAAGTCGGTTCAGTTGCAGAGTAGATTCCTTCAAGCGAAGAACAGGTTCTCTCATATTCTTGTGTAGCAATTCCTGTGTAGTGTTTTAGATAAGATAATTGATTCATCACAGAATTGTTTAAGAGTGGTATTCATTTCTTATGTTTTCAAAATGGCTCCTAAAAGAGAATTTTCTAGCAAAGCTAACTATTCCGAAAGGAGTGTCTATGATGATTTCTTAGAACAGTTGACGTTGTCAATTAATCAGGCATCAAAGGCAAAAGAATTAGTGCCCAAGGCTCCCTGTTTAAAGATAGGAGAAGGACTATATGATAAAGGTAACTGGTTGAGAGACCCACAGGTTGGATTGTTTGGGTTGGGGTTGTTTAAGATTGGATTCGAAATGAGAAATTCTCCTGCTCCGCAAAACAGTATTTGGGAACTAGATGTTGGGAAACTGGTAGTCCCAGGGGTATTTATGGATGTAGATCTGTTGACCCAAATTACACTCAACTATGATCCAGTCACAAGAAGCATTCAGGATATAAATGGGAAAACCCTTGTTGAGATTAATGCTGAAGAATTCAGGAAAGCTTTTGGGCTTAATGAGTTCACCAATTTTCTAGAATCTATAAATTTCAAATCATTAGCCCAAATTTATGGTGCACAGAGGAGTCATCTCAGGAACGGGCCTCTCAAAGAGTTTTTTGTGAAGATAGGAGGATTAACAGTTGTAGGACCCAACACAGAAGAGCCCTTTTTATTAAGTATGTTCACCTTGAGGGCTAAAAGAATGTATTGGGCACTTTGCCAAGTTTTGGGAGAAGATGCTGAAGCAAATATGCCAAATCATTACTTGTTAATGATTGCTCAGATTTTGAATCCTTCTCTCACAAATACATTTGATTATGCCTCTTTCATTGCTGATGCTATTCATGGAGGGTTAATAGGAATCAAGAATGGAAAGGTGGATAGGCCTTTCGGATGGTACTCACTCTTGATGCATCTTTTTCTCTTCAAAGGTGGTGATTACTTTGCCAATGGACTGGACCTTGTTAAGGAGAAAGAAGGAGAAAAAATGTCGGTACAATTATGGAGTACTATGTTGTCATGGGATAGAGAGGATGCCAGTTTTTTGAAGTTTGATAAATATTTTGCATCCAAGATAAGGACTCTCCTCTGTTTTGAGAACCCAAGAATCCCCAAAGTTATTCTGGAATTCATAAGACCAAAAGAATTCGCAGAGAACATAAAAATTGTCCATAACTGGGGTGACATTTACTTGTATCCAGTCTCCACAGTTTTCAGAGTTTTTGGTTTCAGAGGCACCCCATTTTTGCTACCTTACTAGGTCTCTCTCAAAGTGGGAATTGTAGAGATCCTTAGACAAATTGGTGGCTTACAAGAAGCAAAGTTAACAGGTAGGGGTAAAGGGACTATTTTCCCTGTAGCTACCATAGGTCACCAATTTGTAATAACAAAAGGAGGCTGGAATTGCTTTGAGGATTTCCTCAAGCCTTATAATTTGTCCACTGCAATGTCCAGGTGTGCTGATCTGGAAGACTTCTTCAATGGTATGTTTAGAAAGAAGGTAGCATACAGAGGTAGGCCTCATCAATTCCAGTTTCCTGAAGACCTCATCAAAAATGAGTTTGATCTAGATGAGCAGGAGCTAAGGAAAGAGAAGTGGGTGGCTTATAAGAAAGCCTTGGATTTTGTGCATCAGTTTGATGCCAGCTATGACCCATTGTCTATCTTTTTCCCACTGAAGGAGAAAATAAAGTTTTTGATTGTTTGCTTTGAAGTTGTGAAGTAGACACTGAAGGAGAAGAGGGAAGCTATAATCAAGAGCAACCCTGAGAAGGCAAGAATGATCCCAAGTAGGTCAGCTTCCAGCAAAGCAATCCCTCCTGGTGATTATACACTGCATAAGAAATCCAGTTATAGTGTGTTGATGCCTACAACAGGGGAGCCCTGTACCTCCAAAGGAAAAAGGTACAAGATGTCATTGACATCCAAGAAAGCCCAAAGAAGCAAAGGGTGGGGAAAGAAGTACAATCAGATACACCTTTGTATTCCCCATCCCAATCCCCTATCCATATAGGAAATGAGCAAGCAGCAGCTGAGCAACTCCTACAGTTAGGTAGTCTAGGGGAAATTGCATACACTTATGATGAAGTGGAGGAAGGAATGCCAAAAGAACCCATTGCTGCTGAAATGGATATCACTACCACTGAACTCAAAGGCCAGGAGTGGGATCCTGAGAAAAAGCAAGCAAGTAGTGCCTTTTTAGCTGATAATAATTTTGTCACATCAGAAGCATTTATGCAGCTTATATGGAAACAACACATAGATAAATATAATGCTAGATGTGAAAAGAGAAAGGCTAAGCAGCCCAATAAAGATCCAACCCTGGTGGAAGAGAAAATAAAGCAAGAGATGATAGAAGAATTCAAAACCATCACCCCTGAGCAGGGAAGAGATATGGTAGCACAAGCTGGAGTGCTTATTTTACCCGAATGGGATATAGCAGATGCCCTAGTACTAGATGAAGTGAGAAAAGAGACTAAACCCATGGAGGGGATTACTTTCAATAAGGAAAGTGCTGCACTCGTCATGTGGTCTCTCAAGAGAAATGAGAGTAAGAAAAGCAAAGACACCCCAGGGCCAAGTTACCTTGGTGGGATGATGGTGAAGAGAGTGCAGAGTACATGGGTAGTGGAGGCTGCTAGCACTGTGTTAGAGACTGCAAAATTTAGTGTTGCAGTAGTAGAGAAGGAAGCCAAAGAGAAAGAGGCCCTCCAAGTTAAGTTGGAAATAGTTTTGAAGGCCTATAACAATGCTAAGGAGGAGGTAAGAGGTAAGGATAGCATCATTGCCAAGCTGCAGAGCCAGTTGTCTAGACAATACCATCAAGGTGAGTCTTCAACACTCATGATCTCCTCTTCTCCTACAATACCTCCACCTACTAGCCCTATCATTGAGTTTCCACCATCTCCAACACCCTCCAGCTCTCAAATGATTGAAATCACTCCCTAAGAATTAGAAAACTTGAAACAGGCTCGGGCCTTATATGCAAAGAAATATGAGGAGAAAGTAAGGGCTACAATTTTCAGTTTTGTAGATACAATAAATGCCTCATTGCTCTACAACAATGTAGGTAAAATTATGGAAATATGGAATGAGCTCAGGAGAGACAAGGCCATTTTGATGCCTATTTTTGACAAATGGAGGCCTAGGGAGCAGGATTTAGAGTTTATGTGTGTATCCTGCGATGAAGCAAGGGCCAATCCCATCATTAAATCCACTTCTGATTTCGCTAAAGTCTTAGTATAATTAGCAACATAAGTGGATAATGTTGATAGGAAGGTAAATTTGTGCAAAAAGGAGTACACTGATCAAGTTTTTGAATTGCTCCCAAGAGTTTTTGCTAGCCCGGATCAATTAAAGGACAAACAAATGTGGCTTAAGGAGATAGAAGCTAAATTGTCAGCAAGAGTTAAAGGAATTATCGATCTAGACGATGCTTCTTTGTTTGTTTTGACAATACAAGAGATAGAGAAAATTAAGTCACATTATGGTTTTCTCAATTCAGAAGTCAACAAAATGAGAAATTCTTGGAAAAGGTTGACTAAGACCAAGGATAAAGTGATTAATTTCTCATGGCCGACAGAAGAGGTGTATGGTGAGTGGACAACTAAATATGCCACCCATGATCCAGAACAGTTGGAGAGCATCCCTGAAAAGGTAGAAGAGGTTGCAACTGAACAGCTTGTTGAAGAAACTGTAGAGGCCGAAAAGAGCTTGTAACTGCTTTTGCGAAAAGCTTGTAACCTCTTTATTTTGAAAGAAAGAAATGATTGTAACAAACTCTCCTCGAGAAGTCCCAATCTTTGTGCATCCATGTTGTTATAAATGGATACCAGGACTAGAGGAAGAGGGATCACAAAAAATTGTAAGAAAATGCTGCAGAAATTTATCTGAGCTTTTCTAAGTCTTATGGAGAATATTCAAAAATTTCTTGTAATATTTCTCGAACTAAATATCAATATACAGACCATCGGTTTTGAGTGAAGCTTTGTGTTGTCTTCAAGTGTGTTTACAAATTTGTTTACTGTTTTCATTCTAAATAATCCAGGGTTGTTCTGTTTGAATGGAATTGCAAAGCAATTTTAGTAGAAGTGTTTGTTAGCTTTTCTCTTTAGGAGGGAAATTAAAGATGTGGGGATCACTCATACCAGTAAACTCTTTGGTAGAAACTTTGAATTTTTATGATCATAGCTTAATTTGGAATGCATAAATTCTTGTAGATGTCAGGCATATACAAGGATTAATAGAAACCAAGCCAACAGGATGCATAAAGATGTTTTGTGTGAGGAGTATTATCTGAGTTTAGATGACTCTGTGACCTTGGATAAGGCACTGGTATTGATTGAAGTTGTTTATTGCATGTTTTGTTGATTGAATTGCTGAATTTAAGTATAATTTCCATTATTTGTTTTCAGTTGATTTCAAGGTGAATAGATCCACTGGTTTTCTGGACTGGTTTGCTGTGGGTTTATGTTTGAAAGTGTGAATTCAATTCACAAAGGTATACCCACCTGGGCTCTGAGTAAGCCCGAAGTGTAGAAGGTTTAATCAAACCTTGTCATATGTTGTTTTGAGAATTTATTTATCTTTGATGTCTCTTCTGCACTGAGTTTAATCATATTACTTTAAAGATGTTAAAGGGAATCAGATTTTGAAGACAACAAGAAGTGGGATCAATTAAATAAATAAGATATTTATTTAATTTAGAAAAAGGATAATTTAAATAAATAAATGTATTTATTTAAATGATAAATAAGGCTAGAAGAGGATAAATGAATTAATTAAATAAATATAAATTTATTTAATTAATAGAAGAATTAGGCTAAATAATTAAATAAATAAAATATTTATTTAATTAGACAAGACAATTTTAGGTGTCTACATTTTGCCCCTCTTTGAGACAATGCAACTTGTTGCGTTGTTTCAAAGAAGATAAGATAAATGATACAAAGTTACCCCAAGATGGGAATGATATGCCCCCTCGAGAGATTGGATGAAAATGTCTGAAAAGATCGCAGACAATCTCTCGATAAGAAAGAAAGGCTAAAATGGACTAACAAGATAAGATAGAGTGACAGAGTCACGGGATAAAGAAGACTGACTCGGGAGACTAGGGCTAGGGTAGTCTATAAGATAGACTACGAGGGAAAACATCCTCATTGTAATCCACACATCTAAGAGATCAGAGTGCAGAGAAAGCAAAGAGCAGTCAACAGCGATGGCACTAGTGCAAAGATTCAATCGCGTTCACTGATATCAGAGGCCAGTAGATGCAGGAGAGCTGGTAAGTACCACAAAATCTCCTTGTACCTTGTTGCATTAATTGTTGTCATAAATGCATTCTAGGGATTACAATAAATGCGCTCTAGGTAGGTCTAGAAAAATTTTAAGCGGGGTAAAAATGGGTAGGCACGTCTACGTTGGTGTCAAGCGCGTCTGGGTAGTTTAGGCATGTTTATGCAGGACATGCACGTTTGTGAAGTATGTAAGCGTGTTTGCATCATGAATGCACATTTATGTCTTCAAGGTCGTATTGGCAGTTTTGTGATAAACATATGTTGTCGATTGGATAAGCTGCTGAGAGGATACACTCAAGTAGGTCCTCTAGGGAAGACTAGGATAACAGATAGGGCTGGGATTGACAATTTTGTGATAGAACATACGTTGCCAATCAGGAAACTATTCAAGAGGATACACTCAAGTAGAGGCCCTAGGATAGGACAGAACAAAGCACTTTGTGATGAACATGGAGTACCATAAGAAATTGACAATTCTATGATAGAACATACATTGCCAATTGGATAAGGCTGAAATTGACAATTCTGTGATAGAACATACATTGACAATTGGATAAGCTACTTAAGAGGATACACTTAAGTAGGTGCCCTAAAGATAGGATCAAAGTAGCACTTTGTGATGAAGAGGGAATTCCACTAGGATAGAAAGCAACACTTTGTGATGAATAGGGATTACCCCTAGGATATGAAGCAACACTTTGTGATGAACAAGGAGTACCGCTAGGATAAAAAGCAACATTTTGTGATGAACAGGGAATGCCACTAGGATTGACACAGTTGATTTGTTTGACTGCAGGAGGACCTACCAATGCTAGTTTCATGAGAGAGATTCTCATCAACTCAGAGTTTACGAGCAGAGCTGAGACTTTAGGAGAGAGCAACAGTTGAGGATATAGGCCTATGATATATTCAATATGTGCTTGAGTTTTAGGCAAACATGGGGTTGCTGACTGCAATAGCTGAGAGATGGCACTCAGAGACATGTATGTTTCATTTGCCGATGGGTGAGATGATAGTTACCTTAGAGGATGTATAAAGGATACCGAGGATACCGATCGTTGGGGAGTTAGTTCCTTACGATCAAGAGGGAGACAGGGATGCACTGAGATGAGTGTTTCAGGATCCAGGACTGGAGATGAGGGTTGGACATGTGGCTTGGGATACCATGACATAGATAGGATTGGCGCTACCAATGGTGTTGGTGGGAGTGATTAGTGGATTCCTCTGTCCAGATAGGGTGACACGATGGTTGGTTGTGGGATGGGGATGAGCTACTATCCTTGAGAGAGATCTATTAGGGACAGGCAGATGAGATCTAGGATCTGGAGAGGGAGACAGTTGAGGGACACTGAGTGGGAGAGGGATCAGGCTATTCAGTGCTATACAAAGGCTGAGACAACACTGAGGGCAGGGAGGTAGGCAATAGAGGACACAGGGGCAAGATATGCCTATGTTCTATGGTCAAGGGAGGAGATAGGATACTAGAGAGACCTATATTATGGAGCGGTGCCACTAGAGATGTGGGCTAGGAGCTTCTGTATACCATCATGGACTATGACGACCACTAGAGGGAGAGATAGGAGACATGCATCTAGCAATGGGGTTATGGGTCATCCACCACCACCAGATAGAGGAGACAAGAGAGATGATCCTGGGGCAGGTCCTTCAAGGGCTCAAACTCTATCGAGGCCAGCCGGATCCAAGGGAGGGAGTTCATCATAGCCTTAGAGGGCTCCCTATGTATCAGTTTTATACCATTTTGTATGATGACACCTTCGAGTGATTGTAGCCATATTTATTTGACATCATTGTATCATGACACTTATGATATATATATATATATACGATGATTCATATTTGTGGTAGCTATATGCATGTGTACCTATGTGATGTATATTTCTATGTGATGCTTATGATATGAATGCAAATATGTATATGATGAAATGCAATATTTTTGTTTTTTTATGTTTTTAATATGTTATGCATGATGCAAATGTGAATATATGAAATGCAAATGGATATGACGATGCAAATAACTATTTACATGATGAGAATGTAAAATGTGCTAATATGTGTTGTGTGTAGGATGTGATGCATTTGTGATATCTATATGTATGAAATGCTAATATGTGGTAATGCAGGTGCAAACTACATGAGATGCAAATGTTTTTGGTATGCCATTATACTCAGTTGTGTGATAGTAGGCTACACGAACTCAAGAAGGATGATGAAGGTCAATCAAGAAAGGGGGATGGAAGATAGAAGATATGGAAATGAAAGAGCTTCTTGTGCGTTATCATCATTGAATTGATTATGGCAAATAGGTTATGACAATCGAGGTATATGTTCGACCTAGAAAGTCATTGTACCTATTTGCATGGAGATCAGATAGTTGCAAACAAGGAATGCCCCAGTTCATACTAGACTCACAATGTCCTCATATCCTTGGACAAGTCATAGCATTACGAAGAGACAATCCACAGACAACAAATAAAAATAGGTGATGATGCCCCATCCTCACCTTTTAGTCAAAGACATCCTGGAGATTGAATCTCTAGTTAGAGACACCCCGAAAAAGCTAAAAGACATGTCACCAAAAGATAAAATCAAAAGAAAACTAAGACTCGGCACCAAAACCCACTGTAGTTCTCAAGTTTAGTGTCTCTTGTCACTTGTATAAGTCTATTTGATTGTGGTCACAATGATTACTTTCATAAAAGGATAGATAGCACTGAACCATAATGTTGTCTGAGTCTTTTGAAAGATTTGATTTGTTGAAGCCCATTGTTGCTACTGTGTCTCATTTGAAACTAATTGAATCCATGAAACTAATACTTTATTGCAAAGAAGGCAAAACTTTATTGTAGATATGTGATGAAAGTGTTCCTTTATTGTGGATTATGTGCAGATAGATTGAAGAAAACTGGAAGAAACTGTACTCCTCGGAACGTGTGATGCTCTCAGTTCCACACCCATCACTAGATGTAGGATTTTCCTTAGCCACAGATAAGAGTTGATTTATTATGAATGGAAAGGGTGTGAAAAGGAGGGATTATTATAAATGGCTAACTAATCTTAGGTAGATCAATAACAAGCTATGATGGGAATGGGTAAGTTTATTATGGATGGATAGGCTGTGAGTGTGTGCAAAGTGAAGGATGAGATTAAATCCTAGAGGAGGGAGGAGAAATATCTCTACACATTGCATCAATGACTCAGTTTTCACCATGGTACTTTCCCAGGGCGCCACCGAAGTGGTTATCACCGTTGGACGGATTTATTTTTCTTTACATTTTTTATTTTTCAATTTTTTTTTTTTTTGAATTAGGATATTCTGAAGAGCTATGTGTAAATGCTGCAAAGGTGCATGCTGTTGATAGGATCTTCCAAAGTTTCTCCCTCTGGTGTCAAAAGTTGATATGCACCTGATCCATAGGCTACTATGATGATGTAAGGACCAAGCTAATTTGGTTCAAACTTGCCCTTCTTCTCTCTATCTTGCTGATTTTTGGGATTTTCCTTAAGAACTAAGCCACCCACCTCAAATGTATGAGGCTTAACCTTATGTTTGTAGCTACCACATTCCTTGACTGAATGATGTGTAGCTTGAGTGACCATCTTCCTTGATAAAGGAACTGAGATAGAATTACATGCATGTCACTTGAAGAAGTTTGGGAATCCCTAATAACAAAATCCCTCGAAGAAGGTCCATTAAAGGTCCATGATGTATCACTAGAAGGGGATGGATGTGTGCAACAAGTGGATGAGTTATGAAGGATTATGATTGCAAAAAGAAGTGAAAGTAGGATAGCATGATGGAGACTTAGGATCAACACGTATGCTTTATGACTTGAAATTTTAGAACTTTTGCCCCCAGTTATTTTGATATTAGGGGAGATCATCTCTTTCTTTTTTTCTTTCATAGGATTTTTATCCTTGACCTTGATTTTTGTAGAGTCCAATAGCTTTTGATTTTGATTTGGACTAAAGGACTTTTCTTTATTTTTGACTTTTAAATTTTGTTGTTCATAGCTTGATTTTTCATCCCCAATTAGTAAGGGCTTTTGTAATTCTTTTTGATCCAAGTCTAGGAGTGGAGTGGAAATGGAATGAGTGGATGAAATGGTAAGGCTATGTGAGTTCTCAAGAGGGCTGGTAATACACTCAATAGATTCTTTGTTGGAATCACTCTTAGGACTATTGATATAAGAGCTGCTTGCACCACTAGAGGAGATTTGCATTCAAACTTAGTAGCCACAACACTAGGTGGTTCACACCCAATTCTTTGGCATTGCAACTTGTTTGTAGGTTATTCATGTTGATAAAATGTGTTAGGAGATAGTGGGAGTTGATCAACATGAAAGATATACTCACCACATCCCATGTCTTTAATCTTGAACTTTTTTTTGTTCTCTACTTGTTTTGATGTAGAAGCTTTCAAGGATTCTGGATCCACATATGCTAATGAAGGAATAGCTTTTCGATTGTTTGGGATTATTATTTCTGATTGAGGTTGTAGATTGTTGCAATATATGAATGGATTTGGATCCGCTTTGATGGTCACTTCAACTCCATTATGTGGAAACTTGATACATCGATGATATGTAGATGGTACTGCACTCATCTCATGAATCCATTGACGTCCTAGCAATATGTTGTATGTGAGATCGAGGTCTAGGACTTGACAAACCACATCTTTTGTAACTGGCCCTAGTCTAAGAGATAAGGTGATTGTGCCCTTGGATGAACATTCTTCATCATCATATGCCTTGATGGTGATTGCATGTGTAGAATTCATATCTTTTTTCAGAATATCCCAATTGTTTAATAGTGTTCAATGTAAAAATGTTCAGACCTGCTCCTCCATCTATTAGGACTCATTTTATTCGATGTTTGTGTAGGAAGGCTTCAATGTGTAAAGGTGCATTATGTGGTTGGCTCATGGAGGCGTCATCAGCTTCTGTGAATGTAAGGGAGTATGGAACAAAAAGGTATCCCACCATGGCTTGAAACTGGTCCACATTCAGATCAGTGGGGACGGAAGTGTCTCTCAAAATTTTGTCAAGAATAGCTTTATGTGCAAGGGATATGTGTAAAAGCTCAATTGAGATAAGCGTGAGTGTCTTCCCTAACAATTCTACAAGGTCATACTTAGGTTTGGTTGATGAGGAAGCGGTGTTTTTAGCTGGAGCACCTTGCAAAGTGAATGTACCTTGACGGGTTGTTACATTACATTCAGAGGTAGGTTCAGAAGAAGATCTAATGCCTTTTAGGACAACTTTAGGTCTTTGGGTGGAATTTTTCAGGTGTTTTATCCTTGATGATAATGGTAGAGACATAATTGTCCATTGAAATGTGATTAACAGTTGAATCATAGTTATAGGATGCTCTAGTATAGTTGGTCTACTCATCTGTGGCTTTGGCTTTTCCCTTGTCATGTTTTGGGAATGGTTCTTTAAACATTTCATGTTCTTGATTGGATGAGTGTCCTTCGATCTTAATGTCTCCTCTATCAATAAGATCTTGTATAATGTTCTTCAACCGATGACAATTTCCTATTTTATGGCCCTTTCTCTTGTGATATTCACAGTATTCATCGTCATTCCTCCAATTTGGTTTGACCTTTGGCTGATATGGAGGCATATCTGGAATTGTTATTATCTTGTTTGCCACTAGCTTCTTGAAAGCTGACTCAAGTGGTTCTCTCAATGGGGTGTACTTCCTTCGTGATTTTGAAGTTGTTTGAGTGTTCACTTGGTTGTTTGTAGAACTTGATCCAGAAAAAAATGATTTTGGGTCATACTGTATTGGCATCAACAACACCATCATTGACTGTGTTCTTGTTTTTATTCTAAAATATTGGCTTGTCTTTTCCTTTAAAGTCCTCTTTGTTTTGTTTGAATATTTTGACGATGCCTTGCTCAATCAGGACCTTCTCTGTTGCTAAGACCTTTTCAATGTCATCCTTGAAGGTGGAAAAACAAGATTTTCTTAGGTCATAACCAATGTCTTTGTTGACATTCTGGGTGAACATCTTTACCATTTGTTTTTGTGGAATTTCACAAGAGCATTTGCTGGCTAGATTCCTCCATCTTTGTAAAAATGATGAAAAATATTCTCCATCCTTTTGCTTGGTGCTGCACAAAGTAGTGACTGATATGTCTATCTCTATGTTTTATGAGAAATGTTGGATAAAAGCCTCTGCTAGATCACCCCAAGAATTAATTCTAGGTGGAAGTTGGGAGATCCATTCCATAGCTTGATCACCTAAGCTTTCTAGGAATAATCTCATCAAATATGTCTCTTTTTCTACTACCTCAATGCAAGTTGTGAAAAAATATCTTATATGTGCCTTAGGATCTCCTTTGCCTCTGTACTTATCAAACTTAGGTGTCACAAAGTGTGTAGGAAATGGAGGCATTGTAATGCTTTTGTCAAATGGATAGGGAAATATGTCTCTCATTGTGTAAGTTGGCTTCGGTGTATTTATGTCCTCCATTTTCTTTTGTAAGTCCTTAATTTGTTGTTCCAAATTGTTCTTAGGTGGAGACCGACTTCTTGGACCATATCCCATGCTTGAACCACTGGGTGGAGGAGGAGCATGTTGCATATATGGATGGTATTGATCATACACATGTTCATATGGAGGAGGTCTATAGTGATGTTGCATATAGGGACCACTTGATATAGAGTCATGATGAGGAATGGAATATCTATTTTGTCCGTGTATACCATACTCTACAGGCATGTCATGAGTTTGTTCTAGTGTGTTGCCCCAAAATTTGATGTGGGGTTTCCTTATGTCCAAATTTTGAGCATTTCTTTAGATATCCAATTGCTTTGGTGGTTGGTCCTTAGCATTGGTATGTGATTGAGTATATTTTTTTGCATAAGACTTCCATAATGGTCTGCGAAGGTGAGTATCATATGCTTGACCATGTGTATGTGGGACCTCAGGTTTTTGAAACAAAGATGATGGTGATTCAGGCACGAAACATGGTCCCCTAGTACCTCCACTATTAGGTCTGCTTTGATCCATGTTGAGGTGAGGTTGTTGCAAAGGTTGATTTTCCATTATTTGAGACATGTCAAAATCATGAGGGATCTTGGCTCCACTTTGTGCCATCACTTGTAAGAAATATTGTCTATCTCTTCTCATTATTTCTTCAACCAATCGATTTAAACATGGATCCATAATGGAGTCTTCCACTTCTACTGAATGTATGGAAAAGTTGTCCATATTGTCATTATATGTATCATTGTTGTTTGTAGTGTCTATGTTCTCAACATTTGGAATATTTCTATAGGCATCCATGTCAGGGTAATGTGGTATGATCAGAATTGAAAAAGACATCATTGTCATACTCATAGGCACTCATGTTTGCAGACTCCTGAGCCTCTTTAACTTCTCTCCTATATTTTTGGGAACGAGTTTCAACCATGAACTAGGTATTGACCAAGATGTGTGAGACTAGATGAAAATGGAAAGAGTATGGAAGACCAAGAGTTGGATGGAATGTAAATGAATCTAAGGTTTACTTGCAATGTCCAAAGTGTAAGACCAAGCATGTATGTAGTAGAGTAGGTGTGGCTTCCAAAGAGATGGTAGTTTCTCTTGATGAGGTAAGTTGACCTTGACTCTAAGTAAGACCAAATGAGACCCAAAGGTGATAAACCTTGATGAGGGACCACTTAGCAAAATGTTGTTGTATGTAGTGTGTTGACAAAGTAAGATGAGGACACGTGACCTTTGACTCAAGTTAGACAAATTTGAATGTAATGCAAGGTGTAAAGAAATGATGGACTTTTTGAGACCCAAAGATAGGTTGAATGATAGATGAAAACCCGGAGTAATAACATAGGAAGCTCAGGAATTCTGAAACTGATTGCTCTTGTTTGTTGGACTGTAAATTTTCCCCAATTTGTGAAGTTGTTTGTTGTGACCAAATCTGAATTTTTTACTGTTTTTCGTGACAAGAGGACAAAATGTTGATTAGGACTCAATGTTTGCAAGTGTTTATATTGAAAATGACTCAAAGAAAAGTGTGTTGTTTGATGTAAAAATGTTTTACATACACTTGAAGACACAAAAGACACAATGCTATGATGTTTGGTCTTGAATGTTTGAATGGTCAAAAGAAGACAAGCACAATTCTTATGGCTGGCCAGGACAATAGTTGTTGATCCCACATGGGTTTTCCCCCAAGGCTACGCTATTTATAGAGGATACTTAGATGCTTGACCCCTATGGCTCCACCCTCGGCACTCACTTCTCCAGGGCAGCCAAGCATCAATCCCCATGAAAACTCCCCATGGCGAACTTTATATCTCTACTAAGAACTATATGTGTGTTGGCTGCTCCAGAGGTCTGACCTCCTGCCCCAACAACTAGAAGTATTTTGGCTTTCTAAAACAAAAAGGTACTAGTAAGGGCATCCACTTGTGTGGCGATACATTTAGCACTTTTAGCTCTGTAAATACAGAAGGCTCCCAGCCGGTAGGGGTTACGCCCTACAACTGATCAAATAAATTTGATCAAACGGGTTTGTGGCGAGACATAGTGTCGGTATGAACTAATCAACACATGTTACCCATGGCTTTCACCATGGATACAATTATTTATAGTGGTTCGAAAGAGGTGGGTTTTCCTCGCTACCACTTAGGTCATTCTCTCCTCACTAGTAGTCCTAATGACCACACGGGGAGACAGGCCCTCTAGAGATTAAACAAAAAATCCTATTGCTCAAGACACAAAAGACACTAGTTCAATTTTTGTGCACCAATTGAAGTGTTTGATAATCTATGAAAACAAGGCACACAATAAAGATTAAAAATCCTTGCCAAAATTTTGAAACAAATATTTGTTAGTAGTTTTGCAATAATAACCCTCTTGCAAGAACACAAGTTAGGTAGATTTTAGATCCAAAAGACTTTGTGAAATAGGGGCCTTCGACAAGATGTTTTTTTGATAGATTCAAAGATTTGAATATTACATGAGTTATTTTGAATCATAAAAAAAAGAACACCTGTTAAATTTCAAGAAATTTTCAGAAATGTAAGAAAATCCAAAAAATTTTCTAATTTGCTCCAAAAATTATTTTTTTTTATGAAAAATCATAAACAATTAATATAAAATGCACAATTGATCCAAAAAATCTGAAATTTTTACTGGACACTCCCGCTGGTTTTCCAAACCTGCATAAAAAACTCCTGCAAAAATTCCAAGCAGTTTGTGCGATATGATCAAAATAATGCAAAACCCTAATTTTTAAAGATCCAATTTTTAAGGAAATATTTTGCATCCAAATTAAAATCACAAAGAACAAATCTTGTGCATAATTCTAAGATATTTCCAAAAATGTAAGAAAATCCAAAAATTTTGTTCATTTGCTCTCACAATTAATTTTTTATGAAAATGCATAAAAAATTCATAAAAATTCAAATAGCTCCAAAAAATCTGACATTTTTACTGAGAACCTCTAATAATTTTCTTGACCTAGAAAAACAATTTGATGCCAAAATTCAAATCCGTTTGTGAGATCTGATCAAAATAATGAAAAACCCTAATTTTTAAAGATTCAATTTTTAAGGAAATATTTTGCATCAAAATTAAAATCACAAAGAACAAATCTTGTTTATAACTCTGAGAGATTTCCAAAAATGTAAGAAAATCCAAAAAATTCTCTCATTTGCTCTCAAAATTAATTTTTTATGAAAATTCATAAAATATTCATGGAAAATGCAAATGTGCTAAAAAAATTCTGAATTTTAAATTGAGAGTTCTTGATACTGTTTTCAACCTAGCAACAAAATTTGGTACAAAAATTCCAAACTATTTATGAGATTGGATCAAATCTCTCCAAGATCTTGATTTTGTGTCCAAAACCCTAGCTGCACAAGGTTATTCTCCAAATCGTTTTAGAAAATAGCAATATAGGGTTAGAAAAACTTGCAAAAAACACAGATCTAACAAAAATCCATGTCCCATGGGGTGTGCCAAAATGTTTATGGTGAAAATGGAAACAACAATATTGAAAAAGACTAAATGAATTCAACCACAAAACCCTAGCCTAACAACAACAAAGATCCACCATAACATGTGAATATTACCTAAGACAATGCAAATCAAATAAAATCACAAAGATTATACCATCACATGTCCAATAGGCTTTGGATCTCCATTCTTCCTATCTCCATTGATCTTGCTTGATATATTTGCTCTCATATTTTATGTGTGCACAAGAGCTCAACAAAGAATGGAAATGTGGTTGCAAGTAGACTTGATCGCATATGAAAGTTCAAATGCTAGAAGGCTTGATTAGGTGATTAGCTCATTAGAATAGAATGATTAGGGTTGATAATGAAGGAAATATCTCCTTATATAAAAGATACTATAAGAAATGGAGGGATAAGGTTGAGAGGTGTAAAAGATAAATGGTCGGTTATGATTAGAGGGTAGGTAGAGAAAATAAGAAAATAATGAGAGGGTAGACAATATAGGAATTAAGAGATGAATGACATGTGTCATGGGTAGAAAAGGATAATGAATTAATTAAATAAATAAAGATTGAGTGGGATCAATTAAATAAATAAGATATTTATTTAATTTAGAAAAAGGATAATTTAAATAAATAAATGTATTTATTTAAATGAGAAATAAGGCTAGAAGAGGATAAATGAATGAATTAAATAAATAAATAATTATTTAATTAATAGAAGAATTGGGCTAAAATAATTAAATAAATAAAATATTTATTTAATTAGACAAGACAATTTTAGGTGTCTACAACTTCATGTACCTTTTCTGTTCTCTTCAAACTAGATCCTTTATTGTTTGTCGGTATAGTCTCGCTTCTACAAAATTTTGCAATATGTCCAATCTTGTTACATGCATAACAAGTTACATTATTCCTTTGAATAGCCTTTCCATATCCTTGACCGATTTGTGATCTGCATTGATTAGATAAATGCCCAAATCTACCACAACCATAACATTTCACATTCATTTTGCAGTTTTTTGAATTATGACCGACTTTGTTGCATTTGGAACATTGACCGGTGGGTGAGTTTGTATTCTGATTATTTCTAAATCTACACTGATTTTCTCTATGACCATATTTATTGCAATTGAAACATTTCCCATTAAATTTATAAGCATTAGGTAGTCTTACCGGTTTGTTCTTATCTTGATTATTTGCAGTACCAAAACTTTCTCCAATTTCAAATCCAAGTCCATTTGTATCTCCATCAGGTTTTTGTCTTTTCGGCATGTCATCAAGCCTTTCTAAACTTTTCTTGAATTTGTCTTTGTGTTCATTTGTAGTGACCAACTCATTTTCCAAAATTCCAACTTGTCTTGTAAGCTCCTCCTTATCATGTTGCATGTGAATCAGATTTGTCTTTAGCATATCATTTTCATGACCAAGTCTCAGATTTTCAATTCTTGCATCATTAGTCTCCTAGTCAAGTCTTCTTCATTCTTCTCCCTATCTTCAATATCCTTACATAACCTCATAGTCATATCTTGCATTTCATTGTTCATATTAGTGTTCTCTTGTCTTAACTTATTTGCAATGTCTCTAAGAGTTTCCTTTTCATCATCATCATTCTGCATTTTCTCATGAAGTTCCTTTCTCTTATTTTGTGCTATAACCAGGTTCTCCTGAAGTCCTTTAATGAATTCCTTAGTAGTCCTTAGATCATCTTCAAGTTTGATATTCTTCAAATTTTCTGCATCAAAATCTTCAAGAGCTCCTTCCAACTGTTTTCTTAAGTTCTCCATCTGTACCGGTTTCAAAATCTTCCTCAAGCTATGAGGCTTTTGCAAATAGAGGACCAGGCTCTGATACTAATTGTTAGATTCCATGATAGTCCCAAAGACACTGAGAGGGTGGGGGGGGGTGGATTATTGTCTAACCGGTTGCATGAATATTTAAACTTATTTATAACTTTCCCACTAAAAACAGTGTATCGGTAAACAAGAATTAATGCAGTAAACAAAAATAATAGAGACAATCTAGAAACACACCATAACAAGATATTTTAACGAGGAAAATCAATGTGAGAAAAACCTCAGTGGGATTTGTGACCCACAATATTTACTCATTGGCCAATGAATAAATACTACTTACAGTGAGGGGCCTGCACATGCAAGGAGGCCAACAACCTAGAGCTCATTGCTCAATGAAGAGTCTCACTGACTACAAAATGGATACTTGAATCCAATACAATGTACTGCTCAAAACAACATCTCTAATGCCAGGTTTAGTACTAGTTTAAGTTCAGATAGATACCTTAACCAAAAACCTTCGTTGTCACTAAACAATTATCTTCTACCATACATTCCTATATTTCTTCTACTTCATTAAAATGACCTATTAGATCTCATACATATATGAGTCTTTTACAATATACCATGTTGGCTTACAAAAGATAATTATATTACAATAAAAAAAAGTTCATCCCATGTCAGCTAGAGTGCCGATATGCTTTGTTGCCGATATAATCTGAATGCCGGTGTAAGTGCCTCCCGGTGCTGGTGTCTGATGTATGATATCTGTCGGTGCATGTAGAAACCTATTGCCGGTTGGTTGCCAGTTGGTTGCCATCAATGACAACATCAACTATTCTCATAATAGTGTAGAATGCCAATAGTGGCGCCCTTGTCCTAGCCCTATTTTGGGCCTCCTTTGATCATATCTTGCATTGGGCTTGTCAATTGTTGAGCAAGAAAATTTTTCCTATGTCGGCCTAAGACGAAAAATTAGCTAAATACCCCTAATTGGCAAGTATATAAGGAGCATTTCCCCTCCTATTTTCGTAAGCAAAAAATGATAAGAAAAGTCGACCATAAGCATTCAAGCATTGAGCATTTCAAGTCTCCTTTCAAGGAAAGGATTCAACCATTGAAGAGGAAATTTCTATCAACATTCAAGACGTCCTATTTCACATATCCTTTCAAGAAAATTCATCAACATTTCAATTACATCCCCTTCTTGAGGTGGATTTTACTTTAGACATTTCTTTTCATTTACATGCAACATTTTTCAATCACTTGGATAATTCCAAAATGGGGTTTGACTTGAAGGAAAACCCCCAATCCCAACAACATTTTTGTCTCTTTTCTGTATGTAGGTTGCAGGTGCACAGCTGTAATTGCAGGTTTAGGCTTCATTTTCAGAGACAGAAAACCCCTTTTCAGCGTGCGGATTTTTCGGAGGACCAGTGCAACTTCTACCTAGCCCTTGTAACTTTTGCTCAGATTTGTAGGGAAGCTTCATCTCGACATTTTACTACTAATTCTAGGTGCACAGCTTCATCCCATATCTCTATCTCAAGA
Source organism: Cryptomeria japonica (assembly GCF_030272615.1). NCBI lineage: Eukaryota > Viridiplantae > Streptophyta > Pinopsida > Cupressales > Cupressaceae > Cryptomeria > Cryptomeria japonica. Next base: position 921,458,320 of record NC_081407.1, read on the forward strand.
TATAATTGCTTCTTTGTCATTTCTACACTTAATCTCAATTTGTTTAATTCAACTAGTCTATTATAAAAGAGGGTTAATTTACTTTCCTAATACATTCCAAATTTCCTACAATTCACTTAGTATTCAATTTCTTTCCACTGGGATTGGATCTAGTGAATTCAACCCCCATTTTAATGTAATGTGTATGAAAAGTTGAAGGGAATCCTTTGTGAAACTTTCATCCCTCGCTTGAGGGGAGTAAAGATTTTCACTTGATCTGCCCTCATCACTTTTCACCACATCACATAAAATATTAAAGTTTCTATTTTTGAAAGTTGCATTGAAAGGTTTAAATTTAATTTTGAGGAATTTAGAGGTTCCAAAATGTCCTGAAAAGTGGGTGTAACTAGAATATTGGGTTACGAGGTGATAGAGAACATCGCAAGATTTTTGACACTTCAAATGGTTCATCAATCAAACACTGAGTTCATAATTTATGGCCTCTGAAAGTTTGGTCTCCTGAAATAGAAAATATAAAAATGCATAAGACACATACATGAGCTGTAAAAGGGAGGAACACATATTGATGTGTGTTTTGACACATATCTAGATTGGAGATAAGGTCGATTCCACTTTATTGGGTGGTTTTAGCCCATGGTTTTGTAATACCGTTGATGGTTTTGTGTATTGTATCACCTATGTATGAGGTGCATGAGATAGGGGTTGTGTGTAAGAGTCTTATGGCTATTGAGTTACCATTGAATCTCTGGGTGGTGATACTCCTATGATAAGATTTCCATGTAAGTATATTGTAATTTGTTATTGATTCCCGAATAATATATTGGGTAGATTTTAGAGTGGGGGGTTTTTCTCCCGAAAGGGTTCCCTAGGTAAATCATTGTGTTGTGGTATGCATTCTATTTATGTTTATTTCAGTTAAGTTTCTGTAACTGTTGTGATGATTTGTAAATTTTTTTGCATTACCTTCCTCTCAAGGTTAGTGTAGGAAGTTGTTCCACTATTTAATTTCCTTACAAGTGGTATCAGAGCTTGATCACCTTTGGTTTCTGTTGTAGGTTGTTGGATTTTTTGAACTAATCTTGATTTGAGTGGGAGCTTGTGCAAAAGATAGTTTTTCATCTTGTTGTAGGAATTTTTATATGGTAAGTTTGTCAGGGAGAATAGAGGTGGAGAAGTTTTCTGGAAGTAATTTTGAGACGTGGAAGCTGAAGATGGAGGATCTACTAATAAATTGAGACTTGTGGGATGCTATTGATGTGAATGTATCAAGACCTTTAGATCCTACCATGGCTACTCAATATGATTTTGTGGACTGTAAAGCCAAGGGTCTAATCAAGTTGTGCTTGGCAGACTTTGTTCTAATCAATGTCCATAAAGCAACTTTTGCAAAGAAGGTATAGACCAAGCTTGGTGAAATGTATCAAGTCAAATCTTTATTGAATCATATTTTCTTGAGGAAGAAATTTTATTCCTTGAGAATGGAAGAGGGTGGATGGATAATAGACCATTTGGAAGCATTTAATATTTTGGTGGCTCAATTGGTATCTATTGGTGTTAAGATGGACGAGGAGGAGAAATGTCAAATCTTGCTTTATTCTTTGGCTGATTTGTTGGATTCTATTGTTATGGCTATTGGTAGTACTTCTCTTGTTTTGAAGTTTGAAGATGTGGTGGGTGCCTTTCTTTTAGAAGAGATGTGAAGGAAGGTTTCAGTGAGGATTCCACACAAAAGGTCCATCTGCAGTCTTATGGTTCAGTTGAATCTAGTATCTTGTATAATGGAGAATTGGAAAGTTATACATCTGATGAAGACAATAATGGTGTACAAAATTTTGATGACATGAGTTCATTCTCCTTGGAATCAATTATTTATGATGATGAAAACTTGAATAATGACATACCATTTTTTGTTGATGATGCTATTAAGCTAGATAAATCCATGGTATGTTCCAATGAAGAAGGTATGCCTAAGCCTGTGCTTATGCCACATGAACTTATCTAGAGTGATGGGTGTGAAGAGTTAGTTCGAGTATATATGCCTAAAACAAATATTATAAGTAATAAAACACCAGTTGTCCCATTACAAACTACTTTTCATGCAATGGATGAGATTGTTCCCCAGTTTGCTAATCATGAAAACATTTTTGAAATAGCAAGCATGGTTGGAGAATATGAAGCTCAAATGGGTCAAAATAGTCATGATAATCTTTTTGAAGCCTATGAGGATCATAACATTGAGTATTTGTGTTGGAAGGACTATAATGCTGAGAGTTGTTATAGCTCAGATTGTGATTCCTTTTTACCTAATGAGTATGAATGTGAACTTGAGATGGCTAGTGGTTTCAATAAAACTTTTAATGCACTGTTTAATGAGGATGCAAATAGGGATCACCTACTGCTTTGCCATAGTATTTTTAAGGAGGGTTTTCATCTAATTTCTAATGCTTTATATGAAGAGACAATTGAGAATACATACATCTTAAAAGCTGACCAAGATGTGATTTTTGACTTGATGCTGATTAATGAACGTGAATTTTCCCCTATCACTGGTTGTGATGGGAATGATGAAAGCATTTTAGACTATTGTGAGCATAGTTTTCAAACTAATCAAGGAATTCTATTTGTCATTGTTGGTAGTGAGGTGCAAGAAACCAAGGAAGAATTTTTAGTCTCATGCTAGTTGAGTGAGTATTTGATCAAAGGAGGGATGACTGATGTCAGGCACAGGCTTAGCTTACAGTTTACAAATGTTTATGTATGTGGTCAGTATATATACAATAATATTTTCAAGTTATTGATCACATATATAGATGAGAATGAGAATTTTGATAAGAGTAAATACTGGTGTTTCATTTTGGGTGGCCTTGGGCCATCAATTATAGTTTGACTTTCCAAACTACAATGTAGGGTGTAAAGAAAAGGAGGTTGACTCTGCCACCCAATGGAGATGTACAAGTTTGTCCAAACTTATGCTGATAGTATGGAAACTGAGATACAATTGAGGGTTGAAGCTTTGATGAAATGGAATGGAACTAGAAGAGAAGCTAATAGAAAAATACTAAATCTCAAATGTAGGTCATGTACTTTTATAAGAAGCAATAGTAAAGAGTTTTCTAGTAAAGGATTTGGTCTTGATGTGAAAGGATAGATTGGAAGACAAAGGGAAGCATGGTAATTTTAATGCCCTCTGGTTAGACCAATATATGATTCAAAACAACTGGGGAAAATATTTTTATTTTCTCCAAGAAATGATAGATGAAAACCTTGAACTGCCTGTTCATGGACAATTCTCAGAATTTTACTTCTTTTGAAGAATTTATTTTCCATGAGCAGTAGATTAGGCCTTGTGCATATTAGAATAGGTTTCCTTTTTTGTTTGATTTGCTTGGTCCAGGTGATTTCCTTTTGGTCATCTCTACTTTGGTTTTCTCTAGCTAAGATTCTAGACTCTCGCATCATCCCTGAGTGATGATTGTCCCCAACTAGAGCCACTGATAGTCCTGAAAATGACTATGCAAAAATTTAGTGTCCCTATCAAAATATTAGTCATTTTGAATTAATGATGCTCTCTATTCTTGCCCTTAGGTTTTAGGGTTTGAGGTTTATGTATATCTGGGTATGTCTTTTATTCAAAACCCAAAGCTTGTTATATTTCTTCATTACCTTTTTTCACTTAAAAGTGAGGGTCATTTTCATTGTCGAAGGGACCATGTTTCCTTTCCTAGGCATTATTTCTTTTGTCGGCCTAAATTTTTTTCCTCAATTTGCGTTCTTTTCCTATGGTCGGGCCCCTTTAATATTTTTAGTGGATGTTGATAAATTTTCCCAAGTCCAACCTTAATATTTCAACCAATGTGTCTATGATTAATTATTGAGCTACTAAAAGTTCCATAAATTTGCGTGTGCATCTAGTGGACGATGATGTTTTAACCCAAGAAGAAAGGTGCTCGAAGGTTAGCGACAAATGTTAGGTGGTCATTGTGGCCAACATGTAAAGAGAGAACAAATCTAATGTACCTCATAGTCCCACAAAGGAAGATGCAGGGAAGTTAAGGATCATGACATCATGAGATGATGCTACCTATCCCAGGAAGACTGAGTAAGTCTGATAGTGGGGCCACTGAGAGAGTTGAGTTGGAAGGTGATTTGGTGATGCTTAGTCAGGTTTTTGATAGAACCACTTCTTGCATTAGAAGATCAATATATAAAATTGACCAATGGTGATTGTATGATGCACTAGGCTGGATAAAATCTATAGTGTAAATTTGAAACATATTTCAAAAGCGTAAATTAGGCTTCTTGCTTATTACTCATGCAATAAAATAAAGGCATAAAGAACTAATCTTGTCGACATGGGATAAAGGAAGACAAGTTGAGACACATGGATGTCGACTAATTTTCAAAATACTCATTCAAAATGTTGTTATTTGGGTTGAGTTGCATTAACAAGCAAAACTGGTAGTTCCAAGGGAGCCATCTCAGCAAGTTTCATTTCCACCGCAACAAGAAGTTAAGATTTTCAGAGGCATAAAGGGATAAGGATGATTACTAAGTTAGCAATAGAATGATCAAGGGCCTGTTAACAAGATCAGAGGATGCATATTGTTAGGGATTCTTAGTAAGGTAAATCAAGGAATTATCTCCAAGAATAATTCAAAAGATAATGACTCAGTCTCCAAACAGGGATTGTGAAGCTGAAGTTTTGTAGGCAAGGAACAACAAAATCAGAACAAAATCATTCACGTAAGGTGAGCCTTGTTAGAATCAAAAGCGGTCTTATAAGCTTGTGGTAGGTGTCTCATTTGGCTCGAAGCTTGTTTTCTCCCTTGTTTCTATAAAAGGGAATTCAAGGTCATGAGATGGGGTCCATAAATTTTGGTGCAAAATTTGGTTCCAGTTTCTTGGTCATGTATAGTGAGTCTAGGTGAAGGTAGAAAGTTGTAAAAGTCATTTACAAAGAGAATAGAGTGAGTTTGGGGTCATATTTCATGCAGGTTCTTGAAGGAGTTATATGTAAAAAACATTTTTAATAGAAGGTAGCAGATTAAGTAAATAAAAACATGTTTCAAACCCATTTCTCCAATGTGTGATTCTATCATGTTTTTTAATGAGTAGAATCAAGGGTTTTCTCACTCATTGCACTATTGTGGTGTATGCATTTTCTATTCATGCTTTGATCTAAGGGGTCAATTAAATGCTTGAGTGGAATTGCAGAGTGGTAGGGCTTATGCAAGGATTCATATAAGCAGTTTGTGTTGGGATATGCATATGAGAAACATTGTAAGGCAATATTTTATTAAGATCTCATGCTATTAGATAAAATTCTATTATATTTTCATTTTTTGTCTTATAAATTCAGGTACCCAATGGATAAGGAACTGGTCACGGCCTATAACTGTCTTAAATGTCAGTTTTGTGCTCAAAACTCACCAACAACTTGCTATTAATTTGCTGAATATCAAAATATATTTTCATTTTTACACATATTGTTGTTTACTGAAGACATCTCATGCTCCAAAGATGGTTGAGGATGATACTGAGAACTAGCCATTCTATATGTTGGCAATTAAAGGAATTGATTATGTGTTGCATTGATGTTTTTTCATTAATGGCAAAACTGGTTGTTTTGGTTGTTTACCAGTTTTTGGTAGGTCCTGGTAGAGTGGTTGGATTATGATATTGATTCGGTATGCTCCGATATGCTTCAATTTGTGGAATTTGTTTGGATCTATCATTCATGCTATTTAGATGTCTATCATGATCAGTTGGTTCAGGATTTGATGACTTAGGAGCTATCATTTGTTCTAGTAAGCATTTTGGTCACCAGTAAGGGTTCTACCGACAGAGCTTTGTTGAAGATCTTTTGATGCACATAATAAGTGGTGTTGGTGCGGCTTCTAGATGGCTTTTGAGATCCCAATGGTTATCTTTTTCATGTTCTTGTTGATTGGTGGTGTTGGAGCTGGGTCTAGACCTAATGCTATCTTATTTGGCTAGGTTATGGACCGGTTCATGTAATGTGTTGGTGGATGATCCTGATGCATTACTGGTTGGATCTATTGATTGGATTATTTTGTTTTAGTCTTAGGCCAACTTGGTTGGTCATTGGATTGTGGGTTTATGTTATGAATTTATTGTATTATCTTTTAGGTGGGCGACCTAATTGTTTAGGTCCCGGGTTGGTATAAATATGATGTAAGATCTCTTTGTAGATCATGGGGATATTCATGGGTTTATAGGTTATGCGATTATCTGTGTGCGAATAAGGTTATAACCATATGTAGAGGTTTTGGTCGATCATAGGAGATTGAATTGGGTTTGTGAAAGAGGTTTAAGACCTCAGGTACTGAGCTTAACTAAAACTGTATTCAGGCATAGGAGATGATATTATTGCAGTTCACTCTTCTTTCTGGATTGTAATCTGGATTTATTTTGTATTTAGTTAGGCTCCTTTTTTGATGAACAATGCACTCTAGGCTGTTGGCCTTCCTACATGTGTAGGCCCCTCATTATGTAATCACATACTAACTATAGAAGTATTATCTGACTGTGGGTAGGCTTCCCATTGTGGTTTTTCCCTTTACTGGGTTTTCCATGTACAAAGCTTGGTGTTATCTATTGTGGATGGTTGGTAAATGTTTTGTGGATTATATATTTTCTTAACTGTTATATATTTTATTCCGGTATTTGGTTTATGTATTCTGGTAATAATATTTTAATGCTTAAAGTGTTGGAATCCAATAACACTGAGAGGGGGGGGGGTGAATTAGTGTTTATACCAGAATAATCTATTTTAGCTTTATTAAAACATGCATACACCAACTGGTATATCGGTACATACAGAATTGAAAGAAGTAAAACAACCAATAAGCCAATCACAAAAATGAGAACTATAACACACAGATTTATACGTGGAAAACCTCAAAGAGGAAAACTGCAGTGGGATTTGTGACCCACAATATCAATCCACTGGCCATATGAAGATATATTATTAAATAAAAGGGGCCTACACTAGCAGGAAGGCTTACAGCCTAGAGCACACTCCTCAATCAAAAAAGGAGCCTCACTGACTACATATAAATCCAGACTACAAAAATGAGAACTATAACACATAGATTTATACGTGGAAAACCTCAAAGAGGAAAACCGCAGTGGGATTTGTGACCCACAATATCAATCCACTGGCCATATGAAGAGATATTACAAAATATAAGGGGCCTGCACTAGCAGGAAGGCTTATAGCCTAGAGAACACTCCTCAATCACAAAAGGAGCTTCACTAACTACATATAAATCCAAACTACAATCTAGAGAAGTGTTGAACTGCAAAAGATAGCATCTTCTATGCCATAATACAGTTCTAGTTAAGCTCTGTCTATTCCGGTCTGAAACCTTAAACCCTTTTTCGGAATAACCCTTACAAAATAATCCTCACATACATAATCTCTTTGATATATTTCGCATCATATCATGTCCACATCTCCATTATATTTTCATTACCATACCCATTACAAAATGATCTAATCCAACTAACCTATATATCCTATACAACTTATCATGCTTTATGTCATCTTACAAAGATTATTATAATTTCAAATTATATGTCAGCTAGATAACATAAATACATGAATATCAAAAACAATTTCTGATGCCAGATCCAAGAGATGTTGGCTTCCAATACCGATAACCATATTCTAAGCCATGTCGGTCTACATTGCTGGTAACCAAAGAAATCCTTCTATCCTGTCGGTGTCGGTGTCGGTGTAGTGTCTGTGAAGTGACTGCCGATACACAACTGAACCAAAACATGAAGCCGAAAAAAAATACCATGTTGCCATCAATGAAAACATAGTGAAACCAACCAATTAAGTGTCAATTTCCAACAATCTCCCCCTTTGGCATTGATGGCAACACTCATGTGAAAAATGGTAATGATTTCATATGCCGATTTCATCCTCCCTACTCCCCCTGAGCTGAATATTAAAAAATAATCCATACTCCACGTCTCCCCCTAATGTACACAACTCCTTCTATTCTTTTTCACATATATCACTCCCCCTTTGACATCAATGGAATCAAAAATTCTAAAAAGAATGTCAAAGATCCAAAAACAAAACTATACAATGAATATCCCAAAAATTTCTTATCGGAGCTTAACAAATTTAAAAATTTATGGATAAGCCTTCTCCAATAGCTCAAGATAAGTATCACAACCAATTTTCAAAGTACCGAAAATAAATACAAGTCCATTTAGTATATGAGAAAATTATTCTTTTTCACTTATCTCTGCTGGTGTGGGCTTTCCAACCATATCCATACGTTCCTTCTTATGTACACTAAGTGAATCCAATCGGGGACTCATCAAGCCTCTTAGACTTCTGGCTCTTCTTATGATTTTGTCTTTTTCCTTCTCAGGAACATAAATTTGATCTTCCAAAACCAAAATTTGACCATCAATGGATGTAGTTAATGAAGTCAATCCATCAAAAGAATTAGCTATATTTGCAATTTTCTCCTAAAATTCCTTTATCTTCTTATCCACATTAACTGTAAGTATATCTGTGTTACAACATACCCTATAAATATTTGTACATTGCTTCAAAGAATTATCTATCAGTTTCATCTTTTCATCAATCTTCTTCTTCTCAGATTCAATCACCTGATCAAATGCAACTCTTTTAGCTTGTGTGAACCTCTCCAGTGCTTTCCTATTTCAAATCTGTTGCAAGGATTGAAAATCCTTTGAAATGTGCTCAGTAATTATCTTAATCTTTTCGAATGGGCTCGTTTCCCTATCAATCTTGCAATCTGGGACTAGTCTATGTAAAATAGTGATAGACTGATCAATAATCCCTTTATCCGTAGACCCTCCTTCATTAATTTCTATGCAACCATCATCATGAGTTCAGTAGGACTCATCTCGGTTATGTTTTTCTTTACAAACCATGAGGTGTCAATTGAAAACAATGATGAACCTACTACTGGTTCCTTTCCAGATTCCCCTTTCTTCTCCTCTGATGATTTATCCTTTATAGCTTCCTCACTTGCACCGGTGGCTTCACCACTTGGTGTAGTCTTTGTAACTATCAGTTCCCCTGTAGGAACTGTAACCTCAACTTGTACATTTGTATCCAAAGGACTATTATCCTCAATATTAGTATCATGTACATTATCAACCTTTTCACTCTCTTTATTAGTTGGTATCTCAACATTTCTCTGTACACTTGTATCAACCGGGGGCTTAATTTCCACTATCTTAATGTTTTTCAAAATTTAGGGTGAAGTACCCATAATATCCTTTCCTTTTCCTTCAACTGAGGTGTCTACGTGTTTGTCTTTGATTCTAGTGAAGTAAAGAAACCTCGACTCTCTCCTAAGAACTTAACCCATGCCTTGTGGGTCTTCTTTATTATCTCATTTACCCTTCCTAGCATTAGACTGGTTATTCTATATTTGTTGTTAAAGACTTTTCTATCTGCCACCTCCAGTGTCCTATCTATTTCCTCTAGAGTAATATAAACACAAATAAATAACAATTCTTGATTTTTTATGTGTTTGTCTTCTTGCATTGCTGATAGTCTCCTAGCATCTAACATATCATATAATTTTGTCAGTATTTGATCTTCAATTTCTATCAAGGCTTTCTTATAAATATCTAAATATAATAATATTGCTTCTTCTACCTCTCTTTGTTCACCATCCTCTAAATATTCATAATAAAACTGTACATTCTTTAATATGCCATCCTTAGTTATTTCATCAACTAATTCTAAACAAGTTTTTGGTGGAATGATAGTTACATTACCAGATTGAATAGTTGTATCAATGTCATTCTTCTTCTTCTTTCTTTTTGCAGTACCAGATGGAGCTAAAGGTGTTGCTTTTGGTGCTTTCTTTTATGCCGATATTTTGAATGTAACTTTACTAACCAGTTGCTTTTTAGCCTCTACCTTTGTTTCCTCTATTTTCTTCCTTACAACCCTTTTGAATGCCAGGGGTGTGTCATCCTTAGATTTAGACTCTGCTGTGATAAATTCAATGAACACTTCTGGTTCTTTCCTTTTCCTACCTTTCTTCGGGACAACATCAATCAATGCTTTGATGTCTTATGAAACCTTCTCTACAAACTTGCTTTCCTTTCCTTCCTGCTTCTCTCTCTTCTTCTGGTTGAACTCTATTTCAACCTCTTTTGTTTTTTGTTTTGCAGTACCATAGGGCTTCTCAGCCTCATCAACAGGTGCATCAATCAACATTTTTGCATAAGCCTCAAGGATTTGTGCATCGACTTCATAGCCCATTTCCTCAATCCAAATATTCCATGGCTTAACCACTTCCATAAGTGTTTCATCCTTCTTCACCATGAAGCATATGCTAGTTGAATATTTCTCAACAATATGCTTAGAAACCCTTTCCCTAGACTTCATACACTTCTCGAATCCCTTAAAATATCCCCATACTTTATCATCTCTCTGACTGCCTAAAGTAGCTATTGACTATTTCAATTGTGTCCCTACCAGGATATCAAATGGCCATTGCCTCTTCCCAAAGCCGGGAGTGTCATTCATGAAAAATAACATTAAGAAGACAATCAAGTTTCCATATCGGAAAGTCCCTTTCTTTTCACCTTTAATATTTCCTAGGTTTATTAATGACTCATCTAACATCCAACCGCATAGATCCAATTTCTCATTTTCTCTCATCATTTTGTAAGCTGAAAAAATGTAGGAGCTAGAAATGGAATTCAGTCAGTTGAACTGAGTTACCTTAAAACCGATGATCATGCTACCGAATCTGATGTCTGTGTCGGCAATAGTGCTTATTCTTATAGATCTTCTGTCAGATGTTGCAGCAGTAATTTTATTGACATAATCATTAGAGACCTTCTTGTCTGGACATTTCCCAACCTATGGTAAGCTAGTGATTGCCCTGATGGCTTCCTTGGTGATCTTGTAAGGTCTATCTAACCAGATAAACTCCCCATGTACTCTGCTCAAAACATACCTAATTATTTCATCTTGGAATTCTAGAATGTCTAGAATGTTGGTAAACCCTAAGTCTTCAATGTGCTTGTATGCTGGTTTGATCTTTCCAGACTCTCCCATAAGTTCGCTCATGTACATGCTCTTTATATCAGATGTCCCCAAATCCTCAATGTGACAATGTATGTATGCTCTAACATCTTTAACATAAACAACTCCCTCCAGAACATGGGAAAATGCTCCAACCGAATCTTCGAGGGTAGCCACATGTAGATACCTCTTGAAAATTGGTCTAGGATGGTCCTTGACCTTTACAATAGTTGGATTGGCAACAAAGATAGGAATAGATGATGATCTTGCTTCCACGATTAAAGATAAATACCTGTTAATCACTTCTGGTGAAACCCTTAACAAATTCTTCCAGTCATCGATGAAATCGCTCAAGAAGAAATATGATCGCACTGAATATCCTTTGATTGTTATAAATCGCTCTTAATCACATTGAATCACTCTGGATGCAAGGTGATAAAAAATGAAGTGAATTCAAACTTTTATCCTCTAAGAAAAACCCTAATATTTCATTAACATCAATGATTGCCGGTGAAAGATAGCAGATCTCAAACAGAACATATCCATGCTGGATAAGCATCTCCAATATATTGAACATCTTCCATAACCTCTTCCTGGGGCATATGCAACATCTTCATGAATTTTTCCTACCCCTAACACATCTCCCTCAGTTACCAGATGAGCTACCTACTGGTGCAGGAGCAACCTCCTCTGCCGGATAAGTAACCGGTGCATTCCCATCTGCTGATTGTTCTTCAGTCTTCCTGACCCATCTTTGAGTATGATCTTTCTGGATTTCACTAACCTTTTCTTTCCCTTTCTCATTTGATCCTCCATTACCAACTGATGGATTTCTACTTCTACAGAATTTATCAATATGTCCAACCTCATTACATGCATAAGATGTATCATTGTTCTTTTGAATTTGTTTTCTAAAACCGGTATAATTGCTTGGCCTACACTAATTAGCCATATGCCCAAACTTTCCACATGCATAGCATTTAACATTCACTCTACAATCTTCTATCTTATGACCATACTTATTACATTTAGAACATTGACCAGGAGTAGAATCAGGGTTCTGATTTGCTCTATTTCTACATTGCCTAGCCATGTGACCAAATTTATTGCAAACAAAATATCTACCATTAAATTTATAAGCATTAAATTGCCTTACCAGTACCTTATGGTTTTGATCTTCATTAGTAGTACCAAAACTCTGTCCTTGCTCAAATCCAAGTCCACTGGAATCTCCAATCTGCCTTTGTCTCTTCAATAACTCATCTAGCTGTGCTGAACTAATCTTGAATTTTTCTTTATACTCACTTGCAGTAGTTAGATTTTCTCTCATAATTATCATTTGTCTCTCAAGCTCTTTTTCATTACTCTGGGATTGTACTAAACCAGTTCTCAACATATCATTCTCATGAACCAACCTATTACATTCTTCAAATTTGTCCTTCAGGGATACAACAAGATTTTCTTCCTTTTTCTTTCTATCTTTAATATCCTTAGACATCCTCATAGTTATAGCTTTCATTTCATTTCTCATAACCATGTTCTCCTGACTCAATTTCTAACATTGTTCCGTAAGTGCATCTTTCTCTTCATCATCCTTATTTTGCAAAAGTTCCTTCCTCCTAGATTGAATAGATGATAGCCTCTTCTATAGGACAAGAATGAATTCCTTAGCAGAATTCAATTCATATTGTAGATTTAAGTTCTTCAACCTTTCAACATCATAATATTCAAGTGCCATCTCAAGTTGATTTTCCAAGCCCATGTCCATGGAATTCGGATTCAGGATCCTCCTCAAGCTGTTAAACTTCCTCTGAGGTACAAGGCTCCGATACCGATTGTTGGAATCCAATAACATTGAGAGGGGGAGGAGGGTGAATAAATGTTATACCAGAATGATCTATTTTAGCCTTATTAAAACATGCATACACCAACCGGTATATCGGTACATATAGAATTGAAAGAAATAAAGTAACCAATAAGCCAATCACAAAAATGAGAACCATAACACACAGATATCTACATGGAAAACCTCAAAGAGAAAGAGGAAAAACTACGGTGGGATTTGTGAACCACAATATCAATCCACTGACCATATGAAGAGATATTACAAAATATAAGGGGCCTAGACTTGCAGGATGACTTACAACCTAGAGCACACTGCTCAATCACAAAAAAAGCCTCACTGACTACATATAAATCTAGACTACAATTCAAAGAAGTGTTGAATTGCAAAAGATAGCATCTTTTATGGTAGAATATAGTTCTGGTTAAGCTCTATCTATTTCAATCTGAAACCCTAAACCCTTTGTCGGAACAACCCTTACAAAATAATCCTCACATACATAATCTCTTTGATATATTTCACATCATATCACATCCACATCTCCATTATATTTTCATTACCGTACCCATTATAAAATGATCTAATCCAATTGACCTATATACCCTATACAAATTATCATGCCTTATGTTGGCTAGATAACATAAATACATAAATATAAAAAAAAATTGCCAATGTCGGATCCAAGAGATGTCGGCCTCCAATATCAATAAGCATATTCTAAACCATGTCGACCTGCATTGCTGGTAACCAAAGAAATCCTTCTATCCTACCGGTGCCGGTGTCGGTGCCAATCTAGTGCCTATGAAGTGCCTACCGGTACACAACTGAACCAAAACATGAAGCCGAAACAAAATACCATGTTGCCATCAATGACAACATAGTGAAACCAACCAATTGAGTGTCAATTGCCAACATAAAGTTCTATAATCTGTTAACAACTGATTCAACCCCCCTCTCTCAGTTGTTCACTGGTTATCTGAGTTGTCTAACGATTGGTATCAAAGATTGGTCCTCTCTATAGAAGCTTAACTGCTTGAGGAAGTCCTATGGTATCTAATAGTTCAAGTTCATCTGCAGCTATTTTCCAAAGAGAAATTCCTAGGCTTGATGGAACAAATTACAGAGTTGGAAGATTCCGATGGAGACTCATTTGAGATGTCTTGGCAAGGATATTTGGGAGATCACTAAGAAAGGATATATAGCTCATAATTTGACATCTAGAAATCCTCCTTTGGCACGCTTGGTTAAAGACATTGAAAATGATTGTAGAGTTAGAGAAGCCCTTTTGTGTGCACTTTCTGATTAGCAAATAATGGGACTAACTGACAAATCAACTGCAAATGCTATATGGGATAAATTGGAGACTTTGAATGAAGGTGACCCTACTATGAAAATTGCTAAACTTGATGGTTACCAGGTGAAATATAATAACCTGAAGATGGAAGAAGATGAAACGACTACTGATTTTATGGAGAGACTTAATGAAATTGTTATGGGAATTCAATGTTGTAGTGGATCTTTGAGCGAAGATGAAATAGTTTCTAAAGTATTAAGAGCTTTGCCACCAGCTTATAAGATGAAGAATACTACAATTAATGAGTTGAGAATAATGGCAAACACCTTTGTTAATAGAGATACCTTGGTTGGGAAGTTATCTTCTTTTGAGCTTGAAGAATTTGGTCCTTTTGGAGTTACAAAATCTGAACCTTCTTTTCATGTATCTACATCATCTACCGGCAAGAGTGATTGGAAATCCTTATATGATAAGGAATAGAGAAAATGAAGAAAGAAGATGAAGAGTTTGAGAAACTTGAAGCCATATTTTCTAGAATAGTACCTAAGGGTCCGACAGGAAGTAAGTATGAAGGAAAATCACCTTTTAAATGTTTTGCATGTAATAAGATAGGTCATTTTGCTTCTAGATGTCCTGAAAGGAATTCAAGATTTGAGGAAAGATCTAGAAGATCTTTTAGGACTAACTATGATTATCGAAACAAGCATAAGTTCAAAAGGAACAAAGATAAATTATGCTACTATGTGGATGAGGAAGGTGTGACTGATTCTGATGATGAATCGACATAAGATTCAGCTAGTGGATCCGATAATGGAAAGGAATGGGTATTTTTGGCTATCAAGGAAGATGATCTGGTACCTAAAGAAAAGGCCATTGCTGCTAAAGTTGAAGACAAAGATGAATGGGTAATAGACATGGATGTTCACATCATATGACTGGAGATACAAGGAAGTTTCTATCTTTGCAAGAATTTGATGGCAGTCTGGTTAGATTTAGAGATGACAAAGCATGCATGATCAAGGGAAGAGGTGATAGTTCTGATACTTAATATAAGTATAGATCCAATAGCCAACAAGATGAGAGGGGGGTGGGTGAATCATACAAACTTAATCATCCATAAAAACATCAGATTCAACCTCGGTAACATATATATCAGTCATATAACCAAAACTGTCAAACATGCAAACTCAAAAGCATATGAACAATATAAACCTCATAACAATAGATTTAACATGGAAACTGAAATAGGGAAAAACCACTGTGGGATTTCAGACCCACTAAGAAATATACTCTTCTAGAGTATGCTCGGTTAAAAGCAAATCCTGTTAAAGATTACAAACACATTGCTAGATGTGACCTAGCTAAGGGATTTCCCTTAGATCTATTAGGATCTTCACTTTGTTAGAAGTGACCTTGCTAAAGGATTTCAAACACTCAATAAGAATGTCACCTTGCTAGAGGATTTTACAAATAAGACTGTTAAGTCCACTCGGTTAAGAGATTTTCTGCTACTTCTCAAAATAACAGTAATAAAAATATGTCTGCAACTTCACATCTAAAAATGCTAAAGCATATTCTCATTTGCTCAATACAATCAATTCATAGGACTTATCTTGTCCCTCTACTGGGCTATATACTCTGTTATCAAAATAGGTCTTCAAGCTTTTGTGCTCGGTAATCACTATGTAGCATCCCTGTGCATACACTTGCCCACATACATTTTTTATCAACAATTTCCTATTTATAAACAATCTTCTAACCGCTTAATCTCCTTGATCACATTTCCCATGATCAATCATAGCCATCAAATCTTCAATCTTGTCAAAATCAATGTATCCTTTGATCTGAAAATGTTTTACCTCGCCTTGGAACTTGCATTTTCACCTTGGAACTTGTGTTAGGGTATTGCACTTCAATCTGAGCTATAGATCTTCTTGCTAACCTTTCTTTACCATAGATTCTTTAACAATCTTCATACATGGCTTAGCAATCATTTAATTTGCTCCAACTCATCAGCTTCCTTCACTAAATATCACATGTAAACATTTAATGCATTCTATTATAGCTTGGCTGTAACTCGGTAAATACTAAACTTCACTTGGTAGACATTCTGCCTTCATTAACCGATAGCGATAACCTTAGGGTTTACCGACTAAGTTCCTTAGGGTTTACTAACTAGGTTCTTTGCTTGGTAACATAGTATAGTATTAACCTTTCAAACAATAGCATATGTAGGATATCAAAACAATCTAAACATCATGATCTCATCATTGTCTAACTCGGTAATAGTTGCCCATTGAATAACTTATCCCCTTATTCATCATATTCTTTCTGTGTCTTTTATCGACATCTTTATACTCATCAAATCATACTTCTTAAGATATGGCAACATCATATTGAATTTAGAAAATCAATTTCTTGACATCAATGACAAAATAATAATATTAAGACAGTAATCATCCTTAATCAGTTATATCCATAGTCATCAACAACCTTCTCAATATCCTTATTGAAATGTCAACAATCTCTCATTGTAATTGGAATGCCAACCTTCTTCTTGTCTATTATAATGCCAACAAGAGGAACTATATTATTGGATGGTGATAAGTCAGTGTATTGACATGTTTTTTTTATTAGGACTCTTAGGTTTTTGGTATGTTTTGGGTTGCATTGTGATAGTAAAATATTGTGAATCGACTATATGTAATCCATGTTTTAAAACTGAACTTAGGAAATCATGTTTGAACCTTGTCTGTTAATTCCTGCAGCCATGCCAATTTATTCCTGTAGCCAAATGGTTTGTCCCTGTGATATGCAGATTATTTAGGATGATTTCATATATGAGTTAATGAATGTATTAGTTAAGTAAGATACACATGCATGTCCTTGTATATTGTTTCTGTTTTAGTGCAGATAAT
This sequence comes from Cryptomeria japonica, assembly GCF_030272615.1. NCBI lineage: Eukaryota > Viridiplantae > Streptophyta > Pinopsida > Cupressales > Cupressaceae > Cryptomeria > Cryptomeria japonica. The sequence goes on from NC_081407.1 coordinate 921,475,443, forward strand.
AATTGATGTTGTGGTGGAGAATTTTCTTTCGCGCCTAAGGACTGGAGAATCACATTCAGATAGATGGAGGTCAAATTGAAGGAGATTCAAGCGAGCACAATCTATGGTATAATCAGAGCAGTTGTACTTCACCATGGGAGTTTAACTCCAGTGCATGTTTAATTTGCAAAATATCTCTTTGGTGTGCAAAGACTGTGGTTCGGTTTTAGATCCATAGTTCCTGCAGCCAAGCTCTCTGTTATCCCCTTCATCTGACAACTATCCGCTTCTTCTTTTGGGCGTAACTGGAGTTGTCCATTGTATTTTATCTTTTCTTTATAGTAAGATCTTCCTTCTTTTTTGAGTTAGATAGAATGGAAAGGGATTGAGCAGAGTTTTTGTTACGCATTCTGAATTTTCTCTTTTAGAATATGTAATCATCTTTCGGGAATAAATGAATAAAAATATGTTATTCTGATCTATTAATAGTTCTTTGTTGAGAGTTTGATATCACTCATCTAAGGGGGTCCACTTGGTGAGTGATCCTATTTTTATGATTATTGAAGTTAGTTTTTACTTAGTTGCAGTAGAAGTTCATGACTGGATTGTTCCTGCAGCCACTAGAAATAGATCCTTTGACTGTTCCTGTAGCCAAGGCAGAACGGTGTGATTCTTGTTATTTTCATTAGATCTTTTCAGCAGAGTTTTGTAAAGCTTTCATTTAGCCTTTTATGATTTCCATTCCTTCCTTTCCTGTAGTAATTAAGAATAATCATTTAAGGAGCTTGTGAATATATATTGCAGACCCATTTCAAGTTTTACATTCCTGGATTGACAACTAAATGAACATCAGCCATGAGAATAGTAAACTCTTCCATATGAATGTCCAAAATTCAGTTTAAGATTTCAATTAGAGGTATTATTATTGTCATTATAGTTGGGGTAGACATTTTTGGCACCGTTGTCAGAGATGGTGTCAAGCTAAGAGCCTTTTATGATTATTTTAGTTTCTAGTTAATTATTTGAATTTCATGAATCTACATGCATAATAGAAGAAGAGATGCCAGAGGTAGATTTTTGCCCACTCATACTACTCATGCAGAAGATAGTTTTCTAGAAATAAACCCTTTTTCTGAGCAGTATCAAGTCCCACAAAATTTGAATCATCCTGAGTCTGAATTTCCAAAAGGTAGTCTTCAGTTCCTTTTTTGTCCACAAGAAGAAGAATTGCCTATTGTAATAACCCCCACAAGTCCAATGCAAGGGAACCCACCTCCTATTGGAAATAATCCACCACCACCACCTGGTCCGACATTTGAGTTTCCCATCTCTGACCAACATGATAATGCTAACCTCAAGAACATTCCAGCATCTTCACTTCCTAAATTCTATGGGTTGGTCATAGAGGATCCAGATACATTTATGTTTGAGTTTGATGCTCTCTGTAGGAGTTTTGAATATACTACAGATGCCCATAGACTCAAAATTTTTCCAGCCACTTTGAAGGAGTCATCCTTGCGATGGTTTATGAGCTTGGGTAGTAGTACAATCAATACATGGGATGAGATGAAATGGTTGTTTCTTGCAAAATACAAAGATTATTGTAGAGGCACTGATCGTCATGGGGATGATATCTTTAGAATGACACAAACTGAAGATGTGAGCCTTGAGGATTATTTGGAAATGTTTTTGTTTAGTGTCAAGAAGTCCAAGCATAGTACTCTGAATGAAGATTCCTTCAAATTAATATTCTTGAGGGGTATCAGTGATGAATACACCGATTCCTTAGATCTAATGTGGGGAGGTGACATTACACAGTCTACTTGGGTTGAAATAGGACAAATTTGCAAGAAGTATTCTAGATTTACTTCTAAGAATAGGAGATTTAAGTTAGGAGCACTATCATCATCATTAGGAAATGGAGTTTCTAGGTTGGAACTTAGTCATTTGTTAAAAGATTTCAAGGAGGATATTATAAACAATATGGCTACTCAGTTGGATACATTGACAGCCAAGAAGAAGCATGAGGAAGATGATACATTTCTTGCCGAATTTTATCCTCATTGTAAGTAGCGGAAGAAAGATTGCAGATGTAAGATGGTTGCAAATGTTGAAGTACTTGAGTTCAAACCAATTCAAGGGGAGGATGAACAAGTCTTCTATGTTGCTCAGAGAAGACCAAATTTTTAGAGACAAGGTATGCCACCTGATCCACTTTCCTTTTTTGGTTATAGTGGTAATTCTTATGCACCAAATAACCAATGGCAACCACAATATTCTCAAAATTTTTGTAATTATCCACATTGGTATGGATCACAAGGCCAAGGACAACATTTTGCTAATCAAATTCCCCAGTGGCAGCAGCCACAGGGAAACTGGTATCCACCTCAGGGTATAGGGAACCAGTTTCAAGGGAATTGGCAACCTACCTCAATGGAGGGGAAATCCATCATGGTCATCCCAATCTTCTGGATATCACCCCCCTGCTTAGTAGCCACAACCTCCTGCTTTAATGCCACCTCTTGTTGCCACAGCACCACCTCCCAAGCCAACACAACTGCCTACTCAACCATTGCCTAATCCAAATATAAAATCTCAGCAACAAAAACAAGCTTATTCAGCTGATGCTAATCAATACCCAGCCTATTCTTTATCACTAGATGATATTCACCTCCGATCTGGAACAACACTACCTAATCCCTCTTAGCCAGTTATTACTGAGGTACAAGAAGAGCAGCCAATCTCTGATCCTAATGATGTAATACCTCAAAATCAAATATTACCACCATTTCCCCAAAGATTGAAAGACAAAGAAGTTTCAATTGATCAACAACAAAGCTTTGATATTCTTGATCAACTAAAGCACATTTGTGTTAAAATTCCATTGCTGCAAGCAATAAAGGATGTCCCAATATATGGTAAAGCATTAAGAGAGGCATGCCTAAAGAAACCCGACAGAAAGAAAAAGGATCCACAAATAGTTCATGTTATGGGTCAATTGGCTGATATTAAGTTAGGAAAAATTGCTATTCCAAAGTATTCTGATCCAGGTAGTCCTGTTGTGAGTATAGTCATTAATGGTAATTAAATAAAAAATGTTTTAGTTGATCTAGGGGCAGCCATTAATGTAATGACAAGGGAAGTAATGAAACATCTAGAGATAGATAGTTTAAGGGCTACACCCACAGTTCTTCAACTTGCTGATGGCTCTACAGTAAGACTTGATGGTATGATAGAAGATATAGTGGTCATTCTAGATTCCTGGGAATATCTTGCAAACTTTATGATTTTATCTGAAAAGCAACAGTGGGGGGATATCCAGTCATTTTGGGAAGACCATGGCTTGCCACAACTGATGCATATATTGGGTGTAGATTAGGAGACATGATTATTTTAGATGGCAGTTCCACAAAAACATTGGCTTTGTATTCCCCTGCACAAGCTCAGCTTGAGTAGCAGCAGACTGTTTGACCTATTTTGGAAGAGGAATCTGAAGAAATTGACTCTATTAATCACCTTATGATGATTAATCGAATGCCACTCATGCAATTATATGATGAAGAATCAATCCTTTATAAGGTTCTAACAAATGAATTAATAGAAGACCAAGAATTGCAGGAATTGGTTCCAAATATTGCAGGATTGGATTTTCCTACAGCCACTGATATCTTACATACCTTGTTGTCGTAGGAATTGTCATATTCTCATGTTTCTAATATAGATCAGATTGATCTTACTATCAAGATAGAGGTTGAATTGAATAAATATTTAAACATCAATAAGAATATAGTATATACTCAGAAGGATAGCTTGGTGGACTTATTAAAACTCCATAGAAATGCCTTTGCATGGGATTACAAGGATATGAATGGAATTGATCCAACAGTTTGTACTCATTTCATTTACATAAAGGATGATTGTTGCCCCCTCAGACAACCTCAAAGAAGAGTCAATTCTGCCTTGAAGGAGATTTTTAAAGAAGAATTGTAGAAATTGTTGAAAGCTAGGTTTATCTATCCTATCTCTGACAGTCAATGGGTATCACCTTTGGTGATAGTTCCTAAAAAGGGAGACAAATGGAGAGTATGTGTTGATTATAGAGCTTTGAACTTAGCCACAAGGAAGGATCATTTTCCACTGCCATTTGTAGATCAAGTATTGGATTCTCTTGCTGGTAAGAGATATTTTTCATTTCTAGATGGATTTAGTGGCTATAATCAGATACAAATATCTCCTGAGGATCAGGAGAAAACAACATTTACTTGTCCATGGGGCACTTATGCATATTTTGTTCTTCCTTTTGGGTTGTGTAATGCTCTAGCCACTTTTCAAAGGGTAGTCATCAGTATTTTTTTTGATATTTCTCAAGACATTATGGAAATTTACATGGATAACTTTACAACCTATGGTTCTGAATTTGATCAAGCATTGGGTAATTTGAAGAAAGTTCTGCAGTGGTGTGAAGACTACAACTTGTCTCTAAACAGTGAAAAGTGTTTCATTATGATGGAAGAAGGAATAGTCCTTGGTCATCATATATCTGTACAAGGCATACAAGTGGATCCAACAAAGATTGAGGTTATTCAACATATTAATGACCCTGTGAAGCAGAAAGATGTGAGAAGTTTTCTTGGCCATGCCGGATACTACAGAAGGTTTATCAAAGATTTCAGCAAAATTGCAAGTCCCTTATATACACTGCTTACTAAAGATGCAGAATTTAGATGGACCTCAACATGCAATGAAGCTTTTTTAAAGCTTAAGAATGCTTTGACTCAAGCACCAAGTCTAAAAGGACCTAATTGGTCTCTACCATTCCAAATCCATACTGATGCATCTAATTATGCTATAGGAGCAGTGCCAGGACAAAAAATTGACAAGTTAGAAAATGCAATATATTATATCAGCAAGAATTTGCAAGGACCTGAATTGAATTATATAGTTACTGAAAAGGAAATGCTAGCTGTCATATATGCCCTTAACAAGTTTAGACACTATATTACAGGGTATCCAATATTTGTGCATATAGATCATACTACAATTAGATATCTCATGAATAAGCCATCCATCACCGGTAAACTGGCTCGCTGGTTATTGTTGATGCAGGAATTTGATATCACAGTTATTGATAAGGTAGGGAAGTCTAATGTTGTTGCAGATTATCTTTCACATCTTCAATTATAGGAAGACTCTACAATGATAGATGACACTTTTCTAGATGAGCATTTGTTTCTCATATAGGCTCATACTCCTTGGTATGCTGATATTGCCAACTATTTAGCTGCAACTAAGATGCCAATTTCTTTTTCTCCTAAGGAAATAAGGTTGCTAGTTAAAAAAAGTTTTAACTTTTCATGGATTGCTGATTGTTTATTGTATACTGGACCTGATCAAGTCATGCGAAGATGTGTCAAAGAGGATGAAACATATGACATCTTGCATGCATGTCATGATGAGCCATGTGGAGGTCATTTTGCTACCAAAAGAACAACACTAAAAATACTCAATACTGGATATTACTGGCCTACACTACACAAGGATGCAGCTTAGTACACAAGGAAGTGTGAAAGATGTCAGCGAATGGGCAGACCTACAAAATCTGATGAGATGCCACTATATCCTCAAATATCTGTTACACCATTTGACAAATGGGGATTAGATTTTGTTGGCCCCATTAATCCACCTTCTAATGGCAAATATTATATCTTGGTATGTACAGATTATGTGACAAAATGGGTAGAAGCTAGAGCTATGCAACATGCAAGAGACAATAAGGTAGCTGAATTTCTCTATGAAGAAATATTTACAAGGTATGGAGTATCTAGGGAAATTGTCTCAGATCAGGGACCTCAATTTACATCCACATTGATAAAAGCTTTGGTCAATGAATACAATATAAGACACATGAAATCTAATCCATATCATCCATAGTCTAATGGTCAAGTAGAAGTTACCAATAGAGAGCTTGAGGCTATTCTTACAAAAATAGTATCTATCCACAAGAAACATTGGTCTAATCGACTTTCAGAGGCAATTTGAGCATATAGAACAACATGTAAAACACCAATTGGATTCACACCTTTTGAGATGGTTTATGGCAAAAAAACAATGATGCCTATTGAATTTGAGCATAAAACCTTGAGAACAGCTCTACAACTGAATATGACATTGTCTGAAGCATAGAAGGAACACATTCATCAGTTAAATGCTCTTGATGAATGGAGAAATATAGTTGTTCAATAGATAGAGTTGATTCAAAACCAAAGAGCCAGATGACATGATAAATATATCAGAGAAAAAAAATTCAAAGTTAATGACTGGGCACTCTTGTATGATTCCAAATATAAGGATGCTATGGGAAAACTCCAAACAAGGTGGTTGGGTCCTTATGAGGTAGAAGAAGTTTTTCACAATGGAGCAGTTTGGTTGTCCACAATAGATCCTATTCGATTTAAACTCTTAGTAAATGGACACCGACTACGACTTTATCACAAGCCAGCTACTAGAGAAGAATTCCTACAACAGTTTGCTCCTCAAAATGAAATACAAGTTCCTGCAGCAACTGGCAAGGTTCTTGTAGCAACTGTCAATGCTTCGGTATCAATTCATGAGCTTCCTGTTGCATTTGAGCATGTTGATAAAGGTGACGTTCCTGCAGCCTTTGCACTAAACTTATTTACCATATCATAATAAAATATTTCCATGAGGAATATTGATTCTCCGTACATAAAATTCCATCCACGACACTCCATCCCACTTTCTTACCTATCACTTCATTTCATTTTGCCATCATTTTCACCCAATTGCAGGTATGTGTATATTGTACTTTATTTTAATTATGCATTTATTAGGTCATTATGATTTTAATTCTATTTTAATTTGCTCCAAACCTGAAATCTCATCAGCCTATGTGGACACGTGCTAGGTTAAGTTGGGGGGGGTGTACTTTATGGTCCTTTTTCCCAGTAAGATTTATTATCCCAAACTGATATCCTAATTGACAGTAATTATAATGATTATTATTTCACACGAGTGAATAATAATTTTTGCCTCCAAATTTAAGGTATGTAGATTTTAGCTTTTGTGAATCTATCAAACATTTTGGTGAAGCTGTAGAATTATCAGAGTAAAAGATGGGTGGTGATCTGATTCACCATGAACTAACTGTCCATGAAGGGTTGCTATAGGATGTTGTCTGTGTGCATTATTTCCAAAACCACAGCTGGCTGGATTATTTCTTGAGAATCAGGGATTTCAATGACGAAATAGCTACGGAATTTATGCATTCTTTTGATGAAGGAGAAGCTACAGTTAAGGGGTTGAGGGTAATTGCTACAGAGTAGCAAATTGAAGAGGTCACAAGGTTGCTACAGAAAGGAGAACTCTTTCCAGAATCGAAGGATGCAAGGAGTGCCAGGGTAGAGTTCACAATTCCTACTGGTAGACCCTTAATGGTGGATAGGCAGGGGACTAGAAGGGTTTCTTTGCCAGTGCATTGGCCTCAAGTAGCTCTGTATATTATGAAATATATTACCTATGAAGGATGGTATTCAAATCTCCATTCGCCTCACTTCAAGTTACTTAGTCATCTGCATCATGACCGGTGAGTTAATGTCCCAAATTTCTTGTATCATCTTATTTCTATAAGTACTAAGGAGACTAAAAAATATGGAAATCACTCTATTAGCCATCATGGACTGGTGAAGTTGCTAGTACAATGGTCCCTGAGAGATGTTTCACAGATGGAATGGGGTGTGTTTGAAGATATTCTACAATTTAGGGTAGATGAAGCCCCTATTGAAAATAATCCACCGGTTCAAGAAGAGATAGTTCCAGAAGGTCTTTCTGGTGAAGATGAGGGTTTGCTGGTTGCTAAAGGAGCTACAATTATTTTAGAAGAAAATATTGAAGCAGAGTCAATCGAAGGACAAACCTCTACCTCTCTTCAAGGAGGTTCACTTGTTTTGCAAAGGGAAGGAAAAGAATTGGAAAAGGAAGAGTCAGATGAAGAATTTGTTATCCAGCCACAGGAAGTGCATAACCCTCCTGCAGCCAAGAGGCATCGAACAAAAACACCTGTGTCTATTTCAAAAGTGCATGTGAGGAGAACAAGAAGGAGGACACAAAAGACTCAACCAGTGAGTAATCCAGCAGAGGTGATTGCAGTAGAAACTTCAGAAGAAGAAGATGCTGCAGAGAAGGAAATTCAAGAAAACCCTGCAGAAGAGGAAATCCAAGAAGAAATTTAGGAAGAAGTTGTAATAGATAGGCTTGCAAATCTGGCTTCAGTGGCATTGCAATGTGAGGAGATTATTGATGATGTTCCATAGCAACCTAAAGAAAATGTGGGAGATATGCCAATCCAGAATGAGGAAGTTATTGAAGAAATCCCACGGTTTGAGGTAGGACCCATAAGAACTCCTTCATCGTTAACTAGTTTATCAATTGCTTTAACATTCTTTAGGAAATGAGAAATAGAGAAGGATAGGTTGCAAGGGATAATTAATAAGTAGCAAAAAAAGATTGAGAAAAAAGATAATAGAATTAAAGAATTGGAGACTAAGGTAGAAGAGATTTATGGTATGGTTCCTAAGATAATGCAGTGTAGGGCTCCCCCAAGAATTTATGCAGTGCACTTGAAAGAATGGTATCTGAATTTTAGATTAAACCGCATAGTAAGGGATCTTAATCCATCCTTGGAAACACCTAAGGAATTCTATCATGCTTATCAAACCTCCCCACATTCTATAAGGAATCTGTTATGTGAATTATATCTACATAATTATCCTGTACCCCAGGATAGAGAATGGAATCCTTTTTTGTACATTGGGGATATCCATCTCAGAGCTCTAATGTCTTGGATACAAAATGAAATGATTATAGGACCACAAGCCAGGGAGTTTGAAAAATTGGAACTTGACTGTCCATTGCTATTGAGGAGGGAATCAGAAGCACCCAGGGTTCTGTATTATGATTGGCAAAAGTTGCTAATAAGAGATGATGTTAGTAAGATAGTACTTCCAATGAGAGAGGAAGTCTATCAAGCGTATGAGCAATTGGTTCATACCCATAGAACAACAGCACTAGAAGGACTAACTCAATGCTGGAATCATCTACCAGATCATTTAAAACTAGGAGAACCCTACTCATTACAGAATTTTCATGCAACTATACAGAGAGCCTCCAAGTACATACAACTAGGTAGGGAGAAATCCAATAATTAGTTGCCATTAATCTTTCAGCCTCCTATCCTTATGTGGCCACTTTTGGCATGCCAACCAACAGAACAAAATTATGATGTAGATGTGGAAGAAACAACTAGATGGTCCAGGCTAGAGAAGATGAAGGGATTTTATTGGAATTTGCCTTCCAAGGGAACCAGACAGGACACTGTTGGTGATTTCAGAGTTTCAACAAAAATCAGAAATTTTCCTTTTGCTGCAGGAGCAGAAAACCCTTAAAGTTGGGGGGCATGATAAGTCGGTGTATTGACATGTTTTTTTAATTAGGACTCTTAGGCTTTTGGTATCTTTTGGGTTACATTGTGATAGTAAAATATTGTGAATCGACTATATGTAATCCATGTTTTAAAACTGAACTTAACAAATCATGTTTGAACCTTGTCTGTTAATTCCTGCAGCCATGCCAATTTATTCCTGCAGCCAAATGGTTTGTCCTTGTGATATGCAGATTATTTAGGATGATTTCATATATGAGTTAATGAATGTATTAGTTAAGTAAGATACATATGCATGTCCTTGTATATTGTTTCTATTTTAGTGCAAATAATAATTGATGCTGCGGTGGAGAATTTTCTTTCACGCCTAAGGACTGGAGAATCACGTTCAGATAGCTAGAGGTCAAACTGAAGGAGATTCAAGTGAGCACAATCTATGGTATAATCGGAGTAGTTGTACTTCACCATGGGAGTTTAACTCTGGTGCATGTTTAATTTGCAAAATATCTCTTTGGCGTTGTGTAGGGGAAAAAGCGAGACTAGGCTAACATACCCTAATCCTACCTTTTGACACACATTGCGGAATACGAAAGAGCCTAGAGGTATCACACAATTGACTACTTCTTTTTGTGGAAGAGAGAGCCATGGGCTACCTATTAGGGTTTCTATTCCTTTGTTGTAAATGAAAGATAAAATGATGCAAGTTCAACTCCTAACCCTAAAGTGCAAGTATGAACAAGATTGCAGAATTGAGATTAAACAATGGAAAGCTGTAAACACAAGGACAAGATAAGAATGCAGATGTGTACCCAGAGTTAAAATCTGAGTGGAAATGTTCGGGATGGGGGTGCGGGCACCACTATCCTAATTCTGCCCCTGAAACTGCTCCTGAAACTGCTATTTTGCCACCTCAAAAGCTGTCTAAAACTTGTTGTCTGACAGAAGGACCAGGGCGCCCAGCGCCCCTGTCCCAAGGACCAGGGCACCCAACGCCCCTATCCTGGCAGGACCATGGTGCCCCACACCCCTATCCTAGTCTTCTGGGTTGGAATTTGGTGTGAAGTTCTATCTCGGTCCGCTTCCGTCGGATCTGTAATTTGCGGCGTCCTTCGAATCCCGAAATCTGCACTTATATCTGAAAAGGTATGGTGGGCGGCTATATAGGGTTTTTCCTTAGTCAAACCCCCTCTTTGGTGATTTCCACCTCCACGAATAGCCAAGTTGTATTGTAAAAGTAGTGTGTGTACAGACCTTGTGTGTGTGCAAGATCCTAAAATGCAAGTAAGCAAACTAGAGCAACCTAGAAAGTAAATCCTAATTGCTTGTAAATGATAATGTAAATGCTCCAAATCAAGATGCAAAGTGATCTAAAGCATGAATACAAATGATATAATGAGGCCTATGCAAAGACATGAAAATAACATGAAATCATACCCAACCCCAAGGGAGGAGTACAAGCCAATCTTCAGTTGGTAATCCCCTATTTCTCTTCAATGTCTTCAAAGCCCTAAATGGATGAATGAAATTGATGAATGCTTGATGGGTGGATGTTGAATGTTGTTGAAGTCTTCAAAGATCTGCTCTTTCGCTGCATAGAAGGTCCCTGAAACCAAAATTCGGATCCTTTCAAATGAAGAAAGAGAGCTCTTATATATGAAACCCTAGGTCTTAATTTCAACTTTTGGCCGACCTAGAGATTGAATCTCCCGCCAATTTCTTGGGGTTAAGCTTTATTTTATGATTGGATTGCGCTCCTAAAATTTTAGGAAAAATGTCTAGGACCGTGTGCACTCCGGGCGCCATGGTCCCGACAACTTTTCACCAAATTTTCAGGGCCATCGGATATGATGATTTTAGAGAGAATCCCGAAGTTACAGGTGATTTCGAGATGTTTTGACCCCCGAAATCAAGCCCCCAAGTTCAAAATAGGACCTAATTAGGGTTTTTGATTAAATGATGTATTGGAGGAATAAAATGAAAGGGGCACACTTTAATGAAAGGGCCCAACTTTATGATGTGGAAGATGATGAAATAGGACCCTAGACCTAATTAATTTGATTAATTAAGTGCTAAAGGAAAATGCGATGCAAAGTGCAAGATGCGCTAAGGCGGGTGCTAAACTAGGTGTGAAATTGTACCACCCTAGCAAGTGCGTACAATTTATGACGCTACATTTAGCCCCCACTTTAGCAGTCATATGAGTACTACGTGCATATGCAAGCTAAAGTACAGGAAAGTAAACATTATTTGAAAAAGGATATATCCATAAGTCTGTCGAATGAAGCCCCCAGCGGTATCTGCAGTACATAGTTAGGAACCGCACCCTACAAAACACATGTTAGATCACAAAATCACCTAATTCTTACTAAGGAAGGTGATGAAAATTCGAGGGTAGCTATATGCCCCCCCCTGTTTTGGCTTGCTAATTTTAGTGAGTTGAAACAGGGTATCATGTTTACCACTTCGAATTGTTAAAGAATACTGATGACAAACGCTCACAAGAAGATTTGATATGAGATCAAAAACTAATGGAGAATCATTTGGTAAGAAAGAGGACTAAATCTCAATTCGAACACAACAAAGAGTGTGAGGATTTGAGAGTTCTCTAACAGAAGATGAAGGATGTAAATGGAAACAAAATGCAAAGAGAAGAAAAGATAAGATAGTTGAAAAGGGTTATCTTGTAGTATGTGTAAAGGAGATCCTTAGAGGAGAAGAGATCTTTGTATAAAAGACACCTATCCCCGAGAGGAATTGTCTTAGACAAATATAACATCTTCTAGAATAAGACAAAGAAGAGAATAAGAATGCAATACTTCCTTCTTTTGCGAGGTGAAAGTGATTCTTAATGAAGGATGACGCTCTTTTTAACCCAATTGGGAGAGTGAATTCATTATGGATGTATTTTACCAAGTGCAAACGAGGTTGTAGTCAAGGAATTACACCTCTTGTAAGAGAGAATCCTTGAACAAACAACAACAAATGCATAAAAGGAATAACATCAAGTAATAAAGTTCACACCATCCACAAAATAGGAAAAAGTGGATCCTTAGATAAAAATAAGGAAAGATCATTGCCTCCCAAGGATAAGGACAATGAGAAGGACTTACACAATCTTCTAGGGAGAGATTTAGACATAAGCAAAATGTACTACATACTCACATGAGTTCATGCAAGCAGGACATTAATGTATGAAAAATGTCCTCACAAGAAGTGGGTAGGATAAGAAAGAGAATACACATCTTCTCCCATATCTAGGAAAAGAGGATTCTAAAGAAAAGATGATCAATATTTCCACACTATTACCGCAAAGGGAAATTTTAACCATAAAAAGAAGAGATGTATGAAGTCACTCTTGTCCCCATAGGAACAAGAGATAACATAGAAAATTAGGCTATTATGTTGCTTCAAAAATATGATTGCACTTGAAATTGTACCATCATGAATGACAATGAGCCCCTAGTAAATGAGCTACCAATGTCACATAATGATGAGCAACATAATAGCCATTAATGTTATTTAAAGACATGATAGATTGAATGAGGTATTTGAATATGACATGCTAAATGCTCAACTATAAGTGAGATCAAAAACATGTATAAAATGATAAAAATTGAAGAATAAAAGTCACAAGAAATCTTAGAAGAGGGATGAGTGTAATTTATTAGAGCCTTATCCCTGGAGGAAAGGACTTTATGATGAATAGGAGATAAAGATTCATAAGTGGATTTAGAAATTTGAGGGGAGTCATAAAGAGATTTGTTCATCGCCAAGATTTCCTTATGAGGGGAATGAGAGTTGATAGAAGTAGAAGATGATTCAGTTGAAGTGAGATCATCATCACTACTAAATATAGCATTCACATTGAGAGATGGTCTTTTAGATGCTTTGGTGGGCTTAGAAAGATTATATCCAAGTCCAAATGAATATTCATGCATGTTATGTTCTAAAGGAACTTTAATTCCTTGTTCATTTGTGCCACAACCATTTCCACTATAGCCACTCTTAGCCAAAATGTGAAAACCACAACCATGAAGGGATGCTAAATTAGAGAGGGATGGTGATGCCTCATAGGTCTCAGTGCTATTTGTATTAGAGGAAGATGTTGAAGAGTTATTTGAATCAGAGGTAGCCACAAAGTTGTTACTGAATTGCTTAGGCAAAGTGGGCTTCTCTTTAGTTTCTTCCTTAGATTTCCCCTTCTCCATCTTAGGCACTCTATATTCTCCTACAAAAGTAGGGTTAAAGTCTAAAGATCCCCAATCATCATCCAAGAGATCCTTTTCAGGAGAAAAGATATCTCTGGGAGAAGATTCTGATTGAGTAGAAGGATCAAGAGTACTAGACGGGACAAAATCCTTAAAGGAAGTAGATGCACTTGAAGTGGTAGAAGGATTGGAAGTAGTTGAACAAGAAGATCTAGTTCGTAATGGTTCTTGAAGATTAGTATCAGCTAGCAAGGTGTATGTTATATTGTCATAAATGAATTTGACTTGCCCATGCAAAGTTGAGGGGACAACTTGCATACTATGAAGCCAAGGTCTCCCTAATAGAAGATTGCAAGTCAAATTACCAGAGATGACATGAATAGGTGTAGCTAAAGTAATAGGACCTACTGTAATAGGTAAGATTATGATACCCAAACATTCTTTACCCACATTATCAAAGCCTCGAATAGAAATAGAAGAACGTTTAATGAGAGAATGATCCACATTAAGCTTGTCCAATAAATCAATACTACAAACATTAAGGCCAGATCCATGGTCCACAAGGGTTCGTCTTATAGAACTTTCATTGATAATGACTACAATCATAAGAGGATCATATTGATTTTGAATTTCATGAGAAGGTAACTCATCTTGTGTGAACACAATTTGAGCTTTGGGTTTGCTTGTAGAATCAATTAGGGAAGCCATGTTATTATTATTATTATTAGGTGTCACTACAGGTGGGACATCTAAATATTTTAAAGCATCTTGTAACATCCCATGATAGGCAGGTGAAGTTTGAACTAAATCCCAAATAGAAATCTTTGCTAGAGTAGTTTTAAGTTGTTCAATAAGATCATAGTCCTTACTAAGCATTTGTGAAATACGAGGAACTTGAGGAAGAATAGGTTGGGAAGGAGGAAGTGAAGTTGGGATAACTGGAGGAGGATTAGGTTGCCTATTGTTCCTTGTGTTATAGGTATGAGCAACCGCATTATAACTCTCTCTAGTCAGTTGCTTAGCATACTCATAAGGGCTCTTAGTAGAATAACCTCCTTGCACAGTAATAATAGGTTTCTTAGGAGTGCAAAAAGAATCATTAGCATAACCACCTTGAACCACTAAGATAGGCTTAGTTAAAGGTTGAGAATTTTGAAAAGGACAAGCACCTTGGACAATGAAGAGAGGTTTGTTAGGTGTTTCATTCACATGTATCAAATTGATTGAAGATGGTTTAGAGGAATGAACAAAAGTGTTGGAAGAATTATTGATATTCTTCTCTTGCACTAAAATCTTATCATAGATTAAATCAATTTTAGGAGAGAGACAAGGGGTAGGCATTGATATTCTAGTAGGAAGAGTAATACTAGGAAAGGTCATATCATCCTCTATCATCAAAGGATCTACATGGGGAATAAACTCTCTAGGAGAAGGATCAACATTACTCTCTAAAGTCTCACTTTTGAGAGGGAGATCTTTGAAAGAGATGTTAACCATCTTGCTTTGAACTAGGGTATCCTTATGAGTAGAACCAAGTTGAGGAGAGGGAGATGCTTTATTTTTAGAGGGAGAATAATTGAGATTCAAGGAAGGTGAGAAACTATCAAGGGAGTTTTCAATCTTGATTTCATCCTCTTTGGCTAGGGTTCTCTCATGGGGTAGAGGATAATCTACACCTTCTTCTAATGGTTCATCCCAAATAGTGAAGTGGTTGAAAGGAATGTTTGAAGTATTGTCAATTTCGGGAGAGGAGATAACATTGTTTATTAATTCCTCATCCTTAGGAGGGAGAGCATTAATAGATGTGTTAAACTCATCCTCTTTCCTCAAAATATGTTCAATATGATCTTTAGGGGAGAGAGAATTAAGGAAATTGCTTATTATTTCATCTTCTTTCTCTAAGGGATACTTATGGGTAAGACCAACTTTAGGAGAATGGTAAGCGTTTATCATTAATTCATCATCTCTAGTGGGAATTTTGTTGGAAAAGGAAATGAAATCACTAGGAAATGTAGGGATAATGTCATCTTCTTGCACAAAAGGATCCTCATGAAGGGAGTGTTTTTTAGGAGCCACAAAGTCATCAAGGGCATCATCTAACAAAGCATGATCATATCTATTAAAAGGTTTATCTTTTGATTCAAAAGGAGACATCTCTTCATAGAGGGGATCATTGAAAACAACCATGTTACTAGATTTAGTGGAAGATTTGATAGGAATGTACCCTTGAGAGGAATCATTCGACTTATCTTTCTCATCACAACAAAATGGCATAGTAACAATGTTTATGAGTTTTTGGTAAAATGAAGGTTGGGTATCTTTAGGGTTCAAAAACTCATCCAAAGCTTCATCTAATTCATCTTGGCTATACTCATAATCAACATAATTGCATACATCATCATAAATATGAACATCTTGCAAATAAAAATCTGACATTTTGAAATAAAGATTGCATAAAACTTAAACACACAATGCAAAGAAACAAAGAAACACACTCTCTTTTTTTTTTTTTTTCTTTTTATTGAAAATGAAACTTAAATGACACACACTAAATCTCAATCTAGATCTAACAAATGCAATGCAAGAGAAAGCAATAATAAGATTCACGTCGGGTTCACCAAAATGTGTAGGGGAAAAAGTGAGACTAGGCTAACATACCCTAATCCTACCTTTTGACACACATTGTGGAATACGAAAGAGCCTAGAGGTATCACACAATTGGCTACTTCTTTTTGTGGAAGAGAGAGCCACGGGCTACCTATTAGGGTTTCTATTCCTTTGTTGTAATTGAAAGATAAAATGATGCAAGTTCAACTCCTAACCCTAAAGTGCAAGTATGAACAAGATTGCAGAATTGAGATTAAACAATGGAAAGTTGTAAACACAAGGACAAGATAAGAATGCAGATGTGTACCCAGAGTTAAAATCTAAGTGGAAATGTTCAGGACGGGGGCGCGGGCGCCACTGTCCTGATTCTGCCCCTGAAAATGCTCCTGAAACTGCTGTTTTGCCACCTGAAAAGCTATCTGAAACTTGTTGTCTGACAGAAGGACCAGGGAGCCCAGCGTCCCTGTCCTAGGGACCAGGGCACCCAGCGCCCCTGTCCTGGCAGGACCAGGGTGCCCCACACCCCTATCCTAGTCTTCTGGGTTGGAATTTGGTGTGAAGTTCTGTCTCGGTCCGCTTCCGTTGGATCTGTAATTTGCGGCATCCTTCGAATCCCGAAATCTGCACTTATATCTGAAAAGTTATGGTGGGTGGCTATATAGGGTTTTGCCTTAGTCAAACCCCCGCTTTGGTGATTTCCACCTCCATGAATAGCCAATTTTTATTGTAAAAGTAGTGTGTGTGCAGACCTTGTGTGTGTGCAAGATCCTAAAATGCAAGTAAGCAAACTAGAGCAACCTAGAAAGTAAACCCTAATTGCTTGTAAATGATAATGTAAATGCTCCAAATCAAGATGCAAAGTGATCTAAAGAATGAATACAAATGATATAATGAGGCCTATGCAAAGACATGAAAACAACATGAAACCATACCCAACCCCAAGGGAGGAGTACAAGCCAATCTTCAGTCGGTAATCCCCTATTGCTCTTCAATGTCTTCAAAGCCCTAAATGGATGAATGAAATTGATGAATGCTTGATGGGTGGATGTTGAATGTTGTTGAAGTCTTCAAAGATCTACTCTTTCGCTACATAGAAGGTCCCTAAAACCAAAATTTGGATCCTTTCAAATGAAGAAAGAGAGCTCTTATATATGAAACCCTAGGTCTTAATTTCAACTTTTGGCCAACCTAGAGATTGAATCTCCCGCCAATTTCTTGGGGTTAAGCTTTATTTTATGATTGGATTGCACTCCTAAAATTTTGGGAAAAATGTCTGGGACCGTGTGCACTCCGGGCACCATGGTCCCGACAACTTTTCACCAAATTTTCAAGGCCATCGGATATGATGATTTTAGAGAGAATCCCGAAGTTACAGGTGATTTCGAGATGTTTTGACCCCCGAAATCAAGCCCCCAAGTTCAAAATAGGACCTAATTAGGGTTTTTGATTAAATGATGTATTGGAGGAATAAAATAAAAGGGGCACACTTTAATGAAAGGGCCCAACTTTATGATGTGGAAGATGATGAAATAGGACCCTAGACCTAATTAATTTGATTAATTAAGCGCTAAAGGAAAATGCGATGCAAAGTGCAAGATGCACCAAGGCGGGTGCTAAACTATGTGTGAAATTTTACCACCCTAGCAAGTGCGTACAATTTACGACGCTATAGGCATGAAAAGACTGTGGTTCAGTTTCAGATCCACAATTCCTGCAGCCAAGCTCTTTGTTATCCCCTTCATCTGACAGCTATCCGTTTCTTCTTCTGGGCGTAACTGGAGTTGTCCATTGTAGTTTATCTTTTCTTTATAGTAAGATCTTCCTTCTTTTCTGAGTTAGACAAAATGGAAAGGGATTGAGTAGAGTTTTTGTTACGCATTCTAAATTTTCTCTTTTAGAATATGTAATCATCTTTTGGGAAAAATGAATAAAAATATGTTATTATGATCTATTAATAGTTCTTTATTGAGAGTTTGATATCACTCATCCAAGGGGGCCCACTTGGTGAGTGATCCTGTTTTTATGATTATTGAAGTTAGTTTTTACTTATTTGCAGTAGAATTTCATGACTGGATTGTTCCTGCAGCCACTAGAAATAGATCCTTTGACTGTTCCTGCAGCTAAGGCAGAACGATGTGATTCCTATTATTTTCATTAGATCTTTTCAGCAGAGTTTTGTAAAGTTTTCATTTAGCCTTTTATGATTTCCATTCCTTCCTTTCCTGCAGTAATTAAGAATAATCATTTAAGGAGCTTAGTGCATATATATTGCAAACCCATTTCAAGTTTTACATTCCTATATTGACAACTAAATGAACACCAGCCATGAGAATAGTAAACTCTACCATATGAATGTCCAAACTTTGGATTGAGATTTCAATTAGAGGTATTATTATTGTCATTATAGTTGGGGTAGACAGATGGTAAGCATGATACTGATAATGTTAATTATGTTGAAGGTTTAAGACATAATCTTTTGAGTGTAGGATAGTTGGTGGATAAGGGATTTCAGTTACAGTTCAAGGATAGAAAACACAAGATTATCAACAGATCTGGATTGGAGATTGCAACTGATACTCAGACTAAAGGTAACATCTTTCATTTGAACTCTGATGACAAGACATGTTTGATTTCACAAATTGATGAGAGTTGGCTATGGCATAAGAGGTTGTGTCATGTGAATTTTGATTGCATTATAAAGATCAGTTCTACTAAGGCAATTATAGATATACCTAAGATTGTGAAGCCCTATAATCTAGTATGTAAGGAATGTCAATTGAGAAAGCAAGTAAAAACTTCTTTTAAGAGTATACAAGACAAATATAATGATGTTCTTGATCTTATTCATATTGATTTGTTCTGATTGATTGAGAAACAGGTTTTAAGTACCCAAAACCACTACATCATAGAAAGAAAGATAGCAGGAAAAGGAATTAAAGTCCGCATACAAAATGACTGGCCAAAAGACCAGTGAACAGAAAGAACAACAAACCAACAAAACACAACAAAGAGACCAAGGAGACACTACATAGCAATTTTCTTTAGCAGATCCTTTGCCTTTGTCACTAGCTCATCATAGGTTTCCCCGACTGCTTTCAGCTCCTCCAGATCCTTATTCACTTTCTTTTCCTTCCTCTTGCCTCTAGTGCGGGTTCTGGGACCTTGAGCTTCCCTTGTTCCTTCAGTGTCCAGGTCAATTTCCTGGATTTCGTTGTTGTCATCAAGCTTGCTAATGAGGGTATGGGTATTATTGGCTGAGATTTTCAGAATGCTAAGGCTCTACTCCGCAATATTCTTAAGGCACTCCTCAATTTTTTTCACTTTGATGACTGTGTCCGAGAGTGTTTTTTCACTAGTTTCCGCCAGGGTTTTTCTATCCAGCATCTCCTTTTCAATCTTCTCAAACCTGGAATTAAAAGCATCTCTAATGTCTTCCGCTTTAGCAATAGTGTTTTTCAAATCCTCGATATAATCGGCCATTGTATTCCCCTCTCCAATGTTAATGGTCTCCAAAATCAGGACTCTGTTGCAAAGTTTTTTATACTCATCTGCAGTTTTCTTATACCCATCAATAAGCCATTCAATAGTTTTCATAAAACCATTCAAGGCCTTGGGAGGAGGGCCAGAAGAGGGAGTCACTTTTCCAGGGGTTACTTGTTCATTTTTAGGAATATGGAGGGCGAAAATAGTGTCAGCGGCCCTCAGAGTCTCCTCCATTGTCTCCATGTCCAGGTTGTGCTCGGCTTCCAGGGTCCTAGTTTTCTTGTCATCTTCTGGTTCCTTACCAGTCTTCTCCAGTTCCTTGCCAGTCTCCTCTATTTTCTTATGCTTTTTCCGAGTCTGGGCTTGTTTTTTACTTTTCTTCTTCAGCATCCCCTTAGGGTTCTTCTTCTCCTTAGAAAAATTAGAGTACTCTTCTTCCGAAGAGATACTGATCAAGGGTTTGCTTTGAAGTTTTTTACTCTTAGAAGAAGAGGGTCTTGATTTCCTCTTCTTACTACTCTCATACTCTGAATCATCAGAGCTATCCTCATTATCAGTCAAGGAATCCTTGTCTGATTCCTCCTCCTCCAAAAAATCAAAATCAGACATATCTTCCTCAGATTCCACAGAGAGCTGCATCCGATTGATTTGAATGGCCTTTAAATGGTCATAAATGAGGACCATAAGACCTTGGTGCATTGCGGTATCGCCCCAAGGATTTTCTTTGTAGGCTTTTAGGGAGGCATTCATTGAGTAGAGCAAGAAGTAAGGAAAATTCACCTTATCATTATGCCTAAAATGGTTTAATAGAACAAAATGATACACATAGACTTTCGTAAACCTACCATCTAGAGTTATATACCACATTAAAACAAAGAGAATTTCCTGCCAGGGTTTTGCAAAAGCCCTAGGCAGGTAATAGGTTTTGCTCAACTTTACCAGTCTTTTTTTCTCTTTCTCTGTAATCGGGTACCTTTCAATGGCTTCCCTGATGACCTTCCTATCTCTGTAGAAGTTGCAGCCCTCCCTGTTGAGACCCGTAGCTTTAGCTATTAAATCTTCATCAATTTCCACCATTTGGTCACCCATTTTTAGCATGCCCTTCTTCCAATTTTTGTAGAAGAGGCTAGTTACCATTCCATCACGACTGTGGAGTCCCTCAATGAAGCTCAAAAGACCACCCTTCTACAAAATTTCCCACACCTCTTCTTTCTGTCTCCACTCCTTGCAACTACTTGGCTCATATCGTCTCCTATTTCCGCCCATGGTGTTGTTTCTCACAGCCAAATTTTGAAATTCATAGAATTGGTAAAACAAAGTGCTTTTCGGAGCTAAAACAAATACCCAGAAAGCGTGTGTGACCTTAAAGATCTGATAGATTATAAAACAAGTTTTAGTGGCTTTGATGTTATAATGAGTGATTTTCTCATTATAGAAATAACTCGAGGTGCTTACATCAGTACTTTTCATAATTACCCTATCAATCAAGAGTCTTTGGGGTACTTCGATATCTTTCGTCAATTATGATTTGTCTAACATCTTCGGGGAGACCGCTCTCACCCATCCATGTGGTAATAGTCTCATTCTTAACCGCCACATTTGCAGCCAAATCAGCAGAACAGTTGGCCTCCCGATAGATATGGGATATATGACATTTTTTAAAGGTTCTAATGATGTCAATTGTAGAAATAATCATATTGTGAATCGACCATGAGGGCTTTGAAGTCCCATTGAGGCACTTAATTATATTATTGGAGTCCCCTTCTATCCAAAGATAGGGGCAGTTCCATTTTTTGGCTAGGATAATGCCTTGAAGGGCTGCCATAGCTTCCACTTTATGATTGGTTTGAGTACCAATAGGGAAAGTAATCATACCTTTCCAAATGCCTCTGTAATCTCTGAGAATAGCTCCACAGCCTGAAGGACTTGGATTTCCTTTGGCTACACCATTGAAATTGATTTTGAGCCAACCTTGGGGAGGGGTTTGCCATTTAGCTTCAAGCCTTTTATTGTAGCTGAGATTAGGACCATCAGTGATCTTCATATTCCACGCTCTTAAGATATTTGACTCCAGGGAGTTATTTGAGTAACAAGAAACCTCCATGATTCCCATATTTTCCTGGATAGCCCTTTGAATTTTCTGAAAATAGTGTCTTGTTTTAGGGACACATCCCTGAATATTTGGTTGTTTCTTTCTTTCCAAAGACCCCACAAAATGTGAGGAAGAAAGAGCTGCCACATACATCTTAGAAAAGAATTAGTCCATTGAATTTGCCAGGAGGAGAACAAATCTCTGATGTTACTGGGAAACACCCAAGCTAAACTAAATCTCTTGAGGAAACTTTCCCAAATAGAGGCTGAGAAGGAACAGTGGAGGGCAAGATGGTCCATTGACTCTTCCTCTTGAAAGCACAACACACACCTATTTGGAAGGGCAAAACCTCTGCATTTTAGGTTGTCAACAGTAAGGATCTTATTTCGGAGGATAGTCTAGAAGAAAAAATTGATTTTGGGAGTGAGACCTTTTAACCAAGCTTTAGACCAGAACAGATTTATAGGAGGGGGGGGATAGGATACAATATATCGAAGACACAGTTAAAATGCCTTTGGGATCATGTTTCCAAATCAAGGAGTCCTTTTCCTTATTTAGCCAAATAGCAGACAATTGGGTTTTGAGCTTAGAGAGGCTAGGGTGAATACTATCAATGTTCTGCCAATTGTTCCCATCCCAGTAATCTGCCACTAAGGAACCAAAAGAGCCAATACAGGAAGAGGCATGAGAGGCCCACTCATGGGAATCCAAAAGGGGTTTATCAAAAAGCTAGGGATCCTCCCAGAATCTAACTTTTCTGCCATTTCCAAGTTTCCATATCACTCCTTTAGCAATCACATCTTTACATTTAGAAACATGGTTCCAAATATGGGATCCATTTATGCTGAAATCCGAATTAAGAAAAGAAGAGAGAGAAGAAGACATAAGAGAATACTTACTTCTCCAAATTTTGCACCATTCAGAATTAGAATGAAACCATCTCCAGGCTTGTTTGGACAAGAGAGCTTCATTTAAAGTGTGAATCCTCCTGTGCCCCAGACCACCTTTGCTTTTCGGCCTACAGACTTGATCCCATGCCACCAAGGACATTCTTTGCTTTTCCTCAACCCCAGACCATAGGAATTTTCTTTGAATTTTCTCAATAGCTTCAGCATACTTGACTGGAATTCTGAATAGGATAAGAGCATAAATAAGGATACTTTGAAGAGTAGCCTTAAGGAGAAGGAGCTTACCAGCTTGACTTAAAAGGGCCCCTTTCTAACCTGCAAGTTTTTTGTGAAATTTATCAACTAGAGAACTCCAAAAGGAGTCAGGAGGGGCAATCCCCATGGGGAGTCCAAGGTAGGTAGCAGGAAGGTCAAAAATCTTACACTCCAGAATTCTGTTGATCCTCTATTGTCTTCTCTCAGGAGTATTAATGAAAAAGACATCACTTTTGGCCCAGTTAATAAGCTGCCCTGTTGCAGATGCAAAATTGGCCAAGGTACTCTTCAGTACTTTAGCTTCTGAGATGCTTGATTCCCCCATAATTATTGTATCATCAACAAACTGCTAGTGTGAACAAATAAGGTCAGCAGAAGAAGGTTGGAGGCCCTTAAAGGATCCTTGCTGCACCAAATTTTCCATGGTCCGACCAAAACATTCTGCCATAATAATGAAAAGGATGGGGGAGATAGGATCTCCTTGCCTAAGACCTCTCGATGCTTGGAAAAAATTTGAAGGAGAACCATTGACAAGAACAACAAAGGATGCAGATGTGGTAAGTTGGGAGAAAATATCCACAACTCTAGGGGCAAACCCAAAACAAGTGAGAACTTTCTGAAGAAGAGACCAGTCAACCCTATCATAGGCTTTGGAGAGGTCAAGCTTAAGGATGAGACCCTACTGCTTAGCTCTAACAAGAGAGTGAATATTCTCGTGAACTATAATAATGGAATCGAGAATTTGTCTTCCAGGAACAAACCCATTCCGTTGGTGTTTAATTAAGGCAGGGAGGATAGACAAAAGTCTAGAAGTTAGGACCTTAGATATGATCTTGTAAAATGAGTTGCAGAGGCTAATAGGTCTGAACTTGTCCAAATAGTCAGCACCTTGAATCTTGGGGATGAGAGCAATAAAAGTACCATTGATTTATTTCAAGAGTTTTCTAGCCCCAAAGAATTCCTTAACCCCATTGGTTACATCAATCCCAATAATGTCCCAAAACTCTTTAAAAAAGAGCATTGGGAAACCATCAGGTCCAGGTGCTTTGTTTCCATCAAAGGAGAAAACAACATTTTTAATTTCTAAGATAGATGGAATGGAAGAGAGGAAGGCATTATTTTGGGCATCAATGAGACAAGGGATGTTTTGAAGAAAAGAGGATTGAGCTTTAGTATCCAGACTGTGGTCCCTCTTTAGGAGGTCTGAGAAATACCTCTTAGCTTCATTCCTTATTTCATCCTCCTTGACCAACTCCCCACTTTCCACAACTAACTTGTTCATCCTATTGGCTGCTTTATGCTTGATAGTCGATATATGGAAGAATCTTGTATTCCTATCCCCTTCCTTGAGCCAAATGCATCTCGATCTCTGCTTCTAGAACATTTCCTCTTTAGCAATAATGTCAAGGTATTTCTTAAGGATCTCATTTTCATCAGCAATAGACACAGTACTGAAACCATCCTTCTGGATCTGGTCTTGTATTTCTTTAAGGTTTTCCTGAATTTTATTCTTAGCCTCAAATATATTCCCAAAGTTGTTCTTATTCCAAAGTTGAATGTTGTCCTTCACACTTTTGAGCTTCTTAACAACTTTGAACATAGCTGTTCCCTCAACTTGGATACTCCACCATTTTTGAATATTTTTTTTAATGTTGGGGTGAAGGGTTCACATTTTTTCAAATCTAAAGGGATAGTTTCTCCTTCTATTAATCAGATCAGCATTGAAGGTGATTGGGAAGTGATCAGAACCAACCTAAATATGTGCAGACAAAGAACAAAAGTACTGACTATACCAGTCATCAGAAATGAGAGTTCGGTCAAGACGCACTTGAATAAGGTCATTACCATTTCTCCTATTTGTCCAAGTGAAATTGCAACCCTATATCTCCAAGTCATTAAGAGCTTGGGAATTAATAAAATCCATGAGGGCCATCCTACTTTCCAGCTGAGGAGGACTACCTCCAAATTTTTCCTCCTCTTTCAAAGGCGTATTAAAATCCCCCATAACCATCCAACTAAGATTTTTGAAGCTATCCCTAGCCTGTCTGATCTTTTTCCAAAAAGAGTTTCTAGCCTTTAAGGTATTAGGAACATAAATGTTTGTGAGAACCCATGAAGAACCATCTTTAAGATGCTCAAATTTGATACAAGAAAAATTACTTTCCTGAATAATGACCTGGCCTTTAACAGTGTTAAGATTCCAGATGGTAGCAATGCCTCCAGAAGCACCCTAAGAACTACCCCCACTAACATTACCATTTTTGAAGAACTTCAAAGATTCAACTTTTTCTCTACTCATTTTGGTTTCTTGAATAAGAAAAATGTCAGGATTGTTGTCTCTTATCATATTCCTAATAATATCATGTTTATGGGGATTGTTTAGTCCCCTTATGTTCCAAGAAATTATCTTCATAGCTACTTACCAATTCCCAGCTCCTTGAGAGTTTTTTGAGTTCCATCTGCTATGTTCTTGCTGGCCTCCATGTCTCTAACTTTGTGGTTAGAGGGCCGTCCTGGGGAAGAGGAGATGTATCCCACATCAACTTGAGCTATTCTGCTAGATTTCCTTATCAGAGATGTCGAGGGAGTTGCTGCTTTCTTGTTCCCATGTTTAGGCTGCTTCCATTCCGTTTCTTTCACAAGAGCCGCTTCCGGATTGATGAGTATTTTGGAAATTTCTTCTTCATTACCCCATTTAGGAGCTTTGGAATCAGTTGAAACATTGTTTGTTGTTCTTGAATTTTGATCTGAATCTGAAAGATTCATACCCAAAATTGCACAATTTTGGGCTTCTTGAATTTCAAAACTAGGTATGGCTACAAAAGAGTCAGTCCTTTCAACTTGGGGATCAGGGATCTCTCCTTCCTCAGGTTGATAATCTCTTGCTTCCACTTCCTTGTTCTCATATGTGTCATCAACCACTTCAGCTATCGCATTTGGAGGATCATTCTGATCGTTCAATTCCTTTTTTTGAGTTGTTCTTATGGGACTAGCTTTGGTTGTTTCATTTCTCTCTGCTTCCTGTATAGTGGGACTGGAGATAGAGTTTGAGGCTTGCTTCTGTTCCCCCAAAGGAGAAAAGCGATTGGAATTTTCCTCCTTATTTTTTGTGTTTTTAACTTGCCACACCCGTTTCTCTGGCATATTCTGATTTTCAATATGAGGTTTGAGCTGCTTGGGCTCCGCCTTTTGCTTTTTTGGGCAAGATTTTGCCCAATGACCTAATTTTTTACACTGGAAGCACGCGAAAGAAATAGTTTCATATTCTATATGTTGCTTCTAGGTTCCAAGTTTTGAAACTAGGTCTATATGTTCTGGCATATCTGCCTCAGGGGCTACTCCAACATAGAACCTTGCATGGGTTAATCTTCTTTTTGAAGCAGTGACTGGGTCTATAGAGAGCAGCTCGACAAAAGAACTTGCTATTCTAGAGAAGATACTTTCTGCCCAATATTCAAGAGGCAATCCTGGAAGCTTTATCCAAACTGGAACTTGGGCCAGAAGAGAATCATTCATGTTTAGTTTCGGATGCCATTTTCTTAGAACCAGAGCTGTCTTTCCTACCATCCAGGGACTCCCGCACAAGATCTTAACCTTATCTTCTTCACATGAAAAGGAGAAAGACAGAAGACCTTTGGGTAGTACTGAGACCTCAATGTTTCCTTTAAGGGCCCATTTTTGTTTGACAAAGGCCCTAATGACTTCAATGTTGGGGTGCGAACCCATAAATTTCCCTACCAAGGAGTTCGACATACTATTGATATTATGGTCCAAAACCTGGTCAGGGATGGAGATAGCAAACTTACCACTAGAAGGGTCACAAATTTTCTTAACAGGAGGAAGGGAGGATTTACCAGATGGTCTAGTTCTAAAAGGGGAAGACCATTTTTTTCCCTCCCTCCCGCTATCCATGGGGTCATCTCGTGGAAAGGGCCCCCATTGGACCATTCCCCCAAATGCCCAGATGAATCTGTTGTCACCAAAAATAGAGTACCATCAGACTGTGAGTTAGCAACAGCAATTGGGAAGTCTAGGGGCTTATCCTTATCACCAATAGGACCAACGCCATTGATCTGGCCGATCTCACCATTGGAACCAGGGTTCCCGCCTTGCTGAGAATTTAAAATTTGAGCTCCCGCTCCCGCTTATGCCACTAAATCTACTATTCATATTGATTTGTTTGGTCCTACTAGAATCAAGAGTTTTCAGGGTGATAGATATTTTATGCTAATCATTGATGTTTATTCTAGAATGATGTGGGTTACTTTTCTAAGGGAGAAATATGAAGCATTTGAAAAGTTTAAAATATTTAAAGCTAAAGTTGAGACAAAGACAAGATTGAAGATTAAATGCTTAAGGTCCAATCAGGGTGGAGAATTCACATCCGATGAATTTAACAGTTATTGTGAAAAGAAAGGGATAAGGAGACAATTATCTGCACCCTAGACACCTTAGTAGAATGGAGTTGTGGAAAGGAAGAACATAACTATCTTGGATACGGCTAGAACTATGATGATGAAAGCTAATCTGACTCATATCTACTAGAGAGAAGTTGTGAGCATGACGGTATACACATTCAATATAGTTCATATCAAAGGAGACACCGATATGACACCTTATGAGTTAATGTTTGGTCATACACGTACCGTTAAGTATTTCAGAATCTTTGGTAGTAAATTTTATATCAAAAGATATGATTCCATTGGAAAGTTTGATCCTAGATGTGATGAACGAATATTTCTTGGTTATTCTAATGAAAGCAAAGCATATAGATGTTATAACAAAATATTGTAGAGAATTGTGGAGAGCACTAATTTCAAGGTGGATGAGATGAACACAAGTCAAATTAGAACTTATGAGAGAGAAACGATAGTGGAAATGATCACAACTAAACCGTTAGCACCTACAACAGAACATAATGTTGAACCAGTTACTCTGGGAATATCAAAAAAGTCAATAGTCACTGAAGATCGGAGTGGTGGAACATAAAATCAGAAGACTCCTAAGTATGTTAGGTTAAATCATTTAGAAGATCAGATCATTGGAGACAAAAATAAATGAGTGATGACAAGAAGAAGGTTGGCAACTGATGAGGTATGTTTAATTTCTCAAATTTAACCGACATCAGTAATTGAAGCATGTAAAGATGAATGTTGGATGAAAGCTATGGAAGAGGAATTATATCAGATAGAAAAGAATAATACATGGACTTTAGTTCCTT
The DNA here is from genome assembly GCF_030272615.1 of Cryptomeria japonica. Classification (NCBI taxonomy): domain Eukaryota; kingdom Viridiplantae; phylum Streptophyta; class Pinopsida; order Cupressales; family Cupressaceae; genus Cryptomeria; species Cryptomeria japonica. The sequence goes on from NC_081407.1 coordinate 921,503,653, forward strand.
GGCCTAAAAATAAGAATGTTATTGGGACTAAATGGGTTTTTAGGAATAAATTGAATGAAGATGGAAAAGTTGTGAGGAATAAGGCTAGATTGGTTTATAAAGGATATTCTCAGAAGGAAGGAATTGATTATGATGAGAATTTTGCTTCGGTATCTAGAATTGATGCTATGCGATTATTTATTTCTTATGCTACCCATAAGAACTACAAGGTTTATCAGATGGATGTTAAGTGTGCATTTCTGAATGGAGATCTTGAAGAGGAAGTTTACATTGAGCAACCTGATGGATTTTTACTTTCAGATGACAAAAATATGGTTTGTAGGTTAAGGAAAGCTTTATATGGATTGAAACAAGCCCCTAGAGCTTGGTATGAAAGATTGGATAAATATCTTTTGAATCTTGGTTTCACTAAAGGTAATTCTAACAATAATTTATATTATAAGATCATTGATGATGACATATTGATTGTTGAAGTCTTTGTTGATATATCATTTTTAGAGGTGAGGATAAATTATGTATGGAATTCTCTGATAATATGAAGAATGAATTTGAGATGTCTATGTTTGGGGAGATAAAAAATTTCTTAGTTTTGTAGATTACTCAGACTGATAAAGGTATTTTCATCTATCAAACTAAGTATGCTAGGGAGTTGTTGAGGAAATTTGGTATGAAAAATTCTAAACTGGTTGGTATTCCTATGGTTACAAGTGAGAAATTGACCAAGATAGATGCATCAGCACCAGTAAATCCTGCAAGGTACAATTCTATGATTGGAGGTTTGTTATATCTGACTTAGACTAGACGGATATAATAAATGCAGTTTGTATTGTATCAAGATATTAGTGTGATGCTAGAGAGAATCATGAGAGTGTGGTGAAAAGGATTTTCAGGTATTTGCAAGGAACAACTGAATATGGTTTGTGGTATCCTAAAAATGATGATTTTACACTATGTGCACATACAAATGCAGATTGGGATGGAGATGTTGATGGTTGGAAGAGCACATCCGATGGAGATTTCTTTCTTGGAAAGAAAATTGTTTCATGGATCAACAAGAAGCAGTCATGTACCTCTTTATCTATTGCTGAAGCTAAGTATGTTTTTTCTGCTACTAACTGTACACAATTTCTATGGATGAAGAAAATGTTGAAGGATATAAGGGTAGATTGTAATGAACCGGTAGTTATTCACTGTGATAACTCTACTGCTATTGACATATCAAAGAATCTGGTATTTCATTCTTAGACAAAGAACATATCTATCAAGTACAACTTTTTGAAGGATAAGGTGGAAGCAAATGAAGTCAAACTGGTTTATGTGAACACTAAAGAGCAGATTGTAGATATATTCACTAAACCTTTGCCTAAGGAATCATTTGAGTACTTTAGAGATGGATTCAAGGTTTCTGCCCCTCCGGTAGAGACCTAAGTGATGCTGATTGGCATCAGTTTGGTATGCATTTACAAAGATTCTATTCATTTCCAGATTAATGTGTTGGTGATACTACTCAGGGGGAGTAGTTAGTTGTGTGGTTCAGTGGATTTATGATTTTTCTTTGATGTTCATATTAGATTTTTGGCATTGATGTCAAAGGGGGAGAGATATATGTGAAAAATAGATCTTAATAGGGATATCATTCATAGGTGGAGTTTGTTAACTTCATTGTAATATCATCTTATGGGAGATTGTTGGTTGTCTTCCTTAGGGGGAGACTTGTTTGGCATTTCTTGGCACTTGGATGTCTTTTCACATCTAGTGTTGCTATCAATGCCAAAGGGGGAGATTGTTGGAAATTGGAGGAATTGATTGTGTGTTGCATTGATGTTTTTTCATTGATGGCAACACCGACTCTTTTGGTTGTTTACCAGTTTCCGGTAGGTTCCGATAGAGCAGTTGGGTTATGATATTGATCCAGTATGCTTTGGTTTATTGAATTGATTTGAATTGGTCATTCATGATATTCATATATGTATCACGATTAGTTGGTTCAGGATTTGCTAACTCAGGAGCTATCATTTGTTCTAGTAAGCCTTTTGGTCATTGGTAAGGGTTCTACCGATAGAAATTTATTGAAAATATTTTGATGCACGTGATAAGTGGTGTTGGCACAAATTCTACATGGATTTCAGGATGTTGGTGGTTATCTTGTTCGTGTTCATGTTAATTGGTGGTGTTCGATTTGGGTATGGACCTAGTGCTATCTTATTCAGCTAGGTTATGGACTAGTTTATGTAACATGTTGGTGGATGATCCTGATGTATTACCGGTTGAATCTATTGATTGGATTATGTTGTTTCGGTCTTAGGCTAACTTAGTTGATCATTGGATTGCGGGTTTATGATATGAATTTATTGTATTATCTTTTAGGTGGCCGACCTAATTGTTTAGGTCCTAAGTTGATATAAATATGATGTAAGAACTCTTTGTAGATTATGAGGATATTCATGGGTTTATAGGTTATACGATTATCTGTGTGCAAATAAGGTTATAATCATATGTAGAGGTTTTGGTCGATCATAGGTGATCGAATTGGGCTTGTGAAAGAGGTTTAAGACCTATGGTATTGAGCTTAACCAGATCTGTATTTAGGCATAGGACATGTTATTCTTTCAGTTCGCTCTTCTTTCTGGATTGTAGTCTGGATTTATTTTGTAGTCATTGAGGCTCCTTTTGTGATGTGTAGTGCTCTATATGCTATTGGCCTTCCTGCATGTGTAGGCCCCTCTTTATGTAATCACATACTTATTGTAGAAGTATTATTTGACTGTCAGTTGGGTAGGCTTCCCACCGTGGTTTTTGCCTTTACCGGATTTTCCACGTACAAATCTTGGTGTTATATTTTGTGGATGGTTGGTAAATGTTTTGTGGATTATATTTGCTTAACTGTTATATCTACTATTCCAGTATTTGGTTTATGTATTTCAGTAATAAGGTTTTAATGCTTAAAGTTCTATAATCTGTTAACAAATGATCCACCCCCCTCTCAGTTGTTCACCGGTTATCTAAGTTGTCTAACACTATAACATTCTCCCTCTTTGTCGAGCCCTTTTAAATGAGACAATCTGATTTGTTTTAATGCCATTTTCTAGAATGGTGCATAGGTCACAAATGCTTTAACGGATCACCCTCCTTGGTTTTGCAAAGCCCAAAGTGTAGAATGGTTCGCAGACCCTTGTCGGTTTGTCCAAGATCTTAAGGATTTTAATAGTCGGAGTTGGCTTCTCTATAGATATTTAGAAGAATCAGCTTGGTCTCTGCCCAACTGCAGTGTAAACCCCTTTTGGGGAACCAACAACACCTATGTCTTGTGACTCTAGGTTCCCTTCAAATGCTACAAATCTCAATATAAGTATAGTTAATTTTATGGTGGAGCCTTTCAAGGATAAATAGCCACTTAAAACATGGCTTTTTAGGCTTAAGAGTATTAGACAATAGATTGCTAAAAATTCTATGCCATTCTTTACGAGTCAATGAAATATTTTAAGCCTTATTTATATAGTAAAAAATAGAAGTATTATTGTATAATATTTTAACATACTCCTAGTATTCACTTTTTAAAGGATAGTACCATCAACACATTACCATCTTTTAAAATTGTCACTCTCCTAAATACAACATGTTGTGAGCTAAGAAACTCTACAAGCCTCCCAAAGAGTGAAATATGTATTCCAATTTGAAGGAGGCAAATTATATTCACAACTCAATAAGGTCCAAAATTTTAAACGACCATCATTGAGAATATCATTAAATAATTTGACCCCTCTAGAGGACTAACTCTTAACTAAGAGGCCTTGTAGCAATGCTAAAGGTTTACCTTTATGATCGAGATTCCACCAAATAGAATTGTAAGAATATAGATGGTTATTACTATTAGTATGAGCCTAAAAATTTGTTGAAAAAATGTCAAACACTAATGGTAGGAAACCTTGACCTAGTGCTTTAACTTTTGAAAAAATCTAGTTCTATGTGCCTTGGTCTAGTCTTCTCAGATGTATAACTATTGTCTCTGAATTGTCTCAACCGTAAACACAAGAGTGTAAAATATTATTTTTATAGATGATTGCCTAGGTCAAACCCTGGGTTGGAATTAACCTTTGAATGAAATAGATAAATTCAAAAGAAAATATTTTAAAGTAAAAGGCTGAATGTTATTAAGCTCAATCTTGATGTAGTTGATAATTTTGATAATGTAATGCTCTTTCAATATATTCACAACTGTTGATGTAATAACAAGACATGATAATACATAAAGGAATTAATCATGAAAATGTTTGTTGCATGAAGATTGCTGCAATTCGCTTGTCCATAATGCTCATATATTGAAGTATATGGTGAGATGAAATGTTGCTTGATGGATTCTTATGATGTATGTGGATGCTTGTGGATGTTGATTATGAAAATGAATTGAAAGGATGATCCTATAGAGTGTTCTCAAGGTACTGCATAAATCAAGCCAACCTCCAACTATCATATTAAGGTATTAAGATTGGGGGTCAACCGATGGGAACCGAGAAATGACATATTTAAAAATGTACCTCTTTGAGAGGGACAAGGCTTCCTAACAACCTTAACCACTAGGACAAGGGCGCCTAGCACCCTTGTCCACCTAGATCACCATGTGTTAGGTCCCAAAGATAATTGAGAGAGGGGGGGAGGGGGTGAATCAGTTGTCAAATAAATTCAAACCAAAAACAACTTAACCAACTTAATGCTTAATACTGGTAAACAAGTTAAGTATGCCGGTAGACATTGTTAACAGTTAATTTCTATACCAGTAAAGATTAATGCATGAAACATAAACACAAAGTTATCCACAACACATAACACCAATATTTGTACGTGGAAACCCTATAAGGGGAAAAACCATGGTGGGAAACCTTACCCACAATCAGATGATACTGCTACAGATAGTAAGTGTACATAAATGGGGTCTGCACATGTAGAAAGGCCAACAACCTAGAGCTCACTGCTCAAACACAAAAAGGGAGTCACATTGACTACAGCTGGATGGTTAAATCCAATAAGAATGTACTGCACAAAATAACATCTTCATATGCTGGATTCAGTACTGGTGTAATGCTGATATGCTTCTACAAAAACCTAGCTTCACCTTCAAATGATGTCTTCATGTATAGCTCTGCTTAATTTTTCATATACCTTCTCACAATTCTTTTTCACATTCCACATTCGATCTTACAAATAAGATCTTACATTTATACCATAACCTAAGACCAATTTTAGTAGGTCGACTCTACAAGATATTACAATAAAAATATTTTACAAGCAATATAATAACCGATTAAACATGTCATCTTAATGCATTTACAACAATAATAAATCATCTCCATAGCGTGCCATGCTGATCTGGAAAAGATAAACCCACCGGTGTAACCCTAGGTAACCCTAGACCTATTTGTCGGTAAAAGAAAATATGCAAATATGAATATACCAATGATTAATTCTTCAAAACAAAGTGTCCACATGATGTCTTCAACATTACCAAGTGTCTTCCATATCATTCCAAGTGTCGGTGATCATTATGTCCTGTCGGTGAACCATATACCAGTAACTGTGCAATAGTTACTTGCTTGTCGGTGAAGGCTGTTGGATCTCCAAAGTGCTAGTGTTTTAGTAGGTGTTGACATCAATGACAAAACCATACCAAAATACCAACAATCTCCCCCTTTGGCACTGATGGCAACACAAGATGGAAAAACCATCAAAGTGCCAAAATAGAAATGCCAAAAACCAAAAACCAACAATCTCTCCAAAAAGATCATAACCAGAATACAAAGAGTAATAGTCTCTCTCAAACAACAATCTCTCCCCCTGGGAGCAACATGTGTTAACCAAAGTTCTCTTTAAAAGATAATGTGTTTTTCCATAGACATCTCTCCCCCTTTGACATCAAATGCCAAAGTAATAAAACCAAGTTCATATACAAAATACCAATCAATTCAATATACCAACTACTCCCCCTGAGAAGTAGCTTCCTCATCAAGAACTGGAGTAAAAGATTTCTCTGTAAATTCTGCTAGTTGATGACAATCATCAACTATCTAAGTCTCTACTGGTGGTGGTATGACTCCAAGCTGATCTCTTAGATATTCAAAAGTATCCTTGGGCAAAGGTTTTGTGAAAATATCTGCAAGCTGTTCTTTAGTATTCACATAAACCAGTTTTATCTCCTTTTCTTCAACTTTTTCCCTTAGAAAATTCAGTTTGATAGAAACATGTTTTGTTTTAGAATGTAATACTAGATTCTTAGATATATCAATTGCTCCAGTGTTATCACAATATATAGTAATAGGTTCCTTGCATTTTCCCTTTATGTCTTTCAACATTTGCTTAAGCCATAGTACTTGTGTACAGTTCGTTGCTGCTGCAACATATTCTGATTCTGCTGTTGATAAAGATGTACAACTCTATTTCTTACTCAACCAAGAAACTAATCTCTTTCCAAGAAAGAATGCTCCACCGGTGGTACTTTTTCTATCATCCACATCTCTTGCCCAATTTGCATCTGTGTATGCACATAGATCAAAATTTTCTTCTCCAAGATACCATAATCCAAGATTTGTAGTGCCTTGTAAGTACCGGAAAATATTTTTTACTAGTGATTCATGATTTTCTCTAGGATTACTTTGAAATCTAGAAACAATACATACTGCATTCATAATATCAGGTCTGATTTGTGTCAAATACAATAAACCTCCTATCATAGATTTGTATCTAGTTGGATTAACAGGTGTAGATTCATCCCTTTGAGATAATTTGTCATTTGTAGTCATAGGTGTGCTTACCAGTTTAGAGTTCTCCATCCCAAATTTCTTTAGTAACTCTTTCAAGTACTTGGATTGACTCAAAAATATACCTTTGTTAGTCTGTGAAATCTGCAATCCTAAGAAGAATTTTATTTCTCCAATCATAGACATTTCAAATTCTTGCTGCATTTTAATAGAAAATTATTTACATAGCCCATCTTGTCCTCCAAAGATTATATCATCAACAAATAATTCTATAATCAAGAAATCATCATTAGTTATTTTGTAATATAAATTGTTGTCTGCATTTCCTTTAGTAAAACCAATCTTTAAAAGATACTTATCCAATCTTGCATACCAAGCTCTTGGGGCTTGTTTCAGTCCATACAGAGCTTTTCTTAACCTGCAAACCATATTATTGTCATCTATCAAAGAAAATCCATCAGGTTGTTCAATATATACTTCCTCTTCAAGATCTCCATTCAAGAATGCACATTTAATATCCATTTGATAAACTTTGTAGTTCTTATGAGCTGTAAAAGCCAAGAATAATCTAACTGCCTCAATTCTAGCTACGGGTGCAAAGGTTTCATTGTAATCAACTCCTTCTTTCTGAGAATATCCCTTACACACTAGTCTTTCTTTATTTCTGACAACCTTACCATCTTCATTAAGTTTGTTTCTAAATACCCATTAGGTTCCAATTACATTTTTATCTTTAGGCCGGGGAACTAATGTCCAAGTATTATTTTTCTCAATTTGTTCTAATTCCTCTTCCATAGCTTTAATCCAAAATTTATCTTCACATGCCTCATTAACAAATGATGGTTCAATTTGAGAAATAAGACATACCTCTTCATTTGCCAATCTTCCTTGTGTCATAACTCCTTTAAATTTGTTTCCAATTATCTGATCTTCAGAATGATTCAATCTTACATACCAGGGTGTCTTAGTTTGTTGTTGTTCTTCAATTACTATGGAATCCTCTGATGGTACCGGGGTAACTGGATCTTCATTCTGTACCAGTGGATTTAGTGTAGGTTCATTTGTCACAATTTCTATTGCCGGTTTAGAGTCTATATACCTTGAAGTTCCACTGAATTGTTCATCAATCTTTACATTTGTACTCTCAACAATTTTCTACAATCTCTTATTAAAACATCTATATGCCTTGCTCTTAGATGAATAACCAATAAATATTCGTTCATCACTTCTAGGATCAAATTTGCCAATATACTCATCTCTTCTAATATAACATTTACTTCCAAAAATTCTGAAATACTTAAGATTAGGAGTATTACCAAACCATAGTTCATGAGGGGTCTTACCGGTTTCACCTTTGATGTGAACTTTTTTGAATGTATAGACCATTGTGCTAATTGCTTCTCATGTGGTAAATTAGCTTTAGATAACATACTTCTTGCTGCATCCAAGATAGTTCTATTTTTCCTTTCAACAACTCCATTTTGTTGTGGTGTCCGAGGTGCTGATAACTGTCTTCTGATTCCATTCACTTCACAGAATGTATTAAAGTCCTTAGATGCGAATTCTCCTCCTTGATCTGATCTTAAACATTTGATTTTCTTACCGGTTTCATTTTCAACCATTGCTTTGAACAGTTTGAACTTTCCTAGTGCTTTTGATTTTTCTCTGAGAAAAGTGACCCAACACATTCTAGAATAATCATCAATAATTAGCATGAAATATCTATCACCTTGTAAGCTTTTAGTTCTAGCTGGACCACATAAATCAGTGTAAATCAAATCAAGAGCATTATTGGATTTTTCTGGAATACTTTTAAAACTAGCTCTAACTTGTTTTCCAAATTGACATTCCTTACATATTGTATTATGAGGTTTCACAATTTTAGGTAGATCTCTAACTGCCTTAGAAGTATTGATTCTCACCAAGCAATCAAAGTTTACATGACAGAGTTCTTATGCCATAACCAACTTTCATCTATATGTGCAATCAAGCATGCCTTTTCATTGTTATTCAAATGAAAGATATTACCTCTAGTCTGATTACCGGTTGCAATTTCTAAACCAGTTCTGTTCATGATTTTGCATTTTCCATTCTTAAATTGTAACTGAAATCCTTTCTCAACCAATTGACCAACACTTAAAAGATTATGCTTTAATCCTTCAACATAGTAGACATTGTCAGTGTTATGCTTGCCATCAAGAGATATTGTACCCTTACCTTTGATTGAATAGGCTTTGTCATCTCCAAATCTTACTAAACCTCCATTGTATTCTTGAAAGTTCAAGAATTTACCTTTATCTCCTATCATATGATGTGAGCATCCTGAGTCAATGATCCATTCATCCTTTACTTCAACTTTAGCTACTAGGGCTTGTTCTATCGGTTGAGCAATAGGTACCAGTTGACCTCTTGTTATAGCAACAAAAACCCATCCATTGTCTACTGGATCCTCATCAGAATCATCAGTCACACCTTCATCAGCAATGTAACAATATTTGTCTTTGTTCGTCTTAAATCTGTATCTCTGATATTTAGGATTAGGCTTGTATGTTCTTCTAGCTTCTTCTCTTAGTCTAGCATGTCTATCAGGGCATCTCGAAGCCATATGACCAATCTTATTGCAGTTAAAACATTTAAAGGGTGCTTTACCTTCATACTTACTTCCAACTAGACCTTTAGGCATTTTCCTTGCAAATAGTGCTTCAAGTTCTTCATTATCCTTCCTAGTTTCTTCAAGCTCTCTTGCATAAAAGGCTTTCCAATCTGATTTTTCAAATGATGGAGCAGATAATGTTGATGCTTTAAGGCCAAATCTATCTTTATAGTAGCAATAGGACCAAATTCCTCAATTTCAAAAGCTGAAAGTTTTCCAATCAATGTATCCCTAGTTACTAATGTATTAGGCATTGTTCTCAACTCATTTATAGCAGTAACCTTCATTTTATATGCTAGTGGCAATCCTCTTAAGATTTTTGAAACAATTTCATCCTCACTCAAGGTTCCTCCACAAAATTTGATACCCAAAACAATTTCATTTACTCTTTCCATAAAAGTAGAAATTCTTTCATCTTATTCCATTTTTCAGATGTTCATACCTGACTTAGAAGCTTTCAAGTTTTGCAATCTTGACTATGGAATCTCCTTCATTCAGTGTTTCCAAATGATCCCAAATAGCTTTAGCAATAGACCTATCTGATAATCCCATGATTTGTTGATCTGATAATGTGCTTAAAAGTGCTTCTCTTGCTTTGCAATCATTCTCCTCAGCTTTAGCTAAGGTAGTTGGAGCAGTATACCCAGCTACAGCAGCAGTATAACCATTCTTTGTAACTTCCTAGATGTCTTTACCAATGCAATTCAGATGTGTCTCCATTCTGATCTTCCATATTTCATAGTTGGTTCCATCAAGTTTAGGATTGTCCTTCCTAAAATAACTAGTAGTCATTGGATCTCCTCAAGTTGTTAAACTTTTGCAAAAGAGGCCTAAGCTCTGATACCAATTGTTAGGTCTCAGAGACAACTGAGAGGGGGGGGGGTGAATCAGTTGTCAAATAAATTCAAACCAAAAAAAACTTAACCAAATTAATGCTTAATACCGGTAAACAAGTTAAGTATGCCGGTAGATAGTGTTAACAGTTAATTTCTATACTAGTAAAGATTAATGCATGAAATATAAACACAAAGTTATCCACAACACATAACACCAATATTTGTACGTGGAAACCCTGTAAGGGGAAAAACCACATTGGGAAACCTTACCCACAATCAGATGATACTACTACAGATAGTAAGTGTACATAAATGGGGTCTGCACATGCAGAAAGGCCAACAACCTAGAGCTCACTGCTCAAACACAAAAAGGGAGTCACACTGACTAAAGTTGGATGGTTAAATCCAATAAGAATGTACTGCACAAAATACCATCTTCATATGCTGGATTCAGTACCGGTGTAATGCTGATATGCTTCTACAAAAACCTAGCTTCACCTTCAAATGATGTCTTCATGTATAGCTCTGCTTAATCTCGCATGTACCTTCTCACAATTCTTTTTTGCATTCCACATTCGATCTTACAAATAAGATCTTACATTTATACCATAACCTAAGACTAATTTTAGTAGGTCGGCTCTACAAGATATTACAATAAAAATATTTTACAAGCAATATAATATCCGATGCAATAACTAATTAAACAATATGGCTTAATGCATTTACAACAATAATAAATCATCTCCATAGTGTGCCATGCTGATCTGGAAAAGATAAACCTGTCGGTGTAACCCTAGGTAACCCTGGACCTAATTGCTGGTAAAAGCAAATATGCAAATATGAATATAACAATGATTAATTCTTCAAAACAAAGTGTCCACACGATGTCTTCGACATTACCAAGTGTCTTCCATATCATTCCAAGTGCCGGTGATCATTATGTCCTGCCGGTGAACCATATACTAGTAACTGTGCAATAGTTACTTGTTTGCCGGTGAATGCTGTTGGATCTCCAAAGTGCTAGCGTTTTAGTAGATGTTGACATCAATGACAAAACCATACCAAAATACCAACACCATACAATCATATGATGACAATTTTGTAGTACAAATGCCAAAAATATGCTTGGATAAGAGCTAGGAGAAAACACAATAAGGCAATCACTCAAAAAGGAGTTACAATTTATGACACTACACCAGCCAATGATAAAAATTGTCAATTCTAGTTATCTAGTTTTTTATCAATCTTACCTTTAATGCAAAATAACCTAGATATTTTTTCTATGCAAGTATTCTAATAATTTAATCCTCATAATGTGGATTGTTAGTAAATCATAGCTCTAATACACAAGGAATCTAGATATCTTCGAATCATCTAAAATAAAAATATGATACATCTGTAATAGATATAAAAAGAAGATTTTCAAATAAAATATTTTTCTCTTCCACCACAATAAAAATGTAATATGCCCCATCAACTTCACTTTCTATTAGGTGGGAGATCCTTCCTTTATTATGTATCACTCACCAATAATGAATAATGCCTGAATTTCTATGTCTTTCTCTGTTGTTAATAATTATCACTGGACTAAATAAGTGAAGTGTATCCATCCTTTGAACAATGAGACCAACTTGATATATGGTTTTGTTACTATTCTTAATTTTTATCTCTCTCAAAATCTATGAATGAATATAGCAGGTAGATTTTTTAACCTTATCATAGTCATAATAATTATCATCATAATAACTATACTTATACATAAAATAACGAATGGAAAAACATATGATTATACTTTAAAAATTATATCAACAAGATCTTTATTTTTAAACCAAACTTAATGACCTTTTTCAAAGTAAAAATAATCTTTAAATGTTTCTAAAAATGACTGTGCAAAAATTTAGTGTCCCTATCAAAATATTAGTTATTTTGAATTAATGATGCTCTCTGTTCTTGCCCTCAGGGTTTAGGGTTTGAGATTTACGTATATTCGAGTAAGTATTTTATTCAAAACCCAAAGCTTGTTATATTTTTCCATTACCTTTTTTACTTAAAAGTGAGGGCCATTTTCATCATCAAAGGGACCATGTTTCCTTTCCTAGGCATTATTTCTTTTGTCGACCTCATATGTTTTTCCTAAGTCTGCGTTATTTTCCTATGGTCGGGCCCTTTTGATATTTTTAGTGGGCGTTGACAAATTTTCCTAAGTTCGGCCTTAATATTTCGGCCGATGTCTCTATGATTAACTATCGAGCTACTTAAAGTTCAATATTTATTTGCACGTGCATCAAGTGGAGGATGATATTTTAACCCAAGCAAAAAGGTGCTCGAAGGTTAGAGACAAATGTTAGGCAGTCATTGTGGCTGACACGTAAAGAGAGAACATATCTGATGGCCCTCGCAATCCCTCGAAGGAAGATGCAGGGAATCACAAGATGATGCTACATGTCCCAGGTAGACCGAGTAAGTTTGACAGTGGGGCTGCTGATAGAGTTGAGTTGGAAGGTGATTTGGCAATGCTTAGTTAGGTTTTCGATGGACCCACTTGCCACATTAGAAGGTCAATATCAAATTGATTGATGGTGATCGTATGATGCACCAGGCTGGATAGGATCCATGGTGTAAATTTAGAATGTATTTCAAAAGGGTGAATCAGGCTACTTGCTTATCACTCACATGGGAAAATAAAGGCAAAAAGAACTAAGCTTGTTGACATGGGATAAAGGAAGAAAAGTTGAGACATATGGATGCCAACTAATTTTCAAAAGACCCATTCAAAAGGTTGTTTTTTGGATTGAGTTGCATTAACAAGAAAAACTGGCAGTTCCAAGAGAGCCATCTCAGCAAGTTTGATTGCCACCACAATGAGAAGTTAGGATTTTTTAGAGGCATAAAGGGATAAGGATTATTTTTGAGTTGGAAATGGAATGATCAAGGTCATGTCAACAAGATTAGAGGATGCATATTGTCAAGGATTCTCAGTAAGATAAATCAAGGAACTATCTCTAAGAATAATTCAAAAGATAATGACTCAGTGTCCAAAAAGGGATTCTGAAGTTGAATTTTTGCAGTCAAGGAACAACAAAATAAAAAAAAACCATTCACATAAGGTGAGCCTCATTAGAATCACAAGCAGTGTTATAGGCTTGTGACAAGTGTCTCATCTAGCCCGAAGCTTGTTTGCTCCCTTGTTTCTATAAAAGGGAATTGAAGGCCATGAGTCTGGGTCCATAAATTTTGGTGGAAAATTTTGTTCCAGTTTCTTGGTCATGTATAGTGAGTCTAAGTGAAGGGAGAAAGCTATAAAAGTCATTTACAAAGCAAATAGAGTGAGTCTAGGGTCATATTTTATGCAGGTTCTTGAAGGAGTTATATGTAAAATGTTTACGCATATTATTGTTTACTGAAGACATCTCATGCTCCAAATATGGTTGAGGATCACTAAGAACTATCCATTATGTAGCATTCTCCCTCTTTGTCGAGCCCTTTTAAGTGATATTATTTGCTTGGTTTTAATGTCATTTAACAAAATGGTGCAGAGGTCACAAATACATTAAGGGATCACCCTCCTGGGTTTCGCAGAGTGCAAAGTGTAGAAGGGTTTGCAGACCCTTGTCAGTTGATCCAAGATCTTGAGGATTTTAATAGTCAGAGTTGGCTTCTCCACAGATATTTAGAAGAATCAACTTGGTCCCTACCTTGCTGCAGTGTAAACCCCTTTTGGGGAACCAATAAAATGGCGACTCTGATGGGGACTGCATAGAGTCATGAGCTCGTTAAGTCCATCTCCTTGCCAGTTGAGTCAATTCTCATAAATGTTGCCTAAGAATATATTGTAATTCATCTTTTAATGTAGGTTTTGTCTAGTTTTGTCCATTTTTCATGATTATTCCCTAATACCTCACAAATTATGAGTGGTGACTCTGAGATCTTTGTACCAATGTGCATTATTAGAAAAAGGAACTAAGAAGAACCAAATAATTTGCAGTAGAGATGAAGCAAGTTTGAGCTCTTATGATGAAGTACCCTAACAAGTTGAGGAAAGAATTCATGTGACGAAAGAGGAGTTGTAGGGCTGGTTTTTTAGTAGGTTTGACCTGAGAAGAAATTCTAGCCGTTCAAATATTTATCCTCTACAAAGAGGTGGTGACTCTACCAAAAGAACCTAATGAGGATGTGAATATAGTTTCAGATCAGCCAGAAAGATGATGTCCAACCACTACAATACCTCCAATACCTCCAGGTATTTTGGTTTTCATAAGTCAAATATATTTCCATGAAAGGCATTCGTAGAAAATGTTTCCCTAATAAGTGAGTTATGCACTAAGAAAGGGAATAATAGTGACTATTTTACATACTTCTGAGATATAATTTTCAGATTGTGTATGAAGTATGTTAAGTTATGCATTGTAATATTTAATGATTATGATATTAAAAAATATAGGGAAATGAGTAAGAAAATGTAGTGTTTCCTATAAATTCCTAAGAAATATTATGTAAAAATGCAATGTCTGCAACCCTTGTCAAGTAAAAACAAAATGTTTTCCATTGAAAGATATAGACCATTAAGTTTTAATGATATTCAAATTTTCCCAAACCCCGTTCCTACTGAGGCTAGGGAACATTTACCAAATTTCAATGGGAAAGCTCAGAATCAGCATGTCAGCATCTGCAGGAATTTTCTGATTTGATGGGAGATCTTGAGATAAGTTAGGTAGATGTTTTCATGAATCTTTTTTTTCAATCTCTGAAAGAAGATGCTAGAGATTGGTTTTCATATTTGCCAGCATGCTCTATATCTTCATGGAGCAATTTGGTGAGATTCAATCCAAGTTCAACTATACAAGGATTCATGGGTATTAGAAAGGAAAAAGATGAGCTGGTCCCTATTTGCAATCTTAGATTCACAGGAAAATTGGATGAGATTGCGAGTGTTTATAGGCCCACTGCTGCAGTATGTTTTTTGTTTACCTAGCTGCATTTTATGAGGAAGTGAGATATTTACTAAAAGATGAGGATCCTAAAACCTTGCATCAGGCTTATAGGACAACAATGGATATTGAGAACATCTTGAAATATGGAATCCCTAAGGGTTATCTAGCTGCAAGAGTTTGCTACCCTAAGACACCAGATGTTGAAGAAAGGTGTGAGCCAAGAGGTGAAGATTAGTGTCAAAGCATTTACATCCCTACTAATCACACTAACCATGTTATGACTTATAATTCAAACAAAAAAGTGAGTGAAGGGAACTTGTCCCAGATAGTGGTTACTCCTCACGCTAGTAAAGATAAGGCTAGTGAGAAATTATATAACACAACTGGTACATAGATGGAGATAATTTCAGTTGCAACACCATGTGAAAGAACTATTAGTTGTTTCAGTGAGGATGCCACATAAAAGGTCCATCTGTAGTCTTTTGGTTTAGTTGAATCTAGTAGCTTGTGTAGACACTCAAAATTGTCATGTCTAATTAAATAAATATTTTATTTATTTAATTATCTAAGCCTAATTCTTCTATTAATTAAATAAATCTTTATTTATTTAATTAATTCATTTATCCTCTTCTAGCCTTATTTCTCATTTAAATAAATACATTTATTTATTTAAATTATCCCTTTCCTAAATTAAATAAATATTTTGTTTATTTAATTGTCCTACTTCTTCTATTAATTAAATAAATCTTTATTTATTTAATTAATTCATTATCCTTTTCCACACATGACACATGTCATTCATCTCTTATTTCCTACACTACCTACCTCTTTCATTATTTTGGTATTTCTTATACCTACCCTCTAATCCTAGCCGACCTCTCTTTTTACACCTCTCAATCTTAACCCTCCATTTCTTATTGTGTCTTCTATTTAAGGAGATGCTTTCTTCAATGACAAACCCTAATGACTGATTTTGGAGGACTTGGCTACACTACAATTCTACTTGCAACCACATTCCGTTCTTTGTTGAGCTCTTGTGCATACAAAAAATCTGAGAGCAAGCATATCAAACAAGATCAATGGAGATAGGAAGAATGGAGATCAAAACCCTAGTGGACATGTGATGGTATAATCTTTGTGATTTTGAGTTATTTGCATTGTCTTAGGTTATCTTCATATGTTATGGTGGATCTTTGTTCATTGTTAGGCTAGGGTTTGGTGGTTGAATCCATTTTAGTCTTTCAATATTGTTGTTTATTGCTATCCATTTTCACCATATACATTTTGGCATGCGCGGTGGGACTCTTGTCCCTTTGCATTTAACATTTTTGTTGCAGATTTTGCATTTTTGAAGTTGCAGATCGGACGATTTCGACGACATTTTAGGTTTTTTTCCGTGTCTGCGAGTGTTCGGATCGCGTTTTTGTATTTCAGAGGCATCTGTGATATCTTGGATCGCGTCTGTGTTTCTGTCATTTTCTATTTTTGTAGGTTTCCGAAGTCGCGTCTGTGATTGCGAATCGCGTCTGTGCATCATCTTATCGCGTCTATAGCAGAAAGAGGCGTCTCTGTTCTTAGATCGCGTCTGAGAATCACAGAACCGCGTCTGTGTCGGACAGACGTGTCTATGTCTGGTATAACAGCGTCTGTGCATTCTATTTTGCAAATTTTTCAAGTTTTTCGATTCGGGTTTTCGGATTTTGTACTTAGGGTTCCAGATCTGGTTTATTTTTGGCTAACATTTTGCAGATCTAGCTAACCTGATTTGTGCAGCTTGCTTTGGAGGCAAATACGTTTTTGTTGAAGGCCCCTTTTCACAAAGTCTTTTTGGGTTTTCTAAAAATTTACCTAACTTGTGTGCTTGCAGGAAGGGGTTCTCATTTGAAACAACCCAAACTACTAACAATTTTGTTGCAGGGCCTTGGCTAGGGTTTTTGTAATTTTATTGTGTGCCTTGTTTTCATAGCTTAGCAAACACTTCAATTGGTGCACTAAAATTGAATCATTGTCTTTTGTGTCTTGAGCAATAGGCTCTTTTTGTTTACTCTTTAGAGGGCCTGTCTTCCCGTGTGGTCATTAGGACTACTAGTGAGAAGAGAATGACCCAAGTGGTAGCAAGGAAAACCCACCTCATCCAAACCACTATAATCAAATGTATTCATGGTGAAAACTATGAATAACGTGTGCTGATTAGTTCATACCGACACTATGTCTCCCCATAAACCCGTTTGATCAAATTTATTTGATCATTTGTAGGGCGTAACCCCTACCGGCTGGGAGCCTTCTGTATTTACAGAGATGAAAGTGCCGCATGTATGGCCACACGAGCGGATTCCCTTACTAGCACCTCATTGTTTTAGATGCCCAAATCCTTCTAGTTGTTGAGGCAGGAGGTCGGACCTCTGGTAGCGGCCCACACACATACGGTTCTTAGTAGAGATACAAAGTTCGCCATGGGGAGTTTTCATGGGGACTGATGCTTGGCTGACCCGAGAAGTGAGTGCCGAGGGTGGAGCCAGTGAGGTCAAGCATCTAAGTATCCACTCTGAATAGCGTAGCCTCGGGGGTAAAACCCCATGTGGGATCAACAATTATTGTCCTGGCCAGCCATAAGAATTGTGCTTGACTTATGATAAACATTCAAACAATCAAGACAAAACAACAAAACATTGTGTCTTTTGTGTCTTCAAGTGTATGCAAAAACTTTTTACATCAAACAACACACTTTTTGGAGTCTAAACAGTCTGCAAACATTGGGTCATCAACACTGTGTCCTCTTGTCACGAAAAACAGTCGAAAAATCAGATTTGGTCACAGCAAAACAAATTCACAGATAGGAAAGATTGCACTAAGGTTACAGAAACGCGTCTGTGTCTGTTAAAACCGCGTCTGTGTCGGAAAAACGCGTCTGTGAAGTACAGAATAGCGTCTGTGTTTTTATCAGCGTCTGTGTCGAACAGAGACATGTCTGTGTCTGGGAATCGCATCTGTGAAGTATACAGGCACGTCTGTGTCCACAATTGCAAAAAACTGTTACAGTCCCAGCAAACATCAACAGGAAAATCTCAGAATCACGTCTGCGTCAAACAGAGTAGCGTCTGTGTCTTAAAACCGCGTCTGTGAAGTATACAGAGGCGTCTATGTCAGGATTTGAAAAGTTTAACAGTCAAGCAAACAAAGAAAATCAGTTTCGGCATACTTGAGCTTCCTAGGTTGTCTCTTCAGGTTTCATCTAGCATTCAGCCTGTTCTAAGGTCTTACACAGTCCATCATTGCTTCATACCTCATTTTACATTCATACTTGTCTAAACTTGAGTCAAAAGGTCACTTGCTTGTCCTCATCATACTTGGTCAACACACTACATACTACTACACTTTGCTAAGTGGTCCCTCATCAAGGTTTCTTACCTTTGGGTCTCATTTGGTCTTACTTAGAGTCAAGGTCAGCTTACCTCATCAAGAGAAACTATCCTCTCTTTGGAAGTCACACCTACTCTACTACATACATACTTGGTCTTACACTTTGGACATTGCAAGTACACCTCGAGATTCATTTACATTTCATACAACTCTTGGTCTTACATACTCTTGTCATTTTCGTCTAGTCTCTCACATATTGCTAAACACCTAGTTCATGGTTGAAACCCGTCTTCAAAAATCTAGGAGAATAGTCAAAGAAGCTCAAAAATCCATAAACATGAGTTCTTATGAGTATGACAATGATGTCTTCTACAATCCTGAGCACACTACATTACCAGACATGAATGTTTATAGACACAATCCTAATGTGGAAAGCGCAAACACTATAAACAACAATGCTACACTCAATGATAATGTGGACAATTCGTCAATACTATCAGCAGACATACAAGAATCTATAATGGATCCTCAATTCAATAGATTGGTTGAAGAGATAATGAGGAGAGATCGTCAATACTTTCTAAACATGATGGCACAAAGTGGAGCCAAAATACCGCATGATTTTGACTTATCTCAACTTATGGAAAGTAGACCTTCACAACAAACTCAACTTAATAGTGGAGGACCAAATAATATGATGCCAGAGTCACCATCAGTTTTGCTTCAAAAACCAGCAATCCCACATACACCAGCTCGAATATATGATACTTACACCCAAAGACCATCATGGAGGCCTTATGTTCAAACACATGCTCAAGATATGGGTCAATTAAGACAAGTGGATACACAAGGACATCCTCAAAATTTTGACACAAGGAGACCTCATGTCAAAATTGGGGGCAACACAATGGAAAATGAAAGGCCTATTGAATATGGTTTATACACACAAAACAGATATGGGGTCCCTCAACAAGAAATTATGCCAAGTGCTCCATATATGTCGCAACAATATAGACCTCCATATGGACATGTCTACGATCAGTATCATCCATATATGCAACAAGTTCCTCCTCAAATGGGTGTTTCAAACATGGGATATGCTACAAGAAATCCATCTCCTCCCAAAAATAATTTGGAGCAACAAATTAGAGATCTACAAAAGAAAGTGGAAGACATGGGCACATCAAAACCCACATATACTATGAGAGATATATGCCCTTATCCCTTTGATAAGAGCATTCCAATGCCTCCGTTTCCTCCACACTTTGCAATGCCGAAATTTGACAAATATAGAGGGAGAGGAGACCCCAAGGCACATATAAGACAATTCTTCACAGCTTGCATTGAGGTAGCCGCAGAAGAAACATACTTGATGAGGTTGTTCCCACAGAGCTTAGGAGATCAAGCGATGGAATGGTTTTCTCAATTACCTCCTGGTATTAAGTCATGGGGCGACTTAGCAGAAGCATTCATTCAGCATTTTTCTTACAACATTGAAACAGATGTCTCAGTTACTACCTTGTGCAATACGAAACAAAAAGAAGGAGAATCTTTTGCGTCATTTTTACAAAGATGGAGAAACTTAGCTAGCAGATGCTCTTGTGAGATCCCGCAAAAACAAATGGTGGAAATGTTCACACAAAATGTTAACAAGGCTATTGGCTATGATCTCAGAAAAGCTTGTTTGTCTACATTTAAGGATGTCATTGAAAAGGGCCTAGCAACAGAAAAGGTCTTGATTGAACAAGGAGTTATCAAACTATTCAAAGAAAACAAAGAGGACTTTAAGGGAAAGGACAAACCAAAATTTTGGAACAAGAACAAGAACACAGTTAATGATGGTGTTGTTGATGCCAACACAGTGAGACCAAAGTTCATCTTTTCTGGATCAAGTTCTACCAACAATCAAGTGAACAATCAAACGGCTGCTAAACCACGAAGGAAATATACTCCATTGGGAGAACCACTTGAATCAGTATTCAAAAAGCTTGTAGCAAACAAAGTGATCACGGTCCCAGAGTTTCCTCCATATGAACCAAAGGTCAAACCGAATTGGTGGAATGATGATGAATATTGCGAATTTCATAAGAGTAAGGGTCACAAGACAGGTAATTGCCATCGATTGAAAAACATTGTACAAGATCTCATTGACAGAGGAGATATTGAGATTGAGGGACATTCATCTAACCAAGAGCATGAGGTGTTTAAGGAACCATTCCCAAAACATGACAAGGGAAAAGGCAAAGTCACAGATGATCAAGCCAATTACACTAGAGCATCTTACAATTATGATTCCACTATTAATCACATCTCAATGGACAATCATATCTCTACCATTACTATCAAAAATAAAAATCCTGAGAATTCTTCTCAGAGACCCAAAATTGTCCTAAAGGGTGTGGGATCTTCATCCGAAGCTACCTCTGAATGTCATGTTACAACCCGTCGAGGTAAGATCACATTGCCAGGTGCCTCCACTAAGAATACCAATCCTTTATCTACCAAGCCTGAGTATGACCTTGTAGAGCAATTAGGGAAAACACCCGCACTCATCTCTATTCTTGAGCTCTTACGCATATCTCCTGCACATAAAGCTATCCTTGATAAAACCTTGAGAGATACTGCTGTCCCTACTGATCTGAACGTGGACCAATTTCAAGCCATGGTGGGATACCTATCCGTTCCACACTCCCTCACATTCACAGAAGCCGATGACGCCTCCATAAGTCAGCCTCATAATGCACCTCTACATATTGAAGCCTTCATACATAAACACCGAATAAAACGAGTCCTGATAGATGGAGGAGCAGGTCTTAATATTTGTACATTGAGCACCATCAGACAATTGGGATATTCTGACAAAGCTGTGAATTCTATGAACCAAATCACTATTAAGGCTTATGATGATGAAGAGCGTTCGTCCAAGGGCACGGTCATCTTACCACTAAGAATAGGGCCAGTCACGAAGGACGTGGTTTGTCAAGTCCTGGATCTAGACCTCACGTATAACATATTACTAGGACGTCCATGGATTCATGAAATGAGGGCAGTCCCATCAACGTACCATCAGTGCATAAAGTTTCCTCATAATGGAGTCGAGGTAACGGTCAATGGTGATCCAAATCCATTCATATATTGCAATAACTTGAGATCACATACTGAGACTATCATTCCTAGCAATCGTGAGGCTACTCCTTCTTCAGCATATATTGATCCTGAGTCATTAAAGCCCTCGACATCCAAACAAGGTGAACTTAGAGCCAAGTTTCAAGACAAAGGCATGGGAGAATACACTCTGAATCAAACAATGTTCTTACGACAAGTCATGAACTCCCCCAAGGAATATGGGAGGCCACATCCTAATAAGCAAATCTCTATCATGCTCCTCAAATGGGATCCTACCGTCTTTCAAAAATTGGGGCGAACTAGAGGAAGAAAATTTATATAAAATGCTATATAAGGACGCTGAAGATGATACACATGATCAAATTATAATACCCTGTGAAAACTATGGTAAAGGTTTCAAAATTCTGCAGAGATTCGGGTATGATGGAAAAAGCCCTCTCGGACTACGCAAAGAAGGTGTCATGGAGCCTTTACAACCTGAGCTAACTACAAGAAGGGAACGCTCCAAGGGGCTTGGTTTTCTAAATCCCAAGATTCACAATAAAAGAACAAAACAGATATGGCAAGTCAAAGTGGCTGAAGTTCAACAAGAGGATAATTATTCCACAGACTCCAATGAGTGGGAATGGGGTTCAGACAAATCCTCCAGCGACTATGAACTCAATGAGACATTTAGAGAGCCAAATGAACCTACAGAGGAGGAGGAGTTTTACAAGAAATTCAGAGTTGGTCAAGAACCGACCCATAAGGATCCCGCACAAGCTTCGTTTCAGGGCCCTAGGTCAGGATCACATAGGATGAGGACACCTGTCCCTGAGGGTGCTACTAGTGATGATAATTTGGACTCACTCACGATCGACACTGATGAGGAGAGTGCCATTGACGACCTCGATGACTACCTTGACATACCTGAATATAACCACATCTTCACTATTAGCCTTGCGGACTCTAAAAACACTAAAGACCTTCCCCTCGTTCACCCCCAACTCATTGATTGGGATCAGGATGGACCACCATAGTTTGATACATTTCAAAATGATGAAGCTATTGTTGATTATCTTAGCATTCGCGATGATCTTCCTCTTGGAGACCATAAAGCAGGATATGCCATAGAGCTTAATAACATGGCATACTTTGGTGAGGGTGTCAGGCCTTCTAGTCGCAAAAATGTGAAAATAAAAACAAAACAAGGGTCTTATGGCGAAAACCACACTGTGGCGCTCTCTGACTCTAAAAAAGTAAAAAGAAAGGACGTATCTGAGGGTGAAAACCTCTCTGAGGCGCCCGAAGATGGAAGGCTTGACATTCTCCCAGCATCATACGAGGAAAAATCATCCATGTTGGTAGAGGAGACTATAAAGACAAACATTGGTACAGCAGAGGTTCCACACAACATATTTTTGGCTCAATCATTGACAGAGGCCAAGAAAGCAAGGTTCATAAGCTTCTTTAAGGAACGACAAGTCAACTTCGCATGGTCTTATGCTGATATGCCTGGACTAGACCCCGATTTAGTAATGCATCATTTAACAGTCAAACCGGGGGCAAAACCTATAAAACAGAAATTGAGGAAAATGCATCCACAAGTGGCATTGCTAGTCAAGGCAGAACTGGAGAAATTATTGGATGTCGGATTCATACGCCCAATTGATTATCCTAAATGGATTTCCAACTTAGTACCTGTTAGTAAACCAGATCGCAGCATCCGAATATGTACAGACTTCAGGGATATCAACAAGGCTTGTCCGAAGGACGATTTCCCATTACCAAACATTGATTTAATTGTTGATCTCACAGCAGGCCATGAGATGTTATCTTTAATGGACGGATTTTCTGGATATAATCAGATCAGGATTGCACCTGAAGATCAACATAAAACATCATTCACTTGTCCATGGGGAACCTTCTGTTGGAATGTCATGCCCTTTGGGCTGAAAAATGCAGGTGCCACGTATCAACGAGCCATGACTACTATCTTCCATGATCTCATGCATGTAACGGTGGAAGATTATGTTGACGACCTTTTGGTTAAATCAATAGATAGAAATACACACTTGGATATACTTTCAGTTACTTTTGATAGGCTGGAAAAATACAAGGTAAGATTAAACCCAAAGAAATGTGTCTTTGGAGTAACCTCCGGGAAGCTCCTAGGATTCATTGTGTCTAAAAGAGGAATAGAAGCTGATCCAGCAAAAGTCAAGGCTATCTTGGACATGCCGCCACCCAAGAATATCAGTCAACTTCGGTCTTTACAAGGGAGACTCCAGTCCATACGAAGATTCATAGCACAACTTGTAGATAAGTGCAATCCTTTCCAGCACCTGCTACACAAAAACATTAAGTTCAAATGGGATGAGAACTGTCAACAGGCTTTTCAGGCACTTAAAGACTATCTTTTGAACCCGCCAGTTTTGATGCCACCAATTCAAGATCAACCATTGCTACTTTACATATCAGCTACTCCAACAGCACTGGGGGCACTCCTAGCACAGCAAATACCTGACGGCAAGGAAAAAGCAGTCTACTATATCAGTCGCACATTGGTGGGATATGAGCTGAACTACACACCAATTGAGCGTGCATGTCTCGCTGTGGTCTTTGCTTCACAAAAATTACGACATTACATGCTTACTCACAAGACCAAGTTGATTGCCAGAATTGATCCACTAAAATATCTTCTCAACAAAGCTACACTTACTGGGCGGCTGGCCAAGTGGGTAATGATTTTGAGTGAATTCGACATTGAATACGTGGACAGAAAAGCCATAAAAGGACAAGCCATTGCAGATCAATTGGCAGATGCTCCCATGATAGATGATGTTCCTCTACAGTCAGAATTTCCAGATGAGTCCATTCTAACAATATCACCTGCAAAGCCATGGCAACTATACTTTGATGGCTCATACACACAGCATGGGGCAGGAGCGGGTATACTCTTTATAACTCCCCAAGGTGATTCTATACCAAAGTCATACCGCTTATCATTTCCTTGCACCAACAATATAGCGGAATACGAGGCATTAACAACGGGGCTAAGAATTGCAGTTCAGTGGAAGATCCAAGAACTTCGTGTTTTTGGGGATTCTCAACTTGTCATCCGTCAAGCAACTGATGATTATCAAACAAAAGATGAAAAGCTAATGCCTTACAAACAACTGGTAGATGATCTGAAACAGCACTTTGCAAAGATAGAGTTTGAGCAGATACCAAGAGAACAGAATCGTGTTGCTGATGCCATGGCTACAATTGCTTCGCTCATTGATCTGCCGCAAAATGAGACCTGCTATGAGTTCCTGGTTGACAACCTGCTGATTCCATCATATGAGATCACTCCTACGGAAATGATATGTGTTGTTGGTCCTGAATCCCAGTTATATGGTTCCATATTCACATACCTTCACGACAATATCTTACCTCCCGATCTATCGAACAACCAACGCCGCACTTTCATTCGCCAATCCTCCCGATACGTTATCCTAGCTGATATCCTATACCGACGAGGTCTAGATGGCACCCTTCTTAGATGTTTAGAGAGTGATGAAGCTCAGATTGCGTTACGAGAAGTACACGAAGGGATATGTGGTCCGCATACTAGTGGTCCTACCTTGGCCAAGAAACTCATCAGGACTGGATACTACTGGCCTACTATGGAAAAAGATGCATATCAGTTTGTCAAGAAGTGTAAGTAGTGTCAAATTCATGGAGACCTTATACATGCACCAGCACAGGAACTACAGCCACTGGCATCTCCTTGGCCCTTTTCTCAGTGGGGACTCGATCTCATAGGCAAGATTCACCCTCCTTCTTCCAATGGACATAAATTCATTATCACAGCCACAGAATATTTCACAAAGTGGATTGAAGCCGTGCCTCTCACACAAGTTACTGGGAAACAAATCGCTACTTTCATCCTAAACTACATCATTTGCCGATACGGGATTCCTACTTCCATTATCACCGATAACGGGCATCCTTTCAAGAACCAGGATGTTCGTGAACTCTGTGAGTGCTTCCATATCTCTCATCGTTTCTCCACACCATATTACCCCCAAGGTAATGGCCAAGCTGAGGCATCTAACAAAACAATTCTCAAAATACTTAAAAAGACAGTTGACGACGCTGGCCGTAACTGGCATGTCCAACTCAATCCAGCACTTTGGGCCTATCGTACCAGTGTCCGCACACCTACAGGAGCTACACCCTACTCACTTGTCTACAGTGCTGAAGCCATCTTGCCTATTGAGGTCGAGTTACCTTCTTTACGGGTCTCCTTGAGAAACATAATCAACGATGAAGACTACAGGGTCTCTCGCTTACAAGAACTAGAACTGCTGGAGGAACGACGACACACTGCTTTTAATCATCTCAAGGCTTACCAACAACGAATGAGTCGCAGTTACAATCACAAGGTCAAGCCTCGCACATTTGAGGTAGGTGACTTAGTCCTTAGAGAGAACCCCAAGAATCAGCAAGACAGAGATAAGAAGGGCAAATTTGAACCCAACTGGCTTGGTCCTTACATCATTACAGCAGCATATGGATCTAGGGCATATCAGCTCTCAACTACAGAAGGTGAATCCTTGGAGGATCCTATCAACAGCATGCACCTTCGCAGGTTCTACACATAGCTTTTCAGAGCATCCTAATTCAAAAATACAAAAAAAAATCAAAAATTTTCAAAAATACAAAAAAATTATAAAAACAAAAAAATCGTTACTCGGTGAAAACCTGGCAAACAGGCGCCTTGTGACAACAAAAAAATTGAAAAATTGAAAAAAATAAAGAGAAATAATTTCGTCCAACGGTGAAAACCACTTCGGTGGCGCCCTGGGCAAGTACCATGGTGAAAACTGGGTTCCCAGCGCCATGCGTAGAGACATTGCTCCTCCCTCCTTCAGGATTCACTTTCATCCTTTCACTTCGCACACACTCACAACCTATTCACTCACAATAAACTTGCCCATTCCCATCATGGCTTGTTATTGATCTACCTAAGATTGGTTAGCCATCCATAACCCTCCCTTTTCCATCCATAATAAATCAGATCCTATCTGTGACTACGGCCAATTCCTACGTCTAGTAATGGATGTGAAACTGAGAACATCACATGTTTCGAGGAGTACAGTTTCTTTCAGCTTTCTTCAGTCTGTCCACGCACAATCCGCAATAAATCAGCATTTGCATCATAGATCCGCAATAAAGTTCCATATTCTCTGCAATAAAGTATCAGTTTCATGGATTCAGTCAGTTTCAGATGAGACACAGCAGCAACAATGGGCTTCAACAAATCGAATCTTTCAACAGACTCGGACAACATTATGGTTCAGTGCTATCTATCCTTTTTGTGAAAGTGAACATTGTGACCACAATCGAATAAGACTTAAACAAGTGACAAGAGACACTAAACTTGAGGACTACAGTGGATGTTGGTGTCGAGTCTTGGTTTTCTTTTGATTTTATCTTTTGGTGACATGTCTTTTAGCTTTTCCAGGATGTCTTTGACTAGAGATTCTATCTCCAGGATGTCTTTGACTAGAAAGGCGAGGATGGGGTATCGTCACCTATTTGCATTTGCTGTCTGTGGATTGTCTTTTAGTAATGCTATGACTTGTCCAAGGATATGAGGACACTGTGAGTCTAGTATGAACTGGGGCATTCCTTGTTTGTGACTATCTTATCTCCATGCAAACAGGTACAATGACTTTCTGGGCCGAACAAATGCCTCGATTGTCATAACCTGTTCTGCCATAATAAAGCTCAATGATGATAACGCACAAGAAGCTCTTTCACGTTCATATCTTTTGTCTTCCATCCCCCTTTCTTGATTGACTTCCATTGTCCTTCTCGAGTCTGCGTAGCCCGCTATCACATGACTGAGTATAATGACACACCAAAAAACATTTGCATTTCATGTAGTTGCACCTGCATCACCACATATAAGCATTTCATACATACATATAGATATCACAATTGCATCACATCCTGCATACAACACCTGTTAGCACATCTCACATTTTCATTAAGTAAATAATCATTTGCATTATCATATTCATTTGCATTACATACATTTACATTTGCATCATGCATCACATATACAACATAAAAGAACAAAGATGTATTGCATTGCATCATATAAGCATCTATATCATAAAACAGGTATCACATAAGAACATTTCATCACATAGGTACACATGCATATAGCTACCGCAAAAATGAATCATCTCATATATAATCAAATGTGTCATAATACAATGATGTCAAAAGAATCATATGGCTACAAAAGAATCACCCGCAGGTGTCTACAATACAATAATGGTACATATACTGATACAATGGGAGCCCACTATAGCTATGAGGAAATCCCTCCCTCGGAGCCGCCTCGCCTCGACGGAGTCTAAGCTGTAGATGGACCCGCCCCAGGATCCCCCTGTCTCTCTGGTGGTGGTGGAGGCCCCATGACCCCACCGCTGGATGCCTGTCTCCTGCGGCTCCCTCCCGTAGCCGTCGCTGTGCGCGACGATCTATGGAAGCTCCTAGCCCGCTGATCTGCTGGCACGACTGCATAGTATAGATCCCTCCAGTAGGCGATCTCCTCTCCAGCTCGCAAAACATATGCGTAGCCTGCCCCTGCATCCTCTGCTGCCGGCCTACCTGCCCTCAGAGCTGTCTCGGCCTCTGTGTATCTCTGGATGGCCTGATCCCTCTCCCGCTCTGTGTCTCGGACCCTGATCCTGAGGCGGTTCCTCTCTCGAACCAAATCCTCAATCTCATCTGCCTGGCCCTGGCAGATCTCCCGCAGCCTCACCACCTCATCCTCCTCAAAGTCTCCGCTCTCCGTCCCTGCCTGTGGCTCCTCCTCTACAGGTGCCTGTCCCTGTGCCTCTTCCTGCACCTATCCCTGTGCCTGTATAGGTACTTGTGGCTGTACCTGTCTCTGTCCCTCTGGCTGCACCTGTCTCTGTCCCTTTCTGGGACCCTGTGCTGCTGGCACCTGTAGGGGCAGTCCACCCCGTCCTCTCACCACTGGAGCTGCTCTCTCCTGTCCTCCCTCCCTCCGAGGTGCTACCCGTCTCTCTCCCACCACTCCCCTCTGCCTCCGCCGGCCCCTACCTCCATCCCCTCCTCCATCATCATCCTCTCCTCCACCCTCTCCATCCACTGGCTCTGCTGGATCTGTCAATCTAGGAAATGGATGCTCTGCCCAGTACGCAGAGTACTCTGCGTCCATCCCTGCATCATCTACCTCTGGCCACATGTCCCATGGCATCGGCATCATCTCCGCTAGCTGCATCACTGCCTGATCATATGATAGCAGTGGGCCAAACTGCACCTGATCTCTGACCGTCCGGGCATACATGCCCAAGCCTCATGGCATCCGCTGGATCCGCCCGAACTGCCTGCATACCCTGTCCACCAGCTGTCTCTCTAATATATAGGGCGTCCGCCCAATCAGGTACCTACTCCGGAAGGTGTAGGGCAGCTCCACTGCATCATCCTCCCACTCCTCGCATCCTAGATACGGCCTCCAGATCACCATGTCAATATCATCAATAACTCTCCTCCAGTGCTCCAATCTCCCAATCCGAGGCTGGGATGTAATCATGGCATACAGGTGCACAAAACTCTGTCCCTGTCCTCTGCCTCTGAAGTGAATCGGCCGTGTGATGGGAAGGTGCTCATAGGCCCACACCTGCAAGAGAGTCATGCCGCAACCCAAACCCACTGATCCGTGGTATACAAACTGATGCAGCTCATAATACAAATGTGCTAGGACACATGGCCCCCATGCATACCTAGTGTGCTCTGCCATCAGCGTCTCCAAGGCCCCTCCCCAGCCCACTGCCAATCCTCGTGTGGCCCTGTCTGGACACAAATATCCACTGATGACTCCCCCAACAACTGCCGGCAATGCTAATCCTGTGGCAGTCATGGTGTCCCAGGCTACATGACCTGCTCGCATCTCCAACTCAGGATCCTGAAAAACCCGTCTCAATGCCTCCCTGTCACCGTCACGGTCGTAGGGAATCAACTCTCCATCAATAGGAACATGTAGAATCCTATATACATCCTCTAATGTCACTGTCATCTCACCCATCGGCAGGTGAAACGTGCATGTCTCTGAGTGCCATCTCTCGGCCAACGCAGTCAGCAACCCCATGTTTGCCCGAAACTCGGGCACATAGAGCATATGTGTGAGACCCATCTCCTCAATGGAAATCATGTCCTGGATCGACAACTCTGGTCGCAGTCTCTGAGTCGATGGGAATCTCTCCCGTGACTCCAACATCGGCAAATACTCCTGCAATCAAGCAACTCAATCATGTCAGTTATTGTGGCATTCACTGTTTATCACAAAATGCTACTCGCTACCTAAATGCATCTGGTTATCTATCCTAGTGACACTCACTGTTCATCACAAAGTGTTGCTATCTACCCTAAGTAGTGCTCCCTGTTCATCACAAAGTACTACGTGTGTGACATTCCCTGTTCATCACAAAGTGTCACTCACATTTCGCACTCCCTGTTCATCACAAAGTGCTGTCTATCTTGGTGCTCCCTGTTCATCACAAAGTGCCTTGATCTATCCTAATCTTCCTAGAGGACCTACTTGAGTGTATCCTCTCAGCAGCTTATCCAATCGACAGCGTATGTTCATCACAGAACTGCCGATTTGACCTAAAAGACTAAAACCATGCATTTAAACACACAACCGCACTTTTTCAACACACACGCTCTTTTAACTCATAAACACGCTTATAGACTGCATACATGTGCCTCTGCAACACAAACGCGCTTTCTGAACACAAACGTTCCTATGCCAGACACAAACGCGACCAGGGAACACAGACGTCCCTACATGACATAAACGCTACTAAAAATCACAGACGCTGCTACATTTCACAAACGCGTCCGCATTCAACACAAACGCGGTTCCAGGCACAGACGCGCCTAGACCCGACACAGACGCGCCTGTTGGACACAGACGCGCCTGGCGCTGACACAGACGCGGTTGCGCATTTTTGCACTTTTAAACTATCCTATTCCTAGCGCATTTATTGCTCCTAAACATGCATTTATGACAAAACTCGAAATGCGTGAAAGTACGAGGAGGTTTTTGGGTACTTACCGGCTCTCCTGCATCGGCTGGTCGCTGGAATCGGCGGACACGGTCAAATCTATGAATGAATGCCATCGCTGCTGGCTGCTGCTGCTCTTTTCTCGCTCTGCACTGTGATCTTCTAAGGGTGTGGATGACAATGAGGATGTCTTTTTCCCGTGGTCTATCTTATAGCCTACCCTAGCCCTGGCCTTCATTTCCCGAGTCAGTATTCTTCATCCTGTGACTTTGTCACATTATCCACTCAGTCCATTCTATCCCATCTTTCTTATCGAGAGATTGTCTGCAATCTTTTCAGATATTTTCATCCAATCTCTCGAGGGGGCATATAATTCCCATCTTGGGGCAACTCTGTATCAGTTCATCTTATCTTCTTTGAAACAACGCGACAAGCCGCATTGTCTCAAAGAGGGGCAAAATGTAGACACTCAAAATTGTCATGTCTAATTAAATAAATATTTTATTTATTTAATTATCTAAGCCTAATTCTTCTATTAATTAAATAAATCTTTATTTATTTAATTAATTCATTTATCCTCTTCTAGCCTTATTTCTCATTTAAATAAATACATTTATTTATTTAAATTATCCCTTTCCTAAATTAAATAAATATTTTATTTATTTAATTGTCCTACTTCTTCTATTAATTAAATAAATCTTTATTTATTTAATTAATTCATTATCCTTTTCCACACATGACACATGTCATTCATCTCTTATTTCCTACACTACCTACCTCTTTCATTATTTTGGTATTTCTTATACCTACCCTCTAATCCTAGCCGACCTCTCTTTTTACACCTCTCAATCTTAACCCTCCATTTCTTATTGTGTCTTCTATTTAAGGAGATGCTTTCTTCAATGACAAACCCTAATGACTGATTTTGGAGGACTTGGCTACACTACAATTCTACTTGCAACCACATTCCGTTCTTTGTTGAGCTCTTGTGCATACAAAAAATCTGAGAGCAAGCATATCAAACAAGATCAATGGAGATAGGAAGAATGGAGATCAAAACCCTAGTGGACATGTGATGGTATAATCTTTGTGATTTTGAGTTATTTGCATTGTCTTAGGTTATCTTCATATGTTATGGTGGATCTTTGTTCATTGTTAGGCTAGGGTTTGGTGGTTGAATCCATTTTAGTCTTTCAATATTGTTGTTTATTGCTATCCATTTTCACCATATACAGCTTGTATAAAGGAGAATTAGAAAGTTATACATTTGATGAAGAAAATTTTGATGACATGAGTTCATTCTCCCAGGAATTGGTTATGTATGATGATGAAAACTTGAATAATGACATACCATTTTTGGTTGATGATGCTATTAAGCTAGAGAATTCCATGGTATGTTCCATTGAAGAAGGTATGATTAAGCCTATGCTTATGCCACATGAACTTATCCAGAGTGATGCCAGTGAAGAGTTAGTTCAGGTATATATGCCTAAAATAAATATTATAAGTAATAACACACTAGTTGTCCCATTACAAACTACTTTTCATGCAATGGATCAGATTGTTCCTCAATTTTCTAATCATGATATTTTTTTTGAAATAGCAAGAGTGGTAGGAGAAGATGAAGCTCAAAGGGGTCAAAATAGTGATGATGATCTTGCTGAAGCCTATGAGGATCATAAAATTGAATATTTTTGTTGTGAGGACTATAATGCTAAGAGTTGTTATAGCTCAGATTGTGATTCCTTTTTACCTAATGATTATGAATGTGAACTTGAGATGGGAAGTGGTTTCAATGAAACTTTTAATGCACTGTTTAATGAGGATGCAGATAGGGATCAACTAGTGCTTTGCCATAGTATTTTTAAGGAGGTTTTTCATCTGGTTTCTAATCATTTGTATGAAGAGACAATTGAGAATCCATACATCTTAAATGTTGAACAAGATGTGATTTTTGATTTGATGTTGATTAATGAAGGTGAATTTTCTCCTATCACTGGTTGTGATGGTAATGATGAAAACATTTTAGACTATTGTGAGCATAGTTTTTATGATGAGGGAATAATTCTTCAAACTAATCAAGGAATTATATTTGTCATTGCTAGTAGTGATGTGCAAGAAACCAAGAATTTTTTTTTAGTTTCATGCCAGTTGAGTGAGTATTTGATCAAAGGAGGCATGAATGATGTCAGGCACATGGTTAAATTATAGTTTACAAATATTTATGTATGTGGTCAGTATATATACAGTAATATTTTAAAGTTATTGATCTCAAATATAGATGAGAATCAGACTTCTGATAAGGGTAAATACTGGTGTTTCATTTTTTGTGGCCTTGGGCCATTAGTTATAGTCTGACTTTCCAAACTACAATGTAGGGTGCAGAGAAAAGTAGGTTGACTCTACCACCCAATGGAGATGTAGAAGTTTATCCAAACTTGTGGTGATAGTATGGAAACTGAGATATAGTTGAGGGTTGAAGCTTTGATGAAATGTAATGGAACTAGAAGAGAAGATAATATAAAAATACTAAACCTCAAATGCAGGTCATGAACTTGTATAAGAAGCAACTATAAGGAGTTTTCGAGTAAGGGATTTGGTCTTGATGTGGAAGGCTAGATTGGAAGACAAAGGGAAGCATGGTAAGTTTAATACCCTCTGGTTAGACCAATATTTGATTCAAAACAAGTGGGGAGAAGATTTTTATTTTCTCCAAGAAATGATAGATGAAATCCTTGAACTTCCTATTCATGAACAGTTCTCAGAATTTTACTTCTTTTGAAGTATTTCTTTTCCATGAGTAGTAGATTAGGCCTTGCACATATTAGAATAGGTTTCCTTTTCTGTTTGAGTTGCCCAGTCCAAGTGATTTCCTTTTGTTTTTTTCTACTTTTGTCTACTCCACCTAAGCATTTGGACTCTCACATCATCCCTAAGTGATGATTGTCCCCAACCAGAACCACTGATAGTCCTGAAGATGACTATGCAAAAATTTAGCATCCCTATCAAAATATTAGTCATTTTGAATTAATGATGCTCTCTATTCTTTCCCTCAAGGTTTAGGGTTTGAGGTTTATGTATATCCGAGTATGTCTTTTATTCAAAACCCAAAGCTTGTTATATTTCTTCATTACCTTTTTCCCTTAAAAGTGAGGGTCATTTTCATTGTCGAAGGGACCATGTTTCCTTTCCTAGGCACTATTTCTTTTGTCATCCTAAATTTTTTTCCTAAGTCTACATTCTTTTCCTATGGACGGGCCCCTTTGATATTTTTAGCGGGCGTTGATAGATTTTCCTAAGTCCAACCTTAATATTTCGGCTGATGTCTCTATGATTAATTATCGAGCTACTAAAAGTCCCATAAATTTGCGTATGCATCAAGTGGATGAGGATGTTTTAACCCAAGTAGAAAGGTGCTCGAAGGTTAGCAGAAAATGTTAGGTAGTCATTGTGGCTGACACATAAAGAGAAAACATATTTAATAGCCCTTGCAGTCCTGCGAAGGAAGATGTAGGGAAGTTAAAGATCATGACATCATGAGATGATGCCACATGTTCCAGGCATAGCGAGTAATTTTGATAGTGGGGCCACTGACAGAGTTGAGTTGGAAGGTGATTTGGTGATGCTTAGTTAGGTTTTTGAAGGACCCACTTTCAACATTTGAAGGTCAATATCAAATTGACTGATGGTGATCGTATGATGAACCAGGATAGATAAGATCTACGGTGTAAATTTAGAACACATTTCAAAAGGGTGAATCAGGCTACTTTCTTATCACTCTCACGGGAAAATAAAGGTAGAAAGAACTAAGCTTGTCAACATGGGATAAAGGAAAACAAGTTGAGACACATGAATGCCGACTGATTTTCAAAAGACCTGTTCAAAAGGTTGTTTTTGGGTCGAGTTGCATTTGTTGGTGTAAATGATTATTCATCTTGGATATTATTACACTATACTTAAGTTTACTTAGGTACATGCATTTAATAGTAGTTTGGGTATTAAACACTTGGGTGTTTGTGCCACATTGGGATAGTGTGTATAGGAGAATTTCCACCTTTTATGGTGTTGATCTTATCTTGTTGTTACATTCCACCTCATGTGGAATATTTTATTGTTTCTTCTACCTACCCACACCTATTTCCTACCTACCCTTGTTTCTTATCGAGCCACATGTCATGTTTGTGTTCTCACATATCCATATAGCCTTGCCTATATAAGCAGGCTCATCTACATTGTTTGTACAAACATACATACAATCATTGAACATCTTGTAATGATCTAGTTGATCATATTTTGCATCTTGAAAGAATATATTTTATTCCTATCATCTGTTTTGTTCTCGCTTATTTATGATTTCCATTTCCTCTAGATCTTGGCAAATTCTCACATGGTATCAGAGCCATTGAGTGTCATTGGTTTGTCAATTGAGAGAAATTTGATGCTATTTGAGGTTGTGTTTTTTGGAGCTTTCTATTGGAGTTTATTATTGAAGCTTTATGGGTAAAATTTGAGGTTACCATTGGATTGAGGAGGTCCAAAACAGTTGGTTTTGCCTTTTGTTTCATCCAAATCGGACTTTGGAGGCCAAATCTAGAGATATTTGAAGTTTGAAGTTGCGACGGAAATGTTCCAGATTTATAATTTTGTAGACAATTTTCAAATAGTGATATCTCACTCATCCAAACTCCTTTTTTTGAGAATTTTTTTTTTTGGGGGGTAGAATTTTGTGATCTATACAGTGGTGCAAGAGTTTTCTATTTTTCGGATAGAGGTTTTTCGGAAATCATGAAATCCCGATTTTTATAACTTTGGAGGCTTCGTTTGGGCTCATATGGACTCCTTTTTAGGTGCCGTCTTTTTTGAAAGTGCATAATTTTTCATCTACTTTCATAATAAACCATTAGTTTGCAGTGATTTTGAGTAGAAATTATACTTTCAGTATTTGGTCATTTTTGGCCTATTTGGTACTTGTATTTTGCTTGGATCTCAGTTTAGATCACTAGCAGTATTTGTTGAAGTCTCTTATATCTCATTTTGAGAAGTTGTAATCATTAAAATTATAGGTCCACTTTGCCATTATTTTCAATGATATTTTTATGGGGGGTCAGTTGTTCATTTATATCTCTTGGTGAAATTCCATTCGAAGGCATCTTTATCTGTAGTATTCTACAAAGCTTCTTTATTGGTGGCATCATTTTCATGTTTCCACATTTGAATATTTTATCATGATGTATGCTCTTTCTTGAGAAATGTTGTACTCGTACTATCATAAAGTGTCACACCTCTTTGTATCTTGTCATTGTTGACTATTTGATGTAATCCTCT
Organism: Cryptomeria japonica; assembly: GCF_030272615.1. Classification (NCBI taxonomy): domain Eukaryota; kingdom Viridiplantae; phylum Streptophyta; class Pinopsida; order Cupressales; family Cupressaceae; genus Cryptomeria; species Cryptomeria japonica. The sequence goes on from NC_081407.1 coordinate 921,539,713, forward strand.
TGTATACTTAGATTAGGAATATCTTGTGAGACTTGGTGCATGGATCCAGTTGAGACTTAGATTGTACACATTTGTGCATGGCTCTCATGAGACTTGGACTATACCAATATTTATGACATTTACGAGTATCCAGATGATGCTCAAAGCAAGTTGTCTCCATGCCTGATCTTCATTTTGTTGCAACAAGTGATTCATCGTCATTGACTTGGTACTTGGTTTTGTCACACTTTGACATTATTGGTGCAACATTGACTCTCTTTCTTCCTTATGGGGAGGTATTTTGGTCAACATCATTGGACCATCTTTGTAGGAGATTCATCATTGAGAGAATTGTGTGCTTTCTTCATCTCTCTTTTGGGGGAGGGTTTTTTCCCATTAGGTTTTTCTCTCTTTCTCCATTTATGGGAGATTGCATTTGCATTTGTACATGGGTACCTAACATGGCCTCATAGCCGGGACCCATCTTGCATTGCTTAGTTGCATTGTAGACTTTAGTGCATTCCCCTAAGTTGCACTTAAGGGGGGGGGGGTGTTGGTGTAAATAATTATTCATCTTGGATATTATTATACTATACTTAAGTTTACTTTGGTACATGCATTTAATAGTAGTTTGGGTATTAGACACTTGGGTGTTTGTGCCACATTGGGATAGTGTGTATAGGAGAATTTCCACCTTTTATGGTGTTGATCTTAACTTCTTGTTACATTCCACCTCATGTAGAATATTTTATTACTTCTCCTACCTACCCACACCTATTTCCTACCTACCCTTGTTTCTTATTGAGCCACATGTCATGTTTGTGTGCTCACATATCCATATAGCCTTGCCTATATAAGAGGGCTCATCTATATTGTTTGTACAGACATACGGGCAATCATTGAACATCTTGTAATGATCCAATTGATCATATTTTTCATCTTGATAAAATACAATTTATTCCTATCATATATTTTGTCTCTCTTATTTGTGATTTCCATTGCCTCTAGATCTTGATAAAATCTCACAACATTAACAAGCAAAACTGGTAATTCCAAGGGAGCCATCTCAGCAAGTTTCATTGCCACTGCAATGAGAAGTTAAGATTTTCAGAGGCATAAAGGGATAAGGATAATTTCTAAGTTGGAAATGGAATGATCAAGGGCTTGTCAACAAGATTAGAGGATGCATATTATCAGGGATTCTCAGTAAGGTAAATCAAGGAACTATCTCTGCGAGTAATTCAAAACAGAATGACCCAGTGTCTGAAAAGTGATTCTAAAGATGAAGTTTTGTAGTCAAGGAACAACAAAATCTAAACAAAATCGTTCACATAAGGTGAGCCTCGTTAGAATAACAAGTAGTCTTATAGGCTTGTGACAAGTGTCTCCTCTAGCTCAAATCTTGTTTGCTCCCTTGTTTCTATCAAAGAGAATTCAAGGCCATGAGACGGGGTCTAAAAATTTTGGTGCAAAATTTTGTTCTAGTTTCTTGGTCATGTATAGCGAGTCTAGGTGAAGGTAGAAAGTTGTAAATGTCATTTACAAAGTAAATAGAGTGAGTCTGGGGTCATATTTTATGCAGGTTCTTGAAGGAGTTATATGTAAAATGTTTTGTAACAGAAGGTAGCAGATTAAGTGATTAAAAACATGTTTCAAACCCATTTCTCTAGTGTGTGATTCTATCATGTTTTTGAATGAGTAGAATCAAAGGTTTTCTCATTCATTGCACTATTGTAGTGTATGTATTTTATGTTCATGCTTTGATCTAAGGGGTCAATTAAATTCTTGACTATAGTTGCAGAGTGGTAGGACTTATGCAGGGATTCAGATAAGGAGTTTGGGTTGGGATATGCATATGAGAAACATTGTAAAGCAATATTTTCTTAATATCTCATGCTATTAGATAAAATTATGTTATATTTTCATTTTATGTCTTATAAATTCTGGTACCCAATGGATAAGGCACAGGTCATGACCCATAATTGTCTTAAGTGTTAGTTTTGTGCTCAAAACTCACAGACAACTTGCTATTAATTTGCTGAATATCAAAATATCTTTTCATTTTTACACATATTTATGTTTACTAGAATACATCTTATGCTCCAAATATGGTTGAGAATTACAGAGAACTAGCCATTCTATAGCATTCTCCATCTTTGTCGAGCCCTTTTAAATGAGATTATCTTCTTTGTTTTAATATCATTTGGTAGAATGGTGCAGAGGTTGCAAATGCTTTAAGGGATCACCCTTCTGGGTTTTGCAGAGCCCAAAGTGTAGAAGGGTTTGCAAACCCTTGTCAGTTGGTCCAAGCTCTTGAGGATTTTAACAGTTGGAGTTGGATTCTCCATAGATATTTAGAAGAATCGGCTTGGTCTCTACCCCGCTGTAGTGTAAACCCCTTTTGGGGAACCAACAACACCTATGTCTTATGGCTCTAGGTTCCCTTCAAATTCTACAAATCTCAATATAAGTATAGTTAATTTTATGGTGGAGCCTTTTAAGGATTAATAGCCACTGAAAACATGCCTTTTTAGGCTTAAGAGTATTAGACCATAGATTGCTAAAAATTCTATGCCATTCTTTATGAGTCAATGAAATATTTTAAGCCTTATTTATATAGTAAAAAATAGAAGTATTATTGCATAATATTTTAACATACTCCTAGTATTCACTTTTTGAAGGATAGTACCATCAACGCATTACCATCTTTTAAAATTGTCACTCTCCTAAATACAACATGTTGTGAGCTAAGAAACTCTACAAGCCTCCCAAAGAGTGAAATATGTATTCCAATTTGAAGGAGGAAAATTATATTCACAACTCAATAAGGTCCAAAATTTTAAATGGCCATCATTGAGAATATCATTAAATAATTTGACCCCTTTGGAGGACCAACTCTTAACTAAGAGGCCTTGTAGCAATGCTAAAGGTTTACCTTTATGATTGAGATTCCACCAAATAGAATTGTAAGAATATAGATGGTTATTACTATATTCAAGAAAAACACCATTTATAACATTATTTTTAACCAATTACCAGGCCTTCCAAATACTTCTGAAGACATTAGATCCTATAGGAACTGCTAGGTATTTGCATTTGAACAAGTCAAATAAAGAAACGCTTCCATGTATTTTCTTTTTTGGGAAAAACAAATTGAATATTATTTCTTACAAAGACCTCCCATAGTTCATTACATTTCAACGCTTTAAGGATCTATTTAACAAAAATATCTATTTTGTGTTTCCTTAAGTCTTTCTAACCTAAACCACCTTGCAACTTGTGAGAACAATGCCATTCCAAATTGATTTTTTTTTCTTTTTCATTCTTCCATCAAACGAAAAAAAGCCCTAAACATTATTTTGAATGTCATTAATTTAATAACTATTAAAGACGTCAATAGAAGAGTAGTATAGGGTATATGAAGGTAAACAAATTTGGCATATCTAGATTCTACCAGCTATATAGGTTGGAAATAAGGATTCACTCGATTAATTATGTAAACATTCAAATTAACTTATTTCCAACCAAAATACATTAAGGTGGGAATAGGATCCTACAAGATCAACCTCAGACCTGTGATTGAAAGATCTAAACGCATATTGGGATTTCCTTTACTCTTTGCTTAACTTAATGTACTAAATTTAATAATTTGAATTATAGTTAATAAGATAAGATTGGTATTAAAAAACATGCATAGATAGTTTCATAATAGATATGCAAACATGAAGCATAGATTTGGAAATGTGTGAGATTTTGCCAAGATCAAGGGCACAATGAAAAGTATAAAAATAGAGACAAAAGAATGACAAGAACAAACTGTATTCTCATCAATATGAAAATGATCAATTGGATTCACCAATACAATGAATATAGGCCTTCTTATATAGGCAAGGCCATATGGATGTACGAGCACACAATCATGACATGTGGCTCAATGAGAAACAAGGGTAGGTAAGAAATACTAGGGGTAGGTAGGAGAAATAGTATAATATTCCACAAGAGGTGGATGACCCACCGAATGTGGAGTGTAACAACAAAACAAGACCAGAAAAGGTGGAATTTCTCATACAAGCTCTATCCCTATGTGCACACTTCCCTAAGTGTCTCAAATCCAAACTATGAAGAAATGCATTATCCTAAGTTAACTTAAGTAAAGTGTAATAATATCCATAATAAATATTTATTTACACCCCCCTAATGACACATCCCTTACCCCAAGAGAGCTCGCAACTGCTGGAACTTACTCTAGGTAAAAGGTTTGGTGAATATGTCAGCAACCTGCTCCACTGTAGGACAATACTGCAAATCAATGACCTACTTCTGAATGAGCTCTCAGATATTGTGCATATGAATCTCTATGTGTTTGGTCCACTAGTGCTAGACCGGGTTCTTCGAGATTGTAATAGCACTATGATTGTCGCAATGTAGAACTATCGGTCATGGAGTGGTGAACCCAAACTCTATGAGAATCTGCTGGAGCCAAATGGTCTTAGTCGCTGCATTAACAATGCCTTGATACTTAGCCTTAGTCGAAGAGAGAGCAATAGCATGTTGCTTCTTGCTCTGCCAACAAATGGGGCCTGAACCAAGGTGAAAAATGTAACCTGAAGTAGACTTATGATCATCAATATCGCCAGCCCAATCAGAGTCTATGTAACCAACCAAGCGAAGTCCTATGCCTGCTGCATAGTGAATCCCATAGTGATGTGTACCCTGGATGTAATGAAGGATGCGTTTGGCAGCTTTCCAATGAAGCTCATGTGGTTCCTGCATGAAGCGGGAAACCATGCCAACTGCAAATGAAATATCAAAGCATGTATGGGTCAAGTAGATGAGACTACCCACAAGCTGACAATAAAAAGTGGCATCAACTGGTGGAGAAGAACACTGAGCCTCAAGCTTGACTCCAGAAAGAAAGGGAGTCGGTGTAGGCTTACAATCAGCCATATGAAAGCATGCAAGTAGATCAAGAGCATACTTGGGCTGTGATAGTGTAATCCTGGAAGGTGACTGTGAAATCTCTATCCCGAGAAAGTAGTACAAAGGACCCAAGTCAGTCATAGCAAATCTGTCATGGAAAGTAGATTTGACCCTGCTAATGATGGATGTGGTACTCCCTGTAATGATCAAATCATCAACATAGAGCACAAGTATCAAGTGAGAGTCATCCTGTCGCAAAATATAGACATTCGGATTAGAATGACACCTGGTGAACCCTGCTGAGAGAAGAAAGGAATCCATCTTGGCATAACAAGCCCTGGGGGGCTGCTTAAGGCCATAGAGAGATTTCCTTAGTCTACAAACCAAGGAAGTATCTTGGATGAAACCCTGCAGCCACTCCATATAAATCTCCTCATCAAGGTCACCATGAAGAAAAGCACGCTTCACATCCATCTGATGTACAAACCAACCATGAGCTGCAGTAATAGCAAGTGTCAAGCGAATGGAGTTCATCTTGGCTACTGGCACAAAGGTCTCAGTATAGTCAACACCTGCAACTTGAGAGAAACCTTTCGCAACAAGCTGAGCCTTATACTTATCCTCACTACCATCCGCAGCATACTTGGTCCGATAGATCCACTTACATTGAACCATCTTTCTCCCCTTAGAGAGATGGACTAAATCCCATGTGTTGTTCCTCATCAAGGAACTATACTCTTCCTCCATAGCTTGGTCCCACTCAGGAACCCCTGATGCTTCCCGAAATGTTTGTGGATCGGAAGAAGTAGCAATGAATGCATGTGGAAGATCTTGATGTTGTGATTGAGTTCTCTGTGTATCTGCAGGATCCCCAACAAGAGAACCCGTGGACTCAAGTGTCTGTCGAGCCCAATGAGGTCTAGGTGGAGGTGGAGAACAAGGCTCCTCAACTGCAAGTGGACCCTGCAGAGGTGTAACCCTGAGAGTTAGAGTTAAAGGAGTCTCATCATCTGAATCACTAGCATCACTATCCACAATGGAGAGAGGTGGAGGAGGTAGAGAGGCTAAGCTAGGAGAGATTTCCTCCAAGTGAACACTCCTCTCAATGAACACCTCATGTGTCTCAGGATCCATCAGTCTATATGCCTTAACACCCTTAGGATATCCAACAAATATGCAAGGCAAACTCTGAGGTTCCAATGCCTTGCGTTTCTGTGGAGGTATGGGAGCCCATGCTAGACACCCAAAGACTCTGAAATGTCTCACAATCGGTTTCCTACCAGCCCAAGCCTCGAAAGGAGTAATACCTTGCAAAGCTTTGTGAGGAACCCGATTATGGATGTGTGTGGCACAACTTATAGCCTCTGCCCAAAAAGCGGGATCAAGAGAACATGCATGTATCATATAGCTAGCCATTTCTTTGAGAGTTCTATTCATGCATTTTGCAACTCCGTTCTGCTATGGAGTGTATGTGACAAAATGTTGAAGATCAATCCCCTCAAATGTACAAAAATCCTCAAGTCTTTTGTTCACATATTCCCTTCCATTATCTATGTGAAGAATCTTCACCACTTTCCTGGATTGCTTCTCCACACGAGTCTTGAAGTCCTGAAATCTATCAAATACTTCACTCTTATGAATAAGAAAGTAGACCTAAGTGAAGTGGGAGTAATCATCAATGAAGGTGAGGACATAGCGGGCCTTACTAAATGAAGGTGCTGGAAATGGACCTGCTACATCGCTGTGAACAAGTTGAAGAACTTCCAAAGCTCTCCAAGCTTTCTCTTTATCAAACTTTTCCTCAGGATGCTTGCCCATGGAACAACTTGAACATACACCCTCTGAAAAACTAATTCAAGGTAGACCTGTGACCATGTCTTTAGTGCTAAGCTACTGAAGATAGTGGTAGTTGAGGTGACCAAACTGCTCATGCCATAGCTTACTTTCTGAATTTGAATGAGTAAGCAAGGCCCTAGAAGGTGAACTTGGCACAAAGTGGGAGAATGAATAAAGTCTTGAGTTGTCATTGACTTGTCCCACTACTACCAAGGCATCATCATCAAGTTCCTTTACCACAACTGAATCTGGTGTAAACTCAACCTTTTTTCCATTCCCATAGTGAGTGATTTGGTAGATAGAGAGAAGGTTGGTAGACAAGTTAGGAACATAGAGAACATTCTCAAATGTTCCATCATCCATGTCAACTGAACCTTTCCCTTCAACCTCTACTTGTATATCATCACCTATGTAAATGTGAGGTACATTAGATGGCTCCAATGAAGAAAACTGCTTCTTTGTAGAACCCATGTGATATGAGGCACCTGAGTCAAGTATCCACTACTATGAAGAACTTGTTGTAGCCACAAATGCTTTCCCTTTTCCCTTAGATTGTGAGGAAGAGGAAGGAGATGAATCCTTCTTTGTGTAGGCGAATGGCAAGTTGATGTTGTTTTTCTTAAGAAGATTATTTAACTCATCAACTTACTTTGTGTGGCATCGATGCTCATCATGACTTTACTTCTTGCAATATGCACAAGTTGGCCTATCCTTCTCAGGTGATGGGATGGTGTTAGGGATAGACTAGCCTAGTCTATGCTCTTGGATCCTTCCCTTGGATCACCTGGTGTTCTCTTCACACCCTAGGGTCTCTAGGAATTCCCTTTCTTGAGGAATCCCCTGAACTTACCCAATCCACCCACCAATGAGTTGCAATGCTGCTCCTAAGGTCTCACCTACTCATGAGACTCAAAACCCCTTACTATGGCTAATAAGGGCTTGGCTTGTCCTACTACTTCCTAGGTCTTAGAAAGGTTAGGTTAGGTCTATTTCATGGTTTTTCCACCCATTCATGTTCCCCCAAGAGGTTTCAAGATCCCAACCCCTTATCAATTTCACTATTTTGTGTTTTTGCCTATAAAATAGGGCTACAAGGATTTTGACCAATTAGGCCTCCTACTCGGTCCTTTAGGGCTCCCTCTCACAAAAAATGCACAAACTACCCAAACTCCCAAACTAGACTACCATTAATTTTGCAAGGGCTCAAGGATTTCCTTGGTTTTGGGCCTCCAAGTGGCCATACAGTGCCTTGGGCGAATTTTGGGGTTTTTAAGGGTTTTATGAGGGTTTTATGGTCTGCCTGGGTCACAGTGTATGTTTTGTATTTAAGCCACCTTGTTTGGATTGGTGGAGGATCCTCCTCCACACCAGTGGTGCTTCACATGCTCCTCTACACCTCCTCCAAAGGGTGCACTCTCCTCTGACCAACCTTGCTCTCCAAGACCTTTGCAACTTAACCCTTCCTAGTCGAGCACTGTTCAGCCTCGCCTAGGATTGGGTCTTTTGATGGCCTCCCTACATTTTCAAGGGCCCTTCTTGCATTGAAATATAGTAAAATGTTTTCACTCTCATTCCCCATGGTTTCATGGTGGTTCCACAATGGGAAATGGATTCATGATTCCATTCGCACAAACCAGTCCAAAATTGGACAGTGAGAAGACAACTTACAAGATATTTACAAGCACACCACACTTACAAAACAAAACCTAATATAATTGCTTAAAATGAAAGTATTTACACCATAGAAGACACTCCACATAGTTTTGCATGTAAATCAATCCATTAACAATCTTCCTTTACTCCATTTGTACCGACTGGCAACAAAATTGCAGTCTCAGTCAGGTCACTTTGCTTGGGCCGTACAATGTCTAACATCCAACCCATTAACTTAGGGTTTGGAAATACTTATACTACCCTCTCCTCGGTCTGTGTTCCCATATTAGGGTTTTCCATGCTACATTAAGGATTTTGACCTCATGGTGGAAAAGTTGCTTGACAACTTTTAAAAGTTGTCATGCAACTTTTGCAAGTTTTTGAGCAACTTCCCCAATGTTTCTTTTCTTGACTCCTAGACCCACATTGGGAAAACCTAAGGACACCACAATGCTATGAAGGACCCCTAAACACCTCAAAGACACACATACCCTCTATTTTCAAGAAAATCTCAATTTTTAACTCATGACCCTAAGACCTCAACTAGGACCCTAACTAGGACCAATGAGCACATGGCTCTTTATTTTATATACAATGGCTTCAAAAGAAGCATAACACCAACAAAAAAAAGAAGGAGGAAGAGCTTGGAAGGGTGCTCCTGCACCATACTCCCCCTCTGCACACAACTAAGAAATAGAAGAAAAGATGAGAGTCAGGTCTATGCCAAGTGTCTTGAACCTTCTCTCTTCAACCCAGGTAGCTTCAGACTCAGGTTGACCTGCCCACTTCACCGAGTGTTCCATGTAGACTTGGTGTCTGGTGGACTTCTTTACTCTGGGTTCCAAGATCTCCTCTACTATAGGCTTCTTCACCTATGGTAAGACATTAACATCTAGGTCCTGCAGCACCTTGGCTTGGTTCTCCTTTTGCCCTACTATTTCACCCTTGTACATGATCAGGTCAGCTACATGAAAGACTGGTGAAATGGCTAAGTCAAGAGGAAGTTCAACCTTATAGGCATTCTCACCATATTTTGCCAGAATTATACAAGGTCCTACCCTCTTTATTTGTAGTTTGGTAGGCTTACCACTTTGCATCCTAGCTTTTCTCAAATGGACCATCACATAGTCACCCTCCTTGAACTAAACCTCTCTCCTTTTGTCATCTATTTTGGCCTTCATTTTTTGAGTGGATTCAAGGATGGCTTTCTTGACCTATTCTTGGACTTCCTTGATGGTTTGAGTGAAGTCCTCTGCTTGCCCACTCTTCATCTCCATGGTACCAAGGTCTCTCAACTCACATACTCCTCTTGGATGTCTACCATAGACAACCTCAAAAGGACTTCTACCAGTGGTCCTATTCACACTGTCATTATATGCATACTCTGCTTGAGGAATGACTATATCCCATGTCTGCCCATACTCCTTAGTTAAACACCTCAACAAGTTGCCTAACACTCTATTAATGACTTCAGTTTGACCATCTGTTTGTGGATTGTAAGCTGAGATAAATGAGACATTAGTTCCAAGTCTCCTCCATAATGTTTACCAAAAATGGTCCATGAACTTGCTGTCCCTATCTGAAACAATGCTTAAAGGGAGTCCATGAATCCTAACAATCTCCTTAAAGAAAAGATGTGCAACATAGCTAGCATCATGTGTAGTCCTACATGGAATGAAATGGCTCATCTTGGAAAATCTATCTACTACCACATAGATGATGTCCATACCTATCTTTGTCTTGGGAAGTCTTACTACAAAGTCCATGCTTATGCATTCCCAAGGCCTATTTGGGACTGGCAATGGTTGATAGAGACCAACATTGCTTGGTCCTCCTTTTGCTCTTTGGTACACACCACATTGTTCTACATATCTTTTCACATCTCTTGGAAACTTTGGCCAATAGTAGTACCTTTGTACTAAATCCAAGGTTTTTTTGACTCCAAAGTGTCCACTTAAACTGCTATTGTGTTTCTCTTGGATGAGGTTCTCCCTCATGGATCCTCTTGGTACACACGGCTGATTAGCTTTGAACAAGAGACCATTTTGGAGAGTGTAATCTGCATACTCACCATGGAAATGGTTCTCAAACTCCTTGCAAACATTGTAAGCTGATGAGAAGTCTTCATCTCCTTCATAGAGGTCCTTGAAACCTTCTATTCCTATGCTCTGCAACTGTAGTTCTTGAACTGTCAACAACTTCCTTCTTAATGCATCTGCCACCTTGTTGAGTTGCCCCTTCTTATGCTTGATGGTGAAGGTGAAGGATTGGAGGTATTCCATCCATTTCAAATGCCTATTGCTAAGATTCTCTTGAGTGTTAATGTAACTCAATGCTTGGTTGTCTGTGAACACCACAAATTCCTTTGGAAGTAAGTAATGCCTCCATTTTTTAAGAGACTGCACTAATGCATACAACTCTAGGTCATAGGCTGAGTACTTCTTCTTTGCTTCATTAATCTTCTCACTGAAAAATGCCATAGGTCTTCCCTCTTGACTCAATACACCACCTACTACAATTCCACTTGCATCACACTCCAATGTGAATAGATTATCAAAGGTAGGTAGGAGAAGGATAGGTTTTGTGGCTACTTCTTGCTTCAATAATTGAAATGCTTTGTCAGCCTGCTCAGTCTGCTTAAACTTAGTTTTAAGGCCTCCTTTAATGGTTTCAAGGACTGGTGCACATATGCCACTAAATTTCCTCACAAAATTCCTATAGAATTGAGCTAATCCATGGAAACTCCTAACTTCAGTCCCTATTCTAGGTGTAGGCCAGTTCAAGATTGCCTCCACTTTGATTGGATCCATCTTCAAGGTTCCTTTAGACACCACAAATCCTAAGTAGACCGGCTCTTGCTTCAAGAAGTCACACATCTCTAGGTTGATGGATAACTTCTCCTCATGCAACCTCTCTAAGACTAACCTCAAATTCTCAAGGTGCTCCTCTTTGGTTCTGCTATAGATGAGAATGTCATCTAGGTACACCACCACAAACCTAGCTGTGAAGTCTTTTAACACCTCATTCATCAACCTCATGAAGGTGCTTGGGGCATTGGTGAGTCCAAATGGCATCACAAGCCATTCATACAATCCCTCTGTGGTCTTGAAAGCAGTCTTCCACTCATCTCCCTCCTTGATTCTAATCTGGTGATAACCACTTTTAAGGTCCAATTTGTTGAAATACATAGCACCTCCTAGACAGTCCATCAAATCCTCTATTCTAGGAATAGGAAACCTATACCTTATGGTGATCCTATTTATTTCCCTTGAGTCAGTGCAAAGTCTCCACTTACCTCCCTTCTTCGATGCTAGCACTACCGGGACTGCTCATGGGCTGATGCTCTTCTTAATCAGTCCTTGTTCTAATAGCTCCTGCACTTGCCTTGCTACCTCCTTGTTTTGATCAGGTGTGAGCTTATATGCAGCTTTGATAGGTAGGGATGCACCGGGAACAAAGTCTATTTGATGGCTTATAGACCTTCTTGGTGGAAGCGTTGTAGGTGCTCCATCACTCACTATGTCCTTATACTCTTGCAACATTTGCTTCACCTCCTTGGGTACTTCTGCCTACAACTTGTCTTCTTCCTCCTTTGGTTTCACAAAGATGGCACACTTCACTATCTCCTCCTCATGTAGCAAGTTTAAGAACTCTTTACCAGTAGCCAATAAGACACTAGGTGTTTTTGAAATTCCCTCTTCATTCTTTGTCAAGGACTGAATCTTCAAGGTCTTGCTATCCTTCTTGAATGATATGGAGTTCTCCTCTCCATCATAGATCACCTTCCTATCAAATTGCTAGGGTCTTCCTAGCAGCAGATGACAAGCATCCATAGGCAACACATCACAAAGGATCTTATCCTCGTATCCTCCAATAGAAAACTCTACCCAAGTCTATTCATTGACAAGCACACTTTGTCCTTTGTTCAACCAAGTCACCTTGTAAGGGCTAGTGTGGGGTATTCTTGTGAGTTTCAACTTCCCAACTACCTCTTCTGATATGATGTTGTCAGTTGAGCTTGAATCAACTATCACCTTGCACACTTTACCAAGAACTTTGCATCTCACCCTAAACAATGCTCTCCTATGTTTGGGTTCCTCCTTAACTGGCTGTTTGATCAAAATCCTATTGAACATCAGATTCTCACCAATTTCTGATTCAATCTGGTCCACATCTGGTGTCTTGCTTCTTGAAGAGTCTTCATGAGCATAAACAACCCTCTTTCCACTGTTTGATGAGGTAGGCTTGTCAGGGCATCTATATGCCAGGTGTCCCAATTGTCCACAGTTGTAACACTTCATAGTTGCAAAGTAGGAGTTACCTCTGCCGGTACCTCTACCCCTACTTGGACCACCTTGTGCACCTCTTCCTCTAGAATGGCCCCCTCTAAGATTGGTTTCACTGCCATGTTCAGTCAACTTGTCTTCTCCTTGGTTCCTCTGCTCATTTGACTTGCTTTGGTAACCACCTCGGTGATTCATTTGTTCTCTACCTCTGCCTTTACCCCTGTTATTGGAGTCTCCTTTCCTTTTGTTCCTCTCTTCTACCTTGGTAGCAAGCTGATGACATTTTTGAATAGTAGTAGGAGTCCATAGGCTTATCTCCTCTTGAATGTTCCACTTTAGGCCGCTTAGATACCTAGCCACCTTAATAGATTCATCTTCTTGGAATTTGGATCTAAGACAAAGTTTTTTAAATTCTTCGGTGTAGGAGGTCACATCAAGGTCTTTTTGTTTCAAACCCTGTCTCTTCTTATGAAGTTGAACTTCATAATCCTCTGGTAAGTAGTTCTCCTTGATCTTACTCACCATGGCCTTCCAATTGGCAATAGGTAGTTTCACCATGCTAACTCTCTTCTTGTAGGTACTTCCACCATGTCAAAGCTACTCCCCTTAATCTTGATTTGACAACCTTAACCTTTTGAGCCTCTGTCACTCCCTCACACTCAAAGTGGTTTTCCATGCCCTCAATCCATTCCATGATAGTGTCAATGTCCATCCTTCCACTGAAATGTGGCAATCCTTCAAATGCTTTGGTGTTCAAGGCCATAATAGCCTATACAAAAGGTTCTTCATTGAACAAGGGATCTGGTTCAGGTATGATATCATCTATGTCTATAGTTTTCTTGCCTTTATCCTTGGTGTCTTCACTCCAAGGTCCTTGTGTCCTCTGATCCACCACTTCTTGCAGTTTATCCCTTATCTCACTCATAGCTTCTCCAAGGAGTCTATTCTTCTCCTTACGTTCTTCTACCTCTCTAGCTAGCTCTGCATTAGTGACAATTCTACTCTCCCCTACTGATTCACCAGTATATAGAGACATACACAGTCCAACAAATCTTTAACTCGCTCTAATACCAATCTGATGGAATGGTGTTAGGGATAGACTAGCCTAGTTTATGCTCTTGGATCCTTCCCTTGGATCACCTGGTATTCTCTTCACACCCTAGGGTCTCTAGGACTTCCCTTGCTTGAGGAATCCCCTGACCTTGCCCAATCTACCCACCAATGAGTTGCAATGCTGCTCCTAAGGTCTCACTTGCTCATGAGACTCAAAACCCCTTACTATGGATAATAAGGGTTTGGCTTGTCTTACTACTTCCTAGGTCTTAGCAAGGTTAGGTCAAGTCTATTTCATGTTTTTTCCACCCATTTATGTGCCCCCAAGAGGTTTCAAGATCCCAACCCCTTACCGATTTCACTATTTTGTGTTTTTGCCTACAAAATAGGGCTACAAGGATTTTGACCAATTAGGCCTCCTACCTGGTCCTTTAGGTCTCCCTCTCACAAACGATGCACAAAATACCCAAACTCCCAAAATGGACTACCTTTCATTTGGCAAGGGCTCAAGGATTTCCTTGGTTTTGGGCCTCCAAGTGGCTGTACAATGCCTTGGGCAAATTTTGGGGTTTTTAAGGGTTTTGTGAGGGTTTTATGGTCTGCCTGGGTCACAGTGTATGTTTTGTGTTTAAGCCACCTTGTCTAGATTGGTGGAGGCTCCTCCTCCACACCAATGGTGCTTCACACACTCCTCTACACATCCTCCAAAGGGTGCACTCTCCTCTGACCAACCTTGCTCTCCAAGACCTCTGCAACTTAACCCTTCCTAGTCGGGCACTGTTTAGTCTCGCCTAGAATTGGGTCTTTTGATGGTCTCCCTGCATTTTCAAGGGCCCTGCTTGCATTGAACTATAGTAAAAGGTCTACACTCTCATTCCCCATGGTTTCATGGTGGTTCCACAATGGGGAATGGAGTCATGATTCCATTTGCACAAAACAGTCCAAAATTGGACAATGAGAAGACAACTTACAAGATATTTACAAGCACACCACACTTACAAACCAAAACCTAATCTAATTTCTTAAAATGAAATTATTTACACCATAGAAGACACTCCACACAGTTTTACATGTAAATCAATCCATTAACAATCTTCCTTTACTCCATTTGTGCCGACTGACAACAAAATTGCAGTCTCAGTCAAGTCACTTTGCTTGGGCTGTACAATGTCTGACATCCAACCCATTAACTTAAGGTTTGGAAATACTTATACTACCCTCTCCTTAGTCTATGTGCCCATATTAGGGTTGTCCATGCTACATTAAGGATTTTGACCTCATGGTGGAAAAGTTGCTTGACAACTTTTAAAAGTTGTCATGCAACTTTTGCAAGTTTTTGAGCAACTTCCCCAATGTTGCTTTTCTTGACTCCTAGACCCACATTGGGAAAACCTAAGGACACCACCATGCTATGAAGGACCCCTAAACACCAAAAAGACACACATACCCTCTATTTTCAAGAAAATCTCAATTTTTGACTCATGACCCTAAGACCTCAACTAGGACCCTAACTAGGACCAATGAGCACATGGCTCTTTATTTTATATACAATGGCTTCAAAAGAAGCATAACACCAACAAAAAAAAGGAGGAAGAGCTTGGAAGGGTGCTCCTGCACCATTAGGTGGTGTCCCCTTCTTGGAAGAGGATGAAAAAATTGCCTTGTGATGGAGATGATGATTGTCCTTTTTCCTGTTCTGGCTGTGACTTAGATTGCTTCTTCTTCTTGTTGGAATCTTTGCCTTGACTTCCTTGATTCCCTTGATTAGCCACCAAAGCCTTGGACTTTGAAGACTTGAGAAACCCCATGTTCAACAACTTAGATTGTTCCAATATCAACATTTCTGTGAAAGCATCAAATGCAGGCATAACTTAGGAACTCCCCACTGTCAAACAATGAGTTTGGAAGCTAGACACAAATGCTGCATATTCTGGTGCAAGCTTGTCCAACAAGTTGAATATCAACTGAGCATCCTTTTTGTCAATTCCACAATCCTTAAGCTTTGCTCTTAGCTCATTTGCTTTGGTGACATAATCTTGGATTGTATCAAAACTCTTGGGATCCAATTTGGTGAGCTCATTGTCAATCTTATAACCTCTGATTTCATCAACTTGACCATACAATTTCTGAAACATATCCCAAGCATCTTTGATTGTAGTACACTTTTCAATATGAAAGATGAGGTCATCTGATACATACTTGAGCAAAGTTCCAAGAGCCATGCAATTCTTAGTGAGCCATTCTAATTGAGCATTAGGATCAGCCTTAGGATCAGGTGGTGCTGCTATTGTTCCATCTATGTAATGCGTGAGACCTTTTTCCATTAATTTGCTCCATACTTTAATTTTCTATGATGCATAATTATGTGGAGTTAAAGGTGGAAATTTATGAGGACTCATTGCAAAAAAAATGAAAGAGCATAAGGAAAGGGAGGTAAAATCACACAAGACACCCCCCCAAATTCACTCAATCAAAGAACCCCCCCAAAAGTGATGATTTGACACTTTATACTTAGTGCATGTACAATGGGCCACTTGCAAAAAATGGCAAGGTGGACTTCTGATTTCAATTTTACAACTGCCTCAATAAGGCCAAAAGAGACTCAAACTAATAATGCAAGAGATCTAAACTAAGATCCAAGCAATTTACAAGTACCAAATAGGCCAAATAAGACCAATATCTGAAAGTATAGTTTCTACTTAAAATATTTGAAATTTGATCATAGATTATGAAAGTAGATGAAAAAAAATGCACTTTAAAAAAAAATGGCACCTGAAAAGGAGGTCGTATGAGCTCAAACGAGGCCTTTGAAGTTGCAGAATTGAGGATTGGACAGGTACAATTGAGAGAATCTTAAAATTTCGAAAACCTCATGCACCAAAACTAGAAAATAACCACACCACTGCGAAGAGCATGAAAAATTAGCCCAAATAAAAAAAAATTGCACTAAAAAAAGAGCAAAATTGAGCAAGTAATGGGCCTCCAAAGTTGACCCAAAAATCCAAACTGCTCAACAGAGAGGGGTCTAAAAATTTTCAAAGAAAATGCTGACTGGGCGCTAACTAGGTGCTGCTGACTGGGCGCTGATTGTGCACTGCTGACTGGGCAGAAGGTACGTATCCCAAAAATAATTTTCAATTTTTTTTATTTTTTATTTTTTCAAAATCTGAAAATTCCATACTGTATCGCCCGAATTGTGCAGAAAATTTCCTCCACACCCAAAAATTGATTTTCACCAAAATAGGTCGAATTTATAATTGATTTTTATGGAAACGACCTCTCGGATGCAATGGTGAGGTCGAAAACGCTCCAATATGCCTCCAAAAAGCGCAGTTCCTTAGATCCAAAAATAGAAGCCTTCCATGATGTCTCCAAAAACCAATCACTGAAGACCCAATGGCTTTGATACCATGTGAGATTTTGTCAAGATCAAGAGCACAATGAAAAGTATAAAAATAGAGACAAAATAATGACAAGAACAAACTGTATTCTCATCAATATGAAAATGATCAACTGGATTCACCAATACAATGAATATAGGCCTTCTTATATAGGCAAGGCCATATGGATGTACGAGCACACAATCATGACATGTGGCTCAATGAGAAACAAGGATAGGTAAGAAATACTAGGGGTAGGTAGGAGAAATAATATAATATTCCACAAGAGGTGGATGATCCACTGAATGTGGAGTGTAACAACAAAACAAGACCACAAAAGGTGGAATTTCTCCTACAAGCTCTATCCCTATGTGCACACTTCCCTAAGTGTCTCAAATCCAAACTACGAAGAAATGCATTATCCTAAGTTTACTTAAGTAAAGTGTAATAATATCCATAATGAATATTTATTTACACCAACAAAATGCAAACATGAGAGTAACTTGTGGGTGAAATTTGGAGTCAAAAATCTGGGATAGTGATGCTAGGCATCCTTGTCCAAAACTGTTAAATGCTAAAAAATCAAATATTTGCAAAATCAGGATATCACTATTAGTATGTCCCTAAAAATTTGTTGAAAAAACGTCAAACACTAATGGTAGGAAACCTTAACCTAGTGCTTTAACTTTTGAAAAAATCTAGTTCTATGTGCCTCGGTCTACTTTTCTCAGATGTATAACTATTGTCTGTGAATCGTCTCACCAGTAAACTGAAGAGTGTAAACTGTTGTTTTTATAGATGATTGCCTAGGTCAAACCCTAGGTTGGAATTAACCTTTGAATGAAATAGATAAATTCAAAAGAAAATCTTTTAAAGTAAAAGGATGAATATTGTTAAGCTCAAGCTTGATGTAGTTGATAATGGTGATGATGCAATGCTCTTTCAATATATTCACAAGTACATTGATGTAATAACATGACATGACAATACATATTTAGGAATTAATCATGAAAATGTTTGTTGCATGAAGATTGCTACAATTTGCTTGTCCATAATGCTCATATATTGAAGTATATGGTGAGATGAAATTTTTCTTGATGGATTGTTATGATGTATGTGGATGCTTGTGGATGTTGATTATAAAAATAAATTGAAAAGATGATCCTATAGAGTGTTCTCAAGGTACTATATAAATCAGGCCAACCTCCAACTATCATATTAAGGTATCAGGATTGGGGATCAACTGATGGGAACCAAGAAATGACATATTTAAAAATGCACCCCTTTAAGAGGGACAAGAGTGCCTAACAACCTTAACCACTAGGCCTAGCACCCTTGTCCACCCAGATCACCATGCGATCATATGATGACAATTTTGTAGTACAAATGCCAAAAATATGCTTTGATAAGAGCTAGGAGAAAACACAATAAGGGGGTCACTCAAAAAGGAGTTACAATTTACGACACTACACCAGCCAAGGATAATAATTGTCAATTCTAGTTATCTATTTTTTTTATCAATCTTACCTTTAATGCAAAATGACTTAGATATTTTTTTTGTGCAAGTATTCTAATAATTTAATCCTCATAGTGTGGATAGTTAGTAAATCATAGCTCTAATACGCAAGGAATTTAGATATCTTCAAATCATCTAAAATAAAAATAAGATACATTTGTAATAGATATAAAAAGAAGAGTTTCAAATAAACTATTTTTCTCCTCCGTCAAAATAAAAATATAATCTGCCCCATCAACTTCACTTTCTATTAGGTGGGACGTCCTTCCTTTACTATGTATCACTCACCAATAATGAATAATGCCTGAATTTCTACGTCTTTCTCTCTTGTAAATAATTATCACTCCTAAATAAGTGAAGTGTATGTTAGTTAAGATAAGAGGGGGCGGGGGGGTGAATCATAAAAACTTCACAATACAATATATTCACCAAATTCAACCTCGGTAGCCTTTACTGATATGCAACTATGACTGTAAATCATTCAATACTCATAAACATATACACTTAAAACATCATAACACATTTAACACCAGATTTAACGTGGAAACCCAAATAGGGAAAAACCATCGTGGGATTTCGAACCCACTAAGAAATATACCCTTCTAGAGTATGCTCGGTTAAAAGCTAATCCTGTTAAAGATTACAAACACATTGCTAGATGTGACCCGGATAAGGGATTTCCCTCAGACTTGTTAGAGTCTTGCACTTTGTTAGAAGTGACCTTATCAAAGGATTTCAAACACTCATTTATAATGTTACCTTGCTAGAGGGTTTATAAATAAGATTGTTAGGTCCACTCGGTGAAGAGATTTCCTATCACTTGCAAAATAAATAACAATAATAAAATATATCTACAACTTCACATCTGAAATGCTAAAGTAGATTCTATGTGCTCAAAACAATCTTGTCATAAGACTTATCTTGTCCCTTGTTGGGCCTGCTGGGATTCTCAATCTGTTCTTCAATCAAATCTTCAAGCTTCTATGCTCGGTAAACATTGTTGTAGCATCATTGTGCATACATTTGCCCACATGCATTGTTCATCAACAATTCCTTATTTATAAACAATTTCTAACCACTTAATCTCCTTGATCACATTTCCCATGATCAATCTTAGTCATCAGATCTTCAAACTTGACTAGGTTCAATGTATCCTTCGATCTAAAAAATGTTATACCTTGCCTTGGAACTTGCATTCCTTCCTTGGAACTTGTGCTAGGTTATTGCGCAATCTGTGCTGTAGATCTTCCTCTTGATTTTCGATGTCGTAGATCCTCAACAAACTTCTTGTGTGACATACCAATCATTTATTCATCTCCAACTCATCAGCATCCTTCATTAAATAATGCTTTAATTAATCCAATGCGATCTATTATACCTTGGTTGTTACTCAGTTAATACTGAACTTCACGTGGTAGACATTCTGCCTTCTTTAACCGATATTGATAACCTTAGGGTTTACCGACTAGATTCTTTGCTTGGTGACATAGTACAGTATTAAACTTATAATCAACAGCATATGTAGGATATCAAAACAATCAAAACAACATGATCTCATCATTGTCTAACTCGGTAATAGTTGCCCATTGAATAACTTATTATTCCCCTTCATTATCACATTCTTTTTGTGTCACTTACTGACCTCTTAATACTCATCAAAACATACTTCTCAAGATATGGCAACATTAAACTGAATCAAAAAATCAATTTCTTGACATCAATGACAAAATAATATTATTAAGACAGTAATCATCCTTCTTCAATTATATCAATAATCTCCAACAACCTTCTCAATATCCTTATTGAAATGCCAACAATCTCCTTTCTATTGTAATGTCAACAATCTTCTTTCTATTGTAATGCCAACAATCTCCCCCTTTGGCATTGATGGCAATACCAACTTTAAATGGCAATACCAACTTGATTTATTCCAGCTGATTCGGATTCAGATTGCTGTTTAGACTTCTCCTGTTATCCTTGAGCTATTTAAACCTTCCCATGAAGTCTTCTCCCCCTGTCATTAGTCTTCTCCTAGCTTCTTCTGTTAGTTCCTTATAAATTAGTCTTCTCTCCCTTTGACAACAATGCCAAAAAGAAAAACTAATTCATGATTTCTTCCTTTGTGAAGTAATTTCCTTGCAATCTCATTCACGGTCAAAGCATCTTTGTCTTCAATCACTTTTTCCTTGTACAACTTTAGGCAACCTCCTAAAGTGTGTAAAGCAGCATCAACTCATAAATAGTTATCCTTTAGATTCATAGAATTGATGCTTTCACCGAATGCTGTCAGTGAGTACTAGATAGGGGCAGGACCCCTAATTGACTTCTGAGATACTCAAAGGTGTCCCTTGGCAACGACTTTGTGAAAATATCTACTATTTGTTCCTTTGAACTAATATATTCCAGCATAACTTTCTTCTCTTGAACTTCTTCTCTAAGATGATGATACTTTATAGAGATATGCTTTGTCTTATAGTGCATTACCGGATTCTTTGAAATGTTAATGGCACTAGTATTATCAGAGAATATAGTTACTAGCTCGGTAACTTTCTCATTCATACCTTCCAACAGTTGTTTGATCCATGCTATATTGGTACAGTTCAATGCTGCAGTGACATATTCAGCTTCAGCTGTTGATTGTGATATGCATACTTGTTTCTTGCTAAGCCAACTTACTAGTCTATCTCCCAAAAAGAAAGCTCCACTGCTTGTGCTTTTCCTGTCATTAATGTTTCCTGCCCAATCAGCATCAGTATAAACTTTTAAATCAAAATCATTCCTCTTTTCATATACTAAGCCATAATCTTCAGTGCCTCTCAGGTATCTGAAAATTCTCTTGATTGCTATCATATGGGTTTCTTTGGGATCTGCAAAGAATCTTGCAACTATACCTACTGCATGTGCTATATCTGGCCTACTGTGAACCACATATTGTAGCTTTCCAATCATAGATTGGTAAAGTGTCTCATCAACAGATGCAGATTCATCACTCTTTGATAGTTTACAATTTGTAGTCATAGGAGTACTTACAGGTTTAGAATCCTCCATTCCAAATTTCTTCAAGATTTCCTTTATATACTTGGATTGAGTAATGAAAATCTCATTTTTCATTTGTAGTATCTGCAAACCTATTAAATACTTTATCTCACCGATTAATGATATTTCAAATTCTTTGCACATTTCATTTCCAAAGTTCTTGCATAAGGAGTCATTACCACAAAAAATAATATCATCAACAAATATGGCTGAAAGTAGTATACCATTGTTTTCTTCATTCTTCATGTACATATTGTTGTTTTCACTTGTCCTTATAAATCCAATCTTGATCAAATAAGAGTGCAGTCTCTCATACCATGTTGTTTAAGACCATATAAAGCTTTGTTCAATTTACATACCTGATCTCTATTCTTGTCTTCAACAAATCCTTCAGGTTGTTCAATATAAACTTCTTCTTCTAGTATACCATTCAAAAATGCAGATTTAACATCCATTTGATATACCTTGAAATTTTTGTAAGCAGCATATGCCAACAATGTTCTCACTCCTTCAAGTCTTGCCACAAGTGCAAAAGTCTCACCATAATCAATTCCTTCTTCTTGAGCATATCCTTTGCAAACTAGTCTTGCTTTATTCCGAATGACCTCTCCTTTTCCATTTAGCTTGTTTCTGAAAATCCACTTTGTACCAATTACATTTTTGTCCTTTGGTCTTGGGACCAGTGTCCATGTTTCATTCTTCTTGATTTGTTCAATTTCTTCTATCATAGTATTTATCCAATCTTCATTACTAAATTCCTCTTTTACTATTCTCGGTTCAAATTCAGATATCAAACATGTGTTTTATCTCAGTTTGTTCCTTGTCATCATTGGATCATCCTTATCTCCTATAATCTGACTTGATGCATGATTTCTTCTAACATATTTGGCTAATTTAGGCTTGGTAGGCTCTGTATGATCTTCTTCATCACTCAGTAACTGGATATTATCTTCATTTTCTTCATCAACTTTCTTGGTAGGACTTCTCGGTTGAACATAAACAAATTCTTCATAATTTTCTGGTTCTTTGGAATTTCCTTCATCATTTCTTTCTGCAAATTCATCAATTTTCACATTTGCACTTTCCACTATTTTGTTAGATGATTTGATCAGACATTTAAATGCTTTACTTCTAGAAGAATAGCCAAGAAATGTTCCTTCCTCACTTTTCTAATCAAACTTTCCATTTCTGTCATCTTTGTGAACATAACATCTACTTCCAAATATTTTAAAATAACTTACATTGGGTTTCTTATCATATCAGATTTCATATGGAGTCTTCAAAGTTCCTTTCTTCAGTTGTACTCGGTTTAGGGTGTAAATTGTAGTGCTTATTGCTTCTCTCCAAAATGTTTGAGGTACCCTCTTTTCAATCATCAGGGTTTTGGCACAATCTACAATAGATCTATTTCTTCTCTTAGCTATTCCATTTTTCTATGGAGTTCTCGGTGCAGACACTTGTCTTTTTATACCATGATCATTGCAAAATAAGTTAAATTCATTAGAAGTGAACTCTCCTCCTCTATCAGATCTAAGACATTTTAGCTGTCTTCCTGTTTCATTTTCAACTCTTTCCTTGTACCATTTAAATATTTGAAAAGCTTCTGGTTTTTCTTTTAAAAACATAACTGACATCATCCTTGAGTAATCATCCACAAATAATATGAAATATTTATCACCATAATAACTTTGAACTTTCATAGGACCACAAAGATCAGTGTGCACTAGATCTAAAATTCCTTTAGAAGTGTAGGACTTACTTGTAAAGCTTGATCTTGTCATCTTACCCATCTGGCATCCTCGACACATAGCATTCTCAGGTTTTTCCAAGCTCAGTACACCTCTTACGCGGTGCTTCTTACTTATTTTGATTAGATTATCAAAATTTACATGACAAAACATTTTATGCCATAGCCAGGTATCTTCTATTTTTGCATATAGATATTTGTTCCGAGTTGAGTCAAGGTGAAATGTATTACCTTTTGTTTGTGTCCTGGTAGTAGCTAAATTTCCATGCTTGTCATGAACTTTGACAATTCCTTTCTAAAATTCTATTCGGTATCCTATATTGTTTAGTTGTGCTACACTCAACAAATTGTATTTCAAACCTTCAACCCAGTATACATTATCACATTTATCATTTTTAGGAAGTGTTATAGATTCTTTACCTTTCACCGGACATGGTGCATCATTACCAAATCTTACATATCCTCCATCATAATCTTCTAATTTAACAAACTTGTGTTTATCACCTGTCATGTGATGTGAGCATCCACTGTCTATGATCCAAGAATCATTATTATTTATGTGAGATATTAAGGCTTTTTCTTCATACCTTTCTTCATCTGATCCATCTTTAATAGCCACATAGACAACTTCCTCTGTATCAGTTTCATCAGATTTATCATCATTGGATTCCTCATCAGCTACTAGGCATGTCTTCCTGTCTCTCCTTCTGAAGTCTCAGTGTCCTCTGTATTGGTTGTCTTTCTGCCTGTTATCTCGGTATTCTCTCTTTTCACTAGATTCTTTGTTAGGAAAGTTAGAAGCCATATGTTCTATTCTATCATAGTTAAAACATTTTAAAGGTGACTTTCCTTTATACTTACCTTTGCCTCTCAGTAACCTTCTGGCTAATAATGCTTCAAACTCTTCTTTCTTTTTGATTTCTTCATATAGTTTGTGTACCTCTTCCCTATTTTTTCGAAATCTTTCACTTGCTCCACTATGATTTCCTTCAGTATACTTATACATTCTATCATTGTAATCATCAGATTCACCAATATGAAAAGAACTGAATGCAGATTCAACTTTAGTTACTGAGGACCCACTATTATCAAAATTACTTAACTCAAATGGATGTAGCTTACCAATAGTAGCATCCAAAGAGACTAGCATGTTTGGCACAAACCTTAATTCATTGATTGCAGAGACTCGAATGGCATAAGCAGGTAGAAGTGTTCTAAGCAACTTGTTACATCCTTTTCTTCAATAGTTCCTCCTGCTCCTTTGATTTGATTGACAGTTTCCTTTAACCTTGTACTGTATTGGGTTATGTTCTCACCTTCATTCATTCTCATGGATTCAAGTTGACCTCTTAGACTGTCTACTTTTTCTCTCTGAACATGTTCATCACCACCATACACAGATATAAGTTTGGTCAACATTGCTTTGGCATCATTGCAGCCTTCTAGGTCATTAAACTCTGAGTTAGTTAATGTAGATGTTATTTCAATCATAGCTTGAATATATTCTTTCTTTGCCTTTATCTCTTCCATTGTCATCAGGTTGGTGCTAGGTACTATGTAATCATTCTCCAGATAATATGTTGCATATTCTCCAATTCTTGATAAATGCAGCTTCATCCTTTTCTGCCATGTGGAGAAACTTGACTTGTTCAGATTTGGTGCATCCCTTTTATACATATTCAGATCTTACCTCAAGTACCTTTAAACTTTTCTTCCGGAGTCCAAATCTCTAATACCAATTGTTAGTTAAGATGAGAGGGGGGGGGGGTGAATCATAAAAACTTCACAATACAATATATTCACCAGATTCAACCTCGGTAGCCTTTATTGATATGCAACTATGACTGTAAATCATTCAATACTCATAAACAGATACACTTAAAACATCATAACACATTTAACACTAGATTTAACATGGAAACTCAAATAGGGAAAAACCACTGTGGGAATTCGAACCCACTAAGAAATATACCCTTCTAGAGTATGCTCGGTTAAAAGCTAATACTGTTAAAGATTACAAACACATTGCTAGATGTGACCCAGTTAAGGGATTTCCCTCAAACTTGTTAGAGTCTTGCACTTTGTTAGAAGTGACCTTATCAAAGGATTTCAAACACTCATTTAGAATGTTACCTTGCTAGAGGGTTTACAAATAAGACTATTAGGTCCACTCGGTTAAGAGATTTCCTGTGACTTACAAAATAAATAATAGTAATAAAATATATCTGCAACTTCACATCTGAAATGCTAAAGCAGATTCTATGTGCTCAAAACAATCTTGTCCCTTGTTGGGCTTTCCGGGCTTCTCAATATGTTCTTCAATCAGATCTTTAAGCTTTTGTGCTTGGTAAACATTACTATAGCATCATGTGCATACATTTTCCCACATGCATTGTTCATCAACAATTCCTTATTTATAAACAATTTCTAATTGCTTAATCTACTCGATCACATTTCCCATGATCAATCTTAGTCATCAGATCTTCAAACTTGACTAGGTTCAATGTATCCTTCGATCTGAAAAATGTTTTACGTTGCCTTGGAACTTGCATTCCTTCCTTGGAACTTGTGCTAGGTTATTGCGGTTCAATCTGCGCTGTAGATCTTCTTCTTGATTTTTGATGTTGTAGATCCTCAACAAACTTCTTGCGTGACATACCAATCATTTATTCATCTCCAGCTCATCAACATCCTTCATTAAATAATGCTTTTATTCATCCAATGTGACCTATTATACCTCAGTTGTTACTTGGTTAATACTGAACTTCACTCGGTAGACATTCTGCCTTCTTTAACCAATATTGATAACCTTAGGGTTTACTGACTAGGTACCTTAGGGTTTACCGACTAGATTCTTTGCTCGGTGACATAGTACAGTATTAAACTTATAATCAACAACATATGTAGGATATTAAAACAATCAAAACAACATGATCTCATCATTGTCTAACTCGGTAATAGTTGCCCATTGAATAACTCATTATTCCCCTTCATTATCACATTCTTTCTGTGTCACTTACCGACCTCTTAATACTCATCAAAACATACTTCTGAAGATATGGCAACATCATATTGAATCAGAAAATCAATTTCTTGATATCAATGACAAAATAATATTTTTAAGACGGTAATCATCCTTCTTTAGTTATATCAATAATCTCCAACAACCTTCTCAATATCCTTATTGAAATGCCAACAATCTCCTTTCTATTGTAATGCCAACAATCTCCTTTCTATTGTAATGCCAACAATGTATCCATCCTTTGAATAATGAGACAAACTTGATATATAGTTTCATTACTATTCTTAATTTTTATCTCTTTCAACATGTATGGATGAATATAATTTTTGATCTTCAAGAATTATTTGTATTTTATAGGAAAGGAATATAAAAAGGACATTAGATTAAAAATATTGATAATGCATAATGATTAAAAGCAATAAAATAAAAAAATCTCTTAGAAAATAATAAAACTGTATAGTTTAAAATTGTAAGAAATATTGAGTACTAATTTCTCATTAATATGGAAATAAGAAAATGGGCCATTTTCGCTTGCTCTATATGTGATCAAGATCATTTGAATCACAATTACGGATCTGAAGTGGGGTAGGAAATGACTAAGCTAATAATTGAGATAATTGGTCCCTATGAAAGAGTACAAATAGGATCCACCAAGAAAATAAATACATGCACATTTTGGTACTTATTCCCTTGAAATTAGTGTTCTATCATGATACATAGAAATGGAAGTAGTTAATGGTGCATTATATGAATTTAAAATATTAATTTATGATTAGATAGCTATGACTTTTTACAAGAAACAACATCTTCTCTTTAAAGGAAAACCATAAAACCAATCAAGTTTTCTTTACAAGAGAAAACTAAACACATACGGATTAGTGTCTTGGATATATGCTTCAAATGGAAGGGTTCCTATCGAAGGATATGTCAATGAGGCTAAGGTAAAAACTAACATAAGTCATATGATCTATCTCCTATTTTTCCTCATATAATTTGGAGAGATAAAGGGAAAAATATAAGGGAAGGAGAGAAAAAACAAAAAGGATTTTGGAAAGAAGAGTGAAAGTAGACAAGGAAGTGTACATGAAAATGAGTTTGCTAATTCAAGAACACTATGGGTGAAATTACTTACACCTTTAAGCATGGGAAAGATCAATCACAGTACAATTAATACTTATCCAAGTTGAAATATGAATAAATTGCTAGAGTATGAGTAAATAAGGCAGGTAAATGATATTATCTGAAAATGAAAAGGACAAAGAGTGGAATACCAACATACTTATGTAGCCTATCATTTTTTTTTAAATCATATAAATATATTGAAGTACCAAAATATTTGATTATGAAAATGGACTTAGTAGTTAAGGTACACATTATGCAAACTTTTAATTGAAATTTTTTCGAGATCACATTATCACCAGGTTTGAAGTCCCTTATAAGGGTATAACAAAACATTCTATGTGCTTCAAGTCTCTAGATTTCACTAATCTCTATCTTGAATATAAAATAAACTTTTATCACTACCCCCCATATCAAAATTGAGTGTTTAATGAATATTATCAAAAGAATATTGGGAAAGAACAAGAACACTTTTGACTCCAAATTGAGGCAGTACTTTGGGTTGACCAAGTTACACCCAATAAATAAATAAGAAAATGATGATATGAGATAGTATATGGGATGGATGTGATATTACCTATTGATGCTCTACAAAAAGGAATGGTTAGGATATTGTCAAGACAACACAAACATGTTGGATACAATTGTTTAATTGTGTATTGTCTTTGATGTTACACAAATGTCATATCAGTCTACCGAGCTCAGAATGTTCGGCAAGGCAGTTAGACAGAGTCTACCGAGTTCAGACGGTAAGAGAAGCAAGTCATAGAGTCTACCTAGCACTCCAGTATGCTATACCGAGTTCGCAGTCCTTACCGAGTTCAGTCGGTTACCGAAGAATCAGCAGTGTTCACCGAGCATCAGTGAAATGTTTATGCAGCCGACCGAAGCAATATTTATTTATTGAAACTTGTATATGTAGCCGACCTATGTAATATTTATTTTAACTTGTAATTGGGCCGACTTGGTAACCTGAATGATATATATAAGAGATCAAGTTGCGATTTTGAAGTGTGGAGAAGTATGAAAAGTATGGAAATGTGAAGAAGCAGAAATGTGTGAATTCTGATGAAGGATCAGTGATATCCTTGAGGCGCAGAAAAGATATATGTGATCAGTAAGGATCTATTGGCTCAGAACAGAGATCTGTATCAGCAAGATAAGTTGTATTTAATTCAGATCACTTCATTGTTGCTTTCTAACCATTGTAGCAGTGATACCGAAATCTCTTAACAGAGTTGGTCTAACAACCATTCTTGTAAATCCTCTGACAAGGTGACAATTCGGTTGAATTGTTCTTAAGAACTTTCACAAGGCCACTCCTAGCAGGGTGATTAAATCCTCTAATAGGGTCACACCTAACAGTGTGTTTTGTAACCTTTAACAGGGTTGGCTCCTAACAGGGCTCACTTCAGAAGAGTGAAAATCAGTAACCAGTTACATTGGTGGTTTTCCCAAAATTGGGTTTCCACGTTATATCTGGTGTTACTTGTGTTCATGTTATTTGTTTTATGCATGTTAATGTTTAATGAACACTGATAAGTTAATTTACCGAGTTTCAGCAGTTTATATTTAAGACATCTAAGGGACTTGTGGATTTATTTTTGTGGTAACTGATTCACCCCTCCCCTCTCAGTTACTCCATCCATATTTCCAACAATTGGTATCAGAGCTCTCGGTGCTTGTAGGAAGGATTTCAAGGATCTAAGCTAAAGATCAAGATGTCTTACAAGAGGGAAATTCCAAGGCTAAACAGAAATAACTTTTCAGCATGGCAAGGTCTCATGAGACTCCATTTGGCTTCCATTGGAGATACAGGATTGACACATCTTGACACAGAATATGTGACACCCACTGGTACACTAACTGTTGCTGATATTGCTGCAAAGAAGACTCATAACACCATGATGATAGACATTGCATCTGCCCTAAGCTATGAAGAGTTTGATGATGTCAAAGATTGCAAAAGTGCATTTGAAATGTGGAACAAGCTGAAAGATATCTATGGTGGTGATGACAATGTGAGAAGAGCCAAAGCAGAAAGCTTGAGAGGACAGTTTGATCAATTAAAAATGAGTGAGGATGAAAATATTGCAAAATATGTTGAAAGAGTCAAAGCCAGTGTCAGTGCAATCAAAGCTTCTGGAGGTGATATCTCAGAGGAAACAATCATAAGCAAAGTTCTCAGAACATTACTACCCATTTATGCAATCAGAGTTTCTGCAATTCAGGAAAGAAGATGTGAAGCAAATCATAAGATAAATTTAGAGGCCATAGTTGGAAGATTAACTGCATTTGAGTTAGACAACTATGACAACTATGTTCCAGCTTCCAAAAACATGGAATCAGCATTTGAAGCTAAGGTTTCACTCAAGGAGAAAGGCAAAAAGAAAAAGGAATCTTGGTCAGAAAGTGAAGATGAATCAGAACCAAGTTCAGACAGTGATCTTGAAATAATTGAAGCTCTTCTAGCAAAGAAATATTCCAAAGGCAGAGGAAAATACAGAGGCAAAGTTCCTCTAATCTGTTTTTCATGTGATGAAGTCGGTCATATTGCTGCTAGATGCCCAAACAAGCAGAGCAAAGATGAGAAGAAAGATCACAAATGGAATGGCAAAAAGGACTACAAATCATTCAAAGGTAAGAAAACATGCTTTATGGCTAAGGATTCTGATAATAGTGAAGATGAAATTGTTTATATTGCTATAAGAGATGATTCTGATAATGATGAGGAAGATAAGATGGCACTTATTTCTCATATAAGCAAAAATGATACGTGGATCATAGACAGTGGTTGCTCTCATCATATGACTGGTGATAAAAACAAGTTTGAACATTTTATAGACTATGATGGAGGTAGTGTAAGGTTTGGTAATAATGAACCTCGCTACATAAAAGGAAGAGGTAGAATCCCTATAACCAAAGAACTTGTATTTGATGATGCCTACTGGGTTGAAGGTCTCAATCACAACTTGATGAGTGTGGCACAGCTACTTAATAGTGGACTCAAGGTGGAATTCACGCATGGAAAGGCCAAACTGCTAAATAATCAAGGAAAGCTGATTGCATCAGGCACTCAAACAAAAGGTAATTTGTTCCGACTTGAAACAAGTGAAAATTCATGTTTTATTGCTCAAGTTGAAGAAAGTTGGTTATGGCACAAAAGGTTATGTCATGTAAATTTTGATAACCTAGTGAAAATAAGTAAATTCAGAAAAGTAAGAGGTATTCCAGATATAAAGAAACCTGAGGTCGGTCTATGTAAGAATTGTCAAATTGGAAAGATGGGAAAGACTAGTTTCAAAAGCAAAAACTATCAATCTGAAGATATATTAGAAATTGTGCATACTGATTTATGTGGACCCATAGGAACTGAAAGTTATACTGGAGAAAAGTTCTTCATTCTTTTTGTTGATGATTACTCAAGAATGATGACTGTCATGTATTTAAGGAACAAATCAGAAGCATTTGAAAAGTTCAAATGGTATTTGGCCAGAGTAGAAAAAGAAACAGGTAAAAGACTTAAATGTCTAAGGTCAGACAAAGGTGGTGAATTCATCTCTCATGAATTCAATAACTTTTGCATTGAAAGAGGAATCAAAAGACAAGTATCAGCCCCTAGAACTCCTGAGCAAAATGGAATAGCTGAAAGAAGGAACAGATCTATCATGGATTGTGCAAGAACCTTAATGATTGAAAAGAATATTGCTATCAAATACTGGAAGGAAGCTATCAGCATTGCTGTTCATACCTTGAACCGAGTACAGCTGAAGAAGGACTCATTCAAAACCCCCTATGAATTATGGTATGGCTACAAACCTAATGTAAGTTACCTAAAAGTATTTGGAAGTAAATGTTACATTTTGAAAGAATCTAGAAAAGGAAAATTTGATGTGAAAGGTGATGAAGGTATATTCCTCGGATATTCTTGCAAGAGTAAAGCATATAGATGTTTGAACTTGTCTACTCATAAAGTTATAGAAAGTGCACATGTGAAAGTTGATGAGTTTGCAGAAAGATCTGAAGAAGAAAGCAAAAGAGAACCAGAAGATTATAGAAGATTTGTGTCTATTGAACCTGATACAATACCAGATACATCTGCTAATCAGGAATCTTCTACTCCCGAGTCATCAGTAACCGAGTTACAGAAAGAGAAAACCGAGCCAGTATCTGCCGAGTCTGATGAACCAGAACCAGTGTCTACCGAGTCTGAAGAAACCGAGCCAATATTTACCGAGCCGGACCAGCCAGTTGAAGAACAAGAGGACAATGATGAAATTCATTCTAAAGGCAAGAAACCTGTATTAGCCGAGTATGTCAGACGACATCATTCAGTAGATCAGATCATTGGAGACAAATCTGAAGGAACCATGACAAGAGGTAAGTTGAAAAGCACTTGTTTACTTGCTGATTTTGAACCTAGAAATGTCAAAGATGCATTGGGAAATGATAGTTGGACAGAGGCTATGAAAGAAGAGATAGAACAGATAGAGAAAAACAAGACATGGACTCTTGTACCCAGACCTAAGGATAAAAATGTGATTGGAACTAAGTGGGTATTCAGAAATAAACTGAATGAAGATGGCAAAGTTTCAAGAAACAAAGCAAGACTAGTATGCAAAGGATATGCTCAACAAGAAGGAATAGACTATGGAGAAACTTTTGCTCCTGTTGCAAGATTGGAAGGAGTCAGAACCTTACTTGCATATGCCGCCTACAAAGGATTCAAAGTTTATCAGATGGATGTTAAATCTACATTTCTTAATGGTATATTGGATGAAGAGGTTTATATTGAACAACCTGAAGGTTTTGTTGATCCACAAAAGAAGGACATGGTCTGCAAATTACATAAAGCATTGTATGGTCTGAAACAAGCCCCTAGAGCATGGTATGAAAGATTGCATAACTATCTTATTCAGATTGGATTTCAAAGAACTAATGATAACAGTAGCTTGTATATCAAGGAAGGATCAGATAACAAAATTGTCTTAGCAGAAATATTTGTAGATGATACTATTTTCACAGGAAATGATGATCTTTGCAAAGAATTTTCAGTACAAATGAATAAGGAATTTGAAATGTCCATGTTTGGTGAGATCAAATTCTTTGTTGGTCTTCAAATTCAACAGAACAAAAATGGTATCTACATTACACAATCAAAATACATCAAAGAGATACTGAAAAAGTTTGGTATGGAAGATTGTAAGCCAGTTGGAACTCCTATGTGTACTGGATTGAAGCTTACCAAGGAAGATGAATCACAAAAAGTAGATCAAACACTGTATAGATCTATGATTGGAAAGCTGCAGTATGTTGTTCATACTAGGCCAGATATTGCTCTTGCAGTTGGTATTGTTGCAAGATTCTCAGCAAAACCAAGAGAAAGTCACATGACGGCAATCAAAAGAATAATGAGATATTTGAAAGGAACTGAAGAGTATGGATTATGGTACAAATTTGGAGGAAATTTTGATTTGAAAGTATTTACTGATGCTGATTGGGCAGGAAACATTGATGACAGAAAAAGTACAAGCGGAGGAGCATTCTTTCTAGGAAAGAGATTGGTTTCTTGGACAAGCAAAAAGCAGAACTGTATATCCCAATCTACAGTAGAGGCAGAATATGTTGCTGCAGCAGTAAATTGTTCAAATGTTGTTTGGTTTAAACAGCTATTGGCAGGCATGAAAATGGAAATCAAAGAACCAATTGTTATGTTCTATGATAATACAAGTGCAATTGACATGTCCAAGAATCCAGTGATGCATCCCAAAACCAAGCACATTGCAATAAAATATCATTTTGTCCGAGAATTGGTGCAGGACAAGGAGATCAGATTGGAATATATTCACACAAAGGAACAAATTGCTGACATATTCACAAAACCATTGGCTAAGGATGCATTCTTGTATCTAAGAGGTAAGTTAGGGGTCACTCCCCTATCTGAAATTCACTAAAGAAAAGTTTTAGTGATGCGTCAACTCATCTTAAGTAGTTGATGCAGTATAATGAGGAAAATATTGCATATGAATCAGTACAAAAGGTACATTATAACTCAGATGAAGTCTTATTGTCTTTGGCATGTGTTGTCAAAGAGGGAGAGTTTTACTGTCATATCCTACTAAAATTTGAAAAAAAGTTCATTAAGATAAAGAGGGAGAGTTGTTTGATAAAGAGGGAGAGTTTCACCGTCCAAAGATGAAGTTACTTCACAGAGGGAGATTATTGAAAGAAGGAGTGTTCTCTATCCAAAGGGAAAGTTATGTTGGCATGTTGCTGTCATAAAAGAAAAGACCTGTTTTCAAATTTCATTCTGCTATGACATGTTGTGTTGCCATCAATGCCAAAGAGGGAGATTGTTGGATACAATTGTTTAATTGTGTATTGTCTTTGATGTTACACAAATGTCATATCAGTTTACCGAGCTCAGAATGTTCGGCAAGGCAGTTAGACAGAGTCTACCGAGTTCAGACGGTAAGAGAAGAAAGTCACAGAGTCTACCTAGCACTCCAGTATGCTATACCGAGTTCGCAGTCCTTACCGAGTTTAGTCGATTACCGAAGAATCAGCAGTGTTCACCGAGCATCAGTGAAATGTTTATGCAGCCGACCGAAGCAATATTTATTTATTGAAACTTGTATATGTAGCCGACCTATGTAATATTTATTTTAACTTGTAATTGGGCCGACTTGGTAATCTGAATGATATATATAAGAGATCAAGTTGCGATTTCGAAGTGTGGAGAAGTATGAAAAGTATGAAAATGTGAAGGAGCAGAAATGTGCGAATTCTGATGAAGGATCAGTGATATCCTTGAGGTGCAGAAAAGATATATGTGATCAGTAAGGATCTATTGGCTCAGAACAGAGATCTATATCAGCAAGATAAGTTGTATTTAATTCAGATCACTTCATTGTTGCTTTCTAACCATTGTAGCAGTGATACCGAAATCTCTTAACAGAGTTGGTCTAACAACCATTCTTGTAAATCCTCTGACAAGGTGACAATTCGGTTGAATTGTTCTTAAGACCTTTCACAAGGCCACTCCTAGCAGGGTGATTAAATCCTTTAACAGGGTCACACCTAACAGTGTGTTTTGTAACCTTTAACAGGGTTGGCTCCTAACAGGGCTCACTTCAGAAGAGTGAAAATCAGTAACTAGTTACATTGGTGGTTTTCCCAAAATTGGGTTTCCACGTTATATCTGGTGTTACTTGTGTTCATGTTATTTGTTTTATGCATGTTAATGTTTAATGAACACTGATAAGTTAATTTACCGAGTTTCAGTAGTTTATATTTAAGACATCTAAGGGACTTGTGGATTTATTTTTGTGGTAACTGATTCACCCCTCCCCTCTCAGTTACTCCATCCATATTTCCAACAAAACAAACAAGAAACAAACAAGTGTTAGTATTAAAAATCACAAATCAAACACTATCCTAAGGAAGCATATCAAGAGAGACACTACACACAAAACATAAAGCTTAATGAAACTAAGAAATGCAACATGACATCTCCAAATTCCCTCCACCATTCTTGTAGCTTCTCCTCCCTTGTTCCTTTCCTCTCCAAGTTCCGAAATGAGTGTAGCTCTTAGTAGCTTTTTGCACTATTATGGATGTCTTATGGAGGTTCAAGATTATAGAATGGATGATTATGAGAATGAAAATGTGAACAAGCTAAAATGATATATTATATAATATTAATTTTATCCCAAAATGACAAATATAGATGATTGTGCTAAATGCTCTCTAAAATTCACTATAAATTAGATGCATACAAGATTTTAGGATTAGGATTATGAAGAAATGAGCTTTATTTATACGTAAAATGGGGTAATGGAGGGCTGAGATTGAGTATTCTCATCAAGGGTCAGTATTGATGGGTTTTGATCTATGTGAGGGCTTTCAACCCAATCCCAGGATGACAAATGTCAACAAGATATGGGTTAAGAGGGGAGGGAATAAGCATTAAATGCTTGACATGACTTGAGGGTTAACTTGGGAGTTAAGGTTAATGTTGAGTTGAAAGAATAAAGCCATTATCCAATAAATAATGTCTTTATCCAATGGATAAACTCTTGTGCAAGAGTTAGTAAGGATAACCATGGTCAAAGCAATAAATGCTTGAAGAGACCCATGGGTTAAATGAGGGTTGAGTTAGAGGGAAAGTCTCTAACCATGGGGGCAAGTAGATTTAACCATAAATGGTTATGTAAGAGCCATTAATGGTCATGTAAGAGCCATTAGTGGTTTGGAAGACTTTAGAGGTTAGCTTGTTGAACACATAAATCATTAAATACTTTTCAAAGACTTTGAAGGCTTTGAGAAGTGACTCCAAGTTGCTTAGGAATGTGACAATATTTAGGGGATGGATTAGGCTAATTGGAAATGATTAGAAAGTGGTTAGAAGGGTCTAGAAGGGGATTTAGGATTGCAAGTGGGTTTGGTGGGTGAGGGAAAATAGGATTTAAATTAAAATAAAATTAATTTATTTCAATTGTGGTTGCAACTTGCATTTGTAGGAGAATGCAAGTGGGGGGGATTTTTAATGATTTAAATAAATGTTTATTTATTTATTTAAAAGAGGAAAGGGAATAAAATAAAATAAATAGGATTTATTCATTTAATTGATTATGAATTTGATTTAATGGATTAAATTAAAATAAATTGAATAAATTATTTAATTAATAGGAGAATGGTTTTGATTAATTAAAAACAGGTTTTTGAAAGGAACCCAAAATCTTGTTACAAAGTAGGAGAAAGATAAAGCATAAAAGAGGCATAAAACAATAGTGCTTGATCACCCACACATAGAACAGTTCCTAGTCGAAAAAAAAAGGGAACATAAGACAAAGGGAGGAACACTAGACAACCAAAGGAAAGCACAAAGACAAAACAAGGATAACTAAATGTTTCTCATAAGTTCTTCAGCATGAACCACCATTTGCTTCATATTGATCGCAAATTTTTTCATTTCTTCCAACTCTTTTTCCTTGATATCAACCTATTTCCGAGTGTTGGCCCTTGTTCTTTTTTCATGACCCTTCTTCTCCATCTGATCCTTATCATCCTCCTTGCCTTTAATCTGTTCAAATTTGTTAATCAGGATGTTAACATGGTCAATAGTGGCCTTAAGGATCTAGAAGTTTTGCTCGACAATCCTCTTCACAGTAAGCTCCATCCTATCCACTCTGTTGACCAGATTGGTCAGGTTAGTATCCAGACCCTTATCATCTCTATTCCCTTCCAACTCCTTCACCTTCTTTTCCATTTCCAAAATTTTGTTAACCATAGCCTCAATTGCTTCAGCCTTGTTAATAGCAACCATTAATTCTTTAACATTTTCAGAGAGAGGCTTCTCGCCCATAGTAGCCTCTCCATGGCCTGCAAATACACTTAGGGGAATGGTAGGGATTATCCACCTTTACCAATTTTATTTTTTCTCCATTAGTGACAAGAAACCTATCCATAGCCTTGTCAGACACACTTCAATCTCTGTAAAATTTAATACCTTCTTTAACCATACCCATAGCTTCAACAATGACATCTTCGTCCACCTTATTCATCTGGGTACCAACAAGAACCTTACCATTCTTCCAGTTTTTTATGAAATGCTTCGTGATAGTAGGGTCTTTGCCACATGCCTTTCCATAAAAACACTCAAACCTCCTTCTTGAAGAATCTCCCAAACTTCATTGTTTTTCTTCCAGTTTGAGCAAGAAGCCAGTTCAAACCTCTTTTTATTACCTCCCATATTACCCTTAATTTCATAATTCTTCCTTATCTCAGCTCTATTATTTTCTCTGTGATTTCTGTGAAGAAACCTAATAATTTTGTTGTTGTTATGAAGAACCACCCAGAATCCGTGCAAAGTAAGTATGATATGACTAATAATAAAACAAGCTTCATTGCCGTGGTGAACAATCATAGAAAAATGAGGGAACGACATTAGAAATTGTGATTAGCAAAGACACGTTGCTTCATCTAGATATGGTCCAGTTCAATCAAAGATTTTGCCTCACACTTGAGATTACTCTCACCATAAAGGGAAATAATTTTGTCAGAGCAGAAAGCCAGGTTGGCAGCCCAATCAACACACATTGTTGGCTTCTCTATATACATGTGTGAAAATACACATTTCAAAAGTTTCACTAACTTCCTTCCCAGTTTTGATGGCATTGTGCATAGACTAAGAGGGAGGGAAAAAATTATTCAAGCAATTAATAATGTTCAAAGAATTGCTTCAACCCAAACTTTAGTGCAATTGGAATCCTTAGCAAGAACCAACCCATGATAAGCAGAAATGGCCATGGCAACATGGTTGGTTTGATTACCTATAGGAATACATTTGATAGCTTTGTATATTCCCCCTTCATACCTTAAAACCACACCACACCCTACATTACCAGGGTTACCCTTGGAAGCACCATCAAAATTAATTTTCATCCATCCATGAGGGGGCCATTCCCATCTTTCCTCTTCTCTAGGATTAGCATGTATGATGTCACTCCCCTTTATTCTCCAATTCTTGAAAATGATGTTATCACCTTGATCTTTGGGGTTCGTTATTCCACCAATGATGTAGAGGTTCTCCACCATATGTCTTTTGATTTTCTCAAAAATAATTTGAGCATTTGAAGCCTTATCTCTGAACACTCTATCATTTCTTTCTTACTAGATTCCCCAACAAATATGAGATAAAGAAAATCTCCATAACAAAGTGATTGAATTGTTCTTCGAAGGGTGGAACTAGGAATTAAAAACATCTTGGATAACTTCAGGGAAGACCCATCTGACATTGAATTTGTTTAGACATCTAGCCCAAATATCAACAGAGAAGGGACAATGGATAAACATGTGATTAATGGTTTCCTCATTCTACATACAAAGATGACAAATACTAGGCAGATAAAAACCTCTAGTTTTGAGATTGTCAGTCGTCAAAATCTTATTTTGAAGGACAATCTAGAAAAAAATATTAATTTTGGGAATAAGTCCTTTCACCCAAGCCTTAGCCCAACAAGGACTCTCCTGATTAGAAAATTGCTGAATATAAAGAGAGGATACAGAAAATTTACCATCAGTAGTAAGTTTCCAGATAAGTTGGTCCTCGTCATCAACCACCACCATAGAATTCATAATTTTATTCAGATGCTCAAGGGAAGGATCAACAAAGGATAAGTCCTTCCACTGGCCTAAATTACAGTAGTCAGCCATAGTAGTACCAAATTTTTCCTTACACTGATTCTGAAACTTGCCCCAATTAGGATTGTCACTAGTGGGAGAGTCTAACAACCAAGTGTCTTCCCATAATTTAATGAAATTACCCTTCCCCACCTTCCATTTCACTCCTCTGGCTATTATATCTCTATTTCTAGTGACATTTTTTCAGATGTTGGAGCCAATCGGAATATCTTCAGCCTTGAGGAAAATATGAAGGGTAGGGAGCTATCTTTTATACTTATTGTCACATATAAATTTCCATTCTCCCTTAGTATTATAAGCTCTCCATATCTGCTTAGCCATGAGAAACTCATTCATATCTCTGATTCTTCTAAGACCAAGGCCTCCTTTTCTTATAGTTTTGCACACCTTATCCCATGCAATCAAATACATTCTCTTCTTTTCCTCAACCCCAACCCAAAGAGAATTTCTTTGAATTTTTTCAATAGCCTCCACAAACTTAACATGGATTCTAAAGAGACTGATAGCATAGAGGGATACTCTGAAGAGTAGATTTCAGACGCTGGACCTTTCCCACTTGGCTGAGCAAAGAGCCTTTCCATCCAACTAACTTCTTATGAAATTTATCCACAAGAGTGCACCAAAAGGTATCAGGAGGCACTTGACATAAAGGGAGCCCAAGATAGGTGGCAGGGAGATTCCCAATTTGGCTACCCAAAATGTTACTAATCTTTGTCTGTCTTCTCTCCGAAGTGTTTATGAAATAAACAAAACTTTTAGACTAGTTAATCAGTTGACCAGTAGAAATCCCATATCTATCCAAAGATTTCTTTAAGCTTCTAGAATCTTTCATAGAAGAATTCCCCAAATAATTGAGTCGTCCACAAATTGCTGATGAGAACAAACTTGGTCAGCAGATGAAGGTTTAAGCCCTCTAAACTCTCCCTTCTCAACTAGTTTTCCAATAAATCTGCCCAAGCATTCCACCATGATTATGAAAATAAAAATAGGTGTGAAGAAATATGCCCCATAAATGTTAATTTAATGGGTGGTATGCCCCCTCGAGAGATGGGCTGAAAAATTTCAAAAAATCGAGCAATCTCTCCAAAAAGAACAAGATTGGGTGGGGAGGTAGAATAGAAGAAATTGGAGATAAAATAGAGAAATGGGAGGCACTGGAAGTTTACAGGGACCACAGCGGTGAGCGGGGTAAAATTAGGTTGAGGGCTGAGGGTATATATGGGGGTGAAGGGGTAAAAATAGGGTCATTGCATCCATCTCCACAATGATTCAGAGCTCTGATAGTGACTTTTGTGAAAGAGCGAGTAGCAGTCAACATGCCGGTATCGATAGCAGATCATTAGCTAGAGTGGGTTCATCGATTCCAGCGGCCAGATGACTATGGGCTAGTGGTACACCAATTTGAATTTTTGTGTTTCATGCATTTTTGATGTGTTTTTTCAAGCTTCCAAGTTGAGTCAAGACAATAGCACTAAAACTGTGTTTTAGCGCTGTTGTCACCTAAAGTAGTGCCTTTGTGCCACTATAGCGCTATTGCATAGTGGTTTTAGCGCTATCATCAGGTTTAGCACAGTCGTGTAGTAGTATTAGCACTAGTTTAGTTTTAGCGCGATTGAGTCAATGTTGTAGCACTGTTGTCCTGGAATGACGTTGTTGTGCAGTGGTTTTAGCGCTATTGGTTTTTTAATGCTAGTGTGTAGTTGTTTTAGCGCGATTGTTAGTAAAATAGCGCTATTGTCTGAAAAATAGATGCTCCAGTGTTAGAAAAATAATCTCCTAATGCCGATGTTGGGTGGATGGATGGATAAGTTGGTTTGAATCATAGTAGCCCCGTTGACACTAGTTCATTATGATAAATGCCTGTTGTAGTCTAGGGTTGCCATGATCGCTTACCTGTTGAGACTCAAAGGTACTTGATCAAAGTATCTATTGATAGTATAGGTTTAAACTTAAGAAAGTTTGAAACAAAATAACTGATGATGATGTTGATGTGTGTGTAGGAGGATCTTCCCATGCTTCAGATGCAGGAGCAGCATCTGACTACACAGCAACTGTGAGATCGGCTGATAGAGGCGGAGATTGATTGCGTTGCAACTGCTAGACTATATGACATGATGTACATGCCTGTGATTCAGACAAATCATGGACTAGTGGCTACATTAGTGGAGCGGTGGCACAACGAAACCTGCACATTCCATTTATCGATGGGAGAGATGACCATTACACTGGAGGATGTGTGGAGTATTTTGCACATTCCCATTTGAAGGGATCTGGTTATGTATAATTGAGGATTGGGTACAGCAGCGGTCCAGCGGATATTTGATGAGGATGTCGATATTCATGATGGCTCGATTGCGTGGGAGGAGATAGAAGCGTTGTATGAGCTAGATTACCAGCGGTTTTATCCAAAATTATCAGGGGTTTGTTGTTCCTCAATCGACGATTGCACGTACTGGCCGTGGGTTGGGGCCAGATGATTTAGTGCATGGTGACAGATGGGACCCGCTAAGCATGGGGGCCATGTGTGCTATCACACCTATACAGGGAGCTTCATGAGGTGGTTTACTAGGAGACAATCTCGTTGGGAGTTGGCATTACTTTGCTACATATTTGGGAATGGGAGCACCTGCTAGTGACACGACCGGTGTGCCTAAGATTTAGGGAAGTAGACCAGCCCTACATGTACATGTACGAAGGTATGATGAGTCAGCCCCATCTGGGGAAGTTGGAGCGGTGGCGACATACATTAGATGATTTGGATGCAGTGATATGGAGGCCATACATTGAGTGTGAGCCTTGGGATGATGATGCAGAAGCTTTTCCTTATGTATTTATGACATGATATTTTATTGGTAGGACATCCTACAATATTGAGAGACAGGTACCCGACAAAGTGATGAGACAGTTTGGTCGGAGGCAGGGGTGGCTAAGTGGATCAGGGGAGTATGCACGGGCGGTACGAGAGAGATTCCAGTAGGGGCCAGTGTTACCATATGATCGGGCCTTAGCCAAGTTCTGGACTTTATAGGCGAGAGCATGGAATATGAGGTCGGGGATTGTGGATGTAGGAGGGACAGAGGAGTACACGCAGTATCGTACCATGCATCTGATTCCATGCATTTCAGATCTAGCTAAGCTGGTACCATCATTTGAGGGTGATAGGAGACAATGACAGAGGAGAGGAGGTAGAGGAGTGGGAGGAGGAGGTAGAGGTGACAGAGGAGGAGGTGGTGGGGGAGATGACGGAGGTGGTGGTGGATTTGGAGGAGGAGGAGGAGGTGGAGGGGGTGGTGGTGGTGGATTTTGAGGTGGGGGTGGATTTGGAGGTGGAGGTGGTGGAGGAGGACGGTTACAGTAGAGAGGGGGAGGCGGGAAACCATTGCGAATGTCACATGGTCCTTTGATTCAGGGAGGAGTTAGATTAGGTGGCAGGGATATGGGGGAGGGAGAGGCACCTATGGATATTGGAGAGGGAGCTACTAGTGGAGGAGAGGGAGCTATAGGTGGAGGAGAGGATCCTATGGGGATGGGAGGAGTAGATCTGCGGGAGCATATGCTAGTATATATGCAAACTCAACTTACAACTGTTGAGGCATGGGTGGAGGAGTGTGAGGGAGAGATTGCAGCTAGAGATGTTTAGTTGTTTGCACGAGAGTCAGAGTTGACTGTAGTGCTGCGAGAGAGAGATGATACAGTGGAGAGATTGAGGGAGCTGCATGATAGAGGATGAGTTGTGGTAGGAGAATAGGGTCCTACTGGGGAGGTGTTGAGGGAGATGCGGTGGGCACAGGCGGAGATAGATTATTGGTGGGGTTTATATGAGCAAGTGGTGCCATCTTGTCAGTGGGAACTAAGCTATTCACACATGTGTCAGGCGAGATCAGAGTGGTCTTAGAGGATGTAGAGCAGTGGTGGTATTATGGGTCCTCCACGATGAGATAGTGCGGGTGGTGCAGGGGGTAGTGGTGGAGTAGGTGGTGATGGGGGTGCAACATCTAGATAGAGTGCCATTTGAGAGAGATTTATGTATTTTATTACATTGTCATTTTGGACTATGACTTGGATGGCTCTTGGTAGACAATATTTTTGTCAGCACTGTACTCTGATACATGTATATTTTTGTGAGATTATATATGATATGATATATGAGGAGATCCCATATTTTGTGATGATATGCATGTTGATGATATGTATGGATTTATGCAGGATGATGATTTATGATTTATGCTTAGATGGATGCTTTACTTGCTAGATGTATATGTTGATGAGATGATTTCTATATGCATGTGATGATGATTTTATGATGTCTATATGCATGTTTATGAATATGATGCTAACATGTGGATGTAGGTTAATATATGTATGATGCATTGTTCTAACGCTTTATGTATGTAATGCCATGATGATGATGTATGCAAAATGATGAATGAATGATGTTGACTATGAGATAGATAGTACTTTGTGTTTATGTTGATGATATGATGAGATGCATCTTGTGTTTGATATGATGAAATGTAATGAATCGAATGGTTTATGTAAATGTTTATAGATGGTTAAAAAATGAATGCAAAATGGATAAACAAATGGTGGTTCAAATGTTTATGTGATGATCTTCTAAATAAATGAATTTTAAAATGAAATAAACAAATATTGAGACAAATGTTTATGTTATGATTCTAAATGACTTAAAATATGACTAAGTGATAAAGGAAAGTGAAATGATAATGCAAATAAATGCAACTAAGGGATAATGAATAATTCCACCTTAATGCAATTAAAAGGATAATGAATGCATCTTAATGAATCCAGATGAAAATTTTAAAGATGAGAATTAAATGAATGAGTATAAGAATATACTAGATGGATAGATGAATCTACTTAACTAATAGGTAGATAAATGCAAATGAATGCAACTAAATGAATCTAGATGAATGTATTGTAAACAATCTTAAATGATGATGAATTATTTTGAATGATTTAAAAGACATCTAACTGTACCTAGATGACTAAATGAATGTACGTTAATGGCTAATAATGGTAGTAAATGAAATGATGAGAAATTTATACAAATGAATCTAAATGCCTTTATTTGCAATGATGAAATGATGTAAGGATGCCAATGTAAGTAAATGATAATGAATGCGACTAAATGATATTAGATGCACTTAAATGAATATCTAAAATGGATGTAATGAACCTACATGCAAGTAAATGATAATGAGCTAGATGCATTTAAATGCAACTAAAATGCAATGGAATGACGATGTCATGCGTTCATGATAGATGAATGGAAGTTGGTGAGAAATTGTATGATGCACTGATGATGTATCAGAGAACTCATGATTTGTATCCAAGACCAATTTATATTAAATAACTTCTCATATTTTAACTTGTTCACACTTGCATACAAAACCATAAATATGAATAATGAATGATCAAATGGATGGGTGATATGCAACGAAATGCGATATAAAAAGATGAGATGAAATGATGATCCATAGTGCTTTATTTTGATCATCATTGACCAATGGTAGTATCAATCTTGGATGAGGTAGTAGGAACCAAGTTTAAGGAATTGTACCTGTAAGCAAGCAACATAGATAAATAATATGGACCCTCCATTCTAGTTCATGTGCAGACGGTCGAGGTATACACTGTAGTTAGAAAGCCATAGAGATCTATGACTAGATTTTTGCATATGATCACATAGCTTAGTGAACTTCCCACATAAACACCATTAGTACATGCCCCAGAACTTCATTGGAACAATTCATAGACAATAAACAAAACAATACTTAGGAACCATCCTGGCTACTCTAATCACTTGTGGATATCCCAGAGTAGCGTAGGGACCTGATATAAATGAATAAATAACTTTATCAAACTGACCAAAAACTTGATAGCTTAAACATAATTTTCTTGTCAAATAAAATGTTATGTCTTTGTTTTGGTAAGGAAGGATGCATCCTTGTTAAGACAGTTGTGTACCTGTGTTCATTGTTTAGTTGATTTGATAAGTGATCATCATTTGAGTAGCTCAAAATATTTGTTTGATGTTTGTGGTGATGCGTATGTACAAAGGATTTTTATGCGTTGCCATGTTGTTGATTGATTTTTTATGTTTTATGAGATTTTTGGATTTTGTGAGTTGTTTTTGAATGTTT
Organism: Cryptomeria japonica; assembly: GCF_030272615.1. Classification (NCBI taxonomy): domain Eukaryota; kingdom Viridiplantae; phylum Streptophyta; class Pinopsida; order Cupressales; family Cupressaceae; genus Cryptomeria; species Cryptomeria japonica. The sequence continues at coordinate 921,584,629 of NC_081407.1, forward strand.
TTGAATTTTGTGAGACAGTTTTGGATGTTTTTGGATTTTGTGAGTTGTTTTGGATGTTTTTGCATTTTGTGAGTTATTTTTGAATGAAGAACTCAATGAATCACAAGTAATGCAGAATCCACTTCCATCAATAGGTTAAGAGCATTGCCTCCAGTTTAGAAATGACTATTAAAAAGAGAGATGCAAGACGCATGTGTAAGGAAAGTACAGTGCGGAAAAACACTTCCCTAATCTTAATTTGCAGGGGAAACAAGACTAGTGTGTTTTATAACTTTACATAATAATAAGATTAGCATATATGAAACAGAGACAATGTCAGAATTCAAACATACATAGAGATAAACACCATGAATTTACATGGGAAACCCTTTCGAGAAAAAAACCCACCACTGACAACAAGATCACTTTATTCTCAACAAAGAAACTTTACAATAAAGTCTGTTACCAGAGCACAAATGTTCATCACTTCTGTTACACCCCATAGTATACGACTTATTATCAAAACAACAACAATGTTCTAGTCTCCTCTTGGCTTTATATACATTTTCATGTCAACCGTTCAACTTTCAGTTTGCACCAATCGGTTAGACATCTAACTGTTTGCGTTGGTCTACATTTGTGAGAAAACAATTATCCCACATGCATCCAAGAATCGAACCAGTTCATATTCAAAAACCCTGGCTCAAACAAGTCAACTCCATTGGGTATCGGGAAGACAAACAATCAGCTATCCTGAACGTCCGATCTTTCTCTCTGCGCTCCACCACGTGGCACCCCCTGATTGGTTCCAAGTCCCTACTCTGACATCTTAGCATGGCCTCACTATTTGCCCAAAATTCTTCTTTGTCGATGGGTCATGATGGAAAGTCTCACGAGAAATTTCCCATCATGACCTGGCGACCACCGTCGGATATTCTGCGGTCACTGTCCGATCATTTCGATCTGGTTAGCCTTTAATTCACCTTAGTTGCTCTCCTATCAGGTCCCACCACTTGGTCTCCATGTCGCGAGGAATATACTAACAAGCAGTTTCCCATCGTGACATAATGACCATCATTGGATCAACCTTGATCTTCGTTCGATCATCTCTGATCTGCATGGCCCTTATCTCACCTGGACTGCTCACTTATGCTGGGCCCCACCATGGTCACCAAGTTGCAAGAAATAATATACGTGCATCTTTCCATAGCGGTAAAGCAATGACCATTGGATCAGGATCTAAACTGTAAGTCTTTTATCCTTTCATCCATTTGATAACCGATGCTACCCTAATGATCGAAGGTGACCTCATCGGGTCATTGGGATGACTTCAAACCTACTACTCCAAGCTCTGATATGTCGAGTTCATCGGCAAAGGATATATCAATAAAGTTCACAGATTTTCTTCACACTATTTCATCGGCCAGAGTCAACCTGATCAGTATGAACAAAGGTCAAGTAAATTAGAGGCATAATTCCAACAAACTCCCACTTGACAAGGAATTCACTAGACTTCTTGGGCACTTTCCAAACATTCTAGAGAGGGATGGGTACTGAGACCCATCAAATTAGAACACCACCTGAACTTGTGAGTGCTCACTAGTTTTGTTAATGCATCCACAACATTTTCCTGAGTGTCTACCTTGTTCAGATTAACCTTTCCATCTTCTACCATGTCACGCACAAAATGGAATTGCACATCTATATGTTTAGACTTGGCATGGTATGTAGGATTATTCGCTAAACATATAGCACTCTGACTATCACTTCACACTTCAACCTGCCCTGCATCAAAACCAATATCTGTAATCAAATGCCTAACCCAAACAACTTATTTACAAGCATGTGTGGCTCCATGTACTTTGCCTCTATAGTGGACAAAGTGACTACAGACTCTCGCTTGCTCATCCAACTTATTGCTCCACCATTCAGAACAAAAACGTATCCACTGGTAGATCATCTGCTGTCAATGTCCCCTGCCCAATCAGAATCTGCATAACCACAAATACTGAGAGTTCTCTTTGAATTATTCAGATTACCATGATAACATAATGCAAAGTCTGAAGTACCCTTCTGATATTTGAAAACTATCTTTACAACATTCCAATGCAGTCTTCCTGGGTTTGACATAAATCTTCTTAATACTCCCACTGGTTGGGCAATGTCTGGCCTTGTAAAAACCATTGCATACATCAAGCTGCCAATAGCACTTGCATAAAGTATACTCTTCATGTCATCTATCTCCTCTGGCGATTTCAGACTATCATGCACAAACAGTTTGGTTCCTTGCAAAATAGGAACAACCTGTTGTTTACAATCAGGCATATTAAACTTATCAAGAACACTAGTGATGTACTTTCTCTGGTTGAGCCAGATTTTTCTCTTAGACCCGTCCCTCTTGATTTCCATTCCCAGAATGTAGTTTGGTGACCCCAAATCTTTCATTTTGAACTTCAAGGATAATTGTGACTTCAAGTCTGAGATCATACCTTTGTTATTTCGAAGGAACAACATGTCGTCAACATACAAAGCAATAATAAGGATCTTATCATCTTCAACCTTGTAGTACACACAATGATCAACTTTCGATCTCATAAATCCCAAGGAAAACACAAATATATCAGATTTTTGATACCACATTCTAGGAGACTGTTTCAAACCATAAAGAGACTTCTTTAGTTTACATACCAAATGTTCTTTACCCTTTTTCACAAAGTGCTCAGGCTGGGACATATAGATTTATTCTTTAAGGTCCCCATGAAGAAATGTTGTTTTCACATCCATTTTCTCGACTTCCCAATTATATACAACTGCAAGTGACAAAAGAAATCTAATAGATGTTAGCTTAGCTACAGGAGAGAAAATTTCTCCGTAGTCAATACCTTCCTTTTGGGAATACCCCTTCGCAACCAATCTGGCCTTGTACTTGTCAATGCTACCATCTGGACCATACTTCCTTTTGAAAACCCATTTACAGCCCACTGACTTTCTACCTTTAGGAAAGGATACTAGATTCCATGTTCCATTCTTGTCCAAATATTTCATTTCATCATTCATGGCTTCCAACCAAGAATATGAATCTGACATATCCATGGCTTCTTTTACAGTCCTAGGCTCATTAGTATTAGCAAGTAAAGCATAGGCACAATTTACATTCAACATTGAAAAATTATACCTATCTAGGGTAAACCTATCAGGTTTTTGCCTCTCTCATGTGGATCTTCTTAACACTTGTGGTTGTTAGCATTTGGCATTATAACAGACAATGGAAGATTGTTGATGATTATGGATATAACTGATTAAGGATGTTTACTGTCTTGATATTATTATTTTGTCATTGATGTCAAGAAATTGATTTTCTAATTTAGTATGATGTTGCCATATCTTGAGAAGTATGATTTAAAGAGTATAAAGATGTCGGTAAAAGACACAGAAAGATTATGATGAATAAGAGGATGAATAAGGTATTCAATGGGAAACTATTATTGAGTTAGACAATGATGAGATCATGATGTTTAGATTGTTTTGACATCATACATATGTTGTAAATTGTAAGGTTAATACTATACTATGTTACCAAGCAAAGAACCTAGTCGGTAAACCCTAAGGTTATCGCTATCGGTTAATGAAGGCGGAATGTCTACCGAGTGAAGTTTAGTATTTACTGAGTTGTAACCGAGTCGTAACCGAGTTATAACCGAGCTATAACAGAATGCATTAAATGGTTACATGCATTATTTAATGAAGGAAGCTGATGAGCTGGAACTGATTAAATGATTGGTATGCCGTAAATAAAGTTTGTTAAGAATCTATGGCAATGGAAGATCGCCAGGAAGATCTACAATTCAGATTGAACCACAATACCCTAGCACAAGTTCCAAGAAATATATGCAAGTTCCAAGGTGGGGTAAAACATTTTTCAGATCGAAAGATGCATTGAACCTGGTCAAGCATGGAGATCTGATGGCTATGATTGATCATGGGAAAAGTGATCAAGGAGATTAATCGGTTAGCTAATTGTTTATAAATAGGTAACTATTGATAAACAATGTATGCGGGCAAATGTATGCACAAGGATGCTACATAGTGATTACCGAGCACATCAACTTGAAGACCTGTTTGAATAATAGAGTATAGAAGCCTAGCAGATGGACAAGATTAGTTCTATGTCCAGATTGTATTGAGCAAATAAGAATCTGCTTTAGCATTTTAGATGTGAAGTTGTAGATAGATTTTTATTACTGATATTTTGTGAAAGTGACAGAAAATCTCTTAACCAAGTGGACTTAACAATCTTATTTGTAAAACCCTCTAGCAAGGTGACATTCTGATTGAGTGATTGAAATCCTTTAACAAGGTCACTTCTAACAAGGTGAAGATCCTAATAGATCTGAGGGAAATCCCTTAACTGGGTCACATCTAGCAATGTGTTTGTAATCTTTAACAGGATTTGCTTTTAACGGAGCATACTCTAGAAGAGTATATTTCTTAGTGGGTCCGAAATCCCACAGTGGTTTTTTCCCTATTTGGGTTTCCACGTTAAATCTAGTGTTATGAGGTTTATGATGTTTATATGCTTTTTGAGTTTGCATGTTTAGCAGTTTTGGTTATATTACTGAAGTATATGTTATCGAGGTTGAATCTGATGTTTTTATGGAAGATTAAGTTTGTATGATTCACCCCCCCCCTCTCATCTTGTTGGCTATTGGATCTGTACTTGTATTAAGTATCAAAACTATCAATTGGTATCAGAGCTTTGGACTCCAGAAGAAAAGTTTAAAGGCACTTGAGTTAAAGATCCAAAGATGTATAAGAGAGATGCACTGAAGCTGAACAAGTCAAGTTTCTCTACATGGCAGAAAAGGATGAAGTTGCATCTATCAGGAGTTGGAGAATATGTTGTATACTATCTAGAGAATAGTTTTGTTACACCGAGCACCTATCCATTGACAATGGAAGAGATAAAGGCAAAGCAAGAACATATCCAAGCAATGATTGAAATAACATCTACATTGACTGACTCAGAGTTTAATAACCTAGAAGGTTGTAATGATGCAAAGGCAATGTGGGATAAGCTCATATCAATATATGGAGGAGATGAACATGTTCAAAGAGAAAAAGTAGATAGTCTAAGAGGACAACTTGAATCTATGAGGATGAATGAAGGTGAGAACATAGCTCAGTATAGTACAAGACTAAAGGAGATTGTCAATCAAATCAAAGGAGCAGGTGGAACTATTGAAGAAAAGGATATAACAAGAAAGTAGTTAAGAACCCTTCTACCGGCTTATGCAATCCGAGTCTCTGCAATCAATGAATTGAGGTCTGTACCTAATGTACTAGTTTCTTTAGATGCTACTATTGGTAAGCTACATGCATTTGAGTTAAGTAACTTTGATAACAGTGGATTTTCAGTAAATAAAGTTGAATCTGCATTTAGTTCTTTTCATCTTGATGAATCTAATGATTACAATGAAAGAAAGTATAAGTACTCTGAAGGAGATCACAGTGGAGCAAGTGAAAGATTTCATAAGAACATGGAAGAAGTACACAAACTATATGAGGAAATCAGAAAGCAGGAAGAGTTTGAAGCACTATTAGCCAAAAGGTTACCGAGAGGCAAAGGTAAGTATAAAGGAAAACTACCTTTGAAATGTTTCAATTGTGATAAGATAGGACATATGGCTTCTAACTGTCCTAACAAAGATTCTACTGAAAAGAGAGATTACCGAGATGACAGATAGAAAGACAAACATTACAGAGGATACCGAGACTTCAGAAGAAGAGATAAAAGGACATGCTTAATAGCTGATGAGGAATCCAATGATGATAAATTAGATGAAACTGATATAGAGGAAGTAGTTTATGTGGCTATCAAAGATGGATTAGATGAAGAAAGGTATGAAGAAAAAGCCCTAATATCTCACATAAACACTAATGATTCTTGGATCATAGATAGTGGATGCTCACATCATATGACAGGTGATAAACACAAGTTTGTTATGTTAGAAGATTATGATGGAGGCTATGTTAGATTTGGTAATGATGCACCATGTCTGGAGAAAGGTAAAGGATCTATAACACTTCTTGACAATGCAAGATGCAATGATGTTTATTGGGTTGAAGGTTTGAAATACAATTTGTTGAGTGTAGCACAACTAAACAACACAGGTTACCGAATAGAATTTTAGAAAGGAATTGTCAAAGTTCATGACAAGAATGGAAAGTTAGCTGCTACCGGGACACAAACAAAAGGTAACACATTTCACCTTGACTCAACTCGGAACAAGTGTTTGTATGCAAAGATAGATGATACCTGGTTATGGCATAAAAGGTTTTGTCATGTAAATTTTGATAATCTGATCAAAATAAGCAAGAAGCACCGAGTAAGAGGTCTACCGAGTCTTGAAAAACCTGAGAATGCTATGTGTCGAGGATGCTAGATGGGTAAGATGACAAGATCAAGCTTCACAAGTAAGTCTTACACTTCTAAGGGAATTTTAGATCTTGTGCACACTGATCTTTGTGGTCCTATGAAAGTTCAAAGTTATTATGGTGATAAATATTTCATATTATTTGTGGATGACTATTCAAGGATGATGTTAGTAATGTTTTTCAAAAGAAAAATCAGAAGCTTTTCAAATGTTTAAATGGTACAAGGCAAGAGTTGAAAATGAAATAGGGAGACAACTGAAATGTCTTAGATCAGATAGAGGAGGAGAGTTCACATCTGATGAATTCAACTTATTCTACAATGATCATGGTATTAAAAGACATGTCTTTGCACCGAGAACTCCACAGCAGAATGGAATAGCTGAGAGAAGAAACAGATCTATTGTGGATTGTGCTAGAACACTGATGATTGAAAAGAAAGTGCCACAAACATTTTGGAGAGAAGCAATAAGCATAGCAGTTTACACCCTGAACCAAGTACAACTGAAGAAAGGTACTTTGAAGACACCATACGAAATCTGGTATGACAAGAAACCTAATGTAAGTTATTTTAAAATCTTTGGAAGTAGATGCTATGTACACAAAGATGATAGAAATGGCAAGTTTGATCAGAAAAGTGAAGAAGGAACATTTCTAGGTTATTCTTCTAGAAGCAAAGCATTTAAATGTCTAATCAAATCATCTAACAAAATAGTAGAAAGTGCAAATGTGAAAATTGATGAATTTGTAGAAAGAAATGATGAAGGAAATTCCAAGGAACTAGAAGATTATGATGAATTTGTCTATGTTCAACCGACAAGTCTTACCGAGAAAACTGTTGAAGAAAATGAAGAGAATATCCTATTACCAAGTGATGAAGAAGATCATACAGAGCCTACCGAGCCTGTATTAGAAAAGTATGTCATAAGACATCATGCACCAAGTCAGATTATAGGAGATAAGGATGATCTAGTGATGACAAGGAACAAACTGAGACAAAACACATGTCTGATATCTAAATTTGAACCAAGAATAGTGAAAGAGGCATTTAATAGTGAAGATTGGATAAATGCTATGACAAAAGAGATTGATCAAATCAAGAAGAATGACACATGGACACTAATCCCAAGACCAAAGGACAAAAATGTAATCGGTACAAAGCGGATTTTCAGAAACAAGCTAAATGAAAAAGGAGAGGTCATTTGAAATAAAGCAAGACTAGTTTGCAAAGGTTATGCTCAAGAAGAAGGAATTGATTATGGTGAAACTTTTGCACCTGTTGCTAGACTTGAAGGAGTAAGAACATTGTTGGCATATGCTACTTTCAAAAACTTCAAGGTATATCAAATGGATGTCAAATCTGCATTTCTGAATGGAATATTAGAAGAAGAAGTTTTTATTGAACAACTTGAAGGATTTGTAGAAGACAATAATAAAGATCAGGTATGTAAATTGAACAAAGCTTTATATGGTTTGAAACAAGCACCTAGAGCATGGTATGAAAGATTGCACTCTTATTTGATTAAGATTGGTTTTATAAGGACAAGTGAGAACAACAATATGTACATGAAGAATGATGAAAATGGAATACTGATCTTAGCCATATTTGTTGATGATATTATATTTTGTGGAAATGACTCTCTATGTAAGAACTTTGGAAATGAAATGAGCAAAGAATTTGAGATGTCATTAATTGGTGAGATAAAGTATTTTATAGATTTACAGATACTGCAAATGAAAAATGAGATTTTCATTACTCAATCCAAGTACATAAAGGAAATCTTGAAGAAATTTTGAATGGAGGATTCAAAACTAGTAAGTACTCCTATGACTACCAACTGTAAATTATCAAAGAATGATGAATCTGCATCTATTGATGAGACACTTTACTAATCCATGATTGGAAAGCTACAATATGTTGTTCACAGAAGACCAGACATAGCACATGCAGTAGGTATAGTTGCAAGATTCTCTGCAGATCCTAAGGAAACACACATGACAACAATAAAAGAATTTTTAGATACTTGAAAGGCACTGAAGATTATGGCTTAGTATATCAGAAAGGAAATGATTTTGATTTAACAGTTTATACTAATGCTGATTGGGTAGGCAACATTGATGATAGAAAAAGCACAAGTGGAGGAGCTTTCTTTTTAGGAGAAAGACTAGTGAGTTGGCTTAGCAAGAAATAAGGATGTGTTTCACAGTCAACATTAGAAGTTGAATACATTGCTGCAACATTGAATTGTACCAACATTGCATGGATCAAACAACTGTTGGAAGGAATAAATGAGAAAGTTACCGAGCTAGCAACTATATTCTGTGACAATACTAGTGCCATTAACATTTCAAAAAATCCTGTTATGCACTCTAAGACAAAGCACATCTCTATCAAATATCATTATATTAGAGAAGAAGCTCAAGAGAAGAAAGTGGTGTTGGAGTATGTTAGCACACAAGAACAAATAGCAGATATCTTTACCAAACCACTACTAAGGGACACTTTTGAATATCTCAGAAGTAAGTTAGGGGTCCTACCCCTATCTTCTACTCACTGACCGAGTTCAGTGAAAGCATCAATCCGATGACTCTATCGAATATCTTTTAGGAGTTGATGCTGATTTACACACTTTAGGAGGTTTTCTAAAGGTGTACAGGAAACAATATAGGATACCATACAGGGATCAGGAATTGAAGACAAAATGCTCTGACCTAGACTCAGTTGATATACAATAGCAGGAATTCACTTCATACAGGAATAAATTATGTTTTAGTTCTTTACTTTTTGGTATTGTTGTCAAAGGGGGAGAAAACTGAGAAAGGGGAGAAGATTGAAGATTGGAAAGAAGAGTGAAAAAAAGAGAAGTCAAATGTATGGGGGAGAAGTTTGATGACAACAAGAGAGCATTTCAACATTTTAGAATCACAACAATATGAATCTTTTTAAAGTCAAATCAATTGGTTTTGCCATCAATGCCAAAGGGGGAGATTGTTAGCATTTGGCATTATAACAATGGAAGATTGTTGACATTTCAACAAGGATATTGAGAAGGTTGTTGATGATTATGGATATAACTGATTAAGGATGTTTACTATCTTGATATTATTATTTTGTCATTGATGTCAAGAAATTGATTTTCTAATTCAGTATGATGTTGCCATATCTTGAGAAGTATGATTTAAAGAGTATAAAGATGTCGGTAAAAGACACAGAAAGATTATGATGAATAAGAGGATGAATAAGTTTTTCAATGGGCAACTATTACCGAGTCAGACAATGATGAGATCATGATGTTTAGATTGTTTTGACATCATACATATGTTGTAAATTGTAAGGTTAATACTATACTATGTTACCAAGCAAAGAACCTAGTCGGTAAACCCTAAGGTTATCGCTATCGGTTAATGAAGGCGGAATGTCTACCGAGTGAAGTTTAGTATTTACCGAGTTGTAACTGAGTTGTAACCGAGTTATAACCAAGTTGTAACAGAATGCATTAAATGGTTACATGCATTATTTAATGAAGGAAGCTGATGAGATGGAACTGATTAAATAATTGGTATGCCGTAAATAAAGTTTGTTAAGAATCTATGGCAATGCAAGATCGATAGGAAGATCTGTAGTTTAGATTGAACCACAATACCCTAGCACAAGTTCCAAGAAATATATGCAAGTTCCAAGGTGGGGTAAAACGTTTTTCAGATCGAAAGATGCATTGAACCTGGTCAAGCATGAAGATCTGATGGCTATGATTGATCATGGGAAATGTGATCAAGGAGATTAAGCAGTTAGCTAATTGTTTATAAATAGGGAACTATTGAGAAACAATGTATGTGGGCAAATGTATGCACAGGGATGCTACATAGTGATTATTGAGCACAACAACTTGAAGACCTGTTTGAATAATAGAGTATAGAAGCCTAGTAGATGAACAAGATTAGTTCTATGTCTAGATTGTATTGAACAAATAAGAATCTACTTTAGCATTTTAGATGTGAAGTTGTAGATAGATTTTTATTACTGATATTTTGTGAAAGTGACAGAAAATCTCTTAACTGAGTGGACTTAACAGTCTTATTTGTAAAACCCTCTAGCAAGGTGACATTCTGATTGAGTGTTTGAAATACTTTAACAAGGTGAAGATCCTAACAGATCTGAGGGAAATCCCTTAACCGGGTCACATCTAGCAATGTGTTTGTAATCTTTAATAGGATTTTATTTTAATCGAGCATACTCTAGAAGAGTATATTTCTTAGTGGGTCCAAAATCCCACAGTGGTTTTTTCCCTATTTGGGTTTCCACGTTAAATCTGGTATTATGAGGTTTATGATGTTTATATGCTTTTTGAGTTTGCATGTTTAGCAGTTTTGGTTATATTACTGAAGTATATGTTACTGAGGTTGAATCTGATGTTTTTATGGAAGATTAAGTTTATATGATTCACTCTCCCCCTTTCATCTTGTTGGCTATTGGATATGTACTTATATTAAGTATCAGAACTATCAGTGGTGAGGCTTCATTTTGTTCTTCTTCTGAACTTTTAGAGCTACTTGAACTCTCTTCATTCTCATCTTCAGGTACATCTGTAGTTGTCACTTCTTCTCCTAGTGGAAATTCAGCCACATCCTTCTCTTTTTCCTTCTCTGTTACTAAATATCTATAGACATAGGTTTCAGCTCTCAGAAGATGACACTTCTGCTATACACAACCTTTCTAGTCTCAGGATTCCAAAGCTTGTATCCTTTAAATCCTACTCCATATCCAATGAGAATACATTTGACTGCTTTGTTATCCAATTTAGATCTTTTAACATTAGGCACATGTGCATATGCCTCTGAACAAAACACACGAATGTGTCTTAGAGAAGGTTTCTTACCAGACCATGCTTCCATAGGTGTCTTGTCTACTAACGCTATTGTAGGTGACCGGTTCAACAAGTAACATGCAATACACAGTACTTGTCAAAATATGTATTGCAATACTCACCACCGTTATCAGTTCTTAAACATTTTATTCTCCTTCCAGTCTGATTTTCAACCAAGTTTTTAAATTCCTTAAACCGACTGAACACTTCTGACTTACTGTTCATAAAATAAACAAATGTCCTTCTCAAATAATCATCAACAAAGGATACATAGTACTTTGATTTAGACAAAGAAGGTACATCCACTGGACCAAACACATCAGAATGCACATAGTCTACAATGTCAGAAGATTTATGAGGACTTGAATAAAATTGAACATGATTTTGTTTTTCGTATATGCAATGTTCATAGAAATTAAACTCAAGGTTACAATCAGTAAGTCCTTCTACCATATTTTTACTCTTTAAAGTTTTAAAACCTTTTTCACCAATGTGACCAAGCCTATAATGCTAGAGCATTATCTTTTTTGTAGGAAGTTTAGCTTCCATAGAATTTACATCATATGTCAACTCGGTAGTTCTATCAGATTTCTTAGTGACTATATTACAACACATAGGTTCAACATTTAACTTGTACAGAAGAGTTCAAAATACTTGTGGGTATTCATCCCCACCATGGTTTTTCCCATTTGGGTTTGCACTTTAAAATCATTGTGTCAAGTGGTGAATGTTTTTGTGGTTATGTTTTCTATGGTTAATTTGCTTAACTGCTAAATGCACTTAGATATGATAAGATGACTGATAGTAATCTGAAATGTGCTTTCACTATTGTTAGTAAAGTATTTGAATGTTTTTGTTAAAAGTTTTTGAGAGTTTGAGAGCTATTATACAATCATTCTATTATGACAGTCAACCGGTATACTTGACAGTGATATTGCAATTTGTAGTTAAGTGTTTGAACTAGTTAGTTCTGAGATTGACTTGTGAGATTGTTATTGAGTTTGGTGAAATTTTAGTCAGTTTTCCATCTACTGGTTCACCCCCCCTCTCAGTAGTTGTTCGGATCCTTATTGATTCATCATACCATCAATTGGTATTAGAGCATTTAAGGTCCTCTAGTGTCTAAGCCTAACAACTTGAGGTAAAGATCTTGAAGAACATGATGAAGAAAGAAGGTTGAAGTTTAATAGGGAAAACTACATAATATGGAGTGATAGGATGAAAATATATATCAAGAGTCTAGGAATTAAATACTAGGAACATGTTGTTACTCAATATGTTGCACCTAGTGGGACTATGTCTAATGATCAAAAGAAAGAGAAACAAGAAAATAATCAAGCATTGGAGGCCATTATTAGTTCTTTGTCTGATTCAGAGTATGTTTATGTCCATGGTTTGGAGACTTCTTATGATGTTGGAAGAAACTTGAGGAAATCTATAGCGGTGATGAGCATGTGAAGATTGCCAAAGAAGAGAGTTCGAGAGGAAAGTTTGATGACATGCAGATGGCTGAAGGTGAGAATATTCAACAGTATGGTTAGAGGATCAAAGAGATAGTTGGTGAGATCAAGAGTGTTGGCAGTAAAGTGGAGGATTCCACAATGGTTAGTAAGGTGTTGATAACCCTTCTACTGGTCTATGCTATTCGAGTTGCAGCCATTCAGGAGCTAAAGTCTATTGATAAAACTAAGGTAACTCTTGACTCCATCATTGATAAACTTACTGCATTTGAATTAAATGGTTATAATGGTAGTGCTCAGAAATCTGAATCTGCATTTAGACATTCAGTTTCTAATTCACCCATGAGGAAAAGAAGAGATGTTAGTCACAGTTATGAGTCTAGATCTAGTAGAGAAGTTCATGATGAAGATAGTCTGATTGAGCTTGAAGCATTATTGGCCAAGTGGTTTCCTAGAGGTACCGGTAAGTACAAAGGTATTTTACCTTTGAAGTGTTTTGCATGTAACAAGATTGTACATATTGCTTCTAACTATCCTAATTGTGAAAATGAGCATAAGCGTGAGAAGTAAAAGAAGTACAAAGGAAAAGGCAAAATAGATTGTCTCATTGTAGTTGATGGTGGTATCACTAATGAGGAATCTAAGGGAGATTATAATGAAGATATTGTCTTTGTTGCCATTAAGGAGGAGTCATTTGATTAGAAGGCATTAGTTTCTTGCATGGATAGTTTTGATCATTGGATCATAGATAGTGGTTGTTCACACCACGACCGGTGACCGGAGGAAATTTCTTACTTTGAAGGAATTTGATGGAGGAGTTGTGAGATTTGGAAATGACTCACCCTATATGGTAAAAGTAAAGGGAACCATTTCCCTTTACAGAAAGAGAAGTGCAGATGATGTCTACTGGGCTAAAGGATTAAAGAATAGTATTTTGAGTGTAGCTCACCTCAATGACAAAGGTTATCCATTGGAATTTAAGAATGGAATGTGCAAAATCTATGGGAGCAAAGGTGAACTAATTGCAACCGGCAAGCAAACAAAAGGTAGCCTGTTTCACCTAAATCCTAAAGTCAACAACTATTTAATTGCTAAAGTAGATGATAGTTGGCTTTGGCATCGAAGATTTTGTCATATAAATTTTGATAGCATTGTCAAAGCCAGTAAGTCCAAGTTAGTAAGAGGTTTGCCTTAGTTGAAAAAAATGGTGAATGCTCTGTGCAAGGAATGTCAGTTAGGTAATATGTCATCCTCAACTTTTAAGAGAAAATCTTTCTCAGCAGAACATTTATTAGATTTGGTTCATACTGATCACTCTGGACCAATAAGGACTACAAGTATTCAGGGTGATAGATATTTTATGATCTTCACTCATGATTGCTCAAGAATGATGTGGGTCATGTTCTTGAAGGATAAAACAAAAGCCTTTAGTAAGTTCAAAGCATTCAAGGCCTGAGCTAAAAAGGAAATTGGTAAGAAGATAAAGTGTCTGAGGAATGATCAAGGTGGTGAATTTACTTCAGAGGAATTCACTAGATATTGTGAAGACAATGGAATTAAGAGGCATCTTTGTGCATTGAGGACACCACAATAGAATGGTATTGTAGGGAGGAACAACTGGCCAGTTGTTGAAGCTGCTAGAACAATGCTAATACAAGGAGGTGTAGCAAAAACTTTCTAGAGAGAAGCTGTCAGCACAACTGTCTACACTATGAACCAAATATTGGTAAAAAGAGGTAAGGATAAAACTCCTTATGAATATTGATATGGTAGATCACCTAATGTCAGTTATTTTAATATTTTTGGAAGTAACTATTTTATCAAGAGAGGTGACTATGTTAGTAAGTTTGAGGCTAAAAGTGATGAAGGCATATTTCTTAGTTACTCCATAAAGAGTAAGGCCTATAAATGTTACAACGACCGGATAAAGAGAATCATTGAGAGTGCTGATGTCCAAGTGGATGAGTATCCTGAAGTTCAAGGAAAAATTGGTGAGGAGAAAAGGAAGATGAACCTTACATTCTGATTTTGGAACCAGAATCGGTGAAGCCAAAAGCTAGTGAAGTGAATGTTGTAGTACCAATTCAACTAGAACAGGTAGATTCTATAGAAGAATATGATGATAGTGAGGAAGAAGAACCTGAAGATAATGATCATATTATTCCAAGGTCTATGAGACTCAATCATAATCCTGACCATGTTATTGGAGATAAAGATGCTGGAGTATTAACTAGAAGAAGAATTAGAGAGAATTCTTGCATGATCTCCACTATTGAGCCTAGAACTGCCAAGGAATAATTTGGAGATGATGACTAGATTAAAGCTATGGAAGAAGAGCTTGAACAGATCAAGAAATCCAACATCATTCAGCTTGCTTACAGAAAGTAGGTTTCTTGCCAAACTTGGTATGTGCAGAACTCCATTGATTCCCTTTATTCTCCCATCAGGAAATTGGATTTTAATTCTTCCTCTCCCAACAATCTCCAGTGTTGAGTCACTTGCTAAGTACACCTTCCCACTAGCATACAGTTCATACTTTGAGAACCACTCCTTGTGATATGTCATATGGAAAGATGCCCCTGAGTCAATCAACCACACATTGTTAGAAGCAGGCAGTGCCAGAGCTGCTACAAAGGCGTCTGCATCACTGTGAGAAGATTCATTATCAAAAGAGTTCTTTCTCTTCTTCTCCTCTTTGCTGTCTTTTTGAATATGACCCTTTTGTCCACAGTTCCAACATTTCACCTTAGACTTATTTCCAGGAGACTTGAACCTATCTTGAGACTTGGACTTGAACTTCTTCCCTTTCTTCTTGTCTTTTTCCTTTGGTTTGCCTCAAACAAAGAGTGCATATTTTGTCATCTCAGAAGACTTCTTTCTCATTTCTTCTAACAAAAGAGTATTGACCACAGTATCCATCTTAAACTGGGTCGTAGTACTACCAATGGCCATCACCAAATGTCCCAAGAATTTGAAAATGAGCATAGCAGCAACATGCAACGTTCTTCTTCTTGAATAGCCATACCGACTGATGTCAATTGAGAGAGAAACATGTTAAACACATTCAAATGATTTGCCAAGGGTGTTCTTACATCCATTTTTCAGAGAATATAAATTTTTCCTAAGAAAGAGTTTATTCACCAAGGTTTTGCCTTGATAGATGTCTCCTAGCTTCTTCCACAAATCACTTGTTGTCTTCTCCTCATGTATGTTCAACAGAACTGAGTTTGCAAGGCTTAGTCTTATGAGTCCTTTGGCTTTCCGGTCTTCTAAATCCCAATCTTCTTGCCTCATGCCTAAAGGTTTCTATCCACTCACTGCAATCCAAAAATCTCGATCAACCAGTAGGTCCTCAATTTTAAGTTTTCATAACTCAAAATTGGAGCCATTGAACTTCTCAATATCCATTCTTACAGAAGTACTTGCCATCTTAATCTATAAACAAGTAGACACACTAAAAGACTCCCACTGAAACAAATTAACACCAAAAACCAACCCTACCCACAAGGATAACACAACTGGCCAAGCTCTGATACCACTTGTAAGGAAAGCACAGTGTGGAAAAATGCTTCCCTAATGTCAATTTTTGAGGGAAACAAGACTAGTGTGTTTTATAACTTTACAGAATAATAAGATTAGCATATACGAAACATAGACAATGCCAGAATTCAAACATAAACAGAGATAAACACCATGAATTTACATGGGAAACCCTTTCAGGAAAAAAACCCACCACCGACAACAAGATCACTTTATTCTCAGCAAATAAACTTTACAATAAAGTCTGTTATCACAACACAGATGTTCACTCTGATCACTTCGGTTATACCCCATAGTATATGACTTATCATCAGAACAACAACAATGTTCTAGTCTCCTATTGGCTTCATATATATTTTCATGTTGACCATTCAACTGTCAGTTTGCACCAATCGGTTAGACATCTAACTGTTTGCATCGGTCTGCATTTGTGAGAAAACAATTATCCCACATGCATCCAGGAATTGAACCGGTTTGTATTCAAAAACCCTGGCTTAGACAAGTCGACTCCATCGGGTATCGGGAAGACAAAAAATCAGCTATCCTGGATGTTCGATCTTTCTCTCTGCACTCCACCACGTGGCACCCCCTGATTGGTTCCGGGTCCCTACTCTGACATCTTAGCATGGCCTCACTATCCACTCAAAATTCTTCTTTGTCACTGGGTCGCGATGGAAAGTCTCACGAGCAATTTCCCATCGCGACCTGGCGACCACTGTTGGATCTTCTGCAATCACCGTCTGATCATTTCGATCTGCTCGACCTTTAATTCACCTTAACCACTCTCCTACCGGGTCCCACCACTTGGTCGCCATGTCACGAGGAATATACTAATGAGCAGTTTCCCATTGCGACATAACTACCACCATTGGATCAACCTTGATCGTCGTTCGATCATCTCTGATCTGCACGATGCTTATCTCGCCTAGACTGCTCACTTATTTCGGGCCCCACCATGGTTGCCAAGTCACAGGATATAACATACGTGCATCTTTCCATAGCTTTAAAGCAATGACCATTGGATCAGGATCTAAATTGCAAGTCTTTTATCCTTTTGTCTATCCAATAACCGATGCTACCCTGATGACTGAAGACGACTTCGTCGGGTCATTGGGATGACTTCAAACCTACTACTCCAAGCTCTGATATGTCGAGTTCATCGAAAAAGGATATACCAATAGAGTTCACAGATTTTCTTCACACAGTTTCATCGACTAGAGTTAACCTGATCAGTATGAACAAAGGTCAAGTGAATTAGAGGCATAATTCCAACAGCATGAAGTACCATCCTTGATTGCAGATCAATAAAAAGAAATGGTTTGAATGATGGATGAGTGGATGCAATGAATATGATTGCAACAAGTCTAAAAGACAATAGAGCCATAGCCTTTACGAGTGGCACCTGTTTGCCAGGTTTTCACCATCATACTTACCCAAGGTACCATCGGAGTGGTTGTTCACCATTTGGATGCATGATTTTTCTTTACTATTTTGATTTTTTTGTTTTATCTTCAAGACATTTATTTGAATGTTTTTGGTGTTCTCTTTGATATGTATTGGAGTTTGATGCTCTGTACAACTTATGTATGAAACCGTTTGAGGTGCATGATATTGATCGGATCTGCTAACAGTTCTCCTTTTGAAGTAGCCAACTGATATGCCCCAGACCCAAATACAACAGTGATAATATATGGACCCAACCAGTTTGATTCAAACTTTCCCTAATGTTCTTTGTTTGGTTGGTTACAAAGATTCTCTCTAAGAACAAGATCACCTACCTCAAATGTACGAGGTCTAACCTGGTGATTATAGCTTCTGCTTATGCACTGCTGATAGGTTTTGAGGTGGTTGTATGCAGCTTGTTGCCTTTCATCAAGTAGTTCCAAGTCTTGAAGATGAGAGACTCGGTATTCTTCATCATCTATCAGATTATTCAAGGAAACCCGTAGAGATGATATCTCAACCTCAATAGGAAGGATGGCTTCTACACCATAGACCAGTGAGTAGGGAGTTGCACCTGTAGGGGTTTGAATGCTAGTTTGATACGCCCATAGTGCTGGATTTAATTGAACGTACCAATCATGACCAACATCATTGACTGTCTTCTTGAGGATTCTCAATATGTTCTTGTTCGATTCTTTGGCTTGACCATTTCCTTGTGGGTAATAGGAAGTGGAAAAGTGGTGTTGGATGTGAAACTTCTCAGAGAGCTCACGAACATCCTAATTTTTGAAAGGAAGCCCGTTATCTGTGATGATGGACATGGTTACACCATACCAGAAGATGATGTAATTAAGGATGAATGAGACGATCTACTTGCCGATGACTTGGGTAAGTGGAATGGCTTCGATCCACTTTGTGAAGTATTCGGTGGTGGTAATAATGAATTTGTGGCCGTTGGATGAAGATGGATTAATTTTACCCACAAGGTCAAGTCCCCATTGACAAAAGGGCCATGGTGTTGTGATTGGTTGTAATTCCTATGCTAGTGCATGTATCAAGTCTCCATGAACTTGGCATTTCTTGCATTTTCTGACAAAATAGTAGGAGTCTTTTTCCATGGACGACCAATAGTATCCAGCACACATGATCTTCTTTGCTAAGGACCGCTTGAGTGAGTCCCACGAATTCCTTCATGTACCTCTTCCAAGGCCTTTATTGTCTCATCCTGTTCCAGACATCGAAGGAGAGTACCATCAAGACTGCGTTGGTATAGGGTTTCAGCAATGATGGTGTATCGAGCAATTTGGAAAATGAAGGTTTTGCGTTGGTTATTCGATTGGTTAGGAGGAAGTGTGTGATCGCGGAGGTAGGTGTAGAAATCACCGTACCATAGGGATTCAGGACCGACAAGGTGACATATCATCTCAGATTTGAGGATATCATAAGCGGGAATCCAAAGCTGTTCTACCAAGAACTCATAGCGTGTTGAATTCTGTGGAAGATCTAGGAGAGATACAATGGTATCCATGGTGTCAGCAACTCAATTATGATCTCTGGGTATCTTCTCAAAGGTGATAGTCATAAATGATGCTTTTAAACTATCCATGATTTGCTTGTATGGCATGAGTTTATCATCCTTGGTCTGATATTTGTCTGTGACTTGTTGGATGACTAGTTGGGAGTTGCCATATATCTATAACTCTTTCACTTTCCATTTTATGGCTAGTCTGAGTCCGGTGATCAGGGCCTCATATTCTGCTATGTTGTTTGTACATGGAAAATTTATCCTATAAGACTTTGGAATGTTGTCACCTTGAGGTGTGATAAACATAATGCCTTCCCCTGAGCCATGCCTAGTATATGAACCGTCAAAGTATAGTTTCCATGGTTGTGCTACTGTGATCATGAAGATTTCTTCATTTGGAAAATTGGAAACAAGAGGATGTCACCTATGAGGGGTTCATTGGCCAAATGATCTGCAATAACTTGTCCCTTGATAGCTTTGCGTTCCACATACTCAATGTCAAATTCACTCTGAATCATCACCCATTTGGCTAAGCAGCCTGACAATGCTTCTTTGTTGAGTAGGTACTTTAGTGGATCGATCTTAGAAATGAGTTGTACTGTATGTGTTAATAGGTAGTGCCTCATTTTAGTGGATGCCAAGATTATTGCTAGGCAAGCTCGCTCAATAGGTGTGTAATTGAGTTCATAGCCAATCAGTGTGCGAGAGATGTAGTATACAACACACTCTTTCCCTTCTACATTGTGTTATGCCAGTAGTACTCCCAATGCTGTATTAGTTGCTGAAATATAGAGCAATAGAGGTCTACTTGGATCTGGTGGGACCAACAACGGTGTATTCATGAGATAGTCCTTAAGAATTTGGAATGCTTGCTGGCATCCCATTGAAAGCAGATGTTTTTGTGTAATAGATGTGTAAAGGGATGACACTTATCTGCTAGTTGTGCAATGAATCTTCAGATGGATTGTAGCCACCCTTGTAGTGTCCTTAACTAATTGATGTTCCTTGGAGGTGGCATGTGCATGATTTCTTTGACCTTTGTCGGGTTGACCTCAATGCCTTTTCTTGAGACAATGTATCCTAGAAGCTTCCCCGAGGTTACTCCAAAGACACATTTCTTTGGATTGAGTCAAACATGATATTGTTCTAGTCTGTCAAAGATTTTCTCTAATATTGCAAGATGATCTTCTCTTGTTAATGATTTTTCTAGTAAGTCATCAACATAATCCTCCATTATGGTATGCATCATATCATGAAATATGGTTGTCATGGCTCTTTGATAGGTCACCATTGCATTCTTTAGACCAAAAGGCATTACATTCCAATAGTATGTTCCCCATGGACATGTGAAGGTCGTCTTATGTTGATCCTTTGGTGCGATCTTTATCTGGTTGTACCCTAAAAAACCATCCATAAGATAAAGCATGGCATGTCCTGCTGTTAGGTCCACGATCATGTCAATGTTTGGTAGGATGAAGTCATCTTTAGGACATACCTTGTTTAGATCTTTGAAGTCAGTACAGATATAGATGCCCCCATTTGGTTTGTCGACAGGTATAATGTTGGAGATCCAATCTGCATAATCAATTGGTCTAATAAAACCAACATCCAGGAGTTTTTTAAGTTCTGCTTTGACTAGCACTACAATTTGGGGGTGCATCTTGTGAAGCTTCTATTTTACTGGTTTAGCTCCTTCTGCTACAGTGAGGTGATGCATGACTAAATCAGGACCTAGACTAGGCATGTCTGCATATGATCATGGAAAGTTGATCTGACACTTCTGGAAGAATTTGACAAACTTAGGTTGTTCCTCTGGAGTTAAAAGAGATACTAGATGTATGTGGTGAGGAGTCTCAGGGGTCCCCACGTTGAATTCTTTTGTTTCCTCGATGAGGATTTGATAGGGAGGCAACCTAGTTTGCCATCAATTTGGTTTCTTTGATGGTTTTCTTCTATCCCTTTCCGGGTTCCAAGTCTACCCCTCTAGACTTCTAAGGTCTTCCCTACCATTTGTTTGCTTATCTCATCTTCCTCAAGCTCACAAAGTAATCTTGTTCACTAAATCCTTATAGGGGTTTAGGACACACACACATTCACTCTCTTTTTGCAAAACCACCCATCTTGTTTGGTTTAGCAAACTTTTCCCTATGGTTACCCAATGTCTCATTTTCAGGCTTGTAGCCTTCTGGATCTTTTCCCAGTTCTCAGCAGTTTCCTTCCCCTGCAAGTTATCTCCTTCAAATTACTGATACCTAGTCAAACTATCACCAAGCTCACCTAGGCCTAGTATGCAGAAATGGCATTTACCATTTCCTGGTCTCTCTCAAATGAAAACCTACTATACATTTGTGGCTCTGCTTGACAATCTCCAAAGATCTTGTGGAGTTTCAAGTCAGAGCCATTTGATTATTGCAAACAGGGAACAAAAACTGAAAAGGAAAGCTTTATTTACAGATCCTGAATTTATTCACGGATTCAAACCAACAACTCATAGAATAGAGAAATGAAACAATTACATTAACAACATACGTGAAACAAACAAAAATGAAACTCTAATTGAAAACCAGAAAATGGACTTCTCTATTGCATTCTAGAAAAACAAAAAGTGTTCTCCAAGGAAATCGACAAACAACGATCAATGATTCACGATAAAAGATCCACGATTAACCATTAGCCTCTTACAGATGCCCGTTGGGTCTTTTTATACATACATCTTCTATTTGGAACTCCTCCTATTGAACGAGATAAATCTTGTTACCAATGGTCTCCCTTTGTAACTACACCAACGGTTTGAAATTTAATTGTCTGCATCACCGAAGGAAAATCCATTGGGTCATTGGCAAGACAACCAAATAGCTATCCTGATTATCCGATCTTCCTTGATCTCTTTCTATGCTCCACCACATGGCACCCCTTGATTGGCTTTGGGGTCCCTATCCTGCCACCTTAGCACGACCTCACTAACCACCCGGACTGAAGCTCTTCTTTGTCCCTGGGTCGCGATGGATATTATAATGAGCAGTTTCCCATCGCGACCTAGTGACCACTGTTGGATTAACCTTGATCCACTTGACCGTTATCTCCCCTGAGCTGCTCTCTTGCTAGGCCCCACCACTTGGTTGCCAAGTCATAGGGATTATCTGGTGATCATCTTCCCATCATGGTATAGCGACAACCGTTGGATCATCAGTGATCACTGTCTGAACATAGGTCAAGTTAATCATTAGGGTAACTTGAAACCACTCCTTCCGATACCCGATACAACCACTCCAAACTCTGGCGAACTCATCGGGGTAAGACTTGCCGATCGGGGTAGGTCTTGCTGATAAGAAACATTTTTAAAACTACAACTAAAGAACCTTACAAATGGACTAGAGCCAGTCCTTATGTATTTACATGACCATTGGAAGGTCTCACAAGCCAAAATTGGTTAAGGGCATTTCAATAAGGGCATTTCAACCCCTAGGTGCTCCTGCACCAGGATTGTTGATCGTTCCTGATTTGCATTGGAGTGGAGGATGTCAAACCTTTCATTCGTAGGTGCCTTAGAGAGGTTTTCACTTTTGGATATGCTCTTTCTTTTTACTTTTTTGGGATCAAACAGTGCCACAATGTGGTTTTCACTAGAAGATCCATATTTTATTGTGATATTTTTGCAGCTGAAAGGTTTGGCATCTGCCCCAAAGTATGCTACGCTATTAAGTTCTATGGCGAATCCAACTTTGTGATCCCCGCTTGGTACGTTATCTCATAGTTCCAAAAAGTCAATGATTGCCTCATCATTTTGGAATTAGTCAAGGCATGGGGGATTAGATTGGTTCCATTCAATGAGTTCAGGATGGATAATGGGTATTACCTCATTGATCAGGTTAAGTTCATAATATGTGTCAGTGAGGGTTAAGACATTATGGTGAAGGTCATTGATGGTACTCTCCCTGTTAGAATCAGGCGTAGGATGTGACGTAGGGTTTGTGGAAGGTGTTTCCAATTCAGGAACCCAAGAGGTTTTAATCTGTGATTCTCCGTAAACAAGGATTTCTTTGCGAGGTGGAGGTGGTGACGTGTCTTCCTCATCTAAAGTATTTAGATGTATGGAATCAAATTCCCACTCATGTGAATCGGTCTCTGAGTCTCTTTCTAGCATCCGATTACTATACCAAATCGGGATATCTTTTGAGTTAAACACTGCAGGTGTAATCGGCTGATGTACCTTTGGAGATGGAATGGTTGGTGCTATGGGGAGGATTATTGGGATCAATGAATCTAATACTAGGAGTATCAGTGTTGTTGAATCTGCTATTTCTGATGGAATTATTATTGCTGTCGATACTGCTGGGGTTTTTGATATTGCTAATGGTGTTGTTGATGCGGTTGCTGCTGCTGATGGGGTTGCTGGTTTGATTGGTGGTATGATTGGTGTTGTGGATGGTATTGATGGGATTCTCAACCTCATTGGGGTAGTTGGTGTAGTTCTTGGTGCTGCTGATATAATCAAGGGTAACCTCTTTAGAGTATTAGGCTGATATAGAGGTTTGCTGGGTTTCCCATTGAATCTGAGCTTAGGAAGAGTCTCCTTTTGAAAGCCTAATCCAGTGTTATCTTTAGTCTTTAATTCCGGCTGCAATGACTTGTGTCATCCTTGCTTGCAAGGTCCCAAATAACTTTGACCATCATAGCCCATTCTTTTCATAATGGTAAGGCCTTTTCCATATTGATCTGTGGGAAGCTTAGCTTGTGGGATTTCCGTGGTGATAGGGTCTTTATAGATCCATTCTGCTAAGTCCTCATCTCTGGTCTCCTCTTTCTGATTCTTTCCAATGATAAAAGGTGCCAAAGTGCATGTTGGGTTGACTAGTGGTGCTTGAAGTAACCTTGGAGGCTTCCCATGAGTTCTAGGGGAAGTGGGTAGTTGCCCAACATAAAAGAGCTGGCTTAGATTGTATTCCCTAGGACCTTCCTCTGCCATTTTCATTTTTAGCTTCTCGTGCTTTGGTATAGTGGTGTTTGAACTAGAAAGAGAGGCTGGACTTACATATGATGTGGATGGGATAGCTTCTTTGTTGTTGGGAATGGTAATCTCTGGTTGATGGTTGATATTGTTACAATATGCAAATGGATTTGCATCGCCCAGGATTGTAATTTCTACACCGTTATGAGGAAAATTGATACACTGGTGATAGGTGGATGGAACGGCTTGCATGGCATGTATCCAAGGTCTTCCTAAAAACAAATTACACATTAGAGGAAGGTCCAAAACTTGACATATGATGTGCTTCACCACTGGGCCACTCGGATTGGTAACACAACTGCTCCTTTTGAAGAACGCTCCGCATCATCATAGGCTTTTATGGTTTTCTTTTTGCGGGGGTCCACTGATTCAACTGCATATCCCAATGGTGTGACCAATTATAATGTACATATATTTAGGCCTGCTCCATTATCAATCAAGACTCACTTGATCCTGTGCTGGTTGATAAATCCTTCAATATGGAGTGAGGCGTTATGAGGTAGTTGGAAGGATGTATTGTCACTTTCAGAGAAAGTGAGACATGGTGATGACCTCAGATTACCAGCCATAGCTTGAAATTGATCTGTATTTAGATTGGCAGGGACCAACGCCTCTTGGAGAGCTTGATCCAAGATTGTTTTATGAGATAGGGATAGGCGCAAAAGCTCTAAAATGGATATAAGTGCGGGCATCTTATCTAACTATTCCACAAGGTTATACTACTTTGGGATGGATGTTGTGCCTTGTGGAGCTTCTTTAATGGTGATCTTGATATGACGCGTAACAACATTGTAGGTAGGGTTTGAATCTTTGATGATAATCGTTGCAATTTGTTCATTGGCATCATATAGGTGATTCACAGTGTAATTATAGGCGACTCATGTATAATCAGTTGTATCTGTGTTTCACCCTGATTTGGAAGGACCCCTTTGATCTTGTGATGGAAGCGGATTCTTAAACATGAGATGATCATTATTTGAGGTATTTAGGTCGTGTCCTTCAATTTCAATCTCTCCTCAGTCAATAAGATCTTGAACAAGATCTTTCAGTCTATGACAATTACTTGTTTTATGCCCTTTCCCTTGATGGAATTCACAATGTTCATTATCTCTCCACTATGGAGGTTTGACCCGAGGTTCGTAGTTAGATGTCTTTGGTAAGGTCACCAGATTTGAAGAGACCAATTGATGTAACACTATTTCAATAGGTTCCCCTAAGGGAGTGTATGTATGTTTTGGTTTATAGTTTTGTTATCGTTGTCTTGGTTCCTCTTGTGGTGCATTGCATCCTTGATTTTGTGGAGGAGCAACCATGTTGTTTTTAGGAGGGGAATTTTGCCCCGCAAATCGGACCATAGGTTGTACACTCTTTATAGTCCTTGCATCTACAACCCCGTCATTGACGATGTTTTTGTTTTTATTCCAAAGTTGGGTTTATCACTATTAAAGCGCGGGCGAGGGCCATCTTTTGGTTCATTGTATACCTTGATAAGTCCCTTTTTAATGAGGGCTCATTCACATTTTAACCCCTGGGTGATCATGTCAGCAAAGGATTCTTTGCTCTTCATGTCTAGGTGGAATTGTATTTCATTGTTCAAGTTGGAAATAAATATTTCCACTAGCTCTCGTTCAGGTAGATGAAGAGAACGTCTACTAGATATTTCTTTCCACCGTCGTAGGAAAGCTGAAAATAGCTTCATTGGTTTTTGCTTGGTATTACATAGATCTACCATGGTGACATCACATTCTATGTTGTGTGAATAATGTGCGATGAACTTTTGGACTAGTTCTTCGAATGTCCTAATGCTACCTGTTAATCAAGAAAACCATTGTGTGGTTGTCACTCCCAAACTCTTAGGAAAGATGCACATTAGATATGTGTCTTCATATGCCACTTCTAGGCAAGCCGAGTGAAATTCCTTGACATGATCTCTAGGGTCTCCTTTTCCCCGATACTTTTGAAACTTAGGTGTTTCAAACCCTCGTGGAAAAGGTGGCATATGTAGATTCCTATCAAAGGGATAGGGACAAATATCATTAAGTGAAAACTAGGTAGTTTTCACACCACTATGGAGTTGTTGGGCTAGATTCTCTACTTGTTGCCTCAACATGTCAATGTCATTAGGAGGAGGAGGTGGTGGGGATTTCCTTGATTAAGGTCATATCTGAAGTTTTCTCGACCTCTTCCACCCTCATTATGACTATGGTGTTCTGATGCTTTTCGTAATTGTGCGGTATCAAAATCAGAGGGTAGTTTGGCTCCCTCTTGAGCAAGTCTCAAAAAATGAGCATCGGCGTTGCTTTTGAGGATTTCATCAAAAATTTGATTGAAGAGGGGGTTGTGTTGTGCCCTTTCTATTGCTTTAGGAGTCGGAGTACTAGGATTTTCATCATTTTCATTTCCTCCAAGGGCTTCTTGAAATTCATTATATTTTCATCCTCTTCTTCTTCGACCTCTAGTTGTCTAGTCCTTGATCTGGTTTGAGCCATTTTGTTTGAAAGTTGTTGTTGAATTTTGGTGAAAATGATTATGAGTTGGTGATGGAATGAGAGATAAATGTTTGGTGAAGTGTTTAGCATATGGATCTCTAACACTAAAGGTTTGATGTTACCAAAGTCCTTTTATGAATTGCTTTTTGTGTTGTCAACAATGTTTGATATGATAAGGTATAGCAAGGTCTAAGATGTGTTACAAACCAAGCTATCTAGTAATGAGAGGATGCACTCATAGACTAGTTTTAACTTGCGTAGAAATACCTCTTAGGATGAGTTTATCCTAGATGTAGAGACACTCTAAAAAGTGATGTGTTGTTTTGATTTCAAGCAATATCGAAAAACAACTTAGGACAACACCTTTTTATGTTTCGAGAGTTGGAATGGATTGATGATGTATGAATGTGAGAATGGATGAGAACTTCAATATAAAATTTGTGTTACATATGGAACAAATTCTTCCTCTTCTCTCTCGGGGGTTGGTGGTTCTTCCTGAGCTATGTTATATGTAATGCAAATGTCTAGAAAGAAGGCAGGGTTGATTTTGCCTCCTTTATTTTTATGATAACTCAAAGCTCTATATTGAGTAAAAGCTCTGTTGTTCAAAGACTCTTGATCAAACTCATTGGTTTTTCCTTAAAAATATAAACGCATATGATGCAAGAAGGCTCTGTGTGAGACAAAAAATTGTCTATTGAGATAGAAAAATTTCCTTCTTTTGATGAAAGCCTTTGAGCTTAATGGTCTTTTCTTAAAATTGATATGTTGATGAAGATTCTTCTTTCTCAAAATGTGAAGGATGGCCATATAATTTGATATCTTGTTTGCACTTTGTTTTGATTTTTGCCAAATGTTGGTTTTGAAAATTTGTGTTGGATGAATACTTGTTTTTGAATTGGTTTTGATTTTATTTGACAAGAAAACAAACCAAGCACACAAACACAATAATGTTGCCTCAAAAGGTACAAATAAGTGTGGGTCTAAATCAACCCAATCTTTGAACTTTTTGACCCCTTTTGAAATGTTTTTGTGTATGTTTTTCCAAAAGCCTGAAGTCGGCTCAATTTATCATTGGTCTGACACAAAATGAAGACACTTCAGACACACTTTATCCCTAAGGTCAAATGGCCAGTTGTGATAATTTCAGCCCACATCTTGATATTTCTTCAACTTTGGTACTACATACCTTATGAATCCTGCCATAGCAGGTAATGATGTGATATACTAAGTCTTGTGCGAGCATAACAAATAGATGATCCCTATGATGGAGGAGTCACCACTTTTATCAAGCTACAAGTAGCCTTTCAAAAATCCCTATTTCTACTCAAGGAAATATGTATGGTGAGTATCTTGGGAGCAAAACCATCTATTCTCTTGCACTGAATTTATCACAAATATCATCAATCAATAGAACGAGTGGGTTTCTATATAAAAAGGTGTCTAGTAATTTTTGATGTTTTTGGACATAAATTCATTTTTCAGTGACTCACTTAAGAGCCTTGTAACTTGTGGTGGGGCCCATATGTCCTTTCGGTAAGTTACACTGTAGGAACAACTATACCCAAGGCTACAACTTTCGCTCACACTTGATTTCTATAGCGGCTCAAAGGATTTATTGCACGAGGTCATTCCCAAGAGTGATGTGTCTCTTGGTAGACCTCTCTTAAAAAAGATAAATTTTTGAGTGTTACTAACGCTTTTCTCTTGCACCTAGGACCACGAAAGCCAAGGGAGAGGATAGTGTGTGTTAGAAGTAGGAGCACTCGACAAAACTTTGCACAAGTGTGCCAATCACCAAAAACACTTGTTCTTTTTAATCAAAATATAGCAATGTGATCTAACTATTTGGAGATATTGCTCCAACAAAAACGGTGTTCTTTTTAACTTCAAGGCAAAATGCTTTGTAATCTAAGAACTTGAAATCCTGGTCAACTGAATTGAGAACACATTTTTTCTTGAAGTAAATTGATTGAATTTGAAGGGACAAATGACTTGTTATTTTTAATATTGCCCAAAATGAAGTGTGGATTGTGATTTTTTTAAGTTGATGCAAGAAATTAAATTTGTTTTGTTGATTTTAAGCACCAAAATAAAGATTGTTCCTACCTTGCAAAAATAAATTTTGTTGGGTTTTGAATTTGTGGTTCTTTTTACCTTGACAAATGAGGTTCATTTTTTACAAGCCCAAACAAAATTTGTGATTCTTTTTAAGAGCCCAAAAATGGAAGTGAAGTTGATTTTAACCAAGAAAATAAAGTGAATTCATTTTATCATAAATTTAAAGACAAAGTTAGCAACATAAATAAATTTACTTCCTAAGCTTTTTTTTTTTGAAATCCTACAAAAATGGGGTTAGTCCAAACTTGCACAAAAGATAACAAGTTAGTAAAATCTGTATGTTTGGTGGGCTTCTACAAGCCTAATATTTTTGGTTTTTCAGTTACAAGGAAATTTTTTACAATGCTTTGTTACAATAGTGCTACTCTGTGCGGAAAAAAAATGCTATTTAACACGAAAGCGCCAAATAACCAATGGAAGAGCTAAAAGAATGGCAAGCACACTATAAAAGAGACAATAGCACTAAAAGAACTCTATCAAACAGAATTAAGTCTGTCAAACAGAATTAATTCTGTCAAACAGAATTAATTTTGTCAAACAACGAGCTGAAAGCGCTAAAACTATGAACGATAGTGCTATTTAATAGTCAATAGTGCTAAAAGAAAGACAATAGCGCCAGTTGATAGATAATAGCACTATTATTATGAACAATAGCACTAAAGTACAAACTTTTGAAGGTGCTAGAGCATGAACAATGGCACTAAAGTGCGAGCTATGTGTCAATTAAAATATGAAAAAGTTAGCAGTTTAAAAAAAAAAAAGATATCAAAAGGTTGCGTGTTCGATTCACGTCGGGTTCACCAAATGATGCTCTACAAAAACGAATGGTTAGGATATTGTCAAGACAACACAAAAAAACAAGCAACAAACAAGTGCTAGTGTTAAAAATCACAAATCAAACACTATCCTAAGCAAGCATATCAAGAGAGACACTACACACAAAATAGAAAGCTTAATGAAAATAAGAAATGCAACAAGACATCTCCAAATGCCCTCCAACATGCTTGTAGCTTCTCCTCCCTTGTTACTCTCCTCTCCAAGTTCCCAAATGAGTGTAGCTCTCAGTAGCTTTTTGCACTATTCTGGATGACTTATGGAGGTTCAAGATTATAGAATGAATGATTATGAGAATGCAAATGTGAACAAGCTAAAATGATATATTAATTAATTATCTAATATTAATTTTAGCCCAAAATGACAAATATATATGATTATGCTAAATGCTCTCTAAAATTCACTATAAATTAGATGCATACAAGATTTCTGGATCTGGATTATGAAAAAATGAGCTCTATTTATAGGTCAAATGGAGTAATGGAGGGCTGAGATTGAGTATTCTCATCAAGGGTCAGGATTGATGGGTTTATGATCTATGTGAGGGCTTTCAACCCAATCCCAGGATGACAAATGTCAACAAGATATGGGTTGAGAGGGGAGGGAATAAGCATTAAATGCTTGACATGACTTGAGGGTTAACTTGGGAGTTAAGGTTAATGTTGAGTTGAAAGAATAAAGCCATTATCCAATAAATAATGTCGTTATCCAATGGATAACTCTTGTGCAAGAGTCAGTGAGGATAACCATGGTCAAAACAATAAATGCTTGAAGAGACCCATGGGTTTAATGAGGGTTGAGTTAGAGGGAAAGTCTCTAACCATGGGGGCAAGTGGATTTAACCATAAATGGTTATGTAAGAGCCATTAATGGTCATGTAAGAGCCATTCGTGGTTTGGAAAACTTTAGAGGTTAGCTTGTTGAACACATAAAGCATTAAATGCTTTTCAAAGACTTTGAAGGCTTTGAGAAGTGACTCCAAGTTGCTTAGGAATGTGACAATATTTAGGGGATGGATTAGGCTAATTAGGAATGATTAGAAAGTGGTTAGAAGGGTCTAGAAGGGGATTTAGGATTGCAAGTGGGTTTGGTAGGTGAGGGAAAATAGGATTTAAATTAAAATAAAATTAATTTATTTCAATTGTGGTTGCAACTTGCATTTGTAGGAGACTGCAAGTGGGGGGGATTTTCAATGATTTAAATAAATGTTTTATTTATTTATTTTAAAAGAGGAAAGGGAATTAAATTAAATAAATAGGATTTATTCATTTAATTAATTGTGAATTTGGTTTAATGAATGAATTAAAATAAATTGAATAAATTATTTAATTAATAGGAGAATGGTTGAGGATGAATTAATTAAATGTTAATTTAATTAACTATTGGCTAGTAGATTTATTAATCAAATAAATAGTAAATATTCATTTAATTAAATGGACAGATTTATGTGACTACACCTATTAACAAAATATTGTTAAATAATATATTTGTACAAGAATCATCTATGGAATCAAATGATGTTTCTGCTTATTGGTAAAATCAATTGGTTGAAATAAATATAATCTGAAGGGGAGCTCATTTTATTAATACAAAAAAGAAACAACAAGTGAAATATTTGTTTGACAAAAGAGAAAATACTATAAAAAATAAAATTTGAGATTTCATTCTAAATTGGAGTATTTGATCTCATGATAAAGGAAATAATTAAAAGTTTGATACCTTACGATTAAGTCCGTAAACAGTTGAGAATTAAAATGGACAGGATTTCAATTTCATTAAAATCTTAACCATAGAATTTCAAGAATTTCTTATACATGGATTGTTTAAAAAATACTTCTCCTTTTGCTCAACCCTTCTCTTTTGATGCATATTTATATATCCCTTTTATCTATGCCTTATGCATCCATGGATATGTTTGACTCATGGTGAAGTATGTGTGTATACTTTTCACATTAGTCTACATCCCAAGAAAGAATTAATCCTTACTATATCTCATTGGAATGTTCATGAAGCACATTAATGCACTTACCATCATTTTCTCTATGACATGGTAGAGGATATGAAGGCGATGCTTAAAGATATTGTCACTTTTGATAATTTACAAATGAATCAATAAACCATATTGAGTGTTGAGAAGTTTAGGTGGTTAAGTGAGCGTATAGGCATAATGAATCCTAGTAGATAGTTCATAGTTTCATGTTATTTAGCTTTTACTCTAGCAAGTTAAACAACAAGTGAGATAATATCATGCACCTTAGAATGTTTTAATGACCGATTCTAATTAAAGGCTAGGTTTTCCAAAAAGGATTTTTTTAAACTAATAGTATATCCACTATGTTTAATGCTAGTTAAATTTCTTTTAATGTGATTTACATGTCAGTGCAAGTTCATGCATGTGTTAATTCCCATAAGAAATTGTTAGATCTATATCTTTCTATCTTATAATTCATCATAAACTAGGGTAGGAAATATTTTTACCATTTCAACTTGCTCTAAATAAAAATGTTTTAGTTAAAAATGGCTAAATTTAGCACTTCAAAAGATAAACTAAAAAATGACATAGGTTTATGGTATTTGTTACCCACATATTAAAGGAAACAAAAAAGTGGGAAAAAAATTTTAGATTATGAAATAGAATGTAAATTTTAAAAAATGTAGATTTGTAAATCCCATTGTTATGAAAAATTGTAGAAAGAAGCCATGATCTCGTAGTTCACAAAATTTTTAAAGGAAAATAAACATGCCTCATCTATAATCTAGGCCAATCTAATAAAATTTATTCACATAAACAAAAAATAGACTAGATTAAGAGATGATAGTTGGGAATGATAAATTTTGATAGTTGAAATATGCTTTAACAAAAGTAGATGCAAGTAGATAATTCTTAGCTCTATGGCTAAAGAATGGTTTCGTTTGCAAAGTACTGTAAGATCTAATTGATATATGTTTCAGAACTAGTGCATCTCCGTCTCTACAATACTTGAGACCGTACATTAGAATTGTACATAGCTTGAGGTAAATTTAATGGCTTTAAGTCAAGTTTACGTTTGCAAATTTGAACATAAACCCTATGCAATGCAAAACTATACTCTTTTGGTTGTCTATATGATGTGTAATGGTTCTCCACTTTCATGATATCTAAGGGTTTGTAGAATGCATTGGTGTAATAAACATGTAAACTGTATCGAAATGCCTAAACATGCGAATAGGGTAAGGGAATATATGTAACGAATAGGTAGGTTGGATAGGGCAAGAGGTCACTATTTGTTTCTAGTCAATGTATCAAAGCATTTTCTTAAAGAAAGACAAAAAACTAAGTGAGAAATGACACGAGTATGCAAATTTTCTGTTTTTAAGAATTCCACCCCCAAACATCTTAATACTAAAATTTGATTGTAGATAATAAAATGATAATTTATAATTTTGTACCATCGCGCGCTACATAAGCTTATCATTTAAAAAAAACATTCATCTATTTCTCAACTTGAAATTCTAAAACTAATCTAATTATTGCTTATTTGTTTACCTTTATTTTCTTTTTGAAAAGCAACCTCCCAAATGTCCTCAACCACTTGGAATGATGCGTTAAAGCCAAGTGGCAGTCCCAGGTGTTTGCATCAAAATCTATCATTGCTTTAAGAAGTCTAGAAGAAGTGTTTGCAATAAATAGTCGTTGCTCTCTCGCAGCATTCAAACTAATCTATGAATATCAACGTTGCAAACACAGCTCGAGATCCAAATTACCTGCAAGTCTTCCACCGTACGCGGCAAGTAGAACATGATGCTGTGTCCAAGTAGATGATGCTGTGTCCAATGAGGTTGTGGTGAGATGAAGTTCAAATTTTGATTTTGATGAGGTTATTGTGATTGTGATTTTTTAATGAACCGTTGGATTTAAATGCCCAGCAGTTGGAGTGTGTTATGGAATGTTAGGGAATTTGCCTAGCCCGCGCGAGATGGTAGAGTTGTTAAAGCGCCACAACATCGGAAAAGTGAGGATTTTCGAGGCACATCACGAAGCTCTGAGAGCCCTGGAAAACACAGGTATAGAAGTAACAGAGGAGCTTGAGAAGATAGCAGGCAACCAACGGGTGGGTGAAGGACAACGTTGGCGCCTTCTACCCGGCGGCCAACATCAAATACATTTCAGTGGGAAACGAGGTGTTGCATTACGAAAACGAGAAATATGTCTCATATCTCGTCCCTGCAATGGGAAACATTCAGACCGCAGTCCGCGACGCAAATCTGCACAAGGAGATTTGCGTGAGATGATAAGGGTGTCAACCACCCACGCCTCATTACAGAGAGTGGGTGGCCCTCTGCGGGAGATGATAATGATCATGAGGCCCGGGCGGCCACCGTGGATAACGCCCTCATCAGGCACGTCTCCTCCAACCAGGGAACGCCCAGGAGACCTGGAAAACCCATCGACGCCTACGTTTTCTCCTTGTTCAAAAAGAATTTGAAGCCCGGACCAGAGATCGAGCGCCATTTCGGCCTCTTCTATCCCAATAAAAATCCAGTTTACCCCGTCAACTTCACTCCCTACTAGGTCTGACGGTAAGGACGTCCTTTCCTATCACTCACCAATAATACACAAGGCCCGGCTTTCTACGCCTTTCTCTGTTGTAAAAAATTACCACTCCTAAATAAGTGAAATGTATCGCTCTTTCCCTCATATAATGCATCCTTTGAATAATGAGTCCAACTTGATGTAGACTCACTTTACTTTTCTCACTATTTATCTCTCCCAACATGTATAGGTGGCTTCATTTAAACAATTGTTTGTATTTTATTCGAAAGAAATAAAAAACAACAACGTTCGATAAGATATATGGATTAAAAACATTAAATAATTAAATGTCTTAGGAAATAATAAAAGCCTATAATAAAAAGTCTATAATAAAAAGCCTATAATCTATAATAGAATGTGTGAATGCTCATATTTGCAATGCAATATAATACAATTGGGATAACATGTTTTTTTACTTTATAGCATGCGTCTTTATTTTTAAATATGTGCTATAGATGATGTTATTGTTACCATAACACGCTGCTTAAATTCCATTGTACTATATATTTATGCTTGTGTAAAAATGAGTCACCTCCATTCAATAAATTAATCAAGCATTTATTCTATAATCTAGTACTAAATCCAAGTACACAACCAAATGATGGAATAACCAATGATAAAGGAGTTTTATGTTCACAATGGTGACAATGTGATCGTGTAAAAGATCTATGGAGTCCACTGTGCATGAAAGGTGATAGAATTTTGAGTATGCACTTGTGACAAATGTAATAATGACATTTAATTCTTCCCATTCCCAACCATGTATGGAAATCTAGAGGTGAACATTTGTGTATGCAAGGATGCCTAGAATAAAGGTTGAAGGTGTTTTTGTCGCCCTTACAACCTTGCCAAGGCTTTGTTGAAATTGCATTAGAAGAATAGATTAAAAAGAAATTTATAACTATCACCATCGCAATTATGAAGCAATGAGCCATTTCCTATATCTATAGGTGTTTGTCGAGTTCAGAACTATGAAGTCAGTATGGGGAAATATTGCTGTCTAGTGATATGGTTCCTGTTGGCAATGATATGCATTTAAATATAGTGAACCATACCCCTGTGAGAGTTGTGATAATCTCTATGCCATTTCTTGAAGATGAAGCATATTTTATCAGAGGTTACATTTGGAAGGAGTCTCATAATCTTAGTATGTGTGTGAATTGATTGAAGAATGACTGGTGCAATGTATGAAATAAAAGATTACCTAGTTGCATAGAAGGTAGTTGTTACTACCGAATTGAACAATGGTGGGGAATATTAATCCAATCAGAGGAATCTTTAGAGGAAATATGATCTTATTTCTTTCTTCTTTTCTTTTCTTCTCTGCTTTCTTTTTTCTTTTACCCCTTTTTTGAAGGTAAGATGACTTGAATTTATTTGATACTAAATAGCATTATGATTCATTAGAGATTTATATGAGATACTCATAAGAAGAATACATTTTGTCATGACAAGGATTGTATTTGTTTGCATTTTTTTTATGGAGATTCTATTAAACAAGCGTCTTGGATTCAATTTCCATACCTGGAGAATAAAAAATCAAATGCAACTGATGAATATAATTTTATAAGGGTAGTAAGCCGAAAAGAAAAATCATCAATAGATGTAATAAGTTATTAGATTGGAATAGCAGAGATGATAAAGCCATGGATATCATTGGCCTTTCTCTTTCCAACTCTAGATTACACCATATAGAATTAGACAAATCACCAATAAAATTTGGGACAATCTGAATAAAATTTCAAATAACATAAGTGGTTTTAGGTCTCTCATTAGGCAACTAGTAGAAGTCAAGGAGGCAACAGATAATGGCGATGGTAAAGCTATCTAGTTAAATAGTTTCCTTCAAAGTACAATAGTTAATGTTATTCTTGTAGTTAGTCAAATGACTTCACAAACCTTAAGAGATATGATTCCAACCCTTTTAGCTTAATAAAAGAGAACAAAATATGATTCTCAATAGGATAATTCACTATATTCATGAAGAAACAGTAAAAGGTCTAGTCCTAACAAAGAGGGAATTAAATATTTTTACTATAACAAAAAGGGTCACACAACTCAGTTATGTAGAACTCGAAACAATGATATAATTAAAGGAAAACTCGAGGTAAAATGAAGGTAAATTAGTATATGTTGAGGATGAAGATTCAATTGATGATGAATATTTTATCAACGATTCTTCTTTTGGTTGATTTAATAGACTTGTACTTTGATCCTTCACATTTCAAGGCACATGGCAGTGCGGGATGGAAGAATTTTCATCATCTCAAGATAGATTTTCACCTTAAAATGATATTTTGCATGAGAAGATTTTTTGGTTTGTTTTCTTTCCTCTTTTTATGCTAATTGTTTTGAAAAAAATACACATATTGTGAAGGTTGATTTTTCTAAACTAACAAGTGATTTGGTGTTGAGTACAATATAGATTTTTGTCTACTAAGTTTATGAGGCTGTAATAAATAATTGAACCCTTCTAATGGTCATCAAACAACTTGATGGAACTCTCTCATGACTTAAAACTGATTGGTGTCGAATAATTCAAAAATATATGATTCAAGAGTTTGGGATAGAGAACTCAAGAATTTAGCTCAAAGCTACACCCTTTTGAGGATCACAAGTTCTGATTAATTAAGAGTGGGAGAGACCCATACCATTACATATCCACATAAATGTGCCACCTAGGGCACATGAGAGATGCACACCTAGCCAAAGAAAAAATACCAAAAAATAGCAAGAAACCACCAAGCAGAGACGAAGATTAGAAACAAAACCAACAAACAAAAACCACTAAAAAGAAGCCAACTCTAATGAAATGAAGGGATTCTCTATTCAGCGTAGGTGTTACCATCTTGACAAACTTTACACAACCCTAAAACTTTATCAGAGAAAGATAAAGTTCTTATTTAGAGAAAGTTGAAATGGTAACACATCATTAGTCAAGGTGTAGAAACAATTTATTTGCCACAAAAATTAAAAGAATTTATGATAAATTCTTCACATTTTTTATAGTTTAGGTTGATCTAGCACTTTTAATATGAACATGATGTAGCTTGGCTAGTATATTTATGCTAGGTTCACCACTATGAAAAGATCTCCATTAGGTCTGTAAGGGAAATCGAGCATCTCAAGATGAACATCCAATATTAGTATGCACATCCAATATCTAATAGAATCACATACTACTATGTCATAAAGAAATATCAAGCATAGTTAATTTCCCACTATTAAAACCTTAGAGGAAAGTGAGTGGAATTTTAGTTCCTGGCAGATGAAGCAGTTTTAATAGCATGCACGAATAGATTCAACATTATAAAATCATTTTAAAAAGATGAAATAGAAGAACAAAAGATAAAATTTATGTGGGAAAAACCATTTTGGGTAAAAGATCCTACATTCCAAAACTAGAGAGCATTTGTAGTTTTCAACAACACATGTATAGTTACAATACATGTGTTGTTGAAAACTATGGAGATTAGCATTTTAGCTCGATAAAATAGCATCACAAATGCCATAAAATGAACTCCTCTCATCAACATTTACTCAAGAGACACATGTTTGTAGAGCTTTGAGTGCACATAGAAGCAACTTCTAAATACAACACCCTTTCATTTTTAATTTTTTTTAATAATCTAATCATTTTAATTTAGTAACTTAGAAACAATTTAAATTTAATTATAGTAGATTATTAATCTAAATGCTCTTTGAGATTGGCAAAGATGAATAGCCAAATATTATTTTGAGATTGTATATTAATAAATATATTCAATTAAACAACATTAAAATTTGAATGTTAAACAAGTTTTCTGTACATAAAATTGTTAAGAGTAAAATTAGGTTGATAAATAAAACTTAAAATATCTATATAGATAACTAAAAAAATATTTGGATTGCAACAACAAATATATAATTTTGAGTTGTTTTAGTCCATTAAGGCTTGATTATTTAATATTGGGGAGATATATATCCCTTTTTAAGAGATGTATAATATATGTTAAACGATTTCAACCATTAACAAGAAGGAATACTTGAATATAGTAGTTATATTTTCAATTAACCTTATCATAGTCATAATAATTATCATCAGAAGAACTATACTTATACATAAAATAAGGAATGGAAAAACATACGATTATCCTTTCTAAATTATATCAATAAGATCTTTATTTTTAAACCGAACTTAATTACTTTTTTTCAAGTAAAAATAATATTTAAATGTTTCTATCAATACACCTGATAGTCCTAAAAATGAGTGTCAAAATATTAGTCATTTTGAATTAATGATGCTCTTTGTTCTTGCCCTCAGGGTTTAGGATTTGAGGTTTATGTATATCCGGGCAAGTCTTTTATTCAAAACCCAAAGATTTTTATATTTCTTCATTACCTTTTTCACTTAAAAGTGACGGTCATTTTCTTCATTGAAGGCACCATGTTTCCTTTCCTAGGCATTATTTCTTTTGTCGGCCTCAAATCTTTTTCTTATGTCTACGTTCTTTTCCTATGGTCAGGCCCCTTTGATATTTTTAGCAGGCGTTGATAAATTTTCCTAGGTCCAGCCTTAATATTTTGGCCGACGTCTCTATGATTAATTATCGAGCTACTAAAAGTTCCATAAATTTGCACGTGCATCACATGGATGGTGATGTATTAACCCAAGCAGAAACGTACTCGAAGGTTAGTAGCAAATGTTAGGAAGTCATTGTGGCTGACACATAAAGAGTGAAGATATTTGATGGCCCTCACAATCCCATGAAGGAAGATGCATGGAACTTAAGGATCGTGGCATCACGAGATGATGCCATGTGTCTTAGGTAGACCGAGTAAGTCTGACAATGGGACCTCTGAAAGAGTTGAGTTGGAAGGTAATTTGATGATACTTAGTCAGGTTTTTGAGGGACCCACTTGCCACATTAGAAGGTCAATATCAAATTGATCGATGGTGATCATATGATGCGCCAGGTTGGATAAGATCTACGATGTAAATTTGAAACGTATTTCAAAAGGGTGAATTAGGCTGCTTGCTTATCACTCGTGTTGGAAAATAAAGGCAGAAAGAAATAATCTTGTCAACATGGGATAAAGGAAGACAAGTCGAGACACCTGGATGCCGACTAATTTTCAAAAGACTTGTTCAAAAGGTTGTTTTTTGGGTCGAGTTGCATTAACAAGCAAAATTTGCAGTTTCAAGGGAGCTATCTCAACAAGTTTCATTGCCACCGCAACGAGAATCTAAGATTTTCAGAGGTATAAAGGGATAAGGATGCTTTTTGAGTTGGCAATGGAATGATCAAGGTCATGTCAACTAGATCAGAGGATGCATATTGTCAGTGATTCTCAGTAAGGTAAATCAAGGAACTATCTCTGAGAATAATTCAAAAGATAATGACTCTGTGTCCAAAAATGGATTCTGAAGCTGAAGTTTTGTAGCCAAGGAACAATAAAATTAGAACAAAATCATTCACGTAAGGTGAGCCTCATTAGAATCAAAAGTGGTCTTGTAGGCTTGTGACAGGTTTTCCTTTGGCCCAAAGCTTGTTTGCTTACTTGTCTCTATAAAAGGGAAATCAAGACCATGAGACGGGGTCCAGAAATTTTGGTGCAAAATTTTGTTCCAGTTTCTTAGTCATGTATAACGAGTCTAGGTGAAGGGAGCAAGTTGTAAAAGTCATTTACAGAGAAAATGGAGTGAGTCTAGGGTCATATTGTATGCAGGCTCTTGAAGGATTTATATGTAAAATATTTTGGAACAGAAGGCAACAGATTAAGTAAATAAAAAAATGTTTCAAACCCATTTCTTGAGTGTGTGATTCTATCATGTTTTTGAATGAGTAGGATCAAGGGTTTTCTCATTCATTGCACTTTTGTGGTATATCTATTTTTGGTTCATGATTTGATCTAAGGGGTCAATTAAATGCCTAAGTGGAATTGAAGAGTGGTAGGGCTTATGCAGGGATTT
The DNA here is from genome assembly GCF_030272615.1 of Cryptomeria japonica. Taxonomy (NCBI): domain Eukaryota; kingdom Viridiplantae; phylum Streptophyta; class Pinopsida; order Cupressales; family Cupressaceae; genus Cryptomeria; species Cryptomeria japonica. The sequence goes on from NC_081407.1 coordinate 921,624,851, forward strand.
AGATAAGTAGTTTGGGTTGGGATATGCATATGAGAAACATTGTAAGGCAATATTTTTTAAGATCTCATGGTATTAGATAAAATTTTGTTATATTTTCATTTTATGTCTTATGAATTCAGGTACCTAATGGATAAGGCACTGGTGATGGCCTGTAACTATCTTAAATGTCAATTTTGTGTTCAAAACTCACTGACAACTTGCTATTGGTTTGTTAAATATCAAAATATCTTTTCATTTTTATGCATATTGCTTTAACTTTTGAAAAATTGTGGTACTATGTACCTCGGTCTAGTCTTCTGAGACGTATAACTATTGTCTCTGAATCATCTCACCCACAAAAACAAGAGTGTAAAATATTGTTTTTATGGATGATTTCCTTGGTCAAACCTTGGGTTGGAATTAACCTTTGAATGAAATAGATAAATTCAAAAGAAAATATTTTAAAGTAAAATGCTGAATTTTATTAAGCTCAAGCTTGATGTAGTTGATAATGGTGATGATGCAATGCTCTTTCAATATATTCACAAGTATTGATGTAATAACATGACATGACAATACATAAAGGAATTCATCATGAAAATGTTTGTTGCATGAAGACTGCGGATATGGTGAGATGAAATGTTTCTTGATAGATTCTTATGATGTATGCGGATGGTTGTGGATGTTGATTATGAAAATAAATTGAAAGGATGACCCTATAGAGTGTTGTCAAGGTACTACATAAATCAGGCCAACCTCCAACTATCATATTAAGGTATCAGGATTGGGGATCATCTGATGGGAACCAAGAAATGAAATATTAAAAAATGAACCCCTTTGAGAAGGACAATGGTGCCTAACAACCTTAACCACTTGGACAAGGGCACCTAGCACCCTTGTCCACCCAGATCACCATGCGATCATCTGATGAAAATTTTGTAGTACAAATTCCAAAAATATGCTTGGATAAGAGCTAGGAGAAAACACAATAAGGCAGTCAGTCAAAAAGGAGTTACAATTTAGGACACTACACCAGCCAAGGATAAACATTCTTAATTCTAGTTATCTAGTTTTTTAGCAATCTTACCTTTAATGCAACATGACCTAGATATTTGTTCTATGCAAGTATTCTAATAATTTAATCCTTATAATGTGGATAGTTAGTAAATCATAGGTCTAATACGCAAGGAATCTAGATATCTTCAAATCATCTAAAATAAAAATAAGATACATCTATAATAGATATTAAAAGAAGAGTTTCAAATTAACTATTTTTCTCTTCCATCACAATAAAAATGTAATCTTCCCCATCAACTTCACTTTCTATTAAGTGGGACTTCCTTCCTTTATTATGTATCACTCACCAATAATGAATAATGCCTGAATTTCTATGTCTTTCTCTCTTGTAAATAATTATCACTCCTAAATAAGTGAAGTGTATCCATCCTTCGAATAATGAGACGAACTTGATATATAGTTTCCTTACTATTCTAATTTTTTATCTCTCTCAACATGTATGGATGAATATTATTTTTGGTCTTAGAAAATAATAAAACTGTATAGTTTAAAATTGTAAGAAATATTGAGTACTAATTCGTAATTAATATGGAAATAAGAAAATGAGCCATTTTCGCTTACTCTATATGTGATCAAGATCATTTGAATCACAATTATGGATCTGAAGTGGGGTAGGAAATGACTAAATTAAGAATTGAGATAATCGGTCCCTATGAAAGAGTACAAATAGGAACCACCAAGAAAATAAATACATGGACATTTCGGTACTTATTCCCTTGAAATTAGTGTTATGTCATGATACATAGAAATGAAAGTAGAGAATGGTGCATTGAATGAATTTAAAATATTAATTTATGATTAGATAGCTACGATTTGTTAAAGGAAATAAAATCTTCTCTTTAAAGGAAAACCATAAAACCAGTCAAGTTTGCTTTACAAAAGAAAACTAAACACATGGATTAGTGTCTTGGATATATGCTTGAAATGGAAGGGTTCCTATAGAAGGATATGTCAATGAAGCTAAGGTAAAAACTAACATAAGTCATATGATCTATGTCCTATCTTTCCTCATATAATTTAGAGAAATAAAGGGAAAAATATAAGGGAAGGGGAGAAAGAACCAAAAGGATTTTGGACAGAAGAGTGAAAGTAGATTAGGAAGTGTACATGAAAATGAGTTTGATAATTCAAGAACACTATGGGTATAATGACTTACACCTTTAAGCATGAGAAAGATCACTCGCAGTACAATTAATACTTGTCGAAGGTGAAATATGAATAACTTGCTAAAGTTTGAGGAAATAAGGCAGGTAAATGATATTATCTAAAAATGAAAAGGACAGAGAGTGGAATACCAACAGACTTATGTAGGCTATCATTTTTTTTTTAAATCATATATATATATTTAATTAGAAAAATATTTGATTACGAAAATTGGCTTAGTAGTTAAGGTACACATTATGCAAACTTTTAATTGAAGTTTTTTTGAGATCACATTATCACCAGGTTTGAAGTACCTTATAAGGTTATAACACAAAATGTTATGTGCTTCAAGTCTTTGGATTTCACTAATCTCTATCTTGAATATAAAATAGAATTTTATCACTCTCCCACATATAAAAATTGAGTGTTTAATGAATATTATCAAAAGAATATTGGGAAAGAACACAAACACTTTTGACTCCAAATTGAGGTAGTACTTTGGGCTGACCAAGTTACACCCAATAAATAAATAGGAAAATGATGATATGAGATAGTATATGGGATGGATGTAATATTACCTGTTAACAAACTATTGTTAAAAATATATATGTACACGAATCATCTATGGAATCGGATGATGTTTCTGCTTATAGGTAAAATCAAATGGTTGAAATAAATATAATTTGAAGTGGAGCTCATTTTATTAATAACAAAAAAGCAACAACAAGTGAAAAATTTGTCTGACAAAAGAGCAAGTACTATAAAAATTAAAATTTGAGATTTCATTCTAAACTGGAGTATTTGATCTCATGATAAAGGAAATAATTAAAAGTTTAATACCTTACAATTAAGTCCGTAAATAGTTGAGAATTAAAATGGAGAGAATTTCAATTTCATTAAAATCTTAACCATAGAATTTCGAGAATTGCTTATACATGGATTGTTTAAAAAATACTCCACATTTTACTCAACCCTTGTCTTTTGATGCATATTTATATATCCCTTTTATCTATGCCTTATGCATCCATGGATATCTTTGACAAATGGTGAAGTATGTGTGTATACTTTTCGCATTGGTCTACATCCCAAGAAAGAATTAATCCTTACTATATCTCATTGGAACGTTCATGAAACACGTTACTATACATACTATCATTTTCTGCGTGACATGGTAGAGGATATGAAGGTGATGCTTAAAAATATTGTCACTTTTGATAATTGACAAATGAATCAATAAACCATATTGAGTGTTGAGAAGTTTAGGTGGTTAAGTGAGTGTATAGGCATCATGAATCCTAGTAGATAGTTCATAGTTTCATGTTATTTATCTTTTACTCTAGCAAGTTATACAACAATTGAGATAATATCATGCACCTTAGAATGATTTAATGATCGATTCTAATTAAAGGCTAGTTTTTCCAAAAAGGATTTTTTTAAACTAATAGTATATCCAATATGTTTAATGCTAGTTAAATTTCTTTTAATGTGATTTACATGTTAGTGCAAGTTCATGCATGTGTTAATTCCCATAAGAAATGGTTAGCTCTAAATAAAAACGTTTTAGTTAAAAATGGCTAAATGGCTCAATTTAGGACTTCAAAAGATAAACTAAAAAATGACGTAGATTTATGGTATTTGTTACCCACATGTTAAATGAAACAAAAAAGTTTGAAAGACATTTTAGATTATGAAATATAATGTAAATTTAAAAAATTGTAGATTTGTAAATCCCATTGTTATGAAAAACTGTAGAAAGAAGTCATGATCCTATAGTTCACAATTTTTTTAAAGGAAAACAAACATGCCTCATCTATAATCTAGGCCAATCTAATAGAATTTATTCACATAAACAAAAAAATAGACAAGATTAAGAGATAATAGTTGGGAATGATAAATTTTGATAGTTGAAACATGTGCTTTAATAAAAGTACTGCAAGATCTAATTGATGTATGTTTCAGAACTAGTGCATCTTCGTCTCTACAATACTTGAGACCATATATTAGAATTGTACATAGATTGAGGTAAATTTAATGGTTCTAAGTCAAGTTTACGTTTGCAAATTTGAACATAAACCCTATGCAATGCAAAACTTTACTCTTTTGGTTATCTATATGATGTGTAACGGTTCTCCACTTTCATGATATCTAAGGGTTTGTAGAATGCATTGGTGTAATAAACATGGATACTATATCGAAAAGCCTAAACATGTGAATAGGGTAAGGGAATATATGTAACAAATAGGTAGGTGGGATAGGACAAGAGGTCAAAATTTTCTAAAAAGATATGCTATTTGTTTCTAGTCAATGTATCAAAGCATTTTCTTAAAGAAAGATAGAAAACTAAGTGGGAAATGACACAAGTATGCAAATTTTCTATTATTAAGAATTCCATCCCCAAACGTCTAATACTAAAATTTGATTGTAGATAATAAAATGATAATTTGTAATGTTGCACCATCGCGCTAATGTAAGCTTATCATTTAAAAAATATATTCATCTATTTCTCAACTTGAAAATTCTAAAACTAATCTAATTATTTCTTATTTGTTTACCCTTATTTTCTTATTCAAAAGCAACCTCCCAAATGTCCTCAACTACTTGGAATGATGCGTTAATGCCAAGTGGTAGTCCTAGGTGTTTGCCTCAAAATCTATCATTGCATTAAGAAGTCTAGAAGAAGTGTTTGCAATAAATCATCATTTCTCTCTCACAGCATTCAAACCAATCTATCAATATCAAGGTTGCAAACACAACTCGAGATACAAATTACCTGCAAGTCTTCCACCATACGCGGTAACTAGAACATGATGCTGTGTCCAATTAGATCATCTATATCTGTAATTTGATTATAAAATCTATCAGTGTAGAGGTAATAATGGAATTAAATTATTCCCATTCCCAACGATGTATGGAAATCTAGAGGTGAACATTTGTGTGTGTAAGGACGCCTAGAATAAAGGTTGAAGGTATTTTTGTCACCCTTACAACCTTGCCAAGGCTTTGTTGAAATTATATTAGAATAATATATTAGAAAGAAATTTATAACTATCATCATCGCAATTATGAAGCAACGAGCCATTTCCTATATCTATAGAAGTATGGAGAGTTCATAACTATTGAGTCAGTATGGGGAAATATTATTGTCTAGTGATACGGTTCCTGTTGGCAATGATATGCATTTAATTTAGTGAACCATACATCTGTGAGAGTTGTGATAATATATATTCCATTTCTTGAAGATGAAGCGTATTTTATTAGAGGTTACATTTGGAAGGAGTTTCATAATCTTAATATGTGTGTGAATCGATTGAAGAATGACTGGTGCAATGTATGAAATAAAAGATTACCTGGTTACATAGAAGGTAGTCTTTACTACCGAATTGAACAATGGAGGGGAATATTAATCCAATCATAGGAATCTTTCGAGGAAATATGATCTTATTTCTTTCTTCTTTTCTTTTCTTCTCTACTTTCCTTTTTCTTTTACCCTTTTTTTGAAGGTAAGATGACTTGAATTTATTTGATACTAAATAGCATTATGATTCATTAGAGATTTATATGAGATACTCATCAGAAGAATACTTTTTGTCATGAAAAGGATTGTATTTGTTTGCATTTTTTTAATGGAGATTCTATTAAACAAGTGTCTTGGATTCAAATTTCCATACTTGGAGAATAAAAATTCAAATGCAACTAATGAATACAATTTTATAAGGATAGTAAGGAGAAAAGAAAAATCATCAATAGATATAATAAGTTATTAGATTAGAATAGAAGAGATGATAAAGCCATAGATATCATTGTCCTTTCTCTTTCCAACTCTAGATTACACCATATAGAATTAGACAAATCACTGACAAAATTTGGGACAATCTGAATAAATCATTTGGGGCAAAATCACTCAATCCGCTTTTTTCCTAAAACTTCAATTATTCAGTTTAAGAATAGAAGATGGAATCACAATTTCAAATAACATAAGTGGCTTTAGGTCTCTCATTAGGAAACTAGTAGAAGTCAAGGAGGCAACAGATAATGGTGATGGTAAAGCTATCCTGTTAAATAGTTTTCTTTCAAAGTAAAATAGTTAATGTTATTCTTGTAGTTAGTCAAATGACTTCACAAACCTTAAGAGAGATGATTCCAACCCTTTTAGCTTAATAAAAGAGAACAAAATATGATTCTCAATAGGATAATGGGGTGGCTGCAAGAAGTTGAGTCCCACTTTTGGGCAAAAAGTGGAAGTGTTTTCTTTGTTTTTCAAATTTTGTATCGATTGATGTCAAAATTTTGTGCACTTAGAGATTGAATCTCAAAAAAATTCAGTACTAGAAAATGTAGTTCTCGGAGTCTACTTTTCAAATATGTAATTAATTTTAATACCCACATGCTAGAAATCCCTTTTTAGTAGGCATGTTTAAAAACCCATTTTTCAAAATGCATGTTTCAGGACCATACCACATGTGTACGACCACCCTTTTTTGATGCAAATAAATGAATTTTTGCAAATCCTTCTGGGAAATGATACCTAAGACACCAAATATTGATGAGAATACTTTTTCTTATTTTTTTATTGAATATATTTTTTTATTAATTTTTAACTGACAATAAAGTATATTTTCAAAACATCGAGTGTACGACCACCATAATTTGATGAAAATTTCATATTTTTCAATTTTTTTTTAATATTCAAAAGAATTTTATGTAGATTGATGTCAGATTAATTTATTTTTCTAAAATCCTAAAAACAAAAAAAAGTTATTAAAGTTTTAGTGAACCTTGGTATTTTAGGTTTAGGTTCCACTTTTGATTAATAAATAATACAAAAATAGTAAAAGTAATCTTATCACTATGAAATTTACGTTTTTGAAATCAGGACGCTAAAAACTCTAATAGGTTTTCGTTTCGTCAAAAAATACAATCAGAAAGGCCCTCAAAAAATTAGGCCAATGTAGAAATCTAATGTCATTTTACCTTAGTCATTTTTTTGGAGGTCCAAGCATAGGCTTGGTCCCACCAAGCCTATCCCGAAGCAAAAAACAAAGCTAAGGGTTGTTTCCTGCTCCTAATTTTAACAAACGGGCGCCCATTTTTTAAATTCAAAAAACGGGCGCCCACTTTGCTTTGTACCGTTGAAAGCGAAACGGGCGCCCGTTTCATTCAATAATGGGTGCCTATTTCTGAAAAGATCCGTTGGGCCAGAATCTGGCCCACAAGCAAAAATCCCAATGATTGAATGATTTTTCAATCATTGCCTGACAGGTACGATCTGCAAAGAGAATGTTTTGATTAATCATTCTCTTTGTTTGTCTTATTGTTGATTTGATAAGGAAATTGATTCAAATTCAAATTTTGGTGTAGCCATGGGATCAAATCAATGCAGGAAGAGGCAAAGGAAGGTTCTGACAACTGAGGAGATTGCAGCAAATAGGGAGAAGGAGGCAATGTGTCAACGAGATAGAAGATTAAGAATGAGAGAAGGAGCTTCAAGTTCCACAATCGTTTTAGAAGAGGAGAACATCAATGAGACCATAAATGCTGACGAAGGAAACACAATAGAACCATTTAATTCAGGTGCATCTTCTAATCCATTATTGGATACATGTATGTCTTCACAGCCCTATGTTTTTTCTCATGAAGAAATTGGTGATTTAGTAGAAGCAGGTTACTTATTAAATAAAATTCTAATTGAAAATCAAACCCCAAATGAAATTAGAACTCAAGTTGAAACTGAAATTAAAATCCAAATTGAAACCCCAAATGAAACTAGATCTCAACTTGAAACTGAATTTGAAACTCCAAATGAAATTGAAAATCCACCTACAACTAAAACCAATAATGTGTATGTAGACATGGAAACACCAATTGAAAATGAAACATGTTTGAATTATAATCAAATGAATGAAAATTTTGAAATTAAAAGTGATGTACTAGACAACCTTCCTGGCTTGGTTTCATGGAGACAGATTAGGACACATGCAAATAGATTGTTTAGACTTTTTTTTTATAATAAGAAATTTGGGTTTCAATGTCAATTAATGGTACAGCTAATTAAAATGAATAAAATGTGAAAAGTGATGAAGAAGTTAGGCTTTTATGTCAAACCCAAGAAGAAGGATGAGTCTTTATTACAAGTTGTATCGACTGTTGCTAGCGCCTTTGATACAATTGGAAAGAAAAGTCGTTCTAAAGATAAAAATGCGACACAATGAGCAATAACAACAACTTTAGTAAGCCAAACAAATTCTAATAAAATAATGATGAGTAACATAAGTGGATATCTTAATATTCATCACAAAACTATGTCAACAACTGTAAAAAGAAGAGTTAATTTTGAAAGTGATCTGGCAAACAAATTGTGGACTTTTTGTGGTAGACTACCAAGGTCTGATATGAAACTTACTGGTGGAGTAAAAAATTTGATCGAAAAATTCTGGCACGATAATACGAGAGTATCACCTAATGTTAGAGATGTTCTTAAATTAAGAGTTGGGTCAAAAATTCGTGATCCACATCCAAAACACCTATTGGACATGACTCAAACTGAATTGTATAAATTTTTTTTGGATGATAAGGTGTTGAATATTAGCATTTGTCAAAGGTCTTTTGAAAAGTGTAAACCTTGGTATGTTCAAATTAACAAGGAAAGAGTCACATGTTGAAAAAATCATGTTCAATTTCGCTACCATTATGATGTATTTCGATATATACGTGTTACCATGCATAGTAATGGAATGTTCCAAGAATGTGGTATAAATATACCACCTAAAACTATAAAGGAGTTTATTTCAAGTTTGTTTTGCAACCCACTAAATGAATAAAATTTTATTTTCAATGCACGTGTTTCTGGTGTATGTGATATATGTGGCAATCTTGCATTGTAGGATGAATGTTTGCATGAAAATCTTTCAAATGATTTTGGACAACAATTAGTTGATGTTAAAAGATTTAAAACTGTTGAGTATCCACTGAAGGATGGAAAGGTTGGAAAATGATGTGATGTAATCATTGAAAAAGTTAGTGTTCATGCATTTATGAATGAATTCAAGAGTAACACCGTACCTAAATATGTTAAACACACTGAAAATGCTAGATGGCTCGATGGTCAGTTTCGAATATGTAAGGATACATTTCCTATTGGTAGTATACTTTCGATTGTTGACTTTGCAGAGAACTACACGCTTGCACCACAAGATGAGGTCCAATCACAATACTACAATTCAGTGCAAGTATCGATTTTTGTCCATATTGTCCATAGGCATGCACCAGATAGTACAGAAGAGGATCGCAAAATTTTGGGAGAGTACCATTTCTATATGAGTGATAATAAATTACACTCATCTGAGTTTGTCCAGTTTTGCTTCAAGACCTTATTTGAGAATTTGAGGGAGAGAGAAATTTAGATGACACAACATCTAATATGGTCTGATAATTGCACATGGAAATTCAAGAATGTTAGAATGTTTTATTGGTTGAGTAGGATTCATAAGAAAACTAATATCGAACACGTGGAGTTTTTTTGAGGCTGGACATGGGAAAGGAGAACATGACGGTGTCGTTGCATGTGTTAAGAGAGCCCTTTGCACAGAGAAACTCAAATTCAAGGAAAAGGCTAAATTTAAAAATGCAAGTGCAATTGTGGATTGGTGTAGTGCAAATTTACCCACAGGATCAAGTCAGAACTCTACAATTAGATGTTTCTTCTGGCTAGTTAAAGAGGAAAATATCCTTCCAAGATATGATTGTGATACAATCAATTGGTCAACTAGATGGCATTCATTTAAGAGTTCTAATTCTAACACTTGGACTATATGGACCAGAGAGCTTGCATGTTTTTGTCAATTTTGTGTTGCAGGTGAATGGGAAGAATGTGAGAATATGGAATGGGTCGAAGAATGGCAACACAAATCCTTAACACCTATTGAGACACAATATGAAGATGTTAGAAGAAATGAAGACCCCGATCATACATTTGCATCAGAAGATTATGATCGTGTTTCAGACCTCATACAACCTGATAATTTAATTCAATTTATTGTTTATAACTTTAAATTATATATTTTTATGTATTGTCATATAATTTATGATTTCATATTTGTATTATAAATTCTAACAAGTTTTATTTCTACATGTACTTAAATTTGTTTTCTAGGACATGTGTATGTTGTTGTTGCACCTGAGGATAATGATGAGCAGGTTGAGTATTGGCTAGCTAGATGTGTAGAACCTAAGAAAAAGTTGATATGTGATCAAGTAGATGATGATGGTTTGCAGTATCCAATTGGGTCTGATGTGGTATTTGGTACATGGCTACACAAATACTTAACAAGAAGGAATGGATTACTAGCTTATGAAGACTACGAATCAGAAAATAAGATTATACACTATTCTCATTTGGTGGTGGCAACAAACATCAAATTAGAAAGATACAAAGCTACCTGCTAATAAGGTATTGTGGACACTTTCAATAGAAGAGCATGAGGCAATCATAGACGCATTGCAGAAGAGAGAGGATGCAGATGGTACATTAGGTTGAATCAATTTTATATGCATGTAAGTTTGTGTTACTTGTGTGAACTCTTTTATATTTAATCATGATAATTGTTTTTCTTTGTCCCTTTAACATTGTATTTGTCTACATTTGATACAATTTTGGTTTCATAAACAACATTGTATTAGTTATCTTCTTCTTAATGTTATTTTGTGCACATTGTAATTGTGTTATAATTGGATTCTAATTTTTTATGATATATTTATTTTATCGTAATCTCTTCATAGATTAATTGTAAGTTCAAAGATATAATTATGTCTTAAATATGACAACTCTATATTTATCATTGTATGACAGATCTATATTTATCATTGTATGACAAATCTATATTTATAGTGTGCTTTTTTATTTTAGTACCATTAAATCCATGCTTTTCATACCACTACTATCCGCACTAATAAACCATCAATACACTAGTAAAGTAGTGTGGTCAACTTAAGAGGAAAGTCGATACTATGTTTGTAGCTTCCTTTACTTATTTTAATGTAATTATTCCATATAGCAGGGCTTCCTTTACTTATTTCAAATCATTGAATAATTTTCTTCAAACCTTCCTAATAATTTGGTTAGCCTTAGTTCCATCAATCTATTGGATTCCTCTATTAGATTCATTTATAATTAATAATCCTTTTATAATTTTCATATCAAATTTATATGCATGTAATTTTGCATTACTTGTGTGAACTCTTTTAAATATTTAATCATGATAATTATTTTTCTTTGTCCCTTTAACATTGTATTTGTCTACATTTGATACAATTTTGGTTTCATAAACAACATTGTATTAGTTATCTTATTCTTAATGTTATTTTGTGCACATTGAATTATAAATTGTTGCACTATAAGATGATCAATCACAATGTTAAAATATAAAGTCATAAATAGATCACATAACAAGTCGTAAATAAAAAGTCCTATATACAATCACATAACAATTCCTGATGACATTAAAACAAGTCCAAATAACATAATAACAAAACAATGTATCACATATATAATCACTAGAGTGTGCCAAATCACATAACACAACCTGATATCATAATAGCAAGGAAATGACATAATAAAAAGTCCTATATATAATCACATAACAACAATTCCTATATATAATCACATAATAACAAGTCCCAGGATAACATAACAAGTGTCATCATAAAAAGTCCACAATATAATAACATGACATGATCTAAAATATACAATCTAAGAACTCGCATGCATCTCATCTGCAGTCCTCTTCAGTCCACGTGAAGGTGGCTGAGATGAATCATCTTGGTGCACGTGGTCCTGAGATGCACCATCCTGTGTCTGTGTAGTATCAATGTCTCCACCCTCCTGTGCAGTATCAGTGACTCCACCCTCCTGTGCAGTATCAGTGTCTACACCCTCCTATTCATTATTAAAAGATTTTAAATGAGAAGAAGATTTAACATGAGAAGAAGTTACTTGCATAATTCACTTATAAAGTAATTAAATACTAAAAAATTTAAAATAAATTACCATATGACTGTGCTCTACAATGCCCTCACTGGTACGTGGAGGTCCACTATCATGAACAAGAAAAGTGGTCATAGTCAAGTCCTGCAAAAAAAAATATTGTACATCAATTTTGATAATCCCTATAAAAGGCAGGTACACAGTATAAACAAATTAGAAATTATTTTTCTAATCATCACCTCAAATGATAACGTTGGTGGTTGCATCTGGCTCAATCCCATAGCCATACCAATACTGGTAATGGTATTGACCTGAACCAACATATATAAAGAATGAATCAAACTTGTATATATACATAAATTATAAAGTATATATATAGACTACAAGATTATCATAGAAAAGCATACATGTGATGCAGGCAAAGTAACTGATGGTCGAAGGCATACATGTGATGTGCCATCAAACAATCCAAAAGCCTACAATTGCAAAAAATAACAAACATGAATCAAAGTTGTACATAAATTAGTAAGCATGTAAACACTTCAAATTAATGGATGAAAAACATACTAGTGGTATATGAGGCTGAGCCTCAGTGGTCCACGGGTCATGTGAAGAACTACCCACCTCAGTGCTACATGAAGCACCCTACAAAATTGAAAAAACATATCATATACATCATTACATTAAAAAAAATATTGTTTCTTTTAAATGTACATATCAATACAATGTATCTAGATGAAAGTGCATACCGTAAATGGGGCACCAACATCTCTAGGTATTGAGGTAACATGTTGTCAGTTCCTCATTGATGTGGTATGATCCATCCTCTCTTCAGAAAAAAATGACTCATGTTATGGTTAATATGTGTATATATAAGGAATTTAATAATGCACTGTAAATTATACAAATAAATTTGTACCTCTGTAGGCTGATCATCATCTGCTCACAGGAGATCAACATATGAAGAGATGACATCAGCATGTGTAGCCTCCTTGGCATCATCATAACCACCATGGGCAGCATCAACATCATCAAAATCACCATCTCCTCCAGGGACAACCTCACTCTATGGACCCCTACATACATCCCCACAGCTCGTGCAAACATGTGCTAAGCTGGGGGCAGCCCTCACCTCCCATAACTACTGTACCAAATTGCTCGATAGGGCACTCAATGAACCTAGAGCAGAATCCACTGCTCGATGATGGGTAGGTGTTGGAACAACTGGTGATGGAAGAGGAACAAATGGATCATAGTGCACATGGTTTCTAACCCTGTCGCTCAATTTTGCTCCTGGCCTATCCTGGGGCCTGCCTCTCCCAACCCCTTGAAATGATCTAATATCAAAGTAATTGGGATTTTTACCCAATTCAAATTCGGCCCATAATTTCTTCAAAAACTACATCGGGACCTCATGATTGGAGTGTGGTGGATGGTCAAACCATCCACCACCGCTCCCAAAAGTGGCTAGCAATGCCAAGGTGCCTACACCATCGAATAGAGATCCATGGCTTCTTCAGATCTATCTCTTCACTTGTCTTAGGGTTCATAAAATATTTTTTCAAATCCATTTTTGTTATTTTTAATTCATTAACTTGTTTGTATGTGAGGCCATCAGCGTAAAATGCACACAATCCCTCACGCCAACTACGATAGCTATCTAGCTCGCTATCTAATGCCTGCACAGACTGTACAATGCCTTGCATACTATCTGCAAGGCATAACAACTAAGGAGGTGGATGAGGCTCACGCCTAATAGTATGAATATCTCTAATCAAAGCATCAATATTCGTCCTAATTGTCTGTCTCAACTGATCGGGTGGAGGTGGAGGTGGTACTAGATCTAATAGCTCATCTATCTCAAACTCATCCATCATGTGAAAATAATTTGCATATATATACAAACATGAAAATTTACAATTACAATTATAAACATGAAAATTTACAAACTTGAAAATTTATAAATACAATTACAAACATTAAAATTTGCAATTACAAACTATTTAATTTACATTTCACCTTCCAAAAAAACTTATAATTAAATACAATTTAGCAACTTAAATATAAAAAAAGGAAACTCACATAGATCTATAATATTATTAATAGGTGGGTAATAATAAGCATCATTTAAGAAATATTATCCACTTAAATCAAAGTATAAGAAAAATTCTACAAAATAAAACATCATAATGCCCATGCAACTCAAACAATACTTTTTAACATCTAAAGATGAATTAGGATAAGTTCCATCAAAATCATAAAAATAATCATAAGTTAAAGTCATAAGTTATATCTATGAACTTGTCAATACATGTACTACTTTGTTGTGTTCTTTTCTAGAATCATTGGATGATTTAGTGATCGCAACTAGTAGTACTACACTAAGTTGAAGCTTGAATAAATAGTAGGTTCTCTACTCTTGGAGGAGTTAAAACAAAAAAAAATTGTATTTTTTTATATTCAATTTTATATTGGTAATTTCTTGTTCAAAGTTGCAACCCACAAAATGTGATTCCAATATTGATCTATATTTGAATCTTATTTTTATTAAATCTACCACTAGTGTGATTTATTGTCCTCTTAACTTAAATCAAGCTATGTAAATTTAAAGCCTCGTAACTTTTGATAGAGAGCATATTTTTTCATGCTTCACGTGGCATTGAAAAGGTGGTTCATAAATCTTCATAGATCACACAATTATTTTCTAGAATATTCCCTCGTATTTTATATTTTATTTTTTGTGATTTCACATTCTAGTCATTTACTTGGACATCTTGGCACTTGAAAATGACCGTCTTACATGAGATGAATTTGTTTGATATGTTTTATATGTATTGATTTTATTGATCTTTTAAGTTTTTATTTGAGGTATCATAGGTTTCTCTATTCATCCTTTTGTGGTAAAATTATAAAGGGATAACGATGATTCTTCTGTAAAATGGTATCTTGATAAGTTTTAGGTGGTGTAATCATTTTCCTTTTATGTATGTAGTCATACCTAAACTAGAAACACTAGAAATTATATAATTTTGGTGTAACATCATTGACCATGTAGGAGTGATTTGATCTAGTATCAAGATCATGATTCTATGTGTATTGCATTGGATATTGATTTCCCCCACACACTTTGGAATAGACTTTAGGAGATCCATGGAGACACACATATCTCTCCATTCCTAGAGGATCCTATTGTAGATTATTTCATTCCCTTTGTAGATGAAGATCACATACCCTTCGATGGTGATACTTAAGAGGAAATTTATTATATCATATTAAATAATTTATTTACTTAGGATTAACTTTTATTTACATATTAAATAATTTTCAAAATATATTTTAATCATGTACATCAATTATATCAATTAGAATAAACATTTAATAATTTGAAATACAAGCAATTATCATAAAAAATTTAGAATCAATTCATTCTAAATGTAAAATGATACATACACATATAAATATATAATCAATTTTTTAATTTAATATATACTTGGCAAAATAAATTTATATAGACGTGTAAATTTTTAAGTAATTTAGTGGGGTTTATAATGAAACCTATCTAAGAAAATTTGTCATATATTAGAATAAGATATTTTATCTTACCATATAAATTAAGGATCATGACTCACAAGATTTCTATATATCTATGTGTTGTAAACAAAATATGTAAAATACGTACTAATAAAAAACATGTTTCTTTATAAAAGAAAAAATATGGACAATTTCCTATAAGATACAAATGGAAAAAAAAACATAACTCATCTACCCTATATAGACACCACCCTCAACTCTCCCTTCTTTTTGGTTCTTATTTTACTATTTCAATTAATGCTTTCACATAATATAATACATTCACTTCCAACACACACTCTACTATTTTCATGTGCATTTTGCAAACCAACCAACACTTTACTAATATTGCTACAATAAGATTGCAATACCTCAAACTCTTGATGTACACCTTCTATTTATACTTTCTTGCTTTCCATTTGAGGCAAGTAGGTCACTAAGTCCAATCCTTTCGAGAAATCAACAAACATTTCTTAGACAACCCTACCTTGATTCTCCCTTAACAATTTTCATGTCCACAATTAAAAGAGTCTTAAGATCCATTTTCATAAGCCTACATTAATAATGAACATAATTAGGTTGAATAAAAACCCCTCTTAGATAAATTTTTTTGTGATGTTACCTACCTCCATACTTGTCTCTTCTAATGCAACTTTCATGAATCCTAGAGTTTATTTTGATTTGTGAATAAAGATTTGGTTAAACCTTTTGTAAAATAAATTATTACAGGGTTTTTGATCCTTTCCTTTCTCTATGTTTATTATACTTATCATCCAATCGAATGGGAAAATACACTCTCCTATAACCAAAAAAAAACTAAATTTAACTCTAAAAGCTCCAATTAAAAACTAAATATATGTTATTTGATACAACATTGCTAGGAAAAACACTGATCACTAAGCACCATTTATTACCATAAGCACCAATAACACTCCTTCAAAAGTTATAGTACCACCTTTATTAAGTTAATCCATTAAATTAGCATTCTACAAAATGAACACTAATCTAATGAAATTAAAACCATTTATTTAAAACTTATAATTCTCCTTAATAGAATCCTTATCAAACCTCAATAATAGTTAAGGAACATTAATCCATGGTGTCTAACTCAATTTCTTAGGACATGAAAACGTTAAAATTTCTAACACTAAATATAGCCACCATTTCGAATGCTTAAGGTGGTTGATAACATACATGTTACTCTAAATGTTTTCTTGAGCTACGAATCATGGTATATTGCCACTATTGAATCTTAATCCAATGTTGTATTGACCAAGTAATCAACCAAGATAGTCAAATTTCTCCTGGGACTTGTTCGTGTTTTTTAATTTAGGGTTTAGTGTTCGTTTTTTTCTATTTAGGGTTTAGTGCTCATTTTTTTCTATTTAGGGTTTAGTGTTCATTTTTCTGTTCAGGGTTTATTGTCTATTTTTTGTGTCTAATGTTTAATGTTTGTTTACATTTTTTTTTTCCTACGGTTTAAATACTATTCATTTTTTTTTTTTTTTTTCCTATGGTTTTTACTGTTCATGTTTTTTGCAATATTTGAAAACTAAAAACTATTTTAAACATGAAATAAAATAAAATAAAAGACAATTTTCAAGCTTTAAAACATAAAAATAAAAAAATAACAATACATTAACATTTTTTTTAATGAAAAACAATAAAAATAAATAAAATAGAATATAAAAAATAAAACTAAATACCTGGAAGGAGGTAAAAATGGTCTAGGAGGTCAGCTGGGGTGAAAAAAATGGGTACCCGTGCTCCTCAGAAACGCCTACCCGTTTTCCAAACAGTGAAAATGATAGAAAATAGTTTTAAAAAAAAATACATTTAAAAAATGGGTGCCCGTTTTATTCAAATCGGGCGCCCGATTTGAAAGAAACGGGCACCCGTTTAGCTTCGGGCACCCGTTGCTAAATGAGCACCTGTTTCTTTATGGCTTGGGCACTCGAAGCTAAACGGGTGCCCGATTTGTAAAAATCGGGCACCCATTTCTAGCGGGCTCATTTTCCAACCCGTGGACTTCCGCAGGATTGGGACCCAACTTTGTGCATTTACCCAATGCACTATATTCATGCAGAAACAGTAAAAGGTCTAGTCCTAAAAAAGAGGGAAATAAGTATGTTTACTATAACAAAAAGGGTCACACAACTCAGTTATGTAGAACTCAAAACAATGATGTAATTAAAGGAAAACTCGAGGGAAAATGAAGGTAAATTAGTATATGTGGAGGATGAAGATTCAATTGATGAAGAATATTTTATCAATGATTCTTCTTTTGGTTGAATTAATAGACCTGTACTTTGAGCCTTCACATTTCGAGGCCCATGGCAGTACAGGATGGAAGAATTTTCATCATCTGAAGATAGATTTTCACCTTAAGATGATATTTTGCATGAGAAGATTTATTGGTTTGTTTTCTTTCCTCTTTTTATGCTAATTGTTTTGAAAAATATACACGTATTGTGAAGGTTGATTTTTCTAGATAGGTAAGGGATTTGGTGTTGAGTACAATATAGATTATTTTCTACTAAGTTTATGAGGTTGTAATAAATAATTGAACCTTTCTAGTGGTCATTAAACAACTTGATGAAACTCTCTCACGACTTAAAACTGATTGTTGTCGAATAATTTAAAAATTTATGATTCAAGAGTTTGGGGTGGAGAACTCAAGAATTTATCTCAAAGCTACACCCTTTTGAGGATCGCAACTTCTGATTAATTAAGAGTGGGAGAGGCTCGTACCATTACATATCCACAGAAATGTGCCACCTAGGGCACATGAGAGATGCACAGATAGCTAAAGAAAAAAAACCAATAAATAGCAAGGAACCACCAAGCAGAGATGAAAACCAGAAAAAAAAAAAACAAACAAAAACCGCTAAAAAGAAGCCAACTCTAAAGAAATGAAGAGATTCTCTATTGCGGGTAGGCATTACGCTCTTGCAAAAATTTATACAGACCTAAAAATTTATCAGAAAAAGATAAAGTTCTTATTTAGATTAAGTTGAAATGGTAACACATCACTAGTCAAGGCGTTATTTGCCACAAAAATTAAAAGAATTTATGACAAATTCTTCACATTTTTTATAGTTTAGGTTGATCTAGAACTTTTAATATGAACATGTTGTAGCTTGGCTAGTATATTTATGCTAGGCTCACCACTACGAAATTATCTCCATTAGGTCTTTAAGGGAAGTCAAGCATCTCTGGAAGAACATCCAAGATTAGTATGCACATCGAGTATCTAATAGAATCACATACTAATATGCCATAAACAATATCAAGCATAGTTAATTTCCCACTATTAAAACCTTAGAGGAAAGTGAGTGGAATTTTAGCTCCTCGCAGATGAAGCAGTTTTAGTAGCATGCACGAATGGATTCAACATTATAAAATCATAAAAAGAAGGATGAAATAGAAGAACAAAAGATTGAATTTATGTGGGGAAAACCGTTTTAGGTAAAAGATCCTACACCCCAAAAATAGAGAGAATTTGTAGTTTTCAACAACACATGTATAGTTACAATACATGTGTTGTTGAAAACTATGGAGATTGGCATTTTAGCTTGATAGTATAGCATCACAAATGCCATAAAATGAACTCCAATCACCAGAATTTTCTCTAGAAACACATGTTTGTAGAGCTTTGAGTGCACATAGAAGCAACTTCTAAATACAACACCCAATCATGAATATGCCACATGCAAGGGACACTGTTCAAATATAACTACACCTTTCAAGGAATACCATTTGATGTAGAGACACCACAAAATTAAAAGTTGCATCCATGCAAAACTCAACTTGCAATAGGAACTTCCAAACTTGACTCTTGGAAGTGGTTGGCAACTTGCTACCGAATAGGGATGAAGCTATGGTTAACTCAAAAGTGCTTTGACACATATTACCATCTCGCGCTACTCCAGGATGTTTTCACGAATGTATTTCTGCAAAGGAGTGCTCAACTGACATTGGGTACTATGGTGGACTTCTGAGTAGAAGGCACATGCTACAAGTGTCCCATGAAGTGCCTAGTTCACAAGTAGCACTCTATCGTGACCTCCTTACTATGCATGCAGGATTCTCCTACCATACAGGACCCACAAAGTTGTAAGGATACCTATTAAACTTAGGAACATAGGATATAACAATATTAAAATCCTATATTATTCAAAAAATAAATGCAAGGACTCAAAGGTTGTGACGCCTTAATCCCCCCGGGGCCTTCATTAAGTTCAAACATAGATGGCCATACAATCCAACAAAAAATTAACTAAACTAGATATATTATTTTGTATCATAGACAACTACTTCTGGGTGCCTCAACTTCTATTCGCCAACCATCTTTTACTCACATCGTTGAGTCTCTGTCAATGCATCCCCTATATATAATATTTTCATGCCATAGCTCAAAAGAATATCCATATCAATTTTACACACCTAACAATACATGGATGGCATGATCAATCAAGTATGTAACATCCTTGATTATTCATATATGTGAAGTAACATAAAATTCACATTAACTAATTCTACAATTGATTATGCCTCACCTGCTCAACAAGTAGACATCTACATGCTAGACTTCTCCGATCATGACTTTAATACTTTTTATCATGGCATCTCTACTAATCCCAAAGCCATATGTGCATATACTAAAAAATAAATGTTACACCATTATTCGATGCTCTGATATGATATGAGGGGAATTTTTTTATGATTATTCAATGATCACTTATATAGGCATATTCAAACGACTTTAAATAGGAATATTTGGTTGTTTTAATCAACGCAATTGGTTAACATCTTAGCACATGAGCATTTTCTAACTGACAAGACAATGCAATATAAGTACCTACGCACTTTCATATTCTAACATTTGCCAATAAAATAATAATAAATGTTGTGATTAAGTCTGTTTTTACAATAGTGTTATAAATATCCCAAATTTTGAATAAAAAGAATGTCATTAGAATATCAGTAGATATAGAGTAGAATAGAATTACAATAGAGTTGTAATAGATGACTAAAAATTATTAAGTCCATGAGCAAATTTTGTTATAATTTTGAGTATGGAAGATTTAAATTAATCTTTTCATTTGTAATTTAATTAGGAATGTTTAAAAATTTAATAAATGTTAGTAACAATTCATATTTGGATGCTTGAATCTATACATGGTAATGGTGGCCTTATGAAAAAGGATGTTATTTTACAAGGATTTCATTTGTAAAATTCCTTCAAGGTTTATATTTCAACAATAAAGCGACTACATGATCATGAGTCATATTGTTAGAAGTTCAAAGTTGACTAGAACATTTTATAAATCTACATGTGTCTAAGAAAATTTAGAATTTGGATTCTCTTTTTCAACCCTTTCATTTTAATTTTTTTTTAATAATCTAATCATTTTAATTTTTTAACTTAGAAATAATTTAAATTTGATTAGAATAGATTATTAATCTAAATTCTCTTTGAGATTGGCAAAGATGAATAGCCAAATATTATTTTGAGATGGTATATTAATAAATATATTGAATTAAACAACATTAAAATTTGAATGTTAAACAAGTTTTCTATACATAAAATTGTTAAGGGTAAAATTAGGTTGATAAATAAAACTTAAAATATCTATAGAGATAACTAAAAAAATATTTGGATTGCAACAAAAAATATATAATTTTGAGTTGTTTTAGTCCATTAAGGCTTGATTATTTAAATATTGGGGAGATATATATCCCTTTTTTAAGAGATGTATAATATATGTTAAACGATTTCAACCATTAACAAGAAGGAATACTTGACTATAGTAGGTATATTTTCAATTAACCTTATCATAGTCATAATAATTATCATCATAAGAACTATACTTATACATAAAATAATGAATGGAAAAACACATGATTATCCTTTCTAAATTATATGAACAGGATCTTTATTTTTAAACTGAACTTAATTACTTTTTTTCAAGTAAAAATAATCTTTCAATGTTTCTATCAATACACCTAATAGTCCTAAAAATGACTATGCAAAAATTTAGTGTCCCTGTCAAAATATTAGTCATTTTGAATTAATGATGCTCTCTGTTCTTGCCCTCGGGGGTTTAGGGTTTGAGGTTTATGTATATTTGGGTAAGTCTTTTATTCAAAACCCAAAGCTTGTTATATTTCTTCATTACCTTTTTGACTTAAAAGTGAGGGTCATTTTCATCATTGAAGGCACCATGTTTCCTTTCCTAGGAGTTATTTCTTTTGTCGGCCTCAAATTTTTTTCCTAAGTCTGCGTTGTTTTCCTATGGTCGGGCCCCTTTGATATTTTTAGCGGGCGTTGATAAATTTTCCTAAGTCCAGCCTTAATATTTTGGCCAACGTCTCTATGATTAATTATCGAGATACTAAAAGTTCCATAAATTTGTGAATGTATCAAGTGGACGGTGATTTTTTAAACAAAACAGAAAGGTGGTCAAAGGCTAGTGCCAAATCCTAGGTAGTCATTGTGGCCGACACGTAAAGAGAGAACATATCTGATGCCCCTCGCAGTTTCGCGAAGGAAGATGCAGGGAAGTTAAGGACCGTGGCATCATGAAATGATGCCATGTGTCCCAAAAAGATCAACTAAGTTCGATAGTGGTACCGCTAAAAGAGTTGAGTTGGAAGGTAATTTGGTGATACTTAGTCAGGTTTTCGACGAACCCACTTTCCACATTAGAAGGTCAATATCAAATTGACCGATGGTGATCATTTGATGTGTAAGGTTGGATAAGATCTATGATGTAAACTCGAAACGTATTTCAAAAGGGTGAATTAGTCTGCTTGCTTATCGCTCGCGTGGGAAAATAAAGGAAGAAAGAACTAAGCTTGTCAACATGGGATAAAGGAAGACAACTCAGGACACCTGGACGCTGACTGATTTTCAAAAGACTCATTCAAAAGGTTGTTTTTTGGGTCAAGTTTCATTAACAAGCAAAACTGACAGTTCCAAGGGAGCCATCTTAGCAAGTTTCATTGCCACTATAACGAGAAGCTAAGATTTTCAGAGGCATAAAGGGATAAGGATGCTTTCTAAGTTGGCAATGGAATGATCAAGGTCATGTCAACAAAATCAGACGATGCATATTGTCAAGGATTCTCAGTAAGGTAAATCAAGGAACTATCTCTGAGAATAATTCAAAAGATAATAACTCAGTGTCCAAAAAAGGATTCTGAAGCTGAAGTTTTGCAAACAAGGAATGTAACAAAATCGTTCACATAAGGTGAGCCTCATTAGAATCAAAAGTGGTCTTGTAGGCTTGTGACAGGTGTTCCTCTGGCCCGAAGCTTGTTTGCTCACTTTTTTGTATAAAAGGGAATTCAAGGCCATGAGACAGGGTCCATAAATTTTGGTGCAAAATTTTGTTCCAGTTTCTTAGTCATGTATAGTGAGTCTAGGTGAAAGGAGCAAGCTGTAAAAGTCATTTACAGAGAAAATAGAGTGAGTCTAGGGTCATATTGTATGGAGGTTCTTGAAGGAGTTATATGTAAAATGTTTTGTAAAAGAAGGCAACAGATTAAGTAAATAAAAACATGTTTCAAACCCATTTCTCCAGTGTGTGAATCTATCATGTTTTTGAATGAGTAGAATCAAGGGTTTTCTCATTCATTGCACTTTTGTGGTATATGTATTTTTGGCTCATTATTTTATCTAAGGGGTCAATTTAATGCCTGAGTGGAATTGAAGAGTGGTAGGGCTTATGCAGGGATTCAGATAAGCAGTTTGGGTTGGGATATGTATATGAGAAACATTGTAAGGAAATATTTTCTTAAGATCTCATAGTATTAGATAAAATTTTGTTATATTTTCATTTTATGTCTTATGAATTCAACTACCTAATGGATAAGGCACTGGTCATGGCGTGTAACTATCTTAAATGTCAGTTTTGTGCTCAAAACTCTCTGACAACTTCCTATTAATTTCATGAATATCAAAATATCTTTTCATTTTTATGCATATTGCTTTGACTTTTGAAAAAATCTGGTACTATGTGCCTAGGTCTACTCTTCTCACATGTATAACTATTGTTTGCGAATCCCATCACCCGTAAACACAAGAGTGTGAAATGTTGTTTTTATGGATGATTTCCTAGGTCAAACCCTAGTTTGGAATTAACCTTTGAATGAAATAGATAAATTCAAAAGAAAATCTTTTAAAGTAAAAGGTTGAATGTTATTAAGCTCAAGCTTGATTTAGTTGATAATGGTGATGACGCAATGCTCTTTCAATATATTCACAAGTACTGATGTAATAACATGACACGACAATACATAAAGGAAATAATCGAGAAAATGTTTGTTGCATGAAGACTGCTGCAATTTGCTTGTCCATAATTCTCATATATTGAAGTATATGGTGAGATGAAATGTCGCTTGATGGATTCTTGTGATGTATGCAGAATCTTGTAGATGTTGACTATGAAAATAAATTGAAAGGATGATCCTAAAGAGTGTTGTCAAGGTACTACATAAATCAGGCCAACCTCCAACTATCATATTGAGGTATCAAGATTGGGGATCAAACGATGGGAACTGAGAAATGACATATTTAAAAATGCACCCCTTTGAGAGGGACAAGGGTGCCTAACAACCTTAGCCACTAGGACAAGGGTGCCTAGCACCCTTGTCCACCCAGATCACCATGCAATCTTATGATGACAGTTTTGTAGTACAAATTCCAAAAATATGCTTGTATAAGAGCTAGGAGAAAACACAATAAGGCAATCAGTCAAAAATAAGTTACAATTTAGGACACTACACCGGCCAAGGATAAAAATTCTTAATTCTAGTTGTCTAGTTTTTTAGCAATCTTACCTTTAGTGCAAAATGACCTAGATATTTTTCTGTGCAAGTATTCTAATAGTTTAATCCTTATAATGTTGATATTTAGTAAATCATAGGTCTAATACGCAAGGAATCTAGATATATTCAAATTATCTAAAATAAAAATAAGATACATCTGTAATTGATATTAAAAGAAGAGTTTCAAATAAACTATTTTTCTCTTCCATCACAATAAAAATTTAATCTGCCCCATCAACTTCACTTTATATTAGGTGGGACTTCCTTCCTATATTATGTATCACTCACCAATAATTAATAATGCCTGAATTTCTATGTCTTTCTCTCTTGTAAATAATTATCACTCCTAAATAAGTGAAGTGTATCCATCCTTTGAATAATGAGACGAACTTGATATATATTTTCGTTACTATTCTTAATTTTTATCTCTCTCAACATGTATGGATGAATATTAGTTTTGATCTTCAAGAATTATTTGTATTTTATATTAAAGGAATATAAAAGGGACATTAGATTAAAAATATTGATAATGCACAATGATTAAAATCATTAAAATAAACAAATCTCTTAGAAAATAATAAAATTGTATAGTTTAAAATTGTAAGAAATATTGAGTACTGATTCGTCATTAATATGGAAATAAGAATATTGAGTACAAACCTCAAGAGATATGATTCCAACCCTTTTAGCTTAATAAAAGAGAACAAAATATGATTCTCAATAGGATAATGCACTATATTCATGAAGAAACAGTAAAAGGTCTAGTCCTAACAAAGAGAGAATTAAATATTTTGATTGTAACAAAAAGGGTCACACAACTCAGTTATGTAGAACTCGAAACAATGATGTAATTAAAGGAAAAATCGAGGTAAAATGAAGTTAAATTAGTATATGCTAAGGATGAAGATTCAATTGATGATGAATATTTTATCAATGATTCTTCTCTTGGTTGAATTAATAGACCTGTACTTTGACCCTTCACATTTCGAGGCACGTGGCAGTGCAGGATGGAAAAATTTTCATCATCTCAAGATAGATTTTCACCTTAAAATGATATTTTGCATCAGAAATTTTTTTGGTTTGTTTTCTTTCCTCTTTTTATGCTAATTGTTTTGAAGAAAATACACGTATTGTGAAGGTTGATTTTTCTAGACAAGTAAGGGATTTGGTGTTGAGTACAATCTAGATTGTTGTCTACTAAGTTTACGAGGATGCAAAAAATAATTGTACCCTTCTAATGGTCATCAAACAACTTGATGGAACTCTCTCACGACTTAAAACTGATTATTGTCGAATAATTCAAAAATATATGATTCAAGAGTTTGGGAAAGAGAACTCAAGAATTTTGCTCAAAGCTACACCCTTCCAAGGATCGCAAGGCCTGATTAATTAAGAGTGGGAGAGGCCCATACCATTACATATCCATAGAAAATGTGCCGCCTAGGGCGCATCAGAGATGCACACCTAGCTAAAGAAAAAATATCAAAAATAGAAAGGAGCTACCAAGGAGAGACGAAGACCAGAAACAAAACCAACAAACAAAAACCACTAAAACGAAGCCAACTCTAAAGAAATGAAGAGATGCTCTATTGGGCATAGGCGTTACCCTCTTGCCAAACTTTACATAGACCTAAAACTTTATCAGAGAAAGAGATTAAGTTGAAATGGTAACAGATCACTAGACAAGGTGTAGAAACAATTTATTTTCCACAAAAATTTAAAATAATTTATGACAAATTCTTCACATTTTTTATAGTTTTGGTTGATTTAGAACTTTTAATATGAACATGTTGTAGCTTGGCTAGTATATTTATGCTAGGCTCACCACTATGAAATGATCTCTATTAGGTCTTTAAGGGAAGTCGAGCATCTCTGGATGAACATCCAAGATTAGTATGCATATCCAGTATCTAATAGAATCACATAATACTATGCCATAAAGCAATATCAAGCATAGTTAATTTCCCACTATTAAGACCTTAGAGGAAAGTGAGTGGAATTTTAGCTCCTCGCAGATGAATCAGTTTTAGTAGCATGCATGAATAGATTCAACATTATAAAATCATAAAAAAAAGGATGAAATAGGAGAACAAAAGATTGAATTTATGTGGGGAAAACCATTCTGGGTAAAAGATCCTACACCCCAAAACTAGAGAGCATTTGTAGTTTTCAACAACACATGTATAGTTAAAATACATGTGTTGTTGAAAACTATGGAGATTGGCATTTTAGCTCGATAATATAGCATCACAAATGCCATAAAATGAACTCCTCTCACCAGCATTTCCTCTAGAAACACATGTTCGTAGAGCTTTGAGTGCACATAGAAGCAACTTCTAAATACAACACCCAATCATGAATATGCCACATGCAAGGGACACTGGTCAAATATAACTACACCTTTCAAGGAATACCATTTTATGTAGAGACAAAACAAATTTAAAAGTTGCATCCATGCAAAACTCAACTTGCAATAGGAACTTTCAAACTTGACGCTTGGAAGTGGTTGCCAACTTGCTACCGAATAGGGATGAAGCTATGGTTAACTCAAAAGTGCCTTGACACATATTACCATCTCGTGCTACTCCAGGATGTTTTCACAAACGTATTTCTGAAAAGATGTGCCCAAGTGACATTTGGTACTATGGTGGACTTCCGAGTAAAAGGCACAAGCTACAAGTGTCGCATCAAGTGCCTAGTTGACAAGTAGCAATCTATCGTGACCTCCTCACTATGCATGTGGGATTATCCTATCATACAGGACCCACAAAGTTTTAAGGATAACTATTAAACTTAGGAGCTCGGGATATAACAATATTATCATCTTATATTATTCAAAAAATAAATGCAAGGACTCAAAGGTTGTGACACCTTAATCCCCCCGGGGCCTTCATTAAGTTCAAACATAGCTGGCCATACAATCCAACAAAAAATTCACTAAACTAGATATATTATCTTATATCATAGACAACTACTTCTGGGTGCCTCAACCTCTATTCGCCAACCATCTTTTACATGGATGGCATGATCAATCAAGTATGTAATGTCCTTGATTATTCATATATCTGAAGTAACATAAACTTCACATTAACTAATTCTACAATTGATTATGCCTCACCTGCTCAGCAAGTGGATATCTACATGCCAGACTTCTCCAATCATGACTTCAATACTTTTTATCATGGCATCTCTACGAATCCCAATGCCATATGTTCATATACTAAAAAAGAAATGTTACACCATTATTCGATCCTCTGATATGATATGAGGGGAATTTTTTTATGATTATTCAATGATCACTTATATAGGCATATTCAAACGACTTTAAATAGGAATATTTGGTTGTTTTAATCAAGGCAACTGGTTAACATCTTAGCACATAACCATTTTCTAACTGACAGGACAATGCAATATAAGTACCTACACACTTTCATATTCTAACATTTTCTAATAAAATAACAATAAATGTTGTGATTAAGTCAGTTTTTACAACTGTGATATAAATATCCCAAATTTTGAACAAAAAGAATGTCATTAGAATATAAGTAGATATCGAGTAGAATAGAATTACAATAGAGCTGTAATAGATCAATAAAAATTATTAAGTCCATGAGCAAATTTTGGTATAATTTTCAATATGGAATATTTAAATTAATCTTTTCGTTTGTAATTTAATTATGAATGTTTAAAAATTTAATAAATGTTAGTAACATTTCATATTTTGATGCTTGAATCTATACATGGTAATGGTGGCCTTATGAAAAAGCATGTTATTTAACAAGAATTTCATTTGTAAAATTCCTTCAAGGTTTATATTTCAACAATAAAGAGACTACATGATGATGAGTCATATTGTTAGAAGTTCAAAGTTGACTAGAACATTTTATAAATCTACACGTGTCCAAGAAAATTTAGAGTTTGGATTCTCTTTTTCAACCCTTTCATTTTAATTTTTTTTAATAATCTAATCATTTTAATTTTTTAACTCAGAAATAATTTAAATTTAATTAGAATAGATTATTAATCTAAATGCTCTTTCAGATTGGCAAAGATGAATAGCCAAATATTATTTTGAGATGGTATATTAATAAATATATTTAATTAAACAACATTAAAATTTGAATGTTAAACAAGTTTTCTATACATAAAATTGTTAAGAGTAAAATTAGGTTGATAAATAAAACTTAAAATATCTATAGAGATAACTAAAAAAATATTTGGATTGCAACAAAAAATATATAATTTTGAGTTATTTTAGTCCATTAAGGCTTGATTATTTAAATATTGGGGAGATATATATCCCTTTTTAAGGGATTTATAATATATGTTAAACGATTTCAACCATTAACAAGAAGGAATACTTGACTATAGTAGGTATATTTTCAATTAACCTTATCATAGTCATAATAATTATCATTATAAAAACTATACTTATAAAAAAAATAATGAATGGAAAAACACATGATTATCCTTTCTAAATTATATGAACAAGATCTTTATTTTTAAACTGAACTTAATTACTTTTTTTCAAGTAAAAATAATCTTTCAATGTTTCTATCAATACACCTGATAGTCCTGAAAATTACTATGCAAAAATTTAGTGTCACTGTGAAAATATTAGTCATTTTGATTTAATGATGATCTTTGTTCTTGCCCTCAGGGTTTAGGGTTTGAGGTTTATGTATATCCGGGTAAGTCTTTTATTCAAAACCCAAAGCTTGTTATATTTCTTCATTACCTTTTTGACTTAAAAGTGAGGGTCATTTTCATCATTGAAGGCACCATGTTTCCTTTCCTAGGCGTTATTTCTTTTGTCGGCCTCAAATGTTTTTCCTAAGTCTGCATTGTTTTCCTATGGTCGGGCCCCTTTGATATTTTTAGCGGGCATTGATAAATTTTCTTAAGTCCAGTCTTAATATTTTGGCCAAA
This sequence comes from Cryptomeria japonica, assembly GCF_030272615.1. NCBI lineage: Eukaryota > Viridiplantae > Streptophyta > Pinopsida > Cupressales > Cupressaceae > Cryptomeria > Cryptomeria japonica. Next base: position 921,654,363 of record NC_081407.1, read on the forward strand.
GTCTCTATGATTAATTATCGAGATACTAAAAGTTCCATGAATTTGCACATGCATCAAGTGGACAGTGATGTTTCAACCAAATCAGAAAGGTGGTTGAAGGTTAGTGGCAAATGTTAGGTAGTCATTGTGGCCGACACATAAAGAGAGAACATATCTGATGGCCCTCGCAGTCTCATGAACGAAGATGCAGGGAATTTAAGGACCGCGGCATCGCAAAATGATGCCACGTGTCCCAAGAAGATCAAATAAGTCTGACAGTGGGACTGCTAAAAGAGTTGAGTTGGAAAGTAATTTGGTGCTACTTAGTCAGGTTTTCGATGGCCCCACTTGCCACATTAGAAGGTCAATATCAAATTGACTGATGGTGATCATATGATGCTTTAGGTTGGATAGGATCTACAATGTAAAGTCGGAACACATCTCAAAAGGGTGAATCAGTTTGCTTACTTATCACTCGCGTGGGAAAATAAAGGAAGAAAGAACTAACCTTGTCGACATAGGATAAAGGAAGACAAGTCGAGACACCTGAATGCCAACTAATTTTCAAAAGACCCATTCAAAAGGTTGTATTTTGGGTCGAGTTGCATTAACGAGCAAAACTGACAGTTCCAAGGGAGTCATCTCAGCAAGTTTCATTGCCACCACAACGAGAAGCTAAGCTTTTCAGAGACATAAAGGAATAAGGATGCTTTCTGAGTTGGCAATGGAATGATCAAGGTCATGTCAACAAGATGAGAGGATGCATATTGTCAGAGATTCTCGGTAAGGTAAATCAAGGAACTATCTCTGAGAATAATTCAAAAGATGATGACTCAGTGTCCAAAAAAGGATTCTGAAGCTGAAGTTTTGCAGCCAAGGAACAACAAAATCAGAACAAAATCGTTCACGTAAGGTGAGCCTCATTAGAATCCAAAGCACTCTTTTAGGCTTGTGACAGGTGTTCCTCTAGCCTGAAGCTTGTTTGCTCACTTGTTTCTATAAAAGGGAATTCAAGGCCATGAGACAGGGTCCATAAATTTTGGAGCAAAATTTTGTTGCAGTTTCTTAACCATGTATAACTGTTGTTTGCGAATCGTGTCACCCGTAAACACAAGAGTGTGAAATGTTGTTTTTATGGATGATTTCCTAAGTCAAACCCTGGGTTGGAATTAACCTTTGAATGAAATAGATAAATTCAAAAGAAAATCTTTTAAAGTAAAAGGCTGAATGTTATTAAGCTCAAGCTTGATTTAGTTGATAATGGTGATGATGCAATGCTCTTTCAATATATTCACAAGTACTGATGTAATAACATGACATGACAATACATAAAGGAATTAATCATGAAAATGTTTGTTGCATGAAGACTATTGCAATTTGCTTGTCCATAATTCTCATATATTGAAGTATATGGTGAGATGAAATGTTGCTTGATGGATTCTTATGATGTATGTGGAATCTTGTGGATGTTGATTATGAAAATAAATTGAAAGGATGATCCTAAAGAGTGTTGTCAAGGTACTACATAAATCAGGCCAACCTCCAACTATCATATTGAGGTATTTGGATTGGGGATCAACCGATGGGAACCGAGAAATGACATATTTAAAAATTCACCCCTTTGAGATGGACAAGGGTGCCTAACAACCTTAACCACTAGGACAAGGGTGCCTTGTCCACCCAGATCACCATACGATCATATGATGACAATTTTGTAGTACAAATTCCAAAAATATGCTTGGATAAGAGCTAGGAGAAAAATCAATAAGGCAGTCAATGAAAAACAAGTTGCAGTTTAGGACACTACACCAGCCAAGGATAAAAATTCTTAATTCTAGTTGTCTAGTCTTTTAGCAATCTTACTTTTAATGCAAAATGACCTAGATATCTTTTTTGTGCAAGTATTCTAATAGTTTAATCCTTATATTGTTGATATTTAGTAAATCATAGGTCTAATACGCAAGGAATCTAGCTATCTTCAAATCATCTAAAATAAAAATAAGATACACCTTTAATTGATATTAAAAGAAGAGTTTCAAATAAAATATTTTTCTCTTCCATCACAATAAAAATGTAATCTGCCCCATCAAATTATTATAAAAGGGACATTGGATTAAAAAAATTGATAATGCACAATGATTAAAAGCATTAAAATAAACAAATCTCTTAGAAAATAATTAAACTGTATAGTTTAAAATTGTAAGAAATATTGAGTACTGATTTGACATTAATATGGAAATAAGAAAATGAGTCATTTTCGCTTACTCTATATGTGATCAAGATCATTTGAATCACAATTATGGATTTGAAGTGGGGTAGGAAATGACTAAATTAACAATTGAGATAATCGATCCCTATGAAACAATACAAATAGGAACCACCAAGAAAATAAATACATGGACATTTTGGCACCTATTCCCTTGGAATTAGTGTTCTATCATGATACATAGAAATGGAAGTAGCGAATGGTGCGTTACATGAATTTAAAATATTAAATTATGATTAGATAGCTACGATTTGTTAAAGGAAACAAATGTTCTCTTTAAAGGAAAGCCATAAAACCAGTCAAGTTTTCTTTACAAGAGAAAACTACACACGTATGCATTAGTGTCTTGGATATATGCTTCAAATGGAAGGGTTGCTATAGAAGGATATGTGAATTAGGCTAAGCTAAAAACTAACATAAGTCATATGATCTATTTCCTATCTTTCCTCATATAGTTTAGAAAGATAAAGGGAAAAATATAAGGGAAGGAAAGAAAGAACAAAAAGGATTTTGGAAAGAAGAGTGAAAGTAGACTAGGAAGTGTACACGAAAATGAGTTTGCTAATTCAAGAAAACTATGTGTGTAATGACTTACACCTTTAAGCATGAGAAAGATCACTCGCAGTACAATTAATACTTGTCGAATTTGAAATATGAATAACTTTCTAGAGTTTGAGGAAATAAGGCAGGTAAATGATATTATCTGAAAATGAAAAGGACAAAGAGTAGAATAGCAAGATACTTATGTAGGCTATCATTTTTTTTAAATCATATAAATATATTTAAGTACAAAAATATTTGATTACGAAAATTGGCTTAGCAATTAAGGTACACATTATGCAAACTTTTAATTGAAGCTTTTTCGAGATCACATTATCACCAGGTTTGAAGTCCCTTATGAGGTTATAACAAAAAATGTTATGTGCTTCAAGTCTTTGGATTTCACTAATCTCTATCTTGAATATAAAATAGACTTTTATCACTCTCCCCCATATCAAAATTGAGTGTTTAATGAATATTATCAAAAGAATATTTGGAAAGAACGAAAACACTTTTGACTCCAAATTGAGGTAGTACTTTGGGCTGACCAAGTTACACCCAATAAATAAATAAGAAAATGATGATATGAGCTAGTATATGGGATGGATGTGATATTACCTATTAACAAATTATTGTTAAAAAATATATGTGTACAAGAATCATCTATGGAATCGGATGATGTTTCTGCTTATAGGTAAAATCAAATGTTTGAAATAAATATAATTTGAAGGGGAGATCATTTTATTAATACAAAAAGGCAACAAGTGAAAAATTTGTTTTACAAAAGAGCGAGTACTATAAAAATTAAAATTTGAGATTTCATTCTAAATTGGAGTATTTGATGTCACGACAAAGGAAAGAATTAAAAGTTTGATACCTTACGATTGAGTCCATAAATAGTTGAGAATTAAAATGGAGAGGATTTCAATTTCATGAAAATCTTAACCATAGAATATAAAGAATTGCTTATACATGGATTGTTTAAAAAATACATCTCCTTTTACTCAACCCTTCTCTTTTGATGCATATTTATATATTCCCTTTATCTATGACTTATGCACCCACAGATATCATTGACACATGGTGAAGTATGTGTGTATACTTTTCGCATTGGTCAACATCCCAAGAAAAAACTAATCCTTACTATATCTCATTGGAACGTTCATGAAGCACGTTAATGTACATACTATAATTTTCTCCGTGACATGGTAGAGGATATGAAGGTGATGCTTAAAAATATTGTCACTTTTGATAATTTACAAATGAATCAATAAACCATAGTGAGTGTTGAGAAGTTTAGGTGGTTAAGTGAGCGTATAGGCATCATGAATCCTAGTTGAGTTGGAAGGTAATTTGGTGATACTTAGTCAGGCTTTCGATGGACCCACTTGCCACATTAGAAGGTCAATATCAAATTGACCGATGGTGATCATATGATGCGTCAGGTTGGATAGGATCTACAATGTAAAGTCGGAACGCATCTCAAAAGGGTGAATCAGTTTGCTTGCTTATCACTCACGTGGGAAAATAAAGGAAGAAAGAACTAACCTTGTCGACGTGGGATAAAGGAAGACAAGTCGAGACACCTGGATGCTGACCGATTTTCAAAAGACCCATTCAAAAGGTTGTTTTTTGGGTCGAGTTGCATTAATTAGCAAAACTGACAGTTCCAAGGGAGCCATCTCAGCAAGTTCCATTGCCACCGCAATGAGAAGCTAAGATTTTCAGAGACATAAAGGAATAAGGATGCTTTCTGAGTTGGCAATGGAATGATCAAGGTCATGTCAACAAGATGAGAGGATGCATATTGTCAGAGATTCTCGGTAAGGCAAATCAAGGAACTGTCTCTGAGAATAATTCAAAAGATAATGACTCAGTGCCCAAAAAAGGATTCTGAAGCTGAAGTTTTGCAGCCAAGGAACAACAAAATCAGAACAAAATCGTTCACGTAAGGTGAGCCTCATTAGAATCAAAAGCGCTCTTTAAGGCTTGTGACAGGTGTTCCTCTAGCCCGAAGCTTGTTTTCTCACTTGTTTCTATAAAAGGGAATTCAAGGCCATGAGACAAGGTCCATAAATTTTGGTGCAAAATTTTGTTCCAGTTTCTTAGTCATGTATAGTGAGTCTAGGTGAAAGGAGCAAGCTGTAAAAGTCATTTACAGAGAAAATAGAGTGAGTCTAGGGTCATATTGTATGGAGGTTCTTGAAGGAGTTATATGTAAAATGTTTTGTAATAGGAGGCAACAGATTAAGTAAATAAAAACATGTTTCAAACCCATTTCTCCAGTGTGTGAATCTATCATGTTTTTGAATGAGTAGAATCAAGGGTTTTCTCATTCATTCCACTTTTGTGGTATATGTATTTTTGGCTCATTATTTTATCTAAGGGGTCAATTTAATGCCTGGGTGGAATTGAAGAGTGGTAGGGCTTATGCAGGGATTCAGATAAGTAGTTTGGGTTGGGATATGTATATGAGAAACATTGTAAGGCAATATTCTCTTAAGATCTCATGGTATTAGATAAAATTTTGTTATATTTTCATTTTATGTCTTATGAATTCAGCTACCTAATAGATAAAGCATTGGTCACGGCGTGTAACTGTCTTTAATGTCAGTTTTGTGCTCAAAACTCACCGACAACTTGCTATTAATTTGATGAATATCCAAATATCTTTTCATTTTTATGCATATTGCTTTAACTTTTGAAAAAATCTAGTACTATGTGCTGCGGTCTACTCTTCTCACATGTATAACTGTTGTTTGCGAATCGTGTCACCCGTAAACACAAGAGTGTGAAATGTTGTTTTTATGGATGATTTCCTAAGTCAAACCCTGGGTTGGAATTAACCTTTGAATGAAATAGATAAATTCAAAAGAAAATCTTTTAAAGTAAAAGGCTGAATGTTATTAAGCTCAAGCTTGATTTAGTTGATAATGGTGATGATGCAATGCTCTTTCAATATATTCACAAGTAATGATGTAATAACATGACATGACAATACATAAAGGAATTAATCATGAAAATGTTTGTTGCATGAAGACTATTGCAATTTGCTTGTCCATAATTCTCATATATTGAAGTATATGGTGAGATGAAATGTTGCTTGATGGATTCTTATGATGTATGCGGAATCTTGTGGACGTTGATTATGAAAATAAATTGAAAGGATGATCCTAAAGAGTGTTGTCAAGGTACTACATAAATCAGGCCAACCTCCAACTATCATATTGAGGTATTTGGATTGGGGATCAGCCGATGGGAACCGAGAAATGACATAATTAAAAATTCACCCCTTTGAGATGGACAAGGATGCCTAACAACCTTAACCACTAGGACAAGGGCGCCTAGCACCCTTGTCCACCCAGATCACCATACGATCATATGATGACAATTTTGTAGTACAAATTCCAAAAATATGCTTGGATAAGAGCTAGGAGAAAACACAATAAGGAAATCAGTCAAAAACAAGTTGCAATTTAGGACACTACACCAGCCAAGGATAAAAATTCTTAATTCTAGTTGTCTAGTTTTTTAGCAATCTTACTTTTAATGCAAAATGACCTAGATATCTTTTTTGTGCAAGTATTCTAATAGTTTAATCCTTATAATGTTGATATTTAGTAAATCATAGGTCTAATACGCAAGGAATCTAGATATCTTCAAATCAGCTAAAATAAAAATAAGACACACCTATAATTGATATTAAAAGAAGAGTTTCAAATAAACTTTTTTTCTCTTCCATCACATAAAAATGTAATCTGCCCCATCAAATTCACTTTCTATTAGGTGGGACTTCCTTCCTTTATTATGTATTACTCACCAATAATGAATAATTCGTGAATTTCTACGTCTTTCTCTCTTGTAAATAATTATCACTCCTAAATAAGTGAAGTGTATCCATCCTTCGAATAATGAGACGAACTTGATATGTAGTTTCGTTACTATTCTTAATTTTTATCTCTCTCAACATGTATGGATGAATATTAGTTTTGATCTTAAAGAATTATTTGTATTTTATAGGAAAGGAATATAAAACGGACATGGGATTAAAAATATTGATAATGCACAATGATTAAAAGCATTAAAATAAACAAATCTCTTAGAGAATAATTAAACTGTATAGTTTAAAATTGTAAGAAATATTGAGTACTGATTCGTCATAATATGGAAATAAGAAAATGAGTCATTTTCGCTTACTCTATATGTGATCAAGATCATTTGAATCACAATTATGGATCTGAAGTGGGGTAGGAAATGACTAAATTAAGAATTGAGATAATCGATCCCTATGAAACAGTACAAATAGGAACCACCAAGAAAATAAATACATGGACATTTTGGCACTTATTCCCTTGAAATTAGTGTTATGTCATGATACATAGAAATGGAAGTAGCGAATGGTGCATTACATGAATTTAAAATATTAAATTATGATTAGATAGCTACGATTTGTTAAAGGAAACAAATGTTCTCTTTAAAGGAAAGCCATAAAACCAGTCAAGTTTTCTTTAAAAGAGAAAACTACACACGTATGCATTAGTGTCTTGGATATATGCTTCAAATGGAAGGGCTACTATAGAAGGATATATGAATTAGGCTAAGTTAAAAACTAACATAAGTCATATGATCTATTTCCTATCTTTCCTCATATAGTTTAGAAAGATAAAGGGAAAAATATAAGGGAAGGAAAGAAAGAACAAAAAGGACTTTGGAAAGAAGAGTGAAAGTAGACTAGGAAGTGTACACGAAAATGAGTTTGCTAATTCAAGAAAACTATGTGTGTAATGACTTACACCTTTAAGCATGAGAAAGATCACTCGCAGTACAATTAATACTTGTCGAATTTGAAATATGAATAACTTTCTAGAGTTTGAGGAAATAAGGCAGGTAAATGATATTATTTAAAAATGAAAAGGACAAAGAGTAGAATAGCAAGATACTTATGTAGGCTATCATTTTTTCTAAATCATATAAATATATTTAAGTACAAAAATATTTGATTACGAAAATTGGCTTAGCAATTAAGGTACACATTATGCAAACTTTTAATTGAAGCTTTTTCGAGATGACATTATCACCAGGTTTGAAGTCCCTTATGAGGTTATAACAAAAAATGTTATGTGCTTCAAGTCTTTGGATTTCACTAATCTCTATCTTGAATATAAAATAGACTTTTATCACTCTCCCCCATATCAAAATTGAGTGTTTAATGAATATTATCAAAAGAATATTTGGAAAGAACGAAAACACTTTTGACTCCAAATTGAGGCAGTACTTTGGGCTGACCAAGTTACACCCAATAAATAAATAAGAAAATGATGATATGAGCTAGTATATGGGATGGATGTGATATTACCTATTAACAAATTATTGTTAAAAAATATACGTGTACAAGAATCATCTATGGAATCGGATGATGTTTCTGCTTATAGGTAAAATCAAATGTTTGAAATAAATATAATTTGAAGGGGAGCTCATTTTATTAATACAAAAAGGCAACAAGTGAAAAATTTGTTTGACAAAAGAGCGAGTACTATAAAAATTAAAATTTGAGATTTCATTCTAAATTGGAGTATTTGATGTCACGACAAAGGAAAGAATTAAAAGTTTGATACCTTACGATCGAGTCCCTAAATAGTTGAGAATTAAAATGGAGAGGATTTCAATTTCATGAAAATCTTAACCATAGAATATAAAGAATTGCTTATACATGGATTGTTTAAAAAATACATCTCCTTTTACTCAACCCTTCTCTTTTGATGCATATTTATATATTCCCTTTATCTATGACTTATGCACCCACAGATATCGTTGACACATGGTGAAGTATGTGTGTATACTTTTCGCATTGGTCAACATCCCAAGAAAGAACTAATCCTTACAATATCTCATTGGAACGTTCATGAAGCACGTTAATGTACATACTATAATTTTCTCCGTGACATGGTAGAGGATATGAAGGTGATGCTTAAAAATATTGTCACTTTTGATAATTTACAAATGAATCAATAAACCATATTGAGTGTTGAGAAGTTTAGGTGGTTAAGTGAGCGTATAGGCATCATGAATCCTAGAAGATAGTTCATAGTTTCATGTTATTTAGCTTTTACTCTAGCAAGCTATACAACGAGTGAGATAATATCATGCACCTTAGAATGTTTTAATGACCCATTCCAATTAAAGGCTAGGTTTTCCGAAAAGGATTTTTTTAAACTAATAGTATATCCACTATGTTTAATGCTAGTTAAATTTCTTTTAATGTGATTTACATGTCAGTGCAAGTTCATGCATGTGTTAATTCCCATAAGAAATTGTTAGAACTATATCTTTCTATCTTATCATTGATCATAAACTAGGGTAGGAAATTTTTTTACCATTTCAACTTGCTCTAAATAAAAACTTTTTAGTTAAAAATGGCTAAATTTAGCACTTCAAAAGACAAACTAAAAAATGACGTAGATTTATGGTATTTGTTACCCACATGTTAAATGAAACAAAAAAGTGGGAAAGACATTTTAGATTATGAAATACAATGTAAATTTTAAAAATTGTAGATTTGTAAATCCCATTGTTATGAAAAACTGTAGAAAGAAGTCATGATCCTGTAGTTCACAAAATTTTTAAAGGAAACAAACATGCCTCATCTATAATCTAGGCCAATCTAATAGAATTTATTCACATAAACAAAAATTAGACTAGATTAAGAGATGATAGTTGGGTATGATAAATTTTGATAGTTGAAACACGTGCTTTTAACAAAAGTAGTTTCAAGTAGATAACTCTTAGCTCTATGGCTAAAGAATGGTTTCCTTTGCAAAGTACAGTAAGATCTAATTGATGTATGTTTCGGAACTAGTGCATCTCCGTCTCTACAATACTTGAGACCTTACATAAGAATTGTACACAGCTTGAGGTAAATTTAATGGCTCTAAGTCAAGTTTACGTTTGCAAATTTGAACATAAACCCTATGCAATGCAAAACTATACTCTTTTGGTTGTCTATATGATGTGTAACAGTTCTCCACTTTCATGATATCTATGGGTTTGTAGAATGCATTGGTGTAATAAACATGGAAGCTGTATCGAAATGCCTAAACATGTGAATAGGGTAAGGAAATATATGTAACGAATAGGTAGGTGGGATAGGAGAAGAGGTCGAACTTTTCTACAAAGATATGCTAATTGTGTCTAGTCAATGTATCAAAGCATTTTCTTAAAGAAAGACCAAAAACTAAGTGAGAAATGACACGAGTATGCAAATTTCCTGCTATTAAGAATTCCATCCCCAAACGTCTAATACTAAAATTTGATTGTAGATAATAAAATGATAATTTATAATTTTGTACCATCGCGCTAGTGTAAGCTTATCATTTAAAAAATACATTCATCTATTTCTCAACTTGAAAATTCTAAAACTAATCTAATTATTGCTTATTTGTTTACCTTTATTTTCTTTTTCAGAAGCAACCTCCCAAATGTCCTCAACCACTTGGAATAATGCGTTAATGCCAAGTGGCAGTCCCAGGTGTTTGCATCAAAATCTATCATTGCGTTAAGAAGTCTAGAAGAAGTGTTGGCAATAAATAGTCGTTGCTCTCTCGCAGCATTCAAACTAATCTATCAATATCAACGTTGCAAACACGGCTCGAGATAAAAATTACCTGCAAGTCTTCCACCGTACGCGGCAACTAGAACATGATGCTGTGTCCAAGTAGATCATCTATATCTGTAATTTGGCTATAAAATCTATATGTGTAGAGGTTGTGGTGAGATGAAGTTCAAATTTTGATTCGAGTTGCAGGTCAAACGGGTAAAATAGTTTCGTGTGGTCGATGCAGGATAATGAAGTGGACTGTATGTTCGACGCTCAAAGTATATATATCTATTTTTAATCTTAAGCGAAAATAGATAGACATTATCCTTGTAGAACCGTGAGCAAGCTAAAAGAGACGCATCAGCGTTATCCAACAAATGAAATTGAATGTAGTCGTGTTGTTACGATAAGGGGGCATCAAACAAATTCAAATTAAGGTTGAGGAGTTTACATTTTCCTTATCATTTGGTGGCAAAGTCTATTTCGAAATGGTTTCTAGGACAGGGTCCCGCAATGACCGATTCAATTGCAAACTATAAATACCCAACCGTGTCTTGTGATTTTCATTAACGAGTATTGCATCTACTAAATCACAAGTATTGCATTTTACAGCCAAAATCGTAGCCTTTGTTGGTTTCATATTTAGCTTTTGAAAGAAGTCAGTTTGTTGGAATTGCAGGCAAGCGGTTCAAGAACATCATGGCGGCCAGAGGTATGTATATAGAGCAATTATTGTTAAAAATGTTATTGAAAGAGCAGTGGCGTATGTTTTTATTGTGATTGTGATTTTTTAATGAACCGTTGGATTTGAATGCCCTGCAGTTGGAGTGTGTTATGGAATGTTAGGGAATCTGCCCAGCCCGCGCGAGGTCGTAGAGTTGTTAAAGCGCCACAACATCGGAAAAGTGAGGATTTTCGAGGCACATCACGAAGCTCTGAGAGCCCTGGAAAACACAGGCATAGAAGTAATAGTGGGAGTGAGGAACGAGGAGCTTGAGAAGATAGCAGGCAACCAGGCGGCAGCCAACGGGTGGGTGAAGGACAACGTTGGCGCCTTCTACCCGGCGGCCAACATCAAATACATTTCAGTGGGAAACGAGGTGTTGCATTACGGAAACGAGAAATATGTCTCATATCTCGTCCCTGCAATGCGAAACATTCAGACCGCAGTCCGCAACGCCAATCTGCACAAGGATATAAGGGTGTCCACCACCCACGCCTCATCTGTGCTGGGGAATTCTTATCCGCCTTCGCAGGGAGAGTTCCGCAACGATCTCAAGAGCACACTCCGCCCCCTGCTGAACTTGTTGGCTGAGAACGGGTCTCCATTCATGGCGAATGTGTACCCTTATTTCAGCTATGCCGGCAACAAGGCCCACATATCCCTAGACTATGCGCTCTTCAAGCCCTCTGCCCCGGTGGTCCACGACGAAGGTCGTGAATACAGGAACTTGTTCGATGCCATGGTGGACGCTCTCATTGCCGCGTGTGAGAGAGCGGGACATCCAGACCTACCACTGCTCGTTACAGAGAGTGGGTGGCCCTCTGCGGGAGATGATCATGATCATGAGGCCCGGGCGGCCACCGTGGACAACGCCAGGGTCTACAATAACAACCTCATCAGGCACGTCTCCTCCAACCAGGGAACGCCCAGGAGACCTGGAAAGCCCATCCACACCTACGTTTTCTCCTTGTTCAACGAGAATTTGAAGCCCGGACCAGAGATCGAGCGCCATTTCGGCCTCTTCTATCCCAATAAAAATCCAGTTTACCCCGTCAACTTCACTCCCTACTAGGTGTGACGGTATGGACGTCCTTTCCTATCACTCACCAATAAAACACAAGGCCCGGCTTTCTACGCCTTTCTCTGTTGTAAAAAATTACCACTCCTAAATAAGTTAAGTGTATCGCTCTTTCCCTCATATAATCCATCCTTTGAATAATGAGTCCAACTTGACGTAGACTCACTTTACTTTTCTCAGTATTTATCTCTCCCAACATGCATCGCTGGCTTCATTTAAACAATTGTTTGTATTTTAATGGAAAGAAATGAAAAACAACAACGTTCGATAAGATATATGGATTAAAAGCATTAAATAATTAAATGTTTTAGGAAATAATAAAAACCTATAATAAAAAGTCTATAATCTATAATAGAGTGTGTGAATGCTCATATTTGCAATTTAGTATAATACAATTGGGATAACATATTTTTTTACTTTATAGCATGCATCTTTATTTTTAAATATGTGCTATAGATGATGTTATTGTTACCATAACACCCTGCTTAAATTCCATTGTACTATATATTTATGCCTGTGTAAAAACCAGTCACCACCATTCAATAAATTAATCAAGCATTTATTTTATAATCTAGTACCAAATCCTAGTACACAACCAAACGATGGAATAACCAATGATAAAGGAGTGTTATGTTCACAATGGTGACAATGTGATCGTGTAAAAGATCTATGGAGTCCACTGTGCATGAAAGGCAATAGAATTTTGAGCATGCACTTGTGACAAATGTAATAATTGCATTACGTTCTTCCCATTCCGAACCATGTATGGAAATCTAGAGGTGAACATTTGTGTATGCAAGGACGCCTAGAATAAAGGTTGAAGGTGTTTTTGTTTCCCTTACAACCTTGCCAAGACTTTGTTGAAATTGCATTAGAAGAATAGATTAGAATGAAACTTATAACTATCATCATCGCAATTATGAAGCAATGAGCCATTTCCTATATCTATAGGAGTTTGGCGAGTTCAGAACTATGGAGTCATTATGGGGAAATATTATTGTCTAGTGATAGGGTTCCTGTTGGCAAGGATATGCATTTAAATATAGCGAGCCATACACCTATGAGATTTGTGATAATCTCTATGCCATTTCTTGAAGACGAAGCGTATTTTATCAGAGGTTACATTTGGAAGGAATCTCATAATCTTAATATGTGTGTGAATGATTGAAGAATGACTGGTGCAATGTATGAAATAAAAGATTACCTGGTTGCATAGAAGGTAAATGTTACTGTCGAATTGAACAATGGTGAAGGATATTAATCCAATCACAGGAATCTTTCGAGGAAATATGATCTTCTTTCTTTCTTCTTTTCTTTTCTTCTCTGCTTTCTTTTCTCTTTTACCCTTTTTTTGAAGGTAACATGACTTGAATTTATTTGATACTAAAGAGCATTATGATTCATTAGAGATTTATATGAGATACTCATAAGAAGAAGAATTTTTTTCATGACAAGGATTGTATTTGTTTGCATTTTTTTTATGGAGATTCCATTAAACAAGTGTCTTGGATTCAATTTCCATAGGTGGAGAATAAAAATTCAAATGCAACTAATGAATACAATTTTATAAGGATAGCAAGCAGAAAAGAAAAATCATCAATAGATGTAATAAGTTATTAGATTGGAATAGTAGAGATGATAAAGCCATGGATATCATTGGCCTTTCTCTTTCAAACTCTAGATTTCACGATATAGAATTAAAAAAATCACCAACAAAATTTGGGACAATCCAAATAAATCGTTTGGGGCAAAATCACTCAATGCTCTTTTTTTCCTAAAACTTCAATTATTCAGTTTCAGAATGGAAGATGGAATCACAATTTCAAATAACATAAGTGGTTTTAGGTCTCTCATTAGGCAACTAGTAGAAGTCAAGGAGGCAACAGATAATGGTGATGGTAAAGCTATCTTGTTAAATAGTTTTCCTTCAAAGTACAATAGTTAATGTTATTCCTGTAGTTAGTCAAATGACTTCACAAACCTTAAGAGATATGATTCCAACCCTTTTAGCTTAATAAAAGAGAACAAAATATGATTCTCAATAGGATAATGCACTATATTCATGAAGAAACAGTAAAAGGTCTAGTCCTAACAAAGAGAGAATTAAATATTTTGATTGTAAACAAAATGGTCACACAACTCAGTTATGTAGAACTCAAAACAATGATGTAATTAAAGGAAAAATCGAGGTAAAATGAAGTTAAATTAGTATATGCTGAGGATGAAGATTCAATTGATGATGAATATTTTATCAATGATTCTTCTCTGGGTTGAATTAATAGACCTGTACTTTGAGCCTTCACATTTCAAGGCACGTGGCAGTGCCGCATGGAAGAATTTTCATCATCTCAAGATAGATTTTCACCTTAAAATGATATTTTGCATGCAAAGATTTTTTTGTTTGTTTTCTTTCCTCTTTTTATGCTAATTGTTTTGAAGAAAATACACGTATTGTGAAGGTTGATTTTTCTAGACAGGTAAGGGATTTGGTGTTGAGTACAATCTAGATTGTTGTCTACTAAGTTTATGAGGATGCAAAAAATAGTTGTACCCTTCTAATGGTCATCAAACAACTTGATGGAACTCTCTCACGACTTAAAACTGATTATTGTCGAATAATTCAAAAATATATGATTCAAGAGTTTGGGACAGAGAACTCAAGAATTTCGCTCAAAGCTACACCCTTCCGAGGATCGCAAGGTTTGATTAATTAAGAGTGGGAGAGGCCCATACCATTACATATCCACAAAAAATGTGCCACCTAGGGCGCATGAGAGATGCACACCTAGCTAAAGAAAAAATATCAAAAATAGAAAGGAACTACCAAGGAGAGAAGAAGACCAGAAACAAAACCAACAAACAAAAACCACTAAAACGAAGCCAACTCTAAAGAAATGAAGAGATGCTCTATTGGGCGTAGGCGTTACCCTCTTGCCAAACTTTTCATAGACCTAAAACTTTATCAGAGAAAGAGATTAAGTTGAAATGGTAACAGATCACTAGTCAAGGTGTAGAAACAATTTATTTGCCACAAAAATTTTAAAGAATTTATGACAAATTCTTCACATTTTTTATAGTTTAGGTTGATCTAGAACTTTTAATATGAACATGTTGTAGCCTGGCTAGTATATTTATGTTAGGCTCACCACTATGAAATGATCTCCATTAGGTCTTTAAGGGAAGTCGAGCATCTCCGGATGAACATCCAAGATTAGTATGCACATCTAGTATCTAATAGAATCACATACTACTATGCCATAAAGCAATATCAAGCATAGTTAATTTCCCACTATTAAGACCTTAGAGGAAAGTGAGTGGAATTTTAGCTCCTCGCAGATGAATCAGTTTTAGTAGCATGCACGAATAGATTCAACATTATAAAATCATAAAAAAAAGGATGAAATAGAAGAACAAAAGATTGAATTTACGTGGGCAAAACCGTTTTGGGTAAAAGATCCTACACCCCAAAACTAGAGAGCATTTGTAGTTTTCAACAACACATGTATAGTTAAAATACATGTGTTGTTGAAAACTATGGAGATTGGCATTTTAGCTCGATAATATAGCATCACAAATGCCATAAAATGAACTCCTCTCACCAGCATTTCCTCTAGAAACACATGTTCGTAGAGCTTTGAGTGCACATAGAAGCAACTTCTAAATACAACACCCAATCATGAATATGCCAGATGCAAGGGACACTGGTCAAATATAACTACACCTTTCAAGGAAAACCATTTGATGTAGACACAACACAAAATTAAAAGTTGCATCCATGCACAACTCAACTTGCAATAGGAACTTTCAAACTTGACTCTTGGAAGTGGTTGCCAACTTGCTACCGAATAGGGATGAAGCTATGGTTAACTCAAAAGTGCCTTGACACATATTACCATCTCGTGCTTCTCCAGAATGTTTTCACAAACGTATTTCTGCAAAGGAGTGCCCAAGTGACATTTGGTACTATGGTGGACTTCCGAGTAGAAGGCACAAGCTACAAGTGTCGCATCAAGTGCCTAGTTGACAAGTAGCAGTCTATCGCGACCTCCTCACTATGCATGTGGGATTATCCTATCATACAGGACCCACAAAGTTATAAGGATAACTATTAAACTTAGGAACTCAGGATATAACAATATTATCATCTTATATTATTCAAAAAATAAATGCAAGGACTCAAAGGTTGTGACACCTTAATCCCTCCGGGGCCTTCATTAAGTTCAAACATAGCTGGCCATACAATCCAACAAAAAATTCACTAAACTAGATATATTATTTTATATCATAGACAACTACTTCTAGGTGCCTCAACCTCTATTCGCCAACCATCTTTTACTCTCATCATTGAGTGTCTGTCTATGCATCCCCTATACATAATATTTTCATGCCATAGCTCAAAAGAATATCAATATCAATTTTACACACCTAACAATACATGGATGGCATGATCAATCAAGTATGTAACGTCCTTGATTATTTATATATGTGAAGTAACAAAAACTTCACATTAACTAATTCTACAATTGATTATGCCTCACCTGCTCAACAAGTGGATATCTACATGCCAGACTTCTCCAATAATGACTCTAATACTTTTTATCATGGCATCTCTACAAATCCCAATGCCATATGTGCATATACTAAAAAATAAATGTTACACCATTATTGGATGCTCTGATATGATATGAGGGGAATTATTTTATGATTATTCAATGATCACTTATATAGGCATATTCAAACGACTTTAAATAGGAATATTTGGTTGTTTTAATCAAGGCAACTGGTTAACATCTTAGCACATAACCATTTTCTAACTGACAGGACAATGCAATATAAGTACCTACGCACTTTCATATTCTAACATTTGCCAATAAAATAATAATAAATGTTGTGATTAAGTCAGTTTTTACAATTGTGATATAAATATCCCAAATTTTGAACAAAAAGAATGTCATTAGAATATAAGTAGATATCGAGTAGAATAGAATTACAATAGAGCTGTAATAGATGACTAAAAATTATTAAGTCCATGAGCAAATTTTGGTATAATTTTCAATATGGAAGATTTAAATTAATCTTTTTGTTTGTAATTTAATTATGAATGTTTAAAAATTTAATAAATGTTAGTAACATTTCATATTTGGATGCTTGAATCTATACATGGTAATGGTGGCCTTATGAAAAAGGATATTATTTTACAAGAATTTCATTTGTAAAATTCCTTCAAGGTTTATATTTCAACAATAAAGAGACTACATGATGATGAATCATATTGTTAGAAGTTCACAGTTGACTAGAACATTTTATAAATCTACAAGTGTCCAAGAAAATTTAGAGTTTGGATTCTCTTTTTCAACCCTTCCATTTTAAATTTTTTTTAATAATCTAATCATTTTAATTTTTTAACTCAGAAATAATTTAAATTTAATTATAATAGATTATTAATCTAAATTCTCTTTGAGATGGCAAAGGTGAATAGCCAAATATTATTTTGAGATGGTATATTAATAAATATATTGAATTAAACAACACTAAAAATTGAATGTTAAACAAGTTTTCTGTACATAAAATTGTTAAGAGTAAAATTAGGTTGATAAATAAAACTTAAAATAGCTATAGAGATAACTAAAAAAATATTTGGATTGCAACAAAAAATATATAATTTTGAGTTGTTTTAGTCCATTAAGGCTTGATTATTTAAATATTGGGGAGATATATATCCCTTTTTAAGAGAAGTATAATATATGTTAAACGATTTCAACCATTAACAAGAAGGAATACTTGACTATAGTAGGTATATTTTCAATTAACCTTATCATAGTCATAATAATTATCATCATAAAAACTATACTTATACAAAAAATAACGAATGGAAAAACACATGATTATCCTTTCTAAATTATATGAACAAGATCTTTATTTTTAAACTGAACTTAATTACTTTTTTTCAAGTAAAAATAATCTTTCAACGTTTCTATCAATACACCTGATAGTCCTGAAAATTAGTATGCAAAAATTATGTGTCCCTGTCAAAATATTAGTCATTTTGATTTAATGATGCTCTCTGTTCTTGCCCTCATTGTTTAGGGTTTGAGGTTTATGTATATCCGCGTAAGTCTTTTATTCAAAACCCAAAGCTTGTTATATTTCTTCATTACCTTTTTGACTTAAAAGTGAGGGTCATTTTCATCATTGAAGGCACCATGTTTCCTTTCCTAGGCGTTATTTCTTTTGTCGGCCTCAAATGTTTTTCCTAAGTCTGCATTGTTTTCCTATGCTTGGGCCCCTTTGATATTTTTAGCGGGCATTGATAAATTTTCTTAAGTCCAGTCTTAATATTTTGGACGAAGTCTCTATGATTAATTATCGAGATACTAAAAGTTCCATAAATTTGCATGTGCATCAAGTGGACGGTGATGTTTTAACCAAAGCAGAAAGGTGGTTGAAGGTTAGTGGCAAATGTTAGGTAGTCATTGCGGCCGACACATAAAAGGAGTACATATCTGATGGCCCTCGTAGTCCCGCAAAGGAAGATGCAGGGAAGTTAAGGACCATGGCATCGCGAAATGATGCCATGTGTCCCAAGAAGATCAAATAAGTCTGACAGTGGGACCGCTAAAAGAGTTGAGTTGGAAGGTAATTTGGTGATACTTAGTCAGGCTTTCGATGGACCCACTTGCCACATTAGAAGGTCAATATCAAATTGACCGATGGTGATCATATGATGCGTCAGGTTGGATAGGATCTACAATGTAAAGTCGGAACGCATCTCAAAAGGGTGAATCAGTTTTCTTGCTTATCACTCACGTGGGAAAATAAAGGAAGAAAGAACTAACCTTGTCGACGTGGGATAAAGGAAGACAAGTCGAGACACCTGGATGCCGACCGATTTTCAAAAGACCCATTCAAAAGGTTGTTTTTTGGGTCGAGTTGCATTAACAAGCAAAACTGACAGTTCCAAGGGAGCCATCTCAGCAAGTTCCATTGCCACCGCAATGAGAAGCTAAGATTTTCAGAGACATAAAGGAATAAGGATGCTTTCTGAGTTGGCAATGGAATGATCAAGGTCATGTCAACAAGATGAGAGGATGCATATTGTCAGAGATTCTCGGTAAGGTAAATCAAGGAACTGTCTCTGAGAATAATTCAAAAGATAATGACTCAGTGTCCAAAAAAGGATTCTGAAGCTGAAGTTTTGCAGCCAAGGAAAAACAAAATCAGAACAAAATCGTTCACGTAAGGTGAGCCTCATTAGAATCAAAAGCGCTCTTTTAGGCTTGTGACAGGTGTTCCTCTAGCCCGAAGCTTGTTTGCTCACTTGTTTCTATAAAAGGGAATTCAAGGCCATGAGACAGGGTCCATAAATTTTGGTGCAAAATTTTGTTCCAGTTTCTTAGTCATGTATAGTGAGTCTAGGTGAAAGGAGCAAGCTGTAAAAGTCATTTACAGAGAAAATAGAGTGAGTCTAGGGTCATATTGTATGGAGGTTCTTGAAGGAGTTATATGTAAAATGTTTTGTAATAGGAGGCAACAGATTAAGTAAATAAAAACATGTTTCAAACCCATTTCTCCAGTGTGTGAATCTATCATGTTTTTGAATGAGTAGAATCAAGGGTTTTTTCATTCATTGCACTTTTGTGGTATATGTATTTTTGGCTCATTATTTTATCTAAGGGGTCAATTTAATGCCTGGGTGGAATTGAAGAGTGGTAGGGCTTATGCAGGGATTCAGATAAGTAGTTTGGGTTGGGATATGTATATGAGAAACATTGTAAGGCAATATTCTCTTACGATCTCATGGTATTAGATAAAATTTTGTTATATTTTCATTTTATGTCTTATGAATTCAGCTACCTAATGGATAAAGCATTGGTCATGGCGTGTAACTGTCTTTAATGTCAGTTTTGTGCGCAAAACTCACCGACAACTTGCTATTAATTTGATGAATATTAAAATATCTTTTCATTTTTATGCATATTGCTTTAACTTTTGAAAAAATCTAGTACTATGTGCTGCGGTCTACTCTTCTCACATGTATAACTGTTGTTTGCGAATCGTGTCACCCGTAAACACAAGAGTGTGAAATGTTGTTTTTATGGATGATTTCCTAAGTCAAACCCTGGGTTGGAATTAACCTTTGAATGAAATAGATAAATTCAAAAGAAAATCTTTTAAAGTAAAAGGCTGAATGTTATTAAGCTCAAGCTTGATTTAGTTGATAATGGTGATGATGCAATGCTCTTTCAATATATTCACAAGTAATGATGTAATAACATGACATGACAATACATAAAGGAATTAATCATGAAAATGTTTGTTGCATGAAGACTATTGCAATTTGCTTGTCCATAATTCTCATATATTGAAGTATATGGTGAGATGAAATGTTGCTTGATGGATTCTTATGATGTATGCGGAATCTTGTGGATGTTGATTATGAAAATAAATTGAAAGGATGATCCTAAAGAGTGTTGTCAAGGTACTACATAAATCAGGCCAACCTCCAACTATCATATTGAGGTATTTGGATTGGGGATCAACCGATGGGAACCGAGAAATGACATATTTAAAAATTCACCCCTTTGAGATGGACAAGGGTGCCTAACAACCTTAACCACTAGGACAAGGGCGCCTAGCACCCTTGTCCACCCAGATCACCATACAATCATATGATGACAATTTTGTAGTACAAATTCCAAAAATATGCTTGGATAAGAGCTAGGAGAAAACACAATAAGGAAATCAGTCAAAAACAAGTTGCAATTTAGGACACTACACCAGCCAAGGATAAAAATTCTTAATTCTAGTTGTCTAGTTTTTTAGCAATCTTACTTTTAATGCAAAATGACCTAGATATCTTTTTTGTGCAAGTATTCTAATAGTTTAATCCTTATAATGTTGATATTTAGTAAATCATAGGTCTAATACGCAAGGAATCTAGATATCTTCAAATCATCTAAAATAAAAATAAGACACACCTATAATTGATATTAAAAGAAGAGTTTCAAATAAACTTTTTTTCTCTTCCATCACATAAAAATGTAATCTGCCCCATCAAATTCACTTTCTATTAGGTGGGACTTCCTTCCTTTATTATGTATTACTCACCAATAATGAATAATTCGTGAATTTCTACGTCTTTCTCTCTTGTAAATAATTATCACTCCTAAATAAGTGAAGTGTATCCATCCTTCGAATAATGAGACGAACTTGATATGTAGTTTCGTTACTATTCTTAATTTTTATCTCTCTCAACATGTATGGATGAATATTAGTTTTGATCTTAAAGAATTATTTGTATTTTATAGGAAAGGAATATAAAACGGACATGGGATTAAAAATATTGATAATGCACAATGATTAAAAGCATTAAAATAAACAAATCTCTTAGAAAATAATTAAATTGTATAGTTTAAAATTGTAAGAAATATTGAGTACTGATTCGTCATTAACATGGAAATAAGAAAATGAGTCATTTTCGCTTACTCTATATGTGATCAAGATCATTTGAATCACAATTATGGATCTGAAGTGGGGTAGGAAATGACTAAATTAAGAATTGAGATAATCGATCCCTATGAAACAGTACAAATAGAAACCACCAAGAAAATAAATACATGGACATTTTGGCACTTATTCCCTTGAAATTAGTGTTATGTCATGATACATAGAAATGGAAGTAGCGAATGGTGCATTACATGAATTTAAAATATTAAATTATGATTAGATAGCTACGATTTGTTAAAGGAAACAAATGTTCTCTTTAAAGGAAAGCCATAAAACCAGTCAAGTTTTCTTTACAAGAGAAAACTACACACGTATGCATTAGTGTCTTGGATATATGCTTCAAATGGAAGGGCTGCTATAGAAGGATATGTGAATTAGGCTAAGTTAAAAACTAACATAAGTCATATGATCTATTTCCTATCTTTCCTCATATAGTTTAGAAAGATAAAGGGAAAAATATAAGGGAAGGAAAGAAAGAACAAAAAGGACTTTGGAAAGAAGAGTGAAAGTAGACTAGGAAGTGTACACGAAAATGAGTTTGCTAATTCAAGAAAACTATGTGTGTAATGACTTACACCTTTAAGCATGAGAAAGATCACTCGCAGTACAATTAATACTTGTCGAATTTGAAATATGAATAACTTTCTAGAGTTTGAGGAAATAAGGCAGGTAAATGATATTATCTAAAAATGAAAAGGACAAAGAGTAGAATAGCAAGATACTTATGTAGGCTATCATTTTTTCTAAATCATATAAATATATTTAAGTACAAAAATATTTGATTACGAAAATTGGCTTAGCAATTAAGGTACACATTATGCAAACTTTTAATTGAAGCTTTTTTGAGATCACATTATCACCAGGTTTGAAGTCCCTTATGAGGTTATAACAAAAAATGTTATGTGCTTCAAGTCTTTGGATTTCACTAATCTCTATCTTGAATATAAAATAGACTTTTATCACTCTCCCCCATATCAAAATTGAGTGTTTAATGAATATTATCAAAAGAATATTTGGAAAGAACGAAAACACTTTTGACTCCAAATTGAGGTAGTACTTTGGGCTGACCAAGTTACACCCAATAAATAAATAAGAAAATGATGATATGAGCTAGTATATGGGATGGATGTGATATTACCTATTAACAAATTATTGTTAAAAAATATATGTGTACAAGAATCATCTATGGAATCGGATGATGTTTCTGCTTATAGGTAAAATCAAATGTTTGAAATAAATATAATTTGAAGGGGAGCTCATTTTATTAATACAAAAAGGCAACAAGTGAAAAATTTGTTTGACAAAAGAGCGAGTACTATAAAAATTAAAATTTGAGATTTCATTCTAAATTGGAGTATTTGATGTCACGACAAAGGAAAGAATTAAAAGTTTGATACCTTACGATTGAGTCCCTAAATAGTTGAGAATTAAAATGGAGAGGATTTCAATTTCATGAAAATCTTAACCATAGAATATAAAGAATTGCTTATACATGGATTATTTAAAAAATACATCTCCTTTTACTCAACCCTTCTCTTTTGATGCATATTTATATATTCCCTTTATCTATGACTTATGCACCCACAGATATCGTTGACACATGGTGAAGTATGTGTGTATACTTTTCGCATTGGTCAACATCCCAAGAAAGAACTAATCCTTACTATATCTCATTGGAACGTTCATGAAGCACGTTAATGTACATACTATAATTTTCTCCGTGACATGGTAGAGGATATGAAGGTGATGCTTAAAAATATTGTCACTTTTGATAATTTACAAATGAATCAATAAACCATATTGAGTGTTGAGAAGTTTAGGTGGTTAAGTGAGCGTATAGGCATCATGAATCCTAGTAGATAGTTCATAGTTTCATGTTATTTAGCTTTTACTCTAGCAAGCTATACAACAAGTGAGATAATATCATGCACCTTAGAATGTTTTAATGACCCATTCCAATTAAAGGCTAGGTTTTCCGAAAAGGATTTTTTTAAACTAATAGTATATCCACTATGTTTAATGCTAGTTAAATTTCTTTTAATGTGATTTACATGTCAGTGCAAGTTCATGCATGTGCTAATTCCCATAAGAAATTGTTAGAACTATATCTTTCTATCTTATCATTGATCATAAACTAGGGTAGGAAATTTTTTTACCATTTCAACTTGCTCTAAATAAAAACTTTTTAGTTAAAAATGGCTAAATTTAGCACTTCAAAAGACAAACTAAAAAATGACGTAGATTTATGGTATTTATTACCCACATGTTAAATGAAACAAAAAAGTGGGAAAGACATTTTAGATTATGAAATACAATGTAAATTTTAAAAATTGTAGATTTGTAAATCCCATTGTTATGAAAAACTGTAGAAAGAAGTCATGATCCTGTAGTTCACAAAATTTTTAAAGGAAACAAACATGCCTCATCTATAATCTAGGCCAATCTAATAGAATTTATTCACATAAACAAAAATTAGACTAGATTAAGAGATGATAGTTGGGTATGATAAATTTTGATAGTTGAAACACGTGCTTTTAACAAAAGTAGTTTCAAGTAGATAACTCTTAGCTCTATGGCTAAAGAATGGTTTCCTTTGCAAAGTACAGTAAGATCTAATTGATGTATGTTTCGGAACTAGTGCATCTCCGTCTCTACAATACTTGAGACCTTACATAAGAATTGTACACAGCTTGAGGTAAATTTAATGGCTCTAAGTCAAGTTTACGTTTGCAAATTTGAACATAAACCCTATGCAATGCAAAACTATACTCTTTTGGTTGTCTATATGATGTGTAACAGTTCTCCACTTTCATGATATCTATGGGTTTGTAGAATGCATTGGTGTAATAAACATGGAAGCTGTATCGAAATGCCTAAACATGTGAATAGGGTAAGGAAATATATGTAACGAATAGGTAGGTGGGATAGGAGAAGAGGTCGAACTTTTCTACAAAGATATGCTAATTGTGTCTAGTCAATGTATCAAAGCATTTTCTTAAAGAAAGACCAAAAACTAAGTGAGAAATGACACGAGTATGCAAATTTCTTGCTATTAAGAATTCCATCCCCAAACGTCTAATACTAAAATTTGATTGTAGATAATAAAATGATAATTTATAATTTTGTACCATCGCGCTAGTGTAAGCTTATCATTTAAAAAATACATTCATCTATTTCTCAACTTGAAAATTCTAAAACTAATCTAATTATTGCTTATTTGTTTACCTTTATTTTCTTTTTCAGAAGCAACCTCCCAAATGTCCTCAACCACTTGGAATAATGCGTTAATGCCAAGTGGCAGTCCCAGGTGTTTGCATCAAAATCTATCATTGCGTTAAGAAGTCTAGAAGAAGTGTTGGCAATAAATAGTCGTTGCTCTCTCGCAGCATTCAAACTAATCTATCAATATCAACGTTGCAAACACGGCTCGAGATAAAAATTACCTGCAAGTCTTCCACCGTACGCGGCAACTAGAACATGATGCTGTGTCCAAGTAGATCATCTATATCTGTAATTTGGCTATAAAATCTATATGTGTAGAGGTTGTGGTGAGATGAAGTTCAAATTTTGATTCGAGTTGCAGGTCAAACGGGTAAAATAGTTTCGTGTGGTCGATGCAGGATAATGAAGTGGACTGTATGTTCGACGCTCAAAGTATATATATCTATTTTTAATCTTAAGCGAAAATAGATAGACATTATCCTTGTAGAACCGTGAGCAAGCTAAAAGAGACGCATCAGCGTTATCCAACAAATGAAATTGAATGTAGTCGTGTTGTTACGATAAGGGGGCATCAAACAAATTCAAATTAAGGTTGAGGAGTTTACATTTTCCTTATCATTTGGTGGCAAAGTCTATTTCGAAATGGTTTCTAGGACAGGGTCCCGCAATGACCGATTCAATTGCAAACTATAAATACCCAACCGTGTCTTGTGATTTTCATTAACGAGTATTGCATCTACTAAATCACAAGTATTGCATTTTACAGCCAAAATCGTAGCCTTTGTTGGTTTCATATTTAGCTTTTGAAAGAAGTCAGTTTGTTGGAATTGCAGGCAAGCGGTTCAAGAACATCATGGCGGCCAGAGGTATGTATATAGAGCAATTATTGTTAAAAATGTTATTGAAAGAGCAGTGGCGTATGTTTTTATTGTGATTGTGATTTTTTAATGAACCGTTGGATTTGAATGCCCTGCAGTTGGAGTGTGTTATGGAATGTTAGGGAATCTGCCCAGCCCGCGCGAGGTCGTAGAGTTGTTAAAGCGCCACAACATCGGAAAAGTGAGGATTTTCGAGGCACATCACGAAGCTCTGAGAGCCCTGGAAAACACAGGCATAGAAGTAATAGTGGGAGTGAGGAACGAGGAGCTTGAGAAGATAGCAGGCAACCAGGCGGCAGCCAACGGGTGGGTGAAGGACAACGTTGGCGCCTTCTACCCGGCGGCCAACATCAAATACATTTCAGTGGGAAACGAGGTGTTGCATTACGGAAACGAGAAATATGTCTCATATCTCGTCCCTGCAATGCGAAACATTCAGACCGCAGTCCGCAACGCCAATCTGCACAAGGATATAAGGGTGTCCACCACCCACGCCTCATCTGTGCTGGGGAATTCTTATCCGCCTTCGCAGGGAGAGTTCCGCAACGATCTCAAGAGCACACTCCGCCCCCTGCTGAACTTGTTGGCTGAGAACGGGTCTCCATTCATGGCGAATGTGTACCCTTATTTCAGCTATGCCGGCAACAAGGCCCACATATCCCTAGACTATGCGCTCTTCAAGCCCTCTGCCCCGGTGGTCCACGACGAAGGTCGTGAATACAGGAACTTGTTCGATGCCATGGTGGACGCTCTCATTGCCGCGTGTGAGAGAGCGGGACATCCAGACCTACCACTGCTCGTTACAGAGAGTGGGTGGCCCTCTGCGGGAGATGATCATGATCATGAGGCCCGGGCGGCCACCGTGGACAACGCCAGGGTCTACAATAACAACCTCATCAGGCACGTCTCCTCCAACCAGGGAACGCCCAGGAGACCTGGAAAGCCCATCCACACCTACGTTTTCTCCTTGTTCAACGAGAATTTGAAGCCCGGACCAGAGATCGAGCGCCATTTCGGCCTCTTCTATCCCAATAAAAATCCAGTTTACCCCGTCAACTTCACTCCCTACTAGGTGTGACGGTATGGACGTCCTTTCCTATCACTCACCAATAAAACACAAGGCCCGGCTTTCTACGCCTTTCTCTGTTGTAAAAAATTACCACTCCTAAATAAGTTAAGTGTATCGCTCTTTCCCTCATATAATCCATCCTTTGAATAATGAGTCCAACTTGACGTAGACTCACTTTACTTTTCTCAGTATTTATCTCTCCCAACATGCATCGCTGGCTTCATTTAAACAATTGTTTGTATTTTAATGGAAAGAAATGAAAAACAACAACGTTCGATAAGATATATGGATTAAAAGCATTAAATAATTAAATGTTTTAGGAAATAATAAAAACCTATAATAAAAAGTCTATAATCTATAATAGAGTGTGTGAATGCTCATATTTGCAATTTAGTATAATACAATTGGGATAACATATTTTTTTACTTTATAGCATGCATCTTTATTTTTAAATATGTGCTATAGATGATGTTATTGTTACCATAACACCCTGCTTAAATTCCATTGTACTATATATTTATGCCTGTGTAAAAACCAGTCACCACCATTCAATAAATTAATCAAGCATTTATTTTATAATCTAGTACCAAATCCTAGTACACAACCAAACGATGGAATAACCAATGATAAAGGAGTGTTATGTTCACAATGGTGACAATGTGATCGTGTAAAAGATCTATGGAGTCCACTGTGCATGAAAGGCAATAGAATTTTGAGCATGCACTTGTGACAAATGTAATAATTGCATTACGTTCTTCCCATTCCCAACCATGTATGGAAATCTAGAGGTGAACATTTGTGTATGCAAGGACGCCTAGAATAAAGGTTGAAGGTGTTTTTGTTTCCCTTACAACCTTGCCAAGACTTTGTTGAAATTGCATTAGAAGAATAGATTAGAATGAAACTTATAACTATCATCATCGCAATTATGAAGCAATGAGCCATTTCCTATATCTATAGGAGTTTGGCGAGTTCAGAACTATGGAGTCATTATGGGGAAATATTATTGTCTAGTGATAGGGTTCCTGTTGGCAAGGATATGCATTTAAATATAGCGAGCCATACACCTATGAGATTTGTGATAATCTCTATGCCATTTCTTGAAGACGAAACGTATTTTATCAGAGGTTACATTTGGAAGGAATCTCATAATCTTAATATGTGTGTGAATGATTGAAGAATGACTGGTGCAATGTATGAAATAAAAGATTACCTGGTTGCATAGAAGGTAAATGTTACTGTCGAATTGAACAATGGTGAAGGATATTAATCCAATCACAGGAATCTTTCGAGGAAATATGATCTTCTTTCTTTCTTCTTTTCTGTTCTTCTCTGCTTTCTTTTCTTTTTTACCCTTTTTTTGAAGGTAACATGACTTGAATTTATTTGATACTAAAGAGCATTATGATTCATTAGAGATTTATATGAGATACTCATAAGAAGAAGAATTTTTTTCATGACAAGGATTGTATTTGTTTGCATTTTTTTTATGGAGATTCCATTAAACAAGTGTCTTGGATTCAATTTCCATACGTGGAGAATAAAAATTCAAATGCAACTAATGAATACAATTTTATAAGGATAGCAAGCAGAAAAGAAAAATCATCAATAGATGTAATAAGTTATTAGATTGGAATAGTAGAGATGATAAAGCCATGGATATCATTGGCCTTTCTCTTTCAAACTCTAGATTTCACGATATAGAATTAAAAAAATCACCAACAAAATTTGGGACAATCCAAATAAATCGTTTTGGGGCAAAATCACTCAATGCTCTTTTTTTCCTAAAACTTCAATTATTCAGTTTCAGAATGGAAGATGGAATCACAATTTCAAATAACATAAGTGGTTTTAGGTCTCTCATTAGGCAACTAGTAGAAGTCAAGGAGGCAACAGATAATGGTGATGGTAAAGCTATCTTGTTAAATAGTTTTCCTTCAAAGTAAAATAGTTAATGTTATTCCTGTAGTTAGTCAAATGACTTCACAAACCTTAAGAGATATGATTCCAACCCTTTTAGCTTAATAAAAGAGAACAAAATATGATTCTCAATAGGATAATGCACTATATTCATGAAGAAACAGTAAAAGGTCTAGTCCTAACAAAGAGAGAATTAAATATTTTGATTGTAACAAAAATGGTCACACAACTCAGTTATGTAGAACTCAAAACAATGATGTAATTAAAGGAAAAATCGAGGTAAAATGAAGGTAAATTAGTATATACTGAGGATGAAGATTCAATTGATGATGAATATTTTATCAATGATTCTTCTCTGGGTTGAATTAATAGACCTGTACTTTGAGCCTTCACATTTCAAGGCACGTGGCAGTGCCGCATGGAAGAATTTTCATCATCTCAAGATAGATTTTCACCTTAAAATGATATTTTGCATGCAAAGATTTTTTTGTTTGTTTTCTTTCCTCTTTTTATGCTAATTGTTTTGAAGAAAATACACGTATTGTGAAGGTTGATTTTTCTAGACAGGTAAGGGATTTGGTGTTGAGTACAATCTAGATTGTTGTCTACTAAGTTTATGAGGATGCAAAAAATAGTTGTACCCTTCTAATGGTCATCAAACAACTTGATGGAACTCTCTCACGACTTAAAACTGATTATTGTCGAATAATTCAAAAATATATGATTCAAGAGTTTGGGACAGAGAACTCAAGAATTTCGCTCAAAGCTACACCCTTCCGAGGATCGCAAGGTCTGATTAATTAAGAGTGGGAGAGGCCCGTACCATTACATATCCACAGAAAATGTGCCACCTAGGGCGCATGAGAGATGCACACCTAGCTAAAGAAAAAATATCAAAAATAGAAAGGAACTACCAAGGAGAGACGAAGACCAGAAACAAAACCAACAAACAAAAACCACTAAAACGAAGCCAACTCTAAAGAAATGAAGAGATGCTCTATTGGGCGTAGGCGTTACCCTCTTGCCAAACTTTTCATAGACCTAAAACTTTATCAGAGAAAGAGATTAAGTTGAAATGGTAACAGATCACTAGTCAAGGTGTAGAAACAATTTATTTGCCACAAAAATTTTAAAGAATTTATGACAAATTCTTCACATTTTTTATAGTTTAGGTTGATCTAGAACTTTTAATATGAACATGTTGTAGCCTGGCTAGTATATTTATGCTAGGCTCACCACTATGAAATGATCTCCATTAGGTCTTTAAGGGAAGTCGAGCATCTCCGGATGAACATCCAAGATTAGTATGCACATCCAGTATCTAATAGAATCACATACTACTATGCCATAAAGCAATATCAAGCATAGTTAATTTCCCACTATTAAGACCTTAGAGGAAAGTGAGTGGAATTTTAGCTCCTCGCAGATGAATCAGTTTTAGTAGCATGCACGAATAGATTCAACATTATAAAATCATAAAAAAAAGGATGAAATAGAAGAACAAAAGATTGAATTTACGTGGGCAAAACCGTTTTGGGTAAAAGATCCTACACCCCAAAACTAGAGAGCATTTGTAGTTTTCAACAACACATGTATAGTTAAAATACATGTGTTGTTGAAAACTATGGAGATTGGCATTTTAGCTTGATAATATAGCATCACAAATGCCATAAAATGAACTCCTCTCACCAGCATTTCCTCTAGAAACACACGTTCGTAGAGCTTTGAGTGCACATAGAAGCAACTTCTAAATACAACACCCAATCATGAATATGCCACATGCAAGGGACACTGGTCAAATATAACTACACCTTTCAAGGAAAACCATTTGATGTAGACACAACACAAAATTAAAAGTTGCATCCATGCACAACTCAACTTGCAATAGGAACTTTCAAACTTGACTCTTGGAAGTGGTTGCCAACTTGCTACCGAATAGGGATGAAGCTATGGTTAACTCAAAAGTGCCTTGACACATATTACCATCTCGTGCTTCTCCAGAATGTTTTCACAAACGTATTTCTGCAAAGGAGTGCCCAAGTGACATTTGGTACTATGGTGGACTTCCGAGTAGAAGGCACAAGCTACAAGTGTCGCATCAAGTGCCTAGTTGACAAGTAGCAGTCTATCGCGACCTCCTCACTATGCATGTGGGATTATCCTATCATACAGGACCCACAAAGTTATAAGGATAACTATTAAACTTAGGAACTCAGGATATAACAATATTATCATCTTATATTATTCAAAAAATAAATGCAAGGACTCAAAGGTTGTGACACCTTAATCCCCCCGGGGCCTTCATTAAGTTCAAACATAGCTGGCCATACAATCCAACAAAAAATTCACTAAACTAGATATATTATTTTATATCATAGACAACTACTTCTAGGTGCCTCAACCTCTATTCGCCAACCATCTTTTACTCTCATCATTGAGTGTCTGTCTATGCATCCCCTATACATAATATTTTCATGCCATAGCTCAAAAGAATATCAATATCAATTTTACACACCTAACAATACATGGATGGCATGATCAATCAAGTATGTAACGTCCTTGATTATTTATATATGTGAAGTAACAAAAACTTCACATTAACTAATTCTACAATTGATTATGCCTCACCTGCTCAACAAGTGGATATCTACATGCCAGACTTCTCCAATAATGACTCTAATACTTTTTATCATGGCATCTCTACAAATCCCAATGCCATATGTGCATATACTAAAAAATAAATGTTACACCATTATTGGATGCTCTGATATGATATGAGGGGAATTATTTTATGATTATTCAATGATCACTTATATAGGCATATTCAAACGACTTTAAATAGGAATATTTGGTTGTTTTAATCAAGGCAACTGGTTAACATCTTAGCACATAACCATTTTCTAACTGACAGGACAATGCAATATAAGTACCTACGCACTTTCATATTCTAACATTTGCCAATAAAATAATAATAAATGTTGTGATTAAGTCAGTTTTTACAATTGTGATATAAATATCCCAAATTTTGAACAAAAAGAATGTCATTAGAATATAAGTAGATATCGAGTAGAATAGAATTACAATAGAGCTGTAATAGATGACTAAAAATTATTAAGTCCATGAGCAAATTTTGGTATAATTTTCAATATG
Organism: Cryptomeria japonica; assembly: GCF_030272615.1. NCBI lineage: Eukaryota > Viridiplantae > Streptophyta > Pinopsida > Cupressales > Cupressaceae > Cryptomeria > Cryptomeria japonica. The sequence continues at coordinate 921,686,290 of NC_081407.1, forward strand.
GAAGATTTAAATTAATCTTTTTGTTTGTAATTTAATTATGAATGTTTAAAAATTTAATAAATGTTAGTAACATTTCATATTTGGATGCTTGAATCTATACATGGTAATGGTGGCCTTATGAAAAAGGATATTATTTTACAAGAATTTCATTTGTAAAATTCCTTCAAGGTTTATATTTCAACAATAAAGAGACTACATGATGATGAGTCATATTGTTAGAAGTTCAAAGTTGACTAGAACATTTTATAAATCTACAAGTGTCCAATAAAATTTAGAGTTTGGATTCTCTTTTTCAACCCTTCCATTTTAAATTTTTTTTAATAATCTAATCATTTTAATTTTTTAACTCAGAAATAATTTAAATTTAATTATAATAGATTATTAATCTAAATTCTCTTTGAGATGGCAAAGGTGAATAGCCAAATATTATTTTGAGATGGTATATTAATAAATATATTGAATTAAACAACACTAAAAATTGAATGTTAAACAAGTTTTCTGTACATAAAATTGTTAAGAGTAAAATTAGGTTGATAAATAAAACTTAAAATAGCTATAGAGATAACTAAAAAAATATTTGGATTGCAACAAAAAATATATAATTTTGAGTTGTTTTAGTCCATTAAGGCTTGATTATTTAAATATTGGGGAGATATATATCCCTTTTTAAGAGATGTATAATATATGTTAAACGATTTCAACCATTAACAAGAAGGAATACTTGACTATAGTAGGTATATTTTCAATTAACCTTATCATAGTCATAATAATTATCATCATAAAAACTATACTTATACAAAAAATAACGAATGGAAAAACAAATGATTATCCTTTCTAAATTATATTAACAAGATCTTTATTTTTAAACTGAACTTAATTACTTTTTTTCAAGTAAAAATAATCTTTCAACGTTTCTATCAATACACCTGATAGTCCTGAAAATTAGAATGCAAAAATTATGTGTCCCTGTCAAAATATTAGTCATTTTGATTTAATGATGCTCTCTGTTCTTGCCCTCATTGTTTAGGGTTTGAGGTTTATGTATATCCGCGTAAGTCTTTTATTCAAAACCCAAAGCTTGTTATATTTCTTCATTACCTTTTTGACTTAAAAGTGAGGGTCATTTTCATCATTGAAGGCACCATGTTTCCTTTCCTAGGCGTTATTTCTTTTGTCGGCCTCAAATGTTTTTCCTAAGTCTGCGTTGTTTTCCTATTCTTGGGCCCCTTTGATATTTTTAGCGGGCATTGATAAATTTTCTTAAGTCCAGTCTTAATATTTTGGACGAAGTCTCTATGATTAATTATCGAGATACTAAAAGTTCCATAAATTTGCATGTGCATCAAGTGGACGGTGATGTTTTAACCAAAGCAGAAAGGTGGTTGAAGGTTAGTGGCAAATGTTAGGTAGTCATTGTGGCCGACACATAAAGAGAGTACATATCTGATGGCCCTCGCAGTCCCGCAAAGGAAGATGCAGGGAAGTTAAGGACCATGGCATCGCGAAATGATGCCATGTGTCCCAAGAAGATCAAATAAGTCTGACAGTGGGACCGCTAAAAGAGTTGAGTTGGAAGGTAATTTGGTGATACTTAGTCAGGCTTTCGATGGACCCACTTGCCACATTAGAAGGTCAATATCAAATTGACCGATGGTGATCATATGATGCGTCAGGTTGGATAGGATCTACAATGTAAAGTCGGAACGCATCTCAAAAGGGTGAATCAGTTTGCTTGCTTATCACTCACGTGGGAAAATAAAGGAAGAAAGAACTAACCTTGTCGACATGGGATAAAGGAAGACAAGTCGAGACACCTGGATGCCGACCGATTTTCAAAAGACCCATTCAAAAGGTTGTTTTTTGGGTCGAGTTGCATTAACAAGCAAAACTGACAGTTCCAAGGGAGCCATCTCAGCAAGTTCCATTGCCACCGCAATGAGAAGCTAAGATTTTCAGAGACATAAAGGAATAAGGATGCTTTCTGAGTTGGCAATGGAATGATCAAGGTCATGTCAACAAGATGAGAGGATGCATATTGTCAGAGATTCTCGGTAAGGTAAATCAAGGAACTGTCTCTGAGAATAATTCAAAAGATAATGACTTAGTGTCCAAAAAAGGATTCTGAAGCTGAAGTTTTGCAGCCAAGGAACAACAAAATCAGAACAAAATCGTTCACGTAAGGTGAGCCTCATTAGAATCAAAAGCGCTCTTTTAGGCTTGTGACAGGTGTTCCTCTAGCCCGAAGCTTGTTTGCTCACTTGTTTCTATAAAAGGGAATTCAAGGCCATGAGACAGGGTCCATAAATTTTGGTGCAAAATTTTGTTCCAGTTTCTTAGTCATGTATAGTGAGTCTAGGTGAAAGGAGCAAGCTGTAAAAGTCATTTACAGAGAAAATAGAGTGAGTCTAGGGTCATATTGTGTGGAGGTTCTTGAAGGAGTTATATGTAAAATGTTTTGTAATAGGAGGCAACAGATTAAGTAAATAAAAACATGTTTCAAACCCATTTCTCCAGTGTGTGAATCTATCATGTTTTTGAATGAGTAGAATCAAGGGTTTTCTCATTCATTGCACTTTTGTGGTATATGTATTTTTGGCTCATTATTTTATCTAAGGGGTCAATTTAATGCCTGGGTGGAATTGAAGAGTGGTAGGGCTTATGCAGGGATTCAGATAAGTAGTTTGGGTTGGGATATGTATATGAGAAACATTGTAAGGCAATATTCTCTTACGATCTCATGGTATTAGATAAAATTTTGTTATATTTTCATTTTATGTCTTATGAATTCAGCTACCTAATGGATAAAGCATTGGTCACGGCGTGTAACTGTCTTTAATGTCAGATTTGTGCTCAAAACTCACCGACAACTTGCTATTAATTTGATGAATATCCAAATATCTTTTCATTTTTATGCATATTGCTTTAACTTTTGAAAAAATCTAGTACTATGTGCTGCGGTCTACTCTTCTCACATGTATAACTGTTGTTTGCGAATCGTGTCACCCGTAAACACAAGAGTGTGAAATGTTGTTTTTATGGATGATTTCCTAAGTCAAACCCTGGGTTGGAATTAACCTTTGAATGAAATAGATAAATTCAAAAGAAAATCTTTTAAAGTAAAAGGCTGAATGTTATTAAGCTCAAGCTTGATTTAGTTGATAATGGTGATGATGCAATGCTCTTTCAATATATTCACAAGTAATGATGTAATAACATGACATGACAATACATAAAGGAATTAATCATGAAAATGTTTGTTGCATGAAGACTATTGCAATTTGCTTGTCCATAATTCTCATATATTGAAGTATATGGTGAGATGAAATGTTGCTTGATGGATTCTTATGATGTATGCGGAATCTTGTGGATGTTGATTATGAAAATAAATTGAAAGGATGATCCTAAAGAGTGTTGTCAAGGTACTACATAAATCAGGCCAACCTCCAACTATCATATTGAGGTATTTGGATTGGGGATCAACCGATGGGAACCGAGAAATGACATATTTAAAAATTCACCCCTTTGAGATGGACAAGGGTGCCTAACAACCTTAACCACTAGGACAAGGGCGCCTAGCACCCTTGTCCACCCAGATCACCATACGATCATATGATGACAATTTTGTAGTACAAATTCCAAAAATATGCTTGGATAAGAGCTAGGAGAAAACACAATAAGGAAATCAGTCAAAAACAAGTTGCAATTTAGGACACTAGACCAGCCAAGGATAAAAATTCTTAATTCTAGTTGTCTAGTTTTTTAGCAATCTTACTTTTAATGCAAAATGACCTAGATATCTTTTTTGTGCAAGTATTCTAATAGTTTAATCCTTATAATGTTGATATTTAGTAAATCATAGGTCTAATACGCAAGGAATCTAGATATCTTCAAATCATCTAAAATAAAAATAAGACACACCTATAATTGATATTAAAAGAAGAGTTTCAAATAAACTTTTTTTCTCTTCCATCACATAAAAATGTAATCTGCCCCATCAAATTCACTTTCTATTAGGTGGGACTTCCTTCCTTTATTATGTATTACTCACCAATAATGAATAATTCGTGAATTTCTACGTCTTTCTCTCTTGTAAATAATTATCACTCCTAAATAAGTGAAGTGTATCCATCCTTCGAATAATGAGACGAACTTGATATGTAGTTTCGTTACTATTCTTAATTTTTATCTCTCTCAACATGTATGGATGAATATTAGTTTTGATCTTAAAGAATTATTTGTATTTTATAGGAAAGGAATATAAAACGGACATGGGATTAAAAATATTGATAATGCACAATGATTAAAAGCATTAAAATAAACAAATCTCTTAGAAAATAATTAAATTGTATAGTTTAAAATTGTAAGAAATATTGAGTACTGATTCGTCATTAACATGGAAATAAGAAAATGAGTCATTTTCGCTTACTCTATATGTGATCAAGATCATTTGAATCACAATTATGGATCTGAAGTGGGGTAGGAAATGACTAAATTAAGAATTGAGATAATCGATCCCTATGAAACAGTACAAATAGGAACCACCAAGAAAATAAATACATGGACATTTTGGCACTTATTCCCTTGAAATTAGTGTTATGTCATGATACATAGAAATGGAAGTAGCGAATGGTGCGTTACATGAATTTAAAATATTAAATTATGATTAGATAGCTACGATTTGTTAAAGGAAACAAATGTTCTCTTTAAAGGAAAGCCATAAAACCAGTCAAGTTTTCTTTACAAGAGAAAACTACACACGTATGCATTAGTGTCTTGGATATATGCTTCAAATGGAAGGGCTGCTATAGAAGGATATGTGAATTAGGCTAAGTTAAAAACTAACATAAGTCATATGATCTATTTCCTATCTTTCCTCATATAGTTTAGAAAGATAAAGGGAAAAATATAAGGGAAGGAAAGAAAGAACAAAAAGGACTTTGGAAAGAAGAGTGAAAGTAGACTAGGAAGTGTACACGAAAATGAGTTTGCTAATTCAAGAAAACTATGTGTGTAATGACTTACACCTTTAAGCATGAGAAAGATCACTCGCAGTACAATTAATACTTGTCGAATTTGAAATATGAATAACTTTCTAGAGTTTGAGGAAATAAGGCAGGTAAATGATATTATCTAAAAATGAAAAGGACAAAGAGTAGAATAGCAAGATACTTATGTAGGCTATCATTTTTTCTAAATCATATAAATATATTTAAGTACAAAAATATTTGATTACGAAAATTGGCTTAGCAATTAAGGTACACATTATGCAAACTTTTAATTGAAGCTTTTTCGAGATCACATTATCACCAGGTTTGAAGTCCCTTATGAGGTTATAACAAAAAATGTTATGTGCTTCAAGTCTTTGGATTTCACTAATCTCTATCTTGAATATAAAATAGACTTTTATCACTCTCCCCCATATCAAAATTGAGTGTTTAATGAATATTATCAAAAGAATATTTGGAAAGAACGAAAACACTTTTGACTCCAAATTGAGGCAGTACTTTGGGCTGACCAAGTTACACCCAATAAATAAATAAGAAAATGATGATATGAGCTAGTATATGGGATGGATGTGATATTACCTATTAACAAATTATTGTTAAAAAATATACGTGTACAAGAATCATCTATGGAATCGGATGATGTTTCTGCTTATAGGTAAAATCAAATGTTTGAAATAAATATAATTTGAAGGGGAGCTCATTTTATTAATACAAAAAGGCAACAAGTGAAAAATTTGTTTGACAAAAGAGCGAGTACTATAAAAATTAAAATTTGAGATTTCATTCTAAATTGGAGTATTTGATGTCACGACAAAGGAAAGAATTAAAAGTTTGATACCTTACGATTGAGTCCCTAAATAGTTGAGAATTAAAATGGAGAGGATTTCAATTTCATGAAAATCTTAACCATAGAATATAAAGAATTGCTTATACATGGATTGTTTAAAAAATACATCTCCTTTTACTCAACCCTTCTCTTTTGATGCATATTTATATATTCCCTTTATCTATGACTTATGCACCCACAGATATCGTTGACACATGGTGAAGTATGTGTGTATACTTTTCGCATTGGTCAACATCCCAAGAAAGAACTAATCCTTACTATATCTCATTGGAACGTTCATGAAGCACGTTAATGTACATACTATAATTTTCTCCGTGACATGGTAGAGGATATGAAGGTGATGCTTAAAAATATTGTCACTTTTGATAATTTACAAATGAATCAATAAACCATATTGAGTGTTGAGAAGTTTAGGTGGTTAAGTGAGCGTATAGGCATCATGAATCCTAGTAGATAGTTCATAGTTTCATGTTATTTAGCTTTTACTCTAGCAAGCTATACAACAAGTGAGATAATATCATGCACCTTAGAATGTTTTAATGACCCATTCCAATTAAAGGCTAGGTTTTCCGAAAAGGATTTTTTTAAACTAATAGTATATCCACTATGTTTAATGCTAGTTAAATTTCTTTTAATGTGATTTACATGTCAGTGCAAGTTCATGCATGTGTTAATTCCCATAAGAAATTGTTAGAACTATATCTTTCTATCTTATCATTGATCATAAACTAGGGTAGGAAATTTTTTTACCATTTCAACTTGCTCTAAATAAAAACTTTTTAGTTAAAAATGGCTAAATTTAGCACTTCAAAAGACAAACTAAAAAATGACGTAGATTTATGGTATTTGTTACCCACATGTTAAATGAAACAAAAAAGTGGGAAAGACATTTTAGATTATGAAATACAATGTAAATTTTAAAAATTGTAGATTTGTAAATCCCATTGTTATGAAAAACTGTAGAAAGAAGTCATGATCCTGTAGTTCACAAAATTTTTAAAGGAAACAAACATGCCTCATCTATAATCTAGGCCAATCTAATAGAATTTATTCACATAAACAAAAATTAGACTAGATTAAGAGATGATAGTTGGGTATGATAAATTTTGATAGTTGAAACACGTGCTTTTAACAAAAGTAGTTTCAAGTAGATAACTCTTAGCTCTATGGCTAAAGAATGGTTTCCTTTGCAAAGTACAGTAAGATCTAATTGATGTATGTTTCGGAACTAGTGCATCTCCGTCTCTACAATACTTGAGACCTTACATAAGAATTGTACACAGCTTGAGGTAAATTTAATGGCTCTAAGTCAAGTTTACGTTTGCAAATTTGAACATAAACCCTATGCAATGCAAAACTATACTCTTTTGGTTGTCTATATGATGTGTAACAGTTCTCCACTTTCATGATATCTATGGGTTTGTAGAATGCATTGGTGTAATAAACATGGAAGCTGTATCGAAATGCCTAAACATGTGAATAGGGTAAGGAAATATATGTAACGAATAGGTAGGTGGGATAGGAGAAGAGGTCGAACTTTTCTACAAAGATATGCTAATTGTGTCTAGTCAATGTATCAAAGCATTTTCTTAAAGAAAGACCAAAAACTAAGTGAGAAATGACACGAGTATGCAAATTTCCTGCTATTAAGAATTCCATCCCCAAACGTCTAATACTAAAATTTGATTGTAGATAATAAAATGATAATTTATAATTTTGTACCATTGCGCTAGTGTAAGCTTATCATTTAAAAAATACATTCATCTATTTCTCAACTTGAAAATTCTAAAACTAATCTAATTATTGCTTATTTGTTTACCTTTATTTTCTTTTTCAGAAGCAACCTCCCAAATGTCCTCAACCACTTGGAATAATGCGTTAATGCCAAGTGGCAGTCCCAGGTGTTTGCATCAAAATCTATCATTGCGTTAAGAAGTCTAGAAGAAGTGTTGGCAATAAATAGTCGTTGCTCTCTCGCAGCATTCAAACTAATCTATCAATATCAACGTTGCAAACACGGCTCGAGATAAAAATTACCTGCAAGTCTTCCACCGTACGCGGCAACTAGAACATGATGCTGTGTCCAAGTAGATCATCTATATCTGTAATTTGGCTATAAAATCTATGTGTAGAGGTTGTGGTGAGATGAAGTTCAAATTTTGATTCGAGTTGCAGGTCAAACGGGTAAAATAGTTTCGTGTGGTCGATGCAGGATAATGAAGTGGACTGTATGTTCGACGCTCAAAGTATATATATCTATTTTTAATCTTAAGCGAAAATAGATAGACATTATCCTTGTAGAACCGTGAGCAAGCTAAAAGAGACGCATCAGCGTTATCCAACAAATGAAATTGAATGTAGTCGTGTTGTTACGATAAGGGGGCATCAAACAAATTCAAATTAAGGTTGAGGAGTTTACATTTTCCTTATCATTTGGTGGCAAAGTCTATTTCGAAATGGTTTCTAGGACAGGGTCCCGCAATGACCGATTCAATTGCAAACTATAAATACCCAACCGTGTCTTGTGATTTTCATTAACGAGTATTGCATCTACTAAATCACAAGTATTGCATTTTACAGCCAAAATCGTAGCCTTTGTTGGTTTCATATTTAGCTTTCGAAAGAAGTCAGTTTGTTGGAATTGCAGGCAAGCGGTTCAAGAACATCATGGCGGCCAGAGGTATGTATATAGAGCAATTATTGTTAAAAATGTTATTGAAAGAGCAGTGGCGTATGTTTTTATTGTGATTGTGATTTTTTAATGAACCGTTGGATTTGAATGCCCTGCAGTTGGAGTGTGTTATGGAATGTTAGGGAATCTGCCCAGCCCGCGCGAGGTCGTAGAGTTGTTAAAGCGCCACAACATCGGAAAAGTGAGGATTTTCGAGGCACATCACGAAGCTCTGAGAGCCCTGGAAAACACAGGCATAGAAGTAATAGTGGGAGTGAGGAACGAGGAGCTTGAGAAGATAGCAGGCAACCAGGCGGCAGCCAACGGATGGGTGAAGGACAACGTTGGCGCCTTCTACCCGGCGGCCAACATCAAATACATTTCAGTGGGAAACGAGGTGTTGCATTACGGAAACGAGAAATATGTCTCATATCTCGTCCCTGCAATGCGAAACATTCAGACCGCAGTCCGCAACGCCAATCTGCACAAGGATATAAGGGTGTCCACCACCCACGCCTCATCTGTGCTGGGGAATTCTTATCCGCCTTCGCAGGGAGAGTTCCGCAACGATCTCAAGAGCACACTCCGCCCCCTGCTGAACTTGTTGGCTGAGAACGGGTCTCCATTCATGGCGAATGTGTACCCTTATTTCAGCTATGCCGGCAACAAGGCCCACATATCCCTAGACTATGCGCTCTTCAAGCCCTCTGCCCCGGTGGTCCACGACGAAGGTCGTGAATACAGGAACTTGTTCGATGCCATGGTGGACGCTCTCATTGCCGCGTGTGAGAGAGCGGGACATCCAGACCTACCACTGCTCGTTACAGAGAGTGGGTGGCCCTCTGCGGGAGATGATCATGATCATGAGGCCCGGGCGGCCACCGTGGACAACGCCAGGGTCTACAATAACAACCTCATCAGGCACGTCTCCTCCAACCAGGGAACGCCCAGGAGACCTGGAAAGCCCATCCACACCTACGTTTTCTCCTTGTTCAACGAGAATTTGAAGCCCGGACCAGAGATCGGGCGCCATTTCGGCCTCTTCTATCCCAATAAAAATCCAGTTTACCCCGTCAACTTCACTCCCTACTAGGTGTGACGGTATGGACGTCCTTTCCTATCACTCACCAATAAAACACAAGGCCCGGCTTTCTACGCCTTTCTCTGTTGTAAAAAATTACCACTCCTAAATAAGTTAAGTGTATCGCTCTTTCCCTCATATAATCCATCCTTTGAATAATGAGTCCAACTTGACGTAGACTCACTTTACTTTTCTCAGTATTTATCTCTCCCAACATGCATCGCTGGCTTCATTTAAACAATTGTTTGTATTTTAATGGAAAGAAATGAAAAACAACAACGTTCGATAAGATATATGGATTAAAAGCATTAAATAATTAAATGTTTTAGGAAATAATAAAAACCTATAATAAAAAGTCTATAATCTATAATAGAGTGTGTGAATGCTCATATTTGCAATTTAGTATAATACAATTGGGATAACATATTTTTTTACTTTATAGCATGCATCTTTATTTTTAAATATGTGCTATAGATGATGTTATTGTTACCATAACACCCTGCTTAAATTCCATTGTACTATATATTTATGCCTATGTAAAAACCAGTCACCACCATTCAATAAATTAATCAAGCATTTATTTTATAATCTAGTACCAAATCCTAGTACACAACCAAACGATGGAATAACCAATGATAAAGGAGTGTTATGTTCACAATGGTGACAATGTGATCGTGTAAAAGATCTATGGAGTCCACTGTGCATGAAAGGCAATAGAATTTTGAGCATGCACTTGTGACAAATGTAATAATTGCATTACGTTCTTCCCATTCCCAACCATGTATGGAAATCTAGAGGTGAACATTTGTGTATGCAAGGACGCCTAGAATAAAGGTTGAAGGTGTTTTTGTTTCCCTTACAACCTTGCCAAGACTTTGTTGAAATTGCATTAGAAGAATAGATTAGAATGAAACTTATAACTATCATCATCGCAATTATGAAGCAATGAGCCATTTCCTATATCTATAGGAGTTTGGCGAGTTCAGAACTATGGAGTCATTATGGGGAAATATTATTGTCTAGTGATATGGTTCCTGTTGGCAAGGATATGCATTTAAATATAGCGAGCCATACACCTATGAGATTTGTGATAATCTCTATGCCATTTCTTGAAGACGAAGCGTATTTTATCAGAGGTTACATTTGGAAGGAATCTCATAATCTTAATATGTGTGTGAATGATTGAAGAATGACTGGTGCAATGTATGAAATAAAAGATTACCTGGTTGCATAGAAGGTAAATGTTACTGTCGAATTGAACAATGGTGAAGGATATTAATCCAATCACAGGAATCTTTCGAGGAAATATGATCTTCTTTCTTTCTTCTTTTCTTTTCTTCTCTGCTTTCTTTTCTCTTTTACCCTTTTTTTGAAGGTAACATGACTTGAATTTATTTGATACTAAAGAGCATTATGATTCATTAGAGATTTATATGAGATACTCATAAGAAGAAGAATTTTTTTCATGACAAGGATTGTATTTGTTTGCATTTTTTTTATGGAGATTCCATTAAACAAGTGTCTTGGATTCAATTTCCATACGTGGAGAATAAAAATTCAAATGCAACTAATGAATACAATTTTATAAGGATAGCAAGCAGAAAAGAAAAATCATCAATAGATGTAATAAGTTATTAGATTGGAATAGTAGAGATGATAAAGCCATGGATATCATTGGCCTTTCTCTTTCAAACTCTAGATTTCATGATATAGAATTAAAAAAATCACCAACAAAATTTGGGACAATCCAAATAAATCGTTTGGGGCAAAATCACTCAATGCTCTTTTTTTCCTAAAACTTCAATTATTCAGTTTCAGAATGGAAGATGGAATCACAATTTCAAATAACATAAGTGGTTTTAGGTCTCTCATTAGGCAACTAGTAGAAGTCAAGGAGGCAACAGATAATGGTGATGGTAAAGCTATCTTGTTAAATAGTTTTCCTTCAAAGTACAATAGTTAATGTTATTCCTGTAGTTAGTCAAATGACTTCACAAACCTTAAGAGATATGATTCCAACCCTTTTAGCTTAATAAAAGAGAACAAAATATGATTCTCAATAGGATAATGCACTATATTCATGAAGAAACAGTAAAAGGTCTAGTCCTAACAAAGAGAGAATTAAATATTTTGATTGTAAACAAAATGGTCACACAACTCAGTTATGTAGAACTCAAAACAATGATGTAATTAAAGGAAAAATCGAGGTAAAATGAAGGTAAATTAGTATATGCTGAGGATGAAGATTCAATTGATGATGAATATTTTATCAATGATTCTTCTCTGGGTTGAATTAATAGACCTGTACTTTGAGCCTTCACATTTCAAGGCACGTGGCAGTGCCGCATGGAAGAATTTTCATCATCTCAAGATAGATTTTCACCTTAAAATGATATTTTGCATGCAAAGATTTTTTTGTTTGTTTTCTTTCCTCTTTTTATGCTAATTGGTTTGAAGAAAATACACGTATTGTGAAGGTTGATTTTTCTAGACAGGTAAGGGATTTGGTGTTGAGTACAATCTAGATTGTTGTCTACTAAGTTTATGAGGATGCAAAAAATAGTTGTACCCTTCTAATGGTCATCAAACAACTTGATGGAACTCTCTCACGACTTAAAACTGATTATTGTCGAATAATTCAAAAATATATGATTCAAGAGTTTGGGACAGAGAACTCAAGAATTTCGCTCAAAGCTACACCCTTCCGAGGATCGCAAGGTCTGATTAATTAAGAGTGGGAGAGGCCCGTACCATTACATATCCACAGAAAATGTGCCACCTAGGGCGCATGAGAGATGCACACCTAGCTAAAGAAAAAATATCAAAAATAGAAAGGAACTACCAAGGAGAGACGAAGACCAGAAACAAAACCAGCAAACAAAAACCACTAAAACGAAGCCAACTCTAAAGAAATGAAGAGATGCTCTATTGGGCGTAGGCGTTACCCTCTTGCCAAACTTTTCATAGACCTAAAACTTTATCAGAGAAAGAGATTAAGTTGAAATGGTAACAGATCACTAGTTAAGGTTTAGAAACAATTTATTTGCCACAAAAATTTTAAAGAATTTATGACAAATTCTTCACATTTTTTATAGTTTAGGTTGATCTAGAACTTTTAATATGAACATGTTGTAGCCTGGCTAGTATATTTATGCTAGGCTCACCACTATGAAATGATCTCCATTAGGTCTTTAAGGGAAGTCGAGCATCTCCGGATGAACATCCAAGATTAGTATGCACATCCAGTATCTAATAGAATCACATACTACTATGCCATAAAGCAATATCAAGCATAGTTAATTTCCCACTATTAAGACCTTAGAGGAAAGTGAGTGGAATTTTAGCTCCTCGCAGATGAATCAGTTTTAGTAGCATGCACGAATAGATTCAACATTATAAAATCATAAAAAAAAGGATGAAATAGAAGAACAAAAGATTGAATTTACGTGGGCAAAACCGTTTTGGGTAAAAGATCCTACACCCCAAAACTAGAGAGCATTTGTAGTTTTCAACAACACATGTATAGTTAAAATACATGTGTTGTTGAAAACTATGGAGATTGGCATTTTAGCTCGATAATATAGCATCACAAATGCCATAAAATGAACTCCTCTCACCAGCATTTCCTCTAGAAACACATGTTCGTAGAGCTTTGAGTGCACATAGAAGCAACTTCTAAATACAACACCCAATCATGAATATGCCACATGCAAGGGACACTGGTCAAATATAACTACACCTTTCAAGGAAAACCATTTGATGTAGACACAACACAAAATTAAAAGTTGCATCCATGCACAACTCAACTTGCAATAGGAACTTTCAAACTTGACTCTTGGAAGTGGTTGCCAACTTGCTACCGAATAGGGATGAAGCTATGGTTAACTCAAAAGTGCCTTGACACATATTACCATCTCGTGCTTCTCCAGAATGTTTTCACAAACGTATTTCTGCAAAGGAGTGCCCAAGTGACATTTGGTACTATGGTGGACTTCCGAGTAGAAGGCACAAGCTACAAGTGTCGCATCAAGTGCCTAGTTGACAAGTAGCAGTCTATCGCGACCTCCTCACTATGCATGTGGGATTATCCTATCATACAGGACCCACAAAGTTATAAGGATAACTATTAAACTTAGGAACTCAGGATATAACAATATTATCATCTTATATTATTCAAAAAATAAATGCAAGGACTCAAAGGTTGTGACACCTTAATCCCCCCGGGGCCTTCATTAAGTTCAAACATAGCTGGCCATACAATCCAACAAAAAATTCACTAAACTAGATATATTATTTTATATCATAGACAACTACTTCTAGGTGCCTCAACCTCTATTCGCCAACCATCTTTTACTCTCATCATTGAGTGTCTGTCTATGCATCCCCTATACATAATATTTTCATGCCATAGCTCAAAAGAATATCAATATCAATTTTACACACCTAACAATACATGGATGCCATGATCAATCAAGTATGTAACGTCCTTGATTATTTATATATGTGAAGTAACAAAAACTTCACATTAACTAATTCTACAATTGATTATGCCTCACCTGCTCAACAAGTGGATATCTACATGCCAGACTTCTCCAATAATGACTCTAATACTTTTTATCATGGCATCTCTACAAATCCCAATGCCATATGTGCATATACTAAAAAATAAATGTTACACCATTATTGGATGCTCTGATATGATATGAGGGGAATTATTTTATGATTATTCAATGATCACTTATATAGGCATATTCAAACGACTTTAAATAGGAATATTTGGTTGTTTTAATCAAGGCAACTGGTTAACATCTTAGCACATAACCATTTTCTAACTGACAGGACAATGCAATATAAGTACCTACGCACTTTCATATTCTAACATTTGCCAATAAAATAATAATAAATGTTGTGATTAAGTCAGTTTTTACAATTGTGATATAAATATCCCAAATTTTGAACAAAAAGAATGTCATTAGAATATAAGTAGATATCGAGTAGAATAGAATTACAATAGAGCTGTAATAGATGACTAAAAATTATTAAGTCCATGAGCAAATTTTGGTATAATTTTCAATATGGAAGATTTAAATTAATCTTTTTGTTTGTAATTTAATTATGAATGTTTAAAAATTTAATAAATGTTAGTAACATTTCATATTTGGATGCTTGAATCTATACATGGTAATGGTGGCCTTATGAAAAAGGATATTATTTTACAAGAATTTCATTTGTAAAATTCCTTCAAGGTTTATATTTCAACAATAAAGAGACTACATGATGATGAATCATATTGTTAGAAGTTCAAAGTTGACTAGAACATTTTATAAATCTACAAGTGTCCAAGAAAATTTAGAGTTTGGATTCTCTTTTTCAACCCTTCCATTTTAAATTTTTTTTAATAATCTAATCATTTTAATTTTTTAACTCAGAAATAATTTAAATTTAATTATAATAGATTATTAATCTAAATTCTCTTTGAGATGGCAAAGGTGAATAGCCAAATATTATTTTGAGATGGTATATCAATAAATATATTGAATTAAACAACACTAAAAATTGAATGTTTCTGTACATAAAATTGTTAAGAGTAAAATTAGGTTGATAAATAAAACTTAAAATAGCTATAGAGATAACTAAAAAAATATTTGGATTGCAACAAAAAATATATAATTTTGAGTTGTTTTAGTCCATTAAGGCTTGATTATTTAAATATTGGGGAGATATATATCCCTTTTTAAGAGATGTATAATATATGTTAAACGATTTCAACCATTAACAAGAAGTAATACTTGACTATAGTAGGTATATTTTCAATTAACCTTATCATAGTCATAATAATTATCATCATAAAAACTATACTTATACAAAAAATAACGAATGGAAAAACACATGATTATCCTTTCTAAATTATATGAACAAGATCTTTATTTTTAAACTGAACTTAATTACTTTTTTTCAAGTAAAAATAATCTTTCAACGTTTCTATCAATACACCTGATAGTCCTGAAAATTAGTATGCAAAAATTATGTGTCCCTATCAAAATATTAGTCATTTTGATTTAATGATGCTCTCTGTTCTTGCCCTCATTTTTTAGGGTTTGAGGTTTATGTATATCCGCGTAAGTCTTTTATTCAAAACCCAAAGCTTGTTATATTTCTTCATTACCTTTTTGACTTAAAAGTGAGGGTCATTTTCATCATTGAAGGCACCATGTTTCCTTTCCTAGGCGTTATTTCTTTTGTCGGCCTCAAATGTTTTTCCTAAGTCTGCGTTGTTTTCCTATGCTTGGGCCCCTTTGATATTTTTAGCGGGCATTGATAAATTTTCTTAAGTCCAGTCTTAATATTTTGGACGAAGTCTCTATGATTAATTATCGAGATACTAAAAGTTCCATAAATTTGCATGTGCATCAAGTGGACGGTGATGTTTTAACCAAAGCAGAAAGGTGGTTGAAGGTTAGTGGCAAATGTTAGGTAGTCATTGTGGCC
The DNA here is from genome assembly GCF_030272615.1 of Cryptomeria japonica. NCBI lineage: Eukaryota > Viridiplantae > Streptophyta > Pinopsida > Cupressales > Cupressaceae > Cryptomeria > Cryptomeria japonica. The sequence continues at coordinate 921,702,384 of NC_081407.1, forward strand.
GACACATAAAGAGAGTACATATCTGATGGCCCTCGCAGTCCCGCAAAGGAAGATGCAGGGAAGTTAAGGACCATGGCATCGCGAAATGATGCCATGTGTCCCAAGAAGATCAAATAAGTCTGACAGTGGGACCGCTAAAAGAGTTGAGTTGGAAGGTAATTTGGTGATACTTAGTCAGGCTTTCGATGGACCCACTTGCCACATTAGAAGGTCAATATCAAATTGACCGATGGTGATCATATGATGCGTCAGGTTGGATAGGATCTACAATGTAAAGTCGGAACGCATCTCAAAAGGGTGAATCAGTTTTCTTGCTTATCACTCCCGTGGGAAAATAAAGGAAGAAAGAACTAACCTTGTCGACGTGGGATAAAGGAAGACAAGTCGAGACACCTGGATGCCGACCGATTTTCAAAAGACCCATTCAAAAGGTTGTTTTTTGCGTCGAGTTGCATTAACAAGCAAAACTGACAGTTCCAAGGGAGCCATCTCAGCAAGTTCCATTGCCACCGCAATGAGAAGCTAAGATTTTCAGAGACATAAAGGAATAAGGATGCTTTCTGAGTTGGCAATGGAATGATCAAGGTCATGTCAACAAGATGAGAGGATGCATATTGTCAGAGATTCTCGGTAAGGCAAATCAAGGAACTGTCTATGAGAATAATTCAAAAGATAATGACTCAGTGCCCAAAAAAGGATTCTGAAGCTGAAGTTTTGCAGCCAAGGAACAACAAAATCAGAACAAAATCGTTCACGTAAGGTGAGCCTCATTAGAATCAAAAGCGCTCTTTTAGGCTTGTGACAGGTGTTCCTCTAGCCCGAAGCTTGTTTTCTCACTTGTTTCTATAAAAGGGAATTCAAGGCCATGAGACAGGGTCCATAAATTTTGGTGCAAAATTTTGTTCCAGTTTCTTAGTCATGTATAGTGAGTCTAGGTGAAAGGAGCAAGCTGTAAAAGTCATTTACAGAGAAAATAGAGTGAGTCTAGGGTCATATTGTATGGAGGTTCTTGAAGGAGTTATATGTAAAATGTTTTGTAATAGGAGGCAACAGATTAAGTAAATAAAAACATGTTTCAAACCCATTTCTCCAGTGTGTGAATCTATCATGTTTTTGAATGAGTAGAATCAAGGGTTTTCTCATTCATTGCACTTTTGTGGTATATGTATTTTTGGCTCATTATTTTATCTAAGGGGTCAATTTAATGCCTGGGTGGAATTGAAGAGTGGTAGGGCTTATGCAGGGATTCAGATAAGTAGTTTGGGTTGGGATATGTATATGAGAAACATTGTAAGGCAATATTCTCTTAAGATCTCATGGTATTAGATAAAATTTTGTTATATTTTCATTTTATGTCTTATGAATTCAGCTACCTAATAGATAAAGCATTGGTCACGGCGTGTAACTGTCTTTAATGTCAGATTTGTGCTCAAAACTCACCGACAACTTGCTATTAATTTGATGAATATCCAAATATCTTTTCATTTTTATGCATATTGCTTTAACTTTTGAAAAAATCTAGTACTATGTGCTGCGGTCTACTCTTCTCACATGTATAACTGTTGTTTGCGAATCGTGTCACCCGTAAACACAAGAGTGTGAAATGTTGTTTTTATGGATGATTTCCTAAGTCAAACCCTGGGTTGGAATTAACCTTTGAATGAAATAGATAAATTCAAAAGAAAATCTTTTAAAGTAAAAGGCTGAATGTTATTAAGCTCAAGCTTGATTTAGTTGATAATGGTGATGATGCAATGCTCTTTCAATATATTCACAAGTAATGATGTAATAACATGACATGACAATACATAAAGGAATTAATCATGAAAATGTTTGTTGCATGAAGACTATTGCAATTTGCTTGTCCATAATTCTCATATATTGAAGTATATGGTGAGATGAAATGTTGCTTGATGGATTCTTATGATGTATGCGGAATCTTGTGGATGTTGATTATGAAAATAAATTGAAAGGATGATCCTAAAGAGTGTTGTCAAGGTACTACATAAATCAGGCCAACCTCCAACTATCATATTGAGGTATTTGGATTGGGGATCAACCGATGGGAACCGAGAAATGACATATTTAAAAATTCACCCCTTTGAGATGGACAAGGGTGCCTAACAACCTTAACCACTAGGACAAGGGCGCCTAGCACCCTTGTCCACCCAGATCACCATACGATCATATGATGACAATTTTGTAGTACAAATTCCAAAAATATGCTTGGATAAGAGCTAGGAGAAAACACAATAAGGAAATCAGTCAAAAACAAGTTGCAATTTAGGACACTAGACCAGCCAAGGATAAAAATTCTTAATTCTAGTTGTCTAGTTTTTTAGCAATCTTACTTTTAATGCAAAATGACCTAGATATCTTTTTTGTGCAAGTATTCTAATAGTTTAATCCTTATAATGTTGATATTTAGTAAATCATAGGTCTAATACGCAAGGAATCTAGATATCTTCAAATCATCTAAAATAAAAATAAGACACACCTATAATTGATATTAAAAGAAGAGTTTCAAATAAACTTTTTTTCTCTTCCATCACATAAAAATGTAATCTGCCCCATCAAATTCACTTTCTATTAGGTGGGACTTCCTTCCTTTATTATGTATTACTCACCAATAATGAATAATTCGTGAATTTCTACGTCTTTCTCTCTTGTAAATAATTATCACTCCTAAATAAGTGAAGTGTATCCATCCTTCGAATAATGAGACGAACTTGATATGTAGTTTCGTTACTATTCTTAATTTTTATCTCTCTCAACATGTATGGATGAATATTAGTTTTGATCTTAAAGAATTATTTGTATTTTATAGGAAAGGAATATAAAACGGACATGGGATTAAAAATATTGATAATGCACAATGATTAAAAGCATTAAAATAAACAAATCTCTTAGAAAATAATTAAATTGTATAGTTTAAAATTGTAAGAAATATTGAGTACTGATTCGTCATTAACATGGAAATAAGAAAATGAGTCATTTTCGCTTACTCTATATGTGATCAAGATCATTTGAATCACAATTATGGATCTGAAGTGGGGTAGGAAATGACTAAATTAAGAATTGAGATAATCGATCCCTATGAAACAGTACAAATAGGAACCACCAAGAAAATAAATACATGGACATTTTGGCACTTATTCCCTTGAAATTAGTGTTATGTCATGATACATAGAAATGGAAGTAGCGAATGGTGCGTTACATGAATTTAAAATATTAAATTATGATTAGATAGCTACGATTTGTTAAAGGAAACAAATGTTCTCTTTAAAGGAAAGCCATAAAACCAGTCAAGTTTTCTTTACAAGAGAAAACTACACACGTATGCATTAGTGTCTTGGATATATGCTTCAAATGGAAGGGCTGCTATAGAAGGATATGTGAATTAGGCTAAGTTAAAAATTAACATAAGTCATATGATCTATTTCCTATCTTTCCTCATATAGTTTAGAAAGATAAAGGGAAAAATATAAGGGAAGGAAAGAAAGAACAAAAAGGACTTTGGAAAGAAGAGTGAAAGTAGACTAGGAAGTGTACACGAAAATGAGTTTGCTAATTCAAGAAAACTATGTGTGTAATGACTTACACCTTTAAGCATGAGAAAGATCACTCGCAGTACAATTAATACTTGTCGAATTTGAAATATGAATAACTTTCTAGAGTTTGAGGAAATAAGGCAGGTAAATGATATTATCTAAAAATGAAAAGGACAAAGAGTAGAATAGCAAGATACTTATGTAGGCTATCATTTTTTCTAAATCATATAAATATATTTAAGTACAAAAATATTTGATTACGAAAATTGGCTTAGCAATTAAGGTACACATTATGCAAACTTTTAATTGAAGCTTTTTCGAGATCACATTATCACCAGGTTTGAAGTCCCTTATGAGGTTATAACAAAAAATGTTATGTGCTTCAAGTCTTTGGATTTCACTAATCTCTATCTTGAATATAAAATAGACTTTTATCACTCTCCCCCATATCAAAATTGAGTGTTTAATGAATATTATCAAAAGAATATTTGGAAAGAACGAAAACACTTTTGACTCCAAATTGAGGCAGTACTTTGGGCTGACCAAGTTACACCCAATAAATAAATAAGAAAATGATGATATGAGCTAGTATATGGGATGGATGTGATATTACCTATTAACAAATTATTGTTAAAAAATATACGTGTACAAGAATCATCTATGGAATCGGATGATGTTTCTGCTTATAGGTAAAATCAAATGTTTGAAATAAATATAATTTGAAGGGGAGCTCATTTTATTAATACAAAAAGGCAACAAGTGAAAAATTTGTTTGACAAAAGAGCGAGTACTATAAAAATTAAAATTTGAGATTTCATTCTAAATTGGAGTATTTGATGTCACGACAAAGGAAAGAATTAAAAGTTTGATACCTTACGATTGAGTCCCTAAATAGTTGAGAATTAAAATGGAGAGGATTTCAATTTCATGAAAATCTTAACCATAGAATATAAAGAATTGCTTATACATGGATTGTTTAAAAAATACATCTCCTTTTACTCAACCCTTCTCTTTTGATGCATATTTATATATTCCCTTTATCTATGACTTATGCACCCACAGATATCGTTGACACATGGTGAAGTATGTGTGTATACTTTTCGCATTGGTCAACATCCCAAGAAAGAACTAATCCTTACTATATCTCATTGGAACGTTCATGAAGCACGTTAATGTACATACTATAATTTTCTCCGTGACATGGTAGAGGATATGAAGGTGATGCTTAAAAATATTGTCACTTTTGATAATTTACAAATGAATCAATAAACCATATTGAGTGTTGAGAAGTTTAGGTGGTTAAGTGAGCGTATAGGCATCATGAATCCTAGTAGATAGTTCATAGTTTCATGTTATTTAGCTTTTACTCTAGCAAGCTATACAACAAGTGAGATAATATCATGCACCTTAGAATGTTTTAATGACCCATTCCAATTAAAGGCTAGGTTTTCCGAAAAGGATTTTTTTAAACTAATAGTATATCCACTATGTTTAATGCTAGTTAAATTTCTTTTAATGTGATTTACATGTCAGTGCAAGTTCATGCATGTGTTAATTCCCATAAGAAATTGTTAGAACTATATCTTTCTATCTTATCATTGATCATAAACTAGGGTAGGAAATTTTTTTACCATTTCAACTTGCTCTAAATAAAAACTTTTTAGTTAAAAATGGCTAAATTTAGCACTTCAAAAGACAAACTAAAAAATGACGTAGATTTATGGTATTTGTTACCCACATGTTAAATGAAACAAAAAAGTGGGAAAGACATTTTAGATTATGAAATACAATGTAAATTTTAAAAATTGTAGATTTGTAAATCCCATTGTTATGAAAAACTGTAGAAAGAAGTCATGATCCTGTAGTTCACAAAATTTTTAAAGGAAACAAACATGCCTCATCTATAATCTAGGCCAATCTAATAGAATTTATTCACATAAACAAAAATTAGACTAGATTAAGAGATGATAGTTGGGTATGATAAATTTTGATAGTTGAAACACGTGCTTTTAACAAAAGTAGTTTCAAGTAGATAACTCTTAGCTCTATGGCTAAAGAATGGTTTCCTTTGCAAAGTACAGTAAGATCTAATTGATGTATGTTTCGGAACTAGTGCATCTCCGTCTCTACAATACTTGCGACCTTACATAAGAATTGTACACAGCTTGAGGTAAATTTAATGGCTCTAAGTCAAGTTTACGTTTGCAAATTTGAACATAAACCCTATGCAATGCAAAACTATACTCTTTTGGTTGTCTATATGATGTGTAACAGTTCTCCACTTTCATGATATCTATGGGTTTGTAGAATGCATTGGTGTAATAAACATGGAAGCTGTATCGAAATGCCTAAACATGTGAATAGGGTAAGGAAATATATGTAACGAATAGGTAGGTGGGATAGGAGAAGAGGTCGAACTTTTCTACAAAGATATGCTAATTGTGTCTAGTCAATGTATCAAAGCATTTTCTTAAAGAAAGACCAAAAACTAAGTGAGAAATGACACGAGTATGCAAATTTCCTGCTATTAAGAATTCCATCCCCAAACGTCTAATACTAAAATTTGATTGTAGATAATAAAATGATAATTTATAATTTTGTACCATCGCGCTAGTGTAAGCTTATCATTTAAAAAATACATTCATCTATTTCTCAACTTGAAAATTCTAAAACTAATCTAATTATTGCTTATTTGTTTACCTTTATTTTCTTTTTCAGAAGCAACCTCCCAAATGTCCTCAACCACTTGGAATAATGCGTTAATGCCAAGTGGCAGTCCCAGGTGTTTGCATCAAAATCTATCATTGCGTTAAGAAGTCTAGAAGAAGTGTTGGCAATAAATAGTCGTTGCTCTCTCGCAGCATTCAAACTAATCTATCAATATCAACGTTGCAAACACGGCTCGAGATAAAAATTACCTGCAAGTCTTCCACCGTACGCGGCAACTAGAACATGATGCTGTGTCCAAGTAGATCATCTATATCTGTAATTTGGCTATAAAATCTATATGTGTAGAGGTTGTGGTGAGATGAAGTTCAAATTTTGATTCGAGTTGCAGGTCAAACGGGTAAAATAGTTTCGTGTGGTCGATGCAGGATAATGAAGTGGACTGTATGTTCGACGCTCAAAGTATATATATCTATTTTTAATCTTAAGCGAAAATAGATAGACATTATCCTTGTAGAACCGTGAGCAAGCTAAAAGAGACGCATCAGCGTTATCCAACAAATGAAATTGAATGTAGTCGTGTTGTTACGATAAGGGGGCATCAAACAAATTCAAATTAAGGTTGAGGAGTTTACATTTTCCTTATCATTTGGTGGCAAAGTCTATTTCGAAATGGTTTCTAGGACAGGGTCCCGCAATGACCGATTCAATTGCAAACTATAAATACCCAACCGTGTCTTGTGATTTTCATTAACGAGTATTGCATCTACTAAATCACAAGTATTGCATTTTACAGCCAAAATCGTAGCCTTTGTTGGTTTCATATTTAGCTTTTGAAAGAAGTCAGTTTGTTGGAATTGCAGGCAAGCGGTTCAAGAACATCATGGCGGCCAGAGGTATGTATATAGAGCAATTATTGTTAAAAATGTTATTGAAAGAGCAGTGGCGTATGTTTTTATTGTGATTGTGATTTTTTAATGAACCGTTGGATTTGAATGCCCTGCAGTTGGAGTGTGTTATGGAATGTTAGGGAATCTGCCCAGCCCGCGCGAGGTCGTAGAGTTGTTAAAGCGCCACAACATCGGAAAAGTGAGGATTTTCGAGGCACATCACGAAGCTCTGAGAGCCCTGGAAAACACAGGCATAGAAGTAATAGTGGGAGTGAGGAACGAGGAGCTTGAGAAGATAGCAGGCAACCAGGCGGCAGCCAACGGGTGGGTGAAGGACAACGTTGGCGCCTTCTACCCGGCGGCCAACATCAAATACATTTCAGTGGGAAACGAGGTGTTGCATTACGGAAACGAGAAATATGTCTCATATCTCGTCCCTGCAATGCGAAACATTCAGACCGCAGTCCGCAACGCCAATCTGCACAAGGATATAAGGGTGTCCACCACCCACGCCTCATCTGTGCTGGGGAATTCTTATCCGCCTTCGCAGGGAGAGTTCCGCAACGATCTCAAGAGCACACTCCGCCCCCTGCTGAACTTGTTGGCTGAGAACGGGTCTCCATTCATGGCGAATGTGTACCCTTATTTCAGCTATGCCGGCAACAAGGCCCACATATCCCTAGACTATGCGCTCTTCAAGCCCTCTGCCCCGGTGGTCCACGACGAAGGTCGTGAATACAGGAACTTGTTCGATGCCATGGTGGACGCTCTCATTGCCGCGTGTGAGAGAGCGGGACATCCAGACCTACCACTGCTCGTTACAGAGAGTGGGTGGCCCTCTGCGGGAGATGATCATGATCATGAGGCCCGGGCGGCCACCGTGGACAACGCCAGGGTCTACAATAACAACCTCATCAGGCACGTCTCCTCCAACCAGGGAACGCCCAGGAGACCTGGAAAGCCCATCCACACCTACGTTTTCTCCTTGTTCAACGAGAATTTGAAGCCCGGACCAGAGATCGAGCGCCATTTCGGCCTCTTCTATCCCAATAAAAATCCAGTTTACCCCGTCAACTTCACTCCCTACTAGGTGTGACGGTATGGACGTCCTTTCCTATCACTCACCAATAAAACACAAGGCCCGGCTTTCTACGCCTTTCTCTGTTGTAAAAAATTACCACTCCTAAATAAGTTAAGTGTATCGCTCTTTCCCTCATATAATCCATCCTTTGAATAATGAGTCCAACTTGACGTAGACTCACTTTACTTTTCTCAGTATTTATCTCTCCCAACATGCATCGCTGGCTTCATTTAAACAATTGTTTGTATTTTAATGGAAAGAAATGAAAAACAACAACGTTCGATAAGATATATGGATTAAAAGCATTAAATAATTAAATGTTTTAGGAAATAATAAAAACCTATAATAAAAAGTCTATAATCTATAATAGAGTGTGTGAATGCTCATATTTGCAATTTAGTATAATACAATTGGGATAACATATTTTTTTACTTTATAGCATGCATCTTTATTTTTAAATATGTGCTATAGATGATGTTATTGTTACCATAACACCCTGCTTAAATTCCATTGTACTATATATTTATGCCTGTGTAAGAACCAGTCACCACCATTCAATAAATTAATCAAGCATTTATTTTATAATCTAGTACCAAATCCTAGTACACAACCAAACGATGGAATAACCAATGATAAAGGAGTGTTATGTTCACAATGGTGACAATGTGATCGTGTAAAAGATCTATGGAGTCCACTGTGCATGAAAGGCAATAGAATTTTGAGCATGCACTTGTGACAAATGTAATAATTGCATTACGTTCTTCCCATTCCCAACCATGTATGGAAATCTAGAGGTGAACATTTGTGTATGCAAGGACGCCTAGAATAAAGGTTGAAGGTGTTTTTGTTTCCCTTACAACCTTGCCAAGACTTTGTTGAAATTGCATTAGAAGAATAGATTAGAATGAAACTTATAACTATCATCATCGCAATTATGAAGCAATGAGCCATTTCCTATATCTATAGGAGTTTGGCGAGTTCAGAACTATGGAGTCATTATGGGGAAATATTATTGTCTAGTGATAGGGTTCCTGTTGGCAAGGATATGCATTTAAATATAGCGAGCCATACACCTATGAGATTTGTGATAATCTCTATGCCATTTCTTGAAGACGAAGCGTATTTTATCAGAGGTTACATTTGGAAGGAATCTCATAATCTTAATATGTGTGTGAATGATTGAAGAATGACTGGTGCAATGTATGAAATAAAAGATTACCTGGTTGCATAGAAGGTAAATGTTACTGTCGAATTGAACAATGGTGAAGGATATTAATCCAATCACAGGAATCTTTCGAGGAAATATGATCTTCTTTCTTTCTTCTTTTCTTTTCTTCTCTGCTTTCTTTTCTCTTTTACCCTTTTTTTGAAGGTAACATGACTTGAATTTATTTGATACTAAAGAGCATTATGATTCATTAGAGATTTATATGAGATACTCATAAGAAGAAGAATTTTTTTCATGACAAGGATTGTATTTGTTTGCATTTTTTTTATGGAGATTCCATTAAACAAGTGTCTTGGATTCAATTTCCATACGTGGAGAATAAAAATTCAAATGCAACTAATGAATACAATTTTATAAGGATAGCAAGCAGAAAAGAAAAATCATCAATAGATGTAATAAGTTATTAGATTGGAATAGTAGAGATGATAAAGCCATGGATATCATTGGCCTTTCTCTTTCAAACTCTAGATTTCACGATATAGAATTAAAAAAATCACCAACAAAATTTGGGACAATCCAAATAAATCGTTTGGGGCAAAATCACTCAATGCTCTTTTTTTCCTAAAACTTCAATTATTCAGTTTCAGAATGGAAGATGGAATCACAATTTCAAATAACATAAGTGGTTTTAGGTCTCTCATTAGGCAACTAGTAGAAGTCAAGGAGGCAACAGATAATGGTGATGGTAAAGCTATCTTGTTAAATAGTTTTCCTTCAAAGTACAATAGTTAATGTTATTCCTGTAGTTAGTCAAATGACTTCACAAACCTTAAGAGATATGATTCCAACCCTTTTAGCTTAATAAAAGAGAACAAAATATGATTCTCAATAGGATAATGCACTATATTCATGAAGAAACAGTAAAAGGTCTAGTCCTAACAAAGAGAGAATTAAATATTTTGATTGTAACAAAAATGGTCACACAACTCAGTTATGTAGAACTCAAAACAATGATGTAATTAAAGGAAAAATCGAGGTAAAATGAAGGTAAATTAGTATATGCTGAGGATGAAGATTCAATTGATGATGAATATTTTATCAATGATTCTTCTCTGGGTTGAATTAATAGACCTGTACTTTGAGCCTTCACATTTCAAGGCACGTGGCAGTGCCGCATGGAAGAATTTTCATCATCTCAAGATAGATTTTCACCTTAAAATGCTATTTTGCATGCAAAGATTTTTTTGTTTGTTTTCTTTCCTCTTTTTATGCTAATTGTTTTGAAGAAAATACACGTATTGTGAAGGTTGATTTTTCTAGACAGGTAAGGGATTTGGTGTTGAGTACAATCTAGATTGTTGTCTACTAAGTTTATGAGGATGCAAAAAATAGTTGTACCCTTCTAATGGTCATCAAACAACTTGATGGAACTCTCTCACGACTTAAAACTGATTATTGTCGAATAATTCAAAAATATATGATTCAAGAGTTTGGGACAGAGAACTCAAGAATTTCGCTCAAAGCTACACCCTTCCGAGGATCGCAAGGTCTGATTAATTAAGAGTGGGAGAGGCCCGTACCATTACATATCCAAAGAAAATGTGCCACCTAGGGCGCATGAGAGATGCACACCTAGCTAAAGAAAAAATATCAAAAATAGAAAGGAACTACCAAGGAGAGACGAAGACCAGAAACAAAACCAGCAAACAAAAACCACTAAAACGAAGCCAACTCTAAAGAAATGAAGAGATGCTCTATTGGGCGTAGGCGTTACCCTCTTGCCAAACTTTTCATAGACCTAAAACTTTATCAGAGAAAGAGATTAAGTTGAAATGGTAACAGATCACTAGTCAAGGTGTAGAAACAATTTATTTGCCACAAAAATTTTAAAGAATTTATGACAAATTCTTCACATTTTTTATAGTTTAGGTTGATCTAGAACTTTTAATATGAACATGTTGTAGCCTGGCTAGTATATTTATGCTAGGCTCACCACTATGAAATGATCTCCATTAGGTCTTTAAGGGAAGTCGAGCATCTCCGGATGAACATCCAAGATTAGTATGCACATCCAGTATCTAATAGAATCACATACTACTATGCCATAAAGCAATATCAAGCATAGTTAATTTCCCACTATTAAGACCTTAGAGGAAAGTGAGTGGAATTTTAGCTCCTCGCAGATGAATCAGTTTTAGTAGCATGCACGAATAGATTCAACATTATAAAATCATAAAAAAAAGGATGAAATAGAAGAACAAAAGATTGAATTTACGTGGGCAAAACCGTTTTGGGTAAAAGATCCTACACCCCAAAACTAGAGAGCATTTGTAGTTTTCAACAACACATGTATAGTTAAAATACATGTGTTGTTGAAAACTATGGAGATTGGCATTTTAGCTCGATAATATAGCATCACAAATGCCATAAAATGAACTCCTCTCACCAGCATTTCCTCTAGAAACACATGTTCGTAGAGCTTTGAGTGCACATAGAAGCAACTTCTAAATACAACACCCAATCATGAATATGCCACATGCAAGGGACACTGGTCAAATATAACTACACCTTTCAAGGAAAACCATTTGATGTAGACACAACACAAAATTAAAAGTTGCATCCATGCACAACTCAACTTGCAATAGGAACTTTCAAACTTGACTCTTGGAAGTGGTTGCCAACTTGCTACCGAATAGGGATGAAGCTATGGTTAACTCAAAAGTGCCTTGACACATATTACCATCTCGTGCTTCTCCAGAATGTTTTCACAAACGTATTTCTGCAAAGGAGTGCCCAAGTGACATTTGGTACTATGGTGGACTTCCGAGTAGAAGGCACAAGCTACAAGTGTCGCATCAAGTGCCTAGTTGACAAGTAGCAGTCTATCGCGACCTCCTCACTATGCATGTGGGATTATCCTATCATACAGGACCCACAAAGTTATAAGGATAACTATTAAACTTAGGAACTCAGGATATAACAATATTATCATCTTATATTATTCAAAAAATAAATGCAAGGACTCAAAGGTTGTGACACCTTAATCCCCCCGGGGCCTTCATTAAGTTCAAACATAGCTGGCCATACAATCCAACAAAAAATTCACTAAACTAGATATATTATTTTATATCATAGACAACTACTTCTAGGTGCCTCAACCTCTATTCGCCAACCATCTTTTACTCTCATCATTGAGTGTCTGTCTATGCATCCCCTATACATAATATTTTCATGCCATAGCTCAAAAGAATATCAATATCAATTTTACACACCTAACAATACATGGATGGCATGATCAATCAAGTATGTAACGTCCTTGATTATTTATATATGTGAAGTAACAAAAACTTCACATTAACTAATTCTACAATTGATTATGCCTCACCTGCTCAACAAGTGGATATCTACATGCCAGACTTCTCCAATAATGACTCTAATACTTTTTATCATGGCATCTCTACAAATCCCAGTGCCATATGTGCATATACTAAAAAATAAATGTTACACCATTATTGGATGCTCTGATATGATATGAGGGGAATTATTTTATGATTATTCAATGATCACTTATATAGGCATATTCAAACGACTTTAAATAGGAATATTTGGTTGTTTTAATCAAGGCAACTGGTTAACATCTTAGCACATAACCATTTTCTAACTGACAGGACAATGCAATATAAGTACCTACGCACTTTCATATTCTAACATTTGCCAATAAAATAATAATAAATGTTGTGATTAAGTCAGTTTTTACAATTGTGATATAAATATCCCAAATTTTGAACAAAAAGAATGTCATTAGAATATAAGTAGATATCGAGTAGAATAGAATTACAATAGAGCTGTAATAGATGACTAAAAATTATTAAGTCCATGAGCAAATTTTGGTATAATTTTCAATATGGAAGATTTAAATTAATCTTTTTGTTTGTAATTTAATTATGAATGTTTAAAAATTTAATAAATGTTAGTAACATTTCATATTTGGATGCTTGAATCTATACATGGTAATGGTGGCCTTATGAAAAAGGATATTATTTTACAAGAATTTCATTTGTAAAATTCCTTCAAGGTTTATATTTCAACAATAAAGAGACTACATGATGATGAATCATATTGTTAGAAGTTCAAAGTTGACTAGAACATTTTATAAATCTACAAGTGTCCAAGAAAATTTAGAGTTTGGATTCTCTTTTTCAACCCTTCCATTTTAAATTTTTTTTAATAATCTAATCATTTTAATTTTTTAACTCAGAAATAATTTAAATTTAATTATAATAGATTATTAATCTAAATTCTCTTTGAGATGGCAAAGGTGAATAGCCAAATATTATTTTGAGATGGTATATCAATAAATATATTGAATTAAACAACACTAAAAATTGAATGTTTCTGTACATAAAATTGTTAAGAGTAAAATTAGGTTGATAAATAAAACTTAAAATAGCTATAGAGATAACTAAAAAAATATTTGGATTGCAACAAAAAATATATAATTTTGAGTTGTTTTAGTCCATTAAGGCTTGATTATTTAAATATTGGGGAGATATATATCCCTTTTTAAGAGATGTATAATATATGTTAAACGATTTCAACCATTAACAAGAAGTAATACTTGACTATAGTAGGTATATTTTCAATTAACCTTATCATAGTCATAATAATTATCATCATAAAAACTATACTTATACAAAAAATAACGAATGGAAAAACACATGATTATCCTTTCTAAATTATATGAACAAGATCTTTATTTTTAAACTGAACTTAATTACTTTTTTTCAAGTAAAAATAATCTTTCAACGTTTCTATCAATACACCTGATAGTCCTGAAAATTAGTATGCAAAAATTATGTGTCCCTATCAAAATATTAGTCATTTTGATTTAATGATGCTCTCTGTTCTTGCCCTCATTTTTTAGGGTTTGAGGTTTATGTATATCCGCGTAAGTCTTTTATTCAAAACCCAAAGCTTGTTATATTTCTTCATTACCTTTTTGACTTAAAAGTGAGGGTCATTTTCATCATTGAAGGCACCATGTTTCCTTTCCTAGGCGTTATTTCTTTTGTCGGCCTCAAATGTTTTTCCTAAGTCTGCGTTGTTTTCCTATGCTTGGGCCCCTTTGATATTTTTAGCGGGCATTGATAAATTTTCTTAAGTCCAGTCTTAATATTTTGGACGAAGTCTCTATGATTAATTATCGAGATACTAAAAGTTCCATAAATTTGCATGTGCATCAAGTGGACGGTGATGTTTTAACCAAAGCAGAAAGGTGGTTGAAGGTTAGTGGCAAATGTTAGGTAGTCATTGTGGCCGACACATAAAGAGAGTACATATCTGATGGCCCTCGCAGTCCCGCAAAGGAAGATGCAGGGAAGTTAAGGACCATGGCATCGCGAAATGATGCCATGTGTCCCAAGAAGATCAAATAAGTCTGACAGTGGGACCGCTAAAAGAGTTGAGTTGGAAGGTAATTTGGTGATACTTAGTCAGGCTTTCGATGGACCCACTTGCCACATTAGAAGGTCAATATCAAATTGACCGATGGTGATCATATGATGCGTCAGGTTGGATAGGATCTACAATGTAAAGTCGGAACGCATCTCAAAAGGGTGAATCAGTTTTCTTGCTTATCACTCCCGTGGGAAAATAAAGGAAGAAAGAACTAACCTTGTCGACGTGGGATAAAGGAAGACAAGTCGAGACACCTGGATGCCGACCGATTTTCAAAAGACCCATTCAAAAGGTTGTTTTTTGCGTCGAGTTGCATTAACAAGCAAAACTGACAGTTCCAAGGGAGCCATCTCAGCAAGTTCCATTGCCACCGCAATGAGAAGCTAAGATTTTCAGAGACATAAAGGAATAAGGATGCTTTCTGAGTTGGCAATGGAATGATCAAGGTCATGTCAACAAGATGAGAGGATGCATATTGTCAGAGATTCTCGGTAAGGCAAATCAAGGAACTGTCTATGAGAATAATTCAAAAGATAATGACTCAGTGCCCAAAAAAGGATTCTGAAGCTGAAGTTTTGCAGCCAAGGAACAACAAAATCAGAACAAAATCGTTCACGTAAGGTGAGCCTCATTAGAATCAAAAGCGCTCTTTTAGGCTTGTGACAGGTGTTCCTCTAGCCCGAAGCTTGTTTTCTCACTTGTTTCTATAAAAGGGAATTCAAGGCCATGAGACAGGGTCCATAAATTTTGGTGCAAAATTTTGTTCCAGTTTCTTAGTCATGTATAGTGAGTCTAGGTGAAAGGAGCAAGCTGTAAAAGTCATTTACAGAGAAAATAGAGTGAGTCTAGGGTCATATTGTATGGAGGTTCTTGAAGGAGTTATATGTAAAATGTTTTGTAATAGGAGGCAACAGATTAAGTAAATAAAAACATGTTTCAAACCCATTTCTCCAGTGTGTGAATCTATCATGTTTTTGAATGAGTAGAATCAAGGGTTTTCTCATTCATTGCACTTTTGTGGTATATGTATTTTTGGCTCATTATTTTATCTAAGGGGTCAATTTAATGCCTGGGTGGAATTGAAGAGTGGTAGGGCTTATGCAGGGATTCAGATAAGTAGTTTGGGTTGGGATATGTATATGAGAAACATTGTAAGGCAATATTCTCTTAAGATCTCATGGTATTAGATAAAATTTTGTTATATTTTCATTTTATGTCTTATGAATTCAGCTACCTAATAGATAAAGCATTGGTCACGGCGTGTAACTGTCTTTAATGTCAGATTTGTGCTCAAAACTCACCGACAACTTGCTATTAATTTGATGAATATCCAAATATCTTTTCATTTTTATGCATATTGCTTTAACTTTTGAAAAAATCTAGTACTATGTGCTGCGGTCTACTCTTCTCACATGTATAACTGTTGTTTGCGAATCGTGTCACCCGTAAACACAAGAGTGTGAAATGTTGTTTTTATGGATGATTTCCTAAGTCAAACCCTGGGTTGGAATTAACCTTTGAATGAAATAGATAAATTCAAAAGAAAATCTTTTAAAGTAAAAGGCTGAATGTTATTAAGCTCAAGCTTGATTTAGTTGATAATGGTGATGATGCAATGCTCTTTCAATATATTCACAAGTAATGATGTAATAACATGACATGACAATACATAAAGGAATTAATCATGAAAATGTTTGTTGCATGAAGACTATTGCAATTTGCTTGTCCATAATTCTCATATATTGAAGTATATGGTGAGATGAAATGTTGCTTGATGGATTCTTATGATGTATGCGGAATCTTGTGGATGTTGATTATGAAAATAAATTGAAAGGATGATCCTAAAGAGTGTTGTCAAGGTACTACATAAATCAGGCCAACCTCCAACTATCATATTGAGGTATTTGGATTGGGGATCAACCGATGGGAACCGAGAAATGACATATTTAAAAATTCACCCCTTTGAGATGGACAAGGGTGCCTAACAACCTTAACCACTAGGACAAGGGCGCCTAGCACCCTTGTCCACCCAGATCACCATACGATCATATGATGACAATTTTGTAGTACAAATTCCAAAAATATGCTTGGATAAGAGCTAGGAGAAAACACAATAAGGAAATCAGTCAAAAACAAGTTGCAATTTAGGACACTACACCAGCCAAGGATAAAAATTCTTAATTCTAGTTGTCTAGTTTTTTAGCAATCTTACTTTTAATGCAAAATGACCTAGATATCTTTTTTGTGCAAGTATTCTAATAGTTTAATCCTTATAATGTTGATATTTAGTAAATCATAGGTCTAATACGCAAGGAATCTAGATATCTTCAAATCATCTAAAATAAAAATAAGACACACCTATAATTGATATTAAAAGAAGAGTTTCAAATAAACTTTTTTTCTCTTCCATCACATAAAAATGTAATCTGCCCCATCAAATTCACTTTCTATTAGGTGGGACTTCCTTCCTTTATTATGTATTACTCACCAATAATGAATAATTCGTGAATTTCTACGTCTTTCTCTCTTGTAAATAATTATCACTCCTAAATAAGTGAAGTGTATCCATCCTTCGAATAATGAGACGAACTTGATATGTAGTTTCGTTACTATTCTTAATTTTTATCTCTCTCAACATGTATGGATGAATATTAGTTTTGATCTTAAAGAATTATTTGTATTTTATAGGAAAGGAATATAAAACGGACATGGGATTAAAAATATTGATAATGCACAATGATTAAAAGCATTAAAATAAACAAATCTCTTAGAAAATAATTAAATTGTATAGTTTAAAATTGTAAGAAATATTGAGTACTGATTCGTCATTAACATGGAAATAAGAAAATGAGTCATTTTCGCTTACTCTATATGTGATCAAGATCATTTGAATCACAATTATGGATCTGAAGTGGGGTAGGAAATGACTAAATTAAGAATTGAGATAATCGATCCCTATGAAACAGTACAAATAGGAACCACCAAGAAAATAAATACATGGACATTTTGGCACTTATTCCCTTGAAATTAGTGTTATGTCATGATACATAGAAATGGAAGTAGCGAATGGTGCGTTACATGAATTTAAAATATTAAATTATGATTAGATAGCTACGATTTGTTAAAGGAAACAAATGTTCTCTTTAAAGGAAAGCCATAAAACCAGTCAAGTTTTCTTTACAAGAGAAAACTACACACGTATGCATTAGTGTCTTGGATATATGCTTCAAATGGAAGGGCTGCTATAGAAGGATATGTGAATTAGGCTAAGTTAAAAACTAACATAAGTCATATGATCTATTTCCTATCTTTCCTCATATAGTTTAGAAAGATAAAGGGAAAAATATAAGGGAAGGAAAGAAAGAACAAAAAGGACTTTGGAAAGAAGAGTGAAAGTAGACTAGGAAGTGTACACGAAAATGAGTTTGCTAATTCAAGAAAACTATGTGTGTAATGACTTACACCTTTAAGCATGAGAAAGATCACTCGCAGTACAATTAATACTTGTCGAATTTGAAATATGAATAACTTTCTAGAGTTTGAGGAAATAAGGCAGGTAAATGATATTATCTAAAAATGAAAAGGACAAAGAGTAGAATAGCAAGATACTTATGTAGGCTATCATTTTTTCTAAATCATATAAATATATTTAAGTACAAAAATATTTGATTACGAAAATTGGCTTAGCAATTAAGGTACACATTATGCAAACTTTTAATTGAAGCTTTTTCGAGATCACATTATCACCAGGTTTGAAGTCCCTTATGAGGTTATAACAAAAAATGTTATGTGCTTCAAGTCTTTGGATTTCACTAATCTCTATCTTGAATATAAAATAGACTTTTATCACTCTCCCCCATATCAAAATTGAGTGTTTAATGAATATTATCAAAAGAATATTTGGAAAGAACGAAAACACTTTTGACTCCAAATTGAGGCAGTACTTTGGGCTGACCAAGTTACACCCAATAAATAAATAAGAAAATGATGATATGAGCTAGTATATGGGATGGATGTGATATTACCTATTAACAAATTATTGTTAAAAAATATACGTGTACAAGAATCATCTATGGAATCGGATGATGTTTCTGCTTATAGGTAAAATCAAATGTTTGAAATAAATATAATTTGAAGGGGAGCTCATTTTATTAATACAAAAAGGCAACAAGTGAAAAATTTGTTTGACAAAAGAGCGAGTACTATAAAAATTAAAATTTGAGATTTCATTCTAAATTGGAGTATTTGATGTCACGACAAAGGAAAGAATTAAAAGTTTGATACCTTACGATTGAGTCCCTAAATAGTTGAGAATTAAAATGGAGAGGATTTCAATTTCATGAAAATCTTAACCATAGAATATAAAGAATTGCTTATACATGGATTGTTTAAAAAATACATCTCCTTTTACTCAACCCTTCTCTTTTGATGCATATTTATATATTCCCTTTATCTATGACTTATGCACCCACAGATATCGTTGACACATGGTGAAGTATGTGTGTATACTTTTCGCATTGGTCAACATCCCAAGAAAGAACTAATCCTTACTATATCTCATTGGAACGTTCATGAAGCACGTTAATGTACATACTATAATTTTCTCCGTGACATGGTAGAGGATATGAAGGTGATGCTTAAAAATATTGTCACTTTTGATAATTTACAAATGAATCAATAAACCATATTGAGTGTTGAGAAGTTTAGGTGGTTAAGTGAGCGTATAGGCATCATGAATCCTAGTAGATAGTTCATAGTTTCATGTTATTTAGCTTTTACTCTAGCAAGCTATACAACAAGTGAGATAATATCATGCACCTTAGAATGTTTTAATGACCCATTCCAATTAAAGGCTAGGTTTTCCGAAAAGGATTTTTTTAAACTAATAGTATATCCACTATGTTTAATGCTAGTTAAATTTCTTTTAATGTGATTTACATGTCAGTGCAAGTTCATGCATGTGTTAATTCCCATAAGAAATTGTTAGAACTATATCTTTCTATCTTATCATTGATCATAAACTAGGGTAGGAAATTTTTTTACCATTTCAACTTGCTCTAAATAAAAACTTTTTAGTTAAAAATGGCTAAATTTAGCACTTCAAAAGACAAACTAAAAAATGACGTAGATTTATGGTATTTGTTACCCACATGTTAAATGAAACAAAAAAGTGGGAAAGACATTTTAGATTATGAAATACAATGTAAATTTTAAAAATTGTAGATTTGTAAATCCCATTGTTATGAAAAACTGTAGAAAGAAGTCATGATCCTGTAGTTCACAAAATTTTTAAAGGAAACAAACATGCCTCATCTATAATCTAGGCCAATCTAATAGAATTTATTCACATAAACAAAAATTAGACTAGATTAAGAGATGATAGTTGGGTATGATAAATTTTGATAGTTGAAACACGTGCTTTTAACAAAAGTAGTTTCAAGTAGATAACTCTTAGCTCTATGGCTAAAGAATGGTTTCCTTTGCAAAGTACAGTAAGATCTAATTGATGTATGTTTCGGAACTAGTGCATCTCCGTCTCTACAATACTTGCGACCTTACATAAGAATTGTACACAGCTTGAGGTAAATTTAATGGCTCTAAGTCAAGTTTACGTTTGCAAATTTGAACATAAACCCTATGCAATGCAAAACTATACTCTTTTGGTTGTCTATATGATGTGTAACACTTCTCCACTTTCATGATATCTATGGGTTTGTAGAATGCATTGGTGTAATAAACATGGAAGCTGTATCGAAATGCCTAAACATGTGAATAGGGTAAGGAAATATATGTAACGAATAGGTAGGTGGGATAGGAGAAGAGGTCGAACTTTTCTACAAAGATATGCTAATTGTGTCTAGTCAATGTATCAAAGCATTTTCTTAAAGAAAGACCAAAAACTAAGTGAGAAATGACACGAGTATGCAAATTTCCTGCTATTAAGAATTCCATCCCCAAACGTCTAATACTAAAATTTGATTGTAGATAATAAAATGATAATTTATAATTTTGTACCATCGCGCTAGTGTAAGCTTATCATTTAAAAAATACATTCATCTATTTCTCAACTTGAAAATTCTAAAACTAATCTAATTATTGCTTATTTGTTTACCTTTATTTTCTTTTTCAGAAGCAACCTCCCAAATGTCCTCAACCACTTGGAATAATGCGTTAATGCCAAGTGGCAGTCCCAGGTGTTTGCATCAAAATCTATCATTGCGTTAAGAAGTCTAGAAGAAGTGTTGGCAATAAATAGTCGTTGCTCTCTCGCAGCATTCAAACTAATCTATCAATATCAACGTTGCAAACACGGCTCGAGATAAAAATTACCTGCAAGTCTTCCACCGTACGCGGCAACTAGAACATGATGCTGTGTCCAAGTAGATCATCTATATCTGTAATTTGGCTATAAAATCTATATGTGTAGAGGTTGTGGTGAGATGAAGTTCAAATTTTGATTCGAGTTGCAGGTCAAACGGGTAAAATAGTTTCGTGTGGTCGATGCAGGATAATGAAGTGGACTGTATGTTCGACGCTCAAAGTATATATATCTATTTTTAATCTTAAGCGAAAATAGATAGACATTATCCTTGTAGAACCGTGAGCAAGCTAAAAGAGACGCATCAGCGTTATCCAACAAATGAAATTGAATGTAGTCGTGTTGTTACGATAAGGGGGCATCAAACAAATTCAAATTAAGGTTGAGGAGTTTACATTTTCCTTATCATTTGGTGGCAAAGTCTATTTCGAAATGGTTTCTAGGACAGGGTCCCGCAATGACCGATTCAATTGCAAACTATAAATACCCAACCGTGTCTTGTGATTTTCATTAACGAGTATTGCATCTACTAAATCACAAGTATTGCATTTTACAGCCAAAATCGTAGCCTTTGTTGGTTTCATATTTAGCTTTTGAAAGAAGTCAGTTTGTTGGAATTGCAGGCAAGCGGTTCAAGAACATCATGGCGGCCAGAGGTATGTATATAGAGCAATTATTGTTAAAAATGTTATTGAAAGAGCAGTGGCGTATGTTTTTATTGTGATTGTGATTTTTTAATGAACCGTTGGATTTGAATGCCCTGCAGTTGGAGTGTGTTATGGAATGTTAGGGAATCTGCCCAGCCCGCGCGAGGTCGTAGAGTTGTTAAAGCGCCACAACATCGGAAAAGTGAGGATTTTCGAGGCACATCACGAAGCTCTGAGAGCCCTGGAAAACACAGGCATAGAAGTAATAGTGGGAGTGAGGAACGAGGAGCTTGAGAAGATAGCAGGCAACCAGGCGGCAGCCAACGGGTGGGTGAAGGACAACGTTGGCGCCTTCTACCCGGCGGCCAACATCAAATACATTTCAGTGGGAAACGAGGTGTTGCATTACGGAAACGAGAAATATGTCTCATATCTCGTCCCTGCAATGCGAAACATTCAGACCGCAGTCCGCAACGCCAATCTGCACAAGGATATAAGGGTGTCCACCACCCACGCCTCATCTGTGCTGGGGAATTCTTATCCGCCTTCGCAGGGAGAGTTCCGCAACGATCTCAAGAGCACACTCCGCCCCCTGCTGAACTTGTTGGCTGAGAACGGGTCTCCATTCATGGCGAATGTGTACCCTTATTTCAGCTATGCCGGCAACAAGGCCCACATATCCCTAGACTATGCGCTCTTCAAGCCCTCTGCCCCGGTGGTCCACGACGAAGGTCGTGAATACAGGAACTTGTTCGATGCCATGGTGGACGCTCTCATTGCCGCGTGTGAGAGAGCGGGACATCCAGACCTACCACTGCTCGTTACAGAGAGTGGGTGGCCCTCTGCGGGAGATGATCATGATCATGAGGCCCGGGCGGCCACCGTGGACAACGCCAGGGTCTACAATAACAACCTCATCAGGCACGTCTCCTCCAACCAGGGAACGCCCAGGAGACCTGGAAAGCCCATCCACACCTACGTTTTCTCCTTGTTCAACGAGAATTTGAAGCCCGGACCAGAGATCGAGCGCCATTTCGGCCTCTTCTATCCCAATAAAAATCCAGTTTACCCCGTCAACTTCACTCCCTACTAGGTGTGACGGTATGGACGTCCTTTCCTATCACTCACCAATAAAACACAAGGCCCGGCTTTCTACGCCTTTCTCTGTTGTAAAAAATTACCACTCCTAAATAAGTTAAGTGTATCGCTCTTTCCCTCATATAATCCATCCTTTGAATAATGAGTCCAACTTGACGTAGACTCACTTTACTTTTCTCAGTATTTATCTCTCCCAACATGCATCGCTGGCTTCATTTAAACAATTGTTTGTATTTTAATGGAAAGAAATGAAAAACAACAACGTTCGATAAGATATATGGATTAAAAGCATTAAATAATTAAATGTTTTAGGAAATAATAAAAACCTATAATAAAAAGTCTATAATCTATAATAGAGTGTGTGAATGCTCATATTTGCAATTTAGTATAATACAATTGGGATAACATATTTTTTTACTTTATAGCATGCATCTTTATTTTTAAATATGTGCTATAGATGATGTTATTGTTACCATAACACCCTGCTTAAATTCCATTGTACTATATATTTATGCCTGTGTAAGAACCAGTCACCACCATTCAATAAATTAATCAAGCATTTATTTTATAATCTAGTACCAAATCCTAGTACACAACCAAACGATGGAATAACCAATGATAAAGGAGTGTTATGTTCACAATGGTGACAATGTGATCGTGTAAAAGATCTATGGAGTCCACTGTGCATGAAAGGCAATAGAATTTTGAGCATGCACTTGTGACAAATGTAATAATTGCATTACGTTCTTCCCATTCCCAACCATGTATGGAAATCTAGAGGTGAACATTTGTGTATGCAAGGACGCCTAGAATAAAGGTTGAAGGTGTTTTTGTTTCCCTTACAACCTTGCCAAGACTTTGTTGAAATTGCATTAGAAGAATAGATTAGAATGAAACTTATAACTATCATCATCGCAATTATGAAGCAATGAGCCATTTCCTATATCTATAGGAGTTTGGCGAGTTCAGAACTATGGAGTCATTATGGGGAAATATTATTGTCTAGTGATAGGGTTCCTGTTGGCAAGGATATGCATTTAAATATAGCGAGCCATACACCTATGAGATTTGTGATAATCTCTATGCCATTTCTTGAAGACGAAGCGTATTTTATCAGAGGTTACATTTGGAAGGAATCTCATAATCTTAATATGTGTGTGAATGATTGAAGAATGACTGGTGCAATGTATGAAATAAAAGATTACCTGGTTGCATAGAAGGTAAATGTTACTGTCGAATTGAACAATGGTGAAGGATATTAATCCAATCACAGGAATCTTTCGAGGAAATATGATCTTCTTTCTTTCTTCTTTTCTTTTCTTCTCTGCTTTCTTTTCTCTTTTACCCTTTTTTTGAAGGTAACATGACTTGAATTTATTTGATACTAAAGAGCATTATGATTCATTAGAGATTTATATGAGATACTCATAAGAAGAAGAATTTTTTTCATGACAAGGATTGTATTTGTTTGCATTTTTTTTATGGAGATTCCATTAAACAAGTGTCTTGGATTCAATTTCCATACGTGGAGAATAAAAATTCAAATGCAACTAATGAATACAATTTTATAAGGATAGCAAGCAGAAAAGAAAAATCATCAATAGATGTAATAAGTTATTAGATTGGAATAGTAGAGATGATAAAGCCATGGATATCATTGGCCTTTCTCTTTCAAACTCTAGATTTCACGATATAGAATTAAAAAAATCACCAACAAAATTTGGGACAATCCAAATAAATCGTTTGGGGCAAAATCACTCAATGCTCTTTTTTTCCTAAAACTTCAATTATTCAGTTTCAGAATGGAAGATGGAATCACAATTTCAAATAACATAAGTGGTTTTAGGTCTCTCATTAGGCAACTAGTAGAAGTCAAGGAGGCAACAGATAATGGTGATGGTAAAGCTATCTTGTTAAATAGTTTTCCTTCAAAGTACAATAGTTAATGTTATTCCTGTAGTTAGTCAAATGACTTCACAAACCTTAAGAGATATGATTCCAACCCTTTTAGCTTAATAAAAGAGAACAAAATATGATTCTCAATAGGATAATGCACTATATTCATGAAGAAACAGTAAAAGGTCTAGTCCTAACAAAGAGAGAATTAAATATTTTGATTGTAACAAAAATGGTCACACAACTCAGTTATGTAGAACTCAAAACAATGATGTAATTAAAGGAAAAATCGAGGTAAAATGAAGGTAAATTAGTATATGCTGAGGATGAAGATTCAATTGATGATGAATATTTTATCAATGATTCTTCTCTGGGTTGAATTAATAGACCTGTACTTTGAGCCTTCACATTTCAAGGCACGTGGCAGTGCCGCATGGAAGAATTTTCATCATCTCAAGATAGATTTTCACCTTAAAATGATATTTTGCATGCAAAGATTTTTTTGTTTGTTTTCTTTCCTCTTTTTATGCTAATTGTTTTGAAGAAAATACACGTATTGTGAAGGTTGATTTTTCTAGACAGGTAAGGGATTTGGTGTTGAGTACAATCTAGATTGTTGTCTACTAAGTTTATGAGGATGCAAAAAATAGTTGTACCCTTCTAATGGTCATCAAACAACTTGATGGAACTCTCTCACGACTTAAAACTGATTATTGTCGAATAATTCAAAAATATATGATTCAAGAGTTTGGGACAGAGAACTCAAGAATTTCGCTCAAAGCTACACCCTTCCGAGGATCGCAAGGTCTGATTAATTAAGAGTGGGAGAGGCCCGTACCATTACATATCCAAAGAAAAAGTGCCACCTAGGGCGCATGAGAGATGCACACCTAGCTAAAGAAAAAATATCAAAAATAGAAAGGAACTACCAAGGAGAGACGAAGACCAGAAACAAAACCAGCAAACAAAAACCACTAAAACGAAGCCAACTCTAAAGAAATGAAGAGATGCTCTATTGGGCGTAGGCGTTACCCTCTTGCCAAACTTTTCATAGACCTAAAACTTTATCAGAGAAAGAGATTAAGTTGAAATGGTAACAGATCACTAGTCAAGGTGTAGAAACAATTTATTTGCCACAAAAATTTTAAAGAATTTATGACAAATTCTTCACATTTTTTATAGTTTAGGTTGATCTAGAACTTTTAATATGAACATGTTGTAGCCTGGCTAGTATATTTATGCTAGGCTCACCACTATGAAATGATCTCCATTAGGTCTTTAAGGGAAGTCGAGCATCTCCGGATGAACATCCAAGATTAGTATGCACATCCAGTATCTAATAGAATCACATACTACTATGCCATAAAGCAATATCAAGCATAGTTAATTTCCCACTATTAAGACCTTAGAGGAAAGTGAGTGGAATTTTAGCTCCTCGCAGATGAATCAGTTTTAGTAGCATGCACGAATAGATTCAACATTATAAAATCATAAAAAAAAGGATGAAATAGAAGAACAAAAGATTGAATTTACGTGGGCAAAACCGTTTTGGGTAAAAGATCCTACACCCCAAAACTAGAGAGCATTTGTAGTTTTCAACAACACATGTATAGTTAAAATACATGTGTTGTTGAAAACTATGGAGATTGGCATTTTAGCTCGATAATATAGCATCACAAATGCCATAAAATGAACTCCTCTCACCAGCATTTCCTCTAGAAACACATGTTCGTAGAGCTTTGAGTGCACATAGAAGCAACTTCTAAATACAACACCCAATCATGAATATGCCACATGCAAGGGACACTGGTCAAATATAACTACACCTTTCAAGGAAAACCATTTGATGTAGACACAACACAAAATTAAAAGTTGCATCCATGCACAACTCAACTTGCAATAGGAACTTTCAAACTTGACTCTTGGAAGTGGTTGCCAACTTGCTACCGAATAGGGATGAAGCTATGGTTAACTCAAAAGTGCCTTGACACATATTACCATCTCGTGCTTCTCCAGAATGTTTTCACAAACGTATTTCTGCAAAGGAGTGCCCAAGTGACATTTGGTACTATGGTGGACTTCCGAGTAGAAGGCACAAGCTACAAGTGTCGCATCAAGTGCCTAGTTGACAAGTAGCAGTCTATCGCGACCTCCTCACTATGCATGTGGGATTATCCTATCATACAGGACCCACAAAGTTATAAGGATAACTATTAAACTTAGGAACTCAGGATATAACAATATTATCATCTTATATTATTCAAAAAATAAATGCAAGGACTCAAAGGTTGTGACACCTTAATCCCCCCGGGGCCTTCATTAAGTTCAAACATAGCTGGCCATACAATCCAACAAAAAATTCACTAAACTAGATATATTATTTTATATCATAGACAACTACTTCTAGGTGCCTCAACCTCTATTCGCCAACCATCTTTTACTCTCATCATTGAGTGTCTGTCTATGCATCCCCTATACATAATATTTTCATGCCATAGCTCAAAAGAATATCAATATCAATTTTACACACCTAACAATACATGGATGCCATGATCAATCAAGTATGTAACGTCCTTGATTATTTATATATGTGAAGTAACAAAAACTTCACATTAACTAATTCTACAATTGATTATGCCTCACCTGCTCAACAAGTGGATATCTACATGCCAGACTTCTCCAATAATGACTCTAATACTTTTTATCATGGCATCTCTACAAATCCCAATGCCATATGTGCATATACTAAAAAATAAATGTTACACCATTATTGGATGCTCTGATATGATATGAGGGGAATTATTTTATGATTATTCAATGATCACTTATATAGGCATATTCAAACGACTTTAAATAGGAATATTTGGTTGTTTTAATCAAGGCAACTGGTTAACATCTTAGCACATAACCATTTTCTAACTGACAGGACAATGCAATATAAGTACCTACGCACTTTCATATTCTAACATTTGCCAATAAAATAATAATAAATGTTGTGATTAAGTCAGTTTTTACAATTGTGATATAAATATCCCAAATTTTGAACAAAAAGAATGTCATTAGAATATAAGTAGATATCGAGTAGAATAGAATTACAATAGAGCTGTAATAGATGACTAAAAATTATTAAGTCCATGAGCAAATTTTGGTATAATTTTCAATATGGAAGATTTAAATTAATCTTTTTGTTTGTAATTTAATTATGAATGTTTAAAAATTTAATAAATGTTAGTAACATTTCATATTTGGATGCTTGAATCTATACATGGTAATGGTGGCCTTATGAAAAAGGATATTATTTTACAAGAATTTCATTTGTAAAATTCCTTCAAGGTTTATATTTCAACAATAAAGAGACTACATGATGATGAATCATATTGTTAGAAGTTCAAAGTTGACTAGAACATTTTATAAATCTACAAGTGTCCAAGAAAATTTAGAGTTTGGATTCTCTTTTTCAACCCTTCCATTTTAAATTTTTTTTAATAATCTAATCATTTTAATTTTTTAACTCAGAAATAATTTAAATTTAATTATAATAGATTATTAATCTAAATTCTCTTTGAGATGGCAAAGGTGAATAGCCAAATATTATTTTGAGATGGTATATCAATAAATATATTGAATTAAACAACACTAAAAATTGAATGTTAAACAAGTTTTCTGTACATAAAATTGTTAAGAGTAAAATTAGGTTGATAAATAAAACTTAAAATAGCTATAGAGATAACTAAAAAAATATTTGGATTGCAACAAAAAATAGATAATTTTGAGTTGTTTTAGTCCATTAAGGCTTGATTATTTAAATATTGGGGAGATATATATCCCTTTTTAAGAGATGTATAATATATGTTAAACGATTTCAACCATTAACAAGAAGTAATACTTGACTATAGTAGGTATATTTTCAATTAACCTTATCATAGTCATAATAATTATCATCATAAAAACTATACTTATACAAAAAATAACGAATGGAAAAACACATGATTATCCTTTCTAAATTATATGAACAAGATCTTTATTTTTAAACTGAACTTAATTACTTTTTTTCAAGTAAAAATAATCTTTCAACGTTTCTATCAATACACCTGATAGTCCTGAAAATTAGTATGCAAAAATTATGTGTCCCTGTCAAAATATTAGTCATTTTGATTTAATGATGCTCTCTGTTCTTGCCCTCATTGTTTAGGGTTTGAGGTTTATGTATATCCGCGTAAGTCTTTTATTCAAAACCCAAAGCTTGTTATATTTCTTCATTACCTTTTTGACTTAAAAGTGAGGGTCATTTTCATCATTGAAGGCACCATGTTTCCTTTCCTAGGCGTTATTTCTTTTGTCGGCCTCAAATGTTTTTCCTAAGTCTGCGTTGTTTTCCTATGCTTGGGCCCCTTTGATATTTTTAGCGGGCATTGATAAATTTTCTTAAGTCCAGTCTTAATATTTTGGACGAAGTCTCTATGATTAATTATCGAGATACTAAAAGTTCCATAAATTTGCATGTGCATCAAGTGGACGGTGATGTTTTAACCAAAGCAGAAAGGTGGTTGAAGGTTAGTGGCAAATGTTAGGTAGTCATTGTGGCTGACACATAAAGGGAGTACATATCTGATGGCCCTCGCAGTCCCACAAAGGAAGATGCAGGGAAGTTAAGGACCATGGCATCGCGAAATGATGCCATGTGTCCCAAGAAGATCAAATAAGTCTGACAGTGGGACCGCTAAAAGAGTTGAGTTGGAAGGTAATTTGGTGATACTTAGTCAGGCTTTCGATGGACCCACTTGCCACATTAGAAGGTCAATATCAAATTGACCGATGGTGATCATATGATGCGTCAGGTTGGATAGGATCTACAATGTAAAGTCGGAACGCATCTCAAAAGGGTGAATCAGTTTTCTTGCTTATCACTCCCGTGGGAAAATAAAGGAAGAAAGAACTAACCTTGTCGACGTGGGATAAAGGAAGACAAGTCGAGACACCTGGATGCCGACCGATTTTCAAAAGACCCATTCAAAAGGTTGTTTTTTGCGTCGAGTTGCATTAACAAGCAAAACTGACAGTTCCAAGGGAGCCATCTCAGCAAGTTCCATTGCCACCGCAATGAGAAGCTAAGATTTTCAGAGACATAAAGGAATAAGGATGCTTTCTGAGTTGGCAATGGAATGATCAAGGTCATGTCAACAAGATGAGAGGATGCATATTGTCAGAGATTCTCGGTAAGGCAAATCAAGGAACTGTCTATGAGAATAATTCAAAAGATAATGACTCAGTGCCCAAAAAAGGATTCTGAAGCTGAAGTTTTGCAGCCAAGGAACAACAAAATCAGAACAAAATCGTTCACATAAGGTGAGCCTCATTAGAATCAAAAGCGCTCTTTTAGGCTTGTGACAGCTGTTCCTCTAGCCCGAAGCTTGTTTTCTCACTTGTTTCTATAAAAGGGAATTCAAGGCCATGAGACAGGGTCCATAAATTTTGGTGCAAAATTTTGTTCCAGTTTCTTAGTCATGTATAGTGAGTCTAGGTGAAAGGAGCAAGCTGTAAAAGTCATTTACAGAGAAAATAGAGTGAGTCTAGGGTCATATTGTATGGAGGTTCTTGAAGGAGTTATATGTAAAATGTTTTGTAATAGGAGGCAACAGATTAAGTAAATAAAAACATGTTTCAAACCCATTTCTCCAGTGTGTGAATCTATCATGTTTTTGAATGAGTAGAATCAAGGGTTTTCTCATTCATTGCACTTTTGTGGTATATGTATTTTTGGCTCATTATTTTATCTAAGGGGTCAATTTAATGCCTGGGTGGAATTGAAGAGTGGTAGGGCTTATGCAGGGATTCAGATAAGTAGTTTGGGTTGGGATATGTATATGAGAAACATTGTAAGGCAATATTCTCTTACGATCTCATGGTATTAGATAAAATTTTGTTATATTTTCATTTTATGTCTTATGAATTCAGCTACCTAATGGATAAAGCATTGGTCACGGCGTGTAACTGTCTTTAATGTCAGTTTTGTGCGCAAAACTCACCGACAACTTGCTATTAATTTGATGAATATCAAAATATCTTTTCATTTTTATGCATATTGCTTTAACTTTTGAAAAAATCTAGTACTATGTGCTGCGGTCTACTCTTCTCACATGTATAACTGTTGTTTGCGAATCGTGTCACCCGTAAACACAAGAGTGTGAAATGTTGTTTTTATGGATGATTTCCTAAGTCAAACCCTGGGTTGGAATTAACCTTTGAATGAAATAGATAAATTCAAAAGAAAATCTTTTAAAGTAAAAGGCTGAATGTTATTAAGCTCAAGCTTGATTTAGTTGATAATGGTGATGATGCAATGCTCTTTCAATATATTCACAAGTAATGATGTAATAACATGACATGACAATACATAAAGGAATTAATCATGAAAATGTTTGTTGCATGAAGACTATTGCAATTTGCTTGTCCATAATTCTCATATATTGAAGTATATGGTGAGATGAAATGTTGCTTGATGGATTCTTATGATGTATGCGGAATCTTGTGGATGTTGATTATGAAAATAAATTGAAAGGATGATCCTAAAGAGTGTTGTCAAGGTACTACATAAATCAGGCCAACCTCCAACTATCATATTGAGGTATTTGGATTGGGGATCAACCGATGGGAACCGAGAAATGACATATTTAAAAATTCACCCCTTTGAGATGGACAAGGGTGCCTAACAACCTTAACCACTAGGACAAGGGCGCCTAGCACCCTTGTCCACCCAGATCACCATACGATCATATGATGACAATTTTGTAGTACAAATTCCAAAAATATGCTTGGATAAGAGCTAGGAGAAAACACAATAAGGAAATCAGTCAAAAACAAGTTGCAATTTAGGACACTACACCAGCCAAGGATAAAAATTCTTAATTCTAGTTGTCTAGTTTTTTAGCAATCTTACTTTTAATGCAAAATGACCTAGATATCTTTTTTGTGCAAGTATTCTAATAGTTTAATCCTTATAATGTTGATATTTAGTAAATCATAGGTCTAATACGCAAGGAATCTAGATATCTTCAAATCATCTAAAATAAAAATAAGACACACCTATAATTGATATTAAAAGAAGAGTTTCAAATAAACTTTTTTTCTCTTCCATCACATAAAAATGTAATCTGCCCCATCAAATTCACTTTCTATTAGGTGGGACTTCCTTCCTTTATTATGTATTACTCACCAATAATGAATAATTCGTGAATTTCTACGTCTTTCTCTCTTGTAAATAGTTATCACTCCTAAATAAGTGAAGTGTATCCATCCTTCGAATAATGAGACGAACTTGATATGTAGTTTCGTTACTATTCTTAATTTTTATCTCTCTCAACATGTATGGATGAATATTAGTTTTGATCTTAAAGAATTATTTGTATTTTATAGGAAAGGAATATAAAACGGACATGGGATTAAAAATATTGATAATGCACAATGATTAAAAGCATTAAAATAAACAAATCTCTTAGAAAATAATTCAATTGTATAGTTTAAAATTGTAAGAAATATTGAGTACTGATTCGTCATTAACATGGAAATAAGAAAATGAGTCATTTTCGCTTACTCTATATGTGATCAAGATCATTTGAATCACAATTATGGATCTGAAGTGGGGTAGGAAATGACTAAATTAAGAATTGAGATAATCGATCCCTATGAAACAGTACAAATAGGAACCCCCAAGAAAATAAATACATGGACATTTTGGCACTTATTCCCTTGAAATTAGTGTTATGTCATGATACATAGAAATGGAAGTAGCGAATGGTGCATTACATGAATTTAAAATATTAAATTATGATTAGATAGCTACGATTTGTTAAAGGAAACAAATGTTCTCTTTAAAGGAAAGCCATAAAACCAGTCAAGTTTTCTTTACAAGAGAAAACTACACACGTATGCATTAGTGTCTTGGATATATGCTTCAAATGGAAGGGCTGCTATAGAAGGATATGTGAATTAGGCTAAGTTAAAAACTAACATAAGTCATATGATCTATTTCCTATCTTTCCTCATATAGTTTAGAAAGATAAAGGGAAAAATATAAGGGAAGGAAAGAAAGAACAAAAAGGACTTTGGAAAGAAGAGTGAAAGTAGACTAGGAAGTGTACACGAAAATGAGTTTGCTAATTCAAGAAAACTATGTGTGTAATGACTTACACCTTTAAGCATGAGAAAGATCACTCGCAGTACAATTAATACTTGTCGAATTTGAAATATGAATAACTTTCTAGAGTTTGAGGAAATAAGGCAGGTAAATGATATTATCTAAAAATGAAAAGGACAAAGAGTAGAATAGCAAGATACTTATGTAGGCTATCATTTTTTCTAAATCATATAAATATATTTAAGTACAAAAATATTTGATTACGAAAATTGGCTTAGCAATTAAGGTACACATTATGCAAACTTTTAATTGAAGCTTTTTCGAGATCACATTATCACCAGGTTTGAAGTCCCTTATGAGGTTATAACAAAAAATGTTATGTGCTTCAAGTCTTTGGATTTCACTAATCTCTATCTTGAATATAAAATAGACTTTTATCACTCTCCCCCATATCAAAATTGAGTGTTTAATGAATATTATCAAAAGAATATTTGGAAAGAACGAAAACACTTTTGACTCCAAATTGAGGCAGTACTTTGGGCTGACCAAGTTACACCCAATAAATAAATAAGAAAATGATGATATGAGCTAGTATATGGGATGGATGTGATATTACCTATTAACAAATTATTGTTAAAAAATATACGTGTACAAGAATCATCTATGGAATCGGATGATGTTTCTGCTTATAGGTAAAATCAAATGTTTGAAATAAATATAATTTGAAGGGGAGCTCATTTTATTAATACAAAAAGGCAACAAGTGAAAAATTTGTTTGACAAAAGAGCGAGTACTATAAAAATTAAAATTTGAGATTTCATTCTAAATTGGAGTATTTGATGTCACGACAAAGGAAAGAATTAAAAGTTTGATACCTTACGATTGAGTCCCTAAATAGTTGAGAATTAAAATGGAGAGGATTTCAATTTCATGAAAATCTTAACCATAGAATATAAAGAATTGCTTATACATGGATTGTTTAAAAAATACATCTCCTTTTACTCAACCCTTCTCTTTTGATGCATATTTATATATTCCCTTTATCTATGACTTATGCACCCACAGATATCGTTGACACATGGTGAAGTATGTGTGTATACTTTTCGCATTGGTCAACATCCCAAGAAAGAACTAATCCTTACTATATCTCATTGGAACGTTCATGAAGCACGTTAATGTACATACTATAATTTTCTCCGTGACATGGTAGAGGATATGAAGGTGATGCTTAAAAATATTGTCACTTTTGATAATTTACAAATGAATCAATAAACCATATTGAGTGTTGAGAAGTTTAGGTGGTTAAGTGAGCGTATAGGCATCATGAATCCTAGTAGATAGTTCATAGTTTCATGTTATTTAGCTTTTACTCTAGCAAGCTATACAACAAGTGAGATAATATCATGCACCTTAGAATGTTTTAATGACCCATTCCAATTAAAGGCTAGGTTTTCCGAAAAGGATTTTTTTAAACTAATAGTATATCCACTATGTTTAATGCTAGTTAAATTTCTTTTAATGTGATTTACATGTCAGTGCAAGTTCATGCATGTGTTAATTCCCATAAGAAATTGTTAGAACTATATCTTTCTATCTTATCATTGATCATAAACTAGGGTAGGAAATTTTTTTACCATTTCAACTTGCTCTAAATAAAAACTTTTTAGTTAAAAATGGCTAAATTTAGCACTTCAAAAGACAAACTAAAAAATGACGTAGATTTATGGTATTTGTTACCCACATGTTAAATGAAACAAAAAAGTGGGAAAGACATTTTAGATTATGAAATACAATGTAAATTTTAAAAATTGTAGATTTGTAAATCCCATTGTTATGAAAAACTGTAGAAAGAAGTCATGATCCTGTAGTTCACAAAATTTTTAAAGGAAACAAACATGCCTCATCTATAATCTAGGCCAATCTAATAGAATTTATTCACATAAACAAAAATTAGACTAGATTAAGAGATGATAGTTGGGTATGATAAATTTTGATAGTTGAAACACGTGCTTTTAACAAAAGTAGTTTCAAGTAGATAACTCTTAGCTCTATGGCTAAAGAATGGTTTCCTTTGCAAAGTACAGTAAGATCTAATTGATGTATGTTTCGGAACTAGTGCATCTCCGTCTCTACAATACTTGAGACCTTACATAAGAATTGTACACAGCTTGAGGTAAATTTAATGGCTCTAAGTCAAGTTTACGTTTGCGAATTTGAACATAAACCCTATGCAATGCAAAACTATACTCTTTTGGTTGTCTATATGATGTGTAACAGTTCTCCACTTTCATGATATCTATGGGTTTGTAGAATGCATTGGTGTAATAAACATGGAAGCTGTATCGAAATGCCTAAACATGTGAATAGGGTAAGGAAATATATGTAACGAATAGGTAGGTGGGATAGGAGAAGAGGTCGAACTTTTCTACAAAGATATGCTAATTGTGTCTAGTCAATGTATCAAAGCATTTTCTTAAAGAAAGACCAAAAACTAAGTGAGAAATGACACGAGTATGCAAATTTCCTGCTATTAAGAATTCCATCCCCAAACGTCTAATACTAAAATTTGATTGTAGATAATAAAATGATAATTTATAATTTTGTACCATCGCGCTAGTGTAAGCTTATCATTTAAAAAATACATTCATCTATTTCTCAACTTGAAAATTCTAAAACTAATCTAATTATTGCTTATTTGTTTACCTTTATTTTCTTTTTCAGAAGCAACCTCCCAAATGTCCTCAACCACTTGGAATAATGCGTTAATGCCAAGTGGCAGTCCCAGGTGTTTGCATCAAAATCTATCATTGCGTTAAGAAGTCTAGAAGAAGTGTTGGCAATAAATAGTCGTTGCTCTCTCGCAGCATTCAAACTAATCTATCAATATCAACGTTGCAAACACGGCTCGAGATAAAAATTACCTGCAAGTCTTCCACCGTACGCGGCAACTAGAACATGATGCTGTGTCCAAGTAGATCATCTATATCTGTAATTTGGCTATAAAATCTATATGTGTAGAGGTTGTGGTGAGATGAAGTTCAAATTTTGATTCGAGTTGCAGGTCAAACGGGTAAAATAGTTTCGTGTGGTCGATGCAGGATAATGAAGTGGACTGTATGTTCGACGCTCAAAGTATATATATCTATTTTTAATCTTAAGCGAAAATAGATAGACATTATCCTTGTAGAACCGTGAGCAAGCTAAAAGAGACGCATCAGCGTTATCCAACAAATGAAATTGAATGTAGTCGTGTTGTTACGATAAGGGGGCATCAAACAAATTCAAATTAAGGTTGAGGAGTTTACATTTTCCTTATCATTTGGTGGCAAAGTCTATTTCGAAATGGTTTCTAGGACAGGGTCCCGCAATGACCGATTCAATTGCAAACTATAAATACCCAACCGTGTCTTGTGATTTTCATTAACGAGTATTGCATCTACTAAATCACAAGTATTGCATTTTACAGCCAAAATCGTAGCCTTTGTTGGTTTCATATTTAGCTTTTGAAAGAAGTCAGTTTGTTGGAATTGCAGGCAAGCGGTTCAAGAACATCATGGCGGCCAGAGGTATGTATATAGAGCAATTATTGTTAAAAATGTTATTGAAAGAGCAGTGGCGTATGTTTTTATTGTGATTGTGATTTTTTAATGAACCGTTGGATTTGAATGCCCTGCAGTTGGAGTGTGTTATGGAATGTTAGGGAATCTGCCCAGCCCGCGCGAGGTCGTAGAGTTGTTAAAGCGCCACAACATCGGAAAAGTGAGGATTTTCGAGGCACATCACGAAGCTCTGAGAGCCCTGGAAAACACAGGCATAGAAGTAATAGTGGGAGTGAGGAACGAGGAGCTTGAGAAGATAGCAGGCAACCAGGCGGCAGCCAACGGGTGGGTGAAGGACAACGTTGGCGCCTTCTACCCGGCGGCCAACATCAAATACATTTCAGTGGGAAACGAGGTGTTGCATTACGGAAACGAGAAATATGTCTCATATCTCGTCCCTGCAATGCGAAACATTCAGACCGCAGTCCGCAACGCCAATCTGCACAAGGATATAAGGGTGTCCACCACCCACGCCTCATCTGTGCTGGGGAATTCTTATCCGCCTTCGCAGGGAGAGTTCCGCAACGATCTCAAGAGCACACTCCGCCCCCTGCTGAACTTGTTGGCTGAGAACGGGTCTCCATTCATGGCGAATGTGTACCCTTATTTCAGCTATGCCGGCAACAAGGCCCACATATCCCTAGACTATGCGCTCTTCAAGCCCTCTGCCCCGGTGGTCCACGACGAAGGTCGTGAATACAGGAACTTGTTCGATGCCATGGTGGACGCTCTCATTGCCGCGTGTGAGAGAGCGGGACATCCAGACCTACCACTGCTCGTTACAGAGAGTGGGTGGCCCTCTGCGGGAGATGATCATGATCATGAGGCCCGGGCGGCCACCGTGGACAACGCCAGGGTCTACAATAACAACCTCATCAGGCACGTCTCCTCCAACCAGGGAACGCCCAGGAGACCTGGAAAGCCCATCCACACCTACGTTTTCTCCTTGTTCAACGAGAATTTGAAGCCCGGACCAGAGATCGAGCGCCATTTCGGCCTCTTCTATCCCAATAAAAATCCAGTTTACCCCGTCAACTTCACTCCCTACTAGGTGTGACGGTATGGACGTCCTTTCCTATCACTCACCAATAAAACACAAGGCCCGGCTTTCTACGCCTTTCTCTGTTGTAAAAAATTACCACTCCTAAATAAGTTAAGTGTATCGCTCTTTCCCTCATATAATCCATCCTTTGAATAATGAGTCCAACTTGACGTAGACTCACTTTACTTTTCTCAGTATTTATCTCTCCCAACATGCATCGCTGGCTTCATTTAAACAATTGTTTGTATTTTAATGGAAAGAAATGAAAAACAACAACGTTCGATAAGATATATGGATTAAAAGCATTAAATAATTAAATGTTTTAGGAAATAATAAAAACCTATAATAAAAAGTCTATAATCTATAATAGAGTGTGTGAATGCTCATATTTGCAATTTAGTATAATACAATTGGGATAACATATTTTTTTACTTTATAGCATGCATCTTTATTTTTAAATATGTGCTATAGATGATGTTATTGTTACCATAACACCCTGCTTAAATTCCATTGTACTATATATTTATGCCTGTGTAAAAACCAGTCACCACCATTCAATAAATTAATCAAGCATTTATTTTATAATCTAGTACCAAATCCTAGTACACAACCAAACGATGGAATAACCAATGATAAAGGAGTGTTATGTTCACAATGGTGACAATGTGATCGTGTAAAAGATCTATGGAGTCCACTGTGCATGAAAGGCAATAGAATTTTGAGCATGCACTTGTGACAAATGTAATAATTGCATTACGTTCTTCCCATTCCCAACCATGTATGGAAATCTAGAGGTGAACATTTGTGTATGCAAGGACGCCTAGAATAAAGGTTGAAGGTGTTTTTGTTTCCCTTACAACCTTGCCAAGACTTTGTTGAAATTGCATTAGAAGAATAGATTAGAATGAAACTTATAACTATCATCATCGCAATTATGAAGCAATGAGCCATTTCCTATATCTATAGGAGTTTGGCGAGTTCAGAACTATGGAGTCATTATGGGGAAATATTATTGTCTAGTGATAGGGTTCCTGTTGGCAAGGATATGCATTTAAATATAGCGAGCCATACACCTATGAGATTTGTGATAATCTCTATGCCATTTCTTGAAGACGAAGCGTATTTTATCAGAGGTTACATTTGGAAGGAATCTCATAATCTTAATATGTGTGTGAATGATTGAAGAATGACTGGTGCAATGTATGAAATAAAAGATTACCTGGTTGCATAGAAGGTAAATGTTACTGTCGAATTGAACAATGGTGAAGGATATTAATCCAATCACAGGAATCTTTCGAGGAAATATGATCTTCTTTCTTTCTTCTTTTCTTTTCTTCTCTGCT
Source organism: Cryptomeria japonica (assembly GCF_030272615.1). Lineage (NCBI taxonomy): Eukaryota > Viridiplantae > Streptophyta > Pinopsida > Cupressales > Cupressaceae > Cryptomeria > Cryptomeria japonica. The sequence continues at coordinate 921,741,276 of NC_081407.1, forward strand.
TTCTTTTCTCTTTTACCCTTATTTTGAAGGTAACATGACTTGAATTTATTTGATACTAAAGAGCATTATGATTCATTAGAGATTTATATGAGATACTCATAAGAAGAAGAATTTTTTTCATGACAAGGATTGTATTTGTTTGCATTTTTTTTATGGAGATTCCATTAAACAAGTGTCTTGGATTCAATTTCCATAGGTGGAGAATAAAAATTCAAATGCAACTAATGAATACAATTTTATAAGGATAGCAAGCAGAAAAGAAAAATCATCAATAGATGTAATAAGTTATTAGATTGGAATAGTAGAGATGATAAAGCCATGGATATCATTGGCCTTTCTCTTTCAAACTCTAGATTTCACGATATAGAATTAAAAAAATCACCAACAAAATTTGGGACAATCCAAATAAATCGTTTGGGGCAAAATCACTCAATGCTCTTTTTTTCCTAAAACTTCAATTATTCAGTTTCAGAATGGAAGATGGAATCACAATTTCAAATAACATAAGTGGTTTTAGGTCTCTCATTAGGCAACTAGTAGAAGTCAAGGAGGCAACAGATAATGGTGATGGTAAAGCTATCTTGTTAAATAGTTTTCCTTCAAAGTACAATAGTTAATGTTATTCCTGTAGTTAGTCAAATGACTTCACAAACCTTAAGAGATATGATTCCAACCCTTTTAGCTTAATAAAAGAGAACAAAATATGATTCTCAATAGGATAATGCACTATATTCATGAAGAAACAGTAAAAGGTCTAGTCCTAACAAAGAGAGAATTAAATATCTTGATTGTAAACAAAATGGTCACACAACTCAGTTATGTAGAACTCAAAACAATGATGTAATTAAAGGAAAAATCGAGGTAAAATGAAGTTAAATTAGTATATGCTGAGGATGAAGATTCAATTGATGATGAATATTTTATCAATGATTCTTCTCTGGGTTGAATTAATAGACCTGTACTTTGAGCCTTCACATTTCAAGGCACGTGGCAGTGCCGCATGGAAGAATTTTCATCATCTCAAGATAGATTTTCACCTTAAAATGATATTTTGCATGCAAAGATTTTTTTGTTTGTTTTCTTTCCTCTTTTTATGCTAATTGTTTTGAAGAAAATACACGTATTGTGAAGGTTGATTTTTCTAGACAGGTAAGGGATTTGGTGTTGAGTACAATCTAGATTGTTGTCTACTAAGTTTATGAGGATGCAAAAAATAGTTGTACCCTTCTAATGGTCATCAAACAACTTGATGGAACTCTCTCACGACTTAAAACTGATTATTGTCGAATAATTCAAAAATATATGATTCAAGAGTTTGGGACAGAGAACTCAAGAATTTCGCTCAAAGCTACACCCTTCCGAGGATCGCAAGGTCTGATTAATTAAGAGTGGGAGAGGCCCGTACCATTACATATCCACAGAAAATGTGCCACCTAGGGCGCATGAGAGATGCACACCTAGCTAAAGAAAAAATATCAAAAATAGAAAGGAACTACCAAGGAGAGACGAAGACCAGAAACAAAACCAACAAACAAAAACCACTAAAACGAAGCCAACTCTAAAGAAATGAAGAGATGCTCTATTGGGCGTAGGCGTTACCCTCTTGCCAAACTTTTCATAGACCTAAAACTTTATCAGAGAAAGAGATTAAGTTGAAATGGTAACAGATCACTAGTCAAGGTGTAGAAACAATTTATTTGCCACAAAAATTTTAAAGAATTTATGACAAATTCTTCACATTTTTTATAGTTTAGGTTGATCTAGAACTTTTAATATGAACATGTTGTAGCCTGGCTAGTATATTTATGCTAGGCTCACCACTATGAAATGATCTCCATTAGGTCTTTAAGGGAAGTCGAGCATCTCCGGATGAACATCCAAGATTAGTATGCACATCCAGTATCTAATAGAATCACATACTACTATGCCATAAAGCAATATCAAGCATAGTTAATTTCCCACTATTAAGACCTTAGAGGAAAGTGAGTGGAATTTTAGCTCCTCGCAGATGAATCAGTTTTAGTAGCATGCACGAATAGATTCAACATTATAAAATCATAAAAAAAAGGATGAAATAGAAGAACAAAAGATTGAATTTACGTGGGCAAAACCGTTTTGGGTAAAAGATCCTACACCCCAAAACTAGAGAGCATTTGTAGTTTTCAACAACACATGTATAGTTAAAATACATGTGTTGTTGAAAACTATGGAGATTGGCATTTTAGCTCGATAATATAGCATCACAAATGCCATAAAATGAACTCCTCTCACCAGCATTTCCTCTAGAAACACATGTTCGTAGAGCTTTGAGTGCACATAGAAGCAACTTCTAAATACAACACCCAATCATGAATATGCCACATGCAAGGGACACTGGTCAAATATAACTACACCTTTCAAGGAAAACCATTTGATGTAGACACAACACAAAATTAAAAGTTGCATCCATGCACAACTCAACTTGCAATAGGAACTTTCAAACTTGACTCTTGGAAGTGGTTGCCAACTTGCTACCGAATAGGGATGAAGCTATGGTTAACTCAAAAGTGCCTTGACACATATTACCATCTCGTGCTTCTCCAGAATGTTTTCACAAACGTATTTCTGCAAAGGAGTGCCCAAGTGACATTTGGTACTATGGTGGACTTCCGAGTAGAAGGCACAAGCTACAAGTGTCGCATCAAGTGCCTAGTTGACAAGTAGCAGTCTATCGCGACCTCCTCACTATGCATGTGGGATTATCCTATCATACAGGACCCACAAAGTTATAAGGATAACTATTAAACTTAGGAACTCAGGATATAACAATATTATCATCTTATATTATTCAAAAAATAAATGCAAGGACTCAAAGGTTGTGACACCTTAATCCCCCCGGGGCCTTCATTAAGTTCAAACATAGCTGGCCATACAATCCAACAAAAAATTCACTAAACTAGATATATTATTTTATATCATAGACAACTACTTCTAGGTGCCTCAACCTCTATTCGCCAACCATCTTTTACTCTCATCATTGAGTGTCTGTCTATGCATCCCCTATACATAATATTTTCATGCCATAGCTCAAAAGAATATCAATATCAATTTTACACACCTAACAATACATGGATGCCATGATCAATCAAGTATGTAACGTCCTTGATTATTTATATATGTGAAGTAACAAAAACTTCACATTAACTAATTCTACAATTGATTATGCCTCACCTGCTCAACAAGTGGATATCTACATGCCAGACTTCTCCAATAATGACTCTAATACTTTTTATCATGGCATCTCTACAAATCCCAATGCCATATGTGCATATACTAAAAAATAAATGTTACACCATTATTGGATGCTCTGATATGATATGAGGGGAATTATTTTATGATTATTCAATGATCACTTATATAGGCATATTCAAACGACTTTAAATAGGAATATTTGGTTGTTTTAATCAAGGCAACTGGTTAACATCTTAGCACATAACCATTTTCTAACTGACAGGACAATGCAATATAAGTACCTACGCACTTTCATATTCTAACATTTGCCAATAAAATAATAATAAATGTTGTGATTAAGTCAGTTTTTACAATTGTGATATAAATATCCCAAATTTTGAACAAAAAGAATGTCATTAGAATATAAGTAGATATCGAGTAGAATAGAATTACAATAGAGCTGTAATAGATGACTAAAAATTATTAAGTCCATGAGCAAATTTTGGTATAATTTTCAATATGGAAGATTTAAATTAATCTTTTTGTTTGTAATTTAATTATGAATGTTTAAAAATTTAATAAATGTTAGTAACATTTCATATTTGGATGCTTGAATCTATACATGGTAATGGTGGCCTTATGAAAAAGGATATTATTTTACAAGAATTTCATTTGTAAAATTCCTTCAAGGTTTATATTTCAACAATAAAGAGACTACATGATGATGAATCATATTGTTAGAAGTTCAAAGTTGACTAGAACATTTTATAAATCTACAAGTGTCCAAGAAAATTTAGAGTTTGGATTCTCTTTTTCAACCCTTCCATTTTAAATTTTTTTTAATAATCTAATCATTTTAATTTTTTAACTCAGAAATAATTTAAATTTAATTATAATAGATTATTAATCTAAATTCTCTTTGAGATGGCAAAGGTGAATAGCCAAATATTATTTTGAGATGGTATATCAATAAATATATTGAATTAAACAACACTAAAAATTGAATGTTAAACAAGTTTTCTGTACATAAAATTGTTAAGAGTAAAATTAGGTTGATAAATAAAACTTAAAATAGCTATAGAGATAACTAAAAAAATATTTGGATTGCAACAAAAAATAGATAATTTTGAGTTGTTTTAGTCCATTAAGGCTTGATTATTTAAATATTGGGGAGATATATATCCCTTTTTAAGAGATGTATAATATATGTTAAACGATTTCAACCATTAACAAGAAGTAATACTTGACTATAGTAGGTATATTTTCAATTAACCTTATCATAGTCATAATAATTATCATCATAAAAACTATACTTATACAAAAAATAACGAATGGAAAAACACATGATTATCCTTTCTAAATTATATGAACAAGATCTTTATTTTTAAACTGAACTTAATTACTTTTTTTCAAGTAAAAATAATCTTTCAACGTTTCTATCAATACACCTGATAGTCCTGAAAATTAGTATGCAAAAATTATGTGTCCCTGTCAAAATATTAGTCATTTTGATTTAATGATGCTCTCTGTTCTTGCCCTCATTGTTTAGGGTTTGAGGTTTATGTATATCCGCGTAAGTCTTTTATTCAAAACCCAAAGCTTGTTATATTTCTTCATTACCTTTTTGACTTAAAAGTGAGGGTCATTTTCATCATTGAAGGCACCATGTTTCCTTTCCTAGGCGTTATTTCTTTTGTCGGCCTCAAATGTTTTTCCTAAGTCTGCGTTGTTTTCCTATGCTTGGGCCCCTTTGATATTTTTAGCGGGCATTGATAAATTTTCTTAAGTCCAGTCTTAATATTTTGGACGAAGTCTCTATGATTAATTATCGAGATACTAAAAGTTCCATAAATTTGCATGTGCATCAAGTGGACGGTGATGTTTTAACCAAAGCAGAAAGGTGGTTGAAGGTTAGTGGCAAATGTTAGGTAGTCATTGTGGCTGACACATAAAGGGAGTACATATCTGATGGCCCTCGCAGTCCCACAAAGGAAGATGCAGGGAAGTTAAGGACCATGGCATCGCGAAATGATGCCATGTGTCCCAAGAAGATCAAATAAGTCTGACAGTGGGACCGCTAAAAGAGTTGAGTTGGAAGGTAATTTGGTGATACTTAGTCAGGCTTTCGATGGACCCACTTGCCACATTAGAAGGTCAATATCAAATTGACCGATGGTGATCATATGATGCGTCAGGTTGGATAGGATCTACAATGTAAAGTCGGAACGCATCTCAAAAGGGTGAATCAGTTTTCTTGCTTATCACTCCCGTGGGAAAATAAAGGAAGAAAGAACTAACCTTGTCGACGTGGGATAAAGGAAGACAAGTCGAGACACCTGGATGCCGACCGATTTTCAAAAGACCCATTCAAAAGGTTGTTTTTTGCGTCGAGTTGCATTAACAAGCAAAACTGACAGTTCCAAGGGAGCCATCTCAGCAAGTTCCATTGCCACCGCAATGAGAAGCTAAGATTTTCAGAGACATAAAGGAATAAGGATGCTTTCTGAGTTGGCAATGGAATGATCAAGGTCATGTCAACAAGATGAGAGGATGCATATTGTCAGAGATTCTCGGTAAGGCAAATCAAGGAACTGTCTATGAGAATAATTCAAAAGATAATGACTCAGTGCCCAAAAAAGGATTCTGAAGCTGAAGTTTTGCAGCCAAGGAACAACAAAATCAGAACAAAATCGTTCACGTAAGGTGAGCCTCATTAGAATCAAAAGCGCTCTTTTAGGCTTGTGACAGCTGTTCCTCTAGCCCGAAGCTTGTTTTCTCACTTGTTTCTATAAAAGGGAATTCAAGGCCATGAGACAGGGTCCATAAATTTTGGTGCAAAATTTTGTTCCAGTTTCTTAGTCATGTATAGTGAGTCTAGGTGAAAGGAGCAAGCTGTAAAAGTCATTTACAGAGAAAATAGAGTGAGTCTAGGGTCATATTGTATGGAGGTTCTTGAAGGAGTTATATGTAAAATGTTTTGTAATAGGAGGCAACAGATTAAGTAAATAAAAACATGTTTCAAACCCATTTCTCCAGTGTGTGAATCTATCATGTTTTTGAATGAGTAGAATCAAGGGTTTTCTCATTCATTGCACTTTTGTGGTATATGTATTTTTGGCTCATTATTTTATCTAAGGGGTCAATTTAATGCCTGGGTGGAATTGAAGAGTGGTAGGGCTTATGCAGGGATTCAGATAAGTAGTTTGGGTTGGGATATGTATATGAGAAACATTGTAAGGCAATATTCTCTTACGATCTCATGGTATTAGATAAAATTTTGTTATATTTTCATTTTATGTCTTATGAATTCAGCTACCTAATGGATAAAGCATTGGTCACGGCGTGTAACTGTCTTTAATGTCAGTTTTGTGCGCAAAACTCACCGACAACTTGCTATTAATTTGATGAATATCAAAATATCTTTTCATTTTTATGCATATTGCTTTAACTTTTGAAAAAATCTAGTACTATGTGCTGCGGTCTACTCTTCTCACATGTATAACTGTTGTTTGCGAATCGTGTCACCCGTAAACACAAGAGTGTGAAATGTTGTTTTTATGGATGATTTCCTAAGTCAAACCCTGGGTTGGAATTAACCTTTGAATGAAATAGATAAATTCAAAAGAAAATCTTTTAAAGTAAAAGGCTGAATGTTATTAAGCTCAAGCTTGATTTAGTTGATAATGGTGATGATGCAATGCTCTTTCAATATATTCACAAGTAATGATGTAATAACATGACATGACAATACATAAAGGAATTAATCATGAAAATGTTTGTTGCATGAAGACTATTGCAATTTGCTTGTCCATAATTCTCATATATTGAAGTATATGGTGAGATGAAATGTTGCTTGATGGATTCTTATGATGTATGCGGAATCTTGTGGATGTTGATTATGAAAATAAATTGAAAGGATGATCCTAAAGAGTGTTGTCAAGGTACTACATAAATCAGGCCAACCTCCAACTATCATATTGAGGTATTTGGATTGGGGATCAACCGATGGGAACCGAGAAATGACATATTTAAAAATTCACCCCTTTGAGATGGACAAGGGTGCCTAACAACCTTAACCACTAGGACAAGGGCGCCTAGCACCCTTGTCCACCCAGATCACCATACGATCATATGATGACAATTTTGTAGTACAAATTCCAAAAATATGCTTGGATAAGAGCTAGGAGAAAACACAATAAGGAAATCAGTCAAAAACAAGTTGCAATTTAGGACACTACACCAGCCAAGGATAAAAATTCTTAATTCTAGTTGTCTAGTTTTTTAGCAATCTTACTTTTAATGCAAAATGACCTAGATATCTTTTTTGTGCAAGTATTCTAATAGTTTAATCCTTATAATGTTGATATTTAGTAAATCATAGGTCTAATACGCAAGGAATCTAGATATCTTCAAATCATCTAAAATAAAAATAAGACACACCTATAATTGATATTAAAAGAAGAGTTTCAAATAAACTTTTTTTCTCTTCCATCACATAAAAATGTAATCTGCCCCATCAAATTCACTTTCTATTAGGTGGGACTTCCTTCCTTTATTATGTATTACTCACCAATAATGAATAATTCGTGAATTTCTACGTCTTTCTCTCTTGTAAATAGTTATCACTCCTAAATAAGTGAAGTGTATCCATCCTTCGAATAATGAGACGAACTTGATATGTAGTTTCGTTACTATTCTTAATTTTTATCTCTCTCAACATGTATGGATGAATATTAGTTTTGATCTTAAAGAATTATTTGTATTTTATAGGAAAGGAATATAAAACGGACATGGGATTAAAAATATTGATAATGCACAATGATTAAAAGCATTAAAATAAACAAATCTCTTAGAAAATAATTCAATTGTATAGTTTAAAATTGTAAGAAATATTGAGTACTGATTCGTCATTAACATGGAAATAAGAAAATGAGTCATTTTCGCTTACTCTATATGTGATCAAGATCATTTGAATCACAATTATGGATCTGAAGTGGGGTAGGAAATGACTAAATTAAGAATTGAGATAATCGATCCCTATGAAACAGTACAAATAGGAACCCCCAAGAAAATAAATACATGGACATTTTGGCACTTATTCCCTTGAAATTAGTGTTATGTCATGATACATAGAAATGGAAGTAGCGAATGGTGCATTACATGAATTTAAAATATTAAATTATGATTAGATAGCTACGATTTGTTAAAGGAAACAAATGTTCTCTTTAAAGGAAAGCCATAAAACCAGTCAAGTTTTCTTTACAAGAGAAAACTACACACGTATGCATTAGTGTCTTGGATATATGCTTCAAATGGAAGGGCTGCTATAGAAGGATATGTGAATTAGGCTAAGTTAAAAACTAACATAAGTCATATGATCTATTTCCTATCTTTCCTCATATAGTTTAGAAAGATAAAGGGAAAAATATAAGGGAAGGAAAGAAAGAACAAAAAGGACTTTGGAAAGAAGAGTGAAAGTAGACTAGGAAGTGTACACGAAAATGAGTTTGCTAATTCAAGAAAACTATGTGTGTAATGACTTACACCTTTAAGCATGAGAAAGATCACTCGCAGTACAATTAATACTTGTCGAATTTGAAATATGAATAACTTTCTAGAGTTTGAGGAAATAAGGCAGGTAAATGATATTATCTAAAAATGAAAAGGACAAAGAGTAGAATAGCAAGATACTTATGTAGGCTATCATTTTTTCTAAATCATATAAATATATTTAAGTACAAAAATATTTGATTACGAAAATTGGCTTAGCAATTAAGGTACACATTATGCAAACTTTTAATTGAAGCTTTTTCGAGATCACATTATCACCAGGTTTGAAGTCCCTTATGAGGTTATAACAAAAAATGTTATGTGCTTCAAGTCTTTGGATTTCACTAATCTCTATCTTGAATATAAAATAGACTTTTATCACTCTCCCCCATATCAAAATTGAGTGTTTAATGAATATTATCAAAAGAATATTTGGAAAGAACGAAAACACTTTTGACTCCAAATTGAGGCAGTACTTTGGGCTGACCAAGTTACACCCAATAAATAAATAAGAAAATGATGATATGAGCTAGTATATGGGATGGATGTGATATTACCTATTAACAAATTATTGTTAAAAAATATACGTGTACAAGAATCATCTATGGAATCGGATGATGTTTCTGCTTATAGGTAAAATCAAATGTTTGAAATAAATATAATTTGAAGGGGAGCTCATTTTATTAATACAAAAAGGCAACAAGTGAAAAATTTGTTTGACAAAAGAGCGAGTACTATAAAAATTAAAATTTGAGATTTCATTCTAAATTGGAGTATTTGATGTCACGACAAAGGAAAGAATTAAAAGTTTGATACCTTACGATTGAGTCCCTAAATAGTTGAGAATTAAAATGGAGAGGATTTCAATTTCATGAAAATCTTAACCATAGAATATAAAGAATTGCTTATACATGGATTGTTTAAAAAATACATCTCCTTTTACTCAACCCTTCTCTTTTGATGCATATTTATATATTCCCTTTATCTATGACTTATGCACCCACAGATATCGTTGACACATGGTGAAGTATGTGTGTATACTTTTCGCATTGGTCAACATCCCAAGAAAGAACTAATCCTTACTATATCTCATTGGAACGTTCATGAAGCACGTTAATGTACATACTATAATTTTCTCCGTGACATGGTAGAGGATATGAAGGTGATGCTTAAAAATATTGTCACTTTTGATAATTTACAAATGAATCAATAAACCATATTGAGTGTTGAGAAGTTTAGGTGGTTAAGTGAGCGTATAGGCATCATGAATCCTAGTAGATAGTTCATAGTTTCATGTTATTTAGCTTTTACTCTAGCAAGCTATACAACAAGTGAGATAATATCATGCACCTTAGAATGTTTTAATGACCCATTCCAATTAAAGGCTAGGTTTTCCGAAAAGGATTTTTTTAAACTAATAGTATATCCACTATGTTTAATGCTAGTTAAATTTCTTTTAATGTGATTTACATGTCAGTGCAAGTTCATGCATGTGTTAATTCCCATAAGAAATTGTTAGAACTATATCTTTCTATCTTATCATTGATCATAAACTAGGGTAGGAAATTTTTTTACCATTTCAACTTGCTCTAAATAAAAACTTTTTAGTTAAAAATGGCTAAATTTAGCACTTCAAAAGACAAACTAAAAAATGACGTAGATTTATGGTATTTGTTACCCACATGTTAAATGAAACAAAAAAGTGGGAAAGACATTTTAGATTATGAAATACAATGTAAATTTTAAAAATTGTAGATTTGTAAATCCCATTGTTATGAAAAACTGTAGAAAGAAGTCATGATCCTGTAGTTCACAAAATTTTTAAAGGAAACAAACATGCCTCATCTATAATCTAGGCCAATCTAATAGAATTTATTCACATAAACAAAAATTAGACTAGATTAAGAGATGATAGTTGGGTATGATAAATTTTGATAGTTGAAACACGTGCTTTTAACAAAAGTAGTTTCAAGTAGATAACTCTTAGCTCTATGGCTAAAGAATGGTTTCCTTTGCAAAGTACAGTAAGATCTAATTGATGTATGTTTCGGAACTAGTGCATCTCCGTCTCTACAATACTTGAGACCTTACATAAGAATTGTACACAGCTTGAGGTAAATTTAATGGCTCTAAGTCAAGTTTACGTTTGCGAATTTGAACATAAACCCTATGCAATGCAAAACTATACTCTTTTGGTTGTCTATATGATGTGTAACAGTTCTCCACTTTCATGATATCTATGGGTTTGTAGAATGCATTGGTGTAATAAACATGGAAGCTGTATCGAAATGCCTAAACATGTGAATAGGGTAAGGAAATATATGTAACGAATAGGTAGGTGGGATAGGAGAAGAGGTCGAACTTTTCTACAAAGATATGCTAATTGTGTCTAGTCAATGTATCAAAGCATTTTCTTAAAGAAAGACCAAAAACTAAGTGAGAAATGACACGAGTATGCAAATTTCCTGCTATTAAGAATTCCATCCCCAAACGTCTAATACTAAAATTTGATTGTAGATAATAAAATGATAATTTATAATTTTGTACCATCGCGCTAGTGTAAGCTTATCATTTAAAAAATACATTCATCTATTTCTCAACTTGAAAATTCTAAAACTAATCTAATTATTGCTTATTTGTTTACCTTTATTTTCTTTTTCAGAAGCAACCTCCCAAATGTCCTCAACCACTTGGAATAATGCGTTAATGCCAAGTGGCAGTCCCAGGTGTTTGCATCAAAATCTATCATTGCGTTAAGAAGTCTAGAAGAAGTGTTGGCAATAAATAGTCGTTGCTCTCTCGCAGCATTCAAACTAATCTATCAATATCAACGTTGCAAACACGGCTCGAGATAAAAATTACCTGCAAGTCTTCCACCGTACGCGGCAACTAGAACATGATGCTGTGTCCAAGTAGATCATCTATATCTGTAATTTGGCTATAAAATCTATATGTGTAGAGGTTGTGGTGAGATGAAGTTCAAATTTTGATTCGAGTTGCAGGTCAAACGGGTAAAATAGTTTCGTGTGGTCGATGCAGGATAATGAAGTGGACTGTATGTTCGACGCTCAAAGTATATATATCTATTTTTAATCTTAAGCGAAAATAGATAGACATTATCCTTGTAGAACCGTGAGCAAGCTAAAAGAGACGCATCAGCGTTATCCAACAAATGAAATTGAATGTAGTCGTGTTGTTACGATAAGGGGGCATCAAACAAATTCAAATTAAGGTTGAGGAGTTTACATTTTCCTTATCATTTGGTGGCAAAGTCTATTTCGAAATGGTTTCTAGGACAGGGTCCCGCAATGACCGATTCAATTGCAAACTATAAATACCCAACCGTGTCTTGTGATTTTCATTAACGAGTATTGCATCTACTAAATCACAAGTATTGCATTTTACAGCCAAAATCGTAGCCTTTGTTGGTTTCATATTTAGCTTTTGAAAGAAGTCAGTTTGTTGGAATTGCAGGCAAGCGGTTCAAGAACATCATGGCGGCCAGAGGTATGTATATAGAGCAATTATTGTTAAAAATGTTATTGAAAGAGCAGTGGCGTATGTTTTTATTGTGATTGTGATTTTTTAATGAACCGTTGGATTTGAATGCCCTGCAGTTGGAGTGTGTTATGGAATGTTAGGGAATCTGCCCAGCCCGCGCGAGGTCGTAGAGTTGTTAAAGCGCCACAACATCGGAAAAGTGAGGATTTTCGAGGCACATCACGAAGCTCTGAGAGCCCTGGAAAACACAGGCATAGAAGTAATAGTGGGAGTGAGGAACGAGGAGCTTGAGAAGATAGCAGGCAACCAGGCGGCAGCCAACGGGTGGGTGAAGGACAACGTTGGCGCCTTCTACCCGGCGGCCAACATCAAATACATTTCAGTGGGAAACGAGGTGTTGCATTACGGAAACGAGAAATATGTCTCATATCTCGTCCCTGCAATGCGAAACATTCAGACCGCAGTCCGCAACGCCAATCTGCACAAGGATATAAGGGTGTCCACCACCCACGCCTCATCTGTGCTGGGGAATTCTTATCCGCCTTCGCAGGGAGAGTTCCGCAACGATCTCAAGAGCACACTCCGCCCCCTGCTGAACTTGTTGGCTGAGAACGGGTCTCCATTCATGGCGAATGTGTACCCTTATTTCAGCTATGCCGGCAACAAGGCCCACATATCCCTAGACTATGCGCTCTTCAAGCCCTCTGCCCCGGTGGTCCACGACGAAGGTCGTGAATACAGGAACTTGTTCGATGCCATGGTGGACGCTCTCATTGCCGCGTGTGAGAGAGCGGGACATCCAGACCTACCACTGCTCGTTACAGAGAGTGGGTGGCCCTCTGCGGGAGATGATCATGATCATGAGGCCCGGGCGGCCACCGTGGACAACGCCAGGGTCTACAATAACAACCTCATCAGGCACGTCTCCTCCAACCAGGGAACGCCCAGGAGACCTGGAAAGCCCATCCACACCTACGTTTTCTCCTTGTTCAACGAGAATTTGAAGCCCGGACCAGAGATCGAGCGCCATTTCGGCCTCTTCTATCCCAATAAAAATCCAGTTTACCCCGTCAACTTCACTCCCTACTAGGTGTGACGGTATGGACGTCCTTTCCTATCACTCACCAATAAAACACAAGGCCCGGCTTTCTACGCCTTTCTCTGTTGTAAAAAATTACCACTCCTAAATAAGTTAAGTGTATCGCTCTTTCCCTCATATAATCCATCCTTTGAATAATGAGTCCAACTTGACGTAGACTCACTTTACTTTTCTCAGTATTTATCTCTCCCAACATGCATCGCTGGCTTCATTTAAACAATTGTTTGTATTTTAATGGAAAGAAATGAAAAACAACAACGTTCGATAAGATATATGGATTAAAAGCATTAAATAATTAAATGTTTTAGGAAATAATAAAAACCTATAATAAAAAGTCTATAATCTATAATAGAGTGTGTGAATGCTCATATTTGCAATTTAGTATAATACAATTGGGATAACATATTTTTTTACTTTATAGCATGCATCTTTATTTTTAAATATGTGCTATAGATGATGTTATTGTTACCATAACACCCTGCTTAAATTCCATTGTACTATATATTTATGCCTGTGTAAAAACCAGTCACCACCATTCAATAAATTAATCAAGCATTTATTTTATAATCTAGTACCAAATCCTAGTACACAACCAAACGATGGAATAACCAATGATAAAGGAGTGTTATGTTCACAATGGTGACAATGTGATCGTGTAAAAGATCTATGGAGTCCACTGTGCATGAAAGGCAATAGAATTTTGAGCATGCACTTGTGACAAATGTAATAATTGCATTACGTTCTTCCCATTCCCAACCATGTATGGAAATCTAGAGGTGAACATTTGTGTATGCAAGGACGCCTAGAATAAAGGTTGAAGGTGTTTTTGTTTCCCTTACAACCTTGCCAAGACTTTGTTGAAATTGCATTAGAAGAATAGATTAGAATGAAACTTATAACTATCATCATCGCAATTATGAAGCAATGAGCCATTTCCTATATCTATAGGAGTTTGGCGAGTTCAGAACTATGGAGTCATTATGGGGAAATATTATTGTCTAGTGATAGGGTTCCTGTTGGCAAGGATATGCATTTAAATATAGCGAGCCATACACCTATGAGATTTGTGATAATCTCTATGCCATTTCTTGAAGACGAAGCGTATTTTATCAGAGGTTACATTTGGAAGGAATCTCATAATCTTAATATGTGTGTGAATGATTGAAGAATGACTGGTGCAATGTATGAAATAAAAGATTACCTGGTTGCATAGAAGGTAAATGTTACTGTCGAATTGAACAATGGTGAAGGATATTAATCCAATCACAGGAATCTTTCGAGGAAATATGATCTTCTTTCTTTCTTCTTTTCTTTTCTTCTCTGCTTTCTTTTCTCTTTTACCCTTTTTTTGAAGGTAACATGACTTGAATTTATTTGATACTAAAGAGCATTATGATTCATTAGAGATTTATATGAGATACTCATAAGAAGAAGAATTTTTTTCATGACAAGGATTGTATTTGTTTGCATTTTTTTTATGGAGATTCCATTAAACAAGTGTCTTGGATTCAATTTCCATAGGTGGAGAATAAAAATTCAAATGCAACTAATGAATACAATTTTATAAGGATAGCAAGCAGAAAAGAAAAATCATCAATAGATGTAATAAGTTATTAGATTGGAATAGTAGAGATGATAAAGCCATGGATATCATTGGCCTTTCTCTTTCAAACTCTAGATTTCACGATATAGAATTAAAAAAATCACCAACAAAATTTGGGACAATCCAAATAAATCGTTTGGGGCAAAATCACTCAATGCTCTTTTTTTCCTAAAACTTCAATTATTCAGTTTCAGAATGGAAGATGGAATCACAATTTCAAATAACATAAGTGGTTTTAGGTCTCTCATTAGGCAACTAGTAGAAGTCAAGGAGGCAACAGATAATGGTGATGGTAAAGCTATCTTGTTAAATAGTTTTCCTTCAAAGTACAATAGTTAATGTTATTCCTGTAGTTAGTCAAATGACTTCACAAACCTTAAGAGATATGATTCCAACCCTTTTAGCTTAATAAAAGAGAACAAAATATGATTCTCAATAGGATAATGCACTATATTCATGAAGAAACAGTAAAAGGTCTAGTCCTAACAAAGAGAGAATTAAATATCTTGATTGTAAACAAAATGGTCACACAACTCAGTTATGTAGAACTCAAAACAATGATGTAATTAAAGGAAAAATCGAGGTAAAATGAAGTTAAATTAGTATATGCTGAGGATGAAGATTCAATTGATGATGAATATTTTATCAATGATTCTTCTCTGGGTTGAATTAATAGACCTGTACTTTGAGCCTTCACATTTCAAGGCACGTGGCAGTGCCGCATGGAAGAATTTTCATCATCTCAAGATAGATTTTCACCTTAAAATGATATTTTGCATGCAAAGATTTTTTTGTTTGTTTTCTTTCCTCTTTTTATGCTAATTGTTTTGAAGAAAATACACGTATTGTGAAGGTTGATTTTTCTAGACAGGTAAGGGATTTGGTGTTGAGTACAATCTAGATTGTTGTCTACTAAGTTTATGAGGATGCAAAAAATAGTTGTACCCTTCTAATGGTCATCAAACAACTTGATGGAACTCTCTCACGACTTAAAACTGATTATTGTCGAATAATTCAAAAATATATGATTCAAGAGTTTGGGACAGAGAACTCAAGAATTTCGCTCAAAGCTACACCCTTCCGAGGATCGCAAGGTCTGATTAATTAAGAGTGGGAGAGGCCCGTACCATTACATATCCACAGAAAATGTGCCACCTAGGGCGCATGAGAGATGCACACCTAGCTAAAGAAAAAATATCAAAAATAGAAAGGAACTACCAAGGAGAGACGAAGACCAGAAACAAAACCAACAAACAAAAACCACTAAAACGAAGCCAACTCTAAAGAAATGAAGAGATGCTCTATTGGGCGTAGGCGTTACCCTCTTGCCAAACTTTTCATAGACCTAAAACTTTATCAGAGAAAGAGATTAAGTTGAAATGGTAACAGATCACTAGTCAAGGTGTAGAAACAATTTATTTGCCACAAAAATTTTAAAGAATTTATGACAAATTCTTCACATTTTTTATAGTTTAGGTTGATCTAGAACTTTTAATATGAACATGTTGTAGCCTGGCTAGTATATTTATGCTAGGCTCACCACTATGAAATGATCTCCATTAGGTCTTTAAGGGAAGTCGAGCATCTCCGGATGAACATCCAAGATTAGTATGCACATCCAGTATCTAATAGAATCACATACTACTATGCCATAAAGCAATATCAAGCATAGTTAATTTCCCACTATTAAGACCTTAGAGGAAAGTGAGTGGAATTTTAGCTCCTCGCAGATGAATCAGTTTTAGTAGCATGCACGAATAGATTCAACATTATAAAATCATAAAAAAAAGGATGAAATAGAAGAACAAAAGATTGAATTTACGTGGGCAAAACCGTTTTGGGTAAAAGATCCTACACCCCAAAACTAGAGAGCATTTGTAGTTTTCAACAACACATGTATAGTTAAAATACATGTGTTGTTGAAAACTATGGAGATTGGCATTTTAGCTCGATAATATAGCATCACAAATGCCATAAAATGAACTCCTCTCACCAGCATTTCCTCTAGAAACACATGTTCGTAGAGCTTTGAGTGCACATAGAAGCAACTTCTAAATACAACACCCAATCATGAATATGCCACATGCAAGGGACACTGGTCAAATATAACTACACCTTTCAAGGAAAACCATTTGATGTAGACACAACACAAAATTAAAAGTTGCATCCATGCACAACTCAACTTGCAATAGGAACTTTCAAACTTGACTCTTGGAAGTGGTTGCCAACTTGCTACCGAATAGGGATGAAGCTATGGTTAACTCAAAAGTGCCTTGACACATATTACCATCTCGTGCTTCTCCAGAATGTTTTCACAAACGTATTTCTGCAAAGGAGTGCCCAAGTGACATTTGGTACTATGGTGGACTTCCGAGTAGAAGGCACAAGCTACAAGTGTCGCATCAAGTGCCTAGTTGACAAGTAGCAGTCTATCGCGACCTCCTCACTATGCATGTGGGATTATCCTATCATACAGGACCCACAAAGTTATAAGGATAACTATTAAACTTAGGAACTCAGGATATAACAATATTATCATCTTATATTATTCAAAAAATAAATGCAAGGACTCAAAGGTTGTGACACCTTAATCCCCCCGGGGCCTTCATTAAGTTCAAACATAGCTGGCCATACAATCCAACAAAAAATTCACTAAACTAGATATATTATTTTATATCATAGACAACTACTTCTAGGTGCCTCAACCTCTATTCGCCAACCATCTTTTACTCTCATCATTGAGTGTCTGTCTATGCATCCCCTATACATAATATTTTCATGCCATAGCTCAAAAGAATATCAATATCAATTTTACACACCTAACAATACATGGATGCCATGATCAATCAAGTATGTAACGTCCTTGATTATTTATATATGTGAAGTAACAAAAACTTCACATTAACTAATTCTACAATTGATTATGCCTCACCTGCTCAACAAGTGGATATCTACATGCCAGACTTCTCCAATAATGACTCTAATACTTTTTATCATGGCATCTCTACAAATCCCAATGCCATATGTGCATATACTAAAAAATAAATGTTACACCATTATTGGATGCTCTGATATGATATGAGGGGAATTATTTTATGATTATTCAATGATCACTTATATAGGCATATTCAAACGACTTTAAATAGGAATATTTGGTTGTTTTAATCAAGGCAACTGGTTAACATCTTAGCACATAACCATTTTCTAACTGACAGGACAATGCAATATAAGTACCTACGCACTTTCATATTCTAACATTTGCCAATAAAATAATAATAAATGTTGTGATTAAGTCAGTTTTTACAATTGTGATATAAATATCCCAAATTTTGAACAAAAAGAATGTCATTAGAATATAAGTAGATATCGAGTAGAATAGAATTACAATAGAGCTGTAATAGATGACTAAAAATTATTAAGTCCATGAGCAAATTTTGGTATAATTTTCAATATGGAAGATTTAAATTAATCTTTTTGTTTGTAATTTAATTATGAATGTTTAAAAATTTAATAAATGTTAGTAACATTTCATATTTGGATGCTTGAATCTATACATGGTAATGGTGGCCTTATGAAAAAGGATATTATTTTACAAGAATTTCATTTGTAAAATTCCTTCAAGGTTTATATTTCAACAATAAAGAGACTACATGATGATGAATCATATTGTTAGAAGTTCAAAGTTGACTAGAACATTTTATAAATCTACAAGTGTCCAAGAAAATTTAGAGTTTGGATTCTCTTTTTCAACCCTTCCATTTTAAATTTTTTTTAATAATCTAATCATTTTAATTTTTTAACTCAGAAATAATTTAAATTTAATTATAATAGATTATTAATCTAAATTCTCTTTGAGATGGCAAAGGTGAATAGCCAAATATTATTTTGAGATGGTATATCAATAAATATATTGAATTAAACAACACTAAAAATTGAATGTTAAACAAGTTTTCTGTACATAAAATTGTTAAGAGTAAAATTAGGTTGATAAATAAAACTTAAAATAGCTATAGAGATAACTAAAAAAATATTTGGATTGCAACAAAAAATAGATAATTTTGAGTTGTTTTAGTCCATTAAGGCTTGATTATTTAAATATTGGGGAGATATATATCCCTTTTTAAGAGATGTATAATATATGTTAAACGATTTCAACCATTAACAAGAAGTAATACTTGACTATAGTAGGTATATTTTCAATTAACCTTATCATAGTCATAATAATTATCATCATAAAAACTATACTTATACAAAAAATAACGAATGGAAAAACACATGATTATCCTTTCTAAATTATATGAACAAGATCTTTATTTTTAAACTGAACTTAATTACTTTTTTTCAAGTAAAAATAATCTTTCAACGTTTCTATCAATACACCTGATAGTCCTGAAAATTAGTATGCAAAAATTATGTGTCCCTGTCAAAATATTAGTCATTTTGATTTAATGATGCTCTCTGTTCTTGCCCTCATTGTTTAGGGTTTGAGGTTTATGTATATCCGCGTAAGTCTTTTATTCAAAACCCAAAGCTTGTTATATTTCTTCATTACCTTTTTGACTTAAAAGTGAGGGTCATTTTCATCATTGAAGGCACCATGTTTCCTTTCCTAGGCGTTATTTCTTTTGTCGGCCTCAAATGTTTTTCCTAAGTCTGCGTTGTTTTCCTATGCTTGGGCCCCTTTGATATTTTTAGCGGGCATTGATAAATTTTCTTAAGTCCAGTCTTAATATTTTGGACGAAGTCTCTATGATTAATTATCGAGATACTAAAAGTTCCATAAATTTGCATGTGCATCAAGTGGACGGTGATGTTTTAACCAAAGCAGAAAGGTGGTTGAAGGTTAGTGGCAAATGTTAGGTAGTCATTGTGGCTGACACATAAAGGGAGTACATATCTGATGGCCCTCGCAGTCCCACAAAGGAAGATGCAGGGAAGTTAAGGACCATGGCATCGCGAAATGATGCCATGTGTCCCAAGAAGATCAAATAAGTCTGACAGTGGGACCGCTAAAAGAGTTGAGTTGGAAGGTAATTTGGTGATACTTAGTCAGGCTTTCGATGGACCCACTTGCCACATTAGAAGGTCAATATCAAATTGACCGATGGTGATCATATGATGCGTCAGGTTGGATAGGATCTACAATGTAAAGTCGGAACGCATCTCAAAAGGGTGAATCAGTTTTCTTGCTTATCACTCCCGTGGGAAAATAAAGGAAGAAAGAACTAACCTTGTCGACGTGGGATAAAGGAAGACAAGTCGAGACACCTGGATGCCGACCGATTTTCAAAAGACCCATTCAAAAGGTTGTTTTTTGCGTCGAGTTGCATTAACAAGCAAAACTGACAGTTCCAAGGGAGCCATCTCAGCAAGTTCCATTGCCACCGCAATGAGAAGCTAAGATTTTCAGAGACATAAAGGAATAAGGATGCTTTTTGAGTTGGCAATGGAATGATCAAGGTCATGTCAACAAGATGAGAGGATGCATATTGTCAGAGATTCTCGGTAAGGCAAATCAAGGAACTGTCTATGAGAATAATTCAAAAGATAATGACTCAGTGCCCAAAAAAGGATTCTGAAGCTGAAGTTTTGCAGCCAAGGAACAACAAAATCAGAACAAAATCGTTCACGTAAGGTGAGCCTCATTAGAATCAAAAGCGCTCTTTTAGGCTTGTGACAGGTGTTCCTCTAGCCCGAAGCTTGTTTTCTCACTTGTTTCTATAAAAGGGAATTCAAGGCCATGAGACAGGGTCCATAAATTTTGGTGCAAAATTTTGTTCCAGTTTCTTAGTCATGTATAGTGAGTCTAGGTGAAAGGAGCAAGCTGTAAAAGTCATTTACAGAGAAAATAGAGTGAGTCTAGGGTCATATTGTATGGAGGTTCTTGAAGGAGTTATATGTAAAATGTTTTGTAATAGGAGGCAACAGATTAAGTAAATAAAAACATGTTTCAAACCCATTTCTCCAGTGTGTGAATCTATCATGTTTTTGAATGAGTAGAATCAAGGGTTTTCTCATTCATTGCACTTTTGTGGTATATGTATTTTTGGCTCATTATTTTATCTAAGGGGTCAATTTAATGCCTGGGTGGAATTGAAGAGTGGTAGGGCTTATGCAGGGATTCAGATAAGTAGTTTGGGTTGGGATATGTATATGAGAAACATTGTAAGGCAATATTCTCTTACGATCTCATGGTATTAGATAAAATTTTGTTATATTTTCATTTTATGTCTTATGAATTCAGCTACCTAATGGATAAAGCATTGGTCACGGCGTGTAACTGTCTTTAATGTCAGTTTTGTGCGCAAAACTCACCGACAACTTGCTATTAATTTGATGAATATCAAAATATCTTTTCATTTTTATGCATATTGCTTTAACTTTTGAAAAAATCTAGTACTATGTGCTGCGGTCTACTCTTCTCACATGTATAACTGTTGTTTGCGAATCGTGTCACCCGTAAACACAAGAGTGTGAAATGTTGTTTTTATGGATGATTTCCTAAGTCAAACCCTGGGTTGGAATTAACCTTTGAATGAAATAGATAAATTCAAAAGAAAATCTTTTAAAGTAAAAGGCTGAATGTTATTAAGCTCAAGCTTGATTTAGTTGATAATGGTGATGATGCAATGCTCTTTCAATATATTCACAAGTAATGATGTAATAACATGACATGACAATACATAAAGGAATTAATCATGAAAATGTTTGTTGCATGAAGACTATTGCAATTTGCTTGTCCATAATTCTCATATATTGAAGTACATGGTGAGATGAAATGTTGCTTGATGGATTCTTATGATGTATGCGGAATCTTGTGGATGTTGATTATGAAAATAAATTGAAAGGATGATCCTAAAGAGTGTTGTCAAGGTACTACATAAATCACGCCAACCTCCAACTATCATATTGAGGTATTTGGATTGGGGATCAACCGATGGGAACCGAGAAATGACATATTTAAAAATTCACCCCTTTGAGATGGACAAGGGTGCCTAACAACCTTAACCACTAGGACAAGGGCGCCTAGCACCCTTGTCCACCCAGATCACCATACGATCATATGATGACAATTTTGTAGTACAAATTCCAAAAATATGCTTGGATAAGAGCTAGGAGAAAACACAATAAGGAAATCAGTCAAAAACAAGTTGCAATTTAGGACACTACACCAGCCAAGGATAAAAATTCTTAATTCTAGTTGTCTAGTTTTTTAGCAATCTTACTTTTAATGCAAAATGACCTAGATATCTTTTTTGTGCAAGTATTCTAATAGTTTAATCCTTATAATGTTGATATTTAGTAAATCATAGGTCTAATACGCAAGGAATCTAGATATCTTCAAATCATCTAAAATAAAAATAAGACACACCTATAATTGATATTAAAAGAAGAGTTTCAAATAAACTTTTTTTCTCTTCCATCACATAAAAATGTAATCTGCCCCATCAAATTCACTTTCTATTAGGTGGGACTTCCTTCCTTTATTATGTATTACTCACCAATAATGAATAATTCGTGAATTTCTACGTCTTTCTCTCTTGTAAATAGTTATCACTCCTAAATAAGTGAAGTGTATCCATCCTTCGAATAATGAGACGAACTTGATATGTAGTTTCGTTACTATTCTTAATTTTTATCTCTCTCAACATGTATGGATGAATATTAGTTTTGATCTTAAAGAATTATTTGTATTTTATAGGAAAGGAATATAAAACGGACATGGGATTAAAAATATTGATAATGCACAATGATTAAAAGCATTAAAATAAACAAATCTCTTAGAAAATAATTCAATTGTATAGTTTAAAATTGTAAGAAATATTGAGTACTGATTCGTCATTAACATGGAAATAAGAAAATGAGTCATTTTCGCTTACTCTATATGTGATCAAGATCATTTGAATCACAATTATGGATCTGAAGTGGGGTAGGAAATGACTAAATTAAGAATTGAGATAATCGATCCCTATGAAACAGTACAAATAGGAACCCCCAAGAAAATAAATACATGGACATTTTGGCACTTATTCCCTTGAAATTAGTGTTATGTCATGATACATAGAAATGGAAGTAGCGAATGGTGCATTACATGAATTTAAAATATTAAATTATGATTAGATAGCTACGATTTGTTAAAGGAAACAAATGTTCTCTTTAAAGGAAAGCCATAAAACCAGTCAAGTTTTCTTTACAAGAGAAAACTACACACGTATGCATTAGTGTCTTGGATATATGCTTCAAATGGAAGGGCTGCTATAGAAGGATATGTGAATTAGGCTAAGTTAAAAACTAACATAAGTCATATGATCTATTTCCTATCTTTCCTCATATAGTTTAGAAAGATAAAGGGAAAAATATAAGGGAAGGAAAGAAAGAACAAAAAGGACTTTGGAAAGAAGAGTGAAAGTAGACTAGGAAGTGTACACGAAAATGAGTTTGCTAATTCAAGAAAACTATGTGTGTAATGACTTACACCTTTAAGCATGAGAAAGATCACTCGCAGTACAATTAATACTTGTCGAATTTGAAATATGAATAACTTTCTAGAGTTTGAGGAAATAAGGCAGGTAAATGATATTATCTAAAAATGAAAAGGACAAAGAGTAGAATAGCAAGATACTTATGTAGGCTATCATTTTTTCTAAATCATATAAATATATTTAAGTACAAAAATATTTGATTACGAAAATTGGCTTAGCAATTAAGGTACACATTATGCAAACTTTTAATTGAAGCTTTTTCGAGATCACATTATCACCAGGTTTGAAGTCCCTTATGAGGTTATAACAAAAAATGTTATGTGCTTCAAGTCTTTGGATTTCACTAATCTCTATCTTGAATATAAAATAGACTTTTATCACTCTCCCCCATATCAAAATTGAGTGTTTAATGAATATTATCAAAAGAATATTTGGAAAGAACGAAAACACTTTTGACTCCAAATTGAGGCAGTACTTTGGGCTGACCAAGTTACACCCAATAAATAAATAAGAAAATGATGATATGAGCTAGTATATGGGATGGATGTGATATTACCTATTAACAAATTATTGTTAAAAAATATACGTGTACAAGAATCATCTATGGAATCGGATGATGTTTCTGCTTATAGGTAAAATCAAATGTTTGAAATAAATATAATTTGAAGGGGAGCTCATTTTATTAATACAAAAAGGCAACAAGTGAAAAATTTGTTTGACAAAAGAGCGAGTACTATAAAAATTAAAATTTGAGATTTCATTCTAAATTGGAGTATTTGATGTCACGACAAAGGAAAGAATTAAAAGTTTGATACCTTACGATTGAGCCCCTAAATAGTTGAGAATTAAAATGGAGAGGATTTCAATTTCATGAAAATCTTAACCATAGAATATAAAGAATTGCTTATACATGGATTGTTTAAAAAATACATCTCCTTTTACTCAACCCTTCTCTTTTGATGCATATTTATATATTCCCTTTATCTATGACTTATGCACCCACAGATATCGTTGACACATGGTGAAGTATGTGTGTATACTTTTCGCATTGGTCAACATCCCAAGAAAGAACTAATCCTTACTATATCTCATTGGAACGTTCATGAAGCACGTTAATGTACATACTATAATTTTCTCCGTGACATGGTAGAGGATATGAAGGTGATGCTTAAAAATATTGTCACTTTTGATAATTTACAAATGAATCAATAAACCATATTGAGTGTTGAGAAGTTTAGGTGGTTAAGTGAGCGTATAGGCATCATGAATCCTAGTAGATAGTTCATAGTTTCATGTTATTTAGCTTTTACTCTAGCAAGCTATACAACAAGTGAGATAATATCATGCACCTTAGAATGTTTTAATGACCCATTCCAATTAAAGGCTAGGTTTTCCGAAAAGGATTTTTTTAAACTAATAGTATATCCACTATGTTTAATGCTAGTTAAATTTCTTTTAATGTGATTTACATGTCAGTGCAAGTTCATGCATGTGTTAATTCCCATAAGAAATTGTTAGAACTATATCTTTCTATCTTATCATTGATCATAAACTAGGGTAGGAAATTTTTTTACCATTTCAACTTGCTCTAAATAAAAACTTTTTAGTTAAAAATGGCTAAATTTAGCACTTCAAAAGACAAACTAAAAAATGACGTAGATTTATGGTATTTGTTACCCACATGTTAAATGAAACAAAAAAGTGGGAAAGACATTTTAGATTATGAAATACAATGTAAATTTTAAAAATTGTAGATTTGTAAATCCCATTGTTATGAAAAACTGTAGAAAGAAGTCATGATCCTGTAGTTCACAAAATTTTTAAAGGAAACAAACATGCCTCATCTATAATCTAGGCCAATCTAATAGAATTTATTCACATAAACAAAAATTAGACTAGATTAAGAGATGATAGTTGGGTATGATAAATTTTGATAGTTGAAACACGTGCTTTTAACAAAAGTAGTTTCAAGTAGATAACTCTTAGCTCTATGGCTAAAGAATGGTTTCCTTTGCAAAGTACAGTAAGATCTAATTGATGTATGTTTCGGAACTAGTGCATCTCCGTCTCTACAATACTTGAGACCTTACATAAGAATTGTACACAGCTTGAGGTAAATTTAATGGCTCTAAGTCAAGTTTACGTTTGCGAATTTGAACATAAACCCTATGCAATGCAAAACTATACTCTTTTGGTTGTCTATATGATGTGTAACAGTTCTCCACTTTCATGATATCTATGGGTTTGTAGAATGCATTGGTGTAATAAACATGGAAGCTGTATCGAAATGCCTAAACATGTGAATAGGGTAAGGAAATATATGTAACGAATAGGTAGGTGGGATAGGAGAAGAGGTCGAACTTTTCTACAAAGATATGCTAATTGTGTCTAGTCAATGTATCAAAGCATTTTCTTAAAGAAAGACCAAAAACTAAGTGAGAAATGACACGAGTATGCAAATTTCCTGCTATTAAGAATTCCATCCCCAAACGTCTAATACTAAAATTTGATTGTAGATAATAAAATGATAATTTATAATTTTGTACCATCGCGCTAGTGTAAGCTTATCATTTAAAAAATACATTCATCTATTTCTCAACTTGAAAATTCTAAAACTAATCTAATTATTGCTTATTTGTTTACCTTTATTTTCTTTTTCAGAAGCAACCTCCCAAATGTCCTCAACCACTTGGAATAATGCGTTAATGCCAAGTGGCAGTCCCAGGTGTTTGCATCAAAATCTATCATTGCGTTAAGAAGTCTAGAAGAAGTGTTGGCAATAAATAGTCGTTGCTCTCTCGCAGCATTCAAACTAATCTATCAATATCAACGTTGCAAACACGGCTCGAGATAAAAATTACCTGCAAGTCTTCCACCGTACGCGGCAACTAGAACATGATGCTGTGTCCAAGTAGATCATCTATATCTGTAATTTGGCTATAAAATCTATATGTGTAGAGGTTGTGGTGAGATGAAGTTCAAATTTTGATTCGAGTTGCAGGTCAAACGGGTAAAATAGTTTCGTGTGGTCGATGCAGGATAATGAAGTGGACTGTATGTTCGACGCTCAAAGTATATATATCTATTTTTAATCTTAAGCGAAAATAGATAGACATTATCCTTGTAGAACCGTGAGCAAGCTAAAAGAGACGCATCAGCGTTATCCAACAAATGAAATTGAATGTAGTCGTGTTGTTACGATAAGGGGGCATCAAACAAATTCAAATTAAGGTTGAGGAGTTTACATTTTCCTTATCATTTGGTGGCAAAGTCTATTTCGAAATGGTTTCTAGGACAGGGTCCCGCAATGACCGATTCAATTGCAAACTATAAATACCCAACCGTGTCTTGTGATTTTCATTAACGAGTATTGCATCTACTAAATCACAAGTATTGCATTTTACAGCCAAAATCGTAGCCTTTGTTGGTTTCATATTTAGCTTTTGAAAGAAGTCAGTTTGTTGGAATTGCAGGCAAGCGGTTCAAGAACATCATGGCGGCCAGAGGTATGTATATAGAGCAATTATTGTTAAAAATGTTATTGAAAGAGCAGTGGCGTATGTTTTTATTGTGATTGTGATTTTTTAATGAACCGTTGGATTTGAATGCCCTGCAGTTGGAGTGTGTTATGGAATGTTAGGGAATCTGCCCAGCCCGCGCGAGGTCGTAGAGTTGTTAAAGCGCCACAACATCGGAAAAGTGAGGATTTTCGAGGCACATCACGAAGCTCTGAGAGCCCTGGAAAACACAGGCATAGAAGTAATAGTGGGAGTGAGGAACGAGGAGCTTGAGAAGATAGCAGGCAACCAGGCGGCAGCCAACGGGTGGGTGAAGGACAACGTTGGCGCCTTCTACCCGGCGGCCAACATCAAATACATTTCAGTGGGAAACGAGGTGTTGCATTACGGAAACGAGAAATATGTCTCATATCTCGTCCCTGCAATGCGAAACATTCAGACCGCAGTCCGCAACGCCAATCTGCACAAGGATATAAGGGTGTCCACCACCCACGCCTCATCTGTGCTGGGGAATTCTTATCCGCCTTCGCAGGGAGAGTTCCGCAACGATCTCAAGAGCACACTCCGCCCCCTGCTGAACTTGTTGGCTGAGAACGGGTCTCCATTCATGGCGAATGTGTACCCTTATTTCAGCTATGCCGGCAACAAGGCCCACATATCCCTAGACTATGCGCTCTTCAAGCCCTCTGCCCCGGTGGTCCACGACGAAGGTCGTGAATACAGGAACTTGTTCGATGCCATGGTGGACGCTCTCATTGCCGCGTGTGAGAGAGCGGGACATCCAGACCTACCACTGCTCGTTACAGAGAGTGGGTGGCCCTCTGCGGGAGATGATCATGATCATGAGGCCCGGGCGGCCACCGTGGACAACGCCAGGGTCTACAATAACAACCTCATCAGGCACGTCTCCTCCAACCAGGGAACGCCCAGGAGACCTGGAAAGCCCATCCACACCTACGTTTTCTCCTTGTTCAACGAGAATTTGAAGCCCGGACCAGAGATCGAGCGCCATTTCGGCCTCTTCTATCCCAATAAAAATCCAGTTTACCCCGTCAACTTCACTCCCTACTAGGTGTGACGGTATGGACGTTCTTTCCTATCACTCACCAATAAAACACAAGGCCCGGCTTTCTACGCCTTTCTCTGTTGTAAAAAATTACCACTCCTAAATAAGTTAAGTGTATCGCTCTTTCCCTCATATAATCCATCCTTTGAATAATGAGTCCAACTTGACGTAGACTCACTTTACTTTTCTCAGTATTTATCTCTCCCAACATGCATCGCTGGCTTCATTTAAACAATTGTTTGTATTTTAATGGAAAGAAATGAAAAACAACAACGTTCGATAAGATATATGGATTAAAAGCATTAAATAATTAAATGTTTTAGGAAATAATAAAAACCTATAATAAAAAGTCTATAATCTATAATAGAGTGTGTGAATGCTCATATTTGCAATTTAGTATAATACAATTGGGATAACATATTTTTTTACTTTATAGCATGCATCTTTATTTTTAAATATGTGCTATAGATGATGTTATTGTTACCATAACACCCTGCTTAAATTCCATTGTACTATATATTTATGCCTATGTAAAAACCAGTCACCACCATTCAATAAATTAATCAAGCATTTATTTTATAATCTAGTACCAAATCCTAGTACACAACCAAACGATGGAATAACCAATGATAAAGGAGTGTTATGTTCACAATGGTGACAATGTGATCGTGTAAAAGATCTATGGAGTCCACTGTGCATGAAAGGCAATAGAATTTTGAGCATGCACTTGTGACAAATGTAATAATTGCATTACGTTCTTCCCATTCCCAACCATGTATGGAAATCTAGAGGTGAACATTTGTGTATGCAAGGACGCCTAGAATAAAGGTTGAAGGTGTTTTTGTTTCCCTTACAACCTTGCCAAGACTTTGTTGAAATTGCATTAGAAGAATAGATTAGAATGAAACTTATAACTATCATCATCGCAATTATGAAGCAATGAGCCATTTCCTATATCTATAGGAGTTTGGCGAGTTCAGAACTATGGAGTCATTATGGGGAAATATTATTGTCTAGTGATAGGGTTCCTGTTGGCAAGGATATGCATTTAAATATAGCGAGCCATACACCTATGAGATTTGTGATAATCTCTATGCCATTTCTTGAAGACGAAGCGTATTTTATCAGAGGTTACATTTGGAAGGAATCTCATAATCTTAATATGTGTGTGAATGATTGAAGAATGACTGGTGCAATGTATGAAATAAAAGATTACCTGGTTGCATAGAAGGTAAATGTTACTGTCGAATTGAACAATGGTGAAGGATATTAATCCAATCACAGGAATCTTTCGAGGAAATATGATCTTCTTTCTTTCTTCTTTTCTTTTCTTCTCTGCTTTCTTTTCTCTTTTACCCTTTTTTTGAAGGTAACATGACTTGAATTTATTTGATACTAAAGAGCATTATGATTCATTAGAGATTTATATGAGATACTCATAAGAAGAAGAATTTTTTTCATGACAAGGATTGTATTTGTTTGCATTTTTTTTATGGAGATTCCATTAAACAAGTGTCTTGGATTCAATTTCCATAGGTGGAGAATAAAAATTCAAATGCAACTAATGAATACAATTTTATAAGGATAGCAAGCAGAAAAGAAAAATCATCAATAGATGTAATAAGTTATTAGATTGGAATAGTAGAGATGATAAAGCCATGGATATCATTGGCCTTTCTCTTTCAAACTCTAGATTTCACGATATAGAATTAAAAAAATCACCAACAAAATTTGGGACAATCCAAATAAATCGTTTGGGGCAAAATCACTCAATGCTCTTTTTTTCCTAAAACTTCAATTATTCAGTTTCAGAATGGAAGATGGAATCACAATTTCAAATAACATAAGTGGTTTTAGGTCTCTCATTAGGCAACTAGTAGAAGTCAAGGAGGCAACAGATAATGGTGATGGTAAAGCTATCTTGTTAAATAGTTTTCCTTCAAAGTACAATAGTTAATGTTATTCCTGTAGTTAGTCAAATGACTTCACAAACCTTAAGAGATATGATTCCAACCCTTTTAGCTTAATAAAAGAGAACAAAATATGATTCTCAATAGGATAATGCACTATATTCATGAAGAAACAGTAAAAGGTCTAGTCCTAACAAAGAGAGAATTAAATATCTTGATTGTAAACAAAATGGTCACACAACTCAGTTATGTAGAACTCAAAACAATGATGTAATTAAAGGAAAAATCGAGGTAAAATGAAGTTAAATTAGTATATGCTGAGGATGAAGATTCAATTGATGATGAATATTTTATCAATGATTCTTCTCCGGGTTGAATTAATAGACCTGTACTTTGAGCCTTCACATTTCAAGGCACGTGGCAGTGCCGCATGGAAGAATTTTCATCATCTCAAGATAGATTTTCACCTTAAAATGATATTTTGCATGCAAAGATTTTTTTGTTTGTTTTCTTTCCTCTTTTTATGCTAATTGTTTTGAAGAAAATACACGTATTGTGAAGGTTGATTTTTCTAGACAGGTAAGGGATTTGGTGTTGAGTACAATCTAGATTGTTGTCTACTAAGTTTATGAGGATGCAAAAAATAGTTGTACCCTTCTAATGGTCATCAAACAACTTGATGGAACTCTCTCACGACTTAAAACTGATTATTGTCGAATAATTCAAAAATATATGATTCAAGAGTTTGGGACAGAGAACTCAAGAATTTCGCTCAAAGCTACACCCTTCCGAGGATCGCAAGGTCTGATTAATTAAGAGTGGGAGAGGCCCGTACCATTACATATCCACAGAAAATGTGCCACCTAGGGCGCATGAGAGATGCACACCTAGCTAAAGAAAAAATATCAAAAATAGAAAGGAACTACCAAGGAGAGACGAAGACCAGAAACAAAACCAACAAACAAAAACCACTAAAACGAAGCCAACTCTAAAGAAATGAAGAGATGCTCTATTGGGCGTAGGCGTTACCCTCTTGCCAAACTTTTCATAGACCTAAAACTTTATCAGAGAAAGAGATTAAGTTGAAATGGTAACAGATCACTAGTCAAGGTGTAGAAACAATTTATTTGCCACAAAAATTTTAAAGAATTTATGACAAATTCTTCACATTTTTTATAGTTTAGGTTGATCTAGAACTTTTAATATGAACATGTTGTAGCCTGGCTAGTATATTTATGCTAGGCTCACCACTATGAAATGATCTCCATTAGGTCTTTAAGGGAAGTCGAGCATCTCCGGATGAACATCCAAGATTAGTATGCACATCCAGTATCTAATAGAATCACATACTACTATGCCATAAAGCAATATCAAGCATAGTTAATTTCCCACTATTAAGACCTTAGAGGAAAGTGAGTGGAATTTTAGCTCCTCGCAGATGAATCAGTTTTAGTAGCATGCACGAATAGATTCAACATTATAAAATCATAAAAAAAAGGATGAAATAGAAGAACAAAAGATTGAATTTACGTGGGCAAAACCGTTTTGGGTAAAAGATCCTACACCCCAAAACTAGAGAGCATTTGTAGTTTTCAACAACACATGTATAGTTAAAATACATGTGTTGTTGAAAACTATGGAGATTGGCATTTTAGCTCGATAATATAGCATCACAAATGCCATAAAATGAACTCCTCTCACCAGCATTTCCTCTAGAAACACATGTTCGTAGAGCTTTGAGTGCACATAGAAGCAACTTCTAAATACAACACCCAATCATGAATATGCCACATGCAAGGGACACTGGTCAAATATAACTACACCTTTCAAGGAAAACCATTTGATGTAGACACAACACAAAATTAAAAGTTGCATCCATGCACAACTCAACTTGCAATAGGAACTTTCAAACTTGACTCTTGGAAGTGGTTGCCAACTTGCTACCGAATAGGGATGAAGCTATGGTTAACTCAAAAGTGCCTTGACACATATTACCATCTCGTGCTTCTCCAGAATGTTTTCACAAACGTATTTCTGCAAAGGAGTGCCCAAGTGACATTTGGTACTATGGTGGACTTCCGAGTAGAAGGCACAAGCTACAAGTGTCGCATCAAGTGCCTAGTTGACAAGTAGCAGTCTATCGCGACCTCCTCACTATGCATGTGGGATTATCCTATCATACAGGACCCACAAATTTATAAGGATAACTATTAAACTTAGGAACTCAGGATATAACAATATTATCATCTTATATTATTCAAAAAATAAATGCAAGGACTCAAAGGTTGTGACACCTTAATCCCCCCGGGGCCTTCATTAAGTTCAAACATAGCTGGCCATACAATCCAACAAAAAATTCACTAAACTAGATATATTATTTTATATCATAGACAACTACTTCTAGGTGCCTCAACCTCTATTCGCCAACCATCTTTTACTCTCATCATTGAGTGTCTGTCTATGCATCCCCTATACATAATATTTTCATGCCATAGCTCAAAAGAATATCAATATCAATTTTACACACCTAACAATACATGGATGCCATGATCAATCAAGTATGTAACGTCCTTGATTATTTATATATGTGAAGTAACAAAAACTTCACATTAACTAATTCTACAATTGATTATGCCTCACCTGCTCAACAAGTGGATATCTACATGCCAGACTTCTCCAATAATGACTCTAATACTTTTTATCATGGCATCTCTACAAATCCCAATGCCATATGTGCATATACTAAAAAATAAATGTTACACCATTATTGGATGCTCTGATATGATATGAGGGGAATTATTTTATGATTATTCAATGATCACTTATATAGGCATATTCAAATGACTTTAAATAGGAATATTTGGTTGTTTTAATCAAGGCAACTGGTTAACATCTTAGCACATAACCATTTTCTAACTGACAGGACAATGCAATATAAGTACCTACGCACTTTCATATTCTAACATTTGCCAATAAAATAATAATAAATGTTGTGATTAAGTCAGTTTTTACAATTGTGATATAAATATCCCAAATTTTGAACAAAAAGAATGTCATTAGAATATAAGTAGATATCGAGTAGAATAGAATTACAATAGAGCTGTAATAGATGACTAAAAATTATTAAGTCCATGAGCAAATTTTGGTATAATTTTCAATATGGAAGATTTAAATTAATCTTTTTGTTTGTAATTTAATTATGAATGTTTAAAAATTTAATAAATGTTAGTAACATTTCATATTTGGATGCTTGAATCTATACATGGTAATGGTGGCCTTATGAAAAAGGATATTATTTTACAAGAATTTCATTTGTAAAATTCCTTCAAGGTTTATATTTCAACAATAAAGAGACTACATGATGATGAATCATATTGTTAGAAGTTCAAAGTTGACTAGAACATTTTATAAATCTACAAGTGTCCAAGAAAATTTAGAGTTTGGATTCTCTTTTTCAACCCTTCCATTTTAAATTTTTTTTAATAATCTAATCATTTTAATTTTTTAACTCAGAAATAATTTAAATTTAATTATAATAGATTATTAATCTAAATTCTCTTTGAGATGGCAAAGGTGAATAGCCAAATATTATTTTGAGATGGTATATTAATAAATATATTGAATTAAACAACACTAAAAATTGAATGTTAAACAAGTTTTCTGTACATAAAATTGTTAAGAGTAAAATTAGGTTGATAAATAAAACTTAAAATAGCTATAGAGATAACTAAAAAAATATTTGGATTGCAACAAAAAATATATAATTTTGAGTTGTTTTAGTCCATTAAGGCTTGATTATTTAAATATTGGGGAGATATATATCCCTTTTTAAGAGATGTATAATATATGTTAAACGATTTCAACCATTAACAAGAAGGAATACTTGACTATAGTAGGTATATTTTCAATTAACCTTATCATAGTCATAATAATTATCATCATAAAAACTATACTTATACAAAAAATAACGAATGGAAAAACACATGATTATCCTTTCTAAATTATATGAACAAGATCTTTATTTTTAAACTGAACTTAATTACTTTTTATCAAGTAAAAATAATCTTTCAACGTTTCTATCAATACACCTGATAGTCCTGAAAATTAGTATGCAAAAATTATGTGTCCCTGTCAAAATATTAGTCATTTTGATTTAATGATGCTCTCTGTTCTTGCCCTCATTGTTTAGGGTTTGAGGTTTATGTATATCCGCGTAAGTCTTTTATTCAAAACCCAAAGCTTGTTATATTTCTTCATTACCTTTTTGACTTAAAAGTGAGGGTCATTTTCATCATTGAAGGCACCATGTTTCCTTTCCTAGGCGTTATTTCTTTTGTCGGCCTCAAATGTTTTTCCTAAGTCTGCGTTGTTTTCCTATGCTTGGGCCCCTTTGATATTTTTAGCGGGCATTGATAAATTTTCTTAAGTCCAGTCTTAATATTTTGGACGAAGTCTCTATGATTAATTATCGAGATACTAAAAGTTCCATAAATTTGCATGTGCATCAAGTGGACGGTGATGTTTTAACCAAAGCAGAAAGGTGGTTGAAGGTTAGTGGCAAATGTTAGGTAGTCATTGTGGCCGACACATAAAGAGAGTACATATCTGATGGCCCTCGCAGTCCCGCAAAGGAAGATGCAGGGAAGTTAAGGACCATGGCATCGCGAAATGATGCCATGTGTCCCAAGAAGATCAAATAAGTCTGACAGTGGGACCGCTTAAAGAGTTGAGTTGGAAGGTAATTTGGTGATACTTAGTTAGGCTTTCGATGGACCCACTTGCCACATTAGAAGGTCAATATCAAATTGACTGATGGTGATCATATGATGCGTCAGGTTGGATAGGATCTACAATGTAAAGTCGGAACGCATCTCAAAAGGGTGAATCAGTTTGCTTGCTTATCACTCACGTGGGAAAATAAAGGAAGAAAGAACTAACCTTGTCGACGTGGGATAAAGGAAGACAAGTCGAGACACCTGGATGCCGACCGATTTTCAAAAGACCCATTCAAAAGGTTGTTTTTTGGGTCGAGTTGCATTAACAAGCAAAACTGACAGTTCCAAGGGAGCCATCTCAGCAAGTTCCATTGCCACCGCAATGAGAAGCTAAGATTTTCAGAGACATAAAGGAATAAGGATGCTTTCTGAGTTGGCAATGGAATGATCAAGGTCATGTCAACAAGATGAGAGGATGCATATTGTCAGAGATTCTCGGTAAGGTAAATCAAGGAACTGTCTCTGAGAATAATTCAAAAGATAATGACTCAGTGTCCAAAAAAGGATTCTGAAGCTGAAGTTTTGCAGCCAAGGAACAACAAAATCAGAACAAAATCGTTCACGTAAGGTGAGCCTCATTAGAATCAAAAGCGCTCTTTTAGGCTTGTGACAGGTGTTCCTCTAGCCCGAAGCTTGTTTGCTCACTTGTTTCTATAAAAGGGAATTCAAGGCCATGAGACAGGGTCCATAAATTTTGGTGCAAAATTTTGTTCCAGTTTCTTAGTCATGTATAGTGAGTCTAGGTGAAAGGAGCAAGCTGTAAAAGTCATTTACAGAGAAAATAGAGTGAGTCTAGGGTCATATTGTGTGGAGGTTCTTGAAGGAGTTATATGTAAAATGTTTTGTAATAGGAGGCAACAGATTAAGTAAATAAAAACATGTTTCAAACCCATTTCTCCAGTGTGTGAATCTATCATGTTTTTGAATGAGTAGAATCAAGGGTTTTCTCATTCATTGCACTTTTGTGGTATATGTATTTTTGGCTCATTATTTTATCTAAGGGGTCAATTTAATGCCTGGGTGGAATTGAAGAGTGGTAGGGCTTATGCAGGGATTCAGATAAGTAGTTTGGGTTGGGATATGTATATGAGAAACATTGTAAGGCAATATTCTCTTACGATCTCATGGTATTAGATAAAATTTTGTTATATTTTCATTTTATGTCTTATGAATTCAGCTACCTAATGGATAAAGCATTGGTCACGGCGTGTAACTGTCTTTAATGTCAGTTTTGTGCGCAAAACTCACCGACAACTTGCTATTAATTTGATGAATATCAAAATATCTTTTCATTTTTATGCATATTGCTTTAACTTTTGAAAAAATCTAGTACTATGTGCTGCGGTCTACTCTTCTCACATGTATAACTGTTGTTTGCGAATCGTGTCACCCGTAAACACAAGAGTGTGAAATGTTGTTTTTATGGATGATTTCCTAAGTCAAACCCTGGGTTGGAATTAACCTTTGAATGAAATAGATAAATTCAAAAGAAAATCTTTTAAAGTAAAAGGCTGAATGTTATTAAGCTCAAGCTTGATTTAGTTGATAATGGTGATGATGCAATGCTCTTTCAATATATTCACAAGTAATGATGTAATAACATGACATGACAATACATAAAGGAATTAATCATGAAAATGTTTGTTGCATGAAGACTATTGCAATTTGCTTGTCCATAATTCTCATATATTGAAGTATATGGTGAGATGAAATGTTGCTTGATGGATTCTTATGATGTATGCGGAATCTTGTGGATGTTGATTATGAAAATAAATTGAAAGGATGATCCTAAAGAGTGTTGTCAAGGTACTACATAAATCACGCCAACCTCCAACTATCATATTGAGGTATTTGGATTGGGGATCAACCGATGGGAATCGAGAAATGACATATTTAAAAATTCACCCCTTTGAGATGGACAAGGGTGCCTAACAACCTTAACCACTAGGACAAGGGCGCCTAGCACCCTTGTCCACCCAGATCACCATACGATCATATGATGACAATTTTGTAGTACAAATTCCAAAAATATGCTTGGATAAGAGCTAGGAGAAAACACAATAAGGAAATCAGTCAAAAACAAGTTGCAATTTAGGACACTACACCAGCCAAGGATAAAAATTCTTAATTCTAGTTGTCTAGTTTTTTAGCAATCTTACTTTTAATGCAAAATGACCTAGCTATCTTTTTTGTGCAAGTATTCTAATAGTTTAATCCTTATAATGTTGATATTTAGTAAATCATAGGTCTAATACGCAAGGAATCTAGATATCTTCAAATCATCTAAAATAAAAATAAGACACACCTATAATTGATATTAAAAGAAGAGTTTCAAATAAACTTTTTTTCTCTTCCATCACATAAAAATGTAATCTGCCCCATCAAATTCACTTTCTATTAGGTGGGACTTCCTTCCTTTATTATGTATTACTCACCAATAATGAATAATTCGTGAATTTCTACGTCTTTCTCTCTTGTAAATAATTATCACTCCTAAATAAGTGAAGTGTATCCATCCTTCGAATAATGAGACGAACTTGATATGTAGTTTCGTTACTATTCTTAATTTTTATCTCTCTCAACATGTATGGATGAATATTAGTTTTGATCTTAAAGAATTATTTGTATTTTATAGGAAAGGAATATAAAACGGACATGGGATTAAAAATATTGATAATGCACAATGATTAAAAGCATTAAAATAAACAAATCTCTTAGAAAATAATTAAATTGTATAGTTTAAAATTGTAAGAAATATTGAGTACTGATTCGTCATTAACATGGAAATAAGAAAATGAGTCATTTTCGCTTACTCTATATGTGATCAAGATCATTTGAATCACAATTATGGATCTGAAGTGGGGTAGGAAATGACTAAATTAAGAATTGAGATAATCGATCCCTATGAAACAGTACAAATAGGAACCACCAAGAAAATAAATACATGGACATTTTGGCACTTATTCCCTTGAAATTAGTGTTATGTCATGATACATAGAAATGGAAGTAGCGAATGGTGCGTTACACGAATTTAAAATATTAAATTATGATTAGATAGCTACGATTTGTTAAAGGAAACAAATGTTCTCTTTAAAGGAAAGCCATAAAACCAGTCAAGTTTTCTTTACAAGAGAAAACTACACACGTATGCATTAGTGTCTTGGATATATGCTTCAAATGGAAGGGCTGCTATAGAAGGATATGTGAATTAGGCTAAGTTAAAAACTAACATAAGTCATATGATCTATTTCCTATCTTTCCTCATATAGTTTAGAAAGATAAAGGGAAAAATATAAGGGAAGGAAAGAAAGAACAAAAAGGACTTTGGAAAGAAGAGTGAAAGTAGACTAGGAAGTGTACACGAAAATGAGTTTGCTAATTCAAGAAAACTATGTGTGTAATGACTTACACCTTTAAGCATGAGAAAGATCACTCGCAGTACAATTAATACTTGTCGAATTTGAAATATGAATAACTTTCTAGAGTTTGAGGAAATAAGGCAGGTAAATGATATTATCTAAAAATGAAAAGGACAAAGAGTAGAATAGCAAGATACTTATGTAGGCTATCATTTTTTCTAAATCATATAAATATATTTAAGTACAAAAATATTTGATTACGAAAATTGGCTTAGCAATTAAGGTACACATTATGCAAACTTTTAATTGAAGCTTTTTCGAGATCACATTATCACCAGGTTTGAAGTCCCTTATGAGGTTATAACAAAAAATGTTATGTGCTTCAAGTCTTTGGATTTCACTAATCTCTATCTTGAATATAAAATAGACTTTTATCACTCTCCCCCATATCAAAATTGAGTGTTTAATGAATATTATCAAAAGAATATTTGGAAAGAACGAAAACACTTTTGACTCCAAATTGAGGTAGTACTTTGGGCTGACCAAGTTACACCCAATAAATAAATAAGAAAATGATGATATGAGCTAGTATATGGGATGGATGTGATATTACCTATTAACAAATTATTGTTAAAAAATATATGTGTACAAGAATCATCTATGGAATCGGATGATGTCTCTGCTTATAGGTAAAATCAAATGTTTGAAATAAATATAATTTGAAGGGGAGCTCATTTTATTAATACAAAAAGGCAACAAGTGAAAAATTTGTTTGACAAAAGAGCGAGTACTATAAAAATTAAAATTTGAGATTTCATTCTAAACTGGAGTATTTGATGTCACGACAAAGGAAATAATTAAAAGTTTGATACCTTACGATTGAGTCCCTAAATAGTTGAGAATTAAAATGGAGAGGATTTCAATTTCATGAAAATCTTAACCATAGAATATAAAGAATTGCTTATACATGGATTGTTTAAAAAATACATCTCCTTTTACTCAACCCTACTCTTTTGATGCATATTTATATATTCCCTTTATCTATGACTTATGCACCCACAGATATCGTTGACACATGGTGAAGTATGTGTGTATACTTTTCGCATTGGTCAACATCCCAAGAAAGAACTAATCCTTACTATATCTCATTGGAACGTTCATGAAGCACGTTAATGTACATACTATAATTTTCTCAGTGACATGGTAGAGGATATGAAGGTGATGCTTAAAAATATTGTCACTTTTGATAATTTACAAATGAATCAATAAACCATATTGAGTGTTGAGAAGTTTAGGTGGTTAAGTGAGCGTATAGGCATCATGAATCCTAGTAGATAGTTCATAGTTTCATGTTATTTAGCTTTTACTCTAGCAAGCTATACAACAAGTGAGATAATATCATGCACCTTAGAATGTTTTAATGACCCATTCCAATTAAAGGCTAGGTTTTCCGAAAAGGATTTTTTTAAACTAATAGTATATCCACTATGTTTAATGCTAGTTAAATTTCTTTTAATGTGATTTACATGTCAGTGCAAGTTCATGCATGTGTTAATTCCCATAAGAAATTGTTAGAACTATATCTTTCTATCTTATCATTGATCATAAACTAGGGTAGGAAATTTTTTTACCATTTCAACTTGCTCTAAATAAAAACTTTTTAGTTAAAAATGGCTAAATTTAGCACTTCAAAAGACAAACTAAAAAATGACGTAGATTTATGGTATTTGTTACCCACATGTTAAATGAAACAAAAAAGTGGGAAAGACATTTTAGATTATGAAATACAATGTAAATTTTAAAAATTGTAGATTTGTAAATCCCATTGTTATGAAAAACTGTAGAAAGAAGTCATGATCCTGTAGTTCACAAAATTTTTAAAGGAAACAAACATGCCTCATCTATAATCTAGGCCAATCTAATAGAATTTATTCACATAAACAAAAATTAGACTAGATTAAGAGATGATAGTTGGGTATGATAAATTTTGATAGTTGAAACACGTGCTTTTAACAAAAGTAGTTTCAAGTAGATAACTCTTAGCTCTATGGCTAAAGAATGGTTTCCTTTGCAAAGTACAGTAAGATCTAATTGATGTATGTTTCGGAACTAGTGCATCTCCGTCTCTACAATACTTGAGACCTTACATAAGAATTGTACACAGCTTGAGGTAAATTTAATGGCTCTAAGTCAAGTTTACGTTTGCAAATTTGAACATAAACCCTATGCAATGCAAAACTATACTCTTTTGGTTGTCTATATGATGTGTAACAGTTCTCCACTTTCATGATATCTATGGGTTTGTAGAATGCATTGGTGTAATAAACATGGAAGCTGTATCGAAATGCCTAAACATGTGAATAGGGTAAGGAAATATATGTAACGAATAGGTAGGTGGGATAGGAGAAGAGGTCGAACTTTTCTACAAAGATATGCTAATTGTGTCTAGTCAATGTATCAAAGCATTTTCTTAAAGAAAGACCAAAAACTAAGTGAGAAATGACACGAGTATGCAAATTTCCTGCTATTAAGAATTCCATCCCCAAACGTCTAATACTAAAATTTGATTGTAGATAATAAAATGATAATTTATAATTTTGTACCATCGCGCTAGTGTAAGCTTATCATTTAAAAAATACATTCATCTATTTCTCAACTTGAAAATTCTAAAACTAATCTAATTATTGCTTATTTGTTTACCTTTATTTTCTTTTTCAGAAGCAACCTCCCAAATGTCCTCAACCACTTGGAATAATGCGTTAATGCCAAGTGGCAGTCCCAGGTGTTTTCGTCAAAATCTATCATTGCGTTAAGAAGTCTAGAAGAAGTGTTGGCAATAAATAGTCGTTGCTCTCTCGCAGCATTCAAACTAATCTATCAATATCAACGTTGCAAACACGGCTCGAGATAAAAATTACCTGCAAGTCTTCCACCGTACGCGGCAACTAGAACATGATTCTGTGTCCAAGTAGATCATCTATATCTGTAATTTGGCTATAAAATCTATATGTGTAGAGGTTGTGGTGAGATGAAGTTCAAATTTTGATTCGAGTTGCAGGTCAAACGGGTAAAATAGTTTCGTGTGGTCGATGCAGGATAATGAAGTGGACTGTATGTTCGACGCTCAAAGTATATATATCTATTTTTAATCTTAAGCGAAAATAGATAGACATTATCCTTGTAGAACCGTGAGCAAGCTAAAAGAGACGCATCAGCGTTATCCAACAAATGAAATTGAATGTAGTCGTGTTGTTACGATAAGGGGGCATCAAACAAATTCAAATTAAGGTTGAGGAGTTTACATTTTCCTTATCATTTGGTGGCAAAGTCTATTTCGAAATGGTTTCTAGGACAGGGTCCCGCAATGACCGATTCAATTGCAAACTATAAATACCCAACCGTGTCTTGTGATTTTCATTAACGAGTATTGCATCTACT
This sequence comes from Cryptomeria japonica, assembly GCF_030272615.1. Taxonomy (NCBI): domain Eukaryota; kingdom Viridiplantae; phylum Streptophyta; class Pinopsida; order Cupressales; family Cupressaceae; genus Cryptomeria; species Cryptomeria japonica. Next base: position 921,782,788 of record NC_081407.1, read on the forward strand.
AAATCACAAGTATTGCATTTTACAGCCAAAATCGTAGCCTTTGTTGGTTTCATATTTAGCTTTTGAAAGAAGTCAGTTTGTTGGAATTGCAGGCAAGCGGTTCAAGAACATCATGGCGGCCAGAGGTATGTATATAGAGCAATTATTGTTAAAAATGTTATTGAAAGAGCAGTGGCGTATGTTTTTATTGTGATTGTGATTTTTTAATGAACCGTTGGATTTGAATGCCCTGCAGTTGGAGTGTGTTATGGAATGTTAGGGAATCTGCCCAGCCCGCGCGAGGTCGTAGAGTTGTTAAAGCGCCACAACATCGGAAAAGTGAGGATTTTCGAGGCACATCACGAAGCTCTGAGAGCCCTGGAAAACACAGGCATAGAAGTAATAGTGGGAGTGAGGAACGAGGAGCTTGAGAAGATAGCAGGCAACCAGGCGGCAGCCAACGGGTGGGTGAAGGACAACGTTGGCGCCTTCTACCCGGCGGCCAACATCAAATACATTTCAGTGGGAAACGAGGTGTTGCATTACGGAAACGAGAAATATGTCTCATATCTCGTCCCTGCAATGCGAAACATTCAGACCGCAGTCCGCAACGCCAATCTGCACAAGGATATAAGGGTGTCCACCACCCACGCCTCATCTGTGCTGGGGAATTCTTAACCGCCTTCGCAGGGAGAGTTCCGCAACGATCTCAAGAGCACACTCCGCCCCCTGCTGAACTTGTTGGCTGAGAACGGGTCTCCATTCATGGCGAATGTGTACCCTTATTTCAGCTATGCCGGCAACAAGGCCCACATATCCCTAGACTATGCGCTCTTCAAGCCCTCTGCCCCGGTGGTCCACGACGAAGGTCGTGAATACAGGAACTTGTTCGATGCCATGGTGGACGCTCTCATTGCCGCGTGTGAGAGAGCGGGACATCCAGACCTACCCCTGCTCGTTACAGAGAGTGGGTGGCCCTCTGCGGGAGATGATCATGATCATGAGGCCCGGGCGGCCACCGTGGACAACGCCAGGGTCTACAATAACAACCTCATCAGGCACGTCTCCTCCAACCAGGGAACGCCCAGGAGACCTGGAAAGCCCATCCACACCTACGTTTTCTCCTTGTTCAACGAGAATTTGAAGCCCGGACCAGAGATCGAGCGCCATTTCGGCCTCTTCTATCCCAATATAAATCCAGTTTACCCCGTCAACTTCACTCCCTACTAGGTGTGACGGTATGGACGTCCTTTCCTATCACTCACCAATAAAACACAAGGCCCGGCTTTCTACGCCTTTCTCTGTTGTAAAAAGTTACCACTCCTAAATAAGTTAAGTGTATCGCTCTTTCCCTCATATAATCCATCCTTTGAATAATGAGTCAAACTTGACGTAGACTCACTTTACTTTTCTCAGTATTTATCTCTCCCAGCATGCATCGCTGGCTTCATTTAAACAATTGTTTGTATTTTAATGGAAAGAAATGAAAAACAACAACGTTCGATAAGATATATGGATTAAAAGCATTAAATAATTAAATGTTTTAGGAAATAATAAAACCCTATAATAAAAAGTCTATAATCTATAATAGAGAGTGTGAATGCTCATATTTGCAATTTAGTATAATACAATTGGGATAACATATTTTTTTACTTTATAGCATGCATCTTTATTTTTAAATATGTGCTATAGATGATGTTATTGTTACCATAACACCCTAATTAAATTCCATTGTACTATATATTTATGCCTGTGTAAAAACCAGTCACCACCATTCAATAAATTAATCAAGCATTTATTTTATAATCTAGTACCAAATCCTAGTACACAACCAAACGATGGAATAACCAATGATAAAGGAGTGTTATGTTCACAATGGTGACAATGTGATCGTGTAAAAGATCTATGGAGTCCACTGTGCATGAAAGGCAATAGAATTTTGAGCATGCACTTGTGACAAATGTAATAATTGCATTACGTTCTTCCCATTCCCAACCATGTATGGAAATCTAGAGGTGAACATTTGTGTATGCAAGGATGCCTAGAATAAAGGTTGAAGGTGTTTTTGTTTCCCTTACAACCTTGCCAAGACTTTGTTGAAATTGCATTAGAAGAATAGATTAGAATGAAACTTATAACTATCATCATCGCAATTATGAAGCAATGAGCCATTTCCTATATCTATAGGAGTTTGGCGAGTTCAGAACTATGGAGTCATTATGGGGAAATATTATTGTCTAGTGATAGGGTTCCTGTTGGCAAGGATATGCATTTAAATATAGCGAGCCATACACCTATCAGAGTTTTGATAATCTCTATGCCATTTCTTGAAGACGAAGCGTATTTTATCAGAGGTTACATTTGGAAGGAATCTCATAATCTTAATATGTGTGTGAATGATTGAAGAATGACTGGTGCAATGTATGAAATAAAAGATTACCTGGTTGCATAGAAGGTAAATGTTACTGTCGAATTGAACAATGGTGAAGGATATTAATCCAATCACAGGAATCTTTCGAGGAAATATGATCTTCTTTCTTTCTTCTTTTCTTTTCTTCTCTGCTTTCTTTTCTCTTTTACCCTTTTTTTGAAGGTAACATGACTTGAATTTATTTGATACTAAAGAGCATTATGATTCATTAGAGATTTATATGAGATACTCATAAGAAGAAGAATTTTTTTCATGACAAGGATTGTATTTGTTTGCATTTTTTTTATGGAGATTCCATTAAACAAGTGTCTTGGATTCAATTTCCATACGTGGAGAATAAAAATTCAAATGCAACTAATGAATACAATTTTATAAGGATAGCAAGCAGAAAAGAAAAATCATCAATAGATGTAATAAGTTATTAGATTGGAATAGTAGAGATGATAAAGCCATGGATATCATTGGCCTTTCTCTTTCAAACTCTAGATTTCACGATATAGAATTAAAAAAATCACCAACAAAATTTGGGACAATCCAAATAAATCGTTTGGGGCAAAATCACTCAATGCTCCTTTTTTCCTAAAACTTCAATTATTCAGTTTCAGAATGGAAGATGGAATCACAATTTCAAATAACATAAGTGGTTTTAGGTCTCTCATTAGGCAACTAGTAGAAGTCAAGGAGGCAACAGATAATGGTGATGGTAAAGCTATCTTGTTAAATAGTTTTCCTTCAAAGTACAATAGTTAATGTTATTCTTGTAGTTAGTCAAATGACTTCACAAACCTTAAGAGATATGATTCCAACCCTTTTAGCTTAATAAAAGAGAACAAGATATGATTCTCAATAGGATAATGCACTATATTCATGAAGAAACAGTAAAAGGTCTAGTCCTAACAAAGAGAGAATTAAATATTTTGATTGTAACAAAAATGGTCACACAACTCAGTTATGTAGAACTCAAAACAATGATGTAATTAATGGAAAAATCGAGGTTAAATGAAGGTAAATTAGTATATGCTGAGGATGAAGATTCAATTGATGATGAATATTTTATCAATGATTCTTCTCTGGGTTGAATTAATAGACCTGTACTTTGAGCCTTCACATTTCAAGGCATGTGGCAGTGCCGCATGGAAGAATTTTCATCATCTCAAGATAGATTTTCACCTTAAAATGATATTTTGCATGCAAAGATTTTTTTGTTTGTTTTCTTTCCTCTTTTTATGCTAATTGTTTTGAAGAAAATACACGTATTGTGAAGGTTGATTTTTCTAGACAGGTAAGGGATTTGGTGTTGAGTACAATCTAGATTGTTGTCTACTAAGTTTATGAGGATGCAAAAAATAGTTGTACCCTTCTAATGGTCATCAAACAACTTGATGGAACTCTCTCACGACTTAAAACTGATTATTGTCGAATAATTTAAAAATATATGATTCAAGAGTTTGGGACAGAGAACTCAAGAATTTCGCTCAAAGCTACACCCTTCCGAGGATCGCAAGGTCTGATTAATTAAGAGTGGGAGAGGCCCGTACCATTACATATCCACAGAAAATGTGCCACCTAGGGCGCATGAGAGATGCACACCTAGCTAAAGAAATAATATCAAAAATAGAAAGGAACTACCAAGGAGAGACGAAGACCAGAAACAAAACCAACAAACAAAAACCACTAAAACGAAGCCAACTCTAAAGAAATGAAGAGATGCTCTATTGGGCGTAGGCGTTACCCTCTTGCCAAACTTTTCATAGACCTAAAACTTTATCAGAGAAAGAGATTAAGTTGAAATGGTAACAGATCACTAGTCAAGGTGTAGAAACAATTTATTTGCCACAAAAATTTTAAAGAATTTATGACAAATTCTTCACATTTTTTATAGTTTAGGTTGATCTAGAACTTTTAATATGAACATGTTGTAGCCTGGCTAGTATATTTATGCTAGGCTCACCACTATGAAATGATCTCCATTAGGTCTTTAAGGGAAGTCGAGCATCTCCGGATGAACATCCAAGATTAGTATGCACATCCAGTATCTAATAGAATCACATACTACTATGCCATAAAGCAATATCAAGCATAGTTAATTTCCCACTATTAAGACCTTAGAGGAAAGTGAGTGGAATTTTAGCTCCTCGCAGATGAATCAGTTTTAGTAGCATGCACGAATAGATTCAACATTATAAAATCATAAAAAAAAGGATGAAATAGAAGAACAAAAGATTGAATTTACGTGGGCAAAACCGTTTTGGGTAAAAGATCCTACACCCCAAAACTAGAGAGCATTTGTAGTTTTCAACAACACATGTATAGTTAAAATACATGTGTTGTTGAAAACTATGGAGATTGGCATTTTAGCTCGATAATATAGCATCACAAATGCCATAAAATGAACTCCTCTCACCAGCATTTCCTCTAGAAACACATGTTTGTAGAGCTTTGAGTGCACATAGAAGCAACTTCTAAATACAACACCCAATCATGAATATGCCACATGCAAGGGACACTGGTCAAATATAACTACACCTTTCAAGGAAAACCATTTGATGTAGACACAACACAAAATTAAAAGTTGCATCCATGCACAACTCAACTTGCAATAGGAACTTTCAAACTTGACTCTTGGAAGTGGTTGCCAACTTGCTACCGAATAGGGATGAAGCTATGGTTAACTCAAAAGTGCCTTGACACATATTACCATCTCGTGCTTCTCCAGAATGTTTTCACAAACGTATTTCTGCAAAGGAGTGCCCAAGTGACATTTGGTACTATGGTGGACTTCCGAGTAGAAGGCACAAGCTACAAGTGTCGCATCAAGTGCCTAGTTGACAAGTAGCAGTCTATCGCGACCTCCTCACTATGCATGTGGGATTATCCTATCATACAGGACCCACAAAGTTATAAGGATAACTATTAAACTTAGGAACTCAGGATATAACAATATTATCATCTTATATTATTCAAAAAATAAATGCAAGGACTCAAAGGTTGTGACACCTTAATCCCCCCGGGGCCTTCATTAAGTTCAAACATAGCTGGCCATACAATCCAACAAAAAATTCACTAAACTAGATATATTATTTTATATCATAGACAACTACTTCTAGGTGCCTCAACCTCTATTCGCCAACCATCTTTTACTCTCATCATTGAGTGTCTGTCTATGCATCCCCTATACATAATATTTTCATGCCATAGCTCAAAAGAATATCAATATCAATTTTACACACCTAACAATACATGGATGCCATGATCAATCAAGTATGTAACGTCCTTGATTATTTATATATGTGAAGTAACAAAAACTTCACATTAACTAATTCTACAATTGATTATGCCTCACCTGCTCAACAAGTGGATATCTACATGCCAGACTTCTCCAATAATGACTCTAATACTTTTTATCATGGCATCTCTACAAATCCCAATGCCATATGTGCATATACTAAAAAATAAATGTTACACCATTATTGGATGCTCTGATATGATATGAGGGGAATTATTTTATGATTATTCAATGATCACTTATATAGGCATATTCAAACGACTTTAAATAGGAATATTTGGTTGTTTTAATCAAGGCAACTGGTTAACATCTTAGCACATAACCATTTTCTAACTGACAGGACAATGCAATATAAGTACCTACGCACTTTCATATTCTAACATTTGCCAATAAAATAATAATAAATGTTGTGATTAAGTCAGTTTTTACAATTGTGATATAAATATCCCAAATTTTGAACAAAAAGAATGTCATTAGAATATAAGTAGATATCGAGTAGAATAGAATTACAATAGAGCTGTAATAGATGACTAAAAATTATTAAGTCCATGAGCAAATTTTGGTATAATTTTCAATATGGAAGATTTAAATTAATCTTTTTGTTTGTAATTTAATTATGAATGTTTAAAAATTTAATAAATGTTAGTAACATTTCATATTTGGATGCTTGAATCTATACATGGTAATGGTGGCCTTATGAAAAAGGATATTATTTTACAAGAATTTCATTTGTAAAATTCCTTCAAGGTTTATATTTCAACAATAAAGAGACTACATGATGATGAATCATATTGTTAGAAGTTCAAAGTTGACTAGAACATTTTATAAATCTACAAGTGTCCAAGAAAATTTAGAGTTTGGATTCTCTTTTTCAACCCTTCCATTTTAAATTTTTTTTAATAATCTAATCATTTTAATTTTTTAACTCAGAAATAATTTAAATTTAATTATAATAGATTATTAATCTAAATTCTCTTTGAGATGGCAAAGGTGAATAGCCAAATATTATTTTGAGATGGTATATTAATAAATATATTGAATTAAACAACACTAAAAATTGAATGTTAAACAAGTTTTCTGTACATAAAATTGTTAAGAGTAAAATTAGGTTGATAAATAAAACTTAAAATAGCTATAGAGATAACTAAAAAAATATTTGGATTGCAACAAAAAATATATAATTTTGAGTTGTTTTAGTCCATTAAGGCTTGATTATTTAAATATTGGGGAGATATATATCCCTTTTTAAGAGATGTATAATATATGTTAAACGATTTCAACCATTAACAAGAAGGAATACTTGACTATAGTAGGTATATTTTCAATTAACCTTATCATAGTCATAATAATTATCATCATAAAAACTATACTTATACAAAAAATAACGAATGGAAAAACACATGATTATCCTTTCTAAATTATATGAACAAGATCTTTATTTTTAAACTGAACTTAATTACTTTTTTTCAAGTAAAAATAATCTTTCAACGTTTCTATCAATACACCTGATAGTCCTGAAAATTAGTATGCAAAAATTATGTGTCCCTGTCAAAATATTAGTCATTTTGATTTAATGATGCTCTCTGTTCTTGCCCTCATTGTTTAGGGTTTGAGGTTTATGTATATCCGCGTAAGTCTTTTATTCAAAACCCAAAGCTTGTTATATTTCTTCATTACCTTTTTGACTTAAAAGTGAGGGTCATTTTCATCATTGAAGGCACCATGTTTCCTTTCCTAGGCGTTATTTCTTTTGTCGGCCTCAAATGTTTTTCCTAAGTCTGCGTTGTTTTCCTATGCTTGGGCCCCTTTGATATTTTTAGCGGGCATTGATAAATTTTCTTAAGTCCAGTCTTAATATTTTGGACGAAGTCTCTATGATTAATTATCGAGATACTAAAAGTTCCATAAATTTGCATGTGCATCAAGTGGACGGTGATGTTTTAACCAAAGCAGAAAGGTGGTTGAAGGTTAGTGGCAAATGTTAGGTAGTCATTGTGGCCGACACATAAAGAGAGTACATATCTGATGGCCCTCGCAGTCCCGCAAAGGAAGATGCAGGGAAGTTAAGGACCATGGCATCGCGAAATGATGCCATGTATCCCAAGAAGATCAAATAAGTCTGACAGTGGGACCGCTTAAAGAGTTGAGTTGGAAGGTAATTTGGTGATACTTAGTCAGGCTTTCGATGGACCCACTTGCCACATTAGAAGGTCAATATCAAATTGACCGATGGTGATCATATGATGCGTCAGGTTGGATAGGATCTACAATGTAAAGTCGGAACGCATCTCAAAAGGGTGAATCAGTTTGCTTGCTTATCACTCACGTGGGAAAATAAAGGAAGAAAGAACTAACCTTGTCGACGTGGGATAAAGGAAGACAAGTCGAGACACCTAGATGCCGACCGATTTTCAAAAGACCCATTCAAAAGGTTGTTTTTTGGGTCGAGTTGCATTAACAAGCAAAACTGACAGTTCCAAGGGAGCCATCTCAGCAAGTTCCATTGCCACCGCAATGAGAAGCTAAGATTTTCAGAGACATAAAGGAATAAGGATGCTTTCTGAGTTGGCAATGGAATGATCAAGGTCATGTCAACAAGATGAGAGGATGCATATTGTCAGAGATTCTCGGTAAGGTAAATCAAGGAACTGTCTCTGAGAATAATTCAAAAGATAATGACTCAGTGTCCAAAAAAGGATTCTGAAGCTGAAGTTTTGCAGCCAAGGAACAACAAAATCAGAACAAAATCGTTCACGTAAGGTGAGCCTCATTAGAATCAAAAGCGCTCTTTTAGGCTTGTGACAGGTGTTCCTCTAGCCCGAAGCTTGTTTGCTCACTTGTTTCTATAAAAGGGAATTCAAGGCCATGAGACAGGGTCCATAAATTTTGGTGCAAAATTTTGTTCCAGTTTCTTAGTCATGTATAGTGAGTCTAGGTGAAAGGAGCAAGCTGTAAAAGTCATTTACAGAGAAAATAGAGTGAGTCTAGGGTCATATTGTGTGGAGGTTCTTGAAGGAGTTATATGTAAAATGTTTTGTAATAGGAGGCAACAGATTAAGTAAATAAAAACATGTTTCAAACCCATTTCTCCAGTGTGTGAATCTATCATGTTTTTGAATGAGTAGAATCAAGGGTTTTCTCATTCATTGCACTTTTGTGGTATATGTATTTTTGGCTCATTATTTTATCTAAGGGGTCAATTTAATGCCTGGGTGGAATTGAAGAGTGGTAGGGCTTATGCAGGGATTCAGATAAGTAGTTTGGGTTGGGATATGTATATGAGAAACATTGTAAGGCAATATTCTCTTACGATCTCATGGTATTAGATAAAATTTTGTTATATTTTCATTTTATGTCTTATGAATTCAGCTACCTAATGGATAAAGCATTGGTCATGGCGTGTAACTGTCTTTAATGTCAGTTTTGTGCTCAAAACTCACCGACAACTTGCTATTAATTTGATGAATATCAAAATATCTTTTCATTTTTATGCATATTGCTTTAACTTTTGAAAAAATCTAGTACTATGTGCTGCGGTCTACTCTTCTCACATGTATAACTGTTGTTTGCGAATCGTGTCACCCGTAAACACAAGAGTGTGAAATGTTGTTTTTATGGATGATTTCCTAAGTCAAACCCTGGGTTGGAATTAACCTTTGAATGAAATAGATAAATTCAAAAGAAAATCTTTTAAAGTAAAAGGCTGAATGTTATTAAGCTCAAGCTTGATTTAGTTGATAATGGTGATGATGCAATGCTCTTTCAATATATTCACAAGTAATGATGTAATAACATGACATGACAATACATAAAGGAATTAATCATGAAAATGTTTGTTGCATGAAGACTATTGCAATTTGCTTGTCCATAATTCTCATATATTGAAGTATATGGTGAGATGAAATGTTGCTTGATGGATTCTTATGATGTATGCGGAATCTTGTGGATGTTGATTATGAAAATAAATTGAAAGGATGATCCTAAAGAGTGTTGTCAAGGTACTACATAAATCAGGCCAACCTCCAACTATCATATTGAGGTATTTGGATTGGGGATCAACCGATGGGAACCGAGAAATGACATATTTAAAAATTCACCCCTTTGAGATGGACAAGGGTGCCTAACAACCTTAACCACTAGGACAAGGGCGCCTAGCACCCTTGTCCACCCAGATCACCATACGATCATATGATGACAATTTTGTAGTACAAATTCCAAAAATATGCTTGGATAAGAGCTAGGAGAAAACACAATAAGGAAATCAGTCAAAAACAAGTTGCAATTTAGGACACTACACCAGCCAAGGATAAAAATTCTTAATTCTAGTTGTCTAGTTTTTTAGCAATCTTACTTTTAATGCAAAATGACCTAGATATCTTTTTTGTGCAAGTATTCTAATAGTTTAATCCTTATAATGTTGATATTTAGTAAATCATAGGTCTAATACGCAAGGAATCTAGATATCTTCAAATCATCTAAAATAAAAATAAGATACACCTATAATTGATATTAAAAGAAGAGTTTCAAATAAACTATTTTTCTCTTCCATCACAATAAAAATGTAATCTGCCCCATCAAATTCACTTTCTATTAGGTGGGACTTCCTTCCTTTATTATGTATTACTCACCAATAATGAATAATTCGTGAATTTGTACGTCTTTCTCTCTTGTAAATAATTATCACTCCTAAATAAGTGAAGTGTATCCATCCTTCGAATAATGAGACGAACTTGATATGTAGTTTCGTTACTATTCTTAATTTTTATCTCTCTCAACATGTATGGATGAATATTAGTTTTGATCTTAAAGAATTATTTGTATTTTATAGGAAAGGAATATAAAACGGACATGGGATTAAAAATATTGATAATGCACAATGATTAAAAGCATTAAAATAAACAAATCTCTTAGAAAATAATTAAACTGTATAGTTTAAAATTGTAAGAAATATTGAGTACTGATTCGTCATTAATATGGAAATAAGAAAATGAGTCATTTTCGCTTACTCTATATGTGATCAAGATCATTTGAATCACAATTATGGATCTGAAGTGGGGTAGGAAATGACTAAATTAAGAATTGAGATAATCGATCCCTATGAAACAGTACAAATAGGAACCACCAAGAAAATAAATACATGGACATTTTGGCACTTATTCCCTTGAAATTAGTGTTATGTCATGATACATAGAAATGGAAGTAGCGAATGGTGCGTTACATGAATTTAAAATATTAAATTATGATTAGATAGCTACGATTTGTTAAAGGAAACAAATGTTCTCTTTAAAGGAAAGCCATAAAACCAGTCAAGTTTTCTTTACAAGAGAAAACTACACACGTATGCATTAGTGTCTTGGATATATGCTTCAAATGGAAGGGTTGCTATAGAAGGATATGTGAATTAGGCTAAGTTAAAAAGTAACATAAGTCATGTGATCTATTTCCTATCTTTCCTCATATAGTTTAGAAAGATAAAGGGAAAAATATAAGGGAAGGAAAGAAAGAACAAAAAGGACTTTGGAAAGAAGAGTGAAAGTAGACTAGGAAGTGTACACGAAAATGAGTTTGCTAATTCAAGAAAACTATGTGTGTAATGACTTACACCTTTAAGCATGAGAAAGATCACTTGCAGTACAATTAATACTTGTCAAATTTGAAATATGAATAACTTTCTAGAGTTTGAGGAAATAAGGTAGGTAAATGATATTATCTGAAAATGAAAAGGACAAAGAGTAGAATAGCAAGATACTTATGTAGGCTATCATTTTTTCTAAATCATATAAATATATTTAAGTACAAAAATATTTGATTACGAAAATTGGCTTAGCAATTAAGGTACACATTATGCAAACTTTTAATTGAAGCTTTTTCGAGATCACATTATCACCAGGTTTGAAGTCCCTTATGAGGTTATAACAAAAAATGTTATGTGCTTCAAGTCTTTGGATTTCACTAACCTCTATCTTGAATATAAAAAAGACTTTTATCACTCTCCCCCATATCAAAATTGAGTGTTTAATGAATATTATCAAAAGAATATTTGGAAAGAACGAAAACACTTTTGACTCCAAATTGAGGTAGTACTTTGGGCTGACCAAGTTACACCCAATAAATAAATAAGAAAATGATGATATGAGCTAGTATATGGGATGGATGTGATATTACCTATTAACAAATTATTGTTAAAAAATATATGTGTACAAGAATCATCTATGGAATCGGATGATGTTTCTGCTTATAGGTAAAATCAAATGTTTGAAATAAATATAATTTGAAGGGGAGCTCATTTTATTAATACAAAAAGGCAACACGTGAAAAATTTGTTTGACAAAAGAGCGAGTACTATAAAAATTAAAATTTGATATTTCATTCTAAATTGGAGTATTTGATGTCACGACAAAGGAAAGAATTAAAAGTTTGATACCTTACGATTGAGTCCCTAAATAGTTGAGAATTAAAATGGAGAGGATTTCAATTTCATGAAAATCTTAACCATAGAATATAAAGAATTGCTTATACATGGATTGTTTAAAAAATACATCTCCTTTTACTCAACCCTTCTCTTTTGATGCATATTTATATATTCCCTTTATCTATGACTTATGCACCCACAGATATCGTTGACACATGGTGAAGTATGTGTGTATACTTTTCGCATTGGTCAACATCCCAAGAAAGAATTAATCCTTACTATATCTCATTGGAACGTTCATGAAGCACGTTAATGTACATACTATAATTTTCTCCGTGACATGGTAGAGGATATGAAGGTGATGCTTAAAAATATTGTCACTTTTGATAATTTACAAATGAATCAATAAACCATATTGAGTGTTGAGAAGTTTAGGTGGTTAAGTGAGCGTATAGGCATCATGAATCCTAGTAGATAGTTCATAGTTTCATGTTATTTAGCTTTTACTCTAGAAAGCTATACAACAAGTGAGATAATATCATGCACCTTAGAATGTTTTAATGACCCATTCCAATTAAAGGCTAGGTTTTCCGAAAAGGATTTTTTTAAACTAATAGTATATCCACTATGTTTAATGCTAGTTAAATTTCTTTTAATGTGATTTACATGTCAGTGCAAGTTCATGCATGTGTTAATTCCCATAAGAAATTGTTAGAACTATATCTTTCTATCTTAGCATTGATACTAGGGTAGGAAATTTTTTTACCATTTCAACTTGCTCTAAATAAAAACTTTTTAGTTAAAAATGGCTAAATTTAGCACTTCAAAAGACAAACTAAAAAATGACGTAGATTTATGGTATTTGTTACCCACATGTTAAATGAAACAAAAAAGTGGGAAAGACATTTTAGATTATGAAATACAATGTAAATTTTAAAAATTGTAGATTTGTAAATCCCATTGTTATGAAAAACTGTAGAAAGAAGTCATGATCCTGTAGTTCACAAAATTTTTAAAGGAAACAAACATGCCTCATCTATAATCTAGGCCAATCTAATAGAATTTATTCACATAAACAAAAATTAGACTAGATTAAGAGATGATAGTTGGGTATGATAAATTTTGATAGTTGAAACACGTGCTTTAACAAAAGTAGTTGCAAGTAGATAACTCTTAGCTCTATGGCTAAAGAATGGTTTCCTTTGCAAAGTGCTGTAAGATCTAATTGATGTATGTTTCGGAACTAGTGCATCTCCGTCTCTACAATACTTGAGACCTTACATAAGAATTGTACACAGCTTGAGGTAAATTTAATGGCTCTAAGTCAAGTTTACGTTTGCAAATTTGAACATAAACCCTATGCAATGCAAAACTATACTCTTTTGGTTGTCTATATGATGTGTAACAGTTCTCCACTTTCATGATACCTATGGGTTTGTAGAATGCATTGGTGTAATAAACATGGAAGTTGTATCGAAATGCCTAAACATGTGAATAGGGTAAGGAAATATATGTAACGAATAGGTAGGTGGGATAGGAGAAGAGGTCGAACTTTTCTACAAAGATATGCTAATTGTGTCTAGTCAATGTATCAAAGCATTTTCTTAAAGAAAGACCAAAAACTAAGTGAGAAATGACACGAGTATGCAAATTTCCTGCTATTAAGAATTCCATCCCCAAACGTCTAATACTAAAATTTGATTGTAGATAATAAAATGATAATTTATAATTTTGTACCATCGCGCTAGTGTAAGCTTATCATTTAAAAAATAAATTCATCTATTTCTCAACTTGAAAATTCTAAAACTAATCTAATTATTGCTTATTTGTTTACCTTTATTTTCTTTTTCAGAAGCAACCTCCCAAATGTCCTCAACCACTTGGAATAATGCGTTAATGCCAAGTGGCAGTCCCAGGTGTTTGCATCAAAATCTATCATTGCGTTAAGAAGTCTAGAAGAAGTGTTGGCAATAAATAGTCGTTGCTCTCTCGCAGCATTCAAACTAATCTATCAATATCAACGTTGCAAACACGACTCGAGATAAAAATTACCTGCAAGTCTTCCACCGTACGCGGCAACTAGAACATGATGCTGTGTCCAAGTAGATCATCTATATCTGTAATTTGGCTATAAAATCTATATGTCTAGAGGTTGTGGTGAGATGAAGTTCAAATTTTGATTTGAGTTGCAGGTCAAACGGGTACAATAGTTTCGTGTGGTCGATGCAAGATAATGAAGTGGACTGTATGTTCGACGCTCAAAGTATATATATCTATTTTTAATCTTAAGTGAAAATAGATAGACATTATGTAGAAATTCTATTGCAGTCACTTATTATTAATCTCCTATCTCATAAAAATTATTTAACTGCTGAAAATAAATTTACAGCTGAATATTGAAAAATAACACAACTGCAACTTCACTAAAAATACGGAAAGAAATAAGGAACACAAGGACACAATATTTTTGGACAATCGTCCCTGGAAAAACCCCTAAGGGAAAACCAGTTCTACAGATGGAAAATATATTAATCTTCAGCAATATAAGAATTTCAAAAGAATTCCTTGCCTCTTACTGGCAGAACTCCGACAAACTCCTAATATCTCCTGCTGATATCCTCCACTGCTATATCAACGCTATCACTGCGCCTCTTGCTAACACTGCAAGACTATTTGCTATCACTGCAAATTCTTCTCAAGACTTCTTATTTTCCAAATGACCCATGACCCCTTTTTATACTACTCTATTGGAAAACCAACGGCCGAGATTAATTCAAACCAACGGCTGAGATTAAGACAACTCAATTAACCAATAACTAATTTTGGCTATGAGGTGTCACCTAAAAAGAGCCACTATTAAATAACAATTGTTATTATCCTAACAACACTTGTTTGACAAAAACAACCATTTTCTAATTCTAGGTCAGGACGAACAGTTGTCCAAAACTACCCATAACTAATGCTGTTATTTCTGGGTAAGGACGAACAGCTGTCCAAGCTACCCATAATTAACACTCCCTCTTAGCGAGGAAGCTATTCTGCACGACACCCATCTTATCTCTAAAGAAGATGAATTTTGCCTTCCCCAATGCCTTTGTTAGAATGTCTGCTACCTGCTCCTCTGTAGGTATGTACTGTAGCTGAACAATCCCCCTCTGTACACAATCCCTGATGAAGTGATACCTGATGTCTATATGTTTCGATCTATCATGAAACACTGGATTCTCAGTCAACTTGATGCAACTCTGATTGTCGCAGTGTATCACCGTAGTCTCAACCTTCTGACCAAACAAGGCTACTAGCAACTTCCGAAGTGATATAGCTTCACACGTCGCCATGCTGGCTGCTATGTATTCTGCTTCTGATGAACTCAAGGCCACAGATTTTTGCTTCCTGCTGAACCAAGAAACAACTCCGGATCCCAGGCTGAAACAACATCCTGAAGTACTCCTTTTGTCCGTTGTACTGCCTGCCTAATCTGCATCAGTATAGCCTATCAACTTGATACCTTCACCTTGAACATATCTGATCCCGTACTCAACTGTACCATGAAGATAACGCAACACATGCTTAGCCGCCGTCCAATGCACTCTCTTTGGCTCTACCATGAACTGACTAAGAGAGTTTACTGCAAAGGCTATATCTGGCCTGGTGTTGACCAAATACATGAGTGAACCAATCAGCTGCCTGTATAGGGTGGGATCAACATCCTTTTCCTTGGATGCATCTACCTTCCTCCAATTAGTGATCATGGGTGTAGACATGGCTTTGCAATCTTCCATCTCGAATCTCTTCAAGATTTCAATGCAATATTTCCCTTGACCAAGGAAAATCTCTCCATCAGTCTGCCACACCTCCATGCCTAGAAAGTAGTGCATAAGTCCCAAATTCTTCATCTCAAACTCTTCTGCAAGGTCCCTCTTGCAATCCTCTATGAGCCCTAGCGCACCAGTAAGAAACAAGTCATCCACATATAGAACAAGAATGAGAACCTCACCCCCAACCACCAAGTAGTAGAGGTTTGCATCAGCCTCACTCTTCACAAAGCCCATTTCCTGCAAGTATGTATCAATGCGCTCATACCATGCTCTGGGAGCCTGCTTGAGTCCGTATAAGGCTTTCTTTAATATGCACACGTGGGTCTCTTTGCTGTGTGCTACAAAGCCTTCTGGTTGTTCTATGTATACCTCTTCCTTCAATTCTCCATTAAGGAATGTTGTCTTGACATCCATTTGATGGATCTGCCATCCCATCTGTGCTGCAAATGAGATTACAGCTCGTATAGAAGTATACCTGGCCACAGGAGCAAATGTCTCCTTATAGTCTATTCCCTCCTTCTGAGAGAACCCCTTGGCCACAAACCTCGCCTTATATTTCTCGATGCTACCATCTGCACCATGCTTTATCTTAAAGATCCAGCGCGATCCAACTACTGCTCTATCAGTTGGTCTAGGCACTACCTCCCATACATCATTCTGCATTATTGAGTTATATTCCTCAACCATAGCATCTCGCCATACCTGATGCTTTGCAGCTTCCTGATAGTTGGAAGGTTCACTATCTACCAACTGGCTGACTAATGCCACATAGTCATTGAACTTGGCTGGTTGTCTCCTCTATCTTGTACTCTTCCTAGGAGCTCCCACAGACTCCTGAGTATCCCTTTGTATGTCTTGAACCTCATGGTTCCTACTGCCAACTGTAGAGGATGAAATATCAACCTCTATATCATCTAGATGCATATCCTGCTGCACCAGTTGCTCCATACTCTGTGAATCTTCACTACCTGAGTCTATGCTTGTACTAGTAACTGTACTTGAGCTTTGTTGTCCTTGACTTGGACTTGGAGCTTTTGTTGGCTGCTCACTCTGATCATCTGCTGGCAAATCTCTGGATCTTCTAAACGCCTTGTCCTCCATGAACTTGACATCGCGTCTGACAATAATTCTTCTGGTCCCTGGAATGAACATCCTATATGCCTTTGAAGTTTCACTATACCCAACAAAGTACCCCTTCTCTGCAGTCTAATCTAACTTGGTACGTGTGTCTCCAGGAATAAGGCAATATGCCAAACTCCCAAATATCCTGAAGTGACCAACATCTAGCTTCTTCCCTGTGAAAGCCTCCTCTGGTGTCATTTTCCCTAGTACCTTGTGTGGAACCCTATTCTGAATGTAGACTGCCGTACTACATGCTTCTGCCCATAAGTAGCGGGGCATGTCCTGGTCATGTAGCATAGCCCTTGCTGCCTCCGAAATAGAACGGTTCTTCCTCTCAGCAACTCCATTCTGCTGTGGAGTGTAAGGAATAGTCCACTCTCTCTTGATTCCTTCTCTGGTACAAAAATCCTGGAAGTCATTTCCTTTGTACTCGCCTCCATTGTCTGACCGAAGAACCTTTATCTTCCTTCCTCTTGAGTTCTCCACAAGAGCCTTGAACTCTTGGAAGCGACTGAAAACCTCATCCTTGGTCTTCAAGAAGTATATCCAGGTCTTCCTGGAGAAATCATCAATAAAGGTAACATAATACTCATATCCTCTGAGAGACTTTGTCGACATTGGTCCACATACATCTAAATGTACTAGATCAAGAACACCCGTAGATCTGGTGTCACTCCTTGGAAAAGATGCTTTCGCAAACTTTCCCAACACACATCCCTTACATACATCATCATGCTCTGTGCTCACCTCTGGAACACCTGTCACCGTCTCACGAAGCAATCTAAGTGCTCCATGATGAATATGGCCCATCCTCCTATGCCATAGCTCTCCAAGATCTCTAGGGTTACTGCTGCTCATGAGTGCCTTAGGAGTATCAAACTGCAACCTATAAAGGCGACCACTCCTAACTCCAATAGATACGGGTGATTTCCAATCTTTATGCTTAATCAAAACATGCATCCCTCTAAA
Source organism: Cryptomeria japonica (assembly GCF_030272615.1). NCBI lineage: Eukaryota > Viridiplantae > Streptophyta > Pinopsida > Cupressales > Cupressaceae > Cryptomeria > Cryptomeria japonica. The sequence goes on from NC_081407.1 coordinate 921,800,805, forward strand.
GAGAACATTATACCCTTTATCCTGAAGGACAGATACATAAACCAAATTCATACCTAAGCCTGGCACATGCAACACATCATGAAGAGGAATTACCTTTCCATTCTCCCTCTGAAGTTGAACAGTCCCTTTCCCAATTGAGTTGAGCTTGGACAAGTTCCCCATAGAGATCTGGATTCTGGTGTTTTCCTCCTTGTAGCTGGAGAAGTACTCTCGAACTCCTGTCATATGAAATGACACCCCACTGTCTATATACCAGACACTCTATGAGGTTGAGCTAATCATACAGGCTATGAGTGCAAACTCATCCTCCAATCTACTAGAGAGCTCCTCTACACTTGCTGAAGCTGCCACTTGGTTCTTTCCCTTCTTATCTTTCTTCCTTTGTGGGCAATCGCTGACATAGTGGCCAAACTCGTGACAACCAAAGCACTTGACCTTAGATAGGTCCTTCTTCTTCTTTTCAATTTGTGAATTTGCTCCTTTGCTAGATCCGTTCTTTGTTTTCCCCTTTCCCGCTAGGGCAACATTTTCTTGTTCTACCTCACTTTTCTGACTCTTATTGTTGGCTCCATTGACAAGGCTTAGTCTAAGCTCCTCCTGAGTGAAATCACTCCAAAGTCGATCCCAGCTAGGTAAGGTGTCTCGTCCATTAATAACTTGAACAAAGACATCCCATTGCTTAGTAAACCCATTTAGGGCTATTCTTACTAGCTCGTCTTCATTTGGCTTATCTCCAACAGCTGCTAACTCGTCCTTGACAAGTCTAAGCCTGGTGAGGTAACTTGTAACATCTTCTCCCTTGTTCATCCGGGTATTCCTCAATTTTTCTCTGAGAATCAGCTTCTGGTTAGTGGTAGCATTCTGGTACAGATTCATAATGGCATCCCACATCTTCTTCGCTGTATCTAACTCTGCGATATGTGGAACAACATGGTCCTTGACACCATCAAGGATTATCCTCCTCGCCTTGGCATCATCCTTCTTGTATGCTGCAAGTTGTACTGGATCTGTAGGTATAGCTATAGTACTGGTAACATATTCCTTGATACCATTCTCTTCCAACAATAAAGAAATTCTAGCTTTCTAGACGCCAAAATTTGAGGCACCATCCAATCTGTCCTGATCTCTCAAACCTGCTGAGGCCATCTCAAAGAAATAAAGGAAAACAATAACTTGAAAGAGGTCAAACTCAAATTTCTTTCCTTTGCTTAGGGTAAACCTTTTCTACCCTCAACAAAGCTCTCATACCATGTAGAAATTCTATTGCAGTCACTGATTATTAATCTCCTATCTCATAAAAATTATTTAACTGCTGAAAATAAATTTACAGCTGAATATCGAAAAATAACACAACTGCAACTTCACTAAAAATACGGAAAGAAATAAGTAACACAAGGACACAATATTTTTGGACAATCGTCCCTGGAAAAACCCCTAAGGGAAAACCAGTTCTACAGATGGAAAATATATTAATCTTCAGCAATATAAGAATTTCAAAAGAATTCCTTGCCTCTTACTGGCAGAACTCCGACAAACTCCTAATATCTCCTGCTGATATCCTCCACTGCTATATCAACGCTATCACTGCGCCTCTTGCTAACACTGCAAGACTATTTGCTATCACTGCAAATTCTTCTCAAGACTTCTTATTTTCCAAATGACCCATGACCCCTTTTTATACTACTCTATTGGAAAACCAACGGCCGAGATTAATTCAAACCAACGGCTGAGATTAAGACAACTCAATTAACCAATAACTAATTTTGGCTATGAGGTGTCACCTAAAAAGAGCCACTATTAAATAACAATTGTTATTATCCTAACAACACTTGTTTGACAAAAACAACCATTTTCTAATTCTAGGTCAGGACGAACAGCTGTCCAAAACTACCCATAAATAATGCTGTTATTTCTGGGTAAGGACGAACAGCTGTCCAAGCTACCCATAATTAACACATTATCCTTGTAGAACCGTGAGCAAGCTAAAAGAGACGCATCAGCGTTATCCAACAAATGAAATTGAATGTAGTCGTGTTGTTACGATAAGGGGGCATCAAACAAATTCAAATTAAGGTTGAGGAGTTTACATTTTCCTTATCATTTGGTGGCAAAGTCTATTTCGAAATGGTTTCTAGGACAGGGTCCCGCAATGACCGATTCAATTGCAAACTATAAATACCCAACCGTGTCTTGTGATTTTCATTAACGAGTATTGCATCTACTAAATCACAAGTATTGCATTTTACAGCTAAAATCGTAGCCTTTGTTGGTTTCATATTTAGCTTTTGAAAGAAGTCAGTTTGTTGGAATTGCAGGCAAGCGGTTCAAGAACATCATGGCGGCCAGAGGTATGTATATAGAGCAATTATTGTTAAAAATGTTATTGAAAGAGCAGTGGCGTATGTTTTTATTGTGGTTGTGATTTTTTAATGAACCGTTGGATTTGAATGCCCTGCAGTTGGAGTGTGTTATGGAATGTTAGGGAATCTGCCCAGCCCGCGCGAGGTCGTAGAGTTGTTAAAGCGCCACAACATCGGAAAAGTGAGGATTTTCGAGGCACATCACGAAGCTCTGAGAGCCCTGGAAAACACAGGCATAGAAGTAATAGTGGGAGTGAGGAACGAGGAGCTTGAGAAGATAGCAGGCAACCAGGCGGCAGCCAACGGGTGGGTGAAGGACAACGTTGGCGCCTTCTACCCGGCGGCCAACATCAAATACATTTCAGTGGGAAACGAGGTGTTGCATTACGGAAACGAGAAATATGTCTCATATCTCGTCCCTGCAATGCGAAACATTCAGACCGCAGTCCGCAACGCCAATCTGCACAAGGATATAAGGGTGTCCACCACCCACGCCTCATCTGTGCTGGGGAATTCTTATCCGCCTTCGCAGGGAGAGTTCCGCAACGATCTCAAGAGCACACTCCGCCCCCTGCTGAACTTGTTGGCTGAGAACGGGTCTCCATTCATGGCGAATGTGTACCCTTATTTCAGCTATGCCGGCAACAAGGCCCACATATCCCTAGACTATGCGCTCTTCAAGCCCTCTGCCCCGGTGGTCCACGACGAAGGTCGTGAATACAGGAACTTGTTCGATGCCATGGTGGACGCTCTCATTGCCGCGTGTGAGAGAGCGGGACATCCAGACCTACCCCTGCTCGTTACAGAGAGTGGGTGGCCCTCTGCGGGAGATGATCATGATCATGAGGCCCGGGCGGCCACCGTGGACAACGCCAGGGTCTACAATAACAACCTCATCAGGCACGTCTCCTCCAACCAGGGAACGCCCAGGAGACCTGGAAAGCCCATCCACACCTACGTTTTCTCCTTGTTCAACGAGAATTTGAAGCCCGGACCAGAGATCGAGCGCCATTTCGGCCTCTTCTATCCCAATAAAAATCCAGTTTACCCCGTCAACTTCACTCCCTACTAGGTGTGACGGTATGGACGTCCTTTCCTATCACTCACCAATAAAACACAAGGCCCGAATTTCTACGCCTTTCTCTGTTGTAAAAAATTACCACTCCTAAATAAGTTAAGTGTATCGCTCTTTCCCTCATATAATCCATCCTTTCAATAATGAGTCCAACTTGACGTAGACTCACTTTACTTTTCTCAGTATTTATCTCTCCCAACATGTATCGCTGGCTTCATTTAAACAATTGTTTGTATTTTAATGGAAAGAAATGAAAAACAACAACGTTCGATAAGATATATGGATTAAAAGCATTAAATAATTAAATGTTTTAGGAAATAATAAAAACCTATAATAAAAAGTCTATAATCTATAATAGAGTGTGTGAATGCTCATATTTGCAATTTAGTATAATACAATTGGGATAACATATTTTTTTACTTTATAGCATGCATCTTTATTTTCAAATATGTGCTATAGATGATGTTATTGTTACCATAACACCCTGCTTAAATTCCATTGTACTATATATTTATGCCTGTGTAAAAACCAGTCACCACCATTCAATAAATTAATCAAGCATTTATTTTATAATCTAGTACCAAATCCTAGTACACAACCAAACGATGGAATAACCAATGATAAAGGAGTGTTATGTTCACAATGGTGACAATGTGATCGTGTAAAAGATCTATGGAGTCCACTGTGCATGAAAGGCAATAGAATTTTGAGCATGCACTTGTGACAAATGTAATAATTGCATTACGTTCTTCCCATTCCCAACCATGTATGGAAATCTAGAGCTGAACATTTGTGTATGCAAGGACGCCTAGAATAAAGGTTGAAGGTGTTTTTGTTTCCCTTACAACCTTGCCAAGACTTTGTTGAAATTGCATTAGAAGAATAGATTAGAATGAAACTTATAACTATCATCATTGCAATTATGAAGCAATGAGCCATTTCCTATATCTATAGGAGTTTGGTGAGTTCAGAACTATGGAGTCATTATGGGGAAATATTATTGTCTAGTGATACGGTTCCTGTTGGCAAGGATATGCATTTAAATATAGCGAGCCATACACCTATGAGAGTTGTGATAATCTCTATGCCATTTCTTGAAGACGAAGCGTATTTTATCAGAGGTTACATTTGGAAGGAGTCTCATAATCTTAATATGTGTGTGAATGATTGAAGAATGACTGGTGCAATGTATGAAATAAAAGATTACCTGGTTGCATAGAAGGTAAATGTTACTGTCGAATTGAACAATGGTGAAGAGTATTAATCCAATCACAGGAATCTTTCGAGGAAATATGATCTTCTTTCTTTCTTCTTTTCTTTTCTTCTCTGCTTTCTTTTCTCTTTTACCCTTTTTTTGAAGGTAACATGACTTGAATTTATTTGATACTAAAGAGCATTATGATTCATTAGAGATTTATATGAGATACTCATAAGAAGAAGAATTTTTGTCATGACAAGGATTGTATTTGTTTGCATTTTTTTTATGGAGATTCTATTAAACAAGTGTCTTGGATTCAATTTCCATACGTGGAGAATAAAAATTCAAATGCAACTAATGAATACAATTTTATAATGATAGCAAGTAGAAAAGAAAAATCATCAATAGATGTAATAAGTTATTAGATTGGAATAGTAGAGATGATAAAGCCATGGATATCATTGGCCTTTCTCTTTCAAACTCTAGATTTCACGATATAGAATTAAAAAAATCACCAACAAAATTTGGGACAATCCAAATAAATCGTTTGGGGCAAAATCACTCAATGCTCTTTTTTTCCTAAAACTTCAATTATTCAGTTTCAAAATGGAAGATGGAATCACAATTTCAAATAACATAAGTGGTTTTAGGTCTCTCATTAGGCAACTAGTAGAAGTCAAGGAGGCAACAGATAATGGTGATGGTAAAGCTATCTTGTTAAATAGTTTTCCTTCAAAGTACAATAGTTAATGTTATTTCTGTAGTTAGTCAAATGACTTCACAAAACTTAAGAGATATGATTCCAACCCTTTTAGCTTAATAAAAGAGAACAAAATATGATTCTCAATAGGATAATGCACTATATTCATGAAGAAACAGTAAAAGGTCTAGTCCTAACAAAGAGAGAATTAAATATTTTGATTGTAACAAAAAGGGTCACACAACTCAGTTATGTAGAACTCAAAACAATGATGTAATTAAAGGAAAAATCGAGGTAAAGTGAAGGTAAATTAGTATATGCTGAGGATGAAGATTCAATTGATGATGAATATTTTATCAATGATTCTTCTTTGGGTTGAATTAATAGACCTGTACTTTGAGCCTTCACATTTCAAGGCACGTGGCAGTGCAACATGGAAGAATTTTCATCATCTCAAGATAGATTTTCACGTTAAAATGATATTTTGCATGCAAAGATTTTTTTGTTTGTTTTCTTTCCTCTTTTTATGCTAATTGTTTTGAAGAAAATACACGTATTGTGAAGGTTGATTTTTCTAGACAGGTAAGGGATTTGGTGTTGAGTACAATCTAGATTGTTGTCTACTAAGTTTATGAGGATGCAAAAAATAATTGTACCCTTCTAATGGTCATCAAACAACTTGATGGAACTCTCTCACGACTTAAAACTGATTATTGTCGAATAATTCAAAAATATATGATTCAAGAGTTTGGGACAGAGAACTCAAGAATTTCGCTCAAAGCTACACCCTTCCGAGGATCGCAAGGTCTGATTAATTAAGAGTGGGAGAGGCCCGTACCATTACATATCCACAGAAAATGTGCCACCTAGGGCGCATGAGAGATGCACACCTAGCTAAAGAAAAAATATCAAAAATAGAAAGGAACTACCAAGGAGAGACGAAGACCAGAAACAAAACCAACAAACAAAAACCACTAAAACGAAGCCAACTCTAAAGAAATGAAGAGATGCTCTATTGGGCGTAGGCGTTACCCTCTTGCCAAACTTTTCATAGACCTAAAACTTTATCAAAGAAAGAGATTAAGTTGAAATGGTAACAGATCACTAGTCAAGGTGTAGAAACAATTTATTTGCCACAAAAATTTAAAAGAATTTATGACAAATTCTTCACATTTTTTATAGTTTAGGTTGATCTAGAAATTTTAATATGAACATGTTGTAGCCAGGCTAGTATATTTATGCTAGGCTCACCACTATGAAATGATCTCCATTAGGTCTTTAAGGGAAGTCGAGCATCTCCAGATGAACATCCAAGATTAGTATGCACATTTAGTATCTAATAGAATCACATACTACTATGCCATAAAGCAATATCAAGCACAGTTAATTTCCCACTATTAAGACCTTAGAGGAAAGTGAGTGGAATTTTAGCTCCTCGCAGATGAATCAGTTTTAGTAGCATGCACGAATAGATTCAACATTATAAAATCATAAAAAAAAGGATGAAATAGAAGAACAAAAGATTGAATTTACGTGGGGAAAACCGTTTTGGGTAAAAGATCCTACACCGCAAAACTACAGAGCATTTGTAGTTTTCAACAACACATGTATAGTTAAAATACATGTGTTGTTGAAAACCATGGAGATTGGCATTTTAGCTTGATAATATAGCATCACAAATGCCATAAAATCAACTCCTCTCACCAGCATTTCCTCTAGAATCACATGTTCGTAGAGCTTTGAGTGCACATAGAAGCAACTTCTAAATACAACACCCAATCATGAATATGCCACATGCAAGGGACACTGGTCAAATATAACTACACCTTTCAAGGAAAACCATTTGATGTAGACACAACACAAAATTAAAAGTTGCATCCATGCACAACTCAACTTGCAATAGGAACTTTCAAACTTGACTCTTGGAAGTGGTTGCCAACTTGCTACCAAATAGGGATGAAGCTATGGTTAACTCAAAAGTGCCTTGACACATATTACCATCTCGTGCTACTCCAGGATGTTTTCACAAACGTATTTCTGCAAAGGAGTGCGCAAGTGACATTTGGTACTATGGTGGACTTCCGAGTAGAAGGCACAAGCTACAAGTGTCGCATCAAGTGCCTAGTTGACAAGTAGCAGTCTATCGTGACCTCCTCACTATGCATGTGGGATTATCCTATCATACAAGACCCACAAAGTTATAAGGATAACTATTAAACTTAGGAACTCAGGATATAACAATATTATCATCTTATATTATTCAAAAAATAAATGCAAGGACTCAAAGGTTGTGACACCTTAATCCCCTCAGGGCCTTCATTAAGTTTAAACATAGCTGGCCATACAATCCAACAAAAAATTCACTAAACTAGATATATTATTTTATATCATAGACAACTACTTCTGGGTGCCTCAACCTCTATTCGCCAACCATCTTTTACTCTCATCATTGAGTGTCTGTCTATGCATCCCCTATACATAATATTTTCATGCCATAGCTCAAAAGAATATCAATATCAATTTTACACACCTAACAATACATGGATGGCATGATCAATCAAGTATGTAACGTCCTTGATTATTTATATATGTGAAGTAACAAAAACTTCACATTAACTAATTCTACAATTGATTATGCCTCACCTGCTCAGCAAGTGGATATCTACATGCCAGACTTCTCCAATAATGACTTTAATACTTTTTATCATGGCATCTCTACAAATCCCAATGCCATATGTGCATATACTAAAAAATAAATGTTACACCATTATTGGATGCTCTGATATGATATGAGGGGAATTATTTTATGATTATTCAATGATCACTTATATAGGCATATTCAAACGACTTTAAATAGGAATATTTGGTTGTTTTAATCAAGGCAACTGGTTAACATCTTAGCACATAACCATTTTCTAACTGACAGGACAATGCAATATAAGTACCTACGCACTTTCATATTCTAACATTTGCCAATAAAATAATAATAAATGTTGTGATTAAGTCAGTTTTTACAATTGTGATATAAATATCCCAAATTTTGAACAAAAAGAATGTCATTAGAATATAAGTAGATATCGAGTAGAATAGAATTACAATAGAGCTGTAATAGATGACTAAAAATTATTAAGTCCATGAGCAAATTTTGGTATAATTTTCAATATGGAAGATTTAAATTAATCTTTTTGTTTGTAATTTAATTATGAATGTTTAAAAATTTAATAAATGTTAGTAACATTTCATATTTGGATGCTTGAATCTATACATGGTAATGGTGGCCTTATGAAAAAGGATATTATTTTACAGGAATTTCATTTGTAAAATTCCTTCAAGGTTTATATTTCAACAATAAAGAGACTACATGATGATGAGTCATATTGTTAGAAGTTCAAAGTTGACTAGAACATTTTATAAATCTACAAGTGTCCAAGAAAATTTAGAGTTTGGATTCTCTTTTTCAACCCTTCCATTTTAAATTTTTTTTAATAATCTAATCATTTTAATTTTTTAACTCAGAAATAATTTAAATTTAATTATAATAGATTATTAATCTAAATTCTCTTTGAGATGGGAAAGATGAATAGCCAAATATTATTTTGAGATGGTATATTAATAAATATATTGAATTAAACAACACTAAAAATTGAATGTTAAACAAGTTTTCTGTACATAAAATTGTTAAGAGTAAAATTAGGTTGATAAATAAAACTTAAAATAGCTATAGAGATAACTAAAAAAATATTTGGATTGCAACAAAAAATATATAATTTTGAGTTGTTTTAGTCCATTAAGGCTTGATTATTTAAATATTGGGGAGATATATATCCCTTTTTAAGAGATGTATAATATATGTTAAACGATTTCAACCATTAACAAGAAGGAATACTTGACTATAGTAGGTATATTTTCAATTAACCTTATCATAGTCATAATAATTATCATCATAAAAACTATACTTATACAAAAAATAACGAATGGAAAAACACATGATTATCCTTTCTAAATTATATGAACAAGATCTTTATTTTTAAACTGAACTTAATTACTTTTTTTCAAGTAAAAATAATCTTTCAACGTTTCTATCAATACACCTGATAGTCCTGAAAATTAGTATGCAAAAATTATGTGTCCCTGTCAAAATATTAGTCATTTTGATTTAATGATGCTCTCTGTTCTTGCCCTCATTGTTTAGGGTTTGAGGTTTATGTATATCCACGTAAGTCTTTTATTCAAAACCCAAAGCTTGTTATATTTCTTCATTACCTTTTTGACTTAAAAGTGAGGGTCATTTTCATCATTGAAGGCACCATGTTTCCTTTCCTAGGCGTTATTTCTTTTGTCGGCCTCAAATGTTTTTCCTAAGTCTACGTTGTTTTCCTATGCTTGGGCCCCTTTGATATTTTTAGCGGGCATTGATAAATTTTCTTAAGTCCAGTCTTAATATTTTGGCCAAAGTCTCTATGATTAATTATCAAGATACTAAAAGTTCCATAAATTTGCATGTGCATCAAGTGGACAGTGATGTTTTAACCAAAGCAGAAAGGTGGTTGAAGGTTAGTGGCAAATGTTAGGTAGTCATTGTGGCCGACACATAAAGAGAGTACATATCTGATGGCCCTCGCAGTCCCGCAAAGGAAGATGCAGGGAAGTTAAGGACCATGGCATCGCGAAATGATGCCATGTGTCCCAAGAAGATCAAATAAGTCTGACAGTGGGACCGCTAAAAGAGTTGAGTTGGAAGGTAATTTGGTGATACTTAGTCAGGCTTTCGATGGACCCGCTTGCCACATTAGAAGGTCAATATCAAATTGACCGATGGTGATCATATGATGCGTCAGGTTGGATAGGATCTACAATGTAAAGTCGGAACGCATCTCAAAAGGGTGAATCAGTTTGCTTGCTTATCACTCACGTGGGAAAATAAAGGAAGAAAGAACTAACCTTGTCAACATGGGATAAAGGAAGACAAGTCGAGACACCTGGATGCCGACTGATTTTCAAAAGACCCATTCAAAAGGTTGTTTTTTGGGTCGAGTTGCATTAACAAGCAAAACTGATAGTTCCAAGGGAGCCATCTCAGCAAGTTCCATTGCCACCGCAATGAGAAGCTAAGATTTTCAGAGACATAAAGGAATAAGGATGCTTTCTGAGTTGGCAATGGAATGATCAAGGTCATGTCAACAGGATGAGAGGATGCATATTGTCAGAGATTCTCGGTAAGGTAAATCAAGGAACTATCTCTGAGAATAATTCAAAAGATAGTGACTCAGTGTCCAAAAAAGGATTCTGAAGCTAAAGTTTTGCAGCCAAGGAACAACAAAATCAGAACAAAATCGTTCACATAAGGTGAGCCTCATTAGAATCAAAAGCGCTCTTTTAGGCTTGTGACAGGTGTTCCTCTAGCCCGAAGCTTGTTTGCTCACTTGTTTCTATAAAAGGGAATTCAAGGCCATGAGACAGGGTCCATAAATTTTGGTGCAAAATTTTGTTCCAGTTTCTTAGTCATGTATAGTGAGTCTAGGTGAAAGAAGCAAGCTGTAAAAGTCATTTACAGAGAAAATAGAGTGAGTCTAGGGTCATATTGTATGGAGGTTCTTGAAGGAGTTATATGTAAAATGTTTTGTAATAGAAGGCAACAGATTAAGTAAATAAAAACATGTTTCAAACCCATTTCTCCAGTGTGTGAATCTATCATGTTTTTGAATGAGTAGAACCAAGGGTTTTCTCATTCATTGCACTTTTGTGGTATATGTATTTTTGGATCATTATTTTATCTAAGGGGTCAATTTAATGCCTGGGTGGAATTGAAGAGTGGTAGGGCTTATGCAGGGATTCAAATAAGTAGTTTGGGTTGGGATATGTATATGAGAAACATTGTAAGGCAATATTCTCTTAAGATCTCATGGTATTAGATAAAATTTTGTTATATTTTCATTTTATGTCTTATGAATTCAGCTACCTAATGGATAAAGCATTGGTCACGGCGTGTAACTGTCTTTAATGTCAGTTTTGTGCTCAAAACTCACCGACAACTTGCTATTAATTTGATGAATATCAAAATATCTTTTCATTTTTATGCATATTGCTTTAACTTTTGAAAAAATCTAGTACTATGTGCTGCGGTCTACTCTTCTCACATGTATAACTGTTGTTTGCGAATCGTGTCACCCGTAAACACAAGAGTGTGAAATGTTGTTTTTATGGATGATTTCCTAAGTCAAACCCTGGGTTGGAATTAACCTTTGAATGAAATAGATAAATTCAAAAGAAAATCTTTTAAAGTAAAAGGCTAAATGTTATTAAGCTCAAGCTTGATTTAGTTGATAATGGTGATGATGCAATGCTCTTTCAATATATTCACAAGTACTGATGTAATAACATGACATGACAATACATAAAGGAATTAATCATGAAAATGTTTGTTGCATGAAGACTATTGCAATTTGCTTGTCCATAATTCTCATATATTGAAGTATATGGTGAGATGAAATGTTGTTTGATGGATTCTTATGATGTATGCGGAATCTTGTGGATGTTGATTATGAAAATAAATCGAGAGGATGATCCTAAAGAGTGTTGTCAAGGTACTACATAAATCAGGCCAACCTCCAACTATCATATTGAGGTATTTGGATTGGGGATCAACCGATGGTAACCGAGAAATGACATATTTAAAAATTCACCCCTTTGAGATGGACAAGGGTGCCTAACAACCTTAACCACTAGGACAAGGGCGCCTAGCACCCTTGTCCACCCAGATCACCATACGATCATATGATGACAATTTTGTAGTACAAATTCCAAAAATATGCTTGAATAAGAGCTAGGAGAAAACACAATAAGGAAATCAGTCAAAAACAAGTTGCAATTTAGGACACTACACCAGCCAAGGATAAAAATTCTTAATTCTAGTTGTCTAGTTTTTTAGTAATCTTACCTTTAATGCAAAATGACCTAGATATCTTTTTTGTGCAAGTATTCTAATAGTTTAATCCTTATAATGTTGATATTTAGTAAATCATAGGTCTAATACGCAAGGAATCTAGATATCTTCAAATCATCTAAAATAAAAATAAGATACACCTATAATTGATATTAAAAGAAGAGTTTCAAATAAACTATTTTTCTCTTCCATCACAATAAAAATGTAATCTGCCCCATCAAATTCACTTTCTATTAGGTGGGACTTCCTTCCTTTATTATGTATTACTCACCAATAATGAATAATTCGTGAATTTGTACGTCTTTCTCTCTTGTAAATAATTATCACTCCAAAATAAGTGAAGTGTATCCATCCTTCGAATAATGAGACGAACTTGATATGTAGTTTCGTTACTATTCTTAATTTTTATCTCTCTCAACATGTATGGATGAATATTAGTTTTGATCTTAAAGAATTATTTGTATTTTATAGGAAAGGAATATAAAACGGACATGGGATTAAAAATATTGATAATGCACAATGATTAAAAGCATTAAAATAAACAAATCTCTTAGAAAATAATTAAACTGTATAGTTTAAAATTGTAAGAAATATTGAGTACTGATTCGTCATTAATATTGAAATAAGAAAATGAGTCATTTTCGCTTACTCTATATGTGATCAAGATCATTTGAATCACAATTATGGATCTGAAGTGGGGTAGGAAATGACTAAATTAAGAATTGAGATAATCGATCCCTATGAAACAGTACAAATAGGAACCACCAAGAAAATAAATACATGGACATTTTGGCACTTATTCCCTTGGAATTAGTGTTATGTCATGATACATAGAAATGGAAGTAGCGAATGGTGCGTTACATGAATTTAAAATATTAAATTATGATTAGATAGCTACGATTTGTTAAAGGAAACAAATGTTCACTTTAAAGGAAAGCCATAAAACTAGTCAAGTTTTCTTTACAAGAGAAAACTACACACGTATGCATTAGTGTCTTGGATATATGCTTCAAATGGAAGGGTTGCTATAGAAGGATATGTGAATTAGGCTAAGTCAAAAACTAACATAAGTCATATGATCTATTTCCTATCTTTCCTCATATAGTTTAGAAAGATAAAGGGAAAAATATAAGGGAAGGAAAGAAAGAACAAAAAGGATTTTGGAAAGAAGAGTGAAAGTAGACTAGGAAGTGTACACGAAAATGAGTTTGCTAATTCAAGAAAACTATGTGTGTAATGACTTACACCTTTAAGCATGAGAAAGATCACTCGCAGTACAATTAATACTTGTCGAATTTGAATTATGAATAACTTTCTAGAGTTTGAGGAAATAAGGCAGGTAAATGATATTATCTAAAAATGAAAAGGACAAAGAGTAGAATAGCAAGATACTTATGTAGGCTATCATTTTTTTTAAATCATATAAATATATTTAAGTACAAAAATATTTGATTACGAAAATTGGCTTAGCAATTAAGGTACACATTATGCAAACTTTTAATTGAAGCTTTTTCGAGATCACATTATCACCAGGTTTGAAGTCCCTTATGAGGTTATAACAAAAAATGTTATGTGCTTCAAGTCTTTGCATTTCACTAATCTCTATCTTGAATATAAAATAGACTTTTATCACTCTCCCCCATATCAAAATTGAGTGTTTAATGAATATTATCAAAAGAATATTTAGAAAGAACAAAAACACTTTTGACTCCAAATTGAGGTAGTACTTTGGGCTGACCAAGTTACACCCAATAAATAAATAAGAAAATGATGATATGAGCTAGTATATGGGATGGATGTGATATTACCTATTAACAAATTATTGCTAAAAAATATATGTGTACAAGAATCATCTATGGAATCGGATGATGTTTCTGCTTATAGGTAAAATCAAATGTTTGAAATAAATATAATTTGAAGGGGAGCTCATTTTATTAATACAAAAAGGCAACACGTGAAAAATTTGTTTGACAAAAGAGCGAGTACTATAAAAATTAAAATTTGAGATTTCATTCTAAATTGGAGTATTTGATGTCATGACAAAGGAAAGAATTAAAAGTTTGATACCTTACGATTGAGTCCGTAAATAGTTGAGAATTAAAATGGAGAGGATTTCAATTTGATGAAAATCTTAACCATAGAATATAAAGAATTGCTTATACATGGATTGTTTAAAAAATTCATCTCCTTTTACTCAACCCTTCTCTTTTGATGCATATTTATATATTCCCTTTATCTATGACTTATGCACCCACAGATATCGTTGACACATGGTGAAGTATGTGTGTATACTTTTCGCATTGGTCAACATCCCAAGAAAGAATTAATCCTTACTATATCTCATTGGAACGTTCATGAAGCACGTTAATGTACATACTATAATTTTCTCGGTGACATGGTAGAGGATATGAAGGCGATGCTTAAAAATATTGTCACTTTTGATAATTTACAAATGAATCAATAAACCATATTGAGTGTTGAGAAGTTTAGGTGGTTAAGTGAGCGTATAGGCATCATGAATCCTAGTAGATAGTTCATAGTTTCATGTTATTTAGCTTTTACTCTAGCAAGCTATACAACAAGTGAGATAATATCATGCACCTTAGAATGTTTTAATGACCCATTCCAATTAAAGGCTAGGTTTTCCGAAAAGGATTTTTTTAAACTAATAGTATATCCACTATGTTTAATGCTAGTTAAATTTCTTTTAATGTGATTTACATGTCAGTGCAAGTTCATGCATGTGTTAATTCCCATAAGAAATTGTTAGAACTATATCTTTCTATCTTATCATTGATCATAAACTAGGGTAGGAAATTTTTTTACCATTTCAACTTGCTCTAAATAAAAACTTTTTAGTTAAAAATGGCTAAATTTAGCACTTCAAAAGACAAACTAAAAAATGACGTAGATTTATGGTATTTGTTACCCACATGTTAAATGAAACAAAAAAGTGGGAAAGACATTTTAGTTTATGAAATACAATGTAAGTTTTAAAAATTGTAGATTTGTAAATCCCATTGTTATGAAAAACTGTAGAAAGAAGTCATGATCCTGTAGTTCACAAAATTTTTAAAGGAAACAAACATGCCTCATCTATAATCTAGGCCAATCTAATAGAATTTATTCACATAAACAAAAATTAGACTAGATTAAGAGATGATAGTTGGGTATGATAAATTTTGATAGTTGAAACACGTGCTTTAACAAAAGTAGTTGCAAGTAGATAACTCTTAGCTCTATGGCTAAAGAATGGTTTCCTTTGCAAAGTACTGTAAGATCTAATTGATGTATGTTTCGGAACTAGTGCATCTCCGTCTCTACAATACTTGAGACCTTACATAAGAATTGTACACAGCTTGAGGTAAATTTAATGGCTCTAAGTCAAGTTTACGTTTGCAAATTTGAACATAAACCCTATGCAATGCAAAACTATACTCTTTTGGTTGTCTATATGATGTGTAACAGTTCTCCACTTTCATGATATCTATGGGTTTGTAGAATGCATTGGTGTAATAAACATGGAAGCTGTATCGAAATGCCTAAACATGTGAATAGGGTAAGGAAATATATGTAACGAATAGGTAGGTGGGATTGGAGAAGAGGTCGAACTTTTCTACAAAGATATGCTAATTGTGTCTAGTCAATGTATCAAAGCATTTTCTTAAAGAAAGACCAAAAACTAAGTGAAAAATGACACGAGTATGCAAATTTCCTGCTATTAAGAATTCCATCCCCAAACGTCTAATACTAAAATTTGATTGTAGATAATAAAATGATAATTTATAATTTTGTACCATCGCGCTAGTGTAAGCTTATCATTTAAAAAATACATTCATCTATTTCTCAACTTGAAAATTCTAAAACTAATCTAATTATTGCTTATTTGTTTACCTTTATTTTCTTTTTCAGAAGCAACCTCCCAAATGTCCTCAACCACTTGGAATAATGCGTTAATGCCAAGTGGCAGTCCCAGGTGTTTGCATCAAAATCTATCATTGCGTTAAGAAGTCTAGAAGAAGTGTTGGCAATAAATAGTCGTTGCTCTCTCGCAGCATTCAAACTAATCTATCAATATCAACGTTGCAAACACGACTCGAGATAAAAATTACCTGCAAGTCTTCCACCGTACGCGGCAACTAGAACATGATGCTGTGTCCAAGTAGATCATCTATATCTGTAATTTGGCTATAAAATCTATATGTGTAGAGGTTGTGGTGAGATGAAGTTCAAATTTTGATTCGAGTTGCAGGTCAAACGGGTAAAATAGTTTCGTGTGGTCGATGCAGGATAATGAAGTGGACTGTATGTTCGACGTTCAAAGTATATATATCTATTTTTAATCTTAAGCGAAAATAGATAGACATTATCCTTGTAGAACCGTGAGCAAGCTAAAAGAGACGCATCAGCGTTATCCAACAAATGAAATTGAATGTAGTCGTGTTGTTACTATAAGGGGGCATCAAACAAATTCAAATTAAGGTTGAGGAGTTTACATTTTCCTTATCATTTGGTGGCAAAGTCTATTTCGAAATGGTTTCTAGGACAGGGTCCCGCAATGACCGATTCAATTGCAAACTATAAATACCCAACCGTGTCTTGTGATTTTCATTAACGAGTATTGCATCTACTAAATAAGGGTGTCCAACACCCAATCATGAATATACCACATGCAAGGGACACTGGTCAAATATAACTACACCTTTCAAGGAGTACCATTTGATGTAGACACAACACAAAATTAAATGTTGCACCCATGCACAACTCAACTTGCAATAGGAACTTTCAAACTTGACTCTTGGAAGTGGTTGCAACTTGCTACCGAATAGGGTTGAAGCTATGGTTAACTCAAAAGTGCCTTGACACATATTACCATCTCGTGCTACTCCAGGATGTTTTCACAAACGTATTTCTGCAAAGGAGTGCCCAAGTGACATTTGGTACTATGGTGGACTTCCGAGTAGAAGGTACAAGCTACAAGTGTCGCATCAAATGCCTATTTCACAAGTAGCACTCTATCGTGACCTCCTCACTATGCATGTGGGATTATCCTATCATAAAGGACCACAAAGTTATAAGGATACCTTTTAAACTTAGGAACTCAGGGTATAACAATATTATCATCTTATATTATTCAAAAAATAAATGCAAGGACTCAAAGGTTGTGACACCTTAATCCCCCCAGGGCCTTCATTAAGTTCAAACATAGTTGGGCAGACAATCCAACAAAAAATTCACTAAACTAGATATATTATTTTATATCATAGACAACTACTTCTGGGTGCCTCAACCTCTATTCGCCAACCATCTTTTACTCACATCATTGAGTCTCTGTCTATGCATCCCCTATACATAATATTTTCATGCCATAGCTCAAAAGAATATCAATATCAATTTTACACACATAACAATACATGGATGGCATGATCAATCAAGTATGTAACATCCTTGATTATTCATATATGTGAAGTAACATAAACTTCACATTAACTAATTCTAGAATTGATTATGCCTCACCTGCTTAGCAAGTGGATATCTACATGCTAGACATCTCCAATCATGACTTTAATACTTTTTATCATGGCATCTCTACAAATCCCAATGCCATATGTGCATATACTAAAAAATAAATGTTACACCATTATTCGATGCTCTGATATGATATGAGGTGAATTTTTTTATGATTATTCAATGATCACTTATATAGGCATATTCAAATGACTTTAAATAGGAATATTTGGTTGTTTTAATCAAGGCAACTGGTTAACATCTTAGCACATAACCATTTTCTAACTAACAGGACAATGCAATATAAGTACCTACACACTTTCATATTCTAACATTTTCCAATAAAATAATAATAAATGTTGTGATTAAGTCAATTTTTACAATTGTGATATAAATATCCCAAATTTTGAACAAAAAGAATGTCATTAGAATATAAGTAGATATAGAGTAGAATAGAATTACAATAGAGCTGTAATAGATGACTAAAAATTATTAAGTCCATGAGCAAATTTTGGTATAATTTTCTATATGGAAGATTTAAATTAATTTTTCGTTTGTAATTTAATTATGAATGTTTAAAAATTTAATAAATGTTAGTAACATTTCATATTTGGATGCTTGAATCTATACATGGTAATGGTGGCCTTATGAAAAAGGATGTTATTTTACAAGAATTCCAGTTTACCCCGTCAACTTCACTCCCTACTAGGTGTGACGGTATGGACTTCCTTTCCTATCACTCACTAATAAAACACAAGGCCCAGCTTTCTACGCCTTTCTCTGTTGTAAAAAATTACCAGTCCTAAATAAGTGAAGTGTATCGCTCTTTCCCTCATATAATCCATCCTTTGAATATTGAGTCCAACTTGACGTAGACTCACTTTACTTTTCTCAGTATTTATCTCTCCCTACATGTATAGCTGGCTTCATTTAAACAATTGATTGTATTTTAATGGAAAGAAATGAAAAACAACAACGTTTGATAATATATATGGATTAAAAGCATTAAATAATTAAATGTTTTAGGAAATAATAAAAACCTATAATAAAAACTCTATAATAAAAACTCTATAATCTATAATAGAATGTGTGAATGCTCATATTTGCAATGCAGTATAATACAATTAGGATAACATATTTTTTAACTTTATAACATGCATCTTTATTTTTAAATATGTGTTATAGATGATGTTATTGTTACCATAACACCCTGTTTAAATTCCATTGTACTATATATGATAGTTCTGATACTTAATGTTAAGTAGAGATGCCAAGCTAACAAGATGAGAGGGGGGGGGGGTGAATCATACAAACTTAATCTTCCATAAAAATAACAGATTCAACCTCAGTAACATATACTTCAGTAATATAACCAAAACTGCTAAACATGCAAACTCAAAAGCATATAAACATCATAACACTCATAACACCAGATTTAACATGGAAACCCAAATAGGGAAAAAACACTGTGGGATTTCGGACCCACTAAGAAATATACTCTTCGAGAGTATGCTCGGTTAAAAGCAAATCCTGTTAAAGATTACAAACACATTGCTAGATGTGACCCAGTTAAGGGATTTCCCTCAGATCTGTTAGGATCTTCACCTTGTTAGAGGTGACCAGGTTGTTAAAGGATTTCAAACACTCAATCAAAATGTCACCTTGCTAGAGGGTTTTACAAATAAGACTGTTAAGTCCACTCGGTTAAGAGATTTTCTATTACTTTACAAAATAACAGTAAGAAAAATCTATCTGCAACTTCACATCTAAAAATGCTAAAGCAGATTCTTATTTGCTCAATACAATAGGACTTATCTTGTCCATCTGCTGGGCTTTATACTCTGTTAATCAAACAGGTCTTCAAGCTTTTGTTCTCGGTAATCACTATGTAGCATCCCTGTGCATACACTTGCCCGCATACATTGTTTATCAATAGTTCCTTATTTATAAATAATTTGCCAACCGCTTAATCTCCTTGATCACATTTCCCATGATCAATCATAGCCATCAAATCTCCAAACTTGACTAGGTTCAATGTATCCTTCGATCTGAAAACGTTTTACCCCACCTTGGAACTTGCATACATTTCTTGGAACTTGTGCTAGGGTATTGCGGTTCAATCTGAGCTGTAGATCTTCCTGCTGATTTTCCTTTGCCATAGATTCTTTAACAAACTTCATTCACGACATACCAATCATTTAATCAATTCCAGCTTATCATCTTTGTTCATTAAATAATGCTTTTATTCATTCAATGCATTCTGTTATTACTCGGTTGCAACTCGATAAATACTAAACTTCGCTCAATAGACATTCTACCTTCATTAACCGATAGCGATAACCTTAGGGTTTACAGACTAGGTTCTTTGCTCGGTAACATAGTATAGTATCAACCTTACAATCAACAACATATGTAGGATATCAAAATAATCTAAACATCATGATCTCATCATTGTCTAACTCGGTAATAGTTGCCCATTGAATAACTTATTCCTCCCCTTATTCATCACATTCTTTCTGTGTCTTTTACCGACATCTTTATACTCATCAGATTATACTTCTTAAGATATGGCAACATCATACTGAATTAGAAAATCAATTTCTTGACATCAATGACAAAATAATAATATTAAAATAGTAAACATCCTTAATTAGTTATATCCAAAATCATCAACAACCTTCTCAATATCCTTATAGAAATGTCAACAATCTCTCTTTGTTTGTTATAATGTCAACAATATATTTATGCCTATGTAAAAACGAGTCACCACCATTCAATAAATTAATCAAACATTTATTTAATAATCTAGTACCAAATGATGGAATAACCAATGATAAAGGAGTTTTATGTTCACAATGGTGATAATGTGATTGTGAGGCCTCACCTCGACTCAGTTTGACATTCAGTGGATTTTATATTTTAGACTACTATGGATACTTTGTTTTGATGCATTTTGAGATTTAGAACTTTTATGACTTCAGGATATTGGATAACATTGCTATGAATTGATGTTTTACTTACATGCTTTATGAGATAGAACACTACATGATTATTAGATAGAATGATATTGCAATGATAGATGTCGTTAATGAATTTGCAGGACTTTACTTTGAATATAGAACTATGATGTATGTTTAGTTTATGTGAATTGGGATGAAAATTGCTTATGTGAATTTGCTTGACAAAAGATGTATTCAATCTGTGCAGATGAAAATTGTATGCAAGTAATGATGTGCATTGTTATATTATTGAATTATATTTTATATGAATATTTGGGAGTACTAATGTGTACATTGAGATGCGCAGGAAATTTACCATGTGACCATGGAAAATTACGGAGAATCAAACCTAGACTTATGTATGTTCGTAAAGCCAGGGTTTGTCTATTTGGAGAGACAACACCCCGTTTGTGTTGTATTTTATTCGTATCAGTATATGCTGCATGTGTGTTTTGTGTTATTTAAATTTATTGTGTAAAAACCTCAAGAGACAATTTCATGTTTATTTTTGCAAAAGTATTTTATTAGTGTCACTTGACACATGTGAGGATTTAAATTTTAATATTTTATCTTGTCTCTTGATGGGAAAGTGTTAATTATTATTAATTTTAAATAAAATAATGTGTTGTCAAAAAGATATTTTGAGAATATAATATTTGGTGTGGTCAACTTATGTTTGACCCGAAAATAAACTTCAGAGGGGTTTAAGATGGGTTAAATGAACACCTAGGGGTAGTTTATTAGGGTTTCCTGAAGCCCATAAGGTATACCTAGGGGTTAGGGGTAATTTTAGGCAAGTTTCTACTTTATTATGATCTTTTTAATGCTTTTAAAATTGGTTTTTTTGAGTTGAGCGAAAATTGAAAATTGAAGTGAAATCAAATCCAGATTTTCCCTCTTGGAAGGAAAGTCTTTTTGCATTTTTGCTTTCTTCCTTCCTTTTGTTGATTTTTCTTAGAATCCTGTGAGAACTCAGTGAGTGAGCTTCTTAAGGAAGATTTTTGGGAATAGCTGATTAATCACCCACTCTCCATTTTTGGAGACAGAAGAAAATTTGGAAAATAATGTTATGGGATAAAGAAATTGATTAAGGAAAAATAAAGAATTGTGGACTGGGCAGCTCTTCTTCAGATATCATTATAACCTTTGGGCAGAATAAGGTTGGTTTCATTTTTACTTTTAATGTCTAGTTTTGTTTATTTCTGAAAGTTGTTGATTAAGAAAATCTGTATTCTTGAAAATGGATGTTTGAAAAACTTTTGGTTTGATTTTTGAATGAATGTGTTTTGGGAGTTTTCTCAAGATCTCTCTTTCTCTTGGGAGAGAAGAGGATCTTGAGGGTGGTAGCAGTGACAGCCCTCGAGTGAGAGACTCTCTTTAGAGAGCGATCACAAGGGATCTTTGTGTGACCCTTGCTGCATGGCCTGTTTGTGCAATGGGGGTCATAAGGAGGGTTATAAGGCTAGAATGCCTTTGGGGGCCATAAGGATTATGGGGTTGAGATTTGATATGTTATTTGTGCCATGAGGTGGCTTCTTGTTATTACATACTTGCAGATTCTCCTCAGGTTATTTGGTCCACTACCACCCTTTGAAAATGTTCACCACCAGAGTGTGGTGCTGTGAAAGCCAGGTTGGGAATGTGTCTGGAATATTTGTATGTTTGTGTTTCTTTGTGTTTGCCTATTTGATACCCGTCTAGGAATTGGTTCTCCGAGCTCGGGGGTGGCTACCAGTTAGCCTAGGCTGGGAGGTGAGCACTCCGTGGTCAGTTTTGTGTTTTCTATTATGCAGGAAATCCAGAGGAAAGAGGATAGAAATTCATGAAAGATATTCAGAAGATGGAATTTTGAAGATATTGGAATTCAGTTGCAGATGTTGTTTTAAAGTTGTTGTGAATAAATGCCTCATTCAAAAAAAAAGAGAAGCAAGTTGTAATTTTGTAATTTCAGATTTGAAGTCTTATTGTTGTGACTGTTCAGAGAAAACATTCTGTGAATTTGGTAGTATATATATTAGAGATGTTTTAAAGAAAGAGAAAAGGCTTGATTTTACTTCTAGTATATTTGAAAAAGGAAAGTAAATTAGTGATGCATGCAAAGCTTCTTGTTTTATGAAGGAAATAAAAAAGTCTGTTTTCATTTAGATTTTTACCTATTTTTTTTATTAAGTCGAAATAGAAGTTTATTTAAGCTGAAAGCTTTATAAGTATTTTAGGTGGAAAGAGAAGTTGTTTTATGTGAATAATCTATTTTAAAAAAAAACATGTTAATGGATTTCTTATTACAAAAAAAAGGAAACGTATAATGTATCTTTGTGAAATACTTTAAATTGTATTTTTTTTGTTAATCATTGATTTAGAAGCTTGTTTTATAGATGCATTTAAATTAATATATATATATATATATATATATATATATATAATTAAATTTTTGATTTAACTTAATGTTATCTTTTCCTTTATTATATTAGCTTAAAATTTTGCATGTAATAATTCTCTTTTAAATTATATATAAATTTTATTTAGAATTTAAATTTATCTTTTTATCTATGCTTATTAATTTATGAAAATACCACATATATACATATATACATATATATATAAATATATATATTTATATATTTATATATATATATATATTAATAAATGTCATTGTAAATTTTAAAGAAAAAACTTAAAAAAAAATAGGATGGGAACCCCACGGGCTCCACTGTGTGTACGCACAGTGGACGACCGCGCGGCGCCCACTGTGTGCACACACAGTGGAGCCGCTTGCGGCTCCCACTGTGTGGGCACACAGTGGACGGCCACGGCCGCCACTGTGTGGCCACACAGTGGTGCCGCCAGCGGCGCCCACTGTGTGGGCACACAGTGGTGCCGTGGCGCCCACTGTGCGCTCACACAGTGGCGCGCGCGCGGCCCAGCATGTTTCTAAACCCCCGCGACCTGCAAGAAAATATGGACATGGCCGCCCATAGGGTCTTCGGCCCAGCATGAGTCTTCTTCTGTTTAAAAAAAAGAAAATGGGTTAAACCCTAGCCCGAAAGGGGCTAGGGAAGTTTAGTTTTTAAAATATAAAAAAAAACTATATGTATTTGGGGTTTAGGTAATGGTTAAATAAGAATTTAGAACCCTAATTAGGGTTGAGGAAATTAAGTGATAATATTTAGAAAGTTGAAATGGATTTAGGAGGTTAGGATTAAAATATTGGAATATATGTAGAATATATATATAATAATATATATGTTTCCATATATATATATATGGGAATATATATATGAATAGATATGTATGTTTTTTTTGAGTTTAATTGATTTAAGAAATTAAATTATTGATATACAAAATAATTGCATGATCGATATGTATATGTACACAATATAAATATGGAAGAAAATTATAAAGAAGAAATTAATTAAAATTGCTAAGACTATATAGTCATAGTGGGAAATAAATTTTAAAATATCTCTCCTAATATTTTTAGTATGATTAATTTAATAAAACTATTAATTAAATATCTTTTGGAGATAGAATTTAAACCAGTAGGTTTTTCCGCAATTAAATTATAACAGATTGTCGATGCTTCGTTCGTTCCAGAATGAGCTCGAATTTATTAATGAAATTTTCGTTAACGCTTGTCGCAAGAGTGTGCTTGTTAATTTAATTAGTATCTTTTAAAAAAAAATTTGTTCCGTTTTTGCCCTAAATTTTGGGCATGACAGTGATCGTGTAAAAGATCTATGGAGTCCACTGTGCATGAAAGGCAATAGAATTTTAAGCATGCACTTGTGACAGATGTAATAATGGCATTACGTTCTTCCCATTCCCAACCATGTATGGAAATCTAGAGGTGAACATTTGTGTATGCAAGGACGCCTAGAATAAAGGTTGAAGGTGTTTTTGTTTCCCTTACAACCTTGCCAAGGCTTTGTTGAAATTGCATTAGAAGAATAGATTAGAAAGAAATTTATAACTATCATCATCGCAATTATGAAGCAATGAGCCATTTCCTATATCTATAGGAGTTTGGCGAGTTCAGAACTATGGAGTCAGTATGGGGAAATATTATTGTCTAGTGATACGGTTCCTATTGGTAAGGATATGCATTTAAATATATTGAGCCATACACCTATGAGAGTTGTGATAATCTCTATGCCAATTCTTGAAGATGAAGCGTATTTTATCAGAGGTTACATTTGGAAGGAGTCTCATAATCTTAATATGTGCGTGAATGATTGAAGAATAACTGGTGCAATTTATGAAATAAAAGATTACCTGGTTGCATAGAAGGTAATTGTTACTACCGAATTGAACAATGGTGAGGAATATTAATCCAATCAGAGGAATCTTTCAAGGAAATATGATCTTCTTTCTTTCTTCTTTTCTTTTCTTCTCTTCTTTCTTTTTTCTTTTACCCTTTTTTTGAAGGTAACATGACTTGAATTTATTTGATCTAAATAGCATTATGATTCATTAGAGATTTATATGAGATACTCATAAGAAGAAGAATTTTTGTCATGACAAGGATTGTATTTGTTTGCATTTTTTTTATGGAGATTCTATTAAACAAGTGTCTTGGATTCAATTTTGATACGTGGAGAATAAAAATTCAAATGCAGCTAATGAATACAATTTTATAAGGATAGTAAGCAGAAAAGAAAAATTATCAATAGATGTAATAAGTTATTAGATTGGAATAGCAGAGATGATAAAGCCATGGATATCATTGGCCTTTCTCTTTCCAACTCTAGTTTAAACCATATAGAATTAGAAAAATCACCAACAAAATTTGGGACAATCTAAATAAATCGTTTGGGGCAAAATCACTCAATGCGTTTTTTTCCCTAAAACTTCAATTATTCGGTTTCAGAATGAAAGATGGAATAACAATTTCAAATAACATCAGTGGTTTTAGGTCTCTCATTAGGCAACTAGTAGAAGTTAAGGAGGCAACAGATAATTGCGATGGTAAAGCTATCTTGTTAAATAGTTTTCCTTCAAAGTACAATAGTTAATGTTATTCTTGTAGTTAGTCAAATGACTTCACAAACCTTAAGAGATATGATTCCAACCCTTTTAGCTTAATAAAAGAGAACAAAATATGATTCTCAATAGGATAATGCACTATATTCATGAAGAAACAGTAAAAGGTCTAGTCCTAACAAAGAGAGAATTAAATATTTTGATTGTAACAAAAAGGGTCACACAACTCAGTTATGTAGAACTCGAAACAATGATGTAATTAAAGGAAAAATCAAGGTAAAATGAAGATAAATTAGTATATGCTAAGGATGAAGATTCAATTGATGATGAATATTTTATCAACAATTCTTCTCTTGGTTGAATTAATAGACCTGTACTTCACATTTCGAGGCACATGGAAATGCAACATGGAAGAATTTTCATCATCTCAAGATAGATTTTCACCTTAAGATGATATTTTGCATGAGAAGATTTTTTGGTTTGTTTTCTTTCCTCTTTTTATGCTAATTGGTTTGAAGAAAATACATGTATTGTGAAGGTTGATTTTTCTAAACAGGTAAGGGATTTGGTGTTGATTACAATCTAGATTGTTGTCTACTAAGTTTATAAGGATGTAAAAAATAATTGTACCCTTGTAATGGTCATCAAACAACTTGATGGAACTCTCTGACAACTTAAAACTGTTTATTATCGAATAATTAAAAAATATATGATTCAAGAGTTTGGGACAGAGAACTCAAGAATTTAGCTCAAAGCTCCACCCTTCGTAGGATCACAAGTTCTAATTAATTAAGAGTGGGAGAGGCCCGTACCATTACATATTCATAGAAAATGTGCCACCTAGGGCGCATGAGAGATGCACTCCTACCTAAAGAAAAAATACCAAAATAGAAAGGAACTACCGAAGAGAGATGAAGACTAGAAACAAAACCAACAAACAAAAACCACTAAAATTAAGGCAACTCTAAAAAGATGAAGAGATTCTCTATTGGGCGTAGGCGTAACCCTCTTGCCAAACTTTACATAGACCTAAAACTTTATTAGAGAAAGAGATTAAGTTGAAATGGTAACAAATCACTAGTCAAGGTGTAGAAACAATTTATTTGCCACAAAAACTAAAAGAATTTATGACAAATTCTTCACATTTTTTATAGTTTAGGTTGATCTAGAAATTTTAATATGAACATGTTGTAGCTTGGCTAGTATATTTATGCTAGGCTCACCACTATGAAATGATCTCCATTAGGTCTTTAAGGGAAGTCGAGCATCTCCGGATGAACATCCAAGATTAGTATGCACATCCAGTATCTAATAGAATCACATACTACTATGCCATAAAGCAATATCAAGCATAGTTAATTTCCCACTATTAAAACCTTAGAGGAAAGTGAGTGGAATTTTAGCTCCTCGCAGATGAATTAGTTTTAGTAGCATGCACGAATAGATTTAACATTATAAAATCATAAAAAATAGGATGAAATAGAAGAACAAAAGATTGAATTTATGTGGGGAAAACCATTTTGGGTAAAAGATCCTACACCCCAAAACTAGAGAGCATTTGTAGTTTTCAACAACACATGTATAGTTACAATACATGTGTTGTTGAAAACTATAGAGATTGGCATTTTAGCTTGATAATATAGCATCACAAATGCCATAAAATGAACTCCTCTAAGCAGCATTTCCTCTAGAAACACATGTTTGTAGAGCTTTGAGTGCACATAGAAGCAACTTCTAAATACAACACCCAATCATGAATATGCCACATGCAAGGGACACTAGTCAAATATAACTACACCTTTCAAGGAATACCATTTGATGTAGACACAACACAAAATTAAAAGTTCCATCCATGCACAACTCAACTTGCAATAGGAACTTTCAAACTTGACTCTTGGAAGTGGTTGCCAACTTGCTACCGAATAGGGATGAAGCTATGGTTAACTCAAAAGTGTGTTGACACATATTACCATCTCATGCTACTCTAGGATGTTTTCACAAACGTATTTCTGTAAAGGAGTGCCCAAGTGACATTTGGTACTATGGTGGACTTCTGAGTAGAAGGCACAAGCTACAATTGTCCCATGAAGTGCCTAGTTGACAAGTAGCACTCTATCGTGACCTCCTCATTATGCATGTGGGATTCTCCTATCATATAGGACCCACAAAGTTATAAGGATACCTTTTAAACTTAGGAACTCAGGATATAACAATATTTCCATCCTATATTATCCAAAAAATAAATGCAAGGACTCAAAGGTTGTGACACCTTAATCACCCCGGGGCCTTCATTAAGTTGTAACATAGATGGCCATACAATCCAACAAAAAATTCACTAAACTACATATATTATTTTGTATCATAGACAACTACTTCTGGGTGCCTCAACTTCTATTCGCCAACCATCTTTTACTCACTTCGTTGAGTCTCTGTCCATGCATCCCCTATACATAATATTTTCATGCCATAGCTCAAAAGAATATCAATATCAATTCTACACACCTAACAATACATGGATGGCATGATCAATCAAGTATGTAATGTCCTTGATTATTCATATATGTGAAGTAACATAAACTTCACATTAACTAATTCTACAATTGATTATGCCTCACCTACTCAGCAAGTGGATTTGTACATGCCAGACTTATCCTATCATGACTTTAATACTTTTTATCGTGGCATCTCTACAAATCCCAATGCCATATGTGCATATAGTAAAAAATAAATGTTACACCATTATTCGATGCTCTGATATGATATGAGGGGAATTTTTTTATGATTATTCAATGATCACTTATATAGGCATATTCAAATGACTTTAAATAGGAATATTTGGTTGTTTTAATCAACGCAACTAGTTAACATCCTAGCACATAACCATTTTCTAACTGACAGGACAATGCAATATACGTACCTACGCACTTTCATATTCTAACATTTGCCAATAAAATAATAATAAATGTTGTGATTAAGTCAATTTTTACAATAGTGTTATAAATATCCCAATTTTTGAACAAAAAGAATGTCATTAGAATATAAGTAGATATAGAGTAGAATAGAATTACAATAGACCTGTAATAGATGACTAAAAATTATTAAGTCCATGAGAAAAATTTTCTATAATTTTGAGTATGGAAGATTTAAATTAATATTTTTGTTTGTAATTTAATTATGAATGTTTAAAAATTTAATAAATGTTAGTAACATTTAATATTTGGATTCTTGAATCTATACCTGGTAATGGTGGTCTTATGAAAAAAGATGTTATTTTACAAGGATTTCATTTGTAAAATTCCTTCAAGGTTTATATTTCAACAATAAAGAGACTACATGATGATGAGTCATATTGTTAGAATTTCAAAGTTGACTAGAACATTTTGTGAGATTTTGCCAAGATCAAGAGGCAATGGAAAGCATAAATAAGAGAGACAAAATATATGATAGAAATAAACTGTATTCTATCAAGATGAAAATAATGATCAACTGGATCATCAATCGATGTTGATTGTCCATACAAACAAAGTAGATGAGCCTGCTTATATAGGCAAGGCTAGGGATATGTGAGCATACAAACATGACATGTGGCTCAATAAGAAACAAGGGTAGGTAGGAAATCGGTGAGGGTACGTAGGAGAAACAATATAATATTCCACATGAGGTGGATCAACCACTGAATGTGGAGTGTTACAACAAGATCACACCATAAAAGGTGGAAATTCTCCTACAGATACTATCCCAATGTGCCGCAAACACCCAAGTGTCTCATACCCAAACTACTATGTAATGCATGTACCTAAGTAAACTTAAGTAAATTGTAATGATATCCATGATGAATAATTATTTACACCAACACCCCCCCTTAAGTGAAACTTAGGGGAATGCCCTAAAGTCTACAATGCAAATAAGAAATGCAAGATGTGTCTCGGCTACGAGGCCATATTAGGTACCCATGTACAAATGCAAATGCATGAAAACCAATGCAAGGAAATTTCTCACAAAGCGGGGAAAGAGAGAAAAACCCAATGGGAAAAAACCCTCCCCCAAAAGAGAGATGAAAACTAGATACAAAGAACTCTCATAGAAGTATGTGAAGGACAAAACCCCATGTGAGGAAAAAGTCCCCCCCAATATGAGAGAAGAAGAAGAGAGACTAGGAAGCCCCCCCTCAATCTGGAATCTACACCAATGATAGAAGCTCGAAGATGAATGAAGAAACTGCTCCATGAACATCGAACAACATTCCTCCCCTTAGGAAGAAACAAAACCAAAGGTGGATCATAAAAGTCTCCCCAACCATGAAAGGAAAATGGAGAAAAAATACTCATGATGAAAGGAATCTCTGAAAACTGCTCAAGTGTCCCCATGTCGATGCTGAAAGGTACCCCCTCCAAAGGTGGTAAACTGTGCCACACTGCTGAAAAAGGCACTCTAAGATCTAGTGGAGATGAATGTAGGACAATATCCAAAGACTCTTTTGTCTCCTCAAAAGATAAAGAGACCTCCTCCAAGTGTTGTACAAAAGTATCCACAATCATGTCAACCTCTAAAGATTGATCATGTAGAGAATGCACAACAGGGTCAAAGTTATCCCTCGCAACAATCAAAGAAGGATCATCTTTATCAAAGAGAAGATGAATGTCATGAATGGTGTCTCCCAAATCTGCAATGTAGGAGTCCACAAACAAACTTGCAATGTTTGTCAAGTAGGCATCCCAATCAACTGAAGCTAGAAGACATGAAATATCCTGCTGCACTGAATCATAAGAAGGCAAAATTGTCGCACTAGCTGCATCATCAGGTGCAATAGGTGGTGTGATATCAATCGAAGGAGATGAAATGCAAGGCTCAAGAACGGGGTCACATGTGAGAATCCCCAAATTCAAATGCCCAAAGTTCTCCTCAAAATCCGAATCATCAACATAGGAAGAACCAACCTTATCAATAGGACCAAAATCTAAAAAAGAGTACAACCGAGATGCATGATCAACCACCCCAGTCGCAATGATAGCTCCACTCTCCAAGTCTCTAATGATAACTGAATCAAGTGTGAACTCCACAGTTTTCCTAGTTACCCCATGTGTGATTTGATAGATGGAAAGAAGATTATTTGTCAAGTGGGGTACACACAACACATCATTGAAGGAGTTATCCCCAATGGCAATAGATCCTTTCCCAATCACATCCATGTATGTATGATTGCCCATCAAAATCTGCGGCATGTGGCAAGGCTCAAATGTAGAAAACATAGACTGCAAAGATGCCATAGGATGAGAAGCCCCTAAATCTAGAAGCCATCTCCCTCAATCATGACTTGTAGTAGCACAAAGAGCTTGTCCCTTTCCTTTATCTATCCCAAAAGAGTGATCCTTTCCTTTATCCTTGGAAGAAGAAGCCAATGTAGACATTCTAGAAGGTAGGTTGATTCTATTCTTCTCAAGAAGATTCTTCAACTCATCAATATCCTTCTTATAACAATGATGTTCATCATGTCCTGACTTCTTGCAATATCCACAAAAAAGATTGTCCTTATATGATTTCCTCTTAGGTGAGAATGGTGAATCACCTTGTTGTGGAGAGGAAGATTGTGCTCCATGTTGATGTGGTTTTAACTTAGGTTTCTTTTGATTCTTTCCTTTTCCTTGATTACTTTGATTCCCTTTGTTAGCCACCAAAGCTTGTGACTTTGAAGATTTGGGAATCCCCATCGTGGTCAACTTAGATTGCTCAAGTATCAACATCTCCGTGAATGAATCAAATGAGGGAGAAATGTATGAGGAACCTTGAGCTAACCCATGGGTGTGAAAGCTAGATACAAAGGTTGCATACTCTGAAGGAAGCTTGTCCAACAAGTTATAAACCAATTGAGAATCCTTTTTGTCAATTCTACAATCCTTTAGCTTTGCTCTTAGTTTAGTTCTTTTGTGACATAATCTTGGATTGTATCAAAATCCTTGGGATCCAAAGTTGTGAGTTCACTATCAAGCTTGTAGCCCTTAATCTCATCAACTTGACCATACAATTTCTTAAAAATATCCCAAGCCTCTTTAATTGTTGTACACTTATCAATGTGAAAAATGAGGTCATCTGATACATACTCTCTAAGAGTTCCAAGTGCCATAGCATTCTTAGTAAGCCATTCAATTTGAGCATTAGGATCAGCCTTAGGATCAGGTGGTGCTGTAATAGTTTCATTTACATAATGAATGAGTCCTTTTTCCATTAGTTTACTCCATGCCTTAATTTTCCATGATGCATAATTATGAGTTAAAAGTGGAAATTTAGGAGAACCCCATAGCACCAAAATGAAAAAACACAAGATAGAGAGAGGCACAATCACACAAGACACCCCCCAAAATACTCAATCAAGAAATCCCCCCAAAATGGTGATTTTGGCACTTTATACTTAGTGCGTATACAATGTGCCACTTGCAAAACAAGGCAAAGTGGACTTCTGATTTCAATTTACAACTTCTCAAAATGAGATCTAAGAGACTTCAACAAATACTGCTAGTGATCTAAAATGAGATCCAAGCAAAATGCAAGTACCAAATATGCCAAAAATGGCCAAATACTGAAAGTACAATTTCTACTTAAAATCATTGCAAACTGATGGCAGATTATGAAAGTAGATGAAAAAATATGCACTTTCAAAAAAAACGACACCTGAAAAGGAGTCCATATGAGTCCAAACGAAGCCTCCAAAGTTGTAAAAATTAGGATTTTGCGATTTCCAAAAACTCCTACACCACTGTACAGATCACAAAATTCTACCCCAAAACAAAAAAAATTGCTTGAAGAAACGAGTCTAGATGAGTGAGATATTGCTATTTGAAAAATGCCTGCAAAATTATAATTTTTGGAAAATTTCTGCCACAGCATCAAACTTCAAATGCCTCTAGATTTGGCCTCCAAAGTCCGATTTGGATGAAACAAAAGGAAAAACTAACTTTCTTGGACCTCCTCAATCCAATGGTGACCTCAGATTTGACCCATCAAGCTTCAATAATAACCTGCAATAGAAAACTCCAAAAAGCATCAATTTCTCTCAATTAGCAAACCAATGACACTCTAATGGCTCTGATACCATGTGAGATTTTGCCAAGATCAAGAGGCAATGGAAAGCATAAATAAGAGAGACAAAATATATAATAGAAATAAACTATACTCTATCAAGATGAAAATACTGATCAACTGGATCATCAATCGATGTTGATTGTCCGTACAAACAAAGTAGATGAGCCTGCTTATATAGGCAAGGCTAGGGATATGTGAGCACACAAACATGACATGTGGCTCAATAAGAAACAAGGGTAGGTAGGAAATAGGTGAGGGTACGTAGGAGAAACAATATAATATTCCACATGAGGTGGATCAACCACTGAATGTGGAGTGTAACAACAAGATCACAACATAAAAGGTGGAAATTCTCCCACACACACTATCCCAATGTGGCACAAACACCCAAGTGTCTCATACCCAAACTACTATGTAATGCATGTACCTGAGTAAACTTAAGTAAAGAGTAATAATATCCATGATGAATAATTATTTACACCAATACATTTTATAAATCTACACATGTCCAAGAAAATTTAGAGTTTGGATTCTCTTTTTCAACCCTTTCATTTTGAATTTTTTTTAATAATCTAATCATTTTAATTTTTGAACTCAGAAATAATTTAAATTTAATTAGAATAGATTATTAATCTAAATGCTATTTGAGATTGGCAAAGATGAATAGCCAAATATTATTTTGAGATGGTATATTAATAAATAAATTGAATTAAACAACATTAAAATTTGAATGTTAAACAAGTTTTCCGTACATAAAATTGTTAAGAGTAAAGTTAGGTTGATAAATAAAACTTAAAATATCTATAGAGATAACTAAAAAAATATTTGGATTGCAACAAAAAATATATAATTTTGAGTTGTTTTAGTCCATTAAGGCATGATTATTTAAATATTGGGGAGATATATATCCCTTTTTAAGAGATGTATAATATATGTTAAATGATTTCAACCATTAACACGAAGGAATACTTGACTATAGTAGGTATATTTTCAATTAATCTTATCATAGTCATAATAATTATCATCATAAGAACTATACTTATACATAAAATAACGAACGGAAAAAAACATGATTATCCTTTCTAAATTATATGAACAGGATCTTTATTTTTAAACTGAACTTAATTACTTTTTTTCAAGTAAAAATAATCTTTCAATGTTTCTATCAATATACCTGATAGTCCTAAAAATTACTATGCAAAAATTATGTGTCCCTGTCAAAATATTAGTCATTTTGATTTAATGATGCTCTCTGTTCTTGCCCTTAGGGTTTAGGGTTTGAGGTTTATGTATATCCGAGTACGTGTTTTATTCAAAACCCAAAGCTTGTTATATTTCTTCATTACCTTTTTGACTTAAAAGTGAGGGTCATTTTCATCATTGAAGGCACCATGTTTCCTTTCCTAGGCATTATTTCTTTTGTCGGCCTCAAATGTTTTTCCTAAGTCTGCGTTGTTTTCCTATGGTCGGGCCCCTTTGATATTTTTAGCGGGCATTGATAAATTTTCCTAAGTCCAGCCTTAATATTTTGGCCGACGTCTCTATGATTAAATATCGAGATACTAAAAGTTCCAAAAATTTGCGCGTGCATCAAGTGGATGGTTATTTTTTAACCAAAGCAGAAAGGTGGTCGAAGGTTAGTGGCAAATGTTAGGCAGCCATTGTGGCCGACACATAAAGAGGGAACATATCTGATGGCCCTCGCAGTTCCATGAAGGAAGATGCAGGGAAGTTAAGGATTGCGACATCATGAAATAATACCACGTGTCCCAAAAAGATCAAGTAAGTTCGACAGTGGGACCGCTAAAAGAGTTGAGTTGGAAGGTAATTTGGTGATACTTAGTCAGGTTTTCGATGGACCCACTTGCCACATTAGAAGGTCAATATCAAATTGACCGATGGTGATCATATGATGCATCAGGTTGTATAAGATCTATGATGTAAAGTGGGAACGTATTTAAAAAGGGTGAATCAGTCTGCTTGCTTATCACTCGCGTGGGAAAATAAAGGAAGAATGAACTAAGCTTGTCAACATGGGATAAAGG
Source organism: Cryptomeria japonica (assembly GCF_030272615.1). Classification (NCBI taxonomy): domain Eukaryota; kingdom Viridiplantae; phylum Streptophyta; class Pinopsida; order Cupressales; family Cupressaceae; genus Cryptomeria; species Cryptomeria japonica. The sequence goes on from NC_081407.1 coordinate 921,835,690, forward strand.
AAGACAAGTTGAGACACTTGGATGCCGACTGATTTTCAAAAGACCCATTCAAAAGGTTATTTTTTGGGTTGAGTTGCATTAACAAGCAAAACTGACAGTTCTAAGGGAGCCATCTCAGCAAGTTTCATTGCCACCGCAATGAGAAGCTAAGATTTTCAGAGGCATAAAGGGATAAGGATGCTTTCTGAGTTGGAAATGGAATGATCAAGGTCATGTCAACAAGATCAGAGGATCCATATTGTCAGGGATTCTCAGTAAGGTAAATCAAGGAAATATCTCTGAGAATAATTCAAAAGATAATGACTCAGTGTCCAAAAAAGGATTCTGAAGCTGAAGTTTTGCAGCCAAGGAACAACAAAATCAGAACAAAATCATTCACGTAAGGTGAGCCTCATTAGAATCAAAAGTGGTCTTGTAGGCTTGTGACAGGTGTTCCTTTGGCCCGAAGCTTGTTTGCTCACTTGTTTCTATAAAAGGGAATTCAAGGCCATGAGACACGGTACTTAAATTTTGGTGCAAAATTTTGTTCTAGTTTCTTAGTCATGCATAGTGAGTCTAGGTGAAAGGAGCAAGCTGTAAAAGTCATTTACAAAGAAAATAGAGTGAGTCTAGGGTCATATTGTATGGAGGTTCTTGAAGGAGTTATATGTAAAATGTTTTGTAATAGAAGGTAGCAGATTAAGTAAGTAAAAACATGTTTCAAACCCATTTCTCCAGTGTGTGATTCTATCATATTCTTGAATGAGTACAATCAAGGGTTTTCTCATTCATTGCACTTTTGTGGTATATGTATTTTTGGTTCATGATTTTATCTAAGGGGTCAATTAAATGTCCAAGTGGAATTGAAGAGTGGTAGGGCTTATGCAGGGATTCTGATAAGCAGTTTGGGTTGGGATATGTATATGAGAAACATTGTAAGGAAATATTTTCTTAAGATCTCATGGTATTAGATAAAATTTTGTTATATTTTCATTTTATGTCTTATGAATTTAGGTACCTAATGGATAAGGCACTGGTCACGGCGTGTAACTATCTTAAATGTTAGTTTTATGCTCAAAACTCTCCAACAACTTGCTATTAATTTGATGAATATCAAAATATCTTTTCATTTTTATGCATATTGCTTTAACTTTTGAAAAAATCTGGTACTATGTGCCTCAGTCTACTCTTCTCACATGTATAACTGTTGTTTGTGAATCGTGTCACCCGTAAACAGAAGACTGTGAAATGTTGCTTTTATGGATGATTTCCTAGGTCAAACCCTGGGTTGGAATTAACCTTTGACTGAAATAGATAAATTCAAAAGAAAATATTTTAAAGTAAAAGGTTGAATGTTATTAAGCTCAAGCTTGATTTGGTTGATAATGGTGATGATGCAATGCTCGTTCAATATATTCACAAGTATTGATGTAATAACATGACATGACAATACATAAAGGAATTGATCGAGAAAATGTTTGTTGCATGAAGACTACTGCAATTTGCTTGTCCATAATTCTCATATATTGAAGTATATGGTGAGATGAAATGTTGCTTGATGGATTCTTATGATGTATGCAGAATCCTGTAGATGTTGATTATGAAAATAAATTGAAAGGATGATCCTAAAGAGTGTTGTCAAGGTACTACATAAACTAGCAGTTGCAGGAGTAGTGCCTGCAACGGTTCGCCGATAGTTAAGGGTGGTATGGTGGGATGAATTGTGAGAGTGGAGTGAATCAAGAAAACTTAAAACGTAGCAATCTGCTATAAGAAGATGTATAAGTGAACCATATGATGTGCAATCCTTAAAGAGAAATTGTTCAGGAAAACCGTAAAAGGCTTATATACACTGAAAGTGTTGTGAAGAATGATACCTGTAGGGGGGGTAGCACGCAAACGGAGTGAGCAAGACTATGCAATAAATTGCAAAAAAACTTTGTAGATTATACTTTGAGAAAGAATGAATATTTGAAGTTGTAGAGAAGAGGCATACTTAAATCTTGGGTACCTTTGGTAAAATGACTCTATTTTCCAGCCTGAAAGATCCCAGGAATAGAGAAGGTAAGCGATGTGTGTCGCATCAATGAAATTCTGAAATCGCAAAGTGAGGCAATAACTTAGAAATTTTGGTAAACGATAAAAGCATTGTAGATGCGGTGAAGAGAAAATCGAAAATGAAGAGTAAAGAAACTTTAATGTAATGTTACCTGCATGGGGTTTAGATATGCACTGTACATATGAAGCATTTCCAATCTGTTTGTTTAGCTCCGCTGTGTAATAACAAAGAGACCAGCTTGAATGGAATCAGCCAGACATTCTGTTATCCAACTGGAGGAAATTGCAATTGTTGAATTATTGTAATCAAACCAAAAGAGTTTGTGATGCATTGGAAATGGTGGCATTAGAATAAAATAGTTTGAGAAGTTGCAGAAATGATTAGAACTAAGAGGATATAAGCAAACAAAAATGGTCACTCTTTAAATGGAAGTTAAAGAGAGTAGAAGCACCTTTTTTGTTTTTTGAGAGCTAGTGGTGGGAGATAGTGGAGATCAATAACGTGGTTCTGTAAATGTATGAGTCTTAGATATGGACAATTTAAAATAAGTGAGTGCAACTTAGAAAGTAGTATGTAAAATTGTGAAGTGAATAGTCAAACGCTATTAAAATAGATGCAAAGTACAGTAAAGAGTGTAGAGTAAGTTAAACATACCTGGTAGAGTTGGATTTCTATTTCATAAGGTTATCTTATTAGTATGAGCATAGCAGAGAGGGCAATAGCAAAAAATGGAAGATGTATTTAACGATAAGCAAGCTGGATGTGAAAGAGGCATGCAATGTTAGTGTTAATTTATGTAAAAATGTTTGAGAAAAAAAATGGAAATAAAACGTAAGATGAGCTATACGTAGAAGAGGCAGCATCAAAATGGTAACTACTAATTTCTATTGATAACATCCGTGTCAAAGAAAATGAATAAAATAAAGAGAAAAGTAATGAAAAGCGATGTAAATAGAATAGGAAAGAGTGAAAAATGAGAAGTCTTTACCTTTTTAGTGTTTGGATGTTATTCAAAATGTAAGTGATGCAATAGTGTATATAGCATTGGAGAGAAGACGCATGTGATCCTGTAACAGTGCTTAGGTAGCAAGGAAGACATCAAATAATATAGCTTGCGAAAGTGAAGTGAGAACATAAATGCATTGGAGACAAGTTTAATGTTGTAAAAGAGCAGAAAATTAGCGATGTAGAAAAGCGAAATTATTTGAACAACAATGATTGTAAATAGAGAGAGTAGTTTATGAAATTGAGTAGGTAAAAGTGAGCTTGAATTGATAAGAATGGACAGGTAGTGAACATACAAATGAATAGAAGATGACTAGTGATGATATAGGTTTGAATTCGATTACCTACTGTACTTATGAGTTGCATTGTGTATATGTAGAAGCTGTAATCTGTTTCTTTAGCTCCTATTTGTAATCGCAGGAAGACGAGGTTAAAGATTGACAGTGGAGCATTGTACAAGGTTATAGAGAAATTTGTTGGACCGAAATAAAATAGGAAGGAATGTACTCACAGTATGTGTAGAGGTGAAAATAGTTGATACAACATCTCCATAACAAAAAAAGTTTGAAATTGTACATACCTAATTCTGCTCCAATGAAATGGAGTGGCAGAGGAGGAGAATAATGTTGTAATTGAGCAACCTAATGCAAGGAAATGTAATCATGTGCAGTTTGTATTAAATTATTTCTTACTGGAGAGGAGAAGAGTAAATTAAAATTCATCAAACCAAACTGGACAACCTGATAGAAATAGATAGCTATACCTTTTTTAGGGATGGAAGGGGAAAGTGGGTGGTGGAATCTTTAAATGTGAAATGTGCATGCAAAGAGAAGACAACACACAAATTTGTTGGAATACCTGATGATGCAAGGCAAAGCTTGAATGTTGTTGTGTGTAGAAAGTGCAGGTGGAGGCAGGAAAGCCTTTAATGTGGGTGTGTGTATAAACAACAAGCAGTGGAAGAACATGCAAAATGGAACCTGCAAGAAAAGGAGTGAAATTATTTATCAAATGCATAGTAAAATGAAGAGAGTGCATAAAGTTAAAAGGTAAATGGTGGAGTGCAAGTAAAAGTGTGGATTAGCATACCTGATGTTGTTGCTGATTAGAGTGGATGATCGGGATGCGATGAAGAAATCTGATTGGATAGAGTGGCCAATCTGTTTTCTTCTTTCTTCCTGATAGTAGTATAAGATTGCTTTGTAATTTTGAGTACCTTTGAAAAGTGAAAGGTGGATCAATTCTTAGATCTTGAAGTGATTTTACTCGTGAGATTGCAGTGAAGATGAGCCCCTATTTTTCAGTCTTTCCAATATCTATTGTTGCGTTGTCCAAAGTGAGGCCTTGGGATTTGTGAATAGTTAGAGCCCAAGCCATTGCAAGGGGTAGCTGAGTGTAGCTACCTCGAGTAATAGGAGCAATAGGCACAAATTTAGGATTTGCATTGTCCCAATGAGGTCCAGTATAATTTTTGAACTCAACAACTATGTACTTTGGTAAGTCAGAAGGTTTAGAATCTATATCATAGACAATGGATTCGATTTGTCCTAATGAGCCATTGACCAAGCCAGCTTGTATCCATAAATTAGCAATTAACATTACTTGTTCATTGAGGGAGAGGAGTATTTCTGAAGGGAGTTGTTCATCATTATCATTTGCAATGCTAGTTTGCCTTGGAAGTTGGGCAAGACATCGTACAACAAGTGTAATTGTTTTAACATTTTAGTATTGTGGTGTTTGGCTGATGCATTTGTTGCAAATGAATGAATTGAACAGTCAAACTGTTTGTTATCATCAATAGCTAGTTTAGTGGAGGATCGAGACATAAGATCTTCCCAATCTGTTTGGAGTGCATTGGCATTTCTAATGTTTTTCAAGATTGCATGAAATTCTTGTTGTATATTTGAGGTGCCTTGTTGTCGAAAACTTGTATCCAAGGTTACCACAGTTTGGAATGAGTGTCATAATGCTAGGGCTGTAGAATGTGATGCATACAAGGGCTTGTCCATGACAGGAGGTAGCTGGCCAAGGTCACCCACAAGGATTATTGAGATACCTCCAAAGGGTTCGTGTTGTTGGTGAGGGAATGCTTGATGTAATCTGTTGTCAATTTTTAAAAGCAATTTAGGACCCAAAAAGCTCATTTCATCAATTAGAATATATTGTAATTGTTTGTATTGTTCTTGGAAGAACATTAAAGATTGTCCTGTCAAAGGCTGCATATGTCTAAGAGGGATGCACAGGGTAGCATGGATTGTTGTTACTTGGATATATATTATATGCAGATACGTCAGTGGGGGTAAGTACAAGCAAAGGATTATGCTCTCGAGTAGTGGAAAGGTTAAGTTCTTTTCTAATGCATTGTATAAAATATGATTTGCCAGTGCCTGTAGTGCCTTGTATAATCATACGAAGAGGCGGGATGGTTTGGTGAGTTGTGTAATGCGCAAGAATAAGGTTGAGTGCAATTTTTTGTTTTGCTGTCAAAGGGAATGCATCAGCGGCAGAAGAAGGTGGTTGAAGAAGGGCAGGTTGGCAGGTTGTAAGATGAAGTGGATTAGTGGGATGAGGTTTGGCCCAATCAAAGTTAATATCGTAATCTCATTTGCCTAACATTTGGAGATCATTGATGGTGATGTTGTTAGAAGCACCCATTTGTGAAAGGTACTCCCATTCATACTGGTCTTCATTGTGTGAATGTAAAAAATCATTAGTATCAGAGTCTTCATCATTCTCTGTTGTGCATTCTTGTTCTATTCCATAAATATGCCAGCGTGAGTAACCATCCATGTATAATAGCTTCCAATTTGCAATGATTTGGTCGGTTGATGCACCTATATCTATAGGAATATGATGAAAGGGTTTGTACATGAGCAAATCACTCCAACAATAGGCTTCAAAGTTGTCATCATCCTCATTTGGAGAGCTTTTAAATTGTGGGTAAACATTGACAATTTCTTGTTTTTGCAGTTTTTTCCATTTATGTTTCTTATGTTGGCCATTGTATGAAAATTGTTGTGCTGATTGTATTAGGGAGACTTTTTCCAATTCAATAGGCCTTTCCATATAAGCAGAAATATAAGATTTGTAGAGCTCAGCATTGTCATTTTGATTAGTAATATGGTGGAGGACCTTCCTACTAACATTAAGGGAGACAAAATGACGGGAACAACTGATCAATGGTAGCTTTTGCAACATATGGCAAGTTTCTTGTGCGCTGATGTCTCGATCAACAACTATCCCCATCATGAATTTCTGGTATGCTAGCAAGATGGTATCTTGAGTATTAGTTGTAGCGACTATTTTCTTGAGCATGTCAACATAGCCTTCTGATTTCTGTTCTGTTTTTGAAGCATATTTGGAGATATATTGCAGAACAGCCATTTTGGAACAAACAGGCTGGTAATCAACATTTGCACACCATATTGCTAGCATAAGTGGGTTGTGAATATTTAAAAGGCTATCATTTCTGGCTGGTTGATAACATGGCTTGTAGTTAGCATCAATAATCAGTGTTGAAAAATCTTGCTCAGGCGAAGGTGCTTTGTATTGACAATGGAGGGCTAGGCCTTTTTTTTAAGCAAGTATGAGTAGAGAATTTTGTATTCCGCTGAACAACATTGATGAGTTCTTAATAATCAGAGAAAGGGTCACCAGATAGAATTCGGTTTGTATCAGACATGCATGGATCAAGTAGTGAAGTAGTGTGTAGTCCATTCTCTCAGGTAAGTTGGCTGCGAGGATTCCATGATGTAACATATCTATCAAAAAAAGACTTAGCTGATTGCACATCATCATTTTTAGACCAGTCTATATCGTCCATATTAGGTGCATTCGGCAACCACAAAAAGCCATGTATATGTGCAGAGTCACGATGTTGCCATTCATACCTGTACCAATGGTATTTTGATTTGAAAACATTGTCAATGATCTCCTCACAGAATATTGTGAATCTAAAATGCAAGAACAATGTTGTAACATGTGGATTGTGGATAATGTTTTCTATAAATGTTTTCTTTGTGGACTGGTGTTCTGAAGAGTGGTTGGCTGGAAATAATTTATGTAGTTCTAGCCATTTTGTATTAGCCACACTCAATGTGAAGAACAATGTAGGTGCTCCTAATTGGTGTACCATTGTAGTGAGATCCCTACGCGATCTATTCCAATAAGCTCTAGTGCCTCGCAATGAAGCTGCAAAACACATTAATTGGTTTGGCAATTGATCAAAAGGTGTAGATTGCAGCTATTCATGTAAAGCTTGCAACGTAGTTGGGAAGGAGTCTTCTAAGTTGGTGTGTAGGAAAAATGAAGCCGATTGTTGGGAACGATGTCTCATTATTAGATTATAAAGATAATATCTGAACCTAACATGCTATCCAAACCTTTGGTCGTGATATCTTATCATGTGCAAAGCATATTCATGCAAATGAATATGTTTTGTCCTTGGTTGTAGGGGTAGTGCAGATCCATTTGGGAATAATATTGGGAAAGCCATAGTGAACAAGCCTTTAGTGTTGTATTCATTAATGGGTGAGCAACTTATTTCAAGCCAAGCTGCAACATTTTGATCATCCTTATCTAGGTGCAACATCTTTTTAATGGCATCTAGTTCAGCGGTTGAACACAAAAAATTTGGAATGAATGATGATGTGGGTTGGAATTCAACTTCATCAACATTATAGAGTGGGTGTTGTGCTGGTGAAGGAGGTTGAGGATCAATACAATTTGGGAGGGTATGCAAAAAATCAGATATATCAGTAGTTGTCAGCAACAATAATTCACGAGCTACAATGTCAATGATAACATCACTGTAGTAACGGTCATGTTGAATTTTGTAACTCAATGCGTCCATAACATTGAACCTGTTTACATAATAGTCATATTTTTTCCCTTCAAGATTTTTCCTTCGAATAATGACAATCTCCAAATGTTGGAATTTGCATGGCAAAGTAGTTGCTATTTCTGAAATGTCTTGTGGGAAATTAATGGTGTGCCCTATATATTGGTATTGACCACCCCTAGCATGGCTAACTTGCAAAATAGGAGCTATCCTTGCTATAAGAATTTCTTCAACCTGTGAAAGCCATTTTAGAATGATGGGTTATTCACCAGGATCCATATTGTTTGCAATAGAGAATCGGTGAACACCCTTTTCATTATAGCATCTTGAGAAAATGACCTCAGGTTGAGTTAATTTGACATGCATATCAATATACCTTTCTTTGCAGATTGTACATATGTGTAGATGCGACAAGTTATCTATTCTTGTTCGGAAAGAAGACAACCCATGTGTAAACTCAAAAGATTTGAAATGGTCTGAGATTGGTGTTGTAGTAGCAATAAAAGCTATATTTGTCTGCTGATCAATTGGCAAAGGTTGGTTGTAGGGTTGTTCATATTGTGTGACTGACTGGGCGAGCATTATTGAATGTGGCTGGAGCAAATCTGAAGGGTGGGTTGCAGATGAGCTTGATAATATCTGAGGTATGGGAACACCTATAGAGTGGGTTGCAACCAGATCTGACAATGGCTGCAAAGTATTGGAATCCATGTTTTGATTAATGCGTTTGTACTGCCGCTTTATAGAAATTTCTTCTCTATGTTTAGCATAGTAAAGCCTATTTTGTTCTCTCTTTCTTGCTTTTTTCAAATCCGATATTTGTGTAGCAGGCTCTTCGGAGATCTGATAGAAATACAAGAATGGTGGCGAGTTAGAGCGAGAAGCAATAAAGGGGGGAAAAACAGGAGGGGGGGCTATTGAATGTGCGACATGTTTGGGTGGAAGCTTTTTTTGATGCAAGAATCCGAAATGCAGTGAAGAGCCTTCAATTGGTAGAACTCCAATATCCTTCCAATGGTTCTCCACCCTCCTCCATCAATTGAAGATGGGGGAAATTCAATTGTATGAATGGCCTAATGGGAAGGGGGTGCACCTCGGCAAAGTGCAGCTGTTGAATTGTGTATACGGTTGTTGTTGCATACTTATATGTATACAAATGGTATAAAAGGGCACATAGAAATGGTGCAGTGCATCCATGCAAGGGCACATAAAAATGTGGTTGTTTAGATAAATGCAAGGATATATGGATATGCTTATTTATGTATTTAGATATATATGTAGTTCAAAATAGTATACAGTTACATGTGTGCATATGTAAATACATAGATAAAGGACCATACATATGTATATGCACATGAACACATGCACACGTACCTACATAGATATATATATACATAAATAGGCAAATGGCCACATATATGTAGTTTCGAACAGTATATCTTTACATATGTGCATATGCAGATAGATAAATATTGTAACGTATATATGTATATGTATATGCACATATGTATATATACTAACATGTATATATAGATATGTGTGTGTGTGGGGGGGGGGGGGGTGGGTGGGTGTGTGTTTATGTGTGTATGTGTGTGTGTGTGTGTGGGTAGGCAAAGAGATAGATGTATATGTAGAAAGATTTATTTCAAAAAGGCAGCATATATGTAGTTTAGAGTGTCAATGTCATTCCATTTGATGGATAGGTTATGAGAAAAACCATAATAAAGGAACAACACTAGTTTAGCAAAGGACATTTCACAATACATACAACAGAGCTATCGTTATGGATAGATGATAATTAAATTAATGTCTCGAGGAACAATGGAGTGTGGAGATTTTAAAAAAACTGAAAGAATTACATAATGGATGGAAAGCACCATATAGACTAGCAAATGTTTGAAAAGAGTAACCAATCTAAGATATAGATTAACAAATTTAAAGAACAAGAGAAGATACTTTTGTTTGCCAAAACACATAGTTTAGATGTTGATTGCTTAAGCAAATGTAAATATGGACTACAAAATTTGTTGGTCTCGTAATGAAGATGAAGAAGCCAGGGAAGGGGCTAAGGTCTTTTTAGAACCAATACACTATAAAGAGATGGTAGAAAATAGAGATGTGGGTAACCATGTTTTTAAATTTTTTTTTTGCCCAAAATCTGAAATTTCTACACAAAATAAGTAATTCACTATTTCATAGGCAAGTTAATTTTCCAAGAACTGGTTACAATATAACAAAGTTATAATTGAGTAATTTGTAACCATCTCTATTTGTTATTTGGCAAGATTCAATCACAATCAAAAAATGTTGTAGTTTAGAAGTTGTTGTAAATTGTAACCCAATGTGAAATAATATAGACGAAGTTTGAGAATGCAGATGAAAGAATGCAAGTAGAATGTAAATAGGCATGAACAATTACTGCAAAGATAAACTTGTTGGAGCATAATTTGAAGGGCGAGTCTTGGTGTCTGAAATCCATGAAAGGACGTTTAAGTGGAAGACTTAAATGCAGTCAAGAGTCTTCAATCGAGAGAACCCCAATTCCCTTCCAATGGTTCTCCACCCTCCTCTGCTGATTAAGGATGGGGGGAATTGAATTGTATGGGTGGCATAATGGGAAGGGGTCCGCACCTCAGAAAAGTGCAGTTGTGGAAGGGTGTATACAGGTGTTGTTGCAAACTCACATGTATAGAAATGGTTTAAAAGGGCACATAGAAATGGCACACTGCATCCATGCAAGGGCACATACAAATGTGGTTGTTTAGATAAATGCAAGGATATATGGATATGCTTATTTATATATTTAGATATATATGTAGTTCAAAATAGTATACAGTTACATGTGTGCATATGTAAATTCATAGATAGAGGATCATACATATGTATATGCACATGAACACATGCACACATACCTACATAGATATATACATACATAAATAGGCAAATGGCCACATATATGTAGTTTAGAATAGTATATCTATACACATGTGCATATGCAGATAGATAAATATGTTAACATATATATGTATATGCATATGTGCATATGTATATATACCAACATGTATATATATGTGTGTGTGTGTGTGTGTGTGTGTGTGTGTGTGTGTGTGTGTGGTTGGGTGGGTGGGTGTGTGTGTGTGTGTGTGTGTGTGTGTGTGTGTGTGTGTGTGGGTGGGTGTGTGTGTATGTGTGTGTGTGTGTGTGGGTATGCAAAGAGCTAGATGTATATGCAGAAAAATTTATTTGAAAAAGGCAGCATATATGTAGTTTAGAATGCTAATGGCATGCCATTTGATGGGTAGGTTATGAGAAAAACCATAATAAAGGAACAAAATTAGTTTAGCAAAGGACATTTCACAATACATACAATAGTGCTATCATTATGGACAGATGATAATTAAATTAATGTCTCAGTGAACAACAGATTTTTTAAAAACTGAAAGAATTACATAATGGATGGAAAGCAGCATATAGACTAACAAGTGTTTGGAAAGAGTAACCAATCTAAGATATAGATTAACAAAATTAAAGAACAAGAGAAGATATTTTTTTTGCCAAAACACATAGTTTAGATGTTGATTGCTTAAGCAAATGTAAATCTGGACTACAAAATCTGTTGGTGTCGTAATGAAGATGAACAAGCCAGGGGTGGGGCTAAGGTCTTCTTAGAACTAATAAGCTATAAACAGATGGTAGCAAATAGAGATGTGGGTAACCTTATTTTTTATTTCTTTTTTATCACAAAATCTGGGATTTCTGCACTAAACTAGTAATTCACTATTTCATAGGCACGTTAATTTTCCAAGAACTGCTTACAATATAACAAAGCTATAATTGAGTAATTTGTAACCATTCGTATTTGTTAGTTGGCAGGATTCAATCACAATGAAATAATGTTGTAGTTCAGAAGTTGTTGTAAATCGTAGCCCAATGTGAAATAATATAGACAAAATTTGAAAATGCAGATGAAAGAATGCAAGTAGAATGTAAATAGGCATGAACAATTACTCCAAAGATAAACTTGTTGGAGCATAATTTGAAGTGCGATTCTGGGTGACTGGAATCCATGAAAGGACGTTTAAGTGGAAGGCTTATTATAGTAAATAGGTGGAAGCTTTTTTTTTATGGAACAATCTGAAATGCAGTGAAGAGACTTCAATCGGTAGAACCCCAATTCCCTTCTAGTGGTTCTCCACCCTCCTCCGCCGATTGAAGATGGGGGGAATTCAATTGTATGGATGGCCTAATGGGAAGGGGCGCACCTTGGCAAAGTGCGGCTGTGGAAGGGTGTACACAAGTGTGGTTGCACACTCATATGTATGGAAATGGTACAAAAGGGCACATAGAAATGGTGCAGTTCATCCATTGAAGGGAAGGTACAAATGTGGTTGTTTAGATAAATGCAAGGATATATGGACATACCTATTTATGTATTTAGATATGTATGTAGTTCAAAATAGTATACAGTTACATGTGTGCATATGTAGATACATAAATATATATATACATAAATAGGGAAATGGCCACATATATGTAGTTAAGAATAGTATATTTTTACACATGTGCATATACAGATAGATAAATATGGTAACGTATATATGTATATGTATATGCACATATGTATATATACTAACATGTATATATATATGTGTGTGTGTGTGTGTGTGTGTGTGGGTGGGTGGGTGGATGTGTGTGTAAGTGTGTGTGTGTGTGTGTGGATATGCAAAGAGATAGATGTATATGTAGAAATATTTCTTTCAAAAAGGCAACATATATGCAGTTTAGAGTGTCAATGTCATGTCATTTGATGGGTAGGCTATGAGAAAAACCATAATAAAGGAACAATATTACTTTAGTAAAGGATGTTTCACAATACATACAACAGAGCTATCATTATGGACAGATGATAATTAAATTAATGTCTCAGTGAACAGTGGAGTGGGCAGATTTCAAAAAAACTGAAAGAATTACATAATGGATGGAAAGCAATATATATACTAACGAATGTTTGAAAAGAGTAACCAATCTAAGATATTGATTAACAAATTTAAAGAACAAGACAAGAAATTTTTTTTTTCCAAAACACATAGTTTAGATGTTGACTACTTAGGCAAATGTAAATATGGACTACAAAATGTGTTGGTTGTTTAGATAAATGCAATGATATATGGATATACTTATCTATGTATTTAGGTATATATGTAGTTCAAAATAGAATACAGTTACATGTGTGCATATGTAAATACATAGATACAGGACCATATATATGTATATGCATATGTACCTACATAGATATATATACACATAAATAGGCAAATGACCACATATATGTAGTTTAGAACAGTATATTTTTACACATGTGCATATGCAAATAGACAAATATGGTAACATATACACTGAGATAGATAAACATGCACACTAATACATTCATATATATATAAAGAGAAATATTAGGACAAGCTTGTATAGTGGTAACGTTAAGTTTAATTTTATTATGTAACAATCAATAACAAGGTATAAAACTGTAGTTAGAATTGCAGTTGCAATAGTATAAAAAGGAGACCTATATTTATATGTATTCCCAAAAATTCTAAAAAGAATGTAGAGAACTTGAAGCACCGATGCAAATGTAATTTTGTAAATATGCACATAGTAACAAAGATTGTGTGTATATGTGGAAACCAAAATGGAATGCTATTAGTATTTACATAAAGTGTTTTTTGAAGTGGAGCATTGTTAGAATAAAAGCATGCATAGAAAAAGAGGCTATGAACAAAAGCAGACACAACAATTGCTAGCCTTCATTGCCAGAGACAAATATCAGTTAAAGGTTTGAGCTAGCCATCTCAAAATGCAAAAGAGAAAAATAGTAATATGTGGTTATATGCAGCAATTCAACATTTGAAATAAGTATGACTAAGTTTGGAGGAACAAAATATTGACAAACTATTTGCAAATGGGGAAAACTGATGTTTATATACTGAACGCAGTCAAAGGGAAATCCTTTTTTTCTGTTCCTGTAGTATAGAGTCATGCAGTTGCACCCATTCTGGCAATCTCTGCAAGCAAGTAGCTGCACTCAGCTTCAAAATCAAGCCTCTGCGCTTTCTTGATTGTTACTTTTATTCTATGCTTAGAGTTGTATGTGTCAGTAGACACCAAAAATGTAAAACAATAGTGGTTGAACATAGCTTCATTAAGTATGCTGCGAGGTGTTTTTTTTGTTGTTAAGTCATATTGCAGCATGTATAATTCCTTTGCACGCAGAGCCAAAAGTTCTGTACCAACCTCATCAAATGCACTAGCCCAAACAGAGCCTGTTTGATCTTGTAGCTTCATCTGTAGGAGGTATTTGTAATTACATTCAGGGAATTGTGTTTGACACCTAGGGCAGAGCCACAAATTCTCAGCTAGTTTACTACATTTCCTTTTACATTCTTTACCGTTGAATTGTAATGGGCAAGTTGTATAATAAAACTGGCCCCCCTTTATGAATCACAAGATAGCTGTAATAGTAGTCTCTATGGTTTCTGGTGCAACGCTACGACGTTGAAGGATGGTTGCAATGGACATTCTCTAGTACTGGTTATTTTTGGCATGTACATCCAAAGAGTGTGAATCAAGGCATTGTTGGATAGGGCCTCTTAAACAGAGGGGGTTTGCTTCAGGAATGGAAGGGTTAATTTTGAAAGTTGTTGACGCTGAAATATTAATAACTTTTCTATTGAAATACCCAACCCTTGCATTTTGAACATCAAGGATGGAAAATGTTCCAGATGCATGCATATTCTTCAAGTCATTGCCTAGCTGTTCTAATGGCAGCCCCCAAAGGTTAACATCAATTGTCAAAGTTGACATATCATTTATCTTTACTATTCTCTTGTTTATAGTAGATCCATCCTTTCTACGAATTACAGAAATCTCTTTGACATTGACAACAACACCAATAACATCAAGCAAAGTATTGTTGGTGCTGGTGAGAACTTCATTAATAGGGGTGAAGGGGGTTTTTTTACTTGGCTCAGCAGATTCAGGGGCACAATGCTTCAAAACTGAAGTTTCAGTCAAGACAATCAAAAGGTGGCTGTTAAGCTTATTGTATACGATGTTTGCGTCTTTTACAGAACCTTTGGAAAGAACATATGAAGCTCCTTTTTCAACTCGGTGATAGTGCAATTCTGCTATTTCATCAAAGGAAGTAATTCTAATTTCACAACCCTCTTCATCTGTAATATCAAAACTAAAAACTTGGCCATTGCATTTTGCCATATTATATTGATGCATTTTCCTCTTATTTGTGACTCAGCCTTTTATTGTCCAATTGTTTTGGAAAGGGTTCAAACTTTAATAGGGCTGATATTTTCAGAGGGATCATGTTGTGGAGAAGGCAGATCTGCAACAAATTTAAGAGAACGTTTAGTGGATGGTGGGGTTTCTCTGCCTAGCATTTGTTCTTCCTATTCTTTAAAGAGGTATCTGGGTTTTCCAACCAAATCACAATTCATTTTTTGACATCTAGAGTGAATATAATGATGGTCCTATAAAAGGAAGAAGGAGGTTTGCTCAGTTGCAGGAAATACGTTCGTAAATAGCATAGAAATAGGTTCACACAAATGAGGAAAATAGACAATAGAAGCTACCTTGTGTTCCAAATGTATCAACAAGCATAGTTTGTCAACAAAAAGAGAGAACCTATCTTCAATGTCTCTGCATGTAATAAGTCAGCATACTTAGGTGGCAAAATGGCCAACTGCATATGTGTGCCATCAGACAAGACTATTTTGTATCTGTCATTGTCATCTGGATCACCAGCCATTTTTTCAAATGACAAGAGCTGCAGCAATGGGGAAGGGATATCATCTCCAACATTCATGGATTAGATTGCATACGGGGTAAGCTCGAGGTGGTCATTAAGCCCCTACAAGGAGAGCACAAGAAGACTGAATGCATATCCAAGGGAAGTTTCATAGTAGCAATGCAGATCTGGTAAAAGAAAACTATGTTTGGCGAGATATATATATATCCAAAATGGTGGGATTCTATATATGTATGTATGAAACAAGATAATAGAATGGCAACCATATTCAAAGATGGTGGAGCAGTTTTGAATAAAAGAATGGGTCCCTGTATGTTTGAACAAGTCATTGGTTGTACGAGTTTTTTTTTTTTGCCAGTGGATGGATAGAATATATGTCCAGACTGTGGAACACGGGAATGATGACAACTATGTAGATGCAGCAAAACATGTATACAGACGATGTTTTTGTGTGTGTTGTTGGAACACCCAAAACAATGCTCATATCTTGAAATTTGCAACAATATAGAATGGATTAGCATACCAAAGTGTCTAGGGGAGGTTTTTGCGATGGAGCAGGAGAGCTGGTAGAAGATGACATAGTGCGTAATGCTCTTCACAATTTCAGGAAATAGATATTTTATGAGAGCACACAACATCTATAGAACAATAAGCAGCATAAAGGAAGGTTGAATAGCATATTCAAATAAATCCTCAAAAGGAAAGTGCAACATTAAAAATAAACATTCATAAATATTGAGATTAATATACATGCAAACCATAGATGCAAATTTTGAGCGACCAACAAATTGAAAGATTTGTTTCCTATTTTTCCAAGGTGGCAAAATACAAAATTATAGAGTGCCCAAATTAGGAATTTCTAGGGATCACATTTATCCATGTATCCAATGCCTGCACCGCAATTCATTTATTATGCATGAGCTTTGGAAGCCTCATTTCCACAAGGTTACTGGAACCAATTTTTGCCATGCTCATTTTTTAAAAGAACCTGGAATCTAGACAATTTTCTAGGCATAAATGCCAGAACAGAAAGCTGATAGACATAGATATTTTTTAATATATATACAAAGCTATATATTTGCATGCACAGGCATAGAAATCCATATGCATGTGTATGCAAAAACATAAATATGGATGTATATATATACATACACATATACACATACATAGATATGTATGTATCCAAATGGATATATAGATGCACAAGCATGTATGTATATATGGATATGTACATAAGTATATATAAACATAAACAGATATATTTATATATACGTATACATAAATACATGCACACACACACACACGTACATATATATACGTATATAACTATCTACAAAGCCATTCCACAATTTTGGTAAAACTATCAAGCAAGAAGGTTCATTAGTTTTTAAACGGGCCTATCTGGGCGAAAAAACATGTAAGAAAATTGTCAACGAAGGTACAATTCTAAATAGCGATGCGGGTCTAGACAAATTCTTATTTGACTGGACTTCTTGATTTGGGTTGCAAATGTACAATTCAAAAAAATTTTGAGTATATGATTTTTGTGTGGATTGAGATCCTAATTGGAGTTCTTGTATTAACAGATTTTACTGTTTGGTTTTTATTATGCTTATGACCATACAGCTAGATATAGAAATTAGAAAAATACATTGGTTTTTAGGCTTACAATGAATGACAATGCTATTTTTAATTTTTTATTATATCTCATGCTCAACAAATAGTGTGCCCATAGTAAAATTTTGTTAGATATCTAAACATGTAGTTTTAGTTCTTAAATGAGGAAAATAAATGATATAGCAAGGATTTGATCTATTTCAACTAGAAATTTAATATAGACTATATTTAAGTTTAGCTCAATCGAAATGAACCAAAATTTCAATTTTAGTATATGCTTAATATAAGACATACAGTTTCACAATTTGTTGCCAGAATTTTGTTGAGGAGCCACGCTGCTTAAGAGATTCTTAAGTGAGAGCTATGAATAACGAAGTGGACTCTAAATATCACAATGGCTACCTTCGTTATAGTTCAAACACTTGAAGTGCTTTCGTATAACCAACAACGGCTCGAGACTTGTGGACCATATCCCATATTCAAGCTACATCTTGTAGCCAATCATCAACTTGAAAATGGCATTACAGTCCCAATTACAATTACATTGAATATTCAGACAAAACTAAAGTTTAAGTGACATATTAGAAGCACTTTTCCATCACTTAACACAAACTAACCTCTTTTGCTATAAAAAGCTACTATCTTTTGTTTTTTAGGCTTACAATGAATGACAATGCAATTTTTAATTTTTTCATTATATCTCATGTTCAACTAATAGTGTCCCCAAAGTAAAATTTTGTTAGGTATCCAAACATTTAGTTTTAGTTCTTAAATGACAAAAAAAAATGATATAGCAAGGATGTGATGTATTTCAACTACAAATTTAATATAGCTACATTTTGCAGCCAATCATCAACTTGAATATTCGAACGAAACTAAAGTTCAAGTGACATATTAGGAGCACTTTTGCATCACTTAACACAAACTAACCTCTTTTGCTAAAAAGCTATTGTGCTTTGTTTTTTAGGCTTACAATGAATGACAATGCATTTTTTAATTTTTTATTATATCTCATGTTCAACAAATAGCGTGACCATTGTAAAATTTTGTTAGATATTTAAACATGTAGGTTTAGTTCTTAAATGACAAAAATAAATGATATAGCAAGGTTTTGATCTATTTCAACTACAAATTTAATATAGGCTAGGTTTAAGTTTAGTTCAATCGAAATGAACCAGAGTTTCAATTTCAGTATATGCAAAATATAAGACATACAATTTCACGATTTGTAGCTAGAATTTTGTTGAGGACCCCAAAAAGTTTGGTCTTTTACAATATAGATTTCAAGAAGTTGTTCTATATCTAATATTGATATTATTTAATATTTTAGTAACACATACTTTACCTTCTTTGCTTAGATATGTGTATCCATTAGGGGGTCTCAATTTTTTTTTTATATCTATTTGTATTCGATATCACACCATTTCCAGATATGGGTAGGTATGTATTTTTATAATTTCTATATCCAGCTGTATGGTCACAAGCATAATAAAAACCAAACAGTAAGAATGCCAGATATGGGTACGTATGAATTTTTATAATTTCAATATCCAGTTGTATGGTCACAAGCATAATAAAAACCAAACAGTAAAAATGCCTTTACAATAACCATGCCACTGGCTAGCAAATCAAAATTGTTAGCACAGTCTCGCAATTAGAACTAAAGGCAATCAAAATTTTGTTGAGGACCCCAAAAAGTTTGGTCTTTTACAATATAGATTTCAAGAAGTTGTTCTATATCTAATATTGATATTATTTAATATTTTAGTAACACATACTTTGCCTTCTTTGCTTAGATATGTGTATCCATTAGGGGGTCTCATTTTTTTTTATATCTATTTGTATTCAATATCACACCATTTCCAGATATGGGTACGTATGTATTTTTATAATTTCTATATCCAGCTGTATGGTCACAAGCATAATAAAACCAAATAGTAAAAATGCCTTTGCGATAACCATGCCACTAGCCAGCAAATCAAAATCGGTAGCACAAGCTCGCAATCATAACTAAAGGCAAATAATATCTTAACAGTATAGAAATCTACAACACAAAAGGCAAATAATAGTTCTATCAATTTATGGCTAATAAATTGATGAATCTTTCTGCAGATATTTTTCATTGCAAATGGATGAAACTGCCAAGGCCAAGCGAATTAATTGTGCCATCCAAAACCATTAATGGCCAAGGCAAACAATTTAATTTCGTTGTCAGCAGAAATTAAATCCACTTCCCAATAACATGTCATGCCAAATATATGTAATCTCAATTAAAATACTACATATTTATGACTTTTTAACACAATTTCTGATAACTATAAAAAAAACACGGAAAACACATGGATCAGAAACAGGGAATCCGGTGCACTGACAATTTTCCGAGCACAAAAGGCAAATAATAGTTCTATCGATTTGTGGCTAATAAATTGATGAATCTTTCCTTAATTATTAATTTTTCTTTGATTGCTTAAACTATTATTTTAGATTGAAGTGTTATAAAAAGTGAACAAAGATACCAATGGAGTGGGTTCTTCTTCGTTTTTCCTTATGTGCCTGTTTTTTAAGCTTTCTGGGTAGGCGATAAACCTAGTATTAGCCACAAATCGATAGAACTAAAACCCAAATAATTTGAAGGCCGCAAAACCAAATATCCTCCCAAATGGCAACAAATTTTTTTAATCCACCAAAACAGAAGGGAAAACCCTCAAAATGGCTACAATTGTTATGAAAATTTTAGAATCAAATTTCAAAAACAACAAAGAATACTCTCCAAATGTCTGTTAAATAGAGAATAAACAAACTGAAAGCACCCATCTCTTCTTGGGTAGCCTCCCTTAAAACCCTTTGTTTCCCAATGCTCAAAATGTTAAACGACAATTCTAGAGATTTTAGATGAGTGTGGGCTACATACCTGGGAAAAATGGTTTCAGCCCGATCCTTTAAACACTTTCTTGTTTTCCACAGAGATTGCAAACATGAAACATATGGAAACACAAAAACCAGCATTAGATAGTAGTTAGAAAGAAATAAATTGTACCCAAAATAAGATTAAGAGTTACCTTAAGTTGAAAAAGCTTAAACGCCAACTGCAGATTGCAGGAAATCTTTGGACACCCTCTTCTTGTCCAAAACAAAAAACACACAGCAAAGTCACCGAAAACTAAACACAATACCAATATACCCAACAATGGTAAACCAAACTCCACATAACAGTGCAATCGATGAAACAAAAACCTCTAAATGCCCTCTTCTCTTCTAAAAAACATAACAGAGCCAGACAAATAGCAACGATGTTTTGAATACTGTCCACTCTGCAGGCTAAATGAAGATATTCTTCACTGCAAGTGAATAAAGAAATACACAAAGAATCTTCACTGGAAGCGAACGAAAGCATCGAAAACCATTCTGCAGATATTTTTCATTGCAAATGGATGAAACTGCCGAGGCCAAGCGAATTAATTGTGCCGTACAAAACCATTAATGGCAAAGGCAAACAATTTAATTTCGTTGTCAGCGAAAATTAAATCAACTTCCCGATAACATGTCACGCCAAATATATATAATCTCAATTAAAATACTACATATTTATGACTTTTTAACACAATTTCCAATAACTATAAAAAAAACACGGCAAAACACATTGACCGAAAACAGGGAATCCGGTGCACTGACAATTTTCTAGGCATAAATGCCCCCACTAGAAATCCAATCGGCTTAATTAGGCCAACCTCCAACTATCATATTGAGGTATCAGGATTGGGGATCAACCGATGGGAACTGAGAAATGACATATTTGAAAATGCACCCCTTTGAGAGGGACAAGGGTGCCTAACAACCTTAACCACTAGGACAAGGGCACCTAGCACCCTTGTCCACCCAGATCACCATGCGATCATATGATGACATTTTTGTAGTACAAATTTCAAAAATATGCTTGTATAAGAGCTAGGAGAAAACACAATAAGGCAATCAGTCAAAAACAAGTTACAATTTAGGACACTACACCAGCCAAGGATAAAAATTCTTAATTCTAGTTGTCTAGTTTTTTAGCAATCTTACCTTTAATGCAAAATGACCTAGATATTTTTTTGTGCAAGTATTCTAATAGTTTAATCCTTATAATGTTAGTAAATCATAGGTCTAATACGCAAGGAATATAGATATATTCAAATCATCTAAAATAAAAATAAGATACATCTATAATTGATATTAAAAGAAGAGTTTCAAATAAACTATTTTTCTCTTCCATCACAATAAAGATGTAATCTGCCCCATCAACTTCACTTTATATTAGGTGGGATTCCTTCCTTTATTATGTATCACTCACCAATAATGAATAATGCCTGAGTTTCTACGTCTTTCTCTCTTGTAAATAATTAACACTCCTAAATAAGTGAAGTGTATCAATCCTCTAAATAATGAGACGAACTTGATATATAGTTTCGTTACTATTCTTAATTTTTATCTCTCTCAACATGTATGGATGAATATTAGTTTTGATCTTCAAGAATTATTTGTATTTTATAGGAAAGGAATATAAAAGGGACATTAGATTAAAAATATTGATAATGCACAATGATTAAAAGCATTAAAATAAACAAATCTCGTAGAAAATAATAAAACTATATAGTTTAAAATTGTAAGAAATATTGAGTACTGATTCGTCATTAATATGGAAATAAGAAAATGAGCCATTTTCACTTACTCTATATGTGATCAAGATCATTTGAATCACAATTATGGATCTGAAGTGGGGTAGGAAATGACTAAATTAAGAATTGAGATAATCGATCCTTATGAAAGAGTACAAATAGGAACCACCAAGAAAATAAATACATGGACATTTTGGCACTTATTCCCTTGAAATTAGTGTTCTGTCATGATACATAGAAATGGAAGTAGCGAATGGTGCATTACATGAATTTAAAATATTAATTTATGATTAGATAGCTACAATTTGTTAAAGGAAACAAATGTTCTCTTTAAAGGAAAGCCATAAAACCAGTCAAGTTTTCTTTACAAGAGAAAACTACACACATATGGATTAGTGTCTTGGATATATGCTTCAAATGCAAGGGTTCCTATAGAAGGATATGTCAATGAGGCTAAGTTAAAAAATAACATAATTCATATGATCTATTTCCTATCTTTCCTCATATAATTTAGAAAGATAAAGGGAAAATATAAGGGAAGGAGAGAAAAAACAAAAAGGATTTTGGAAAGAAGAGTGAAAGTAGACTAGGAAGTGTACATGAAAATGAGTTTTCTAATTCAAGAAAACTATGGGTGTAATGACTTACACCTTTAAGCATGAGAAGGATCACTCGCAGTACAATTAATACTTGTCGAAGTTGAAATATGAATAACTTGCTAGAGTTTGAGGAAATAAGGCAGGTAAATGATATTATCTGAAAATGAAAAGGACAAAGAGTGGAATACCAAGATACTTATGTAGGCTATCATTTTTTTTTTAAATCATATAAATATATTTAATTACAAAAATATTTGATTACGAAAATTGGCTTAGCAGTTAAAGTACACATTATGCAAACTTTTAATTGAAGTTTTTTCGAGATCACATTATCACCAAGTTTGAAGTCCCTTATAAGGTTATAAAAAAAAATGTTATGTGCTTCAAGTCTTTGGATTTCACTAATCTCTATCTTGAATATTAAATAGACTTTTATCACACTCCCCCATATCAAAATTGAGTGTTTAATGAATATTATCAGAAGAATATTGGGAAAGAACAAGAATACTTTTGACTCCAAATTGAGGTAGTACTTTGGGCTGACCAAGTTACACCCAATAAATAAATAACAAAATGATGATATGAGCTAGCATATGGGATGGATGTGATATTACCTATTAACAAACTATTGTTAAAAAATATATATGTACAAGAATCATCTATGAAATCGGATGATGTTTCTGCTTATAGGTAAAATCAAATGGTTGAAATAAATATAATTTGAAGGGGAGCTCATTTTATTAATACAAAAAAGCAACAACAAGTGAAAAATTTATTTGACAAAAGAGCAAGTGCTATAAAATTTAAAATTTGCGGTTTCATTCTAAATTGGACTATTTGATCTCACGATAAAGGAAAGAATTAAAAGTTTGATACCTTACGATTAAGTCCATAAATAGTTGAGAATTAAAATGGAGAGGATTTCAATTTCATGAAAATATTAACCATAGAATTTAAAGAATTGCTTATACATAGATTGTTTAAAAAATACTTCACCTTTTACTCAACCCTTCTCTTTTGATGCATATTTATATATCCCCTTTATCTATGCCTTATGCATCCACGGATATCTTTGACACATGGTGAAGTATGTGTGTATACTTTTCGCATTGGTCTACATCCCAAGAAAGACTTAATCCTTGCTATATCTCATTGGAACGTTCATGAAGCACGTTAATATACATACTATAATTTTCTCCGTGACATGGTAGAGGATATGAAAGTGATGCTTAAAAATATTGTCACTTTTGATAATTTACAAATTTATCAATAAACCATATTGAGTGTTGAGAAGTTTAGGTAGTTGAGTGAGCGTATAGGCATCATGAATCTTAGTAGATAGTTCATAGTTTCATGTTATTTAGCTTTTACTCTAGCAAGCTATACAACAAGTGAGATAATATCATGCACCTTAGAATGTTTTAATCATCGATTCCAATTAAAGGTTAGGTTTTCCAAAAAGGATTTTTTAAAACTAATAGTAGATCCACTATGTTTAATGCTAGTTAAATTTCTGTTAATGTGATTTCCATGTCAGTGCAAGTTCATGCATGTGTTAATTCCCATAAGAAATTGTTAGAACTATATATTTCTATCTTATCATTGATCATAAACTAGGGTAGGAAATTTTTTTACCATTTCAACTCGCTCTAAACAAAAACTTTTTAGTTAAAAATGGCTAAATTTAGCACTTCAAAAGACAAACTAAAAAATGACATAGATTTATGGTATTTGTTACCCACATGTTAAATGAAACAAAAAAGTGGGAAAGACATTTTAGATTATGAAATAGAATGTAAATTTTAAAAATTGTAGATTTGTAAATCCCATTGTTATGAAAAACTGTAGAAAGAAGTCATGATCCTGTAGTTCACAAAAAATTTAAAGGAAACACACATGCCTCATCTATAATCTAGGCCAATCTAATAGAATTTATTCACATAAACAAAACTTAGACTAGATTAAGAGATGATAGTTGGGTATGATAAATTTCGATAGTTGAAACATGTGCTTTAACAAAAGTAGTTGCAAGTAGATAACTCTTAGCTCTATGGCTAAAGAATGGTTTCCTTTGCAAAGTACTGTAAGATCTAATTGATGTATGTTTCTAAACTAGGGCATCTCCGTCTCTACAATACTTGAGACCATACATTAGAATTGTACACAGCTTGAGGTAAATTTAATGGCTCTAAGTCAAGCTTACGTTTGCAAATTTGAACATAAACCCTATGAAATTCAAAACTATACTCTTTTGGTTGTCTATATGATGTGTAACGGTTCTCCACTTTCATGATATCTAAGGGTTTGTAGAATGCATTGGTGTAATAAACATGGAAGCTGTATCGAAATGCCTAAACATGTGAATAGGGTAAGGGAATTTATGTAACGAATAGGTAGGTGGGATAGAAGAAGAGGTCAAACTTTTCTACAAAGACATGCTATTTGTTTCTAGTCAATGTATCAAAGCATTTTCTTAAAGAAAGAAAGACCAAAAACTAAGTGAGAAATGACACGAGTATGCAAATTTTTTGTTATTAATAATTCCATCCCCAAACGTCTAATACTAAAATTTGATTGTAGATAATAAAATGATAATTTATAATTTTGTACCATCGTGCTAGTGTAAGCTTATCATTTAAAAAATACATTCATCTATTTCTCGACTTAAAATTCTAAAACTAATCTAATTATTGCTTATTTGTTTACCTTTATTTTCTTTTTCAAAAGCAACATCCCAAATGTCCTCAACCACTTTGAATGATGCGTTAATGCCAAGTGGTTGGAATGATGCGTTAATGCCAAGTCGCAGTCCCAGGTGTTTGCATCAAAATCTGTCATTGCATTAAGAAGTCTAGAAGAAGTGTTTGCAATAAATAGTCGTTGCTCTCTCGCAGCATTCAAACTAATCTATCAATATCAACGTTGCAAACACGGCTCGAGATACAAATTACCTGCAAGTCTTCCAACGTACGCGGCAACTAGAACATGATGCTGTGTCCAAGTAGATCATCTATATCTGTAATTTGGCTATAAAATCTATATGTGTAGAGGTTGTGGTGAGATGAAGTTCAAATTTTGATTCGAGTTGCAGGTCAAACGGGTAAAATAGTTTCGTGTGGTCGATGCAGGATAATGAAGTGGACTGTATGTTCGACGCTCAAAGTATATATATCTATTTTTAATCTTAAGCGAAAATAGATAGATATTATCCTTGTAGAACCGTGAGCAAGCTAAAAGAGACGCATCAGCGTTATCCAACAAATAAAATTGAATGTAGTCGTGTTGTTACGATAAGGGGGCATCAAACAAATTCAAATTAAGGTTGAAGAGTTTACATTTTCCTTATCATTTGGTGGCAAAGTCTATTTGGAAATAGTTTCTAGGACAGGGTCCCACAATGACCGATTCAATTGCAAACTATAAATACCCAACCGTGCCTTGTGATTTTCATTAACGAGTATTGCATCTACTAAATCACAAGTATTGCATTTTACAGCCAAAATCGTAGCCTTTGCTGGTTTCATATTTAGCTTTTGAAAGAAGTCAGTTTGTTGGAATTGCAGGCAAGCGGTTCAAGAACATCATGGCGGCCAGAGGTATGTATATAGAGCAATTATTGTTAAAAATGTTATTGAACGAGCAGTGGCGTATGTTTTTATTGTGATTGTGATTTTTTAATGAACCGTTGGATTTGAATGCCCTGCAGTTGGAGTGTGTTATGGAATGTTAGGGAATCTGCCCAGCCCGCGCGAGGTGGTAGAGTTGTTAAAGCGTCACAACATCGGAAAAGTGAGGATTTTCGAGGCACATCACGAAGCTCTGAGAGCCCTGGAAAACACAGGCATAGAAGTAATAGTGGGACTGAGGAACGAGGAGCTTGAGAAGATAGCAGGCAACCAGGCGGCAGCCAACGGGTGGGTGAAGGACAACGTTGGCGCCTTCTACCCGGCGGCCAACATCAAATACATTTCAGTGGGAAACGAGGTGTTGCATTACGGAAACGAGAAATATGTCTCATATCTCGTCCCTGCAATCCGAAACATTCAGACCGCAGTCCGCAACGCCAATCTGCACAAGGATATAAGGGTGTCCACCACCCACGCCTCATCTGTGCTGGGGAATTCTTATCCGCCTTCGCAGGGAGAGTTCCGCAACGATCTCAAGAGCACACTCCGCCCCCTGCTGAACTTGTTGGCTGAGAACGGGTCTCCATTCATGGCGAATGTGTACCCTTATTTCAGCTATGCCGGCAACAAGGCCCACATATCCCTAGACTATGCGCTCTTCAAGCCCTCTGCCCCGGTGGTCCACGACGAAGGTCGTGAATACAGGAACTTGTTCGATGCCATGGTGGACGCTCTCATTGCCGCGTGTGAGAGAGCGGGACATCCAGACCTACCCCTGCTCGTTACAGAGAGTGGGTGGCCCTCTGCGGGAGATGATCATGATTATGAGGCCCGGGCGGTCACCGTGGACAACGCCAAGGTCTACAATAACAACCTCATCAGGCACGTCTCCTCCAACCAGGGAACGCCCAGGAGACCTGGAAAGCCCATCCACACCTACGTTTTCTCCTTGTTCAACGAGAATTTGAAGCCCGGACCAGAGATCGAGCGCCATTTTGGCCTCTTCTATCCCAATAAAAACCCAGTTTACCCCGTCAACTTCACTCCATACTAGGTGTGACGGTATGGGCGTCCTTTCCTATCACTCACCAATAAAACACAAGGCCCGGCTTTCTACGCCTTTCTATGTTGTAAAAAATTACCACTCCTAAATAAGTGAAGTGTATCGCTCTTTCCCTCATATAATCCATCCTTTGAATAATGAGTCCAACTTGACGTAGACTCACTTTACTTTTCTCAGTATTTGTCTCTCCCAACATGTATAGGTGGCTTCATTTAAACAATTGTTTTTATTTTAATGGAAAGAAATGAAAAACAACAACGTTCGATAAGATATATGGATTAAAAGCTTAAATGTTTTAGGAAATAATAAAAGCCTATAATAAAAACTCTATAATCTATAATAGAACGTGTGAATGCTCATATTTGCAATGCAGCATAATACAATTGGAATAACATATTTTCTTACTTTATAACATGCATCTTTATTTTTTAATATGTGCTATAGATGATGTTATTGTTACCATAACACCCTGCTTAAATTCCATTGTACTATATAATTATGCCTGTGTAAAAACGAGTCACCACCATTCAACAAATTAATCAAGCATTTATTTTATAATCTAGTACCAAATCCTAGTACACAACCAAACGATGGAATAACCAATGATAAAGGAGTTTTATGTTCACAATGGTGACAATGTGATCGTGTAAAAGATCTATGGAGTCCACTGTGCATGAAAGGCGATAGAATTTCGAGCATGCACTTGTGACAGATGTAATAATGGCATTACGTTCTTCCCATTCCCAACCATGTATGGAAATCTAGAGGTGAACATTTGTGTATGCAAGGACGCCTAGAATAAAGGTTGAAGCTATTTTTGTTTCCCTTACAACCTTGCCAAGGCTTTGTTGAAATTGCATTAGAAGAATAGATTAGAAAGAAATTTATAACTATCATCATCGCAATTATGAAGCAATGAGCCATTTCCTATATCTATAGGAGTTTGGCGACTTCAGAACTATGGAGTCAGTATGGGGAAATATTATTGTCTAGTGATACGGTTCCTGTTCGCAAGGATATGCATTTAAATATAGTGAGCCATACACCTATGAGAGTTGTGATAATCTCTATGCCATTTCTTGAAGACGAAGCATATTTTATCAGAGGTTACATTTAGAAGGAGTCTCATAATCTTAATATGTTTGTGAATGATTGAAAAATGACTGGTACAATGTATGAAATAAAAGATTACCTAGTTGCATAGAAGGTAATTGTTACTATCGAATTGAACAATGGTGAGGAATATTAATCCAATTAGAGGAATCTTTCGAGGAAATATGATCTTCTTTCTTTCTTCTTTTCTTTTTTTCTCTACTTTCTTTTTTCTTTTACCCTTTTTTTGAAGGTAAGATGACATGAATTTATTTGATACTAAATAGCATTATGATTCATTAGAGATTTATATGAGATACTCATAAGAAGAAGAATTTTGGTCATGACAAGGATTGTATTTGTTTGCATTTTTTTTATGGAGATTCTACTAAACAAGTGTCTTGGATTCAATTTCTATACATGGAGAATAAAAATTCAAATGCAACTAATGAATACAATTTTATAAGGATAGTAAGCAAAAAAGAAAAATCATCAATAGATGTAATAAGTTATTAGATTGGAATAGAAGAGATGATAAAGCCATGGATATCATTGGCCTTTCTCTTTCCAACTCTAGATTACACCATATAGAATTAGAAAAATCACCAACAAAATTTGGGAGAATCTAAATAAATTGTTTGGGGCAAAATCACTCAATGCACTTTTTTTCCTAAAACTTCAATTATTCGGTTTCGGAATGGAAGATGGAATCACAATTTCAAATAACATAAGTGGTTTTAGGTCTCTCATTAGGCAACTAGTAGAAGTCAAGGAGGCAAGAGATAATGGCGATGGTAAAGCTATATTGTTAAATAGTTTTCCTTCAAAGTACAATAGTTAATGTTATTCCTGTAGTTAGTCAAATGACTTCACAAACCTTAAGATATATGATTCCAACCCTTTTAGCTTAATAAAAGAGAACAAAATATGATTCTCAATAGGATAATGCACTATATTCATGAAGAAATAGTAAAAGGTCTAGTCCTAATAAAGAGGGAATTAAATATTTTGACTGTAACAAAAAGGGTCACACAACTCAGTTATGTAGAACTTGAAACAATGATGTAATTAAAGGAAAAATCGAGGTAAAATGAAGGTAAATTATTATATGCTGAGGATGAAGATTCAATTGATGATGAATATTTTATCAATGATTCTTCTCTTGGTTGAATTAATAGACTTGTACTTTGAGCCTTCACATTTCGAGGCACGTGGCAGTGCAGCATGGAAGAATTTTCATCATCTGAAGGTGGATTTTCACCTTAAGATGATATTTTGCATTAGAATATTTTTTGGTTTGTTTTCTTTCCTCTTTTTATGCTAATTGTTTTGAAGAAAATACATGTATTGTGAAGGTTGATTTTTCTAGACAGGTAAGGGATTTGGTGTTGAGTACAATCTAGATTGTTGTCTACTAAGTTTATGAGGATGTAAAAAATAATTGTACCCTTCTAATTGTCATCAAACAACTTGATGGAACTCTCTCACGACTTAAAATTGATTATTGTCGAATAATTTAAAAATATATGATTCAAGAGTTTGGGACAGAGAACTCAAGAATTTAGCTCAAAGCTACACCCTTCCCAGGATCGCAAGTTCTGATTAATTAAGAGTGGGAGAGTTCCGTACCATTACATATCCACATAAAATGTGCCACCTAGGGTGCATGAGAGATGCACACCTAGCTAAAGAAAAAATACCAAAAATAGAAAGGAACTACCAAGGAGAGACGAGGACCAAAAACAAAACCAACAAACAAAAACCACTAAAATGAAGCCAACTATAAAGAAATGAAGAGATGCTCTATTGGGCATAGGCGTTACCCTCTTGCCAAACCTTACACAGACCTAAAACTTTATCAGAGAAAGAGATTAAGTTTAAATGGTAACAGATCACTAGTCAAGGTGTAGAAACAATTTATTTGATACAAAAATTAAAAGAATTTATGACAAATTCTTCACAATTTTTATAGTTTAGGTTGATCTAGAACTTTTAATATGAACATGTTGTAGCTTGGCTAGTATATTTATGCTAGGCTCGCCACTATGAAATGATCTCCATTAGGTCTTTAAGGGAAGTCGACCATCTCCAGATGAACATCAAAGATTAGTATGCACATCCTGTATCTAATAGAATCACATACTACTATGCCATAAAGCAATATCAAGCATAGTTAATTTCCCAGTATGAAAACCTTAGAGGAAAGTGAGTGGAAATTTAGCTCCTCGCAGATCAAGCAGTTTTACTAGCTTGCACGAATAGATTCAACATTATAAAATCATAAAAAGAAGGATGAAATAGAAGAACAAAAGATTGAATTTACGTGGGGAAAACCGTTTTGGGTAAGAGATCCTACACCCCAAAACTAGAGAGAATTTGTAGTTTTCAACAACACATGTATAGTTACAATATATGTGTTGTTGAAAACTATGGAGATTGGCATTTTTGCTCGATAATATAGCATCACAAATGCCATAAAATGAACTCCTCTCACCAGCATTTCCTCTAGAAACATATGTTCATAGAGCTTTGAGTGCACATAGAAGCAACTTCTAAATACAACACCCAATCATGAATATGCCACATGCAAGGGACACTGGTCAAATATAACTACACCTTTCAAGGAATACAATTTGATGTAGACACAACACAAAATTAAAAGTTGCATCCATGCACAAGTCAACTTGCAATAGGAACTTCCAAACTTGACTCTTGGAAGTGGTTGCCAACTTGCTACCGAATAGGGATGAAGCTATGGTTAACTCAAAAGTGCCTTGACACATATTACCATCTCATGCTACTCCAGCATGTTTTCACAAATGTATTTCAACAAATGTGTGCCCAAGTGACATTTGGTACTATGGTGGACTTCCAAGTAGAAGGCACAAGCTACAGGTGTCCCAGGAAGTGCCTAGTTGACAAGTAGCACTCTATCGTGACCTCCTCACTATGCATGTGGGATTCTCCTATCATACAGGACCCACAAAGTTATAAGGATACCTATTAAACTTAGGAACTCGGGATATAACAATATTTCCATCCTATATTATTCAAAAAATTAATGCAAGGACTCATAGGTTTCGACACCTTAATCCCCCTGGGGCCTTCATTAAGTTCAAACATAGATGGCCATATAGTCCAACAAAAAATTCACTAAACTAGATATATTATTTTGTATGATAGACAACTACTTCTGGGTGGCTCAACCTCTATCCGCCAACCATCTTTTACTCACATCGTTGAGTCTCTGTCCATGCATCCCCTATACATAATATTTTCTTGCCATAGCTCAAAAGAATATCAATATCAATTTTACACACCTAACAGTACATGGATGCCATGATCAATCAAGTATGTAACGTCCTTGATTATTCATATATGTGAAGTAACATAAACTTCACTTTAACTAATTATACAATTGATTATGCCTCACCTGCTCAGCAAGTGGACATCTACATGCCAGACTTCTCCAATCATGACTTTAATACATTTTATCATGGCATCTCTACAAATCCCAATGCCATATGTGCATATACTAAAAAATAAATGTTACACCATTATTGAATGCTTTGATATGATATGAGGGAAATTTTTTTATGATTATTCAATTATCACTTATACAGGCATATTCAAACGACTTTAAATAGGAATATTTGGTTGTTTTAATCAACGCAACTGGTTAACATCTTAGCAACTGGTTAACATTTTGAACAAAAAGAATGTCATTAGAATATAAGTAGATATAGAGTAGAATAGAATTACAATAGAGCTGTAATAGATGACTAAAAATTATTAAGTCCATGAGCAAATTTTGTTATAATTTTGAGTATGAAAGATTTAAATTAATCTTTTCATTTGTAATTTAATTATGAATGTTTAAAAATTTAATAAATGTTAGTAACATTTCATATTTGGATGCTTGAATCTATACATGGTAATGGTGGCCTTATGAAAAAGGATGTTATTTTACAAGGATTTCATTTGTAAAATTCCTTCAAGGTTTATATTTCAACAATAAAGTGACTACATGATGATGAGTCATATTGTTACAAGTTCAAAGTTGATTAGCACATTTTTTAAATCTACACGTGTCCAAGAAAATTTAGAATTTGGATTCTCTTTTTTAATCCTTTCATTTTTAAATTTTTTTAATAATCTAATCATTTTAATTTAGTAACTTAGAAATAATTTAAATTTAAATAGAATAAATTATTAATCTAAATGCTCTTTGAGATTGGCAAAGATGAATAACCAAATATTATTTTGACATAGTATATTGATAAATACATTGAATTAAACAATATTAAAATTTGAATGTTAAACAAGTTTTCTATACATAAAATTGTTAAGAGTAAAATTAGGTTGATAAATAAAACTTAAAATATCTAC
This sequence comes from Cryptomeria japonica, assembly GCF_030272615.1. Taxonomy (NCBI): domain Eukaryota; kingdom Viridiplantae; phylum Streptophyta; class Pinopsida; order Cupressales; family Cupressaceae; genus Cryptomeria; species Cryptomeria japonica. Next base: position 921,868,427 of record NC_081407.1, read on the forward strand.
AGAGATAACTAAAAAAATATTTGGATTGCAACAAAAAATATATAATTTTGAGCTGTTTTAGTCCATTAAGGCTTGATTATTTAAATATTGCGGAGATATATATCCCTTTTTAAGAGATGTATAATATATGTTAAACGATTTCAACCATTAACAAGAAGGAATACTTGAATATAGTTGGTAGATTTTCAATTAACCGTATCACAGTCATAATAATTATCATCATAAGAACTATACTTATACATAAAATAATGAATGGAAAACATATGATTATTGTTTCTAAATTATATCAACAAGATCTTTATTTTTAAACCAAACTTAATTACATTTTTTTGACTAAAAATAATCTTTAAATGTTACTATCAATACACCTGATAGTCCTGAAAATGACTATGCAAAAATTTAGTGTCCCTGTCAAAATTTTAGTCATTTTGAATTAATTATGCTCTCTGTTCGTGCCCTCAGGGTTTAGGGTTTGAGTTTTATGTATATCCGAGTAAGTCTTTTATTTAAAACCCAAAGCTTGTTATATTTCTTCATTACCTTTTTCACTTAAAAGTGACGGTCATTTTCATCATTGAAGGCACCATGTTTCCTTTCCTAGGCATTATTTCTTTTGTCGGCGTCAAATGTTTTTCCTAAGTCTACATTCTTTTCCTATGGTCGGGCCCCTTTGATATTTTTAGCGGGCATTGATAAAGTTTCCTAAGTCCAGCCTTAATATTTTGGCCAACGTCTCTATGATTAATTATCGAGCTCCTAAAAGTTTAATAAATTTGCATGTGCATCAAGTGGACGGTGACGTTTTAACCCAAGCAGAAAGGTGCTTGAAGGTTAGTGGCAAATGTTAGGTAGTCATTGTGTCTGATATGTAAAGAGCAACACATATCTAATGGCCATCACAGTCCCACGAAGGAAGATGCAAGGAAGTTAAGGATCACGACATCACGAGATGATGCAACGTTTCCCAGGGAGACCGAGTAAGTCTGACAGTGGGACCGCTGAAAGAGTTGAGTTGGAAGGTAATTTGGTGATACTTAGTCAAGCTTTTGATGGACCCACATGCTACATTAGAAGGTTAATATCAAATTGACCAATGGTGATCATATGATACACTAGGATGGATAAGATCTACGATGTAAATTCGGAACATATTTCAAAAGAGCAAATCAGGCTTCTTGCTTATCACTTGCGTGGGAAAATAAAGGCAGAAAGAACTAAGCTTGTCGACATGGGATAAAGGAGGACAAGTCAAGACACCTGGACACCGGCTGATATTCAAAAGAAATATTCAAAAGGTTATTTTTCTGGTCGAGTTGCATTAACAAGCAAAACTGGTAGCTCCAAGGGAGCCATCTCACCAAGTTTCATTGCCACCGCAATGAGAAGCTAAGATTTTTAGAGGCATAAAGGGATAAGGATTCTTTTTGAGTTGGCAATGGAATGATCAAGGTCATGTCAACAAGATCAGAGGATGCATACTGTTAGGGATTCTCAGTAAGGTAAATCAAGGAACTCTCTCTCAGAATAATTCAAAAGATAACAAGTCAGTGTCCAAAAACTGATTCTGAAGCTGAAGTTTTGCAGCCAAGGAACAACAAAATTAGAACAAAATCGTTCATGTAAGGTGAGCCTCATTAGAATCAAAAGGGGTCTTGTATCCTAGTGACAGGTTTTCCTCTGGCTTGAAGCTTGTTTTCTCACTTGTTTCTATATAAGGGAATTCAAGGCCATGAGACGGGGTCCATAAATTTTGGTGCAAAATTTTTCCAGTTTATTAGTCTTGTATAGTGAGTCTAGGTGAAGGGAGCAAGCTGTAAAAGTCATTTACAGAGAAAATAGAGTAAGTCTAGGGTCATATTGTATGCAGGTTCTTGAACGAGTTATATATAAAATGTTTTGTAACAGAAGGCAGCAGATTAAGTAAATAAAAACATGTTTCAAACCCATTTCTCCAGTGTGTGATTCTATCTTGTTTTTGAATGAGTAGAATCAAGGGTTTTCTCATTAATTGCACTTATGTGGTATATGTATTTTTGGTTCATGATTTGATCTAAGGGGTCAATTAAATGCCTGAGTGGAATTGAAGAGCGGTAGGGCTTATGCAGGGATTTAGATAAGCAGTTTGGGTTGGGATATGCATATGAGAAACATTGTAAGGCAATATTTTATTAAGATCTCATGGTATTATATAAAAATTTGTTATATTTTCATTTTATGTCTTATGAATTCAGGTAGCTAATGGATAAGGCACTGGTCACGGCCTGCAACTATCTTAAATGTCAGTTTTGTGCTCAAAACTCACCAACAACTTTCTATTAATTTGTTGAATATCAAAATATCTTTTCATTTTTATACATATTGCTTTAACTTTTGAAAAACTCTAGTACTATGTGCCACGGTCTACTCTTCTCAGATGTATAATTGTTGTCTCTGAATCGTATCACCCGTAAACACAAGATTGTAAAATGTTATTTTTATGGATGATTTCCTAGGTCAAACCCTGGGTTGGAATTAACCTTTGACTGAAATAGATAAATTCAAAAGAAAATATTTTAAAGTAAAAGGTTGAATGTTATTAAGCTCAAGCTTGATGTAGCTGATAATGGTGATGATGCAATGCTCTTTCAATATATTCACAAGTATTGATGTAATAACATGACATGACAATACATAAATGAATTAATCATGAAAATGTTTGTTGCATGAAGACTTCTCCAATTTTCTTGTCCATAATGCTCATATATTGAAGTATATGGTGAGATGAAATGTTGATTGATGGATTCTTATGATGTATGCGAATGCTTGTGGATGTTGATTATGAAAATAAATTGAAATGATGATCCTATAGAGTGTTGTCAAGCTACTACATAAATCAGTCCAACTTCCAACTATCATATTAAGGTATCAGGATTGGGGATCAACCGATGGGAATTGAGCAATGACATATTTAAAAATGCACCCCTTTGAGAGGGACAAGGGTGCCTAACAACCTTAACCACTAGGACAAGGGCGCCTAGCACCCTTGTCCACCCAGATCACCATGCGATCATATGATGACAGTTTTATAGTACAAATTCCAAAAATATGCTTGGATAAGAGCTAGGAGAAAACACAATAAGGGATTCGCTCAAACAATAGTTACAATTTAAGATAGTACACCAGCCAATGATAAAAATTCTTAACTCTAGTTATCTAGTTTTTCAGCAATCTTACCTTTAATGTAAAATGACCTAGATATTTTTTCTGTGCAAGTATTCTAATAATTTAATTCTCATAATGTGGATAGTTGGTAAATTACAGGTCTAATACGCAAGGAATCTAGATATCATCAAATCATCGAAAATAAAAATAAGATACATCTGTAATGGATATTAAAAGAAGAGTTTCAAATCAACTATTTTTCTCTTCCATCACAATAAAAATGTAATATGCCCCATCAACTTCACTTTCTATTAGGTGGGACATCCTTCCTTTATTATGTTTCACTCACCAATAATGAATAATGCCTAAATTTATACATATTTCTCTCTTGTAAATAATTATCACTCCTAAATAAGTGAAGTGTTTCCATCCTTCCAATAATGAGACGAACTTGATATATAGATTCGTTACTATTCTTAATTTTTATCTCTCTCAACATGTATGGATCAATATTATTTTTGGTCCTCAAGAATTATTTGTATTTTATAGGAAAGGAATATAAAAAGGACATTAGATTAAAAATATTGATGATGCACAATGATTAAAAGCATTAAAATAAACAAATCTCTTAGAAAATAATAAAACTATATAGTTTAAAATTGTAAGAAATATTGAGTACTAATTCGTCATTAATATGGAAATAAGAAAATGAGTCATTTTCACTTACTCTATATGTGATCAAGATCATTTGAATCATAATTATGGATCTGAAGTGAGGTAGGAAATGACTAAATTAAGAATTGAGATAATTGGTCCCTATGAAAGAGTACAAATAGGAACCACCAAGAAAATAAATACATGGACATTTTGGTACTTATTCCCTTGAAATTGGTGTTCTGTCATGATACATAGAAATGGAAGTAGCGAATGGTGCATTTTAGGAAATTAAAATATTAATTTATGATTAGATAGCTACGATTTGTTAAAGGAAACAACATATTCTTTTTAAAGGAAAACCATAAAACCAATCAAGTTTGATTTACAAGAGAAAACTACAAACATATGGATTAGTGTCTTGGATATATGCTTCAAATGGAAATGTTCCTATAGAAGGACATGTCAATGAGGCTAAGGTAAAAACTAACATAACTCATATGATCTATCTCCTATCTTTCCTCATATAATTTAGAGAGATAAAGGGAAAAATATAAGGGAAGGAGAGAAACAACAAAAAGGAATTTGGAAAGAAGAGTGAAAGTAGACTAGGAAGTGTACATAAAAATAAGTTTGCTAATTCAAGAACACTATGGGTGTAATGACTTACACGTTTAAGCATGAGAAAGATCACTCGCACTACTATTAATAATTGTCGAAGTTGAAATATGAATAACTTGCTAGAGTTTGAGTAAATAAGGAAGGTAAATAATATTATATAAAAATGAAAAGGACAAAGAGTGGAATACCAAGATACTTATGTAGGCTATCATATTTTTTTAAAATCATATAAATATATTTTAGTACAAAAATATGTGATTACGAAAATGGGCTTAGTAGTTAAGGTACACATTATGCAAACTTTTAATTGAAATTATTTTGAGATCACATTATCACCAGGTTTGAATTCCCTTATAAGGTTATAACCAAAAATGCTATGTGCTTCAAGTCTTTGGATTTCACTAATCTCTATCTTGAATATAAAATAAAATTTTATCACTCTCCCCCATATCAAAATTGAGTGTTTAATGAACATTATCAAAATAATATTGGGAAAGAACAAGAACACTTTTGACTCCAAATTGAGGTAGTCCTTTGAGCTGACCAAGTTACACCCAATAAATAAATAAGAAAATGATGATATGAGCTAGTATATGGGATGGATGTGATATTACCTATTAACAAACTATTGTTAAAAAATATATTTGTACATGAATCATCTATGGAATCAGATGATGTTTCTGCTTATAGGTAACATCAATTGGTTGAAATAAATATAATTTGAAGGGGAGCTCATTTTATTAATACAAAAATAAAACAACAAGGGAAAAATTTGTTTGACAAAAGAGCAAGTACTATAAAAACTAAAATTTTTGATTTAATTCTAAATTGGAGTATTTGATATCATGGTAAAGGAAAGAATTAAAAGTTTGATACCTTATGATTAAGTCCGTAAATAGTTGAGAATTAAAATGGAGAGGATTTGAATTTAATTAAAATCTTAACCATAGAATTTAAAGAATTGCTTATACATGGATTGTTTAAAAAATCCTTCTCCTTTTACTCAACCCTTCTCTTTTGATGCATATTTATATATCCCTTTTATCTATGCCTTATGCATCCATGGATATCTTTGACACATGGTGAAGTATGTGTGTATACTTTTCGCATTGGTCTACATCCCAAGAAAGAATTAATCCTTACTATATCTCATTGGAACTTTCATGAAGCACCTTAATGTACATACTATCATTTTCTCTATGACATGGTAGAGGATATGAAGGTGATGCTTAAAAATATTGTCATTTTTGATAATTTATAAATTAATCAATAAACCATATTGAGTGTTGAGAAGTTTAGGTGGTTCAGTGAGCGTATAGGCATCATGAATCCTAGTAGATAGTTCATAGTTTCATGTTATTTAGGGTTTACTCTAGCAAGTTATACAACAAGTGACATAATATCATGCACCTTAGAATGTTTTATTGATTGATTCTAATTAAAGTCTAGGTTTTCCAAAAATGATTTTTTAAACTAATAGTATATCCACTATGTTTAATGCTAGTTGAATTTCTTTTAATGTGATTTACATGTCAGTGCAAGTTCATGCATGTGTTAATTCCGATAAGAAAATGTTAGATCTATATCTTTCTATCTTATCATTCATCATAAACTAGGGTAGGAAATATTTTTACCATTTCAACTTGCTCTAAATAAAAACTTTTTCGTTAAAAATGACGTAGATTTATGGTATTTGTTACCCACATGTTAAATGAAACAAAAAAGTGGGAAAGACATTTTAGATTATGAAATAGAATGTAAATTTTAAAAATTGTAGATTTGTAAATCCCATTGTTATGAAAAACTGTAGAAAGAAGTCATGATCCAGTAGTTCACAAAATTTTTAAAGGAAAATAAACATGCCTCATCTATAATCTAGGCCAATCTAATAGAATTTATTCACATTAACAAAAATTAGACTAGATTAAGAGATGATAGTTGGGAATGATAAATTTTAATAGTTGAAACATGTGCTTTAACAAAAGTAGTTGCAAGTAGATAACTCTTAGCTCTATGGCTAAAGAATGGTTTCCTTTGCAAGATATTGTAAGATCTAATTGAAGTTTGTTTCAGAAGTAGTGCATCTCTGTCTCTATAATAATTGACACTATACATTAGAATTGTACATAGCTTGAGGTAAATATAATTTCTCTAAGTCAAGTTTACGTTTGCAAATTTGAACATAAACTTGATGCAATGCAAAACTATACTATTTTGGTTGTCTACATGATGTGTAACGGTTCTCCACTTTCATGACAGCTAAGGGTTTGTAGAATGCATTTGTGTAATAAACATGGAAACTATATCGAAATGCCTAAACATGTGAATATGGTAACGGAATATATGTAACGAATAGGTCGGTGGGATAGGTCAAGAGGTTCAACTTTTCTACAAAGATATGCTATTTGTTTCTAGTCAATGTATGAAAGCATTTTCTTAAAAATTCCATCCCCAAATGTCTTAATACTAAAATTTTATTGTACATAATAAAATGATAATTTATAATTTTATACCATCGCACTAATGTAAGCTTATCATTTAAAAAATACATTCATTTATTTCTCAACTTGAAAATTCTAAAACTAATCTAATTATTGCTTATTTGTTTACCCTTATTTTCTTTTTCAAAAGAAACCTCCCAAATGTCCTCAACCACTTGGAATGATGCATTAATGCCAAGTGGCAGTCCTAGGCATTTGCATCAAAATTTATCATTGCATTAAGAAGTCTAGAAGAAGTGTTTGCATCCTTAAGAAAGAGAGGAAGAGGGTTGAGAGTCTAGCGATAGTGCATGAACCATTGTCCGATGATTTAAAAGGTCATGAAAATGTGCCACTTCGTATTTAATTTTGCTAGCTTGCACTTGAATTTTCATAAGCACACTAGAGAAAAATATAGGTTTAGTGTACAAAAAAGAAATGAACTTCAACTAAACATCTTGAAAGAAGAACTACATTTGTATCTTTGTAAATGTTGAGGATTTACACCCTGAAAGCATGTCAAACCTAGGTAGCTTAGAAGAGAAACAAGACCAATTCCACAACAACATTATATGCTATTAAATAGGAGTAGATATACAACACCTAAATAAATCATGAATCAAATTCCAAGATTGCTAAGCTTTGGTGCTAAACTAGGAAATATACTTGAGAGTATCTAATTATCGACAAAATACATAATGGAGACGAGGATCTCAAATGTGTTAAGCTAGAACAAAGTGAAAGATAATTAAAATGAATGCACCGAGAAACTGGGCTAATTTAGGCCTAAGGATAGCTAACCAAGTAACTTAGAATTATATATACTAACTACCAAGGCAAGACTGAGGTTTCCAACCTTGATTTTGTTGACCAACTATAGGAAGATAAAGACAAGGCCATAAATATCTTTATGGGGCTTATAATTATAAAATGGTGGATCAAGATAGCATTTCTAATCCCTCTACCAAGGCATGAAAGCACCAATTTTTTGAAGCATCTAGGGAGAAATAACATTAATAGCAAAGTGAAAGTCTCTTAGTCTGGATTACACATGAACTTTATTTTATATTTTTCCCAAGACAAAAATATTGATGTCTTAGTTAACAATATTTAAAGAAACGTTATGCTAAAAGCACCACTTTAGAAAGAAAAATAAATGAAAACTCAGTATTTAAATGTGTTATACTTAAGAGATTATATGACCAAGCAAGCAGTCCATTTTTCAACACTACCAAATTTTCTTTAATGCACATTGTACCCACAATCCATTTTTCGACGGTGATAAGGATCCCATTGGCATTAAAAAATACTTTATCAACGTCGGTTCCAATGTTGCAGACGTTTGCTTCAAAATGAAGCATGACAGCTCCACTAACTTGGGGCTGAGCGGCTAAGTTGGACACTCAAAATCCTTGCAGGGTTTAACGTGACTTACTTAAAAAGCAGTTGCGAAAGCCTATCCGCAGATTTTCCACTTACAACCTGAAAACTATGAAGTTGATGAGAATGGTGTTAAAACTTTGAAGTTTACTGCATCCCATTTTTATCCATCATGACATCAAACCTAGAATTTTATGCGTACTAGATTAGATTGGCCAACCGCCTGGACTATCTGGTTTTGTAGTAAGTAAAACAATTACGCAACTGCACTGTAAAAACTTTTGTGTATTGGTCTGCACAGCATATAACAAGATTCTTTGAGCACCTTCCTATCAAGTACAATCCTTAAAGTGAATAAAGCAAGAGCCATCTACAAAGTAACTGGTAAACATTCAAGAGCATGGCGTCCAGAGGTAACTCTATTGGGAAAAGATATTCATTAAAGCTATTAAATTTTCACAGTTCATGTTATTTCTGAATTAGATCATATGTACATTCTTATTTTCTCAATGCTTAGAATTATATTCTAGCAACTCATTGTGGATCATAGTATATGATGATAGAAAAATGTTTACATGATCTAATCTCAAAGTGCTTGCCTAACAGTGCATCAAATCGCTATGTTCGTCGGAATCAACAGTATTGTTTAAGTGGATTTTATTTATTTTGGATCCTCTCTACTTTATCATCAGAATTAAACTGAGTTCTTTTGACCCAATCTTGATCTATTTATATTTTATCATGAATGATCCACTTTATCACCCATTACATTAAAGAATCTGTTTATTTGTTTTGCAGTTGGGGTGTGCTATGGAATGGTGGCCGACAATCTTCCGCGTCCACAAGAGGTAGTAAATCTACTGCAGATGTATAACATTGGAAAATTAAGGATTTTTCAGGCACATCAGATAGCTCTGAGAGCCTTGTCAAACACAGGCATTGAAGTTATTGTGGGAGTGGGCAACGATGAGCTTCGACTTCCTGGCAGAAAACGAGTCTCCTTTCATGGCAAATGTGTATCCATACTTCAGCTACCTGGACAACAAAGCCCAGATATCATCAGATTACGCGTTGTTTAGGTCGTCCACTGCTGTGGTGAACGACGGAGGTCTTCTGTATAAAAATCTGTTCGACGCAATGATCGATTCGTTGATTGCAGCCGTGGAGAGAATGGGATATCTGAATATAGAGATAATGGTGACTGAGAGCGGGTGGCCCTTGGAGTCGGGGGGGATTGAAGAAGCCGCTAACATGGAGAATGCAAGGATTTACAATAACAATCTAATTAGGCATGTGTTGTCCGAGGAAGGAACACCCAGGAGACCAGAAAGGCTAATCGATGCATACATTTTTGGCCTTTTCAATGAGAACTTGAAGTTCGGCCAAAAGACGGAACGCCATTTTGGACTCTTCCATCCTGATAAAAGCCCTGTTTACCATGTCGATTTCTCCTTTGGATGAGGAATGCGAGCCTCTCATGGAATATAAAGATCTTATTAGCAGAATATGCAGCTTATCAAAGTCCATAATAGTCACCTCTCTTTGGTTATATCAATATGTTTTATTGTTTGTCTCACTTCCACCATTCTTTTGTTTACATAGGAGCCGTATGTTCAATAAATATTTCAATCTACATTCATCTAAAATTCAAAATATAATATGATTTTGAATTTCTTACGAAATATATATTGAGAAGGTTAAATAGATAATTTGAATTTATTAAGAATACTAAGAAAAATATTCATATGAATCGAAGTCAATTTTTTAAGTTGTCCGCACTCCTAACTAAAATGTTATATGAGGAGATCCTTGTCCATAGATAAATAGTGAGTTTTTATGATACCATGAATATGTAGCCAATATCAATAACTAAAAAAAGATACTTTTGTTATTATTATAATTTTTTTATAAATATAAATAGAGGTATTAATTTGAAAAATGTTTAACAAATATTAATATTTTAATTTCATTTTCTTAAATAAATTTAGCACTTGTTTTGTATGTTAAAAGATTATTATAGAAAGGCTTTTTTTTATTTGTTATATCATGAGTTATTGTCTTTCAATTGTATGATTATTTATATTTGTTTCTAATCAAGGAAGTTTTTATAGAACCACACCATTATAAGGAGATTGGTGATTGTCACTTTTAGACGTTAGAATATTTTCAAATTAGGTCTTAGGGCGATTTGAAGCATTCTAGAGGTGCTCGGATGAGAAACCAAGTAAGAGAAAAGAACGACTTTTAAACTATAACAAATTCATCAAATTCTATTGGTAGGAAAATTATTTCGATTGCAATGAAATCACTGTTATATTCATCTTGACCACAACAATTTTAGCTTTGCCTCTGTTACAAGATGTAGAGATTTTATTACTGAGAAAGAGAGTTGAATTTGAAATTTTTTAATTTTTTTTTACCTTCCAAGCATGAGAAAATACCTTGTTGCAAAACTCAGTAGTAGGAAAGACTTTGCAAGACTATGTTGTAGATTGTATAATGTTTAAGTCTCTTGCTAAACCTCCTTTCATGCTCATTATGTATGATTTATGACTAGATTACAAGGTTTTTATAAGATGAATTATACGTTTTTAAGGCCAACCATCAAAGTAAAGGGTATGTGCTATACTGATGTCAACTTACTACAATGTATGATTGAGTGGATTTTAGTGGATTAAGGAGTAAAATACTCAATCTTGTTGGATTTTTTAACTTTTAACGTATATATATCTAGGGAAATGTGTTGTTTTAATCATCATCCCACTGCTGTGTCGAAATCCATTGAAAAATCTGAAAAGAAGCATTCGCCTCTAGTTCGTAGATAGATGAGAAGATTACGTGAGGCTTTTATTGAACAAGCCATAGTTGTTGCTGCCGCTATTGGGTTCGAATTCCCCAAAGTGCGTTCTATGACTCGATCTGTATCGAAGAGATAGCTCAGCAAGGAATCAAAAGTGTTTGACTATGTAGCAGTTTTTAACAAACCATTCCTTATGCCCATCGAAGATGTTTTTTCCACTCAGAATCGTGGAACTGTTGTGACTAGACGTATTGAGCAGGGAACTATTAAAGTCGATAACGTTGCTGAAGTGCTAGAGGATCCTCCAACTAAGTGTAAAGTTACTGGTATAGAGATGTTTAAGAAAATAATTAACCGAGATGAGGCTGAAAATAATGTCGATCTCCTAATGTGTAGGCTAAAGAATGGTAATGTCTTCCAAGGGCGTAGTCTCATTCAGGATATCTTTGGTTATGATCCATTTTATGATCCCTTTGGCAGTTTGTTTGATCCTCCGCGCAGCCTGTTTAATTTTGTTGTTTTATTGGGAGGTAGAAGAGGAATGGGCATGACAGCATGTGTATTGGATGGTGAAGAGGGTCCACATACTGCTGAATTTAGTGAAAAAGTTTGGATGGCAATACAAGCCAAAGTTGTGTCAATTCTACATACATACTTCCTTGATATCATCCTTACTAGCATTGTAGTGTCTGATGAAGATTATGCGCGTTTATATGCTCTCTTTAGGGTTGGAGAGAAGGGGAGCAAAGGAGCAGGTGACCATGATGGAAGACTGATTTTTGAAAAAGCTAAAAGTGGTGTTTTATATTATAGAATAATTGGTAAGTTTGTGTCTGCAGTAGGAGAAGATATCTTGGACTCTAATTTGATTTGGAGAAGGGTAATCCGAAGTGTATGTAAACAAGAGTTCACAAGTTTAAAATCTTACAGGTTAGTTGTAATGTGAGATTAGAACTAGAAATGCAGGGAATGCCATAATGCATGGTTGTACTAATTGAACTTCAAGGGGGAGATTTTTGGGAATGTGAAGCCCAACGGTCACATGACCATTCACCTCCTCAACTCTTCGTTTTATAGATGAATGTGATTGTATAAATGACTGTGTGCAATCCATGTATGAAGTAGTATTGGGCAACAATAAATAACGTGTTTTCCTTGCTTGAGAGTGGACATAACATTTATGGTGAACCACTATAAATTTGTGTCTCGTGTATTTGTTGTGTTATTTTTTTATTTTTAATTTTTCTTTGTGTCGATTATATGTTTTCTTTGCTCATTTATATTAACATATGTTTCTCCTCCAACTTTGTTTGTTTAAATGAAACTTGTATCTTCACTAAATAGTTAGTATGTGTGTTCTCTATCGAACATTCTTGATGCATATCTCATTGTTTTTACTAATCAACTGAATTTCATTATATAATAAGATTCTAAATTTTAATTAATTAATACAGGAAAGATGTACATTAAAAAAGGTTGGATAGATGTTATTTAATATGTAACGAAGAATACTACGAATGCTAAGTCTTTTTAAGTTGCCCCCAGTTCTTATTAAAGAGTTAATGAGGGGAGTCACATCCATACATAAATACTTTTTAAGTTGCCCCCAGTTCTTATTAAAAAGTTAATGAGGGGAGTCACATCCATACATAAATAGTAAGTTTTGTATGTAGAGTAATAGAATGATTATATAGTCAATCTTAATAACTAAAATAATTATTTTTATTGTTATTATATTTTTTTAAATATAAGTAGAGGCTTTAATTTTTAAAAGTGCTCAACAAATATTAATATCTTAATCCAACCACCTTAAATAAAATTAACACATTTTTTAAGAAATTTAAAAAATATTTTATCATGGTATTTTTATTATTTGATATATCATGAGTTATTGTTTTACAATTGTATTATTAATTGTATCCATTTCTGATCAAGGAAGTTTTTATAGAAACACACCATCATTAAAAATCAATGATTTTCACTTTTAGAAGTTAGAATACTTGCAAATGAGGCTTAGAATGATTGGACGCATTCTAGAGATGTTAGGAGAAGAGAACAAGCAATATAAAAGACTACCCTTTTTGTTGTGACAAATTCATCGATTTTTATACATAGTAAAATCATTTAAATTGCAATAAAAATGAAATCACTATGGTGAGTTCATCTTGACCACAACATTTTTTATTTTGTCTCTCTATTGCAAGAGATTAAAAAAATCACTATTAGGAAAGAAAATAAAATTTGAAACATATGAATTTGTATTCCTTTGAAGTATAGGAAAATGAATTTTGGTGCCACTAAAGACAACTAAAGGCTATGCGGTAGCTTGTAGAAGGGTTGTCTCTACTATTAATCCTCCTCACAATGGATAGATTACAGGGTTCTTACAAATTCATTATAAGTTTTCAAGATCAACTATCACATTAAAGGGTATGTGTTGCATTCATGCCAACTCACTACAATGTACAATTGAGTGGAGCTTAGGGAATTGAGAAGTAAATTTCTCAATTTTACTAGTTTTTTTCCACTTTAAAGGCTTCTCTAGGGAAATTACCTTGTTTTAGTCATTGTCTTGCACTTTTTTTCATGTTATTATTGTTTTAAATGCGTGTTTTTATATTTTATTTAATAATATGATTGATATTGAATTGTTGTGCAGTTAGTAAAATTTCACATTAATAGTTGATTTGAGATGTTTGAGAAGGAATGTGAGAAAAAGATCCATTATTGACGAGTTATTGGATAATATCTTCTATAGTTCATGGGCCAAGTTGTATTACAACAAGTTAGAATTTCCTAATTATTTAATTTTCAATCTGAATATGTGATTTCTAGGTTATGAGTATTAATAGATCAAGTGATGGTGAAGACAAACTAATTTAAGTCTAAAATGGATAATATAAAGTGAGAAAGAGAATAAATATATATGAATTATGGTGAAGAAATATTTATGAAGTTGGAAGAGGAAAGTTCAAGAATATCTAGATCTATGGGTAATACAAAATATTAAAAAATAAAATAAATGAGTGACAGGAACATAGATCCTTTAGTAGAGTCAAAGGAAGATAACAATGTATATTCAAGAAACATTATGTTTCATTTAAATATAGAAAAAAATACAGGGGCTCATTATAAATGATTAAACTTGTAACATTATATTCCCAACATAGAAAGAACACTCAACCTACAAAGAGATTCTACTAAAGTATCACAAACCCAATACTAGTCCATTCTTTTCACAAAGTAGCAAACTTAAGCTCCCAAAAAATTACTAACTTTTTTTCTTGTTACAATCTACAAAATAACCATAAACTGAATTACTATCTCAATGTTTTCTCATAGTATCTTGACACATGAGATCTCAAAAAATTATCAAACCATTCTTCCTTCAAATTTTTTTTTATACGTAACCAATCAAAATGATTGTTTTCATTCTCCAAAGAACAAAAACTTTATCTATCAACTTCTCTAAATGTTGTCTTGGATAAAGTAAGCTTAGATTGGATAGGTGTGAGTGGCATCCTAATGGATGAGAAATAAAGATTTATATTTTCCTATGTTGTCAATTTGGCGGTCTAGATGTGAAACTATGCTAATGTGGTAGCCACCTCACCATAATATTCTTTGAGGTGTAAAAGAGACATAGATCTCAATTTGTCATTAGAATTTTTGGTATATTTATTTGCAAAAAAAATGTGATTGTATTTTCACTTGAGATGATATGGTTATAATTATTTATAGGTTATATTGAATGTTGGCATCCACCACCCATCCAAGGTTGTAGTGACAATGTTGAAGCTAGATAAGGATATTTTTGGAGTAATAAGATGTCCTAAGAATAGTTTGAATGTAAGGTACATTATTGGTTTATTATATCTTCAAATGAATTTTTTATGATTTCACCTTATGCTTCTTCTTTTGAGGCCATTCATGTTACACCTAGAAAGAATTTCAAGGATCTTATAGATGTACCACAGTATGACATTGGTAAACAAAATGTTATTAAAAATGTGGGATCCCATTGGTGGTTGGAGGAAATGGAGGTGTGATTTCTCAGAGGAAATGGAGTTAGGAAGAGGGACAAGCCAATCATCAATCAATGAGTTCATATCATCTTCCAATGCCTCTTGAAGCTTCCATAATTGAATGAATGTTGATGAATATTTGATAATTGATTGATATGTAGATTTGATACTCCTTTACAATAGTGCCTTCACTTCACTAGGATACCTTCAATTACATAATTTCTAGGAGTGCATATATATTATTGTTTAGGGATATATCCTTGATGATTAAAGTTGAGTATCCTTGTTCTTCTTTCCATAATATGTCACCATAGCTCTATGTTGCCATCTTAAGGATGGGGGATTAGATGTGGCCACCTTTTGTACTATATTGTATATTTATTTGGAGACAATACTTTCCTTGGTCATCCTTTTGCATCCTTTATTGCAGATTTCCTCAAAGACAATCCTTTTCGTGGTTATCTTTTTTGCAACATTTTCATAGATTTCCTTGGATACAATGCTTTCTTTCATTATCATTGGGATAGGTTGACTAGCATAACATGACTTGCTAGACTGTTTGACCTTTCCTTTTGAACTGGTACATTTTTTAGATGGGTTGAGTAGCATAACACAACTTGCTAGACTATTGAAATCTCTCTTTGCATCGAGCACTCTTGTGATGAGTGGAACTATCATAATACAACTTGCTAGACTATTTTATACTCTTCCTCTTCTCTAGTAGATCACCTATCATAACACAACTTGCTAGCCAACAAAATCTATGCCCTACTATTTTATACTCTTCCTCTTCTCTAGTTGATCACCTATCATAACACAACTTGCGAGCCAGTATAATCCATGCTCTCTTTCTCTCTCTCCTCTATGATCCCATAGCATACCCGTGCTAGTTGATTGGACCATGGAGTCTTGTTTTTTCTTTGATGTGTGCTTTACTCTTTCAAGGTGATCACATGTTCTCTTCCAATAGCATTCTGAGGTTGATATTAGTGGTTGAGACATTTTGATTATTGAGATCTCTTTAACTAGTTGACTTGGAACCTTTTTTCATAGTACTAACCTCTTTGTGTGTCTTTGTGTTTCCTTGCACGTGGTTATATGAGTTAAGACCGTTGGTTTGGGGACTTTTTCCCTCAAACATAGAGATTCCCTATCTCTTTGCAGGCTTATCCATTTCCTCTCTCTATTTTAATGTCTCTCTCTCTCTCTCTCTCTCTCTCTCTCTCTCTCTCTCTCTCTCTCTCTCTCTCTCTCTCTCTCTCTCTCTCTCTCTCTCTCTCTTTCTTCTACTTTACCATGAGTATATGTGTATGTTCATACTCCCACTAAAGTGGGGGTAAATGTAGCATTGCAAATTGCATCGCTATGAAATTTATTTCTCATCTAGGCCCTATTTTAGCATGTATGCCCTTTTACCTCTAGTACCATTTATTGTAACTCAATTCCATATGTCATTCTAGCTTCTTCTCATTTTGGACCTCAGGCCCCAATTTGCGGCCACATTATCAGGACCAGGTCGCCTAGGATGACTCGCTCCCTGATGTTTGGCCCCAACTTCAAATCACAACATGCTTGGCTAGGTTGAGAAAGATTTTTTCCCATGTTGACTTTCTCTATGTTTTGCACCCCAAAGTTCTTGTGTGGTATATATGAAAGGTCTACCTCAGTTTGGGTAATCACAAACTAAGCATAGGAGGCAACCTATAGGAAATTCAATTCAAGAATTCAAGGTATTTCATCCCACCATATTCTTCATTGTGGACACCTTCATGCAAGAATGTCTTTTATGATATATTTATGATCATCTTCAAAGAATAATTTTCATCATCAAGGTAAAAGACATTTCTATTCTCAAATTGATGCAGGAGCATCCCCAGTTCATAGCAATCTTGCATCAACCAAAAACATTCTCCTTACTATTTTTCTTTTTGTTTGTAGTTTCTGTTTTCCTTTCTGTGTGTCCCAGTTTTGGCTCACCAGATCCCGTAGAGTTGGATTCTTCTTGAAGACTTGATCATCTTTCTTTCTTCCAAACTGCAATGCTTTTGGATCATTTTGCGGTAAGATATCACTATCGGTTTTCTTGATAGTTCTTGTTACCAGTTGCTTGGACCTATTTTGGTGATCTATTGGAACACCTTCCGAAGCTTGCGGAGCCTTCGGCATTGATTCCGATGTTCCTTGGCATGTGGCCGACATTTTCCCACATTCTATATTTCATCCTTTGGATTTTTCGAAGGAATATCTCGGCGGAGGCTAACCTTGTTATTCTACATGTTGGGTCTTATTCTTCGGGTTTTGATCCTTTTGGGCCGACTGGATCCTTTGGATCGATATATAATTGTAATTATGCATTAGAATGTAATCAATTAGAGAATCAAGTAGCTAGACTATGCGTAGAAGATAGATCTCAAGTTTCAAGGTCCCGGTTGTGACCTATTCTGTATATTCTACCAGGCGTGTGAGCGATTATGTTGTAACCCGATTGTTACCGGTTGGTTGTAATCAATTTTCATGCAATAAAATAATTTGTTATGCATTACCTCCATCATATCTTTGTGTTTCCATTGTGTTTACTCTTGTTGACTGGTCTGGATTCATCTCTTTGAGGTCCCTTCTCACTGGTGACTGCTTCAAGTGGTATTAGAGAGAAGCTTCATTCTGGAGGTTACATGTCCTAAAATTTTGTTGTAGGGTGGTGGATTGTGAATCGGATTTGTAGCTGTAGAGGACTAGCATGAATGATGGTGTGAAGAGGAGCAAGGAATGGTGGAGCGCATGGGAATACAGACCCTGTTGTGATCAAGATGTGGCGAGGTATAGCAACTCGGTTGGAAGCTATGGAGACAGCCCAGAGAAGAGGCCGACATATTGAAGATTTAAGTGAAGATGAAGGAGAAGAAGCCCCGACAGAACAAGAAAACCTACTGGCGGTTGATCCGGATGAGGAAAGGTTTTTGAGGTTTTTAAGTAGGGTGAATACTAAACGTCATTTTACCCCACCAAAATATGATGGGAAGATATATTTGAATGAATTGGTGGATTGGATTTTGAAGATGGAGAAGTATTTTGATTTTGAAAACACTACAAAAGAGAGGAAGTTGAAATATGCCTATACCTGGTTGAAAGGTCATGTGCATCTCTTTGGTGGGAGAGTTTGCAAGTTGATAGATAGAGAAGAGGTAAAGAGAAGATTAAGACATGGGATCAGATGATTGCTAAGTTGAAGTCAAAGTTTGTGCCAGTGAATGATCAAGTGGATCTGTTTCAAAAGTTGCAGAATTTGAGACAAAAGGAATCTAGTGTGAAGGAGTACACCGAAGCATTTTACAATTTGAAGATCAGATTTAGACATGTTGATGATGAAGTTGAACACGTTGCAAGATATTTTAATCAATTACAGATGTCTACACAAGATGAACTGAGTTTGATCAAATTAGAGAGTGTTGAGGAGGCTTACCAATATGCCCTAAAGGTAGAAGAGAAGTTAAACAAAAGACATGTGCAAAGGCAGAGAGGCAGGGGTGGAATATTTACCAGAGGAAGATTTCAAGGAGGAAGAGGAACCAGTACAGATCAGAGAAAGGACAAGGAAGTTAACAAAGAAGGTAATTCATATTGGAAGGATGATAGAAATTTCTACTGGAGGAGAGAACCAAATGGTTACCAGAATGAGAATTTTGGAAGACAAGAAAAGAGGACATTTAGAGGAACCTTATTTAAGTGTGGAGGAGAAGGACATCATGCATTTGAGTGTAAGAAGACATAAACTACTGAAAGAGCAACAGTGGTGGAAGAAAACCCCACCGGATCAGACAATAAATCTGAAGATGGAGAACTGTTGGTGATGAGGCGAGTTTTGTGTCATACCGGATGAGATGAGAGCTCTTGTAGAGGAAGAATCTATTGAAGACTAGATGTAAGGTATCCGGTAATTGTTTTAAAGTTGTTATTGATAGTGGTAATTCAGATAATCTTGTTTCGGAAGAAATGGTGAATAAGTTCAAATTGGAGAGATTAAAACACCCTAAGCCTTATCAAATAACATGCATTCAGGATGAACATAAGTTGTTAGTAAGTGAACAATGTTTGGTGAAATTGAAAATTGGGAATTATCATGATGAAGTCTTGTGTGATATTATGCCTATGGATATTTGTCATCTTTTGCTGGGTAGACTTTGGCAGTTCGATAGACAGGCAATACATGATGGGAGAAAGAATACATACACTATTTTGGCCAATGGGATGAAGAAAACCTTGTTACCTTTGGAGGAACCTTTGAAGAATGAAGTTGGTATGAATGCTAGAATCTAATTGGTAGATGGAAGGAAATTCTTGGATAGATTGAGACATGAGAATGTGTGTTTTGTCTTAATTCCTAAGAAGACTGAGAAACCAAAATCGAGAGGAGAACACTTAGAAGAGATAAAATATATGCTGACAGAATATGAGGACATCATTTCAGATAATGTACATGATGGATTTCCACCTGTGAGAGGTATTAGTCATGCATAGACTTGGTTCCTGTAGCTAGTATGCCTAACAAAGCTGCACACCAGTTAACACTGACAGATAATGAAGAATTGAATAGACAAGTGCAGGAGCTATTGAAGAAAGGTTTGATCAAGGAGAGTCTGAGCCCTTGTGCAGTACCAACAGTATTAGAACCTAAGAAGAATGGAGAGTGGATAATGTGTACTGATTCTAGAGTAATAAACAAGATCACAGTGAAATATTGGTTTCCTTTGCCTAGGATGGATGACATAATGGACTATTTGAGTGGAGCAAAATACTTTATAAAGATAGATTTGAAGAGTGGATATCGTCAGATCAGCATCAGAGAAGGTGATGAGTGGAAGACAACATTTAAGATAAATGAAGGACTATATGAATGGTTAGTGATTCCTTTTGGATTGACTAATGCACCGAGTACTTTCATGAGGCTGATGAATGAGGTATTGAAGAAATTATTGGGTAATTTTTTAATTGTGTATTTAGATGATATTTTGATTTTCAGTAAGACAAAAGAGGAGCATTTGTTGTAGTTAAGACAAGTTTTGCAGAGGTTGAGAGAAGAGAACTTGCTGATCAATATCAAGAAGTGTACTTTCATGAAGGATGAAATAGTCTATTTGGGATTTGTGATATCTGAGGATGGTTTGAATATGGACCTTGAGAAAGTGAAAGAAATTGTTGAATGGCCTACACCGGAAAGCATTGGAGAGGTAAGATCATTTCATGGATTGGCTAGATTTTACCGGAAGTTTATCAATAATTTTAGTTCAGTTTCTAAACCTATGACTGATACCATGAGAGGAGATCAGAAGGAATTCAAGTGGACCACCAGAGAAGACAAATTTTTGAACTATTGAAATAGAAAGTGACTAAGTAGCCTGTGTTAGATTTACTAGATTTCAATAAAGTATTTCAAGTGGATTGTGATGCAAGTGGAATAACAATAGGAGCAGTCTTGAGTCAGGAAGGGAGAGCAGTAGCTTATTTCAGTGATAAATTGAATGGTGTTTGGAGGAGATATTCAATGTATGATCAAGAGTTTTATGCCATAGTTCAAGCCTTGAAGAAGTTGAGACTTTACGTGTAAGTAGTAGTGGATAGATTCTCGAAGATGGCTCATTTCATACCTTGTAAGAAGACATTAGATGCATTGCATGTAGCAAACCTCTTTTTCAAGGAAGTGGTAAGGTTGCATGGATTACCTAAAAGCATAGTTTCAGATAGAGACACTAAGTTTGTTGGCTATTTTTGGAGAACACTTTGTAAGAAGATGAAGACAGATTTGAAGTTCACTTCTACTTTTTATCCATAGACTGATGGACAGACAAAAGTTGTTAACCAGAGTTTGGGAAATTTGTTGAAATATTTAGTGGGAGATAAAATCAGAAGTTGGGATTTTATCCTTGCACAAGTAGAGTTTGCCTACAACAACTCAGTTAATAGAAGTTCCACAAGAACAACTTTTGATATTGTTATCGGAGTGCATCCTAGAGGTATATCAGAATTGAGAGACAATAGCAGTGAAGACCGGAGAAGTTAAGAAGAAGATGACTTTGCAGATCACATGGGAACATTGCATATTCAGGTTAAGCGACAATTGGAACACATGAAGTATAAGGAGAAGGAAGATGAGAAGAGGAGACATAAGGAATTTAAAGTTGGTGATGAAGTGATGGTATATCTAAGAAAAGAGAGATTCCTAGTTGGAACTTATAATAAGTTGCAGATGAAGAAGTTTGGACCTTGCAGGATTTTGAGGAAGATCAGTTCCAAAAATGCATATGAAGTGGAGTTACCGGATAGTCTAAGTATTTCACTAGTGTTTAACATTGCAGATCTTCATCAGTATCATGAAGCATAATTCAGTGAGAACATGTTTGTAGACTTGGAGAAATAGTTGCCCCTGAAGGAACTGGATTAGATTGAAGAGATTTTGGACAAAGGGTTGGGCATAGTACCCAGAGAAATCAGTATAAAGAATATCTTGTGAAGTGGAAGGAAAAACCAGTTGAAGATTCATCTTGAATTTCTCAGGAAAAGGTAGATCGCCTTGGTTTCCCTTTGACCCCAGCAAAGTGAGAGGCTCACTTTTTAAATAACCACGGATGTCTGATGCAAGAGCATCCCCGATTCATAGCAATCTTGCATCAACCAAAAAAAAATTCCTTTCTATTTTGCTTTCTATTTGCATTTTTAGTTTTCCTTTCTATGTGTTCGGTTTTGTCTTTTGGAACATTGTTCGGCAAGATATTGCTATCAGTTTCCTTGACAGTTCTTGTTACCGGTTGCATGGACCTATTCTGGTGATCTACCAGAACCCCTTCTGAAGCTTGTGGATCCTTGAGAGTTAATTTTGATGTTCCTTAGCATGTGGCCAACCTTATCCCGCAATCTAAATTTCATCCTTTGGATTTTCTGGAGGAATCTCCTTCCGGAGGCCGACCTTGTTATTTTACACGTTAGGTCTTGTTCTTCGGGTTTTGCTCCTTTTGGTACGATTGGATCCTTTGGATCGATATATATATATATATAATTGTAACTGCACATTAAAATGTAATCAATCAGAGAATCAAGTAGCTAGACTATGCATAGAAAATAGATCTCAAGATCCAAGGTCCTAGTTGTGACCTATTTTGTACATTCTAGCAGGCTTGAAAGCGGGTATGTTGTAACCCGATTGTTACTGGTTAGTTGAAATCAATTTTTATGCAATAAATTTATTTTTTTGCATTGCCTCCATCATATCTTTGTGTTTCCATTGTGTTAATTCTTGCTGACCATTCCGAATTGATCTCTTTGAGGTCCCTCCTCACCGGCAACTGCTTCAAAAATCTAGCC
The DNA here is from genome assembly GCF_030272615.1 of Cryptomeria japonica. Lineage (NCBI taxonomy): Eukaryota > Viridiplantae > Streptophyta > Pinopsida > Cupressales > Cupressaceae > Cryptomeria > Cryptomeria japonica. Next base: position 921,890,881 of record NC_081407.1, read on the forward strand.
TTTACTATACATGAACATGATTTTCTTTCAAGCACATGTCAATTCAATTTCAAGGTTGATTCTTAAACCTGGGTTGGAATTAGGCAAACCAATTTCTACCTAAAATTTTCTCTATTTTCTATTGTGTAAGAATAAGCAACACACCTCTGAAAAAATGTTATAGATTAATCAGGTGGAGATCTACAGTACGTAATTATTCCCAGAAAAATCATCAGGAGTAGGATGACCAGAACTACCCAGTCTCGGGAGCAGGCCAATCAGGGCAACCTAGTCCCTATACTTTTGCCTGAAATTTGGACTGTTGTCTAGTTCTTATCTACTTTGTTGTATTCTCTTCCGAAATTGGGTTCTCACCCTATTACAACTCTACAGACACAAAAATTGGTCATCTCTCCACCTAATTGTGTCTTATTCTCCCTAATCTACATATTCACTTTCAATTATCCCCCATGAGAGACTATTGAATTCACCTTCTACCTTAGAAAATCTTAGGCCAATTGGATCATTCTCTCTCTCAATATAATCAAAGAAAAAATAAGCCCAAATTTTCTAGTTTTCTAGTGAACCCTATTTCCCTACATTACACTTATGATGGGCATCCTATGAAATAATTATCATATCAAGAAATAATTCTTTGGCAAAAATATCTAAATGGCTATTAAATTATTTGGTCTAGATAGTTTTATCTTTTATTGATTTATCTTTACATCATGTTCCTATACTACTCAATGATATTCAAAAGTGATTAAATGAGTGAGGATGGATCATGTTTTTTATCTTTGATTTCTATTTGTGGTTTGTCTTGATAATATTATTGGGGTAACTAAGTTCCTTGAGTGTGAATTATTAGAAGCTTTTTTTTTATCATTGATGTCAAGTTCTAAATTGGCGTATATGTTACAACAATTCTAACTTGTGACAATTTGTGACAGATGATATGTTGATTGTAGAATCAACTTCATGAATCTTCTGTGAATAAGGTTACTTATGAAATAAGCAATGTAAGGAGGAGAAAAATTAATATTTAGTGTATTTTTTTCTATTAATCTTTGTATTGAATACACATAGTAATGAAGTTCAAGATATTAGTAGTATGTGTTAACTGATATGTAAACCTGGAAAGACAATGCATTCATAATAATTTAAAAATAATAAAAAATGTAAAGAATGAACAAATGTATACATTGATTGGTTGAGGGATGGGTAGAACAAGCTAGTTAGTTTATACTTGTGTTTGAAATAATTGTATCATCAATGATAATGAGAGTGCATTGTGTACGATTGAACTTGTAATTACAAGTATTGTTTTAACAGATTCTAGATTTTTAACTATTAACCTATAACTATCATCTCATTTAGTTATAACTAGTCGCAAACTTACACTATTAAATACATAAGTCAATTCAAAGGAAAGGGTGGGTATGATAATAGTATGAAAAATAAGATAGTAAGGCATATGGAAAATTATATTTCTAGTAACTGAAGATATCAAAACAATGGAGCAATAACATTGTTGCTCTACATACTACTCTCATAACAATGTTGAATGGTCTTTGTTGTTGCAAAAATTTTATGCTTTTAATTAACATCTAAATTGTTTTTTTCTATTGATAAGTAACATGTTATAGAATAATTAGACAACATAATTATTCAATTCATGATAGCCTTTGGTAAGGTTTTCTAAGATTGTGGATATGAGAGTGATATAAGAAACAGTTCTTGGGAAGGGTTTGGAATGTTTGAAGAAAGACTTCTACGTAGAAAATGTATTGCTTGCAAGTTGATTATTTTATGAAGTACAAAACAATATAATATAACTGATTTTTAAAGGATTTATGTTTTTTTATTTCTAATCAATTGTATTCATTCAATTTTATCATATTTGTATGGTTGATGAAACTGAGTTGGTGCTTAGCTTAAAGCAGATTGTGATTCAAAAATTTGGTGCTTTGATAATGGATTTAGTGATTCCCTATGGTTGGTGCCCTAAACGATTGCAAACATTTTAACTATGATGCTGGATTAGGACTAGTAGATCCTAACAACATTTCTCATCATCATTTTTCTATCCTGGGTTTCCATGTATCTTCTTGTGCATTAGTCTTACTTTGTGGTGCATCTCTTTCAAATTTCAATTTTAGATATTTTTAATTCAAATTTCAATTTAAAGTATTTAATCAATTTATTAAAAGGATTAAGTAATTAAAAATCTACATTTTGTCTACTACTAATTCGCCCCCCTCTCAATAGTAAAATTGTTTTCTAGACATGATTAGGATTCTACTTGGCATTATCAAAACATCTTATGCAAGTAAAAGGTCATCGAGAGATTTCTTGTATAAGGATTGACATTCTTTGTGGTTACATTCCCACATATTCTGACGAGGATATATTGCCACTAGTATGAGTCAAGGCATTCTTTATTTACATTGTGTCTATCTATGCAAATGGATAGTCCTCACCTTATTCTTTCCGGAAGATGGTGATATATATCCATTTGCCACAATATAGGCTCAATGACGATATTATTGTACACTAGTGGAAGCACAATACAATCTTAAAAGATTGTTTCCTATCAACCAATCAATTATCCTCAATCAATCAATCCCATTCTATCTATTATATTTGATCAATCACACTTATCTATATCCAATATCGATCAACTCTTTTCTATCATCAACTCATATTCTTCACTTCTAACTAATGATTCTTCTACTCACTTATTTTTCCTATCAACCATTTACATGTGATCATATATTATTTGTTTTATATAGGATGTGTGATTCCTAAAACCAAAAAATAATCTATCTTATTATCTTATACAAGATGTATGCTTCCTAAAACTATACTTTATCTTTACCAATTAATCTAGTCAATCCAATCAATGTGATCAATCAATCAATCTACAAATCACTCCAACCATCTCTTCTATCCAATCAAACCTAGACATGTCATCAAGCTAACCATTTCTCTATCTCACATATAATATTCTTCTTCTTTCAAGAGATTTTTCATGCCTTTAATAATCTCTTAAAGGGGCATTACATTACCCTATTGCCTCTAGGGCATACTAGGGCAGAATTTTATTGATTTTTCCTTGAAACAATACTTAAAATTGCATTGTCTCAAAGAGGGGCTAAATAAAAACACCTAAATTTTTCCTATTCTTGCAAACACTAATTTCACTATTTATTCATTCTTATTAATTAAATAAATTTAATTATTTAATTAATTGGACTCCATTCTTCTAATTTAACATCGCTCTTCTGCTTCAATTTCAAATTTCAAATTCCCCTTCAATTTTATTATTAAATAATCTTTAATTATTTAATTAACTAATTTTCCTCTAATATTAATAAAATAGTTTTATTATTTAACCAAACACATTTATTTACTTTAATTAAATAATCTTTACTGTTAAATTAAATCAGTTTTACTTATCTTCTCATAACTGAATAATTACCCCAAATTTAATTAGGTAACAATGTCCTCTCAATTAAATCAATTTCTTAATTTATTTAATTTCATTTCCATCATATTTTGAAAACCAAATTTTCTCCAAATTAACTAAAATGCTAATTTCATCCATTATCGTATAGAACATGTCAAAAATAGCTAATTACAACTGACTCTTAGTGACTCATCAATCACATTTTTCTAACTAGTAAGTCAGTCCACCATTTTCAAAATCAGGTTTACTAACTAATTCGTCCATCCACTAGTTAAGTTAATCAAATGAGATAACTCACTAATCAATCTTATTTATGTGAGTGATCATCTCCCAACCAAATTGTCTCAACAATTCTCCATCATCGATCTTTCTATTGTCAAATCAATCTTAATCATTGATTCAAATTCTAAAAATCTATAAATTTAACCTCATTCTCAAACCACGAACAACTATATTCATTGAATTCATGTGCAATCATGCTACCATAATTGTGCTTTGATTTTGAGAATTGTCATACACTACATGAGAAGGAGAAGAACAATGGGGGAACTTGCATGGATTCATCATTTGGTTTTCATTTGATTGTTTAATTTCTCATTTATGAATTTTGATTGAATTTCAATTCCCTCCTTTTTTGTTTGTGATTGAGGATTTGTAGTAGATTAGAGTTGGTGGTTACTCTTTTAGTCTATTTACATGCAATTTGATTTTTAGTGGGCCTACACCCCCATTAAGGCTCACATAAGAAAAAATGCTAAATACATAATATAAATACAAATTCTTGACAAGATATGTCTTTGAAGTAACAAATAGAAAATAAAAAAACCTCCACCAAGCTATCTTATGACCCTCAATAGGGTGTACCTTTAAGTTGAATTCCCAAGTTCTCATTCATAAACTCTCAAATAATAGATTCTTGAATTGTTTGACAACAATTCCAATTACCCTAAGAATGGTACGATTCTTAATCATAGTATCGTAAACTCATTGGACAAAAATCCATATTGATCTCAACACCAAATCCCTTATCTCCAAAATAAAAATTCACAATATATGTATTCTCCAAATTTGTTAGTGCCAACAGTGAAAGCTAAAAGAAAAGAATGAAATTAAAGCCAAAAACAGTTTTGATGTAAAGAATCATATAAATAAAGAAGCTAAATTGAGATGATAGTTACTCCTCTGTCATTTGGTGCTACTAACCTTCAAATGTGGAGGCTCAAAGTACGAGTCTATTAATTGCACCAAAAGAAGAATTATTAAAGAAAGATTCATCATCTAGAGAATCCTCATCATCAACATACACTAAGTTACCTTCATTTGGTTTATCCTTAATTTTTTCTTTAACAACATCACTATCTCCATTTTTAGATGACCAAGTTGTGTGGCCCTTTTTCTTATTGTGAAAATATTTAATTTCTTGGACTTGTTATTGATTGACCTATTATTATTATTTCATCAGTATAGTGATTTCTCCTCTTGAGAATATTCTTTTGTATCTTATTTTGTTCTCTTTTATTTTTCTAAAAGGGCTAAAGTCATATCTTCTAAGATTTGTGAAGTTATTTGGACGAATGTAAAAATAACATTATGACATTTTAAAGGCAAGATGTTAAACAAAATATCTTTAGTATTATCATCATCTATTAGAGCCTTGACTTCTACTAGTTTCCTAATGAGTGACCTCAAATTATTTATGTGATTTGAAATTCTAAGTTCATCTTCCATTTCAAATGCAAAAAAAAATGAGTTTTTAATTAAAACTTTGCACTAAATACTTTTGCTCTAAACATTTTGTTCAAATTATTCCAAATGTCTACTAATGAGTTATCTAAATACATATGATTTATTTCAAAATAAGATAGAGAAAGACCAATAATATCGTTAGCTATACCATCTTCACTATTTTAATCCAATAATTTTTTTACATTTGTAGGTGCTTTTTTCTTTCCACCCATTGTTCCCAATGATTTTTTATTCATTAGTTTCATTTTTATTTTCATTCTCCAAGTATGAAAGTTGAATCTAGAATACTTGTTTAATCGAATATCCATTTTAGAAAATACAAAGTATATCAACCTTATTACTCAAAGAAAAAAATACACACAATGAATTTCATCCCTCTCAACAAATGCAAAATGACCAGCAATGCTTAGAGAATAAAACCTCTAAGTCAAACTCCGAAAACAATTTTGAGATCTTTACCTCTCCTTGAATTCAAACTTTGATGAAACCTTTATGAAGGGTACTCGCATTACAAAAACAAGCATGCAACAATAATAGAGAAATAAATAGAAAATTTAGGAAAGAAACACTCACTTCTATTTATTCTGATAAAATTAAAACTACAACAACTAGAAAATAACATGTTACAACCACATGGACTTTCTCATGACAATTATCTACAAGCCAAAGCTACAATTTGCACTATTAGAAGTGGAATTACCTTCTATGAGCCATGTTCACCTTTTTTATTAAAAAGGCATAATCACAATAGAATACTATAGATATTGCTAGTCCCAATTTAGATGCTAGAAGTCCAACCATCCATTTTTCTTGCTCTAGAAGGTATTTTGAAAATTTGCATTTCAGTAATACAACATCTTGGAGTCATAACTTTTGATTCGACTAATGGATTTTTAATTACAATAAATCATTAGAAATCTCTCAACAAGATGGTTGTCCACAAAATATGACTATTGAACATTTTATTTTTTTTGGGCAATTTTCAAGACTATCCAGAGCCTCTAAGTTCCTCAAATTTGAATTTGAATATTTAAAAAAATGGAACTATTAATTTCCCATAAAAGAAAAATGATATTAAACCAATTTCTTCATCATTGTCTTCATTTAACCATTTGGATGTGTGTGTAATATTTAACATCTATACATTCACAAATGTGAATTTACTTAAAATAGTAACCATATAGAGTGTTGAGAAGTTTAGGTGGTTAAGTGAGCTTATAGGCATCATGAATCCTAGTAGACAGTTCATAGTTTCATGTTATTTAGATTTTACTCTAGCAAGTTATACAACAAGTGAGATAATATCATGCACCTTAGAATGTTTTAATGATCGATTCCAATTAAAGGCTAGGTTTTCCAAAAAGGATTTTTTTAAACTAATAGTATATCCACTATGTTTAATGCTAGTTAAATTTCTTTTAATGTGATTTACATGTCAGTGCAGGTTCATGCATGTGTTAATTCCCATAAGAAGTTGTTAGATCTATATCTTTCTATCTTATCATTGATCATAAACTAGGGTAGGAAATGTTTTTACCATTTCAACTTGCTCTAAATAAAAACCTTTTAGTTAAAAATGGCTAAATTTAGCACTTCAAAAGACAAACTAAAAAATGACGTAGATTTATGGTATTTGTTACCCACATGTTAAATGAAACAAAAAAGTGGGAAAGACATTTTAGATTATGAAATAGAATGTAAATTTTAAAAATTGTAGATTTGCAAATCCCATTGTTATGAATAAAACTGTAGAAAGAAGTCATGATCCTGTAGTTCACAAAAATTTTAAAGGAAACAAACATGTCTCATCTATAATCTAGGCCAATCTAATAGAATTTATTCACATAAACAAAAATTAGACTAGATTAAGAGATGATAGTTGGGAATGATAAATTTCGATAGTTGAAACATGTGCTTTAACAAAAGTAGTTGCAACTAGATAACTCTTAGTTCTATGGCTAAAGAATGGTTTCCTTTACAAAGTACTTTAAGATCTAATTGATGTATGTTTCGGAACTAGTGTATCTCCATCTCTATAATACTTGAGACCGTACATTAGAATTGTACACAGCTTGAGGTAAATTTAATGGCTCTAAGTCAAGTTTACGTTCACAAATTTGAACATAAACCCTATGCAATGCAAAACTATTCTCTTTTGGTTGTCTATATGATGTGTAACGGTTCTCCACTTTCATGATATCTAAGGGTTTGTAGAATGCATTGGTGTAATAAACATGGAAGCTGTATCGAAATGCCTAAACATGTGAATAGGGTAAGGGAATATATGTAACGAATAGGTAGGTGGGATAGGAGAAGAGGTTGAACTTTTCTACAAAGATATGCTATTTGTTTCTAGTCAATGTATCAATGCATTTTCTTAAAGAAAGACCAAAAACTAAGTGGGAAATGACACGAGTATACAAATTTTCTGTTATTAAGAATTCCATCCCCAAACGTCTAATACTAAAATTTAATTGTAGATAATAAAATGATAATTTATAATTTTGTACCATCGCACTAATGTAAGCTTATCATTTAAAAAATACATTCATCTATTTCTCAACTTGAAAGTTCTAAAACTAATCTAATTATTGCTTATTTGTTTACCCTTATTTTCTTTTTCAAAAGCAACCTCCCAAATGTCCTCAACCACTTGGAATTATGCGTTAATGCCAAGTGGCAGTCCCAGGTGTCTGCATCAAAATCTATCATTGCATTAAGAAGTCTAGAAGAAGTGTTTGCAATAAATAGTCGTTGCTATCTCGCAGCATTCAAACTAATCTATCAATATCAACGTTGCAAACACAGCTCGAGATACAAATTACCTGCAAGTGTTCCACCGTACGTGGCAACTAGAACATGATGCTGTGTCCAAGTAGACCATCTATATCTGTAATTTGGCTATTAAATCTATATGTGTAGAGGTTGTGGTGAGATGAAGTTCAAATTTTGATTCGAGTCGCAGGTCAAACGGGTAAAATAGTTTCGTGTGGTCGATGCAGGATAATGAAGTGGACTGTATGTTCGACGCTCAAAGTATATATATCTATTTTTAATCTTAAGCGAAAATAGATAGACATTATCCTTGTAGAACCATGAGCAAGCTAAAAGAGACGCATCAGCGTTATCCAACGAATGAAATTGAATGTAGTTGTGTTGTTACGATAAGGGGGCATCAAACAAATTCAAATTAAGGTTGAGGAGTTTACATTTTCCTTATCATTTGGTGGCAAAGTCTATTTCGGAATGGTTTCTAGGACAGGGTCCCGCAATGACCGATTCAATTGCAAACTATAAATACCTAACCGTGCCTTGTGATTTTCATTAACGAGTATTGCATCTACTAAATCACAAGTATTGCATTTTACAGCCAAAATCGTAGCCTTTGCTGGTTTCATATTTAGCTTTTGAAAGAAATCAGTTTGTTGGAATTGTAGGCAAGCAGTTCAAGAGCATCATGGCGGCCAGAGGTATGTATATAGAGCAATTATTGTTAAAAATGTTATTGAAAGAGTAGTGGCATATGTTTTTATTGTGATTGTGATTTTTTAATGAACCGTTGGATTTGAATGCCCTGCAGTTGGAGTGTGTTATGGAATGTTAGGGGCTTGGAAAACTGTAGAATTTTGAACCTGACCTATCCTCTCTGAATCAACTGCAAACAATAACAGCAAAAAGAAGAAAAACACCAATATCTTTATTGAAGCTTAATTAAAAAATTACATAGAGGTTGTATATATAAAGAATTTATAGTCTAGAAGAATAAATAATAACTGCAGTTCTAAATATATTCCTAGCTTTGCATGGAAAGCTATTAAGGCTCTCAAACTAAAAAAAGCAAACTACTCCCTAAATTAAGAATACAATAAGTGCATGCACAACATGCTTTATTTACTAAAAACAAACTCATGCAAAAAGCAAAACTAAAAATAATCTTATGGATTCATGCATGCTGGAGTACATGCTTTATTTGCATGAATAAACAAAAAAAAACTATTAACTAAAAATAGCTTGTGCATGGCAATGAATGGATAGCTTCATGTCCAAACTGGAGTTGCATGCTAGAGCAGCATCACTTATCAACATACTTCCCCTTGATGCTGAGAGGGCTGACAATCTTATCTTGTAGTGCTATAAACTGAGCTTTCACAACCACTTTGGTGAATATATCTGCTAGCTGATCCTGGGTGTTGATGTGCTTCAATTCGACATCCTTCTTTTGCATCAAATCTCGTATGAAGTGATATTTCAAATCAAAATGCTTTGTTCTGCTATGATGAACCAGATTCTTAGCTAACTTGATGGCACTCACATTGTCACAATAAATTACTGTAGGCTGAATTTGTTTTTCTCCAATTTCTTTCAAAAATTTTCTGAGCCAAAGGGCTTGTGTACCTACTGAGGTAATTGCAACATACTCTGCTTCTGTAGATGAGAAGGCAACAATACATTGTTTTTTCGAGCTCCAGGTAATCAAACAAGAACCAAAAGAAAAATAATTTTCAGATGTAGATTTACGATTATCCATACTACCTCCCCAATCTGAATCACTAAAGCCTACAAGATTGAACTTTTCAGAAGAGTAGTAATGAATACCAAAACTTGAATTCCCTTTCACATGCATCAAAATCCTCTTGGCTGCCTTCATATGTATTTCAGATGGATTTGTCATATACCTTGAAACAAGTGAAACTGAATAGGTAATATCAGGCCTCATGTGGATTAGAAACATCAAGCTCCCCACAATACTTCTGTAAGTTGTCTCATCAACTAAATCAGCACCATCATCTCTACATAACAAATCTCCATGAGCACTTGGAGTGGAGGCAGGGTTACAATCAGTCATATTAAATTTCTTCAGCATATCCTGTGCATACTTTGTTTGACAAATGAAAATCTCATCCTTACTTTGATAAACCTCCATTCCTAGAAAATATTTCATTAGACCAAGATCTTTCATCTCAAATTCTTTCATCATAGCAGCTTTGAATTCATCTTTCATCTTAGAACTACTACCCATATACAAAAGTTCATCAGCATACAAACTTATGATGAGAATATCAGTACCTTCTTGTTTGTAGTATAGGGTAGGATCACTCTTACTTCTCTGGAAGCCATTCTCCTGAAAGTATCCATCAATCCTGGCATACCACGCTCTTGGTGCTTGCTTGAGGCCATACAAAGCCTTCTTCAACTTGTAGATATAATTATCTTTTCCTTACACTTCAAAACCTTGTGGCTGCTCCACATATACTTCCTCTTCTAAGTACCCATTCAAGAAGGCACTTTTCACGTCCATATGATGTATGCTCCACTTCTTCTAAGCTACTAATGAAATCAACATTCTTATGATCTCTTGTCTTGCTACTGGTGCAAATGTCTCTTCATAATCAATTCCATATTTATGTGTGAAGCCTTTAGCAACTAATCTTGCCTTGTGTCTTTCAACACTCCCATCACTGTTAAATTTGGTCTTGTAGACCCATTTGGTGCCAATCCTTTTTTTGTCATGTGGAAGTTCTGTTAACTCCCATGTATCATTCTTGTGAATGGAATCCATCTCTTCTTCCATGGCTTTCACCCAAACTTCATTAGTACATGCATCTTCAAAACATGATGGTTCAAAATTAGCCTTGGCTAATAAAGCAAAGTTCACTGTCTCACCTATTGGGTTTTCTTCATGTACTTGATTTCCACTCTTTTGGTAGATATCACTCAATCTCCTTACTTTCCTTGTAGAACTTGGAGAAGAAGCTGGACTTGAACTTGGTACTAAAGTACTTGATGAAGGATTGCTTGGTGGAGTTAAACCACTGGATATAGAAACATTAGATGGCTGCTCATGATCAATATCAGCAATTATATCATCATTCAAAATAGATTTTGGCTTCTCAACATGGCCTTTTTTATGACCATAAACTCCCCCCTCATCAAAAATCACATCTCTTGAGACAATAAGCTTGTTAGTGAGGGGATTATACAATCTATAAGCTTTGCTTTTCTCACTATACCCAATAAAAATACATGACTCACTCTTTGCATCTAACTTCTGTCTATTCTGATCCGATACATGCACATAAGCCAAACAACCAAAAACTTTGAAATGATTAACATTAGGCCTTTTACCATACCAAGCTTCATAAGGAGTCATCTTTTCTAGTGCACTGGTTGGGCTATAGTTGAGGATGTACACTGTTGTAGCAACTCCATCTCCCCAATAAGAATTGCTCAATCCCTTGGTTTGTAACATGCACCTTGCCATTTCAACCACAGTACGATTCTTCCTTTCAACTACCCCATTCTATTGAGGTGTGTATGTAGTAGTAAGTTGCCTCTTGATGCCATTAAAATCACAATAACTTTGGAAAGCCTTTGAGCAAAATTCTCCTCCACGATCAGTCCTTAAACATTTGATCTTGCACCCTTTCTCATTTTTCACAAGGGCTTTAAACTTCTTGAATGTATCCAAGGCTTCATCTTTGGCCTTCAAAAAATATACCCAACAATTTCATGAGTAATCATCAATAAAAGTGATGAAATATGATGACTTACCCAAACTCTTAGTCTGCATAGGACCACATATATCTGAATGAACAAGCTGAAGTGGGTGATGAGCCCTCCATGCATTGCCCTTTGGAAACTTTTCTCTTGCATGCTTTCCTTTAGCACAACCTTCACAAACCTCCTTGTGTTCCTCAACCTTGGGCAAACCAGAAACTAATGCATGTGAGGTTAGAAACTTCAAATTATGAAAATTTAAATGCCCATACCTGAGATGCCATAACCAACTTGAATCCTCATAAGCCATATTTGCCAAACTGTTGTTATGTTCACCAAACCTCAAAGGGAACATCCTATTTCTTATCATAGCAACAACAGTGATCACCCTATTATCCTTATTCTTATCATAGATAGTACAAGTCTTATTCTCAAAGACTACTTTATAATTTTTCTCACATAGCTGCCCAACACTTAACAAATTGTGCTTCAATTGTGGAGTATAATAAATATCATGAATACTCTTTATACCTTCTTTTGTTTGGACCTCCATAGCTCCTTTGGCAGCAACCTCCAATGATTTATTATCACCAAGCTGGATCTTGGATTTGAAACTTCCATCCTTTGTTGAGAACAACTTCTCATTCCCTGTCATATGGTTAGAGCATCCAGAATCTAGGTACCAAACATCTTTACTAGTATTTTCACCCTTGGCATAAGATAAAAATAAGTGATTAGGAGGATTGTCACTACTTTCTTGAGCATAGTTAGCACTTTTACTTTCTTTCAATCTGCATTCTCTTTCAAAGTGGCCATACCTATTACAATGGTAACATTGAACATTTTTCTTATCAAATCTGCCTCTACCTCTTCCTTTGAAACCACCACTTCCTCTTGAGCCACCTCTTCCTCTACCTCTTGAAGAATTTTGGCTTTGCCCTTTACCTTGGCCTTGATTGATTTTGGCACTATTGCTGCTTGTATCTTCATCTTTTGTGATTAGCAATTTAGAGGAAAACGCTTTCTCTACACCTTCAAAAGAATCTTTCAATCTTTCTTCATGAGACATCAGGGATCCAACCAGTTGATCAAACTGTAGTTTTGTCAAATCCTTGCTTTCTTCTATGATTATTATTACATGATTCCATCTGGGTGTCAAAGAGCTCAACACCTTTTTAATCAAAACTTCATTGCTTACAATTTCTCCAAGTGTAGCCATATTATTGACTACATCTTTGACTCTGACACAATAATCACTTATACTTTCAGCTTCTTGCATCTTCAAATTCTCAAACTCTCGCTTCAATGTCTGAAGCTTAACCACTTTAACTTGATCACTACCCTGGTAAGCTTCTTGTAGAGTCTTCCAGGCATCTTTGGCAGTTGTTGCTCCTGATATTCTTGGAAATAAGCTCTTATCAAGAGCTATCTGAAAGTGAAACAAAGCTTGAGCATTCTTTTTCCTTTCTTCCTTTCTTCCTTTCTTGCTGTTCTTTCATTGGCTGTAAGGGCATTCCAATCAGTTGGCTCTTCATAACCTGATTCAATAATCTCCCACAAATCTTTTCCAATAAAAAAGGTCAACATCTTAATGCACCAATAATCATAATCATTCCCATCGAATTCTGGAACGGGCATATGGTTAGAATTCGACATGATTAACTTTGGCGAAATTCCAACAATAAAACTTTAACCCAAAACAATTTTACCTGCTCTGATACCACTTGTAGAATTTTGAACTTGACCTATCCTCTCTGAACCAACTGATTAGCAAACAATAACAACAAAAAGAAGAAAAACACCAATATCTTTATTGAAGCTTAATTAAAAAATTACATAGAGGCTGTATATATAAAGAATTTGCAGTCTAGAAGAATAAATAATAACTGCAATTCTAAATATATTCCTAGCTTTGCATGGAAAGTTACTAAGGCTCTCAAACTAAAAAAGGCAAACTACTCCCTAAATTAAGAATACAATAAGTGCATGTACAACATGCTTTATTTACTAAAAACAAACTCATGCAAAAAGCAAAACTAAAAATAGTCCTAAGGATTCATGCATGCTGGAATACATGCTTTATTTGCATGAATAAACAAAAAAAAACTATTAACTAAAAATAGTTTGTGCATGGTGATGAATGGATAGCTTCATGTCCAAACTGGAGTTGCATGCTAGAACAGCATCACTTATCAACAAAAACACAGGCATAGAAGTAATAGTGGGAGTGAGGAACGAGGAGCTTGAGAAGATAGCAGGCAACCAGGCGGCAGCCAACGGGTGGGTGAAGGACAACGTTGGCGCCTTCTACCCGGCGGCCAACATCAAATACATTTCAGTGGGAAACGAGGTGTTGCATTACGGAAACGAGAAATATGTCTCATATCTCGTCCCTGCAATGCGAAACATTCAGACCGTAGTCCGCAACGCCAATCTGCACAAGGATATAAGGGTGTCCACCACCCACGCCTCATCTGTGCTGGGGAATTCTTATCCGCCTTCGCAGGGAGAGTTCCGCAACGATGTCAAGAGCACACTCCGCCCCCTGCTGAACTTGTTGGCTGAGAACGGGTCTCCATTCATGTCGAATGTGTACCCTTATTTCAGCTATGCCGGCAACAAGGCCCACATATCCCTAGACTATGCGCTTTTCAAGCCCTCTGCCCCGGTGGTCCACGACGAAGGTCGTGAATACAGGAACTTGTTCGATGCCATGGTGGACGCTCTCATTGCCGCGTGTGAGAGAGCGGGACATCCAGACCTACCCCTGCTCGTTACATAGAGTGGGTGGCCCTCTGCGGGAGATGATCATGATCATGAGGCCCGGGCGGCCACCGTGGACAACGCCAGGGTCTACAACAACAACCTCATCAGGCACGTCTCCTCCAACCAGGGAACGCCCAGGACACCTGGAAAGCCCATCCACACCTACGTTTTCTCCTTGTTCAACGAGAATTTGAAGCCCGGACCAGCGATCGAGCGCCATTTCGGCCTCTTCTATCCCAATAAAAATCCAGTTTACGCCGTGAACTTCACTCCCTACTAGGTGTGACGGTATGGACGTCCTTTCCTATCACTCACCAATAAAACACAAGGCCCGGCTTTCTACGCCTTTCTCTGTTGTAAAAAATTACCACTCCTAAATAAGTGAAGTGTATCGCTCTTTCCTTAATATAATCCATCCTTTTAATAATGAGTCCAAGTTGACGTAGAGTCACTTTACTTTTCTAGTATTTATCTCTCCCAACATGTATAGGTGGCTTCATTTAAACAATTGTTTGTATTTTAATGGAAAGAAATGAAAAACAACAACGTTCGATAAGATATATGGATTAAAAGAATTAAATAATTAAATGTTTTAGGAAATAATAAAAGCTTATAATAAAAACTCTATAATCTATAATAGAATGTGTGAATGTTCATATGTGCAATGCAGTATAATACAATTGGGATAACATATTTTTTAACTTTATAACATGCATCTTTATTTTTATATATGTGCTATAGATGATGTTATTGTTACCATAACACCCTGCTTAAATTCCATTGTACTATATATTTATGCTTGTGTAAAAATGAGTCACCACCATTCAATAAATTAATCAAGTATTGTGAAAATTCTATTACAGTTACTGATTATTATCCTCCTATCTTGGTAGATTATTTGAGCAACAAATATTGGAAAATAACACAACTGCAATTTCACAAACTCATAAAAAAGCGCAACACAATGAACACAATATTTTCAGACAATTATCCCTGGAAAAACCCCTAAGGGAAAACCAGTACTGCGGATGAGAACTATATTAAAACTTCAGCAAATTAAGAGATACAAATACTGCTTGCCTATTACTGGCAGTGCTTCGACGACCTCCCAATTTCTCCTCCTGAGATTCTACCCCACTACTATCCCAACGCTATCACTGGGCCCTTGCTAACACTACAAGACTACTTGCTAACACTGCAAGTTCTTCACACAATTCATTCATTCATTGTTTTCCAAATGCCCCCTGACCCCCTTATGTACTACTCTCATTGGAAAACCAACGACCGAGATTAATTCTCAATCAATGGCTGAAATTAAAACAACTAAACAACCCTAACCAAATTGGTTGCTAGAAGTTTCTAAAAAGAGTCAAATAATTAATAAGAATTGTTTGAACTCTAACTACAATTGTTAGCAAACAATTATTTACTAATTATTTAGCAAATGGGCAAACAACTGTCCAAGCTAACAAACTAACAAACTAACAAGCATTTATTTTATAATCTAGTACCAAATCCTAGTACACAACCAAATAATGGAATAATCAATGATAAAGGAGTTTTATATTCACAATGGTGACAATGTGATCGTGTAAAAGATCTATCAAGTCCACTATCCATGAAAGGCGATAGATTTTTGAGCATGCAATTGTGATAGATGTAATAATGGCATTACATTCTTCCCATTCCCAACCATGTGTGGAAATCTAGAGGTGAACATTTGTGTATGTAGGGACGCCTAGAATAAAGGTTAAAGGTGTTTTTGTTGCCCTTACAACCTTGCCAAGGATTTGTTGAAATTGCATTTGAAGAATAGATTAGAAAGAAATTTATAACTATCATCATCGCAATTATGAAGCAATGAGCCATTTCCTATATCTATAGGAGTTTGGAGAGTTCAGAACTATGGAGTCAATATGGGGAAATATTATTGTCTAGTGATACGGTTCCTGTTGGCAATGATATGCATTTAAATATAGTGAGTCATACACCTGTGAGAGTTGTGACAATCTCTATGCCATTTCTTGAAGACGAAGCGTATTTTATCAGACGTTACATTTGGAAGGAGTCTCATAATCTTAATATGTGTGTGAATGATTGAAGAATGACTGGTGCAATGTATGAAACAAAAGATTACCTAGTTGCATAGAAGGTATGTATTACTACCGAATTGAACAATGGTGAGGAATATTAATCCAATCAGAGGAATCTTTCAAGGAAATATGATCTTCTTTCTTTCTTCTTTTCTTTTCTTCTCTGATTTCTTTTTTCTTTTACCCTTTTTTTGAAGGTAAGATGACTTGAATTTATTTGATACTAAATAGCATTATGATTCATTAGAGATTTATATGAGATACTCATAAGAAGAATAATCTTTGTCACGACAAGGATTGTATTTGTTTGCATTTTTTTAATGGAGATTCTATTAAACAAGTGTCTTGGTTTAATTTCCCTACGTGGAGAATAAAGATTCAAATGCAACTAATGAATACAATTTTATAAGGATAGTAAGCAGAAAAGAATAATCATCAATAGATGTAATAAGTTATCAGATTGGAATAGAAGAGATGATAAAGCCATGGATATCATTGGCCTTTCTCTTTCCAACTCTAGATTACACCATATATAATTAGAAAAATCACCAGCAAAATTTGGAACAATATAAATAAATCATTTTGTGAAAAATCACTCAATGCGCTTTTTTTCCTAAAACTTCAATTATTCAGTTTCAGAATGGAAGATGGAATCACAATTTCAAATAACATAAGTGGTTTTAGGTCTCTCATTAGGCAACTAGTAGAAGTCAAGGAGGCAACAGATAATGACGATGGTAAAGCTATCTTGTTAAATAGTTTTCCTTCAAAGTATAACAGTTAATGTTATTCTTGTAGTTAGTCAAATGACTTCACAAACCTTAAGACATATGATTCCAACCCTTTTAGCTTAATAAAAGAGAACAAAACATGATTCTCAATAGGATAGTGCACTATATTCATGAAGAAACAGTAAAAGGTCTAGTCCTAACAAAGAGGGAATTAAATATTTTGACTGTAACAAAAAGGGTCACACAACTTAGTTATGTAGAACTTGAAACAATGATGTAATTAAAGGAAAACTTGAGGTAAAATGAAGGTAAATTAGTATATGCTGAGGATGAAGATTCAATTGATGATGAATATTTTATCAACGATTCTTCTCTTGGTTGAATTAATAGACCTGTACTTTGAGCCTTCACATTTCGAGGCACATGGCAGTGTAGCATGGAAGAATTTTCATCATCTCAAGATAGATTTTCACCTTAAGCTGATATTTTGCATGAGAAGATTTTTTGGTTTGTTTTCTTTCCTCTTTTTATGCTAATTGTTTTGAAGAAAATACATGTATTGCGAAGGTTGATTTTTCTAGACAGGTAAGGGATTTGGTGTTGAGGACAATCTAGATTGTTGTCTTCTAAGTTTATGAGGATGTAAAAAAAAATTGTACCCTTCTAATGGTCATCAAACAACTTGATCCAGAACTCTCTCACGACTTAAAACTGATTGTTGTCGAATAATTCAAAAATATATGATTCAAGAGTTTGGGACAGAGAACTCAAGAATTTAGCTCAAAGCTACACCCTTCCGAGGATCGCAAGTTCTAATTAATTAAGAGTGGGAGAGGTCTGTACAATTACATATCCACAGAAAATGTGCCACCTAGGGCGCATGAGAGATGCACACCTAGCTAACGAAAAAAACCAAAAGATAGCAAGGAACCACCAAGCAGAGACGAAGACCAGAAACAAAACCAACAAACAAAAACAACTAAAAAGAAGCCAACTCTAAAGAAATGAAGAGATTCTCTATTGGGCGTAGGCGTTACCCTCTTGCCAAAGTTTACACAGACCTAAAACTTTATCATAGAAAGATAAAGTTCTTATTTAGTTTAAGTTGAAATGGTAACACATCACTACTGAGGGTGTAGAAAGAATTTATTTGCCAGACAAATTAAAATAATTTATAACAAATTCTTCACATTTTTTATAGTTTAGGTTGATCTAGAACTTTTAATATGAACATGTTGTAGCTTGGCTAGTATATTTATGCTAGGCTCACCACTATGAGAAGATCTCCATTAGGTCTTTAAGGGAAGTCGAGCATCTCGAGATAAACATCCAAGATTAGTATGCACATCTAGTATCTAATAGAATCACATACTACTATGCCATAAAGCAATATCAAGCATAGTTAATTTCCCACTATAAAAACCATAGAGGAAAGTGAGTGGAATTTTAGCTCCTCGCATATAAAGCAGTTTTAGTAGCATGCATGAATAGATTCAACATTATAAAATCAAAAAACCAAGGATGAAATAGAAGAACAAAAGATTGAATTTACGTGGGGAAAACCATTTTGGGTAAAAGATCCTACACCTAGAAAACTAGAGAGCACTTGTAGTTTTCAACAACACGTGTATAGTTACAAAACATATGTTGTTGAAAACTATGGAGATTGGCATTTTAGCTCAATAATATAGCATCACAAATGCTATAAAATGAACTGCTCTCGCCAGCTTTTCCTCTAGAAACACATGTTCATAGTTCTTTGAGTGCACATAGAAGCAACTTCTAAATACAACACCCAATCATGAATATGCCACATGCAAGGGACACTGTGCAAATATAACTACACCTTTAAAGGAATACCATTTGATGTAGACACAACACAAAATTAAAAGTTGCATCCATGCAGAACTCAACTTACAATAGAAACTTCCAAAATTGACTCTTGGAAGTGGTTGGCAACTTGCTACAAAATAGGGATGAAGCTATGGTTAACTCAAAAGTGCCTTGACACATATTACCATCTCGTGCTTCTCCAAGATGTTTTCAAAAACTTATTTCTTCAAATGAGTGCCCAAGTAACATTTGGTACTATGGCTGACTTCCGAGTAGTAGGCACAAGCTACAAGTGTCCCATGAAGTGCCTAGTTGACAAGTAGCACTCTATCATGACCTCCTCACTATGCATGTGGGATTATCCTATCATATAGGACCCACGAAGTTATAAGGATACCTGTTAAACTTAGAAACTCGGGATATAACAATATTTCCATCCTATATTATTCAAAAAATAAATGCAATGACTCAAATGTTGTGACACCTTAATCCCCCTAGGGCTTTCATTAAGTTCAAACATCGATGGCCATACAATCCAACAAAAAATTCACTAAACTAGATATATTATTTTATATCATAGACAACTACTTCTGGGTGCCTCAACCTCTATTCACCAACCATATTTTAGTCACATCATTGAGTCTCTGTCCATACATACCCTATACATAATATTTTCATGCCATAGCTCAAAAGAATATCAATATCAATTTTACACACCTAACAATACATGGATGGCATGATCAATCAAGTATGTAACATCCTTGAACATTCATATATGTGAAGTAACATAAACTTCACATTAACTAATTCTATAATTTATTATGCCTCACCTGCTCAACAAGTGGATATCTATATGTCATACTTCTCCAATCATGACTTTAATACTTTTTATCATGGCATCTCTACAAAGCCCAATGCCATTTGTGCATATACTAAAAAATAAATGTTACATTATTATTTGATGCTCTGATATGATATGAGGGGAATTTTTTTATGATTATTCAATGATCACTTATACATGCATATTCAGACGACTTTAAATAGGAATATTTGGTTGTTTTAATCAACACAACTGGTTAACATCTTAGCACATAACCATTTTCTAACTGACACGATAATGCAATATAACTACCTACGCACTTTCATATTCTAACATTTGCCAATAAAATAATAATAAATGTTGTGATTAAGTCAGTTTTTACAATAGTGTTATAAATATCCCAAATTTTGAACAAAAAGAATGACATTAGAATATAAGTAGATATAGAGTAGAATAGGATTACAATAGAGATGTAATAGATGACAAAAAATTATTAGGTCCATGAGCAAATTTTGTTATAATTTTGAGTATCGAAGATTTAAATTAATCTTTTCATTTGTAATTTAATTATGAATGTTTAAAAATTTATTAAATGTTAGTAATATTTCATATTTGGATGCTTGAATCTATACATGGTAATGGAGGCCTTATGAAAAAGGATGTTATTTTACAAGGATTTAATTTGTAAAATTCCCTCAAGGTTTATATTTCAACAATAAAGTGACTACATGATGATGAGTCATATTGTTAGAAGTTCAAAGTTGATTAGAACATTTTATAAATCTACACGTGTCCAAGAAAATTTAGAATTTGGATTCTCTTTTTTAACCCTTTCATATTTAATTTTTTTAATAATCTAATCATTTTAATTTAGTAACTCAGAAATAATTTAAATTTAATTAGAATAGATTATTAATCTAAATGCTCTTGGAGATTGCCAAAGATCAATAGCCAAATATTATTTTGAGATGGTATATTAATAAATGTATTGAATTAAACAACATTAAAATTTGAATGTTAAACAAGTTTTCTGTACATAAAATTGTTAAGAGTAAAATTAGGTTGATAAATAAAACTTAAAATATCTATAGAGATAACTAAAAAAATATTTGGATTGCAACAAAAAATATATAATTTTGAGTTGTTTTAGTCCATGAAGGCTTGATTATTTAAATATTGGGGAGATATATATCCCTTTTTAAGAGATGTATAATATATGTTAAACGATTTCAACCATTAACAAGATGGAATACTTGACTATAGTAGGTATATTTTCATTTAACCTTATCACAGTCATAATAATTATAATCATAAGAACTATACTTATACATAAAATTATGAATGGAAAAACACATGATTATCCTTTCTAAATTATATGAACAAGATCTTTATTTTTAAACCGCACTTAATAACTTTTTTTCAAGTAAAAATAATCTTTAAATGTTTCTATCAATACACCTAATAGTCCTGAAAATGAATATGCAAAAATTTAGTGTCCATATCAAAATATTAGTCACTTGGAATTAATGACGCTCTTTGTTCTTGCCTGTAGGGTTTAGGGTTTGAGGTTTATGTATATCCAGGTAAGTCTTTTATTCAAAACCCAAAGCTTGTTATATTTTTTCATTACCTTTTTCACTTAAAAGTGAGGGTCATTTTCATCATTGAAGGCACCATGTTTCCTTTCCTAGGTGTTATTTCTTTTGTCGGCCTCAAATTTTTTTCTTAAGTCTGCGTTGTTTTCCTATGGTCAGGCCCCTTTGATATTTTTAGCAGGCGTTGATAAATTTTCCTAAGTCCGGCCTTAATATTTTGGCCGACGTCTCTATGATTAATTATCAGGATACTAAAAGTTCCATAAATTTGTGCGTGCATCAAGTGGACGGTGATGTTTTAACTCGGGCAGAAAGGTGCTCGAAGGTTAGTGGTAAATGTAAGGCAGTCATTTTGGCAGACACGTAAAGAGAGAACATATCTGATGGCCCTTGTAGTCTCACGAAGGAAAATGTAGGGAAGTTAAGGATCACGACATCATGAGATGATGCCACGTGTCCCAAGCACACCGAGTAAGTCCGATAGTGGGACCACTGAAAGAGTTGATTTGGAAGGTAATTTGGTGATACTTAGTCAGGTCTTCGATGAACCCACTTGCCACATTAGAAGGTCAATGTCCAATTGATCGATGGTGACCATATGATGCGTCAGGTTGGATAAGATCTACGAAATAAAGTCGGAACGTATTTCAAAAGGGTGAATCAGTCTGCTTGCTTATCACTTGCGTGGGAAAATAAAGGTAGAAAGAACTAAGGTGTTCGACATGGGATAAAGGAAGACAAGTAGAGACACATGGATGCTGACTGATTTTCAAAAGACCTATTCAAAACATTGTTTTTTGGGGTCGAGTTGCATTAACAAGCAAAATTGGCAGTTCCAAGGGAACCATGTTAGCAATTTTCATTGCCACCGCAACGAGAAGCTAAGATTTTCAGAGGCATAAAGTGATAAGGATGCTTTCTAAGTTGGAAATGGAATGATCAAGGTCATGTCAACAAGATCAGAGGATGCATAAATCAAGGAACTATCTTTGAGAATAATTCAAAAGATAATGACTCAGTGTCCAAGAAGGGATTCTGAAGCTGAAGTTTTGTAGCCAAGGAACAATAAAATCAGAAAAAAATTGTTCACGTAAGGTGAACCTCATTAGAATCAAAAGCAGTCTTATAGGCTTGTGACAGGTTTTCCTCTGGCCCAAAGCTTGTTTGCTCACTTCTTTCTATAAAACAGAATTCAAGGCCATGAGACGGGGTCCAGAAATCTTGGTGCAAAATTTTGTTCCAGTTTCTTAGTCATTTATAGTGAGTCTAGGTGAAAGGAGCAAGTTGTAAAAGTCGTTGACATAGAAAACAGAGTGAGTCTAGGGTCATATTGTATGGAGGTTCTTGAAGGAGTTATATGTAAAATGTTTTGTAATAGAAGGCAGCAGATTAAGTAAATAAAAACATGTTCCAAACCCATTTCTCCAGTGTGTGATTCTATCATGTTTTTGAATGAGTAGAATCAACGGTTTTCTCATTCTTTGCACTTTTGTGGTATATGTATTTTTGGTTCATGATTTTATCTAAGGGGTCAATTAAATGCCTGAGTGGAATTGAAGAGTGGTAGGGCTTATGCAGGGATTCAGATAAGTAGTTTGGGCTGGGATATGCATATGAGAAACATTATAAGGCAACGGTTTCTTAAGATCTCATGGTATTAGATAAAATATTGTTATATTTTCATTTTATGTCTTATGAATTCAAGTACCTAATGGATAAGGTGCTTGTCATGGCCTGTAACTATCATAAATATTAGTCTTGTGCTCAAAACTCACCGACAACTTGCTATTAATTTGCTGAATATCAAAATATCTTTTCATTTTTATGCATATTATTTTAACTTTTGAAAAAATCTTGTACTATGTGCCTTGGTCTACTCTTCTCGGATGTATAACTGTTTCTAGTGTATTTTTTTCTGGATTCGATTGTGTGTATATTTTTCCATCAACGTTTCGAATCACACTCCGTGATTCATCATCAGGATGAAAAGAATTCCCAAGACATGAAAGATGTTGAGTTGCAGATTTGAGGCAAAATATAAAGGGGAGAGGGGTGGGGGAAGGCACGAGAAACAAGGAGAGAGGAAAGAAAAAAGGAAAAAACCACCTGAAGGATGGGAGACCTAAAAAACTCCAAGGAATAAACCACCCACAAAAAAGAAAAAAGGAAAGCCCAACACCATATTCAAAACCACTAAAAAACAAAAAAGAAGAAAAGAATATGGGATAAAAATTAAAAACTAAAAGAATAAATAAATGATTATAAATACATAATGGAATAAACACAAAGGCAAAGACCAAAAGACAAAAACCAAAAACAAATAAGAAAAGAGAAAATTACAAATCCAAAAGAATGAGCATATAAAAATAAACACAAGTGGAGGTCTAAAAGCAAAAATACACTAGAAAATAAACAAATAGGAAAATAGACCAAAGGGGGAGAGGGAGACACACAAATGAAGAAGAAAGAGGGGGAGAAGTCAGGGAGGGGGGCGGGGATGACGCTGGAGGGCAAGAAGAAGAGGGTGCCACGAGATGCTAAGGTTTAACCCATCGTCTCGATTAAGATTGGATGGGTGCTGAATGATAGCAATGGCCTCTTTAACTTTCCTCTTGAAAAAGTTGTTCTCCCTACACAATACCTGAGTGTCCTCCAAACAGATATGATGCTTGGTAGTTGATGAATTCTCAGCTAAGGCTGATTTGAGGGCACGTTCATGCTTAATGTCGGCACTATGCTCTTTTATTCGAGTCATGAACGAACGACCTGTTTCTCCAATGTATGGAGTTCCACAGGAGCATACAATCTTGTATACACCTGACTCTGAAAAGGCATCCCTAGTGTCCTTAAGCGATGGGGCATGCCTCTTGATGGTGGAAACAGGTTTGAAGGCACAACGGAGACCTTTTTTCCCCAGGATTTTTGAGATTTTGTGAGAAATGCCTTCAACATAAGGGAGAGAGACATACGGGGCCTGAGATGGAGAGGGCACGAGATTCGAGATGGAAAGGAAATGAGATTTGGCTTGGAGGAAGGCCCTAGTGATCTGCTTGTTCGAGTAGCCATTCCAAAGGAAGACTTGACGAAGATGGGAGAGCTCTTGGTCTAAGTTATCCTTATCACAAATCCGATGGGCTCTTAAAGCCAAGGTTTTGAGGATCCCAACTTTCTGGCTATGGTGGTGATGAGAAGACGAATGAAGATATAAGTCAGTGTGGGTAGTTTTGCGAAACACCTGACGACCAAGGGATCCGTCAGGCTTTTTACAAATTAAGACATCGAGAAAGGATAAAAGGTTGTTGGATTCAAATTATTTGGTGAAGGTAATAGACGGAGAGATGTTGTTGAGGTGAGTATGAAATTCCTCTAACATGTCCAAGCCATGGGGCCAACATACATTGGTGTCATCCATATATCGTTTCCACCATTTTGGCTTGAGGGGGAAAGAATGTAAGGCCACCTCTTCAAAATGTTCCATGAATATGTTAGCAATGACCGGCGAGAGAGGGGAGCCCATGGCTACTCCATCAACCTGTTCATAGATAATGCCTTGGAAGGCGAAGAAGGTTGACCTTAAGCAAAGTTCCACCAAAGAGGCGATTTCCTCATTGACCTTAAGCTTGACAATCTCTATGGAGTCTAGAATAGGGACCTTGGTGAAGAGGGACACCACATCAAAGCTCACAAGAGTGTCTTGAGGGTCCAACTTAGTGTCCTTGATAAACTGGACAAATTGGTTGGAATCTTTGATGAAGGAGTTGGAGTTACCAACAAGCGGAGAGATTAATTTGGCAAGAAAAGCGGCTAACTTGTAAGTCGGAGACCCAATGGTATCGACAATGGGTCTCAAAGGAATGTTGGCTCCCCTCTCTCGCCGGTCGTTGCTAACATATTCATGGAACATTTTGAAGAGGTGGCCTTACATTCTTTCCCCCTCAAGCCAAAATGGTGGAAACGATATATGGATGACACCAATGTATATTGGCCCCACGGCTTGGACATGTTAGAGGAATTTCATACTCACCTCAACAACATCTCTCCGTCTATTACCTTCACCAAAGAACTTGAATCCAACAACCTTTTATCCTTTCTCGATGTCTTAATTTGTGAAAAGCCTGACAGATCCCTTGGTCGTCAGGTGTTTCGCAAAACTACCCACACTGACTTATATCTTCATTCGTCTTCTCATCACCACCATAGCCAGAAAGTTGGGATCCTCAAAACCTTGGCTTTAAGAGCCCATCGGATTTGTGATAAGGATAACTTAGACCAAGAGCTCTCCCATCTTCGTCAAGTCTTCCTTTGGAATGGCTACTCGAACAAGCAGATCACTAGGGCCTTCCTCCAAGCCAAATCTCATTTCCTTTCCATCTCGAATCCCGTGCCCTCTCCATCTCAGGCCCCGTATGTCTCTCTCCCTTATGTTGAAGGCATTTCTCATAGAATCTCAAAAATCCTGGGGAAAAAAGGTCTCCGTTGTGTCTTCAAACCTGTTTCCACCATCAAGAGGCATGCCCCACCGCTTAAGGACACTAGGGATGCCTTTTCAGAGTCAGGTGTATACAAGATTGTATGCTCCTATGGAACTCCATACATTGGAGAAACAGGTCGTTCGTTCATGACTTGAATAAAAGAGCATAGTGCTGACATTAAGCATGAACGTGCCCTCAAATCAACCTTAGCTGAGCATTCATCAACTACCAAGCATCATATCTATTTGGAGGACACTCAGGTATTGTGTAGGGAGAACAACTTTTTCAAGAGGAAAGTTAAAGAGGCCATTGCTATCATTCAGCACCCATCCAATCTTAATCGAGATGATGGGTTAAACCTTAGCATCTCGTGGCACCCTCTTCTTCTTGCCCTCCAGCGTCATCTTCTTGCCCTCCAGCGTCATCCCCGCCCCCCTCCCTGACTTCTCCCCCTCTTTCTTCTTCATTTGTGCGTCTCCCTCTCCCCCTTTGGTCTATTTTCCTATTTGTTTATTTTCTAGTGTATTTTTGCTTTTAGACCTCCACTTGTGTTTATTTTTATATGCTCATTCTTTTGGATTTGTAATTTTCTCTTTTCTTATTTGTTTCTGGTTTTTGTCTTTTGGTCTTTGCCTTTGTGTTTATTCCGTTATGTATTTATAATCATTTATTTATTCTTTTAGTTTTTTATTTTTATCCCATATTCTTTTCTTCTTTTTTGTTTTTTAGTGGTTTTGAATATGGTGCTGGGCTTTCCTTTTTTCTTTTTTGTGGGTGGTTTATTCCTTGGAGTTTTTTAGGTCTCCCATCCTTCAGGTGGTCTTTTCCTTTTTTCTTTCCTCTCTCCTTGTTTCTCGTGCCTTCCCCCACCCCTCTCCCCTTTATATTTTGCCTCAAATCTGCAACTCAACATCTTTCATGTCTTGGGAATTCTTTTCATCCTGATGATGAATCACGGAGTGTGATTCGAAACGTTGATGGAAAAATATACACACAATCGAATCCAGAAAAAAATACACTAGAAATGCAAAATGGATTGTGGAAATCTCATAGCTTTAATGTATAACTATTGTCTGTGAATCGTCTCACCCGCAAACACAAGAGTGTGAAATTTTGTTTTTATGGATGATTTCCTAAGTCAAACCCTAGGTTGGAATTAACCTTTGAATGAAATAGACAAATTCAAAAGAAAATATTTTAAATTAAAAGGTTGAATGTTATTAAGCTCAAGCTTGATGTAGTTGATAATGGTGATGATGCAATGCTCTTTCAATATATTCACAAGTACTGATGTAATAACATGACATGACAATACATAAAGGAATTAATCATGAAAATATTTGTTGCATGAAGATTGTTGCAATTTGCTAGTCCATAATTCTCATATATTGAAGTATATGGTGAGATGAAATGTTGCTTGATGGATTCTTATGATGTATGTAGAATGTTGTGGATGTTGATTTTGAAAATAAATTGAAAGGATGATCCTAAAGAGTGTTGTCAAGGTACTACGTAAATCAGGCCAACCTCCAACTATTATATTAAGGTATCAGGATTGGGGATCAACCGATGGGAACCGAGAAACGACATATTTAAAAATGCACCCCTGTGAGAGGGACAAGGGTGCCTAACAACCTTAACCACTAGGACAAGGCCGCCTAGGACCCTTGTCTACCCAGATCACCATGCGATCACATGATGACAATTTTGTAGTACAAATTCCAAAAAATATGCTTGGATAAGAGCTAGGAGAAAGCACAATAAGGCATTCAATCAAAAAGGAGTTACAATCTAGGACACTACACCAGCCAAGCATAAAAATTGTTAATTCTAGTTATCTAATTTTTTAGCAATCTTACCTTTAATGTAAAATGACCTAGATATTTTTCTGTGTAAGTATTCTAATAGTTTAATCCTTATAATGTGGATAGTTAGTAAATCATAGGTCTAATATGCAAGGAATCTAGATATCTTCAAATCATCTAAAATAAAAAAAGATACATCTGTAATAGATATTAAAAGAAGAGATTCAAATAAAGTAATTTTCTCTTCCATCACAATAAAAACGTAATCTGCCCCATCAACTTCACTTTCTATTAGGTGGGACTTCCTTCCTTTATTATGTATCACTCACTAATAATGAATAATGCCTGAATTTCTACATCTCTCTCTCTTGTAAATAATTATCACTCCTAAATAAGTGAAGTGTATGGATCCTTAGACTAATGAGATGGACTTGATATATAGTTTCGTTACTATTCTTAATTTTTATCTCTCTCAACATGTATGGATGAATATTAGTTTTGATTTTCAAGAATTATTTGTATTTTATAGGAAAGGAATATAAAAGGGACATTATCTTAAAAATATTAATAATGCACAATGATTAAAAGCATTAAAATAAACAAATCTCTTAGAAAATAATAAAACTGTATAGTTTAAAATTGTAAGAAATATTGAGTACTGATTCGTCATTAATATGGAAATAAGAAAATGAGCCATTTTCCCTTACTCTATATGTGATCAAGATCATTTGAATCACAATTATGGATCTGAAGTGGGGTAGGAAATGACTAAATTAAGAATTGAGATAATCGGTCCCTACGAAAGAGTACAAATAGGAACCACCAAGAAAATAAATACATGGACATTTTGGTACTTATTCCCTTGAAATTAGTGTTATGTCATGATACATAGAAATGGAAGTAGCGAATGGTGCGTTGTATGAATTTAAAATATTAATTTATGATTAGATAGCTACAATTTGTTAAAGGAAACAAATCTTTTCTTTAAAGGAAAACCATAAAACCAGTCAGGTTTGCTTTACAAGAGAAAACTACACACATATGGATTAGTGTCTTGGATATGTGCTTCAAATGGAAGGGTTCCTATAGAAGGATATGTCAATGAGGCTAAGGTAAAAACTACCATAAGTCATATGATCTATCTCCTATCTTTCCTCATATAGTTTAGAAAGATAAAGGGAAAAATATAAGGGAAGGAGAGAAAGAACAAAAAGGATTTTGGAAAGAAGAGTCAAAGTAGACTAGGAAGTGTACATGAAAATGAGTTTTGTAATGCAAGAACACTATGGGTGTAATGACTTACACCTTTAGGCATGAGAAAGATCACTCGCAGTACAGTTAATACTTGTCGAAGTTGAAATATGAATAACTTGCTAGAGTTTGAGGAAATAAGGCAAGTAAATTATATTATCTGAAAATGAAAAGGACAAAGAGTGGAATACCAAGATACTTATGTAGACTTTCATTTTTTTTTAAAATCATATAAATATATTTAAGGACAAAAATATTTGATTACGAAAATTGGCTTAGCAGTTAAGGTACACATTATGAAAACTTTTAATTGAAGTTTTTTCGAGATCACATTATCACCAAGTTTGAAGTCACTTATAAGGTTAAAACAAAAGATGTTATGTGCTTCAAGTCTTTGGATTTCACTAATCTCTATCTTGAATATAAAATAGACTTTTATCACTCTCCGCCATATCAAAATTGAGAATTTAATGAATATTGTCAAAAGAATATTGGGAAAGAACAAGAACACTTTTGACTCCAAATTGAGGTAGTACTTTGGGCTGACCAAGTTACGCCCAATAAATAAATAAGAAAATGATGATATGAGCTAGTATATGGGATGGATGTGATATTACCTAATAACAAGCTATTGTTAAAAAATATATATGTACACGAACCATCCATGGAATCGGATGATGTTTCTTCTTATAGGTAAAATGAAATGGTTGAAATAAATATAATTTGAAGGGGAGCTCATTTTATTAATACAAAAAAGCAACAACAAGTGAAAAATTTGTTTGACAAAAGAGCAAGTACTATAAAAATTAAAATTTGAGATTTCATTCTAAATTGGAGTATTTGATATCATGATAAAGGAAAGAATTAAAAGTTTGATACCTTACAATTAAGTCCATAAATAGTTGAGAATTAAAATGGAGAGGATTTCAATTTCATGAAAATCTTAACCATAGAATTTAAAGAATTGCTTATACATGGATTGTTTAAAAAAATACTTCTCCTTTTACTCAACCCTTCTCTTTTGATGCATATTTATATATCCTTTTTATCTATGCCTTATGCATCCATGGATATCTTTGACACATGGTGAAGTATGTGTGTATACTTTTCGCATTGTCTACATCCCAAGAAAGAATTAATCCTTACTATATCTCATTGGAACGTTCATGAAGCACGTTAATGTACATACTATCATTTTATTTGTGCAATGGTAGAGGATATGAAGGTGATGCTTAAAAATATTGTCACTTTTGATAATTTAAAAATGAATTAATAAACCATATTGAGTGTTGAGAAGTTTAGGTGGTTAAGTGAGCATATAGGCATCATGAATCCTAGTAGATAGTTCATAGTTTAATGTTATTTAGCTTTTGCTCTAGCAAGTTATACAACAAATGAGATAATATCATGCACCTAAGAATGTTTTAATGACCAATTCCAATTAAAGGCTAGGTTTTCCAAAAAGGATTTTTTTAAACTAATAGTATATCCACTATGTTTAATGCTAGTTAAATTTATTTTAATGTGATTTACATGTCAGTGCAAGTTCATGCATGTGTTAATTCCCACAAGAAATTGTTAGATCTATATCTTTCTATGTTATCATTCATCATAAACTAGGGTAGGAAATGTTTTTACCATTTCAACTTGCTCTAAAAAAAAACTTTTAGTTAAAAATGGCTAAATTTAGCACTTCAAAAGATAAACTAAAAAATGACATAGATTTATGGTATTTGTTACCCATATGTTAAATGAAACAAAAAAGTGGGAAAGACATTTTAGATTATGAAATAGAATGTAAATTTTAAAAATTGTAGATTTGTAGATCCCATTGTTATGAAAAACTATAGAAAGAAGTCATGATCCTATAGTTCACAAATTTTTTAAAGGAAACAAACATGCCTCATCTATAATCTAGGCCAATCTAATAGAATTTATTCACATAAACAAAAATTAGACTAGATTAAGAGATGATAGTTGGGAATGATAAATTTTGATAGTTGAAACACGTGCTTTAACAAAAGTAGTTGCAAGTAGATAACTCTTAGCTCTATGGCTAAAGAATGGTTTCCTTTGCAAACAACTGTAAGATCTAATTGATGTATGTTTCGGAACTAGTGCATCTCTATCTCTACAATACTTGAGACCGTACATTAGAATTGTACATAGCTTGAGGTAAATTTAATGGCTCTAAGTCAAGTTTAAATTTGCAAATTTGAACATAAACCCTATGCAATGCAAAACTATACTCTTTTGGTTGTCTATATGATGTGTAACGGTTCTCCACTTTCATGATATCTAAGGTTTTGTAGAATGCATTGGTGTAATAAACATGGAAGATGTATCGAAATGCCTAAACATGTGAATAGGGTAAGGGAATATATGTAACGAATAGGTAGGTGGGATAGGAGAACAGGTCGAACTTTTCTACAAAGATATGCTATTTGTTTCTAGTCAATGTATCAAAGCATTTTCTTAAAGAAAGACCAAAAACTAAGTGGGAAATGACACGAGTATGCAAATTTTCTGTTATTAAGAATTCCATCCCCAAACGTCTAATACTAAAATTTGATTGTAGATAATAAAATGATAATTTATAATTTTATACCATCGCGCTAATGTAAGCTTATCATTTAAAAAATACATTCATCTATTTCTCAACTTGAAAATTCTAACACTAATCTAATTATTGCTTATTTGTTTGCCCTTATTTTCGTTTTCAAAAGAAACCTCCCAAATGTCCTCAACCACTTGGAATGATGCGTTAATGCCAAGTGGCACTCCTAGGTGTTTGCATCAAAATCTATCATTGTATTACGAAGTCTAGAAGAAGTGTTTGCAATAAATAGTCGTTGCTCTTTCGCAGCATTCAAACTAAGCTATCAATATCAACGTTGCAAACACAGCTCGAGATACAAATTACCTGCAAGTCTTCCACCGTACGCGGCAACTCGAACATGATGCTGTGTCCAAGTAGATCATCTATATCTGTAATTTGGCTATAAAATCTATATGTGTAGAGGTTGTGGTGAGATGAAGTTCAGATTTTGAATCGAGTAAAATAGTTTCGTGTGGTCGATGCAGGATAATGAAGTGGACTGTATGTTCGACGCTCAAAGTATACATATCTATTTTTAATCTTAAGCGAAAATAGATAGGCATTATCCTTGTAGAACCGTGAGCAAGCTAAAAGAGACGCCTCAGCGTTATCAAACAAATGAAATTGAAAGTAGTCGTGTTGTTACGATAAGGGGGCATCAAACAAATTCAAATTAAGGTTGAGGAGTTTACATTTTCCTTATCATTTGGTGGCAAAGTC
The DNA here is from genome assembly GCF_030272615.1 of Cryptomeria japonica. Lineage (NCBI taxonomy): Eukaryota > Viridiplantae > Streptophyta > Pinopsida > Cupressales > Cupressaceae > Cryptomeria > Cryptomeria japonica. Next base: position 921,923,261 of record NC_081407.1, read on the forward strand.
TATTTCGAAAAGGTTTCTAGGACAGGGTCCCGCAATGACCGATTCAATTGCAAACTATAAATACCCAACCGTGCCTTGTGATTTTCATTAACGAGTATTGCATCTACTAAATCACAAGTATTGCATTTTACAGCCAAAATCGTAGCCTTTGCTGGTTTCATATTTAGCTTTTGAAAGAAGTCAGTTTGTTGGAATTTAAAGCAAGCGGTTCAAGAACATCATCGCGGCCAGAGGTATGTATATAGAGCAATTATTGTTAAAAATGTTATTGAAAGAGCAGTCGCGTATGTTTTTATTGTGATTGTGATTTTTTAATGAACCGTTGGATTTGAATGCCCTGCAGTTGGAGTGTGTTATGGAATGTTAGGGAATCTGCCCAGCCCGCGCGAGGTGGTAGAGTTGTTAAAGCGCCACAACATCGGAAAAGTGAGAATTTTCGAGGCTCATCACGAAGCTCTGAGAGCCCTGGAAAACACTGGCATAGAAGTAATACTGGGAGTGAGGAACGAGGAGCTTGAGAAGATAGCAGGCAACCAGGCGGCAGCCAACGGGTGGGTGAAGGACAACGTTTGCACCTTCTACCCGGCGGCCAACATCAAATACATTTCAGTGGGAAACGAGGTGTTGCATTACGGAAACGAGAAATATGTCTCATATCTCGTCCCTGCAATGCGAAACATTCAGACCGCACTCCGCAACGCCAATCTGCACAAGGATATAAGGGTGTCCACCACCCACGCCTCATTTGTCACTACTACATAAGAGATCAATTTAAGACGTTTTTAAAAGACGAAATTAATATTTCGTCTTAAACACAAACTATTATTATTTTAATTATCTTAAATTAAAAATTAAGATAAAAGTATAATGGAATCTTAAACCTAAATGTTTTGCAAGATTGCAAATTCTTCTGCCCTTACTCCGATAGGTGATGGCGATTCTGGATCACTCGGGGGAGAGCGCCCTGACAAAGAGGGCGTTAAGAATTTTGGCCATGTCATCCCTCCAGGTTTGTCAAATGCACTCCCTGGCAAAGATGGGTTTAAGAGTTTTGGCCATGCCATCCCTCTAGGTTTGTCGAATGGTGCTCAAGATACCAATTTTAATTTTGCAAACCCTAACTCGCGATGTTTTTTGGACTCTTCTTTTGTCAGTTTTGGTGCTGGGAATTACTTGCAGGTTGTGCAACATGGGTTTGGTGTTTCGGTGGCCAGATCACCTCCTGCTCATCGCCTGAGGCGCTTTTCGGATTGTGGTATTGGGATCTCTACCTTTGGCTCGAATGTTGTCCCGTTGCCTCCTCCCTTTGGTAATTTTCGCTGCATCTAATTTAATTCAATGTGTGTGTTTTAAGATGCATGCATTTTAATAGTGAATTGAATGAGCAGATGGGGGATGCATGTAGAATATTTTTCCATTCTATCCAGCTTTGGATCTCTGAATCCATACAACAAAAAACCCTGATTGGATCTACTAAATATTTTTTCGCCCGATACTTTATCTTTTAAGAGATGCATGTTATCCATATAGTTTGGAACTATCAAACCCATCTCTCCTTAGGATATTGGGGTCGCCATTTTTGATATAGAAAAGGAAAATTTAAGGAGATGTCCTGATGTGTTGCGGGTTGATTATTGGAAGAGTGCTATGGGTTGATCACTCCATCATTATGCACTTGTATATAGTCTTCAAATTTACCTTAACGAGGGATTCTGGTTAGACTGATTTTCATAGGTCTAAATAAATGGGGTTGTGATAGTTGTCCACTAGAGCATTTCCCACAATATTATTTGACAAAAAGTCCTCTTCTGTTATGTTTTGATGAATGTCCATACCCTATTCCAAAGCTCCTAGTTTGGCACAGGCAGGGACTACACTGGCAAAGGTGGAGTAAATTGGCTTTACACATGCAAATTGCATTTGCTTGAAAGCTTCTAAAGCCTTTTCAACAAATCCTTTTTATGCCTGCAATCATTGCATTCCATGAGACCACATTTCGTTGAGACATTCCGTCAAACAATTTGCATGCCTTGTATATGCATCCACATTTTGCTTACATGTCTATGAGTGTAGTCACAAGTAGATCTGACAAAAATCCCCCTTCTTGCTTACATGTCTATTAGTGTAGTCACAAGTACATCTGACGAAAATCCCCCTTCGTTTATGCTTTGATGGATGACCATACCCTGTTCCAACGCTCCCATTTTGGCACAGCCAGTGAGGATGCTAGAAAATATTTTGGAATTTGGCTTTACACTTGCCAATTGTATTTGCTTGAAAGTTTATAAAGTCTTTCAACAAATCTATTTTTTGTTTATCTTGAAAATGAACGCAGTGCTGAGCCACATTGTGAGAATGCTCAAGCGTGTTGAGGATGTAATAAACGAGCACTGCAATGAAATTGTTTCTCTACTCTCATGGTAAACACTCCATTGGTATTTTCAGGTCTAGCCAAAGTGCATCAAGCTAGATTGTAATATGCTCAGCATCATTAGCAGAAGGTGTGGGGTTTCATCTTCACAAAGATTGAAGGCTAAGGATGCCAATTATATTTGAAATCCCATGCATGCGTATGAGTTTTTTAAGACTGCAAAAAAGTTTTCCATTATTATATTGTTCTTATCAGTCAAGGTATTTTCCTTATGAACCATTTTTTTCCTTAAAATCATATAATTTCTTTGACATTCTGCTGTAAGTTTTGTTTTGTGGCCTCTAGTTTTTATTCTAAAAATGAATATGTCGAGGCACTTTGGTTTTAAGTTTAATTGTAATAATAATTTTATATGGATTATCACTATAGATTCCAATTGTAGCATGCATTTTTATGAAGCTTACTTAGTTTAATAATTGTTCATACTGTTTTAGCAGGGAGAAGAATAGGTGAAACCTGGTCAAACCATTTAAACAAGATATGAACAAGGATCTCATTTTGAGTTGTCTGGTGCTTTGACCCGATTAGGTATCTACTAATAGTCTATTTATAACATTAAGACAGGTGTCTATTTTAAATCTTAATAATTTATTTGTATGTTCTCTTTTGTTTGAACTATTTGGTTTTTGTCAAAAAACTATCTACATCATTTTACTTGTTCAAAATATGTATGAAGGTATTATACTGTAGCGAGAATAGATTATGTTTACTTGAATCATCTCCTTATGGTCATTTCCTTTCAGGTTTTATGGATTATCACAGAGATAGATCTAAGACAGATATCATACAAAATAAAGGGCCATTTTTATGAAGCTTAGTTAGTTTAATAATTGTTCATACTATTTTAGCAAGGAGAAGAATAGGTGAAACCTCGTCAAACCATTTAAACAAGATATGAACAAGGATCTCATTTTGAGTTGCCTAGTGCTTTGACCTGATTAGGTATCTGCTAATAGTCTATTTATAACATTAAGACAGGTGTGTATTTTAAATCTTAATATTTTTTTGTATGTTCTCTTTTGTTTGAACTATTTGGTTTTTGTCAAACAACTATCTACATCATTTTACTTGTTCAAAATATGTATGAAGGTATTATACTGGAGCGAGAATAGATTATGTTTACTTGAATCATCTCCTTATGGTCATTTCCTTTCAGGTTTTAAGGATTATCACAGAGATAGATCTAAGACAGATATCATACAAAATAAAGGGTCATTTTTCAGTTACATCAAATAATGTAGATGTAGTAGTGGTCATTTATTCTATATAAAATTATAAATGCATGCTAACCTTGTTTATGTACATATAATGTATGCTTATGTAGTTTGCATAGGATTTATTTTACCAACAGAAAATCGCTTGTTTGAATTGGCTAATAGTGAGGGCATAAGACAGTTTTATTTGTAATTTTCTTTGCCTATACGGAAGCAATGCATATTATTTTAACCAATTAACTTTATCTGTAAGATTTCTAGGTTTGTGGAACTAGTAAAACATGTTTTAATTATCTTGTCTTATTTACATTAAGTTTTATCCTATTATGTCTTTCCCTGTATCTTACACTGGCACCCCTTTCATTGAGATTCACCTTCAACTATTATTTAAGAGTATTTTCCTCTTATCTATATATTTCAATTAATATGGCATAAGGAAATTTTAACATCTTTGCAATGGTTTTCTTTTAATCATCTTTAGATGGAGGACTCAAAAGAGGAAAAGATGCTTAAAAAAACTTGGAAAACATCCAGGGTTTGTTGGTGATGGCACCATGAAACTAAAATGTAAAATATGTAATTCATAGATATAAACACTTAGATATGTGATGTGTGAAGAGTCATTTCATATTATTTGTTTGAAACAAAAGGTGAAACCAAAGGACATTTACAATTGGTATTGTCCAACATGTCAAAATAACATAAAAAAATGTGTATTTTTTTTCTGCAAATAAACCTACAGAGCACAAAGATGTATATATTGGTAGTGAGTACCAGGAAGAACTACCCGAGGACATGGGTTAGCCATTAGAGTAAGTTGCATTATGACACATTGTAGTTAATTTGCGAAGCTTTGTTTTTATGTTTCTAAAACAGTGTTTTGTTTGTTCAAATATAAATAATATATTCAATTCATTCCTTTATATTTAATGTCCCTTTTTTTTAATATTTATTTATTTCAAATCAATTTGAATAATGTGTATTTCAACATGCATGGAAGGAAACAAGTTGGCAGCCTACAAATTCTCGAACAAAATGTGGAGCACAATAAGCTTCAATGAAAATGAATAATTTACAAGAAATGGGAAATATGCCCAGATGGTAAAAAGACAAGGAAAGACATTCACTGTGGGAAATTGCGAAGGTATTACCTTTGGAATTTTTGTTGTTTACATTCTTTGACCACAATTTAAGAATTTTTTTCTTGATTATTCTTTAATTTCAATTAGTTATATTGTTTGAGTCCAATTCATTTTTTTTTTTAATTTTATTTTGGAAAACATGTTGTGCTATTGAAGTTTATGTTGTTTTATCTTATACATTGGCATTCTACAGACCACTTTTGTCCAAAGTTCAAACAGATGAATGGAATTGTTCATGTGCTGTACTATGAGATCCATTTTCTACGGATTGTAATAAACCCAGGTAAGATCCATATAAATGACTTATAGTTTAAGTATTAAATTTGAAATTTTTAAAATATATTGCAGTCTTATGGAAGGCTTTTAAGTTGCTTTAATGCACAAAGTATTTTAGATCTATTCCCATTCATGTGCAGATCTAATTCACTAATTCAAAAGAAATAATTTATTTTTTTATTCTTTCATATATCTAAAACAGTGTAGCCCTTTTTGTAGTTTTGAGATAAAAGGAGGCTAGTCAAACTGAATGGTAAATGGAATAAATTTAAAATCTATTTCTGCTATATTTTCTTAAGGTGTTTATGAAGTAATTAAAAATTTGAGTCAATGTATTGAAAACCAATCATTGGTTTGTCTATTGGTTAAGCAGGTTAATTATAAAAATAGGAAAAATTATATATACATTAGAGGTAGCATAGTGCACCATCAAACATAAGAAACCTTTTGTATAAACCCACAGTTTTTTGGGTTTTCAATCTATCAAGTTTTACTTGATACATGTTCTGACCCTTGTCTTGTTGAAAACTAATTCCATTTGAATGTGGATGATTTCCCTTACAACTTGATCATAGCTGTAGGGAGGGCACTATACTTTTTTTTTCCAGTGGCTCATCATGAGTACCACCTCTTTCTTTGTTGTCGTTTTAAATTTCTTCTCATTCATTATCCATTATTTGATGTTCATTTTAGCTTGTTCACAGTAATAATAAATTCTATGATGCCATATTCCATGTTGTCTTGATCATACAAGTCTTCTTAAGTTTTTCAGAAGTTGATTTGGAGTCAAATATTCTTCACACTACAAATTTCAAATTATCTCCCTTCATGAAGTTTTTTTATCTATTTAATGTAACCAATGTTTCTCAATATTGACATTTCTAAGTTATCTCCTGCTGGAAGGTATCTCTTCTTTTGTTTTTGGTTGATCCATATTTTAGTCTGTAATCATCACTATCCTTTTCCTCATGCGATAACCCTATTTCTGGATCATTGGTTTTGTTAGTGGGTTGGTAGTAGTGGTTACATATAATGGTTTTTGGGTGAGCTACGCCAAATCTGAGGAAGATTATAACACAATTTTGTTTATTAGCAACCGTTTTGTTAAATAATGAAATGGATTGACTGTTTGTTCATGTTTCATTGTGTTTTTATTTAATTTTGTTAGAGTTGTTTGCATGTTCAAGGTCTTCTCTACATCCATTTTTGGTATCAGAGCAAATAAATCCACATGGGAGGACATTGGCATGAAGGTTTGTAAGGAATACTGCTATAAGAGCTTTGTTTTGGCTTGCTTAAATTCGGTTATGTTTATGTGGTTAAAAAGGGAAGCATGGGCACTTAAATGAGTAGTTGCAAATTGTTAGTGGAGCTTATTCTCTATAAGAACTATTAAAATAGGTACAAATAAAAAATCTGAATCAAGGAGAGACCAAATCTGATTCAATCAAAGCAACTATAAAAGAGTTGTTTAGGGGGAGTTTTTTTCATACGGTTTTCTCATATTCTTCATTAGGTGCATTGTACTTAAGTATTGTATTTGAGTATCTTTTTATGGAAATGACTTTGTAATAATTTTGTGTGTCCTAGAGTATGCGTGTCCATATTATAGGGAGCTTTGGGTATTATGTAATTAATTTTTATTTCTTAAAGTTCTTCTGGCCATGAATGTATCTGTAGATCTCCTTGAAGAGCAAAGAATATTTAAATTTATATTTTGGAGGTAAAGTGAGCATTCAATTGCTTATTTAAACCTAAATCAGAGATTAAAGAATTCATCTACTTTTTACAATTTTAATCCTTAAATATATCAAACATTTTGTTCATTTTCTATTAGAGATTGGAGGACAAAAGCCTCTTGATCCCCATCAATGAAAATCCCTATCTAATATTAAAGAATTCCACTCAAGGATTGCATATGAGCTTTATTGATTTGTTGTTTAGCTAGCTCCTATTAATGTCTATTTATTTTAGTTAAGTGGACCTCTCTCTTATCATATAGGGATTTGGGTCTGCCATATTTCAAGATATGTATAGTAGTACTCAGGGAAGTTGTGTAGTAAGTAGAATGCATAGCGTCTCCTTCAATGTAATGCTATGAGATTTAGACAAGTAGTAGATGGCAATGACATTTAATGAGAGTGATTGGAATGTGAAAAATGTGCAACGTTATTCAGTCTGAGTCTACCACAAAGACATTGCCAATTATAAGCATTTTCACTCACAGGTTTATACCCTTTCAAAACATTTTAAGGTAATCTGTCGAGTACTACTAGCTTTCAAAACCAAGCTCTGGTAGTTGAAACGTGGATGGCAATGAGAAATTATGAAATACTTTTTTAATTGACTCCACATAAATATCTATGTGAATAGAAGACTAACCAAAGACCTTACGAATAAGATGACACAAATAGAAAGAATTCCTTTAGGCAATTTGATGGCAAGAGCTAATGATCATGATACCTTGGGTATTTTGCAGTGATTGTCTTACTATTACAAGGACCGTTATGAATTCTTTATGCTTGATAGTTCACTTAATTTTAACTAATATTTTTTTATGTTGGTTTTCTTTGGCTTTTAATCTATGAACATTACAATAGAGAAAAGAAAGTTTAAATTATCACAGAAGCACTGACTAGAGGGAAATTTCCATTTGCCTTCTAGGTTGTCCTGTGAAAGTGTCGTTCTCATCTCGTTCCAATAGCCCAACAAGAAATGCGGTAAGAACAACAAATGTTGCTGATGTTATCCACATGGGTATAGTGGAAGGAAGTAGAAAGGCCCAACCAGAATATGCCTATTTTTTTATTAGTATGAACTATGATAACCAACCCTATATTAGTATACGGATATGTAAAATCATCCTTTGCAGAGTGGTTTGCGATTATTGTGATATCAGCTACAATTATATCAAATGTCTGCCACCAATTCTTTGTGGTTAAATTTAGATTCCAATTTTTGTGAGAAGTGAAATGATGCAATTCTATTGAATCAGAGAACTAACCTCTAGTGTCATCTTTTACTTTTTGGTTTATGGTTGATGGGTGATTGATCACTCAGGTCTTTCAACCTATGAAAATGCTCAGACAAGGATCCCCTTTTGGTCAATTTGTGGAGGAAAATTTTCTAGATACAATAGAATGCATGACTCTTATTTGATGTTTCTAATATTTATTTTTTAGACTTGCCAATTAGATAACAATAGGAGTGACATTTCAGACTTTGAGTATGAGATCATCAAATACGTAAAGTTTGAGAAGTAAGAGCACCATATAGAGGTGTGATATTCTATTTAGTGTGTTAGATAAAGTATTCATGGAAGAGGGTGTGGAGATTGTTGTTTAAGTTGTAGCTACAATAGTTGTATCTAGAGGATTTCAAAGTGTGTTTTAGACCCAATAAAGTGGCATTTTTGTGTCTAAAGTGCTGTCATACAATTCTGAGCAGATTGAAGATTCTAAAGGGTAAAATTATTCTTTAAAGGGTACTAGCTCAATGGAAGAGCGCCTGCTTTACAAGCAGGACGATGGTGGTTCAATTCCATTGTGCCCTAACATGATTTAATCAATGATATTGTAGTTTATATTAAACAATATTGATTTATCTGAATAGTGAGCTATTTTTTAAAATTCATTGTTTTATATCATGTCTAGAGAGAGAAAAGTAGTATTATCTTTAATGAGAATATTTTTATCGTCTTAAAAAAGACAATGAGTGGGATTAATATGTCTCTATAGAGACCATATGTTTTTTATATCGGTATAGTCTCTATACATACAAAAATACAATTGTCTCTCAAGAGACAATAATACTAGTTCTTTTTATTGTCTTTATAAAGACAATAATTTAAGACACTCGTTTAAACACATTATTAAAGACGATTCACAAGTTTTGTTTTGTCTCAAATTAAGACAATTCACTCAAAAATTGTCTCAAATATTGTCTTAAAACCCCCCTCTGTGTAGTAGTGTGTGCTGGGGAATTCTTATCCGCCTTCGCAGGGAAAGTTCCGCAACGATCTCAAGAGCACGCTCCGCCCCCTGCTGAACTTGTTGGCTGAGAACGGGTCTCCATTCATGGCGAATGTGTACCCTTATTTCAGCTATGCCGGCAACAAGGCCCACATATCCCTAGACTATGCGCTCTTCAAGCCCTCTGCCCCGGTGGTCCACGACGAAGGTCGTGAATACAGGAACTTGTTCGATGCCATGGTGGACGCTCTCATTGCCGCGTGTGAGAGAGCGGGACATCCAGACCTACCCCTGCTCGTTACAGAGAGTGGGTGGCCCTCTGCGGGAGATGATCATGATCATGAGGCCCGGGCGGCCACCATGGACAACGCCAGGGTCTACAATAACAACCTCATCAGGCACGTCTCCTCCAACCAGGGAACGCCCAGGAGACCTGGAAAGCCCATCCACACCTACGTTTTCTCCTTGTTCAACGAGAATTTGAAGCCCGGACCAGAGATCGAGCACCATTTCGCCCTCTTCTATCCCAATAAAAATCCAGTTTACCCCGTCAACTTCACTCCCTACTAGGTGTGACGGTATGGACGTCCTTTCCTATCACTCACCAATAAAACACAAGGCTCGGCTTTCTACGCCTTTCTCTGTTGTAAAAAATTACCACTCCTAAATAAGTGAAGTGTATCGCTCTTTCCATCATATAATGAGTCCAACTTGACGTAGACTCACTTTACTTTTCTCAGTATTTATCTCTCCCAACATGCATCGCTGGCTTCATTTAAACAATTGTTTGTATTTTAATGGAAAGAAATGAAAAACAACAACGTTCGATAAGATATATGGATTAAAAGCATTAGATAATTAAATGTCTTAGGAAATAATAAAAGCCTATAATAAAAAGTCTATAATCTATAATAGAATGTGTGAATGCTCATATTTGCAATATAGTATAATACAATTGGGATCACATATTTTTTTACTTTATAACACGCGTCTTTATATTTAAATATGTGATATAGATGATGTTATTGTTACCATAACACGTTGCTTAAATTCCATTGTACTATATATTTATGCCTGTGTAAAAATGAGTAACCGCAATTCAATAAATTAATCAAGCATTTAGTCTATAATCTAGTACCAAATCCTAGTACACAACAAAATGATGGAATTACCAATGATAAAGGAGTTTTATGTTCACAATGGTGACAATGTGATCGTGTAAAAGATCTATGGAGTCCACTGTGCATGAAAGGCGATAGAATTTTGAGCATGCACTTGTGACAGATGTAATATTGGCATTACGTTCTTCCCATTCCCAACCATGTATGGAGATCTAGAGGTGAATATTTGTGTATGCAAGGACACCTAGAATAAAGGTTGAAGGTGTTTTTGTTGCCCTTACAACCTTGCCAAGGCTTTGTTGAAATTGCATTAGAAGAATAGATTAGAAAGAAATTTATAACTATCATCATCGCAATTATGAAGCAATGAGCCATTTCCTATATCTATAGGAGCTTGGCGAGTTCAGAACTATGGAGTCAGTATGGGGAAATATTATTGTCTAGTGATACAGTTCTTGTTGACAATGATATGTATTTAAATATAGTGAACCATACACCTGTGAGAGTTGTCATAATCGCTATGCCATTTCTTGAAGATGAAGTGTATTTTATCGGAGGTTACATTTGGAAGGAGTCTCATAATCTTAATACGTGTGTGAATGATTGAAGAATGACTAGTGCAATGTATAAAATAAAAGATTACCTGGTTGCATAGAAGGTAATTGTTACTACCGAATTGAACAATGGTGAGGAATATTAATCCAATCAGAGGAATCTTTCAAGGAAATATGATCTTCTTTCTTTCTTCTTTTCTTTTCTTCTCTGCTTTCTTTTTTCTTTTACCCATTTTTGGAAGGTAAGATGACTTGAATTTATTTGATACTAAATAGCATTATGATTCATTCAAGAGTTATATGAGATACTCATAAGAAGAATACTTTTTGTCATGACAAGGATTGTATTTTTTTGCATTTTATTATGGAGATTCTATTAAACAAGTGTCTTGGATTTAGTTTCCATACTTGGAGAATAAAAATTCAAATGCAGCTAATCAATACAATTTTGTAAGGATAGTAAGCAGAAAAGAAAAATCATCAATCGATGTAATGAGTTATTAGATTGGAATAACAAAGATGATAAAGCCATGGATATCATTGGCCTTTCTCTTTCCAATTCTAGATTACACCATATAGAATTAGACAAATCACAAACAAAATTTGGGACAATCTGAATAAATCGTTTGGGGCCAAATCACTCAATGTGCTTTTTTTCCTAAAACTTCAATTATTCAGTTTCAGAATGGAAGATGGAATCAAAATATCAAATAACATAAGTGGTTTTAGGTCGCTCATTAGGAAACTAGTAGAAGTCAAGGAGGCAACAGATAATGGTGATGGTAAAGCTACCTTGTTAAATAGTTTTCCTTCAAAGCACAATAGTTATGAGGCTGTAATAAATAATTGTACCCTTCGAATGGTCATCAAACAACTTGATGGAACTCTCTCACGACTTAAAACTAATTGTTGTCGAATAATTCAAAAATATATGATTCAAGAGTTTGGGACGGAGAACTCAAGAATTTAGCTCAAAGCTACACCCTTTCGAGGATCACAAGTTCTGATTAATTAAGAGTGGGAGAGGCCTGTACCATTACATATCCACAGAAAATGTGCCACCTAGGGCGCATGAGAGATGCACACCTAGCTAAAGAAAAATACCAAAAAATAGCAAGGAGCCACCAAGCAGAGACGAAGACCAGAAACAAAACCAACAAACAAAAACCACTAAAAAGAAGCCAACTCTAAAGAAATGAAGAGACGCTCTATTGGGCGTAGGCATTACCCTCTTGCCAAAATTTACACACACCTAATACTTTATCAAAGAAAGATAAAGTTTTTATTTAGATAAAGTTTAAATGGTAACACATCACTAGTCAAGGTGTAGAAACAATTTTATTTGCCACAAAATTAAAAGAATTTATGACAAATTCTTCATATTTTTTATAGTTTAGTTTGATCTAGCACTTTTGATATCAGCATGTTGTAGCTTGTCCAGTATATTTATGCTAGGCTCACCACTATGAAAAGATCTCCATTAGGTCTTTAAGGGAAGTCGATCATCTCGGGATGAACATCCAAGATTAGTATGCACATCTAGTAGCTAATAGAATCACATACTACTATGCCATAAAGAAATATCAAGCATAGTTAATTTCCCACTATTAAAACCTTAGAGGAAAGCGAGTGGAATTTTAGCTCCTCGTAGATGAAGCAGTTTTAGTAGAATGCACGAATAGATTCAACATTATTAAATCATTAAAAAAAGGATGAAATAGAAGAAAAAAATATAGAATTTACATGGGGAAAACTGTTTTGGGTAAAAGATCCTACACTCCAAAACTAGAGAGCATTTGTTGTTTTCAGCAACACATGTATAGTTACAATACATGTGTTGAAAACTATGAAGTTTGGCATTTTAGCTTGATAATATAGCATCACAAATGCTATAAAATGAACTCCTCTCACCATCATTTACTCTAGAAACACATGTTCATAGAGCTTTGAGTTCACATAGAAGCAACTTCTAAATAACACCCAATCATGAATATGCCACATGCAAGGGACACTGTGCAAATATAACTACACCTTTAAAGGAATACCATTTGATATAGACACAACAAAAAATTAAAAGTTGCATTCATGCACAACTCAACTTGCAATAGCAACTTCCAAAATTGACTATTGGAAGTGGTTTCCAACTTGCTACCAAATAGGGATGAAGCTATGGTTAACTCAAAAGTGCCTTGACACATATTACCATCTTGCGCTATTCCAGGATGTTTTCACAAACTTATTTTTGCAAATGAGTGCCCAAGTGACATTTGGTACTATGGTGGACTTTCGAGTAGAAGGCACAAGCTACAAGTGTCTCATGAAGTGCCTAGTTGACAAGTAGCACTCTATCATGACCTCCTCACTATGCATGTGGGATTCTCCTATCATATAGGACCCACAAAGTTATAAGGATTCCTATTAAACTTAGGAACTCGGGATATAACAATATTTCCATCCTATATTATTCAAAAAATAAATGCAAGGACTCAAAGGTTGTGACACCTTAATCCGCCCAGGGCCTTTATTAAGTTCAAACATAGACGGCCATAAAATCCAACAAAAAATTCACTAAACTAGATATATTATTTTGTATCATAGACAACTACTTGTGGGTGCTTCGACCTCTATTCGCCAACCATCTTTTACTCACATTGTTGAGTCTTTGTCCATGCATCCCCTATACATAATATTTTCATGCCATGGCTCAAAAGAATATTAATATCAATTTTACACACCTAACAATACATGGATGACATGATCAATCAGGTATGTAACGTCCTTGAAAATTCATATATGTGAAGTAACATAAACTTCACATTAACTAATTGTACAATTGATTAATGCCTCACCTGCTCAACAAGTGGATAGCTATATGCCAGACCTCTCCAAACATGATTTTAATACTTTTTATCATGGCATCTCTACAAATCCCAATGCCATATGTGCATATACTAAAAAATAAATGTTACACCATTGTTCAATGCTCTGATATGATATGAGGGGAATTTTTTAATGATTATTCAATGATAACTTATACATGCATATTCAGATGAGTTTAAATAGGAATATTTGGTTGTTTTAATCAACACAAGTGGTTAACATCTTAGCACATAACCATTTTCTAACTAACAGGACAATGCAGTATAACTACCTTCTCACTTTCATATTCTAAAATTTGCCAATAAAGTACTAATAGATGTTGTGATTAAGCCATTTTTTACAATAGTGTTATGAATATCTCAAATTTTTAACAAAAATAATGCGATTAGAATATAAGTAGATATAGAGTAGAATAGAATTACAAGAGAGTTATAATAGATGACTAAAAATTATTAAGTCCATGAGTAAATTTTGTTATAATTTTGAGTATGGAAGATTTAAATTAATCTTTTCATTTGTAATTTAATTATGAATGTTTATAATTTTAATAAATGTTATTAATATTTCATATTTGGATGCTTGAATCTATACATGGTAATGGTGGCCTTATGAAAAAGGATGTTATTTTACAAGGATTTCATTTGTAAAATTCCTTCAAGGTTTATATTTCAACAATAAAGTGACTACGTGATGATGAGTCATATTGTTAGAAGTTCAAAGTTGATTAGAGCATTTTATAAATCTACACGTGTCCAAGAAAGTTTAGAATTTGAATTCTCTTTTTTAACCCTTTCATTTTTAATTTTTTTTAATAATCTAATCATTTTAATTTAGTAACTTAGAAATAATTTAAATTTAATTAGAATAGATTATTAATCTAGATGCTCTTTGAGATTGGAAAAGATGAATAGCCAAATATTATTTTGAGATTGTTTATTAATAAATATATTAAATTAAACAACATTAAAATTTGAATGTTAAACAAGTTTTCTGTACATAAAATTGTTACGAGTAAAATTAGGTTGATAAATAAAACTTAGAATATCTATAAAGATAAATAAAAAAATATTTTGATTGCAACAAACAAATATATAATTTTGAGTTGCTTTAGTCCATTAAGGCTTGATTATTTAAATATTGGGGAGATAAATATCCTTTTTTAAGAGATGTATAATATATGTTAAACAATTTCTACCATTAACAAGAAGGAATACTTGAATATAGTAGGTATATTTTCAATTAACGTTATCATAGTCATAAAAAATATCATCATAAGAACTATACTTACACATAAAATAATGAATGGAAAAACATATGATTATCCTTTATAAATTATATCAACAAGATCTTTATTTTTAAACTGAACTTAATTACTCTTTTTCAAGTAAAAATAATCTTTAAATGTTTCTATCAATACACCTAATAGTCCTGAAAATGACTATGCAAAAATTTAGTGCCCCTATCAAAATATTAGTCATTTTGAATGGTCTCTATTCTTGCCCTCAGGGTTTAGGGTTTGAGGTTTATGTATAACTGGGTAAGTCTTTTATTCAAAACCCAAAGCTTGTTATATTTCTTGATTACCTTTTTCACTTAAAAAAGGGTCATTTTCATCAATGAACACACCATGTTTCCTTTCCTAGGCGTTATTTCTTTTGTCAGCCTCAAAATGTTTTCCTAAGTCTGTGTTATTTTCCTATGGTCGAGACCCTTCGATATTTTTAGCGGGCTTTGATAAATTTTCCTAAGTTTAGCCTTAATATTTTGGCCGACGTCTCTATGATTAATTATCGAGCTACTAAAAGTTCCATAAATTTGCGTGTGCATCAAGTGGATGGTGATGTTTTAACCCAAGCAGAAAGGTGCTTGAAGGTTAGCGACAAATGTTAGGTAGTCGTTGTGGCCGACACGTAAAGAGTGAACATATCTGATAGCCCTCATAGTCCCACGAATGAAGATGCAGGGAAGTTAAGGATCACAACATCACGAGATGATGCTACGTGTCCCAGGCAGACCGAGTAAGTCCGACGGTGGGACCGCTAAAAGAGTTGAGTTGGAATGTAATTTGGCGATACTTGGTCAGGTTTTCAATGGACCCACTTGCCACATTAGAAGGTCAATATCAAATTGACCGATGGTGATCATATGATGCACCAGGTTGGATAAGATCTACGATGTAAATTTAGAATGTATTTCAAAAGGGTGAATCAAGCTGCTTGCTTATCACTCGCGTGGGACAATAAAGGCAGAAAGAACTAAGCTTGTTGATATGGGATAAAAGAAGACAAGTCGAGACACCTGAATGCCAACTGATTTTGAAAAGACCCGTTCAAAAGGTTGTTTTTTGGGTTGAGTTGCATTAACAAGCAAAACTGGCAGTTCCAAGGGAGCCATCTCTGCAAGTTTCATTGCCACCGCAATGAGAAGCTAAGAATTTTAGAGGCATAAAGGGATAAGGATGCTTTCTGAGTTGGCAATGGAATGATTAAGGTCATGCCAACAAGATCAGAGGATGCATATTGTCAGGGATTCTCAGTAAGGAAAATAAGGGAACTATCTCTGAGAATAATTCAAAAGATAATGACTCAATGTCCAAAAAGGGATTCTAAAGCTGAAGTTTTGTAGCCAAGGAACAACAAAATTAGAACAAAATTATTCATGTAAGGTGAGCCTCATTAGAGTCAAAAGAGGTCTTGTAGGCTTGTGATAGTTTTTTCCTTTGGCCCGAAGCTTGTTTTCTCACTTGTTTCTATAAAAGGGAATTCAAGGCCATGAGATAGGGTCTAGAAATTTTGGTGCAAAATTTTGTTCCAGTTTCTTAGTCAGGCATAGTGAGTCTAGGTGAAGGGGGCAAGCTGTAAAAGTGATTTACAGAGAAAATAGAGTGAGTCTAGGGTCATATTGTATGCAAGTTCTTGAAGGAATTATATGTAAAATGTTTTGTAACAGAAGGCAGCAGATTAAGTAAATAAAACATGTTTCAAACCCATTCCTCTAGTGTGTAATTCTATCATGTTTTTGAATGAGTAGAATCAAGGGTTTTCTCATTCATTGCACTTTTGTGGTATATGTATTTTTGGTTCATGATTTGATCTAAGGGGTCAATTAAATGCCTGAGTGGAATTGAAGAGTGGTGGGGCTTATGCAGGGATTCAGATAAGCAGTTTGGGTTGGGATATGCATATGAGAAACATTGTAAGGCAATATTTTCTTACGATATCATGGGATTAGATAAATTTTGTAATATTTTCATTTTATGTCTTATGAATTCATGTACCTATAGGATAAGGCACTGGTCACAGCCCGTAACTGTCTTAAATGTCATTTTTGTGCTCAAAACTCACTGACAACTTTCTATTAATTTGCTAAATATCAAAATATCTTTTCATTTTTATGCATATTACTTTAACTTTTATAAAAATCTAGTACTATGTGCCTCGGTCTACTCTTCTCAAATGTATAATTGTTATCTCCGAATCATCTCACCCACCAACACAAGAGTGTGAAATGTTGTTTTTATGGATGATTTCCTAGGTCAAACCCTGGGTTGGACATAACCTTTGAATGAAATAGATAAATTCAAAGGAAAATCTTTTAAAGTAAAAGGCTGAATGTTATTAAGCTCAAGCTTGATGTAGTTCATAATGGTGATGATGCAATGCTCTTTCAATATATTGACAAGTACTGATGTAATAACATGACATGCCAATACATAAAGGAATTAATCATGAAAATGTTTGGTGCATGAAGACTGCTGCAATTTGCTTGTCCATAATTCTCATATATTGAAGTATATGGTGAGTTGAAATGTTGATTGATGGATTCTTATGATGTATGCGGATTCTTGTGGATGTTGATTATGCAAATAAATTGAAAGGATGATCCTATAGAGTGTTCTCAAGGTACTACATAAATCATGCCAACCTCTAGCTATCATATTAAGGTATCAGGATTGGGGATCAAACGTTGGGAACCGAGAAATGACATAGTTAAAAATGCACCTCTTTGAGAGGGACAAGGGTGCCTAACAACCTTAACCATTAGGACAAGGGCGCCTAGCACCATTATCCTCCCAGATCACCATGTGATCATATGATGACAGTTTTATAGTACAAATTCCAAAAATATGCTTGGATAAGAGCTAGGATAAAACACAATAAGGCAATCAGTCAAAAAGGAGTTACAATTTAGGACACTACACCAGCCAAGGATAAAAATTCTTAATTATAGTTATCTAGCTTTTTAGCAATCTTACCTTTAATGTAAAATGACTTAGATATTTTTTCTGTGCAAGTATTCTAATAATTTAATCCTTATAATGTGGATAGTTAGTAAATCATAGGTCTAATACGCAAGGAATCTAGATATCTTCAAATCATCTAAAATATAAATAAGATACATCTGTAATAGATATTAAAAGAAGAGTTTCAAATAAACTATTTTTCTCTTCTATCACAATAGAAATGTAATCTACCCCATCAACTTCACTTTCTATTAGGTGGGACTTCCTTCCTTTATTATGTATCACTCACCAATAATGAATAATGCCTGAATTTCTACGTCTTTCTCTCTTGTAAATAATTATCACTCATAGATAAGTGAAGTGTTTCCATCCTTTGAATAATGAGATGAACTTGATATATAGTTCCGTTACTATTCTTAATTTTTATCTCTCTCAACATGTATGGATGAATATTATATTTTATCTTCAAGAATTATTTGTATTTTATAGGAAAGGAATATAAAAAGGACATTAGATTAGAAATATTGATAATGCACAATGATTAAAAGCATTAAAATAAACAAATCTCTTAGAAAATAATAAAATTGTATAGTTTAAAGTTGTAAGAAATATTGAATACTAATTCGCCATTAATATGGAAATAAGAAAATAACCATTTTCGCTTACACTATATGTGATCAAGATCATTTGAATAACAATTATGGATCTGAAGTGGGGTAGCAAATGACTAAATTAAGAATTGAGATAATCGGTCCCTATGAAAGAGTACAAATAGGAACCACCAAGAAAATAAATACATGGAAATTTTGGTACTTATTCCCTTGAAATTAGTGTTCTATCATGATACATAGAAATGGAAGTAGCGAATGGTGCGTTAAAGGAAAACCATAAAACTAGTCAAGTTTGCTTTACAAGAGAAAACTACACACATATGGATTAGTGTCTTGGATATATGCTTCAAATGGAAGGGTTCCTATAGAAGGATATATCAATGAGGCTAAGGTAAAAACTAACATAAGTCGTATGATCTATCTCCTATCTTTCCTCATATAGTTTAGAGAGATAAAGGGAAAAATATAAGGGGAGGCGAGAAAGAACAAAAAAGATTTTGGTAAGAAGAGTGAAAGTAGAGTAGGAAGTGTACATGAAAATGAGTTTGCTAATTCAAGAACACTATGGGTGTAATGACTTACAACTTTAAGCATGAGAAAGATGAGTTGTAGTACAATTAATACTTGTCGAAGTTGAAATACGAATAACTTGCTAGAGTTTGAGGAAATAAGGCAGGTAGATGATATTATTTGAAAATGAAAAGGACAAAGAGTGGAATACCAAGATACTTAAGTAGGCAATCATTTTTTTTTTAAATCATATAAATATATTTAAGTACAAAAATATTTGATTACAAAAATTGTCTTAGTAGTTAAGGTATACATTATGCAAACTTTTAATTAAAGTTTTTTCGAGAGCACATTATCACCAGTTTTAAAGTCCCTTATAAGGTTATAACAAAAAATGTTATGTGCTTCAAGTCTTTGGATTTCACTAATATCTATCTTGAAGATAAAATAGACTTTTATCACTCTCCCCATATCAAAATTGAGTGTTCAATGAATATTATCAAAAGAATATTGGGAAAGAACAAGAACACTTTTGACTCCAAATTGAGGTAGTACTTTGGGCTGACAAAGTTACACCCAATAAATAAATAAGAAAATGATGATATGAGCTAGTATATGGGATGGATGTGATATTACCTATTAACAAACTATTGTTAAAATATATATATATGTACACGAATCATCTATGGAATCAGATGATGTTTCTGCTTATAGGTAAAATCAATTGGTTGAAATAAATATAATTTGAAGTGGAGCTCATTTTATTAATACAAAAAGCAACAACAAGTGAAAAATTTGTCTAACAAAAGAGCAAGTACTATAAAAAGTAAAATTTGAGATTTCATTCTAAATTGGAGTATTTGATCTCATGATAAAGAAAAGAATTTAAAGTTTGATACCTTACGATTAAGTCCATTAATAGTTGAGAATTAAAATGGAGAGGATTTCAATTTCATGAAAATATTAACCATAGAATTTTAAGAATTGCTTATACATGGATTGTTTAAAAAAAACTTCTCTTACTCAACTCTTCTCTTTTGATGCATATTTATATATCCATGTTATCTATGCCTTATGCATCCATGGATATCTTTGACACATGGTGAAGTATGTGTGTATACTTTTCGCATTGGTCTACATCCCAAGAAATAATTAATCCTTACTATATCTCATTGGAACGTTCATGAAGCACGTTAATGTACATACTATCATTTTCTCTGTGACATGGTAGAGGATATGAAGGTGATGCTTATAAATATTGTCACTTTTGATAATTTACGAATGAATCAATAAACCATATTGAGTGTTGAGAAGTTTAGGTGGTTAAGTGAGCGTATAGGCATCATGAATCCTAGTAGATAGTTCATAGTTTCATGTTATTTAGCTTTTACTCTAGCAAGTTATACAACAAGTGATATAATATCGTGCACCTTAGAATGTTTTAATGACCGATTCTAATTAAAGGCTAGGTTTTCCAAAAAGGATTTTTTTAAACTAATAGTATATCCATTATGTTTAATGCTAGTTAAATTTCTTTTAATGTGATTTACATATCAATGCAAGTTCATGCATGTGTTAATTACCATAAGAAATTGTTAGATCTATATCTTTCTATCTTATCATTCATCATAAACTAGGGTAGGAAATGTTTTTACCACTTCAACTTGCTCTAAATAAAAACTTTTTAGTTAAAAATGGCTAAATTTAGCACTTCAAAAGATAAAGTAAAAAATGACGTAGATTTATGGTATTTGTTACCCACATGTTTGAATGAAATAATAAAGTGGGAAAGGCATTTTAATTTATGAAATAGAATGTAAATTTTAAAAATTGTAGATTTGTAAATCCCATTGTTATGAAAAAATGTAGAAAGAAATCATGATCCTGTAGTTCACAAAATTTTAAAGGAAAATAAACATGCCTCATCTATAATCTAGGCCAATCTAATAGAATTTATTCACATAAACAAAAATTAGACTAGATTAAGAGATGATAGTTGGGAATGATAAATTTTGGTAGTTGAAACATGTGCTTTAACAAAAGTAGTTGCAAGTAGATAACTCTTAGCTCCATGGCTAAAGAATGGTTTCCTTTGCAAAGTACTGCAAGATGTAATTGATGTATGTTTCAGAACTAGCGCATCTCTGTCTGTACAATACTTGAGACCGTACTTTATAATTGTACATAGCTTGATGTAAATTTAATGGCTTTAAGTCAAGTTTATGTTTGCAAATTTGAACATAAACACTAGGCAATGCAAAACTATACTCTTTTGGTTGTCTATATGATGTGTAACGGTTCTCCACTTTCATGATATCTAAGGGTTTGTAGAATGCATTGGTGTAATAAACATGGAAACTGTATCGAAATGCCTAAACATTTGAATAGGGTAACGGAATATATGTAACTAATAGGTAGGTGGGATAGGACAAGAGGTCAAACTTTTCTACAAAGATATGCTATTTGTTTCTAGTCAATGTATCAAAGCATTTTCTCAAAGAAAGACCAAAAACTAAGTGGGAAATGACACGAGTATGCAAATTTTCTGTTATTAAGAATTCCATCCCCAAATGTCTAATACTAAAATTTGATTGTAGATAATAAAATGATAAATTATAGTTTTGTACCATCGTGCTAATGTAAGCTTATCATTTAAAAAATACCTTCATCTATTTCTCAACTTGAAAATTCTAAAACTAATCTAATTATTGCTTATTTGTTTACTCTTATTTTCTTTTTCAAAAGCAACCTCCCAAATGTCCTCAACCACTTGGAATGATGCGTTAATGCCAAGTGGCAGTCCCAGGTGTTTGCATCAAAATCTATCATTGCATTAAGAAGTCTGGAATAAGTGTTTGCAATAAATAGTCGTTGCTCTCTCGCAGCATTGAAACTAATCTATCAATACCCAACCGTGCCTTGTGATTTTCATTAACGAGTATTGCATCTACTAAATCACAAGTATTGCATTTTACAGCCAAAATCGTAGCCTTTGCTGGTTTCATATTTAGCTTTTGAAAGAAGTCATTTTGTTGGAATTGCAGGCAAGCGGTTCAAGAACACCATGGCGGCCAGAGGTATGTATATAGAGCAATTATTGTTAAAAATGTTATTGAAAGAGCAGTGGTGTATGTTTTTATTGTGATTGTGATTTTTTAATGAACCGTTGGATTTAAATGCCCTGCAGTTGGAGTGTGTTATGGAATGTGAGGGAATCTGCCCAGCCCGCGCGAGGTGGTAGAGTTGTTAAAGCGCCACAACATCGGAAAAGTGAGGATTTTCGAGGTTCTGGGAGCCCTGGAAAACACAGGCATAGAAGTAATAGTGGGAGCGAGGAACGAGGAGCTTGAGAAGATAGCAGGCAACCAGGCGGCAGCCAACGGGTGGGTGAAGGACAACTTTGGCGCCTTCTACCCTGCGGGCAACATCAAATACATTTTAGTGGGAAAAGAGGTGTTGCATTACGGAAACGAGAAATATGTCTCATATCTCGTGCCTGCAATGCGAAACATTCAGACCGCAGTCCGCAACGCCAATCTGCATTATGAAGCAATGAGCCATTTCCTATATCTATAGGAGGTTGGCGCAATGATATGCATTTAAATATAGTGAACCATACATCTGTGAGAATTGAGATAATCTCTATGCCATTTTTTAAGACGAAGCGTATTTTACCAGAGGTTACATTTGGAAGTTGTCTCATAATCTTAATATGTGTGTGAATCGATTGAAGAATGACTGGTGCAATGTATGAAATAAAAGATTATTGGGTTGCATAGAAGGTAGTTGTTACTGCCGAATTGAACAATGGTGGGTAATATTAATCCAATCAGAGGAATCTTTCGAGGAAATATGATCTTCTTTCTTTTTCTTTTCTTTTCTTCAATTCTTTCTTTTCTCTTTTACCCCTTTTTTTAAGGTAAGATGACTTGAATTTATTTGATACTAAATAGCATCATGATTCATTAGAGATTTATATGAGATACTCATAAGAAGAATACTTTTTGTCATGACAAGGATTGTATTTGTTTGCATTTTTTTTTATGGAGATTCTATTAAACAAGTGTCTTGGATTCAATTTCCATAATTGGGAATAAAAATTCAAATGTAACTAATGAATACAATTTTATAAGGATAGTAAGCAGAAAAGAAAAACCATCAATAGATGTAATAAGTTATTAGATTGGAATAGTAGAGATGATAAAGCCATGGATATCATTGGCCTTTCTCTTTCCAACTCTAGATTACATCATATAGAATTAGACAAATCACCAATAAAATTTGGAACAATCTGAATAAATCATTTGGGGCAAAATCACTTAATGCGTTTTTTTCCCTAAAACTTTAATTATTCAGTTTTAGAATGGAAGATGGAATCAAAATTTCAAATAACATAAGTGGTTTTAGGTCTCTCATTAGGCAACTAGTAGAAGTCAAGGAGGCAATAGATAATGGTGATGGCAAAGCTATCTTGTTAAATAGTTTTCCTTGAAAGTACAATAGTTAATGTTATTCCCGTAGTTAGTCAAATGACTTCACAAACCTTAAGAGATATGATTCCAACCCTTTTAGCTTAATAAAAGATAATAAAATATGATTCTCAATAGGATAATGCACTATATTCATGAAGAAACAGTAAAAGGTCTAGTCCTAACAAAGAGGGAATTAAATATTTTTACTGTAACAAAAAGGGTCACATAGCTCAGTTATGTAGAACTCGAAACAATTATGTAATTAAAGGAAAACTCTAGGTAGAGTGAAGGTAAATTAGTATATGTTGAGGATGAAAATTCAATTGATGATGAATATTTTATCAACGATTCTTCTTTTGGTTGAATTAATAGACCTGTACTTTGAGACTTCACATTTCAAGGCACATGGCAGTGCATGATGGAAGAATTTTCATCATCTCAAGATATATTTTCACCTTAAGATGATATTTTGCATGAGAAGATGTTTTGGTTTGTTTTCTTTCCTCTTTTTATGCTAATTGTTTTGAAAAAAATACACGTATCGTGAAGGTTGAATTTTCTACACAGGTAAGGGATTTGGTGTTGAGTAAAATATAGATTGTTGTCTACTAAGTTTATGAGGTTTTAATAAATAGTTGTACCCTTCTAATGGTCATGAAACGACTTGATGGAACTCTCTAACGAGTTAAAACTGATTATTGTCAAATAATTCAAAAATATATGATTCAAGAGTTTGGGATGGAGGACTCCAGAATTTAGCTCAAAGCTACACCCTTCCAAGGATCACAAGTTATGATTAATTAAGAGTGGGAGAGGCCCATATCATTAAATATCCACATAAATGTGCCACCTAGGGAGCATGAGAGATGCACACCTAGCTAAAGAAAAAATACCAAAAAATAGCAAGGAACCACGAAGCAAACACGAAGACTAGAAACAAAACCAACAAATAAAAACCACTAAAAGGAAGCCAACTCTAAAGGAATGAAGAGATTCTCTATTGGGCGTAGGTGTTACCCTCTTGCCAAACTTTACACAAACCTAAAACTTTATCAGAGAAAGATAAAGTTCTTATTTAGATTACGTTGAAATGGTAACACATCACTAGTCAAGGTGTAGAAACAATTTATTTGCCACAAAAATTAAAAGAAATTATGACAAATTCTTCACATTTTTAATAGTTTAGGTTGATCTAACACTTTTAATATGAACATGTTGTAGCTTGGCCAGTATATTTATGCTAGGCTCACCACTATGAAAAGATCTCCATTAGGTCTTTAAGGGAAGTTGAGAATCTTGGGATGAACATCCAAGATTAGTATGCACATCCAGTATCTAATAGAATCACATACTACTATGCCATAAAGCAATATCAAGCATAGTTAATTTCCCACTATTAAAACCTTAGAGTAAAGTGAGTGGAATTTTAGCTCCTGGCAGATGAAGCAGTTTTAGTAGCATGCACGAATAGATTCAACATTTTTAAATCATAAAAAAATGATGAAATAGAAGAACAAAAGATAGAAATTATGTGGGAAAAACCGTTTTGGGTAAAAGATCCTACACTCCAAAACTAGAGATCATTTGTAGTTTTCAACAAAACACGTATAGTTACAATACATGTGTTGTTGAAAACTATGGAGATTGGCATTTTAGCTCGATAATATAGCATCATGAATGCTATAAAATGAACTCCTCTCACTAGCATTTCCTCTAGAAACACATGTTCATAGAGCTTTGAGTGCACAAAGAAGCAACTTCTAAATACAACACTCAATCATGAATCTACCATATGCAAGCAACACTGTGCAAAAATAACTACACCTTTCAAGGAATACCATTTGATGAAGACAACACAAAATTAAAAGTTGCATCCATGCACAACTCAACTTACAATAGCAACTTTTAAACTTGACTCTTGGAAGTGGTTGCTAACTTGCTACCAAATACGGATGAAGCTATGGTTAACTTAAAAGTGCCTTGACACATATTACCATCTCGTGCTACTCCAGGATGTTTTCAAAAAATTATTTCTTCAAATGAGTGCCCAAGTGACATTTGGTACTCTGGTGGACTTCTAAGTAGAAGGCACAAGCTACAAATGTCCCATGAAGTGCCTAGTTGACAAGTAGCACTCTATCGTGACCTCCTCACTATGCATGTGGGATTCTCCTATCATATAGGACCCACAAAAATATAAAGATACCTATTAAACATAGGAACTCGGGATATAACAATATTTCCATCCTACATTATTCAAAAAATAAATGCAAGGACTCAAAGGTTGTGACACCTTAATCCCCCCAGGGCCTTCATAAAGTTAAAACATAGATGGTCTTACAATCCAACAAAAATTTCACTAAACTAGATATATTATTTTGTATCATAGACAACTACTTCTAGGCGCCTCAACCTCTATTCACCAACCATCTTTTACTCACATCGTGGTGTCTCTGTCCATGCATCCCCTATACATAATATTTTCATGCCATAGCTCAAAATAATATCAATATCAATCTTTCACACCTAACAATACATGGATGGCATGATCAATCAAGTATGTAATGTCCTTGAACATTCATATATGTGAAGTAACATAAACTTCACATTGACTAATTCTACAATTGATTATGCCTCACCTA
Organism: Cryptomeria japonica; assembly: GCF_030272615.1. Classification (NCBI taxonomy): domain Eukaryota; kingdom Viridiplantae; phylum Streptophyta; class Pinopsida; order Cupressales; family Cupressaceae; genus Cryptomeria; species Cryptomeria japonica. The sequence continues at coordinate 921,949,328 of NC_081407.1, forward strand.
CTCCACAATTGGATATCTACATGCCAGACTTCTCCAATAATGACTTTAATACTTTTTATCATGGCATTTCTACAAATCCCAATGCCATATGTGCATATACTAAAAAATAAATGTTACACCATTATTCGATGCTCTCATATGATATGAGGGGAATTTTTTTATGATTATTCAATGATCACTTATACATGCATATTCAGGCAACTTTAAATAGGAATATTTGGTTGTTTTAATCAACAAAACTGGCTAACATCTTAGCACATAACCATTTTCTAACTGACAGGACAATGCAATATAACTACCTACACACTTTCATATTCTAACATTTGCCAATAAAATAATAATAAATGTTGTGATTAAGTCATTTTTTACAATAGTGTTATAAATATCCCAAATTATGAACAAAAATAATGTCATTAGAATATAAGTAGATATAGAGTAGAATAGAATTACAATAGAATTGTAATAGATGACAAAAAATTATTAAGTCCATCAATAAATTTTGTTATAATTTTGAGTATGAAAGATTTAAATTAATCTATTCATTTGTAATTTAATTATGAATGTTTAAAAACTTTAATAAATGTTAGTAATATTTCATATTTGGAAGCTTGAATCTTTACATGGTAATGGTGGCCTTATGAAAAAGGATGTTATTTTACAAGGATTTCATTTGAAAAATTCCTTCAAGGTTTATATTTCAACAATAAAGTGACTACATGATGATGAGTCATATTATTACAAGTTTAAAGTTGATTAGAGCATTTTATAAATCTACACATGTCCAAGAAAATTTAGAATTTGGATTCTCTTTTTAATCCTTTCATTTTTAATTTTTTTTAATAATCTAATCATTTTAATTTAGTAACTTAGAAATAATTTAAATTTAAATAGAATAAATTATTAATCTAAATGCTCTTTGAGATTGGCAAAGATGAATAACCAAATATTATTTTGAGATAGTATATTGAATTAAACAATATTAAAATTTGAATGTTAAACAAGTTTCTTGTACATAAAATTGTTAAGAGTAAAATTAGGTTGATAAATAAAACTTAAAATATCTACGGAGATAACTAAAAAAATATTTGGATTGCAAGAACAAATATATAATTTTGAGTTGTTTTAGTCCATTAAGGCTTGATTATTTAAATATTACAAAGACATATATCCCTTTTTAAGAGATGTATAATATATGCTTAATGATTTCAACCATTAACAAGAAGGAATACTTGAATATAGTTGGTAGATTTTCAATTAACCGTATCATAGTCATAATAACTATCATCATAAGAACTATACTTATACATAAAATAACGAATGGAAAAACATATGATTATCGTTTCTAAATTATTTCAACAAGATCTTTCTTTTTAAAACAAACTTAATTACATTTTTTTGAGTAAAAATAATCTTTAAATGTTTCTATCAATACACCTGATAGTCCTAAAAATGACTATGCAAAAATTTAGTGTCCCTGTCAAAATTTTAGTCATTTTGAATTAATGATGCTCTTTGTTCTTGCCCTCAAGGTTTAGGGTTTGAGGTTTACGTATATACGAGTAAGTCTTTTATTCAAAACCCAAAGCTTGTTATATTTCTTCATTACCTTTTTCACTTAAAAGTGAATGTCATTTTCATCATTGAAGGCACCATGTTTCCTTTCTTAGGTGTTATTTCTTTTGTCGGCCTCAATTTTTTTTCCTAAGTCTACGTTCTTTTCCTATGATCTGGCCCCTTTGATATTTTTAGCGGGCGTTGATAAATTTTCCTAAGTCCAGCCTTAATATTTTGCCCAACGTCTCTATGATTAATTATCGATCTCCTAAAAGTTTTATAAATTTGCACGTGCATCAAGTGGACGGTGATGTTTTAACCCAAGCAGAAAGGTGCTCGAAGGTTAGCAGCAAATGTTAGGCAGTCATTGTGTCCGACACGTAAAAAGAAATACATATATGATGGCCCTCACAATCCCGCAAAGGAAGATAAGGATCGCGACATCACGAGATGATGCCACATTTCCTAGGTAGACTGAGTAAGTCCGACAGTGGGACCGCTGAAAGAGTTGAGTTGGAAGGTAATTTGGTGATACTTAGTCAGGCTTTCGATGGACCCACATGCCACATTAGAACGTTAATATCAAATTGACCAATGGTGATCATATGATACACTAGGTTGGATAAGATCTACGATATAAATTCGAAATGTATTTCGAAAGGGCGAATCAGGCTGCTTGCTTATCACTCGCGTGGAAAAATAAAGGTAGAAAGAACTAAGCTTGTCGACATGGGATAAAGGAGGACAAGTCAAGACACCTGGACGCCGACTGATATTCAAAATACATATTCAAAAGGTTGTTTTTTTGGTCGAGTTGCATTAACAAGCAAAACTGGTAGTTCCAAGGGAGCCATCTCAGCAAGTTTCATTGCCACTGCAACGAGAAGATAAGATTTTCAGAGGCATAAAGGGATAAGGATTCTTTCTGAGTTGGCAATGGAATGATCAAGGTCATGTCAACAAGAGCCAAGGATGCATATTGTTAGGGATTCTCAGTAAGGTAAATCAAAGAACTATTTCTGAGAATAATTCAAAAGATAATGAGTTAGTGTCCAAAAACGGATTCTGAAGCTGAAGTTTTGCAGCCAAGGAACAACAGAATTAGAATCAAAAGTGGTCTTATAGCCTAGTGACAGGTGTTCCTCTAGCTTGAAGCTTGTTTGCTCACTTGTTTCTATAAAAGGGAATTCAAGGCCATGAGACGGGGTCTAGAAATTTTGGTGCAAAATTTTGTTCCAGTTTCTTAGTCATGTATAGTGAGTCTAGGTGAAGGGAGCAAGCTGTAAAATTCATTTATAGAGAAAATAGTGTAATTCTAGGGTCACATTGTATGCAGGTTCTTGAAGGAGTTATATGTAAAATGTTTTGTAACAGAAGGCAGCAGATTAAGTAAATAAAAACATGTTTCAAACCCATTTCTCCAGTGTGTGATTCTTTCTTGTTTTTGAATGAGTAGAATCAATGGTTTTCTCATTAATTGCACTTATGTGGTATATGTATTTTTGTTTCATGATTTGATCTAAGGGGTCAATTAAATGCCTGAGTGGAATTGAAGAGTGGTAGGGCTTATGCAGGGATTCAGATAAGCAGTTTGGGTTGGGATATGCATATGAGAAACATTGTAAGGCAATATTTTTTAAGATCTCATGGTATTATATAAAAATTTGTTATATTTTCATTTTATGTCTTATGAATTTAGGTAGCTAATGGATAAGGCACTGGTCATGACCTGTAACTGTCTTAAATGTTGGTTTTGTGCTCAAAACTCACCGACAACTTGCTATTAATTTGCTAAATATCAAAATATCTTTTCATTTTTATGCATATTGCTTTAACTTTTGAAAAACTCTGGTACTATGTGCCTCAGTCTACTCTTCTCACATGTATAACTGTTGTCTCCAAATCGTATCACCCGTAAACACAAGAGTGTAAAATGTTGTTTTTATGGATGATTTCCTAGGTCAAACCCTAGGTTGGAATTAACCTTTGAAAGAAATAGATAAATTCAAAAGAAAATATTTTAAAGTAAAAGGATGAATGTTATTAATCTCAAGCTTGATGTAGTTGATAATGGTGATGATGCAATGCTCTTTCAATATATTCACATGTACTGATGTAATAACATGACATGACAATACATAAAGGAATTAATCATGAAAATGTTTGTTGCATGAAGACTTCTCCAATTTGCTTGTCCATAATGCTCATATATTGAAGTAGATGGTGAGATGAAATGTTGATTGATGGATTCTTATGATGTATGTGGATGCTTGTGGATGTTGATTATGAAAATAAATTGAAATGATGATCCTATAGAGTGTTGTCAACATACTACATAAATCAGGCCAACTTCCAACTATCATATTAAGGTATCAGGATTGGGGATCAACCGATGGGAATCGAGCAATGACATATTTAAAAATGCACCCCTTTGAGAGGGACAAGCGTGTCTAACAACCTTATCCACTAGGACAAGGGTGCGTAGCACCCTTGTCCACCCAGATCACCATGCGATCATATGATGACAATTTTGTAGTACAAATTCCAAAAATATGCTTGGATAAGAGCTAGGAGAAAACACAATAAGACAGTCGCTCAAACAGGAGTTACAATTTAAGACAGTACACCAGCCAAGGATAAAAATTCTTAATTCTAGTTATCTAGTTTTTTAGCAATCTTACTTTTAATGCAAAATGACCTAGATATTTTTTCTGTGCAAGTATTCTAATAATTTAATCCTCATAATGTGGATAGTTAGTAAATCATAGGTCTAATATGCAAGGAATCTAGATAGTTAGTAAATCATAGGTCTAATAAAACTATATAGTTTAAAATTGTAAGAAATATTGAGTACTAATTCCTGATTAATATGGAAATAAGAAAATGAGCCATTTTCGTTTACTCTATATGTGATCAAGATCATTTGAATCATAATTATGGATCTGAAGTGAGGTAGGAAATGACTAAATTAAGAATTGAGATAATTGGTGCCTTTGAAAGAGTACAAATAGGAACCAGCAAGAAAATAAATACATGGACATTTTGGTACCTATTGCCTTGAAATTAGTATTCTATCATGATACATAGAAATGGAAGAAGCGAATGGTGCATTTTATGAATTTAAAATATTAATTTATGATTAGATAGCTACGATTTGTTAAAGGAAACAACATATTCTCTTTAAAGGAAAACCATAAAACCAATCAAGTTTGCTTTACAAGAGAAAACTACACACATATGGATTAGTGTCTTGGATATATGCTTCAAATGGAAGGGTTCCTATAGAAGGATATGTCAATGAGGCTAAGGTAAAAGCTAACATAACTCATATGATCTATCTCCTATCTTTTCTCATATAATTTAGAGAGATAAAGGGAAAAATATAAGGGAAGGAGAGAAACAACAAAAAGGATTTTGGAAAGAAGAGTGAAAGTAGACTAGGAAGTGTACATGAAAATGAGTTTGCTAATTCAAGAACACTATGCATGTAAGGACTTACACCTTTAAGCATGAGAAAGATCACTCGCACTACTATTAATACTTGTCGAAGTTGAAATATGAATAACTTGCTAGAGTTTGAGTAAATAAGGAAGGTAAATGATATTATATAAAAATGAAAAGGACAAAGAGTGGAATTCCAAGATACTTATGTAGGCTGTCATTTTTTTTTTAAATCATATAAATATATTTAAGTACTTTTTAAAAACTTTCTCTAAATAAATTTTTTTTAGTTAAAAATGGCAAACTTTAGCACTTCAAAAGATAAACTAAAAATTGATGTAGATTTATGGTATTTGTTACCCACATGTTAAATGAAACAAAAAAGTGGGAAAGACATTTTAGATTATGAAATAGAATGTAAATTTTAAAAATTGTAGATTTGTAAATCTGATTGTTATGAAAAACTGTAGAAAGAAGTCATGATCCTATAGTTCACAAAATTTTTAAAGGAAAATAAATATGCCTCATCTATAATCTAGGCCAATCGAATAGAATTTATTCACATAAACAAAAATTAGACTAGATTAAGAGATGATAGTTGGGAATGATAAATTTTAATAGTTGAAACATGTGCTTTAACAAAAGTAGTTGCAAGTAGATAACTCTTAGCTCTATGGCTAAAGAATGGTTTCCTTTGCAAGATACTGTAAGACCTAATTGATGTATGTTTTAGAACTAGTGCATCTCTGTCTCTAAAATACTTGAGACCGTACATTAGAATTGTACATAGCTTGAGGTAAATTTAATGGCTCTAAGTCAAGTTTACGTTTGTAAATTTGAACATAAACCCAATGCAATGCAAAACTATACTCTTTTGGTTGTCTATATGATGTGTAACGGTTCTCCACTTTCATGACATCTAAGGGTTTCTAGAATGCATTGGTGTAATAAACATGGAAACTATATCGAAATGCCTAAACATGTGAATAGGGTAAGGGAATATATGTAATGAATAGTTAGGTGGGATAGGTCAAGAGGTCAAACTTTTCTACAAAGATATGCTATTTGTTTCTAGTCAATGTATCAAAGCATTTTATTAAAGAAATACCAAAAACCCAGTGGGAAATGACACGAGTATGCAAATTTTTTGTTATTAAGAATTCCATCCCCAAACGTCTTAATACTAAAATTTGATTGTAGATAATAAAATGATAATTTAGAATTTTGTACCATCGCACTAATGTAAGCTTATCATTTAAAAAATACATTCATTTATTTCTCAACTTGAAAATTCTAAAACTAATCTAATTATTTCTTATTTGTTTACCCTTATTTTCTTTTTAAAAAGCAACCTCCCAAATGTCCTCAACCACTTGGAATGATGCATTAATGCCAAGTGGCAGTCCCATGTGTTTGCATCAAAATTAATTATTGCATTAAGAAGTCTAGAAGAAGTGTTTGCATCCTTAAGAAAGAGAGGATGAGGGTAGAGAGTCTAGCGATAGTGCATGAACCATTATCCAATGATTTAAAAGGTCATGGAAATGTGTCACTTCGTATTTAATTTTGCTAGCTTGCACTTGAATTTTCATAAGCACACTAGAGAAAAATATAGTTTTAGTGTACAAAAAAGAAATGAACTTCAACTAAACATCTTGAAAGAAGAACTACATTTGTATCTTTGTAAATGTTGAGAAGTTACACCCTGAAAGCATGTCTAACCTAGGTATCTTAGAAGAGAAACAAGACCAATTCCATAACAACATTATATGCTATTAAATAGGAGTAGATATACAACACCTAAATAAATCATGAATCAAATTCCAAGATTGCTAAGCTTTGGTGCAAAACTAGGAAATATACTTGAGAGTATCTAATTATCGACAAAATACATAATGGAGATGAGGATCTCAAATGTGTTATGCTAGAACAAAGTGAAAGATAATTAAAATGAATGCACTGAGAAACTAGGCTAATTTAGGCCTAAGAATAGCGAACCAAGTAACTTAGAATTATATATACTAACTACCAAGACAAGATTGAGGTTTCCAACCTTGATTTTGTTGACCAACTATAGGAAGATAAAGACAAGGCCATAAATATCTTTATGGGGCTTATAATTATAAAATGGTGGATCAAGATAGCATTTCCAATCCCTCCACCAAGGCATGAAAGCACCAATTTTTTGAAACATCTAGGGAGAAATAACATTAATAGCAAAGTGAAAGTCTCTTAGTCTGGATTACAAAACATGAACTTTATTTTATATTTTTCCCAAGACAAAAATATTGATGTCTTAGTTAACAATATTTGGTAGTATTCTAAATCCTCAATTAAATAACTTCAAATCACAAATCAATGACACTTTGGCTAGAGGCAATTTATGTCATGATTTTAAAATATAAGACCACCAAATAAATATGATTAATTCAAATGCCATAATTGAAATCATTTTTTGCCTAGAGAAGTCAAGGCTTCATAGCTTTCAAAATATTTTTGATGAAAAAAGTTCCTTGAACTTGAATTGGTTCCCTCATGATGAAGAGATTGCCAATATCTATCCCTTTTGATGTTGTGCATCTAGAAGACACCTTTAAGTTGATACGATGCTTGATGAAATATTTTTAGACTTCATTTTTTTTGTAAGGCATGCGAATCAATTTAACACATAAGAAAATAGTTTATTGACAAATTGAAGAGAAATCCTAAGCCACAATATTGTGGAGAAGGCAATAGAATTCCCAAACAACATATTTAATATGAAATTGCTTATCCTTTAAAAAATAGATTTTATATATTTAAATAAACGTTGTGCTAAAAGCACCACTTTAGAAAGAAAAATAAATGAAAACTCAGTATTTAAATGTGTTATACTTAAGAGATTATATGACCAAGCAAGCAGTCCATTTTTCAACACTACCAAATTTTCTTTAATGCACATTGTACCCACAATCCATTTTGCGACGGTGATAAGGGTCCCATTGGCATTAAAAAATACTTTATCAACGTCGGTTCCAATGTTGCAGACGTTTGCTTCAAAATGAAGCATGACAGCTCCACTAACTTGGGGCTGAGCGGCTAAGTTGGACACTCAAAATCCTTAAAGGGTTTAACGTGACTTACTTAAAAAGAAAATGCGAAAGCCTATCCGCAGATTTTCCACTTACAACCTGAAAACTATGAAGTTGATGAGAATGGTGTTAAAACTTTGGAGTTTACTGCATCCCATTTTTATCCATCATGACATCAAACCTAGAATTTTAGCGTACTAGATTAGATTGGCCAACCGCCTGGACTATCTGGTTTTGTAGTAAGCAAAACAATTACGCAACTGCACTGTAAAAACTTATGTGTATTGGTCTGCACAGCATATAACAAAATTCTTTGAGCACCTTCCTATCAAGTACAATCCTTAAAGTAAATAAAGCAAGAGCCATCTACAAAGTAACTGGTAAACATTCAAGAGCATGGCGTCCAGAGGTAATTCTATTGGGAAAAGATATTCATTAAAGCTATTAAATTTTCACAGTTCATGTTATTTCTGAATTAGATCATATGTACAGTCTTATTTTCTCAATGTTTTGAATTATATTCTAGCAACTCATTGTGGATCATAGTATATGATGATAGAAAAATGTTTACATGATCTAATCTCAAAGTGCTTGCCTAACAGTGCATCAAATCGCTATGTTCGTCGGAATCAACAGTATTGTTTAAGTGGATTTTATTTATTTTGTATCCTCTCTACTTTATCATCAGAATTAAACTGGGTTCTTTTGACCCAATCTTGATCTATTTATATTTTATCATGAATGATCCACTTTATCACCCATTACATTAAAGAATCTGTTTATTTGTTTTGCAGTTGGGGTGTGCTATGGAATGGTGGCCGACAATCTTCCGCCTCCACAAGAGGTAGTAAATCTACTGCAGATGTATAACATTGGAAAAGTGAGGATTTTTCAGGCACATCAGATAGCTCTGAGAGCCTTGGCAAACACAGGCATTGAAGTTATTGTGGGAGTGGGCAACGATGAGCTTCAAATAATAGCAGGTGATGAAGCCGCAGCAAACGGGTGGGTGAAGGACAACATTAGTTCATTCTATCCCTCCACCAACATCAAATACATTGCAGTAGGAAACGAAGTCCTTTCAAACTCACAATATATTCCCTATCTTGTCGAAGCCATGAAAACAATTCAAGCTGCAATACAAGCTGCCAATCTGCAGAACAATATAAAAGTTTCTACAACGCATGCATCTTCCGTGCTAGGGAATTCATATCCTCCTTCACAGGGAGAATTTCGTGCTGACGTGAAGGATATCATGAAGTCTATACTCGACTTCCTGGCAGAAAACGAGTCTCCTTTCATGGCAAATGTGTATCCATACTTCAGCTACCTGGACAACAAAGCCCAGATATCATCAGATTACGCGTTGTTTAGGTCGTCCACTGCTGTAGTGAACGACGGAGGTCTTCTGTATAAAAATCTGTTCGACGCAATGATCGATTCGTTGATTGCAGCCGTGGAGAGAATGGGATATCTGAATATAGAGATAATGGTGACTGAGAGCGGGTGGCCCTCGGAGTCGGGAGGAATTGAAGAAGCGGCTAACATGGAAAATGCAAGGATTTACAATAACAATCTAATTAGGCATGTGTTGTCCGAGGAAGGAACACCAAGGAGACCAGAAAGGCTAATCGATGCATACATTTTTGGCCTTTTCAATGAGAACTTGAAGTTCGGCCAAGAGACGGAACGCCATTTTGGACTCTTCTATCCTGATGAAATCCCTGTTTACCATGTCGATTTCTCCTTTGGATGAGGAATGCGAGCCTCTCATGGATTATAAAGATCTTATTTGCAGAATATGCAGCTTATCAAAGTCAATAATAGTCACCTCTCTTTGGTCATATCAATATGTTTTATTGTTTATGTTTCACTTCCAGCATTCTTTTGTTTACATAGGAGCCGTATGTTCAATAAATATTTCAATCTACATTCATCTAAAATTCAAAATATAATATGATTTTATGAAATATATATTTAGAAGGTTAAATAGATATTTTGAATTTATTAAGAATACTAAGAAAAGTATTCATATGAATCGAAGTCAATTTTTTAAGTTGTCCGCACTCCTAACTAAAATGTTATATGAGGAGATCCTTGTCCATAGATAAATAGTCAGTTTTTATGATACCATGAATATGTAGCCAATATCAATAACTTAAAAAAATACTTTTGTTATTATTATAATTTTTTTATAAATATAAATAGAGGTATTAATTTGAAAAATGTTTAACAAATATTAATATTTTAATTTCATTTTCTTAAATAAACTTAACATTTGTTTTGTATGTTAAAAGATTATTATTGAAAGGCTTTTTTTTTATTTGTTATATCATGAGTTATTGTCTTTCAATTGTATGATTAGTCATATTTGTTTCTAATCAAGGAAGTTTTTATAGAACCACACCATTATAAGGAGATTGGTGATTGTCACTTTTAGAAGTTAGAATATTTTCAAATTAGGCCTTAGGGCGATTTGAAGCATTCTAGAGGTGCTTAGATGAGAAACCAAGTAAGAGAAAAGAGTGACTTTAAAACTATAACAAATTCATCAAATTCTATGGGTAGGAAAATTATTTCGATTGCAATGAAATCATTGTTATATTCATCTTGACCACAACAATTTTAGCTTTGCCTCTGTTACAAGATGTAGAGATTTTATTACTGGGAAAGAGAGTTGAATTTGAAATTTTTATTTTATTTTTTTACCTTCCAAGCATGAGAAAATACCTTGTTGCAACACTCAGTAGTAGGAAAGACTTTGCAAGACTATGTTGTAGATTGTATAATGTTTAACTCTCTTGGTAAACCTCCTTTCATGCTCATTATGTATGATTTATGACTAGATTACAAGGTTTTTATAAGATCAATTATACTTTTTTAAGGCCAACCATCAAAGTAAAGGGTATGTGCTATACTGATGTCAACTTACTACAATGTATGATTGAGTGGATTTTAGTGGATTAAGGAGTAAACTACTCAATCTTGTTGGATTTTTTCCCTTTTAACATATATATATATATATATCTAGGGAAATGTGTTGTTTTAATCATCATCCCTATTCTTTTTTTCATGTTATTGGTGTCTTAAATATGTGTTTCCATCTTTCATTTAACACTATGAGTTATATAGAATTGTTGTGTAGTTAGTAATTTCATATTAATAGTCAAATTGAGATGTTTGAGAAGGGATTTGAGAAATAGATCCATCATTGATAAGTTGTTAGATAATATCTTTTATAATTTATAGATCAAGTTGTATTAAAGAAAGTTATAATTGCCTAGTTTTATTGAGGTTTCAATTTGAAGATGAGTTTTCTAGGTTATGATCATCACTAGGGAAAGTGGTGGTGGAGATTTAAACTAGTGTAAGACTAAATTGATAATATAATGTTGGAAAGAGCATAAAGGTATGAATGAAGGAGAAGAAATATTTATGAAGCTAGAAGAAGACATTTCAAGAATCTCTATATCTATAAGTAACACAACATCTTAACAAATTAAATAAACAAGTGATTGGAATATAGAATCCTAATAGAATCAAAGGAAGATAATAGTGTATATCTAAGAAATACAATATGTCATCTAAATATAGAACAAATTATATAGGTGCTCATCATAAATAATTAAATTTGTAATATTATATGCCAAACTTAAAAAAGAACACTCAACCTTCAAGGAGAATCTTTGTGTTACAATCTATTAAAGCATCATACACCCAATTACAAGTTCATTCATTTCTTGAAGTACCAACCCTTGAGCTCCCAAAAAGTTACCCTTTTTCTTTAAAAGAAATCCTTTATACTTAACCAATCATAAATATATTTTTTTTTCGAAAGAACAAAAATAATTTTATGTGAACTTTTTCAAATGTCAATATTAGATGTGCATTTTTTCATCAACAGAGTCAAACTATCACTAGAAATATGCCACTTTAACTTTTTGTTAAACTTAAAATATTTCTTATAGTAACATTCACATCATATTGATCATGGATTGGCAATTAGATAAGTTAGCCACAAATAATCTTAAAAAATAGATCTTGTTATGAATAGAAATTAGGGACTTTATATAAAGACTTCACGAGTGCAAGCTAATGATGGTTGAAAATGACATTAAAATGCCTACTTTTTTCTCATATAAAGGTGCTTTGTACTTGATATAATGTTTCAAAGCACTTTTAGATACAACATGAAAGTGGTGTAAAAGGATGAATATAATGTGTGTATTTATTTTTTTCAAATATGTAATTTATTTTAATATTTAAATGATAAAACTTAGATAATTTTAAAGATGTTTGATATGGAAAAGAGATGGACTAAACTAGCTAATAATTTAACAAAAATCAACCTCTCTTCCATAACACATTAGAACATGAGCTAACCAAAAGTGTTAGTTTTTCTAACTCTTCTCTAAAAGAGCCAAACTACCCAGGTTCTTATTTCTTTTGCTTTTAAGAATAATTATTGACTGAGATGTTGTCTAATTAGATTCTAAAACATGCTTGAAATAACTATATAAACAAATAAAAATAGAGTAGCAGAAATAGAACTAACACAAAAGTGCACCTGTAGCTGAAAGTAGAGGGTTTCCATGCTAGACTAAGATAGAACAACATTTTGTATTCTTCTATCTTGATACAAGATCAGTTTACCAGGTCAGTTTCTTGTTTGGATGAGCAATGCGACTCTCTCATCCATAATAAAAATCTTATTATGAAATCCAATAACAATCAGCTCTCGTTGGTCATATCAAATATGTTTTATTGTTTATATTATGGGAATGTGAAGCCCAATGGTGACATGGCCATTCACCTCTTCAACTCTTCATTTTATAGCTAAATGTGATTGTATAAATGATCGTGTGTAATCTATGTATGTAGTAGTATTGGACAATAACTAGTAAAGAGTTTTCCTTTCTTGAGAGTGGGTGTAGCCTTTATGGCAAGCCACTATAAATTCATGTCTTGTGTCTTTGTTGTGTTATTTTCTTTCTACTGTTTTGTGTTGATTATATGTTTTTCTCTACTTGTTTAAATTAACAATTGGTATCATAGTCGTGGTTGGTTTGAATAGAGATGTAAGAAAAAGGAGGCAAAATTTGAAGGACGGATAATGGTTTTACATTCCGTGCTTCTAAATACTTCAGATATGTTTTAATGGGTATAACTAATTTTGCAGTTTCAAATAATGAAACTGATTTAGTTATCGAAAAATTTTCTTGACAATCTAAAATTGATAGAAAGTGATGTTGACAAGTGAAAACTTAAACAAAATGTCATAAAGAAGCAGAGGATAATCATGAGGATGCTGAGGTAAGTGATGATGAATTTAAGAAAGATGTGAATGAGGCATATGATGTCGAGGACTGGGTGGATAACCAGGACAATCGCGTTGTGAGGCTGAAGGAGGAGAATATGTAGCTCCCGGAACAATTCTTTTCTATGGAAGAGGAAATGAAGGATTTGCGCTGTCGTATGATAAATTTAGATATAAAGAAATTATGAGAAAGAGTGGGAGAATATTTCTATCGAAGGAGACGAGTAAAAGGAATACTTTGCTGGAGAATTTGATGGCCAGGACAATGTCGAAGGTCGAGAAGAACTAAACAGGTAAGTGGTACTCCTGAAGAGCTTGATGTTCAGGAGGTTCACAATAATGCTTTAGATGATGAGACTGGGATTCTGGTGGCATGAGGGGATGCCCGTGGATGGACCAAAGAAAGCAGAATTTGCTGCAGACGCCACTGATGACTTGTTTCCCTTTGAAGCGATTCCTTGGTTGAAGGTGGACTAGGAGGGGAGATGAAACGACAAAGTCATGGAGGCCATGCTGAGCGATGAGAGGCTCTTCTAGATTATCAACAAAGAAGGAAAAATAGTAAAATTCTCCTGCTAAAGTCTCTCCTGAATCTAAAATGCCCATGAGAGTCAGCTCTATCCCTCTTCCTTACAAAAACCCTACGGAGTCCCAGATAATTATGCAAAAATGGGCGAGTGAAGATAACCTAGAGGACGAGGATTGTCCCACTACTGTGTCGAAATCCATTGAAAAATCTGAAAAGAAGCATTCGCCTCTAGTTCGTAGATAGATGAGAAGATTAGGTGAGGCTTTTATTGAACAAGCCATAGTTGTTGCTGCCGCTATTGGGTTCGAATTCCCCAAAGTGCGTTCTATGACTCGATCTGTATCGAAGAGATAGCTCAGCAAGGAATCAAAAGTGTTTGACTATGTAGGAGTTTTTAACAAACCATTCCTTATGCCCATCGAAGATGTTTTTTCCACTCAGAATCGTGGAACTGTTGTGACTAGACGTATTGAGCAGGGAACTATTAAAGTCGATAAGGTTGCTGAAGTGCTAGAGGATCCTCCAACTAAGCGTAAAGTTACTGGTATAGAGATGTTTAAGAAAATAATTAACCGAGATGAGGCTGAAAATAATGTCGATCTCCTAATGTGTAGGCTAAAGAATGGTAATGTCTTCCAAGGGCGTAGTCTCATTCAGGATTTCTTTGGTTATGATCCATTTTATGATCCCTTTGGCAGTTTGTTTGATCCTCCGCGCAGCCTGTTTAATTTTGTTGTTTTATTGGGAGGTAGAAGAGGAATGGGCATGACAGCATGTGTATTGGATGGTGAAGAGGGTCCACATACTGCTGAATTTAGTGAAAAAGTTTGGATGGCAATACAAGCCAAAGTTGTGTCAATTCTACATACATACTTCCTTGATATCATCCTTACTAGCATTGTAGTGTCTGATGAAGATTATGCGCGTTTATATGCTCTCTTTAGGGTTGGAGAGAAGGGGAGCAAAGGAGCAGGTGACCACGATGGAAGACTGCTTTTTGAAAAAGCTAAAACTGGTGTTTTATATTATAGAATAATTGGTAAGTTTGTGCCTGCAGTAGGAGAAGATATCTTTATATCTTCTCCTCAAATTTGATTTGGAGAAGGCTAATCTGAAGTGTATGTAAACAAGAGTTCACAAGGTTAAAATCTTACAGGCTAGTTGTAATGTGAGATTAGAACCAGAAATCTAGGGAATGCCACAATGCATGGTTGTACTAGTTGAACTTCAAGGGAAAGATTTTTGGGAATGTGAAGCCCAACGGTCACATGACCATTCGCTTCCTCAACTCTTCGTTTTAGAGATGAATGTGATTGTATAAATGATTGTGTGCAATCCATGTATGAAGTAGTATTGGGCAATACATAAAGTGTTTTCCTTGCTTGAGAGTGGACGTAACATTTATGGTGAACCACTATAAATTTGTGTCTCATGTCTTTGTTGTGTTATTGTTTTATTTTTTATTTTTCTTTATGTCAATTATATGTTTTCTTTGCTCATTTATATTAACATTCTTGATGCATATCTCATTGTTTTTAAATGAAACCTGTATCTTCACTAAGTAGTTAGTATGTGTGTTCTCTATCGAACATTCTTTATGCATATCTCATTGTTTTTACTAATCAACTGAATTTCATTATATAATGAGATTCTAAATTTTAATTAATTAATACAGGAAAGAAGTACATTAAAAAATGTCGGATAGATGTTATTTAATATGTAAAGAAGAATACTACGAATGCTAAGTCTTTTTAAGTTGTCCCCAGTTCTTATTAAAGTGTTAATGAGGGGAGTCACATCCATACATAAATAGTAAGTTTTGTATGTATAGTAATAGAATGATTATATAGTCAAAACTAAAATAATTATTTTTATTGTTATTATATTTTTAAAAAATATAAGTAGAGGCTTTAATTTTTAAAAGTCTTCAACAAATATTAATATCTTAATCCAACCACCTTAAATAAAATTAGCACATTTTTTAACAAATTTAAAAAATATTTTATAATGGTATTTTTATTATTTGATATATCATGAGTTATTGGTTTACAATTGTATTATTAATTGTATCCATATCTGATCAAGGAAGTTTTTATAGAAACACACCATCATTTAAAATCAATGATTTTCACTTTTAGAAGTTAGAATACTTGCAAATGAGGCTTAGAATGATTGGACGCATTCTAGAGATGTTAGGAGAAGAGAACAAGCAATAGAAAAGACTACCTTTTTTGTTGTGACAAAATCATCAATTTTTATACATAGTAAAATCATTTAAATTGCAATAAAAATGAAATCACTATGGTGAGTTCATCTTGACCACAACATTTTTTATTTTGTCTCTCTATTGCAAGAGATTAAAAAAATCACTATTAGGAAAGAAAATGAAATTTGAAACATATGAATCTGTATTCCTTTGAGGTATAGGAAAATGAATTTTAGTGCCACTAAAGACAAGTAAAGGCTATGCAAGACTATGTGGTAGCATGTAGAAGGGTTGTGTCTACTATTAATCCTCCTCACAATGGATAGATTACAAGGTTCTTACAAATTCATTATAAGTTTTCAAGATCAACTATCACATTAAAGGGTATGTGTTGCATTCATGCCAACTTACTACAATGTACAATTGAGTGGAGCTTAGGGAATTGAGAAGTAAATTTCTCAATTTCACTAGTTTTTTTCCACTTTAAAGGCTTCTCTAGGGAAATTGTCTTGTTTTAGTCATTATCTTGCACTTGTTTTCATGTTATTATTGTTTTAAATGCGTGTTTTTATATTCTATTTAATAATATGATTGATATTGAATTATTGTGCAGTTAGTAAAATTTCACATTAATAGTTGATTTGAGATGTTTGAGAAGGAATGTGAGAAAAAGATCCATTATTGATGAGTTATTGGATAATATCTTTTATAGTTCATGGGCCAAGTTGTATTAAAGCAAGTTAGAATTTCCTAATTATTTAATTTTCAATCTGAATATGTGATTTCTAGGTTATGACTATTAATAGATCAAGTGATGGTGAAGACAAACTAATTTAAGTCTAAAATGGATAATATAAAGTGAGAAAGAGAATAAATATATGAATTATGGTGAAGAAATATTTAGGAGGGTGGAAGAGGAAAGTTCAAGAATATCTAGATCTATGGGTAATACAAAATATTAAAAAATAAAATAAATGAGTGATAGGAACATAGATCCTTTAGTAGAGTCAAAGGAAGATAACAATGTATATTCAAGATACATTATGTTTCATTTAAATATAGAAAAAAATATAGGGGCTCATTATAAATGATTAAACTTGTAACATTATATGCCCAACATAGAAAGAACACTCAGCCTACAAAGAGATTCTACTAAAGCATGACAAACCCAATTACTAGTCCATTCTTTTCACAAAGTAGAAAACTTAAGCTCCCAAAAAATTACCAAATTTTTTTCTTGTTACAATCTACAAAATAATCATAAACTGAATTACTATCTCAATGTTTTCTCACAGTATCTTGACACATGAGATCTCAAAAAATTATCAAACCTTTCTTCCTTAAAGAAATTTTTTATAGGTAACCAATCAAAATGATTGTTTTCATTCTCCCAAGAACAAAAACTTTAACTATCAACTTCTCTAAATGTTGTCTTGGATAAAGTAAGCTTAGATTGGATAGGTGTGAGTGGCATCCTAATGGATGAGAAAGAAAGATTTATATTTTCCTATGTTGTTAATTTGGCGGTCTAGATGTGAAACTATGCTAATGTGGTAGCTACCTCACCATAATATTCTTTGAGGTGTAAAAGAGGCATAGATCTCAATTATCCATTACAATTTTTGGTATATTTATTTGCAAAAAAAATGTGATTGTATTTTCACTTGAGATGATATGGTTATTATTATTTATAGGTTATATTGAATGTTGGCACCCACCACCCATCCAAGGTTGTAGTGACAATGTTGAAGCTAGATAAGGATATTTTGGAGTAATAAGATGTCCTAAGAATAGTTTGAATGTAAGGTACATTATTGGTTGATTATATCTTCAAATGAATTTTTTTATGATGTCACCTTATGCTTCTTCTTTTGAGGCCATTCATGTTACACCTAGCAAGAGTTTCAAGGATCTTATAGACGTACCACAGTATGACATTGGTAAACAAAATGTTATCTAAAATGTGGGATCCCATTGGTGGTTGGAGGAAATGGAGGTGTGAGATCTTGGAGGAAATGGAGTTAGGAAGAGGGACAAGCCAATCATCAATCAATGAGTTCGTATCATCCTCCAATGCCTCTTGAAGCGTCCATAATTGAATGAAAGTTGATGAATATTTGATAATTGATTGCTATGTAGATTTGATACTCCTTTAAAATAGTGCCTTCACTTCACTAGGATACCTTCAATTACATAATTTCTAGGAGCTCATATATATTGCTGTTTAGGGATATATCCTTGATGATTAAAGTTGAGTATCCTTGTTCTTCTTTCCATAAGATGTCACCATAGCTCTATGCTACCATCTTAAGGAGGGGGCTTAGATGTGGCCTCCTTTTGTACTATATTGTATATTTATTTGGAGACAATACTTTCCTTGGTCATCCTTTTGCACCCTTTATTGCAGATTTCCTCAAAGACAATCTTTTTCGTGGTTATCTTTTTTGCAATATTTTCATAGATTTCCTTGGATACAATGCTTTCTTTCATTATCATTGGGATAGGTTGACTAGCATAACATGACTTGCTAGACTGTTTTACCTTTCCTTTTGAACTGGTATATTTTTTAGATGGGTTGAGTAGCATAACACAACTTTCTAGACTATTGAAATCTCTCTTTGCATCAAGCACTCTTGTGATGAGTGGAACTAGCATAATACAACTTGCTAGACTATTTTATACTCTTCCTCTTCTCTAGTGGATCACCTATCATAACACAACTTGCTAGCCAACAAAATCCATGCCCTACTATTCTATACTCTTCCTCTTCTCTAGTTGATCACCTATCATAAGACAACTTTCTAGCCAACGGAATCCATGGTCTCTTTCTCTCTCTCCTCTATGATCCCATAGCATACAAGTGCTAGCTGATTGGACCATGGAGTCTTGTTTTTTCTTTGATGTGTGGTTTACTCTTTCAAGGTGATCACTTGTGCTCTTCCAATAGCATTCTGAGGTTGATATTAGTGGTTGAGACATTTTGATTATTGAGATCTCTTTAACTAGTTGACTTGGAACCTTTTTTCTTAGTACTTACCTCTTTGTGTGTCTTTGTGTTTCCTTGTACGCGGTTATATGAGTCAAGACCCTTGGTTTGGGGACTTTTTCCCTCAAACATAGAGATTCCCTGTCTCTTTGTAGGCTTATCCATTCCCTCTCTCTATTTTTATGTCTCTCTCTCTTTTTCTTCTACTTTACCATGAGTATATGTGTATGTTCATACTCCCACTAAAGTGGGGGTAAATGTAGCATTGCAAATTGCATCGCTATAAAATTTATTTCTCATCTAGGCCCTATTTTAGCATGTATGCCCTTTTACCTCTAGTACCATTCATCGTAACTCAATTTCATATGTCTTTCTAGATTCTTCTCATTTGGACCTCAGGTCCCAATTTGTGGCTACATTATCAGGACTAGGTCACCTAGGATGAATCTCTCCCTAATGTTTGGCCCCAACTTCAAATCACAACATGCTTGGCTAGGTTGAGAAAGATTTTTTCCCATGTTGACTTGCTCTATGTTTTGCACCCTAAAGTTTTTGTGTGGTATATAAGCAAGGTCTACCTCATTTTGGGTAATCAAAAACTAAGTGTAGGAGGCAACCTATAGGAAATTCAATTCAAGAATTCAAGGTATTTCATCCCACCATATTCTTCATTGTGGACACCTTCATGCAAGCATGTCTTTTATGATACATTTATGATCATCTTCAAAGAATAATTTTCATCATCAACGTAAAAGACATTTCTATTCTCAAATTGATGCAGGAGCATCCCCGGTTCATAGCAATCTTGCATCAACAAAAAACATTATCCTTTTTGTTTTTCTTTTGTTTGCAGTTTCTGTTTTCCTTTCTATATGTCTAAGTTTTGTCTCACCGGATCCTGTAGAGTTGGATTCTTCTTGAAGACTTGATCATCTTTCTTTCTTCCAAATTGCAACACTTTTGGATCATTTTCCGGCAAGATATCGCTATCAATTTTCTTGATAGTTCTTGTTACTGGTTGCTTGGACCTATTTTGGTGATCTATCGAAACACCTTCCGAAGCTTGTGGAGCCTTGGGCATTGATTCCGATGTTCCTTGGCATGTGGCCAATATTTTCCCACATTCTACATTTCATCCTTTGGATTTTTTCGAGGAATATCTTGGCGGAGGCTGACCTTGTTATTCTACACATTTTTGAAATGTGGCGACTGATCAGCAAAGTACTGTACATTGTAATAAAACCCTAAAAAGGCCGACTTTGTTTGTTGCCCTAAAAATGCATGTTATAAACGGCTGGGATGCTTAAGGCATTGTAATGTTGATGTACTATTTTTGCTGGATAATAAGAAAGATTGGATGACTGTGTATGGTGGACGTA
The DNA here is from genome assembly GCF_030272615.1 of Cryptomeria japonica. NCBI lineage: Eukaryota > Viridiplantae > Streptophyta > Pinopsida > Cupressales > Cupressaceae > Cryptomeria > Cryptomeria japonica. The sequence goes on from NC_081407.1 coordinate 921,969,811, forward strand.
ACCCATTCTGGGTGAACCACGTTAAATCTCTATGTTATCTGTGTCCTATTTAATTCCTTTATCTTTTGTATTTAAATCTGCATATAATTGTTAGTTCATATTTGCTTCGGATCTGCTTGAAACCCTAACACACGTTAGGTCTTATTCTTTGGGTTTTAATCCTTTTGGGCCGACTGGATCCTTTGGATCGATATATAATTATAATTACGGATTAGAATGTAATCAATTAGAGAATCAAGTAGCTATAATATGCATAGAAGATAGATCTCAAGATTCAAGGTCCCGGTTGTGACCTATTCTGTATATTCTACCAGGCATGTGAGCGAGTATGTTGTAACCCGATTGTTACTAGTTGGTTGTAATCAATTTTCATGCAATAAAATAATCTGTTATGCATTGCCTCCATCATATCTTTGTGTTTCCATTGTGTTTACTTTTGTTGACCGATCTGGATTCATCTCTTTGAGGTCGCTTCTCACCGGTGACTACTTCAAGTGGTATTAGGGTGAAGTATCATTTTGGAGGTTACATGTCCTAAAATTTTGTTGTAGGGTGGCGGATTGTGAATTGGATTTGCAGCTGCAGAGGAATAGCATGAACGATGGTGTGAAGAGGAGCTAGGAATGGTGGAGCACATGGGAATGCAGACCCTGTTGTGATGGAGATGTTGTGAGGTATAGCAACTTGGTTGGAAGCTATGGAGACAGCCCAAAGAAGAGGCTGACATATTGAATATTTAAGTGAAGATGAAGGAGAAAAAGCCCCGACAGAAGAAGCAAACCTACTGGTGGTTGATCCGGATGAGGAAAGGTTTTTGGGGGTTTTAAGTAGGGTGAATACTAAACATCATTTTACCCCACCAAGATATGATGGGAAGTTATATTTGAATGAATTGATGGATTGGATCTCGAAGATGGAGAAGTATTTTTCTTTTGAAAACACTTCAAAAGAGAGGAAGGTGAAATATGCCTGTACTCGGTTAAAAGGTCATGTGCATATCTTTGGTGGGAGAGTTTGCAAGTTGATAGATAGAGAAGAGGTAAAGAGAAGATTAAGACATAAGATCAGATGATTGCTAAGTTGAATTCAAAGTTTGTGCCAGCGAATTATCAAGTGGATTTGTTTCGAAAGTTGCAAAATTTGAGACAGAAGGAATCTAGTGTGAAGGAGTACACCGAAGCATTTTACAAGTTAAATATCATATTCGGACATGTTGATGATGAAGTTGAACAAGTTGAAAGATATTTTAATTGATTAGGGATGTCTATACAAGATGAACTGAGTTTGATCAAATTAGAGAGTGTTGAAGAGGCTTACCAGTATGCCCTAAAGGCAGAAGAGAAGTTAAACAAAAGCCATGAACAAAGGCAGAGAGGCAGGGGTGGAAGATTTACCGAAGGAAGATTTCAAGGAGGAATAAGATATACTAAAGGAAGAGGAACCAGTACAGATCAGAGAAAGGACAAGGAAGTTAACAAAGAAGGTAATTCATATAAAAAGGATGATAGAAATTTCTATTGGAGGAGGGAACCAGATGGTTACCGGAATGAGAATTTTGGAAGACAAGAAAAGAGGACATTTAGAGGAACCTTCTTTAAGTGTGGAGGAGAAGTACATCATGCATTCGAGTGTAAGAAGACATAAACTACCAAAAGAGTAGCAGTGGTGGAAGAAAACCCCACCGGATCAGACAATAAATCGGAAGATGGAGAACTGTTGGTGATGAGGTGAGTTTTGTGTCATACCAGATGAGATGAGAGCTCTTGCAGAGGAAGAATCTATTGAAGACCAGATTTAAGGTATCTAGTAATTGTTGTAAAGTTGTTATTTATAATGGTAATTCAGATAATCTTGTTTCAAAAGAAATGGTGAATAAGTTCAAATTGGAGAGATTGAAACACCCTAAGCCTTATCAGATAACATGGATTCAGGATGAACATAAGTTGTTAGTAAGTGAACAATGTTTGGTGAAATTGAAAATTGGGAATTATCATGATGAAGTCTTGTGTGATATTATGCCTATGGATAGTTGTCATCTTTTGTTGGGTAGACTTTGGCAGTTTGATAGATAGGCAGTACATGATGGGAGAAAGAGTACATACATTATTCTAGCCAATGGGATGAAGCAAACCTTGTTACCTTTGGAGGAACCTTTGAAGAATGAAGTCGGTATGAATGCTAGAATTTGATTGGTAGATGGAAGGAAATTCCCAGATGGATTGATACATGAGAATGTGTTTTTTCCCTTAATTCCTAAGAAGACTGAGAAACCAGAACCGATAGGCGAACACCCGGAAGAGATAAAATATTTACTGACAGAATATGAGGACATCATTTCAGATAATATACATGATGGATTTCCACCTGTGAGAAGTATTAGTCATGTATAGACTTGGTTTCTGGAGCTAGTATGCATAACAAAGCTGCACATCGGTTGACACCGACAAAGAATGAAGAATTGAGTAGACAAGTGCAAGAGCTATTGAAGAAAGGTTTGATCAGGGAGAGACTGAGCCGATGTGCAGTACCAATAGTATTAGCACCTAAGAAGAATGGAGAGTGGATAATGTGTACTGATTCCAGAGCAATAAACAAGATCATAGTGAAATACCGGTTTCCTTTGCCTAGGAAGGATGACATAATGAACTGTTTGAGTGGAGCAAAATACTTTACAAAGATATGTTTGAAGAGTGGATATCGTCAGATCAGGATTAGAGAAGGTGATGAGTGGAAGACAACATTTAAGACAAATGAAGGACTATATGAATGGTTGGTGATTCCTTTTGGACTGACTAATGCACCAAGTACTTTCATGAGGTTGATGAATGAGGTATTGAAGAAATTATTGGGTAATTTTGTTATTGTGTATTTGAATGATATTTTGATTTTCAGTAAGACAAAAGAGGAGCATTTATTGTAGTTAAGACAAGTTTTGCAGAGGTTGAGAGAAAAGAATTTGTTGATCAATATCAAGAAGTGTACTTTCATGAAGGATGAAATAGTCTATTTGGGATTTGTGATATCTAAGGATGGTTTGAAGGTGGACCCTGAGAAAATGAAAGCAATTGTTGAATTGCCTACACTAGAAAGCATTGGAGAGGTAAGATCATTTCATGGATTGGCTAGTTTTTACTGGAAGTTTATCAAGAATTTTAGTTTAGTTTGTAACCCTATGACTGATACCATGAGACGAGATCAGAAGGAATTCAAGTGGACCACCGGAGCAAACAAAACTTTTGAACTATTGAAATATAAAGTGACTAAGCAGCCTGTGTTAGCTTTACCAGATTTTAATAAAGTATTTCAAGTGGATTGTGATGCAAGTGGAACAACAATAGGAGCAGTCTTGAGTCAGGAAGGGAGAGCAGTAGCTTATTTCAGTGATAAATTGAATGGTGTCTAGAGGAGATATTCAGTGTATGATCAAGAGTTTTATGCCATAGTTCAAGCCTTGAAGAACTGGAGACATTACATGTTGCCTAAGGAGTTTGTTTTGTATATAGATAATCAGGCTTTGTAGTATTTGAACAATCAGAGTAAATTGAATCAGAGACATATGATATGGGTATAATTCTTCCATAGTTACACCTTTGTGTTGAAGCATAGAAGTGGAAATATAATAAAGTTGCTAATGAATTGAGTAGGAGAAAGAATTTGCTGACCGAGAGGAGAGTGACAGTATTAGGATTTGAAGATTTGAATACCTTGTATGATGATGACTCAGATTTTGCAGAACCTTGGAAAGCATGTAGAGACCCGGTTATGGTAGATAGAAGCAAGTGGTTGGATTACTTCATTTAGGATGGGATGTTATTAAGAGGAATTCAATTGTGCATACCTAAGAGTTCTATGAGGGAGAATTAGATAAAGGTGAAACACAGTGGAGGACTGGCTAAACATTTTGGCATTGACAAAACAGTAGCACTAGTGAGTGAGTAGTACTTTTGGCCCCAGATTCATAAGGATGTTAAGAGATATGTGCATATTTGTAGAGTTTGTTAAGTTGCAAAGGGTAGTAGTCAGAATGTGGGATTTTATAAACGTTTGACAGTACCGATAAGACCTTGGGAGGATATAAGCATGGATTTTGTACTTGGATTGCCTAATACACCGAGAGGGAATGATTCTATATTTGTAGTAGTGGATAGATTCTCGAAGATGGCTCATTTCATACCTTGTAAGAAGACATTAGATGCATTGTATGTAGCAAACCTATTTTTCAAGGAATTGGTAAGGTTGCATGGATTACCTACAAGCATAGTTTCAGATAGAGACACTAAGTTTGTTGGCTATTTTTGGAGAACACTTTCGAAGAAGATGAAGATAGATTTGAAGTTCACTTCTACTTTTCATCCATAGATTGATGGACAGATATAAGTTGTTAACCAGAGTTTGGCAAATTTGTTGAAATGTTTAGTGGGAGATAAAATCGGAAGTTGGGATTTGATCCTTACACAAAAAGAGTTTGCCTACAATAATTCAGTGAATAGAAGTGCCAGAAGAACACCTTTTGATATTATTACTATTGTGCATCCTAGAGGTATATCAAAATTGAGAGACATTAGCAGTGAAGACCAGAGAACTTAAGAAGAAGAAGACTTTACAGATCGCATGGCAGCATTGCATATTCATGTTAAGCTACAATTGGAACACATGAAGTATAAGGAGAAGTAAGATGAGAAGAGGAGACATAAGGAATTTAAAGTTGGCGATGAAGTTATGGTATATCTAAGAAAAGAGAGATTCTCAGTTGGAACTTATAATAAATTACAGATGAAGAAGTTCGGGCCTTGAAGGATTTTGAGGAAGATCAGTTCCAGAAATGCATATGAAGTGGAGTTACCAGATAGTCTAAGTATTTCACCAGTGTTTAACATTGCAAATCTTCATTAGTATCATGAACCATAATTCAGTGAGAACAGTGTTGTAGACTTGGATAAATAGTTGCCCCTGAAGGAATTGGGTTAGATTAAAGAGATTTTGGACAAAGGGTTGGGCATAGTACCCGTAGCAGTCAGTATAAATAATATCTTGTAAAGTGGAAGGACAAACCAGTTGAAGATTCATCTTGAATTTCTCAGGAAAAGGTAGATCACCTTGGTTTCCCTTTGACCCCAACAAAGTGAGAGGCTCACTTTTTCAATAACCTCGAATGTTTGATGTAGGAGCATCCCCGGTTCATAGCAATATTGCATCAACCAAAAAAATTATCCTTTCTATTTGCATTTTCAATTTTCCTTTTTGTGTCCGGTTTTGGCTTTTAGATAATTTTTAGCAAGATATTGCTGTCAGTTTCCTTGACAATTCTTGTCACCGGTTGCCTGGACCTATTTTGGTGATCTATTAGAACCCCTTCCAAAGATTGCAGAGCCTTGGGAGTTGATTCTGATGTTCCTTGGTGTGTGGCCGACCTTCTCCCACAATCTGTGTTTCATCCTTTGGATTTTCTGGAGGAATCTCTTGGCAGAGGCCAACCTTGTTATTTTACATGTTAGGTCTTGTTCTTCGGGTTTTGATCCTTTTGGGATGATTGGATCCTTTGGATCGATATATATAATTGTAATTGCACATTAAAATATAATCAATCAGAGAATCAAGTAGCTAGACTATGCGTAGAAGATAGATCTCAAGATTCAAGGTCCTGGTTGTGACCTATTTTGTACATTCTACCAGGCCTGTGAGTGGTTATGTTGTAACCTAGTTGTTACTGGTTAGTTGTAATCAATTTTCATGCAATAAAACAATCTGTTTTGCAGTGCCTCCATCATATCTTTGTGTTTCCATTGTGTTTTCTCTTACTGACCATTCCAGATTGATCTCTTTAAGGTCCCTCCTCACTGGTGACTGCTTCAAAAATCTATCCTCTACTACACATGAACATGCTTTTCTTTCAAGCACATTTCAATTCAATTTTAAGGTTGATTCTTAAACCTAGGTTGGAATTAGGCTAACCAATTTCTACCCAATATTCTCTCTATTTTCTATTGTGTAAGAATAAGAAACACACCTCTGAAAAAATGTTATAGATTAATCAGGTGGAGATCTACAGTACGTAATTAGTCAGAGAAAAAACTATCAGGAGCAGGATGAGCACAACTACCTAGTTTCGGGAGCAGGCCAATCAAGGCAACCTAGTCCCTGCACATTTGCCTAAAATTTGGTTTGTTGTCTAGTTCTGATCTACTTTGTTGTATTCTCTTCTGAAATTGGGTTCTCAGCCTATTACAACTCTACAAACACACAAATTGGTCATCTCCCTATTTGATCATGTCTTATTCTCCCTAATCTACATATTCACTTTCAATTATCCCCCATGAGAGAATATTGAATTCACCTTGTACCTTAGAAAATCTTAGGCCAATTGGATCATTCTCTCTCTCAATATAATCAAAGCAAAAACAAGCCTAATTTTTCTAGTTTTCTAGTGAACCCTATTTCCCATCTTTACACTTATGATGGGCATCCTATGAAATAATTATCATATTAGGAAATAATTCTTTGGCAAAAATATCTAAATGGCTATTAAATTATTTGGTCTAGATAGTTTTATCTTTTATTGATTTATCTTTACATCATGTTCCTATACTACTCAATGATATTCAAAAGTGATTAAATGAGTGAGGATGGATCATGTTTTTTATCTTTGATTTCTATTTGTGGTTTGTCTTGATAATATTATTGGGGTAACTAAGTTACTTGAGTGTGAATTATTAGAAGCTTTTTTTTTATCATTGATGTCAAGTTCTAAATTGGCGTATATGTTACAACAATTCTAACTTGTGACAATTTGTGACAGATGATATGTTGATTGTAGAATCAACTTCATGAATCTTCTGTGAATAAGGTTACTTATGAAATAAACAATGTAAGGAGGAGAAAAAATAATATTGAGTGTATTTTTTTCTATTAATCTTTGTATTGAATACACATAGTAATGAAGTTCAAGATATTAGTAGTATGTGTTAACTGATATGTAAACCTAGAAAGACAATGCATTCATAATAATTTAAAAATAATAAAAAATGTAAAGAATGAAAAAACTTATACATTGATTGGTTGATGAATGGGTAGAACAAGTTATTTAGTTATAACTTGTTTTTGAAATACTTGTATCATCAATGAGAATGAGAGTGCATTGTGTAGGATTGAACTTGTAACTACAAGTATTGTTTTAACAAATTCTAGATTTTTAACTATTAACCTATAACTATCATCTCATTTAGTTATAACTAGTCGCAAACTTACACTATTAAATGTAGTAGTCAATTCAAAGGAAATGGTGGGTATGATGATAGTATGAAAAATAAGATAGTAAGGCATATGGAACATTATAATTCTAGTAACTGAAGATATCAAAACAATGGAGCAATAACATTGTTTCTCTACATACTACTCTCAAAACAATATTGAATGGTCTTTGTTGTTGTGAAAATTTTATGCTTTTAATTAAATATAAATTGTTCTTTTCTATTGATAAGTAACATGTTATAGAATAATTAGACAACACAATTATTCAATTCATGATAGCCTTTGATAAGGTTTTCTAAGATTGTGGATATGAGAGTGATATAAGAAACAGTTCTTTGGAAGGTTTTGCAATGTTTGAAGAAAGACTTCTATGTATAAAATGTATTGCTTGCAAGTTGATTATTTTATGAAGTACAAAACAATATAATATAACTGATTTTTAAAGGATTTAAGTTTTTCGATTTCTAATCAATTGTATTCATTCATTTTTATCAGATTTGTATGGTTGATGAAACTGAGCTGGTGCTTAGCTTAAAGTAGATTGTGATTTGAAAACTTGGTGCTTTGATAAGGGATTTAGTGATTCCCTATCGTTGGTGCCTTAAAAGATTGCAAACATTTTAACTATGATGCTAGATTAGGACTAGTAGATCCTAGCAACATTTCTCATCATCATTTTTCCATCCTGGGTTTCCATGTATCTTCTTGTGCATTAGTCTTACTTTGTTGTGCATCTCTTTCAACTTTCAATTTTAGATTTTTTTAATTCAAAATTCAATTTAAAGTATTTAATCAATTTATTAAAAGGATTAAATAATTAAAAATCTACATTTTGTCTACTACTAATTCAACACCCCCTCTCAATAGTAGAATTGTATTCTAGACATGATTAGGATTCCATTTGGCATTATCAGAACATCTTATGAAAGTAAAAGGTCATCGGGAGATTTCTTGTATAAGGATTGACATTCTTTGTGGTTACATTCCCACATATTCTGATGAGGATATATTGCCACTAGTATGAGTCAAGTCAGTCTTTATTTGCATTGTGTCTATCTATGCAAATGGATACTCCTCACCTTATTCTTTCTAGAAGTTGGTGCTATATATTCATTTGCCACAATATTGGCTCAATGACGATATTATTGTATATTAGTGAACGCACAATACAATCTTAAAAGACTGTTTCCTATCAACCAATCAATTATCCTCAATAAATCAATCCCATTCCTTCTATTATATTTGATCAATTACACTTATCTATATCTGATATTGATCAACTCTTTTCTATCATCAACTCATATTATTCACTTCTAACGAATGATTCTTCTACTCACTTATTTTTCCTATCAACCATTTACATGTGATCATATATTATTTGTTTTATACAAGATGTGTGATTCCTAAAACCAAACAATCATCTATCTTATTATCTTATACAAGAATCATGCTTCCTAAAACTATACTTTATCTTTACCAATTAATCCAGTCAATCCACTCAATATGATCAATCAATCAATCTACAAATCACTCCAACCATCTCTTCTATCCAATCAAACCTAGACATGTCATCAAGCTAACCATTTATCTATCTCACATATAATATTGTTCTTCTTTCAAGAGATTTTTCATGCCTTTAATAATCTCTTAAAGGGGCATTACATTACCCTATTGTGTGAGGCCCTACTCCGAACCATCCTAGCATTTCAGTGATTTTCATGTTGGAACTATTATGGATGCTTTATTTCTATGCATTATGGACATAGAACTCTATATGATCCTAGGATTGGATAACATTGATATATTGATGTTTCATTTCTATGCATTATGGATATAGAATTTAATATGATTCTAGGATAGGATAACATTGAGATGGTGTATGTCATTTATTTGATTTGTAGGACTTTATTATGATGCTATAAATATTATGCATATCTTATGAATGGATTAAATTTATGAGGATTATGATAATTGCTTATGTGCATTGCTTTGATATATGGTAAATTGATTTGTATGATGTCAATTGTATGCATAGTGATTGATTTGTATTCTTATTTATGTGTTTAATATCATGAAGCTATTTGGGAATTACTAATGTGTAATTGAGATGCGCAGGAAAATTATCCATGTGACCATGGAAACATTATGGAGAATCAAGCCTAGGTCTATGTGCGATTGTGAAGCCAGGGGTTGTATATTTGGAGAGACAACCCCTCATTTGTAAACATATTTTAATTTGTAAATGTTATGCTTGCATGAGTGGTCAATTTTGTAATTTGATAAATTTATAAATTCCAATAGGAACAATTGCCATGTGTGTATTTGTGACGTGGAATTCTTTTTGTAGTGTCACTTGACACATTTGTTGTATGTTGAGTTGGCATTGTCATGCCTCTTTTTGAGGAATTTATTTTACCAAGGTTATATTTCCAATTATCCTTGAAGGTTCGAAGTAAACCTAGGATAGTGAGCCATTAGGAGGGTCAACTCAGAGTTGACCTGTAGGTAAACTTTGGGTGGACTTTCAAAGGGTTAAACCAACTCCTAGAGTCAGTTTAGGAGCATTTTTAGTGGGCCATATGGTGTACCTCTGGATGAAGGCTAATTTTAGCCATGTGTCCACTCCCTAGGACTTGTTTAACCCCTCCAAAAAGTGAGTTTCCCAAGTTGGCCGAATTTCATCTTTAGGAGAGCCATCCTTGGTTAGATAACCTTCTTGGTATGTGTCATTCCTTTTCCCCATTCCATTGCCCTTTTTGAAGTGCCTTGGTTAGGGAGTGTGTAAGACTTTGGGAAGACAAACAAATGTGAGCTCTCACTCTACCCAAGGGGTTTGTAAAGAGTGAGAGAAGTCTTCTTAGGCAAGGGATTGAGACTTAGGAAGTTAATCACCCACTCTCCATCTTTGGAGACTAGATCTTGCAGTTATGAAACAAGTTTAGGATAAATTTTTTTGGCTAAGTGTTGAAGGAAAGAAGTGTGGATTTGGGCTGCTCTTCTCCAAACGGTCCCTTGTAAACCCTTGGCTGATTCAAGGTTGGTTCAATCTCTTACTTTGTATGTTGAAACATTGTTTTGAAAGATTGCTTGAATGTAGTTGTTTTCTTCCCTTGTGTTTTATTTCTGAAGATATATATGTGATCTTTCACTTGTTTTTGGTTATGCATTTACTTTTGTTTTGGGAGTATCCAAGGCCATCTTACCCTTGGGAGGGTAGAGTGGTCTTGGGGTGGAAGGTTGTTTGACAACCTTAGAGTGAGAGGCTCTCTTTAAGAGAGTGATCTCAAGGGTTTGTTTATGTGACCCTTGCTGCATAGTTTTGTTTATGCATTTGGGGATCATAAGGGGAGATATTATGGCATGTGTGCCTTGGGGTTCATAAGGATGTTGGGTCAAGTTGGACTTGTAATATGTTCTTGGTTTCCATGAGATGGCTTGTGATCTACTATTTTTCTGTTTCTCCTCAAGGTACTCGGCCCACTTCCACCCATGTAAAAATCACATTATGTGATGATATTCAGCCTTGGGATGGGAATGTGTTTGTTGTAAGTTTACCATGCTTGTTTGTGTATTTCTTGAGTGTAACCCGTCTAGGTCTTGGTTCTCCAAGCTCAGGGGTGGCTTGTATTAAGTCTAGGTTGGGAGGTGAGCCCTCCATGGTCACAACCTTAAGAGTTTGTATTGCAGGTTGCTTTGGGAAGGGATTGAAGGAAAAGCTTTGGAATTGTTCCTATTGTGGTTGTAGAAATGAAAGAGAAGAGTTAACTCTATGGCATTAAAAATGAAAAGAAATACAATTATTTAAATTTGTTATTTTTAGAAAATATGCTTTTATGTGATTAGAAAAATACAGATTTAGACATAGAAGAGAAATCTACAAAATTCAAATCGATAAAAAAAAAGGGAAAACTAGTTAGTTTTAGATGCCTTGTATAAAAAAAGGGAAATATCTAATGTATGCATATATTTATTTAAATGAATCATGCTTGAGAAAAAAAAAAATTAACTATTGGTTAAATACTGGTTATTTATTTATCCCACAATCATTAATTTACACCTGTATATATATATATATATATATATATATATATGAAAATAAATGAAAAAAAACATATATCTACATCTAAATACATATATATATATATATATATAAAAATCTAAATCTATATATATATATATGTGTGTGTGTGTGTGTGTGTGTGTGAGAGAGAGAGAGAAAAGTGGGTCGATAGAACTCAAAATGCGAAAAACGGATCTCTAGGGAGCCTTGCTCACACACTCACATGACTTCTTGGTGCAAGCTATGGAGTAAATGAAGTATTACTCAGCTTCCCAAGGTTGGTCCCATGGTTCTCTATCTTACACGGTCCCTCAAACCAATGTTTTTGCTCTCAGATCACTGAGCAAAATGGTTTAGGGATGACAAATGCAAGAACGAGGGATGCTTTTTGGTGATTTAATATGAGATGCATCCTAAGCTATGCATGATGCTACAAATGCAATAAACTAACTATAAGATGACAAGGTTAGTAAACAAACTATCCTAGCATACTATATTAGTTAATGATTTAAGCTAATGATAATAGAAATACTCTAAAATGCATATTAGATTAATTTCTATTTTAAAGAGAGGCTAAATGATGAGCATATATGAAATGAAAGCTTGAATGTATTTGAGCATAAGTATGATACTACAAACTTGGATGATGAAAATGGAGGAATGAGAGCTCTATTTATAGCAAAAATAGGGCAATGGATGGTCAGGATTGAAAAAGTTGATCAAGGGTTGAGTTTGAAAGTTGGGAATCCATGTTTGCAATTTGCACCAATGAAATGATGACAATTGTCAACATAGGGTTGGGTTGAGAGAAGGGGTTGGAGGCATTAAATGCCTGAGAAGACCTTATGGTTATCTAGAGGGTAAGGGTCAAGCTTAAGTTAAGATTATCCATTGGATTAAGAGTTAATTCAAGGATAAACTCTTGTGCAAATGATTAAGGAATAACCATGGTCAAAGCAATGAATGCTTGAAGAGACCCTTGGGTTGGATGAAGGTTAAGTTAGGCAAAAAGTCTCTAGCCATGTAAGAGGGTTGAATTAACCATTAATGGTTTGGGAGACTTTGGAAAATTAAGTGGTTGAAGACTTGAAGCCTTTAATGGTTATCAAAGACTTTAAGGGTTTGAGAAGTGACTTCTCTTTGTTTAGGGATGTGGCAAAGTTTTGAAGATGGGTTAGGTTAATTTAGAAGTGATTAGAAGGGTCTAGAAGAAATTAGGAAGGGGTTTAGGAAGCAAGTGGGAGATGTAGGAAAATGCAAGTGGATGGAGGGATAATAGGATTTAATTGAAATAAAGTTAATTTAATTCAATTTGGTTGTAATTTGGGGAAATTAAATAAATTAGATTTATTCAATTTAGGATAACTTATTTAATTAAATTTGAATTTAATTAAAAGTGGATAGAAGGGATTTAATTGAATAAAATGATTTATTCATTGAGTATAGTGAATTTAATTGAGTAATTTACTTAATTAAATAGAGGAATGCGGGTAATTTAATTAAATTGGATTTAATTAAATAGAGAAATGAACATAAAATATTCATTTAGGAATATGGTCATTTTTATACGTGTACATTTTGCCCCTCTTTGAAGTGACGTGTGTGCACATGTTATTTCAAAGAAAATGATGTGTTATCGTGATTTATGATGAAATGGAATTTTTGCTTTTATGATTTTCAAGTCGTGCCCCAGATTTGATTTGATGCGTGATGCCCCCTCGGGAGATGAATCAATATTTTGAAAATTTTGATTGGATTTGATGATTTGTATGATTTTGTCTAAGTGAAATGTGTAAATTGATTCATCTCCCGATAATTTACAGTTTTTAGGGTATAAGGGAGACCGCGAGCAAATTACATGCCTAGTTCCCTAACCCTAATTTCATTTTTCTCCTATAAAAGGGGAAAAGTGCTTTGATTTGATTCATTTGTACATTGTTGACTTTGGAGAAAGAGAATTTGGAGAGAAGTCAAAATGCCTATTCCGTATTCCAAGCATCGTTTTGAGCATGTTCGGAGGTACCGGAGACCTGCCGCATATGGACCACCAGTAAGTCAACACTTTTGACCCTTTTTTTATTTTTGATTTTGTCATTTTTGGTCATTTTTTGATTTTTGAAATTCGGTTTTAGCGGTTTAGCATGTCAAAGTCGCAATTTAGCACATACGAAAATTTAGGTAGCGCATAGAGTTTTAATTTTAGGGCTGCGTTCGAAACAAAATAGTGTAGCGCATAGAAGTTCTCGGTTAGCGCATTAAGGCAAAGTAGCGCATGTCGAATGTAAGGTAGCACGTAAGGTTAATAGGATAGCGCGTGAGTAAGACCTAGTGCATAGGGGTCATAGGGGTTCGCATGGGTAAGGGGTCTTAGCGCGTAGGGTAGACCTAGCGCATAGGGTCAAATAGGTAGCGTCAGCAAGGTATAGGTTAGCGCAAAAATAGGTTTTAGCGCATAGGGTAGGTTGGGTGGCACAGTGGGGAAAAAGGATAGCACGTAGAGGTATTCTAGCGCATAGGGTAAATAGATTAGCACATGGAAAAAACAGCTTAGCGCATGGGTAAAATTTAGCGCGTAGACAATTTGTTTTAGCACATCAGGAAAAATTTTGTGAGATGGGGTGATTTGTGAAATTGTTGTGTTTTGCTGTCATGGTTTTTATTGATTTGTCCAATATGAGTGTTGATATAACTTGTTTTGATTTGTGATATTTCAAGTTATGCATAGCTATTAATGTGTTGGTTTGATCAAAGCATGATTTGTTTTTGCACTTTGTTTCAAGTTCAATTTGTGAAGCCTGATTTGTGTTACAAGCTGATATGGGTTGGAAATTTGAGTTGTTTTACAAGCTGATATGGGTGGGAAACTTGAGTTGTTTTACAAGTTTATGTGATTTGAAGACTTGAGTTGTGTTACAAGTCTTGATATGGTTTTTGATAACTTGAGTTGTTTTACAAGCTGATATGAAATGATAGGATGTTGAACTTGATATAGATGAGCAATTTATTTCATGTTGTTGATGTGATTTTGATTTTGATATCATTGTTTTAATGTGGAAAATTGATATTGGACTTGTTTTGCTGGTTGACAGGAGAGATTGGGCGTGGTTCAGTCGCATGAGCAATTTCCTAGGCCTTGGACTCTGATACCACGGTTGACATAGGCCAACCTGGATATTATTGAGAGATGCGGTTTGACGTCCCTATTGGATATGCCTCGATTCACTGTGAACTGGGGGTTACTGACAGCGCTTGCAGAGAGGTGACACAGCGACACGAACACCTTCCACTTTGCCACAGGTGAGATGACAGTCACACCAGAGGACTGTTACAGGATTCTGTGCATACTAGTAGTAGGTGCACTACTACCTTATGAGCAGTTGGAGGAGGGTAGCATAGAGGCACTTCGCCGTATATTCCAGGATGAGACAGTATGCAGATATGAGATCCCTTGGCAAGAGTTCCTGGACTTGGATTATGCACCGCTTCCTTCAGTACTGGTAGGGTTTATCGGTGGATTCTTTTGTCCTGATCATAGGTCAAAGGGATTCTCTGTGGGATGGGGGCTGGTGTTAGAGGACATGGTTACACAGGGCCACAGGTTTGCGTGGGGATCAGCTATGCTAGCCCATATGTATAGGGACTTGCACGAGGTGGTATACCTAGGTTACGACAATTTGTCAGCTGACGTGACGCTCTTACAGGTATGGTGCTGGGAGCACATTCCGGCCGCCAAGCCATTAGCAGACAGAGATAGGCCCGTTGGATGTGCCTATGCTTATGGGTACAGAGGTCTAGCTGTCCAGCAGAAGCTGGGCAAACTAGAGCATTGGAGGAGAGTTTTGGATGACATTGATACGGTCACATGGCGACCGTATATAGGGTGTGAGGTATGGGCGGAGGACGGGTTGGAGATGCCCTATGTATTTATGACGAGATACCTGATTAGGAGGACCCCATTTGTTATTGAGAGGTTTGTGGTGACCAGTGTTTTGTGACAGTTTGGTCGACAACAAGGTATACCTCAGGGGGCTTGTTTATATGCACGGCGGAGGTAGGACATACCAGATTGGGGTCCGACAATTGATAGTGTGGTGGTCATGGAGGAGTTTGTCGATTTGGCGGGCCAGATATGGGATTATGCCCCAGAGATTTTGGATGTGGGCATGATAGATGATTTTGTGAGATTGTTCGCTGCGTGGGCAGTGGCAAGGATTTCAGATCCAGAGGAGATGCGGCTGGCATTTGATGATGATGATGATGAGGATGATGGAGATGGTGAGGATGATGGAGATGGTGGAGGAGGACAACGAGGGAGAGGAGATAGAGGGAGGAGGGGAGATAGAGGGAGGAGAGGAGATAGAGGTTTGGAGAGAGCAGTTAGACGGGTGGTGATGGACAAGGGGAGAGGTAGTTTGGCCATTCAATCAGGTGGAGAGGGGAGGATGGGAATGGTTCTAACTGTAGTGGGGGGGACTGACGAGGTGATATGGCCAGCCCAGAGGAGGAGGATGGATGTGCTCCCACCTCCAGCACCTAGGACAGGCAGAGTTAGAGGGGATGCCCCTACACAGGTACCGCTACGGGTTCGGATCCCCACTCATGTTGAGGATGCACAGATTCGGACCCTATCAACGATAGATTGCGCAGTTGACCACTGAGCGAGACATGGAGATAGAGCGACGGGGTCGAGCGGAGGAGCTTGCAGCGAGCATGCAGAGAGCAGGGGCGGGTGGTCCGATGAGAGACACCTTGAGAGAGCTATCTTTGAGAGCTCAGGAGGCGGAGTACAACCGCCGGCACTATGAGGCTGCGGTACCCAGGGATCGCCGAGTTATAGAGCTTTACACAGTCGAGATCCAGTCGATCTCGAGATACTGGGTTGCGGTCCAAGAGCTGAGGTGTGACAGGGCCATCGAGACAGGATCCCCCTGGAGATCTAGGGGTCGGGACATCTGGAGCCAGACCATCTCCGTCAGGGGATAGCCATACTTGAGAGACATGGTCTCTGTTGTATTTTAGATCATTGTATTCTTTGTACTGGACACATTGATGATAGATTTTGTACATTTTGATCATTTTTGGAGATATATATATACGATATCATTATCTTTGATCATGTGGTGTGTTATATGAATGTATGTGCTTATGTGTCCTTTTCTTTACTTTATGATGATGCAATGCTTAAATATATGATATAATGTATGATGCAGGATGTATGCTTTGATATGTTTGTGAGATGTATCTTGAAAATGAGATGTATGATTTTATATGCTGTGAAATGTATCTTTGAGATGTATGATAATGATATGTAACTAAGTGTAAAATGATATGCAACTAATTGGAAAATGATATACAACTATGTTAAAATGATATGCAACTAATTGTAAAATGATATGCAACTATGTTTTTTTTTGGGTAGCATCCTCATTCTATATTTGCCATCCGATATAGCCATATGTTGTTTGCTTTCTTTGTAGGTATCATCATTGAGCATTGATTTGTTTAGGATATGTTGAAAATTTATACAAGCACAATGGTATAATTAAATCATAATGATCTGAGAAAAATTTACATGATATTTGATTTTGCAAGATAGCACAAGTGTCAAGGTATAATTGAACCAAGACGACCTGAGTGCGGATTGCGTAAACAGACAAGATTAAATCATTTGTATGCGTGAAGTGGAATCATGCCTTCAGTGATATTTGATGTATCATGTCTCAAGGCAAGTATTCACACAGTACAAGTGATCGCCTCCTAGACAGAAGACTAAGAAAATATTGGAGTTTCCCCATGATCTCTAGTTGTGAAGCATTTTAGTGAGAAAAGGGAGAAAATCCAATAATTTAAAAAGTTCAATAATGCAAAAATAGTCAAGATTTTATGCGATAATGCAACATGTAGTACTTCAGAAAATCATCCATCCTTGGTTTTTCTGTGATTTTTTGTGTTGTTTTATGATGAAGCGTAGTTTTGGTTGTTGGATGCAATGCTTCTGAATTGTGCAAATAGTTTTGATGTCTTGAATGTTTGCAAGTTTTGACAATTTATTGCCCCTAGCTGAGTGTGCCTCTTGATGTGAATATGTATAGTGATTTCCAAGCCATGGTGAAATGTGGTAAGAGGATATATATGGATAAACCAAGATAGTGACTACGCTAAGTATGTCCTAAATGGATATGTGCTAAGTGTCGGGTGATGGCCGATAGTGTTTTAAGGATACAGATAAAATGGTATGGAGATAGATAGAGGAGTCGTTCTTTCACAATAATGCCTATTACCAGGTTTTCACTAGTTGCTTTTATTGTACTTTGTTATTTGCTTTTTCTAGATTTTTTTATTTTTTTGCTTGTTTTGGCTTTTTCCGTGCATTAGGCTACTTAAGTGTAGTACCTCTTCAGATGGATGTTGTTAGTTGGTTCGTCGAGCACATCTCCTTCTGAAGTTGTGAGCTGATAGGCACCCGATCCATAGACTGATATGATGACATAGGGACCCAACCAGTTAGGTTCAAACTTCCCTTTTTTTTCTTGATCTTGCTTATTTCTTGGATTTTCTTTGAGGACTAGGTCACCAACTTTGAAGTTGTGAGGGATGACCTTGTGGTTGTAGCTCCGACACATGCGTTGTTGATATGCTTTGAGATTAGTGTAAGCATGCTGATGTCTTTCATCTAATAGTTCGAGTTCTTGCAGTTGGTTAACTCGATACTCTTCATCGGGGATTAAACCTTTCAAAGAGACTCTGAGAGATGGGATTTCTACCTCCAAGGGTAAAATGGCTTCTGATCCATATACCAATGAGTATGGTGTTTCTCCTGTAGGTGTATGGATGCTAGTTCTGTATGCCCAAAGTGCTGGATTAAGTTGTACATGCCAATCTTTGCCTACATCATTCTTTGTTTTCTTTAGGATTTTTAGTATTGTCTTGTTAGATGCTTCTGCTTGATCATTTCCCTGTGGGTAGTATGGTGTAGAGAACCGATGTTGGATTTTGAATTTTTCACATAGTTCTTGTACATCTTGGTTTTTGAAAGGCCGTCCATTATCTGTGATGATTGAACTTGGAATACCATATCTGCAAATTAGATAATTTAGGATAAAAGAGGCAATTTGTTTCCCAGTTACTATGGTCATGGGAACTGCTTCTATCCACTTGGTAAAGTATTCTGTTGCAGTTATAATGAACTTGTGTCCATTTGAAGATGAAGGATGAATTTTGCCAACTAAGTCTAGTCCCCACTGACAAAAGGGCCAGGATGTCGTGAATGGTTGTAGTTCCTCTGCTGGTGCATGTATCAGACTGCCATGGATCTGGCATTTAGGACATTTCTTGGCGAAGTGATATGACTCTTCCATTGTAGGCTAGTAGTATCCCATCCTTAGAAGATTTTTAGCAAGAGTAGTCCCACTTGAATGTGTTCCACAAATACCTTCGTGAAGCTCGTGTAAAGCGAAATCAGAATCATTACGATCAAGGCAATGAAGAAGAGTACCATCTAGACCTCGATGATACAAAGTATCAGCGGTAAGGGTATAATGGGCAGCTTGCTGGATAAAGTTACATTTCTAGTTACGGGATTGGTCAATAGGTAAGATATTGTTCTTGAGGTAGTCGTATATTGGTCCATATAACAGAGAATCTGAACTAGTCAAGGCATAGATAACATGGGATTTAGAGTGGTCATAAGCTGGGGAGAACAGTTGCTCTACCAGGAACTCGTGACGACTCTGTTGCTCTGGAATTTGTAGTAATGAAGTGATAGTAGCCATGGCATCGGCTACTTTGTTGTTCAACCTTGGTATTTGCTCGAAGGTGATGTGCACAAAATACTATTTGAAGTCATGCACCATTCGCTTGTAGGGTAGCAACTTGTCATCCTTTGTCTGATAATCATTGTTGATTTGATTGATGACTAGTTGTTAGTCTCTGTAGACCTTTAATTCTGTGATTTTCCATTCTATGGCCATTTTGATGCCTATAACCAATGCCTCATAATCAGCCACATTATTTGTGCATGGGAACATAAGCCTATATGATTTTGGTATAGTGTGTCCTTCAGGAGTGATAAATAGAATGCCAACACCTAAACCATGTTGTGTGTAGGATCTGTCAAAGTATAGGGTCCATTGTTTGGTAGAAATAGCAAGAACATCCCTGTTTGGAAATTCAATCTCCATAGTTTGTTTGGTAGCGGTGCTTCAGCCAGTTGATCTGCAATTGCTTGTCCTTTGATTGCTCGTCTTTTTGTGTATTGGATGTCGAATTCACTGAGAATCATGACCCATTTAGCCAATCTGCCTGTAAGAGCTGCCTTGCTGAGTAGATATTTGAGGGGATCAATTTTTGCCACTAGCTTAATTGTGTGGGCTAGCATATAATGTCAAAACTTCTAAGATGCGAAGACCACTGTTAGGAAAGCCTTTTCAATGAATGTATAGTTGAGTTCATATTCATTCAATGTCCTACTGATATAGTATATGGCTCGTTCTTTCCCTTGTTGATCTTCTTTTGCCAATAGTGCCCCCAGCAATATATCTGTTGTTGAGATATAGAGGATAAGTGGCTTTCCTGTGACTGGTGGTACCAGAACTGGTGGATTCATCAGGTACTATTTGATTTGGTAAAAAGATTCTGCACACTTGGTCTCCCATCTGAATGGTACATTTTTGTGTAGTAAATGGTTAAATGGTAGACTTTTATCTGCTAGCTGAGCGATGAATCACTTGATTGATTGAAGTCGTCCTTGTAGAGATCTGAGTTGACTGATATTCTTTGGTGGTAGCATTTCCATAATGGCTTGTACCTTTGCTGGATCTACTTCGATACCTTTAGCTGAGACTATGTAGCCTAGTAACTTGCCTGATGTAACCCCGAAGACACACTACTTAGGGTTGAGTCTGACTTGGAATTTCTCCAATAGATCAAAGATCTTTGTTAGGATGCTGAGATGTTCCACTCTAGTGAAGGATTTAGCTAGTAAATCATCCACGTAATCTTCCATAAATGTGTGCATCATGTCATGAAAGATTGTTGTCATTGCTCTTTGATAAGTGGCCCCTGCATTCTTTAAGCCAAAAGGCATAACATTCCAACCGTATGTTCCCCAAGGATAGGTGAATGTTGTTTTATCTTTATCTTCTAGGGCTATTTTGATTTGATTATAGCCTAAAAAACTGCCCATTAGTGAGAGCATTGCATGGCCTGCTGTGAGGTCTACAATTATGTCGATACTAGGCAGAGGAAAGTTGTCTTTTGGACAAGCTTTGTTGACATCTCTGAAGTCGGTGCATATTCTGATACTACCATCTAGTTTTGATACTAGAACGATGTTGGAAATCCACTCTGCATAGTCAATGGGTCGGATGAATCCGACATCTAATAGTTTCTTTAGTTCAGTTTTGACCATGAGTGCCACCTATGGATTCCTCTTTCGTAGCTTTTGTTTGTCTGTTTTAACTCTTGAAGAGATGGACAAGTGATGCATGATTAAGTGTGGATCCACTCCAAGCATATCAGCATATGACCAAGCAAAGTGAATTTGTTGTTCTTTAAAGAAAATGATGAATGCTGATCTTTCTTCCTCTGTCAAAGATTCTGCAAGGTGTATGTTTCTGACTGCTTCTGTGGTACCAATGTTGATTGATTGAGTGGGCTCAATCAATATGGGTGATCGCTTATGAAAGTGCTCAGGAAGAGTGTCAAGTCTCCCATCGTTAGGTGACTTAAAAAGGTTTTCACCCTCAGATGCGTCATTTATTTTTACTTTTTTGTGATCTAGAGCTGCCATTGACTAGTTTTCAGCATCAGATCTTTTATTTGGTTTATTTTTGCGACTGAGAGACTTGGCACTCCCTGATTGGCAGACATTGTTACTTTGTTCATTGGTAGAGCCTGTTTCCAGATTTATGGTACATAAGTAGTGGATAATAGATTCATCATCTGGGAAAATTGGTATATCATGGATTTCGGGTTCATCCTAGTCGATGAGGTCAGGAAAGACAAGCGGTAAGGTATCATTTGGTGGATTAAGTTCTGCTACTGTAAGTGTCAAGACAGAGGTTTTATCATGATTGTTCTTGGTTGTAAAGAAGTTCAGGATTTCGTCGAGGTCTTCGATGGTATTATCTTCCGTATATACTTGTTCATAATGTTTCTATTCACTTTCCTTGGCATCATAGATGTTCTGTGGTCCAAATTCAAGAGGTCTATCTTTTGCGTTATGCTCTTCCTGAGAAAGGGATATGGTGTCAGTATCAGTAGGGATATCTGTAGTAGCATTTGAGTAGGTACCCCATTCATAGTCATTGGAATCAGTCTCTAAGGCATCATCCTAGATTCTATTAGTGTTGTAAACTGGTATGTTGTATGGTGAAAATAAATCTTTGATGATGGATACCATTTTGATAGTTTTTGTTGATTCGGTGTCAGATCCTGTTTCTATTTTTTGTATTTGTTCATAAACTGTGCTTCCTCAGGGAGGAATAATGGTATCCGGAGATGATATTATTTGTTCTTGAGATATTGGTGTTTGAATATGAGCTACTGCTGCAGATATGGCCTTCTTGTGACTTAGAAGCTTTCCCTGATGTAACTTCTGTTCTTGACGTTCCCGTGCCTAGCAGATTGTTTCGGCTGACTCAAAGAGTGCTTCCTGCCAGGATTCTTCTTTGTACTTCTTCTTTACTTTCCATTGTGGTTTTATAGTTATGCGGGGCGGCTTTCTTAATAGGAAAATGAGCTTACAACCCAATCCTATTTTGTCTCTATTGGGTTGTGAAGGAAGATCTATGGGTTTAGTGACTCCTCCTTTGTGTTTCCCAATAGGTCCTTTACCGTCATATCCCATTTGCTGCATGATTAAGTATCCTTTTCCATATAGGTGTGTAGGTAGAATAATGTCCAATACAGTTGCTCTGTTACCTTCTTCCTCATCTTTTTATAACCAGCTAATAATGTCCTTATCTTTTGATTCATGTGCTAGAGTCCCCAATTGGATGAAGGTACCGTTGAATTTGGTGATGGACTGAGTGACCAGATGTGTTGATGTAGTAGGCAATCCATGAGATCTGGGTGATGTTGGCAATTTGGCCAAACATAAAGGCTCCAAAGAGTATTCTCCCATGCCTTGGTCTTTGATTTGCATTTGCTGCTTGAAATCTCCAGATAATGAGTTGGGCTTTGCTGTTTGTAGATCTGATGCTGAAGATCGTTGCTTTTCTCTATTATGAGGAACCAAACTATCTTGGGCTACCCCCATTGCGTTGCAATGTTGAAATGGATTTTGATCAGTAGATATGGAGATTTCTTGTCCATCATAAGGAAATTTGACACATTGGTGATACGTAGAGGGTACTGCTTGCATTTCATGTATCCAGGGTCACCCTAACAAAATATTGTAAGTGAGATCTATGTCTAAGACCTAACACATAGTATCCTTTTGCACTAGTCCCACTTGAATAGGTAACATCATGGTTCCTTTAGAGGACCTTTCCTCATCATCATATGCCTTTATGGTAATCTTCTTGCAGGGATCAATAGACTCTTCTGAGAGGCCTAATGCACGGATAAGCTTTAAAGTACATATATTAAGTCCGGCTCCTCCATCTATTAAGACTCTTTTTACTCGGTGTTTACAAACAATGACTTCGATATGGAGAGGAGTGTTATGTGGATGAATCAAGGAAGCATTGTCATGCTCTGAGAAGGTGAGGTTATGAGGTCCTGTCATATGGGCGACCATGGCTTGAAATCTGTCTGTATCTATATTTTGAGGTACATTGGTTTCCAATAGCACTTGTTCCAATATGTCTTTGTGCCTTGGTGATAGTTTCAGCAATTCTAGTATAGATATCTGAGCTGGAGTTTTGTGTAGTTGGCTAACCAAGTCATATTGGATTTTTGGTATAGTAGTTATAGGCACAGTATGCCCTTTTAAGACATATTTCTGAGTTCGGGTTGTCACATTGACAGATTCATGATCATGTTGATCTCGGATGGTGATGACATTTACTTGATGATCTTCAGCTGATATGTGATTTATGGTGTTGTTGTAGATATGGTTGATACAAGCTCCGCATGTATCATCTGAGGTTGAAGCTCCATCTTTGTTGTAATTTGGGAGAGGATTTTTAAAGGCTCTGTGATCACCATTTGTTTTGAGACCATCTACTATTAATTCACCTCGATCAATCATGTCTTGCATAATGTGTTTCAATCTCATGCAATCATTCGTCTGATGACCCTTGTTACGATGGAAATCACAATAGTGTAAATCATTCCACCAAGGTGGTTTGATTTGGGGTTCATAGTTGCTGATCACAGGCAAGGAGAGAATTTTGTTTGCCAGAAGTTCTCTGAATGCTGATTCTAGTGATTGCCCCAGTGGTGTGAAGACATGCTTTTGGAAATTGTTCGTGTTGTTGCGTGAATTGTTGTTAGGTCCTGGATTCATGTTTTTGCTTTGAGTATCATTGGTGTTGTTTGTGTTGAGTTGTCCTTGATCGATGTTTGGTGCATGTGTGCTAGTATTTGGATTAGCATTTTTAGGATTTTTCGTAGTCTGAGGATTTCCGGATAATGCAAGCACTGGTTGCTTAGATTTGAGATCATGTGAGTCATTGTTGCCTTCATTTTTGTGTCTAGTCCAAAATTGAGATTTGTCTAAGTTGTTGTTGTTCTAGTTATTGTAGTTTGATGAGTTTGTTCCTTCCTTGTAGAATTTGAGTGTTCCTTTTTTGACACATGCTTCCTCTACTTGAATGCCATTTTCAATCAATTTAGTGAAAGATGGTATGCATTGAAGTTTTAGCCTGTAACTCATTTCACCATTCAAGTTGTCGATGAAGATCTCCATTTTCTCCTTTTCAGGAATATCTCGAGGATATCTGGATACCATACGTCGCCAGCGTTGAAGGAATATCATGAATGTTTCGTTGTTCTTTTGTTTGGTGTTGCAAACATCTAGCATGGTTATGGCGTGTTGGATGTTATAGGAGTATTGGGTTATGAATTTATTAACCAATTCATCAAATGATCTGATAGGTGGTGTAATTTTGGATAACCATTCCATGGTTTGTCCTCCCAGGCTTCTTGGGAATAACCTCATCAGATAGGTGTCATCATGAGAAAACTCAAGAATCATGGTACAGAATTCTCTGACATGATCAC
Source organism: Cryptomeria japonica (assembly GCF_030272615.1). Classification (NCBI taxonomy): domain Eukaryota; kingdom Viridiplantae; phylum Streptophyta; class Pinopsida; order Cupressales; family Cupressaceae; genus Cryptomeria; species Cryptomeria japonica. The sequence continues at coordinate 921,994,289 of NC_081407.1, forward strand.
AGGGATCACTTTTTCCATCGTATTTGTCAAATTTAGGCACATCTGAGTTTGGAGGAAAAGGGATCATGTGCAATCTCCTGTCGAAAGGATAAGGAGAGATTTTTTTTAAAGAGTACCATACTGTTGTCCCTTGTTGCATGTCCTGTATTTGCCTTTGTAACATTTGCATTTGTTGAGTAAGGGCAGCCAAAGGTACATTGTCTTGTCGAGCGAAAAGTTCTTCCCTTGTATTAGTTCTCAGCTGAAAAGGTGTGTTAAATGGTATATTTTTCTCTGGAGTTTCTAGCTCTGGCATACACATTTCTGGTATACGTTGTTTTGGAATGTGTTGCTCAGGTATGCGTTGTTCAAGATTACAAGTTTCCTCTTCTCTTTGTTGTTCTTGATATGCATATTGTCGAGATCCAGTTCTAAAGATGTTTGTGTCTAGATCTTCGGGAAGTTTAACGCCTTTACTTGTGAGCATGAGCAAATATTTTTCTTTGTTATTTTCCATAAGCCTTTCTACAAGCTTTTGGAATGAAGGGTTTTCCTGACATTCCTGAAGAAGTGCTTCATAAATTTTAGTCTCTTCTAGGTGTGGACCTTCAAAAGGATTTGACAACCTTCGATTCATACTAGACTCTACGTGTGTCTCGCTTTGTTGGTTTCTTTGAGAGTGAGTAACAGGCATTTTAGTAGAAACTTTCAGTGACAAAGGGGACAAAATCCTCATTGATATGTTGCTCGGGGGTGGGTGGTTCTGGTCGAGATGTGTTATAAGTGATACACTCATCGGGCAAGAATGCCAGATTGATCTTTCCTCCATGGTTTATGATTTGATTAAAAGCAGACTTTTGACAATATGCTCTTGTTTTTAAAGGCTCTTTGTCAAATTCGTTGGATTTGTTTTGGATATAATGTTTGACGTGATGAAGGAATACCCGATGAGATTTGAAGAGTTGAAGATTGATGTATAAAAACTTATTTCTCTTGATGAATTTGGAAAAACTAGGTTGTTGTTTCTTCAACGTGATGTTATGATAAAGGCTCTTTCTTCTCAGAATTTGGGGATTAGTCATGCATGAGTGATCAATAGTTTCCTTTGATTGGTTTGGATTCAGTTGATCTTGTTTGGAAAATTTCAAGTCTTACTCTGTCAAAATGAAGGTTTAGATGCCCCTTCATGACAAAGTGTATCAAATGATATGGATAAAAAGCCTCCCGATATGGAGACTTGATTTGACAACCTGAAATTTTTAAACAAGTGTTTTTGAGATGAAATCCGTAAGATGGTAAAGGATTTTGTTGATACTTATGATGAGGTGTCCGGATTATGATAAGATAGATATGTTTTATCGTGCGATCAGTTTAGGATTTTTACAACGTTTGTTTTGACACAAATTTAGCTCAAGAAATAGTTTTTAACGGTTTGTTTTCGCTACTCCACTTTGATGAAAAATGTTGTTGATAACAAGAGGCTTCTGAAAATGTTTTCAAAATTTTTAAAATTCCTCACTATTTTGCCCTTTGTCTATATGTTTTTGGTCACGCGCTAAAACAAGGATGAAATGCGCTACCAAAATTACTCCACGCGCTAAAAGAATGACCAAACGCGCTAGGCTGCCCCTAGACATGCGCTAAAGTTTTGTTTGTTCAAAAATTTGTTTTCTGTCTCTAAAAAGCTATGCACTAACATGGGTCTGTGATGCGCTAACTTTTAAACTTAATGCGCTAATGTTTGGTTGCCATGCGCTAAGTTGATGCTTCCACGTGCTAGACTGTTTCCCTGATGTGCTAAATGTTTTAACACTGTATTGATTTTGGGATAAAACATCACTGTTTGGAACAGATGCGCTAACTGGATGGTTTGATGCGCTAATTGAAGTACCCTACGCGCTAAGGAGTTGTCCTCACATGCTAATCTGCCCTATTTTTTTTTCCTTCAGTTGGTTTTTTTGCAATTTTTGGTTTTGATCGTGAGTTTTTCAGTTTAGATGGATGATTTTCTAAAGTAATAAATGCAAGCACAGCACAAAAAGTACAACCATTTTGCCTAATCTAACAAAAAGTGTATGTTCTGCAAGGATGTGTTCAAATCTCCAATGTTTCAATAGGTTTGGATACGAATAATACACTTCAGAAAGACTCTTTATTCAAAGGTCATAAATAACATCACAGCCCACTAGTCTTGATACTCCGTCAGCTCAAACAACCGTGTCACCCCCTAGAGGGCGCCCGTTGTTTTGCCTTTTGCTAGAAATTAACTCAAAGTGAATTGCTTCACAGTTGAGTAGTTATCTTGGGAGATATATGGTGAGTAATCTTGGGGGCGGATTCTTCCCCACCCTTGCACTAGGATGTTATAAATGTCTGGTTACTGACTCGGTTCAAAGCTTCTATTTCTACGGTTCATAATCAGGCTTCCTGTTCGGTTGTCAATGATAAACTCCCTCAGGAGGCTTCCTAACCTTTAGAACAAAGGCTTTACGTATCTCGAGGATACTGGGGGAAGGCTAATCACTGCGCACAACTGTTGAAAAGGACTTTCGTCACTTTTCACTTTTGATTATAGTGGGTTGGAATACTTAGCATCAAAGTCATTCCCCACTTAGGTCGTTCACTTCACACCAGCCATAAATAGCTTTAAGAGTTGATTTTAACTCCTCGAGAAGGCAGGCCTGCTAAAGGATGTAAAAGGCTTTTGAAGGAAAGAAATCTTTTTAAGAGAGGTCTGGTTTTTTGAATCACCCAATTAAAGGGAGAGCATATACCTTCCTCTTTCGATTGAAGGAAATCAAAAATTCTTTTTAAACCTTCAATTCAATGATTTGCTAACCTCTACTGGGAGAGGTTGCTCCAAGAAAAGCATGGTTTTAATTTTACTTCCTCAAAGCAATGATTATTTAATCTAAGGAAATAACCGAGTCAACAAAGCAAAAGGTTCGATTTGGTCAACAAAAGAAAATCGGAAAAGGGGAATAACTTCCCTCTTTTGATTGTGAACAAAATTTTGAGGTGAGGTTCTTTCCTTTGCAAAATTTCAAAAGTGAATCCTTTTATGCACCATAGGATGGTGAGGTTCTTTTTATAGCTCTATTCTTGCAAAAATAATTTTTTTTTGTTTTGTTCTTTTTAGAACCCAAAATGAAGGATTTCTCCTATGAAAGCAAGAAAATTTTTGATATTGGTTCTTTTTATAGCCCAAAAACAAGGTGAGTTCAATTTTAAGAAAAGAAAATCAAATTTTAAACTAACCTAGATAAGTTAGTAAAAATCTAACTATCCTAATCCGAAGATGAAGCTCCTATCTGCAATGAAATTGTTAGAGACCTGCAAAATAACCAGTTAGATACCTCGGTGGACTTCTACAAGTCTAATTTCGAACTTTCGGTTACAATAATTTTTTTTTTTTTAATTTCAGTCTGTGATGTGCTACAGAACAAACTGTATGCGCTACATAATAGCCGTAATGTGCTAAAAGAAGTCTTCAACGTGCTACACTATTTTCGGGATGCACTACTCTATGTGCCGAAAGCATTGTTCTGTTTTTCACCTGCACCGAGACCTATAGGAAAAGATTAGTGGAAGTCATGCACTAAAGAAAGGACTTCACACGCTAGAGTATAGACCCCATGAGCTAAACAGTAAACGGGATGCACTAGACTGTTAACCGGATGCGCCAGGGAATGTTTCCCATGCGCTGATTCCTGTTTCCTACGGACCTGCAAAAGTGATTAAATTCAAAAACCGATTTGATATATGAGGTCTAGCCCCACGGTGGGTGCCAGAAATGTATGCGGGAAAAGAGAGTTGATAGAACTCAAAATGCAAAAAATGGAGCTCTAGGGAGCCTTGCTCACACACTCACATGACTTCTTAGTGCAAGCTATGGAGTAAATGAAGTATTACTCAGCTTCCCAAGGTTGGTCCCATGGTTCTCTATCTTACACGGTCCCTCAAACCAATGTTTTTGCTCTCAGATCACTGAGCAAAATGGTTTAGGGATGACAAATGCAAAAACAAGGGATGCTTTTTGGTGATTTAATATGAGATGCATCCTAACCTATGCATGATGCTACAAATGCAATAAACTAACTATAAGATGACAAGGTTAGTAAACAAACTATCCTAGCATACTATATTAGTTAATGATTTAAGCTAATGATAATAGAAATACTCTAAAATGTATATTAGATTAATTTCTATTTTAAAGAGAGGCTAAATGATGAGCATATATGAAATGAAAGCTTGAATGTATTTGAGCATAAGTATGATACTAAAAACTTGGATGATGAAAATGGAGGAATGAGAGCTCTATTTATAGCAAAAATAGGGCAATGGATGGTCAGGATTGAAAAAGTTGATCAAGGGTTGAGTTTGAAAGTTGGGAATCCATGTTTGCAATTTGCACCAATGAAATGATGACAATTGTCAACATAGGGTTGGGTTGAGAGAAGGGGTTGGAGGAATTAAATTCCTGAGAAGACCTTATGGTTATCTAGAGGGTAAGGGTCAAGCTTAAGTTAAGATTATCCACTGGATTAAGAGTTAATTCAAGGATAAACTCTTGTGCAAATGATTAAGGAATAACCATGGTCAAAGCAATGAATGCTTGAAGAGACCCTTGGGTTGGATGAAGGTTAAGTTAGGCAAAAAGTCTCTAGCCATGTAAGAGGGTTGAATTAACCATTAATGGTTTGGGAGACTTTGGAAAATTAAGTGGTTGAAGACTTGAAGCCTTTAATGGTTATCAAAGACTTTAAGGGTTTGAGAAGTGACTTCTCTTTGTTTAGGGATGTGACAAAGTTTTGAAGATGGGTTAGGTTAATTTAGAAGTGATTAGAAGGGTCTAGAAGAAATTAGGAAGGGGTTTAGGAAGCAAGTGGGAGATGTAGGAAAATGCAAGTGGATGGAGGGATAATAGGATTTAATTGAAATAAAGTTAATTTAATTCAATTTGGTTGTAATTTGGGGAAATTAAATAAATTAGATTTATTCAATTTAGGATAACTTATTTAATTAAATTTGAATTTAATTAAAAGTGGATAGAAGGGATTTAATTGAATAAAATGATTTATTCATTGAGTATAGTGAATTTAATTGAGTAATTTAATTAAATTGGATTTAATTAAATAGAGAAATGAACATAAAATATTCATTTAGGAATATGGTCATTTTTATACGTCTACAATATATATGTGTGTGTGTGTGTGTGTATTTATAATATTTAAAAAAATTATTAATTAAAAAAAGAGAATTTTTTTTTTGGGCCGAAACCCTTACTCGAGGGTACCCCGGAGCTGAGGCTCCCGCGGGCCCTCGGGCGGAGCAGGCCCTCTGTGGGCCGAGGCCCATAAGAGCACCGCGACGCCGCTGCAGGTGGCGCTACCCTTCGCCGCTACCTCCAAATGCAACCCCTCCCCCCTGTGTTAAAACCGTCACCTGCATTTAGTCTCATTCGCGATCATTGAAAAAGAGACATGGCCTCCGCCATTGCTTTGTCGAACCTGCAAAACACGAAACCCTAACCCGGATTTCGGGTTAGGGTATTCATGTGTTAATAAAAAAAAAAGTAAGTATAGTAAGGATGTAGCTTTATAGATGTTGTATTTAGGTTAGTTTAATATTTAATATGTTTAGTAGTTTTCAAAGAGGGGGAAACCCTATTCAAAATTTGAATAGGGTAACCCCATTTATCCTTAGGGTTTTTGGAATTTTCATTTATGATTTTATGGCTAAATATTTTTAAAAAAGGGTTATCTAATTTATTTCCATCTTATAAGTTAACTTATATAGTTCTCCTTTTAATTATTTCTATGCCATATAAATGTAAATGTTTAAGTTAAATTCTTATTTGGGAAAATGTTTGTTTGGGATTTTATTTAAAGATTATTTTTGAAATATTTAGGCCTTAGGGGATCATTTATTTGGCCAACATTAAATAAATTTTATAGGGAAATTTTTATTATGGTTTTAGTTAACCTCTTTGTTGACTTTAGTCGCATCAGATACTAGCTCTATGGTTTGTTAAATTTAATAATCTAAGTACTAGAATTAATATAACTAATACCTAGAGCATTTAAATGATTAATTGAGATTATTAATATCTCTTGACAATTAAGTTAAAGATTATTGTTTAAATTAATTTTATTAATTATTGAAATAATAATGATTCCTTTGGAGAATCTATTTCCGCATTTAATTTATTTTCGCATGCTTGATTAAGTTAATTAGATTAACTGTAGTAGAAAAGCTCTTTTAAATTTCCAAAGTTCAAACATAGTTAAGACAAGACTTATTATTGCAGTTTTATTTTAGCTTGATTAGTTTTATTTGGTTGTTTTAAAAAAAAAAATTGTTGTTCTGTTTTTGCCCAAAAGTTTGGGCACGATATATTGCCTCTAGGGCAAAATTTTATTGATTTTTCCTTGAAACAATACTCAAAATTGCATTGTCTTAGACAGGGGCTAAATATAAACACCTAAATTTTTCCTATTCTTGCAAACACTAATTTCACTATTTATTCATTCTTATTAATTAAATAAATTTAATTATTTAATTAATTTGACTCCATTCTTCTCATTTAACATTGCTCTTCTATTTCAATTTCAAATTTTGAATTCCCCTTCAATTTTATTATTAAATAATCTTTAATTATTTAATTAACTAATTTTCCTCTAATATTAATGAAATAGTTTTATTTTTTAATCAAACACGTTTATCTACTTTAATTAAATAATCTTTAATGTTAAATTAAATCAATTTTACTTACCTTCTCATAACTGAATAATTACCCCAAATTTAATTAGGTAACAACATCCTCTCAATTAAATCAATTTCTTAATTTATTTAATTTCATTTCCATCATATTTTGAAAACCAAATTTTCTCCAAATTAACTAAAATGCTAATTTCATCCATTATCCTATAGCACATGTCAAAAATAGCTAATTACCACTGACTCTCAATGGCTCATCAATCATGTTTTTCTAACTAGTAAGTCAGTCCACCATTTCCAAAATCACGTTTACTAACTAATTCATCCATCCACTAGTTAATTTAATCAAATGAGCTAACTCACTAATCAATCTTAGTCATGTGAGTGATCATCTCCCAACCAAATTTTCTCAACAATTCTCCATCATCGATATTTCTATTGTCAAATCAATCTTAATCATTGATTCAAATTCTAAAAATCTATAAATTCAACCTCATTCTCAGACCACGAACAACTTGATTCATTGAATTCTTGTGCAATCATGCTACCATAATTGTGCTTTGATTTTGAGAATTTTCATACACTACATGAGAAGTAGAGGAACAATGGGGGCACTTGCATGGATTCATCATTTGGTTTTCATTTGATTATTTAATTTCTTCATTTATGACTTTTGATTGAATTTAAATTCCCTCCTTTTTGTTTGTGATTGAGGATTTGTAGTAGATTAGAGTTGGTGGTTACTCTTTCAGTCTATTTACATGCAATTTTATTTTTAGTGGGCCTACACCCCCATTAAGGTCCACATAAGAAAAAATGCTAAATACATAATATAAATACAAATTCCTGACAAGATATGTCTTTGAAGTAACAAATAGAAAATAAAAAAAACCTCCACCAAGCTATCGTATGACCCTCAATAGGGTGTACCTTTAAGTTGAATTCCCAAGTTCTCATTCATAAACTCTCAAATAATAGATTCTTGAATTGTTCGACAATAATTCCAATGGCCCTAAGAATGGTATGAGTCTTAATCATAGTATCGTAAACTCATTGGACAAAAATCCATATTGATCTCAACATCAAATCCCTTATCTCCAAAATAAAAATTCATAATATATGTACTCTCCAAATTTGTCAGTGTCAATAATGAAAGCTAAAAGAAAAGAATGAAATTAAAGCCAAAAATAGTTTTGATGTAAAGAATCATTTAAATAAAGAAGCTAAATTGAGATGACAGATACTTCATCATTTGGTGCTACTAACCTTCAAATGTGGAGGCTCAAAGTATGAGTCTATTAATTGCACCGAAAGAAGAATTATTAATGAAAGATTCATCATCTGGTAAATCCTCATCGTCAACATACAGTATGTTACCTTCATTTGGTTTATCCTTAATTTTTTCTTTAACAACATCACTATCTCCAATTCTAGATGCCCAAGTTGTGTGGCCCTTTTTCTTATTGTGAAAATATTTAATTTCTTGGACTTGTTATTGATTGACCTATTATTATTATTTCATCAGTATAGTGATTTCTCATATTGGGAATATTCTTCTATATCTTATTTTGTTCTCTTTTATTTTTCTAAAAGGGCTAAAATCATATCTTCTAAGATTTGTGAAATTATTTGGATGAATGTAAAAATAACATTATGACATTTTAAAGGCAAGATGTTAAACAAAATATCTTTAGTATTATCATCATCTATTAGAGCCTTGACTTCTACTAGTTTCCTAATGAGTGACCTCAAATTATTTATGTGATTTGAAATTCTAATTTCATCTTCCATTACAAATGCAAATACTTTTTCTCTAAACATTTTGTTCAGATTATTCCAAATGTCTACTAATGAGTTATCTAAATACATATGATTTATTTCAAAATAAGATAGAGAAAGACCAATAATTTCACTAGCTATATCACCTTCACTATTTTAATCCAATAATTTATTTACATTTGTAGGTGCTTTTTTCTTTCCACCCACTGTTCCCAATAATTTTTTATTCATTAGTTTCATTTTTATTTTCATTCTCCAAGTATAAAAGTTGAATCTAGAATACTTGTTTAATCAAATATCCATTTTAGAAAATACAAATTATATCAACCTTATTACTCAAAGAAAAAAATACACACAATGAATTTCATGCCTCTCAACAAATGTAAAACAACCAGCAATGCTTAGAGAATAAAACCTCTAAGTCAAACTCCCAAAATAATTTTGAGATCCTTACCTCTCCTTGAATTCAAACTTTGATGTAACCTTTATGAAGGGTAATCCCCTTAAAAAAACAAACATGCAACAATAACAGAGAAATAAATAGAAAATTTAGGAAAGAAACACTCACTTCTATTTATTTTGATAAAATTAAAACTAAAACATCTAAAAAATAGCATGTTACAGCCACATGGACTTTCTCATGACAATTATCTACAAGACAAAGCTACAATTTGCACTATTGGAAGTGGAATTTCCTTTTGTGAGCCATGTTCACCTTTTTTATTAAAAATGCATAATCACAATAGAATACTATAGATATTGCTAGTCCCAATTTAGATGCTAGAAGTCCAACCATCCATTTTTCTTGCTCTAGAAGATATTTTAAAAATTTGCATTTCGGTAATACAACATCTTGGAGTCATAACTTTTGATTCGACTAATGGATTTTTAATTACAATATATCATTAGTAATCTCTCAACAAGATGGTTGTCCATAAAATATGACTATTGAACATTTTTTTTTTTTGGGCAATTTTCCGGACTATCCAGAGCCTCTAAGTGCCTCAAATTTGAATTTGAATATTTTTAAAAATGAAAATATTAATCTCCCATAAAATAAAAATGATATTGAACCAATTTCTTCATCATTGGCTTCATTTAACCATTTGGATGTGCGTGTAATATTTAACGTCTATACATTCACAAATGTGAATTTACTAAAAATAGTAACCCTACCATTTTAGCCTTTATTGGAAAAGAAACAGTTTTTTTTCAATGATGCAAGATATTTCTTACACCTTCGATGCTCCTGCACCAAATATTTTCTAGTAGAGTGATATCTATTTTTTTTTTTGTTAATTTTCTATTGGGCATAATCATTGTTTTGAAAAATCCTCGTGTACGGCAAACATAATTTGACCTAATGTTAACTTTTTTTATTTTTTATTTTTACTGTATAGAATTGTCTCTAGTTTGATGCCATATAAATTTTTTTTCAAAAAACTTAAAGACAAAAAAGTTATGAAAAAACTAAAAACCCCCGTTATTTCAAGTTTATGGACCTCTTTCATTAGAATTTTTTTTAAAAATAAAAATATTGACCCCTTTTTAAAAAAAATCATATATTTATAATCTAAATAGTCTCTACCTTTTAAAAAAAATTATATATTTATAATCTAAATAGTCTCTACTATAATGGGTTTTCATTACTTAATTTTTTTTTTAAAATTTGGTGTTCAGATATATTTTTGAAGTCACTATTTTGTATGAAGATTGATTTGGCCTTCAAGTTGTAGGTCAAACCAGATCCAAGCTAGGGGGCCGACACTCCAAGCCATTTCCCAAGCCAAAATCTAAAGGAACAACTAGGCCAAAATTCAATTTTTTAGAAATGGGATCCCGTTTACCATATAGGATACAAGATCCCGTTTTGTTTTTTTCAATAATTAAAAATAAAAAAGCAAACGGGATCCCGTTTCCTTTTTTTTGTTATTTCTTTTTTATTAAAAATAAACTATATATACATGAAATATAACATTTAAGTATAAGTCAGATTTCCCTTTGTCATTTTCCTTTCTTATACTTTAAGTTATATTTCATGTATATATTGGCAGGATCTTTGAGAGTGGTTTAAGATCTCTAGGACTTATAATGCAAATTCTAAATTTCAGAAGATCTTATAAATTTTTAGACAGTCAAATTCCAGCAATCAACAGGCTCCTATCAACATTTTATCTATCTCTCTATATCAATCTTTTATCACCCTCAATCTCTAGAGCTATCTCTCTCCATATTACTCTTCCTCTATCCCTCTCTGCCTCTCTCTATCTCTCTCCTCTCTCCCCCAAAATCTAGATCTATCTCTCCACCTCTCTATCACAGTGTTAACTCTCTACTCTTTATCTCCTCTCTCTCTCTCTCTCTCTCTCTCTCTCTCTCTCTCTCTCTCTCTCTCTCTCTCTCTCTCTCTCTCTCTCTCTCTCTCTCTCTACTTAGTCAGATGTTTAAATGTTTAAATTTATTTATGATATGTTTAAATGTTATGTATATGTTCTAGATATTTTCAATGTTATTTATAAATGTTATACATGAATAGTTAGATGTTAAATGATATCCTAGGACCCCTTACTACATCCTAGGACCTCTTAAGACACCTATGGCCCTTTAAGACACTTAGGACCCCTTTGTATATCCTAGGACCTATCAAGACATTATAGGACCTTTTAGTACATGCTAGGACATCTTATGACCCATTAAGACACTTAAGATCCCTTAGTATATCCTAGGACCTATCAAGACATTGTAGGACCACTTAATACATGCTAGGACATATTTTGACCCCTTAAGACACCTAGGACCCCTTAGTACATCCTAGACCTCTTAAGACATCATAGGACCCCTTAGTACATCCTAAGAGCTATTAAGACTCATGCGACCCCTTAGTATATCCTAGGACATCTATTGACCCCTTAAGACACCTAGGACCCCAAGTAGTACATCTTAAGACATCATACCACCCCTTAGGACATCTTAGTACATCCTAGGATCCCTTAAGACACCTAGGATCCCTTAGTACATCCTAGGACCTATTAAGACAAATCATATGACCCCTTAGTATATATTGTTGGAATCCAAGAACACTGAGAGGGAGGGGTGAATCAATGTTCTATCAGAATGTTCATTTTTAACCTTATTATATCATGTATTCAACAACCAGTAAACCGATACATAAATAATTCAAATAAGTAAAGCAATCAATGAACTAATCACACAAATGAACACCATAACACAAATATTTTATACATGGAAAACCTCAAAGAGGACAAACCACAGTGGGATTTGTGACCCACAATATCAATTCACTAGCCATATGAAGAGATATTACATAATAAGGGGGCCTGCACATGCAAGAGGGTTTACCGCTTAAAGCACACTACTCAACACAAAGAACTCTCACTGACTACAGTCACTTTCAAAGATGAAATATAAGACTGAACTCATTTAATGAATCTGCTATGCTTGATCAAGTTGTGGTTCAAGCTCTGACTACTCAAGTTTTGACTGTTCATCTATAGATCATTACCGAATATTGATCTCTTACACAAATGACCTCATATACATGATATTCACATTACTCATCTAATCTAACAACATCATCTATCAAAATGATTTAATAACTGACCTATATACCCTTTCAGCCCTTCATGACTCATGTCAGCTTACATAGATAATACAAAATGATTATTCATGTCGGCTCATTACATATATACATAAATAACAAAGTGAATTTTTGATTTCCGGATCTACCAATGACGTCGGCCTCCTATACCAGTACCCTATTTTTCGGTTAATATCCTTGCTTGATCTGCAAATTATGTCGGCCTTCAATGCTGGTACCCATAGAATCCTTCCTACCAGTGAAGATACCTATTGGTGTTGGTGAAGTGTCTATTGGTGAACTGTCTGTCGGTGAAGTACCAAACCAAAGAATGAAGCCGGAACATGTTGCCATAAATGACAACATATTAAACCAATCAAATGAGTGTCAATTGCCAACAATCTCTCCCTTTGGCATTGATGGCAATACTCATGTGGAAAATGATAATGGTTTCCATCTGCTAGATTCACCCTAAGACTGCTCCATGTAAGCTTAATATGTCATATGTGATCATGATCTATACAAATACTCCTTATCTCTTGATGTCAAGGATTGATTTTTCACCTATACTCCTCCCCCTTTGACATCAATTCCAAAAAGCACCAAAAATTGGTATAAAGAATTAAATTTTGTACAAAGAATGTGTCCCAAAACACCTTACCAAAGTTGAATATACTTGAAAAATTCTAGATAGGCTTTCTCCAAAATCTCTAGATAAGTGTCCCAGCCGGATTTGAATGTGTCAGATACTGATACAAGTCCATTAAGAATATGAGAATGGGACTCTTTCTCCTTGAGCTCTATCGATGTGGGCTTTCCAATCATATCTATGCATTCCTTTTTATGTACACTCAAGGAGTCCAACCGGGGACTCACCAATCCTCTGAGCCCTTTAGCTCTCCTAATGATTTTGTCTCTATCCCTTTCAAGAGTTGAAATTTGAGCTTCTAACAACAAAATCTTCCCATCAATAGATGTAGTCAAAGAATTGGAACCATCAAAAGAATTCAATGTACCTGCAATTTTATCCTGAGAATCTTTAATGCCTTTATCTATATCTGCAGTTAGTAATCCAGTGTTAGAACATACTCTATATATATTTGTACATTTCCTTAAAACATTATCAATTAACTTCAATTTTTCAGTAATCTCTTTCTTTTCTGATTCAATCAATTGATCAAAAGTGGCTTTCTTAGCTTGAGTGAAACTTTCCAATGCCTGTTAGTTAGATATTTGTTGGAATGATTGAAAATCCTTAGAGATGTGCTTAGTAATTATTTTGAGCTTGCCAGATGGGCTTGCTCCTTTGTCAAACTAGCACTCTAGGACAAGTTTGTACAAAATTGGAATTGACTAATCAATTATTCCCTTGTCCATTGATCCTTCCTTCATCATCTTTTGAGCAACAGTCATCATTAGCTCACTAGAACTCATCTCAGTTATGCTCTTCTGCTCTACCTGAGAGGTGTCAATTGATAATAAAGATGCGCTGGCTACCGGTTCCCTGTCAGATTCCTCTCCCTTTCTCTCTGATGGTTTATTTCCTTTAATAACATCCTCTTTTGCACTGGTGACTTCACCACTTGGTGCAATATCTGTTATTACCAGTTCCACATTAACTGTATCCACAATCTGTATATTTTGTGTATCTTCCGATACATGTACATTATCTACTTTTTTTGGTATCTCCTCTTTATCCTGTACATTTCATTTTGTCGAGGGCTCTACTTCCAATTCCTTAGTATCTTTCAAAATTGTGAGTGGGGCACCCACTACACCTTTTCCTTTCTCTTCAGGCAGGATGTCAATATTGTCAATCTTACGATTAGCTTTTGGTGAAGAGAAGAAACTAGGGTTGTCAATAAAGAATTGGACCCATGCCTTATGGGTTTCACTGATTATTTCATTAACCTTTCCTGCCATAAGACTAATTATCATGTGATTGCTATGGAAAATTGTCTAGTTTGCAACTTCAAGGGTCATATCCAACTCTTTTGGACTAATTCAACCACAAGTAGTTAATAACTCTTGAATTTTTATGTGCTAGTCCTCCTCTATAGTAGATAATCTCCTAGCATCTAGATTATTATATAGTTGAGTCAGTATTTGCTTTTCAATTTCTAATAAAGCCTTCTTAAATATATCTAGGTGTAACAAGACTACTTCCTCAATTTCTTTCTGCTCAACATCATCTAAGTGTTCATAGTCGTATTGTATATTTTCAAAATTCCATCCTTGGTGATTTCATCTATCATTTCTACACAAGTCTTAGGAGGGATTATATATACATTACCAATTTCAATAGCAAGGTCTATGTCTTCCTTCTTCTTTCTTCTGCCAGTACTGGATGGTGCAAAAGGTGTAAGAGATGTTTCATTTGGAGCTCTTTTCTTTGCAGGTTTGTTGGCTGGTACCTTGATTATGACCTTTGGCTTTCTTACTAGTTGCTTTCGTGCCTCCTCCATAGGCTCCTCACCTTTCTTTCTCAATACCCTCTTGAATGGTAAAGGAGTGTCATCTTCAGTTCCAGAGTCTGATGGAATAGGCTCAATGAAGATTTCAGGCTCTTTCCTCTTCCTTCCTTTTGCCGAAACAACTTGCATTAAGGCCTTGATGTCTTGGGATACTTTTTCAACAAATTTGTTGGCCTTACCTTGCTATTTCTCCCTCTTCTTCCGATTGAATTTAGTTTGAACCTCTTGCTTCTTTTGCTTTATAGTACCAAAAGAATTTTCAATCTCATCAATGGGAGCATCAATCAACATTTTAGCATAAGCATCCAGAATCACAACATCAACCTCATACCCCGTCTCCTCTATCCATATCTTCTCAGGTTTAACTACTTCTATTAAGGTTTCATCCTTTTTGACCATAAAGCAGATCTCGGTTGAGTATTTGTCAACAATGTGTTTGGGAACCCTCTCTCTAGATTTTATTGCTTTCTAAAATGCCTTGAAATAACCCCAAACCTTATCATCTTGCAGGCTTCCAAAGCTAGCAATGGATTGCTTCAATTGTCTGCCTACCAGGATGTCAAATGCCCACTATCTCTTACCAAAACTAGGAGTTTCATTAAGGAAAAATAGCATTAAGCTGACAATGAGATTCCCATACCAAAATACCCCCTTTTTCTCTCCTTTAATCTTTCCAAGGTTAATGATCAACTCATCTTTTATTGATTCGTGGAGATCTATTTTCTCATTTTCCTTCATAATTTTATGTGCAACATATATGCAGGAACTAGAAATAGAATTGAGATGGTTGGATTGAGTTACCTTGTACCCAATGATCATGCTGCCAAATTTGATGTCATGGTCAGTGATGGTGCTGACCCTCATCTATTGTCGATCCGAAGTTGCGCCTGTAAGTTTGTTAACTTGATCATTTGAAATATTTTTCTCTGGACACTGACCAATTTGTGGCAAACTGGTGATGGCCTTAATGGCCTCCTTTGTGATCTTATATGGTCTGTCCAATCAACTGAACTCTCCATGAACCCTACTCAGTACATATCAGATGATCTCATCTTTAAATTCAGTGATATCAAGGATTCCAGTAAACCCTAGATCTTCAATGTGCTTATATTCAAGTTTAATCTTATCAGAGTCACCCATCAACTCATTCATGTACATATTCTTGATGTAACTAGTACCCAGATTGTCAATGTGGCAATGAATATATACTTTGACGTCTTCCACATAAACAACTCCTTTCAAAACATGTGAAAATGCACCAACCGAATCATCCAAGGTGGCAATATGCGGGAATGACTTGAAAATTGGCTTGGGATGATCCTTAACCTTGACAACAGTTGGATTTGCAATGAAAGTAGGTGCAGGGGATGATCCAGCTTCCATGATGAGAGATGATTGTGATAAATACCTGAGAAATGGTTGTTGATAAATAACCATAGAGAATTATTTTGAATGCCGATGGAATCGCTGATGAAGATTTTCGATCACTCTGAATTGCCTTAAAATCGCTTTATATCACTCTTAATCACTCTGAATGCAAGGTGATAAAAAATGAAGTGGATCAACCTTTTAACCTTTGAGAAACCCTAATTCATCATTGATATAAATGTCTTCTGGTGGAACATACCGAATCTCTTTCGGACATCTCCATGTCGGATAAACCTTTTCCAATGTCTGGAATTTTCCTCTAGATCTCCTTCCTGAGGCTTATGAAATATTTTCATGAAAATTTCCTACCCCTGAGGCATCTGCCTCCGTTACCCGATAAGCTTCCTATCAGTGCAAGAGAAATCTGCTCTGTCGGTTGAGTAACCAGAGCAATTCCATTTGCTGATTGATCATCTAACTTCCTGACACATTTCTTGGTATGATCTTGCCGGATTTCATTGATCTTTTCTTTCCCTTTATAATTTGATCCATCATTGCTAACCAGTGGATTTTTTCTTCTACAAAACTAGGCTGTGTGTCCAATCTTGTTGCATGCATAACATGTAATATTGTTCTTTTCAATTTCTTTGCTATAACCGGGATAATTGCTTGACCTGCACTGATTAGCCATATGTCCAAATTTTCCATATGCATGACATTTTGCATTCATTCTACAATCTTCTATCTTATGACCATGCTTATTGCATTTGGAACATTGACCGGGACTAGAATTATAGTTCTGATTTTCTCTATTTCTACATTTCCTAGCCATATGACCAAATTTATTATAAATAAAGCATCTACCATTGAATTTGTAATCATTGAGCTACCTTATCGGTGTCCTCTAGTTTCGGTTGTTCTGATCTTTGTTTGCAGTAACGAAGCTTTGACCTTGTTCAAATCCAAGTCCTTTGGAATATTCATTCTATCTTTGGCTTTCCAATAGTTCATTAAGCTATGGTGAAATAACCTTGAATTTATCCTTGTAATCATTTGCAATAGTAAGATCATCTCTTAGGATTATCATCTGTCTTTTAATTTCTTGTTTATTGCTTTGGGATTGCACTAATTCTATTCTCAACACATCATTTTCACAAGCCAACCGAATGCATTCTTTAGAATTGTCTTTCAGAGATCTCCCAAGGTTTTCTTCACTCATCTTGGGGTCTTCAATCTCCTTGGAAATCCTCATAGTTAGGGCTTGCATTTCATTCTTCATGACAATATTCTCCTGACTCAGCTTCTGACATTTTTCTTTAAGGTCATCTTTCTCTTCATTATCCTGATTTTGCAGAAGTTCTTTCATCCTAGCTTGAACAGATGAGAACCTCTCTTGTAGGATAAGAATGAATTCCTTTGCAGAATTTAATTCATCTTGTAACTTCAAGTTCTTCATCCATTCAACATCGTAATATTCAAGTGCTACCTCAAGTTGTTTCTCCATACTCATTTCCATGGATTCCGGATTCAAGAACTCCCTCAACTTATCAGGCTTCCTCTGAGGCACAAGGCTCTGATACCAATTGTTGGAATCCAAGAACACTGAGAGGGGGGGGTGAATTAGTGTTCTATTGGAATGTTTAGTTATAACCTTATTATAATATGCATTCACCAACCGGTAAATTGATACATATATAATTGAAAGAAGTAAAGAAATCAATGAACTAATCACACAAATGAACACCATAACACAAAGAGTTTATACGTGGAAAACCTCAAAGAGGAAAACCCACGGTGGGATTTGTGACCCACAATATCAATCATTGGCCATATGAAGAGATATTACATAATATGGGGGCCTGCACATGCAGGAAGGCTTACCGGCTAGAGTACACTACTCAACACAAAGAAGTCTCACTCACTACAGTCACTTTGAAGGATGAAACATAAGACTAAACTCATGTAATGCATCTACTATGCTTGATCGAGTTCCGGTTCAAGCTTTGACTGTTCCAATTCTGAAACCCTAAACCCTTACCAGAATAACCTTCGCTCTATGAGCGCATCCAAAATCATCTACAAATCATTATAGAATATTGATCTCTTACACAAATGACCTCATATACATGATCTACACATTACTCATATAATATAACAATATCGTCTATCAAAATGATCTAATAATTGATCTCTATACCCTTATAGTCCTTCATGGCTCATGTTGGCTTACATAGATAATACAAAATGATTATTCATGTCAGCTCATTACATATATACATAAATAACAAAGTGAATTTGTGATTGTCGAATCCACCATTGATGTCGGCCTCCTATACCAGTACCCTATTTGCTGGTTAATATCCTTTCCTGATCTGCAAATCATGTCGGTCTTCAATGTTGGTACCCATATAATCCTTCTAACCACTGAAGATACCTGTTTGTGTCAGTGAAGTGTCTGTCGGTGAAGTGTTTTCTAGTGAATTACCCAACCAAAGAATGAAGGCGGAACATGTTGCCATCAATGACAATATATGAAACCAATCAAATGAGTGTCGATTGCCAACACATCTTAGGCCCCTTAAGACATCCTATTACTTAAGACGGGCCCATTCAACACCCTTAGCCCCTTAAGACATCCTAGTACATCTCCATCCATCTCTCTCTCTCCCTCTCTCTCTCTCTCTCTCTCTCTCTCTCTCTCTCTCTCTCTCTCTCTCTCTCTCTCTCTCTCTCTCTCTCTCCCCTTAAGTCCTTTTAGGACCTCTCTCCCCCCTTAAGTTCTTTTAGCACCTCTCTCCCTTTGTCCCCTTTTTATCCTTTTTAATGTTCTCCCTCTCTCTTATGGTGTCCTAAGGGGTCATATGGTGTTCTACCACATGCGTGGCCCCTTCGAAAACCCATATGACCCCTAGCAACACCATATGACCCCTTTTAACATCCTAGTACATGACATGACCCCTTAGGACACCATATGACCCCTTAGGAAAATATGATGTCCTAATGGGTCATATGGTGTTCTAAGGGATCATATCATGTTCTAACACATGTGTTGCACCTTAGGACCTTATATGACCCCTAACGACACCATATAACCCCTTACAAAACCATTTGACCCCTCAGGATACCATATGACCCCTTTTAACATCCTAGTACAAACATGATCCCTTAGGACACCGTATGACCCTCTAGTACAATATGATGGATCCTAATGGGTCATATGGTGTCCTAAGGGGTCATATGGTTTTCTAACACATGTGTAGGTCCATAGGAGCCCATATGACCCCTAGCAACACCATATGACCTCTTAGAACACCATATGACCCCTTTTGACATCCTAGTACACAACATGACCTCTTTTAACATCCTATTTCATGACATGACACCATATGACCCTTTAGGATACCATATGACCCCTTAGGACAATATGATCTCCTAAGGAGTCACATGGTGTCCAAAAGGGTCATATGGTGCTCAAACACATGTGTTGCCCCTTAAGATTCCATATGACCCCTAACAACACCATATAACCCCTTAGGACACCATATGACCCCTCAAGATACCATATGACCCCTTTTAACATCCTAGTACATGACATGACCCTTTAGGACACCATGGGGTCATGTGGTGTCCTAAATGGTCATATGGTGTTCTAACACATGCATGGCCCCTTAGGAGCCCATATGACCCACAACAACACCATATGACCCCTTAGGACACCATATGACCCCTTAGAATACCATATGACCCCTTTTAACATCCTAGTACAAGACATGACCCCTTAGGACAATATGATGTCTTAATGGGTCATATGGTGTTCTAAGACATGTGTGACCCCTTAGGACCCCATATGACCCCTAACAACATTATATGACCACTTAGGACATTATATGACCCCTTAGAACACCATATTACCCCTTAGGAGATTATATGACCCTTTAGGACACCATATGACCCCTTAGGACACCGTATAACCCCTTAGAACAATATGATGTCCTAATGGGTCATATGGTGTTCTAACACATGTGTGACCCCTTAGGACCCCATATGACCCCTAAAGACACTATATGACCACTTAGGACATTATATGACCCATTAGAACACCATAGGACCCCTTAGGACACTATATGACCCTTTAGGACACCATATGACCCCTTAGAACATTATATGACCCCTTAGGACACCATATGACCGCTTTTAATATCCTGGAACACCATATGACCTCTTAAGACACCATATGACCCCTTTTAACATCCTAGTACATGAAATGACCTCTTAGGACACCGTATGATCCCTTACGACATTCATATGGTGTTTGGAGCAGTCAGATGGTGTCCTTAGGAGTCATATGGTATCGTTAGGGGTCATAAGGGTTACTAAGGAGCCACACATGTGTTATCACACCATATGAAACATTAGGACATCATATGACCCCTTAGTAAAATATGATCTCCTTGTTGGCCATTTGGAGGAATTTATTAGGTGTTGCATTGATGCAAACACTAGCTATTTGGATGCTTTACCAGGACCCCTTTGGTCCCAGTACATTGAGTGGTTTTTGGTTAACTTGCATCCAGCATGATCCAGTGGGCTCTGGTATAGTCTGGTGATGGAATTGGCTTGTTCATGATACTTATACTCATATTTGGTCAGTTTGTTTTGATCTAGTGATTGGATGCTATCCTTCTTTCTTAGTAGATTGGTTTCTGGTTTTGGTGAGGGTTTCACCGACAAAGCTTTTGATGGAGATCTTTGATGAATTGCATAAGTGGTGTTGGTGCAACTTCTGATGGAGTTTCAGGATGCTGTTGGTAATCATGTTCGAGACTTGGTGGTTGGAGATCATTGCTAAAGCATGTCGACCTATACATGGTCCTAGTTGATATAGGTTATGGACCGGCTTTAATGTAACACATGGATAGGACCTATTGATGTATTTCTAGGTGGGCAACTTGATTGTTTATGGTCGAGGATTTTGTATAAATAGATGTAAGATCTCATTGTAGATCATCATGGTTATTGTTAGAGGTCATGGTCAAGGAATGTAATGTGCAAATAATGTAATATCATTATGGCAGAGGAGTTTCTCGATCATTGGAGATCGAATTGGGTTTATGTAAGAGGATTTAGTCCTCTGATATTGAGCTTAACCGGAATTGTACCTAGGAATAGGAGATGCTATCTTTTGCAGTTCAACACTTCTCTGGATTTTAGTCTAGATTTATATGTAGTCAGTGAGGCTCCTTTTGTGATGAGAAGTGCGGTCCAGGAAATTGGCCTTCCTGCAAGTGCAGGCCCCTTCATTATAATTCATATACTTACTGCAGAAGTATTATCTAACTATGGGTAGGCTTCCCACTGCAGTTTCTCCGTTTATCGGGTTTTTGATATACAAATCTTGGTGTTATGTGGATGGTAATTATTCTGTGATTATTATTTATGCTTAATTGGTTTAACTTCTATTCTGATGTTAATGCTTTGGGTTCCGGTATTAAAGTTTAAATTGCTAATATTTTTGGTAATCTATGACAACTGATTCACCCCACCCTCTCAGTTGTCTTCTGATTATTTGAACTATATAACAATTGGTATCAGATCTTGGTCCTCTCTACAGAAAGCTTAACCACTTGAGGAAGATCCTATGGCGACTAACAGTTCAAATTCATCCAGTTCTTTTGGAGATATCTTTCGAAGGGATATTCTGAGGCTTGATGGAACAAATTCCATAGTATGGAAGATTTTGATGGAGACTCATCTAAGATGTCTTGGCAACGATATTTGGGAGATCATGCAAAATGGTCTCACACCCTATAATCTGGGATCTAGCAATCCTCCCCTAGAAAACCTGGACAAGGAGCTCGAGAATGATTATAGAGAAAGAGAAGCCCTCTTGTCTGCACTTTCTGATAAGCAAATAATGGGATTAACTGACAAATCATGTGGAAAGGCTATATGGATTAAGTTGGAGACTCTTAATGAAAGTGACCCTACAGTGAAGATTGCTAAACTTGATGGTTAGCAGGTGAGATATGAAAACCTAAAGATGCAAGAATATGAAAGGATTACTACATTCATGGAAAGGGTAAATGAGACTGTTATGGGAATTCAATGTTGTGGTGGAACTCTAAGCAAAGACAAAATTGTTTCTAAAGTCCTGAGAGCCCTACCACCGGGTTACACTATGAAGGCTACTGCTATTAATGAGCTGAGAATAATGGCTAATATATTTGTTAGCAAAGATAATTTGGTTGGAAAACTATATGCTTTTGAGCTTGAATAATTTGGACCTTTTGGAGCTGTGAAGAATGAACCTATTTTTCATACATCTACATCTACAATCGGTAAGAAAGACTGGAAAGCTTTAAATGCAAATGAATTGGAAGATATTAAGAGAGAAGATGACGAGTTTAAGCAACTTGAAGCACTATTTGCTAGAAGAGTATCAAAAGGAACGATAGGAAGTAAGTATGAAGGAAAAGAACCTTTTAAATGTTTTGCATGTAATAAGATTGGTCATTTTGCATCTAGATGTCCTAAAAGGAATTCAAGATTTGAAGAAAGAGTTATAAGATCATTTAAGCATAACCCTAGATATAAAAAACAAGTATAAATACAAGAAAAACAAAGACAAATCATGATACATAGCAGATGAGGAAGGCATTACTGATTCAAATGATGAACCGACATAAGACTCTTCCAGTGGATACGACAATGGGAAGGAATGGGTATTCCTGGCTATTAAGGAAGATGATCTAGCATTGGAAGAGAATGTACCTGAAGAGTGTTAGGTCCCGGAGACAATTGAGAGGGGGGGGGGGGTGTTGAATTAGTTGTCAAATAAATTCAAACCAAAAATAACTTAACCAACCTTAATGCTTAATACCGGTAAACAAAACTTTATGATGGTAGACAGTTTATCAGTTGATTGCAGTACCGGTATAGATTAATACATGAAACAGAAAGACAATAACATCCACAACATATAACACCAATATTTGTACATGGAAACCCTATAAGGGGAAAAACGATGGTGGGAAACCTTACCCACAATCAAATGATACTACTGCAGATAGTATGTGTATACAAATGGGGTTTGCACATGCAGAAAGGCCAAGCACCTAGAGCTCACTTCTCAAACACAAATAGGAGTCACACTGACTACAATTGGATGGTTAAATCCAATAAAGATGAACTACTCAAAATAGCATCTTCATATGCTGGATTCAGTACCGGTGTAGTTCTAATATGCCTTCACAAAAACCTTGCTTCACCTTCAAATGTTGTCTACGTGTATAGCTCTTCTTATTCTCGCATATACCTTCTTACAATTCCTTTTTCCCAATCGCATATCGATCTTACAAATAAGATCTTACATATATACCATATCCTAAGACCAATTTTAGTAGGTCGGATCTAAAAGATATTACAATAAAACAATTACAAGTAAATCAATAAACGATGCAATATCCAATTCAACATGTCAGCTTAATGCATTTACAATAACAACAAAATCATCTCCAAAGCATGCCGTGCTGATTTCAAATGGATAAGCCTATCGGTGCTTATTCTAGACCTATTTGCCAGTAACAACAAATATGCAAATATGAATAATTCAATGAACAAATCTCCAAGACAAAGTGTCCAAATGATGTCTTCAACATAACCAAGTGTCTTCCATGTCATTCCATGTGCCGGTGAATAATATATCCTACCAGTGATCCAGATATCGGTGACTGTGCATAAAGTCACTTGCTTGCCGGTTAACATTGCCAATTCTTCAAAGTGCCAGAGTTGATAAATGTTAATAGGTGTTGACATCAATGACAAAACCATATCAACATAACCAAAATACCAACAAAGAGAAGGTACTTTCTGCTAAAATTGAAGACAAGGATGAATGGGTTATTGATAGCGGTTGTTCACATCATATGACTGGAGATAAAGGGAAGTTTCTATCTTTGCAAGAATTTGATGGTGGTCCTGTTAGATTTGAAGATGACAAAGCATGTATGACAAAAGGAAAAGGAACTATATCATGAGATGGAAAGAACAATACTGATATTTTTTATTATGTTGAAGGTTTGAGGCATAATCTTTTGAGTGTAGGAAAATTGGTAGACAAGGGATTTCAATTACAATTCAAGGATGGAAAATGCAAAATCATTAATAGATTTAGCTTGGATATTGCAACTAGTACACAGACAAAAGGTAATATATTTCATTTGAACTCTGGTGAGAAGACGTGTTTGATTACACAAATTGATGAGAGTTGGCTATGTCATGTGAATTTTGATTGCATTGTGAAGATCAGTTCAACTAAGGAAGTTAGGGATATGCTTAAGATTAGGAAGCCCTATAATCGGGTATGTAAAGAATGTCAAATAGGTAAACATGTCAAAACATCTTTTAGAAGTATACAAGATAAATCAAATGATGTTCTTTATATTATTTATACTGATTTGTGTGGCCCTGGTAGAGTTAAAATTTTCAAGGTGATAGATATTTCATGCTAATCATTGATGATTATTCTAGAATGATATGGGTTACTTTTTTGAGAGAAAAATATGAAGCATTTGAAAAGTTTAAAATTTTTAAGGCTATAGTGGAAACTGAGACAGGGCTGAAGATTAAATGTCTGAGATCAAATCATGGTGGAGAATTCACATCCGATGAGTTTAATAAATTTTGTGACAAGCATGGTACAAGAAGACAATTTTCTACTCCTTGGACATCTCAGCAGAATGAAGTTGTGGAAAGGAAGAACAAAACTATCTTGGATGCTGCTAGAACAATGATGATTGAAGCTAGTCTACCTCATATCTACTTGAGAGAAGTAGTGAGTACAGTGGTTTATACATTCAATAAAGTACATATCAAAGGAGAAACTGGTAAGACACCTTATCAATTATGGTTTGGCAATACACATATAGTTAAGTATTTCAGAAGTTTTGGTAGTAAAAGTTTTATCAGGAGATGATATTATTGGGAAATTTGATCCTAGATGTGATGAAGGCACATTTCTTGGTTATTGTAAAGAAATAAAAGCATATAGATGTTATAACAAGAGATTGCAAAGAATTGTGAAGAGTGCTAATGTCAAAGTAGATGAGCTAAACAGAATTCAAGTCAAAGTTTATGAGAAGGAACCGGCAGTGGAAATGATTATATCTGAACCAATATCACTTCTACTAGAACAAAGAGTTGAACTAGTTACTCCAACAACATAAGAGAATTCTACAGTAACTGAAGAACAGGGAAGAGGAACAGAAAGTCAGAAGACTCCTAGGTATGTGAGATTGAATCATTCTGAAGATTAAATCATTGGGGATAAGAGCAATGGAGTGATGACAAGAAGAAGACTGGCAACTAATGAGGTATGTTTAATTTCACAAGTTGAACCGGTATCAGTAATTGAGGCATGTAAAGATGAATATTGGTTGAAAGCTATGGAAGAAGAATTAGATCAGATTGAGAAAAAAAACACATGGACCTTGGTTCCCCATCCTAAAAATAAAATTTTTATTGGAACTAAATGGGTTTTTAGGAATAAATTGAATGAGGATGGTCAAGTTATAAGGAATAAGGCTAGATTGGTTTGTAAAGGATATTCTTAGAAGGAAGGAATTGATTATGCAGAGACTTTTGCACCTGTACCTAGGATTGAAGCTATATGATTATCTCTTGTGTATGCTTCTTATAAAAGAAACAAGGTTTATCAGATGGATGTTAAATGTGAATTTTTGAAGGGGGATCTTGATTAGAAAGATTATATTGAGCAACCTGATGGTTTTTCACTATCAAATGATACATATATGGTTTGCAGGTTAAGGAAAGCTTTATACGGATTGAAACTAGCACTTAGAGCTTGGATAAATATCTTTTGAACCTTGGTTTTACTAAGGGAAGTACTGACAATAATTTATATTATAAAATCACTGATGATGATATACTAATTATTGAGGTATTTATTGATGACATTATTTTTGGAGGTGAGGATAAGTTATGCATAGAAGTTTCTAAGAAAATGTAAAATGAATTTCAGATGTCTACGATTGGTGAGGTGAAATTTTTCTTAGGTTTGTAGATTACTCAGACTGACAAAGGTATTTTCATCTGTCAAACTAAATATGCTAAGGAATTGTTGAAGAAATTTGGTATGGGAGATTCTAAACTCGTAAGTACTCCTATGGTTACAAGTGAAAAATTGACAAGAAAAGATGTTTCTGCACCGGTAAATCCTACAAGATACAAATCTATGATTGGAGGTCTGATTTATTTGACTAAGACTAGGCTTGACATTATGAATGTTGTTTGTATTGTTTCAAGATTTCAGAGTGATCCTAGAGAAAATAATAAGATGGTGGTGAAAAATATTTGTAGATACTTACAAGGTACATTTGAATATGGTTTGTGGTACCCTAAGGATGATAACTCTACTTCATGTGCATATACTAATGTTGATTGGGCTAGAGATGTTCATGACCGAAAAAGTACATCTGATGGAACTTTCTTTCTTGGAAAGAAGTTGGTTTCATGGATCAGCAAGAAACACTCATGTAATTCTTTATCTACTACTGAAGCTGAGTATGTTGTTGTTGCTACTAACTGTACACAAGTTTTATGGATGAAGCAAATGTTGAAGGATATAAAGGTGGATTGTGATGCACTGATAGTTATTCACTATGATAACTCTATTGCTATTGATATATAAAAGAATACATATTTCATTCTAAAATAAAGCACATATCTATCAAGTATAACTTTTTTAAGGAAAAGGTGGAAGCAAATGACATTAGACTGGTTTATGTGAACACTAAAGAGCAGATTGCAGACATTTTCACTAAACCTTTGTCCAAGGAATCATTTGAGTACCTCAGAGATAGATTGGGAGTTTCTACCCCTCTGGTAGAGAATTGAATGATGTGGTTTGGCATTAGTCTGACATGCACTATCAGAGATACTATTCATTCTGACGCTAATGTGATGCTACTGCTCAGGGGGAGTAGTCAGCTTTGTGATTCACTGGTTTATGTTTTTTCTTTGATATTTCTATCAGATTTTTTGCATTCATGTCAAAGGGGGAGTGATATTGATGTGAAAAAGAAAAAGAAAGTGGGAGAGCTATTGATAAAGAAGAAATTCAGAACTTTACAGAGATATTGTTCATAGGTGGAGATATTGATATTCAGAGCTATTTGTAGGAGATTGTTGATTGTCTTTCATTGGGGGAGACTTGTTTGGCATTTCTTGGTACTTAGATGTTTTTCACATGTAGGGTTGCCATCAATGCAAAAGGGGAAGATTGTTGACCATTTGGAGGAATTGATTATGTGTTGCATTGATCTTTTGTCATTGATGCCAACACTAGCTGTTTGGATGCTTTACCAACACCCCTCTAGTCACGATACGTTGAGTGGTTTTTGGTTAACTTGGATCTGGCATGATATGGTAGGCTCCAGTATAGTCTGGTGATGGAATTGGCTTGTTCATGATACTTATAATCATATTTGGTCGGTTGGTTTTGATATGGTAATTGGATGCTATCTTTCTTGCTTAGAATATTGGTTTTCGGTTCCGTCGAGGGTTTCACCGATATAGATTTTGATGGAGATCTTTGATGAATTGCATAAGTGGTGTTGGTGCAGATTCTGATGGAGTTTCAAGATGTCGTTGGTGATCAAGTTTGAGACTTGGCAGTTGGAGATCATTGCTGAAGCATGTGGACCTATACTTGGTCTCGGATGATCTAGGTTATGAACTGGCTTTAATCTAATGTGTTCATAGGACCTATTGATGTATTTAAGGGATGTCTTATGTGTTGATATTATTTGTTTGGTCTAAGGCTGACATGGTTTGTAATTATGTAATTGGTTTATTGTCTTGTGGCCAACCTGATTGTTTATGGTTGAGGGTTTTGTATAAATAGATGTAAGATCTCATTGTATATCATCATGGTTATTGTTAGAGGTCATGATTAAGGTTCATGTAATGTGTGAATAATGTAATATCATTCTTGCAGAGGAGTTGGTTGATCATTGAAGATTGAATCAGATTAATGTAAGAGGATTTAGTCCTCCGGTATTGAGATTAACCAAAACTATACCTAGGCATAGGAGATTCTATCTTTTGCAATTCAACACTTCTCCAAATTGCAGTCTAGATTTATATGTAGTCAGTGAGGCTCCTTTTGTGATGAGCAGTGCACTCTAAGTTGTTGGCCTTTCTACAAGTGCAGGCCCCTTCAATGTAATTCACATACTTACTGCAAAAGTATTATTTGACTGTGGGTAGGCATACCATTGTGGTTTTTCCCTTTATTGGGTTTTCCACATACAAATATTAGTGGTATGTGTATGGTATTTATTATTTGATTATTGTTTATGCTTAACTAGTTTAAGTTTAAATTGCTAATGGTTCCGGTAATCATTGACAACTGATTCAACTCCCCCTCTTAGTTATCTTCCAGTTATTTGAACTGTCTAACAATTTGTATCAGAGCTTTGGTCCACTCTATAGAAATATTAGCCACTTGAGGAAGATCCTATGGCGATTAACAGTTCAAATTCATCCAGTTCTTCTAGAGCTATCTTTCAAAAGGATATTCTGAGGCTTGATGGAAAAAAATAAAAATATGGAAGATTAGGATGGAGACTCATTTGAGATGTCTTGGCAAGGAGATTTGGGAGATCACACAGAATGGTGTCACACCCTATAATCTGGGATCTGGTAATCCTCCTCTGACAAACCTAGACAAGGAGCTTGAGAATAATTGTAGAGCAAGAGAAGCCCTCTTGTGTGCACTTTGTGATCAACAAATAATGGGATTAACTGACAAATCATCTGGAAAGGCTATATGGGATAAGTTGGAGACTCTTAATGAAGGTGACCCTATAGTGAAGATTGTTAAACTTGATGGTTACCGGGTGAGATATGAAAATTTGAAGATGGAAGAAGATGAAAGGATTACTGCATTCATAGAAAGGGTAAATGAGATTATTATGGGAATTCAATGTTGTGCTGGAACTTTGAGCGAAGATGAAATTATTTCTAAAGTCCTAAGAGCCCTACCACCGGCTTACAAATTGAAGGCTACTACTATTAATGAGTTGAGAAAAATGGCTAATACATCTATCAACAAAGATACTTTCGTTGGGAAACTATTTGCTTTTGAGCTTGAAGAATTTGGACTTTCTGGAGCTAAAAAGAGTGAACTTGCTTTCCATGCATCTACATCTACAATCGGTAAGCAAGACTAGAAAGCTTTATAAGAAAAGGAATTGGAAGATATTAAGAGAGAAGATGGTGAGTTTGAGCAACTTGAAGCACTATTTGCTATAAGAGTACCGAAATGACCGGTAAGAAATAAGTATGAAGGAAAAACACCTTTTAAATATTTTGCATGTAATAATATTGGTCATTTTGCATCTAGATGTCCTAAAAGAAATTCAAGATTTGAAGAAAGAGTTAGAAGATCATTTAAGCCTAACCTTGGATATCATAACAAGTATAAATACAAGAAAAACAAAGATAAATCATGCTACATAGCGGATGAGGAAGGCATTACTGATTTAGATGATGAACTGATTTAAGACTCTACTAGTGGATCTGACAATGGGAAGGAATGGGTATTCTTGGCTATCAAGGAAGATGATCTGGCACTAGAAGAGAATGTACCTGAAGAGAAGGCACTTGCTACTAAAATTGAAGACAAGGATGGATGGGTTATTGACAGTGGTTGTTCACATCATATGACTGGAGATAAAGATAAGTTTATGTCTTTGCAAGAATTTGATGGTGGTCTAGTTAGATTTGGGGATGACAAAGAACATATGATCAAAGGAAAAGGAGCTATATTATTGGATGGTAAGAACAATACTAATAATGTTTATTATGTTAAAGGTTTGAGACATAATCTTTTGAGTGTAGGACAATTGGAAGACAAGGGATTTATATTACAGTTCAAGGATGGAAAATGCAAAATCATTAAAAGATCTAGCTTGGAGATTTCTATCGGTACACAGACAAAAGGTAATATATTTCATTTGAACTCCAGTGAGAAGACATGTTTGATTACACAGATTGATCAGAGTTGGCTATGGCATAAAAGGTTGTGTCATGTGAATTTTGATTGCATGGTGAAGATCAACTCAACTAAGGCAGTTAGGGATATACCTAAAATTATGAACCCCTATAATCCAGTATGTAAAGAATGTCAAATGGGTAAATAGGTCAAAACCTCTTTTAGAAGTATACAATATAAATCAAATGATGTTCTTGATCTTATTCATACTGATTTATGTGGCCCTACTAGAGTTAAAAGTTTTCAAGGTAATAGGTATTTCATGCTAATCATTGATGATTATTCTAGAGCTATGACAATTTTCTGCTCTCCAGAAACCTCAACAGAATGGAGTTGTGGAAAGGAAGAACAAAACTATCTTGGATGCTGCTAGAACAATGTTGATGGAAGCTAGTCTACCTCATATCTATTGGAGAGAAGTCGTGAGTACAATAGTTTATACATTCAATAGAGTACATATCAAAGCAGAAATCGATAAGACACCTTATGATTATGGTTTGGCATGACATCTACAGTTAAGTATTTCAGAATTTTTGGTAGTAAATGTTATATCAGGAGAGATGATATTATTGAGAAATTTGATCCTAGATATGATGAAGGCATATTTCTTGGTTATTCTAATGAAAGAAAAGCATATAGATGTTATAACAAGATATTGCAGAGAATTGTGGACAATGCTAATGTCAAAGTAGACGAGTTGAACAAAAGTTAAATCATATTTTATGAGAAGGAACTAGCAGTGAAAATTATTATATCTGAACTGGTAGCACCTCTACCAAAATAAAGAGTTGAACCAGTTAGTCTGGAAACATCAGAGAATTCTATAGTAACTGAAGAATAGGGAAGAGGAACAGAAAGTCAGAAGACTCCTAGGTATGTGAGATTGAATCATTCTGAAGATCAAATCATTGGGGATAAGAGCAATGGAGTGATGACAAGAAGAAGACTGACACCTAATAAGGTATGTTTAATTTCACAAGTTGAACCGGTATCAGTGATTGAGGCATGTAAAGATGAATATTGGTTGAAATCTATGGAAGAATAATTAGATCAGACTGAGAAAAATAACACATGCACCTTGGTTCCCTCGTCGAAAAATAAAAATCCTATTTGAACTAAATGGGTTTTTAGGAATAAATTTAATGAGGATGGTCAAGTTATAAGGAATAAGACTAGATTGCTTTATAAAGGATATTCTCAGAAGGAAGGAATTGATTATGGAGAGACTTTTGCACCTGTAGCTAGGATTGAAGCTGTAAGTTTATTTCTTACCTATGCTGCTTATAAAAATGACAAGGTTTATCAGATGGATGTTAAATGTGCATTTTTGAATGGGGATCTTGATGAGGAATTTTATATTGAGCAACCTGATGGTTTTTCATTATCAGATGATATAGATATGGTTTGTAGGTCAAGGAAAGCTTTATATGGATTGAAACAAGCACCTAGAGCTTCGTATGCAAGGTTGGATAAATATCTTTTGAAGCTTGGTTTTACTAAGGGGAGTGCTGACAGTAATTTATATTATAAAATCACTGATGATGATATACTGATTATTGAAGTATTTGATGATGACATTATTTTTGGAGGTGAGGATGAGTTATGCATAGAATTTTCTAAGAATATGGAAAAAGAATTTCAGATGTCTATGATTGGTGAGATGAAATTTTTCTTAGGTTTGCAGATTGCGTAGATAGAAAAAGGTATTTTCATCTATCAAACTAAATATGCTAAGGAATTGTTGAAGAAATTTGGTATGGGAGATTCTAAACTCGTAAGTACTCCTATGGTTACAAGTGAAAAATTGACAAGAAAAGATGTTTTTGCACCAGTAAATCCTACAAGATACAAATCTATGATTCGAGGTCTTATTTATTTGACTTAGACTAGGTTTGACATTATGAATGTTGTTTGTATTGTTTCAAGATTTTAGAGTGATCCTAGAGAAAATCATGAGATGGCAGTGAAAAGGATTTTTAGATACTTACAAGGTACATCAAAATATGGTTTGTGGTACCCTAAGGATGATAACTTTACTTTATGTGCATATACAAATGTTGATTGGGCTTGAGATGTTGATGACCAGATAAGTACTTCCGGTGGAGCTTTGTTTCTTGGAAAGAAGTTGGTTCCATGGATCAACAAGAAATAGTCATGTACTTCTTTATCTACTACTGAAGCTGAGTATGTTGTTACTTCTACTAACTATACACAAGTTTTATGGATGAAGCAAATGTTGAAGGATATAAAGGTGGATTGTGATGCAGCCGTAGTTATTCACTGTGATAACTCTGTTGCTATTGATATATCAAAGAATCTGGTATTTCATTCTAAAAAAAAGCACATATCTATCAAGTATAACTTTTTGAAGGAAAAGGTGGAAGAAAATGAAGTTAGACTGGTTTATATGAACACTAAAGAGCAGATTGCGGACATTTTCACTAAACCTTTGTCCAAGGAATCATTTGAGTACCTGAGAGATGGATTGGGAGTTTCTGCCCCTCCGATAGAGAATTAATTGATGTGGTTTGGCACCAGTCTGGCATGTGCTATCAGAGATACTATTCATTCTGACGCTGATGTGTGATACTACTACTCAGGGGGGAGTAGTCAGCTCCATGATTCAATAGTTTATGTTTTCGCTTTGATATTTCTATCATATTTTTGGCATTGATGTCAAAGAGGGAGTGACATTGATTTGAAAAATAAACGAAAGGGGGGGAGATATTGATAAAGAAGAAGAAATTCAGAGCTTTACAGAGATATTATTCACAGGGGGAGATATTGATATTCAGAGCTATTTGTAGGAAATTGTTGGTTGTCTTTCATTGGGGGAGATTTGTTTGACATTTCTTGGCATTTAGATGTTTTTCACATCTATTCTTGCCATCAATGCCAAAGGGGGAGATTGTTGGCCATTTGGAGGAATTGATTATGTGTTGCATTGATGTTTTGTCATTGATGCCAACACTAGTTGTTTGGATACTTCGTCGACACCCCTCTAGTCCTGGTAGGTTGAGTTGTTTTTGGATAACTTGGATTCGGCATTATCCGGTAGGCTCTGGTATAGTCTAGTGATGGAATTGGCGTGTTCATGATACTTATACTCATATTTGATCTGTTGGTTTTGATCTAGTGATTGGATGCTATCCTACTTTCTTAGAAGATCGGTTTCTGGTTCCAACGAGGGTTTCACCGATAGAGCTTTTGATGGAGATCTTTGATGAATTGCATAAGTGGCATTGGTGTATCTTCTAATGGAGTTTTAGGTTGCTATTGGTGATCATGTTTGAGACTTGGTAGTTGGAGATCATTTCTGAAGCATGTGGACCTATAATTGGTCCCAGTTGATCTAGGTTATGGACCGACTTTAATCTAATGTGTGGATAGGACCTATTGATGCATTTATGGGATGTCCTATGTGTTGATATTATTTGTTTGGTCTAAGGCTGACATGGTTTGTAATTATGTAATTGGTTAATTGTCTGGTGGTCAACTTGATTGTTTATGGTTGAGGGTTTTGTATAAATAGATGTAAGATCTCATTGTAGATCATCATAGTTATTGTTAGAGGTCATGGTCAAGGAAAGTAATGTGTGAATAATGTAATATCATTCTAGTAGACGATTTGTTCAATCACTGGAGATTAAATTGGGTTTATGTAAGAGGATTTAGTCCTCTAGTATTGAGCTTAATAGGAACTGTACTTAGGAATAAGAGATGTTATCTTTTGCAGTTCAACACTTCTTCGGATTGTAGTTTGGATTTATATGTAGTTAGTGATGCTCCTTTTGTTATGAGCAGTGCGCTGTAGGTTGTTGGCCTTCCTGCAAGTGTAGGCCCCTTCAATGTAATTCACATGCTTACTGCAGAAGTATTATCTGACTATTGGTAGGATTCCCACTGTGGTTTTTCCCTTTACCGGGTTTTCCACGTACAAATCTTAGTGTTATGTGGATGGTATTTATTTTGTGATTATTGTTTATGCTTAATTGGTTTAACTTCTATTTCGCTATTAATGTGTTGGGTTCTGGTATTAAAGTTTAAATTGTTATTGGTTCCGATAATCTATGACAACTTATTCACCCCCCCCCCCCCTCTCAGTTGTCCTCCTATTATTTGAACTATCTAAAAATTGGTACCAAAGCTTTGGTCCTCTCTGCAGAAAGCTTAACCACTTGAGGTAGATCTTATGGTGACTAACAGTTCAAATTCATCTAGTTCTTCTAAAGCTATCTTTCGAAGGGATATCCCAAGGCTTAATGGAACAAATTACACAGTATGGAATATTTGGATGGAGACTCATCTGAGATGTCTTGGCAAGGAGATTTGGGATATCATATAGAATGGTGTCACACCCTATCATTCAGGATCTGGCAATCCTCCTCTGGAAAACCTGGACAAGGAGCTTGAGAATGATTATAGAGCAAGAGAAGCCCTCTTGTGTCCACCTTCTAATCACCAAATAATCAGATTAACTGACAAATCATCTAAAAAGGCTATATGGGATAAGTTGGAGATTGTTAATGAAGGTGACCCTATAGTAAAGATTGCTAAACTTCATGGTTATCAGGTGAGATATGAAAACCCGAAGATGGAAGAAGATTGAAATGATTACTGCATTAATGGAAAGGGTAAATCAGATTGTTATGGGAATTCAATGTTGTGGTGGAACTCTGAGAGAAGATGAAATTGTTTCTAAAGTCCTGAGAGCCCTACCACCAGCTTACAAAATGAAGGATACTACTATTAATGAGTTGAGAAAAATGGTTAATACATTTGTCAACAAAGATACTTTGGTTGAGAAACTATCTTATTTTGAGCTTGAAGAATTTGGACTTTCTAGAGTTGTGAAGACTAAACTTGTTTTTCATGCATCTACACCTACAACCGTTAAGTAAGACTGGAAAGATTTTTATGCAAAGGAATTGAAAGATATTAAGAGAGAATATGATGATTTTGATAAACTTGAAGCACTATTTGCTAGAAGAGTACTAAAAGGATCGGTAGGAAGTAAGTATGAAGGAAAAGCACCTTTTAAATATTTTGCATATAATAAGATTGGTCATTTTGCATCTAGATGTCCTGAAAGAAATTAAAAATTTGAAGAAAGAGTTAGAAGGTCATTTAAGCCTAACCTTGGATATCAGAACAAGTATAAATACAAGAAAAACAAAGACAAATCATGCTACATAGCGGATGAGGAATGCATTACTAATTCAGATGATGAATCGGCAGAAGACTCTACTAGTAGATCTAGCAATGGGAAGGAATGGGTATTCTTGGCTATAAAGGAAGATGATCTGGCACTTGAAGAGGATGTACCTGAAGAGAAGACATTTTATGCTAAAATTGAAGACAAAAATGAATGGGTAATAGATAGTGGTTGTTCACATCATATGTCTGGAGATAAAAGGAAATTTCTGTCTTTGCAAGAATTTGATGGTAGCCTAGTTAGATTTGGGGATGACAAAGCATGTATGATCAAAGGAAAAGGAACTATATCATTGGATGGTATGAAAAATAATGACAATGTTTATTATGTTTAAGGTTGGAGGCATAATATTTTGAGTGTAGGACAATTGGTAGACAAGGTATTTCAATTACAATTCAAGGATGGAAAATGAAAACTCATTAACAGATCTGGCTTGGAGATTGCAACTAGTACATAGACAAAAGGTAATATATTTCATTTGAACTTCGGTGACAACACATGTTTGATTACATAGATTGATGAGAGTTGGCTATGGCATAAAAGGTTGTGCCATGTGAATTTTGATTACATTGTGAAGTTCAGTTCAACTAAGGTAGTTAGGGATATACTTAAGATTATGAAGCCCTATAATCCGGTATGTAAAGAATGTCAAATGGGTAAATAGGTCAGAACCTCTTTTAGAAGTATACAAGTTAAATCAAATGATATTCTTGATCTTATTCATACTGATTTGTGTGGCCCTGCTAGAGTTAAAAGTTTTCAACATGATAGATATTTTATGCTAATCATTGATGATTATTCTAGAATGATCTGGGTTACTTTTTTGAGAGAAAAATATGAAGCATTTGAAAAGTTTAAAATATTTAAGACTAAAGTCAAAACTGAGACAGGATTGAAGATTAAATGTTTGAGATAAGATCAGAGTGGATAATTCACATTCGGTGAGTTTAATAACTTTTGTGACAAGCATGGTATAAGAAAACAATTTTTTGCTCCCCACATACCTCAATAGAATGGAGTTGTGGAAAGGAAGAATAGAACTATTTTGGATGTTTCTAGAACAATGATGATGGAAGCTATTCTACCTCATATCTACTGGAGAGAAGTAGTGAGTATGATAGTTTATACATTCAACAGAGTACATATCAAAGGAGAAACCGGTAAGACACCTTATGAATTATGGTTTGGCATGAGCTTAACAGAAGTCAAATTAGAGTTTATGAGAAGGAACCGACAGTGGAAATGATTATATCTAAACCGGTAGCACCTCTACCAGAACAAAGAGTTGAACTAGTTACTTCAAAAACATCAGAGAATTCTACAGTAATTGAAGAACATGGAAGAGGAACAAAAAGTCAGAAGACTCCTAGGTATGTGAGATTGAATCATTCTGAAGATCAAATCATTGGGGATAAGACCAATAGAGTGATGACAAGAAGAAGACTGGCAACTAATGAGGTATGTTTAATTTCACAAGTTGAAGCGGTATCAGTAATTGAGGCATGTAAAGATGAATATTGGTTGAAATCTCTGGAAGAAGAATTAGATTAGATTGAGAAAAATAAAACATGGACCTTAGTTTCATGACCTAAAAATAAAAATGTTATTGGAGCTAAATGGGTTTTTACAAATAAATTGAATGACGATGGTCAATTTATAACGAATAAGACTAGATTGGTTTGTAAATGATATTTTCAGAAGGAAGGAATTGATTATGGAGAGATTTTTGCACCTGTAGCTAGGAGTGAAGTCATAAGATTATTTCTTGTGTATGCTGCTTATAAAAATGACAAGGTTTATCAAATGGATGTTAAATATGCATTTTTGAATGGGGATCTTGATGAGGAAGTTTATATTAAGCAACCTGATGGTTTTTCACTATCAGATGATACATATATGGTTTTCAGGTTAAGGAAAGATTTATATGGATTGAAACAAGCACCTAGAGCTTGGTATGCAAGGTTGGATAAATATCTTTTGAAGCTTGGTTTTACTAAGGGCAGTGCTGATAGTAATTTATATTATAAAATCACTTCTGATGATATACTAAATATTGAAGTATTTGTTGATGACATTATTTTTGGAGGTGAGGATAAGCTATGCATAGAATTTTCTAAGAATATGGAGAAAGAATTTGGGATGTCTATGATTGGTAAGATGAAATTTTTCTTAGGTTTGCAGATTACTCAGACTGACAAAGGTATTTTCATCTTTCAAATTAAATATGCTAAGAAATTGTTGAAGAAATTTGGTATGGCAGATTCTAAACCGGTAAGTACTCCTATGATTACAAGTGAGAAATTGACAAGAAAAGATGTTTCTGTACCGGTAAATCCTACAAGATACAAATCTATAATTGGAGGTCTTGTTTATTTGACTTAGACTAGGCCTGACTTTATGGATGTTGTTTGTATTGTTTCAAGATTTTAAAGTGATCCTAGATAAAATCATGAGATGGTGGTCAAAAAGGATTTTTAGATACTTACAAGGTACATCAGAATATGGTTTGTGGTACCCTAAGTATGATAAATTTACTTTATGTGCATACACAGATGCTGATTGGGCTAGAGATATTGATGACTAAAAAATTACTTCTGGTGGAGCTTTCTTTCTTAGAAAGCAGTTGGTTTCATGGATCAGCAAGAAACAGTTATGTACTTCTTTATGTACTGTTGAAATGAAGTATGTTGTTGTTGCTAGTAACTATACACAAGTTTTATGAATGAAGCAAATGTTGAAGGATATAAAGGTGGATTGTGATGCACTGGTAGTTATTCACTATTATAACTCTGTTGCTATTGATATATCTAAGAATCCGGTATTTCATTCTAAAACAAAGCAAATATCTATCAAGTATAAGGTTTTGAAGGAAAAGGTGGAAGCAAATGAAGTTAGGCTGGTTTATATGAACACCAAAGAGAAGATTACAGATATTTTCAGTAAACCTTTGTCCAAGGAATCATTTTAGTACCCGAGAGACAGATTGGGAGTACTAGCCCCTCCGATAGAGAATTGATTGAGGGGGTTTGGCATCAGTCTGGAATGCACTATCAGAGATGCTATTCAGTCTAGCACTGATGTGGGATGCTACTTCATAGGGGGAGTAGTCAGCTTTGTGATTCAGTGGTTTATGTTTTTTCCTTGATATTTTTGTCAGATTTTTGGCATTGATGTCAAAGGGGGAGTGATATTGATGTCAAAAAGAAAATGAAAGGGAGAGAGATATTGATAAAGAAGAAGAAATTCAGAGCTTTACATAGATATTATTCATAGGGTGAGATATTGATAGTCAGAGCTATTTGTAGGAGATTGTTGGTTGTCTTTCATTGGGGGAGACTTGTTTGGCATTTCTTGGTACTTAGATGTTTTTCACATCTAATGTTGCCATCAATTCCAAAGGGGGAGATTTTTGGCCATTTGGAGGAATTGATTATGTGTTGCTTGTTCATGATACTTATACTCATATTTGGTCAGTTTGTTTTGATCTGGTGATTGGATCCTATCCTGCTTGCTTAAAAGATTGGTTTCTAGTTCGGACGAGGGTTTCACCAGCAGAGCTTTTTATGGAGATCTTTGATAAATTGCATAAGTGGTGTTGGTGCAACTTCTAATGGAGTTTGAGGATGTTGTTGGTGATCATGTTTGAGACTTGGCAGTTGGAGATCATTGTTGAAGTGTGTGGACCTATACTTGGTCCCGATTGATCTTGGTTATGGACCAACTTTAATGTAATGTGTGGATAGGACCTATTGATGTATTTTCAGGATGTCTTGTCTGTTGATATTATTTTTTTTGTTTAAGGCCGACATGGTTTGTAATTATTGTAGACACCCAAAATTGTCCAGTCTAATTAAATAAATATTTAATTTATTTAATTATCTAAGATTAATTCTTTTATTAATTAAATAAATCTTTATTTATTTAATTAATTCATTTATCCTCTTCTAGCCTTATTTCTCATTTAAATAAATACATTTATTTATTTTAATTATCCTTTTCCTAAATTAAATAAATATTTTATTTATTTAATTGATCCCACTTCATCTATTAATTAAATAAATCTTTATTTATTTAATTAATTCATTAACCTTTTCTACCCATGACACATGTCATTCATCTCTTAATTCATACACTACCTACCCCTTTCATTATTTTATTATTTCTTTTACCTACCCTCTAATCATAGCCGACCTCCTTTTACACCTCTCAATCTTATCCATCCATTTCATATAGTGTCTTCTATATAAGGAGATGCTTCCTTCATTATCAAACCCCCCATTGACTACTTGACTACACTATGCTTTTGAACATAGGTGATCCTACTTGCAACCACATTTCGTTCTTTGTTGAGCTCTTGTGCACATAAAATCTGAGAGCAAATATATCAAGCAAGATCAATGGAGATAGGAAGAATGGAGATCCAAACCCTATTGGACATGTGATTGTTAGGCTAGGGTTTTGTGGTTGAATTCATTTAGTCTTTCAATATTATTGTTATCCATTTTCACCATAAACAATTATGTAATTGGTTTATTGTCTGGTTGCCAATTTGATTGTTTATGGTCGAAGGTTTTGTATAAATAGATGTAAGATCTCATTGTATATCATCATGGTTATTGTTAGAGGTCATGGTCAAGGAATGTAATGTGCGAATAAAGTAATTTCATTTTGGCAGAGAAGTTGGTCAATCATTGGAGATCGAATTGGGTTTATGTAAGAGGATTTAGTCCTCTGGTATTGAGCTTAACCGAAACTGTACTCAAGCATTGGAGATGTTATCTTTTGCAGTTCAACAATTCTCTGGATTGTAGTCTAGATTTATATATAGTTAGTGAGGCTCCTTTTGTGATGAGCAGTTTACTCTAGGTTGTTGGCCTTCCTGCAAATGTAGGCCCCTTCATTTTAATTCACATACTTACTACGGAAGTATTATCTGACTATGGGTAGGCTTCCCACTATGGTTTTTCCCTTTACCAGGATTTCCACATACAAATCTTGGTGTTATGTGGATGGTATTTATTCTGTGATTATTGTTTATGCTTAATTGGTTTAACTGCTATTCCGGTATTAATTCTTTTGGTTCTGGTATTAAAGTTTAAATTGCTAATGGTTCTAGTAATCTGTGACAACTGATTCAACCCCCCCCCTCTCAGTTGTCTTCTATTTATTTGAACTATCTAACAGTCCTAATGGGTCATATGGTGTTCTAACACATGTGTGGCCCCTTAGGACCCCATATGACCCCTAACGACACTATATGACGCCTAAGGACACCATATGATATCCTAATGGGTCATATGGTGTCCTAAGGGGTCATATGGTGTTCTAACACATGTATGGTCCCTTATGACCCCTAACACCACCATATGACCACTTAGGACACCATATGACCCCTTAGGACAATATACTGTCCTAATAGGTCATATGGTGTCCTAGCAGGTCATATGATTTTCTAGCACATGTGTGGTCCCTTAAGACCCCATATGACCGCTAACGATGTGATATGACCCCTTAGGACACCATATGACCCCTTAGGATACCACATGACCCTTTAGGATACCATATGATCCCTTAGGACAATATGATGTCCTAAGTGGTCATATGGTGTCTAAAGGGGTCATATGGTATTCTAACACATGTGCGGCCCCTTAGGACAACATATGACCCCTAACAACACCATATGACCCCTTAGGACTCGTATGACCCCTAACGATACCATATGACCTGTTAGGACACTATATGACTCCTCAAGACACCATATGACCCCTTTTAACATCCTAGTACATGACATGACACCTTAGGACACTATATGACCCTTTAAAACACCATATCAACCCTTAGGACAACGTGATGTTCTAAGGATTCATATAGTGTTCTAACACATGTGTAGCCCCTTAAGACACCAAATGACACCTTAGGACACTATATGACCCCTCAAGACACCATATGACCCTTTAGGACACTATATGACCCCTTAGGATACCATATGACTCCTTTTAACATCTGAGTACATGACATGAACCCTTACGACAATATAATGTCCTAAGGGGTCATATGGTGTCCTGAGGGATCATATGGTTTTCTAACATGTGTGTAGCCCCTTAGGACCCCATATGACCCCTAACAACACCACATGACCCATAATGAGACCATTTTTCCCCATACCTGTGTTAGAACACCATCTCACCCCTTAGGACACCATATGATCCATTACGATATCATATGGTGTCCTAAGGGGTCATATGGGGTCCTAAGGAGCCACACATGTGTTAGAACACCAAATGACCCCTTAGGACACCATATGACCCATTAGGATATCATATGGGGTCCTAAGGGGTCATATGGTGTCATTAGGGGTAATATGTGGTCTTAAGGGGCCACACATGTGTTAGAACACCATATGAGCTACCAGGACACCATATGACCCCTTAGGATGTCATATTGTCCTAAGGGGTTATATGGTGTCCTAAGGGGCCATATCATACATACTAGGATGTTAAAAAGGGTCATATGGTGTCATGAGGGGTCATATGAGGTCCTAAGGGGCCACACATGTGTTAGAACACCATATGACCCCTCAGGACACCATATGACCTTTTAGGATATCGTATTATGCTAAGGGGTCATATAGTATCCTGAGGGCTC
This sequence comes from Cryptomeria japonica, assembly GCF_030272615.1. Lineage (NCBI taxonomy): Eukaryota > Viridiplantae > Streptophyta > Pinopsida > Cupressales > Cupressaceae > Cryptomeria > Cryptomeria japonica. The sequence continues at coordinate 922,036,144 of NC_081407.1, forward strand.
ATGTCATGTACTAGGATGTTAAAAGGAGTCATATGATCTCTTGAGGGGTAATTAGAGAGGTGGAGGGAAGGAGGGAGGTCTATATGAATAGAGATAAAGGAAGAGAGAGAGGAAGAGTGGAGATAATGATAAGTTTAGAGAGGGGAAATAGATAAAGAGAGGTGGAGAGGGAAGGAGATAGAGACAGGTGATATATAAAAAAGTGGAGAGGAGTGTTGGAGTGAGGGAGAGGAGAGGTATTCAAAGAGAGGGAGGGAAGGAGAGGTATTCTTTACTCCACCTCTCTATCAAGTACCCATCTATGTATACTATATATCTCCCCTCTCCCTTTATGTATTTATCTCTTCTCTCCAGATATGGGTATCTATCTTCCCTCCTGGTCTTTTTATCTCTCCTCTCCCTCTCTATTCCTACCTCTCTTTCCATCCCTATCTACTTTTTTCTCCCATAATTTTCTACCTCCTTACCTCCATTCTACTATGTATCTCACCTCTCTCTCTCTCTCTCTCTCTCTCTCTCTCTCTCTCTCTCTCTCTCTCTCTCTCTCTCTCTCCTTCCATCTACATACTCTCTCTCTAGCTACTTATCTCTATCTACTTGACCTTTCTTTAAATACCTCTCCTTCTCCCCCTCACTCCAAGTCTCCCCTCCACTTTTGTATATATCACCTATCTCTATCTCTCTCCTTTTGTCTCCACCTCTCTCTATCTATTTTACCCCTCTCAACTTATCACTATGTCCCCTCTTCTTCTCTCTCTTTCTCTCTCTATATATCCCTCCCTAAAAGACCTCTATTTCTATCTTTTCTTTTATCACCCCAACCTTCCCTTATCACTTCTATCAATCTCACTCTCTCCCCACTCTCTCTCTATTACCTTTTTCTCAACCTACATCTCTCTTCCTCCCCACCTATATCTCTACCTCTATCTAGAGTGAGATAGAGAGGTAGGGAGGGGATAGAAGGGAGATTAAAGTAGAGATTGAATGAGGGAGGGGTGGAGAGAGAGAGAGAGAGAGAGAGAGATAGAGAGAGAGAGAGAGAGAGAGAGAGAGAGAGAGAGAGATGTTGGTAGGGAGGGAGAGAAAGGTATGTAGAGAGATAGATAGGTATATATAGAGATATATTGGTAGGGAGGGAGTGAGGGAATGTGTAGAGATAGATGAGATAGAGAGTAAAGAGTTAAGGATGTGAGAGAGAGGTTGAGATAGGTCTAGACTTTGGGAGAGAAAGGAGAGAGTGAGATAGAGAGGTAGAGAGGAGATCTAGGGGAGATGAAAGTAGACAGGGAACGAAAGAGAGAGAGAGAGAGAGAGAGATGTATGTAAAGAAAGATAATTTGGTAGGGAGGTTGAGAAAGATACCTAGAGAGAGAGTTATATGTGTATATAAATAGAGGTAGGTAGGGAGTGAGGGGAGGTGTGTATCTAGAGAGAGGACAGAGAGTGAGGGATGTGAGAGAGATAGAAAGATAGGTCTAGATTTTGGGATAGAGAGAGAAAAGAATTATAGAGGTAGAGAGGGGATAGAGGGAGAGTTCTATGGAGAGAGATGATTCTAGAGCTCAAGGAAGATAAAGAGAGCAAGAAAATGCCGAGAGGAGCCTGCTAATTACTGAAATTTGACCAAGTTTGAAAAATTTATAAGATCTAAAATCTAAAATTTGCATTATAACTCCTCGAGATTTGAAACCACTTTTAAACATATTACCAATATAGATATGGAGAGATATGAGTCTAGAGATCAAGGATGATAAAGAGAGCTAGAAAATGTTGAACTGTTGATTACTGAATTTTGACTAAGTCTGAAAATTTATAAGATCTAAAATCTAGAATTTGCATTATAACTCCTAGAGATCTGAAACCACTCTTCACTAGCTTCACATAGATTTTGATTGCTAAGATTCACTGGAAATTGGTAGTTAACCTTTGTATATTTTACCAATGTATTCATGCATTTTTACTCTAATATGCAAAATCCATCATCCATCAACTACCACAACCCTATGATTTCCCATATTCTTTCTTTCTCCACTATACCATTTTCTTGGTGTGTATTTTATTGATTTAGATCATTGTAATTATGATATCTCATGGAAAATGACTTTATTCCCCTATTCTACCTCTCATTTCGTTCTTGTATGGAGCTATTAGCTTTCATAATTATACTAATAAAAAGTATGCTAAACATTCCACTTCATCTATAATACACTCGTATATGTGATAGATAATGAATTCATATTGATGGTCTCTACATACTTTTCACCATGTAGAATGTTTGACATAATTTATAATTTGTTCTAGAGTATTGTGCTCATGTGAGGTGAGAAATTTATTTAACTCTTCTTTGATGTAATTATAAGTAGAGATTATGAACTATAAGATAAAAATAGCTATGGTGTCTTCAACAAATATTTTAGTAACCAACTTCCACATGGTATCCAACTAATGCAACTATGTAAAGGGTTTTAAACTTGTCCACTTCAAAACTCCTAAATACTTAATCCTATATTTTTTTACCCATACTAAAAAATAATCAAATAGGCTTTCTAAGAATTCACAAAAGAGCATAGGTTTTGTATAAGAAATAAATACACATTTTTATGATAGTGTTAGGACTCGGAGGTAACTGAGGGGGGGGGGGTGAATCAATTGTCTATTAATTTCAACCCAAATATAACTTAATCAAACTTGATGCATAATACCGGTAAACCAAACTTAATGCCGGTTAATAGTTTAATAGTTAATAATAGTACCGGTAAAGTTTAATGCATGAAACATAAAGACAAATACCATCCACAACACATAACATAGATATTTGTGTGTGGAAACCCTGTAAGGGAAAAACCATGGTGGGAAACCTTACCCACAATTAGATGATACTACTGTAGATAGTATGTGTGTACAAATAGGGTCTGTACATGCAAAAAGGCCAACTGCCTAGAGCTCACTGCTCAATCACAAAATGGGAGTCACACTAACTACAATTGGATGGTTAAATCCAATGATAATGTACTGCTCAAAATAGCATCTTCATATAATGGATTCAGTACCGGTTAAGCTCTAATTGTCTTCTTCATACCTTCCTTGAATCTTCAAATGATGTCTGCATGTATAGCTCTTCTTATATTCGCATATACCAGATATCACAACCTTATTACCTTCCCTATATAAATCTCACAAATGAGATCTTACATATATACCAAAACCTAAGACCAAATGTGTAGGTTGGCTCACTAAGAATATTACAATTAAATCAATTTGAAATGAATCAATATGCGATGCATCATGTCGGCTTAATGCATTTACAATAATAACCAATCAATAAAACATCTCCATAATGTGTCGTACTGATCTGGAATAGATAACTCTTGTTAGTCCATAACCTAGATCTATTTGCCGGTAACAACAAATATGCAAACTCAATTAGACCAATAACCAAATCATCAAAACCAAGTGTCTAAACAATATGTTCAACATAACCAAGTAATCTCCAGATGATAACAAGTCATCCTCTGTGCCAGTGAACAATATAACCTACCAGTGAACCAAATACCGGTGACTGTGCATAAGTCACTGAACATGCCCGTGAACATAACCAAAGATCTTCAGTGCTGATAAGCGTTGACAAGTGTTGACATCAATGACAAAGACAATGCAATAGATCCATAATACCAACTATCTTCGCCTTTGGCATTGATGGCAACACAAGATGGAAAAACCATCTAAGTGCCAAAGCATAAATGCCAAAAACCAAAAACCAACAATCTCCCAAAGAGATCAATTACTAGAAATCAAAATACATAATATTTCTCCCCTTAGGAATAATCTCTCCCAAAGATAATATGTTTTTCCATAGATATGTCTCCCCCTTTGACATCAAATGCCAAAGAAATACAAAAACCAAATAAAATCAATTCATAGAACTTATTACAAATACCAATTGTTATAACCAACTACTCCCCTTGAGAAGTAGCTCTCCTTCATCAAAGCTAGAAAAAGATTTCTCTGTTAATTCCTGTCGGTCTGATGGCATGCTCCAAGATGCTCTCTAAGATATTAAAAAGTTTCCTTAGGCAAAGGCTTAGTAAAGATATCAACAATCTCCTCTTTACTATTCACATAAACCAATTTCAATTCTTTTGCTTCAACATTATCTTTCAAAAAATTGAATTTGATAGAAAAATGTTTAGTTTTAGAGTGAAAAATCAGATTCTTGGATATATCAATTTTTGCCATATTATCACAGTAAATGATTATAGGTTCTTTGCATTTTTCCTTTATGTCCTTCAACATTCTCTTAATCCATAATACCTGAGTACAATTAGTTGTTGTTGCAACATATTCTGATTCTGTTGTTGATAATGATGTACAACTTTGTTTCTTGCTCAACCATGAAATCAATCTGCTACCAAGAAAGAATGCTGTGTCGGTGGTGCCCTTTCTATCATCTACATCTCCTACCCAATTTGCATCTGTGTATGCACATAAATCAATATTTTCATCTTTAGGATACCATAAACCAAGATATGTTGTGCCTTGTAGATACCGGAAAATCCTTTTCATTGCTGATTAATGATTTTCCTTAGGATTACTCTAAAATCTTGAAATAGTACATGTTGCATTCATAATATCAGGTCTTGTTTGTATCATATATAGTAAACCTCCAATCATAGATTTATATCTTGTCGGATTAATAGGTGTTGATTCATTCTTCAATGATATTTTATTAGTTGTAGCCATAGGAGTACTTACTGGTTTAGAGTTTTCCATACCAAATTTCTTTAGTAGTTTGTTCAAGTACTTTGATTGACATATGAATATACCCTTATTAGTCTATGAGATCTGCAATCCTAAAAATAATTTTATCTCCCCAATCATAGATATTTCAAATTCTTCCTGCATGTTATTAGAAAAGTTTTTACACAATCCATCTTCTCTTCCAAAAATGATATCATCAACAAAAAATTCAATAACCAAGATGTCATAATTAGTCACTTTGTAATATAAGTTGTTGTCAACATTACCTTTAGTGTAACCAAGCTTCAAAAGATATTTGTCCAATCTAGCATACCAATCTCTAGGAGCTTGCTTTGATCCATATAAAGATTTCCTTAACCTGCAAACCATATCTTTGTCATTTGTCAAATAAAATCCATTAGGTTGTTCAATGTAAACTTCCTCTTCAAGATCACCATTTAGAAATGCACATTTAACATCCATTTGATATACTTTATAGTTCTTGTGTGCTGCAAATGCTAGAAATGGTCTGACTACCTCAATTCTAGCTACTGGTGCAAAGGTTTCATTGTAATCAATTCCTTCTTTCTGTGAATGTCCCTTACACAGTAATCTTTCTTTGTTTCTGATTACCTTACCATCTTCATTAAGTTTATTTCTAAATACCCATTTAGTTCCAATTACTTTTTTTTTGGTAGGTCGGGGAACCAATGTCCATGTGTTATTCTTTTTAGTTTGTTCCAATTCATCTTCCATAGCTTTAATTCAATGTTTATCTTCACATGCCTCATTAACTGATGTTGGTTCAATTTGAGAAATTAGACATACCTCTTCTTTTACCAGTCTTCCTCTAGTCATAACTCCTTGATACTTATTCCTAATTATCTGACTTTTAAAGTGATTCAATCTTACATACCTAGGTGTATTCACTTTTTGTTATTCTTCAATCACTGTGGAATTCTCAGATTATGCCGGTATGACTGGATCAACATTCTGTACCGGTGTACTCAGTCTAGGTTCATTTGTGATTATTTCAATTGCCGGTTCAGAGTCCATAGACCTTGAATTACCTCTAAACTATTCATCAATCTTCACATTTTCACTCTCAATGATTTTCTGCAATCACTTATTAAAACATCTATATGCCTTTCTCTTAGATGAATAACCAAGAAATATTCCTTCATCACTTCTAGGATCAAATTTACCAGTATAATCATCTCTCCTAATATAACATTTGCTTCCAAATATTCCAAAATATTTAAGAGTAGGAGTATTACCAAACCATAGTTCATGAGGGGTCTTACCAGTTTCACCTTTGATGTAAACTCTGTTGAATGTGTAAACCATTGTATTCACTGCTTCTCTCCAATACACATGAGGTAGGTTTGCTTTTGATATCATGCTTCTAGCTGCATCCAAAATAGTTTTGTTCTTCCTTTCTACAACTCCATTTTGCTGGGGTGTCCGAGGTGTTGATAATTGTCTTCTAATTCCATTCACTTCATAGGATGTATTAAATTCCTTAGATGTGAATTCACCTCCTTGATCTGATCTTAAACATTTGATTTTCTTTCCGGTTTCATTCTCTACCATTACCTTGAATAGTTTGAATTTCCCAAAGGCTTTTGATTTCTTCCTGAGAAAAGTAACCCAACACATTCTAGAATAATCATCAATGATTAGCATGAAATATCTATCTCCTTGTAAACCTCTAGTTCTTGCTGGACCACATAAATCAGTATGAGTTAAATCAAGAACATTATTGGATTTCTCTGGAATACTTTTAAAAGTTGTTCTAACTTGCTTTCCAAATTGACATTCCTTACATACCGGATTGTGAGGTTTTACAATCTTAGGCAAATCCCTTACTACCTTAATAGTATTGATCTTCACAATGCAATCAAAATTTACATACCAACTTTCATCAATATGTGCAATCAAGCATGTCTTCTCATTGTTATTCAACTGAAAGATATTACCTCTATTCTGATTACCGGTTGCAATTTCCAAACCAAGTTTATTCATGATTGTTCATTTACCATTCTTGAATTATAATTGAAGTCCCTTTTCAACTAATTGACCAACACTCAAAAGATTATGCTTCAAACCTTCAACATAATAAATGTTGTCAGTATTGTGCTTACCATAAAAAAAAATATAGTGCCTTTTCCTCTGATCAAACAAGCTTTATCATCCCCAAATCTTACTAGACCTCCATTGTATTCCTAAAACGTTAATAATTTTCTTTTATCACCAGTCATATGATGTGAACATCCACAATCAATAATCCATTCATCCTTTTCTTCAATTTTAGCTATTAGGGCCTACTCTACCAGTTGATCTTCTGTTATTGCAACAAAAGCCCATCCATTGTCTGTTGGTTCCTCATCAAAATCATTAGTGACTCCTTCATCAGCATAGTAACATGATTTATCTCTATTCTTCTTGATTCTGTATCTCTGATATTCAGGGTTAGGTTTATATGTCCTTTTAGCTTCTTCTTTCAATCTTGCATGTCTATCAGGACACCTAGATGCCATATGACCAATTTTATTGTAGTTAAAACATTTAAATGGTTTTTTACCTTCATACTTACTTCCAACTAAACCTTTAGGCCTTTTTCTTGCAAATAGTGCTTCAAGCTCTTCAAGTTCTTCATTTTCCCTTCTGATGTCTTCAAGTTCTCTTGGATAAAGTGTTTTCCAATCAGATTTCTTAGATGATGATGATGGTGCTACAGATGATGATTCTTTGAAAGCTAAATCCATCTTAATTGTAGCAACAGGACCAAATTCCTCAAGTTCAAAAGCTGAAAGTTTTCCAACCAAAGTATCTCTAGATACTGATGTATTAGGCACTATCCTCAATTCATTAATAGAAGTTACTTTTATTTTATATGCCGATGGCAATGCTCTTAAAACTTTAGAAACAATTTCATCTTCACTTAAGGATCCTCCACAACATTATATACCCAAAACAATTTCATTAACTATTTCCATAAAAGCAGAAATCCTTTCATCTTCTTCCATTTTCAGATTTTCATACCTCTCCCGAAAGCATTCTAGTTTTGCAATTTTGACAGTGGTATCACCTTCATTCAATGTCTCCAATTTATCCCAAATAGCTTTAGCAGTAGATCGGTCTTATAATCCCATGATTTGTTGATCTAATAACGCACTCAAAAGTGCTTCTCTTGCTTTGCAATCATTATCCTAATCTTTATCCAAGGTTGGTGGATTAGGTTGACTCTGTGTAGACCAACATAGCCATTCTTTGTAACATCCCATATGTCTCTTCCAATGCAATTCAGATTTGTTCCCATTATGATCTTCCATATACCATAGTTAGTTCCATCAAGCTTTAGACTGTCCTTCCTGAAATAGTTAGTTGCCATAGAATCTCCTCAAGTTGTTAAACTTCTGCAAAAAGAGGACTTAGCTCTAATACCAATTGTTAGGACTCAGAGGCAAATGAGAGGGGGATGAATTAGTTGTCTATTAATTTAAACTCAAATATAACTTAATCAAACTTGATGCATAATACCGATAAACCAAACTTAATGCCAGTTAACAATTTAACAGTTAATAATAGTACTGGTAAATTTTAATGCATGAAACAGAAAGACAAATAACATCCACAACACATAACACATATATTTGTATGTGGAAACCCTGTAAGGGAAAAACCACAGTGGGAAACCTTACCCACAATCAGAGGATACTACTGCAGATAGTATGCGTGTACAAATGGGGTTTGCACATGCAGAAAGGCCAACTGCCTAGAGCTCACTACTTAATCACAAAATGACAGTCACACTGACTACAATTGGATGGTTAAATCCAATGATAATGTACTGCTCAAAATAGCATCTTCATATGCTGGATTCAGTACCAGTTAAGCTCTGATTGTCTTCTTCATACCTTCCTTGAATCTTCAAATGATGTCTGCGTGTATAGCTCTTCTTATATTCACATATGCCGAATATCACAATCTTATTACCTTTCCTATATCAATCTCACAAATAAGATCTTACATATATACCAAAACCTAAGAGCAAATGTGTAGGTTGGCTCACTAAGAATATTACAATTAAATCAATTACAAATAAATCAATATGCAATGCATCGTGTTGGCTTAATGCATTTACAATAATAACCAATGAATAAAACATCTCCATAATGTGTCATGTTGATCTGGAATAGATAACACTTGTCGGTCCATAACCTAGTCCATAACCTAGACCTATTTGTTGGTAGCATCAAATATGCAAACTCGATTAGACCAATAACCAAATCACCAAAACCAAGTGTCCAAACAATTTCTTCGACATAACCAAGTAATCTCCAAATGATAACAAGTCATCCTTTGTGTCGGTGAACCAAATGTCGTGACTGTGCATAAGTCACTAAACATGCTGATGAACATAACCAAAGATCTTCAGTGCTGATAAGTGCTCACAAGTGTTTACATCAATGACAAAACCATTGCAACACATCCATAATACCAACAGATAGCACCAATATTATGTAACAACATGAGCCTCATTACATATAAAATCTTCTACCTTACACATAAACCAGTAATAAAATTTTAAACTTATGAATTGCTAAGGCATACTTAATAAATTTGTATATAAGATTCATGATAGGGCATTAAAAATAGAACCAAAATGTTAGTCAAATTCCCTATGTGCATTGATGACCTAATAGATAGAACCTTATTATTCTTATGTACTATTAGTTAATTACCCTCATATACTAACATATTAGTCATAAGGTTGCTAATCCAAAGCATGTGAAAGTCCTAGTGCCCTCAAGTAGATAAATATTATAAATCAAATCGTAATAAATCATGCATCATAACATGTGTCCAAATAAGCCAGACGACTGCAGAAAAGACAAATGAAAGAGACATTTTTTGTCCGCTTATGCTTCGATGGAGCCCCCTACTTCCATGGTCAATAACTCTCCAGATTTTGGTACTCCAAACACTGCAAAGGACTATAATAAAAAAATTACTTCTTTGATAAAGTCTTTGTTTTATGTAAGGATTGGCAAGAAGGCAATGCCTCTGCCTAGTAGGCCATCTCTTTGTGTCTTTGGCAGTTGGCTGGTTTTGGTGTAGCTTTTCTTGCTCATTTTGTCTCTAGTCTTTAGTTAGTGCTTAGTGGTTCTTCAGTGTTTCCTGTTTTCTAGGTTCTATCTCTAGCTAGATGTGCACTTCTTATGTGCCCTAGTTGGCAGTTTTTTTCATATATTTAATGGCATGGGCCTAAACCACCTTTAATTAATCAAAACATGTGTCCAAATGACAATTGGATAAAAAAATACAAAAACCCAACAAACATTCACTATATTATTCACTATATGTGACTATAATGCATTACATTTTAAAATATATTCATCCCATTGCACCAATATAAATATAATTGTATTGATTTTAAAACTAACTTTGTCTTCTTCTATCCTTAGAATTCATGCATGATCTCACAAAACCGCAATCTCATTGGACAATCTAATTTTTTGTCAATTGTTAAAAAATGAACCTTTTGAAAAATACATTCTAAATTGTTATTGCTGAGAGGCATTCTATAGTGGCAGAAAGGGGTGGAGTGAAATGGGGTGTGTGTGTTAATGTTAAATTTTATCTTTTATCTTAAATTTGTTAACCATTCATATGTCAAAATATTAATATTAGTTATAAACTTAACATTTTTAAAATAAACATCATATAAAACAAAACATGCTCTCATCAAATTTTATAAGTTTTAGATAGATATATAAATATAAAATAAAAGAAAAGATATTTTAAAAAAAAATCTACCATTTAAATTTTAAATATAAAAAATTAGATGTCAACTATGGAATAAAAAATTTGTAAGAGGGAAAAAATAAACAATGTAGATATAATATAATTTAAATATTTTCGTATGTAGTAGATATAATTTAAGATGAAATAAAATAAATTTATGATACATAGAATAATTCTAACTGATATCTCTGGACATTTCTTTAGATAAATGTATTTAAGATATCTGTTTTAATCTATTTCTAAATGCATCTAATTATAAATTAATTACATGATATAAAAAAATGAACCAAGAATAGAATAGGACTAGTGCACATTCATATGACTCTACTGCCTAAACTAGCTCCCACTTTCACAATCTAGTCTGTCTATTTTGAGTTTGAAATCACCCCTGTTTCGAGCCTGAATTTCTATTTATGACTGCTAGTCATTAGTTTACATAGCAAATCTGTTTTAAGTTGTTTGTTTAGAGCTTGTATTTAACGACATCATCTTTGGTTAGTTTTACCATTGATTGTTAAAACACCACTTATAGATGTGAGTGTGGTGTTGTTCCAGCCATTATAAGTTTCATATTGTAATAGTAGATTCTAATATTAAGAACACAGTTCAATTCAATCAAAATAAACTTTAAATCTTTTACTCTGACTTGCATCTATTTCCCTGCTATCACCCATGCTACACTCTGACTTGATGAGTACAATATTATTATAGTATGAAATATAAATAAACATTACTTTCAGAGGTACATCAAGGAATCATAAGTCAACGTAAAACAAGATAACTAAAATGCCTAAACGGTGAGAGTAGTCGTAGTAGATTTGCAAAATAAAATTTATATGCCTCTTGAAATAACAAATGTTTTTCTTAGATGCCATTCAGTCCACAACAGAGAAAGATCTCTGTACCGATAGACAAACTGCATGGTAGGATATTATGAGTATAGATATAAAGTGAAACACAGCGCAGCGGCATAAATTAAATGCCTAGCGAAACAACAATGACTCTTCTTAGATCTGTGAAACGATAAACAAAGCCTATAGTGGCATATTATTATCACTGTAATAGAAATAAAAATAGCACAGAAGAAAGGTTAAAGCAGTTTTTTCTTGTTCTGAACAGTATTAGTTGCCCAAATGGCTCCAGAGGGCCCATAAATAACGACATTACCGTCGCCCTGAAGATTCAAAAAGTAGGAAGCAAATGCTCTGGAGGTTTTGGTAGACCACACGGGAGTTGTTGCCGCATATATCACCAAATTGCCGTCCTCCTGCATTCTTAACACGCATGAAGCGGCGCCTCCTTTTCCATTTGTTCCCGACGCCCACAACACTTTAACTGTGTTTTCATACAAAACCAGATTGCAGTCTCCTTGCATTACAAATATATATTGCGCATATTGGAGAGACTGCCCAGCTGACAGTGATTCGCCACTGTTTAGCCTAGACTTGGCTGAGCATGGATTTGCAAATGTAATCAATACTACTACCCCCACAATAGCAGCCCTAAGCACAGAGTTTTTCCCCATTATATTGAACTTTTACCAACGCTATGATCTTCGATACTGTGATTGAGAGTTGGGTGAATGGCTGCTATTTGTGGTTAGGGTTATCAGTGTGCGCGCCTGATAAAGACAAATAACTGAGTGCCATATGAGCTGTTCGTTCTTTGAAATTATTGCAGTCCTTGGCAAGTTGTTTGGCCGAATATTGAGCAAATGGTTATCTGAGTGGACAGATTGGACGAAATAGAGGTCAACAAAGGGAGGAATTGCGCCCAAAAGTTAGGGCGGATGTGTCATATATTTACTTCGGAATGATATATCACAGATATACTGTCAACTTGCCCAGAGAAAGGTCTAATGGCAGAGTGACATGTGCAATTGCTGTTTGGAAATTTAATAAAGCTGTGTTAGGATAAGGTTCTTGACTTTGAAAGGTACCTAGAAGTCTTCTTTTCTAATAATATTTAAAGGTGTGCTGATAAGCGTGTGATTTGATAATTTTCCCTTTGCATTATTTTATTTATTTAAGGGATATTTTATTTAGTTTAAAATTATTCAAAAAATATTTTATATTATGTATATCGTTTATTTTATTTTGGAGTTAGTTCAGAATTTTTTTATTTTTATTTTTATTTTTAGATTCAAAAAATTGGATAGTTGTTTAACATAATTAATGATTTAAGTATGACCATGTGTGTCAGGGGACATTGGTTTTTGTGACCTTGTGCCTATCACAAGAAGTTCTCGCTAATCAATCAACTGATGCTTGCATGAAACAGCTTCTAATACCACATGGATTGGGAGACACTAATCTACCTTATGCCTACAACAAGAAACTCTCAACAATCAAACCAGACTCAATTGATTAGAAACTGAACAAAAACTCTTTGTTCTTATTTTCAACCCTTAATTCACAACAAAACAGTTAACTTTATTAATCAAATCTGCAGACAATTATAGACATTCACAACTCACTACAACACAACCTTTCAATGGCCTTTCAATTCTACATGCTATATTCTTCCACAGACCAATGTCTTAAATCTACATACTCGACCTTTTTACATCTTATGATTCTATTCTTTCTCCTCTCTCTTGTCCTCAACTATGCAAACACTTTCTAATTTCTTTTGCCCTCTATGCAGCTCACTATGCAACCACTTTCTAATTTATCACGTGTCTGGCTTCATTTTCCTTTGTTCAACTGCCATTTTATTCACATTTCTTCATTGACCACTTCATAACGAATTGAAGCTAAATGGTCTTGGATAAGATTTTAATATTTTGAAATATTAAACATGTATGAAAGTTTCTAATGCCTTTCCAACAAATCTATTTTACGCATATCTTACAATCTTTGCAATCCATGGGATCTCATTCGGTTGAGGTATTATGTCAAAAAGTTTACATGCCCTTTTTGTGCTTCCACATTTTCCTATAAAATGCTACAATTTGTGTGACAACATTTATGGACCTCTTCAAATGAAGTTTCTACAAATAGACGAAGAGATATCAAACAAAACCAAGACAAATCAGAATTGAAATGAACAACAAAAATACTTTTGGTTGATATGTTGGAAGTGGATTTACTCTAAGAGAGGGGGTGAATAAGAGTAATGTGAACTGTTGTCAATGCATCTTTTTGTTTTAAGCCAACCAAACAAATTGACAAACATCGATCTTTTAAAGCTTGTTTTTTCGTTGTTCATATGAAACTGATTGAACAATACTTTTATTGCTTTGTACTTAACATATATTCAAGACTCATGCAGTTGTTCAAACATAATAACAACATATTAACAGAATGATTATGACCAGTGAAAGTATTAGAGCATGACACTTAATGCATATGAAAGCATGGACTTTAAATCACATAGACAATAATAGATATCCACATGAGTAACCACACAACACAAAAAAATTCTTGAGTGGAAAAACCCTCATGGGGTATAAAAAACCACTCGAAACTTGTCTCTTTATTCAACTCAAAAACCAACTGTTTACAATGGTGGAGTATCAACTCAACACCTTATATGAAATTCCAACTTCATGGGAGCATCAACCCCTCAACTACAAAGTCACTTTCAATGTTTGTAATCACTAATGACCTTGCAACTGCACCAATCCTGCAGTCCCAAAATCATTACTGAATACGAGAGCAAAATATGTTTTTCAATGATGTCAATTACAATATCTACTGTATATAACAGTACCACAAAACAATTTCTCTCAATTTTGAATAAGATTCTCTATTGTGAGAACTAGAGACAATAAAGCCCTCCTTTCAATCTTGACAAATTTTCTAATATAACAAACTAAAAGTCTTTCGTAATGCTCTATTTATTTTTTACAAAATGTTGAACTGAGTGGTGGCTTGAAGCCATGAATTTATAGAGAAGAACAAATGAAACCCTTACAACAAACTGAAAACTCGAGTCAAGAACAAACCCTCGAGTTAGGGTTTCCACACATAGATACCAGAAAAACAGTTACAAAATAAAATACTTTTCCTTCTCAACTGTTAAGTCTTTCACTTTCACTTTCAAAAACAATAATTTGGAGAAATAATTCCTTTCAAAACTGAAAAACAATAACCAGAAATGCAGTAATTTTTCCTTTAAACTTTTCACTATAACTTCCTTCTTTTTCAACAAATCAAAAGACTATTTGAAGGTATCAAAAGAAACCTCTATTAATCTGGTCATACGTCAAGGAGAAACCACAAGATAACTACCTCGAATACCTTCATTTCCGCATGAGCAAGTCAAACCACTTAGTCCATCGTTTGATCCCTATCTTCTTTAGTTAGTAATCACAGATCTGGTTCTGCATCTCATGAGTGACGGCTAGGGTTTCAAAACCCCTTTGTTAACACTAATAGAAATGCCATTGCCTTGTTTTCCCTATTTGCCCAAAATACAAGCACTTTGTCAAATTGAACTTTCATTTCACATCAGGCTAAGATGTGAATAACTGACATAATAATGTGTCCAATCATATATAAAAGTATGTTGTTTAGCTCAGATCCCATGTGCTATTAATTTATTCACTTGACTACCCATCACAAGAAAACAAATGTGACATAATCAAATGCCATGTCAAAGTATATGATTGTCCACGTGCTCTTTTAGATTAAAACACCAACTTTTCAAAACAATTCACAATGCATGTATGCCCGCCAACATATAACATATATCATAGGTAGGCCTATAACATGTGGTAAACCTTCAAATACTAAAATGAAGCTCAACAATATAAACTTTAGTAGGCTTAAGTGCTATATAAAAATGCACTTTGTGAACAAAGTAATATTATCATGTGAAACCAATGAAACCAAAAGTGAATCTTAGGCACAAAGTAATATGTGCTAATAAAATAATAGCCTTCACTTTTTAATGTAACCACCAAGGAATGTAAACAAGATATACCAAAACAAGAGATACCTTCATAATGAAATGTCATTACCTACATGGCTCAACATAGAACCAAGTAAATCAGTGGAAATCAACAACGTGGGTGAGAAGAAGAGCTTCTTGTCTGCACAAGAATCCAACAAGATCCATATCTAAACAATATATAAATCTGCAAGTAAATCAACATTATAATATTGTCCATTATCACAACATTGAATTCCAAACCAAGTGTACCAAATCTGAATGTGCACAAGAGTGCCAATGTCATGTGTCAAACCAAGTATGAATTGCATGTGTCAACTATCAAGATCAATTTTCCAATCATCAAAGTGCTAGTTGAACAGGTTTGTCATCAAGGACAAATAACACAAAAGAGAAGTCAACAAACTCCCCCTTTGTCCTTGATGGCAAAAACTAAAAATTGAGCCATCTAAAAATGATCTTTGAACCATAAATATTTCTCCCCCTATTTTGTCACAAGGACAAAGTGAAAACTGTAGAATACCAAGAAAGCTGAAAGTATAAAGGTGGAGATATAACATGAAGTAGCGAAGAGAAACCATATGAAGCAGCAATGAGCTGCTTAGAGAGCTTAGAATCTCCCCTTGAATCATTGATGAGATTTCAAGAGAGGAGAGATTGAGAGACAACTCCCAATCAAAAATGAAGTCTTTCAAAATCTTCTATAGACAAAATTTTAGTAAAGATATCAGCCAGCTGTGCTTGAGTAGGAACATATTGCAAAGTAACTTCATTAGCCAACACTTTTTCATGAAGAAAGAGTAATTTAATAGCAGTGTGCTTCATTTGAGAATGCATGACTTAATTTTTGGACAGACTTATAGCACTAGTATTATCACAAAATATAGGAATGGGTTTTTCAACAATAATACCCATATCTAAGAGAGTTTGAACCATGGAGAGTAATTGAGTACAACAAGATGTAGCAGCAATATATTTTGCTTATGTTGTAGAAAGAGACAAAATCTTGTTTCTTGCCTTGCCATGCCACAAGACAATTACCAAGGAAAAATGCAGCACCACTTGTGTTTTTTCTATCATCTAGACAACGAACCCAATCAGTATCAGTAAAAGCCATCAAGGTAAATTGTCACTTCTAGGATGCCAAAGACCAAAATCAAGAGTACCCTGAATATACTTAAATATTCTTTGAATAATTGTAAGATGGGACTATTTAGGAGCAGATTGGAATCTAGAAATCATACAAATTGCCTGCATTAAATCAAGTCTTGATATAGTCAAGTACAATAAGCTGCCTAACATAGACCTATATTCAGTTTCATCAACATCAGGAGATTCATCAACTTTGGATAGTTTACAGCCAGTTACCATAGGAGTTCTTACTGGACGACAATCAACCATATGAAACCTTTTTAACATTTCCTTTGCATATTTAGTTTGGGATAGATATATTCCATGTTGAAGTTCCAAAACTTGAAGACCAAGAAAGAATGATAGTTCACCTAACATGGACATTTCGAATTCTAATTCCATAATCTTCGAAATTTTTTTTGATAGTGCATCATTATGGCTTCCAAAGATAATTTCATCTACATAAACTTCTACAACCATAATATCATTACCTTCCCTTTTTACATAGAGATTGTTGTCCACACCACCTTGTATGAAACCATTTGCTTTCAAATGTGAATCCAGTCTTGAATACCAAGCTCTAGTAGCTTGTTTAAGACCATATAGAGCCTTTTTCAACCTGTAAACATGACCAGCTTTGTCTTTTGCAACAAACCCTTCAGGTTGTTCGATATACACTTCCTCATCAAGATAGCTATTGAAAAATTCAGTTTTAACATCCATTTGATAAACCTTAAAATTCTTGAAACATGAGTATGCTAAGAATATTCTAATAGATTCAATTCAATCAACAGGAGCAAAGGTCTAACCAAAGTCAATACCTTCTTGTTGTGCATACCCTTTGCATACAAAATGTGCTTTATTTTGAACTACCTTTCAACATTCATCCAATTTGTTTCTAAAGATCCATTTGCCACCAATGACATTTTTATTGTTAGGTCTTGGGACTAATTCCCAAGTTTTTTTTTATTTTATTTGTAATATCTTTTTTATATTGGAGTTTCTAACCAGTGAGGGTCACAGTTGGGGGACCCCCTCCCTAAGGTTACAATATCATCTAAGGTATTAATACCTCCAAGCTCATACTTGTGAAACGTATGTTGGCATTCTACACTCAATGAGAATGGTTGATGTTGTCATTGATGGCAACCAACCAGTAACAAGTTGTACAGGTTCACTGGTGTCACATACATCATCTACCGGCATCGGTAGGCACACTCACCAGCATCCAGATTACACCAGCAACGAAGCATACTAGCATTCAGGCTGACATGGGACAAAGTTTTATTTATATGAATTGTATTGTAAATATAACTAACTTTTGTAAGCCGACATGATATATTGTAAAAGAATCCTTTATGTATGAGATCTTATAGATCATTTTTGAAAAAGGACATAAGGATAGATGATTATTATTTTTGGTATATGTAAGACAGCGAAAGGTTTTTGTTAAGGTATTTGACTGAGCTTAAACTGGTAGTGAACGAAGCATTAGAGATGCTATTTTGAGTAGTACATTATCTTGGATTTAATTATCCATATTGTAGTCAGTGAGACTCTTTCATTGAGCAATGCGCTCTAGGTTGTTGGCCTTCCTACATGTGTAGGCCCATATTGTAAGTAATATTTATTCATATTAGCCAGTGAGTAAATATTATGGGTCACAAATCCCACCGAGGTTTTTCCCACACCGCGTTTCCTTGCAAAAATATTATGTGTTATGGTGTGCATTTATGTTGTCTTTGTTATTTCTCTTTACTGCACTATTTCTTGTTTACCGGTACATTAATTTAGGTTGCAAAGTTATAAATAAGTTCAAATATTCCATTTACCGATTAGACATTGATTCAACCCCCCCTCTTAGTGTCTTTGGGATTGTCATTACATCTAACCATTGGTATCCGAGCTGAGTCCTCCATTTGCAAAAGCCTAACAACTTGAGGAAGATTCTGAAACTAGTACCGATGGAGAGTTTGAGAAAATAGTTGGACAAAGATCTTGAAGCTTTTGATGTAGAAAAATTGAAGAATATCAAACTTGAAGATGATTTGAGGATTGCACAGGAATTCATTAAAGGATGTCAGGAGAATCTGGTTATAGCACGAAACAAGAGGAAGGAACTTCATGAGAAAATTTAGAAACATGATGATGAAAAAGAAAATCTTAGAGATATTGCAGAGAAGTTGAGACAAGAGAATAGTAAAATGAGAAATGAAATGCAAGATTTAACCATGAGGCTAGGTAAGGATATTGAAGATAGGAAGAAGAATGAAGAAGACTTGACTAGTAGACTTAATGATGGAGCAAATGAAAATCTGAGACTTTGTCACGATAATGATATGCTAAAGACATATCTAATTCACATGCAACATGATAAAGATGAGCTTAGGAGACAAATTGGCATTCTGGAAAATGAGTTGATCACTGCAAATGAACACAAAGACAAATTCAAGAAAAGTTCAGAAAGACTTGATGACATGTTGAAAAGACAAAAACTTAATGGAGATACAATTGGACTTGGATTTGAACATGGAGAAAGTTTTGTGACTGCAAATAATCAAGATCACAGTAAACCGATAAGACAACCTAATTCTTATAAATTTAATGGGAAATGTTTCAATTGCAATAAATTTGGTCATAGAGAAAATCAATGCAGATTTAGAAATAATCAGAATACAAATTTACCCACCGGTCAATGTTCCAAATGTGATAAAGTTGGTCACAATTCAGAAAATTGTAGAGTGAATGTGAAATGCTATGTTTGTGGTAGATTTGGACATTTATCTAATCAATGCAAAACACAAACCAGTCAAGTATATGGAAAATCTATTAGAGGAATAATGTAACTTGTTATGCATGTAACCAGATTGGGCATATTACGAAATTTTGTAGAAGCAAGACTATACCTGTGAACAATAAAGGATCTAATGAGAAGGGAAAAGAAAACGTAAATGAAATAAAGCAAGAATTTTCAAAACAATGGATTAAGAAGAGAGATCAGAGAGTTGATGAATCTGTCTCTACACTGATAGAACAGAGTAACCCTCCTCCGGTAGGAGATTCTTCATAAAACTAAGGAATAATATATAGGGGGTGTGGCAGCAAGTTGAAAATCATGCATTCTACCTTCGATTGATGCTAAGAAGATGCATTTATTCTTTACCGGTAGATGTGTTAAGATTTCACTTAGCCGGCAAGCATTTAATGAGGTTTTTGAAGAAATTTTTTGGTTATAAAGCATCGAAAAACCCTCATTTCAAACCACCAAGCATCCAAGCACTCAGAGAGTGTGAAATTGAGCAAAGGCATCCTAAGGTGAAGCAACAGAGATATTTTCAGGCATTCAAGATTTCAAGAAAGAGGTATTTATCTTTTGCAATGACATCTTCATCTTCAACACCTGAGTTTATTGCAAACCCTACTGTGGTAGAAAACATTAAGTGCCCTAGGCCAATATTTAAGATCATCCTTGAAATTGCCAAGCAAGATGATTCTATCAGAGCTTTTTCAAAAAATTCGAAGGGAGTCGCTTTTGTCGAAGACCCTAGAATCTACATTCATTGCAACATAGAAAATTTAGGAACTGGTGATTTGAAGAACATGTACAATGATGTTATTACTGATGAATAAGGTTTGGTTAAATTGAAGCATAAGATAGTCGGAGACTTAGGATTTGTTGAAATTCTAAACATACCTAAATTTCTGAAGGAGGTAGTTCATCTTGTACCAAGCAGAGTTCATGGAGAGTTCAGGTGGCTAGATTATGTTTTTAAAATCTTAAAGGAAGCAATCAAGGAAGTTACTGGTTTACCCTCAACTGGTAGTAGGCCTGACAAAACAAAGAAGATACCTAACAAGGGTGTTATGGATTTAATCGGAGCTACATCCGACAATAGATCTCTTAGGGTTAATGACATTACTGATGAAAATGTGAGATATGTGAGTATGGTACTTGGCTATAGAGAACTCATGCAAATAAATTAAACTCTATTTCTAGCTTATGTATTCATAGTGCATATGAGATGGTCAAAAACAATGCTAGGATTGATATATGTGAATGGCTTTAGGATGAACTGATTGATAACCTGAAGAAGATTAAGGGTGACAAGAAGGGGACATTCCGTTTTGGCAACCTACTTGTGTGTTTGATGCTTTACCTCACCAAACAGATACCCGACATTGGTCATAAGGACTTTGGATATGACATCCCGGTAGGCAGACAAATCATGGAAGCTATCATCGGTATGGGCTCTTAACAGTGACAACATTATAGCAGACTACTTCAAAAACTTCCAAACTAAGATGAAAGCTAGAGAAAGGATACCACAAAGCATTATTGACAAGTATGATAAGCAAATTTTTTTTGTAATCAAGCGTGATGAAACATGGATGGACGTTGTTACTCCTAGAACTATTTGGATAACAGAAATGGGTTATGAATTTGATCTAAATATTCTTGAAGCATATGCTAAGACACTTCTTGATGCACCTAAGGAACCATTTGAAGAAATTTTTGGTAGTGTTGAGACCATTGAGAGTGTTGTTTCGATGCAGAAGAAGAGAAAAAGAAGAGAAAAATTTATCAAAGATGCATCCAAGATGGCTAAGGAGGTCAAAGAAAATGTAATGAACTTGAGCAATATATCTCCTACTGAACTAGAAGGATTGGAACCGATAGTTCATGTTTCACCAGTTGTCACTTCTTCGGATATAGACAGTGGAAAAGAAGCTAAGTTCAAGAGAGTAGAGAGGAAGAAGAGAAAACCCTCACTGGTACCTTCTCCTTCTCCTAAAAGGGAAAGGACATTAAGGAAGAAGCAACAGGATGTAAGGGAGCCTAAGAAAAAGCTAACACCAAAGAAGCAACAAGAACCAAAGACACCGGATACCCTTACATCAGAGGAACTGGTAAATGAGATAACTCAAGATGGTAATCTTTGCAATGTAAATAAATTCTATCATTCATTCCAAGATTCTGACAAGGACACAATAGAGGATAGTATAATTTTGCATTTAGACATCTATAGCAAGGTTTTGATTGAAGTTGTAGATGATCTCCCAAATGACGTGTATCAAAGATTAGAAGCCAGAAGAATGTCAATGATGGAATTAGATAAAAAGTTAAAAGTTGAAGCATTATTGGCAGTGCACCCTATAAACTCTAAAGAGGAAATTGATGAACTAATTTTTGAAGGAAATCAGTCAATTTTTGTAAGTGGACATTGACAGGTTAGCCTAATGGCTTGGAGAGTTAAAGAAATTGTTGATGAAACTACAGACAAATGGGATATATTTTTTGTTGAAAAATAAAAGAAAGAGGAAAGGGAGAAATAGAAAATGGATAAATCTTTGGCAAAGGTATACCAGAAGGACAAAGGTAAAAGAAAAATTGGTAGTATACCTATCATAAAGGTCACAGATAATATTCCTCCACCAATAACTTCAGATACACTAGTAAATATAGACAATCAATCGGATAAGGAAACTAAAGAAGTTACACATGATGATACTAGCTTGGAGTCTAAAATTATTTTCACCATGAATATAGATACACAAGATTTTAACATTGTTGTGGATAAAGAGACTGCAGAGGTTAAGACTGCTGATGCTACAAACATTGTGATCTCTGAGTCACTGGCACACACTATTGACTCTCAGAACACTCAGATATCGATAGAGGCTAATGTAACTAACACTGAGAAACTGACAGAAAATGTGAATAAAGAGGAAGCAGTTGATGGAAATAAGGAAGAAATAGTTAAGGCAATTGGGCAAGTATATGTTGAAAGGAAATCTATTGCACAACTAAGCACATCTACTATTGATTTCAGACCCACTAATGTAATAGATGTTCTATTGGATTTAATTAAGAGGATAACAAATTGCAATGCCTTAGCATTTAAGGATATTGATGACACATTACCTATTTTGAAGATGATTGCACCAACCTGTAAGATAGATCACATTAATGATTCTTTAGGTAAATTGGACACATTGTTCAAATTTATTGCTAAAAATGTTCTAACCATAGATAAGGTGAATGAGGATACTATAAAGGAAAGAGTAGATAAAGAGAAAGGTGAATTCTTTGAGAAAACTATCAAAGACTGTACTGAGCACATGGATTCATTATTACCGGTACTTAACTCAACAATTTTGGAATATAAGGAGTTGTATAGAGAAGCTTGCAACCCTCACCACCTGACTGAAGATATTGATGAGGAAATCAAGAAGACACAAAAGGAAATAGATTACATTGCAAATAATTTGATAGGTTCTTCAGAACTTACCTCAGTTTTTAAATAGGAAATGGTAGTTTTTAAGGAAAAGTTAGAGAAACTTGAGAAAGAGAAAGGAAGGATAAGGTCAAAGGCCCAGGAACTGAAAAGAAAACTTGGTCCAAGATTGGACAGTCTTATTACTCAGTAGGTTGAGATATCAAAGGAAACAATTCAAAGAGAATGGTCACTGGAGCAGTAGATGCACTATTTGACCGACATGATGCAGTAGACATAAACCATTATCTTTGATAGTAAAAAATTCATGCAGAGCCTGAATCTACTTTTGGCAGATGTAAAGACGTAAATTACTCTATCTGATCTACTCTTTATTCATAAATAAACTCATAAATCAGTTAATAAGTCTATTTCATACATAATATAATCCAGACTTGATAAATTGCTATAACAATCATAGATATCAAGGAATTAAATTAAATTTTCATATACAATGGAAGGTACAAATTTCTCATTACATATCATTATACCATACTTAGGCTTTCTAATGCCTTAAGTAATAACCAAACATAAAGAAAGTGAGATACATTCGTCGATCTCCAATCTGAATCTCTTCCATTCAGTCCATCAAATGAAGACAAGAACAAGATTTAGGTGCTTTTTCTGCCCAACCTTGAAGCTTATGCTTCCCCAGAATTCCCGCTCAATCAAGTATACCCAATCCTGCACGAATTGTTTTAGCAAAAAAATTTGAAAGACAAGATGGAATCTGGTACATGCCTAGATGATACAAGCATTTTCATTTTTCTAATTCTTTTAAGAAACAAGCAAGTTCAATCAAGGATATGGCAGAGAGCATAAATAAAAGAATTCCATCTATTTCAATGGATAATTCAATTCATTACTCGATCGAGTATAATGCCATGCATAGCAAAAATAGATAGTTTGGAAAAAGCAACTATTCTCTCTAGGATTCCATATTCAGCACCCATCCCGGAAGGTAACTTTCACATACACAAGCCTATCTAGCTTGGTTCTCATAAAACAAGAATACATTTCCATAAAGAATACAATCTTTTGACTAAAAGAATTAACATCTTTCCTAATACTTTTATAAATAAAGCACTAATTCATTACTTTCACCTATTTGGAAACAATCTTTTGCAGAATAACAATTTCACAATTTCGATAAACAAACATAATTTCATCAAATAAATCAACTAAGTATGAAATAGAAGAAGGTCTAATGCAAGTATGATCCTTTTCATATAAATGAGTTAAATTTGAGTACACATTCTTTAAATGCATATCTATTCTAACCCATTAGCATTAATAACCATTCTTTAACAATATACATGCATTTCATAATTATTTCATCCCATGTACCACCTAATATTTTCCCTCTATGACTATTCAAAGAATAAATAAACAAATTCAATATAAACATGGAATATCATAAATCAAATCTTATGCTACAACCATAGCACTATTTCACTATTATTTCTTAATGCGAAATGACCAAAACTAGATGAAGATCGCACCTCCTCATGCTTTGATACTGGCTTGGAGTGAAGTCTTACGTGCCTCCTGTAGTTCAGCCTACTTCTTCCTTGACTGATGGTTCAAGAGTTCTCTATCGAGTCTTCCTCTAATCACCTCTCTATTTTTCCTTCTATCTCTTCTCTAAATTGCTCTCTCTCTAATATCTCTTATCACACTTCTATCTTTTTCTCTACTCTACCTTGCTATCTTTTTCTATATCTTTTCTACACACTCTCTATCGAGCCCTTGCCTCTATATATACTATTTTTCGCCTACGTAATCTTCTATATCTATGGCTTAGTTATTGTTATGAGTTTGTCATCTTGGATGCATTATAGACAGGTCTATTACTTAACTACTCCATGTATTCTCCTTCCCAAGGTATTTCCAGTCTATCTGTCTCTCTTATCGACACATTTTGGTGTGGTGGGAGGCCAAGTGATGTTTCCTGAAGTGATCGGCCTTGGATCGTGGAAGAGGTGGTTGGTCTTCTCCACCATTACCGTGGAGACTGCAATCTTCCAACTTCCTCCATGGTTAATGGAGAGATCTTCAATTTCTTAATGCCATGACACTACATGCCAATTTATTTTGTTGTTCGGTGGAGTGATCTGCAGCTCATGGGGAGTAATTGTCATTTGGTGTCGACTTCTACTAGTCAACCTATCAACCGCCACTGCCACCTTTGGTAAAACAAGCATTAATGTTAACATAAACGATAACATATTTATAATTAACACATGCATTTTAACCATAGAATTAAATTCTAATTTGATCTTCTATGATATTAATAAACTAATTATATATATATATATACATATACATATATTGATTGATTTCATTAAATTAAATATGAAATTATACTCATAAGCTATTACTTAAATCGACGAGACCATTATTCTCATTTTCAAACGAAAACTAACTTATAAAACAATAATCAAATTCATATGATTGCAATCATGTCAACATAAAATTTGCATTCTAAATCATATTTAATAGGAATGTTAAGTCGCTAATTTATTAAGTCTAATTTTTCAAGTAATAGTCATTTTTATATATGAAATCAATGTAACGACTACTTTTTATGAAAATCATTTCAATTTAAAATAACGCATCGACGAAGTCATAATACAAATAATTTTTCCATTGTGTTGTGTGAGATTCTTCTAGTCTACCGAATTCTTAAGCTAAAAACAACTCTACTTGAGTCCTGTTCTCGCCTTCATCTTCGTTCACCTATCCCTGCATCACTTGCACTCAATAGTTCATCAGTAATGATGATCCCCAATTAAGATAATACTAGCTATTTAATTGCATATTGCATGAGTAAAATGCATACATCATTTCTTATTATTTGCATACAAACTACATTATCGTCAAAATGAATGTTCATATTTGTTTCAATTTCAATTCATAAATAAAAACCTACAATATTTCTCCTAATAACTCATTATCGAAAATACAGTTCATGACAATAGATATCTTTCAAATTATACTCAACCGGTTGCAGGCTATGAGGTAGAAATTTTGGTACTATTTGATTATTTTTTACATCCTTTGTCATTGATGTCAAAGGGGGGGTCGTATGGAGAAAAATAAATGCACGGAGGAGATCACTTTCTCAGGGAGACCACACTTCTTTTTGGACTTCATTTTTGGATTTTTCTCATGAGCATTATCATCAATGCCAAAGGGGGAGATTGTTGGCATTCTACACTCAATGAGACTGGTTGATGTTGTCATTGATGGCAACCAATCGGTAATGGGTTGTACAGGTTCACCGGTGTCACAGACATCATCTACTAGCACCGGTAGGCACACTCACCGGCATCCAAATTACACTAACAATGAAGCATACCGACATTCAGGCCGACATGGGACAAAGTTTTATTTATATGAATTGTATTGTAAATATAATTAACTTTTGTAAGCCGACATCTTATATTGTAAAAGAATCATATATGTATGAGATCTTATAGATCATTTTTGAAAAAGGACATAAGGATAAGTGATTATTATTATTGGAATATGTAAGAGAGTGAAAGGTTTTTGTTAAGGTATCTGACTAAGCTTAAACTAGTACTGAACTAAGAATTAGAGATGCTATTTTGAGCAGTACAATATCTTGGATTTAATTATCATATTGTAGTCAGTGAGACTCTTTCATTGAGTAGTGCGCTCTAGGCTATTGGCCTTCTTGCATGTGCAGGCCCATATTGTAACTAATATTTATTCATATTGGCTAGTGAGTAAATATTGTGGGTCACAAATCCTACCGAGGTTTTTCCCACATTGGGTTTCTTTGCTAAAATATTTTTTGTTATGGTGTGCATTTATGTTTTCTTCTGGCTAAAATTCCTGAATCTCTATCCCCAATAATCATATTTTAAGAATGCCTCTTGGTAATAATCTTGGAGGGTGTATTTGTTAGCAGCAACCAAGAAGGAAGACTAAGAGGGGGGGGTGAATCAGTCTTCACCAAAATATAAAACTTAATCACAAAACACATATCTAATAAACCACAGTAATAAGACATAAGTAAATTGAAAGCACAACACACAACACCAAGATTTTGAGGTGGAAAACCCAGTTAAGGGAAAAACCATGGTGGGAACCTATCCACAATAAGATGATACTCTACAGTAGTATGTGAAAATATTACAATGGGGAATGCACATGCATTCAAGCACACTACCTAGATCTCACTACTTGAAAGATAATGGCCCAGAAGGATACAACCCTCAAGGAAGTCTCATTGACTTACAATAAGATTCAGAATACAATCCAGAAGAAATGAATTGAAAGAATAGCATCTCCAAATGCCTGATTATAGTTTTGGTTAAGCACATATGTCTACCCTACAACACCAATCTCTCTTCAAACTCAACATCGAAGGATAAATCACTTGTTCACACATAAACCTCTCTTTGATAATGCAAACATAACATCGATCATTAAATTATATGACAATATCACCTATATATACAAATCATCAACCTTGATAACAAGGTCATCTAAACCCTCAACCCTCAATTACAAAATTACAACACATGATACAAAGATCGACCACTGGAAAAATATAATGGTTTACATAGCATAACTTGGTCCTAAAACAAATTCCCAAACACTCAATACCACCAGAAATCATGCCAAGATCAACCACAACACGTTACACCACCAGGAAAACCACATAACACGAAAATCATCACCGGTTCGTAGAAACCACCAATAACTCACACAATGATCAATGCAGATCATCAAAACAAATAGGACAATTGGGGAATACCAGCAAGCACATTAGAATCATCAAGAACAACTTCACCAACACCACTTATCAAATCTTCATCAATCAACATCTGAAACTCAGAAATACTCAAACAACAACAACTATCAAGAAGAAAGATAACTTGCAGAGCACCAAATCATAATCCATCTGAAATGAAGATACACAAGACCATCCCAAGTAATATCCCAAAAACTTGGCACAAGATTTGATCACATCAAAATATACTAGAGGATATATCGAGCTCTATAAAACAATGATCAACAAAACCAAACAATAAACCAATCTGCAATCACTGGAGCAATACACATGAATATGTTGATATCAATGAAAACAACATATCCTAGCAGCAACATCGACCAACAATATCCAACAATCTCCCCATTTGGCATTGATGGCAACATATGAATGTGAAAAACAATCAATGCAAAGAAAGAAGATATCTCCAGCAAACTCTAGCAAACTCCGCCTAAGAATAGGACATATAAAGAATTTTTTCACATGATCTCTCTGCCTCTTTGATAGCAATGCCAAATATCTCAAAACAAAAAAACAAAATCTATCTCCCTAAAGAAAACACACGAGTCTCAGTAATCTCTCCAAAAATAGAGACTACTCTGACAAAGGATCAACAACAATTCACCAATCTGGATAAAAGGATAAGATTGTGAAGTCCATCAGATTGATGCAACTCAATGCATCTAGTTCTCATCAAGAGGCGTGGATACCCATAACTTGTCTCTCAAATAGACAAATGTATATGTATGCATGTAAAATTCATCTTAATAACAATATGTCAACTAAAAATCAAGGAAAATCACGAATCCCTATCTAATCAAAGAATCTAACAAACAAGACAATGAAATAATGCAATATCAAGAAATAAGAATTATAAATCATTCAAATCAAACTAAAACTTCCTATTCCAAGATTGCATATCGCTTCCATTTCTCTTCTCTTCTCTGTGGTATGATGGCTCTCAGATATTGCACTAGTAACCTACAAGTGACACAAAGATTCAAAGTTCGTGATTAAGAGTAATTGTCCAAGATTGAGGAGGAGGATTGAAAATGGAGATTAAATGCTCAATTTATAGAAAATTGGAGAAGATTGATAGAAAGGTGGAACATGTTGATCAAGAGGTGGAATTCAGGTGAGCTCACATGAAAATTGATAGTTGAACTGCAGATTGTATGAGTGAAACTCAATAGATTGAATAGATTAATTGAGTCAACTGATTGAGAAAAGGCTGATTGAAGGAAGAAAAAGAATGATTGGTGGAAATAAAGAAGATGACACAAAAAGCTTAATTTAGAAAAAGCTAACTAAAAGATGGAAATAGAGACTGGAGAGATAAATGATTTAATTAATTAATTGATTTAATTAATTAATTTAGCATGTGCTTGTATTTAGACTTAGATTTTCAATTTAATCTTTGCATGATATTTATTCAAATAATTGAATTTATTAATTCAATTTAGCATTTGAATATATTTAGAACTTGACTTTCATTTTCAATTTGGTTTTTGAAATCATGCACATGTAATTGAAGTTGGAAGAAATTAGAAGAATATGAAATTAAATGAAATTAAAATTTGGGGATTTGGAATTGGAGAATTAGAAGAATTAATTAGTTAATTAAATAATTTAAAGAAACTATTTAATTATTTAGAAATGGAATTTAATTAAATAATAAAAATTATTTAATTTAAGGGATTAAATCACAATTAACTAAATAATAAATATTTATTTAATATTTAGAAGAGGGTTGAATGATTAAATGATTAGAGATAGAAATTGAGAATTAATTTATTTAAATAATAGAGATTATTTAAATTGGGGAATTAATCAGAATCAATTAAATAATAAATATTTAATTAATAATAGAAAATGGTTAAAATGATTAAATGATGATAGAATAAGAAATAGAATAATAAGTAAGATGATGAGGAAATATGAAATTAGAAGAATATGATTAATTAACTTAATTAAATAATTAAAAAATTATTTAACTAATTAGAGGAATAATTAGTACATGATCAATGAGACATTTTTAGGTGTCTACATTTGCCCCTCTTTGAGACAAAGTCGGAACGACATTGTTTCAAAGAAAATGAAAAATTCTACCCCAGTATGCCTTGGTACTGCAGTATAGTGTAAATATGCCCCCTCGAAAAAGTTGGTCAAAAAAATCCAAAATTGAGACCATGTTTTCGATATCAATTTAATGAGCAAGTGTGTGAGATTTCGTGCAATTTTGAGATTGTTTGAGTAGGCTACGAGGTGTTTGAAGCTGGCAGGGACCACGGGCGTTGAGGTATCAAAAAGCCCTAATTTTGAGCTATAAATAGAGATTTTTAGGTTTTCATTTTCTCATTTGCAATTTGGGAATTCCTTGGTTTTCTCTGCAATTTTTGTGTTTTTTTCTGAGTATTTGATCATCATGGCTGGTTATAGAGCTCGATTGCACCTGTTTGACTGAGTACATTCATATCAGAGACCTCATGGGACTGGCGGCATGGTATTTTTCCAAATGTTTTCCCGATTTATGCCTGTTTTATGCTATTTTCCAAAAAAAATTCCATGACCAATTTTTGCACTGTGTCATGCAATCGCTTGTCGATGTTTACGTATTCATTGTTAATGTGTCACAAATGCTTTTATTGTTACGCATTAGCATCAAACATCACACAAGAGTCATAAATATCACACATTCATTGTAAATGTAATTTTTTTGTCATGTGTTTGAAAATATTTAAGTTTTTCGGTATCCAATATCTGATATTTTAGGCACTTTCTCATTGCAGGAGAACATTGGAGTGTTATACTGCCAACAGAGCAGACCTAGTGGACTTGATCTTCGAGCTGACTTACCGGATGAGGAGATTAAGCATATCC
The DNA here is from genome assembly GCF_030272615.1 of Cryptomeria japonica. Classification (NCBI taxonomy): domain Eukaryota; kingdom Viridiplantae; phylum Streptophyta; class Pinopsida; order Cupressales; family Cupressaceae; genus Cryptomeria; species Cryptomeria japonica. The sequence continues at coordinate 922,066,678 of NC_081407.1, forward strand.
AACAGATTAGTCTATATCATGTTTTACATTTGCTAGAGGTTACGGCCAGCAGGGCCATGATTACAGCTTTGATAGAGTCGTGGCACTTTGAGACTTGTTCTTTCCATCTGCCGACTAGTGAGGCATCCATCACCTTAGAGAATGTATGGTGTATACTCCGTATTCCTATTCATGGTGAGAGATTTGTATATGACCATGATGATGGCATTGCTGGACTATGTGCACTTTTCGAGTGTGAGATTCAGGACTTGCAGATCAGTGGCCGTTATGACATCCCTTGGGCCTGATTAGACTATGATGACCTGACTATTGTAAAATGTGGTGTTGTCGGTGGTTTATTGATACCTGACAGACGACATCATTGGTTTCCAGTTGGATGGGGCAGAGTGCTCCATGATATGATTGTTCATCATCGACTGTATGCGTGGGGTCTTTGTCTACTAGCCATGTTGTACTATTAGATGCATGGTATTGTGTATCTTGGATACCGTTCTATTAGTTGTGGTATTACTTTGCTCTAGACATGGCCGTGGGAGCACATTTCTATTTCGAAGCCTGTTATTCATGTTGATTTGCAGCCTAGTGATCCTTATGCTTTCAAGTACACAATAGGTATTAGACACAGGGGTTCGAGGAACACCTTGTATTGGAAACATCAGTTTGACATATTGCAGCATTTTATTTGGAGACCATACTTGGATTGCCCCGGTTGGCCTGATAATGTAGTACACTTGCCTTTCTATCGACAATAGAGATATCTTATTGGTAGGACCTTTGAGACCCAATGGATTATTCAAATGTATCTTCCAGGGCGGGTTCTGAGACAGTTCGGTGAGGTTCAGGTGACACCAGTGGTTACTGCTTATTTTGCTCATGTATCACAGGAGGTATTTGATTGGGGTGTTTGCATACAACCACATGTTGCTTCTGTTGAGTTTGATTCTCTGCAACCATTACTCTAGGGTTGGGGTAGAGGTGTAGCGGATCCAAGGACGATGATGAAGTATGATGTGTGGTTTGCTAGGCATAGGCCAGTGCCTTTGACTGATCCTGTTGTTCCGATTACAGCACAGTAGATTCGCCATCCCAAACAGTGGTTGAGGATAGATGCAGGGGAGAGAGTCGGAGGAGGAGGAGAGGGTGGAGCTGAGAGAGGAGGTGAGGATGATGAGGGAGGAGATGAGGGAGATGAGGATGTAGACATTGGTGGAGACACCGAGTCTATTAGCAGTGAGGATAGCAATGATTCTTTTGAGTCATCGAGTAGCGAGGATGGAGGTAATGATGAGGATATGCCGGAGCTAGAGGATGTGCCTCTGTCGAGGGTGGGAGAGGAGAGGTTGGTGAGGAGGATGAGTTGCAGACTCTTAGAGCATGGGTCCAGAGTTTGGAGGATGAGGTCGCTAGATGAGATATCTAGCGAGAGACTTACCATGCAGATTATGGTGCCCTTGAAGTTGAGAGAGATCATCTCTAGAGGGAGAGAGATGAGGTAGTGTGGAGATGTTAGATTACCATGGATGCCTTTGATCAGCTTTTTAGAGCAAGTACCGATGTGCATGACCAGGTAGATAGATATTTCACTGCTGCATAGGAGGCTATTTATTATAGACAGGCATATGAGTGAGCCATCCTTGAGGGTCAGAGAGAGCCTAGCTTCAGTACGTTTATGGGGAGGAGATCGAGTAGATCTACTTCACGACGGACTAGCAGTGGAGGCGTTATAGGACTACCTCGACATCCTGGGGCAGGATCTAGTGGATAGGATCCACCTGCTGACAGAGGCAGTGTTGGTTGATCATGTTATCTGAGCCTTCGGGCTTATTTATTGTATTCACACACATTATCATTTTTGAGTTATATATATATGATATGCAGGTTTTTGACAGTGATCTATTTATGTTTTTCTTACCATGCATGCTTATATGATGCTATGAATTTTATGATTCTTATCTATTTGATTCTATATGATTCTGAATGTAATGGTAGTACATGTATGTATTAATGGTACAAATGAAATCTAAAAGATTGCAAATGAATCTGCTATAAAATCTATAATGAATGCTTAATGGAATCTATAATGAATGCAAATGAATCTATATGAATATTTTTTGTATGATAATGGTTGAACCAATTTTAACTCAGATACACCTTGAAGAAATGTTAGTTAGATGATAGAAAGAAAAATTGATGATAGAGAGAATGTTAGAAAGAATATGATTTAGACAGAAGATGAGAAATCAACTAACTATCAATAAGCGAATGAGATGAGAATGAGAATGAAATTTGAAGGAATCACAAACCCGTGTCACTTATTTTATTGCATCAATATATATTCATCACTGAGCCTTATTATTGAACAATGAAGCTTAGGACATTAGGGTATAAGAAACCAAGATGCAAAGATGTCTCATTGTAGAAACAAACACGTAGCAGAGAAGGAGTGAACCCTCCATTCTAGGAATTACAGACACCCACTAGAGCAATTTCCCTAGAATTTCATCGGTTCACACCACAAACAGCAAACAAAGAAAAAGATAATGCCCATCATAGCTCCTCTAGTCACTTGTGGACATCCTTAAGTAGCATAGGAACAATATCTATCACCAAATGATAAAAAGATAAAGACTAACCCAAACAAAATTCAGCAGCTATACTGATCTTGTGCCTTCATTCTCAGTTGCTTGATATGATGGTTCATAATGTCTGATCTCAGAAAGTTGCGGACCCTATTTAAGACTAACCTGTCTGATTTCGAGTTTATCCTCTTCTGTTTAAGACAAGATAATGATCACTTTGATATGGATATGATACAATTGATAGGACAGTTTGATAAGTTGATTGCAGATGTTTGATTGGATAGTCGTATCCTTTGTTAACTTCGTGTGAAGTGTTTGTTGGATATCTACTAGGGTATTTGTTTCTCACAAGACATTTTATTGGAGTTTTTTTTTATTGATTTGATTTTTAGTTCTTTTCCAAGAGCTTTTTCGATGTTTTTGGATTATGTAGATCGATATTTGAATGTTTTTGGATGATTTTTCAAGACATTTTACAGATGTTTTTGGTTGATTTTTTTAGGACGTTATATTGATGTTTTTGGTATTTTTTAGTTTTCACTGTTTTTGGATTTTATGTTTTTCACTGTTTTTTTTATGTTTTTTTTAATTTTTTAATTTTTTAATTTTTTGGATTTTTAGTTTTTCATTGTTTTTGGATTCTCTGTTTTTCATTGTTTTTGGATTTTGATTTTTTCATTTTTTTTGGATTTTGAGTTTTTCATTGTTTTTGGTTGATTTTTTTAGGACGTTATATGGATTTTTATGATTTTTTCAGGACTTTATATGATTTTTAGGATTTTTTCAAGACTTTATATGATTTTTAGGATTTTTTCAGGACTTTATATGATTTTTTTGATTTTTCAAGACTTTATATGATTTTTATGATTTTTTTCAGTTATGTCCCCAGTGTGCAGATCTATATGACATGATGATCTGCAGAATGTATGTGGAGACAAATGAATTTTTGACATGCAATATGCATGATGAAGATGCATTTCCTATTCAAACAGGGTTGATTGTGTTTGTTGTAGCATTTGTAATACATCAATTGAAATGGAGGAACAAAACATTTCATAGATAAGTGGTCAATCGATCCCTAAGGTCACTTGGAACATTGATCTCAACACACTTAGTGACTAGGATTTACAAATGGAGACGCGGAAAACTTCCCCATTGGTTCTTGAAACTTTGATCTTCTTTTGCCCATGTGTGTGCAGATGAGTTAATTCCTTCTCTTGTGTTCACTAAAGATCCTTAGCATCGTATATGACTAGCTACATGGATTATCCTAACTTCAAAAGCATCTCGAATAGAGCCTCGCTACCAACAAGCCTTGAGAGCTACAACAAGGTTATAGAGTGTAATTTCTCAAATATTGCTCCATTGTTAGTAGGCGTTCATAGCCCTGATGGAGTTACTTGCATGTTCCCATAGTCAATCTTTTTATCGCACTTGTATACATGATATTTCAGTTATATATCATTGCTCTTTTGCCTTGAGATGAATATTTGGCATAGCTCTTTTTCTTTTTAGTCTCTTTTTCTTGCATTGACTTGTAAGTAATGAAGCCTACTTGGGTGTGACAATTACAACGACACTGAAGTAGAATTATAGATTTTTCACTAGTCATATGATCAACTAGGTGTCTAGAATGAATTAGAGATTTATTGTGTTTGAGATATAGCAATTGATAGATTTTGGGTTAACAAGTCTCAAATAGTGAAATCACTACCCAAGCATAAGTAAAGCGTCATCACAGGGTAATGTTGAAAATGAATGACCTTAGGAGCTCAAAGACTTCATGTTTAAATATCTAAGAAAGGAGATGACCCTTATTTCTCTTGAATGCAAACTAATGATAAACTTTGACAGTTGCCTTGTTATATTGATGTTGCTATATGAAAATGTAAAAACTATGCGAATGCGACACATTTAAAAAAGAAACTATATGTGATGCAATATTTTAAATGATATGATATGCAATGCAGAAAGTAAAACCTAAACTATATAGCCCTTAGGTATAATATCGCTTAAGGTGCATGTTGTTCATAGGTTCAGAGAGTGGATCTCCCTCCATGGTAGCCAAATTATATGCTCCATTGCCTATGACCCTTGTTATAATGAAAGGACCTAGCTAGTTAGGCTAGAATTTCCCTTGCCTTTCTCGTTCCACTAGGTTCCTTTGATTCTCTTTAAGTACTAGATCTCCCACTTGAAAAGTTCATGGGCGGACCCTTTTATTATAACTCCATCTTAGTAGGTTTTGATATCCTTGTAGATGGTTAAATGTTGTTTGTCTTTTTTCATCAAGGGTTTCGAGTTCTTGTAACCTTGCTACCCTATAGTCTTCCTCTAATATGATGTTTTGTAAGGAGATTCTTAGAGATGGTATTTCTATTTCAATAGGGAGTATCGCTTATATCCTATAGACCAAGGAATATGGTGTTGCTCCTGTAGGTGTGCGTACTCCTATTCTGTAAGCCCAAAGAGCGGGATTTAATTGGAGATGCCAGTCTCGTCCTGTGTGAGTGACTAATTTCTTAAGAATTTTCAATATTGTTTTATTTGTAGCCTCTACTTGTCCATTACTTTGTGGATAATATGGTGTGGAAAATCTCTGTTGTATGTGAAATTTGTCACACAACTCTTTCACTTCCTAGTTTTTAAATGGACATCCATTATCTGTAACAAAGCACATTGGAACTTCGTATCTACATATAATGTAGTTGAGCATGAATTTTGATATCTGCTTTCCAACAGTGTATGTTAGAGGAATTGCCTCAACCCATTTGGTAAAGTACTTAGTGGCTGTCAAGATGAACTTGTGCCCATTGGAAGAAGTAGGGTTGATTTTACCCACTAGATCTAATCCCCATTGTGAAAATGGCCATGGTGATGTAATGGGTTGAAGATCTTGTGCTAGTGCATGAATGAGGTCTCCATGCATTTGGCATTGTTTACACTTGTGTACATACTTGTAAGCATCATTTTCCATGGTTGGTCAATAATAACTTGTTCTCAACAATTTCTTTGACAATGGCAAACCGCTTTGGTGAGCCCCACAGATTCCATCATGGACTTCTTTAAAAGCAAGGTGTGCTTAATTTTCATCTAGACATCAGAGAAAACCCTTTCTATATAAAGTATCAGCTATAATGGTGTATCTAGATGCTTGACGAATAAAGGTCTTCTTTTGATTTCTAGATAGATCTAGTGACATGTATTGAGTATGTAAATATGTGTATATTTCAGTGTACCAAGGTGATTCTAGACCCACAATTGCACATACATATTCTGATAGGGGAGTCTCATATGCCGGTAGTATCAACTGTTCTATGATGAACTCAAACTAAGTTTCGTTAGTAGGCATATTCAAAAGAGATCCTATGGTAGCCATTACATCTACTGCCTTGTTTTGTATCCTTGTGATCTATTCGAAGGTAATTTTGCTGAAGTGCTCCTTGTAATCTTTGACAAACTTCTTATAAGGAATGAGTTTGTCATCCTTTGTGTTATAATCATCATTGACCTGGTTTACAATCAACTGTGAATCATCATAGACCTGTAACTCTTGTATTCTCCATTGTACAGCTATACGAAGCCCTATGAGGAGAGCTTCATATTCAGCTATATTGTTTGTGCATTGGAAATTGATCCTAAATGACTTAGGTATAACATCCCCTTGAGGAGTAATGAAGAGAATCCCGTCTCTACATCCGTGACTTGTATATGACCCATCAATGTATAATTTCCACATTACTGAGGCAATTAATGTAAACACATATTTGTCTAGAAAGTCTATCAGCAACGGGTGACTCTCTTGTAAAGGAGCTTCTACTAAATGATCTGTCATAATTTTTCCTTTGATGGCTTTTCTGTCTATGTATTCTATATCAAACTCGCTCAGGATCATAACCCACTTAGCCAATCGCCCGATCAATGTTGCTCTACTCAATAGGTACTTGAGTGGGTCAAAGTGTGCAATGAGGTGTACCTTATGACTCAACATGTAATGTCTGAGCCTTTGGGATGCAATGATTACTACTAAGCATGCTTTCTCTATAGGGGTATAATTAAGCGCATAGCCAATCAGAGTCCTACTTATATAATAAATGGCTATTTCTTTTCCATTTTTCTCATGTTGTGCCAATAGAGCTCCTAGAGCTGAAATCGTTGCTGATATGTATAACAATAGAGGTTTTCCTGGAGTAGGAGACACTAACACTGGTGTGTTCAAAAGTTAATCTTTCAGAGCTTGAAAAGCTTCCTGGGATTGTCCTGTCCATTTAAAAGTAACTCCTTTCCTAAGTAAATGTTGGAATGGGTGACACTTATCTGCCAACTATGCTATCAATCTCCTTATGGATTGCAGTCTTCCTTGTAACCCTCTAAGTTGTTTAAGTGTTGACGGAGGTTGCATATTAATGATTACCTTGACCTTGGCAGGGTCTATTTTAATTCCTCTATTTGACACTATAAACCCTAACAGTTTACCTGTTGTTACGCCAAACACACACTTTTTTGGGTTTAATCTTACATTATACTATTCCAACCGATCAAATATCTGTGTAAGAACTGCAAGGTGACTTTCTCTTGTTTGTGATTTAGCCAATATGTCATCCACATAATATTTCATTATGTTATGGATCATGTCATGAAACAATGTTGTCATGACTCTTTGGTATGTTGCTCCAACATTTTTGAGACCAAATGGCATCACATTCCAGCAGTATGTTCCCCATGGGCATGTAAAGGCCATTTTATGTTGATCTTCTGGTGCAATTTTAATCTGGTTGTATCCTAAAAAACCATCCATTAAGGACAGCATCTCATTTCCTGCTGTTAGGTCAACTATCATATCGATACTAGGTAGCGGGAAGTCATCCTTAGGACAAGCTTTATTTAGATCCTGAAAATTAGTACAAATTCTTATGCCTCCTGTGGGCTTAGTCATAGGTACTAGGTTGGATATCCATTCCGCATAGTCAATAGGTCTAATAAAACCTACATCCAACAACTTTTGTAGCTCTATTTTAACCAGTAATGCAATACTTGTATACATTTTTCTCAATTTTTACTTGTAAGGTTTAACTCCCCGTATCAAAGGTAAGTGATGCAACACTAATTCAGGGTCTAAACCTGACATGTTTGAATAGGACCAAGAAAAGTTGATAGGTCTTTGTTTGAAAAAATGAATGAATTTGTCTTTTTCTTCTTTGCTTAGTGATTTTGCCAAATGGATGTTATGTACAACCTCCCCTTCTGCTATGTTTACTTCCTCTGTTTCCTCTATACATAATGCTGAACTTTCTCTTTCCATAGGAAGATTACTCAAGTCACTCTTGTCATTATGGGTAGTTTGATCCTTATCTTTTGGTGTAGAAGTAGTTTCTTCTCCAAAGTATTTCATTCTATTAAGGTCTATAACAAACCCTTCTTTATGATCATCTTGTGGAAATCCCTCTCTGATTCCTAGAAATTCTGAAATTGCTTTGTCGTTTTCAAACCAATCCAGTGTTGGTTTTCCTTCTTGCCCCCAATCAATCAAGTGTGAATGTACTAGGGGTAAATCATTACTCTCTTCTTTAGTAGACTCTGATAACATGAAGACTTGATTGTTTGACTTGACTTTGTGTATCTTCATCCTGTATAAGCTTTATTTGATACCTTGATTTTACACTTTCTGGTGGGCTAGAATCATGGAGTGATAAGAATTCATAGTCATGAAAGTCTATCTCACTTTCAATATATGTTTCATCATATGAGATATCATCACTCATTTCTTCTTGTTCCTATCTCTAATTTCGTTGTAGATTGACTAGTCTTCTTTGGACATTAGTTACCCTTCTTAAGCCTGGTATAAGCCTTTGCAATCTTTCTTCATCTATTTCGTTAGGTTGAGCCTGAGTTGTTTCTCGTGGTAGAAGTAGTGACAATAACCACAGATGGGATTCTGGTGGTGGTGGTAAATCTGCATTTGTTGCCACATTAGCCTGTATTGTTGTGTCAATAACTGCATCATTTTATAACTTAGTGGTAGGTTCTTGCAGGAGTTGCTTCATGTCTTCTCCATCTGATTTTGTAATAGGTGATGTAGATATCTGATTACTTGTTTGAGTTGAAGATGGGAGTGCTTGTGTGGACAAATCCCTTTGTGGTATGTATTATGACTGTTTTCTTGGTCGATTTAGTATATCAAGGGTACGATGTCTTGCTTCGGTGATATGTTGTACATACTTATATCCCAATCCTTGATTCCTTGGATTATCATTAGGAACAACAGGTTCTAGTCTACCTTGTTTTTGCAACCCAAGGCATGTGGTACCATCATATCGATGTCTTTGGAGTATTTTGAATCCATTGCCATACTAATCTGTGTGTATTCTGGGTATTGTCATATGATCTTCTTCTCTATATATCCATTGGTTAACATCTTCGTTCAAGGATTCTTCTTGTAAGTCACCCCATCTAATGAAAGAGCATGAGTCTATATATCTAACAATTTCTTTTCCTTTGTCCTATTTTTGCACTATAGTGTGAGGTTTCCCAAATGACTTAGGAGAAAGAGATCTTTAATGTTTCCAGTTATGTAGTGAGAGGTGTGGCCCGATTGATAGGTACCCAATTATCCATACTGTCTTTTAGGTAATTGCAATGTTGGAATGGATTTGGATCACCCTTTATGGTGATTTCAATACCATTGTATGGGAATTTGACACACTGATGAATTGTGGATGGTATTGCTTGCATTGTGTGGATCCATGGGCGGCCCAATAAGATGTTATATCCCAGCTCTCTGTCCAAAACTTGAAAAGTGACCTTTGTTGTTATAGGTCCTACTTGTATAGGTAATGTTACAATTCCTTTTGATGGACGTTCTTCATCATCGTAGGCCTTGATATTTATCCTCTTGGAAGAATCAATGTGAAGTTCAGAATATCCTAGTGCTTTGACCAGCTTTAAAGTACAAATGTTGAGACCGGTTCCCCCATCTATGAGTACTCTTCTACTTCTTCTCTTATGAATGTAAGCTTCCAGATGTAGTGAGTCATTATGAAGCAGTCTATCACTTGGAATATCTTGTTTTGTGAATGCAATATGTGTGCCTTGTGTCAAATTTCCCACCATAGTCTGGAAGGCATTTTCATTTATATCTTTGTCCACTACCGAATCTTGAAGTGCTTTGTCCAGTATAGCTCTATGAGTGGGTGAAATACACAATAGTTCGAATAATGATATCTATGCTAGAGTTTTCTTAAGGTGCTCAACAACATTGTAAGTCCCTACTATTGGTGGTTGATTTTGTGGTATTCCTTGTAAAGTTACCTTTGATCTATGCGTAACTATTGCACAGTCTCTATCTCTGGGAGTTAGGGTGATTCTAGCGACTATATCATTTGGCATACAAGATTTGTCTGTATCATAGGCTATTTTACCAAGATTTATGTTGAATCCCTCTTCATAGTCTTTATGTGTATGTTTGACATCCATACTGTGTTCTATGAGTTCATCTTAAAACCAACTTGAGTGAGATGGTTGATCATGCCCCCAGTCTCTGAGACAAAGATTTCTATTTGTTTATGGTGAAAGTGGAAACAACAATGTTGAAAGACTAAATGAATTCAACCACGAAACCCTAGCCTAACAATCAACAAAGATCCACCATAACATATGAAGATTACCTAAGATAATGAAAATCAAATGAAATCACAAAGATTATACCATCACATGTCCAATAGGGTTTGGATCTCCATTCTTCCTATCTTCATTGATCTTGCTTGATAGATTTGCTCTCAGATTTTATATGTGCATAAGAGCTCAACAAAGAACGGAAATGTGGTTGCAAGTAGGATCACATATGAAAGATCGAATGCTAGGATGCTTGATTAGAATGTATATGTCCAGGGGTTGAAATGCATAGGGTTGATAATGAAGGAAGAATCTCCTTATATAGAAGACACTATAAGAAATGGAGGGATAAGATTGGGAGGTGTAAAAGATAAATGGTCGGCTATGATTAGAGGGTAGGTAGAGAAAATAAGAAAATAATGAGAGGGCAGGTAGTGTATGAATTAAGAGATGGATGACATGTGTGATAGGTAGAAAAGGCTAATGAATTAATTAAATAAATAAAGATTTATTTAATTAATAGAGGAAGTGGGATCAATTAAATAAATAAGATATTTATTTAATTTAGGAAAAGGGCTATTAAATAAACAAATGTATTTATTTAAATGAGAAATAAGGCTAGAAGAGGATAAATGAATTTATTAAATAAATAAAGATTTATTTAATTAATAGAAGAGTTAGGCTAAAATAATTAAATAAATAAAGATATTTATTTAATTAGACTGGACAATTTTAGGTGTCTACACTATCATCATTGTACTTTGGTGCCTTTAATATCATGCAAATTTGGTTATCATCTCTATGAGTGTCTTGATATTGATCATCTTGATCAAGTGTTTCTTGTGAATCATTGTTTTCTATATCTCTTGAGCTAATGGCATGAATAGTGTAGTTGTATGAGACCTTTATGTAGTTAGTTGTATTGTCTTGGGTACCTGATGTGGTAGCTTTCCCTTTGTCATGCTTAACAAAAGGATCCTTAGAAATCATATGATTTGTGTTTGCTGAGTTTTTATCAGTATCAATTGTGATGTCCCCTTGGTCTATTATATCTTGGACCAAGTTTTTCAATTTGTAGCAACTTGTTGTTTTGTGACCTTTAGTCCGATGATAATCGCAGAAATCATTATCATTCCACCATGTGGGTTTGAAAGGACCTGGTTCATACATTCTTACTTCAAGCAAAGTGATCATGTTTGTCTATATTAACGTTTTGAGCGCTGACTCAATAGGTTCTCCTAGAGGTGTGTAATTTCTTCTTGGAGCATTTACCCTAGGGTATCTTGTGTTCATGTTTTGTGTAGCATTTACATTTGCTGAGGATGTGTTATTTCCTATATGTGGATTAGATGACTGACATGTTCCCAAAGATAAAACGGGTTGAGTTATGTTTATCATTCTAGCGTCTACAATACCATCATTGGTCACCTTTTTGTTTTTTGACCAAAACTTAGATTTGTCATTGTTGTTGGTGTTGCCATACTTAATAAGACCTTGTTCTACTAGTCCCTTCTCACATTTGAGAGCCTTTTCCATGATTTGTTTGAATGTGGTTAAACATTGCATTTGTATCAGATATTTAATCTTAGGAATCAAATTTTCTGTGAACATGTCCACTTGCTCTGTTTTTGGGATAACTGTCTTGCACCTCCTATAGAGAGCCCTCCATCATTGTATGAAGGATGCAAATTTTTAATTCTCATATTGTTTAGCATCACATAAGTCCATCAAAGTAACTGGGGTGTCAATATTGTGCGAGAAGTTTGCAATAAATTGTTCAGCTAATTCTCCCCATGATGTGATGGTTGGTGGTAAATGTGAAAACCACTCTAAAGTCGGACCTCCCAAACTTTTAGGAAATAATCTCATTAGATAAGTATCTTCTGAGGCAACCTCTATACATGTCATAAAAAATTCACTTATATGATCTCTAGGATCACCCTTCCCTCGATATCTATCAAATTTAGGTGTTTCAAAATATTGTGGGAAAGGTGGCATGTATAATGTGTGATCGAATGGATAAGGACGTAAGTCTTGCATTGTGTAGCTCTTTTTATCATTACCAATTTGCATGGTCATCATTTGTTGTTGTAATTTTTTTATTTGTTGTGTCAAAGGTATACCTTGTGTTTGTGTATGTCCCACAAAAGGATTTGCGGTTGCATAACTAGGAGGTTGTTGGAAGGTACCAAGTTTATAACCTTGTGTGTTGTGCGTTCCACTAGGTACTGTGAAATAGGTGATATGATAACCCATGTTTGGCTGAGTTGTACTTGTTGTTTGTGTTTGAATAGGTGCTAAGACACTTCATATTATTGGTATGCTTTGTGATGGTATACTAGCATTGATCACCGAGGATGACACACTTGTTTGAAAGTTTGTATTTGTGTTGACATTTGTTTTGATAGGTACGTTTTGAGGAAGACTGGAGGTTGCTGCTTGTATTTGTGTCAAGGGTGGTGTTTGACTATTACTTGACCTAAAGTTTTTCCTGGTGGCAATATTTTTGTGACATCAAAATCCTCAGGTAGTTTTGCCCCATTTTGAAATAACAACGAAAGATACTTGTCCCTATTGCTATGTATAAGTGCATCTAGGATCATGAGGACATGTGGGTCTTGTTGTGCGGACTCAATTTCTTCCTTTGTCAAATGTTGTTGTAATTCGTTTAGGGTGGACATTGTCTGTGTACTTGAGTGTTGACCTATTGACATGTCCATATTCCAAGTAGGGTTTACAGACTATGTGTTGTTTGGGTCCATTATTCCTTTCGCTTTTTATGACCTTGTGACGGGCATCTAAAATTGCTTATATGAGAGTGGTTCTATGCAAGATGATGACTTAACACTAGACTGTAGATGTAAATATGAGGTATGTAAGGCTATACTAGACTCTCTATTGAGGATTTTGACATGAGACCTTTTGAGCATTTCTAGATTTCTGTAATGCAAGTCTTTCCATAACTTGACTAAGTTGTTCAGCCTCGATCTCTCTATCAATTCTATGGAAAATCTTAGACTCAATGTTTATCTCATATATGACTCCTATATATTGAGGTGTGCTTCTTCTTAAGTCCCAAGCTAAGTTAGCTAGACCATCAATGATTTCTCATTGACCACCGTTTGGAACTAGATTAGGTTGCTCGAAGGGGAGAAAACCATCAACTGGGAGACCCATGAAGACACATGCTATGAAACTATAACTGATAATGGATGTAGATGTATATGAGGTCTAGATGGCAACGTATATGATAATGTAGGACTATGTAGCTAATATGGATGATAATGCAAAATACTTAGGATGATAATGACAACGTAAGTGGGACTATGCAAAAGGCTATGTAAAAGACTGCCTAGGGTCACAAGTATGTAAGGACTTTTGAGTTTTGGTTTTAAAATGGACCTTTTTTTTTCTGTAACTTCATGTGTGCAACAATGTTTTGTATTTTTCTAAATCTGAGAACAATTTCTGGTAGGTATGTATAGCTAACTAACTCAATTTTCATACAATCTCAGAAATTCAGAGATACATGGGATAGGGCTTGAAATAGCCCAAGGGACTGACTCAATACTATTCTAGCACAATAATACATAAAAAAGAATGGAATACAATCTTAGGCTGAATAGTGGACACCATTCAATGAGGCCCTTACAAAATACCGAGACAAAACGAACAAATAGAGAGTCTAGGAGCACTGGCTCCACTCCACAGCACACACTTCTCATGCATGCCAATCTCTCTTACCCCGAAGATTCAAAGATCTTATAGCTGAGGGATTTTTGTATCATAGTGTAAGGTACATGAAGGGTATCTTTGGGGTACGATCCGCACTCCTAGAATCACTGAATGTAGGATTTTTGGCAACTAAATTGGTTCGTAGTATTAGGTTTTGAGGGGTCCCGATCCAATGATGGATTCTTAGAGAAAGCCACTTAAGGCTTTAGTTGAGCTTATCGATGCAGGGAAGGCCCCCACATACGTCGAATTCACTCAACACTCTAGCCGCCTGACCAGTATATTTATATAGCAGCTCAAAAAACCCGCTTGAGAGTACGCTAGGAGAGATGATATCCCCAACGCATCCCAATTCGAAGTACCTCTGTGGGGTGATGAAATCCCCAGTCAAAGATACCCCTCACTACATAGAATAAAATTAAAAAAATGGATATCGTAGTCACTTTCCTCCTTTCTCCCAAGACCTTGAAGGCGGGTGGAAATTCAATTAGTGCAACAGTAGGTCCACCCCAGACACAATAAAAATTCTTTACCTTCAGAAAAAGAAAAATGATTTAATCTAATGTAGCCTGATTCATGTTCATTTTTTAATCCCAAATTTAGGTGTTAGATACGCATGTGCATGTCTATTTTAAACACCAAATCAAATATGAAGGCATACATGTCAATTTTAACCATTTGTTGATTTTAAGCACCAAAAGACCAAATGTGAGATACATGCATGTCAATTTTAGCCCATGTTCATTTTAAACACCAACAACAAACTGTGAAATTATCCATGAATCTCCATTTTAATTGTTGTTGATTTTAAGCACCAAAAAATGAAGTGTGAGGTGATGCATGCAAAAATACTAATCTAATCCTCTCTACAAATCTGCCACAGGTTGTAAACAAAAGATTAGTAGTAAAGTCCAACCAACAGAAAACAAAAGCTCAAAACTTGACAAAAGCGAATGCGTAACAATACTTGTCAGATTGCATGATACTTACAAATCGAATGCGTGAACCTCATAGCGTGAATGCGTAATTCTAATAGACCTAATGCGTGATGATATCTGATCGATTGCATAGCACTACTAGGTCAATTGCATGACAGACAAGCAGACAACAACAAAAGTTAAAAAATAAAAAATAAAAGAAAGCTAAACCTGATCAAGAACCTGCAAAACCAATTGTGAAGCCCTAGCCAAATCTCTCATCATCCATTGAATATTGAGTAGATCATATTTAACTTGATAAGAAAGAACTAAGCTATTATATCTATCAAAGGCCAGTTGTTCTTTCGAATCCTGTATCAATTTTTCTGCCTGAAGAACCTTTTGATAGCGTTTGGCTTCTCTTCTTTGTTGTTTTGTTCTTCTTGCACTTGAAATCCTGAACTGTACTTTTCTTTCCATAAACTGTTATGATCAAATCATGAAATAAAAGCAATTTGATCCCAGACTAACCCAATTTGAGACAGAATTAGATAGACAAAATAATAGATAGAATAAAAAATTAGATAGCAGTTTTCCCTGCGAATGCATAATCCGGAAAGGGCGATTAGGTGATCTGAATAGTGCGATTGCGTAACCCTATCAAATCTAATACGTGACCTCAAGGGGTCGAATGCATGATGTTGTCTATGCAATTACGGGATGATGTAATTGCGATTGCATGATGGAATATCTGTTCTCAAAATCCATGCAAAATCTGTAAAAAAATGTAAAAATCTGTAGGACCTACAAAAATTACACAGAGAATAGAGAAGGTAAGTTAGTTGTGTTTCACGTTAGGTTCACCAAAATTTATGCATGTCAAATTTATTTTAATAACAATATATGAATTAGAAATCAAGGGAAATCACGAATCCCTATATAATCAAAGAATCTAACAAACAAGACAATGAAATAATGCAATATCAAGAAATAAGAATTATAAATCATTCAAATCAAACTAAAACTCCCTATTCCAAGATTGCATATCGCTTCCATTGCTCTTCTCTTCTTTGTGGTATGATGGCTCTCAGATATTGCTTTGGTAACCTGCAAGTGGCACAAAGATTCGAAGTTCATGATTCAGAGTAATTGTCCAAGATTGAGGAGGAATGAAAATGGAGATTAAATGTTCAATTTATAGAAAATTGGAGAAGATTGATTGAAAGGTGGAACTCAGGTGAGCTCACATGAAAATTGATAGTTAATAGCTGATTGTATGAGTGAAACTCAATAGATTGAATAGATTAATTGAGTCAACTGATTGAAAAAAAGCTTATTGAACGAAGAAAAAGAATGATTGGTGGAAATAAAGAAGATGACATAGAAAGCTTAATTTAGAAAAAGCTAACTGAAAGATGGAAATAGAGACTAGAGAGATAAATGATTTAATTAATTAATTGATTTAATTAATTAATTGATTTAATTAATTAATTTAGCATGTGCTTGCATTTAGACTTAGATTTTCAATTTAATCTTTGCATGATATTTATTCAAATAGTTGAATTTATTAATTGAATTTAGCATTTGAATATATTTAGAACTTGACTTTGATTTTCAATTTGGTTTTTGAAATCATGCACATGTAATTGAATTTGGAAGAAATTAGAAGAATGTGACATTAAATGAAATTAGAATTTGGAGATTTGGAATTGGAGAATTAGAAGAATTAATTAGTTAATTAAATAATTTAAAGAAACTATTTAATTATTTAGAAATGGAATTTAATCAAATAATAAAGATTATTTAATTGAAAGGATTAAATCACAATTAACTAAGGATTAAATCACAATTAACTAAATAATAAATATTTAATTAATATTTAGAAGATGGTTGAATGATTAAAATGATTAGAGATAGAAATTGAGAATTAATTTATTTAAATAATAAAGATTATTTAAATTGGGGAATTAATCAGAATCAATTAAATAATAAATATTTAATTAATAATAGAAAATAGTTAAAATGATTAAATGATGATAGAATAAGAAATAGAATAATTAGTAAGATGATGAGGAAATATGAAATTAGAAGAATATGATTAATTAAATTAATTAAAGAATTAAAGAATTATTTAACTCATTAGAGGAATAATTAGTACATGATCAATGAGACATTTTTAGGTGTTTATAGTATCTACAAGCAAAGGCTTAGTGAAGATGTCAGCTATTTGTTCCTTGTAGATACATACTCAAGCTTCACGTTCTCTTCACTGACTTGCTCTCTCAAGTAATGATATTTGATTGACACATGCTTAGTCTCTGAATATTGCACTAGATTCTTTAACATGTTAATAGAACTGGAATTATTATAGAATCTAATAGTAGGCTCATCATAAATAACTCTGATATCCTTCAACATTTGCTTCATCCAGACTACCTGAGTGAAATTACTAGCAACATCAATGTACTCAGCTTCAATAGTAGATAAGGGCACTAAATCTTGTTTCTTACTAGCCCATGAAACTAAATTCTTACCCAAAAATAATGCTCTATCGGTAGTGCTCTTTCTGTCATCAAGATCACCAGCCCAATCAACATCAGTGTAAGCACTTAGCATGAAATCATCATTCCTCGAATACCATAAATCATAGTCCATAGATCCTTTCAAGTATCTGAATATCCTCTTCATAGCAGTGACATTGCTCTCTTTCAGATCAACTTAATATCTAGCATCCATGCACACAACATGCATAATGTCCGACCTAGTCTGAGTAAGATATAACAATCCACCAACCATAGATTTTTACAAACTCTGATTAGCTTTCGAAGATTCATCATTCTTAGATAATTTACAACCAATCACAATAGGAGTTCCAACAGGTTTGGAGTCATCTAACCCAAACTTCTTTAGTAATTCCTTCACATACGTATTGTGAGAAATGGATATACATTTTCCAATCTATGAAAAGTAAAAACCTATGAATAATTTCATCTCACCTATCATAGACATCTCAAGTTCCTTCTGTGTATCACCAGAAAAATTCTTGTTCAAGTTATCATCACCTCCAAAGATAATATCATCAACAAAGAATTCAACAATCAAGATGTTATCATTTTTTGTCTTAAAGTATAGATTGAACTGTTAGCAACACCTTTACTAAATCCCAATTTCAACAAATATTTATCTAATATAGCATATCAGGATTTAGGGGCTTGTTTCAATCCATAAAGATCTTTCTTCAATTTATATACCTTGTCTCCGTCATTTTATAATGAAAATCCATCAGATTGCTCATTGTAAACTTCTTCCTCAAGATCACCATTCAAAAGGGAAGATTTGACATCCATTTGATATACCTTGAAATCTTTATAAGCAGCATAAGCAAGCAATAGTCTAACAGCTTCAAGTCTTGCCACCAGAGCAAAGGTCTCCTCATAGTCAATTCCTTCCTTCTTTTTGAGAATATCTTTTGAAAACCAGTCTAGTTTTATTTCTAACAACTTCACCGCCTTCATTCAATTTGTTCTTGAATACCCATTTAGTACCAATAATGTTCTTATCCTTAGGTCTAGGCACACGTTCCCAAGTATTATTCTTCTCAATCTGATCTAGTTTTTCTTCCATAGCTCTCATCCAATTTTCATATTTGCAAGCCTCAACAACATCTTTAGGTTCAACTTTAGAAATTCAGTATACTTCTTCAGCAACTAGCCTTCTTCTAGTCATTACACCTTTTTCTTGTCACTAATAATCTGATTTTTAGAATGATTCAGTCCTACATACCTTAGAGTCTTCTGATTGTTTAGATTATCATGTTCTTGCACTCCTTCACCACCAACAACAACATCTAGTTAAACTATCTCTACCAAATCATTCTGCTTAGCCTCTTCAGTCTGAATAGGAATTAAAATAATTTGTTGTCCATCATCATAGCCACATGCTCTGATCTCTTTTCCAAGGTTCTCATCCACCTTCACTTTTGTACTCTCCACTATCTTACTCAGTTTCTTGTTGTAGCAACAATAGGCTTTTCTCTTTGTTTAATATCCCAAGAAAATTCCTTCATCACTTCTAGCATCAAACTTTCCTATATCCTCATCTCTGTTGATATAACATTTCCTACCAAATACTCCAAAATATCTCACAATAGGAATATGACCAAACCATAGCTCATAAGGGGTCCTACTAGTATCACCTTTGTTGTGAAATCTGTTGAATGTAAACAACAGGGCTAATAGCTTCTTTCCAGTAGATCTTTAGAATATTTCCTTCAATAAACATAGTCCTTGTAGCATCCAAGATAGTTTTGTTCTTCTTCTCAAAAACTCCATTCTACTGAGGGGTTCTAGGAGAAGATAATTGTCTTCTAATCCCATGCTTCTTATAGAATGAATTGAACTCACTGGAACAAAATTATCCACCTCTATCAGATCTCAGACACTTCACCTTCAATCCAAACTCAGTCTCAACCTTTTCTTTTAATATCTTGAACTTGTTCAATGCTTCTTATTTCTCCTTCAAAATGACAACCCACATCATCCTAGAATAATCATCAGCTAGTAGCATAAAATATCTATCACCCTACACACTTATAACATTTGTAGGTCCACATAGGTCACTATGCACGAGATCTAGCAATCCTTCTAATGTATATTGTTTTCTTTTGAAAGAAATCCTTGTTTTCTTACCCAATTGACATTCCTTACATACTGGATTAGCAGGCTTAACAATTTTAGGAAGATCTCTAACAACATGTGTACAACTGATCTTAATCAATGAATCAAAATCTATATGACACATTCTCCTATGCCACAACCAACTCTCATCTATTTGAGCAATCAAACAACTTTTCTCACCAATATTCAAATTAAAAATGTTACCTTCAGTCTTAGTTCCACATGCAATCTCTATACCAGAGGCATTTAGGATTTTTTATTTTTCATCCTTGAATTGTAGATCATAACCTTTATCAACCATTTGTCCAACACTCAAAAGGATATGCTTCAAACCTTCAACATACAAGACATCATCAGTGTTATGCCTACCATAAAAAGAAATAGAACCTCTCCCACATATAACATAGGCTTTGTCATCTCCAAATATAACTATTCCACCATCATATCTTTCCATATTCATAAATTTTCTTTTATCACCGGTCATATGATGTGAACAACTGCTATCAATTTTTCATACATCTTTCTCTTCAACTTTATCATCTAAAGATTTCTTCCCAATAGTACAGCCAGTGGAGTCAACGGGTACTAGTCCATCAATGGGTACGGGTCCATCTTCTTTAATGGCAATAAACACAACTTCATCTCCTTCTGATTCTTGATCTGTAATACCTTCATCAACAACATCATAACAATTCTTATGATTCCTAAACTTCCAATTAGACTTGTAAGGCTTGTCATACTTCTCATGCTTTTCATATCTATCATTCCTATCATGCTTATCAAACTTATCATGATTCCTATCATGCTTATCAAACTTATCATGCTTGTCATACTTGGACATTCTCTCTAAGCATATAGTAGCAAAATGTCTTCTTATTACAAGAAAAATTTCAAAGGCAACTTTCCATCATTCTTACCGACACCTTTAGGTAATCTCTGGGCAATCAGTGCTTCAAGTTCATCCAACTCCCTTTCTTTCTCTTCCATCTCTCTTCTCTCTCTTTCATATCTAGATATTCTGCACTCATTAGGATCATATCTCTACTTACTGGATATAGATGCAGATGCTCTAAATGCAGTTTCAGACTTCCCATGTGATTCTCCAAACTCACTCAGCTCAAATGCAACAATCTTTCTAACCAGCATATCTCTTGTCACTATAGTCACACTCTGGATCTCATAAATAGCAACAACATTGTGTTTATAAGTAGGAGACAAAGATCTTGATACCTTAGCAATAATTTCATCTTCCTCAATGGTTCCACTAGCACATTTGATACCTAGGACAAGATCATTCACCTTATCCATGAAAGAGTGTATGTTCTCATCATCTCCCATCTTTAACATCTCATATTTTCCTTTTAAACTTTGTAACTTGGCAGCATTCACTTGTTTATCACCTTCATACAGAATCTCAAGATTCACCTAGATCTCATGTGCGTTCTATAGTCGCATTACATTTTTCATCTCTGAATCAATCAGGACACTAGGAAATACTTCCTTCTCTCTAATATTATGTTCAACTTCTTTGATCTCATCAAAAGTAGACGATCCATTCAAAGGAACAGCATAATAATTCTTTGTAATCTTCCAATAATCTTCACCAAGACATTTCAAGTGCACTTCAATCCTTTCCTTACATATGGCATAGTTACTCCCATCAAATCTCAGACTATCCTTATTAAAAATAACACCTTGAGTTGCCATCTCGGATCTGCTCAAGTAATTAAGCTTCTATCAGATGATCTAGCTCTGATACCAATTGTTAGCAATATTCAAGAAGGAATACTAAGAGGGGGGAGGGAGGGTGAATCAGTCTTCGCCAGAATATAAAGCTTAATTACAAAAAATAGATTTGATAAACTACATTAATAAGACAGATAAGCAAATTGAAAGCACAACACACAACACCAAGATTTTGACATGGAAAACCCGATTAAGGGAAAAATCATAGTGGGAACCTACCCATAGTAGGATGATACTCTGCAGTAGTATGTGAAAATATTACAATGGGGAATGCACATGCATTTAGACACACTATCTAGAACTCACTGCTCAAAAGATAATGGCTTGAAAGGCTACAACCCTTAGGGAAGTCTCACTGACTCACAATAAGATTCAGACTACAATCCGGAAGAAATGAACTGAAAGAATAGCATCTCCAAATGCCTAATTATAGGTCTCATTAAGCACATATGTTTTCCCTATTGGCAATTGACACTATATTGGTTAGGTTTCATTATGTTGTCATTGATGGCAACATGATTTTGGATTTCAGCTTCATATGGTGTACCAACAGGCACTTCACACTGGCACTGGCAGTGGTAGGATAGAAGATTTCTTTGGTCACCAGCAATGTAGGCCAACATGGTATAGCAAAGGTCATTGGTATTGGAGGCCACACATCTTGGATCTGACATCAGCAAATTGTTTTAATGCTTATTCATTTATGTTATATGGCCAACATGTAAATATGATATTGTAGGCCGACATAAGGCATAAATTTGTATAGTCTTGATAGACGGAGGAGCACGTCTAAATATTTGTACATTGAACACTATTAAAAAATTGGGATATTCTGAAAAGGCTGTGAATTCTACACATGCAATCACCATAAAGGCATATGATGACAAAGAGTGCTCATCCAAGGGCACAATCACCTTACCTCTCAGAGGGGCTAGTTATGAAGGATGTGGTATGTCAAGTCCTTGATTTAGAGATCACATACAATATACTCTTGGGATGCCAATGGATTCATGAAATGGGAGCTATTCCTTCTACATATAATCAATGTATCAAGTTCTAACACAATAGAGTTGAAGTGATCATTAATGGTGATCCAAATCCATTTATATATTGCAATAATCTATAGTCAAAATCGGAAACAATAATACCAATAAACAGAGAGGTGATTCCATCCTCCGCGTATGTTGATCCTAAATCACTAAAACCTTCAACATCAAAACAAGGTAAGCTTAAAGGGAAATATCAAGATAAAGGCATGGGCGAGTACACTCTAAATCAAACTATCTACTTGAGAGAAGTAACGGATCGAGAGTCCTTACCCATTTCCCGCTTAGCAAAAGTAGCAGTTTTAGTAGCGAATTCTCCAAAAGAATATGGACGACCACATCCTTCTAAAAAGGTATCTATCCTTACACTAAAATGGGATCCTACCATATTCCAAAAGTGGGGTGAAATGGAAGAAGAGGACTTATGCAAAATGCTTTATAAAGAACCTGAAGAAGATACACAAGATTAGGTCAAGATACCATGTGAAAAGTATGGAAAAGGATTCAAGATCTTGCAAAAATTTGGGTACGATGGTAAGAGCCCTCTTGGCTTAAGAAAAGAAGGTACCACCCAGACTTTGCAACCATAATTGACATTTAAGAATCAATACTCAAAAGGACTTGGTTTCATACCTTTTAGCTTAAGTACATACAAATATAAAGAAGAATTGCAAATCATAGATTCTAATGATCAACTAGAAAAATGATAGTCCATCGATTCTAATGAGTGGGAATGAGGTTAAGACAAATCATCTAGTGATTATGAGCTCACCGAAACATTTGAAGGACCAGGTGAACCCATGGAGGAAGAAGAATTTAATAGAAAGTTTAGGGTTGGTCAAACTACTTCAGAGGATAATAAAGGAAAAATTCCTCAGGATCCCAAATAGTCTTCATTTCTAGGTTCTAGGTCAAAATCATGAAGAGTGAGGACTCCCATTTCTGAATGCGCTTCTAATGATGTCAATTTGGATTCATTTATGATTGAGATAGATGAGGAGAGTACTAATGATGACCTCAACAATTACCTTGATATACCTAAACATAATCATGTCTTGACCCTTACTCCCACTAACTTTGAAAACATTGATGCCCTTCCCCTCATTCACCCACAACTCATTTATTGGGACCATGAAGGACCTTTATAACTAGACACATTTCAAAACGATGATGCTTTCATAGACTACTTGGGCATACTAGATGATCTTCTGCTTGCGGACCATAAAGCGAGTGCACCATAGAACTCGATAGCCTAGCATACTTTGGTGAGGGTGTTGGGCCTTCTAGTCACAAAAACATACAAATTAAAACAAAGCATGGGTCTTATAGTGGAAACCACACTACGACGCTATCTGACTCTAAAAAGGTAAAAAGAAAGGACGTATCTGAGGGTGAAAACCTCTCCAAGGTGCCCAAAAATGGAAGGCTCGACATCCTCCCGATATCATATGAGGAGAAATAATCCATGTTGGTAGAGGATACTATCAAAATAGACATTGTCATAGTAGAGATTATGCATAAAATATTCTTAGCACAGTCCTTGATAGAAAAAGAAAGACCGAAGTTCATAAGTTTCTTCACAGAATGACAAATCAATTTTGCATGGTCATATGTGGATATTCTTGGACTAGATGTTGATCTAGTAATGCACCATTTAATAGTTACACCAGGAGAAAAGCTAGTGAAACAAAAATTAGGGAAAATGCATCCATAAGTGGGATTATTAGTAAAGGTAGAACTTGAGAAGCTGCTGGATGTTGGATTCATAAGATCAATTGATTACCCCAAGTGGATCTCTAACTTAGTACCAGTCAACAAGCCAAATCGTAGTATCAAAATATGTACAGATTTTAGAGACATCAACAAATCTTGTCCTAAAGATGACTTTCTGTTGCCAAATATTGACTTGATAGTGGATCTCACAGCTGGTCATGCAATGTTATCTTTGATGGATGGATTTTTAGGCTACAACCAGATAAAAATTGCACCTAAAGATCAACACAAAACAACATTTACTTATCCTTGGGGAAATTTCTGCTAGAATGTCATGACCTTCAGACTAAAAAACATGGGTGTCGCATACCAAAGAGCTATGACCACCATCTTTCATGATCTTATGCATGTTACTGTGGAAGATTATGTTGATGACCTCTTGGAAAAATATTTAGAAAGAGAAACACATTTGGACATTGATTTAGTGGTCTTTGATTGGTTAGAGAAATATAAAGTAAGATTAAATCCTAAGAAGTGTGTCTTTGGAGTAACCTCCGAGAAACTTCTTGGATACATTGTCTCAAAAAGATGAATTGAATCTGATCCAACAAACATCATAGATATATTAGAAATGCCACCACCAAATAATATCAATCAACTTCGGTCTTTACAAGGACAACTCAAGTCCATATGAAGATTCATTACTCAACATGCAAATAAATGTCATCATTTTTAACATTTACTCCACAAAAAGAACAAATTTAAATGGGATGATAAATGTCACCAGGATTTTCAAATACTCAAAGATTGTCTCCTAAATCCACTAGTCTTGATGCCGCCAATTCCAAGAAAATCCCTATTACTTTACATATCAGCTACACAAACAGCACTGGGGGCACTCTTGGAAAAACAAGGCAAAGAAGGCAAAGAAAGAGTATTAATTACACGAGTCACACTTTGGTTGTCTATGAGCTTAAATACACATTGATTGAGCGTGCATTTCTTATTGTGGTTTTTGCCTCACAGAAATTACAACATTACATGCTAACTCATCAAACTAAGCTCATCGCAAGGATATATAGATCCACTGAAATATCTTCTCAATAAGGAAACACTCATTGGCAGATTAGATAAATAGGTAATGATCCTAAGTGAATTTGACATTGAATATGTGGATAGAAAAGCAATCAAAGGACAAGCTATTGCAGATCAACTGGCAGATGCACCCATGGTTGATGATACTCCTATAACTTCAGAGTTTCCAGATGAATCCATTCTGATGGTGACACACACAAAGCCTTGGCAATTATACTTTGATGGTTCATACATGCAACATGGTGCAGGAGCTAGCATCCTCTTTGTCACACCTCAAGGGGATTCCATTCCTAAATCCTATTGATTATCATTCCCTTGCACTAATAACATAGTAGAATATGAGGCATTGACAAAAGGATTACGAATTGCGATTTAGTGGAAGATCCAAGAACTCAATATTTTTGGGGACTCTCAACTTATAATTTGTTAAGAAAATGATGACTACCAAACAAAAGATGGAAAACTATTACCTTATAAGAAAATGGTAGATAATTTCAAAGGATACTTCATAGAGATTGTCTTTGAGTAGATTCCAAGAGAAAACAATCGAGTTGCGGATGTCATGGCTACTATTGCTTCATTGATTGATCTACCACATAATGAAACCCGCTATGAGTTCTTGGTGGAAAACCTATTGGTCCCCTCATATGAGATCACTCCTGCCCAGATAATATGTGTCGTTGGTCCTAATTCCCCTTGGTATGTCAGGATACCTGCAAGAAGTTGTGTCCACTTTTTGGCCAAAAAGTGGAATTTTTTTCCCTTTTTTTTATTTCATCTTGTTTGACCTAAATATTTGAGGCACTTAAAGAATGAATCTTGAAAAAATTTAGTAATATAAATATAGTGCTCAAAGTCTACTTTCCAAATATGTAATTTATTTTAATACCCAGATCTTAAAAATGAAGTTTGAATAGGCATTACTAAAACCTATAGTTTAAAAGTCACTTTACAGGACCATACCATGCCCATGTATGACAAGCATAATTTGACCTAAATGAAAGTATTTTTATAAATCATTTTGGAAAAAGATCTGTAACTCACTCACCTTTGATGAGAATATTTTTTTGTACTTTTTTTTGCATACTTTTTTTTTTGTTAATTATTTATTGGGCATAATCATTTTAAAAAAAATTCTTGTGTATGGAAAGCATAATTTGACCTAACCTTAACATTTTTTAGTTTTAGTTTTTTAAACTGTATAGAATTGTCTCTAGTTTGATGCCATATAAAAAAATTTCAGAAAACTTAGAGACAAAAAAGTTATTAAAAAACTAAAAAACCCTGTTATTTCAAGTTTATGGACCTCTTTCATTAGTAATTATTTTTAAAATAAAAATATTGATCCATATTCTAAAAAAATTACATATTTTGAATCTAGATAGTCTCTACTATAATGGGTTTTCATTTTTTTAAAATATTCTGAAAATTTGGTGTTCAGATATATTTTTGAAGTCATCATTTTATATGAAGATTGATTTGGCCTTCAAGTTGCAGGTCAAACTAGGTCCAAGCCAAAGGGTCGGCTCTCCAAGTCATTTACCAAGCTAAAACCAAAGCTACAACTAAACCAAAGATTGAAATTTTTAGAAACGAGATCCCATTTCATTTTTTAAAATAATTAAAAACACATTTAGCAAACAGGATCCCATTTCCCTTTTTTTAAAATTTCTCTTTTTAAATTTCTTTTGATTTTTTTTTTTTTTTTAAGTTTTTTAAAAAAAAAAAACTATATATACATGAAATATAACATTTAAGTATAAGTCACATTTCCCTTTTTCTTTTTCCTTTCTTATACTTTAAGTTATATTTCATGTATATATTGGCAGGATGTTTGAGAGTGGTTTCAGATCTCTAGGAGTTGTTATAATGCAAATTCTAGATTTTAGAATATCTTATAAATTGTGATGTAATAGGACCAATAATGTCATAATACAACCTATTATGTCATAATAGGTCTCATTGTGACATAATAGGTCCTATTATGTCATAAGACATAATAGGACCTGTAATGTCATAATACAACCTATTATGTCATAATAGGTCCCATTGTGACATAATAGGTTCTATTTTGACACAATAGGTCATATTGTGACATAATAGGTCCTATTATGTCACAATATGTCCTATTATGACATAATATGACCTATTGTGTCATAATAGGACCTATTGTGTCACAATAGGACCTATTGTGTCACAATAGATCCTATTATGATATAATATGACCTATTGTGTCATAATAGGTCCTATTATGTGTTAAGACCCCTTAAGAGGACCTATTATGACATTATACCTCTTACTAGGACCTATTATGACATAAGACCCCTTAGTAGGACCTATTATGACATAGTAGGATTGATTATCATATAATAGGACCTATTATGTCATAATATGTCCTATAATATCATAAGACCCCTTAAGAGGACCTGTCATGTCATAATAGGTCCTATTATGTCATAAGACCCCTTAAGAGGGCCTATTATTACATTATACCCCTTAGTAGGACCCGTTAAATGGTATTATGACATAATAAGACTAATAATGACATAATAGGATCTATGATGATGTAATAGGTCCTATTATGTCATCATAGGTCCTATTATGACATCATATGTCCTATTATGACATCATAGGTCATATTATGTCATAAAACCCCTTAAGAGGCCCTATTATGACTGTATACCCTTACTAGGACCTGTTAAGGTGTATTATGTTATAATAGGACCTATTGTGACATAATAGGACCTATATTGTCATAATAGGTCCTATTATGTCATAAGACCCCTTAAGAGGACCTATCATGACATTATACCTTTTATTAGGACCTATTATGATATAAGATCCCTTAGTAGGACCTATTATGACATATGTAGAGAAAGATAAGTTGGTTGGGAGAGAGATATGGTACATTTAGAGAGAGATAGAGAGGTATATATAGAGAAATATAGCTAGGTAGGGGGTAAGGGGAGGTGTATAGAGAGACCAGAGATAAAGAGTAAAGAGTTAAGGATGTGAGAGAGAGGTAGAGACATAGTTTTAGATTTTGGTAGATAGGGGACAAAATGAGGTAGAGAGGTAGAGAGGGGATAGAAGGGACATAATATTAGAGAGGTAATGAGGGAAGGGTGAAGAGATAGAGCAAGAGAGTCAAGAGAGATGTTGGTAGGGAGGGAGTGAAAGGTATGTAGAGAGAGATAGATAGTGTATGTAGAGAAATCAAGGTAGGTAGGGAGTAAGGGGAAGTGTAGAGAGATATGAGATAGAGAGTAGAGAGTTAAGTATGTGAGAGAGAGGTAAAGATAAGTATATATTTTTGGAGAGAAAGGAGAGAGTGAGATAGAGAGGTAGAGAGGAGATAGAGGGGAAATAAAAGTAGAGAGGGAAGGAGGGAGGGTTAGAGAGAGAGAGAGAGATCTCAAGTGGAAGAGATATGTATGTAGAGAAAGATAAGTTGGTAGGTAGAGTAACAAAGGTATGTAGAGAGAGAGAGGTATATATGTAAAAAAATAGAGATAGGTAGGGAGTGAGGGGAGGTGTGTAGAGAGAGATGAGATAGATAGTAGAGAGTTAGGGATGTGAGAGAGAAAAAAGTGAGATATAGAGGTAGAGAGGGGACAGAGGAAGAGTGGTATGGAGAGAGAAGAGTCTAGAGCTCAAGAAAGATAAAGAGAGCTAAAAATGCTGATAGGAGCTTGCTGATTACTGAAATTTGACCAAGTATAAAAATTTATAAGATCTTCTAAAGTCTAGAATTTACAAAATTCACTCCTGGAGATTTGAAATTACTTTCAAACATCTTGCTAATATAGATATGGAGGGAGATGATTCTAGAGATCAAGGAAGATTAAGAGATTGAGATAAAAAGAGAGAAAATATTGAACTGCTGATTACTAAAATTTGACTGTCTAAAAATTTATAAGATCTTCTAAAATCTAGAATTTGCATTAAAACTCCTAGAGATCTGAAACCACTCTCAAACATCCTGCCAATATATACATGAAATATAACTTAAAGTATAAGAAAGGAATAAAAAGACAAAGAGAAATGTGACTTATACTTAAATGTTATATTTCATGTATATATAGCTTGTTTTTAAAATATTAAAATAAAATAAATTAATTTTTTTTAAAAACAATAAAAAAAAAGGGAAACGAGATCCCATTTTAAAAAGGGAAATGGGATCCCATTTTTTTTTTAAACAGGATCCCATTTCTTAGATCTAGGCTTGGGATCCCAACGCTAAACGAGATCCCATTTGAAATTTTGGCTCGGGATCCCGATGTGAAACGGGATCCCATTTCATTTCTCATGTGCTCCGTGTGATTTTCTATTTTCTCCTAAGTGTAAAAATTCCACACTAAGTGGACACAACTTTATGCACTTACCCTACAGTGCCATTTCACATGCCTACACAACAATACCCTTCCTTCTGACCTATCCAACAACCAACGTCATACTTTCATCCCCAATCTTCTCGCTATGTCCTTTTAGCCGATGCCCTTTATCGTTGAGGTCTATATGACACTCTTCTTAAATTTTTAGAAAGGGACAAAGCTTAGATTGCATTATGAGAGGTTCATGAAGGCATATGTGGTGCCCATTCTTGTGGTCCAACCATAGCTAAGAAACTTATCAGGACTGGATACTGCTAGCCCAGTATGGAAAAAGACTCATATCAGTTTGTCAAGAAATGTAAGCAATGTCAGATTCATGGAGACCTTATTCATGTGCCAACTCAACAACTTCAACCAATCATGACTCCTTGGCCCTTTTGTCAATGGGGACTCGATCTCATAGGCAAGATTCACCCTCCTTTTGATGGCCATAAA
Organism: Cryptomeria japonica; assembly: GCF_030272615.1. Lineage (NCBI taxonomy): Eukaryota > Viridiplantae > Streptophyta > Pinopsida > Cupressales > Cupressaceae > Cryptomeria > Cryptomeria japonica. Next base: position 922,096,625 of record NC_081407.1, read on the forward strand.
TTCATTATCACTGCTACAAAATATTTTACAAAATGGATTGAAGCCGTTCCACTCACCCAAGTCACTGGAAAATAGATTGCTACATTTATCCTTGACTATATTATCTATCGCTCTGACGTTCCTCTTTCCATCATCATAGATAATGGACATCCCTTCAAGAACCAGGATGTTTCTAAACTTTGTGATCACTTCCATATTAACCACCACTTCTCCACTCCATACTAACCCCAAGGTAAAGGTCAAGATGAGGCATCTAATAAAACCATTCTTACAATCCTCAAAAACATAGTCGATGACGTTGGCCAAAATTTGCACATCCAACTTAACCCCGCACTTTGGGCTTGTTATACAAGTGTTCACACACCTACTGGAGCTACCCCTTATTCACTTGTTTATGGTGCCAAAGCTATCTTGCCTATTGAGGTTGAGTTACCATCTTTACGAGTCTCTTTACGTGATATAATCAGTGATGAAGACTACAAGGTCTCCCAATTGCATGAACTAGAACTATTGGATGAGTGATGACAAACTTATTTTAATCATCTTAAGGCTTATCAATAGAGAATAAGTTGCAGCTACAATCACAAGATAAAACCTTGCACATTTGAGGTGGGTGATTTAGTATTGAGAGAGAATCCTAGGAATCAATAGGACCGAGAAAAGAAAGGAAAATTTGAGGCCAATTGGCTTGGTCCTTATGTCATTATAGAAGTCTATGGATTAGGTGTGTATCAACTCTCAACACCAGATGGAGAACCATTGGAAGATCCCATCAACATCATGCACCTTCGTAGGTTTTACACAACTTTTTTAGAATATCCTAATTCAAAAATACAAAAAAAAATCATAAAAAAATAGAATCATTACTTGGTGAAAACCTGGCAAATAGGTGCCTTATGACACAAAAAAAAATGAAAAATCGAAAAAAAAAGTAAAGAGAAATAAATTCGTCCAAGGGTGAAAACCACTTCGATGGTGCCCTGGACAAGTACCATGGTGAAAATCGGGTTACCGGTGCCATGTGTAAAGACATTTCTCCTCTCTCCTTCAAGATTCAACCTTATCCTTTCACTTTGCAAACACTCATAGCCTATCCCTCCATAATAAATTTACCCATTCCCATCATGGCTTGTCATTGATTTACGTAAGATTGGTTAGCCATTCATAAAAAATCCTCCCTTTTCACCCCTTTCCTTCCATAATAAATCAGGTCCAATGTGCAACTGGGGCAAAATCCTAAATCTAGTGATGGAAGTGGTACCCTGAGCATCATTTTTTTGCTCCTCCTTTTAATGCACAATCCGCAATAAAGAGTCTTTGCATTGCCAATCTGCAATACATTTTTGTTCTTCTTCACAATAAAGTATCAGTTTCATGGATTCAGTCATTTTGAAATGAACACAATCAATAATGGGCTTTCAACAAATCAAATCTTTCAGTAGACTTTGGCAACAACATGGTTTTGAGCATGATTCGTCCTTTATCAGGATGACAACATTATGACCAAATCAAACATGTTAACATATGTGGCAAGAAACACAAATAGCTTATGGATTTCATTGTATATTGGTGTCGAGTCTTGGTTTTCTTTTGATTTCTTCTTTTTGGTGACATGTCTTTTAGCTTTTCCAGGATGTCTTTGACTAGAAAGGCGAGGATGGGATATGTTCACCTGCTATTTTTCTATATGTGGATTGTCTCTTAGTAATGCTATGACTTCTCCAAGGATATGAGGATGTTGTGAGTCTAGTGTGAACTAGGGCATTCCTTGTTTGCGACTCTTTGATCTCCATGCAAATGGGTACAATGACTTTCAGGATCAAACCTATACCTCGATTGTCATAACCTTTTTCCCATAATAAAGCTCAATAATGATAAAGCACAAGAATCTCTTTCACTTCCATATCTTCTACCTTCCATCTCCCTTTCATGATTGACCTCCATCATCCTTCCCTAAGTCTGTGTAGCCTACTATCACATGACTAAGTATATTGATGCCAAAAATATCTGCATTTCATGAAGTTTTCACCTACATCATCACATGTTAGAATATCTCATTTCATACATACATATAGATATCACAATCGCATCATATCTAGCATATATCATTGGTTAGTATCTGTATTTTCATATACAAAATAAAATGCCAAAATAATAACACATCATTCATCTCATCCTGTAAATAATCATATCATTATCATACATCTTTTTACATTTAGTACATTCACATATGCATCATGCATGTTATATAAAAATAGAATAGAACAAAAACCTATTGCATATCATCATGTACATATTTGCATCCATAGCACGCGATCATAATATAGGATCATAAATATCATAACATCATCATAAGCATCATAGAATGATTATAGGAACATGCATATATAAACTACATAATCATAAAACATATATAGCATCACATAGGTACACATGCATATAGTTTCCGCAAGGAATGAGTCATCTAATTTATATATATATATCAAAAAATCATAAGTTTCATGATAAAATGATGTCAAATTATCATATAAGGCTACAAAATCACCCATAGGTGTCTACATCATCGTACAAACAAAAAAATTAAAAAATGATATAAAATGGGATCCAAGAGAGCTATGATGGAGACCCTCCCTCAGAGTTAGTTGGCCTCGATGGAATTGGAGCCCTCGAAGGTCCTTCTATAGAATCACTCCCTCTATCTCTCCCTCCTAGTGCTGCAGGTGGATGCATAACTCCGCCACTAGATGCCTGTCATCTGTCCCCTCCTCTTGTGGTAGTAGTCCGAGAAGCTCTTCTGAATCTCCTAGCCCTAATCTCTAGAGGAACAATTGCATAGTACAAGTCTCTCTAGTAGGCTATCTCCTCTCGTGCCCACAAGATATATACATAGCCAACCCCTGTGTTCTCAACTGCTCTCCTTCCTGCCCTCAGTGCCTCCTCAACCTTAGTGTACCACTGGATGGCCTGATCTCTCTACCTCTACATATTTGCTAGTTGTTACACCTCAATCGAGTCACATCTCTCTCGAGATCCTTGATCTCATCAGCCCATCCTACTATAATCTCTCATAGCACTAGAAGCTCATCCTCCTCCTCATCCCCACCCTGAGAACCCTCTTGTCCATCTTCTCCCTGTACCTATCCTGGTGTGTCTCTCCCTAGTACTTGTACCTGTACCTATCCACAAACCTATAGCACCTGTCCTCCTCTACCCCTAGGTGATCTCGGTGGTCTCCCTGCCTGTGGATCCTACCTCTCCTCAACCCTCTCTCCAGCATCCCTTTGTCCACCTCTGCCCCTCACCACCCTCCACACTTCTCCTCTCCTCCACCTCCTTTATCTCCCACCACTTCTACCCTCGTCATCCTCATCATCATCATCCTATGGCACCATAGGCTCATCTAGATCTATCAACCTAGGTACCAGATGTGTTGCAAAATATGCATCATACTTTGCATTTTTACCTTCGTCAACAACATCCCTCAATAAATCCTAAGGCAATAGAACCATCTGCTCAAACTATCATTGTAGCATCATACGACAAAATAGGCCCCCAATGATCCTGCTCCCACACTATCTGTGCAAACTCTCCTGAACCCTGAGGTATACCCTATTAATCAGATACGTGTCTAGTATATAAGGCATCCACCCAATCATGTACCTTCTCTTGAACACATATGGTAGCTATGTGGTGTCCTGGACTCCCAATCATCGCAATCCAGATAGGGTCTCCATATGACACTATCTTTATCATCAATAACTTATCTCCAATAGTCCACCTTCCCAATCCATGGTTGGGAAGTGATCATACTATACAAGTGTGTAAAGGACTGTCCATGTCCTCTCCCTCTAAAGTGTACCAATCTAGTCACTCTGATGTGCTCATATGATCACACCTATAGTAGAGTCACCCCGCATCCTAACCCGCAACCACCAAGATACACAAACTAGTGAAGCTCATGATAAAAATATGCTAATACACGTAGACCTCATGTGTACCTAGTGTGCTCAGTCACCAGTGTCTCCAGATTCCTCCCCCAACCAATAGCCATACCCCATGTCGCCTTGTCTGGACATAGGTACCCACTAATCACTCCTTCAACCATTGCTGATAGTTTATGTCTAGTAGCTAGTATCACATCCCAACTAAAATGACCAGATCTCATCTCAAGCTCTAGGTCTCTAAAGACTCATCTCATTGCTTCCCTATCTCCTCTCTATCATATGGCACTAGCTTGCCATGGATAGGTATCCTCAAAATCCTGTAGACATCCTCTAAGGTGACTGACATCTCGCCAGTCAGAAAATAAAATGAATAGGTCTCAGAGTGCCATCTCTCTACTAGAGCATTCAATAATCCTCCATTCACCCAAATCTCAGGCAGATACATGATGTGTCTCAATCCATACCCTCGACAACTACCCACTCCTCAAAGGTCAACTCTGTTCGCAACCTCTGTGTCAAAGGGAATCGCTCTCTAGAATCAATCTGGGGTAAGTACACTTGCATCCAATCAAATTGATCATGTCAATCCTAGTTGTATTCATGTCTATCACATAGTGCTTATATCTATCACATGGCACTATATCCTAGTGTATATGTTCATCACATTGCACTTAATCCTATCTAGAGGCCTTGCTTGAGTGCATCCTCTCGTTAGCTTATCCAAATGGCAACATATGTTCAACACAAAATTGTTGATTCTAGCCTATCTTTCCGTTTTGTCTTTCTAGGGCACCATCCTGAGTGAATCCTCTCAGCAACTTATCCAATAGACAATGTATGTTCATCACAGAACTACCAACTTGTGCTCCCTTAGACACAAACGTGTTTTTACAATGTGGACATGGTTTCTTGTCCTAGACGTGCCTAAACAACATAGACACGCCACTGCCCTAGATAAACACATCCTTGTGATATAGACGTGTTTTCTATACACAGACACGTCATTACTGAACATAGATGTGATTACATTCATAAACGCACCCAAACCCTGTTGGCCATTTGGAGGAATTGATTATGTGTCGCATTGATGTTTTGTCATTGATGCCAACACAAGTTGTTTGGATGCTTTACTTGCACCCTTCTGGTCCTAGTAGGTTGAGTGGTTTCTGGTTGGTTTGGATTCAACATGATCCAGTAGGCTCCGGTATCATTTGGTTATGGAATTGTCTTATTCATGATACTCATGTTCATATTCAACTAGTTGGTTTTGGTCTGGTGATCGGATGCTATCATGTTTGCTTAGAAGCTTGGCTTGTGGTTCCGATGAGGGTATCATTGTTAGAGCTTTTGTTGAAGATCTTTGATGATATGCACAAGTGGTTTTGGTGCAGCTTCTGGTGGAGTTTTAGGATGCTTTTGGTGATCATGTTCGAGACTTGGCGGATGCAGATCATTTCTTTAGCATATGGACCTATATTGGGTCCCGGTTGATCTAGGTTATGGACCGGCTTAATGTAACATGTGGATTGGACCTCTCGATGTGTTTCCAGGATGTCTTATGTGCTGGTTATTATTTGTTTGGTCTAAGGCCGACATGTTTTGCAAGTATGTAATTATTTTGTTGTCTTGTGGCCGACCTGATTGTTTCTGGTCGAGGGTTTGTATATATAGATGTAAGATCTCATTGTAGATTAGATCATGGTATGAGATATAGATATGTAATGTGCGAATAATGTAATATCATTTAGGTAGAGGATTTGGTCGATCACTAGAGATAGAATTGGGTTTATGTAAGAGGATTTATTCCTTCAGTATTGAGCTTAACTGAAACTATACTCAAGCATAGGAGATGATATCTTTGCAGTTCAAAACTTCTCTAGATTGGAGTTTGGATTTCTATGTAGTCAGTGAGACTCCTTTTGTGATGAGCAGTGCACTCTAGGTTGTTGGCCTTCTTGCAAGTGTAGTCCCCTCAATTGTAATTCACATACTTATTACAGAATTATTATCTGACTGTGGGTAGGCTTCCCACCATGGTTTTTCCCTTTACCGGATTTTCCATGTATAAATCTTGGTGTCATGTGGATAGTATTTATTCTATGATTATTGTTTATGCTTAATTGGTTTAACTTCTATTCCAATATTTGGTTTAAGCATTCCAGTATTAAAGTTTTAATTGCTATTGGTTCTGGTAATCTGTGACAACCTATTCACCCCCAACCTCTCAGTTGTCTTCCGGTTATTTGAACTGTCTAACAATTGGTATCAGAGCCTTCTTCCTCTCTGCAAAAAGCTTAACTGCTTGAGGAAGATCCTATGGTGACTAACCGTTCAATTTCATCCAATTCATCTAGAGCTATCTTTCGAAGAGATAGTCCTAGGCTTGATGGAACAAATTAAACAATATGGAAGATTCGGATGGAGACTTGTCTGAGATGTCTTGGCAAGGATATTTGGGAGATCACATAGAATGGTGTCACACCTTATAATCTAACATGTGGCAATCCTCCTCTAACAAACCTAGATAAGGAGCTTGAGAATGATTGTAGAGAAAGAGAAGCCCTCTTGTGTGCACTTTCCGATCAGGAAATACTGATATTAACTGATGAATCATCTGGAAAGGCCATATTGGATAAGTTGGAGACTCTTAATGAAGGTGATCCTATAGTAAAGATTGCTAAACTTGATGGTTACCAGGTAAGATATGAAAATATGAAGATGGAATAAGGTGAAAGGATTACTTCATTCATGGAAAGGGTAAATGAGATTGTTATGGGAATTGAATGTTGTGGTGGAACTCTGAGCGAAGGTGAAATTGTTTCTAAATTTTTGAGAGCCCTACCACCAACTTACAAGATGAAGGCTACTGCTATTAATGAATTGAGAACAATGCCTAATACATCTATCAACAAAGATACCTTGGTTAGGAAATTATCTACTTTTGAGCTTGAAGAATTTGGACCTTCTGGAACTATGAAGAGTGAACCTTCTTTTCATGCATCTGCATCTGCAACCAGTAAGCAAGATTGGAAAGATTTATATGCAAAGGAATTGGATGATATGAAAAGAGATGAGTTTGAGCAACTTGAAGCACTATTTGCTAGAAGAGTACCTAAAGGACCGGTAGGAAGTAAGTATGAAGTAAAAGCACCTTTTAAATGTTTTGCATGTAATAAAATTGGTCATTTTGCATCTAGATGTCCTGAAAGGAATTCAAGATTTGAAGAAAGTGTTAGAAGATCATTTAAGCCTAACCCTGGATATCAGAACAAGTATAAGTACAAGAAAAATAGAGACAAATTATGCTACATAGCGGATGAGGAAGGCATTACTGATTTTGATGATGAATCGACAAAAGACTCTACTAGTGGTTCCGACAATGGGAAGGAATGGGTGTTCCTGGCTATCAAGGAAAATGTTCCAGCACTGGAAGAGAATGTACCTAAAGAGAAGGCAATTTCTGCTAAAATTGAAGACAAGGATGAATGGGTAATTGACAGTGGTTGTTCACATCATATGATTGGAGATAAAGGGAAGCTTTTTATCTTTGCAAGAATTTGATGGTGGTCTGGGTAGATTTGGAGATGACAAAGCATGTATGATCAAAGAAAAATGAACTATATCATTGGATGCTAAGAACAATACTGACAATGTTTATTATATTGAAGGTTTAAGGCATAATCTTTTAAGTGTAGGACAATTGGTGGATAAGGGATTTCAATTACAATTCAAGTATGGAAAATGCAAAATCATTAACAGATCTGGTTTGGAGATTGCAACCGGTACACAGGAAAAAGCTAACATATTTCATTTGAATTCTGGTGAGAAGACATGTTTGATTACACAGATTGATGAGAGTTGGCTACAACATAAAAGGCTGTGTCATGTGAAACTTGATTGCATTGTGAAGATCAGCTCTACTAAGATAGTTAGAGATATACCTAAGATTGTGAAGCCCTATAATCCGGCATGTAAAGAATGTCAAATGGGTAAATAGATCAAAACCTCTTTTAGGAGTATACAAGTTAAATCTAATGATGTTCTTGATCTTATTCATACTGATTTGTGTGGCCCTACTAGAGTTAAAAGTTTTCAAGGTGATAGATATTTCATGCTAATCATTAATGATTAATCTAGAATGATGTTATTTATTTTCTAAAGGAAAAACCTAAAGCATTTGAAAAGTTTAAAATCTTTAAAGCCAAAGTGGAAACTGAGACAAGATTGAAGATTAAATGTTTGAGGTCAGATCATGGTGGAGAATTCACATCCGGTGAGTTTAATAACTTTTGTGAGAAGCATGGTATAAGAAGACAATTTTCTGCTCCCTGGACACCTCAGCAAAATGGAGTTGTGGAAAGGAAGAATAAAACTATCTTAGATGCTGCTAGAACAATGATGATGGAAGCTAGTCTACCTCATATCAATTGGAGAGAAGTAGTGAGCACAACGGTTTATACATTCAATAGAGTACATATCAAAGGAGAAACTCATAAGACACCTTATGAATTATGGTTTGGCAATACACCTACAGTTAAGTATTTCAAAATCTTTGGTAGTAAATATTATATCAGGAGAGATGATATCATTGGCAAATTTGATCCTAGGTGTGATGAAGGCATATTTCTTAGTTATTCTAATGAAAGCAAGGCACATAGATGTTATAACAAGAAATTGTAGAGAATTGTGGAGCATGCTAATGTCAAAGTGGATGAGCTGAATAGAGGTCAAATTAGAGTTTATGAGAAGGAACTAGTGGTGGAAATGATTATATTTGAACTGGTAGCACCTTTATTGAAATAGAGTGTTGAACCAGTTACTCTAGTAGTATCAAAAAATTCTATGGTAACTGAAGAACCGAGAAGAGGAATAGAGAGTCAGAAGACTCCTAGGTATGTGAGATTAAATCATTTAGAAGATCAGATCATTGGGGATGTGAACAATGGAGTAATGACAAGAAGAAGATTGACAACTAATGAGGTATGTTTAATTTTACAAGTTGAATTGGTATCAGTAATTGAGGCATGTAAAGATGAATATTGGTTGAAAGCTATGGAAGAAAAATTAGATAATATTGAGAAAAATAACACATGGACTTTGGTTCCCCAGCCTAAAAATAAGAATGTTATTGAAACTAAATGGGTTTTTAGGAATAAATTGAATGAGGATGGTGAAGTTATAAGGAATAAGGCTAGATTGGTTTGTAAAGGATATTCTTAGAAGGAAGGAATTGATTATGAAAGACTTTGACACCTATAGCTAGGATTGAAGCTATAAGATTATTTCTTGCCTGTGCTGCTTATAAGAAATACAAGGTTTATCAGATGGATGCTAAGTGTGCATTTTTGAATGGGGATCTTGATGAGGAAGTTTATATTGAGAAATCTGATGGTCTTTCACTATGAGATAATACAAACATAGTTTGCAAGTTAAGGAAAGCTTTATATGGACTGAAACAAGCACCTAGAGCTTGGTATGCAAGGTTGGATAAATATATTTTGAAGCTTGGATTTACTAAGGGTAATGCTGACAGTAATTTATATTATAAAATCACTAATGATGATATACTGATTATTGAAGTATTTGTTGATGACATTACTTTTGGAGGTGAAGATAAGTTGTGTAAGGAATTTGCTAACAATATGGAGAATGAATTTGAAATGTCTATGATTGGTCAGGTGAAATTTTTCCTAGGTTTGTAGATTACTCAAACTGATAAAGGTATTTTCATCTATCAAACTAAGTATGCTAAGGAATGGTTGAAGAAATTTGTAATGGGAGATGCTTGTAGGATTTTGCCAAGATCAAGGGCACAATGAAAAGCATAAAAGAGAGACAATATAATGACAAGAACAAATTGTATTCTCATCAATATGCAAATGATCAACTGGATTAACCAATACAATGAATATAGGCCTACTTATATAGGCAAGGCCATATGGATGTACGATCACACAATTATGACATGTGGCTCAATGAGAAACAAGGGTAGGTAAGAAATACTAAGGGTAGGTAGGAGAAATAATATAATATTCCACAAGAGGTGGATGACCCACCGAATGTGGAGTGTAATAGCAAAATAAGACCACAAAAGGTGGAATTTCTCCTACAAGCTCTATCCCTATGTGCACACTTCCCTAAGTGTCTCAAATCCAAACTACGAAGAGATGCATTATCCTAAGTTAACTTAAGTAAAGTGTAATAATATCCATAATGAATATTTATTTACACCAACACCCCCCCCCCTTAAGTGCAACTCAGGGGAATGTAGACTCAAGTCAACAATGCAAGATGGGTCCCAACTACTAGGCCATGATAGGTACCCATGTACAATATGCAAATGCAAGCAAAAATATGCAATGCAATCTCTCACAAACGGAGAAAGGAAGAAAACCTAGTGGGAAAAAACTCCCCCCCAAAAGAGAGATGAATGTACAAAAGACTCTCAAAGAAGAAGGACAATACCTCAAAGAGGAAAAAGTCCCCCCAATAAGAAAGGAAGGAGAAGTCAGCTGACCCCCCCTAATGACACATCCCGCACCCCCAAGAGAGCTCGCAACTGCTGGAACTTACTCTCGATGAAAGGTTTGGTGAATATGTCAGCAACCTGCTCTGCTATAGGACAATACTGCAAATCAATGACCTACTCCTGGATGATCTCTCAGATATAGTGCATATGAATCTCGATGTGTTTGGTCTGCTGGTGCTGGACTGGGTTCTTCAAGATTGCAGTAGCACTTTGATTGTCACAATGTAGAACTGTCAGCCGTGGAGTGGTGAAACCAAACTCTGTGAAAATCTACTGGAGCCAAATAGTCTCAGTCACTGCATTAATAGTGCCTCGATACTTAGCCTCAGTCAAAGAGAGAGAAATAGCATGTTGCTTCTTGCTCTACCAACAAATGGGGCCCAAACCAAGGTGAAAACTATAACCAGAAGTAGACTTACGATCATTAAGATCGCCAGCCCAATCGGAGTCTGTGTAACCAACCAAGCGAAATCTTGTGCCTGCTGCATAGTGAATCCCATAGTGATGTGTACCATGGATGTAGTGAAGGATGCATTTGGCGGCTTTCCAATGAAGCTTATGTGGTTCTTGCATGAAGTGGGAAACCATGCCAACTGCAAATGAAATATCAGGGCGTGTATGACTCAAGTAGATGAGACTACCCACAAGCTGAAGATACAAAGTGGCATCAACTGGTGGAGAAGAACACTGAGCCTCAAGCTTGACTCCTAAAAGAAAGGGAGTTGGGGTAGGCTTACAATCAGCCATATGAAAGTGTGCAAGTAGATCAGGAGCATACTTGGGCTACGATAGTGTAATCCCAAAAGGTGACTGTGAAATCTCTATCCCGAGAAAGTAGTACAAAAGACCCAAGTCGGTCATAGAAAATCTATCATGCAAAGAAGATTTGACCCTACTAATGATGGATGAAGTACTCCCTGTAATGATGAAGTCATCAACATAGAGCACAAGTATCAAGTGAGAGTCATCCTGTCATAAAATGTAGACATTCGGATCGGAATGACACCTGGTGAACCCTGCAGAGAGAAGAAAGGAATCCATCTTGGCCTACCAAGCCTTGGGGGCCTGCTTAAGGCTATAAAGAGATTTCCTTAGTCTGCAAACCAAGGAAGTATCCCTGATGAAACCCTGTCGCTGCTCCATATAAATCTCCTCATCAAGATCACCATGAAGAAAAGCACTCTTCACATCCATCTGATGTACAGCCCAGCCATGAGCTACAACAATGGCAAGTGTCAAACAAATGGAGTTCATCCTGGCTACGGGTGCAAAGGTCTCAGTATAGTCAACACCTACAACCTGGGAGAAACCTTTCGCAACAAGCCAAGCCTTATACTTATCCACACTACCATCCACTACAAACTTGGTCTGATAGATCCACTTACATCGAACCATCTTTCTCCCCTTAGGGAGATGGACTAGATCCCATGTGTTGTTCCTCATCAAGGAACTATACTCTTCCTCCATAGCGTGGTCCCACTCAGGAACCCCTGATACTTCCCTAAATGTCTATGGATCAGAAGTGGTAGCAATGAATGCATGTGGAAGATCCTGATGTTGTGATCGAGTTCTCCGTGTATCTGAAGAATCCCCAACAAGAGAACCCATGGACTCAAGTGTCTGTCGAGCCCAACGAGGTCTAGGTGGAGGTGGAGAATGAGGCTCCTCAACTACAAGTGGACCTTGCGGAGGTGTAACCTTGCGAGTCAAAGGTGAAGGAATCTCATCATCTGAATCACTAACATCACTATCCACAATGGAGGAAGGTGGAGGAGGTAGAGAGGCTAAGCTAGGAGAGCTTTCCTCAAAGTGAACACTATTCTCAATGAACACCTCATGTGTCTCTGGATCCATCAATCTGTATGCCTTAACACCCTCAGGATATCCAACAAATATGCAAGGCTGACTCTAAGGTTCCAATGCCTTGCGTTTCTACGGAGGTATGCGAGCCCATGCTAGACACCCAAAGACTCTGAAATGTCTCACAATCGGTTTCCTACCAACCCAAGCCTCAAAAGGAGTAATACCTTGCAAAGCTTTGTGAGGAACCTGATTTTGGATGTGTGTGGCACAACTAATAGCCTCTGCCCAAAACGTGGGATCAAGAGAACGTGCATGTATCATACAACTAGCCATTTCTTTGAGAGTTCTATTCTTGCGTTCTACAACCCCGTTCTACTATGGAGTGTATGCTAGAGAATGCTGAAGATCTATCCCCTCAAATGTACAAAAATCCTCAAGTCTTTTGTTCACATAGTCCCTTCCATTATCTGTGCGAAGAATCTTGACCACTTTCCCTGATTGCTTCTCCACACGAGTCTTGAAGTCCTAAAATCTGTCAAATACTTCTCTCTTGTGAATAAGAAAGTAGACCCAAGTGAAGCGGGAGTAGTCATCAATGAAAGTAAGAACATAGTGGGCCTTACTAAATGAAGGTGCTAGAAATGGACCTGCTACATTTCTGTGAACAAGTTGAAGAACTTCCAAAGCTCTCCAAGCTTTCCCTTTATCAAACTTCTCTTCGGGATGCTTTCCCATGGAACAACCTAAACATACACCCTCTGAAAAAATGATTCGAGGTAGACCTGTGACCATGTCTTTAGTGCTGAGCTGCTGAAGATAGTGGTAGTTGAGGTGACCAAACCGCTCATGCCATAGCTTACTTTCTGAATTTGAATGAGTAAGCAAGGCTCTAGAAGGTGAACTTGGCACAAAGTGGGAGAATGAATAAAGCCTTGAGTTGTCATTGACTTTTCCCACTGCGACCAAGGCATCATCATCAAGTTCCTTTACCACAACTGAATCTGGTGTAAACTCAACCTTTTTCCCATTCCCATAGTGAGTGATTTGGTAGATGGAGAGAAGGTTGGTAGACAAGTTAGGAACATAGAGAACATTCTCAAATGTTCCATCATCCATGTCAACTGAACCTTTCCCTTCAACCTCGACTTGTGTATCATCACCTATGTAAATCTGAGCTACCTTAGATGGCTCCAATGAAGAAAAGTACTCCTTTGTAGAACCCATGTGATATGAGGCACCCGAGTCAAGTATCCATTGCTGTGAAGAACCTGTTGTAGCCACAAATTCTTGCCCTTTTCTCTTAGACTGTGAGGAAGAGGAAGGAGATGAATCCTTCTTTGTGTAGGCAGATGGCAAGTTGTTGTTTTTCTTGAGAAGATTAGTTAATTCATCAAATTGCTTTGTGTGGCATCGATGCTCATCATGACCATACTTCTTTCAATATGCACAAGTTGGTTTCTCCTTCTTAGGTGGTGTCCCCTTCTTGGAAGAGGATATAAAATCGCCTTGTGATGGAGAGGATGATTGTCCTTTTTCTTGGTGTGGCTTAGACTTAGAGTGCTTCTTCTTCTTGTTGGAATCTTTGCCTTGACTTCCTTGATTCCCTTGATTTTCCACCAAAGCCTTAGACTTTGAAGACTTGAGAAGCCTCATGTTCAACAACTTAGATTGTTCCAATATCAACATTTTTGTGAAAGCATCAAATGAAGGCATAACATAGGAACTCCCCATTGTCAAATGATGAGTTTGGAAGCTAGACACAAATGCTACATATTCTAGTGCAATTTTGTCCAACAAGTTGAATATCAACTGAGCATCCTTTTTGTCAATTCCACAATCCTTAAGCTTTGCTCTTAGCTCATTTGCTTTGGTGACATAATCTTGGATTGTATCAAAACTCTTGGGATCCAAGTTGGTGAGTTCATTGTCAATCTGATAGCCTCTGATTTCATCAACTTGACCATACAATTTTTGAAACATATCGCAAGCCTCTTTGATTGTTTTACACTTCTCAATGTGAAAAATGAGGTCATCTGATACATACTTGCACAAAGTTCCAAGAGCCATGCAATTCTTTGTGAGCCATTCTAATTGAGCATTTGGATCAGCCTTAGGATCAGGTGGTGTTGTTATTGTTCCATCTAAGTAATGTGTGAGACCCTTTTCCATTAATTTACTCCATACTTTAATTTTCCATGATGCATAATTATGTGGAGTTAAAGGTGGAAATTTATTAGGACTCATTGCAACAAAAATGGAAAGAGCACAAAGAGAGGCATAATCACACAAGACACCCCCCCAAATTCACTCAATTAAAGAACCCCCCCCCAAAAGTGATGATTTGGCACTTTATAATTAGTGCGTATACAATGGGCCACTTGCAAAAAATGGCAAAGTGGACTTCTAATTACAATTTTACAACTACCTCAATAAGGCCAAAAGAGTCTCAAACTGATAATGCAAGAGATCTAACTAAGATCCAAGCAATTTACAAGTACCTAATAGGCCAAATAAGACCAATATCTGAAAGTACATTTTTCACTCAAAATCTCTGAAATCTGATCATAGATTATGAAATTAGATGAAAAAATATGCACTTTCAAAAAAAATGGTACCTGAAAAGGAGGTCGTATGAGCTCAAACGAGGCCTTTGAAGTTGTAGAATTGAGGATTGGATAGGTATAGCTGAGAGAATCCAAAAATTCTGAAACACCTATGTACCAAAATCAAAAAATAACTACACCATTGTGAAGATTGCAAAATTTTAGCCCATTTAAAAAAAAATTGCACCAAAAAAGGAGCAAAAATGAGCAAGATATGGACTTTCAAAGTTTGACTGCAAAACTGAAAAGCTCAATGGAGAGGGGTCAAAAAAATTTCAAAAAGCTACTGATGTGGTGCTGACGTCAGCAATTCACTATCTTAAATTTGACAGTCATATGACCGTCATGAAAACTTTGCCTCCCTACTGACTGGGCGTCCGTATCATACGGACTACTGACTGTGCAAGCTGATGTGGTGTACAGATCTAACAGGGCATATGGATGGACTGTGCGTGTGCCATGTGGTGGAGTCCCGGCAGCTAACTGGGCTCCTGCATGGCAGCCGGCGGTGACTAGGCGATCGCCAGAGGTCTTGGGCGGCGGCGGTGGCTGGGTAGGCAGTCGCAGCGGCTCGAGAGATGAGGTCATCGGAGGTGGGAGCTGGTGGAGCTTGAGGCGGCGTATGGAGCGAGGTGACATGGGTCACGGTGGCAGCGGGTACAGCGTAGGTATGACCTGCAACCTGCAGCACACGCAGGGTACGGGAGGGTCTACGGACCCCCAAAACACCAAAATTTTTTTTTTTTTTATCGCTGTTTTGATTTTTCAAATTTTTTTCTTTTTCAGAAAATAATTAAAAAAAATTTCGAAATCCATACAATGATAGCCAAAATGGGGAAAAAAAAATTTCTCACCAAAATAGGTCGACTTTATAGTCGAAATTTATGGAAACGGCCTCCCGGATTCAACGGTGATGTCCAAATCGTTGTACGACGCCCCCAAAAAATGAAGATCCCCAAATCCGAAAATAGAAGCCTCCAAAATGTCTCCAAAAAACTAATTAATGAAGCCCCAATGGCTCTGATACCATGTAGGATTTTGCCAAGATCAAGGGCACAATGAAAAGCATAAAAGAGAGACAATAGAATGACAAGAACAAACTGTATTCTCATCAATATGCAAATAATCAACTAGATTAACCTATACAATGAATATAGGCCTGCTTATATAGGCAAGGCCATATGGATGTACGAGCACATAATTATGACATGTGGCTTAATGAGAAACAAGGGTAGGTAAGAAATACTAAGGGTAGGTAGGAGAAATAATATAATATTCCACAAGAGGTGGATGACCCACCGAATGTGGAGTGTAATAGCAAAATAAGACCACAAAAGGTGGAATTTCTCCTACAAGCTCTATCCCTATGTGCACACTTCCCTAAGTGTCTCAAATCCAAACTACGAAGAGATGCATTATCCTAAGTTAACTTAAGTAAAGTGTAATAATATCCATAATGAATATTTATTTACACCATCAATGCTAAACTGATAAGTACTCCTATGGTTACAAGTGTGAAATTGACAAGAAAAGATGTTTATGCATCAGTAAATCCTACAAGATACGAATCTATGATTGGAGGTCTTCTTTATTTGACTCAGACAAGGCCTGACATAATGAATGTTATTGTATTGTATCAAGATTTCAGAGTGATCCTAGAGAGAATCATGCTAGGGCAATGAAAAGGATTTTTAGATACTTGCAAGGTACAACAGAATATGGTTTGTGGTACCCTAAGGATGATGAGTTTAGTTTATGTGCATATATAGATGTTGATTGGGTTGGAGATGTTGATGACAGGAAAATTACTTCTGGTGGAGCTTTCTTTCTTGGAAAGAAACTTGTTAAAGGGATCAACAAGAAACAATCATGTACTTATTTATCTACTATTGAAGTTGAGTATGTTGTTGTTGCTACTAACTATACATAGGTTTTATGGATGAAGAAAATGTTGAAAGATATAAAGGTTGAATGTGATGGACCAGTAGTTATTCATTGTGATAACTCTGTTGCTATTGACATATCAAAGAATCCAGTATTTCATTCTAAGACAAGGGACATATATATCAAGTACAACTTTTTGAAGGAAAAGGTGGAAGCAAATGAATTTATACTGGTTTATGTGAACACTAAAGAGAAGATTGTAGATATCTTCACTAAACCTTTGCCCAAGAAATCATTTGAGTACTTCAGAGAAAGATTGGGGGTTTCTGCCCCTCCGGTAGAGACTTGATTGATGCGGTATGGCATCAGTCCAATATGCATTATAAGAGATACTTTTCATTCCAGTACTCATGTGGAGATGCTACTGCTCAGGGGGAGTAGTCAGCTTTGTGATTCAGTGGTTTATGTTTTTGCTTTGATATTTTTGTCAGATTTCTGGCATTGATGTAAAAGGGGGAGAGATATTGATGTGAGAAAGAAAAACTTAAGAAGTTGTATATATCAGGGGGAGAGATATATGCATAATTTAGAGATTTACAAAGATATCATTTACAGGGGAAGTTTGGTCTTTGTTTTAGGACTTCATTGCTATATCTTTGAGCAGGAGATTGTTGGTTGTCTTCCATTGGGGGAGACTTGTTTGGCATTTCTTGGTACTTAGATGTTTTTCAAATCTAGTGTTGCCATCAATGCCAAAGGGGGAGATTGTTGGCCATTTGGAGGAATTGATTATGTGTTGCATTGATGTTTTGTCATTGATGCCAACACTAGTTGTTTGGATGCTTTACCTACACCCTTCTGGTCTTGGTAGGTTGAGTGGTTTCTGGTTGGTTTGGATCCAGAATGATCCAGTAGGCTCCGGTATAATCTGGTGATGGAATTGTCTTATTCATGATACTCATGTTCATATTTAGTCGGTTGGTTTTGGTCTGGTGATCGGATGCTATCCTATTTTCTTAGAAGCTTGGCTTATGGTTCCGGCGAGGGTTTCACCAGCAAAGTTTTTGTTGAAGATCTTTGATGATATTCACAAGTGGTGTTGGTGCAACTTATGGTGGAGTTTCATGATGTTGTTAGTGATCATGTTCAAGACTTGGGTGATGTAGATCATTTCTTTACCATATGGACCTATATTGAGTTCTGGTTGATCTAGGTTATGGACTGACTTAATGTAACATGTGGATTGGACCTCTCGATGTGTTTCTGGGATGTCTTATGTGTTGGATATTATTTATTTGGTCTAAGGCTGACATGTTTTGTAATTATGTAATTGGTTTATTGTCTGGTGGTTGACCTAATTGTTTATGATCGAGGGTTTGTATATATAGATGAAAGATCTCATTGTAGAGTAGATCATGATATGGGATATGGATATGTAATGTGCAGATAATGTAATATCATTCAGTCAGATGATTTGGTCAATAATTGGAGAACGAATTGGGTTTATGTAAGAGTATTTAGTACTCCAGTATTGAGCTTACCAGAATTATACTCAACCATAGGAGATGCTATCTTTGTCATTCAACACTTCTCCAGATTGTGGTTTGGATTTCTATGTAGTAGTGAGACTCCTTTTGTGATGAGTAGTGCGCTCTAGGTTGTTGGCCTTCCTCCACGTGTAGGCCCATCAATTGCAATTCACATACTTACTGCAGAAGTATTATCTAACTGTGGGTAGGCTTCCCACCATGGTTTTTCCCTTTACCAAATTTTCCACGTATAAATCTTGGTGTCATGTGGATGGTATTTATTCTGTGATCATTTTTAATGCTTAATTGGTTTAATTGCTATTCCGGTATTTGTTTTAAGCATTCTGGTATTAAAATTTTAATTGTGAATGGTTCCGGTAATCTATGACAACTGATTCAACCCCCCCCCCCTCTCAGTTGTCTTCCAGTTATTTGAATTGTCTAACAAACCCAACCTAAACGCGATTATCCATCACAGAAGTGCCTGGCACTAACCTAGATGTGTTTTTAGTGCAAAATACCAATTTTGCATTTTTGTTAATCTATTCTTAAATGTATTAATGATAGAAATAAATGCAAAAACATACAAAGTGGCTTCAAGATCCTTACTGGCTCACCCATTTCGACTAGTCTCTGATATCTCCGGACATGATCAAACCCATGAACTCTATCCATCATCGTTGACTTCTCTAACTGCTCTAAGCTCTCTCTCTGCACTTTGATCTCTTAGGTATGTGGATGCACATGAGGATGTTTTTCTTGTGGCCCTATCTTATAGCCTACTTCACCTTAGTCTCCCATGTTAGTTTTTCTTTCATGTGTCTGTCTTGCGTAACCTTGTCACCCTATCCTGACAGTCCTTTCTAGCCTTTCTCTTTTATCGAGAGATTATCTGCAACCCTTTCAATTTTTTCATCCAATCTCTCAAGGGGGCATATCATTCCCATAATGGGGCAATTTTGTATCAGTTTATCTTATCTTCTTTGAGCCAACATGACAAGCTCCATTGTCTCAAAGAGGGGCAAAATGTAGACACCTAAAATTGTCATGTCTAATTAAATAAATATTTATTTATTTAATTATTTTATCCTAAGTCTTCTATTAATTAAATAAATTCTTATTTATTTAATTAATTCATTAATCCTCTTCTAAGCATTTCCTCATTTAAATAAATGCTTTTATTTATTTAAATTGTTCTTTTCGCAAATTAAATAAATATTTTATTTATTTAATTGATCCACTTTCTTCTATTATTTAAATAAATATTTATTTAATTAATTAATTAATTAGCATTTTCTACCCATTACACATGCCATTTGTCTCTTAATTCTTTTCTTACTTACCCCCTTCATCATTTAATTACTTCCTCTACCTACCCTTTAATCCTAGCTGACCATTTATCCTTTACACCTCTTAATCTTATCCCTCATGTCTTCTATATAAGAGGATGCTTTATTCATTATCAACCCTAATCCCTAATCACCTAATCAATGTTTTGAAATCAAGCCTTATTGCGATCAAGCTATCAACCATATTTTCATTCTTTGTTGAGCTCTCGTGCACAATAAAATCTGAGAGCAAATATATCAAACAAGATCAATGGAGATTGAAGCCCTACTTGACATGTGAATAGTAATATTGCTTTATTTTGTTGATTTACATGATCTTAGGTATCTCTATTGGTATTGTTGAATGTTTCATCATAGGACATAGATTGTTTGTGGTTGGATCTTTATGGTTTTACAATAGTTTATCATCATCACTTTTCACCATATACATATACAAATCATCAACCTTGATAACAAGGTTGGCTAAACCCTCAACCCTCAATTACAAAATTACAACACACGATACAAAGATCTACCACCAGACCAATATAATGGTTTACATAGCATGACATAGTCCTAAAAACAATTCCCAAACACTCAATACCACCGAAAATCATGCCAAGATCAACTGCAACATGCTACACCACAAAGAAAACTACATAACACAAAAATCATCACCGGTTCATAGAAACCACCAATAACTTGCACAAGGATCAATGCAGATCATAAAAAAAAAAGGAGATGATTGGGAAACACCAACAAGAATGTTAGAATCATTAGGAACAACTGCACCAACACCACTTAGAAAATATTCATCGATCAACGTCTGAAACTCGGGAATACTCAAATAACAACAATTGTCACGAAGAAGGATAACTTGCGGAGAACCAAATCATGATCTATCTAAAATGAAGATACACAAGACCATCTGAAGTAATATCCCAAAAAATCAACATAGGATCTGATCACACTGGCATATACTAGAGGATATACTGAGCTCTGCAAAACAATGATCAACAAAACAAAACAACAAACCAATCTGTAATCACTAGAGCAACACACCTGAATATGTTGACATCAATGACAACAACATATCCTAGCAGCAACAACGACCAACTATATCCAAAAGTATTTAAATGTGTTACTGCTTTAGAACTTGAAGCATCCTCCTGCTGAGTGTTATCTGCTTCAGTAGATTCAGAAGGCTTGTCAAGTCCTAATGTAGGTTCCTCCTCAACTTCTTGCACATGATTACCATCTAGAAGCAACTTCTCATCAAAAGTGACATTTATAGATTCAAGAATCTTATTCAGCCTTATATTGAAACATTTGCATTCTTTACTATTTGTAGAGTATCCTAAATAGATACCTTCATTTGATTTAGATTCAAAGATGCCAAGATTTTCATCATCCTTTTTAATAAAATATTTACTACCAAAATTTTTAAAATATTTGATAGTAGCTGAATGACCATACCATAACTCATATGGAGTGAAATTGGATTTCACTCTTATCTGCACCCTATTTAGGATATAAACTACTGCATGAACATCTTCTTTCCAGAATTTATCAGGCAACTTGGCTACATCTAGCATTGTTCTTGCCATTTCTTTCACAATTCTATTTTTTCTTTCGACAACCCCATTCTGTTGAGGTGTCCTAGCAACAACATACTGCCTTTTTATGCCATGTTGTTCACAATAATTAATGAACTCTTGTGAGGTAAACTCACCTCCTTTATTTGATCTCAAACATTTAAGTTTGAAATCTGATTTTGTCTCAACCATTTTATGAAATATTTTGAATCTTTCAAAATCTTCTAACTTATGTTTGAGAAAAGTTACCCAAACCATTCTAGTGGAGTCATCAACAAACAACATGAAGTATTTCTCACCATTTAATGACCTTGTTCTAGTAGGACCACACAAATCATACAAGCTACAAAGGTTTAGTTGAGTGTTCCTTAGACTTGAAACTTACCTTTGTTTGCTTGCCTTTTAGACAACCTAGACAAACAACATTTTCTTGTTTACTTAGCATTAGTAAATCTCTTACATTCTGATATTTACTGATTGTAACTAGATTATCAAAGTTTATATGCCCTAACCGTTTGTGCCACAACCCGTTTTCTTTAACTTGACCCATAAGACACATGCTTTCATTTCTTTCAGTATTAGAAGAGTCAAGAAGATTGTATATATTTCCATGTGTTCTTAATCCAGTTGCAACTATTTTACCAGACTTAATCTTGATTGCACAACTTTGCAAGTTGAATGAAACATTGTATCCACTATCACAAATTTGACTGACACATAAAAGATTGTGTTTGAGACCTTCTACATAGTACACATCATGAATAGGTGTATCATAATTAAGAAGCAAGGAACCTTTACCTTTTATTTGTATTCTTGACTTAACACCAAACTTCACTAAACCACTAGCATAATCTTCAATTTTTAAAAACTTATCCTTATCCCTTGCCATGTGGTTGGAACAACCACTATCAACTACCCACAATGTCTTCTTATCAGAGAGAAAGGTAGTTTTCACAAGCATGGATTGTTCTATGCTTGGAATAAGTTTGGGCCTCCAAACCTTTCTTGTATCTTGTTTATTATGTTTGCACTGTTTGGATGTGTGACCAACAATATTACACTTAAAACACCTGATTGTATTTGGAAAGCTAAAGTATTGTTTGTGACCAAATCTTGGTGTTCCGGGCATCATGAATTTACAAGTACTCACTTTATGGCCAAATTTATTACAAAAGAAGGAATAGCCATTGAAGAATGAGTTAAACCTGAAATTGTTTTGTTTATACTCAAATGACTTCTTCTTACTATCTGTCTTGAAGTTCTAATTTACAGTTTTTGAACATTCACCAATGTCACTATGTTGTTTTTGTTTCCGACGAATAATGTTCAAGTGAATAGTTCTTTCATGCTCTTCAACTTGCTTAGTAAGAGATATAACTTGTTGTTTAAGAGCTTGAATCTCTTTGTCTTTATTACCAAGAACTGGTTTGAGATTATCTGCAACTCTTTTAGAGTCATCTAACTCAACTTGCAAAGATGTAATCATCTTGTTTGGATTTTGCTCTTGAGAAGCAATTTATTTGTTAAGTCTTTTGATTTCTTGTAGGGCACAAAGCAATTAACCCTCAATATTTATTTCACAATTATCTTGATCAGATTAGATGTTTGTTTGATTATCTAGTTGACTTCTTGAATATTTTTGCACATCAACTTCAACCATGAATAAGGTTTCACCTTCATCACCTAAGGAATTATCTGATTCATCATTAGAGTCTTCTTTGCTGAATAGACTCTTTTTCTTTCTGAAGTTAAATTTATTTTTAGGACTAAAGACCTTTTTCTTGTAACGCTATTCAGTCTAATCATCATTATTGTTTTGATCAGCATGAGGACATTGGGTTGCAAAATGACCAACCTTACCACAGTTAAAACATTTGAGCAACAATTTTCCTCTATATTTCTTTTTGAGTTTTCTCACTAGAAGTGCTCTAACGAATGAGACAAATTTGATTCACTGTCTACGTCCTCTTTCTTTTCTATTTTAAAAGTAGTTTCTTTCAATGATGAATTAGCATTATCAACTTTTCTTGTTCTCATTTCAAAAGGAGTTAATGTTCCTTGAAGATCATCTATGGTAAGCTTCTTAAAGTTTTTCTTTTCTTCAAGTGTTGAAACTTGGTTTCATATTTGGCAATAAGGTTCTAATGACCTTCTTAACAACTGTGAAATCATCTACTTCTTCACCTAAGCCTATTGTACCATTAACAACTTTGTCAATCCTCAAAAAGTATTTAGCAACTTTTTCATCATCTTTCATTTTGATTTCCTCAAACTAGGTTTTGAGCGTAAGAATCTCTGACTGTTTAACCTTTTCATTTCCTTCATAAATATTTTCAATTTTTCCCAGATTTGATGAGCAGATTTACAATGCATGATTTTAAAAAAGACATCTTTAGTCAGGCCACACAAGATAGCATGTTTGGCTCTTGTATTCATTTCATATTGTTTTTTTGATTAGGGTTTGTAGGTATGGTATCCAATATAGTGTACTTTCTAGTGACTATATTCCAGACATCAAGGTCAATAGAAATCAGATATGTTTCCATTCTAATTTTCCAAAAAAAAAAATTAGAACCATCAAATAATGGAGCTCTAGTAATAGATGACCTCTCTTGAACATGTAACATGATGAAAGACTTCCAAGACCAAGACCAATCCTAGGAAAGACCTAATGTATGACCCTACAATCTGATACCACTTGTTGGAAGTGGATTTATACTGAGAGGGGGGGTGAATTAGGGTAATGATAGATTTTAACAATTTGCGAACAAAAGACTCACTTATAGAAAAGCTCTTACACTGAATTGTTGTCAATGCATCTTTTTGTTTTAAACCAAACAAACAAATTGACAAGCATCAATCTTTTAAAGCATGTTTTTCATTGTTCATATGAAACTGATTGAACAATACTTTTATTTCTTTGTACTTAACATATATTCAAGACTCATGCAACTGTTCAAACATAATAACAATATATTAACAAAATGATTATGACCAATAAAAGTATCTGAGCATGACACTTAATGAACTTTAAATTACACAGATAATAATGCATATCTACATGAGTGACCACATAGCACAAAATAATTTATGAGTGGAAAAACCCTCATGGAGTATAAAAATCCACTCGAAAAATGTCTATTTATTCCACTCAAAACCCAACTCTTTACAACGATGGAGTATCAACTCAACACCTTATCTAAAATTCCAACTTCATGGGAGCATCAACCCCTCAAACTACAAAGTCACTTTCAAAGTTTGTAATCACTAATGACCTTGCACTTGCATCAATCCTACAACCCCAAAATCATTACTGAATACAAAAGCAAAATATCTTTTTCAATGATGTCAGTTACAATATGTATTGCATATAATAGTAGCACAAAATAATTTCTTTGTTGTGAAAACCAAAGACAATAAAGCCCTCTTTTCAATCTTGAATTTTTTTTCAATATCACACTAAACATATTTCGTAATGCTCTATTTCTTTTTTACAAAATGTCGAATTGAGAAATGGCTTGAAGCCATGAATTTATACAGAAGAAAAAATGAAACCCTTACAATAAACTGAAAACTTGAGTCAAGAACAAACCCTCAAGTTAGGATTTCCACACATAGATACCAAAAAACCTAGTTACAAAATAAAATATTTTTCTTTTTCAACTCTAATGTCTTTCACTTTCACTTTCAAAAACAATAATTTGAAGAAATAATTCCTTTCAAAACTAAAAAACAATAACCAGAAACATAGTAATTTTTCCTTTCAACTTTTCACTGTAACTTCCTTCTTTTTCAACAAATCAAAAGACAATTTCAAAAGAATTTTTTTTTCATTTCACTTGATTTGATCAAAGGATAGAGATTTGGGCATGATATTACCTCTCTTAGTGTAGCCATACATCAAGGAGAAACCACAAGATAACTACCTAGAGTACCTTCATTACCACATGTGCAAGTCAAACCACTTAGTCCATCGTTTGATCCCTGTTATTCTTTAGTTAGTAATCATAGATCTGGTTCTGCATCTCATGAGTGACAGCTAGGGTTTCAAAAACCCTTTGTTAACACTAATTAAAATGGCACTGCCTTGTTTTCCCTTTTTGCCCAAAATACAAGCACTTTGTCAAATTGAACTTTTATTTCACATCTAGCTAAGATGTGAATAACCAACATAATAATGTGTCCAATCAAATATGAAAGTATGTTGTCCATCTCAGATCCCTTGAGTTGTTAAATTATTCACTTGACTGCCCATGACAAGAAAACAAATGTGGCATAATCGAATGCCATGTCAGAGTACATGATTGTCCACATGTGCTTTTAGATTAAACACCATATTTTCAAAAGAATTAACACTGCATGTGAGATCGATAGCATATAACATATATCATAGGTAGCCTAATAACATGTGGTAAACCTTTAAATATTAAAATGAAGTGACGATATAAACTTTAGTATGCTTAAGTGCTATATGAAAATGCACTTTATGAACAAAGTAATATTGTCATGTGAAACCAATGAAACCAAAAGTGAAGCTTAAGCACAAAGTAATATGTGCTAATAAAACAATAGCCTTCACTTTGTAATGTAACAACCAAGGAATGTAAACAAGATATACCAAAACAAGAGATACGTTCATACTAAAATGTCATTACCTACATGGCTCAACATAGAACCAAGTAAATCAGTGAAAATCAACAACATCTGTGAGAAGAACAACTTCTTGTCTGCACAAGAATCCATCAAGATCAATATCTCAAAAATATATAAATCTGCAAGTAAATAATTATTATAATACTATCCATTATCACAACACTGAATGCCAAACCAAGTGTACCAAATCTAAATATGCACAAGAGTGCCAATGTCATGTGTCAAACCGAGTATGAATTGCATGTGTCAACTATCAAGATCAATTTGCCAATCATCAAAGTGCTAGTTGAACAAGTTTGTCATCAAGGACAATTAACACAAGAGAGAAGTCAACATAATGTTGATTGTTGAATAACCTAGGATGTGCCTACATTAGACACGTGCTAAGAAAGAAATTTGTGAGAATAGGATCACAAAATTTGGTTAAGTAGTAAAAATACTCTTCTAGGTTGTAAGTAACCTACAACAGGGCCCATTACTTCTTCAAGTACATTAGAAGTTTCCATTTGCTTTTTCTAGCACTTAGTTGGGGCTCTTGCCAATCTCCTCTACCAAGTGTTCCCTCTTCTAATCTTCCCTCTTGTGGACTCATGTCCACCACAGTTTGACCTCCACCAATAGCTCTATATTCTCCTCTTCCTTCTCATGGACTCTTGTCAATCAAAGACTATTCCCCTCCAC
The DNA here is from genome assembly GCF_030272615.1 of Cryptomeria japonica. Taxonomy (NCBI): domain Eukaryota; kingdom Viridiplantae; phylum Streptophyta; class Pinopsida; order Cupressales; family Cupressaceae; genus Cryptomeria; species Cryptomeria japonica. The sequence continues at coordinate 922,123,174 of NC_081407.1, forward strand.
CAAATATTCTCACCACTCTTCTCTACTTCCATAGGTTTTGATCCAGCACAAGCAAATCACCTCCACCAAATCTCACTAATAGAATTGCCCATTGCTTCCCCATACAAACATGCCACATCTCTATACAAATTTGAAACTAGACAACTCTTCATATACACTAGCTTATGCAAATAAACCTTTTGATTACACAAATCAAAATTTGCCTTCACTATTGCAACATCCTCCTCATCACCTCTCATTGCAAGTGCAATCTCTTCAAGTAGCTCATCTTCTTCACTCGAAACAAACAACTTTTCTATTTTCACAACTTCTTCTACAAGTAATACATCAGGTTCTCCCTTTTGAACTTCCTCTTTTAGTACCTCAACCTACAAGGTATCTCTACCTTCATTATATTTGTGGCTTTCACTTGCCAACTGATGATCCACCATAACCATTTTCTGCTCTCTTTTCTCTTCATTTTTGTGGGCTGCTCTCATTTCTCTCACCTTTTGACTACAACTATTCTTCTTCAATGGGCTTATCCATATCCCATAACTCTCTTGCCAATATCGTTCCACAAATGAATTCAACATGGGCCTTCTCGTGAACCACCTCGTTCTCCTCTTCAGACTCATCCTCTCATCTATTGCAATCTTCTCACACATCACATGCTTCTTTGGGGCTTCAAACTCTCAATTGATCAAGAATTTGCACACCTGCAATGATCCTTTTGATCTCTCCACAACCACTTCACACTCTCAAGTTCAAACTACCTCACAGTCGGTAATCTATTCACACAACTCGACTCTTCATCCATAGAACCTAGCACAGGTTGCCTTGTGTTCAACATTCTACCTATGCACTTAGAACCTCTAGCTCAGAAACTCAAACAAAATAGAAACTCTCTTATCTTAGTTTCAGCACTTAATTCACAATAAAATAATAATATTTATTAATCAAATTTATAGAAACTCACTACAACATGGTCTTTTAATTCTACATGCTATATTCTTCCCATAGACCAATCTCTTAAATCTGCATACTCATCCTTTGCACCTCTTATCACTCTGTTCTTTCTGTACTCTCCTGTCCTTGCTCTCTTGTCCTCGAATACACAACCCTTTTCTAATTGTTTTACCCTCTACGAAGCTCAGTCCTCTTAGCCACTACATATACACGACCCTTTCTAGCCGATGCAACCACACCACCTCCTTTCTTCCTACACCACTTTTATAATCTACCTGCCATTTCTATTTTAGTTATTCGATGCCTTTCTCGAATTGATGCAATTTTGAAAGTTGAATAGTGTTCTTTATTTGCAATCTTTTCCTTTCACTTGTAACTGAAACTAAAACAAGATCTCTTTCATTTCGTAGCTTCTATTGTGGTTCAGCATTTGGAATTAATACAAATTGTCTTTGTCTTTTCAAACTTTGACAATTGGTCTTCCTATCTCCTACGCACCCTACACAATCTTTGTTTTTTAGCATTTTATAATTTATCATATATCTGGCTTGTTTTTTACTTGGTTTGGCTACCATTTTATTCACATTTCTTTAGTTAACAATTCATAAGGAATGGAAGCTAAGTGGTCTTCGATAATATTTTAACATTTTGGAAGCTAAGTGGTCTTCGATAATATTTTAACATTTTGGAAGCTAAGTGGTCTTCGATAAGATTTTAATATATTGGAATATAAAACTAGTTTGAAAGTTTCTAATGCCTTTCCAACTATTTTGCATTTATCTTACAATCTTTGCAATCCTTGAGATCACATTTCTTTAAGGTATTTTGTCAAAAAAGATTATGTGTATTTTCTGTGCTTCCACATTTTTCTATAAAATGCTACTATTTGTGTGACAATATTCATGGAACTCTTCAAATGAAATTTCTACTTTATATTTGCATAATTTATTGAAGAACCTCCTCAATAAAAATTTCACATGATTTAAATTGACACTCATCTACTTTATTGATTCATTTATTTATAAGACTGGGAGTTTGTTTTTAGTGTAGGTTAACCATTTACATGGAATTCTGTTTAATCATTCTTGCTTTCCTTCATAATGACATTTCATGTAGGCATTCTCAAGAACAAATATATTTATACATTGTTTCAAATTAAGTAAATTAATTTTAAGTTAATCAACTTATAGATATGATTTAGCATATAAATTTGATTAATTAAGATCGTATAGGGGTGAAAAAGAATGCATGTCTAAATTTGTTTTATTTCTTAATGTCACAGTGTGCATTTTATAATTTTTTTAATTTGTAAATGTGATTCAGTTGGTTTGTTTTTAATTTTAAAGAATGTAAAAATATTAGTTCATATATTTAAGATAGAATTTATATATTAAATAATAAAAAAATATAAATATTTTCTATTCAAATTTATGAGGAGAGATTGTGCAAATTAACAATTCTATATAAAATTGAGTATAGTAATAGTATGCAAACAACACATAAAATGAATAAAAATAAAATTGAGGTTTCAATCAAACATCTCTCTCATATTTTACATATTTTTTTTAAAGATATATATGTTAGTTTTACTTTAGACTTATTTTATGTTGTTACATTGTCTAGGAAGAATTGTTTTATTTTGGTATTATATTTGGTTGTAAACTGTAATTTTAGTTCTTTAAAAAATAATTCATTATTTAAATAATTTCATTTTACTTTAAACTAAATAAATCTAGCTTGTCCAATATCAATTTAAAACTATTTTTTTAATACATATACACTTAATTGAACAATATTAAATTATTTGTCTAAAATTTCAGAAAATGAAATAAACTATTTACAAAATACTTAATACGATAACTATTTTAAAATTATCATTTACCAATATAGATAGCAATTGTTAATTATCTTAAATAATTTTTAGGTTAGAAAATATAAATTCTCAATAAATAAAATAATGTAAATAACTTTGAGTAATTTTTAAGTATTCAAATACTTATACTTCTAATTTTTGTATAATTATGAATATTCAAAAGCTTATACTATTATTTTGTTTTTTCCTATTTTCTCTTACTTTTCTTTGTACAATATGGCAACATCTATTTACTTGTACAATAATTCATAGAACTACTATTCTATGTCTCTAATTTATTGAAAAATGTGTGAAGAATATCACAATTAAAAAAAATAGTATGTCATCAAAACATGGTCAAATTTTGTCCAAAATGAAGAGGCTCATATCATAAGAATAAATGTAAGTCTCAATGTCATGAGTAGCAAAATGATGTAAGAGGATCCCAGTGGATGTTAGTTTAAAAACGAGCAGAGAAAACACATAATAGTGAATAGAAAACAGTAGAAAGAATAATAGACACAACAAAGAACTCAAGACAGAAGATTAACGTGGTTCACCACTAAGTGGCTACATCCACCAGAAACGCAAGGAGAATTCTTATTAACCAATATCCAATTACTACAGTACATATGTATGGGCTGCACACAACCATTTATATAAACATAACAAATATGAAATGAAGATTCTTCTGAGGAAGACAAACAACCATGTGACTATTGGGCTTCATATACCCAACAATCTCCCTCATGAAGTCCAACTGGCACAGCCTGTAACATTCCCTGCATCTCCATTCCAAGGCTCATACTACAACCAACTCTTGAGAAGATTTTAATATCGCCAAAATCTATTCATGAACAATGTGAATTAATCTTCTCCAAATCAGATCAGAGTTAAAATCATATTCTCTAACTACTTCATCTGGTAATCCATAATCAGGAACACTACTATCAACAGATGCATAATACACTCCTTCGTCAAAGTCTCTTGCTTTTGTGCTCCTCCGTAATAGAATATCTAGAAGATCACCATTATCATATTTTAATACCCAAATATAAAACTCTTGTATAGGTGTGAATAGCCTAAAAACATCACTCCCAATTCTCACGGTTGCCTCATTGAACGAATTTGTTGTATTTTGTGCAGAAACTTGTGCAGTATCTACAATCAATGCATTCCACTCTGCCTCCACTACTGCAATTTGCAACAATAAATCATCACTTCTGCAATCTGCCTGTTCTTCTTTAGGGTCATCCTCATTCGCTAGATTCGAGACTACATCCTCCTCACCCCGGGAGGCATCCTCCTCATCTTGGAAGGGAAACAAACCAGTCTCTTCTTCAAAGAGAAAATATAACAAACCCTCTTCTTCTTCAACCAAAGTCTCGTCCTTTTTCCAGCCATCCCACCAATGACATTTGGTTTCAACCTCCACTTGGACATCACTCTCTACCGAGTCTAGACTGCCAAGAAATTTTTCGATGACTGATTCGGCCTCATCATCTGAAACTTCATCTTGTTTATTGATAACATAAAAGGACCCAACTCTAGGATCAACTATCCAATCGGATCCCATCTCTGCTCAAGCCAACCGTGGCTCTGATACCAATTGTTACTTTAAAAACGAGTAGAGAAAACACATAATAGTGAACAAAAAATAGTAGAAAGAATAATAAACACAACAAAGAACTCAAGACACAAGATTAACATGGTTCACCACTAAGTGGCTATGTCCACTAGAAACGCAGGGAGAATTCTTATTAACCAATATCCAATTACACAGTACATTATGTATGGGCTGCACACAGCCATTTATATAAATATATCAAATATGAAATGAAGAGTCTTCTGGGGAAGACAAACATCCATGTGACTGTTGGGCTTCATATACCCAATAGTGGATTCCTTCAGTTTTAGTTTGTTTTGCTTTTGCTTGGCATCTCTCTATTCAATTTTGAAGAATAGATCTACGACATCATTGCCTAAACCTCTTAAAATTCTACAATCTCATTACTTTGAATGAAAGAGAGACATTGGTTCTCAAGACAAGACTGAAATATTTTCACAGAAACATCTCATAGAAATGTTCTCATGAAATGTGATGATAGGAAATCTTGTAAGGTGGCTAGTGTAAAGCCAATCTCCACAACCCTTAGCAGCATCCTCACAGCATCCATGGAAGCATAATGGTCTTTTTGTAGGTGTCCAGGAAGAAATGTTTGCAAAATGTGGAAGCATATCGACAATGCTCGTTCTGTTTTTATTTAATTGTTAAAGATTGAAGTAACAGTTTTACTGCCAGAATTGGTTTTAGCAATGCTAGTCATGTATGCAAAATGTGGAACATGCTCAAGGTGCTGAACTATTTGACAATATTCCTCATAGAAGTCAATGCAGAGTATGTATAAAATGGATTTTCTTAAAATAACCAAATTTTACTAACACTACGAGGCGCACATAATTAATTCAAGGCATCGGAGATTCAATTGGCAGATATAAAGCAAAGTCAATGCCTTTTTTGTTAGCATCTCACACATATTCCAAAATGGCCATTTTAAAACAGAGTATGGCCATCCATCAAAGCGTAATGCAATAGGAGATTTTATTAGTTATCGTGGTTGCAAATGCTCCGGTATACAATATGCAAAATGCGGAAGTATAGACAAGGTCCGTGAACTGGTTGAAACATTGCTTCCACTGTCAAACATTAAGCAATGAATGGAATCGAAGGAATACAAATCGTTGTTCTTGAAAGAAACCAATCAGCTAAATAGAAAGGCATCGTGGAGGGAAAAATTCCAAATACCATAGCGGTTTGTGAAAAGTCAGAGAACTAAAAAAGAAAAAAAAACATTAGCCAAATGCTTGAGAAATCAAGGGAAGGGGCATGGAGATAAAGAGGTATGCATTAGAAGAAAAAGTGAAGGTGGGGAATTCAATTTGCAGATTTAAAAAAGGAAAGAGATCGCATAAGAAAGTAGGAGTGGGCAATTTTTGAAATAATGAAGAGCCTCGTGCAAGATGAAAAAAATGAAGAACCCAAGGTGTGTAAAGATAAACAAGCAGAGAAAAGCATATAAACAAATAAATTAAAGCAAAATACAAATAGAAAATAAACACATAACATAGTTATTTATGTGGTTCGCCATTACTGGCTACATCCATTAAAAAGTAGGGAATAACTTCATTAATCAATATCCAATCATACAACATACATGACTACACTCAGTCATTTATACAATCACATTCAACTGTAAAATGAATAGTTTGGGGAAATTAAATGGCCATGTGACCGTTGGGCTTCACATCCCAACAATCTCCCCCATGAAGTCCAACCAGTACAACCATGCACAACAACATCCCCACTCTTCATTTTGATCCTTACAGAACCAGACCCATGGAAGATTTTAATTTCGCCAATCTTTGTTCATGAACACTGCGGATAAGCCATCTCCAAAACAAATCCAAACCAAAAACATCTTCTCTAACTACTTCACCCAGTAATCCATAAACATGAACACCACTTCTAGGAGGTTCAAAAGGGAACCCCCCTTGATCCACATAAGAAGTCTCAAACACAACATTCATCAAATCTAAAAACCTATCATCTTCTTTACACACCAAGGGGTCAAAAAACTCCTTGCCATAGCTGACAGAGCCTTGCACAGGACTCACCCAACTGCATAATTCATCTGCCATCTTCCAGGAAAAACAATCACCATTGTCATCCAAGACTGCATCAATAAGTTCAACACCCTTAGTGTAATGGCCCTTAGCACAGTTATTTCTAGCACCAAACTGCCCAAAGATGAAATTGTCTAGCCAAAAAATATGACCATAAGGCCCCGTCTAGACGTTGTCCATGGTTCCAAGTTTGAGATACAGTAGCACAACCCTTGGAACAAATCTTGTATAGTTAGCCCCATTGTAATAAACATTAATGTTGAGAAAACACACCTTCAACAAGGTCTCTCACTTCGTCGTCGTTACAGGGTCCTCCTCCACCAAGGCCTCGTGGAGCTGCTCCATGTCTTCCCATTTGTCAGTCTCTATACCAATATTGCCATTTCTATTAGCATATGCCAACGATTGATGGTAGACCTAGTGATTGGGCTCCTTGAGGTGCTCCACAAGAGAATGTGTTATACCAATATATTTATTAGTAATGCCTTCACTGGCATATGGTAACGCCTTTACCGAATCATTTCTCCCAGTCTTCCTTTCCCTACTACCCCACTCCAATCTGCATCCTCCTCATCCTGGGAGTGAATAGAAGATTCAACTTGGGTCTCCAATGACATACACTCTTCCTCCCGCAATCTCTTGAGTTCATCCTCTTCAACAACAACCTCTTTTCCAACATCTTTCTGCTAAAAAATTCCAGCGTCTATATAAGGACTATCTCCAACTCCAACCGAGGCATCACAACATTCAACCTTCACCACATGAATACCAACAATTTCTCGGCCATTAACAGTTTGGCCAATTAGTGCCAAAGCTGGCTCAAGAGGGGAGCAAATAAGAATCCCAATATCCTTCTCTTTCGCTGGATTCTCCTCTTCAACTGAGTTCTGCTCTTTCTTCCAACCATCCCACCAGTGTACGTGACGCTTGAAGCATAGTTTTACATGGAATGTAAAACTACCATAGAAGTTATGAATTTTACCTTCTTCTTCCTCCATCTCTGCTCAAGCCAACCATGACTCTGATACCAATTATAAAGATAAACGAGCAGAGAAAAACATATAAATAAATAAAGTAAAGTGAAACACAAATAGAAAATAAACACATAACACAGTTATTTACGTGGTTCACCATTACTGGCTACATCCACTAGAAAGAAAGGAATAACTTCATTAATTGATATCCAATCATACAACATACATGACTCCACTCAGTCATGTATACAATCACATTCAGCTGTAAAATGAATAGTTTGGAGAAATCAAATGGTCATGTGACCATTGGGCTTCACATCCCAACAAGGTGAGAGTAAAGAGGAGAGAAAAGAGTGGGTGTTGAATAGAGGAGTCGGAGGAATTGTGAAAGGTGTAGGAAGAAAAAGAGGAACCTCTGCAAAACCTAAAGAGTTTTCATTGTACAATAAAAAAATACACATTTGTAGGTAAAAAAGGCAGAGAAACAAAGCACAAATGTCTAAGAAGGATTACTTTGGTGTTAGTGTCTGTGTGAAGAGGGATAAGCTTTGGAATTTTGAGGGAGGCCAATATTTGTAAAGGTGGTAAGGATGGATTAATTTTGGGTTTTGTTGTTGTGTGTCTATTTATGAGAGGGAATGTGAATCTGGTATCACATAAATAATTCCTGTATCAATGAATAGATATCATTTTGGTTTGTAATTCTTTCATAATGATACATATTTAAAGGTGGGAATGCAAAATCATCATCCAAAATTATGATGGTTCACTACTCAAGTCTTGTGCTCAAATTGATATATTTTCTAAATATAGGTTTGTAACTATCACCATCAACTAAACCTTTTTCAAGAATGTAATTACAAATAGTACCAAGATTTTCAAAGAATATATTACAAAATTAATTTATAGTTAAATCTTATATTTTTATTAATAATTTTCAAGAGGGTTGGAGATATATGAATAATACATAAGATTACAAGATAAATGAAGCCATAATCTTCATAGATATAATACACCAACCTGAAGCTCCTTACACAAAGTTTTCAAACCTAATGTAAACCACTTATACACTTCTAGACAAATGAGTTGTAAAGATAGAACTGAAAGATAATGCATATAATTCATAAGAAATAAATTTGATAAATGTTCACTAAAATCCCATATTTATTGATGACCTAAATGATAATACTCAATTACTCTTGTGTACTAGCATAACTAGTCTAAGCCATGAGAAATTCCTAGTATTTTCAAATGTAATCAAATCCTAACAAAACATGCATGATCACCTGTTTGCAAAATATAATTAAAGAAAACTCAAAGTAAAGACATGGAAAACTAAAAAAACTCCACTATCTATTCATTATATTAGCATAATACATAAGATTTTATATATATTTTCTTCTTTGCAGAAAGTCAACTGTAATTGAATTGCTTTAAATCTATCGTAGTTTAATCTTCTACCCTTAAAATTCATGCATGAGATTGCAAACACACAATTCCATTGCTTCATCCATAAGCTAGCCACAAACCAATCCTAGGTATATTAGCAAAATATTTCTATATATTCCTAGTCAAATAACAACTGTTTTTCTGTTAGATCTGAGTAACACTCGACATCTCGAACAGTGGCATATTATTATTATTATTCTTATAGAAATAAAAACTGAAGCAGATAGTGTTAAAGCAGTTTTTTCTTGTTCTGAGCAGTATCAGTTGCCCAAATGGCTCCAGACGGCCCATAAATAACAACATTACCATCTCCCTGAAGCTGCAAAAAGTAGGAAGCAAATCCTCTGGAGGTTTGACTAGACCACACAGGAGTTGTTGCCGCATAGATCGCTAAATTCCCATCTCTCTGCATTCTTAACGCGCACGTAACGGCGCCTCCTCTTCCAGTTGTTCCCGATTCCCACAACTCTGTAACATCGTTTTCATACAAAACCAGGTTGCAGTCTCTTTGCATTACGAATATATATTGCGCGTACTTCAGAGACTTCCCAGGTGACAGTGATTGGCCGCTCCTTAAGATAGACTTAGCTGAGCAAGGATTTACAAATGTAATCACTACTAGCAGTGACATCCCCATAATAGCAGCTCTAGTAACAGAAAAACTTCCCATTATATTCATCTTTTAGCAAGGCTATAATGTGAATTGGAAATTCTGTGGAGTTTAAAAGCAGAAGTGTTTCTATTTATGGCCATGGTTATCATTCTGTGCGCCTGCTAAAGGATAAATAACTTGAGTGCCATATGAGCTGTCTTTCAATGTGGAGACCATCAAAACAAAGTTGAATAATGCATTCTATAATGTATTTAAAATCAAAATATGAATAACACACTGCATGATCTATTTGAAATCGACTATCAAAACAAAATACACTCCATATTGTATTTAAAATCAATTTGCACTTGAATATATTAAGAACATGGAAATAAAGTTAAAAAAAGGTTAAAAAAGAATTCCATAATGTATTTGAGATCATCAAAATAAAATTGAATAATTCATTCCATTATGTATTTAAAATTAAACTAAAAAGAATAAAGAGACTTCTACATACTTTCAATCTACCATTGTTTCGTCTTATTTTATGAATGTTTTTTTAATTTTTATTTTTTTTAAGAATTGGATTTTTTATTTTATTTACATATATAATTATGTCATTTATCATTATAATAAAGTGATTAGTAAATATTTTTACTAAAATGTATTAATTATTTGATTGTAATGGTTATCAAATTTAAGAGAAAATTTTATAGTTACACAATCATGATGTCATATAAATCAATGTAGATATACTTATTTTAAGAACAATTTGAGCATCGTGATTACTATTTCGATTATTAAAACTACTTTTGAAGAGAAGAAAAAACATAAAGATAATTAACTAACAATTTAAAGATACACAAGAAAAATATTTTCAGCTTATTTTCTTGAATTTTAGTTTTGGTTTGTTTTATCTTTTTTATTGGCATTGTTGGTACCTTCAAATTTTGAAAATTTGACTTTTGCCTATTATTTGCATTTTGATTGCAGCACTGAGAAAAATACCCTTGGCAAATTTCTCTAAAGGTAATAATCTATAGACTATTGATTGTCATGTCAAATGGGTTGGTGTCATGCTCATGTGTCATAAGTAAGCACATTTTTCTAGTTAGAGATCCCTAAGATGAGATCTGATATCATGTTTATGTCCTCAATTAGTGGGTTCTGGGATGGTTTTACACACTACACATTGTTGAATATGCCTAATTTGTCCACTCTCATAGTGAATATCTTGTAACCTCTTTATAGTCATGAGGTGCCCCTTGGTAGTCATATTCTATTTATATACATGAGTGCACATGTTTAGTGCGATGACCACAGTACTTGATTCAATAAGTTTTTGAAGTCCAAAGCAATCAAAGATTTGGATAGGTTTGATGTTTGCATTTTGTCAAATCAGTTCAAACGTCTACATTCGACCTTTTTTATTTTGCAACCCACAAAGAATCATATAGAACCATTTGGTATTAGCAATTCTCATGACTGTTGTGACCAAATCACACATTGCCCCATTGCAAATGGGGACCCCCTTTTTCATAGTCTAGTTAGAAAATAAGGTGTCTTAGTTTAGCATAATCTAGAGTAAGAGTCCTTGTAAAACCCAAAAAATCTATAAAAATTAAAACATTCAAAAATAAAAAAATATAACAAAATATAACAAAACCAAAAAAATTGAAAAATTGAAAAATTGAAAAATTTTGAAAATCGAAAATTTGATTAAGGCATGGAGAAGCACAAATTGTGCGAAGCCTTTGCACATTGATTTGGCGCATTGCTTTCACGCTTAGCTTTCGTTCTTAGCTTTTCCTTTCGCGTATTGCCTTCGCATATTGCTTTCGCGCGTTACTTTTGCGTTTAGATTTCGTGCCCATCATGCATTACCTTCGCGCGTTATTTTCGCACTCGTCGTGCGAAGCTTTCGCACATATCATTGATTTTTACATACGTCGTGCGAAGCCCTCGCGTGAAGCATTAGCTTTGCACTCGTAATGCCATACACACACATCACGCGTTGAGGCTTTGATCAATATCGATTGCGACAAAGAAATCATGCAATGAACGTAGAATGAAGAAGCGTATAAGGTATAGGCATCATGCGATGCAAGTCGTGAAATCAATGCAATGAAGAAAAATGATAATGCCTTGCAAGCGCTTTACAAACGCTATACCCACACTTGCATTGCGCGATGTATCCTTTATATCACGTCCAAAATGACGACTCAGGAGGTCGATGAAGAAGTATTTAATGAGACACATTTGGTATTCAAGATCGATGGAGCTCTCAAGGCCCAAGGACTAGGCGATCAAAGGATTTGAATGCAAAATTCAATGCATCGCCTTGATGGTCAATTGCACGATATTTATAAAGCTGGCGAACTTTTGTAATAGGACATTTGGCAATTCGATAAACATGAAGGAGGCTATTTAAAGATGCGTGATTGTAAAACTCGAGATATCAACATGGATTGTATTTAGCAAGAGATATACATCTCTTGCCAATCGGTGGTAAACTCAAAGAAGGACAAAGTTCGGAGTGAGAGGTGTAGAATCTAAATAGACCCCACTGTTCTTATAGCCACCTGATCAAGAAAATATAATAACAGAGAGAAAGAAAAAATAACAACAATAAAACTAGCAAAGGTAAAAACAATTGCAGCCAAACACAATTAGTCTCAGAAATAAACAATACTCTGTTTTTAACGACGACCCCTGTTTTTCAAGAAGAGAATCTTATTGCAGAATAATAATAAATAAAACAACAGAGCTCTACATTTATAGTTTTTGCAGCTCTAAAAATAGACTTCAAGAGGATTACAAAAATAAGTATTTACTACTTAAAGCAGATCATGCACATCATGCATCCATCGCTGGCAAAAACTATTTATAGTTTTAAAGTGAAATATAAACTTATTCGTTGTAAAGAAAATTTTGCATGGGCATGCATTATATGGTGATGGTTCTAATATTAGTCTAACTGCATGCATAGCATGCTTTTATTTGCAAGAATCCTAGAAAACAAATTACTATAGAAGTCTAAATATGTAGAATGCAGTGAATGCAAAAAAAAAAGAGTTTAGCGATGCATGACAATGACTTTTTCTTTGACAATGGAAGCCAAAAATAGTGGCTAAACTCAAAGATGCATGCTCGAACAACATTAGTTATCTTCATACTCCCCCTTGATGCTGAGAGGGAGGGCTCACAATCTTATCTTGTAGTGCTGAAAACTAAGCTTTTGCAACTGCCTTGGTGAATATATCTGCTAGCTGATCCTCAGTGTTGATGTGCTTCAATTCAACATCCTTCTTTTGCACCAAATCTCGTATGAAGTTATATTTCATATCAAAATGCTTTGTCCTGCTGTGGTGAACTGGGTTCTTTGCTAACTTGATGGCACTCACATTATCACAATAAATCACTGTAAGTTGAATTTGATTTTCTCCAATTTCTTCCAAAACTTTTTTGAGCCAAAGAGCTTCTGTACCTGCTGAGGTAATTGCAACATACTCTGCTTCTATAGATGAGAGAGCGACAATGCTTTTTTTTTTTTAGCTCCAAGTAATTAATCCTGAACCAAAAGGGAAACAATTCCCAGATGTAGACTTATAGTCATCCATACTACCTCCCCAATTTGAATCACTAAAGCCATCAAGATTGAACTTTTTAGAAGAGTAGTAATGAATACCAAAATTTAAATTCCCTTTCACAGACCACAAATTCCTCTTGGCTTCCTTTATATGTATTTCAGATGGATTTGTCATATACCTTGAAACAAGTCAAATTGAATATGTAATATTAGGCCTTGTGTGGGTTAGAAACATCAAGCTCCCCACAATACTTCTATAACTTGTCTCGTCAACTAAATCAAAATCATCATCTCTACATAACACATCTCCATGAGCACTTGGAGTGGAGGCAGGGTTACAATCGGTCATATCAAATTTCTTCAACATATTCTGTGCATACTTTGTTTGACAAATGAAAATCTCATCCTTACTTTGATAAACCTCCATTCCTAGAAAATATTTCATCAAACCAAGATCTTTCATCTCAAATTATTTCATCATAGCCAATTTGAATTCATCTTTCATCTTAGAACTACTACCCATATACAAAAGATCATCAACATACAAACTTATGATGAGAATATTAGTACCTTCTTGTTTGTAGTAAAGGGTAGGATCACTCTTACTTCTCTGGGAGCCATTATCTTCAAAGTATCCATCAATTCTTGCTTACCACACTCTTGGAGCTTTCTTGAGGCCATACAAAGACTTCTTCAACCTGTAGATATGATTCTCTTTTCCTTCCACTTCAAAACCTTGTGGCTGCTACACATATACTTCCTCTTCTAAGTACCCATTCAAGAAGACACTTTTCACGTCTATATGATGTATGTTCCACTTCTTTTGAGCTTCTAATGAAATCAACATTCTAATGGTCTGTTGTCTTGCTACTAGTGCAAATGTCTCTTCATAATCAATTCCATACTTTTGTGTGAAGCCTTTAGCAACTAATCTTGCCTTGTATCTTTCAACACTCCCATCACTGTTAAACTTGGTCTTGTAGATCCATTTGGTGTCAATCATTTTCTTGTCATTAAGAAGCTCTGTCAACTCTCAAGTGTCATTCATGTGAATGGAATCCATCTCTTCTTCCATGGCTTGCACCCAAACCTCATTAGTACATGCATCTTCAAAACATGATGGTTCAAAATCAACCTTGGCTAATAAAGCAAAATTCATTGTCTCACCTATTGGGTTTTCTTCATGTACTTGATTTCCACTACTCTGGTAGATATCACTCAATCTCCTTACCTTCCTTGTAGAACTTGGAGAAGAAGATGGACTTGAACTTGGTACTTACGAACTTGATGAAGGGCTGCTTCGTGGAGTTAAACCACTAGATACAGAAAAATTAGTTGGCTGCTCATGATCAATATCAACAATTATATCATCATTCAAAGCAGATTTTGGCTTCTCAACATGGCTTTTTTGATGACCATAAACTCCCCCTTCATCAAAAATCACATCTCTTGAGACAATAAGCTTGTTAGTGAGGGGATTATACAATCTATAAGCCTTGCTTTTCTCACTATACCCAATAAAAATATATGACTCACTCTTTGCATCTAACTTCTGTTTATTCTGATCAAGTACATGAACATAAGTCAAACAACCAAACACTTTAAAATGATTAACATTAGGCTTGTTTCCATACCAAGCTTCATAAGGAGTCATCTTTTCTAGTGCACTAATGGGGCTATGATTGAGGATGTACATCGTTGTAACAACTCCATCTCCCCAATAAGAGTTGTTCAATCCCTTGGTTTGTAACATACACCTTGCCATTTCAACCATAGTATGATTGTTCCTTTTAGCTACTCCATTATGTTGAGGTGTGTATGCAGTAGTAAGTTGCCTCTTGATGTCATTAAAATAACAATAACTTTCAAAAACATTTGAGAAAACTTATCCTCCACGATCAGTCCTTAAACACTTGATCTTGCATGCTTTGTCATTTTCCACAAGGGCTTTAAACTTCTTGAATGTATCTAGGGCTTCATCCTTGGCCTTCAAAAAATATACCCAACAATTTCATGAGTAATTATCAATAAAAGTGATGAAATATGATGACTTACCCAAACTCTTAGTCTACATAGGACCACATATGTCTGAATGAACAAGTTGAAGTGGGTGATGGGCCCTCCATGCATTTCCCTTTGGAAAATTTTCCCTTGCAGGCTTTCCTTTAGCACAACCTTCACAAACCTCCTTGTTTTCCTCAACCTTGGGCAAACCAAAAACTAATGCATGCGAGGTTAGAAACTTCAAACTATGAAAATTTAAATGCCCATACCTGAGATGCCATAACCAACTTGAATCCTCATAAGCCAGATTTGCAAGGTTGTTGTTATGTTCATCAAACCTCAAGGGGAACATCCTATTTCTTGTCATAGGTACAACAATGATCACCCTATTTCCCTTATTCTTATCATGGACAGTACATGTCTTATTCTCAAAGACTACTTTATAATTTTTCTCACATAGCTACCCAACACTTAACAAATTGTGCTTCAATTGTAGAGTATAATAAATATCATGAATACTCTTTATACCTTCTTTTGTTTGGACCTCCATCGCTCGTTTGGTAGCAACCTCCAACGATTTATCATCACCAAGCTCGATCTTGGATTTGAAACTTTCATCTTTTGTTGAGAACAACTGCTCATTCCCTATCATATGGTTAGAGCATCTAGAATCTAGGTACCAAACATCTTTACTAGTATTTTCACCCTTGGCATAAGATAAAAATAAGTGATCAGGAGGATTCTCACTACTTTCTTGACCATAATTAGCACTTTTACCTTCTTTCAATCTGCATTCTCTTTCAAAGTGGCCATACCTGTTACAATGGTAACATTGAACGTTTCTCTTATCAAATTTCCCTCTACCTCTTCCTTTGGAACCACCTCTTCCTCTTGATCCACCTCTACCTCTATCTCTTGAAGAATTTTGGCTTTGCCCTTTACCCTGACCTTGATTGATTTTGGCCCTGCTGCTGCTTGCATCTTCATTTTTTGTGATTTGTAATTTAGAGGAAAATGCTTTCTCTACACCTTCAAGAGAATCTTTCAATCTTTATTCATGAGACATCAGAGATCCAACCAATTTCTCAAATTATAGTTTTTTCAAATCATTGCTTTCTTTTATGATTATTGCAATATGATTTCATCTCGGTGTCAAAGATCTCAACACCTTTTTTTATCAAATTTTCATTGCTTACAATTTTCCCAAGTGTAGCCATTTTATTGACCACATCTTTTACTCTAACACAATAATCACTTATACTTTCATCTTCTTGCATCTTCAAATTCTCGAACACTCACTTCAATGTCTGAAGCTTGACTACCTTAACTTGATCTTTACCCAAGTAAGCTTCTTGAAGAGTCTTCTAGGCATCTTTGGTAGCTATTGCTCCTGATATTCTTGGAAATAAGATCTTATCAAGAGCTATCTAAATGTGAAATAAAACATGATAATTCCTCTTCCTTGCTTCCTTTCTTGCTATTCTTTCACCAGTAGTAAGGGCATTCCAATTAGCTGGCTCCTCATAACTAATGCAAGGACTTCGCAGGGTCATAACTTTTGACTCGGTTGTTCGATTGGGCTAAAATTTTATGTGGATGTGTATCTTGAGGAGTTGATTGGATTTTTTATTAAACCTATTTTGGTAGCACCTCCAAAAATTCAATTTTTCAAGGCCAAATTCCTTCATCTAAGGCCTCAAAATTTGCTTTTACTTTCTTTTTCGATTTTTTAGAAATTTGGTTTTTTAGCTAATTTTGAGCTCGTAATATTTATGAGATTACAGAGTTGGTTTTTTGTGTCATCGGAATGTTTTTTATTTTTCTAGAAGATTTCATGATTTTTGGGATAGATTTGAAAATTTTCATAAATGACAATTTTCAAGTTTTGTAAAAATCTGCCCAAAAAGGAAAATTTTGGTGATTGTTTAAAATAGGGACTTTTTCGTTGTAATGGAGATTGGTTGGAGTTGCAAAGAAGAATAATGAAGAACATTTGATCTAGACTTGTATTTATTTTTTATTATTCTTTGTTATATTGGTTATGTTTTAACTGGCTACATCAATAACCTGATTCAATAATCTCCCACAAATACTTTCCAATCAAAAAGGTTAGCATCTTAATGCACCAATAATCATAATCATTCCCATCAAATTCTGGAATGGGCATCTAGTTAGAATTTAACATGATTAACTTTGGCGAAATTTCAACTGTAAAATCTTTACCCCAAAACAATATTACCTGCTTTGATACCACTTGTAGAATCTAAATCGACCCCCCTGTTCTTATCGCCAGCTGATCAAGAAAATATAATAACAAAGAGCAAGAAACAATAACAACAATAAAACTAGCAGAGGTAAAAACAATTGCAGCCAAACACAATTAATCTCATAAATAAACAATACTCTATTTTTAACGTAGACCCCTGTTTTTGAAAAAGAGATTCTTTATTGCAGAATAATAATAAATAAAACAACAAAGCTCTACATTTATAGTTTTTGCAGCTCTAAAAATAGACTTCAAGAGGATTACAAAAAATAAGTATTTACTATTTTAAACAAATCATGCACAACATACATCCATAGGTGGCAAGAACTATTTATAGTTTTAAAGTGAAATATAAACTTATTCGTTGTAAAGAAAATTTTGCATGGGCATGCATTATACGGTGATGGTTCTAATATTAGTTAGATTCTAATATTAGTCTAACTGTATGCATAGCATGCTTTTATTTGCAAGAATCCTTAAAAACAAATTACTATTGAAATCTAAATATAGAGCATGTAGTGAATGCAAAAACCTGAGAGTTTAACGATGCATGACAATGACTTTGTCTTTGATAGTGGAAGCCAAAAATAGTGGCTAAGCTCGAAGATGCATGCTCGAACAACATCAGTTATCTTCAAGACGTAAGAAATAAAATTACATTTAATATGGATCGCCGAACAATAATATGGAAATCAAGTGATTGAATTAATGCGAATCAGGCAATCCGATTACTGATTGAGGGGCATAGTTTGGCGTCCTTCTAATAGAAAATCAAGGGTGATCATTTAATATATGTCATGGAGCATTTATAAATGTACCTCAATATACAACAATCAAACTCCATTAATCTCTCTATGAGGTAAGATGATTTTGGAGAAAGCCACTTATATGTGCAAATCTATAAAATGGAAGAAATAGAGGCTACGATTTTGAATACAATTCATTTAATGATAATCATTAAGTGCCCGCAATGATCTATTAGCCTTCTTAAGAGAATATTGATTCCAATTTGATCATTTCATATATTTGATCAAATTCGCCCTTTTTACTTGTAGTTCGTAGTGTTGGGCATATGAAGCCCAATAGTCACATGGTTGTTTGTCTTCCCCAGAAGACTCTTCATTTCATATTTGATATGTTTATATAAATGGCTATGTGCAGCCCATACATGATGTACTATGTAATTGGATACTGATTAATAAGAATTCTCCCTGTGTTTCTGGTGGACGTGGCCACTTAGTGGTGAACCATGTTAATTTTGTGTCTTGAGTTCTTTGTTGTGTCTATTATTCTTTCTGCTATTATGTGTTTTCTGTGCTCATTTTAAACTAACAATTAGTATCAGAGCTTAGGTGAAGTGATTGAGTAGAGATGGAAAGGTAGATCGATAAAGGATTGAAAATTCTTGAGAAGATGCAGAAGTTCTAAGTTAGAGAAATTAGTTGCTAGTATTGTGGCAAGCGAGGCCACGTCAAAAGAAATTGTTGGTTTCTTGAGAAGGCTAAAAGACAGCCAAAAGATGAAGACACCAATCCAGTCATTGAAGATTTTCTTACAAATTTAGACTCAGTGGAGAGTAAAATTGTGTAAGCAAAAGTTAAAATAAAACGTCATGTTCATTGGTGGGATGGCTGGAAAAATGAGGAGACTTCAGCTGAAGAAGAAGAGGGTTTTAAGTATTTGTTGTTTGAAGATTTTTTTGATTCGAGTGAAGAAGAGGATGCTGAAGCAAGTGAGGATGAAGTTGATGATGTTGAGACCATGACTCGGATGGATTATGAAAAAGAAAAATTTATGAGGTTGAAGAAAGAGAATCTCCTACTCACTAACAAACTGATTTGTATGGACCAGAAGTTGATGGTTTTGTATCGCATCATGAATATTAGAAAAGATAACTTTGAGAAAGAATGGGATTTTTCTAAAGAGACTATATATCAGCAAGAGGAAAGTGATGGGAAGCTCCTAACAGACGACTCTTTCCTCACAAAAATGTATGCCTTGTTGATAGGAAAACCTTTCTTTAGTGGAAAGAATCCACAAGAGGATTCGAGGTGCCTGGAGATTGAATATCCCAGGAGCGTAGGGATTATAGAGCTCACAGAGGTAGGAGAAAGCCTTTGGCTCAAGTCTATCAAGATCCAGAAGACTTCGGAAAGGCTGAGGATAAGGTCTTTAAGGAAAATGAATTTCAAAAAGAACAAAAGAGTGATGATTTATTGCTCTAGATTGCAGAAATAGAGGCAGAGTGAAATGCATTGATTGCAAGTACTGCACAAGTTTCTGCACAAAATACAACAAATTCGTTTGATATGGAGCCCATTGGTGCAAGGTCTGTAGCTAGAAGGTCAAAATCAAATCTCGTGGCAGCCCAATTGCATAAGAATATTGCATCTAGTGTTGGTCAAATGAAGAGAGAACATGGATTCCAATCTGGCCAGTTTGATGGGAGTAGTAATGATTCATTTGATTTGTTTATGTTGGATGTCGTGGGACCGAATGAGAGTCGGTGTGTTCTAGATGTGGGCAATGAGGCAACCGTGAGAATTGAGAGTGATGTTTGTAGGCTATTCACACATGTATGAGAGTTTTATATTTGGATATTAAAATCTGATAATGGTGATCTTCTAGATATTCTATTACGGGGGAGCACAAGAGCAAGAGACTTTGATGGAGGAGTGTATTATGCATCTACAAATAGTAGTGTTCCTGATTATGGATTACCGGATGAAGTAGTTAGAGAATATGTTTTTAACTTTGATCTGACTTGGAGAAGATTAATTTGCACTGTTCATGAACAGAGTTTGGTGATATTAAAATCTTCTCAAGAGCTGGTTGTAGTATGAGCCTTGCAATGGAGATGCATGGAATGTTATAGGCTGTGTCGATGGACCTCACGGGGGAGATTGTTGGGTATATGAAGCCCAACAGTCACATGGTTGTTTGTCTTCCCCAGAAGACTCTTCATTTCATATTTGATATGTTTATATAAATGGCTCTGTGCAGCCCATACATGATGTACTATGTAATTGGATATTTGTTAATAAGAGTTCTCCCTACGTTTTTGGTGGACGTAGCCACTTAGTGGTGAACCAGGTTAATCTTGTGTCTTGAGTTCTTTGTTGTGTCTAATATTCTTTCTGCTGTTATGTGTTTTCTCTGCTCGTTTTAAACTAACACCTGCTGTTATGTGTTTTCTCTGCTCATTTTAAACTAACACGTAGACAAACAGCAATTCGTCATTGGACTAATGCGATCTTGATAGGCCTTAGTGAATTTTAGGAAGTATTACTCATTATGATCTGCGATTCATACTTGGAGCGCGATCTCACCTCAGTTGATCTTCATGACCTGCATGTTCACATTTGATTATGTCAAACAACGATATTGGGATGATTTGAAAGATTGGATGCTACGATTCTAGCCTGTCTTTGTTCCCAGCGATATTCGGATCATTAATTTGATAGCGAATTATGCTTTCACAAGGAGCGATCACATTCTGAGATGATGGTTCCTAATGAGCAACTCACACCATTTGTGAATCGATAAAGAGATGATGGCTCGATGATTTTAGGTGGTGGCAATACTGTCTAAACCATCGCGTGCATAAACGATTAGAAGAGTCAGTAGTCGATAGCGATCTATGACCGAAGAACAATGGTTTCGGCAACATCACAAGAGCGAATTTGATCAGCATCTGCCCCAACGAGTTGTTGATTATCAAAATTTTATCAGAAACTATAGAAAGATAGCGAATTCGTATAAAGGTGACAGCACTGTTTGTTTAGTGGTAGCGAACTTGCATCTGTTTTTATCACTGCGATTAGATCAATATATCAGTAATCTCAGGTTTGAGATGAACTTATTTAAACATCTTTGATCAAACTGTGTCTTACGCTGACCTGGTTCTGTCTTATTCGATCATTGCATTGTCTTGACTATAACGTCTTCTTTATGTCATCTTAGAGTTTTGAAGAGATTATCGTTAACTTATAGATAATTACGTTCAATCAATGGTTGAAGGCATGACTTAGAATTAGAAGATTTTTATTAAGGTTTTCATGCCTAGTTAATCGATTACATATTCGCAAGTGAATGTCATTATGTGACACTCACTTAGCCAAATTTTCGCAGGTGCATAATAGAGGAATTGCGGCAAGCATTCATCAAGGAGTATTCGAAGAACTCTGTTGTGGAGTCAAAGATCGCGTCATATTGGGGCAATATACACGACACCAACCTTGGACGCATTGACATGAACAAATTTCAATGCATGCTTTACACCACCAAACCAACAAGATGCACAAGAGCGATGATGGATAGTGGCATCGTCAAGGAAGTTGGCTTCCATTTAGCAGTGCAATACAACGAGCCCGTCGTTGAATGCACAAGAGATTATGATCCCGATAGAAGAGTGATTACCACACCACGTGGGAGAAAGATAACTTATCTCTCCGAGGAAGCAATCTGTAAAGTATTTAATATACCTCAATCACAAACATTATTTACAAAAGTCGTGACAGTGCGAAGGTGGTCTGCGATAATGATCCAAATAAATGTCTTGGATGGTCAACAAGTATTGCTTATGGAAGAGCAAGGCGGGCTCTCATCAAGAAGGAAGATATTGCATCATGTCACGTCACAAGCTTGAACAAGGCATCCTAGACAATGACACAATTTGTCTAGGGCAATGACACCATCCGTCCTAAGAAAAGAAAAGAACCAAGAATGTGACCAGCGTGACGATACAAGGGAGCTGCTCGAAAGAAAGGTTGTTGCAAAGAACATAGAAGGAGCAGTAGGATCAATGCAATTCAAGGCACAATGAGGATCAAGTATAGGCAAGACAAGGTCTGCACCGAAAGCAATATCAGATGTAAAGAGCTGATAGCAATCAACATCAATCATTCAAGGATGAAATTTTTAAAATCTTGAATTTCCTTTAGAAATCCAAGAATCATTGCCACTATAGCCAGATAAAAGCTCAAGAATGCAAATGATTAAGACAAGAGATAATTCAGAAGAGTTAATCAAAGGTAGAATATCAACTTGAGAAAAGTCGTCAACACATCAAGCACTTGCAAATGTTGAGTATTAAGAGATATGCTTCATTCATCTACAACTTGTGATGAGTTACAAGAACAAGATGAAGTGGTGCCTGGCCATTATTTAACCAATCAAAAGATTCCATGTCAGCATGTCCAACTTCAATGTACCTAAGCTCATCCATCAAGGAAGATAACTACCACATGGGCAAGGGTTTTGATGTACCTACTGTCGTCACCTATTGGTTGAATTTTCTAAGAAGGACATATGTCCCCTAAAATGTAAATATACCATTGGTCAAACATTAAAAGCTTTGTAATGGGTTCAACAAACCCTAATTGGGGTTTCTATATTTCAATCTTGCCCATTGATCTTAGCCACCGAATGTGAGGAGAGCACTATATAAGGCCTCACTTCTTCATTTGTAAAGTTAGTAGTCAATAGCAATAGTGAATAGTCAATTAGTAGTTCAATAGCAAATAGAAAATAGTTAGAGTAGGAAGAGAAGGCAAAGATTGTTGCCAAAAAATTGTTGCAAAAGACATGTAAAATTCATTCAAGATATCGTGAAATTGATATGTTGATTCAACAATTTGCATGATCTTTACTTCTCATTTTATTTTGATGTTGTTAGATGAATGGAAGACTTTGTGCATGATCAATAGTGAAATTTGTATATCCATACTACTAGCAGTTTGTTGATAGCAAACTTGCCTTCCATGGTCAACTAGAATCATTTAGCCAAAGCTTAACTTCAATTATCATTCTTCATTGATATGCATCAACTTGATGGTGTCCATGCTTTTAGTGATTATTTGAAAATCATAAAGCTATCCTTACAAGATCACACTAGCTTTGTGGAGATGTTCATAGCATGTCAACGCAAGACTTAGTAGAGTTTCATCCAAGATCATCCATCGTGATTATCCTTCTCAACCCTTATCCTTTTTCCCTTTTTTTTTCCAAATCAAGTGAAATTGCACGTTCCAGCATCATTCGAGCATTCAAGCATTCAATGTAGGTCCCCTCATAGGTACACCAAATCACATCAATACCATTGAAGTTATCCAACAAGTCAAGACTTGACATAAAAGAACCTTGAAGTCATCTCAAGTGATCCTTATGTGAATCTTCAGCGTTTGAGAGTCTGTACTCAAGAGATGATAGAGTATTCAATACTTTATTATGTGTTCGACATTGCATCAAAACACCATCAACAATAACATATATCAGTGTGCTTGTTCACTCTCATGGCTTCATGATCAAGTTTGACGAGTTTCCTAAGGCAATTCCAGATGCAACTTAGTCAATTTTGGGTTCTAGAAAAATGTGTCAAAAATTAGAATTTAATGGAAGCCCATTTCATCTTTTGGTCCCATATGTTGGCAATGTGAGTTTGGTGATGATTATAAGATCCAGTTGTTTGAAAACGAATACATCTTGAGATTATTAGTCTTGTTTGACCACATTTAAAATTTGGTAAATAATTCAAAAATTTAAATAATAATATGAAAGTTATTCAAGAGGCAAAGGTATATGATTATTATAAAATATGATTATTATAAAATTGAAAGGAAAAAATTATCTAAATCATATATATATATAGAAAAACTAAAAATGAAAGTTATTTAAATCATTTTGAAAAATTATTTAAATATATTTTAATTGCTATCAATGTTGCCAATTTAACATATATTTAAAGTTGAGTGGCCTTTAATTTTTTATAACCCCACTATCCCAAGAAGAAAATGCAGTCAGGCTAAAATGTGTTACAGGAATGCGGGGGAGGTGGTGGGAGCAATGTGAAAAATTTGATGGGTTTGGACTAATGACTGTAAAGGGTGCTATTATATTCGTGAATTAATGAAATCACCACTCATAGTATTGAAGCGGGAAGAAAAATTAAAGCTCAGATGTAAAATATTTGGTGATATTAAATTTCAACCTCCCCTATGCCGTGGATCAAAAGTGGCCAAGCCTTAAAGTGGCATGGGATGGTGGGCAATTGGTGGGGGCTGCGTGAAATTTTAAAGGTAAAATTATGTTTATAAATCATTGAGGAATAAATTTGAAAATATTAAAAGATTGCATTTGAATTCGTTAGCCCAGGAGCAAATGGTGAATGTGCTCTAATTAATGCAGGAGCGTGGGATGAGGAGAACTCACTTTGTGCCTCTTGTTTTAAGTAATGGGGCATCCATGCTTTGCAACATGTTTTCTAATCTAGCAAGATTGGGATATCGTGGAGTTTCCTTTTCCTTCTCATGGCTTAACAAAATGGAGATTGTTGCAGTATTGAGGTTCATTGTAGGACAAATTCGAATGCATTTTGGGACTGCTGTTGTTGCGAATGGAGCGTTAATGGAACATCTTTGTTCTGATTCCGAACTTTTCATTTAGGAATGGTAAGGGATTGGGCTGTGAAAGAATACCCCGAACTTGGATTTATGCATATAAGGAGAGGATGACTTCTAGTTTTAGAATGGATGTGCACCAGTCATGCAACATAGAAGAGTTTTGTGTGCACTCGTAATGGTGTTTTGATGGATCGATCAGATATTGTGATGAATCGATGGAATGATGTATTTTTTTAGAAGTGAAGTTCAATGGACTTCTTTCACTTTGCTGTCAAAACTCTTGGCTCTTCATCTTCTGTTTGTACAGCTCTTTAAGAGTTGTTTGAATTTCATTTTGTGAGTGTTATTCTGAAGCTGCTTGCAGCTGTGTATGTACAAACTAGAATTGGTTATCAATAAATTGATTCCCCTACTTTAAGTGTGGACCTAGGCAATCTGCCGAACCACGATAAATTGTGTGTCTCATTTGTCTTTGTTTGTGAACTCATTGTTCAGATTTTTGCTCTTCTAATTCGCTTTTAAATCCTAACAATTGGTATCAGAGTGAGGTTAGATCACTGTTAAGATTTCGGTGGTTGAAATTTCAGAATCATGAAAGAAGCGAAGATAGAGAAGTTCTCCAGTCAGAACTTTAGGTTATGGAAGGTGCAAATGGAGTCTTTGTTGATAAATCAAGACCTTTCACTTGCGCTTGAAGGGAAAGCAAAGAAGCCAACTACGATGGCTGATGAAGAATGGGAAAAATTAGACAAGAAGGCAAGAGCGAAAAATTTTCTTTCGTTGTCCAACAATGTTCTCTTCAATGTCACGGGTGAAGCAACAACGAAAGATGTATGGATAAACTCACAGCCATGTATGAAATGGCGTTGACTACCAATAAAGTGTTTATCATGAAGCAGTTGTACAAGCTTAAGATGAAGGAAGGTTGCGCTATGGCAAATCACATCAATGAATTTAATACATTGATTAGTCAAGCAACTTCAGTGGGGATGACAGAAGATTATGAGAGCAAGGTTGTTCTTTTATTATTCTCTTTACCAAGCAACTGGGATGGCGTTGTAACAGTAGTTAGCATATCGATATCTGGTAAAAATAAGCTAGTTTTTAATGATGTAGCAGCTACTCTTCTTAGCGAGGATTTGAGAAGAAAGAATGAAGAACCTTCATCTGGTAAAGCCTTAATGGTGGTAAGCACTGAAAATAGAGGTAGGAGCCATTTTAGAGGCAGAAATAATTATCAGACGTTCGAAATCAGTAAGGAGACCGAAGTCTAGAAACAAAAATGGTGATTGTTGGTTTTGTGGCAAATCTGGTCATGTAAAGAAGGATTATAGAAACTACGAAAGTTCACAAGAGAAGGTGCGGGATAATGAAGCAAATACAGTCTACGATAAATATAATAGTGTACTAATCCTTTCAACAATCGACACTACTCTCGATTCATGGGTGCTTGATTTTGGTACCTCCCATCATGCTACCTCATGTCTTGAAGCATTCATCAACTACAAAGAAGGCCATTTTGGAAATGTTTTCTTAGGAGATAACAAAGCTTGTGAAATTACAGGCAAGGGTGATGTGTTGCTACCATTAGAAGGTGGTAAAACATGGCTACTCAAAGTTGTTTGGCATGTCCCACAATTGAAGCGGAATTTGATATCCGTTGGACAACTCTTTGATCAAGGTCTTAATGTGAATTTTCTTCTAGATACTTGGAAGGTAACTCATGGTACAATGCTGATTGCAAATGGCAATAAATTGGGTAGTCTATATATATTTAATACTCATGGTGAAGTGGGAGCTACAATGGTGATTGAGGATAGCAAAGAGGATCTTTGGCATCAAAGGATTGGGCATATTAGCAAGAAAGGGCTGCATGTTATGCACACAAGAAATCAACTTCTGGGTCTCAAACTTGTCGACTTAGCCTTTTGTGAGCATTGTCTTTATGACAAACAAAAGCGAGTCAGTTTTTTGAAAGATGGGCGTGATATGAAGACAACACCATTGGATCTTGTATACTCTGATGTTTTTGGGCCTACCAACATAACTTCCATTGGAGGAGCTAACTATTTTGTCACCTTTCTTGATGATTGTACAAGAAAAGTATAGATTTATATGCTCTCTAAAAAATCTGAAGTTTTTTCAAACTTTAAAATTTTCAAGGCTTTAGTTGAAAATCAGATTGGGCATAAAATTAAGTGTCTACAAACAGATAATGGTGGAGAATTTTGTTAACATGAATTTGATGATTTTTGTGTTGATAATGGGATTAGAAGAATTAAGGTTGTTGCTTTCACTCCTCAAGAAAATGGTGCAACCGAGAGGATGAATAGGACAATCCTTGAAAAGGCATGATGTATGTTATCAAATGTAGGTCTAGGCAATAAATTTTTGGCTTAGACTTGTAAATACAATAATATATTTGATCAACCGAAGT
Source organism: Cryptomeria japonica (assembly GCF_030272615.1). Taxonomy (NCBI): domain Eukaryota; kingdom Viridiplantae; phylum Streptophyta; class Pinopsida; order Cupressales; family Cupressaceae; genus Cryptomeria; species Cryptomeria japonica. Next base: position 922,150,369 of record NC_081407.1, read on the forward strand.
CCCTCATCTAAATTAGACTTTGGTATTCGAGAAGAGGAATGACAAGGGAAGAGGATTTCATACTCGCATCTTCACGTGTTTGGATGTGAAGACTTCTCGCATATACCCAAGGAGAAAAGAACTAAACTGGATCCCAAGTCGCATAAGTGTATTTTCATTGGGTATGGTGTAGAACAATTTGGTTTCAGGTTGTGGGGTCCAGTTAACAAGAAAACTATTCGTAGCAGGGATGTAATTTTTTATGAGACTTCCTTCCCTACACTGCAAGATTCAAATAAACCAGATAAAGAGTATATTCCTCTGTCTCTGTTTCAAAATTATTCTACATCTATCGGTGCTCGATCTCATATCTCTCATCCAATGGGAGCCCCTATGTCATCTACCATGGTTGAATATAATTCTGAGACTGAGAATGATGAAGAAGAAAGCATTTATCATGACTAGTCATAGCCATTTGAGATAGCACACCATGGAGCAGAGGGACCAAATAACATCTCACAGCCTTCCTCAGAACCACCACGGGCTTGCAGGAAGACTGTTGAAGGTGTCTTCAACCCATTTGAGTTGCGGCCTGCATCACAGTCAACACTACTTGGACTGAAGCACCTTGGGTGGCATGGTGAACAATCCTCATGGTGGCCCGCAACACACCACCGCAAGCAGCGTAGTCTTCACGCCATGCATTGCTGACTTCACACTCTTCGCGCGATGCTCATAGCAGGGGCATCCTCTGTAGGCTCACTGCAACAATGTCATCGTCTGTAGGCACACAACAGGGGCGTATTCTTTCTGTGTAGACCATGGAGGATCCTTCCACAACCCCTTACTCCTGTGACCTACTTCCCCATAGTGTGGATGAGAATCCACATGGCTCGTGTGGACCTCATCCTTCCAGCGTTATGCAAAATTCTGAGGTTGAATGCCCTGCAAAAGGTAAAATTCATCATGGGCATCAACCATTAAATGTAAGCAACATTGATTGAGCCCCCTTTGTTAATCTATGATCAAACAAAGCCTGCAACATACAAAGAAGCTTGTAAAATTGTAGATTGTGGTAACTGGCATGCTACAATGTGCGAAGAAATGGATGCACTATTGCGAAATCAGACATGGGATTTGGTACCACTTCCACCTAATAGAAAGGTATTATGAAATAAGTGGGTGTATAAATTGAAAGATGAAACTGGTGGTCGGAAAATATTTCAAGACTAGTTTTCAAGCGATAAGCTCAGCAGCAAGACCTCGATTTTAAAGAAATTTTCTTGCCAGTAGTCAAAATGACTACCATCCGAGCAGTATTGGGATTGGTTGCAACCTAGGATCTTGAGCTTGAACAGCTAGATGTGAAGACGATATTTCTCCATGGCGACCTTAATGAGTTTTTCTTTATGCATCAGCCTAAAGGATTTATTAAAAAGTGTCAAGAACATCTCTATTACAGATTGAAATAGAGTTTGTATGTGCTTAAGCAAGCCCCATGAGAGTGGTATCTTAAATTTTACAAGTTTATGATTGATCACAAGTTTATTCATTGTGAGTCTGATCCTTGCATCTATTTTAAAAAGCTTACCAATGGCGAATTTTTCATACTTCTACTTTATGTGGATGATATGCTGGTGGCCGACACAAGCATGAAGATTGCTCCTGAGCTTAAAAATCACTTAGCTAATGAGTTTGCTATGAAAGATTTAGGGGCAGTGAAGAAAATTCTTGGGATGACCATTTTTAGAGATAGGAAAAAGAGAGAACTCAAACTATCTCAGTAAGACTACATTAAAAAAGTATTGGATAGATTTTGTATGGCAGATGCTAAGTTTGTATGTGTCCCCTTAGCCTCTCATTTTTAGTTGTCTTCTCAATTGTGTCCACAAACACAAGAAGGTAATGAGTTTATGGACAAAATTCCATACAAATATACAGTTGGAAGTCTTATGTACGCTATGGTGTCAACTCGTCTGGATATTACTCATGTTGTGGGAGTGGTAAGCAGATTTATGGCTAATCCAGGCAAATCACATTGGGAGGTGGTCAAGTATATTTTGTGATATCTCAAGGGTACTTCATATCTTTGCTTATGGTTTGGGAAGGCCAAGGCACACTTGCAAGGGTTTACTGATTCTGATTTTGCTAGAGATTTAGACAAAAGGAAGTTTGCTTTAGGTTATGCTTTCACATTTGTTGGGGCAACGATTAGTTGGGCTTCTAATTGTAGCATACAGTTGCTCAATCAAGTACTGAGGCTAAATATATATCTCTTTCTGAGGGAGAAAAGGAGATGGTATGGTTGCAACTCTTTTTCAACAAATTGGGTTTGAAGCAATCAATTTTTTCTTTGTTTTGTGATAACAACAGTTCCATCTTTATGACTAAGCATCAGACATCTCAGCCTCGGTCAAAACATGTTGATGTTTGTAGTCATTATATTTGTCACATGGTCGAAGAAGGCAAGTTTCATGTAGATAAAATTCACACCGAAAAGAACCCAACTGATGTTCTCACTAAATTTTTTAAGTGAGAGAAGTTCGATTTCTGTCGAGCTTCTCTCAGCCTTTCCAATATTTGATAGCAAGAGTGAGTGGGAGGATCTACTTGATGCAGCTGTTTGTTGGCCTTCAAGTGGGAGATTGTTGGAAGTGAAGTCCAATAGACTCCTTCCACTTTGTCGCCAAAACTCTTGGCTCTTCATCTTCTATTTGTACAACTCTTTAAGAGCTATTTGAATATCATTTTGTGAGTAGTATTCTGAAGCTGCTTGTAGCTGTGTATGTACAAACTAGAATTGGTTATCAATAAATTGATTCCCCTTCTTTAAGTGTGGATGTAGGCAATCTGTTGAACCGCGATAAATTGTGTGTCTCATTTGTCTTTGTTTGTGAATTCATTGTTCAGATTTTTGCTCTTCTAATTCACTTTTAAATCCTAACAGTATTCTTTCTTAAATGTCTCTCATTCATAGTATTCATGTTTGATTATTTTTAGAGTTGGAAAGGGCACAATATGAGACTGTGTTTGATTTTGGGAAGCAATGTAGCTCTTAAGTGCTTTCATTGGAGGATTATGGTAGTCCGTAAACTTTCATTTTCCGTTCGATTTGTGGCTTGATTGGGTGAAACGTAGAAGATCTACATTGATGGGATTTTGTGGGCCGCAGTTAAACTAGTTTCAAAACTGCACGTCAATAACACGAAATATCAATAATACGAAAATTTTCAAAAATTAGGGCATGTTCCCATGTGGTTGCTTAGCTTATTTTGGCTAGCAACCACTGCTCAATATTTTTAGGAATGATTTGTGGAGTAGCTAGCCCCATGAATATTTATCTTTGCTGCTTATTTTTAAACAAAACATTTTAACTTTGTATTAATAGTATTAATACTAATTTGTGCACTTAAAATTTGAAAAATAAAATAGAACTAAAATCTTAAAGAAAAGAGGGAGAGCAAATTGTGGAGCCACGTGGCACTTTTGTTAATAAGTAGTCTCTACTTATTTTAGCCCCCCCTTTTCTTCCATGGCTTGTTTTTTATTCCTAAATAATAGTTGCTCCACCAAAATAGGGAAAGATTCTAAATTAACCCCTTTTTCATAATTTTAAAGTTGCATGAGAACACTTAACTACTTAAATTTAATCAGAAAATAGAATTAAGCAGTTGCATGGGAACATAAGGTTACAGATCGTTCATCATGATCAGCAAAATTAGCTTTGGCTTTCATTTTTCAAAAAATTTAGAAAAAGTCGATAACATGAGTTTTATAACCCCATTTTAGAGCCAGTTTAGCAATGTCCGATTTTGTGTGCATCTATATCTGTTGGTGTAAATAAATATTCATTTTGGATATTATTACACTTACTTAAGTTAACTTAGGATAATGCATCTCTTCGTAGTTTGGATTTGAGACACTTATGGAAGTGTGCACATAGGGATAGAGCTTGTAGGAGAAATTCCACCTTTTGTGTTCTTATTTTGTTGTTAAACTCCACATTCGGTGGGTCATCCACCTCTTGTGGAATATTATATTATTTCTCCTACCTACCCTTAGTATTTCTTACCTACCCTTGTTTCTCATTAAGCCACATGTCATATTTGTGTGGTCATACATCCATATGGCCTTGCCTATATAAGTAGGCCTATATTCATTATATTGGTTAATCCAGTTGATCATTTTGCATATTGATGAGAATACAGTTTGTTCTTGTCATTCTATTGTCTCTTTTATGCTTTTCATTGTGCCCTTGATCTTGGCAAAATCCTACATGGTATCAGAGCTATTGGGGCTTCATTGATCAGTTTTTGGAGATATCGTGGAAGGCTTCTATTTTCGAATTTGGGGATCTTCATTTTTTGGGGGCGTCATACAGCGATTTGGACATCACCGTTGAATCCGAGAGGCCGTTTCCATAAATTTTGACTATAAAGTCGACCTATTTTCGTGAGAAAATTTTTTTCCCCATTTTGGCTATTATCGTACAGATTTCGAAATTTTTTCAAAAAAAAAAAAAAAATATTTTCTGAAAAATTTTGAAAAATAAAAAACTAAAAAAAAAAAAGTTTTTTTGTGTTTGGGGGTCCGCAGACCCCCCCGTACTCTGTGTATCATAGGTCGCAGGCATACCAGTTGTACCCTCCGCCGACACGTATAGTATCATCGGGACCTGTGCCGACCAGTCTCCCCACCGACACCCAGGTCTCCTCCTGCCAGCGCCCAGGTTCACCACCTCCCGCGCTGCCACTGCCGAGCACGCCGCCGCCCACACCCTTCGGAGCCCGTCGCCGCCGCTCGCTGCCGTCACTGTCGTTGGCCATCCCGTCCTCGCGGCTTTGCACATCGCCGGTGCCGCTCGCTCCCGCCGGCCCCCTCAGCCACCACCACCAGCAGCCTCGACTCCCGGCCCGCCACCAGTCTCTCCCGCCACCGGCAATACCGTCCTCTACCGGCGACCACCAAAACAGGTGGCCTCGCGTCTGCCATGTGGCAGGCGGCCACTGGCCCACGGGCTAAACCGTACACCCTGCACAACCACGTCAGATTCGTATGCCCTGTCAGCAGACCTGCACAGCCACCTGCCCAATCAGTAGTCCGTACAGTATGGACACCCAGTCAGCAGGGAGGCGAAGTTTTTGCGACGGTCATACGACTGTCAAATTTAACACAGTGAATTACTGACGTCAGTGCCACATCAACATTTTTTGAAATTTTTTTAACCCCTCTCCATTGAGCTTTTCAGTTTTGCAGTCCAACTTTGAAAGGCCATATCTTGCTCATTTTTGCTCTTTTTTTGGTGCAATTTGTTTTGAAATGGGCTAAAATTTCATGATCTTCGCAATGGTGTGATTATTTTCTGATTTTGGTGCATAGGTTTTTCAGAATTTTTGGATTCTCTCAGTTGTACCTGTCCAATCCTCAATTTTGCAACTTCAAAGGCCTCGTTTGAGCTCATACGACCTCCTTTAAAGGTGCCATTTTTTTTGAAAGTGCTTATTTTTTCATCTACTTTCATAATCTATGATCAGATTTCAGAGATTTTGAGTGGAAATTGTACTTTCAGATATTGGTCTTATTTGGCCTATTAGGTACTTGTAAATTGCTTGGATCTTAGTTAGATCTCTTGCATTATCAGTTTGAGTCTCTTTTAGCCTTATTGAGGCAATTGTAAAATTGTAAATCAGAAGTCCACTTTGCCATTCTTTTGCAAGTGGCCCATTGTATACGCACTACTTATAAAGTGCCAAAATCATCACATTTGGGGGGGGGTTATTTGATTGAGTGAATTTGGGGGGGTGTCTTATGTGATTGTTCCTCTCTTTGTGCTCTTTCCATTCTTGTTGCAATGAGTCCTAATAAATTTCCACCTTTAACTCCACATAATTATGCATCATGGAAAATTAAAGTATGGAGTAAATTAATGGAAAAGGGTCTCACACACTACATAGATGGAACAATAATAGCACCACCTGATCCTAAGGCTGATCCAAATGCTCAATTAGAATGGCTCACAAAGAATTGCATGGCTCTTGGAACCTTACGCAAGTATGTATCAGATGACCTCATTTTTCACATTGAGAAGTGTAAAACAATCAAAGAGGCTTGGGATATGTTTTAGAACTTGTATGGACAAGTTTATGAAATTAGAGGCTATCAAATTGACAATGAGCTCACCAACTTGGATCCCAAGAGTTTTGATACAATACAAGATTATGTCACCAAAGCAAATGAGCTAAGAGCAAAGCTTAAGGATTGTGGAATTGACAAAAAGGATGCTCAATTGATATTCAACTTGTTGGATAAGCTTGCACCAGAATATGCAGCATTTGTGTCTAGCTTCCAAACTCATCGTTTGACAGTGGGGAGGTCTTTTGTGTTGCCTTCATTTGATGCTTTCACATAAATGTTAATATTGGAAAAATCTAAGCTGTTGAACATGGGGTTTCTCAAGTCTTCAAAGTGCAAGGATTTGGTGGCTAATCAAGGGAATCAAGGAAGTCAAGGCAAAGATTCCAACAAGAAGAAGAAGCACTCTAAGTCTAAGCCACACCAGGAAAAAGGACAATCATCATCTCCATCACAAGGCGATTTTTCATCCTCTTCCAAGAAGGGGACACCACCTAAGAAGGATAAACCAACTTGTGCATATTGCAAGAAGTATGGTCATGATGAGCATCGATGCCACGCAAAGCAAGTTGATGAGTTAACCAATCTTCTTAAGAAAAACAACATCAACTTGCCATCCGCCTACACAAAGAAGGATTCATCTCCTTCCTCTTCCTCATAGTCTAAGGGAAAAGGGCAAGCATTTGTGGCTACAACAGGTTCTTCATAGAAATGGATACTTGACTCGGGTGCCTCATATCACATGGGTTTTACAAAGGAGCAGTTTTCTTCATTGGAGCCATCTAAGGTAGCTCACATTTACATAGGTGATGATACACAAGTCGAGGTTGAAGGGAAAGGTTTAGTTGACATGGATGATGGAACATTTGAGAATGTTCTCTATGTTCCTAACTTGTCTACCAACCTTCTCTCCATCTACCAAATCACTCACTATGGGAATGGGAAAAAGGTTGAGTTTACACCAGATTCAGTTGTGGTAAAGGAACTTGATGATGATGCCTTGGTAGTAGTGGGACAAGTCAATGAAAACTCAAGGCTTTATTCATTCTCCCACTTTGTGCCAAGTTCACCTTCTAGAGCCTTGCTTACTCATTCAAATTCAGAAAGTAAGCTATGGCATGAGCGGTTTGGTCACCTCAACTACCACTATCTTCAACAGCTCAGCACTAAAGACATGGTCACAGGTCTACCTCAAATCAGTTTTTTACAGGGTGTATGTTTAGGTTGTTCCATGGGCAAGCATCCTGAAGAGAAGTTTGATAAAGGGAAAGCTTGGAGAGCTTTGGAAGTTCTTCAACTTGTTCACAGTGATGTAGTAGGTCCATTTCCAGCACCTTCATTTAGTAAGGCCTGCTATGTTCTTACCTTCATTGATGACTACTCCCACTTCACTTGGGTCTACTTTCTTATTCATAAGAGTGAAGTATTTGACAGATTTTAGGACTTCAAGACTCGTGTGGAGAAGCAATCAGGGAAAGAGGTCAAGATTCTTCGCATAGATAATGGAAGGGAATATGTGAACAAAAGACTTGAGGATTTTTGTACATTTGAGGGGATTGATCTTCAGCATTCTGTAGCATACACTTCATAGCAGAACGGGGTTGAAGAACGCAAGAATATAACTCTCAAAGAAATGGCTAGTTGTATGATACATGCACGTTCTCTTGATCCCGCTTTTTGGGCAGAGGCTATCAGTTGTGCCACACACATCCAGAATCGGGTTCCTCACAAAGCTTTGCAAGGTATTACTCATTTTGAAGCTTGGGCTGGTAGGAAACTGATTGTGAGACATTTCAGAGTCTTTGGGTGTCTAGCATGGGCTCACATACCTCTGTAGAAATGTAAGGCATTGGAACCATAGAGTCGACCTTGCATATTTGTTGGATATCCTAAGGGTGTTAAGGCACACATGAGGTGTTCATTGAGAGGAGTGTTCACTATGAGGAAAGCTCTCCTAGCTTAGCCTCTCTACCTCCTCCACCTTCCTCCATTGTGGATAGTGATGTTAGTGATTCAGATGATGAGACTCCTTCAACTCTGACTCGTAGGGTTACACCTTCGCAGGGTCCACTTGAAGTTGAGGAGCCTCATTCTTCACCTCCACCTAGACATCATTGGGCTTGATAGACACTTGAGTCCGCGGGTTCTCTTGTTGGGGATCCTTTGGATACACAGAGAACTTGATCACAACATCAAGATCTTCCACATGTATTCATTGCTATCGCTTCCAATCCACAGATATTTAGAGAAGCATCAAGGGTTCCTGAGTGGGACCAAGCTATGGAGGAAGAGTATAGTTCCTTGATGAGGAACAACACATGGGATTTAGTTCATCTCCCTAAGGGGAGAAAGATGGTTCGATGTAAGTGGATCTATCGGACCAAGTTTGCAGCGGATGGTAGTGTGGATAAGTATAAGGCTCAGCCTGTTGCGAAAGGTTTCTCGCAAGTTGCAAGTGTTGACTATACTGAGACCTTTGCACCTGTAGCGAAGATGAACTCCATTCGTTTGACACTTGCTATTGCTGCAGCTCATGGTTGGACTGTACATCAGATGGATGTGAAGAGTGCTTTTCTTCATGGTGATCTTGATGAGGAGATTTATATGGAGCAGCCACAGGGTTTCATCCAGGATACTTCCTTGGTTTGCAGACTAAGGAAATCTCTCTATGGCCTTAAGCAGGCCCCTAGGGCTTGGTATGCCAAGATGGATTCCTTTCTTCTCTCCGCAGGGTTCACCAGGTGTCATTCTGGTCCGAATGTCTACATTTTGCGACAAGATGACTCTCACTTGATACTTGTGCTCTATGTTGATGACTTGATCATTACAGGGAGTACTTCATCCATCATTAGCAGGGTCAAATCTGCTTTGCATGACAGATTTTCTATGACTGACTTGGGTCTTTTGCGCTACTTTCTCGGGATAGAGATTTCACAGTCACCTTCTGGGATTACTCTATCGCAACCCAAGTATGCTCTTGATCTACTTGCACGCTTTCATATGGCTGATTGTAAGCCTACCTCGACTCCCTTTCTTTCAAGAGTCAAGCTTGAGGCTCAGTTTTCTTCTCCACCAGTTGATGCCACTTTGTATCATCAGCTTGTGGGTAGTCTCATCTACTTGACTCATACACGCCCTAATATTTCATTTGCAGTTGGCATGGTTTCCCGCTTCATGCAGGAACCACATGAGCTTCATTGGAAAGCCGCCAAACGCATCCTTCATTACATCCAAGGTACACATCACTATGGGATTCACTCTGCAGCAGGCACAGGACTTCGCTTGGTTGGTTACACAGACTCCGATTGGGCTGGCGATCTTAATGATCGTAAGTCTACTTCTTGTTATAGTTTTCACTTTGGTTCGGGCCCCATTTGTTGGCAGAGCAAGAAGCAACATGCGATTGCTCTCTCTTTGACTGAGGCTGAGTATCGAGGCACTGTTAACGCAGCGACTGAGACCATTTGGCTCAAGCAGATTCTCACAGAGTTTGGTTTCACCACTCCACAACCAACAGTTCTACGTTGTGACAATCAGAGTGCTATTGCGATCTTGAAGAACCCGGTCTAGCACCAGCAGACCAAACACTTCGAGATTCATATGCACTATATTCGAGAGCTCATCTAGGAGCAGGTCATTGATTTGTAGTATTGTCCTACAGTAGAGCAGGTTGCTGACATATTCACCAAACCTTTCATCAAGAGTAAGTTCCAGTAGTTGCGAGCTCTCTTGGGGGTGCGGGATGTGTCATTAGGGGGGGTCAGCTGACTTCTCCTTCCTCTCTTATGGGGGGGACTTTTTCCTCTTTGAGGTTTTGTCCTTCTTCTTTGAGAGTCTTTTGTACATTCATCTCTCTTTTGGGGGGGAGTTTTTTCCCACTAGGTTTTCTCCCTTTCTCCATTTGTGAGAGATTGCATTGCATAGTTTTTCTTGCATTTGCATATTGTACATGGGTACCTATCATGGCCTAGTAGCCGGGACTCATCTTGCATTGTTGACTTGAGTCTTCATTCCCCTAAGTTGCACTTAAGGGGGGTGTTGGTGTAAATAAATATTCATTTTGGATATTATTACACTTACTTAAGTTAACTTAGGATAATGCATCTCTTTGTAGTTTGGATTTGAGACACTTAGGGATGTGTGCACATAGGGATAGAGCTTGTAGGAGAAATTCCACCTTTTGTGGTTTTATTTTGCTGTTACACTCCACATTCGGTGGGTCATCCACCTCTTGTGGAATATTATATTATTTCTCCTACCTACCCTTAGTATTTCTTACCTACCCTTGTTTCTCATTGAGCCACATGTCATATTTGTGTACTCATACATCCATTTGGCCTTGCCTATATAAGCAGGCCTATATTCATTGTATTGGTTAATCCAGTTGATCATTTTGCATATTGATGAGAATACAGTTTGTTCTTGTCATTCTATTGTCTCTTTTATGCTTTTCATTGTGCCCTTGATCTTGGCAAAATCCTACAATATCAAATTCAAATGTGGTAGATGGTTTCTCCAGCATGGCTTACACAACACACACTAAGCATTGACTGCTTAGTGTGGTTGGTGTGGGGTGCATTGAATCTGTTGCTTCACTGGCTATTGTTTATGTTTCCCCAAATATCCCTCTAAACTGTTACAGTTAGGAGTCAACCATCCAATTCCCACCCATAAGACAAATCAAACCAAATTCAAATTGCAATTGCTGCCCTGTAGAAGTTAAATGAATTAAAAGAAATTAGTAGCCATGCATTGATTTGGTTTTTCACCAAGTTATATGTAGGTTGTCAAGAAGCAATTCTCAACAATGAACGAAGAAGTCGCAGACAGAGAGAGTTTTGTATGAGAAATCCAAGCATTCATGGGGATTAGACACTAGAACATAGAACATAGTGAAACTCCTTGACTATTGCACACAGAGTCCATTAATGAAGACAGGCACGACATATTAGGGTTTTTTTTAGTGAAGAGATGATGATATAATGGAGAAGATGATGTGTTTGTAAAGGATATGTTAGATGGGAGATGATTTGTTTGTTTGTAAGAGGGAAGTGTGAATTTTGCAGCACAAAAATAACCCATGTATCAATGAATAGATGTCATCTTTGGTTTGTAACTCTTCTATAATGACACATATCTAAAGGTGGGAATCCAAAATCATCATCCAACTTATATGGGACCAAATAGAAATACCTAATGGTCCACTACTCAAGTCTGTGGTCAAGTTGATATATTTTGTATATATAGGTTTGTAACTATTACCATCAACTCAACCTTAAAAAAAAATGCAATAACAAATAGTACCAATATTTTTAAAGAATATAAATTACATTTTTTATTTCTAGTTAAACATTATTTTTCTAAGGATACTTTCAAAGAGGGTTAGAGAAATATGAATAATACATAGGATTACAAGGTAAATGAAACCTTAATCCTAATAGATATGATACACAAACATGAGGCTCCCTACACAAAATTCTCAAGCTTAATATATACCACTTGTAGACTTCTAGACATGTGAGTTGTAAAGACAGAACTAAAAACCAATTCATATAGTTCATAAAAATTAAATTTGATAAATGTTAACTAAAATCCCAATGTTTGTTGATGACCTAAATGATAGTACTTAATTACTCTTATGTACTAGCATCAATTATCCTTGCATACTAGCATATTAGTCATAAGAGAAAGTCTAAACCTTGAGAAACTCCTAGTATTTTCAAATTAATTTGAATATTATTAATCAGATCCTAAGAGAACATACATGATCACATGTTTGGAGAAGATAATTAAAGAAACTCAAGACTTATGGAAAACTAGAAAAAATCAACTATTGATTCATTATATTAGCATAGTACATAAGATTTTATATAAATTTTCTTCTTTGTATAAACTCAACTGTAATTGGATTGCTTTCAATCAATTCTAGTTAAATCATCTACCCTTAAAATTCATGCATGAGATTGCAAACAGACATTTCCATTGTTTCACCTCTAAGTTAACTACAAACCAATCCTAGATAATCTAACTTTCTCACACCTATAAAAAATTTAACCTTTTTCAAAAATTATATCATAAACTATGTATTATAATGTATTTCAATTAAATACAAGTACAGATAAGTTACACTTGGTGTAAGATACAAATCTATATGAAAATGTCAATAGGAATAGAGTAGGACTAGTGTATAGTCATAGGGCTCTACTCCTTAGATTAGCTTCTACTCTTGTTGTCTAGTTTACCTAGTTTGTATTCATAGTGGTCTAGTCTCTAGAGAATATCTCACTCTCTCTATCTAATTTGTTGGTTGAAAATTTTGTAAACTTGTGAGGTTTACAAAATGGTGGTTTTAGCCATAGTATGTGAGACTAAATATCTCCTATTTATAAGGGAAGGCTCCCCTTACTTATTGGTCTAAACAATGATAAATAAACTATAATTATTTATCCTAATCTAATCTTGGGCGTTATAGAATCCTATTCTCCTTTTTTCAGAATAGATTCTTATCCTTTTCTCTTACTTTAGAAAGGATATTTCAACTAAAAGCAATAATAATCAATAAGCTGCTAAGTTATTGAAAAATAACTTAGAAGTGTACCAATGAACTTTTAATAACAAAGAAGTAAAGTTTCTGTAAAAGTGTACAAAGTCTTCCATTGCTTCATGAGACAAGAGAATAATACAATGAAAGCCCAAAGTTTTTAACACACTATAATCCTATCAACCTTTTATGAATAAATTTTGTAACCTAGTATGGATTTTCTCCAAGGTAACAACATACTGTTTATGGTAAAAGTAGAAACAACAATATTGAAAGACTAAAATAGATTGAACCACAAAACCCTAGCCTAAAAACAACAAAGATCCACCATAACATATGAAGATTATGTAAGACAATGTAAATCAACAAAATCACAAAGATTATACCATCACATGTCGACTAGGTTTTGAATCTCCATTCTTCCCATCTCCATTGATCTTGCTTGATATATTTGCTCTCAGATTTTATGTGTGCACAAGAGCTCAACAAAGAATGGAAATTTGGTTGATAGCTTGATCGCAAAAGGCTTGATTGCATATGAAAGTTTGAATGCATAGTTGAGGGTTGATAATGAAAGAAGTGTCTCCTTATATAGAAGACACTGTAAGAAATGGAGGGATAAGATTAAGACATGTAAAAGATAGATGTTGGCTAGGATTAGAGGGTAGGTAGAGAAAATAAAAAAATAATGAGAGGGTAGGAAGTGTAGGAATTAAGAGATGAATGACATGTGTCATGGGTAGAAAAGGCTAATGAATTAATTAAATAAATAAAGATTTATTTAATTAATGGAGGAAAAGGGATCAATTAAATAAATAAAAGTATTTATTTAATTTAAGAAAAGGATAATTTAAATAAATAAAAGTATTTATTTAAATGAGGAAAGGCTAGAAGAGGATAAATTAATTAATTAAATAAATAAAGATTTATTTAATTAATAGAAGAATTAGGCTTAAAATAATTAAATAAATAAAAATATTTATTTCATTAGATAGGACAATTGTAGGTGTCTACATTTTGCCCTTCTTTGAGACAATGTAGCTTGTCACATTGTTTCAAAGAAGATAAGATGAACTCATACAAAGTTACCCCAAGATGGGAATGATATACCCCCTCAAGAGATTGGATGAATTTTGTTTGAAAAGATCATAGACAATCTCTCGATAAGAAAGAAAGTCTAGAAAGGACTAACAAGATAGGATAAAGTGAGAGAGTCACAAGATAAAGAAGCCTAGCATGGGAGACTAGGGCTAGAGTATTCTATAAGATAGACTACGAGGGAAAACATCCTCATTGTCATCCACACATCTAAGAGATCAAAGTGCAAAGAGACCAGAGAGCAGTCAACAGCGATGCATTGGTGCATAGATTCGATCACGTTCATTGATATCAGAGGCTAGCAGATGTAGGAGAGCCAATGAGTGCCACAAAACCTCCTTGTACCTTATTGCATTAATTGTTGTAATAAATGCATGTTAGGTAGGTCAATAAATGAGAATTAGATATGTCTTAGAAACTTGTCAAGCAGGGGAAAAAATGAGAAGGTACATCTGCGTTAGTGCTAGGTGCATTTGGGTAGGTTAGGCATGTCTGTGTTGAGCTGAAACGTGTCTATGGTTTCAAAGGTGTTTATGTCAAATACGAGCGTGTTTGCAAAATGCATGTGCGTTTATGTAGGATAGGCACGTCTGTGCAGAAAAGAGGCACATCTGTGTGTTTCAGGTGCATCTGTGAAATGGAAAAACGTCTGTAAAGTATGTAAGTGTGTTTGTGTCATGAATGCACATTTATATCTTCAAGGTCATATAGGCAGTTCTGTGATAAACATACATTGTCAATTGGATAAGTCGTTGAGAGAATACACTCAAACAGGTCCTCTAGGGAAGACTAGGATAACAGATAGGGCTAGGATTGACAATTTTGTGATAGAGCATACGTTGTCAATCAGGAAACTACTCAAGAGGATACACTCAAGTAGAGGCCCTAGGATAGGATAGAGCTAGGAACTTTGTGATGAATAGGGAGTACTATAGAAATTGACAATTCTGCGATAGGACATATGTTGTCAATTAGATTAGGCTGAAATTGACAATTCTATGATAGAACATACGTTGCCAATTGGATAAGCTACTCAAGAGGATACACTCAAGTAGGTTCCCTAAAAGATAAGATAAAAGTAGCAATTTGTGATGAATAGGGAGCACTATTAGGATAGAGTGCCATATGACAGATATAAGCACTAGGATAAAAGAGCAACACTTTATGATGAGCAGGGAGTACTACTAGGATAGAGTGCCATATGATAGATATAATCACTAGGATAAAAGAGAAACACTTTGTGATGAATAGGGAGTACTACTAGGATTGACACAATTGATTTGCTTGACTGTAGGAGGACCTACCTATGTTGGAGTCATGAGAGAGATACCCTTCGACTCAGGGGTTACGAGAAAAGTTGGCGTTCGAGGATAGAGCAGTAGGGGAAGCCATGGGCTTATGATACATTATGTATATGCCTAAGTTTCGAGAAAATATGGGATTGTTGACTACACTAGTTGAGAGATGGCACTCAGAGATGCACTTTTCATTTACCGATGGGTGAGATGACAATCACCTTAGAGGATGTGTACAGGATACTATGGATACCAATCAATGGGGAGTTGGTTCCTTACAATCAAGAGGGGGATAGGGATGCACTAAGACAAGTGTTCCAGGATCCCATATTGGAGATGAGGGTACGACATGTGGCCTGGGACACCATGATAGCTACAGGATTGGCTCTACTGGCAGTGCTGGCAGGAGTTATCAGTGGATTCCTCTATCTAGACAAGGTGACATGAGGGTTGGCTATGGGATGGGGGAGGACTCTGGAGCCATTGGTGACTGAGCACACCAGGTTTTCCTGGGGACTATGTCTACTGGTACACTTGTATTATGAGCTACATCAGTTTGTGTATCATGGATAAGTAGGATTAGGGTGTGGAGTGACATTACTGTAGGTTTGAGAATATGAGCATCTTTTGGTTACACGATTGATATACTTTAGAGGCAAGGGACATGGGTGCATCTATATATATCTATATGATATGATTACTTCCTAGACACAGATTAGGAGGCTAGAGTATTGGCGGTGAGTGATTGATGAGATAGACGGTGTAGTATGGAGGCCTTATCGAGATTGTGAGGAGTGGGAGGATGATGCAGTGGAGCTACCATATGTGTTCAAGAGTAGGTATCTAATTGGGCATACACCATATGTTATTGAGTGGTAGTTGATTGACAGAGTATGCAGGTAGTTTGGCAAGATACAACGGATGCCATGGGGTTCAGGGATGTATGCATGGATTGTGAGAGATTAGGCACATTTAGGTCCGTTATTGTGTTACGATCAGGCAGTGGCACAGATGCAAGAGATGGTTCCCATGCCTTGGGATATTTAGGTAGATGTGGAGGATACAGGGATGTATGTTGAGTACAATACATATTGGGAAGAGCATCTATTTCCATGGTTGACAGATCAAGGGGAGCCAATAGAGAGTGATGGTGGAGATGGTGGAGAAGATAGTGGGGATGGTGGAGGCAGAGGCCGACAGTAGAGGCGAGGGTAATAGAAGAGAGGAGGGTGACTCAAAGGAGAGAGGGAGGAGAGGAGAGACATGCAAATGTAGTTAGAGGTAAAGGTGGACTGCCTTTACAGGTGTCAGCAGCATAGGTTCCCAGACATGTACACGTATAGGGACAGGGATAGGAGAAGCCACAGGGGCAACCACAGGGACAAGGGAGGAGTGAGGAGAAGAGGAGGATGAAATACTATCCTTGAGAGAGATCTACCAAGGATAGGCAGATGAGATCCAGGATCTGGAGCGAGATGGGGCTAGGCTCAGGAGATAGTTGAGGGACACTGAGTGGGAGAGAGATTAGGCTATTCAGTACTACACAGAGGTTGAGATAGCACTGAGGGAAGGCAGGCAGGTAGTAGAGGACACAGGGGCTGAATACACCTATGTTCTACAGGCAGGGGAGGAGATAGCCTACTGGAGAGACCTATATTATGGAGTTGTGCCGCCAGATCAGTGGTCTAGGAGCTTTCAGAGACCATTGTGGACTACAATGACCACTAGAGGGAGAGATAGGACACAGGGATCTAGTGGTGGGGTCATGCGTCCTCCACCACCACCAAATAGAGGGGGTAGGAGAGATGATTCTGGGGCAGGGACTTCCAGGGCTTAGACTCCATCAAGGCTAGCTAGCTCCGAGGGAGGGAGTTCATCATAGCCTTAGAGGGCTCCCTATGTATCAGTTTTTTACCATTTTTATATGAAGATGTAGACACCTTCGAGTGATTTTGTAGCCATATGTATTTTGACATCATTGTATCACGATACTTATGATTTTTTGAGATATATATATGAGATGATTCATCCTTGCAGTAGCTATATGCATGTGTACCTATGTGATGTTGGTTTCTATGTGATGCTTATGATATGGATGCAAATATGTACATGATGAAATGCAATATATTTTTGTTGTTTTATGCTTTTAATATTTTATGCATATGTGAATGTATAAAATGCAGATGAATATGATAATGTACATGATATGCATGATGTGTATATGATATACTAATCAGTGGTGTGTGCAGAATGTGATGCAATTGTGATATCTATAAGTATGTATGAAATGCTAATATGTGGTAATGTAGGTGCAAACTACATGAAATGCAAATATTTTTGGTGTCATTATACTCAGTCATGTGATAACAGGCTACATGGACTCAAGAAGGACGATGGAGGTCAATCAAGAAAGGGGGATGGAAGATAGAAGATAGGTAGGTGAAAGAGATTCTTGTGCTTTGTCATC
Source organism: Cryptomeria japonica (assembly GCF_030272615.1). Classification (NCBI taxonomy): domain Eukaryota; kingdom Viridiplantae; phylum Streptophyta; class Pinopsida; order Cupressales; family Cupressaceae; genus Cryptomeria; species Cryptomeria japonica. Next base: position 922,167,881 of record NC_081407.1, read on the forward strand.
ATTAAGGTTTATTATGGCAAATAGGTTATGACAATCCAGCTATAGGTTTGACCCAAAAAGTCATTGTACCCATTTGCATGGAGATCCGACAATCGCAAACAAGGAATGCCTCAGTTCACACTAGACTCACAATGTCCTCATATCCTTGGACAAGTCATAACAATAATAAGAGACAATCCACAAACAACAAAACAATAGGAGGTGAATCATATCCCATCCTCGCCTTTCTAGTTAATGACATCCTAGAGATAAAATCTCTAGTTAGAGACATCTCGGAAAAGCTAAAAGACATGTTACCAAAAAGATCAAATAAAAAAAAAACCAAGACTCGACACCAACATCCACTGTAATCCTCAAGTTTAGTGTCTCTTGTTACTTGTATAAGTCTATTTGATTGTGGTGACAATGTTTTCATTCACAAAATGATAGATAGCACAAGAACCATAATGTTGTGTGAGTCTGTTGAAAGATTTGATTTGTTGAAGACCATTGCTACTTGTGCCTTATCTGAAACTAAATGAATCCATGAAACTGATACTTTATTGCGAAAAAGACCAAACTTTATTGTGGATTTGTGATTTAAGAGTTTCTTTATTGTGGATTGTGCACGAATAGACTAAATAAAACTAGAAGGAACTATACTCCTTGAAACGTGTGATGCTCTTAGTTCCACACCCATCACTAGACTTAGGATTTTCCTTAGCCATAGATAGGATCTGATTTATGATAGGTGGAAAGGGATGAAAAGGGAGGTTTATTATGAATGGTTCACCAATCTTAGGTAGATCAAGAACAATCCATGATAGGAATGGGTAAGTTTATTATGGATTGATAGCTTGTGAGTGTGTGCAAAGTGAATGGATGAGATTGAATCTTGGAGGAGGGAGGAGCAATGTCTCTACGTATGGCATTGGTAACCCAGTTTTCACCATGGTACTTGCCTAGGGTGCCACCGAAGTGGTTTTCATCATTGGACAAATTTATTTCTCTTTAATTTTTTATTTTTTATATTTTTGTGTCACAAGGTGCCTATTTGCCAGGTTTTCACCAAGTAACGATTTTTTATTTTTATAATTTTTTTTTATATTTTTGATATTTATAATTTTTTTTGTATTTTTGATATTTTTTATATTTTTTTGCATTTTTGAATTACGATATGCTGAAGAGATATGTGTAAAACCTACAAAGGTGCATGTTGTTGATTAGATCTTCCGAAGGTTTGTTTTCTGGGGTCCAAAGTTGATATGCACCTGATCCATAGACTATTGTGATGACATAAGGACCCAACCAATTTGGTTCGAACTTGCCCTTCTTCTCTCTATCTTGCTGATTTCTTGGATTCTCCTTGAGAACTAAGTCACCTACCTCAAATTTACGAGGCTTAACCTTATGAATGTAGTTGTATTGTTCCTTGACTGAATGATGTGTAGCTCGAGTGACTGTCTTCTTTGATAAGGGAACTGAGATAGAATTACTAGTGTGTGAACTACGTAGGCCCATATGCGTGTCATCTAAAGAAGTTTGGGCATCCTTGATAACAAAGTCCTTCGAGGAAGCTCCATTAAAGGTCCATGATGTATCGCTAGTGTAGCGTCCTAAAATTGTGACACTTGCAATTTCGACCGCATTTGGGTCTTCAAGATGGCGACGCAACACTGAACCTGAATGGAGACCCCAAAACTTGTCCATGAAATCAAAAACTGCATTTTCCCAGCACCCTGGCCTGATCCTCCTTGCACCCTGCTGTCTCGGGAGGTGGGACCAGAGCGCCTAGCGCCTTGGTCCTTCAGGACCAGGGTGCCTAGTGCCCTAGTCCCCCAGGACCATGGCGCCCAGCGCCCTGGTCCCTGGCCCTATTTTGGGCCCGGTCTCCTATGGGACTTCGGGTCTTTTTGTTTGCAAATTGGAAAATAACACTTCCTGGTCGGCCCAAGGTCGGGAAAATCAGTCTTTTAACCCTGATTGACAAGTATATAAACTACTTTTCCTCTCTCATTTTGGGAAAAAGAGGGAAAAAGGTGTGGAAACGATATTCCAACATTCAAACATTCAAGCATTCAAGCATTCAAGCATTCCTTCAAGCAATTGATCATTCTAAGTCTCCATTCAAGGCTAAGTGTTGCATTCAAGACAAAGATTCAACCATTGAAGAGGAGATCACATACTACAACATACAACAACATCTACACCTTCGTATGTAAGAATACAAACATTCTTACAACAAGGTACTAGTACTTGTTTTACAATCATTTACATTTACAGCATTTCTCATTTCTTGGTTAATTCCAAAACCGGGGTTTGACCTAAGGGCAAACCCCTAATCCCTAACCCCACAATCGTCTTTGCTTTTCTGTGTGTAGGATGCAGGTACGCGACTGAAATTGAAGATTTGGAATCCTTGTGCAGAGACGAACAGATCCCCCTTTGTTTCACGAATTTTTCGGAGGACTGTGTGCATGCCGGGTGCCATCGTCCCGTCAACTTTTGCTCAAATTCACAGGACAACGCCATCTCGACATTTTACTGCTAATTCTAGGTCTGCAGCTTCATATCATATCCCTATCTCTATTTATAAGTGAATCTTTCTTTCTTCTACATGCATTCCTAGTTCAATCTTTCTATCTACATTCTTTACAAAAGAGGGTATCCTTGCTATCACAACCCTTGAAACTCATATAGAATCCAATCTTGCATTGCGTGGGATTGGTTCTTGTGGGTTTCAACCCCTCTTTTGAATGTAAAGTCCCTCCTACGTGAAAACCATCAACCCTAGTGACTCTCCCTTCTCTCTCCTTGGAGTTGGGGAGGGGAGAACAACTAGGGTTCGATTTTTTCGCTTTACATTTTGGTGAACCTGACATGAACATCCTCATTCTGATTATTCATGGTTAGATTTGAAAAATTTTGTTTCCTTAATTACATTTCCATGTTTGATCTTTTGCAAATTTTAGAGGCTAATTGCATAAAAAACCCTAAAATTTTCTTTTTAAGTAATTAAACTTGTGAAATGTTTAATTGTTAATGCTTGTTTCAGATCTGCCCTTCTATTACAAATTATCAATTCATATTTGTGCTTTAATTTTGAAAATTAAGTGGTTAAGTGTCAAAACCCTAATTTTTGAAACCCTCTTGATTCAACCTTTGTCCGACAATTTCACTGATCAAAACATCTCCAAAACAGCTGTAACTTTGGATTCCGCAATAAAATCACAATATCTTTCATCCCTGAAAATTTGGAAAAAAGTTGCGAGGACCGTGTGCACTCCGAGCACCATCATCCCCGACATTTTTTCCAAAATTTCGGGAGCTAGATCTTACTGTATTTTTTTGCTAAAATCCAGAATTTTGGTTGATTTTATCAATTTTAACACCTTCAAAATTACAGTCAAAGTTGTTCTAGCGATTGCTTGGATTGAGGCTTCTAATCATTCAAAAATCATTGAAATTAAAATTCATGTCAAAATTGTGTTTCTTACAGTCCTAAATCTGAAAAGTGTGTTGGCATTCATTCGAAATTTCAGTGCTTTATTCAAATTCGTGCAATTTGTGACTTTTGAAATTAAGTGCTTAATTACAACAACTTTGATTTCTGCTTTCAAAATTGAATTTTGCGTGAAATTGAGTCAATTGTTAATTTTCAAAACTTGCATTGCTCTTAACATTCCCTCTAAAATCATAAAATTCAAAATTTCAGTTTCCCTCTCTTTTTCAAAATTCAAATTTTGCATTTTTCGACAATCTTGGAAGGGTTCAATTTTGAGATTGCAACTTTAATTTGGCCTATCTACAGATCATAAAATCACTCAATTTTTTCAAGTTAGCTGTAAAATCATCATAACTTTCATCCCTGCAAATTTCGAAAAAAGTTGCGAGGACCGTGTGCACCCCGAGCGCCACGGTCCCAGACATTTTTTTCGAAATTTCGGGAGATTGTCTTGATTGTATTTAACAGCTTAAATCTAGAAGATTGGCTGATTTTACTAAAATTTGCTACCTCTAAAATTCAAAATCTTCTCTCTTTCTTTAGTGCATGAGTTTTACAACAATAAGTCCTACTTACACTATTCCCGTTAGATGAAGCCTTAGAATTAAGTCCTTCCAAGGTTTAATTACTGAGGAGATGGAACCTAATTTGAATGGCCTTTTTAACGAGGACATGGGTAATTCCTCTAATCCTCTTAATGATGAAGAAGCTCTCCATGAGGTTTCTGTAGAACAACTTTCAAAATTGGATAACCAATTTGATGATTTTCGACAATGGATGTCTCAAGAATACCCTGATAGTCAAGCTCTTCCTTTAATTGAGGGTCTAAAATGTATGCTTCAAAGTGATAAGAATGGAATTGATATTTTGCGTGGTATTGCACACATTGTGGATTCAAATGTGATGCCTATGAAGAGTTGTGCTGAAACTTTGGGTTATACACAACCTCCTACTCAAGTTAATCATTCTATTCCTTTGACGACTTCTACTACTAGTATACCTACTTTTACATCAAACATAATGACTACTTCAATACAAGACATTCCTCCTATGATCACTAGTCATGGGGGCAATCCCTCTTCTTCAATCAACCCTCTTCCTTCATTCAATCCGACTTCTTCATTCATTCCTTCAATAAGTGTTCCTATTATATCACCACAAATGAACATGACACAAGGGGGCAATTCGTTTTCCATTCCTCCTTGTAGTGTTCCTCCTGTCCAATCATCTCCTATGACTAATTATCATAGTGTCCCACCACCTTACTCTCTGCCTTCTTTCAATAACATAACACCTCCATCACAATCTAACACATCTAATATGAACTCTTCGACTGAAGTGACCATTAACAATCTTGCACAAACTGTCTCTTCTTTACAGCAACAAATTGTCTCTATGAATCAATCTAAGTTTAGTGTGCCCACATTTGATGTTGCGAGCCCACTTTCTCTTGACATTGTCCGAGCTATTCCCCCTAAACATGTTGAAATTCCGCATTTGGAGCTTTATAATGGTAAGGGTGATCCTCTAACGCATGTTAAGACCTTTCAAACAATATGTACTGATTTTGCTTATGACCAAAGGTTGCTTGCAAAACTGTTTACTAGAACATTAAGAGACAAAGCCCTACAATGGTATTGCTCGTTGCCTTCCTATTCTATTTCTTCTTTCGAACAACTTGCAAATGCTTTCATTCAACAATTTCAAAACAATATAAGTCCTAAAGTTACTTTGATTGATTTAATGCATTGTAAACAAGGTGTTAAAGAAAAAGTGACTGATTTCATTGGTAGATATAAGCATTTGTATGCTCAAATTTCTTTTCCAGTGCCTGACAATGATATTCAAAGAATCTTTATTTCTAATTTACAAAAAGATATTCAAGATAAACTCCTGTTTTCTGAGTTTACTTCTTTCCAACAGTTGTGTGCAACTCTTCACAATTATCAACTGACTGTGAGTCAAATGGAACAATCACATCCTATGGCTCCGAGTGATAAGGGTGATAGTAGTCAACAACCATTTGGGAAGTTTAAACCGAAGAGAGAGTCCATTAAATTCAATGAAAACATCATCAACAACAATGTGAATGCAGCATCAGGTGTGCCTCCTATTTCTAAGTTTTTTAAGAAAGAAAGAAAGTTTACTCCTTTGAATGAATCATTGCATAGTATTATGAATAAGTTATTGGAACAAAATGTGCTTACTCTTCCTCCTATAAGGCAAATAGATCCTGCAAAGATTAATTCACCCTATTTTGATAACAAATCTTTTTGTCAATTTCATCGTCATCCTGGGCATGATACTGAAAAATGTTTTGCTTTAAAGGGTAAAATTCAAGATTTGATTGATAATAATACTATTTCTATTTCTGGAGTGAATGATAAAGGCAACACATCTGTAGCTCCTCCTAACCAAAATCTTCAGATTTTTACTGATCCATTACCTTCTCATACCTCTAATGCGATTGATACTAATGATTCCTCTGTCTCACCTGATGATCTTGTGTCCATGACTCCGAATGTGATTAACTTTGTGGAGCAGCAGAAAATCCCTAAAGAACTTTCCATCACCTTTGATTCTAGCGAAACTATCAGGGCACCTGATGGTCCTTTATATATAGTTGCAAAAGTCAAAAATACACCTTGCCGTGGAGTGCTTATTGATCCTTCTTGCATGGTTAATGTCATTACTGAAGAATTTCTTTTTACTTTGCAATTGAATCAAGTGATCTATGATGAAACAAATGTGGTTGTGAAACTATTTGATGCATTTTCTTCTCCTGCAATTGGTTCTATTACATTACCTATTGAGGTCCATAACAAATCCCTTGATGTGAACTTTGCTATTATTCCTTCGTCCGAACAATTTCGTGTGAAGCTAGGCTATCCTTGGCTATCTTCCATGAAAGCTATTGCTTCTCCTATTCACAAGTGTTTGAAATTTCCCCATAATGGTGAAGTTGTTACTGTCAATCATAGTCTCTTTAAACCAACTGAAAGAACATCTAGCATTCCTATTGATTATTTTGGGCCTAAACAATTCCAATCTCTTCCTCTGCGAAGTGATCATCTTTTCAAATCTTATCAAAAGTGGAAAAAAGATATGATCCTATCTCTAAGTGAACCTAGAACACCCAAACTTGACATTCCTATCGTTCTTGAGAAGGAAGTTCTTCCTTTGAAAGATAAAACTAATGTCTTTCCTCAAGAAGATTCCCAACCCATCCCTATGGATGTGACTGTGCCTATATCTAATAAACTTCCTAAAAGTAGACCTATCCCTCCTCGTCATGATGGACTTGGTCTCCTTCCTAAACCAAGTATTCCTCCCTTATATGGAGCAGTTCCTCCTCCTTCCTCTTATGGAGAGAAGAGACCTTCCTCTTCTCCTATTATTCAACCTAAGAGACCACAACCTAAACACCCAAGTGATAAGGATGAGAACATTCCTCCTCCTCAATCTTCTCAACTTCCTACTAAGACTAGACGAAATCGTTCTGCACGTGAACGCTGACGAAAGCGTCATCTTAGAGCTCAGGCAGCTGCCTCTCAAACTTTGCAATCCCCAAAAACACCTTCAACAAGCATTATTCCATTTTCTCCTCAGCCGAAAATTGAGCCAAAATCTCCTAAACATAAGATGCATGATGGTCTTGATCCCGTGCGAGTTAAAGATCCTATTTTTATAAATCTTGATGATGATATAGATGAAAATGTTACTTCTCTTGCTTCTGATAGTGAATATGAACTTGTTGATGTTGATAACCATTTATCTAACGAATTTTCTAAAGCACTTATCCTAGCTCCTAAACAAGAACAACGTGGCTTAGAACATGAACATAGCCCTTGTTTGGATCTTGTGATAGCTCCATCTGCTATGTTGAATGTTCCTCCTCTAGCGTGTTCCCTGCCTTCCCGAAACGTTGATCAGCAAGATCGAGGGGTAGATGACGTGCTAGACTAGTTCATTAGCATAGCAGATTCTCTCCTCCTCTCTTTTGTTACTTCTTCTATATGTTATTCTCATTCTTCTATTTGTTGTCCTTAGTGTTTTCTACTCAAGGACGATGCAAAACATTGAGATCTTTTTTGGTCTCTCTCATGTTGACTCAAAAGACACATGTGTTCCCTTCTTCTAGGTGACCTTCCTTGATTGGGGAATGAAGAACAATTATGCATACACACATATGATATACATGAATTATCATATAGCATAGTGACCCCGAGGAAAGCGAAGTCACCTTGTGCTTTGTGTTTTGTATCTATTATCCTTGGGCTTATCTCACACTTGGGGGCTAAATCCTTGCGATAACGTGCTCCTTTCTCATTTATTATATGTATCACTACCTTAAAGCAATCACCCTCGGTGAAGCGTGTGCGATCGCTTTAACGTAGGGGGGCATACATCCCGTTCATATCTTTTCAAGATACTTGAAAATTTCTTGACAAATTTAGCTTTGCCTTGAAAATTTTTGATATCTTTCTTGCATGACTCATAGTGAGGGAACCTTACTACTGACAGTCATGGTTCTCCCTCGTGATCTTCCCTTTTACTTTGTCAATCGAAGTCGTAAGATCCTTAGTCCACTGGGGGCTTGGGGTATCTTGCCTCCTTGACGTGGTGAAAGTTTTTCAATGTTGTTTCCTTGTACTTTACTGGAAGTATGAGCGTACGCTTATACTCCCGCTAAAGTGGGGGCTAAATGTAGCACCCTAAAATTGTGACACTTGCAATTTCGACCGCATTTGGGTCTTCACGATGGCGATGCAACACTGAACCTGAATGGAGACCCCGAAACTTGTCCACGACATCAAAAACTGCATTTTTCCAGCACCCTGGCCTGATCCTCCTTGCACCCTGCTGTCTCGGGAGGTGGGACCAGAGTGCCTAGCGCCCTGGTCCCCCAGGACCATGGCGCCCAGCGCCCTGGTCCCTGGCCCTATTTTGGGCCCGGTCTCCTATGGGACTTCGGGTCTTTTTGTTTGCAAATTGGAAAATAACACTTCCTGGTCGGCCCAAGGTCGGGAAAATCAGTCTTTTAACCCTAATTGACAAGTATATAAACTACTTTTCCTCTCTCATTTTGGGAAAAAGAGGGAAAAAGGCGTGGAAATGATATTCCAACATTCAAACATTCAAGCATTCAAGCATTCCTTCAAGCAATTGATCATTCTAAGTCTCCATTCAAGGCTAAGTGTTGCATTCAAGACAAAGATTCAACCATTGAAGAGGAGATCACATACTACAACATACAACATACAACATACAACAACATCTACACCTTCGCATGTAAGAATACAAACATTCTTACAACAAGGTACTAGTACTTGTTTTACAATCATTTACATTTACAGCATTTCTCATTTCTTGGTTAATTCCAAAACCGGGGTTTGACCTAAGGGCAAACCCCTAATCCCTAACCCCCCAATCATCTTCGCTTTTCTGTGTGTAGGTTGCAGGTACGCGGCTGAAATTGAAGATCTGGAATCCTTGTGCAGAGACGAACAAATCCCCCTTCGTTTCGCAGATTTTTCGGAGGACCGTGTGCACGCCGGGCGCCATCGTCCCGTCAACTTTTGCTCAAATTCGTAGGACAGCGCCGTCTCGACATTTTACTGCTAATTCCAGGTCCGCAGCTTCATATCATATCCCTATCTCTATTTATAAGTGAATCTTTCTTGCTTCTACATGCATTCCTAGTTCAATCTTCCTATCTACATTCTTTACAAAAGAGGGTATCCTTGCTATCACAACCCTTGAAACTCATATAGAATCCAATCTTGCATTGCGTGGGATTGGATCTTGTGGGTTTCAACCCCTCTTTTGAATGTAAAGTCCCTCCTAAGTGAAAACCATCAACGCTAGTGACTCTCCCTTCTCTCTCCTTGGAGTTGGGGAGGGGAGAACAACTAGGGTTCAATTTTTCCACTTTAAAGCTAGAAGGGGATGGATGTGTCAAACAAGTGGATGAGTGATGAAGGCTTATGATTATGAAAAGAAGTGAAAGTAGGATAGCATGATGGAGACTCAGGATCAACAAGTATTCTTTTTTACTTGAAATTTTAGAACTTTTGGCCCCAGTTATTTTGATATTAGGGGAAATTATCTCTTGTTCTTTTTCATCCGTAGGATTTTTATCCTTGATCTTGATTTTTGCAGAGTCTAATAGATTTTTATTTTGATTTGGACTGAAGGTCGTCTCTTTATTTTTTACTTTTAGATTTTTATTTTGGAGACTTGATTTTTTATCCCCAATTATTGAGGGCTTTTGTAATTCTTGTTGATCTAAGTCTAGGAGAGGAATGGAAATGGAATGAGTGGATGAAATGGTAAGGCTATATGAGTTCTCAAGAGGGCTGGTGATATGCTCAATAGATTCTTCGATGGAACCACTCTTAGGACTATTGATATCAAGAGTTGCTTGCACCACTAGTGGAGATTTGCATTCAGACCTAGTATCCACAACACTAGGTGGTTCACACTCAATTCCTTGATACTACAAATTGTTTGTAGATTGTTCCTATCAACTGAATACCTTAAGAGATAGTGGAAGTTGATCAACATTAAAGATATACTCACCACATCCCGTGTCCTTAATCTTGAACTTTTGTTTGAAATCTTATTGCTTTGATGTAGAAGCTTTTAAGTATTTTGGATCCATATATGCTAAAGATGGGACAACTTCTTGATTGGCTGGAACTATTATTTCTGATCTAGGTCGCAAATTGTTGCAATATATGAATGGGTTTGGATCAACTTTGATGGTCACTTCAACTCCATTGTGTGGGAACTTGATACATCGATGATATGTTGAGGGAACAACTCTCATTTCATGAATCCATGGGTGTCCCAAGAGTATGTTGTATGTGATATATAGATCAAGGACTTGACAAACCACATCTTTTGTTACCAGTCCAACTTTGAGAGGTAAGGTAACTGTGCCTTTGGATGAATGCTCTTCGTCATCATATGCCTTGATGGTAATTGCATGTGTAGAATTCACAACCTTTTCAAAATAGCCCAATTTCTTAAGAGTATTCAATGTAGATATATTGAGACCAGCTCCTCCATCTATCAAGATCCGTTTTATTCAATGTTTGGGTAGGAAGGCTTCAATGTGTAAAGGTGCATTATTTGGTTGACTTACGAAGGTGTCGTCAGCTATGGTGAATGTAAGAGAATATGGAACAGAAAGGTATCCCACCATGGCTTGAAACTGGTCCATGTTCAAATCAGTGGGGACAGAGGTTTCTTACAGGACTTTGTCAAGTATGGCTTTATGTGAAGGAGAGAAACACAACAGGTCTAGGATTGAGATAAGCGCGGGTATCTTTGCTAACTATTCTACTAGGTCGTACTCAGGTTTGGCTGATGACGAAGCAATAGTTTTAGCTGGAGCACCTTGCAGGGTGACTTTACCTCGACGAGTTGTGATATTACATTTGGAGGTAGATTTAGAATAATTTCCAACGCCTTTCAGGACGACTTTGGTTCTTTGGGTAGAACTTTCAGGCATTTTGTCTTTTATGATAATAGTAGAAACATAGTTGTCCATTGAAATGTGATTAACGGTTGGATCATAATCATAAGACACTTTGGTATAGTTGGCTTTCTCATCTATGGCTTTGGCTTTTCCCTTTTCATGTTTAGGGAATGGTTCCTTAAACATCACATGTTATTGATTGGATGTATGTCCTTTGATCTCAATATCACCTCTATCAATAAGATCTTGTATAATGTTCTTCAAGCGATAGCAATTTCTTGTTTTATGTCCCTTGCTCTTGTGATATTTGCAATACTCATCGTCATTCCACCAATTTGGTTTGAATTTTGGCTCATGTGGAGGATTGTCTGGAATTGTTATTAAATTGTTTTCCACTAACTTCATAAAAGCTGACTCAAGTGGTTCTTCCAATGGGGTGTATTTCCTTCGTGGTTTTGAAGTTGCTTGAGTATTTACTTGGTTGTTTGTAGAAGAACTTGATCCTGAAAGAATGATTTTTGGTCTCACTATGTTAGCATCAACAACGATGTCATTTATTGTGTTCCTGTTCCAAAATCATGGTTTGTCCTTTCCTTTAAAATCCTCTTTATTTTCTTTGAATATCTTGATGATTGCTTGCTCAATTAAGACCTTCTCTATTGATAATCCTTTCTCAATGACATCCTTGAAAGTGGACAAACAAGCTTTACTCAAGTCATAACCAATTTCTCTGTTGACATTCTGTGTAAACATCTCTACCATTTTTTTTGTGGAATTTCACAAGAGCATCGACTGGCTAAATTCCTCCATCTTTGCAAGAATGATGAAAATGACTCCCCATCTTTCTGTTTGGTGCTGCACAAAGTGGTAACTGATATGTCTATCTCTATTTTATATGAGAAATGTTGTATGAAAGCTTCTGCTAAGTCACCCCATGACTTAATTCTAGGCAGAAGTTGGCAGAACCATTCCATAGCTTGTTCACCTAAGCTTTGTGGGAACAATCTCATCAAGTATGTTTCTTCTACTAGTACCTTAATGCAAGCTGTGAAAAATTGTCTTATATGTGCCTTAGAGTCTCCTTTGCCTTTGTACTTATCAAACTTTGGCATTACGAAAGGTGTAGGAAATGGAGGCATTGGAATGCTTCTATTAAATGGATAGGGACATATATCTCTCATTATGTAAGCTGGTTTTGGTGTATTGATGTCCTCCATCTTCTTTTGTAAGTCCTTTATCTGCTATTACAAATTATTTTTGGGTGGAGACCGACTTCTTGGACCATATCCCATGCTTGAGCCACTAGGTAGAGGAGGATACTACATATATGGATGGTATTGATCGTAAACATTCTCATATCAAGGAGGTCTATAATGATAATGCGTGTAGGGACCACTTGATATACTGTCATAAGTCATGTCACGAGTTTGTTCTTGTGTATTACCCCCAAATTTGACACGGGGTTTTCTTGTGTCCAAATTTGGAGCATGCCTCTAAATATCCAGTTGCTTTTGAGGTTGGTCCTTAGCATTGGTATGCGATTGAGTGCATTTATCCACATAAGATTTCCATAAAGGTCTACATAGATGGAAGTGTTCATGAGATGTTCATTCGTGAGTATCATAAGCTTAACCATGTGTATTTGGGATCTCAAGTTTTTGAAACAAGGATGATGGTGACTCAGGCACAAAATGTGGTCCTCTAGTACCTCCACTATTAGGTCTCCTTTGATCCATGTTAAGTTGACTTTCTTCCATAGGTTGATTTTCCACTATTTGGGACATGTTGAAATCATGAGGTATCTTAGCTCCACTTTGTGCCATTACTTGTAGGAATTATTGTCTATCTCTTCTCATGATCTCTTCAACCAATCTATTAAAATGGGGATCCATGATAGAGTCTTCCACTTCTGCTGAATATACTGAAATGTTATCCATATTGTCATTGTGTGCATCATTGTTGTTTGTATTATCCATGTTCTCCACATTCTAAATGTTTATATAGATGTCCATGTCAGGTAATGTGGTATGATCAAAATTGAAAAAGATATCATTGTCATATTAATAGCCACTCATTTTTGCAGACTCTTGAGCCTCTTTAGCTTCTCTTCTAGATTTTTGGGAATAGGTTTCAACCATGAACTAGGTCTTGACCAAGATGTGTAAGACTAGATGAAAATGGAAAGAGTATGGAAGACCAAGAGTTGGATGGAATATAAATGAATCTGAGGTGTATTTGCAATGTCCAAAGTGTAAGACCAAGTATGTATGTAGTAGAGTAGGTGTGGTTTCCAAAGAGATGATAGATCTCTTGATGGGGTAAGTTGACCTTGACTCCAAGTAAGACCAAATGAGATCCAAAGGTGATAGACCTTGATGAGGGACCACTTAGCAAAATGTTGTTGTATGTATTGTGTTGACAAAGCAAGATGAGGACAAGCAAGTGACCTTTTGACTCAAGTTTAAACAAATGTCAATGTAATGCAAGGTGTAAAGCAATGATGAACTATGTGAGACTCATAAATTGGTTGAATTATAGATGAAAATTTGAAGAAATAACCTAGGAAGCTCAATAATTCTGAAACTGATTGCTCTTGTTTGTTGGACAATAAGTTTTTTTCGATACTGAACACAGACATGCCTGTATACTTCATAGACGCGGTTACCCAACATAGATGTGATTAGACACTACACAAATGCGTTTCTAAGATTTTGTGAATGCAATTTTCTATGACCACACATACACGAACTCTATCCTACATAGACACGGTTATAGGACACAGACGTGTTTCCAGAATCTAAGTGCAATTTTTTTAATTTCTAAAGTTGTTGTTGTGACTAAATCTGAATATTTGATTGTTTTTCATGACAAGAGGACACAATTTTGATGAGGACTCAATGTTTACAGGTGTTTGGACTCAAAATGACTCAAATAAAAGTATGTTGCTTGATGTAAAAATGTGTTGCATACACTTGAAGACACAAAAGACACAATGTTTCGATGTTTGATCTTAAATGCTTAAATGTCTAAAAGAAGACAAACACAATTCCTATGGTTGGCCAGGACAATAGTTATTGATCCCACATGGGGTTTCCCCAGAGGCTATGCTATTCAAAGCAGATACCTAGATGCTTGACCCCACTGGCTCCACCCTCGACACTCACTTCTTTGGGCTAGCCAAGCACCAATCCCCATGAAAACTCCCAGTGGTGAACTTTGTATCTCTACTAAGAACCGTATGTGTGTGGGACACTCTAGAGGTCTGACCTCCTACCCCGACAACTAGAAGGATTTTGGCTTTCTAAAACAAAAAGGTGCTTGTAAGGGAATTCGCTCATGTGGCCATACATGCGTCACTTTCAGCTCTATATATATAGAAGGCTCCCAGTCAGTAGGGGTTATGCCCTACTATTGATCAAATAAATTTAATCAAACGGGTTTATGGAGAGACATAGTGTCGATATGAACTAATCAACACACGTTACCCCTGGCTTTCACCATGGATACAGTTATTTATAGTGGTTTAGAAGAGGTGGGTTTTCCTCGCTATCACTTGGGTCATTCCCTCCTCACTAGTAGTCCTAATGACCACAAGGGGAGGAAGACCCTCTAGAGATTAAACAAAAAGGATCCTATTGCTAAAGACACAAAAGACACTGGTTTAATTTTAGTGCACCAATTGAAGTGTTTGCTAATATACAAAAACAAGGCACACAATAAAAATTAAAAGAAAACCTTTGCCAAGATCTTGAAACAAATATTTGTTAGTAGTTTGGGTTGTTTCAAATGATTACCCCTTCCTCCAAGAAAACAAGTTAGGTAAATTTTAGATCCAAAAGGCTTTGTGAAATAGGGGCCTTCGACAATGTGATTCACTTCAAAGACAAGTTGCACCAATTTGGTATCTAGATCACAAGATATTAGCTCAAATAAATGAGATGTGATATCAAAAATGACAAAATGAAACCCTAAATGACAAAACAAAAAACTGAAAAACTGCAAAACTAAACAAAGACGCAATTATATCCCACACAAATATGATTCTGCAACATAGACGTGGTTAAAATTCGCACAAGTGCGATTGTGCAACACAAACATGGTTAAAAGTTGCACATACATGATTATAATAGGCAGAGGTGGTTCTGCAATCTAAAAAAGAAATGTAAATATTGTCGAGGACACAAACATGATTAAAGGGTGCGCAGATACGGTTGAGAAACAAAAACGCGATTCCAGAATGTGCAGACGTGAAAATTCAAAATGTCAGAAAATGTCAAATCTGCAACTTCAAAAACACAAAATTTGCAACAAAAGATGTTAAATGCAAAAGGGACAAGAGTCTCATCGAGCATGCCAAAATGTTTATGGTAAAAATGGAAACAACAATATTGAAAGACTAAAATAGATTCAACCACAAAACCCTAGCCTAACAACAACAAAGATCCACCATAACATATGAAAATTACCCAAGACAATCTAAATCAACAAAATCACAAAGATTAAACCATCACATGTCCACTAGGGTTTGAACCTCCATTCTTCCTATCTCGATTGATCTTGCTTGATATATTTGCTCTCATATTTTATGTGTGCACAAGAGCTCAACAGAGAACCAAAATGTGGTTGATAGCTTGATCACAAAAGGCTTGATTGCATATAAAAGTTTGAATGGGTAGTTGAGGTTTGATAATAAAAGAAGTATCTCCTTATATAGAAGACACTATAAGAAATGGAGGGATAAGATTAAGAGGTGTGAAAGATAGATGATTGGCTTGGATTAAAGGGTAGGTAGAGAAAATAAGAAAATAATGAGAGGGTAAGTAATGTAGAAATTAAGAGATGAATGACATGTGTCATGGGTAGAAAAGACTAATGAATTAATTAAATAAATAAAGATTTATTTAATTAATATAGGAAATAGGATCAATTAAATAAATAAAAGTATTTATTTAATTTAGGAAAAGGACAATTTAAACAAATAAAAGTATTTATTTAAATGAGGAAAGGCTTGAAGAGGATAAATGAATTAATTAAATAAATAAAGATTTATTTAATTAATAGAAGAATTAGGCTTAAAATAATTAAATAAATAAAAATATTTATCTAATTAGACAAGATAATTTTAGGTGTCTACAGATACAACTCAAAGTATTTATATTGTTAAATCCACACAATTTCTAATTCTTAAATTTAGAAAAGTAACACAAAGTTTACAAAAATGAATTTGATTTATTCTATAAAAAATATTTCCCCACACTTATTTTACTAAATCAAATCAAGATACTATAATTAAAATAAAATAAGAACACTCACACCATAGACCACAATTAATTCAACACAAAGTTTGAATGCCAAATATGTTCTCTTCTTTGATTGAATTTACAAAATAACTATATGAACTCAAAGTTTCACTTTTCTCTTCACTGAGGTAGATTATTGTTGTAAGAAATTAAAGATACTATTTACGAAGAGCACACTCATATTTATAGAGGAGGTTTTGAGAGAAAAACTAAGAACTAACTATGACTTATTCCAAAATATAGTCCTAATTTATTTTGACATGCAATTTGTTCATATGTAATTACATCTTGTACCTTTACATGTAATATGTCATGACTAAATTACACAATACATGGTTAAAGTAATCTACATGTCTAACAAGATGACTACATTAACATTATCCTCTATCAAGGAGGTCTTCATGTTGCAAGGTTGTCGGTGCTTGGAAACTTTAGCTCCCGATGCATGGATAAGAGCATTTGGAGTGGAGTTGCAGTAATGGATTCAAATTGTTTCCAAAGTTGGACAATAACTTGACAAAACCTATGAGGCATCAGAGGAAAACTCCGAAAACATGAGATGGGGGAAAATAATAACCAAGTATGAGTGAGTTGCAGTTCAGGTCTGAAGACCTAAATTGCAAGTGCAGTGAAGATTGTCATGTAATCAAGTCTTGAAGGTTCGACTACAAGTTGTGAAGGGTTCATGCTATCATGCAATCGGTTTCTAAATCCCCGACTATAAGTATGGAGCAAAGGGATATGTAGGTAAGGCTTAAGACCCACCCTACATCTGCTTGGTGTTAAGGTCTTGAGACTCGGTCAATATCTTATGATTGTAGTTGTGACTTGCAATCGGGTCTCAAAATACTAACTACAAGTATGCATGATGCTTGACAAAATATGTAATCAGGGTTTAAAAACCCGATTTCACATGCAAATGACACACATGTAAATCGGGTCTCAAGTCAGAATTACATGTGTAATTTGGGTCTTGAGGCATGAATTGCATGTAAAGGGGGGAAACACTTGTAATGTCGAGTATTGGACTCAAATTTACACACAAAGGAAAAACTTAAACAATAAGACATAAAAACTTATAAAAAGACAATCTAGGACTTAGACCTTTGATCAAAAACAACCTGGAGATGAACCATACTCGAGATTACATGACTTGTACCTTGATAAGTGTTCCTTAGACCTTTAAATGACAAAATGATGTAGGGTTGTCCACAATTTTTACCAAGCTCAAATTGGAGATAACATAGTTTACCTAATTTGAATGTCAAATCTCTAATTTATTAGGCTCAATTAATATGCATATGCATACTATTCATTGTCTTACATTCCAGCCCACTTTAGTTATATCCTTACACATGCACTTAAAGTAACATCTCTGGTTGATTTGATAATTGATTATTAAGAAAAAACACTTTAGAAATTAGTGTGACATTATTACAAACGTTACAAAATACACATTCTAATTGTAGATTTTAGTTTTGAGAACATCGTGATCATTCAAACTATAAAAATTAGATGGCACTATATAAACTAGAATCTAATAAAAAATTTACCTTAGCCTACCAACTACATGATTAAACCCCATTACATCTAAATTTAATTCAATTGAAACATTAAATTTTTCACTTCAATTTACATTTATTTCCTTAATATAACCCCTCTAAAATAACTTTAAACATATTTGACAATTATATAAGCTATAACTACTTAAAAACATAGCTTATAAAAATCACTCAGAAACTATAAATAAATTTACTTGACTCAAAGAATTAACGACTCTGATTTCATATCTCCTTATTCTAAAATCAAAACTGAGAAAAGATCATAAATAAGCACTGGTTTCAGAGGCACAACAAGCAATGCTAAAATCTGTAGCAAATGTAAAACAAGCTAACCAAAATGCTTAAACTGTGAGAGTAGCAAAATGGATATATTAGCAAAATATTTCTATATATTCCTAGTCAAATAACAACTGTTATCTGTTAGATCTGAGTAACACTATGTTGGAAGTGGAAACACTCTGAGAGGGGGGGGTGAATCAGAGTGTTACAAATTTTAACAAGATATACTTTTATGAACTTGGCAATTTTAACTCACAATATGCACAGACGATTGAGACTTAACAACTTGATGAAATACATTAATGAAGCATGGAATATACAATAGAACCAACTGAAACACTTGATTCAGACTTTTCAAACATAAGAATGGTATTGAATCTTTTACACAAACATGAAACATCTAAATGAGTACATCAAATATTGCATTACATAAACTCAACAAATCAGAGAATGAACTAAAGATATGACGTATCAGAGCATGAACTAGTAAAACAAAATGAAACAAGACAATGCACATAACACCATTGTTTTCATGAGTGGAAAACCCTCCTGGGGTAGAAAAACCACTCGGTAAGATCCCTTATATTAATTCAAAGAGCACCAACTCAGTTCACAAGTTTTAGAAACCACAAGGCCTCAAGGAGCACCAACCCCTCTTCTTATCCAATAGATATCTCAACTCGAGCTATAGCCACTGGTGATTTTATGCATGCAACTAAATCTTGCAGTCACAAAACCATCAGTGATTGGAGCGAGAATATTTTACCAGACTGTACAGATGATACTTTCTAAAAATTTGCAACAATATTCTTCAATGATGAAATCAACACTATCAGAGAGAAAAAATTCAATCTCTGAACAAAATCGTTTCAAACAATAAAGCCTTATGTACTCTGCAACAAAAACAGAGTATTGATTCTCAAAACCCTCAACTATCTCTGGTAAACTACAACACTTCTTTTCTTTTTAACAAATGCAGTGTCTTTCACTTTATTCACACTCCTTTCTCTGTTTTTCCTCGCCTCAACTATTCTGAAAACAAACTGTTTTATACCCAGACAAAACACCACATGTTCTTCCAGAATAACCCTCGTATAGGGTTACCAATAACTTACAGGATTTGCAAACTGAAAATCAAATAACTGTTTTTAACTGTGCAACGGAAAGGGAAGAAACTGAAGATGCTTGATTTCCCAGTCATGAAAAACAAAAATAAAGCATAAACATTTTCCTTATTTTCATTTTGCATAACTGAAAAAAAAAAACTTGATTCGAAACAAAAAATCTGAATCTTTTTAATCATGTGATCAAGAAAAATACCTGTTAAATGCAAATTAACCAAACAAACTAACCAGCTGACCATTAAGCTCCTGGTTAAGACCATTTTTGCTTCACTCTTTTTAACTGAACAAACTGATTCGAGCTCTTTAGCTACAGCGGCGACTCTCATGGCATTAGGGTTTGACGGACTCCAAACAAGTTCAAAAACCAAATGAAACACAAAACATCTTCCAAAAAACTTTTAACTTGTCCGACACAAGGAGTATCCTGAGGAATATGCCCTTTAAAAGATGTCATTAAATTAATGCAAAATCAGAGCTATTCACTTATCCGTGTCACCAGCATGGCTCGAGAGTAAGATGCTTTAAGCATATAACACGTCAGCAAAAACAATGTGTCCGTGTCACTAGACTAGCCCATGAGAAAGACATTTTAAAATAAATAACCACATGCTTATTAAAAACACAGCTTCCCTTTTTTTACTTTCTTGTCATCGAGGACAAAAGTACCAAAGAGCAACAAACTCCCCCTTTGTCCTTGATGGCAAAAAAGAAAAAAAACTTAAACCATTATTGCCATGAAATATGTCATCAACTGAAAGGACCAAACTCAATGTAAGGAATTCCACTGTCAACAAATGCAATATATATAATCAACACTGAACCTTGTCATATGCAAACCTATAAAGAAAAGCAACATCCTCTGAACCTGTAATATGCAAGTCTGTAAAAAATAAATACTGTCAGAATAATGAACTCCCAATCTGATCTGTATCAAACAAGAATACCAATACCCAAATAAAAATGTCTATGCCACTGTAATGAAATACCAATGCCTGAAAAACCAATTGTCACTGTAATATCACTGTAATATCAAAAATGCCAATGTTAATGAAATGCCAATGCCAAGTTTGTAATGCCAATGCCAATGCCAATGAAATGCCAAGTCTGTAAAGTCTGTAATGCCAATCAAAAATGAATACCAATATGTGAAATGCCAATATCCAATGTTGAATACCAATATGAAACTGAATACCATACCAATATGAAACTGAATACCAATATGAAACTGAATACCAATGTTGCACTGAATACCAATACCATACCAATATGAAACTGAATACCAATATGAAACTGAATACCAATGTTGCACTGAATACCAATATGAAACCAATGTCACTCACTGTTGCACTGAATACCACTGTTGCTATGAATACCAATGTCACTCACTGTTGCACTGAATACCACAATGTTGCACTGAACTGAATACCAATTTCTCCCCCTTTTTTTTAACTTTTTTAAAACACAAGGACAAGAGGAAAGAAAAAATCAACAGAGCAACACTCCCCCTCAAAGTATGCTTTAGGTGAAGACAAGAGCAGATTGAGAAAACACTCCCAATCTATCCCTTAACCATTCAAAGACTTCTTTAGACAAGGCTTTTGTAAAAATATCAGCAACTTGGGCTTGTGAAGGAACAAACACTAATTGAAACTCATTAGCCAACACCTGATCTCGTAGAAAATGGAGTTTAATGGCAACATGTTTAGTGCGAGAGTGCATAATAGGATTTTTTGAAAGATTAATTGCACTAGTATTGTCACAATAGATTGAAATGGGCTTAATAGTAGAAATGCCCATATCAGTAATTTGATGAGACATCCATATTAGTTGTGTGCAACATGTAGTGGCTGCTATATATTCTGACTCTGCGGTGGACAGAGTGACACAATCTTTCTTTTTACTGTGCCAAGCAACAAGACAATCACCAAGAAAGAAGGCAGCTCCACTAGTGCTTTTACGATCATCTAGACAACCGGCCCAATCAGAATCAGTGAAGCCAACAAGAGTGAAGTCATTATTACGGGGATACCAAAGACCATAATCTAGTGTGCCTTGAACATATCTAAAGATTCGTTTTACAGCATTCAAATGAGATTGTTTAGGTGCAGATTGAAAGCGAGAGACTAGACATACTGCAAACATTAAATCTGGTCGAGATGCAGTTAAATATAATAGACTTCCTATCATTGACCTGTACTCAGATTGATTTACTGCAGGTGAGTCATCAGATTTGGTCAATTTACAACCTATTTCCATTGGAGTGCTGACTAGTTTACAATCTGCCATATTAAATTTTCTAATCATCTCGTTGGCATATTTGGTTTGTGACAAGAAGATACCTTGCTAAAGTTGTAACACTTGAAGACCAAGAAAGAAATTCAGTTCCCCAAACATAGACATTTCAAACTCAGATTCCATGATTTTAGAGAACTTTTTGGATAAAGAGTCATTATTACAGCCAAAAATGATATCATCTACATATATCACAACCACTAGGATATCATTACCTTCGATTTTAACATATAAGTTGCTATCTACAGCACCTCTAGTGAATCCATTTTCTCTAAGATGATTATCCAGTCTAGAGTACCAAGCTCTTGGAGCTTGTTTAAGGCCATAGAGTGCTTTCTTTAATCTGTATACACAATCAGATTTGCCTGCAACTTCAAAACCTTCCGGCTGTTCCATATAAACTTCTTCATCAAGATAACCATTCAGAAAGGCAGTTTTGACATCCATCTGGTAAACTTTAAACTTTTTATAGCAAGAGTATGCAAGAAAACTTATGATTGATTCTAATCTAGCTACTGGTGCGAATGTTTCTCCAAAATCTATTCCTTCTTGCTGAGCATAACCTTTACAAACAAAATGAGCTTTATTTCTAACAACCTTCCCAGATTCATCAAGCTTATTTCTAAAGATCCATTTGCCTCCTATCACATTCTTATCATCTGGCCTAGGTACTAACTCCCAAGTTTGATTTTTCTCTATTTGACTAATTTCATCTTTCATTGCATTTAACCAACATTCATTAGATAAAGCATCAGAAACATTTTTGGGTTCAAAATCAGTTACCAAACAAAAATGTTCAGCCAGTTGAGCTTGTTCAATTGTTTTTGCCCTTCTTCTAGTCAAAATACCTGCATCTATATTGCCAATAACTTGACTTTGAGGATGTCTCTTTGTTATAATTTTTGAGGGTGTATAATGGAGAATACCCGTCTCTGCATTTGAATTCTCTGTATTTTCTTCATCAGAACTTGATGAACATATTTCATTTTTCTTTTCTGTTTCTGTAGGTTTAGGAACTTGATCAACCTTTGTTAAAGTAGTTTCCTCTTCCTCAATATCCTGTAAACCATTACTTAACAAAAATTGTTCATCAAACCTTACATTTATTGTTTCAACAATTTTATTCAGTCTATTATTGAAACATCTATAGGCTTTGCTATGAGTAGAGTATCCAAGAAAGATACCCTCATCAGTTTTAGCCTCAAAATTTCCTAGATTTTCTTCATCTCTTTTTAAATAACATTTGGCACCAAAAATTTTGAAATATTTGATAGAAGCAGCTTTTCCATACGAAAGTTCATAAGGAGTAAAGGTAGATTTTACCCTGATTTGTACACGATTCAAAATGTAAACCGCTGTGTGTACAGCTTCTTTCCAATACCTGTCTGGTAGATTTGCCTCATTAAGCATTGTGCGAGCCATTTCTTTGACTGTTCTATTTTTTCTCTCAACTACTCCATTTTGTTGAGGTGTACGTGTAGCAGCATATTGTCTCTTAATACCATGTCTTTCATAGTAATCAATGAATTCTTGTGAAGTGAATTCACCACCCTTGTCTGATCTTAAGCATTTCAATTTTAGATCAGATTCTCGTTCAACCATTTTTCTGAAAATCTTAAATCTATCAAATGCTTCAGATTTGTGTTTGAGGAAAGTGACCCATACCATTCTGGTATAGTCATCAACAAAAAGCATAAAATATTTTTCACCATTTATTGACTGTGTCCTTGTAGGACCACATAAGTCTATGTGTACAAGCTGTAAAGGTCTAGTAGAAGAATGTTCTTTAGATTTGAAAGACACTTTTGTTTTCTTTCCTTTCAAACACTCTTTACAAACTGAATTGAATGGTTTACTCAAAATAGGCAAACCTCTAACATTCTAATTTTTACTGATTCTAACCAGATTGTCAAAATTTATATGTCCTAGGCGTTTATGCCATAACCAATTTTCTTCTATTTGACCCATAAGACAAATGCCTTCATTATTCTCATAATCAGTGGAATCAAGCAAACTGTAGACATTGCCAATTGTTCTCAAACCAGCAGCAACAGTTTTACCAGATTTATTTTTGATAGTACAATCTTGAGAGCTAAAAGATACACTATAACCACTATCACAAATTTGAGTGACACTCAATAAATTGTGCTTTAACCCTTCAACAAAGTACACATCATGAATAGGAGTATCATCATTTAGCAGTAATATACCTTTACCTCGTACATAAGCTCCTGAATTATCCCCAAAGCGTACAAAGCCACCATTAAAGTCTTCAAGATGCAAAAATTTATTTCTATCTCCTGTCATATGGTGTGAACAGCCACTGTCCAACACCCATAAAGATTTCTTATTTGAGAGAAGTGCAGTTTGCACTATCATTGATTGCTCAATACCAGATACAAACTTAGGTTTCCATATTTTATTAGGGCTTGCTTTTGTTTTGCACTGTATAGTAGTATGCCCAAAAGTGTTACACTTATTACACTTTACTGTGTTTGGAAAGTCATATCCTTGATTGTAACCAAACATAGGAGATCTTTGTTGCAGAAATCTGCAAGTATTAACCTTATGACCAAACCTATTGCAATAGAAATAGTATCCATGAAAAAAACCAAATCTAAAAAGTTTTGTTCTGTTATAAGTCTGAAATGATTTTCTAGTTGCAGCCTTAGTGGTCTGTCTTGATGACTCAGCTTTATCAAAGCCTAAACCAGCCAAATCTTTATGCAACTTTTGCTTGCTCAAGATATCATTTAGATGCATTGTACTTTCATACTGTTCAATTTGTTTTTGAAGTTTTGTGGACTGTTGTTCTAATGTTTCAATTTTCTTTTCTCTTTCTTCAAGAAGGGACTTCAAGTTTGAAGTCACTAAATTTGCATCATTCAACTCGACTTGTAAAATCTGATTTGAATTTTCACGTGAAGCTACAAGTTTCTTTAACCTCTTTATTTCTTTTAAAGCACAAAGCAATTCTCCTTCAAGATCAATTTCTCCTTGATCTAAATCTTCAAATTCATTTTTTTTGCTAGTTACATCTTCTAATTCTGCCATAAATAGAGTTTCATCACCTTCACAAGGTGAATCATCTGATTCATTTCCAGAGTCTTCTTTAGTAAAAAGACTCTTCTTTTTCTTGAAGGTATTAAATCTCCTTTTAGGATTCCACATTTTCTTTTTATAGAATTTTTCTAGTTTTTCCTCTTCACTGTTTTGATCACTTAGAGGACATTGAGCAGCAAAGTGTCCGGCTTTGCCACAATTAAAGCACTTAAAAGGTAATTTGCCCTTATATTTTTTTTTTTTAGTTTTCTAACAAAAAGGGCTTCTATAGCATCTGAAAGTTCAGATTCACTATTAAGTTCTTCTTTCTTTTCTACTTTAAAAGCTGTTTCTTTTGAAGAAGAAGGATTATTACCTATCCTCATCTCATAGGCAGTAAGAATGCTTTGAAGGTTATCAAGTGTCATGGTAGAAAAACTTTTCTTTTCTTCTAAGGTTGAAACCTTAGTTTCAAACTTGGGTAACAAGGTTCTAATTACTTTATTGACAACTTCCTTTTCTTCAACCTCTTCACCAAGACCCTTTCTCGAATTTACTATTTCATCAACTCTAAGAAAATAGCTTGCTACTGTTTCATCTTCTTTCATTCTTAAAGATTCAAACTGATTTTTGAGTGTAAGAATTTTAGACTCCTTAACCTTAGCATCCCCTTGATAAATGGTTTCAATTTTTTTCCAAATATCATAAGCAGAAGAACAATGCATGACTTTAACAAAAACATCTTTAGTGAGACCACATAAGAGAGCATGCTTAGCTCTGGCATTTAACTCATACTTGGTTTTATCATCAGGATCAGTAGGAATAATGGAAGGAACTGTATATTTTGTGGTCACAATATTCCACACATTAAGATCAACTGAAATGAGATAAGTTTCCATCCTAATCTTCCAGAACACATAATCAGTTCCATCAAAAAGAGGAGCTCTTGAAAGTGAAGCACCTTCCTGAGTTTGAGCCATAAAAAAAACTTCCAAGTGACTAGGAACAATCCCTAGGACAAACCTATATGAGGGAACCTGGCTCTGATACCACTTGTTGGAAGTGGAAACACTCTGAGAGGGGGGGGGTGAATCAGAGTGTTACAAATTTTAACAAGATATACTTTTATGAACTTGGCAATTTTAACTCACAATATGCACAAACGACTGAGACTTAACACCTTGATGAAATACATTAATGAAGCATGGAATATACAATAGAACCAACTGAAACACTTGATTCAGACTTTTCAAACATAAGAATGGTATTGAATCTTTTACACAAACATGAAACATCTAAATGAGTACATCAAATATTGCATTACATAAACTCAACAAATCAGAGAATGAACTAAAGATATGACGTATCAGAGCATGAACTAGTAAAACAAAATGAAACAAGACAATGCACATAACACCATTGTTTTCATGAGTGGAAAACCCTCCTGGGGTAGAAAAACCACTCGGTAAGATCCCTTATATTAATTCAAAGAGCACCAACTCAGTTCACAAGTTTTAGAAACCACAAGGCCTCAAGGAGCACCAACCCCTCTTCTTATCCAATAGATATCTCAACTCGAGCTACAACCACTGGTGATTTTATGCATGCAACTAAATCTTGCAGTCACAAAACCATCAGTGATTGGAGCAAGAATATTTTACCAGACTGTACAGATGATACTTTCTAAAAATTTGCAACAATATTCTTCAATGATGAAATCAACACTATCAGAGAGAAAAAATTCAATCTCTGAACAAAATCGTTTCAAACAATAAAGCCTTATGTACTCTGCAACAAAAATAGAGTATTGATTCTCAAAACCCTCAACTATCTCTGGTAAACTACAACACTTCTTTTCTTTTTAACAAATGCAGTGTCTTTCACTTTATTCACACTCCTTTCTCTGTTTTTCCTCGCCTCAACTGTTCTGAAAACAAACTATTTTATACCCAGACAAAACACCACATGTTCTTCCAGAATAACCCTCGTATAGGGTTACCAATAACTTACAGGATTTGCAAACTGAAAATCAAATAACTGTTTTTAACTGTGCAATGGAAAGGGAAGAAACTGAAGATGCTTGATTTCCCAGTCATGAAAAACAAAAATAAAGCATAAACATTTTCCTTATTTTCATTTTGCATAACTGAAAAAAAAAAACTTGATTCGAAACAAAAAATCTGAATCTTTTTAATCATGTGACCAAGAAAAATACCTGTTAAACGCAAATTAACCAAACAAACTAACCAGCCGACCATTAAGCTCCTGGTTAAGACCATTTTTGCTTCACTCTTTTTAACTGAACAAACTGATTCGAGCTCTTTAGCTACAGCGGCGACTCTCATGGCATTAGGGTTTGACGGACTCCAAACAAGTTCAAAAACCAAATGAAACACAAAACATCTTCCAAAAAACTTTTAACTTGTCCGACACAAGGAGTATCCTGAGGAATATGCCCTTTAAAAGATGTCATTAAATTAATGCAAAATCAGAGCTATTCACTTATCCGTGTCACCAGCATGGCTCGAGAGTAAGATGCTTTAAGCATATAACACGTCAGCAAAAACAATGTGTCCGTGTCACTAGACTAGCCCATGAGAAAGACATTTTAAAATAAATAACCACATGCTTATTAAAAACACAGCTTCCCTTTTTTTACTTTCTTGTCATCGAGGACAAAAGTACCAAAGAGCAACACACTAGACATCTCGAACAGTGGCATATTATTATTATTATTCTTATAGAAATAAAAATAGCACAGAAGAAAGGTTAAAGCAGTTTTTTCTTGTTCTGAGCAGTATCAGTTGCCCAAATGGCTCCAGACGGCCCATAAATAACAACATTACCATCGCCCTGAAGCTGCAAAAAGTAGGAAGCAAATCCTCTGGAGGTTTGACTAGACCACACAGGAGTTGTTGCCGCATATATCACCAAATTCCCATCTCTCTGCATTCTTAACGCGCACGTAACGGCGCCTCCTCTTCCACTTGTTCTCGATTCCCACAACTCTTTAACATCGTTTTCATACAAAACCAGGTTGCAGTCTCTTTGCATTAGGAATATATATTGCGCGTACTTCAGAGACTTCCCAGGTGACAGTGATTGGCCGCTCCTTAAGATAGACTTACCTGAGCAAGGATTTACAAATGTAATCACTACTAGCAGTGACATCCACATAATAGCAGCTCTAGTAACAGAAATATTTCTCATTATATTCATCTTTGAGCAAGGCTATAATGTGAATTGGAAATTCTGTGGAGTTTAAAAGCAGAATTGTTTCTATTTATGGTCATGGTTATCATTCTGTGCGCCTGCTAAAGGATAAATAACTTGAGTGCCATATGAGCTGTCTTTCAATGTGGAGACCATCAAAACAAAGTTGAATAACGCATTCTATAATATATTTAAAATCAAAATATGGAGATCATCAAAATAAAGTTGAATAATACACTGCACGATGTATTTCAAATCATTATTTACTTAAAAATATTGAGATTATCGAAACAAAAGATGCTCCATATTGTATTTAAAATAATTTTCACTTTTAAAATATTAAAAACATGGAAACAAAATTTAAAAAAGTTGAAAAAGCATTCCATAATGTATTTCAGATCATCAAAATAAATTTGAATATTTCATTCCATTATGCATTTAGAATTAAACTAAAACTTATAAAGAGACTTCCACATGCTTTCAATTGTACCATTGTTTTGTCTTATTTATAAATATCTTTTCTTTTTTTTCCAAGAATTGAATTTTTTTAATATTTTATTTGTCTATGTAATTATGTCATCCATCATTAAAGTAAAGTAATTGTTAAATACATATATTTAAAATGTAAAATTTTATAGTTACACAATCATGACATCATATAAATCAATATAGATATATTTATTTTAAAAACAAAATGAATACCCTGATTACTTTTTCCACTATAAAAAAAACTACATTTGAAGAGAAGAACAAATATTAAGATAATTACACAATCAAACCAGCACCACAAAAAAACCATTTTCAGCTTATTTTCTTGAATATTGATTTGGTTTGTTTTAGTTTTTTTTTTTTCATTATTGGTACCTTCAAATTTTTAAAAATTGAAATGCCTATTATTTGCATTTCGATTGCAGCACGAAAAATACCATTGACAAATCTGCCTGAATGACCTACTTTGGAAGGTAATGCTCTATAACCTGTTGATTGTCATGTGAAATTGCTTGGTGTCATGCTCATGTGTCAAAAGTAAGCACAAGATCAGATCTGATATCATTTTAATGGAAGCCCACTTATCTTTGCAATGTCAGTTTTGTGATGATTCCAATGTTAGAAACAGGGAGCAGCAAAAGAGACAAACAGATTTATATTGCATTCAGACTTACATACAGACTTATATAAAACAGCATTACATTCAGACTTACATACAGACTTATATAAAACAGCATTACATTCAGACTTGCATAAAACAGCATTACATTCAGACTTACATACAGACTTATAACATTATCAAACACAACTTCCTACATTTAACAGATCTATGGAGCTGGAGTACTTGTCAAATTGCAAAGCCAACTGTCATGTGTAGTGAACAGGGAACAAGGATCCAAAATTGTATTTCAAATCACTAACAATCCGTGTCAAACCTGCTAATGGTACAACAGGTAAGTTGGAGGATTAAATGAAAATCTTTTCAAATCCAAGGAAAGTCTGCTTCTATCTCTGTCAAATCTGAAGATATGATGTGCATATGGAGGATATGACATGATAAGTTAGACAGTAGGTAGTTGGGATTATTTCCAAGATCCAAATTCCAATTGTTTGAAAATTAATTTTTGAGACAAAAGTATGCGACCGAACGAACCACGCACCATTTAACCCAAGCAGAATATCGATCAAATATTGTGATGAATCGATGGAATGATGTATTCTTTGTTAACTGCCTCCCTTTCATAGTATTCATGTTTGATTAGTTGTAGAATTGGAAAGGGCACAATATGAGATTGTGTCTGATTTTGGGCAGCGATGTATGGAGAAAAGGCCGCAGCTCTTAAGTGGTTTCATGTGCGGATCATGGCAGTCCGTAAGCTTTCATTTTCCGTTCGGTTTGTGGCTTGATTGGGTGAAACGTAGAAGATCTGCATTGATGGGATTTTGTGTTTTGATTTTTGTTTTAAATTCAAAAAAGTCAATAATATGAGTTTTATAACTCCGTTTTGGAGCCAGTTTAGTCATGTTCGATTTTGTGTGCGTCTATATCAAATTCAAATGTAACAGATGGTTTCTCCAACATGGCTTAAACAGCACACACTAAGCGTTGACTGCTTAGTGTGGCTGGTGTGGGGCCCATTGAATTCATTGCTTCACTGGCTGTTGTTTCCGTTTCCCCCAAATAGCCCTCTAAACTGTAACAGTTAACAGTCAATGTAAGGATTAGAATGAGCAGAGAAAATGATAACAGAAATAAAATAAAGCAATAACAAAGGACAACAAACAATTTATCGTGGTTTGGCAAATTTGCCTACATCCACACTCAAAGCAGGGAATCACTTTATTAATCAACTCTAACTCTATTTACATGGGCTGCACACAACTATTATATAATCATATTCAAATATGAAATGAAGAGTATGGGGAAGGTAGACAGTCATGTGACTATTGGGCTTCACATCCCAACAGTCAATCACCCAATTCCCACCCATAAGACAAATCAAACCAAATTCAAATGCAATTGCTGCCCTGCAGAAGTTAAATGAATTAAAAGAAATCAATAGCCATGCATTGTTGTGGTTCTTCATCAGGTCAGATGCAAGTTGTCAAGAAGCAATTCTCAACAATGAACGAAGGAGTCACAAATAGAGAGAGTTTTATATTAGAAATCCAAGCATTCGTGGGGATTAGACACTAGAAGATAGAACATAATGAAACTCCTTGGCTATTGCACACAACATCAATTAATGGAGACAGGCACGACAAATTAGGGTTTTGTTCAGTGAAGAGATGATGAATAATGGAGGAGATGATTTGTTTGTAAAGGATATGCTAGATGGGAGATGATTTGTTTGTTTGTGAGAGGGGGGTGTGAATCTTGCACCACAAAATTAACCCATGTATCAATGAATAGATGGCATCTTTGGTTTGTAACTCTTCCATAATGACACATATCTAAAGGTGGGAATCCAAAATCATCATCCAACTTATATGGGATCAAATAGCAATACCTAATGGTCCACTACTCAAGTCTTGTGGTCAAGTTGATATATTTTGTATATATAGGTTTGTAACTATTACCATCAACTCAACCTTATTAAAAAATGCAATAACAAATAGTACCAATATTCTTAAAGAATATAAATTACATTTTTTATTTCTAGTTAAACATAATGTTTCTAAGAATACTTTCCAAGAGGGTTAGAGAAATATGAATAATAGATAGGATTATAGGGCAAATGAAACCTTAATCCTAATAGATATGATGCACCAACATGAGGCTCCCTACACAAAATTCTCAAGCTTAATATAAACCACTTGTAGACTTCTAGACATGTGATTTGTAAAGACAAAACTAAAAAATAATTCATATAGTTCATAAAACGCAAATTTGATAAATGTTAACTGAAATCCCCATGTTTGTTGATGACCTAAATGATAGTACTTAATTACTCTTATATACTAGCATCAATTATCCTTATGTACTAGCATATTAGTCATAAGAGAAAGTCTAAGCCTTGAGAAGCTCCTAGTATTTTCAAATTAATTTGAGTAATATTAATCAGATCCTAAGAGAACATACATGATCACATGTTTGGTAAAGATAATTAGGAAAAACTCGAGACTTATGAAAAGCTAGCAAAACTCAACTATTTATTCATTATATTAGCATAGTACATAAGATTTAATATATATTTTCTTCTTTGCATAAACTCAATTGTAATTGGATTGCTTTCAATTAATTCTAGTTAAATCATCTACCCTTAAAATTCATGCATGATATTGCAAACACACATTTCCATTGTTTCATCTCTAATTTAGCTACAAACCAATCCTAGATAATCTAACTTTCACACATCTATAAAAAAATTAACCTTTTTCAAAAATTATATCATAAGCTGTGTATTATAATGTATTTTAATTAAATATAAGTACAGATAAGTTACACTTGGTTTAAGATACAAATATATATGAAAATGTCAGTGGAGTAGAGTAAGACTAGTGTATAGTCATAGGGCTCTACTCCATAGATTAGCTCCTACTCTCATTGTAGTTTACCTAGTTTGAATTCATAGTGTTCTAGTCACTAGACTAGCTCTCACTCTCACTATCTAATTTGTTGGTTGAAAATTTTGTAAACTTGTGAGGTTTACAAAATGGTGGTTTTAGCCATAGTATGTGAGACTAAATCTCTCTTATTTATAAGGGAAGGCTCCCCCTACTTATTGCTCTAAATAGTGTATAAATAAACTATAATTATTTATCCTAATCTAATCTTAGGTGTTACACCATCTTATTCTCCTTTTTTTTAGAATAGATTTGTATCCTTTTCTCTTACTTTAGAAAGGATATTCAACTAAGAGTAATAATAATCGACTATGTTATTTAAAAATAACTTAGAAGTGTACCAATGAACTTTTAATAACAAAGAAGCAAAGTTTTTGTAAAAGTACAAAGTCTTCCATTGCTTCCTAAGATGAGAGAATAGTACAATGAAAGCCCAAAGTCTTTAACACGCTATAATCCTATCAACCTTTTATGAATAAATTTTGCAACCCAGTATGGATTTTCTCCAAGCTAACAAGATACAACTCAAAGTCTTCATATTGTTAAATCCACACACAATTTCTAATTCTCAAATTTATAAAAGTAACACAAAGTTTACAAAACGGATTTTGATTTATTCTATAAAGAATAATTCCCCACAAAACTGATTTTGATTAATACATTTTTTATTATAATATTAGAAAAAGTATTTAGCATCCCTCTAAAATAAGTAACTTTAATCATATTTGACAATTATATAAGCTACAACTACTTAAAAACGTAGATTATAAAAATCGCTCAAAAATATATATATAAATTTAACAACTCTGATTTCAAATATCCTATTAAGACAAAGCACTTCAGAAATCACTATGACATTATTACAAACATTACAAAATTCACTTTCTAATAATAGATTGTAGTTTTGAGAATATCTTAATCATTTAAACTATAAAAATTAGATAGCACTATATACACTGGAATCCAATAGAGAATCTACCTCGGCCTAATAACTACATGATTAATCCCCATTAGATCAAAATTGAATTCCATTAAAACATTAAATCTTTCACCTTAAATTACATTTATTTCCTTAATATAACTCATCCTACACTATGACTTATTGAATACATTATTATTTATTTATTTAAGTGGGTAAACCACTTAATTATATTAATAGTTTTTTGCTTTTTACAAGGTGTTTGGTTCAAAGAGCACTGAAGGGAAAGAACCAGTAAGAAAACCCTTTAGTATTGCTCAAATAACACAAGCCTATCTACCCATTACAAGAGGCCCGTGGGCACAAACCACCCAAAACCCTTCCCAATTACATAAAAGCTTCATTAGATATATAGAAAGTTTCCATAAGAGTCATACAAGAGGAAACTGTCACTGTGAAACATTAGAAGGAACATCATCCGTCCAAAAACCCAAAGGATCAGTCAAAAATTCAAGCCCGAGCCACCCCTATCTATAAAGCACATTTCTCCAATCCACTAATTAATATGAGACCAAGAACAAGAAGCGAAATCACTACAAGAGAACCTGCCAAGACAAACATCATGAGCAAATATAGTATAATCCAAAGAAGAAGAAGGAGAGGATCCTGAAGACCCCGAGGAACCAAAATAAGGCCATCCAAAGAATAGCCCATACAAGGAGCCAAGAAAAAAGCAGAAAGATGAGAAACCATCTCGTATACCAAACTATCTGTAAGCTCCAAGATCTCAAAGACAACCACCAACCTCCAAGCCTGACCAATATCTTCTGAATTAAATAGAACATCTTAACTCATAAAAAGCGTCATCACAGTAGGGAAAAACATGAGAAGAGCACAGGTAGAGTCTGGATATAAACCAATCCAACAGAGGTAACATCATGAAAATAACCATTACCAAGCACAGAACCACACAGAATGAGCAGAAACCAACATTCCAAAATATGATGCAAAACAATGTGCAAGAGTAATGAACATAGCATGATCGATTAGCATAACACAATCATGAAAGAAGAAAGCAAGCTGGGAAGCTACCCAACAATGATGAACCAAAACCATACTATAGAAGCTCATCCCCAACTAATTACCAAATCGAAACCAATCTACAAATAAAATGGTAAGACTTTGCCAACTCATAGCAGCCATCATTACACAATCATGTAAGTTGATGGTGAGCTAGGAAGGCAACCAAGCAATGATAACCAAACCATCCTACACAAACTTACCTCAACATGATTACCAAATCAAAATAGCCAACGTGTATGGTGAAATGATAAGAATATGCCAATTCAGAACATCAAACAGACAAGGAAACAAGTAGTGATCACAAGCAATGATCAGCTTGAGCCTGAATATTCAAACTGTCAATTCTCTGATAGCAACCAAGAAAGCATAATAATATCCATTAACAAGCCATGAGAATTAGGAGGCATCATTCCCACGAAAACTAACATAACATCACAACCAACCGAGCAAGGGTGAACCGATAACAAGTGCTAAACCAATTCAATGGATAGGGCACAAACCAAATGAATGCAGCACCAAAACCCTCCTTTCTCCATGAGGAAATACTCACCGAGTATGCCATCAACAAAAATGTTGTCATAAGGCCAGACAACACCCTCCCTGATGTAATACATGAAAGAAAAACCACACCCAGCAAGGAGCGTGATGAAGGCCACAAACCGTGATCAATCAATCTTAATAAAGGATATTAATGCAAGTAGCGGGAATATCCCGAGAGGGGACTTCCAGATACTCAGCACATTCAACAACAACCCTGTTAGCCATATAATCTGTAATAACATTTATTTCCCTATAATAGTGAGAAATACTAAAGGTAGAAAAACACTTCAATTGTGCAAGAATACGCTCTAACAAATACTGTAAATGCGAGGAAACACACTTCTTAGCAAAGACCGACTAAAAGACCAACATTGAATCCCCTTCAATGATAATATCCTTGATGCCCAAAAAGATGGAAAGATCAAGACCAAAAGATAACGCCTGAAATTCAGCAACATTATTAGAACTGACGCCAATAAATTTACCCACAACTTTAACAATCTTAGAATTATGATCAAAGACGACCACCCCAATCCCTAACTTGCCCAGATTAAACTATGAATACATTTACTGGACTCAAAGAATTAAGGACTTTGATTTCAGATATCCTTATTCTAAAATTAAAATTGAGAAAAGAACATAAATAAGCACTGGTTTCAGAGGCACGGCAAGCCATGCTAAAATTTGTAGGAAATGTAAAACAAGCTTACCAAAATCTTAAACTGTGAGAGTAGCAAAATGGATATATTAGAAAAATATTTCTATATATTCCTAGTCAAGTAACAACTGTTTTCTGTTAGATCTGAGTAACACTAGACATCTCGAACAGTGGCATATTATTATTATTATTCTTATAGAAATAAAAACTGAAGTAGAAAGTGTTAAAGCAGTTTTTTCTTGTTCTGAGCAGTATCAGTTGCCCAAATGGCTCCGGACGGCCCATAAATAACAACATTACCATCGCCCTGAAGCTGCAAAAAGTAGGAAGCAAATCCTCTGGAGGTTTGACTAGACCACACAGGAGTTGTTGCCGCATATATCGCTAAATTCCCATCTCTCTGCATTCTTAACGCGCACGTAACGGCGCCTCCTTTTCCAGTTGTTCCGGATTCCCACAACTTTTTAACATTGTTTTCATACAAAACCAGGTTGCAGTCTCTTTGCATTACGAATATATATTGCGCGTACTCCAGAGACTGCCCAGGTGACAGTGATTGGCCGCTCCTTAAGATAGACTTAGCTGAGCAAGGATTTACAAATGTAATCACTACTAGCAGTGACATCCCCATGATAGCAGCTCTAGTAACAGAAAAACTTCCCATTATATTCATCTTTTAGCAAGGCTATAATGTGAATTGGAAATTCTGTGGAGTTTAAAAGCAGAAGTGTTTCTATTTATGGCCATGGTTATCATTCTGTGCGCCTGCTAAAGGATAAATAACTTGAGTGCCATATGAGCTGTCTTTCAATGTGGAGACCATCAAAACAAAGTTGAATAATGCATTCTATAATGTATTTAAAATCATAAGATGGAGATCATCAAAATAAAGTTGAATAATACACTGCACGATGTATTTCAAATCAATATTTACTTAAAAATTTTGAGATTATCGAAACAAAAGATGCTCCATATTGTATTTAAAATAATTTTCACTTTTAAAATATTAAAAACATGGAAACAAAGTTTAAAAAAGTTGAAAAAGCATTCCATAATGTATTTCAGATCATCAAAATAAATTTGAATATTTCATTCCATTATGCATTTAAAATTAAACTAAAACATATAAAAAGAGACTTTCACATACTTTCAATTGTACCATTGTTTTGTCTTATTTATAAATATCTTTTCTTTTTCTTTTTTTTTTTTTCAAGAATTGAATTTTTTTAATATTTTATCTATCTATGTAACTATGTCATCTATTATTATAATAAAGTAATTGTTAAATATTTTATTTAAAATGTATTAATTATTTGATTGTAATGGTTATCAAGTTTAAGAAAATTTTTTATAGTTACACAATCATGACATCATATAAATCAATGTAGATATACTTATTTTAAAAACAAAATGAATACCATGATTACTTTTTCTACTATAAAAACTACATTTGAAGAGGAACAAATATTAAGATAATTACACAATCAAATCAGCACCACAAAAAAGCATTTTCAGCTTATTTTCTTGAATTTTGGTTTGGTTTGTTTTATTTTTTTTAATTTTTTTTTTGGCATTGTCCGTACTTCAAATTTTAAAAAATTTAAATGCCTATTATTTAATTTTGATTGAACCACTCTGAAAATTACCATTGACAAATCTACCAAATGACCTACTTTGGAAGGTAATGTTCTATAACTTGTTGATTGTCATTTGAAATGGCTTGGTGTCATGCTCATGTGTCACAAATAAGCACATTTTCCTTCTTACAAATTCCCAAGATCAGAT
Organism: Cryptomeria japonica; assembly: GCF_030272615.1. NCBI lineage: Eukaryota > Viridiplantae > Streptophyta > Pinopsida > Cupressales > Cupressaceae > Cryptomeria > Cryptomeria japonica. The sequence goes on from NC_081407.1 coordinate 922,204,704, forward strand.
CTGATATCATTTTAATGGAAGCCCACTTATGTTTGCAATGTCAGTTTTGTGATGATTCCAATGTTAGAAACAGGGAGTAGCAAAAGAGACAAACAGATTTATATCAAACAAAATGAAGTATTACATCGATTGACTGAGCTCCAGCTCATACATAAAACAGCATTGCATTCAGACTTACATACAGACTTATAACATTCTCAAACACAACTTCTTACATGTAACAGATCTATGGAGCTGGACTCTCATAAGAGATTACTTGTCAAATTCCTAAGCCATACATTATATAGCAAACTGTCATGTGTAGTGAACAGGGAAGAAGGATTAAAAATTGTATTTCAAATCACCAACAATCCGTGTCAAACCTGCTAATCGTACAACAGGTAAGTTGGAGGATTAAATGAAAATCTTTTCAAATCCAAGGAAAGTCTGCTTCTATCTCTGTCAAATCTGCAGAGATGATGTGCATCATGATAAGTAAGACAGTGGGTAGTTGGTATTATTTTCAACATCCAAGATCCAATTGTTTGAAAACTAATTTTTGGGGCAAAAGTATGCAACTGAACGAACCACGCACCATTTAACTCAAAGCAGAGAATCGATCTCGGAAGAGAAGAACCCAAAATCTTTATCTGACTACACTGCCGTTTTTATATATATATATATAATCAAAGTAAAATAAAAATAAAAATTAAATTTATTTAAATCGTTTTGAAAATGATTTAAATATATTTTAATTGCTATCCATTTTGCCAATTTAACATATATCTAAAGTTGAGTGGACTTAATTTTTTAAAACCCCACTATCCCATGAAGAAAATGCAGTGAGGCTAATGCGGGGAGGTGGTGGGAGCAACGTGTAAATTCTTATGGGTCTGGATGTAATGAGTGCTATTATATTCGCTAATTAATGAAATCACCACTGGCGGTATTGAAGAGGGAAGAAAAATAAAAGCTCAGACGTAAAATATTTGGTGATATTAAATTTCAACCTCCCCTATCTCGTGGGTCAAAAGTGGTCAAGCCTTAGAGTAGTATGGGATGGTGATATTAGATATTGCATTTGACCTCGTTAGCCAGTGAGCAAATGTTGAACGTGCCCTAATTTAATGCAGGAGCGTGGGATGAGGAAAACTCAGTGTGTGCCTCTTGTTTTAAGTAATGGGGCATCCATGCTTTGCAACATGTTTTCTAATCTGGAAAGATTCTGATATCGTGGAGCTTCCTTTACCTTCTCATGGCTTAACAAAATGGAGATTGTTGCAGTATTGAGGTTCATTGGAAGGCAAATTCAAATGCATTTTGGGACTGCTGTTGTTGCCAATGTGGTGTTAATGGAACATTTTTGTTTTGATTCCGAACTTTTCATTTCGAATGGTGAGGGATTGGGCTGTGAAAGAATACGCCTAACATGGTTTTATGCATATAAGGAGAGGATGATTTCTAGTCTGTGAATTGATGTGCACTAGTCATACAACACAAAGGAGTTTTGTACGCACTTATAATGGTATTTTGATGGACCGATCAGATATTGTGATGAATCGATGGAATGATGTATTCATTATTAAATGCCTCCCTTTCATAGTATTCATGTTTGATTAGTTGTAGAGTTGGAAAGGGCACAATATGAGATTGTGTCTGTTTTTGGGCAGCGATGTATGGAGAAAGGCCGCAGCTCTTAAGGGCTGTTATGTGCGCATCATGGCAATCCGTAAGCTTTCATTTTCCGTTCGGTTTGTGGCTTGATTGGGTGAAACGTAGAAGATCTGCATTGATGGGATTTTGTGTGCTCCTATATCAAATTCAAATGTGGAAGATGGTTTCTCCTCTTGCATATTCTTGTGAAATTATATATATACGCATGATGTATCGATTGTTTAATGGAAGCTACGATGGAAGCATTTTGTGCATGTTCTGATTACGTTAAAGAATCAAAGGTTACCTTATTAGAGCTTTTGCTCTGCAGATTTCAGATGCAAGGGGGAATTTGATTGCGCTGAATTGAAGAGGCCCTCCATATCTAGTATGTCCAATCTTAATCATAAGATTGTGCATCGCAATAAGTTAAATAGTTGCGAAGATTTTAATCTTATCATTAGCCATTTAGGAGATGGTAACAAAAGGAGTTATTAAAGAAAATTGAAGAGTTTTATATGGACTTTGTGCATTAGCAGCAATATAATACACATAATCGATGCAATAAATGGATTCTGAGAATTAGAGCAAAGTGTGAAAGGGTTTTCACTGAGACGTTTTTGTGAGGGAGGAAAATCAATTTGGTTAAATGAATAAAGTGTAGCAATGAGCCAGATATTTTTTATTCGCAGCTAAGAGTGTTCACAAAGGACAAGTGAAAACAATTCTTTGAGACAGAATTGACACTTCAATAATGTGAATTGTAAAGGAAAACAATAGGATAAATATGTAGATACAAGTTTAATATTATGGGAAAGGGTAATGGGATTTTCACTTTGTGAAATTTGTCTTCATTCCCAAGGCAAATGGGGAATTATTTTCATCCCGAGTTAAAAAGTATTTTCACCAAGGTAAAATGTATTCTAGGAAAATTAAGGGGAAAAGTGTAATGATGCTGCATTAAAATATTTTCATTAAGTGAAATAGCTTTCATGTAAGAGGTAAAGTGAGTGGCAAAAACATAAAATTCATTTACAAATGAGGGCATAATATGCAATTAAGTATTTTTCACCAAATGAAAGACATACTCAAGGGAATGAGGTAGGGTAAGATCAAAAATGATAATCATTTCAAACACAAATAATAGTGGATAGAGGGAAAATGTTGGAGCATTATCAAGCTGCCACATGCCAAAGGGAGAATGGGACAAAAATAGATTTCAGTTGCAGAATAGGGGATACAGATCAAAGAATAAAGTATAAAAGAGAGAAATATGATTCAGAAACTTTTTCTTCTTTTTTATATTTTCCTTTCTTTTCATTTGTAGAGGTTCTAAACTTTAAATTTAGAGAAATAAAGTAGAGAAATGTTTAGCTTAGAGTTGAAGTCTTATTTTAAAGTGAATGATTGAAGCAAGAGTAAACACAACGAAATCACACAAATATGATGGAGACAATGCATAACAGATAGTTTTATTGCATGTAATTTGATTACATCCAACCGGTAACAACCGGGTTATAACATACTGGCATACATGCCTTGTAGAATAGGTCTCATTGGGACCTTGAATCAAAAAATCTATCTTCTAGGTATAGTCTATCTATCTAATACTCTGATTGATTCTAATTGATCACATTCTAAAGCATGATTACAAATATATATATCGATCCAAAGGATCCAGTCGACCCAAAAGGGATCAAAACCCAAAAAACAAGACCTAACATGTAAATAAACAAGGTCAGCCTCCACGAAGAGATTCCTCTGGAAAATCCAAAGCATGAAACATAGATCATGGGAAAAGGTTGGCCACACACCAAGGAACATCGAAATCAACACTCAAGGCTCTTCAAGCTTCGCAGTGGGTTCTAGTAGGTCACTAGAATAGGTCTCTGGCAATCGGTAACAAAGGAACAAGCAGTAACAAGAAACTGTCATGGAAACCGGTAGTGACATCTTGCTGAAAAGTGATCCAAATGCGTTGCGGTCTGAAAGCAAGAAAGATGGTCAAGTCTTCAAGTAGAATCCAACTCCACAGGATCCGGTGAGCCAAAATCAGCACACACAGAAAGGAAAACTGAAACTGCAAACACAAAACAAAACAGAAAGAAAAAAATGGTTTGGGTTGATACAAGATTGTTGTGAACCAGGGATGCTTTTGCATCAATGATTGTATAGATTTATACAACAGTGTCAATTAGTTTGAGTAAGTCAAGGAATATATTGTAGAAGTCATCTCCATAATCTATTCTTTAATTTCATATGAATCAATAATATCAAGTATATTTTGGTTTATCACTACAATTTTTTTTGTGGTATGGGTTTGTTTCACGCAAAGAATTAAATACTATATGCAAGTTGTTGTGAATTGAAGGGTGTCACTTTATTGATCTGTAAGTAAGAGTATGTAGTAGCATCAAAGGCTACATTAATGTCAGACATTAATTTTAAATCGCCACTAATTTGAAGTGATCTATTGTTTAAATTTTCATTCAAAATCTTAGATTTGGCTCCACAACCTAGGATTACGCACTAATCTATAATATTTCCAAGATCTAGTTTAGAAACATTCAAATTGATAAATCTCTTTAGATTTATTTTTTAGGTGAAGGTTTAGAGTTAGATTTTATTCTCAACAACTAAATGATAAATAACCAAGCATAGAGGTAGTCCAAGGTTGAGTCGTGAATGATTTGGTTAAATTTCATTGAGAACAATCTGCATAGTTCAATGTCTATTATAATTTCAAGTAGATCTTTACGCATTGTATAGGTCCATCCACCTTTGTGTAGTAGAGCCATAAGTGCACAAGCTTTTAGTATTATGACTAAATCTCATTCATTGGCCACTAACACAATATCTATTGATAGATAATGGCTAATTCCTAGGAATTCCTAAGTAATCAGTTGGAGTAACCAACACATTGGCGACTCTGCTAGGAAGATTAGTGATAAGTCAATTTGGAAAGAGTCTAAGAATTATATAATATGAGAATTTCATTCAAATACTTAAGAAATTGTTGGATCTGGAAGAAAATTTTTACAACAGACATGAAGGATGGATGAAGTAACTATGCTATTAGAGAAGACATAGAAGATTAAAATGAGCTAATAAGGTCAAGTATCATGACCTTATTAAGTTTATGTTGTATTTATGAGTAAATGCAGGGTTGAAATGAGATGCTTGTGAAAACATATGAATATGTATCATTATTCCATTCATCTTTGTATGATGTAAAATGAAACAATGTATAATGAGCAACCCCACCCACGTAATAAGAATAACTTCAACATTGAGAGGTTTAGGGAAATAAACTTCACTAGCATTCATGTTTTTTCAAACCACATCCCACCTAAGGTCAGAAATAGGTTACCAAAATTCAATGGGAAAAAGCAAGAATTTATGAGCAAACATTTACAAGAATTCAATGATTTAATGGAGGACTACAAAATAAGCTTTGAGGATGTAATTATAAATTTTTTTGTTTAGTCCTTGAAAGATGAAGTAAAGAAATGGTTCTCAAAATTATTACCATATTCAATCATCTCATAGTGAGAATTTTGATCAAGTATCAATGACCAATTTGGTCAAAGAATTCTTGAGTCCTCAATGCTTAATGATTTCATGGACATTCATATTGAAGAAGAGGATTTAGTTCCACTCTTTAACCTCATATTTGCGAAGGTTTTGAAGAGAATTCATGAAGATATTAGACCTAGTGATGCAATATCTTTAGTAGTTTATTTGCATGCATTTGACAAGAAGATGAGCTATAGGTTAAGAAGTGAAGGCCCCATAAATTTACATTAGGCCTTTGAAATTGTAATGAATACTGAAAACATTTCAAATTATGGAATGACTAAAAGTTTCAAGTCTAAAGTTGTGAATTATCAAAGAACATCATATGCAATTGAACAAAAAAACTTGGAAGTTATGAAAAATTATCAAAGTTATTACCAACATGTTTCCCCAATTTATGGTCCATTCTATGATTTTGGTTATATTTCCCCTGATAAAAAAATTGTGCCAAAAGATGTTGCAATGTATATGAATGATATGAATATATTCCAAACTATAGCATACCCCATGCATTTGTGGTAGATGTATATAATCAGTAGGTATGTGCTATGCATACCTTTATAAAAAACATCTCAAGTGAATCTAAGCATGATGTCCTTAATCAGGTATCATTCATGAGCACAAGTCAGATTGAAGCATAGGTTTCTTATCATCAAATTGTGAGCCATGTTGACCTTATTGACTAATTTCGGGCATTATTTGGCACAAGAATGTTAGAGGGGGAATCAAGATACTCTTTGTTTTCAAGGATTTTGAATGCCTATGTGCAAAACCCTAATGTCTTTAGACCTGGAAAAGTTGTTTGAATTAAATTATTTATGTTTATGTATGAACTAGTTTCAAGTGTATGGCTAGAGAGGTTATAGCCATGTACTTTTTCTCAACTTCATGGTTGGATAAATGTCATTGAGAATGATAGGATCCATAGTGAAAAGAATGGCACACTTCATATGTTATTGATTACATTGGTGATAGTGATTATTATTTACTAGATAATATGGTGTATGTCTAAAAATTATGTTCATCAAATTTTGAATCCTCCGCCTCATGAAGTAAGCAAGATGTATGCATACACACATTACCATGACAAAATTGATCAAGAGGCAAGTACATTTTTAAATAACAGGGACACTACATTAGCCTATGGAGTTGATTATTATCTTGATGATAAAGGTACAATAGAGGTTTAATGGTAACCTTGTGATGAAAGTGATTCGAATGATATGTTCACTAGTATGTGTGTTAATGAGGTAATATGCCCATCATTGAATGAAAATAAACTATGTAGTTATAAACATAATTTTTCTAGTGATGAAGATCCTACCAAGACGAATTGTAAAATTAATGAACTTACATGTGTACCTTTATTCCATAGTTTGGATCAGACACTTATTGCCCTGTTGCCCAAAATAACTTATATGAGTCAAAATTGGAAGCATTGATTCCACATGAGGATGATATTAATATGCATATCATGGACAATTTATGCTTAAAATTGATTGGTTTAGATGTGAATAATGATGAGTACATGTGGACTAGAGGTTGACAACATTATCATTTTGTGATATGAAATAGAATGAAACTGTTTCAAATAAAGCTATCTCAGAGTATGTTAATATGACACAAATCTTAAAGTTATATGAGAGGTAATCAAATGATGGAATAAACAACAAAACTGATTGAGATTGTTTTCTTGTAGCCATTGATCATGTTGATGAAATGATAGTAGATAGTATTGAATTTTAGGGAATAAGACTATCTAACTATTATGTTGAAGGCAATGTTAGATCAGAAGATATAAATATTGGTGATCATTCATCAACACATTTTGATCAAATGAAGACCAATGTATACTATTACATTCTTTGCAAGAAAAGTCAATCTTAGACAAGTTATTATGTTGATCTTTATGGTGATGTGTGTTTATATTTGTTTGAGCCTTCTTATGAAGCTATAAACATGGAAGTGAGCCTTGATTGGAAGGTGGAATTAGATTATGTTTCTAAAGAATAAATGAATGCATTCATGTGAATGCGGGAAGATAATGATGAGGATACAAATAAGCCTTATTTGAAAGATTTTGGAACATGTAATAATGGGACTAAATTAGAGTGTCTATATGATTACCCATGCCAGTATGGTAAAATTCATTTCTAGGAAGAGCTTGTGTATGAATGTTTTTCTTTCATACATTTAAGGGTTCTTTGTATGGTTTACAACCTAATGTTCATGATGATCCCATGATATATGCGCAAGCTTATGATGAAATTAGACTTAATGACAAAACCTATGTGATTGATTTCACTTTTCAACCCCACCAAAAGAGCTTTTAGTGAAAGATGACAATGATATTGACAACGAAGGTTGTTACACAAAAAGTGAATATATTTTGAATAATAAAAGATGATGTAATATTTCCATCTGATTACCAATGTTGTCAATTTAGATATAATTATAAAGAGAAAAATGAAGGAGGTAATAGTGATAGTGATGTGCTCAAAGTAATAGTTAGTAATTTTAATGGTAATGTGTATGATTAGGAAAATCTCATTGATGTTTTTAGATTAAATATGACGTAATCAAGTGAAAACCAAATATTTGACAACATAAAGTATGAGTTTTTCATTTTTCGTGGTCTGGGGCCACCAAATGAAATTTAACTCTAGATTCAAGAACATAGCATACAATTATTGGGTCATGCAGTGGAGTAGGCACTTGGGATACTCCTAGAGATTTCAATTAATTGCATTTCCACAAAGGGAATGCATCCACAATTAGAGCCACTACTGGTACCTCTAAATTTTGAAATCTTAAAGTGACTATTATTTGCATTTTGGTTGCAACACTCAAAAAATACCAATGCCAAATCTACCTGAATGAATTACTTTGGAAGGTAATATTCTATAAATTGTTTATCATCATGTGAAATGGCTTGGTAATCATGCTCACATGTTATAAGTAAGAACTTGTGAGTCGACACGCTAGCAGAAGGGTCACCAAAAGCTTCCACAATAGAAGATGACACCAAATCACATCCTATAGGAAAAGGGATCTTAGTAAAGAATAGTTTCCTAAGAAGGATAACAAAACCAACTGGTAAACTAAAAAAATGGGCTGAAACCTAAAAATCTAGAGTTAGACAGGAAGCAGAGAAAACAATGGCAGCAACATCCTTCCCACACCCCATAGATTTGACCCATAAAAGGGTAAAACATTTTTTAACATCAAAGAGAGCCACCAAAGGAGCCCAAGTAATCAATAAAACCCATAGGAACCTATGAATCACCCAAGTATCCAAGGCATTGAAATAGATCCATAAAACATGGCATTGCCTGCCATAAGCACAAATAGTATAAATCACCTTCGGGAAGGAAAGGGACAAAAATATATCGAGCCACCTCAAGCCGCTAGAAACTTAAGGCATGAAAACCTCTTCAAACATGGGCACACCAATCACCATTGAACTAGAAAAATCCATCAAGAAGAAAAAAAGCCTACACACAAGGCTATACCACAAGGAAAGGAAGGAATTCACACCCATAAAAGAAAACACTATGCTAAGCCTGAATTTGCAACAAACATTGTACGAGCAACAAAAAAAATCCAAAAATAGGCCCAAGAATTGAGAACATATGGCATGAAGGCACAAATCCATCACACACACACACTAGTAGTACCAGAGGAAGCCACCCTCTAACCCTGAATAGAGTACCTAGTAGAAGGAGACAAATCTACATACCACAGAACTAAAAGGGCCCACAAGGCCACACCACTGACTAGACAACAATGCACTCCATGGTCATCACTATCACCCTCCCCATTTCCATCACCTTCATCCTCGTCCCATGTAACCTCTCCTCCTCCATAAACCTATTGCTCCACTTCCTCTTCCTACTTGCCATCTTTGTTATAAATAAAATGTTGGTTAATAGTCAATTGGATTGTTCTATTAGAAAAAAATGATTTTTGTGAGCATTGTGTGTCTGATAAATAGAATAGATCATCATTTACTAAATGAATGTATAAGACAAGCAGATCATTAGAGATTATTCATTCAAATGTGTGTGGTCTAGTGGATATTGTCTTTTTGGGTAAATTTTGGTATTATTTTTTCTTCATTGAAAATTTCTTGAGATACACTTAGATTTATTTTATGAATTCTAAATCTAATTTTTTACTAAGTTTAAGGAACTTAAGGCCTAAGTGGAAAAGAAATCAGATAATAAGATAAAAGTGTTGAGGATTGATAATCAGGATGAATATTGTTCTAGGGAATTTAATGAGTTCTATAAGCATGAAGGTATTGTTTGACAAAATACTACTTCTTACACTCCCCAACAAAATGGGGTAGCAAAGAGAATGAATTAAACCATAATGGAAATAGCTATTAGCATGTTGAGTCGTGTTAAGCTCAATAGATGCTTTTGGGAAGAATCTTTTGGTACTGCTTGTTATTTGATTAATAGATCTCCTTGTTCATCGCTTACTGATAGATCTCCTTTTGAAGTGTGTACAGGTAGAAAGTACTCAGTTGCATACTTAAGGATATTTATTTCATTCATGTGCCTTAGGAGAAGCAATCTAAAATGGATTTAAAATCTCAAAAATGCATCTTTGTTTGTTATGGCGAGAATGTAAAATGTTATAAGCTTTAGAATCCTCTAAGACGAAAAATTATTCTTTCTAGAAATGTTATTTTTAGGGAGTTTATAACTTACTTGGGTGAAGAAAAACAAAAGGAGAAGACAAAGACAATGCACTTTGAGACAAGGATTGAGAAGTAGGAAGACACACATCTGAAAGAACATATAGATGGATTTGAGAATGGAGAAGAAAAAGAGAGTTTAGGGAGTTTAGATGATGTAAATGATGAGCATATAAAGGAAAATGAATAGGTTGAGCCCATTACTCCTACCTTAGGGAGGTCCACAAGGAAAAAAAATCTAGTTGACAAGTATAGCCCACTATATTTCCATTATATATTTGTTTTGTTACGTAATAACAATAAACATAGAACCTTTAAGGAGGCTCTCTCTTTAGAGGAAAGTTAGTTTTGGATGTAGACCATGCTAGAGTAGAGGATGGCCTTAGATAGTTATGTCAGCTGGGATATTGTACGTTCTCCCAATAGAAGGAAGCCCATTGGATGAAAGTGGGAACTTAAAAAGAAGTTTGGAGTAGACATATAGTCAAAGTGATAAAATGCCAAACTACTGGCCAAGAGCTAATCCTAGAGAGGGGAAGTTGATTTTGGTAAAATTTTCTCTCCTATTGTAAAATTGACTTCTATTAGATTCCTATTTTCTATTGCTACTTCTTGTGAGTTTTAAATAGAGAAAATGAATGTTATAAATACTTTCTTACATTGGGATCTTGAGGAGGAGATTTATAAGAGACAACCTAATGGTTTTGTTGTGAAAGAGAAAGAACAATTGGTTTGTAGGTTAAAGAGATTTTTTAATGGTTTGAAACAGTTACTTTGGATGTCGCACTAGAATTTTGATACATTTGTATTGAGTTTAAGTTATAAAAGGAGTGATGAAGATAATTGTGTTTATATTAAGGTTATTGATGATCAAATACTAACCATTATCTTGTTTATCGATGACATGTTTATAGGTAACATGGTGATGATTAGAGAACTCAAGGTTCAACTTTCTATAAAATTTGATATGAAAGACTTTGGGGGCTACAAAATATATTCTTTCTATGGAAATTATTGGAGATAAGGTTCATAGAAATATTTGGTTAAGCTAGAGTAAGTATGTTGACTCTATTTTGTAGAGGTTTAACATGCATGATTGTAAGCCATTTAGTATTGCATTTCCAATTGGTACTAAGTTGATTTTTGACATGTGTCTAAGTTTTGATGATGATTTTGAGGATATTTATAAGGTTCCTAATGCTAGTGTCATTGGGAGTTTGATGTATGCAATGGTTTTCACTAAACCAGATATAGCCTAAGTAGTCTGAGTTTTGAGCAAGTTTATGTCTAATTCCGATAAAGAGCATTGAAATTTTGTTAAGCATGTCTTTCGATATTTGGAAGGTAATTTTTTAACTATTTTTTATTTTATCATTGCATCATTGATGTGCCTAATTCTTTGGACATACAAGGATTTTTCAACTCACATTGGATAGGAGACTTGGAGTGTCTAAGGTCCACTAGTGGGTATGTATTTTATTTGTTTAGAGGTGTAGTGAGTTGGATGAAGAAGAGGCAACCAACAGTTGCTTTGTCAACTAGTAAAGTAGATTATATCACTTACACTCATACCTCTAAGGAGTTGGTATGATTATAGAGACTTGGTATTGGCATTGGTTTTGATTACAGGACTATAAGGATCAAATGTGGTAGTCAAAGTGCTATATCTTTGGCCAAGAATCCTATGTAGAATGCTCGTACTAAGAATTTTAATGTCCAATATCACTGTTGGGACTGATTAAAATTGAGTCAATTTTATAGGCCCATTTCAAATTTTTGTTCTGCATACCTAAATGAAGTCAGTTTGAACGGCCTAGTTAGCAAGGGGGTAAAATGTAGCCAGTTGATTTTCAAAGGGTAAGGCTCGGGATTCATGTCCCACACCTTTCATTTGGCCTATTCAGTGATGTGCAACTTTCAGAATTCAATTTGGATAAGTTTATGAGGTACCCAGTTTGAGGGGTGAGCTGGAAGTGCATTTTAGGCACAAATGCAGATTTTATTGAGTAGCCTACTTTGAGCGATTATATCTTTATCCCTGTTGATCGTCATGGAGAAATTCAAAATGGATTCAATTGTATGCATTAATGTGAGTCACCCTACAAAATTTCAGGTCTTGACGAATCCATTTGCTCAATTTTCAAAACCGAATCCGTTTGCAGTTTGTGTGTTTTGGCAAGTCCTTGTTTCGACAGCTAGTCGGAGCCCTGTTTTGCACAATTGTAAAACTTGCCTGAGTAAGCATCATGCCAAATTGTTTCTTCCAAGTTGATGTCAGTATAAATGGTGAGCTAAGTGTCAAATTTCAAGTCCTTATGAATCCGTTTGCTCAGTTTTCAAAGCTCAATCCATTTGTAGTTTGTGATGTTTGCACAAGTATAAAAATGTCCTGGTGAGCGTCATGTCAGAATGTTTGTTCCGGGCTAATGTTGGTATAAATGGTGAGCTACATTTCAAATTTCAAGCCTTTATCAATCCGTTTGATCGGTTTTCAAAAGGATTCATTTTGCCATCAAATTCAGTTATCCGCACTTCCAGTGTTAGATCAGTTAATGTAGCCATTTTGGTGAGCGCGCCGTTTGCATCCTGTCAGTTGGATGATCAAATTGAGAATTCAAAGATTTAATATGTACTTAAAGGTACCTATGTTCCAAATTTGAGGGCCTACAGAGTTCGTTTGGTATTTTTAAGAAAGGCATCATGTGTTGCCAGAACATTGACTTCATCAGGTCCGCAGTGTCGACAAAGCCAGTTGGGCATTTTCGGAAATTATTATCTCTTCGCTCGGGACTCGTCTTGAGAAACCGTTTGGTAGATATCATCCTTGTATATCAAAGTACACGCCTGTCAGATGGCGAGCTCCAGAAAGGTGTTTTGACAGGTTTGAAAATTACGTCTTCGCGATTAAATGCGAAAATTGTGGCGTAATTGCCTGAAAGATGTCAAATGCAATTTTATGATCCGAAAATGGTGTCGATCGATTCCAGAGGTGTGTTTGAAGTTCGTAAATCATTTCGAAGGCCAGTCACTTGAAAACGAAATTTTTTTTAGTCGGACCCACTTTGGGGCCCAACCTGGCTTGATTGCAATTCGCTAGTGGAATGGTGAGAGGTGACTCCAGTTTATTGGTTGTTAATGGATTGATGGTGTATGTCTTGCATATTAGTTTTAAGCCTCGAACATTTCAGAGAGATATCTCCACCAATGTTTTATAAATTAAAAAATGTAAAAGCTTCAGGTCAAATGAATGGCAAATGCATGTTGTCAAGTTGAATGCCTGTCTCCAGGCCAATGTTCCTTCCTCTATGAAGTGTTGCAGCAGCTACCGAAAATTTCAAACAAATACATGTGCAGCAGTTCCTCAATTCAGACATTGTTCAAGGTCCTGGATCCAAAATCAGTTGAATACCCATAACCATTCCCAATGGCTCACGTGGTAAAGAAAGGGGGAGGGCAGATTAAAAGTTAAAGCTAAAGTTATAGCAAGTATTATGGAGTAAAGAAGAGTGCTGGTTGGGCATTGAGAGCAGCAAACAACACTAAACCAAATTCAAAGGCAAAACAGTATTCTCCCTTTCCCTGCGTGGAGTCTAGGAGCACCATTTAAAACCACTAAGACAAGTATTGTATCTCCCTTCCCCCCATGCATGGTGTGCTGGAAGGTACAGACGCTGTTATCATGGATTGGGGAGGAGTTTTTTTAAGTTTTCAATGAAATTGATATGGCAGCCTCCTCTTTCTCCTCACGCACCCTCCCATTTTCCTCCCAGAGTTCACGTGGCATGTGAAAAGGCCATAAAAACAAAATACATTCAAGCAAATGCAACTGGCTGTTAAAAGCCATAAATCCCCCTTTGTGTGGAGTGGAAAGAACTAAGGAGTAGCAGCAAAGACCTCCCAGCAGTTCACGTGGTGAGTGAAGGGGCATGTGTGAAATTTGTATGAAATCTCCAGGCAAATGCAAGCACCAATGTAAATCTTTGTGCGTGGTGGAGGAGAAGCAGCGTTAAAACCAAACCAAAGAGCTTCGAATTCCAAGCAAATGCAAAGAAATCGCCATTAAAACTCAGGGAGAAAGCTTTAAAGTGCAGCTACAGGCAAAACTTAATATCCCACATTGGCTGGGAAATGTTCTTTTTTAATGTTTATATCCAAAAACACACAGTAATATAATGTCTAAGCCATAAAGGCTTTTGACACAAGGTGCCCATGGGCGCCCAAGGCGGGCCCACACGCGAGCACGTTTCCCGAGGCGACAGAGGAGTTGACTGGACGAAGACCAAGTGGACCCCACGCAGGCACGCTTCCCGAGGCAAATAGGCGAAATTTTGCAGACGAAGGCCGGGTTAACGAGCGAGCAAGTCCGAGAGAGATCAACGGTGCGCGCTATTTTGCGAAGGGAAGATGCACATCGTTTAAACCCCGCGAAATAGCGAAAGTGAACGAGAGCCGTCCACGTGGCGGGTACAGTCAGCGGTTCAGCAGGCGGGTCCCGGTGAGGTGGCGCACAGGTGGCAGTCTAGTGGCGATGACGTGGCGGCCAAGTGGCAGTGACGAAGCAGATGACGTGGCGATGATGAGGTGTCATCCCAGGTGGCGTCCGGTCAACCCCATCAGCCAATCAGAGGCCGCCACGTGGCAAGGCGTCAGAGCACAAATGGAGGCAAAAATCAAATTTAAAATGATTAAATGATATAGTTTAAACTATAGAGAAATTCGAAAAATTTAAATGATGGGTCCATGTTGAGGATTAATTCGCCCAGGGCTCAATTTTTTGCCAAAGTATAAAGTGTTATATGTTTTCGGAAAGCTCTCGGAGTGAGGAATCCGATTATGAAGTTAATTTTGACAAATATGAGATATTTTAGAAGCAGTTTCCATGGGAACAAAATTCAGTTAGAGAGGAGACACTTGGCAATTCAGTTGCATATTTGATTTTCTTCTCTCCTCTTTTTATTCCGAATTCTTCTCAGTTGTAAGGGTTCCAGAATTCTGTGAGGAAGTGCTCCAGTTTTCATGGCTTCCATTTTCTGAATGTCATGACCCAAATTTGTAATTTCTTTTGGTTTGTTTCAGGGTATAGAGATTGCAAGGCAGTGCTGTGAATGTGGTTTTAGTTGCAGGTCTTACTTGTGTTAGGCATGAGTAACTTCCCATGATATTGTCTCTGTGTATGCATTTAATTGTTATGAATTGAATCCTCAAGGAGGATGAAATTTGTCATCTCAAGGAGATTGTGTGACTGTTTGTAGGTATCCTTCAAGGAAGGTTTTAAATTCTATAGTCAGTCATAAATGATGAAATGTATTTCCAGATCTGATAAATTTGTGAATGAATCAAATAGTGCATTAATATCAGGTATTGATGCATGAATATCTTGTTTAAGGAAAATAAGCTTGCATCTATGATTCATATTTGTAGTTATGTCTGTGACTCTGTTGCCCAATGAACAAGGCACTGGTCTTGCAAGTTTGGGGATGTTTTCAGATATACATTTTAAAAGACAAATCTATTTTCCCTTCAAGTTTAGGGGTGTTTGTGTCCCATTCTTTCCAAGCTCTGTTTCATCCTATTGTTTATACAGATCTAGCCAATCTGTAATGTTTCCTAACCTGTTGAGCTTGTGAAATGATCTATCTGCTTAATGTTGATGCAGTTATGTGTCTTTAATTGTTGTATTTAGTGCATCAAGAGGGTGTCTCCCCCTAGGTCTAGCAGAACCTGAAGTGCAGGAGGATCAATTAGGGTCCTATGTTATGTTGTCCAAGCCCTGATGTGTTTTGTAGACTGAAATTGGCCATTTCATAGAAAGATTTGCAGGTGTTCTTGGGTTATCACTTTTGGTGAACAACAATCACTTTGTGTGACAAATGGTTGACAATGGTACCATCTTGATAGATAGAGTTGACACTTTGAATAAGGTTCCAAATTCTCTTACAAATCCTGTGACCATAGAAAAGTTCTCTTGGTGTAGGAAGGCCATGAGACTTAATCACTATACTTGATTTTCTTTTATGTATATCTTGGATGTAATTCTAATTTATAATGTCAAGTGGGAGAATGCTAGGATAAGGTGAAATTAACCTTGCAACCCTAATCCATTCCTATTTCTCCATGTTATTTGGAAAGTGCTCCCTATAACACATGAGAACAATATAACATATTTATATTATATGGATATTTGCAATTTAATTTAAAAAGAAGTGAATATGAAGAGGTGATAAACATAAATAAAAATGGATAGAATATACTCTTTCCCACTTCCATATTGCAACATGAAGGGTCATGCATAAGGATACCATGATTGGGAGGAGAAAAGGTGTCCATTTAGGGATCTAAATAGTGACCACAAGCTATGAAGCACCCAGAATGTGTAAAGAATAAGTGGATTTGTGTTTGGAGCCCATGAGGAGTCACTTCAAGAGTTATTAATTATTTTACTATTTTTATTTTGTATTCATTCTACAAAGCATGGGAATTTGCAAGTGTTTTTGGCCCCTTGTTTTAGGAAAACAATAGTTGATTTTCCTCTCCCATTTGGCTATAAATTAGAGACAAGGCATAAATATTTATTTTATTAGTTTTTTTATTATTTCCAAGTAGTGTTGAGATCATTTGGAGAACCTTAGTGAAGTGTATTATTGTGGCGCTCTCTTTTTTGAAGAATAATAATATAGTTTCCCTTATAGTATTCTAGTGGAGTTTTATCTCAAATTGGTTTCCCCACGTAATTCTGGTGGTCTTTTGGTATGGTTGATTTTATATTTATGTTGAATGGTACAATCATGTATTCATTCCAGATTTAGCATAAAATTTGGTAATCTTCTCAAATTTGTAATCACATAAGAAAGATAATATTGCAATCTTTTGCCACCTTTTTTCTCAACACATTCCTTAAGTCACCCATGTAGCTATTATTTTACCTTGTTCCCATGCATAGCACAATTGCAATAATTTTACATGTAACCACTTTGGATCTCTCAAATCATTGATTTTCCAAACCATCATCATTATTCAATTGGTGCAATTTTTGCATGTACTTTAATTTAGTAGAACCACTAATTATCTCTAAAACTATGACGACTCCTAGAATAACTACCCAACCCCCAACACATCCACTAATGCAATTTTTTAGCACTTTACAAGTTTCATATGATTCAACTTAGTTCTACCTCTCTTTAAAAACCTAAATGTTAAAAAATAAGGTTTAATATCATTGGCTCTACTCCCTCTATGCACCTATAAATCCTCGCCCATTTTACAAGATGCTCCCTAAAAGCATGTTTTCCATATCTCTACTACTATTTTTCTCTACTCTCCAAATCACAATTTCTTAGCATAAAAATGAATAGTTTTTACAACTCTAAGCTTATTTATTAACCTCATTTTATATTTTCTGCATTTCTTCTTCCCATCTTGATTTCCCTTGGTTTTTTCTTTCATTCATCTCTAATTCTCACCATTTCTCTATTTTTTAAACTATTTTCTTCTTTCAGGAGATCATTTGAGCCCCTTTTTACTATATTACCCACTCAACGGGCACCATAGATGTATATTTTTTTCTTATAAATAATTTTATCTTATAACAAGAAATTTAGTATAATTTATGATAAATAATCTATTAGTTCATTAGGACATCTAATGGTGGTGTTTAGTATTGAAATATCATCCAACCATCTAGAGTAACCATCATCCTCAATTTTTTTAGTGAAAAGATACTACAAATCAAATAAAAAACTTTAAATCATTTCAATCAAGTTTTAGTTCTTACGTAACTAAATCTTAATCAAATATGAATTACAATGATGTAATAAATCATGGCGTACTAGCATTTGCAATAATGTTACAAGGTATTCATTATGAAAAATAGAGACCCTAGAGATTTATGTCTATTTATAAGTGTTTTGTTGGCATTATTGTCAATGATGTCAACAAGTGTTATAGAGTGGATACTAGAGAGGTTGTAGATTGGAAAATGCATAGAAATAAGTGTTGCAAGTTGTAGAGTGATCATGCAGAGAAACAAGTGTTGCAAATTGTAAAGTTATCATATCAGGATAGCAATACCGATCAAGTGTTGTGCAAGTGAAATATCATATTGAGAGGGCAATACCGATCAAGTGGTATGCAGGGAAGTTGTCATATTAGTATAGAAATGCCGAAAACAAAGGCAGAGCCACTTATCGGGTTAACTAACAAAGGCAACATAATGATTTTGTGTTATACCGATAGTGTTAACTATTCCGATAATCACTGTATTGGAATAGCTATGCTGACTAAGAGACCAAGAATACCTATCAGAGTAGCATTTGAAGGCAGAATGACTTTTTCTTACTATGCCAATAGTGTAAGTTAATCTGACAAAAGAGAATGTAGAGAAGACCCATTGTTTAGATCATCGAAATAACATATGCCGATATGGAGAAGGTCCATTGGAGTTTAATTTCGGAATAGCTACATCGATTCATGTTCAGGCTGGGTCATCAAAATAGGTTTTTTTTTATGGGATAATGTTTAAATGCTAAGTTGATAGTGTTGTCTATTTTGATGAAGGTTCTCATTAGAGAAACTTATGCCGATTTAGTTTTTCACTGCAGAGTTTGAGTATTGGGATACCTATGCCAATAAAGGTGAGTTGACAGTATGATTATTGAAATAACTTATACTATCAATCTAACATGATTTTCCTATGCCGATAGTTATGCCTATTTTGATATGTGGTCATTTGGCTTGGAGGTTCCTTGTTTGGGATAGCTTATGGTGCCAAGTGAAATCAGAGCTGAGTTTTTTCATTGGAATAACTTTGTCGATGAGAGGGATCAAATGCATCAAGTAGTCATCGAGATAAGTTTTGAAGGTGGGGTAGAGGCAAGATGTTGACCCGTTAGTTAAAACTCTACTGATGGAACTTTGAGAAACTAATTTTGGGATAGCTATAGCGATGAACATGTTTGCAGACCGCATAACACAAAGGTTAGTCACATTAAGGAAACCTACTGATCTGTGTAGCCCGATAGTCCATATGTATCTTGATTGACCTTGACCATCTTAACTGGATGAAGAATAAGAGGACATGTGGCTCCTTGGTGGATAGAAAAAATCAAATCAGTTGTAGTCAGTGAAGGTGGATCATATAGTCGTCATATATGTCTAGGTAGATCGATAATAAGACAATAATCTCATTAATGGTGAACCTTTTGCAGTCTGTTGATGAGCTCAAGATGCTTGACAGAGGCAAGATCATATTTGCAAGACATATCAAGTTTGCTAAAACTAGCAACCCTGTGACAAAAAAAGAATAAAACATAACCCCAAAGGGCACGATTATTCAATGCAGATGGATGATCAAAAGAGGAAAATTAAATCTATTATAGACTGTATTCTTGAAGATCAGATTGAGATTACTAAGTTTAGTAATCTATGGTCAGACCAATCTAAAGTTAGAAAACACATTTAATGTATGCAGCCAATATGAAATTATTTTGTAGACAAAGAACAAGATCTTGTTGAAAAAGAGAGCTGATAGTAGGCAGAGGAATCTAATATGATTTGATGGGAGTAGATGAGAAAGAGACTTTTTTTGTGAAACAAAAGACATCTCTTGAAGTTGATTGTGAAAAAAGAAGTTATGTGTTGAAGTGAAGTACATTGTTGAATAGTATATAGAGAGAGAGTTAGAGATAGAGCAATTGCAGAAACAAAGTAGTGAGGGTTGTTGTAGTAGAAGAAGATTGATGACAGAGAGTAGTTTGAGATAACTAAAGATGAGACAGAGTAAAGAAGACAAAGAGTATAGAACAGAGAAGAAGAACAATGAACTATTGTAGAGAACTGATAGAGTGTAATCCTCAGAACCAGAGAGGGTCATTCTCAAGATATAAAAATTATGTAGTGTTACAAAATTCATTTGTAACCTGGTTTTATCATTGTAAACCTAAATCTTATTATATTCTCTTTGAGTGGGTGCTCAAAGTAGGGGTTGGTGATCCTTTAAGTAGGTTCTCATAAAACTAAGGGTTGGCTCTCCTTGAATTGGTGCTTTGAATATTAGGGGTTCGTGCTCCTTGGGTTTGTGCCCTAAACATATTGTAAATTGTTATTTCCTATGAGGTTAGATTGGAGCAGTAGACTCTAGCAACTATTCTCACCGAGGTTTTTCCCACATTGGGTTTTCCTCGTACATCTGGTGTTATGTGATGTTCTCTTGTGTGTGTGTGTTTATGTTTGCATTACATCCTTAGGATCTGCACACTAAACTTAAAGTTTTAAAAAACACTGATTCACCCCCCCTCTTAGTGTCCATTTGTGTTCTTCAAATGGTATCAGATCCCTAGGTTCCCCTATATTAAAAGCGTTCTCTAGCTTCGGTAAATTATGGTTAGTGAACACAATGGCTAGGTTTGGCCTATGTTTGATGGCATGAACTATGCCTTCTGGAGTAGAAGAATCGAAACGTATTTGTCTTCCCTTGGGTTTGATGTTTGGATGCCAGTAAAAAATGGTTACCCTATTCCTCAAGTTCTTCCTACCAGCCCTGATGCTAAAACAGAATATGACAATGATGCAAAAGATAAGAATGCAATCTTAAGTGGTCCGTCATAAATAGAGTTCGTCAAAGTCATGCATTGCACATCAACAAAAGAAACTTGGGACAAGGTGCAGAGTTTATATGAAGGAAATACCAAAGTGAAAGAAGTCAAATTGCAAAATCTAAGAACTCTATTTGAAAATCTAAAAATGGAAGAAGAAGAGAAGATAGATGACTATCTACAAAGAGTGGATGAGACTGTGAGTGCTATAAGAGGACTCAGAGAAAAATTCAAAGATGAAGTTACTATCAAAAAGGTTCTGAGATCATTAACCTCAAAGTATGATACATAGGTCTCAGCTATTGAGGAAGCTAAAGACTTAAAGACTTTCTCTATGGATAATTTTTTTGGCTCTTTGTTAGCCTATGAGATGAGAACAATAAGTGTTGAACCTTCAAAGAGAGAAGTTGCTTTAATACAACACAAAAAGGAAAAGAACAAGCTTTGAATGAAGATGAAAATGACTCTGATATTGCTGAAGCTAACTTTGTTAGAAAGCTCAAGAAAGGTTCAGGAAAGTACAAAGGGAAGTTGCCTTTCAAATGTTTCAATTGTGGCAAGATTGGACATTTTGCATCTAAATGACCTTATGGAGAAAAGAATAAAGATGGAAAGAAAAACATGAAGTATTTTGGCAAACAAAAGATGAAGAATTCTTATAAGCCAAGGAGAAGAGATTTTAAGAATAAGACTAGTCTTTACACTTTTGAAGATGATGCCTCTGATGAAGAAAGTGTCTCTGAAGATTGTTGCAGTGAAGGTGAAGGAGAAGATAGTCTCTTTATGACACAATGAGAGTTATTTGATGAACATATTTTTGATGATGAAGAAGAGGAAATAGAAGTTAAAGTAGACCTTGAAGGTGAACTTGTGAGTGCACTAGAGGAACTTAGGAAAGTAAGAAAATAATTAAAAAAGTAGAACAATGTTGTTGCTAAAGAACAAGACCTATTAAACAAATCTCTTGAGGAATCAAAGAAAACAATTTCTGATTTGAAGATTCAATTGGAAGAAGCAAAGATGATGCATGAAGTAACGAAGTTAGATTTAGAAAGAAAGGATAAAGAGTATTAAAAGTTGGAGGAAGAGATTGTGAGTCTCAGAAAAGAACTTGAAAACAAGAAAGATGAACTAAACATGAGGATTAAGTATGAGGGTAGCACTGATGCTTTGGATAAAATGTTGAGCAAGAAAAAGCACTCCAAAGACACAAAGGGTGTTGGATTTGAGGCTGGATAATGGTCTAATAGTAAAGATTCATCAGACAAGGAAATAATATTCACTTCTTCAAGTGAAAGTGAATTCAAACAAACCTTTACAGTCAGCAAGCCCAACAAGAAGAAGACATATGCTGCTGCTACAAAGAATCGGTCAAGGAACCAATATGTTGATCCAAAAGGAAAAGCCAATATGGATGATGGAGGTTTCACAAGAGTCGAGGATATTAGGAGGAGCTCAAAAAAACCAAATTATGATGCTCCAAGGAGACCAATGAGAAATAATTTTAACAATGATTGGTATGTACCTCAATTACATGGCTACTTTTATAAATGCAATACTTATGGTCATAGAATTGTAGAATGTATACTTATGCATAGGTCCCCTCCTAGTTATGAAAGTAGAAATCCTTTTAATTCTCTTAGAGATGTAAATATTATTTTTTACCATTGTAATTTTATTGGTCATAGAAGTCATGAATGTAGGAGATATAGTTTTCAGTCTTATGATAGTCCCTTAAGTTCATCATTCAATAGAAATGTCAAATGTTATAATTGTCAAAATCTTGGACATATTGCAAAAACATTGTGAAATTAGAACAACTAAGCAAAAGAAGAAAATTTCACCTTTGAAACCAAAGATAGAATCAGATCAGAATATGATAGTCAAGAAGCAACAAGAATGAAAACAAGTATGGGTAAAGAAGGATAAAGATAAGGGTGACTCAAGTCTGATTGTTCAAACTGCTCTGCATGCTGAAAGGAAAAACTTGTGGGTAGTGGACAGTGGTTTCTCAAACCACATGACTGGTGATAAGAAGAAATTCATTAAGATTGAAGATTGGAATGGTGGCTCGGTAAGGTTTGGAGACAACTCTTCAATCAAGATAAATGGCAAGGGAACACTAAACATTGATGGAAAATTAAAGGCTCATGATGTATACTATGTGGAAGGCCTAAAACATAATTTTCTTAGTGTAAGTCAGATGTTTGATAAAGGATACATGTACACCTTTGATTCAAGTGGATGTGAAATCAAAAAGGGAAGCACTGACAAACTTGTTGCTAAAGGCAAAAGTATAGAGTGAAATGTGTACAACTTGAAAGAATGCTTTGATTCTCAATGTATGATGGGACAAGTTGATGAGAGTTGGCTATGGAATAGAAGACTAGGTCACATAAATTTTGATAATATTGTTAAAGTGAGAAAGAGAGGGTATGTTAGGCACATACCTCAGATTATGAAACCAACAAGCTCCCTCTATGAGGAGTGTCAAAGAGGTAAACAAACTAAGGTTAGCTTAAAAAAAAAATAATATTCAACCACAAGGCTTTTAGAACTTGTGCATACATATTTGTATGGGCCTACAATAACAAGAGTCATAAATGGAGAAAGATCTTTCATGCTGCTCATAGATGATTTCTCAAAGATGACATGGGTCACCTTCCCACAAGACAAATCACAAGCTTTTGAAAGATTCAAAATATTCAGGAAGATGGTTGAGAAAGAAAGTGGATACAAACTGAAGTATTTAAGATCAGACCATGGAGGCAAATTCACATAAAATGAATTTTAAGACTGATATGAAAGGCATGCAATTAGAAGACAATTTTCAGCTCCTAGGACACCACAACAAAATGGTGTTGTGGAGAGGAAAAATAGAACAGTCAAAGAGATGGAAAGGACAACGTTGAATGAAGCCAATCTACTTGATGTTTATTGGAAAGAGGCACTCCACACTACAACATATACACTAAATAGAGTGCAATTAAGAGTGAACAACAAAATGACACCTTATGAGTTATGGTATGATAGGATACCCTCACTTAAATAATTCAAGATTTTTGGCAGAAAATGCTTCATCAAAAGACATGAAGATGGATCATGAAGCTTTGGTTCAATAAGTGTGATGGTATGATGAAAGAATAAGTATCCGGTAGAATACTTAGAGGGGGGGGCGTGAATTAGTATACTAAAAAACTGATACAAAGTTCCCAAACTCAAATTCAATCACACAAAGTAGACATATCACAGTCAAGATCAATATTCATAAGAATACTTGACATCAACCGGTTTGACTGCTATGACAACTTAATAGTAATCAAATTCAATCTTGTAAACATCAACAATGCTTAATCATATCTCAACATATTCATCTCTCAATGCTTCTAGTTATCATGCCTTATCAGAAGTTAATCAAATTAACAAATAAGATCATAACCACAAAAACATTCACCACTTGACACAAATGTTTATACAAAGAAAACCCAAATAGGTAAAAACCACAGTGAGATGAGACTCACAAGGATAGCTATCTGAACTATTCTGAAGTTTGCCCTATTAGGAGCCAAGCCTGCTAAATCTTTACAATAATTCCTGTTAAGAACTAATTCTGGTTAGGAATCACCCGGTTAAGGGATTTACAAATATGCTTTGATGGAAAGTACAATACCCTATTAGGAGTAGCCTCGTTGGAGGATTTAAGAATCTAAGCTAATGGACCCCCTTGTTAGAGGATTTAATAAGTAACCAAGCTTGTTAGAGCTTACCCGGTTAAGGGATTTCACTTCTGTTGTAATTGTTATAAAACAACGGGTTTTCTTGATCTATCTGAATAGCACTATATTTGCTTGTTTAGATCCTTTTAAGCTTCAATCTACCTTTACTCAAAGTGCAGATCCATTCACCAGTTAGGCAACTACACACTCAATAGGTTTATGCCAATCTTGCCAACAACTTTTACAAACAACTTCATGGAACTTAAATACAAATCAATCAGGTCGGTAACACAATAGAAACCTGATTCTCATCATCAAGATTACAAACAAGTTGGTACAATATTCACCATTAGAAATCATAACAATCTCATCACATTCTTCAATTAAATTCCAACCGCTCCATGATCACTGCTTCATCGGACTTTAACTCATCACGCGTTATGCATTAGATGCAATCCACTTTGCTCCTTCCCTAGACAACAAACAAACATGCCACCACAATCTGAAGTTATCCTCATACAATGATCACACGTGTCTCCATCATTACAACTCATCAGATAAGAAACCAACAAACTTCATTGGTTAGGGTTTAACAATTGATAGGGTTTACCGGTTACACTACATAGAAAGGCTTAACCCTTTACACCAGTTTACCGGTTCAACTCACAAACTTAACATACTGGTTTACAACATCTTCTACAAAGCTCTTCCTACCAGTTACTAGCCAATATCAAAAACAACAATATCAGCAATAACATGAATACCATTACCAGTTCAATTGATATCAATGGCAACATATCATTAATGCAATCTATATGCAAAATGCTAACAAACTAAAAATGCCAACAATCTCCCCCTTTGGCATTGATGACAATACAAATATCAATGCCTCTGATTGCTACTGAGATTGGTGAATAGGAATCCTGGTTTACATTACCATGTATTCACCTTGCCCTATCTGTCTTCAGCCTTCCACTGGTTCACCTAATCAGACACATAATTCTTCTCCTCAATCGCATAATTCTTATTCCCCTTTGACAACAATGCCAAATTAAGAGTAAAAACAAGTAATTCTTCTCTCACTGTGCATCAACAACATACTGCAACTTGATGCTCCCCCTATAGAATACATCCACTTCATAAATCCATGTAAGATTCTACAAGTAATTTAAGGACTGATGCAATCAGCATCATGCTCAACTAACTTCATGAAGAGGGACAACCCCCAATTGACTTCTCAGATACTCAAAAGTGGTCTTAGGCAAAGGTTTGGTAAAGATATCTATGTTGGTATTTTGGTATGGTTTTGTCATTGATGTCAACACCTACTAAACACTTATCAGCTTTGGCACTTTGGAGAATCAACAACATTCACTGGCAAGCAAGTGACTCATGCACAGTCACCGATATCTGGTACACTGACAAGATATAATGATCACCGACACTTGGAATGATATGGAAAACACTTGGTTATGTCAAAGACATTGTGTGGACACTTTATCCTGGAGTTTTGTTTATTGGTACATTAGCATTTGCATATTTGTTGTTATCGGCAAATAGGTCCAGGGTTACACCGACAGATTTATCTTTTCCAGATCAGCATAGCACGCTATGGAGACGATTAATTATTGTTGTAAATGCATTAAGATGACATATTGAATCGGTTATTACATCAGATATTGTATTGTTTGTAAAATGTTCTTATTGTAATATCTTGTAGAGCCGACCTACTAAAATTGGTCTTAGGTTATGGTATAAATGTAAGATCTTATTTGTAAGATCAAGTGTGGAATGTGAAAAGGATTGTGTGAAGGTATATGCGAGAGTAAGAAGAGATATACATGCAGACATCATTTGAAGATTGAAGGAGGGTTTTTGTGAAGACAATTAGAACTACATCGGTACTGAATCCAGCATATGAAGATGCTATTTTGTGCAGTACATTCTTATTGGATTTAACCATCCAACTGTAGTCAATGTGACTCCCATTTTGTGATTGAGCAGTGAGCTCTAGGTGCTTGGCCTTTCTGCATGTGCAGACCCCATTTATGTACACTTACTATCTGCAGTAGTATCATCTGATTGTGGGTAAGGTTTCCCACCGTGGTTTTTCCCCTTATAAGATTTCCACGTACAAATATTGGTGTTATGTGTTGTGGATGACTTTGTCTTTATGTTTCTTGCACTAATCCTTACCAATATAGCAATTAACTATTAAAATTGTCTACCGACATATTAAACTAGTTTACTGGTATTAAGCATTAAGTTGGTTAAGTTGTTTTTGGTTTGAATTTATTTGAAAACTGATTCACCCCCCCCCTCTCAGTTGTCTCTGGGACATAACAATTGGCATCAGAGAATAGTCCTCTTTTGCAGAAGTTTAACAACTTAAGGAGATCCAATGTCTACTAACTATTTCAGAAAGGACAATCCTAAACTTGATGGAACCAACTATGGCATATGGAAAATCAAAATGGAAACACATCTAAATTGCATTGGAAAGGACATCTAGGACATTACAAAGAATGGTTATATTGCTCCTACTCAGAGTCAGACCACTCCACCCAACTTGACTAAAGATGAGGAAAATGATTGCAAAGCAAGAGAAGCACTTTTGAGCGCATTATCATATCAACAAATCATGGGACTATTAGATAGGTCTACTGCTAAAGCTATTTGGGATCATTTGGAAACACTGAATGAAGGAGATTCCATAGTCAAAATTTCAAAACTTGAAAGCTTTCGGGTCAGGTATGAACATCTGAAAATTGAAGAAGATGAAAGGATTTCTACTTTTATGGAAAGAATAAATGAGATTGTTTTGGTTATTAAATGTTGTGGACGAACCTTAAGTGAGGATGAAATTATTTCAAAAGTTTTAAGAGTATTGCCACCAGCATGTAAAATGAAAGTCACTACTATAAATGAGTTAAGAACAATGCCTAATACACCAGTAACTAGGGATACATTGATTGGGAAACTTTCAACTTTTGAAATTGAAGAATTTGGTCATGTTGCTACTTTAAAGACATATTTGGCCTTTAAAGCATCAATATCATCTACTCCATCATTTGACAAGTCTAATTGGAAAGCCTTTTATGCAAGAGAACTTGAAGAAAGCAGGAAAGGAAATGAAGAACTTGAAGCACTATTTGCAAGAAAAATGTCTAAAGGACCAGTTGGAAGTAAGTATGAAGGCAAAGCACCCTTTAAATGTTTTAATTGCAATAAGATTGGACATATGGCTTCAAGATGCCCCGATAGACATGCTAGACTAAGAGAAGAAGCTAGAAGGACATACAAGCCGAACCTTGAATATCAGATATTTAGATTTAAGAAGAATAAAGACAAATATTGTTACATTGTTGATGAAGGTGTGACTGATGATTATGATGAGGATCCGGCAGACAATGGATGGGTTTTTGTTGCTATAATAGAAGATCAACCGACACCTATTGCTCAACCGGTAGTACAGGCCTTGGCAGCTAAAGTTAAAGTAAAGGATGAATGTATCATTGATTCTGGATGCTCACATCATATGATAGGAGACAAAGGTAAATTCTTGAACTTTCAAGAATACAATGGAGGCTTAGTGAGATTTGGAGATGACAAAGCTTGATTAATCAAAGGTAAGGGTACAATATCTCTTGATGGTAAGCATAACACTTACAATGTTTACTATGTTGAAGGATTAAAGCATAATCTTTTGAGTGTTGGTTAATTAGTTGAGAAATGATTTCAGTTACAATTCAAAAATGGAAAATGCAAAATCATGAATAGAACTAGTTTGGAAATTGCAACCGGTAATCAGACTAGAGGTAATATCTTTCATTTAAATAACAGTGAAAAGACATGCTTAATTGCAAATATTGATGAAAGTTGGTTATGGCATAAGAGACTCTATCATGTAAACTTTGATTGCATGGTGAAAATCAGTACTACCAAGGCAGTTAGAGATTTACCTAAAATTATCAAACCTTAGAATACAATATGTAAGGAATGCCAATTTGGAAAACAAGTTAGAGTTAGTTTCAAAAGTATTCTAGAAAAATCCAATAATGCTCTTGATTTAATTCACACTAATTTATGTGGTCCAGCTAGAACTAAAAGCTTACAAGGTGATAGATATTTCATGCTAATCATTGATGACTATTCTAGAATGTGTTGGGTTACTTTTCTCAGAGAAAAATCAGAAGCACTTGGAAAGTTCAAACTATTCAAAGAAATGGTAGAAAATGAAACCGGTAAGAAAATCAAATGTCTAAGATCAGATCAAGGAGGAGAATTTACATCTAAGGAGTTTAATACATTCTATGAAGTAAATGGAATCAGAAGACAACTATCAGCACCTCGGACACCACAGCTGAATGGAGTTGTTGAAAGGAAAAACAAAACTATCTTGGATGCAGCAAGAAGTATGTTATCAGAAGCAAACCTACCACATGTATATTGGAGAGAGGTAGTCAGTACAATGGTCTATACATTCAACAAAGTTCACATCAAAGGTGAAACCGGTAAGACCCCTCATGAACTATGGTTTGGTATTACTCCTACTCTTAAATATTTCAGAATTTTTGGAAGTAAATGTTATATCAGAAGAGATGAGTATACTGGGAAATTTGATCCTAGAAGTGATGAAGGAATATCTCTTGGTTATTCATCTAAGAGTAAGGCATATAGATGTTTTAACAAAAGATTCTAGAAAATTGTTGAAAGTACAAATGTAAAGATTGATGAACAATTTAGAGGAACTTCAAGGTATAGACTCTGAACCGGCAACAAAATTTTTGACAAATGAACCTACACTGAATCCACTGGTATAGAATGAAGATCTAGTTACCCTGGTATCATCTGAGGATTCCATAGTAACTGAGGAACAACAACAAACAAAGACACCCCGGTATGTAAGACTGAATCATTATGAAGATCAGATAATTGGAAACAAGTTTAAAGGAGTTATGACAAGAGGAAAATTGACAAATGAAGAGGTATGTCTTATTTCTCAAATTGAACCATCATCTGTTAATGAGGCATGTGAAGATAAATTTTGGATTAAAGCTATGGAAGAAGAATTAGAACAAATTGAGAAAAACAACACTTGGACATTAGTTCCCCGGCCTAAAGATAAAAATATAATTGGAACCAAATGGGTATTCAGAAATAAATTTAATGAAGATGGTAAGGTTGTCAGAAATAAAGCAAGACTAGTGTGTAAGGGATATTCTTAGAAAGAAGGAATTGATTACAATGAAACCTTTGCATCGGTAGCTAGAATTGAGGCAGTCAGATTATTTTTGGCTTTTGCAGCACACAAGAACTACAAAGTTTATCAAATGGACATTAAATGTGCATTTTTAAATGGAGATCTTGAAGATGAAGTGTACATTGAACAACCTAATGGATTTTATTTAATTGATGACAAAGATATGGTTTGCAGGTTAAGAAAAGCTTTGTATGAATTGAAACAAGCTCCAAGAGCTTGGTATGCAAGATTCGATAAGTATCTTTTGAAGATTGGTTTTTCTAAAGGAAATTCAGACATCAATTTATACTATAAAGTGACTAATGATGACATCTTGATTATAGAAGTATTTGTTGATGATATAATCTTTGGAGGAGAAGATGGATTATGTAAAGAATTTTCTATTAAAATACAACAAGAATTTGAAATGTCTATGATTGGAGAAATAAAATTCTTTTTTAGGATTGCAAATTTCACAGACTGATAAAGGTATATTCTTGAGTCAATCCAAGTACTTAAAAGAGTTACTAAAGAAATTTGGGATGGAAAACTCTAAACTGGTAAGCACACCTATGACAACAAATGACAAACTATCACTAAGGGATGAATCTACACCTATTAATCTAACTAGATACAAATCTATGATAGAAGGTTTACTGTATTTGACACAAACTAGACCTAATATTATGAATGCAGTATGTATTGTTTCAAGATTTCAAAGTAATCCTAGAGAAAATCATGAATCTGCAGTAAAAAGGATTTTCTGGTGCTTACAAGGTACTGTAAATCTTGGATTATGGTATCTTAGAGATGAAAAATTTGAATTATGTGCATACAGAGATGCAAATTGGGCAGGAGATGTAGATGATAGAAAAAGCACCACCGCCGGAGCATTCTTTCTTGGAAACAAACTAGTTTCTTGGTTGAGTAAGAAACAAAGTTGTACATCTTTATCAACAGCAGAATCAGAATATGTTGCAACAACAACTAACTGTACATAGGTACAATGGCTTAAGCAAATGTTGAAAGACATAAAGGTAAAATGCAAGGAACCTATTACTATCTATTGTGATAACACTGCATCAATTGATATATCTAAGAATCCGATATTACATTCTAAAACCAAACATGTTTCTATCAAACTAAATTTTCTAAGGGAAAATGTTGAAGCAAAGGAAATAAAATTGGTTTATGTGAATACTAAAGAATAGAATGCAGATATCTTTACTAAACCTCTGCCTAAGGAGACTTTTGAATAACTCAGAGATCAGCTTGGGGTCATACCCCCACTGGTAGAGACTTAGGAAGTTGATGATTGTCATCAACCGACAGAACTAACAGAGAAATCTTTTTTCCGGCTTTGATGGGAAGCTACTTCTCAGGGGGAGTAGTTGGTAAACTAAATTGATTGGTATTTTGTATACAATCTTAGCTTGGTAAGAACTTTGGCATTTGATGTCAAAGGGGGAGAGATTGGTATGGAAAAACACAAGGAAAACACATGTTTCTCCCAAGGGGAGAGATTGTTGTTTGAGAGAGATTATTACTCTCTATATCTATATTTTGATTTCTAGTTATGATCTCTTTTTGGAGACTATTGGTTTTTGGTATTTGGCATTTCTGTTTTGGCACTTTGATGGTTTTTCCATCTTGTGTTGCCATCAATGCCAAAGGGGGAGATTGTTGGTATTTTGGTATGGTTTTGTCATTGATGTCAACACCTACTAAACACTTATCAACTCTGGCACTTCGGAGAATCAACAACATTCACCGGCAAGCAAGTGACTCATGCATAGTCACCGGTATCTAGTACACCGACAAGATATAATGATCACTGGCACTTGGAATGATATGGAAAACACTTGGTTATGTCAAAGACATTGTGTGGACACTTTGTCCTGGAGTTTTATTTATTGGTACATTAGCATTTGCATATTTGTTGTTACCGGCAAATAGGTCCAGGGT
Organism: Cryptomeria japonica; assembly: GCF_030272615.1. Classification (NCBI taxonomy): domain Eukaryota; kingdom Viridiplantae; phylum Streptophyta; class Pinopsida; order Cupressales; family Cupressaceae; genus Cryptomeria; species Cryptomeria japonica. The sequence goes on from NC_081407.1 coordinate 922,236,129, forward strand.
TACACCGACAGGTTTATCTTTTCCAGATTAGCATAGCACACTATGGAGATGATTAATTATTGTTGTAAATGCATTAAGCCGACATGTTGAATCATTTACTACATTGGATATTGTATTGTTTGTAAAATGTTCTTATTGTAATATCTTGTAGAGTCGACCTACTAAAATTGGTCTTAGGTTATGGTATAAATGCAAGATCTTATTTGTAAGATCAAGTGTGGAATGTGAAAAGGATTGTGTGAAGGTATATGCAAGAATAAGCAGAGCTATACATGCAGATATCATTTGAAGATTGAAGGAGGGTTTTTGTGAAGACAATCAGAACTACACCGGTACTGAATCCAGCATATGAAGATGCTATTTTGTGTAGTACATTCTTATTGGATTTAACCATCCAACTATAGTTAGTGTGACTCCCATTTTGTGATTGAGCAGTGAGCTCTAAGCGCTTGACCTTTCTGCATGTATAGACCCCATTTATGTACACTTACTATCTACAGTAGTATCATCTGATTGTGGATAAGGTTTCCCACCATGGTTTTTCCCCTTACAGGGTTTCCATGTACAAATATTGGTGTTATGTGTTGTGGATGAATTTGTCTTTATGTTTCTTTCACTAATCCTTACCGGTATAGAAATTAACTATTTAATCTATCAGAGATTGATTTTTGAGATTGGTGAAGTTTATATCAGGTTTTCTATCTACTGATTCACCCCCCCTCTTAGTAGTTGACCGGATACTTATTCTTCATCATACCATCAATTGGTATCTTATCTTATCAGGTCCTCTAAGGTCTAAGCCTAATAGCTTGAGGTAAAGAACTACTAATCATGATGAAGAAGGAAGGTTTGAAGTTTAATAGAGAGAACTACATGAGATTAATTTATATCAAGAGTCTGAGTAGTCAGTATTGGGAACATGTCGATACTAAGTATGTTGCACCTACTGGGATGTTGACTGATGATCAGAAGAAAGAGAAACAAGAAAATCATCAAGCATTGGAGGCTATTATTAGTTCTTTGTTTGATGCAGAGTATGTAGATTTATATGGTCTTGAAACTGCATATGAGGTATGGAGAAAACTTGAAGAGATTTATAGCGGTGATGAACATGTTAAGATTTCTAAAGAGGAAAGTCTAAGAGGAAAATTTGATGACATGCGGATGGCTGAAGGTGAGAATATCCAGCAGTATGGTCAAAGGATAAAAGAGATAGTCTGTGAAGTTAAGAGTGTTGGAGGTAAAGTGGAAGATTCCACAGTGATCACTAAGGTACCAAAAACCCTTCTACCATTCTACGCTATCCAAGTTGCAACTATTCAGGAGCTGAAGTCCATTAACAAAACTAAGGTAACTCTTGACTCCATCATTGGCAAAGATTATTGCTTTTGAATTGAATGGTTATGATGGTAGTGTACAAAAATCTGAGTCTGCATTTAGAGATTTTGTTTCTAACCCATCTATGAGGAAAAATAGAGATGCCAGTCATAGTTATGAATCCAGATCCAGCATAGAAGTTGATGATGAAGACAATTTAGTTGATCTTGACGCATTGTTGGTCAAGCATTTTCCTAGAGGTTTAGGTAAATATAGAGGTAAATTAACTTTGAAATGTTTTGCATGCAACAAGATTGGACACATTGCTACTAATTGTCCTAATGGTGATAATGAGCACAAATGAGAGAGATTAAAGAAGTACAAGGGTAAAGGCAAAAGAGATTGTCTTATTGTTGTTGATGGTGGTATCACTGATGAGGAATCTGATGGTGATGCTAATGAAGACATTGTGTTTATAGCCATTAAAGAAGAGATGTCAAACCATAAGGCATTAGTATCTAAGATGGATAACTCTGATGATTGGATCATTGATAGTGGTTGTTTACATCACATGACCGATGACCGGAAAAAATTTCTTTCTTTGAAGGAATTTGATGGTAGAGTTGTAAGATTTGGTAATGACTCACCCTGCATGGTTAAAGGTAAGAGAACTATTTATCTTAATGGAAAGAGTAGTGCAGATGATGTCTACTAGGTTGAAGGTTTAAAGCATAATCTTTTGAGTGTGGCACAACTCATGACAGAGGATACCCATTGGAATTTAAAAATGGTATGTACAAAATCTATGACAACAAAGGTGAATTGATTACAACCGGGAAGCAAACTAAAGGTAACTTGTTTCATCTTAATCCTAAAGTCAAGAACTATTTAATTGCAAAGATAGATGATAGTTGGCTTTGGCGTAGGAGATTTTGTCATATAAACTTTGATAGAATTGTTAAAGTGAGTAAGTCCAAGACAGTGAGAGGTTTGTCTCAGTTAGACAAACCAGTTAATGCTCTGTGCAAATAATTTTAGTTGGGAAAAATGACATCCTCAACTTTCAAGAGAAAATCTTTTTCAGTGGAACATTTGTTAGATTTGGTTCATACAAATATTTGTGGACCAATAAGAACAAAAAGTATTCAAGTGACATATATTTTATGATCTTCATTGATGATTTCTCAAGGATGATGTGGGTCACATTCTTGAAGGATAAGACTGAAGCTTTTGGTAAGCTCAAGGAATTCAAGGCCTTAGCTGAGAAAGAGAGCAGTAAGAAGATAAAGTGTCTAAGGACATAACAGAGCAGTGAATTTACTTCTGAGGAATTCATTAGGTATTGTGAAGAAAATATCAAATGGTAGATTTCTACACCGAGGACACCACAATAGAATGGTATCGCAAAGAAAAACAACTAGTCAGTTGTTGAAGCTGCTAGGACGATTTTGATACAAGGAGGTGTAATGAAAACTTTCTGGAGAGAAGTTGTTAGCATAGTTGCCTATACTATAAACCAAATTCTAGTAAAGAGAGGTAAGGACAAGACTCCTTATGAATATTGGTATCATAGATCACCTGATGTTAGTTATTTCAGAATATTTGGAAGCAAATGTTTTATTAAGAGAGGTGATTATATTAGCAAATTTGAGGCTAAAAGTGATGAAGGTATTTTTCTTGGCTATTCCACCAAGAGTAAGGCCTACAAGTGTTTTAACAACTGGACATAGAGAATTGTTTAGAGTGTTGATGTTCGAGTGGATGAAATTCCTTAAGTCTCTGAGGAAGCCAGTTCAAAGAAAAAGGATGAAGATCCTTGCATTTTGTTTTTGGAACCAAAAAGTGTGAAATCTGAAACCGGCAAAGCAAATATTGATGTACCAGTTCAACCAAAACAGATAAATTTAGAAGAAGAAGATGATAATGAAGAAGTTGAACCTGAAGATAATGATCATGTTATTCCAAGATATGTGAGACTGAATCACTATCCTGAACAGATTATTGGGGATAAAAATGTTGGAGAACTAACCAGAAGAAGAATTAGAGAGAATTCTTGCATGATCTCCACTATTGAACCAAGAACTGGTAAGGAAGTATTTGGTGATGATCATTGGGTTAAATCTATGGAGGAGGAATTAGATCAAATTGACAAGAACAACACATGGATCCTGGTACCCCGACTGGTAATTAAAAATGTGATAGGAACTAAGTGGTTTTTTAGGAACAAGATGAATGAAGATTGTGTTGTAGTTTGCAACAAAGCTAGGTTGGTATGCAAAGGCTATGCACAAGAAGGAGGAGAAGACCATGGTGAGAATTTTGCACCACTGGCAAGACTGGAAGGTGTCCGAACTTTACTTGCATTTGCAGCACACAAGAAATTCAAGGTATACCAGATGGATGTTAAGTCTGCATTTTTTAATGGGATACTAGAAGAAGAAGTATACATTGAATAGCCAGATGGTTATGCTCTGACTAGTAGGAAAGACATGGTATGCAAATTGCATAAAGCTTTATATGGATTAAAGTAGGCACCTAGAGCATGGTATGAAAGGCTTCATACACATCTGATGAAGATAGGATTTCTAAGAACCAGTGATGATAGTAACATATATCTCAAATCTGAAGGAGATAAAATACTAGTCAAAGAAGTATTTGTTGATGATATCATATTTGTTGGTAATGATAACATTAGCAACAGTTTTGCAAATGAAATGAAAATGAGTTTGAAATGTCTTTAGTGAGAAATTTTTTAAAAATTATAGGCTTGCAAATACAGCAAATGAAGAATGGTATTTTCATCACACAGTCGAAGTATGTGAAAGAGGTCTTGGAGACATTTGGCATGAGTGACTGTAAACCAATTGGGACACCTATGGTTATAGGTTGTAAGTTGTATAAGGAAGATGAGTCCAAATCTATTGATGAGAAGGAATACAAGTCAATGATTGGAAAATTGCACTATGTTGTTCACAACAGACCAGACATAGCTCATGCAGTTGGCATAGTTGCTAGATTCCAGAATAATTGTAAGGAAACACATCTGATAGCAACCAAAAGGATTTTTAGATACTTGAAAGGTACTATTGATTATGGGTTATGGTATCCATATGGAGAAAATTTTGACTTGAAGGTGTACACAAATTCAGATTGGGCAGGAAATATTGATGTCTAGAAAAGAACAACCGGTGGAGCATTTTTTCTTGGAGGAAGACTTGTTTCATGGAGTAGTAAGAAGAAGAGTTGTCCTTCACAATCTACTATTGAAGCTGAGTATGTTGCATCTTACATGAATTGTACATAGGCTATATGGATGAGGCACATTTTGAAAGGTTTTAAGATGAAGATTTCAGAACCTATAAAGATTTTATGTAACAAGAACCCTATTTTGCTCGCACGAATCAAGCATATTGAATTGAAGTATCATTTCTTGAGGGGAAAAAGTTCAGAGTAAAGATGTGTTCTTAGAGAATGTTTCTACCAAGGAGCAGCTTGCAAATATTTTTACTAAACCTCTGCCTAAGACTAATTTTGAGTATCTGAGAAGTCAGTTAGGGGTTGTCCCTCTTCATGAAGTTAGCTAAGTATGATGTAGATTACATCAGTCCTAGAGCTACTTGCAGAATTTTATAGGAGGATTGGTGTAGATGTGGATTTATTCCACAGGGGGAGAATCAAGTTGCAGATTGTTGATGGCACAATGAAATTTGACATTATATGTTTTACTTTCAATTTGGCATTGTTGTCAAAGGGGGAGAAGAATTATGTGATTATGGGAAGGAGAACCAATGACAAGCTGAAGACATAGAGAGCATGGTGAATACTTGGTAATGTAAACCAAGGTATCTATTCACAATCACACAACAATCAATGGTGTTGATATTTATATTGCCATCAATGCCAAAGGGGGAGATTGTTGGCATTTACATGAAGATTGCATTAATGATATGTTATGTAGTCATTAATGTCAATAAACTAGTAATGATATTGTTGATATTATTGTAATATTGTTACTATAACTGGTACAAAGAATTTGTGGAGTGAACCGGTAATTGGTGTAAACCTTATCTATTGATGTAATCGGTAAACCCTACCTATTTTTTTGATAAACCCTAACTGATTAAGTTTGGTGAATTGGTTATATTGGTTTAGGATGTGATGATGAATAGTAATGATGATGACATGCATGATTATTGTATGAAGACAATTCCAAGATATTTTAGCGATTTGTTGTAATGGTTTTTGTCTAGGGAATGGGCAAATGTATTGTATCTAATGCAAAGCATGTGATGAGTTACTAAGTTTGATGAAGCAGTGATGAAGGAGTGATCAGAGTTTTCTTGATTGATGTGCAAAGATTTCTATGTAATCGAATGGTAATACTTGAACCGATTTGTTTGTAATCTTGATAAGAGTTAGGTTTTTGTTGTGTTACCGACCTGATTGAGTGTGTGGTTGCCGAATTGGATGATGTATCTGTAGTTTGAGTAAAGGCAGATTGGAGGATGAAATGGATCTGATCAAGCAAGTGTAGTGCTATTTAGGCAGATTAGAAAACTCTTGTTGTTTTCTAACAATTACAGCAGAATGGAAATCCCCTAACCAGGTAAGCTCTAACAAGCTTGGTCCTATTCAAATCCTCTAACAAGGTGGTCCATTAGATTCTATTGTCAAATCTATTGGTATTATAGATAACTTCATCATGTGTTGCATTGGTTTTGTCATTGATGTCAACACTTATCTTCTTGGAGGTCTACATTGTTGATTTGGCACTCTAGTTATATTGATTTATTGTTGAACTGACACATTGTGGTCCTGACATGGTTATTGGCTTATGCACAATCACCGATATATGCTCCACCAACAGGTTATATGGTTCACTGGTAGTGATGATGACTTGTTATCATTTGGAGATCATTTGGTTATGTCGAGGACATGGATTGGATGTTTTGATTTGGTGTTTTGCTTATTGGTCTGATTGGGTTGGCATATTTTCTTTATCTAGCAGATAAGTCTAGGTTATGGACTCGTACATGATATCTATTCTAGATCAACACAACACGTCTTGGAAATGGTTTATTGATGGGATATTGTGTAAATATATTGAGCTGACACATTGTATCACATCAAGACTTATTTGTAATTGATTTAAATTGTAATATATTTAGGGAGCTGACCTCGTGTTAAGGTATTAAGGTTTTATATAAATAATTATAAGATCTTATTGAAATCATATGGTATGAGTGTGTGCGAATATTAAAGAGATAAAATAAGAAGATCCTTGAGCAAATCACATAGACATTATCTAAAGGTTGAAGGAAGGTTATGAAGGTGTTTGGCACTCATGTTCAGAGCTTAAAGTGGTACTAAATCCAACATTGCAGATGCTATATTGAAGTAGTACATTGTTATTGGATTTAACCATCCAACTATAGTCAATGTGACTCCTATTTTGTGATCAAGCAATGAGCTCTAGGCGGTTGGATTTTCTGCATGTGTAGACCCTATTTGTATACACTTAATATCTACAATGGTATCATCTGATTGTGGGTAAGGTTTGCCACCGTGGGTTTTCTCCTTATAGGGTTTCTACGTCAAAATCTTTGTGTCATGTGTTGTGGATGTTGTTTCTCTTTTTGTTTCATGCATTAAGTTATACCGATACTGCTATAACTGTAAATCTATTTTACTAGCATTAAGTTTGTTTTATTGGTACTAAGTTTTAAGTTGGAATAATTTTTTTTGGGTTATAATTTATTGACAACTAGTTCACAACTAGTTCACCCCCCTCTCAGTTGTCCTTCATGGTTCCTAACAATTGGTATCAGAGCCTAGTCCTCTTTTTGCAGAAGCATAATAGCTTGAGGAGATCCTATGGCAGCAAATATTTTTAGGAAGGACAGTCCTAAACTTGATGGAACTAACTATGGTATATGGAAGATCAGAATGGAAACACATCTCAACTACATTGGAAGAGATATATGGGAGGTTACAAAGAATGGCTATGTTGGTCTTACTCTGAATCACCCTCATCCACCAACATTGGCTAAAGACATGGAGAATGATTGAAAAGCAAGAGAAGCACTTCTAAGCACATTATCAGATCACCAAATCATGGGATTATCAGACCAATCTACTGCAAAAGCTATTTGGGATAAACTAGAAACATTGAATGAAGGAGATACCACTATCAAAATTGCAAAACAGGAATGTTACCGAGTCAGGTATGAAAATTTAAAAATGGAAAAGGATGAAAGAATTTCTACATTTATGGAAAGAGTTAATGAAATTGTTTTAGGAATACAATGTTGTGGAGGATATTTAAGTGAAGATGAAGTTGTTTCTAAAGTTTTAATAGATTTGTCACTGACTTACAAAATGAAAGTGATAGCTATTAATGAGTTCATAACAATGCCTAATACATGAGTATCTAGAGATACTTTGGTTGGAAAACTTTCATCATTTTATCTTGAAGAGTTTGGTCATATTGCTATAGTCAAAACTGAAATAGCATTCAAAGCATCATCGTCTTCAGCATCATCATCATCACAATCTAGCAAAAATGATTGGAAAGCACTTTATGCAAAAGAACTTAAAGATATGAGAATAGAAAATGAAAAACTTGAAGAACTTGAAGAACTATTTGCAAGGAAGATGCCTAAAGGTCCAAAAGGAAGTAAGTATGAAGGTAAAGTACCTTTCAAAATGTTTTAATTGCAATAAAATTGGTCATATGGTGTATGTGTGTCCTGGTAGACATGCAAGACTAAGGGTAGAAGAAAAAAGAACATATAAGCCTAACCATGAATATCAGAGATACAAATTTAAGAAAAATAGATATAAGTCATGTTACTACGCAAATGAAGGTGTTACAGATGATTCATATTGATGAATACTAAGAGGGAGGGTGAATTTGATTTCACCCTAGACACGATGTCCTTATAAAGGAATCTAATTTCATGTCGGTGAATTTGATGAATACTAAGAGGGAGGGGTGAATTTGACATCATGAACATATAAGCCTAATTTGATCTTCTTATCCTTGCCACAAAATAAACCTAACTAGGAGTGGATGGCTAGAGACCCTACGTCTTCAATCTTGCAATCTATGTAGTCAAAAATTACCTCTTCTACTATCACACCAACCGAAACTTGTGATAGGGCATTATACTTGGACTTTCATTGAATAAAACTTGCAGACTCAACAGATGCACTAAAACTGGTATGAGATGCGAAAGCCATGATAGAAATTTCAAGAACTTGAGAAATACCTTTTGAAACATGTGAATTTAGGGCTTGTCGATTCTCCTTCACTTCACACTCTGTCAGTTGCTGAATCATCGCTTTGTGTTCTCCACTTGACCATTTGCAGTTTGAATTTGAATCTCCTTCACGGTTTCTCAATTTCTCAAAATATCAGCTCAAATCGCCTTTACGTCTCTCTACTCTTTGAAAAACTTTTCTTCGCTCGAAAACTGATAGTGAGAAATGATTTCAAAAATCATTTAATCATATTTCTCACATACCGCAATTAATGCTCTTCAATTAGGGTGTAAACCCTAATTTTCCTTTTTACCATTTTCGGTCTTCTACTAGATGATAGGTATCACATACCGGTTAAGGTATTTTACCGATGTAAATTGGGGGTTCGAAACATTTTGCCGTTTGCTCCCCCTAAGCTTTTCTGAAGCTTAGTTTTCCAGTTCCGTGATTTCCACACTAGGTGCAGAAATCGGTTCCTCTTGTAACACCGCTGGTTTCTTCTTCTAGGTTTTGTTCATGTCCGCTTGAACAATGTCAACATCTACAGAATCTGGCAATGTGACCCGGTTTGTTGCAGTGATAGCAAACCAATCCAGGTGCTCTCCAAGGTCCATTGTTCATGTTTCCATTCTTCCTTCTACATGTTGCAATAGTATGACCATGACCATGACATACCATACAGTTTTCTCTCCATCTGGTTGCCTTTTGATAGCCACCACTTCTTTGCTAATGATTGAAGGCATTAAACGGGTTGTGATTCCGGTTCACATAAGGTTCAGGACCAACTCCTTCGGTCCTCTGAGGATATCTTCCAGTGTTATTCATAACAGACCTGCATTCAGATGCTTTATGCCCATACTTGTTGCATGCATAATAGTTACCATCAAATCTATAGGATCTAGGCTTATCATTTAGGAAATAAGGAAAATTGTTGTAAGCCTTACTCCTACACACATTTGCAGTATGTCCTTCTTTAAGACAGTTAAAGAAAACAGGTTTAAACTTTTTCTTACCTTTATCCTTTGATGTCGGTTGTTTCTTTGATGTTCTAGCATTTGTACCAGAGGTCTCACCTTCCTCATGACTGGAATAACCAAGTCCATTGGTATTCTTGATCGGTTTGGTAGATTCAGGCTTTTGCTCTAGCTTGATAGTGCTCTTGTTGAACTTAGCAAGTATTTCCTTTGACTTAGAGAGTTCTTTGGAAATAGTAGCATTTGTTTCCAATAGGTTTTCATTCTCAAAGATGGCAATGTTTAGTTCTCCTTGCACATCTTCCTTTTCCAATTTGCTTGCATGTAGTTGAGCAGTTAGGGCACTAATCTCTTGTTTTAGCTCGAAGATCTCATGATCTCTTTCTCTCACCAGATCTTCAAGTTTCCTTTGGTTCTCAAGCTCTTGACACATCCGGATAGTCAATCCTTCCAACTCCTTTCTCAGGTTGGAGTTTGATTCATTCAACTTATTTACTTCTACAATTAGGGCTTCCATGTCATCTTCATCTGACGAACTATTTTCAAATAGCTCCATCATCTTTTCTGCATGTTCTCTTCTTTTTGCTTGAGATGCCTTGTATTTGACCATAATATCATCATAGGCTTGCTGAGATTGAGTGAGCCAGTGGGTAAGTTCCCTCAAAGTGTATTCCCCATTATCTCTTTCCAAGTGGTTAAACTTATAGAAAGGTAGGCTCTAATACCAATTGATGAATACTAAGAGGGGGGGGTGAATTAGTATGCCAAAAATCTCCGCACTTAAACACTTTGCAAGACTGATAGTAAACCGATAAAACAATTTAGCAAACAAACCGGTTAACAAACATGCAAACCAAGTAGCTAATAATACATTCACCCACAAAAGCACAAACACCATAACATAAGAGATTTTGATGTGGAAACCCAAATGGGAAAAACCATGGTGAGATGGAACTCACAAGTAACTATCTACAGAATAGGAACCAGACTAGTTAAGGTCAAATCGGTTAAGGTCTTACAATGTTCTTTACCAGAACAGATCCTTTTAGGAATTTCAATCTCTGTTAGGAGATAAGTCTGATTAAAGACTACCTTGCTAGAGGATTTTAGATCCACAGATGTGAACCACCTTGTTAGAGGATTTACAAAAGGCTTTTGGGCCTACCCAGTTAAGGGCTACATACTTGTCAAAGATGTGAGTAATCAACAAGTGTTTGATCTAGCTAGTCGCACAGACTGCTTGGTTAGATCCTTGGTAGCTCATTCCTAATGTACTCCAGCATTACTTTAGTCTTCTTCACATTCATATTCTCTCCAACTCCTCAATCACCTTAAACCCTAGCAACAACATACACTTTTGCTATATCCACATCAACAACCTAAAACCCTAGACATGATGTTCTTATAAAGGAATCTGATTTCATGTCGGTCCAATAGGATTACATAACAATTTCCTAGGTTCAATGAACCTTGACATACTTGGTACCATGACACAAAAAGCATTGTTAATGTGTCGGCACCGTCAAACAATTGATGGATGGTAACTCATCACAAAATGTCGGTTGGTAACTCATCACAGAGTATTACCAGTTCATACAAAATGTCGGTTGTCGGTTTGACATAAATGAAGATTGGTAAAAATATGTTATGTCACTTTAGTCCCTCGTGTCGCATGGTATCCATGAACCACTTTGGGTCAATATGCCACTTCAGACCGGGAAACACATTCTGCAAAACATCAATAGTCTAAAGACTATAATACAACATACTGGTTGGAACAAATACCGGTTGTGCTCAAACTCATACATATAAAGAGGATCTTAATGCAAGTGTGTGTCCATCAATGGAAATCACAACATAAACATAAAAAATGCCAACACATATGAAGATCCAATAGATAGTGGATGAGCATTTGTTGCATTAAAAGAAGATCCATCGACACCAATTGTCAAACCAATAGAGCGGGCATTAGTAGCCAAAAATTGAAGAAAAGGATGAATCGATCATTGATACTGGATGCTCGCATCATATGACTAGTGATAAAATCAAATTCTTGTCATTTCAAGAATGTAATAGAGGTCTAGTAGTATTTGGAGATGAAAAAGCTTGTTTAATCAAAGGAAGAGGCACTGTATCTTTGGATGGTAAGGACAATACGAACAATGTTTATTATGTAGAAGGTTTAAAGCATAATCTTTTGAGTGTTGGTCAGTTAGTGGAAAAAGGATTTCAGTTACAATTCAAGAATGGAAAATGAAAAATCATGAACAAAAATGGATTGGAGATTGCAACCGGTAATTAGAATAAAGGTAATATCTTTCATTTGAATACCAACGATAAGACATGTTTGATTACACACATTGATGAAAGTTGGTTATGGCATAAGAGACTTTGTCATGTGAATTTTGATTGCATTGTAAAGATCAGTTCAACTAAGGCAGTAAGGGATTTACTTAAGATTGTGAAACCTCATAATCCGGTATGTAAGGAATGTCAAATGGGAAAGCAAGTTAGAACAAAATTTAAGAGCATTTCTGAGAAATCCAATAATACTCTTGATTTAATTTACATGTTTGAGCTATGATCAAGGAGGAGAATTTACATCTAGGGAATTCAATTCATTTTGTGAGGAAAATGGAATCAAAAGACAACTATCAGCATCCCAGACATCCCATTAGAATGGAGTTGTGGAAAGGAAGAACATAACTATACTGGATGCAGAAAGAACCATGATGATGGAAGCAAATCTACCTCATGTGTACTGGAGAGAAGCAGTGAATACAACATTTTATGCTTTCAACAGAGTTCACATCAAAAGTGAAATCGGTAAAACCCCTTATGAACTATGGTTCGGTCATACTCCTACTCTTAAATACTTTAGAATATTTGGAAGAAAATGCTATATTAGGAGAGATGAGAATATTGACAAATTTGATCCTAGAAGTGATGAAGGAATATTTTTTGGTTATTCATCTAGAAGCAAGGCATATAGATGTTATAATAAAAGACTGCAGAAAATCATTGAAAGTACTAATGTGAAGATAGATGAACATTTTAGAGGTGATTCAAGATTTGTAGAACCGACAGTTGAAATGATTATAAATGAATTGACACAGATTACACCAGTACAGAATGCAGAACCAATCACACCGGCATCATCAGAAAACTCAATTGTGACTAAAGAACAACAACATGTGAATAAACCTAGGTATGTAAGATTGAATCATTCATAAAACCAGATAATTGGAAATAAAAATCAAGGTGTTATGACTAGAGGAAGATTGGCATATGAAGAGGTATGTTTAATTTCTCAAGTTGAACCAACATCAATTGTTGAAGCATGTTAGGATAAACATTGGATAAAAGAAATGGAAGAAGAATTAGAACATATTGAAAAGAACAATACTTGGACATTCGTTCCTTGACCTAATGATAAAAATGTAATTGGAACTAAATGGGTATATAGAAATAAAATTAATGAGAATGGTCAATTAATCAGAAACAAAGCAAGATTAGTTTGTAAAGACTATTCTGAGAAAGAAGTAATTGATTATAATGAAACCTTTGCACCATTAGCTAGAATTGAAGCAATTAGACTATTTCTTGCATTCACAGCTCACAAGAACTATGAAGTTGGATGTAAAATGTGCATTTTTAAATGGAGATCTTGAAGAGAAAGTTTACATTGAACAACTTGATGGATTTTATTTGATAGATGATAAGGATATGGTTTCCAGATTAAGGAAACCTTTATATGGATTGAAGTAAGCTCCCAGAGCTTGGTATGCTAGATTTGATAACTATCTTCGAAAGCTTGGATACACTAAAGGTAATGCTCACAATAATTTGTATTACAAAATTACCAATGATGACATTTTTGTTATTGAAGTATTTGTGGATGATATCATTTTTGGACGTGAAGAGGAATTATGTAAAGACTTTACTAACAAGATGCAGGAAGAGTTTGAAATGTCTATGATTGGAGAGATAAAACAATTTCTAGGTTTGCAGATTTCTCAAAAAGATAAAGGTATATTCATATGTCAAACAAAATACTTGAAGGAACTTTTGAAGAAATTTGGTATGGAAAACTCCAAACCGGTAAGTACTCCTATGACTGCAACTGATAAATTAATATTGAAGGATGATTCAGCTTCTATTAATCCGACAAGGTACAAATCTATGATTGGAGGATTATTGTATTTGACAAAAACCAGACCTGATATAATGAATGCAGTATGTATTGTTTCAAGATTTCGAAGCAATCCTAAATAAAATCATGAATCAACAGTAAAAAGGATTTTCTGATACCTATAAGCCACAACAAATCTTGGTTTATGGTATCCTAAGAATGATAGTTTTGAGTTATGTGCATATATAGATTCAAATTGGGAAGGAGATGTAGAAGAAAAAAAGGGTATCACTGGTGGTGCATTCTTTCTTGGCAGAAGGTTAATTTCAAGGATAAGCAAGAAGCAGACTTGTACATCATTATCTACAGCAAAAGCATAATATGTTGCAACAACAACTAATTGCACTCAGGTATTATGGATCAAGCAAATGTTGAAGGATATCAAGGTAAAATGCAAAGAACCAATAATTATTCATTGTGATAATTCAATAGCAATTGATATATCAAAGAATCTAGTATTTCACTCTAAGACAAAGCACATTTCTATTAAGTACAATTTTCTAAAAGAGAATGTTGAAGCAAATGAAGTGAGATTGGTTTATGTGAATACTAAAGAGCAAATTGTAGATATTTTTATAGAGCCTTTGCCTAAGGAAACATTTGAATATCTCAAAGAGCAGCTTGGGGTAATTTCTCTACCAACATAGACATGAATGATGAAGATTGGCATCAAACCGACAGGGACTAACAGAAAAATCTTTTTCCGAATTTGATAAAGGAGAGCTACTACTCAAGGGGAATAGTTAGTTGTATGTTATGCTTTGATTTTTTATTCTTTACTACTTTGGCATTTGATGTAAAAGGGGGAGAGATATCTATGCAAAAAAATTGTACTTTGGAGAGAGATGTATTTTTGGTTATATGGTTTATGTTTTGGTACAAAAATTTGTATTGATATATTTTGGGAGTGTTAGGAACCGAGAAGGACAACTGAGAGGGGGGTGAATCAGTTGTGAACTAGTTGTCAATTAATTATAATCCAAATACAAATTATTCCAACTTAAACTTAGTGTTGGTAAACCAAACTTAAGTTCTAGTAAAACAGATTAACAGTTATATCAGTATCGATTTAACTTAATGCATGAAACATAAAAACAAACAACATCCACAACACATGACACATAGATTTTGACGTGGAAAACCGGTAAGGGAAAAACCATGGTGGGAAACCTTACCCATAATCAGATGATACTACTGCAAATAGTAAGTGAATACAAACGGGCTCTACACATGCATAAAGGCCAACCGCCTAGAGCTCACTACTCAATCACAAAATAGGAGTCACACTGACTACAATTGGATGGTTAAATCCAATGATAATGTACTGCTCAAAATAGAATCTGCAATGCTGGATTCAGTATAGGTTTAACCTCTGAACATGAGTGTCAAACACCTTCATAACCTTCCTTCAACCTTCAAATAATATCTGTGTGATTTGCACAAGGATCTACTAATTTTCGCTCTTCAATATTAAAACACACTCATAATATGATCTTCAATAAGATCTTACAATCATATATACAAAACCTAAGACCAAATGTATAGGTCGGCTCACTAAAGATATTACAATTAAATCCATTACAAATAAGTCTTGATGTGATACAACATGTGGGCTCAATACATTTACCACATTATCCAATCAATAAACAATTTCCATAATGTGTCATGTTGATCTGGAATAGATATCATGTACTGATCCATAACCTAGACCTATCTGTCAGTAAAGGAAAATCTATCAACCCGATTAGACCAATAAGAAAAACACCAAATCCAAACATCCAATCCATATCTTCGACATAACCAAATGATCTTCGGATGATAACAAGTCATCATCGCTAATCATG
Organism: Cryptomeria japonica; assembly: GCF_030272615.1. Taxonomy (NCBI): domain Eukaryota; kingdom Viridiplantae; phylum Streptophyta; class Pinopsida; order Cupressales; family Cupressaceae; genus Cryptomeria; species Cryptomeria japonica. The sequence continues at coordinate 922,251,719 of NC_081407.1, forward strand.
AACAATATATCATGCTAGTGAACATATACCGGTGACTGTGCATAAGCCACTAACCATACCAGTGAACATAATGTAGACCTCCAAGAAGACAAATGTTGACATCAATGACAAAACAAATCCAATACATGATGAAGTCATCCATAATAAAAATAGGGAGATTGTTGGGTTTTGGCATTTTGTTTTTGGCACTTAGATGTTTTTCCATCTAGTGTTGCCATCAATGCTAGAGGGGGAGATTGTTGGTATTATGGATAACTTTGTCATGTGTTGCATTGGTTTTGTCATTGATGTCAACACTTATCTTCTTGGAGGTCTACATTGTTGATTTGGCACTCTGGTTATATTGGTTTATTGTTGAACTGACACATTGTGGTCTCGACATGTTTATTGGCTTATGCACAGTTACCAATATATGCTTCTTCGACAGGTTATATGGTTCACTGACAGTGATGATGACTTGTTATCATCTGGAGATCATTTGGTTATGTCTAAGACATGGATAGGATGTTTGGATTTTGTGTTTTTCTTATTGGTCTAATCGGGTTGACATATTTGCTTTATCCAACAGATAAGTCTAGGTTATGGACCAGTACATGATATCTATTCTGGATCAGCACGACACGTATTGGAAATGGTTTATTGATTGGATATTGTGTAAATGTATTGAGCTGACACATTTTATCGCAACAAGACTTATTTGTAATTGATTTAAATTGTAATATATCTAGGTTGCCAACCTCATGTTAAGGTCTTAAGGTTTTATATAAATAATTGTAAGATCTTATTGAAGATCATATGGTATGAGTGTGTGTGAATATTGAAGAGCAAAAGTAAGAAGATCCTTGTGCGAATCACACAAATATTATTTGAAGGCTGAAGGAAGGTTATTAAGGTGTTTGACACTCATGTTTAGAGGTTAAACCAGTACTGAATCTAGCATTGCAAATGCTATATTGAAGCAGTGCATTGTTATTGGATTTAACCATCCAACTGTAGTCAGTGTGACTCCTATTTTGTGATTGAGCAGTGAACTCTAGGCGGTTGGCCTTTCTGCATGTGTAGACCCCATTTGTATACACTTACTATCTGTAGTAGTATCATCTGATTGTGGGTAAGGTTTCCCACTGTGGTTTTTCCCCTTATAGGGTTTCCACGTCAAAATATTTGTGTCGTGTTGTGGATATTGTTTCTCTTTCTGTTTCATGCATTAAGTTATACCAGTACTGCTATAACTATTAATCTATTTTATCGACATTAATTTTGTTTTACCAACACTAAGTTTTAAGTTGGAATAGTTGGTTTTGGGTTATAATTTATTGACAACTGGTTCACAACTGATTCACCCCCCCCCCCCTCTCTTAGTTGTCCTTCCCGGTTCCTAACAGAATCCTCTACCGGGGTTACTCCTTACAGGGTATTGCTTCTAACAAGGCATTTGTAGTCAATCCCTTAATCGAGTGATTCCTAATAGGATCAGTTCTTAAAATTACTTTTTGTAAAGCTTTAATAGGCTAGGCTCCTAACAGGGCAAACTTCAAAAGAGTTTAGATTGTTATCTTGTGAGTCTCATCTCATCGTGGTTTTACCTATTTTGTTTTCCACGTCACAAATATTTGTGTCAAGTGGTGAATGCTTTCATGATTGATATACTTAACTATTTAACTATTTTTGATAAGTCATGATAACCGAAAGTATTGAGAATTGAAGAAGTTGTTTATTGTTAATTTGTTGTAACAGTCAACCGATTTATCTTACGAGTTTTTATCTAGACATAGTTATTATTCTAAGTTTACTTTGAGAGATTGATTTTTGAAATTGGTGAATTTTATATCAATTTTTCTATCTATTGATTCACCCCTCCTCTCAGTAGTTGACCAGATACTTATTCTTCATCATACCATCAGACCGACCTTGACCATCCTAACTGGATGAAGAATAAGATGACATGTGGCTCTTTGGTGGGTAGAACAAATCGGATCAATTGTGGTCGGTGAAGGTGGATCATATAGTCATCATATCGGTCTGGGTAGATCTATAAGAAGACAATAATCTCATTAATGGCGAACCTTTTCTAGTCTGTTGATGAGCTTGAGATGCTTGATAGAGGCAAGATCAAATTTGTACTAAAGATCAAGTTTTCTAAAAATAGCAACCCTGGGATAGAAAAATAATCGAACATAATGTGAAAGGGAAAGGTTATTCAATGTAGATGGACGATCAAAAGAGGAAAATCAAATCAACTGTAGACTGTATTATTGAAGATCAAATTGAGCTGACTATGTTTAGTAATCTATGTTCAAACCGATCTGAAGTTAGATGAAACACATTTAATGTATGCAACTAGTTTGAAATTGATGCTCTGTGAAATGGGGCAAAGGTTTAGACTAAAGCATGTGGTCGTATAACACACAAAAACACAAGAAATTGTTAATGTTAATCAACCAAAAACTATTCTAAGTAGACATATCAAAAGAGACACTAAAAACATGATAATATATTTAACTATGGAAGTAAATACAACAAGGCATCTCCAAATGCCTTTCAGCATGCTCTTAGATAATTCTCCTTTGTTCCTCTCTTCTCCAAGTTCCAAATTAGTGTAGCTCTTAGCAGCTTTTTGCACTATGGATGCTTATGGAGGTTCAAGATTGTAAATGATTATGAAAAGTATGCAAATGTAAGCTCAATAACCAAATAAGGATAAGTTATCTAAATGCTATTTGTTAATTTTAACCAAAGGAGTGAATGTGAATAAGATATGCTAAATGATCTCTAAAATTCTCTATAACTTAGATGCATACAAGTTTTCAGGATCTGGATTATGAAGAAATGAGCTCTATTTATAGGAAAAATGGAGCAAATGGATGGTTGAGATTGAGTAATCTCAAGAAGGGTTAGGATTGAATGATATTCAATCCATGTGATGGCTTTCAACCCAATCCCAGGATGACAAGTGTCAATATGAGATAGGTTGAGAGGAGAGGGAATAAGCATTAAATGCTTGATATGACCTGAAGATTAACTTGGGAGTTAAGGTCAAGGTTGGGTTGAGTGAATAAATTCTTTATTCAAAGAATAAAGCTTTTATCAAATGGAAAAACTCTTGTGTAAAGGTAAAAGGGATAACCATGGTCAAAGCAATAAATGCTTGAGGAGACACATGAGTCATATGAGGATTGAGTTAGGGGTTAACCATAAATGGTCATGTAAGAGCCATAAGGGGTTTGAAAAACTTTGGAGGTTAATTTGTTAAACACACAAAGCATTAAATGCTTTTCAAAGACTTTGAAGTCTTTGAGAAGTGACTCCAAGTTGCTTAAGAATATGACAATAATTAGGGGATGGATTAGGCTAATTAATTAAGATTAGAGAGGCTCTAGAAGAATTTAGGAGGCAAGTGGGAGATGTAGGAAAATGCAAGTGGGGGGGATTTATGATTTAAATAAATATTTTATTTAATTTATTTAAAAGAGGAAAGAGGATTAAATTGAATAAATAAAATTTATTCATTTAATTGATTGTGAATTTTGGCTTAATGAATTAATTAAAATAAATTGAATAATTTATTTAATTAGTAAGAGAATGATTGAAGATGAATTAATTAAATATTAATTTAATTAACTGATGTCTAGTGGATTTTTCATTAAATAAATAGCAAATATTTATTTAATTAAAATGGACAGATTTATGTGACTACATTTGCCCCTCTTTGAGACGGTGCGGTTTATCGCATCATTTCAAAGAAAGAAAAATAGGTGTGAATAAATGCCCCATAAAATATTAATTTAATGGGTGGTATGCCCCCTCGAGAGATGGGCCAAAAAATTTCAAAAAATCAAGCGATCTCTCTAAAAAGAATGAAAATTGGCAGGGTGGTAGAAGAGATGATTTTAGCAACGCTGGTGAAAAATAGAAGAAATCAAAGATAAAATGAACAAATGGGAGGCTTGGGAAGTTTACGGGGACCACGGCAGTCAACAGGAGAAAATTAGGGTTACGACGAAGGGTATATATGGGGAGGAAGGGGTGAAACCAAGCTCATTTGCATTCGCATCCATAGTGAAATTTGAGCTCTGATAGTGACCTTTTGGAAGAGCTAGCAGCAGTCAGGATGTCGGTTCCCATAACACAACACCAATTAGAGAGAGTCTATTGATTCTAGCAGCCAGACGATTGCTGACTAGTGGTATGTGAATTTGAATTTTTTATTTTTGTACATTTTTTATATGTTTTTTGCTGAGTCCTAGTTGAGTCAACACAATAGCGCTAAAACTATCTTTTGGCGCTGTTGTCAACTAAATTAGCGCTATTGTGCCACTATAGTGCTATTGCATAGTGGTTTTAGCACTTTTGTCAAGTCTGGCGCTATGGTATAGCTATTTTAACGCATTTGTTTTTGTAGCGCTATTGAGTAGTTGATTAAGCGCTATTGCTGTGAGGTAGTGCTATGGAATAGTCAAAGTAGCGCTATTGTTAGTTTAGCACTAGGGCTAAGTTGATTGAGTGCTTTTGTAAGCATATTAGCGTTGTTGTATTCAAAATAGTGTTGATGTGCAGGAAGGTAGATGCCCCAGTGTGTTTGAACAAAAATCTCCCGATGCCAATGATGGATGGATGGAGAGATGAGGTGAGAGTTGTTTTGAACCATAGCATCCCTAATGAGACTTAGGTCATTAGGATAAATGTCTGCTGAAGTCTAGGTGTGCCATGATTGCTTACCTATTTAGACCCGAATATACTTGATCAAAGTATGTGTTGATAGTCTAGGTTTAAACTTAAGAAAGTTTGAAACAAAACAACTAACGATGATGGTTGATGCATTTTTGTAGGAGGATCTTTGCATCTTACAGTTGCGTGAGAGGCATCCCGCCACATAGGTGTTGCATGATCACTTGACAGAGGCCGAGGTGGATTGCATTGTAGTGACAGGCCTGTATGATGTGATGTATATGCCTGTGATTCAGATGAATCACAGTTTGATTACAGCATTGGCAGAGCAGTGGCATAGTGAGACATGTACATTTCACTTAGCATAAGGGGAGATGACAGTTACACTGGAGGATGTATGGTGCATCCTGCACATTCCCATTCGAGGAGAGCTGGTGACATATGACTGATCTTGGGGGATAGCAGCTATACAATGGTTTTTTGAGGAGCATGTGTATATTGATGATGGGTCGATAGCCTGGGAGGACATAGCAACCTTGTATGAGCCATTACTAGCAGTGCTATCAGGGATTGTTGGAGGACTACTTTGCCCAGATCGATGATCGCATGGACTTGCCATTGGTTGGGATTAGGTGATCGAGTAGATGATTACAAAGGGGACCTAGTTTGCATGGGGATCGTGCATGCTATCGCACTTATATCAAGATCTACATGAGGTAGCATACCGAGGGAGGGGCTCATTGGGAGTGGGTATCACGCTACTGCATATTTGGGCATGGGAGCACTTACCAGTTATCTGACTAGTTAGTCTGAGATTTCGAGTAGTGGATCAGCCATATGTATATATGTATGGTGGTATGATGAGTCAACCCCATCTAGGGAAGTTAGAGTGGTGGTAGCGGGCACTAGATGACTTGGATACAGTTATTTGGAGGTCGTATATTGAGTGTGAGCCATGGGAGGATGATGCAGAGGCATTGCCATATGTGTTCATGACATGGTACCTCATTGGTAGGACAACCTACAATGTGGAGAGACAGTTGTTGGGCAGGGTGCTGAGATAGTTTGGGTAGAGGCAGGGATTGCCTAGTGGTTCAGGAGAGTATGCACAGGTAGTTCGAGAGAGGTACCTATGGGGGCTAGTGCTACCATATGATCAGGCATTAGCATAGTTCCACATGTTACAAGCAAGACCATGGAAGATGAGGCCGGGGGTAGTAGATGGTGAGGTGTCAGAGGAGTATATGCAATATATTGTGGCACATTCGATTTTGCAGATATGAGATCCAATAGAGCGGATTCCAGATTTTGAGGAGAGGGGATGGAGACGGAGGAGGAGAGGATGTTGTAAAGTGGTAGGTGGACTAGGGAGAGGGGATGGTGGTGATGGGGATGGAGGAGGATGAGGGGGTGGTGGGTTTGGAGGTGGTGGTGGATTCGGAGGTGGAGGTGGGGGTGGTGGACGATTACAACAGAGAGGAGGAGGTAGGCAGCCATTGCAGCTATCTCAGGGACCTTTGATGCAAGCAAGCATGAGATTAGGTGGTAGGGATGCAGGTGAGGGACAGGCACCGATGGATACAGAGGAGGGAGCCACTGGAGAGGGAGCTGCTGGAGAGGCACCTATGGATATGGGGGAGGGAGCTACAAGTGGAGATTTGTGGGATCATATGATAGGATATTTGCAGACTCATGTAGAGGATTTGGAGGAAGAGTTAGTGGCTAGAGATGTTCAATTGTTTGCCCAAGAGTCAAGAGCTGACTATGGTGCTGTGGGAGAGGGATGAGGCCATGGAGAGATTTGGGGCATTGTAGGAGAGAGTACAGGTGGGAGCAGGAGTAGGAGCATAGGGTCCTACTGGGGATGCGATGAGGGAGATGCGATGAGCATAGGAGGAGATAGATTATTGGTGGGGGTTATATGAGCAGGGAGTGCCAGCTAGTCTGTGAGTACTTAGCTATTCATAGATGCGGAAGGTGAGATCAGAGAGGTCTCAGAGGATGTAGAGTAGTGGTGGTGTGATGGGTCCCCACAGAGAGATAGATCAGGTGGTACAAGGGCTAGTGGGGGAGCAGGTGGTGATAGTGGTGCAGCATCCGGTTAGAGTGGCATCTAAGAGAGAATTTTGTATGCATGTATTTATTTTGTTATTTTGGACTATGTCTTGCATGGCTCTTGGTAGCCGATATTTTGGACTTCATTGTACTCTGATACATGTATATTTTTGGCGATATGATATGATATATGAGGAGATCCCATATTTTGTGTTGATATGCATTTTGATGACATGTATGGATGCTTATGTAGGATGATTATTTTATGATTTTATGCTCAGATGGATAGTTGTACTTGCTATATGTATGTGTTTATGAGATGATTCCTATATGCATGTTTTATGATGATTTATTTTTACATGATGTCTATATGCATATTTTATGATGTGATGTGAATATGTGGATGAAGGTTCATATGCATGAATGATTTATGTATGTAAATGTGATGATGATTATATGTGCATAATGAAATGATGATTATGAGGGTACTTTGGTTTTTATGTTTTGATGAGATAATGAGATAATGATATGTAATTATGTTTACGATATAATGTGCTAAAATGAATGATTTTATATATGTAAATGCATCTAGATGTCTGTTAGATGAGTGCAATATGGATAAACAAGTGTAAAATACAAATGTTTAACTGATGTTTTCTAAATGAATGCATATGGATAATGTATGAACTTATGTGAAAACTAATGGTTTTATTATGATTCTAAATGGCGAAAAATATGATGAAGTGAAATGATAATGCAACTTATGGGCAACGAATAACTACACCTTAATGCAATTAAAAAGTAGAATGAATACATGTTTGTAATGAATCCTAGATGTAATGAATTGAATGAGTATAAGAATATAATAAATGAATGCACTTAACTAATGGATAGATAAATAAATGTATGCAACTATGGAAATATAAACAAATGTATGTTACACATGTTTAAATGATGATAAATGATGATAGGTAACTGATACTAAAATGAATGCATAGTAATGGCTAATAATGGTGGTAAATGTAATGATGAAGAATGTATAAATGAATCTAAAATGTCATGATTATGCAATGATGAAATGATATAATAAGATTATTACCAATAAGTGATAATGAGCTATATGTAGTTAAATGCAACTAAATGATATGAAATGCACTCTATGCAAATGCAACTAAATGTAATGATGAAGATATGATCATGATAGATGAATGCAAGGTTGTATAGATTTTGCATGATGCACTTGATGATGTATCAGAGTACTTTGTCGTGATTGTATCCAAGACCAACTCAATTTTCATATAACTGCTCATATTAACTTTGTTCACCCTTACATACAAAACCATGCAAATGAATAATGAATGAGTAAATGGATGGGCGATATGCAATGTAATGCAATATAAAGAGATGAGATGGAATGATGATCCATAGTTCTTTATTTTCATCATTGAGATTTAAAATGTTGTAAGAAAATATAAGCAACTTGACATAATGATTCAAGATGATCTAAGTATTCCCTTCATGAATTTTGATATAGAAAGTTAATAAAAGCAACTTGATATAATGGATCAAGTTGACCTGAGTATTGCTAGCGGAATAGACAAGGATTATCTCCTTTTATGCATGACTTGGAATGTCCTCCTTGATCTTTTACCCATCATATCCCGAGACAAGTTCATACCGTAGTAAGAGATAAACCATTATCGAGTTTAGATGAGGCAGTAGGAACAAAAGATGGAGCATGGTACCTACAAGAAAACAACATATATAAAGATTAAAGAATATGGACCCTCGATAATGGTTCATGCTCATATGGTCAAGGTATACGCTGTAGTCAGCAAGCTGTAGCGATATATGATTGCATTTTGCATAAGATCACGTAACTTAGTGAGCTTCCCACTTAGACACCATTAGTACATGCCCTAGAACATCATCAGAATAAATCGTAGGAGACATACAAACAATGCTATAGAAACCATCTCAACCAGTCTAATCATTTGTGGATATCCTGGAGTAGCATAGGAATCTAATATAAATGAATAAATAACCCACAAATAAACCAAGTATTTGAGAGCCTAAAGATAATTTTCTTGTCAAAGAAAAATGTCATCCTGTCTTTGTTTTTGGTAAGGAAGGATACATCCTTGTTAAGACAGTTTGCGTGTGTTGATGTTGATTGTTTGGTTGATCTGATAAGTGGTCATCGTTTGAGTATTTCACAATGTTTGCTTGGTATCGGCTTGAATTCATATATACAAAGTGGTGCCATGTTTTTGTCTGTTTTGATGTTTTCTGATGTTTTTGGATTTTGTGAGATAGTTTTGAATTAAGAACTCCATGAATCAGAAAATAATGTAGAATCCACTTCCATCAACTAGATTAAGGGCATTGCCCCCAGTTTTAGACATGACTTATGAAAAAGTGGGATGTGAGATGCATAAAATACTATGCTGGATTGCAGATCAATAACAAGCCATGGTTTGGGCGGATGGATGTGTGTATGTAATGAATGTGATCACAACAAGCGTGAAAGACAATGGAGCCATAGCCTTTATGATGGGCACCTATTTGCTAGGTTTTCACCATCGCACTTACCCAAGGTGCCACCGGAGTGGTTGTTCATCATTTGGATGCATGATTTTTCTTTACTATTTTGATGCTTTTGTATTTTCTTGAGGACATTTTTCTAAATGTTTTTGGTGTTTTTACGGTATGTATGAGAGCTTGATGCTTTGTGCAGTTCATGTATAAATTTTTTTAAGGTTCATGTTATTGATCAGATTTGCTAGCAGTTCTCCTTCTAAAGTAGCCAACTATTATGCCCCAGACCCAAATACAGTAGTGATAACATATGGACCCAACCAGTTTGACTCAAACTTTCCTTGATGTTCTTAGTTTGGTTGGTTACAAGGATTCTCTCAAAGAACAAGATCACCTACCTCAAATGTACAAGGTCTAACTTGATGATTATAGCTTCTGCTCATGCGCTGCTAATAGGCCTTGAGGTGATTGTATGCAGCTTGTCATTTCTCATCAAGTAGCTCTAAGTCTTGAAGATGTGATACTCTGTATGCTTCATCATCGATGAGATTATGCAAGGAAATCCATAGAGATGGTATCTTGACCTTGATAGGTAAGATAGCTTATGCACCATAGACTAGTGAGTAGGGAGTTGCGCCTGTAGGGGTTCAAATGCTAGTTCGATATGCCCATAGTGCTGGATTCAATCGAACATGCCAATCATGATTGGCACCATTGACTGTCTTTTTGAGGATTCTTAATATGTTCTTATTTGATGCTTTGGCCTGAGCATTGCCTTGTGGGTAATAGGGAGTGGAAAAGCAGTGTTGGATGTGAAACTTCTCACAAAGTTCTCAGACATCTTGATTTTTGAAAGGAAGCCCGTTATCTATGATGATAGACATGGGTACACCATACCGAAAGATGATGTAATTAAGGATGAATGTGGTGATCTACTTGCTGGTGACTTGGGTAAGTGGAACAACTTTGATCCACTTTGTAAAGTATTCAGTGGCGATAATAATGAACTTATGATTATTGGATGAAGATGGGTGTATTTTAACCACAAGGTCAAGGCCCCATTGACAAAAAGGCCATGGTGTTGTGATTGGTTGCAATTCATGTGCTGGTGTATGTATCGGATCTCCATGAACTTGGCATTTCTTACATTTTCTGACAAAGTAGTAGGATTCTTTTTCCATGGACAACCAATAGTATCCAGTGCGCAAGAGTTTCTTGGCTAGTGACAAACCGCTTGCGTGAGTTCCACAAATTTCTTCATCTACCTCTTCCAAGGCCTTTGTTATCTCATCCCTCTCCAAAGATCGAAGGAGAGTACCATCAAGACTACATTGGTATAGGGTTTCAGCAATAATGGTATATTGAGAAGTTTGGCGAATGAAGGTTTTATGTTGGTTATTCGATTGGTTAGGAGGGAGTGTGTGATCGCGGAGGTAAGTGTAGAACTCACCATACCATTGGGATTCGGAACTGATAAGGCAACATATCATCTCAGATTCAGGGATATCATAAGAGAGAATCCAAAGCTATTCGACCAAGAACTCATAGCTTGTTGAATTTTGTGGAAGATCTAGGAGAGATGCAATGGTAGCCATAGTGTCAGCAACTCGATTCTAATCTTTAGGTATCTGCTCAAAGGTGATAGTAGTGAATGATGCCTTTAATCTATCCACCATTTGTTTATATGACACGAGTTTATCATCTTTGGTCTAATATTTGTTTGTGACTTGTCAGATGACCAATTGAGAATTGCCATATATTTGTATCTCTTTTAACTTCCATTGTATGGCTAGTCTGAGTCCTGTGATCAAGGCCTCATATTCAACTATGTTGTTTGTACACAGAAATTTGAGCCTGTAAGACTTCAGGATGCTATCACCTTGAGGTGTGATAAACAAAATGCCTACCTTCAAGCCATGCCTAGTGTATGAACCATCAAAGTATAGTTTCTATGGTTGTGCTGCTGTGATCATGAATATCTCTTCATCTAAAAAATTGGAAATGAGAGGATGATCGCCTATGAGGGGAGCATCAACCAACTGATCTACAATAACTTGACCCTCGATAGCCTTATGGTCCACATACTTGATGTCAAATTCACTTAGAATCATCACCCATTTGGCCAAGTGGCCTGTCAATGCTGCTTTACAGAGTAAGTATTTGAGTGGATCAATCTTTGCAATGAGTTGTACTTTATGTGTTAACAGATAGTGCCTTAGTTTAGTGGCTGCCAAGATTATTGCTAGGCAAGCTCACTCAATAGGTGTGTAATTGTGTTCATATCCAACTAGTGTACGAGAGATGTAGTAAACAACACACTCTTTCCCTTCTACATTGTGTTGTGCCAATAGTACACCCAATGTCGTACTTGTTGCTGATATATATAGTAATAAAGGCCTACTTGGATCTGTTGGAATGAACAATGGTGTATTCATGAGATAGTCTTTAAGCATCTAGAATGCTTGCTGGCATCTGGTATCTCGTTGAAAGTGGATGTTTTTGTGTAATAGGTGTGTAAAGGGGTGACACTTATCTGCCAGTTGTGCAATGAATCTTCAAATAGATTGAAGTCGTCCTTGTAATGTCCTTAGCTGACTGATGTTCTTTGGTGGTGGAATGTCCATGATTGCTTTGACCTTTGCTAGGTCGACCTTAATGCCTTTTCTTGAGACAATGTATCTTAGAAGTTTCCCTGAGGTTACTCCAAAGACACATTTCTTTGGGTTGAGTCGAACATGATATTCTTCCAGTCTATCAAATATTTTCTCTAATATGTCCAAATGACCTTCTCTTGTGAGTGATTTTGCTAGTAAGTCATCAACATAATCTTCCATCATAGTATGCATCATGTCATGGAAAATGGTGGTCATTGCTCGTTGATAGGTCGCTCCTGCATTCTTTAGAACAAAAGGCATGACATTCCAGTAATATGTGCTCCATGGACATGTGAAGGCCATCTTATGTTGATCCTCTGGTGTGATCTTTATCTAATTGTACCTTGAAAATCCATCCATGAGGGAAAGCATGGCATGCCCTACCGTTAGGTCCACTATTATGTTGATGTTTGATAGGGGGAAGTCATCTTTAGGAAATTTTTTGTTCAAATCTCTGAAGTTAGTACAGATACAGATGCCCCCATTTGGTTTGCCGACAAGCACAATATTGGATATCCAATCCGCATAACCAATTGGTCGAATAAAACCAATATCTAGGAGTTTCTTGAGCTCTGCTTTGACTAATACTGCAATCTGGAGATGCATCTTGCAAAGTTTCTTCTTGACAGGTTTGGCTCCTTCTGTGATGGTGAGGTGATGCATGACTAAATCAAGATCAAGACCAGGCATGTCTACATATGACCATGCAAAGTTGATGTGACACTTCTGGAAGAACTCTACAAACTTAGGTTGTTCCTCTAGAGTTAAAAGAGATGCCAGATGTATGTGGTGAGGTGTTTTAGGAGTCCCCACATTGTATTATTTTGTCTCTTCAATGAGAATTGTTGATCGTTCCTGCTATGTACTAGAGGGGAGAATGTCAAACCTTTCATCTTTAAGTTCCTTAGAGAGGTTTTCACCATTGGATACGCTCTTTCTTTTTACTTTTGTGGGATCAAACAATGCCACAGTGTGGTTTTCACTGGAAGATCCATGTTTTATTGTTATATTTTTATAGCTGAAAGGTTTGGCATCTACCCCAAAGTATGTTGTGCTATTAAGTTCTATGGCGAATCCAGCTTTGTGATCCCCGCTTGGTATGTTATCCCGTAATTCCAAAAAGTCAATGATCGCCTCATCATTTTGGAAATGGTCAAGACATGGGGGATTAGGCTGGTTCCATTCGATGAGTTTAGGATGGATAATGGGCATTACCTCATCGATTAAGTTAAGTTCGTTACATGTGTCAGTGAGGGTTAAGACATTATGGTGAAGGTCATTGATGGTACTCTCCCTATCAGAATTAGGCGTAGGATGTGACGTAGGGTCTATGAAAGATGTTTCCAGCTCAAGAACCCAAGAGGTCTTTATTTGTGCTTCTCCATAAATAGGGATGTCTTTGCGGGGTGGAGGTAGTGATGTCTCTTCCTCATCTGAAGTATTAAGCTGTATGGGATCAAATTCCCACTCATGCGAGTCAGTCTCTGAGTCACTTTCTAGTATCCAATTACTATACCATATGGGGATATCCTTTGAGTTAAACATTGCAGGTGTGATCGGTTAATGTACCTTTGGAGGTGAAATTATTGGTTCTATAGGAAGGATTATGGGGATCAATGAATCTGATATGGGGAGTATTGGTAGTGTTGACTTTTCTGCTTCTGTTGAAACTGCTGGTGTCATAGATACTGTTGTGGGTTCTGATACAGTTGCTGCTGCTAATGGTGCTATTGATCTTATTTCTATTGCTGATAGGGTTACTAGTTTGATTGGTGGGATGATGGGTGTTGTAGATGGTTTTGCTGGGATTTTTAGTCTCAATGTGGCAGTTGCTATGGTGTTTGATACTGCTTTTATAACCAATGAAGACCTCTTTGTAATAGGCTGATATATTGGTTTGTTGGTTTTCCCTTTGAATCTAAGCTAAGGAAGAATCTCCTTTTGAAAGCCTAGGCCAGTGTTATCTTTGGGCTTTAATTCTGGCTGCAGTGGTTCATGTTGTTGTTGCTTGCACGGTCCTAGAGCACTCTGACCATCATAACCCATTCTTTGCATAATGAGAAGGCCTTTACCATACTGATCTGTGGGAAGCTTAACTTGTGGAATATCAGTGGTGATGGGATCTTTATAGATCCATTTTGCTAAGTCCTCATCTCTGGTATCTTCTTCTTGACTATTTCCAAGAATGAAAGGTGTTAAAGCACATGTTGGTTTGACCAGTGGTGTTTGAAGTAACCGCTGAGGTTTGCCATGTGTTCTAGGAGAAGTAGGTATTTGTCCCACACAAAAGAGTTGGCTCAAATTGTACTCCCTAGGACCTTCCTCTGCTATTTTCATTTTGAACTTCTCTTGCTTGGGTATGGTGGTGTTTGAACTGGAAAGAGAGGCTGGACTTACATATGATGTGGATGAGGTGGCTTCTCTATTGTTGGCAACGGTAATCTCTGGTTGATGACTTATATTATGACAATATGCAAAGGAGTTTGCATCGCCTAGGATTGTGATTTCTACACCATTATGCGGGAACTTGATACATTGATGGTAGGTGGAAGGAACAGTTTGCATGGCATGTATCTAGGGTCTTCCTAACAATGTATGGCAGAGGAAGGTCCAGAACTTGATAGATGATGTGTTTCACCATAGGGCCCACTCGGATTGGTAGCACAACAACTCCTTTGGATGAACGCTCTGCATCATTATATGCTTTGATTGTGATCTTCTTGCGAGGATCCACTCATTCAATTGCATATCCCAAAACTATGGCTAATTGCAGCATACAGATATTCATGCCTGCTTCATTATCGATCAAGACTTGCTTGATCCTATGTTGGTTGATAAACCCTTCAATGTGTAGTGAGGTGTTGTGAGGTTGCTGGAAGGATGAATTGTCACTTTCAGAGAAAGTGAGACAAGGTGTTGACCTTAGGTTTCCAACCATAGCTTGGAATTGATCTCTGTTGAGGTTTGCAGGAAATGACACCTCTTGAAGAGCTTGATCCAAAATTGTTTTATGGGATAGAGATAGGTGTAATAGCTCTAAGATAGATATTAGTGCGGGTGTTTTGTCTAACTGTTCTACAAGGTTATACTACTTTGGGATAGATGGGGTGCCTTGTGGAGCTGCTTTTATGGTAATCTTGCTGCGACATGTAACATGGCAAGTGGAGCTGAGATTTTTTATGGTATTATAGTTACAATCTATTCACTGGCATCATATAGGTGATTCACAGTGTAATTATACATAGCTTGCGTATAATCAGTAGTATCTATGTTTCTCCCTGAAGTGGAAGGACCCCTTTGATCTTGTGACAAAAGCGGATTTTTAAACATGAGATGATCATTGTTTGTTGTCTTTGGGTCATGTCCTTCGATTTCGATTTCACCTCGGTCAATAAGATCCTAAATAAGATCTTTCAATCTGTGACAATTGCTTGTCTTATGCCCTTTCCTTTGATGGAAATCACAATGTTCAGTATCCCTCCACCATGAAGGTTTCACTTGAGGTTCATAATTTGATGTTTTGGGTAAGGTAACCATATTTTGAGAAACCAACTAACGTAACACTGTTTCGATGGGTTCCCCTAAGGGAGTGTATGTTCATTTTGGTTTAAATTTTGTTGACATTGTCTAGGTTCCTCTTGAGATGTGTTGTGTCCTTGATTTGGAGGATAAACTATGTTATTCTTAGGTGGGGGGTTTTGTCCTACAAATCGAACCACAGGTTGTGCACTTTTGATAGTTCTTGTGTCCATAATCTCATCGTTGATGATGTTTTTATTTTTGTTCCAAAAGTTAGACTTGTCACTATTGAAGCGTGGGTGAGGGCCATCTTTTGGTTCATTATATATTTTGATAAGCCCTTTTTTGATGAGAGCTTGCTCACATTTTAAGCCTTTTGTGATCATGTCATTGAAAGCGTTTGTGTCTTTTACATCTAGGTGAGATTCCATTTCGTCATTTAAGTTGGAAATAAATATTTCCACTAGTTCTTGTTTAGGTAAATGAAGAGAACGTCTACTAGACATTTGACACCATCGTTGCAGAAAGAGTAAAAATAGCTCACCTGGTTTTTGTTTAGTGTTTCATAGATCAGCCATTGTGATATCACGTTCAATATTATGTGAGTAATGTGCCGAGAATTTCCAGATGAGTTCTTTAAATGTCCTAATGCCACCTAGTAATAGAGAAAACCATGATGTGGTTGTTCCTCCCTAGTTTTGGGGAAAAAGTCGCATTAGGTAAGTATCCTCGTATGCCACTTCGAGGCAAGGTGAATGGAATTCTCTAACATGATCATGAGGATCTTCTTTTCCTCTATATTTTTCAAACATGGGTGTTTCAAACCCTCACGGAAAAGGTGGCATATGAATATTCCTATCAAAGGGATAGGGATAAATGTCATTAAGTAAAAATTGATTGGTTTTTACACCACTATGAAGTTGTTGGGCGAGATTCTTGACTTGTTGCCGCAACATGTCTATTTCATTTGGAGGAGGAGGAGGTGGGGGATTACCTTGATGAAGGTTATATTTGATGTGATCTTGACCTCTTTCATCCTCATTACAACTTTGGCATTTTGATGCTTTTCTGAGTTGTGCAACGTCAAAGTCAAAGGGTAGTTTAGCCCCCTCTTGAGAAAGTTTTAAAAAGTGAGCATCTGCATTATTCCTGAGTATTTTGTCAAAAAGTCTATTAAAGAGAGGGTTGTATTATGCCCTTTCTATTGCTACAGGAGTAGGAGTACTTGGATTTTCATCATTTGCATTTCCTCCAAGAGCTTCTTGGAATTCATTAATATTTTCCTCCTCTTCCTCTTCAATTTCTTGTTGTCTAGACCTGGATCTGGTATGAGCCATTTTGTTTACAAGTTTTTGTTCAAATTTGATGAAAATGATGATGAGTTGATGGTGAAATCAAAGATTGATGTTTGGTAAAGTGTTTTGCATGTGGATCCATAGCACTATAGGTAGATGTTACCAAAGTTCTTTATTGAATGGCTTGTTGTGTTGGATTGACAAAGTTTGATGTGATAAGGTGTAGAGGAATCTAAGATTTATTATAGACTCAACTACCTAGTAATGAGGACACACTCATAAACTAGTTTTAACCTGCGTAGAAATTTCTCTTAGGATAAGTTTATCCTAGATGTAGAGATACTCTAAAAGTGATGTGTTGTGTTTGATTCAAGCAATATTGAAAATAGAACTTAGGACAAAAACATTTTAATGTTTTGAGAGTTGGAATGGATTTGATGACATGTGAATGTGATAATGGATGAGATGTTCAACTTCAATAGAAACTTTGTGTTACAAAAGGAACAAATTCTTCCTCTTCTTGTTTAGGGGTTGTTGGTTCTTCCCTAGCTGAGTTATATGTGATACAAATATCTAGAAAGAAGGCAAGATTGATTTTTTCTCATTTGTTCTTGTGATAACTCAAAGCTCGATATTGCATAAAAGCTCTACGATTTAATGATTCTTGATCAAACTCATTTGATTTCCCTTGAAGGTAAAGATGCATGTGATGTAAGAAGGCTCTATGAGAGACAAAGATTTGTCTATTAAGATAGAAGAATTTCCTCCTTTTGATAAAATCCTTTGAGCTTAATGGTCTTTTCTTCAAGTTGATGTGTTGATGAAGATTCTTCTTTCTCAAGATGTGAAGAATGGTAATATAGTTTGACACTTTTAATGTTGCTCTTGGTTTTTGATCTTTTGTTTTTGAAAATGTTTGTGCTGGATGAATTCTTGTTTTGATTTTGGGTTTATGATGTTTCTTTGACAAGAAAACAAAGCAAGCACACAAACACAAGAATGTTTCCTCAAAAGGCACAACTAAGTATGGGTCTAGAGCAACCCAATCTTTTGAACTTTTTATGAACCTTCCCTTCAAATGTATTTTAGGTGTTTCCAAAGCCTAAAGTCAGCTCAATTTGCATTGGCCTTGACTCAAAAATGAAAATACTTCAAGCACTTTTTATCCCTAATGTCAAATGGCCAGTTGCGATAATTTCAACCCACATCTTGATATTTCTTCAACTTTGGTAATACATACCTTATGAATCCCGCTGTGGTAGGTAAGCATGTGATATACTAAGTCTTGCATGAGCATATTTAATAGATGATCCCTATGATGGGGGAGTCACCACTTTTATCGGGCTACAAGTAACCTTTCAAAAAGTTATGTTTCTACTCAAGGAAATATGTATGGTGAGTATCTCAGGAACAAAACCATCTATGCTCTTGCACTGAATTTATCACAAATATCCTCAATCAATAGAATGGGTGGGCTACTACTTAAAAGTGTTTAGTAATTTTTGATGTTTTTGGACATAAGTTCATTTTGCAGTGACTCACTTAAGAGCCTTGTAACTTGTGATGGGGCCCATTTGTCCTTTCAGCAAGTTACACTGTAGGAACAACTATATCCAAGGCTACAACTTTCGCTCTCACCTGATTTCTATAGCGGCTCGAAGGATTTACCGCACGAGGTCATTCCCAAAAGTGATGTGCCTCTTGGCAGGCCTCTCTTAAAAAGATAAAACTTGAGTGTTACTAACACTTTTCTCTTGCACCTAGGACCATGAAAGCCAAGGGAGAGATAGTGTGTGTTAGAAGTAGGACCACTTGACCAACACTTTTGCACAAGTGTGCCAAACACAAACTAGACTTGTTCTTTTTAACTTGTCATTGCAATGTTGTTCTATCTAATTGGAGATGTTGCTCCAACAACCATGATGTTCTTTTTAACTTAAAAGAAAAAATGTTGAGTAAACTAGCATTTGAAAGCCTGGTCAACTTAATGAAAAATGCGTTTGCATGAAGTAAAATCATTTTTGTAAAATTGAGACAAGTTTATTGTTCTTTTTACTTGCATAATAAGTTGAAGTGTTGATTGTGAATTTTTAGTTTGATGCAAGAAATAAATTTTGCCTTGTTGATTTTAAGCACTAAAAGAAAAATGAGGCCTAACTTGCAAGAAATAAAGTTTGATTGTAAGTTTTAGAGCACCAAAAATGAAGTAAACCTAACTTGCAAAGAAATAAAATTTGATTGTTAGTTTTAGAGCACCAAAAATAAAGTGAACCTAACTTGCAAAGAAATAAAATTTGATTGCAAGTTTTAGACACCAAAATGAAGTGTTTTTTATTTTTAAGCAAAAAAAAAAGAGTTAGTTTAAAACCTACACATGAAGCAAATGGTTAGTAAAATTCGACCATATGGTGGGATTCCACAAGCCTTAAAAAAATGATTTTATCAGTTACAAGGCCTTTTTTACAACGTTTTGTTACAATAGCACTACTCTATGTGAAAACAAAAGTGCTACTTAACACAAACACGCTACAATAAAGACAAAAGTGCTAAAGGTGGTGATTTTAACAACAATACAAAAGTGCAAAGATAGAAACAAAAACGCTAACTAATTAACAAAAGTGCCATACTACTAGAAAAAGCACTAATTCTCGGACAATAGTACTATTGTAAGAACAAAAGTGCTATAATACCAAAAACAATAGCGCTAAAGCACAAACAAAAGCACCAAAGCGCGACCTGTGTGTCAAGCTAAACAGTTAAAAAGTTAGTTTTGGTAAGTAAAAAATTGTTGTTAGGTGCTTGATTCACATCAGGCTCACCAAATGATGCTCTGTGAAATGGTGAAAAGGCTTAGACTAAAGTTTGTGGTCGTATAACACACAAAAACACAAGAAATTGTTAGTGTTAATCAACCAAAAACTATTCTAAGTAGGCATATCAAAAGAAACACTAAAAACATGATAATATATTTAACTATGGAAGTAAATACAACAAGGAATCTCCAAATGCCTTTTAACATGCTCTTAGCTACTTCTCCTTTGTTTCTCTCCTCTCCAAGTTCGAAATTAGTGTAGCTCTGAACAGCTTTTTCCACTATGGATGCTTATGGAGGTTCAAGATTGTAGATGATTATAAAAAGTATGCAAATGCAAGCTTAATAACCAAATAAGGATAAGTTATCTAAATGCTATTTGTTAATTTTAACCAAATGAGTGAATGTGAATAAGATACGCTAAATGCTCTCTAAAATTCTCTATAACTTAGATGCGTACAAGTTTTCAGGATCTATATTATGAAGAAATGAGCTCTATTTATAGGAAAAATGGAGCAAATGGATGGTTGAGATTGAGTAATCTCAACAAGGGTAAGGATTGAATGATATTCAATCCATGTGATGGCTTTCAACCCAATCCTAGGATGACAAGTGTCAATATGAGATAGGTTGAGAGGAGAAGGAATAAGCATTAAATGCTTGATATGACCTGAAGGTTAACTTGGGAGTTAAGGTCAAAGTTGGGTTGAGTGAATAAATTCTTTATTCAAAGAATAAAGCTTTTATCCAATGGATAAACTCTTGTACAAAGGTAAAAGGGATAACCATGGTGAAAGTAATAAATTCTTGAAGAGACACATGATTCATATGAGGGTTGAGTTAGGGGTTAACCATAAATGGTCATGTAAGAGCCACAAGTGGTTTGGAAGCCTTTGGAGGTTAATTTGTTGAACACACAAATCATTAAATGTTTTTCAAAGACTTTGAAGTCTTTGAGAAGTGACTCCAAGTTGCTTAAGAATGTAACAATAATTAGGGGATGGATTACGCTAATTGATTAGGATTAGATAGGTTCTAGAAGAATTTAGGAAGGGGATTTAGGAGGCAAGTGGGAGATGTAGGAAAATGCAAGTCAGGGGGGATTTATGATTTAAATAATTGTTTATTTAATTTATTTAAAAGAGGAAAGAGGATTAAATTGAATAAATAGAATTTATTCATTTATTTGATTGTGAATGTTGGCTTAATGAATTAATTTAAATAAATTGAATAATTTATTTAATTAATAGGAGAATGATTGAAAATGAATTAATTAAATATTAATTTAATTAACTAATGGCTAGTGGATTTTTAATTAAATAAATAGAAAATATTCATTTAATTAAAATGGATAGATTTATGTGACTATAGAAATTATTCTTTAGATAGACAATAAGATCTTGTTGAAAAAGAGAGTTGATCGTAGGTAGAGGAATCTGATATTATTTGATGGGAGTAGATGAGAAAGATATTTTTTTAAGTCAAACAAAATGTTGGCAATTGACACTCTATTGGTTAAGTTTAATTATGTTGTTATTGATGGCAAAATGTTTTTGGGTTCAGGTTTCATATAGTATACCGACAAGCACTTCATAGACTCTACACCAACACCGACACTGATAGGATAGAAGATTTCTTTGGTCATCAACAATGCAGAGCGACATGGTGTGATAAAGGATATCAATATTCGAGGCCGACATAACTTGGATCTAGCATCAACAACCCATTTTAATGTTTATACATTTATGTTATTAGGATGACATGTATTATGTAATTATATATATCCTTGTAAGCTGACATAAGGCATAAATTTATATAGGGTATATATAGGACATGCATAGATAGAAAAGTTTGGAATGAATAAGGTTATGGATGTAATGTAATGCAAAATATATGAGAGAGACTATGTATGTTAGGAATTTATTGTAAGTGTTATTCCAGTATTGAGGTCTTAACCGGAACAGATAGAGCTTAAATCGGGACTGTATTCTAGCATAGGAGATGCTATCTTTTTGCAATTCAACACTTCTTTGGATTGTAGTCTCAATTTGTATTTAGTCATTGAGACTCCTTTTGTGATGAGCAGTGTCCTCTAGGCTATAAGCCTTCCTGCAAGTGCAGGCCCCAACATATATTGTAATATCTCTTCATATGGCCAATGGATTGATATTTTGGGTCACAAATCCCACCGTGGTTTTTCCTCATTGAGGTTTTCCACGTATAAATCTGCATGTTATGGTTCTTATTTATATGTTTGGCTTATTGGTTGCATTACTTCTTTCAATTCTATTTATACCGGTATACCAGTTAGTGTATGTGTGTTTTGTTAAGGCTAAAATGTTTTATTCCGGCATAACACTGATTCACCCCCCCTCTCAGTTTTATTGGTTTCCAATAATTGGTATCAAAGCCCTGTGCCTCGGAGGAAGTTTAACAGCTTGAGGAAGATCCTAAAATTGGAATCATTGAATATGGTTTTGGAGAAACAACTTGAGATGGCACTTGAAGATTATGATGCTGAAAGATTGAAGAACTTAAAGTTACAAGATGAGTTAAATTCTGCTAAAGAATTTATTCTTGTCCTACAAGAGAGATTTTCATCTATTCAAGCTAGGAGAAAGGAACTTTTGTGAAATCAAGATGACGAAGATGCACTTAAGGAAAAATGTCATAAATTGAGTCAGGAGAACATGATTATGAAGAATGAAATGCAAACTATGACTATGAGGTTATCCAAGGATATTGAGGATAGAAAGAAAAAGGAAGAAAATCATGTTGTATCCCTTAAAAACAAATTTGAGGAATGTGGTAGGTTGACTCATGAAAATGAGATATTAAGGTCTAATTTGGTACAATCCTAGAGCAATGAGAAAGTACTTGAGAGACAAATGATAGTACTAAGAGATGATTTAACTGCTACAAGTGAGTATGAAGAAAAATTCAAGATCATCTCAACACAACTTGATGAGTTACTGAAGAGACAAAGGCAGATTGGAGATTCTATTGGACTTGGATTTGAGCAAGGACAAAGTTCTGGTACTTCTAATGAAGATCAAAACCATAAGACACCAATAAGGCAATTCAATTCTTATAAATTCAGTGGTAGATGTTTCATTTGTAATGGATTTGGTCACATGGATAGGCAATGTAGAAATAGAGAAAATCAAAACCCTGATTCTGCTCCCAGTAAATGTTCTAAATGCAATAAAAATTGGTCATAAGACAAAAGATTGCAGAATGAATGTAAAATACTACGCTTGTGGAAAATATGGACATATGGCTAACCAGTGCAGGTCAAGTAATTTCACCAGTTTTAGCAAGGCAATTCAAAAGAACAATGTTACATGTTATGCATGCAATGAAGTCAGGCATATTGCTAAATTTTGTAGAAGCAAAAATCCACTAGTTGGAAATGAAGGAATAAATAATAAAGGCAAAGATAAGGTAAATGAAATCTAGCAAGATCAAACTTAGAGATGGGTCAGAAAGATTGAAGAGAAATCATGAGATGGGAATGTCCCAGTTACCTATCTGACAAAAGAGGCTACTCTTGCACCTGCAGTGAACTCATCCGGTAACTAAGGTAGATGCCTTAGGGGTAGGAAAATTTCATGGAAGATTATGCATATGCCCCTAAAGGAGATTCTGGAAGATGTTCCAGATATTGGAAAGGATTATCTAACATTGATATATTTAGAGTGAGGTCCGGTATCATTCACTCGTAGTCATTTATGTCAACATAAAATTAGGGCTTTCTCGATGGATAAAAGGTTGATTACAATTCATTATTAATCACCTAGCATTCAGAGCAATTTCAAAGAAATTCAGAGCGACTTAGTGCAATCAGAAACTATTAAGAGGCAATCAAATTTTATCTTGAATGATCACACTAGCATTTGGAAGGATTTGATAAGAGGTTTTCACCAGCAAAGTTCTAAAGGTATTTCTCTTGAATCATGGAATCGGGATCATCTTCTTCTCCTATTTTTGTTGCAAATCCAATTGTAGTAGAAATTAAGGACTTCCCCAGGCCAATTTTTAAACCATATCCACACATGGCTACCAAGAAAGATTCGACTGGAGCATTTTATTGCATCCCAGAGGGAGTGGTATATGTAGAAGATATTAGGGCTTATATTCATTGTCATATAGAGGATGTGAGACACAATGTACCACTAAGAGGGGGGTGAATCAATGGTTCTCAACTTTTCCCTTTAACAACCTACATGTGAATACCGGTTATGGGATCTAACACAATGCAGACTTATCAGTTAGTGGAGAGACCAAAACAAATGCAAACACACATAGAGGGCATCAGATAACACCAGTATGTATGAGTAAAACCAAAGATGGGAAAAAACTTGGTGAGAAATATTGTTGGAGACTACCGCTCCAATCCAACCTCACAATGAAAACTCTGTTACAATGTTTATGGCATCAACCCAAGGAGCACCAACGCCTGATTTAGGGCACCAACCCAAGGAGCACCAACCCCTAACTTGTTTATGGGCTAAAACCAAAAGGAGCTACAACTCAGTACTCACAATAAAAACATCAATTAAAAAAGTAGTTGTCTTGCTACAAGTGAATCTTGTAACCATTTCATATACCTTACTCTGCAGGTGAGATACCTTCTTTGCTACACTGACTCAGACTTTTGCAGCTCTCACCTACTGCTCTACTGCTGACAAACCCTACCAGTACACCTCTCCTCTTCTTCTTCTTTGTTGGATCTCCTCCTCACTGCATTGTACTTTACTAGTATTATACTATATCGGTCCACTAGCTACCTTCTTTGTAGCTCTCTTCACTTTTGCTTTGCCAGTATAACCACTACTAGTTCTTCTCTTCACTCTCCCTCTTTTCTCAAATAATTGTTGAGCACTTGGCTGATTTTCTCTCACATGGAGAAGTAACACTAAATCACTTCACAGTAGCACTATCCTCTTCTCTTTGGTAGCAACTTAACCATGTCTTTGGCCTGCATATTTATAGACTGGTTTTCCCACCAAAAGCTAGTTTAAAATCTAGGTAGTTAGGGTTTCCTCATCACCCTTGAGGAAAACAAAATCCAATTAGATCTTCCCCGATTTGATCTCCCAGACAAACAACTGTGCAACTCTACCAATAACACGCCTTCTAATACACATTTTCCAAATATAGAAAACATGGTCATGTATCTTTACCTACGTCTGTCAAAATGCCATTAATGTTTCCATTGTTTCCTCCTTGAGGTCTTCTCATAGTCTTATCTTCTTACTTCGATCCAGGCACCAACAACTATGATTCTTCTCTATCACTCATTCTTCCTCGAGCTACACTTCTATGATCCGATCCATCAATCATGGGATCCATATTCAATGCACACCTACAGAAATACCTATCTCTACATGACACTTCACCAACCTTTGCGAGTTTGCCACCTTGACTCCAAGTGCATCCATGTTGACCAACTACAAACAAGGCTCTTCATGTTGGTCCAGATAGGATCACTAACCAAACACTCTATTGGTTCCTCTTTCTTGCCAGTTTTCTAACCTTGCATGTATCTCACATTCTACTAGTTAACTCCTCATGTCTAGAGTTGTTGAACTGCTAACAGAATACCAAAACTGGTCTCCAAACATATCTGTCCAAAGCATGCTCATTCCCACATAGTTAGAAGACATCTGCATCTACACCTTGTCCATATTGCAGGTGGACTTACATATTGACAAGCACTCTTCATCTGTACCAACGTCTCAACATGTCATCTCAGTCGGTCTAGTGCATATCCCTAATTCCATGCACTTAATGCACACCTCTTTTTCCTTATCTCACAAAACTATGATGCACACAATGCTTGATAGGAGATAAGTTCCACTTACCTGTGGAGTGGCACCTTGTCTTCTGCATCCTGCAGTGTACTCATGTGACTTCCCTATTTGTGCAGAATATCTTCCAACAAGCACATGTGATCCAATGTGGGCACATTCATTGTCACTCATTGCTTCTCATGATGACTGCATCTTCATTAGGTGGGAGTCCTATTGTCCTACAACCTTACAACATACCTGTGATATGTTCATTCTTCTCCTCCAATGTTGGTGTGATTTAGGTAGCATTCTGCCTCTTCATCACAAACAACATCCAAGCACCTTGTTCATCCTTCTTGTACATTGGTCATGACCTTTGCAGTATGACAACCACTCACTTGGTTGATCTGACTTCCCCATGTCAACACATCACTGACCAATTGACATCCTTTCATTACCGATGATGCACGGTACCAGTACCAATCACCTTACCATTCCATCCACCCAAGTCAGGCACCAACTTGTGTATTGGTGACTCTCGAGGTCATCTTCCTTACCTTACTAGTGTTGCACATATATCTCTCATACCGATAGTCATCCCATACCGATTGACATTAATGACAACCCAATGCCAACAATCTCCCCTTTTGGCATTGATGTCAAAACATGTAGTATCCAACATACTACATAATCCTTCTCCCCCTTTCATTGATCTATGGATTCTCAGCACATTTAGTATGCAGTATACTACATAATATTTCTCCCCCTTTGACAACAATGGAAAAGGGCAGTGTCAGGGTATCATTGCTCCTTATATTTACTAGACACTATGAGAATTCATTCTCCCCCTTTGTCTTTACCGGATGTCTCTCCTTCTTTGATACCAATTGTTACATTTTGTTGCATTTTATCAAGTCACAACACTTGAGATGGAGGACTCAACTATCAACAGACACCAATTGAGCATTCAAATGTTATACCATTTGTTACACTACTTAATTTTAGAGGGATGTGCCAGTAAACACTACTCACCTGCCGGTTAACTTGCAACGCCTCTTGTTTGATCCCAAAATTCTTTAGGAATCAAATGTGATTATACTACCAATACAACTAGCCAACTAACAAGTAGGAATCAAATGTGATTATACTATGAATACAACCAACCACATGACAAGTAGATACCCCTTGCAATGAAATTCTCTTCGGTATTCCTACTATGAATTTTCATCATTTGTAGTTTTGGGCAGTCAGTACACTTACTCATCTAAGTTCAAGCATCCCGACTTTGCATCATAGCCACTTGATCTCCCCTTGAGTCATAGATCTTAGGTCCTTATCTCTGATCAGGTCCAATACCGGGGCTTCGATCATCTTCCATGTACCAGTTGCGCTATGCATATGTGATTATTTGGTGATCTTTTGGCTCCATCATATTCACCACAGTCTATGACATGATCTTACATGATTAACCACAGAGCTAACATATGTCATCCAAGTCTTCATCACCACTACCTGAGACATAAACTTCACATTCCATGCTACCGAGGCTATTGCAATAATTTCCAACCTCATTGTCTTACATAACCTGCAAGTATCTGTTAGCATTCATGTTGATAACATCTTGTACATACCAGTTTCCTGTACTGTTCTACTATGACTATCGAAGAACCTTTATGTGATTCCTGACATTTTGTGTCACTCTGTATCCGATTCCAATTATTATTTTTTCATACATTGATACAACAATAGTGATTCAACTCTGATCTATTGGTGTGTAGCCAAGTCAGCCTCTACACACACTTATCTTCTCATTTTCTTCCTTCATACTAGCAGCAATAAGTTATCACCTGTTGCTTTCATCATTGAGGGGGTGAATGATAGGTTCAATGCATTAATCTCCCTAAGATCCTACATCTCCTTTATGCCTTAGGAGATATCACTAGTGCATTGGATGCACAGTGTGGGTCCATGGTCTTCTTCCTCCATACCTGCATGATCTCATTCTTCTTACCATTTTCAGATTTGGGAGCAGGTCTTTCCTTCTTCTGCTAATGAGTCCTTCCATTTTCTGATTCTCCATCATAGCCAATAGTAGTACTATAGTAGCACACAACATCCATCCCAACTTCATTATTAGGGGATCTCTTGGCATACTGGTTTGACTATCTTCTTTGGGTCATGTTTCTATGACTGCCAACTGAAACTGGTGGACCTCTTGCTCCTGCAGGGACATTTCTCCTTTGGTTCCATGCAAGTCTCGTACTTCCATATGCTCTATATTCACCTTGCTGTAGAGCATAGTTATATCAGCCACCATGTGACTTTAGGTTCCTCTTCCTACACTCAAACTCTCTATGGCCAAAACTATTGCAGTTAAGATAAACAACATTTGCATAACAAGGAGAGGGGATATGCATGTATCTACTCCTAGATAGATTTTTCTCATATGCATGATGTCCTTGAGATCCTATATTATTCTTTCTAGATTTCTTTCTACATTCCTCTACCTTGTGGCCATAAGCATTACATGCAAATAAGTAACCAATAAAGGATGACATATGACTTACAAATTTATTTTGCCATGCATGAGTAGATCTTACCAGTTTAGACTCTCCATTTCTTCTTCTTTTAGAATGAATCCTTGGTTGTCCATCCTATGTAGCTCTTCCATCTGGTCTCTTCTTCTCCCACACTTATTTTTCCCTATGGGAGGTAGCATTTCTTTGTCCTCTGTCGGTAGGAGGTCTTCTTTGATGAATTCTCATGTTCCTGCTTCCAGTGAAGCTGTCTTCCCCCATCTTCCCTTTACCTTTGGGATCTACATTGTTCCTCCTTCTTGTAGCATCAGTCTTCATTCTAGTCTGCAAATCTTCACCGGTTGTACTTAGATCAACCTTCTTCCGAGGAGCATTTCTGACTATGAAGGTTTGTCCCTTGTTCTCTCCATTTGAGGAGACAAACTGAATGTCATTGTGGGGGACATTCTTGCTAGTGGAGCATTCACCGACACCACTTCCTAACCCTTCAGTGTCCTTGGCATGCCTTTTCTTTTTTAACATTTGGTCCAAGGCATTACTGCTACCATCAAATTAGATTCTTACCTTGAGCTCATCCTGACATTCCTCAAGGTCATTTTGGAGAGACACCATTTCTTCGAGAAGTTTCTAATATTCTTTATCTTTAATTTCTAGCTAGGATGCTAGATCTTCACATTGACACACCTTGGTGTTCTTTGCCTGAGACTTCAACTCTGAGATGCATTTCTCAAATTCCTCAAGGCAATTTCTTAGCCAGTTCTTCTCGACTATAGAAGCATTCTTGAATATCTTGTATTCATTTCTAATATTTTCCCTTTCACTTTCCTTGGAGTCCAAGACTGACTTCAAATCATCAGTCAATCTTTTTGTCTCTTCTAGTTGAGGGGTCAATAAGCCAACCTTTTGATTTGACACATCAAGACAGGTTTTCAACTGACTGCAATCCTCATGAACTAATCTTTTGTAGATTTTAAAATCATTTCTAACATTTTGAAGCTCTTCTAGAGCACTTACCAGTTAACACTCAAGATCTACTTCTGCGTCTTCTTCTTCTTCTCCTTTAGTATCAAATAGATCTTGATGGTTAGATCTATCGGTCTTGTCTCCTTCTTCCTCATCATCACTGCCAAACACATTTGTCGATGGGATCTATTTGCCTTATCACTTTCAGATGTGTGCACCTCATCTTCAAATCCTTGAGCCATGAGGAGATGGGTTCCTTCTTCATCAATTCTGTAACTACTAGTGGATCTACCTTCATCATCTGCACATGCATCTACCACATTATTCTTCTCACTTCCACACACTGATCCAATAGTGCAGGGTTCATTTCCATAGAGCTTCGTTAGTCTACCCCATAGACTCTTTATTGATTTACACATCCACTTTGTGAGGAGACATCACCGGTGAGCCCACTAAATATGGCATTCATGGCTTCTTCATTGCACAAGCAACTTATTTCTTCTTCAGATTTGGTGGGAGGATTGACATTTCTAGGGAGACCATTGATAACTGACATCCATACATAACACCCTAGAGAGGATAGGAAGACTTCCATTCTACAAATCCAAATAGAATAGTTTTAACCATCAAACACAAGAGCATAGATTGATACTAAACAAACCATTGTGTCCTTAAGATGGAATCTACCTAAGCTGGAGAAAGCTCATCTAGTTGGGAACCTATGCTCTAATACTAATTGTTAGACACATTCTACCACTAAGAGGGGGGTGAATTAGTGCTTCTCAACTTTTCACTTTAACAACCTAGATGTGAATACTCATTATGGGATATAACACATTGCAGACTTACTAGTTAGTGGAGAGACCAACACAAATGCAAACACACATAGAGGGCATCACATAACACTACTATGTATGAGGAAAATATAAGATGGGAAAAACCTCGGTGAGCAATGTTGTTGGAGACTACTACTCCAATCCAACCTCACAATGAAAACTTTGTTACAATGTTTAGGGCACGAACCCAAGGAGAACCAATGCCTGATTTAGGGCACCAACAAATAACTTGTTTATGGGCTACAACCCCTGCACCGAGCTACAACTTAGTATTCACAATAAAAACATCAATTACAAAAGTAGTTGTCTTGCTACAAGTGAATCTTATAACCATTTCATATACCTTACTCTGTCGGTGAGATACCTTCTCTGCTACATCAACTCAGACTTCTGCATCTCTCACCAACTTCTCTACTACTGACAAAACCTATTGGTACACCTCTCCTCTTCTTCTTCTCTATTTGATCTCCTCCTCACTGCTCTGCACTTTATCAGTGCTATACTCTATCGATCCACTATCTTCCTTCTCTGCAGCTCTCTTCACTTCTGCTATATCCGTATAACCACTACCAGTTATTCTCTTCACTCTCCCTCTTTTCTCAGATACTTGTTAAGCAATTGGCTAATTTTCTCTCACATGCAGAAGTAACAATAAATTACTTCGTAGTAGCACTATCCTCTTCTCTTCAGCAACAACTTAACTATGTCTTTGGCCTGCATATTTATAGACTAGTTTTCCCACCAAAAGATAATTCAAAATCTAAGTGGTTAGGGTTTCCTCATCACCCTTGAGGCAAACCAAATCCAATCAGATCTTCTCCAATCTGATCTCCCAGATAGCCAACTATGCAACTCCACCAATAATGCGCCTTCCAATACATGTTTTCCAAATATAGAAAACATGATCATGAATCTTGACCTTCCTCTGTCAAAATGCCATTAATGTGTTTGTTGTTTCCTCCTTGAGGTCTTCTCATTGTCTGATCTTCTTGCTTTGATCTAGAGACCAATAACTCTCTGATTCTTCTTTTTTGTTCAATCTTCCTCAAGCCACACTTCTCTGATCTGATCAATAAATCATGCGATCCATATTCAATGCACACCTGTAGAAATACCTATCTCTACATGACACTTCACCAATCTCTATGAGCATGCCACCTTAACTCCAAGTGGCATCCATGTCGACCAATTGCCAACAAGGCTCTTCATGTCACTCTAGATAGGATCACTGACCAAACAATCTATTGGTTCCTCTTTCCTGCCAATTTTCTAACCCTGCTGGTATCTCACATTCTACCGGTTAACTCTTCGTGTCTGCACTTGTTGAACTGCTAGTGGAATACCAAAACTAGTCTTCAGACATGTCTATCCAAAGCATGTTCATTCCCACAAGGTGAGAAGACATCTACATCTGCATCTTGTCCATATTGTTGGTGGACTTACATACTGACAAGCACTCTTCATCTATACTGACGTCTCAATATGCCTTCTTAGTCGGTCCAGTGCATATCCCTAATTTCATACACTTAATGCACACATCTTCTTCCTTATCTCACAAAATTATGATGCACACAATGCATGATAGGAGATAAGTTCCACTTATCGATGGAGTGGCACCTTGTCTTTTGTATCCTGCAGTGTACTCACGTGACTTCCCTGTTTGTGCAGCATATCTTCAAATAGGCACATCTGATCCAATGCAGGCACATTCACTATGAGTCATTACTTCTCATGATGCATACATCTTCATCAGGTGGGAGTCTTGTTGTCCTGCAACCTTACAACATACCTATGATCTGTTCATTCTTCTCCTCTAGTGTTGATGTGATTTAGGAAACATTTTGCCTCTTCATCACAAACAACATCCAAGCACCTTGCTCATCCTTCTTGTACACTGGTCATGACCTTTCCAGACTTACAACCACTCACTTCGTTGATATGACTTCTCCATGTCAACACATCACTTACTAGTTGACATCCTTTTCTTACTAGTGATGCACTATACCAGTACCAATCACCTTACCATTTCATCCATACAAGTCAGACACCAACTTGTGTACCAGTGACTCTCAAGGTCATCTTCCTTACCTTACTGGTGTTGCACATACATCTCTCATACCATTATTCATCCCATATTGGTTGACATCAATGACAACCCAATGCCAACATAGGACTTAGGTACTTCAAAAATCAAGGGGATGTATATGAATGAACTCATGGGATAATCTGGTAAAATCAAACGAGCATATAAACACATCGAAGATCTAGGGTTCATAGTTATTATGGATATTCTAGAATTAGAGGATGAGATTGTCAAATGTGTCCTAAGAAGAGTACATGGGGAATTCATATGGTTGGACCGACCCTACAAAATCACTAAGGAAGCCATTTGGGAAATTACATGTTTACCATCAACAAGGGAACAATCAAGTAAGAAAGTATCAAATAACTTAGTAAATAAAATCATTGGCACTACATTAGACAATAGTTCGATGAAAGTTAACACTATCACCGACATCGACATCAAATTTGGCAACATGATCATTGGTTACAAAGTAACATAGTCTAACCGACTAAATTTAGTTTCCAGTTCATGTATTTCGGCCGCTTATAAAATGATGAGAGAAAATATCAAGTTATATCTCTATGATTGGATGCT
Source organism: Cryptomeria japonica (assembly GCF_030272615.1). NCBI lineage: Eukaryota > Viridiplantae > Streptophyta > Pinopsida > Cupressales > Cupressaceae > Cryptomeria > Cryptomeria japonica. The sequence goes on from NC_081407.1 coordinate 922,284,050, forward strand.
TGAGGAGTTATTAATTTATTTAGGGAAGATTAAAGGTGAGAAGAAGGGCACCTTTTGGTATGGAAATCTGTTAGTGTGCTTAATGTTATACTTTCTAAATGATACCCCTAGTTATGGAAGGAAGTAATGGGATTTTGATATCCCAGTAGGAAGATAGCTTAAGCAATCAATTGTTGCATTGGGAATTCTTAAAGATGACAAGGTATGGGGTTACTTCAAGGCTTTTCAAAAATCTATGAGGTCTAGAATAAGTATACCTAAACAAATTGTAGAGAAATACTCTACCGACATTTGTTTCATGGTTAAGAAGGTTGTGACTATCATGGAAGTAGTTAAGCCCTAAAATATTTGGATAGAGGAAATGGGATATGAGGTGGATGCATTAATCCTTGATGCATATGCAAAAATTCTATTAGATGTAGAAATAGATGAAGCAGAAAAACCTTGTTGAACAACACAACAAAAGACTTTGAGGTTGAAATTGAGTTCAAATGGAAGAAGAGGGAAAAACAAGAAGGTAAGACAAGCAAGTTTGTACAAAAATTTTCTAAGGACATTAAGGCACTCATTGATGTTGTCCCAGACAAAGGGAGAAAGAGGAAGGATTTGGTAGTTCATATTGAACCTATGGCTGCAGATTTTGAGACTGATGATGAGACACCTTTAGCTTTCAAAAGGGCTATAAGAAAGAAACCAAAAGAATATAAAGTGGAACCAAAGAGACAACCAACTAGGAAAGTCACCATAAAAGTACCGACACAGATGCAGGCACCCAAGGCTACACCATCCACTACATTTGGTACTACCAGAAGGAGGAAGGAGAGTGAAACTAAATTGAAACTAGAGACTGGTAATGTAACAATTATTTTGCCTAGGACTTGTGCTGAAATTGTAGATTAAATAACTAAGGATGGGATGTTGAATAATGTTAAGTCTTGTTATAATACATTTATAGTTAATGAATAGAGAGAGGTAGAGGAAGCAATTCTTCTATATTCAAACATTTATAAGAAAGCATTAATTGAAATAAAAAATCAAATACTGACTAAGCTATACAACATATTAGATGCTAGAAGGTTATCTACTATACAAGAAGAAACACACATTAAGGTACAAGAACTCTTAGCTATATGTGTTACTATAACTCCAGATGAGATGGAGAAGACAATTGAGGCTGTAGATAGGAAAGTATTTAACAACAAACAAAGAATAACTAGCCTGATGTTAGGAAGGATGAATGAGATAATAAAGGAAACACAAAAGGATTGGATAAAATTTCTTGGAGAGCATAGAGGATTCTTCACTTCACTGAGACTGACACTGTAGATACATTGGTTGAAGGGAAAGGAAAAGGAATTATAGATACACCACCCTCAGTTTTGAAGAACATCAAGGTAGTGGAAATTGAACCAAATGCACAAAACATTGTACATGATATTAACATTGAGGACACTTGTCCTCTGGATACAAATGTATAGGTTGAGGTTACTATTCCTAGAGAGGAACTGGGAGTTGCACAAACTGCACCAAGTGGCAAAGCCACCGGTGCAAGTGAGGAGGTAATAAAGGATAAATCACCAGAGAAAACATGGGAAATTGGTAGGGAACCAGTTACTGACACATCATTATTGACTATTGAAACTTCTCTAGTGAAAAATAAAAACATCACATAAATGAGTCCCTTAGAACTGATGATGATGGTTTCTCAAAAACTGATGAAGGAAGGAAACATAGACAAAGGGATTATAGATCAATCCATAACTGTTTTGCACAGATTGGTCCTAGAATGTAAGATTGAGAATGAGGAGAGTTCTTCCGACAAGCTTAAGATAATAACAAAACACATCTCTAAATATTTTCAATCATTACATCAAATCTTTAACCGTCTAGCACTTGAAAAATTTACTTTGGCTAAGAAAGCTTCTTTTGATCAGATCATTGATAGAGAGAAGAAAAAGATTGAGGAGAAGTTAATTTTGATAGAAAATTCTTTGAAACAAAGTACTAATATATATAGGGTATGTTTCAATATATATAATCTTACAACAAAAGTGGATGAAAAGATAAAAGAGGTACATGAAAAAATTGCTAATATTGCTAACTCTTCTGATGGACTAATTTCACTGACCACATCTATAGATGGACAAATTTTAACTTTGGAGAATCAAATTTATACTCTTGAGAAAGAAAGAGATAAGATCATTCGGAGATCTAGAAGTCTTAGAGGTTTGGTGAGTCCAAGATTGGATTCACTTGGTGTTCACAAGAGGGAATGCATGGATATACTTGGTAAGCCCACACCTACATAAGTTAATGAGAAAGAATCACTTGTATATTTATTGAGTGGACTTATATCCATCTCTGGAACACTCAAAACGTGTTGGGATACTTATGTGGAGTTACTAGAGAAAGCTTACCTGGAAATCTTTAAATTGGTCAAGCTCTGGTAAGATGTTTTTTTTTGAGGTATTTAGTGTACAATTATAATTCTTTGACACTCTTTTTACAATTTTTGGGCATTAATGTCAAGGGGGATTAGTATACATATGAAAATAATGAAAGGTTGCATACATTAGGGGGAGTTATAGAGTTTTTTAAATTTTGGAGTATTGGAGCATTTTGCATATTCAACTCAGGGGGAGTAGGGCAGGATGAAACCAGTAGATGAAACCATGACCATTTTTTACATGAGTGTTGCCATCAATGCCAAAGAGGGAGTTTGTTGGCAATTGACACTCTATTGGTTAAGTTTCATTATGTTGTCATTGATGGCAACATGTTTTTGGTTTCAGGCTTCATATAGTATACCGATAGACACTTCACAGACTCTACATCGATACTGGCACCAACAAGATAGAAGATTTCATTGGTCATCTGCAATGCAAGTTGACATGGTATGCTAATGGATATCAGTATTAGAGGCTGACATATCTTGGATCCAGCATCAAAAACCTATTTTAATGTTTATACATTTATATTATTAGGCTGACATGTATTATGTAATTATATATCCTTGTAAGCCGACATAAGGCATAAATTTGTATAGGGTATATATATAGGATATGAACAAATACAAAAGTGTGGAATGAATAAGGTTATGGATGTAATGTAATGAGAAATATATCATAAAGAATATGTATGTGAGGAATTCATTGTAAGGGTTATTCTGATACTGAGGTCTTAATCGGAACAGATAGAGCTTAAATCAGAATTGTATTCTGGCATAGGAGATGCTATCTTTTGCAGTTCAACACTTCTCTAGATTGTAGTTTGGATTTGTTTGTAGTCAGTGAGACTCCTTTTGTGATGAGAAGTGTGCTCTAGGCTGTAAGCCTTCCTGCAAGTGTAGGCCCCAACATATAATATAATATCTTTTCATATGGCCAGTGGATTGATATTGTGGGTCACAAATCCCACCATGGTTTTTCCTCATTGAGGTTTTCCATGTATAAATCTGTGTGTTATGGTTCTCATTTATATGTTTGGCTTATTGGTTGCATTACTTCTTTCAATTCTATTTATACCAGTATACCGGTTAGTGTATGTGTGTTTTGTTAAGGCTAAAATATTTTATTCTGTTATAACACTAATTCACCCCCCCCTCTTAGTGTATTGGTTTCCAACACAAAAGACATCTCTTGAAGTCAATTGTGAAAAAAGAACTTATGTGCTGAAGTGAAGTACACTAATGAATAGCATAGACATATAGAGTTAGAGATAGAGCAGTTGCAGAAAACAAGTATTGAGGGTTGTTGCAGTAGCAAAAGATTGAGGACAAAGAGTAGTCTGAGATAAGTGAAGCTAAGGTAGAGTAAAGAAGACAAAGAGTATAGAATAGAGAAGAAGAACAAAGAATTGTTTGTAGAGAATTGATAGAGTGTAGTCCTTAGAACCAGAGAGGATCATTCTCAAGATACGAAATTTTTTGTAGTGTTTTATAATTCATTTGTAACCTATCTTTATCATTGTAAACTTGAATCGTATTGTATTCTCTTTGAGTAGGTGCTCAGAGAAACAGTTGGTTCTCCTTTGAGTAGGTTCTCATAAAATTAGGGGTTGGTGCTCCTTTAGTTGGTGCTCAAACTATAAGGGGTTGGTGCTCAAAATATAAGGGGTTGGTGCTCCTTGGGTTGGTGCCCTAAACATATTGTAAACTATTATTTTTGTGAGGTTGGATTGGAGCAGTAGACTCTAGAAGCTATTCTCACTGAGGTTTTTCCCACATTGGGTTTTCCTCATACATTTTGGTGTTATGTGATGTGCTCTTGTGTGTTTGTTTCGATATATAATTAGATTTATTTATTAGCCTAGTGAGGAGAGTAGATGAAATTGCATTTTTAAAATTTAGAACTTTATGGGTAGGATCTTCCAAGCTAATTTATAATTATAAGCCCAATGATTAAACCCTAGGGAGGGTAAGATTTAAATCCTAAGTCAATACATTAGGAGAAAAACACTACATGAATCACTAGGTGTTGATTTCAAATAACTAAATCTAAAAGATAAATAAAAAATGAGAGAATTCATATTAGAAACTCAAATTAAAAATGAGAACCTTTAAGTAGAATATTTTAAGCTAAAAGTTTGGCCATTTATTTAGAGGAAAATAACATACTTTCCAATTAAATTATCGAAAGGGTGGTTAAATTAAGTGTGATTTAAGGTCAAATAGATATTTTATATGTTAAGTGATGTAAGTATACAAATGTACTAATAATTTTTATGGAGTTGTCGATAAAATGTGTTATAAAATTATCCAATTAGAAGAATATGGATTTTTTCTACTGTATGATTTGAACTTTATCTCATGATGTGTTAGCACACATGACTATCAACATGGAGATGTTAGTAAATTACGGATCTAAATTTTAAAATTATTAAATCTTGAGTGGTTGAGTGTTTAGAAAAATAAATTACTAACATTGTCCACTTTAAAATCCTTAATCCTATTCCAAATATGATATTATTTGGAGCAAAGTGGGTCTTCCACACTTATAAATAATGTTTATGTGGTGATCTATGAAGCAATGAAACAAAGGATATCTCTTAGAGCACTATGGAGCATGTAATGAAATGGATAAAGTTTTGGAATTCCTTATTCCTTAGCCATCCCTCTAGACTAATTGATAATAAAATAAACATAGATAATGGGATGACAATAAATTTTGATAGGAGGAAGGCACTAAGTGTTGGTGATTTGATGATTGATTTCTAGCCAATGTGCAATGTGTTTTCAAATAATGTCCATTAATAGTAATGCTACTTGATGTAGAGAAATTGATTGTTCATTGAAATATGATAGAGAATACTTGATGCACTTGATGTGAATACAAAATATGAGGACAACGCATAAAATCTTGCCATGGTATGTAATGATGTGGTATTGTTTTTGTGCAAATGATCTAGATGTTGTCTTTAAAAGAATAACACTAGAAATTCAGAAGTATTAATTTTTTTTTGCTCAATCTTATAGATAATATTCAAATCTTAATAATGTCAACCTTGGACTACATAACTTTGATTTTTAAAATCAAAGGATGAGATTGTACTCATGATTTTGTCTAGAGATTAAGATTACAAATTGTGATTGTATATTAGATAAATAAATTAATAGGAATAAGATAATTAAATAAATAAGAATCAAATCAACAAAATTTGTAAGAACTTATAATGTATTATATATAAATAATATAATATGAAAGATGATATTGTCAACTTCTACTAAGAGGAAAGAAAGAATTCGTTGGCCGATGAAAAGAAGAGGACTCCAATAATTTTTTCCTAATTTCCTACAAGAAATCAACTATATAGAATTTAGTAGTAGCATCAGTTCAAATGAGTATATTCTAATATAGACACTAAAAGGTGTAAATTTTAATGAATTAATATTTAAAGAACACTATCTATGGGGGTCTAGATCACTTGTTGAAAATTTAAATTAGGTTGTAGAATGATGAGATAGTTATCATATGTGATTGATTAAACATAATGTTTAGGACAACTCAAAATGCCTATGGAATCACAAACCATACAAATGGTCATTAATAAGGATAGAATATAAAAAAGATTACAATATGTTAAAGAATCTACTATTTTGTTAGGAAATATAATGGTGGTGATTAGTTTTGTACACTTGATGCAATCATCTATAACAATTAACATTCTTTAAGGTTTTAGTTGGCACATTCTAAAAATTAGGTCAATAATGTACATGGTGTTCCATTAACTTCCAATCATTATACAACTACACATTCTTTGATATAAATTTGAATTGTGTATAAAATTATGATGTTCTGGCATTCATAACATTCTTGAGAGGTAGATGTTATCACCCAGAAATGCACCCTAACTAAGTTGTAGACTTAGCTTTTGTAGTGAAACATGGAAACACTCCTAAGGTTGTGGGTATCCTTGAAACTTGGAGTGAATCTTTGAATGAGGCCAGCTCCTAGTTGTTCAATCTGGTTATCACCTATACTATTAATTTGTAGGGGTAAAGGGTGAGGAAATGCATTAATTTAAGTAACTTAAACTTAAAAATTGAAAAGGTGGTGTACCAAAATATCAAGTAGGACCTATACATCAACTTACAAACACAAAGCAATCAATAGTAAGTTGATATGCACAACTCAATATAGATATGCACTTGCATCAATATTTTACAAGTGGGTTAATATGCATGTGAATTTTGAAGGAAAGAAAAACTTTCACAACTCAAAACAACTACAATTTTAACCATCTGCAACTGCATATATTTATGTTTAAAGATGCTAGAAAGGAGAAATTGTAACTAGGAATACATAAATTCACAAGTTAAAGGATCAATCACTTATGCACATACAATAAGAAACAGAAGATTGAGAAGGTAAAACTTATGTTATTGACCTCTAAGGTAAAACTTGTAATAAATGTCCCAAAAGAGTTACATAAAAATGATAAAAATGCAGAAGGGCTCCAAAAGTCACTAAGCATCAATATCATAATCACCACCTAATACAAATGCAGTCAAAAAATGAGTATAAGGGTGAACTCTATGACTTCCCTCCAAAATCCCATGTGAATAGGAACTGTCAATTGTCTTAGGTCAGATGTCCTCAAAAATCCAAAAATATAGGGCCTATATTCCTTCCTAAAGGTCTCCAAATGAGTAAAAAAGTCAAGCTTCACTTTACCAAACATAATGACACCCAAACAACCCCTTAAAACCCTCAAAAGAAAACAAAACCCCCCTATATGTTGGCAATATGGATGAATTGATTATGTGTTGCATTGATGTTTTGTCATTGATGTCAACACTAGTTGTTATCGGTAGACAGGTTTTGGTTACCGATAGAAGATCTACTGTTACAGATAGAAGAGACTATCTGTTGGACACTTCTGACATGTTTGGATCAATGGAGTATGTTTGATTTTATGTGTTACATGCTTCTGGAGCATGTTTTGGTCAGTTGGTATTGATTTGGTAATCGGAGGATATCATACACTCTTGTAAATCCATAACAACATTGGTTTAAGGTTTAACCGACAGAGCTTTCACTGAGAAATATTGATAGGATGCATAAGTGGTGTTGGTGTAGCTTCTAGATGGATTTCAGGATGTTGAAGATGTTCTTTGATCATGCCTCAACTGAGTGAAGACATTGCTTTGCCATGCTCGACCCAGATTAGGTTCGATGTGTTAGGACCTGGACGCAATTGAGAGGGGGGACGAATCAATTGACTATTAATTTCAACCAAAATATACCTTAACCAAACTTAGTGTATAATACCGGTAACCAAACTTAATGCCGATAGACAATTTAACAGCTAATAACAGTATCGATAAATTTTAATGAATGAAACAAAAGACAAATAACATCCACAATGAATAACATAGTTATTTGTACGTGGAAACCCTCTAAGGGGAAAAACCACAATGGGAAACCTTACCCACAATCAGATGATACTATTGCAAATAGTATGTGTGTACAAATGGGGTCTACACATGCAGAAAGGCCAACTGCCTAGAGCTCACTACTCAATCACAAAATGGGAGTCACACTGACTACAATTGGACGGTTAAATCCAATGATAATGTACTGCTCAAAATAACATCTTCATATGCTGGATTTAGTACCGGTTAAGCTCTGATTGTCTTCCTCATACCTTCCTTGAATCTTCAAATGATGTCTGTGTGTATAGCTCTGCTTATATTCACATATACCTTATTACAATCCTTTTTGACATCCTCTACATAATCTCACAAATGAGATCTTACATATATACCAAAACCTAAGACCAAATGTGTAGGTCGGCTCACTAAGAATATTACAATTAAATTAATTAGAAATGAATCAATATGCGATGCATGATGTCAACTCAATGCATTTACAATACTAACCAATTAATAAAACATCTCCATAATGTGTCGTGCTGATCTATTATAGATAACACTTGCCGGTCCATAACCTAGACCTATTTGTCGGTAACAACAAATATGCAAACTCAATTGTAACAATAATCAAATCACCAAAACCAAGTGTCTAAACAATGTCTTTGACATAACCAATTAATCTTCGGATGATAACAGATCATCCTTAGTGTTGGTGAACAATATAACCTGTCAGTGAACCAAATACTAGTGACTGTGCATAAGTCACTGAACATGTCGGTGAACATAACCAAAGATCTCCAAGTGCTGATGGGTGTTATCAAGTGTTTGACAGGGGTTGGCATAAATGAAAAAACTAATGCAACACATCCATAATACCATCACGATGTCTATATAGGTTATGGACCGGTATCATGTTAACGTGTCCTGTACACGTTACCGGGATGATTTATGGATTGGTTATTGTTCTTTTGGTCTTAAGTCGACATGGAATATCATTGTAATATGGATATATGTAATGATCTTATTAAAATATTATTTAGATGCCTGACCTAATTGGTTTAGGCCTTAGGGCTGGTATAAATGATGTAAGATCTCATTATAGATAAGTGTTGAATAATGATGAATCAGTTAGTACCAAATAGGCACTAAGAGGGGGGACTAAATCAGTACAAACAAAAACTTCCCCTGAACCAGTTTGACTACAAAGACTGCACTTAATTGGTAAATAGTAACACCAGTCTAAATCTAGGCACTACCGGTGAAACACAGTGAGAGTATGAAAGGCATAAACCAGTAAACACTTAGAACTCTACACAATCTAATATCTCATTTCCACTTCACCCTTATGCATGAATACGTAATATATCATCAGAAATATAACGATTGCCAGTTCAACATGCTTTACCACTTAACAGAAAATATTAAAGCATCACATGAAAAGCATCACACATAACACACTGATTTTTCACGTGGAAACACAACTGGGAAAAACCATGGTGGGGATGAATACCCACAAGATGTTCTTTGAACTCTTTTGAAGTCCACTCTGTTAGGAGCCTAGTCTGGTTAAAGACTTTTACAATAGGTTCTGCTAGGAACCGATCTTGCTAGGGAGCACTTGGTTAAGGGATGGCTAAATACTCGGTTAAAGGTTAGAACCCTATTAAAGGTTACCTCGCAAGATGATTCAAAGAACTCATTGAATTGAGTCACCCTGTTAAAGGATTTACACAAAAGCCTATTAAAGCTACCCGATAAAGGGATTTTCCAACTGCTGAAATGGTTAGAAGTCAATAGGTAATACACTAATCTGATAACAACACTCAATGCCAAGGTAGATCCACTTGAGCTCCTTTTCTTCTGCAATCACACTCTGCAGGTATCAATACACTTCTCTGGTCTGGCAGGAATCAAGTATCTCTTTTCTTGGATACACACATAACATTTGCCAACAACCTCAAAATGAAAAACATCATCAACCTTATGGGAAATAGATAGGTTGATAGCATAAACCCTAAACCCTAAACATTTAGGTTTAATAATTGAATCAGTTTGATCCTGACCGTTAATCATACTGCATTGAATACAATAGTCTTGAACATATCTCAATATGTTCTCCAACGTTCATTCTTTGCCACTTCAGGAAGTTGATAACCCATCACGCGCTCTCCACCATTTACAAAGACTTTGCACATTCCCGATGTAGATAGGATCAATCTCCATGCAAGATCCTCAAGGAAATCCTTCACGCGCACAAGGCTAATGTGGAAACACTATCTGGTCTTCATCGGTTGAATCACACAAGGTTGGAATGCATCAACCGGAAACCCTGAGGTTGAGACTACCAACTGGTAGTCATGCCAAATGAAACCCTGATACAAAACTTCCCATATATTGATTCTCATTCCAGCACACCACTTCACTTTTTCACTTATACCGATTCTCACATATATTGGTTCACAATATAATACCATTTTTCTTGCCAGTTTGCTTACTTCAACATATTTACATCAATGACAACATACAATATCATCATGTCACCAAGTTCTACACATATGCCAATAATCTCCCCCTTTGGCATTGATGGCAATATACAAAGATATCTTTCTACTTCACATCTTCTCCCCAATACTACAGATATCTTCTCCGCTTCACATCTTCTCCCCAATACTACAGATATCTTCTCTGCTTCACATCTTCTCCCCCTTTGAAAACAATACCAAAGTGGAGGCACAAACAGCTATGTTCCACTATGCTACTCCCCTTAAGGAGTATCATCCTTCAACACACCAATCCTGGAAAAGATTTATCAATTGCAATACCCAATTGATGTGGAGAACACACCTTTAGTTCACCTCTTGAAGGGGAAGCACCCCTAATTCACCTCTTAAATAGGTAAATGTAGCCTTCAGTAAAGGCTTGGTGAATATGTCTGCTAACTGCTCCTTACTAGAAACATGTTCCAGTACAACCTCTTTTTTCTGAACCTTCTCCCTCAAGAAATGATACTTGAGCTCTAAGTGCTTGGTTCTATCATGTAAAAATGGATTCTTGGAAATTTTAATTGCACTTGTGTTGTCACAAAATATACTTACCAATTCAAATACAGGAACTTTGAAGCCACTTAATACATGCTTCATCCATATTGTCTAGGTGCAGTTCATAAATGCTGCAACATATTTCGCTTCTGCTGTAGACTGAGAGATACAACTCTACTTTTTACTCATCCATGAGACCAATCTACCACCAAGAAAGAATACACCACCTGTTGTGCTTTTTCGGTCGTCCACATTACCAGCCCAATCAACATCTATAAACACTTTCAGGTTGAAATCATTATTATATGGATACCATAATCCATAGTCAATAGTTACCTTCAGATATATAAGAATCTGCTTGACTGCTACCAAGTGGGATTCTCTTGGACTTTTTCTAGAACCGTGTAGTAATGCCTACTGCATGTGCAATGTCCGGTCTACTATGTAATACATAGTGCAGCTTACCAATCATTGATTGGTATTCCTTCTCATTCACCAATGCTGAGTCATCCTCTTTTGATAATTTACAACTGGTCACCATCAGTGTACCAACCAGATTGTTGTCTTCCATACCAAAGGTCTTCAACACCTCTTTGACATACTTGGACTGAGTGATAAAGATACCATCTTTCATTAGTTGAATATGTAGTCCAATGAAGAACTTAATCTCCCCTATAAGTGACATCTCAAATTCCTTCTTCATCTCATCTGTAAAATCATGACTCATCTTGTCATCTCCACCAAAAATTATGTCATCAAAAAATATCTCATAGATCAGAATCTGATCTCCTTCTGACTTCATATATATATTGCTATCTTCACTTGTTCTTTCAAATCCATTCTTCACAAGATTGGAGTGCAAGAATTCATACCATGCTCTAGGTGCCTTCTTCAATCCATATAGGGCTTTATGTATCCTACACACCATGTCACTGTCTTCTGATAGGGGAAACCCATCTGGTTGCTCTATATACACCTCCTCTTCAAGTATTCCATTCAGAAATGCAGATTTTACATCCATTTCATATACTTTAAATCCCTTGAAGGTTGCATATGCAAGAAGCATACAAACTCCTTCCAATCTATCTACTAGAGCAAAGGTTTCTTCATAGTCTTCTCCTTCTTCTTGAGCATATCCTTACACACCAATTTGGCTTTGTTTCTTATCATTATGCCATCTTCATTCAACTTATTTCTAAAAACCTATTTGGTGCCAATGACATTTTTATGCTCAGGTCTAGGTACCAAAGACCATGTATCATTCTTTTCTATTTGGTCAAGTTCCTCTTGCATTTCCTTGATCCAATCTTCATCGTTATGTGCCTCTTTAAATGTTTTAGGCTCAAATTTAGAGATCATGCAAGAATTTTCTCTGACCTTTCTTCTTGTAAGCATTCCTTCATCCTTATCTCCTATGATATGCTTTAGATCATGATTCAGCTTTACATACCAAGGAATGATCTTAGCTATTTCCTCTTTCTTTTCTTCTTCATCCTCATCTTCATCAGCATTAGCATCTACCAATGTAGGAGCACTATTACTTGTACTAGGCTATTTTGCAACCAATTCCCAGAAGGATACAACTAGTTCATCTACCACTCGCTCACTGCCAGTTTCCTCAGATTTCTCAGAGGTTTCATCAACTCTGACATTAATACTTTCAACAATTTTTTGATTCCTATTGTTGAAACACTTAAGAGCTTTACTCTTGGTGGAATATCCTAGGAATATTCCTTCATCACATTTTGCATCAAACTTGCTCTAATTTTCACTCCTCTTGATATAACATTTTCTACCAAACACTTTAAAGTAGCTTACTACAGGAGTCTTACCGGTCCAATACTCATAAGGTGTTTTATCCTTGCCTTTCTTGATGAGTACCTAGTTCATAGTGTAGACTGTAGTTCTCACCGCTTCTCTCCAAAAGGTGTGAGCAACCTTCCCTTGAATAAGCATCGTTATGGCTGCTTCAACTATAGTCTGGTTGTTCCTCTCTACTAGGCCATTCTACTGTGGATTCTGGGGGGCAGACAGTTGCATCTTGATGTCATTCTCTTCACATTACTTGTTGAATTCATTGAAAGTGAATTCTCCTCCTTGATCAGTTCTTAGGCACTTAATCCTCTTACCAATTTCCTTTTCGACTAGTGTTCTGAAAGCTTTGAACTTTCCAAAAGCTTCAGACTTATCTTTCAAGAATGTGACCCACATCATTCTTGAGTAGTCATCAGTGAGAATCATAAAGTACCTATCTCCCTGCACACTCCTAGTTTTCATAGGACCACACAAATCAGTATGCACAAGATCAAGTAAATTGCCTGCGGTGAAAGGTTTACCTTTGAAGGTTGAGGAAGACACTTTCCCCAGTTGACACTCTTTGCACAAAGGATTCTCTAGTTTTCTCAACATAGGCAATCCTCTGACTGCCTTGATCTTACTGGCCTTCACAATATTATCAAAGTTTACATGGCAGAGTCTCCTATGCCATATCCAACTATCATCAAACTTAGCCATTAGACATGTACTGATATTTGCATTCAACTAAAATAGGTTACCTCTGGTTTTCATACCGGTGGCCATCAGTTCACCACTCTTTCCTTTTATTTTTCACACTCCATCTTTGAATTCCAGAGTGAGTCCATTGTCATTCAGCTGGGCAACACTCAAAAGGTTGTGCCTGAGACCTTCTACCCAAAACACATTATCAACACTTCTTTTTCCATTTAGAGAGATGGGCCCTCTACCTTTTACCATACATGGTGCATCATTAACAAATCGGACCACACCACCATCATACTCTTCCAGAGATAGAAACTTACTCCGGTCACCAGTCAAGTGGTGAGAACAACCACTGTCAATAATCCACTCATTGGAATTATCAAAACAGGAGACAAGAGCCTTCTTGTCTGACACATCTTCCTTAACTTCTACAAACACAATGTCTTCACTTTCTTCATCTTCTGATTCCTCATCAGTGACACCTTCATCAACTACTACAAAATAGTTTCTCTTGTTTCCTCCTTTAAACTTCTTGAACTTCTCCGGTTTGTCCTTATTATCACCATTAGGAAAGTTTACAAAAATGTGTCCTATCCTATTGCAAGAAAAACATTTCAAAGGGAGCTTCCCTCTCTATTTACCAGTTCCCTTAGGAAGTCTCTTGGAAAGAAGAGCTTCAAATTCCATTAGGATCTCCTCATCATCCATTTCTCTGCTTTGTCTTGGTTCACAACTAGTACTATCTTCTTTCCCCCTTTCTAGATGGTGCTACAGATGTTGTAAAGGCTGATTAAGTCTTTTGAATACTACCATCATAATTATTTAGCTCATAAGCTATCAAATTAGTAATGATGGAGTCTAGGGATACCTCTGTCTTGTCTATAGACCTCAACTCCTGAATAGAAGCAATCCTTATTGTATAGATCGGTAATAAGGATCTCAAGACTTTGCTAACAACAGTGGAATCATCTATTTTACCACCTACACTCTTGATGTCTCCAACAATAATTTTGATTCTTATTCCATATTGTTGAATGGTCTCTCCTTCAACCATCCACACGTCTTCAAACTTTCCCCTAAGGCTCGCTTCCTTAGCTTGTTTCACATGCTCATCACTGCCATAGATATTCTCTAGAGCATCCCATACTTCTTTGGGATTATCTTTATCCTAAACATCAATAAACTCAATGTTAGATAGACTGTTGATTAGGGCTTCCATGACTTGCCCATTCTCCTGAATCTCTTTTTTGATCATCGGTGAGAGTACTGGTAGGAATAACATAAGCATTCTCAACACAGCTCCAGTGTTGAGCACCCATGCTTCTGATGTAGATCTTCATTCTGTCCTTCCATATCGTAAAGTTATCTCTATTGAACTTTGGACTTTCCCTCTTCATCATTAGAGTAGGATCATTTCCTCAAGTGGTTAAGCTTACAACATAGAGAACCTGGAAGATACGCTGATACCAATTGATGAATAATGATGAATTAGTTAGTACCAAATAGGTACTGAGAGGAGGGGTGAATCATTACAAACAAAAAAATTCCCTGAACCAGTTTGACTGCAAAGACTACACTTAACTGGTAATAAGTAACACCAGTCTAAATCCGGGCACTACCGGTGAAACACAGTGAGAGTATGGAAGACATAAACCGGTAAACACTTATATCTCTACACAATCTAATATCTCATTTCCACTTCACCCTTATGTATAAACAGGTAATATATCATCAGAAATATAATGACTACTAGTTCAACATGCTTTACCACTTAATAGAAAATATTAAGGCATCACATGAAAAGCATCACACATGACACATTGATTTTTCACATGGAAACCCAACTAGGAAAAACCATAGTGGGGATGAATACCCACAAGATATTCTTTGAACTCTTTTGAAGTCCACTCTGTTAGGAGCCTAGTCTGGTTAAAGACTTTTACAATAGGTTCTACTAGGAACCGATCCTACTAGGGATCACCCAGTTAAGGGATGGCTAAATACCTGGTTAAAAGTTAGAACCCTATTAAAGGTTACCTCGCAAGAGGATTTGAAGAACTCATTGAATTGAGTCACCCTATTAAAGGATTTACACAAAATCCTATTAAAGCTACCTGGTTAAGGGATTTTCCAACTGCTGAAATGGTTAGAAGTCAATAGGTAATACACTGATCTGATAGCATCACTCAATGCCAAGGAAGATCCACTTGAGCTCCTTTTCTTCTGCAATCACACTCTGCAGGTATCAATACACTTCTCTAGTCTTGCAAAAATAAAGTATCTCTTTCTTGGATATAGACATAGCATTTGTCAGCAACCTCAAAATGAAAAACATCATCGATCTTATAGGAAATAGATAGGTCGGTAGCATAGACCCTAAACCCTAAACATTTAGGTTTAATAATTCAATCGGTTCAATCCTAACCATTAATCATACTGCATTGAATACAAAATTCTTAAACATATCTCAAGATGTTCTCCAACGTTCATTCTTTTTTGCTTCAGGAAGTTGATAACTCATCACGTGCTCTCCACTGTTTATAGAGACTTCGCACATTCCTGAGGTAGATAGGATCAATCTCCATGCAAGATCTTCAAGGAAATCCTTCACACGCACAAGGCTAACGTGACAACACTATTTGGTCTTTGTTACAATGCTAACTCATCACAAGATGTCATTGGTTGAATCACACAAGCTTGGAATGCATCAACTAGAAACCCTGAGGTTGAGACTACCAACCGGTAGTCATGCCAAATGAAACCCCGATACAAAAATTCCCATGTACCTATTCTTATTCCAACATACTGCTTCAATTTTTCACATATACCAGTTCTCACATATAACGGTTCTCACATATACCGGTTCACAATATCATGACAGTTCTCTTGCCAGTTTGCTTGCTTCAACATATTGACATCAATGACAACATACAATATCATCACGTCACCAAGTTCTACACATATGCCAACAATAAGGCGTCATGGTCTTGAAATAAATATCATATGCGAAGGAGATTTGGTTGATCATAGGTGATCGAATTGGGATTAAGGAAGAGGTCAAAGGCCTCTGGTATTGATCTTAATCGGGACTATAATTAGGCATGGTAGATGCTATCTCTGGCAGTTCATTATTCTGGATTTTTTTCCATTTATCTTGAGGTGGTTATAACCTCTCTTTAGTCAGTGAGACTCTTTTGTAATGAGCAGTACGCTCTAGGTAGTCTGCCTTCCTACATGTGCAGACCCCTCATTGTATCACATACTTTCTATAGAAGTATCATCTAACTATGGGTAGGCTTCCCACCATGGTTTTTCACTTTTTGGTTTTTCCACGTACAAATCATGGTGTTATGTGGTATGGTTGCATTGTATTAATTATCTATTTCATTGATAAGTTTTATTTCTTACCGATATCTATTTCTTCTATTCTGGTACTTAATGCTTATGTGATCCAGTTAAAGGTAATTAAGTGGATTAATTGATATAATTTGTCAACAACTGATTCAGCCCCCCCCCTCCTTAGTTTTTCACTGGTTATCCTAACAATTGGTATCAGAGCTTTGGTCCTCTCTTGCAGAAGCTTAACCGCTTGAGGTAGATCTTATGGCAGCTAACACTGGAAATCCATTGACAACTATTTTCAGAAGAGAAATCCCTAAGCTTGATGGAACAAATTATGCGATATGGAAAATCTGAATGGAGACTCATCTTAGATGTCTTGGCAAGGATATTGGGAGATCACTGAGAAAGGATACACACCTTATGATCCAACATCGGGCAATCCTATTCTTGTAGACCTGGACAAGAATATTGAAAATGATTGCAGAGCTAGAGAAGCCATCTTGTGTGCACTTACCGATTAACAAATCATGGGATTGACTGATAAATCATCGACAAAGGTTATGTGGGATGAATTGCAAACTTTGAATGAAGTTGATCCTATTGTCAAAATTGCTAAACTTGATGGTTACTGGGTAAGGTATGAAAACTTGAATATGGAAGATAATGGAAGAATTGTTGTGTTTATGGAAAGAGTAAATGAGATTGTTATGAGAATTCGATGTTGTGGAGGATCTCTAAGTGAAGATGAAATAGTTTCCAAAGTCTTAAGAACCCTTCCACTGGCTTACAAGATGAAGGCAACTGCAATTAATGAGCTGAGAACAATGGCAAACACTTTAGTTAACAGAGACATTCTGATTGGGAAATTATCTGCTTTTGAGCTTGAAGAATTTGGATCTTCTGGAGCTGTAAAGTCTGAAGCTGCTTTTCATGCATCATCATCTATTGGCAAAAGTGATTGGAAAGCCTTATATACAAAATAATTGGAAGATATGAGGAAAGAAGATGAAGAATTTGAGCAACTTGAAACATTATTTGCTAGAAGAGTACCTAAAAGACCAACAAGAAGTAAGTATGAAAGAAAAGAACCTTTTAAATGTTTTCCATGTAATAAAATTGGTCATTTTGCATCTAGATGTCCTGAAAGGAATGCAAGGTTTGAAGAGAGAGTTAAGAAATCATTTAAGCCTAATCGGAACAGATATAGATTCAAGAAAAGTAAACAATGCTACATAGCAGATGAGGAAGGAGTAAGTGATGACTTTGAGGATGAACCATCAACAAACTCTGCTAGTGGATCCAGTAATGGAAAGGAATGGGTGTTCTATGCTTTAAAGGAAGATGAACCAGAACCAGCTATCATGAATGAAGAAAAGGCCCTGGCAGCAAAAGTTGAAGATAAGGATGAATGGGTAATTGATAGTGGATGCTCACATCATATGACTGGAGACAAAATAAAATGTTTGTCCCTGCAAGAATACAATGGTAGTCAAGTCAGATTTGGAGATGACAAAGAATGTATGATCAAAGGTAGAGGTATTATTTCTCTAGATGGCAAGCATAATACTGACAATGTCTATTATTTAGAAGGTTTAAAGCATAATCTTTTGATTGAGTGTTGGTCAATTGGTGGACAAAGGTTTCCAACTTCAGTTTAAAGATAGAAAATTAAAAATCATTAACAAAACTGGTTTGGAGATTGCAACTGGTACTCAAACTGGAGGTAATATCTTTCACTTGAACATTGTTAATAAGATATGTTTGATTTCTCATATTAATGAGAGTTGGTTATGGCATAATAGGTTGTGTTATGTTAATTTTGATTGTATTGTTAAGATCAGCTCAACTAAGACAGTTAGAGATATACCTAATATTATGAAGCCTCATAATTCAGTATGTAAGGAATGTCAATTGGGAAAGAAAGTTAGAACTTCTTATAAGAGCATACACAATAAATCTAATGATGTACTCAATTTGATTCACACTGAGTTATGTGGTCTAGCAAGGACTAGAATCTTTCAAGGTGATAGGTATTTCACGTTGATTATTGATGACTATTCTAGAATGATGTGGATGACTTTTCTAAGGGAGAACTCTAAAGCCTTTGAGAAATTCAAGATATTTAAAGAAAAGGTTGAAACAAGAATTGGATTGAAAATCAAATGTCTAAGATCAAATCAAGGTGGTGAGTTCACTTCTCATGAATTTAATAGTTATTGTGAGACAAATGGAATTAGGAGACAATTATCTGCACCTCGGACTCCTTAGTAGAATGGAGTAGTAGAAAGAAAGAACAAAACTATTTTGGATGCAGCAAGATCTATGATGATGGAATCCAAATTTCCTCACATCTACTTGAGAGAAGTAGTGAGTACAATAGTCTACACATTCAATATATTTCACATCAAAGGTGAAACCCGTAAGACCCCTTATGAATTATGGTTTGGACAGACACCTACTATTAAATATTTCAAAATTTTTGGAAGTATATGCTATATCAAAGAGATGATTCAATTGGAAAGTTTGATCCTAGATGTGATGAAGGGATATTTCTTGGTTATTCAATTCAAAGAAAAGCATATAGATGTTATAACAAAAGATTGTAGAAAATTGTGGAGAGTGCTAATGTGAAAGTGGATGAGTAATACAAAAATCAATCTATATCATATGACAGGGAACCAATAGTGGAAATGGTCATAACTTAATCGGCAATGCCTCAACCAGTACAAGAAACTGAGATAGTTACCCTGACACAATCAAAAAATTCAACTATGACTGATGATCATAGCAGTGAACCCAAAGTTTAGAAGACACCAAGGTATGTAAGATTAAATCATTCTGAAGATCAAATCATTGGAGATAGGAACAAGGGAATTATGCCAACAAGAAGACTGACAAATGAAGAGGTATGTCTTATTTATCAAATTGAACCGACATTTGTTATTGAAGCTTGTAAAGATAAACATTGGTTAAAGGCTATAGAAGATGAATTAGATCAAATAGAGAAGAATGAGACTTGGACTTTAGTTCCCCAACCTAAAAATAACAATGTTATTGGAACTAAATGGGTTTTTAGGAATAAACTGAATGAGGATGGTCAAGTTGTAAGAAAAAAGGCTAGATTGGTTTGTAAAGGATATTCTCAAATGGAAAGAATTGATTATGGTGAGACATTTGCACCTGTAGCTAGAATTGAAGTTGTTAGACTATTTCTTGCCTATGCAGCTTATAAGAACTATAAGGTTTATCAAATGGATGTTAAATATGCATTCTTGAATGGTGAACTTGAAGAAGAAGTATAAATTGAGAAACCTGATGGATTTTCACTGACAGATGATAAAGATATGGTTTGCAGATTCAAGAAAGCTTTATATGGATTGAAACAAGCTCCTAGAACTTGGTATGCAAGGTTGGATAAATATCTTTTGAAGCTAGGTTTTACTAAAGGAAGTGCTAATAGTAATTTAGATTATAAGATCACTGATGATGATATTCTCACTATTGAAGTATTTGTTAATGATATCATTTTTGGAGGAGAAGATAAATTGTGCATGGAATTCTCTAATAATATGAAGAATGAATTTGAAATGTCCATGATTGGTGAGATGAGATTTTTATTAGGTTTGCAGATTACTCAAACTGATAAAGGCATTTTTATCTATCAAACTAGGTATCTAAAGGAATTTTTGAAGAAGTTTGGTATGGATAATTCCAAACCAGTAAGTACTCCTATGGTGACAAGTTAGAAATTATCCATCAAGGATACTTCTACACCGATAAATCTAACAAGGTATAAGTCTATGATTGGTGGCTTGCTATATCTAACTTAGACTAGACTAGATATTATGAATGCAGTAAGTATTATTTCAAGATATGAAAATAATCCTAGAGAAAATCATGAATATGCAGTAAAGAGGATATTCTGGTATTTGCAAGAAAAAATAGAATATGGCTTATGGTATTCTAGAAATGACGATTTTACTTTATGTGCATATACTGATTCAGATTGGGAAGGAGATAGTGATGACATGAAGAGAACTTTTGGTGGAGCTTTCTTTCCTAGAAAGAAACCAGTTTCATGGATCAGCAAAAAATAGTCATGCATTTATTTATCTACTGCAGAAGCTGAGTATATTGTAGCAACAACTAATTGCACTCAAGTCTTGTGGATGAAGCAAATGTTGAAGGATATCAAGGTAAATTGTAGTGAACCGGTAGTTATCTACTATGATAACTCTACAGCTATTGACATGTCTAAGAATCCGGCATTTCACTCTAAGACTAAGCATATATCAATAAAGTATAACTTTATGAAGGACAAGGTAGAAGGAAAGGAAGTCAAATTGGTTTATGTGAATACTAAAGAACAGATTGCAGATATATTCACTAAACCGTTGTCTAAAGAATCATTTGAGTATTTGAGAGATAGGTTAGGGGTTTCTGCCCCTCCCGTAGAGACTTGATTGATGCAATTTGTCATTAGTCCGACATCTATTATCAGAGATATTATTCATTCTGACACTGATGAGTGGTGCTACTATTCAAGGGGAGTAGTCATCTTTGAGATTCAGAGGTTTATATTCTTGCTTTGATATTTTTGTTAGATTTTTGGCATTGATGTCAATGGGGGAGAGATAGTGATGTGAAAAATAAATTCAGAACCTTACAAAGATATTATTCATAGGGGGAGATGTTTTTGGCATTTCTTGGTACTTAGATGTTTTTCACATCTAGTGTTTCCATCAATGCCAAAAGGGGAGATTGTTGGTAATATGGATGAATTGAATATGTGTTGCATTGATATTTTGTCATTGATGTCAACACTAGCTGTTACCAACATATGAGTTTTGGTTACCGGTAGAAGATCTACTATTACCGGCAGATGAGATTATCTGTTGGACACTTCCGGCATGTTTGGATCAATGGAGTATGTTTGATTTTATGTGTTACATACTTCTGGAGCATGTTTTGGTCAGTTGGTATTGATTTGGTAATCAGATGCTATCATACACTCTTATAAACCCATACCAACATTGGTTTAAGGTTTAATCAATAGAGATTTCACTAAGAAATCTTGACAGGATGCATAAGTGGTATTGGTGCGACTTCTAGATGGATTTCAAGATGTTAAAGATGTTATTTGATCGTGCCTCAACTGAGTGAAGACATTGCTTTGGCATGGTGGACCTAGATTATGTCTCGTGAAGACATTACTTTTGCATGGTGGATCCAGATTATGTCCCGTGTTATTTGATCGTGCCTCAACTGAGTGAAGACATTGCTTTGGCATGGTAGACCCAGATTATGTCCCGTCCCAGGTTATGGATAGGTATCATGTTAACGTGTTCTCTACATGTTACGGAGATGATTTATGGATTGGTTATTGTTTTTTTGGTCTTAAGTTGACATGGCATATCATTGTAATATGGATATGTGTAATTATCTTATTGAAATATCTTTTAGGTGGCTGACCTAATTGGTTTAGGCCTTAGGGTTGGTATAAAATGATGCAAGATCTTATTATAGATAGGGTGTCATGGTATTGAAATATGAGAAGGAGATTTGGTCAATCATAGGTGATCGAATTTGGATTAAGGAAGAGGTCAAAGGCCTCCGATATTGAGCTTAACTGAGACTATAATCAGGCATGGTAGATGCTATCTCTGGTAGTTCATTATTCTGGATTGTCATCCATTTATATTGAGGTGGTTATAACCTCTCTATAGTCAGCGAGACTCTTTTGTAATGAGCAGTATGCTCTAGGCAGTGTGCCTTCCCGCATGTGCAAGCCCTTCATTGTATCACATACTTTCTGCAGAAGTATCATCTGACTGTGGGTAGGCTTCCCACCATGGTTTTTCCCTTTTCGAGTTTTCCACGTACAAATCATGGTGTTATGTGGTATGGTTGCATTGTGCTGATTATCTATTTCATTGTTAAGTTTTATTGTTTACCAGTATCTATTTCTGCTATTCTGGTACTTAATGTTTATGTGATCCAGTTAAAGGTTATTAAGTGGATTAATTGATATAATTTGTCAACAACTGATTCACCCCCCCCCCCCCCATTAGTTGTTCATCGGTTACCCTAACACTATATACCCTCCAAATGTTGGCAACCACCTCTACCAAACCCTATATGCCCTTATTTGCATTTAAAATTAACAAGATGATTTAAAGGCTTATAATGACACCTATTAACTCATTTGTCTTTCAAAGCAATCTGATGTAAAATACATAAAATCACTCTCCTACAAGTGATAATGCAAATCAACATTATGGTTAAAAATGACCATAGGCATGTTTAGGTATATATCTCATAACATGACATAAAATGTCTAGGCTTCACACATTATTCAAGGGCCATGGGGTATTAGTTTATACTTGTATAAAGAATAAAATGCTACCAAAATATGGTTGAGATTTCTTTTAGAGAAAGACTAACCCTATAGTCAAGACATTTTCTTTTTTCATTGAAGCTTCTCGAAGAAGGTACATGGTGACAAGGGTCTAAAACCCTAGCCCAACACTCTGCACATGACCGCCATTGAAGTGAAGCAACTAGGGTTTCAAAAAGATTCTGTCGGAAGTTTGTTGACTCCAACTTGGAGATTCTGTTGGTTTCGGTTTTAAGAAACTCCCTGTTGCCCTGAGTCACCATGTGGGTTCTTTGTGAAGAGTCGGGCCAAATTTTGCAAGCTATTTTTATGATTTCTTGCATGGAAGCTTTGTACAGGTCAAAATCAAGCTAGGTAAGTCTTATTCAATGTGATTTAGGCATATATTTGGCCGAGATGTCTCTAACTCTATTAGTAGTTTAAATGGATATTTTGATAGTTATACTATTCTTTTAAAAAATGTTGTTCTGATACTTATGCTGGAAAGAAATTATTTTTCACCAGTTGTGCACTTCATGGAGATAATTGCAGAAAATGATCTCTTCTCTTCTAATGTCATTTTCTGAGATTTTTTATTTGTAAGATTCATATGTAAAACCCACATGAGGTTTCTATTATTCTTCGTGAACAATTTTTATTCCGAGTCTTCATGCTTGCACTTGAGCCTAGGGTTTATAAAAATTTTCTCATTTACATTCCAAAAGACAAATAAGAAAACAACCATGGTTTATTTCTTTTTCTTTGTAGACTATTTATGAATACTTCCTCTTCAGTTTTACTTGAGAGTTGGCTTTGACTTAGCCATAAATGGGTATATGGCCCTCCATACTTATGAACACTTTGTGAATGATTCTTTCAGCCATTATGATTTAGACATCACCTCCTCTG
This sequence comes from Cryptomeria japonica, assembly GCF_030272615.1. Taxonomy (NCBI): domain Eukaryota; kingdom Viridiplantae; phylum Streptophyta; class Pinopsida; order Cupressales; family Cupressaceae; genus Cryptomeria; species Cryptomeria japonica. The sequence continues at coordinate 922,308,087 of NC_081407.1, forward strand.
AGATTATCTTTATTATTTATTGAGGTAGCTATCTGTTGTCTCATGGATATTCTTGTGAACATGTCTTAACATGTTTGTATTACATCAAATCTTTGACAAAGTTTCTATTTACTTAACAACTATCTTCATGATTGCTTTGACAGACTATGACCAATGTAGCATTATGACAGACTATACATACTATTTGAAATTGAGAATGTCTTTGATTTATCATTTTGATTAAGAAGAATCATTACCAAAATAGATCATAATATACCAATTCACTGTCTTAATGTTGTAAGTTGAGTTCTTTTCTATATATAGGTCCTCTTTATGCTATTGTTACAACATTACTATTACCTTTTGTGTTTGCTTTGAAAGCTATAGGCCAAGCTCTTCATAGGCTACATACTTCTAAGTGATATCTTTGAAACCAATGATCCTTATATACATTGTCATTCTCTTTAACTGTTGGTCCATTATAATCTATATGCCCACTATTTTATCAGATGTTAGTATCACCGTCAAGCTACAAGGTTGCTTACTTGTGCCTTGTGGAATATATCCATGCCTCTATTTATTGTTTTGTTTTTTAAGAAAAATTCTTAGATACTCTTTATGTATTGGCTTTCATAGCTTCTTGATGACCTTTATGCACCCCTTTTTTTTATCTCTCTTTTGGCCTATCTATGGTTTGAACTCTAAGATGGTGAATATGTACTCATACCTTAAATTTTGCACTATTAATGCAATAGCATACTTCTAGTGCCTAAGATCTTTCCTTTAGTCATTAGCTATAGCATTCATTGGGGTTAGCTATGACATTTGGTAGAGTGTCGTTTGATAGTAAGTAATCATTGTCATGAATTGTGGACTCTCTGACCTCACTCATAACTATACTTTGTACTCCTAGAGATCCGTGACTTTGAAGTTTGGACTATGTTGCATTTGAATGTTGCTCATGTCTATGCATATAGAGTTTATTGCTTGTTATTTCCTAAAGTTCATTTATGTAGTCAATTCCATTTATTCTTTTACATTCAAACATTTTTTTTGATGTAGTACACATTGACTTCGAGGCTTATATTCTTTTCCAAAATGGAAAAGTGTCAATGCCATTTTAGAAATGTTCTACCTTGTTTTGACATTGACCACCTTTTTCTCCTTATCGTGAACTTTTAGGAAAATACAAAGAATTCATGTCAAAACAAAAATAGAATGTTGAATCTGCACTTGGCCTCTATAAGGTAGCATGTTGTCTTAGTGATACTCGGAGATCTGCTTAGTTTTAATATGCCAGCATGTTGGGATCGACCCTTGTGGGAGCCACATTTTACCCTAGATGCTGAAAATAAATATGATTGTACATGTATCTACACATGACACAAACATGTTATAAAAAGATATGCCTATCTTAAGGTATACATGATGATTCGTTGTGGTTTTCCTGTACACTTAAGATATGCATTGCTTTTAAATGCTCATAGAGTTGAATTTACACATGCATGGGTATAGTGTATATATGATGATGGAGACTTGTCATTGCTTACATATTTTCATAGCTCTAACATAATTTATTAAAATGGATGTAGGTACTAGGGTAGTAGTGTAGCAAAGAAGGACACTAGTAGCTGAAGACAAATGAAGAATAGGACAACACCGAACCACCAGTGATTTAGGCAATGACTAGTCTCTTTCTTCTTATGTACATTTTATTTATAGTATACCTATTCATTTATAGATTTTTTTTTTATGTGTATTGATCAAGTATTGGCTAGTCTCATGGCTTGTGTGAGAATGAATGTACATATTTTTAATAAATATTACTCTTTTAGAAAAGATTTGCTGAATATTTTTCATGTTTCATGCATGTGTATAAATGAAGTACTGTAATATTTTATGAGTTCATTCCTGCATATGAATGTAGTATGGAAATGATTTGTAAATGCATGGTTCTTTTAATTTAGTTATCTCCTAGGACAAAAAACAATCAACCAAAATGAATTATGAGTAAAATTTTGGTAACATTTTTGGCAACTTTTGCTAGATGTTTGCCTACTAAACATGAAAACCAGTAGCCTTGTCCATACACCTAGCATAGAGTCACTTAGAAAACATTACTGAAACACAACTTAATTCAAAAAATGATCCTTTCTAGTTTGTTGAGTACAAGTTTATAATTTGTGATAGTGAAGTATGCAACTTCACTATCATGGGTTGTAGATATGTACTTGATAGGCTTAGGGTGGAGGGACTAGTAGTCATTAGGGATAACTTCGTCAACATGTAGTCGTTACATGGAATATCATAAGACCTCCAATTTTTTTAGAAATGTAAAATGGACACTTATCTACAACTAAAGTTTGAAGGCGTGACTCATCATGCAACTCATCAAAATAACACGTCTACTCTGAAGTGTCCAAAAAAAGACTTTTTAAAGATTCGACTAAAACAATCTAAAATGCCTAGTAATTGAAAAAATATATATCATTTCTTGTTAATAAAATATCATATTTTTATTTAGAGTATAACTTATATGCAACATAAATGGACCAAATACATATTAGTAACCATAAAGATTTGTTATCTCTAACTTGTAAATCCAACATAAATGGATCAATAGTTGAACAAAAAATTATATTTGTTGTTATAGAAGAAACACATTATTATATAAAATACAACTTATATCCAACACAAATGGACCAATAGTTGAACACTAAAACTTGTTGAAATCCTTCCCATTTCATGGAAAATACAAGGTATTTTTTGTGCTCACCTTTTATATTTGTGATAGGATAAATTATTAATATGAAATACTCCAATGAATATGCATCGCTACCCCAATATTTGTACACGTAGGAATACTATTTGTTCACTATGACAATAATAATTTCTTAAGAAAGAATCTTAATTTTTAAATGACACACTTATAGTGGATATGTTGGCATTATTGGCATTAAGTTTTCATTAATGTCAATTGGTTTGGCAAGGTCACCGGTAAGTAAGATGTGGTGACCGGTATAAGAAAAGTAAGACATATGATAGTAATCCAAATGTGAGTAAGCACATAGAGGGATGGGTATCGGTACACATGAATTATATCATTTGTCGGTAAAGAAGGAGTATCGGTAAGGCATAGATTGATATCAAGGTTGGTCATTTGTTTGTGATGAAGAGACAAAATGTTACATGAATCACAACAACAATTGATGAGAACAAAAGAAAGAATGGCATGAAGACATATCGGAATGCGAGATGAGTTGTCAAGTGAATGTGCTGCTAGTAAAGAGGATGTTTGTAAGTTATACTGATAAGGTGTTGAACCTGAAGTCAATATTGGTCAATGAAGAATGTCAAACTGACATAGAAAACCAAGCAGAGGTGGATGTCGACAAGCATGACAGCTAGATGCCAGGTGGTGATATTGCACAGGTTGGTGAAGTGTGCATCAACGTAAGAAATCAGCAAGCAGGTTGACTTTTATGAAGAACCTGCAAGTCATGGAGGATGTCAAAGGATTGTGGCTCAAGGAAGACAAGCTAACAAGTGACTGAATTGATCCTGCAAGAAGATATGATCTTCATACCCATTTATTGAAGGAAACAACAAAGCCATTAATGATGTATGATAGAGAAAAGTAGAAAAGAATGGTACAGACCTCTAGATTTAGAAAATGCACATTGAAATGTGAAGCTTTGGTAGTGTTGATCAATGACATGAAGATCATATCCCTAGAAAAGTAGATCAAATTAAATCAGATATGGATCGAGTTGGTGAAGGCAAAACCTAACAGGACATTGTTTAAATGTGGTTTTCGGTGGGAATCTTAGAATATAAATATATGAGCTCGAGATAGAAATCGATGATGCATGATGTGAAGAAGAAGAGTGAAGAGAGATTGAGAAAAGAAAAAGATCATCTTCCTTAAAATTTATTCTAAGAAAGTTGCAGAGTGAGTTTGTAGTCAAACTGGTGGAAGGGTTTAACCATTAGAGATAGAGTACCAGTAAACTATTATAGGTTTAATAGTTAAGCTAACCTGTGAGGTGTGATTGATCAGGAAGGCATCCAAGTGTGACATAGTATGATGTGAGGCTAACAGAGGAAGAAGAGAGGTCAAGCATTAGAGAGAGTAGTCTGATAACCATCAGCGTGAGATCCAGTGAAGAAGAGGAGACTGCTAACCAACATAAATATATTTGATCAAGTGTTGTTGAACTCATTTGCAACCAGAAGCCATAGCTGTATCAAAATTATATTTCACTATACATCACCAAGTTGGAGCTTGGTGTAGGGGTTGGTGCTCCTTGGGTTGGTGCCCTAAATCAGTAGAGGTTGCTGCCTAAATCTTTCTAATTCAATGTTTCACTTGTGAGGCTGGATTGGAGTAATAGTCTCTAGCAACTTTTCTCACCGAGGTTTTTTCCATATTTTGTTTTCCTCATACATCTGGTGTTGTGGGTTGCATTAATGTGTTTTCCTCTTTTGATATCCATATTTGTCTTACCGGTTTGACTGTTTAGTGCCTAGGGTGATAATCAGTATTCTAAGGTTGTTTTACAAAGGAAAAGAATTTAGGAATGTTAGGTCCCAAAGATAACTAAGAGGGGGGAGGGGGGTGATCAGTTGTCCAATAAATTCAACCAAAATTAACTTAACCAAAACTTAATGCTTAATACCAGTAAACCAAACTTTATGCCAGTAGATAGTTTTAATAGTTAATTGCAATACCAGTAAAGATTAATGCATGAAATAGAAAGACAATAACACCCACAACACATAACACAAATGTTTGTACATGGAAACCTTATAAGGGGAAAAACCAAGGTGGGAAGCTTTACCCACAATCAAATGATACTACTACAGATAGTATATGTGTACAATATGGATTCTACACATGCAGAAAGGCCAGCTGCATAGAGGTCACTGCTCAGTCACAAAATGAGAGTCACACTGACTACAATTGGATGGTTAAATCCAATAATAATATATTGCACAAAATAACATCTTCATATGCTAGATTCAGTACCAGTTAACTTTTGATTGCCTTTACAACTCCTTCATTCAGCCTTCAAATGATGTTTGCATGTATAGCTCTGCTTATTTTTGCATATACCTTATTGCAATCCTTTTCGCATTTTCAATCCTTCTCTTTTCGATCTTACATATATATGATAACCTAAGACCAATTGAATAGGTCGGCTCAGTAAAAGATATTACAATAAAATCAATTACAAAATAATCAATACCTGATGTATGATGTTGGCTCAATGCATTTACAATAATAATAAATCATTTCCATAACATGTTGTGCTGATCTGGAGTAGATAAGTCTGTCAGTGCTTATCCTGGACCTATTTGCCAGTAATAATAAATATGTAAACTCAAATAAAAAATTAACCAAATCGCCAAAACCAAGTTATTGAATAATGTCTTCGACATAATCAAGTAGTTTCCAAGTCATTCCAAGTGCCGATGAACAATAAAATCTATTGGTGAACCAAATATCAGTGACTTGTATAAGTCTCTGTAGCATCGGAATTAGGAATCATCAAACCAATATATAAAAAGACATATTATTCATTTATTAGCTCAATCATAAACACACATTGCAATGATCTAATCCTAAGCACACTCAATAGAGACATAAAAACAAAGCATTCAAAAATGAAAGATTATGCAAACCAAATGCAAACTTGAATGCTCTTTCCATGCGGCTCCATTGTTCTTCTTTCCTCTTCAAATGGTTGGATTGTGGATCTCACCTACAAGTGCACACACACAATTGAAAGCAAGATGGATATTGATGATTGATCAAGAGTACTAGAAGCATAAATTCGATAGCATAATTATCATTTCAAGGGTTATTAGCCAAGATTGAAGAAATTCATCCAATTTATAGAGAAATTGGAGAAATGAACAAATTAGCATGATAGTGATTCGAATGGAAATTAAAATCAAGAATAGAAAAATTATGACATGTTGCTATCCAAAGATTTATGACAATTTTATGACAAATTCTATGACAAATTGCTATGTGAAGACAAATTCTATGACAAATTTCTATGTCAAGAACTTATGACGATTTATGACAAATTTCTATGTCATTTCCATAAATTTAGGAGAGAAATAGGAGGAAATTGAATTTAAGAATTAAGAAATTAGAAAATTTAGAAAAATAGGAGGAATTAGGAAAATTAAGAATTAGAAATTAGGAAATTAGGTAAATTAATTAATAATTTGTCATTTATTAATTAATTCACCAAAGAGGAATAATTATCCAATTAAATGAAAATTTAATTGCGATGAGAAGACTTAGGATAAATAAATAATTTATTAATCCTAGAGAGAGAACTGACAAATTAGGTTAAATGATTAAATCATGAAACCCTCAAGAGATGAATTAGGTCTTGATGAAAGATAATTGACCCGATCATGATTTTGAATTGATAAATGACCAGTGTTGATAAATGATTTGATTGAGATTGGTTGACAAAAATCAATGACAAATTGACCAAATTGACATGATTGGAAAGGACAAGGATCGATGACAAATTGATCGCAATATGACAAGATTGACAAGGACAAAAATCGAACAAAATCATGACTGAAGGTTGTTGTCGACAAGACCAAATTCGAAGGCGAGATGATAGAAGAATGACTCGATGCTCGCAAATGATAAAAACCAAGTGCGTGACATAGGAGAAATGTTAATGCGATGCAAAAACCTAAAATGAGGCAATGCGCAAATGTTAAAGTATGACCTCGCAAGCGTTGACCATTTTTAGGTGTCTACATTTTGCCCCTCTTTGACACAATGCGATTCTGAGCGTTGTTTCAAAGAACAATAATGAAAATGCCCCAGACAATAATAATGACATATGCATGCCCCTCGAGGAATTGGCCAGAAACATGAAGGAAAGAGGCCAATTGATCGATAAAAATGATAGAATCAAACGGACTGACAATCGAAGATCGGATGCATCAAGGATAAGCAATGTAAGGTGCACAAGACCACGATCAACATAAGATGGAGAGGACACATGTCCATCTATGCACTGACAAAGATCTATAAATGAGACCAAGAGAGTGAAAATTGTTCATTTGCACTAGCCCAAGAAGAGGATTTGTTGCTCTGGAAAAGGACACTTGCAGAGAGATGGCGAACATTCAAATGGTAGATCACCTCGGAGAATGTGTACACATGTACAAACAATCGGATGATGTGGGAGCAGTGATATGGATCTCAAAAACCCATGTTTTCAATTTCATGAATTTGACTTGCTTGTGGGACATTGCGGGGCCCACAGAGGATGCAGAAACTGACTTCTGCGCTTGTGTAGGGTCTTCTGCGCTTGTGTCATGTCTTCTGCGCTTGTGTGAGGTCTTCTGCGCTTGTGTCATATCTTCTGCGCTTGTGTGAGTTCTTCTACGCTTGTGTAAGGGTACACAAGCGCAAGTTACATGACACAAGCGCAGGTTACATGACACAGGCGCAGGAGTCATGACACAGGCACATTTGTGCATTAGGAACTCTAGATTGGTCAAAAATGGCATGCAAATGACCCAGAAAGGGGGGAGAAGGGTAGGATAGGTCAATGTAGATGAAAAACACCCTAATTTGGACATGAAAACGAGGAAATGCAACTTGTAGGAACAAACCCTAAAACTGAAAAAATATGCCCCAATTTGTGATGCAGAATCGACAGTATCCGTTGATCACATGGGAGAACCGACCAGATTGCTTCATGTTATGACATAGACTCAGAAGCATAGACATAGATACATTAGTAGGACTTGGGATAGGAGGGACATCATCCTTGAGACATGGTAGGGATGAGGAGGATAGAGGGAGATGGGGATGATGGTGGGGAGGACGATGACGGAGATGATAGTGGGGAGGATGATGAGGAGCGAGACTCAGCTGATCAGGAGACATTGCAGGATATTCCTATAGAGCCGGGGACAGCTAGGATAGAGGAGATGGATACGTGCAGGGCTACCATAGTGAGCCAGCAGGATTATATTCTGACATTAGAGAGATAGAATGCCATTTTGAGGACAGAACGAGATACAGCAATAGCTCAGGCACAGCGAGAGGGACAGAGAGTCACTGAGTTCATTGGATCAATTAGGGATGCCAGTGCATGGGAGATGGCACAGATGCTGGTAGAGACTGGCAAGGAGAGACAGTATTGGAGGACACTATATGAGAGTGCAGTTCCACCGAAGCGGAGAGCACCTTCATATCGGGCACAATCGAGGACAGAGAGCAGGTCACGCTCTCGGAGGTCATTGAGCAGAAAGGGAGTGAGTGGACCTATGAGACCACCACAGCCAGGACTAGGAGGGACATCATCTATGAGACATGGCAGGGATGAGGAGGACAGAGGGAGCACCCAGTGACAGAGGTACATGCTCCTTATGACAGACAGTGGACATTATGTAGTTTGACATGTTGTAGTCAGCCTGCGGGCCATACTTAGGACAGACAGTCCGATTTTGTACTATGATATTATTATGATATGTGATATGAAATGCATCGATATGATGGGATGCAATGTGTTATGATTTGTAGTTATTTTGCTATGTATGGATGACTTATGTACTTGTTGATGAACATGTATGGATGTATTTTTTTTTGTGTTTTTGATGCATTTATAATATGAAATGGAGAAAATGCTTGATGTGAATCTTGATATAATGCAAATGTACTAACCAATGAATGCAGGATGCAGCATATGTGTTTGGATATCGCAGCGCTAGACCGAACTGACTATCAGGATTGACGGAAGAAATGTTAGTAAGAAATGAGATAGAGGACAGTTAGAGATGACAAAAAACTTGCTTTCAGTAATGCACTTTGTAGGTGAGAACCTTTATTTTTATGTAGCAAAATGGATGCATAGCATCATGGCATTGAAGGCCAGAGCTGAAATGCAACCCTTTTTGCAAAAGACAGACACATCACAGACAAACAACGATCACAATCAAAAGAAGAAAGGGACCATGAACCATCCTGGTCACTCTAAATCACTCAGTGACATCATCGAGCAACATAGGAACATGATCGAAGCCAAAGATAAATCAATAAAAAGATAAGATACACAAATTCAAGCAAATCAGACAAACATCTTGATCTTCATTGTCAAAAGTTGAAAGTGCTGATAGGACAATCATGCTATCTGCTTTCAGGAAATGCAGTACCCCGTCTAAGACAGGACACAGTCTGGTTTCGAGGATACCACACCCTGTATAAGACCCATGATAGTAGAGACAAGGACAAATGATTTTTGATTCTGAAGTTCGATTGATATGACAATTGTGATTAGTTTGAATGTTTGGTTTGATTGAAAAAGTTCATCTGTTTAAGCATGATTTCATTAAAGCCTAGCATTGGATTGATTGTTGTTGGATGTATGCTCAGTGATCTGTCGATGCTCAAAGGGGATTTATTTTTATTGCAAAATGTTTGTTTTTGTATTTTAATGTTTTTGAAATGTTTTATAATTTTTTTGTGTTTATTTTTCAGGACTTTATTTGATTTTTTTGGTTTTATTTCAGGACATTTTTCAATTTTTATGACTTTTTTCAGGACATTATTTGATTTTGTATGATTTTTTTCAGGACATTATTCGATTTTTAGACTCTTTTTTTTTTGAAGACATTTTTCGATTTTTATGATTTTGCCCCCAGTGTCTAGCAAGGAAAGGAATATGATAGGTGGATAAACAATCTTGCTGAAATGTTGGTGGATAGAGGGAAGACAAAGGCCTTTTATTATGAAGACAATATGGATGCAATTTTCAAGGGCTATGGTGTGATGGGACAAGAGACTGGATATGACAATGTAAAGCAATGACATGGCATGAGGGACATGTCAAGAGGTTTTTGAAACCATGTTGAAATTTTGCGTCCTTATGTCAGATCAAGATCAAGGGATGAAAAAGGGTGTATGGATAGTGATAAGATATAGATAGGATAAGAAAGACCAAGAATGGATAAGGGACATGGACTGAAGGTCGGGATAGGATACGGGATAGTGGCAGAAAGTTGCAATAAGACAGGGAATATGGATGAAAGGTTATAATAAGCAAATGGATAAATACCAAAAGCTATGATACACTAAAAGCTACAAACAAGATGCATGATGCTCATGAAGATTGTTAGCCTTGTCAAGATCAAAGGTGGAAAAGGAAATTGGACATGAGGGATGATAGGATATGAAGGGTAATGACATGGTATGATAGGATAATGAAGGGCAATAGGATATGAAGGAGGAAAACTGCTCCCAAGTGTGATTGTGCAAGAAGTTCATAAATTACGCATGATGCCTGTTTGCCAGGTTTTCATCACAGTACTTGCCCAAGGCGCCTATTTGCCAGGTTTTCACCAGTGAACGAATTATTTTTCTTTATTTTTTTTCTTTTCTTTTGTCTTTTTTTTTTTCACCTTTTTTTTTTTGATTTTTTTTTTGTATTTTGACTTTTCCAATAGAAGATGGACACATGATAAGGGATGGAAGAAGGACTGAACCATCTTTTTTTGTTTGGATAATAGCCTTGAAATAAATGGACCATGACCTTTAAAAGAATGCTCAAAGACGTTGGTAGGATAAGGACATGGAAAATGACATGAAACTAAGGCAAGGATTTATGCAAAGGATTGGATCAAAGGGATCGAAGGATGAAACATATGCATTGGATAATGGATAGGGTATTGGAAGAATTGGGCTTCAGTGGATGGAAATGTTGGCAAGATCGACATTGGCACACACCTTGAGGGGTGATGGACTGATGGAGGAAAGATGTATTTTGGATATTGAGATTTTGACGGAGGAATAACTTGGGATTTTGGGACATAAGGGCCCAAAATGGATGAAGAAGGTGATGGAGAAATAGACTTGGAAGGTTTAGATGGAGGAATAGCAATTTTGGATGCCAATTTTGATGTTTCTTTAGGCTTTTGTGCTTCAAGGAGCCGCTTAAGGATCCACATGGTTTTTGATTTTTCATGCTTTTGTGGTTCCTTGGAGTGCATTGCTTGCACAAGGGATTTAGGAACCCATATATATTTTGACTTTGCTTTATTTTGCTCAATGGGCCTTTGCGGCCTTTTGGATATTTCTTTTTCTTTATAGATCATATTTTTCTTTGTTTTGACATGTCGATTATATTGGACATGTTGATCCTTGAATACATGTGGATTTCTAGACATGTGACTTTTATACTTGGCATCCAAATTGCTTGGAGGAGGAAAGGAATGCATGGATGGATATGAATGAAATGGATTTATTTTGTATGGATGGAATTTACTCAAGGATGTGTGCCTTTTCTGATGTTGTATAGGAGATGGAGGGATATAGGGACCTAGAATGGATGGAAGGGATGATGGGGAAGGTGTATGTTTTGATTTTGATGGAGGGATACCAACGCCTTGAGTGTGAGCTCTGTAGCCATGACCATTAGTATGTTCTTTGATATGGAGAGGTTCTTGCTCATGAAGGTCTATTCCTTTGCCTTTATGAATATCTTGACTTGTAGGATACTCTTTTCTTTGGGAAGAAGACACGAGTCCATTATGAGGTGGATATGATATGAGAGAAATAATGAGATCTTGAAGTGGATCGGATTGCACCAAAGTGGAAGAGCCCATTATGCATGTCGAGGGTTCATGAACATCTTGTACTAACACATTAGAATCATGAGGGGTATCAGGATCATGAGGGGGATTAGGATCATGTAGTGGACATGGTTCAATGACAGGCTCTTCAAGAGATGGAAAGGGATCATCAAAAGAAATGCGATCTTGGGGTGTATATGGAGCATTAGGACAAGGAGATGGAGGAACAAGTGGATCTTGTGGAGGATCTGAAGGAATGATAGGGTCTTGTCTTGGAAATTAACTTGGAAGGATACTTTGATCTTGACAAGGAGGAAAATCATTGGATTCCTCTTTAAAGGTACTTTGCTCTTGACTTGCAATGGGATCATCGGAAAGGATGGAAGGGATATCTTGCTCTTTCTTAGGAAGTGGAATGTCAATGGGATTTGAAAGGACATTTTTTTCATGAAATGGAAGGGGATCATTTGGGATTGGATGGACTAGGATATCTTTATCTTGCTCGGGGAGTGGAATGTCAATAGGACTTTGGATAGGATGGACAAGAATAAGTGAACCTGAATCATCATGAGTTTCTAGGAAGATGAGATCCTGGTCAACAATTGGATGGGATGACAAGGTTTCGGGATCTTGATCTTGATTTTCTTTAGGACTCATTTCTTCATGCCCTAAATTATCCTCTTGACATGGGGTTGGACTTTGGATATTCATGGGGGATTCTGACAAGGGATCAATATTTTGACATGAAGAAAATGCACTTTGAATATTTGTGAAGGATTCTGGCAAGGAATCAATGCTTGAACATGAGGAAGAGAGACGTTGAATGGGGTCCTCTAAAATAGGTAATGGCAATAAAGTGCATGGTGGCATTGTTTCTTGTATTTTTGAAACATGACAAGGATGTGCATCATGAATTGGATTATCTTGGCAATCAATTATGGATAGCTCTTGGATAATTGCAGCCTTGGGTGTATTGTTTGATGACGACAATATGGAAGGTTCTTGTGAAACTTCTAGAGGTGTAGGGATAGATGCCACTGGAGAGTCAATTTGCTTGCAAGGGGATGAGGCATTGCTAGACAGAATTGAATTATTTTGATCTTCCTCAAAGAACTCACTTGGTTGTTTCCTTAAGATCATTGTAATAAAGCCACCTTTCTTTCGAGGTTTTGACATGATTGGATCTGGAATTTGAACTTGTTTAGAAAGAATTTGGTTATGATTTGATGTCATGTTTTGATATTGGACTTGGTTCAATTGTTTTGACATGTTTGAAACTGTGGTTGGTGTGTGCTGCAACCTTTGTTTTTGAATGTTTGGTTGTTGTTGTCGACATTGATATTCCACCATTGGTTGAACCATTTGTTGACATTGTATAGTTGGTTGGACATATTGTTGAAATTGGACCATTGGTTGTGTTGGTTGTATATGTTGAACAATTGGTTGAACCATTGGTTGTATTGGTTGAAAATCTGATTGATAGTAAACACCTTCTTGTTCTTGTTGTGGAGGCACATAATGTTGAAATTGATGTTGTCTCTTTTCTTGAAATTGTTTCATCATCTCTATTTGGGAGAGGAGAGCTGGTATGTCTGATCGTTCAAGAAGAGATTTGACATCAATTGGCTCAATATTTGGATTTCGACCTGGAAGTTTTCGAAACATTTTGGACATTTGTGATCTATTCTTTTGAATGTTTTTCAATCTTTGTTCCAATATCTCATTTTCTTGAGCTAGTTTCTCCTCTAGTTTTTGTATTTGGACATTTACATCATCATGATCAGTTTGACCAATGTTGCTTTGTTGTTGGGTTGGATATAATTGCGATTGCATTGTCAGTTGATATGTCAAACTTTGTTGCATCATTGGTGCTTGGAACCTTGTTTCAATAGACATGTCACTATGCAAATGCAATATTTTTGGAATTTTTCAAGGATAATATATGATATGCAACTAAATGCAAACTAAATAGATGAAAATGCAATCTATGTTTTTGGTTGTTTTTCAAGATTTTGACAAACTTATGAATGCAAATCTAAGAGAGGACCCTTGGGAAATTGGAATGATGTCTAGACCTCAAAGGACAAAAGGACCAAGTGACAATAGGACAAATTGACAATGTCTCCCCTATATGCCTGGATACTAAGCTAGGTTTGACCAAATGACATTGATGACAAAAAGACAAAAGGTTTGATAAGGTCTAGACCTCCTAACAATGACTTAGGGTTTATCAAAGATTTGGATTACTCAAGTATGATAAAACCTAGTTTTATATGCAAAGGGACAATTGCTATGATATGATAATGACTTAAGCTTAATGAAGAGACTTAGGGTATGCAAATATGAATGTATGACAATGGTATGACTTTAATGCAAGAGGACACATGAAAATGGATGACTCTTATTGATATGCAAAGGAGTATGACTTAGGTGAAACTTAACCCTGGTACTTGACAATGAACTTTGCAAAATGCAACTTAGGATGAACTTAAATGTAAGTGACATGCATGTTGAGACAAAATTTTGAACAATGTTTGACAACCATATTTGAAGCTGTTTTGAAATTTGTTGGATGAAATGCTCTTATGTTTAACCTATTTTTGAATCAATTTGTCTTGCTTTTGAAATGAGATGCAATTCAACTTTTGACAAGTAAAGAATACAAGATATTGCAACTTAGACTCAAGACAATCATGCTCATTCACACATTTCTTATGGTAGGCAAGGACAGTAGGTACTTGAGAGGTAGACTCATTATGGGATTCAAGGAGAATACATAGATGCTTGACCCCACGAGCTACCCTCCACGGCACTCACTTCTCAGGGAAGCCAAGCATCAGTCCCCATGGTGAACTTAGTATCTCTTCCAATTATCTGAACTTGTCCTTCTCAAGCAACTAGAAGGGTTTTTGGCCTCTAAAAACAAGGTGTTTAATAAGGATTTCTGTTAAGCATTACTCCTTGATGTCACGCAAGCATGATTGAGACATTAAGCCCATCAAGATACCAAACAAATGTAGTCACGCAAGCACAATTTAGACCAAGAGGCCCTACTTAGATGTTGATATGAGAAAGAGTTCAAGGGTCATCACTTCCCAAGTAACTGCAATTCCCACGTAACACTTCCTTCAAAGCTTTCACTCATCGGGTATTTTTTTATAGTGAGTTAGAATGCCATAGAATTCTAGCCGTACTCACTTTGGGTCATCCCCTTCTCACGATTATCACTTGCTTGCAAAAGCAAAGTGGTCGAGAAGGCAGGCCCTCTAAATGTGACACACAATCAACAACACAAGCATGGTATCGAAGATCTGGATTTTTGATCACCCTAAGAAGGATGAGAGCATACTCTCCTACTCCAATGTCATACTCAACAATCAAAGAAAACAAATGTTCATTCCAACCTATTTAGAAATCACCAAGTGCCTAAAAACTAAATGCAAACACAAAGTTTGGTTGTTTCTCCAAGGCAACCTGCAAAAACCCAAGTTAGGAGTTTGATACGCTTATTCTTTGACTTTCGATTCTGCATAACACATGTTAGTAGTTTGATTTATAGTCTTTTCCATACGTATGCCAAGATTCTGCACAAATAATTAGTACCAAAATCCAAAGCACAGAAAACAGAATGCAAAAACACCAAAAATTTCAAGTAAACACTGCATTTTTCACCTCTGTTCTGGACTTTACACAAGCGCAGAAGTCATGACACAAGCGCAGAATGTCTGACACAAGTGCAGAATGTCCCCTACACAAGCACAGAATGTCTGACATAGGCGCAAGTTGTCTTACATAGGCGCAGAAGTCTCCAGAATACCCTGCACGACCCTGTTTTTGGGTTTTTGGCTTGCAAAATCAACTTGAAAGCACTCCAAAACACAGTTAGAGGGTTAGATGGTTAGTGTTCACATCGGGTTCACCAATTAATGTAGCATCGGAATTAGGAATCATCAAAGCAATATATAAAAAGACATATTATTCATTTATTAGCTCAATCATAAACACACATTGCAATGATCTAATCCTAAGCACACTCAATAGAGACATAAAAACAAAGCATTCAAAAATGAAAGATTATGCAAACCAAATGCAGACTTGAATGCTCCTTCCATGCGGCTCCATTGTTCTTCTTTCCTCTTCAAATGGTTGGATTGTGGATCTCACCTACAAGTGCACACACACAATTGAAAGCAAGATGAATATTGATGATTGATCAAGAGTACTAGAAGCATAAATTCGATAGCATAATTATCATTTCAAGGGTTATTAGCCAAGATTGAAGAAATTCATCCAATTTATAGAGAAATTGGAGAAATGAACAAATTAGCATGATAGTGATTCGAATGGAAATTAAAATCAAGAATAGCGAAATTATGACATGTTGCTATGCAAAGATTTATGACAATTTTATGACAAATTCTATGACAAATTTCTATGTGAAGACAAATTCTATGACAAATTTCTATGTCAAGAACTTATGACGATTTATGACAAATTTCTATGTCATTTCCATAAATTTAGGAGAGAAATAGGAGGAAATTGAATTTAAGAATTAAGAAATTAGAAAATTTAGAAAAATAGGAGGAATTAGGAAAATTAAGAATTAGAAATTAGGAAATTAGGTAAATTAATTAATAATTTGTCATTTATTAATTAATTCACCAAAGAGGAATAATTATCCAATTAAATGAAAATTTAATTGCGATGAGAAGACTTAGGATAAATAAATAATTTATTAATCCTAGAGAGAGAAATGACAAATTAGGTTAAATGATTAAATCATGAAACCCTAAAGAGATGAATTAGGTCTTGATGAAAGATAATTGACCCGATCATGATTTTGAATTGATAAATGACCAGTGTTGATAAATGATTTGATTGAGATTGGTTGACAAAAATCAATGACAAATTGACCAAATTGACATGATTGGAAAGGAGAAGGATCGATGACAAATTGATCGCAATATGACAAGATTGACAAGGACAAAAATCGAACAAAATCATGACTGAAGGTTGTTGTCGACAAGACCAAATTCGAAGGCGAGATGATAGAAGAATGACTCGATGCTCACAAATGACAAAAACCAAGTGTGTGACATAGGAGAAATGTTAATGCAATGCAAAAACCTAAAATGAGGCAATGCGCAAATGTTAAAGTATGACCTCGCAAGCGTTGACCATTTTTTGGTGTCTACATTTTGCCCCTCTTTGAGACAATGCGATTCTGAGCATTGTTTCAAAGAACAATAATGAAAATGACCCAGACAATAATAATGACATATGCATGACCCCTCGAGGAATTGGCCGGAAACATGTAGGAAAGAGGCCAATTGATCGATAAAAATGATAGAATCGAACAGACTGACAATCGAAGATCGGATGCATGAAGGATAAGCAATGTAAGGTGCACAAGACCGTGATCAACATAAGATGGAGAGGACACATGTCCATCTATGCACTGACAAAGATCTATAAATGAGACCAAGAGAGTGAAAATTGTTCATTTGCACTAGCCCAAGAAGAGGATTTGTTGCTCTGGAAAAGGACACTTGCAGAGAGATGGCGAACATTCAAATGGTAGATCACCTCGGAGAATGTGTACACATGTACAAATGATCGGATGATGTGGGAGCAGTGATATGGATCTTAAAAACCCATGTTTTCAATTTCATGAATTTGACTTGCTTGCGGGACATTGCGGGGCCCATAGAGGATGCAGAAACTGACTTCTGCGCTTGTGTAGGGTCTTCTGCGCTTGTGTCATGTCTTCTGCGCTTGTGTCATATCTTCTCACTTGTCTGAGTTCTTCTGCACTTGTGTAAGGTTACACAAGCACAAGTTACACGACACAAGTGCAGGTTACATGACACAGGCGCAGGAGTCATGACACAGGCGCAGTTGTGCATTGGGATCTCTAGATTGGTCAAAAATGGCATGCAAATGACCCAGAAAGGGGGGAGAAGGGTAGGATAGGTCAATGTAGATGAAAAACACCCTAATTTGGACATGAAAATGAGGAAATGCAACTTGTAGGAACAAACCCTAAAACTGACAAAATATGCCCCAATTTGTGATGCAGAATCGACAGTATCCGTTGATCACATGGGAGAATCGACCAGATTGCTTCATGTTATGACATAGACTCAAAAGCATAGACATAGATACATTAGTAGGACTTGGGATAGGAGGGACATCATCCTTGAGACATGGTAGGGATGAGGAGGATAGAGGGAGATGGGGATGATGGTGGGGAGGACGATGACGGAGATGATAGTGGGGAGGATGATGAGGAGCGAGACTCAGCTGATCAGGAGACATTGCAGGATATTCCTATAGAGCCGGGGATAGCTAGGACAGAGGAGATGGATACGTGCAGGGCTACCATAGCAAGCTAGCAGGATTATATTTCGACATTGGAGAGACAGAATGCCATTTTGAGGATAGAACGAGATACAACAATAGCTCAGGCACAGCGAGAGGGACAGAGAGTCACTGAGTTCATTGGATCAATTAGGGATGCCAGTGCACGTTAGATGGCACAAATGCTGGTAGAGACCGGCAAGGAGAGACTGTATTGGAGGACACTATATGAGAGTGCAATTCCACCGGAGCGGAGAGCACCTTCATATCAGGCACGATCGAGGACAGAGAGTAGGTCACGCTCTCGGAGGTCATTGAGCAGAAAGGGAGTGAGTGGACCTATGAGACCACCACAGCCAGGACTAGGAGGGACATCATCTACGAGACATGGCAAGGATGAGGAGGACAGAGGGAGCACCCAGTGACAAAGGTACATGCTCCTTATGACAGACAGTGGACATTATGTAGTTTGACATGTTGTAGTCAGCCTGCGGGCCATACTTAGGACAGACAGTCTGATTTTGTACTCCGATATTATTATGATATGTGATATGAAATGCATCGATATGATGGGATGCAATGTGTTATGATTTGTAGTTATTTTGCTATGTATGGATGACTTATGTACTTGTTGATGAACATGTATGGATGTATTTTTTTTTGTGTTTTTGATGCATTTATAATATTAAATGGAGAAAATGCTTGATGTGAATCTTGATATGATGCAAATGTACTAACCAATGAATGTAGGATGCAGCATATGTGTTTGGATATCGGAGCGCTAGACCGAACTGACTATCAGGATTGATGGAAGAAATGTTCTAAGAAATGAGATGGAGGACAGTTAGAGATGATGAAAAACTTGCTTTCAGTAATGCACTTTGTAGGTGAGAACCTTTATTTTTATGTAGCAAAATGGATGCATAGCATCATGGCATTGAAGGCCAGAGCTGAAATGCAACCCTTTTTGCAAAAGACAGACACATCACAAACAAACGACGATCACAATCAAAAGAAGAAAGGGACCATGAACCATCCTGGTCACTCTAAATCACTCAGTGACATCATCGAGCAACATAGGAACATGATCGAAGCCAAAGATAAATCAATAAAAAGATAAGATACACAAATTCAAGCAAATCAGACAAACATCTTGATCTTCATTGTCAAAAGTTGAAAGTGCTGATAGGACGATCATGCTATCTGGTTTCAAGAAATGCGGTACCCCGTCTAAGACAGGACACAGTCTGGTTTCGAGTATACCACACCCTGTATAAGACCCATGATAGTAGAGACAAGGACAAAAGATTTTTGATGCTGAAGTTCGATTGATATGACAATTGTGATTAGTTTGAATGTTTGGTTTGATTGAAAAAGTTCATCTGTTTAAGCGCGATTTCATTAAAGCGTAGCGTTGGATGGATTGTCTTTGGATGTATGCTCAGTGATCTGTCGATGCTCAAAGGGGATTTATTTTTATTGTAAAATGTTTGTTTTTGTATTTTAATGTTTTTGAAATGTTTTATAATTTTTTTGTGTTTATTTTTCAAGACTTTATTTGATTTTTTTGTTTTTATTTCAGGACATTTTTCAATTTTTATGACTTTTTTCAGGACATTATTTGATTTTGTATGATTTTTTTCCGGACATTATTCGATTTTTAGACTTTTTTTTTTTTTCAGGACATTTTTCGATTTTTATGATTTTGCCCCCAGTGTCTAGCAAGGAAAGGAATATGATAGGTGGATAAACAATCTTGCTGAAATCTTGGTGGATAGAGGGAAGACAAAGGCCTTTTATTATGAAGACAATACGGATGCAATTTTCAAGGGCTATGGTGTGATGGGACAAGAGACTGGATATGACAATGTAAAGCAATGACATGGCATGAGGGACATGTCAAGAGGTTTTTGAAACCATGTTGAAATTTTGCGTCCTTATGTCAGATCAAGATCAAGGGATGAAAAAGGGTGTATGGATAGTGATAAGATATAGATAGGATAAGAAAGACCAAGAATGGATAAGGGACATGGACTGAAGGTCGGGATAGGATACGGGATAGTGGCAGAAAGTTGCAATAAGACAGGGAATATGGATGAAAGGTTATAATAAGAAAATGGATAAATACCAAAAGCTATGATAGACTAAAAGCTGCAAACAAGATGCATGATGCTCATGAAGATTGTTAGCCTTGTCAAGATCAAAGGTGGAAAAGGAAATTGGACATGAGGGATGATAGGATATGAAGGGTAATGACATGGTATGATAGGATAATGAAGGGCAATATGATATGAAGAAGGAAAACTGCTCCCAAGTGTGATTGTGCAAGAAGTTCATAAATTACGCATGATGCCTCTTTGCCAGGTTTTCATCACGGTACTTGCCCAAGGCGCCTATTTGCCAGGTTTTCACCAGTGAACGAATTATTTTTCTTTACTTTTTTTCTTTTCTTTTGTCTTTTTTTTATCACTTTTTTTTTTTTTGATTTTTTTTTTGTATTTTGACTTTTCCAATAGAAGATGGACACATGATAAGGGATGGAAGAAGGACTCAAGCATCTTTTTTTGTTTGGATAATAGCCTTGAAATAAATGGACCATGACCTTTAAAAGTATGCTCAAAGACGTTGGTAGGATAAGGACATGGAAAATGACATGAAACTAAGGCAAGGATTTATGCAAAGGATTGGATCAAAGGGATCGAAGGATGAAACATATGCATTGGATAATGGATAGGGTATTGGAAGAATTGGGCTTCAGTGGATGGAAATGTTGGCAAGATCAACATTGGCACACACCTTGAGGGGTGATGGACTGATGGAGGAAAGATGTATTTTGGATATTGAGATTTTGACGGAGGAATAACTTGGGATTTTGGGACATAAGGGCCCAAAATGGATGAAGAAGGTGATGGAGAAATAGACTTGGAAGGTTTAGATGGAGGAATAGCAATTTTGGATGCCAATTTTGATGTTTCTTTAGGCTTTTGTGCTTCAAGGAGCTGCTTAGGGATCCACATGGTTTTTGATTTTTCATGCTTTTGTGGTTCCTTGGAGTGCATTGCTTGCACAAGGGATTTAGGAACCCATATATATTTTGACTTTGCTTTATTTTGCTCAATGGGCCTTTGTGGCCTTTTGGATATTTCTTTTTCTTTATAGATCATATTTTTCTTTGTTTTGACATGTCGATTATATTGGACATGTTGATCCTTGAATACATGTGGATTTCTAGACTTATGACTTTTATACTTGGCATCCAAATTGCTTGGAGGAGGAAAGGAATGCATGGATGGATATGAATGAAATGGATTTATTTTGTATGGATGGAATTTACTCAAGGATGTGTGCCTTTGCTGATGTTGTATAGGAGATGGAGGGATATAGGGACCTAGAATGGATGGAAGGGATGATGGGGAAGGTGTATGTTTTGATTTTGATGGAGGGATACCAACGCCTTGAGTGTGAGCTCTGTAGCCATGACCATTAGTATGTTCTTTGATATGGAGAGGTTCTTGCTCATGAAGGTCTATTCCTTTGCCTTTATGAATATCTTGACTTGTAGGATACTCTTTTCTTTGGGAAGAAGACACGAGTCCATTATGAGGTGGATATGATATGAGAGAAATAATGAGATCTTGAAGTGGATCGGATTGCACCAAAGTGGAAGAACCCATTATGCATGTCGAGGGTTCATGAACATCTTGCACTAACACATTAGAATCATGAGGGTTATCAAGATCATGAGGGGGATTAGGATCATGTAGTGGACATGGTTCAATGAGAGGCTCTTCAAGAGATGGAAAGGGATCATCAAAAGAAATGCGATCTTGGGGTGTATATGGAGCATTAGGAAAAGGAGATGGAGGAACAAGTGGATCTTGTGGAGGATCTGAAGGAATGATAGGGTCTTGTGTTGGAAATGAACTTGGAAGGATACTTTGATCTTGACAAGGAGGAAAATCATTGGATTCCTCTTTAAAGGTACTTTGCTCTTGACTTGCAATGGGATCATCGGAAAGGATGGAAGGGATATCTTGCTCTTTCTTAGGAAGTGGAATGTCAATGGGATTTGAAAGGACATTTTTTTCATGAAATGGAAGGGGATCATTTGGGATTGGATGGACTAGGATATCTTTATCTTGCTCGGGGAGTGGAATGTCAATAGGACCTTGGATAGGATGGACAAGAATAAGTTTACCTGAATCATCATGAGTTTCTAGGAAGATGAGATCCTGGTCAACAATTGGATGGGATGACAAGGTTTCGAGATCTTGATCTTGATTTTCTTTAGGACTCATTTCTTCATGCTCTAAATTATCCTCTTGACATGGGGTTGGACTTTGGATATGCATGGGGGATTCTGACAAGGGATCAATATTTTGACATGAAGAAAATGCACTTTGAATATTTGTGAAGGATTCTGGCAAGGAATCAATGCTTGAACATGAGGAAGAGAGACGTTGAATGGGGTCCTCTAAAACAGGTAATGGCAATAAAGTGCATGGTGGCATTGGCTCTAGTATATCTGAAACATGACAAGGATGTGCATCATGAATTGGATTATCTTGGCAATCAATTATGGATAGCTCTTGGATAATTGCATCCTTATGTGTATTGTTTGATGAGGAGAATATGGAAGGTTCTTGTGAAACTTCTAGAGGTGTAGGGATAGATGCCACTGGAGAGTCAATTTGCTTGCAAGGGGATGAGGCATTGCTAGATAGAATTGTATTATTTTGATCTTCCTCAAAGAACTCACTTGGTTGTTTCCTTAAGATCATTGCAATAAAGCCACCTTTCTTTCGAGGTTTTGACATGATTGGATCTGGAATTTGAACTTGTTTAGAAAGAATTTGGTTCTGATTTGATGTCATGTTTTGATATTGGACTTGGTTCAATTGTTCTGACATGTTTGAAACTTTGGTTGGTGTGTGCTGCAACCTTTGTTTTTGAATGTTTGGTTGTTGTTGTCGACATTGATATTCCACCATTGGTTGAACCATTTGTTGACATTGTATAGTTGGTTGGACATATTGTTGAAATTGGACCATTGGTTGTGTTGGTTGTATATGTTGAACAATTGGTTGAACCATTGGTTGTATTGGTTGAAAATTTGATTGATAGTAAACACCTTCTTGTTCTTGTTGTGGAGGCACATAATGTTGAAATTGATGTTGTCTCTTTTCTTGAAATTGTTTCATCATCTCTAATTGGGAGAGGAGAGCTGGTATGTCTGATCGTTCAAGAAGAGATTTGACATCAATTGGCTCAATATTTGGATTTTGACCTGGAAGTTTTCGAAACATTTTGGACATTTGTGATCTATTCTTTTGAATGTTTTTCAATCTTTGTTCCAATATCTCATTTTCTTGAGCTAGTTTCTCCTCTAGTTTTTGTATTTGGACATTTACATCATCATGATAAGTTTGACCAATGTTGCTTTGTTGTTGGGTTGGATATAATTGCGATTGCATTGTCGGTTGATATGTCAAACTTTGTTGCATCATTGGTGCTTGGAACCTTGTTTCAATAGACATGTCACTATGCAAATGCAATATTTTTGGAATTTTTCAAGGATAATATATGATATGCAACTAAATGCAAACTAAATAGATGAAAATGCAATCTATGTTTTTGGTTGTTTTTCAAGATTTTGACAAACTTATGAATGCAAATCTAAGAGAGGACCCTTGGGAAATTGGAATGATGTCTAGACCTCAAAGGACAAAAGGACCAAGTGACAATAGGACAAATTGACAATGTCTCCCCTATATGCTTGGATACTAAGCTAGGTTTGACCAAATGACATTGATGACAAAAAGAAAAAAGGTTTGATAAGGTCTAGACCTCCTAACAATGACTTAGGGTTTATCAAAGATTTGGATTACTCAAGTATGACAAAACCTAGTTTTATATGCAAAGGGACAATTACTATGATATGATAATGACTTAAGCTTAATGAAGAGACTTAGGGTATGCAAATATGAATGTATGACAATGGTATGACTTTAATGCAAGAGGACACATGCAAATGGATGACTCTTATTGATATGCAAAGGAGTATGACTTAGGTGAAACTTAACCCTGGTACTTGATAATGAACTTTGCGAAATGCAACTTAGGATGAACTTAAATGTAAGTGACATGCATGTTGAGACAAAATTTTGAACAATGTTTGACAACCATATTTGAAGGTGTTTTGAAATTTGTTGGATGAAATGCTCTTATGTTTAACCTTGTTTTGAATCAATTTGTCTTGCTTTTGAAATGAGATGCAATTCAACTTTTGACAAGTAAAGAATACAAGATATTGCAACTTAGACTCAAGACAATCATGCTCATTCACACATTTCTTATGGTAGGCAAGGATAGTAGGTACTTGAGAGGTAGACTCATTATGGGATTCAACGAGAATACATAGATGCTTGACCCCACGAGCTCCCCTCCATAGCACTCACTTTTCAGGGCAGCCAAGCATCAGTCCCCATGGTGAACTTAGTATCTCTTCCAATTATCCGAACTTGTCCTTCTCAAGCAACTAGATGGGTTTTTGGCCTCTAAAAACAAGGTGTTTAATAAGGATTTCTGTTAAGCATTACTCCTTGATGTCACGCAAGCATGATTGAGACATTAAGCCCATCAAGATACCAAACAAATGTAGTCACGCAAGCACAATTTAGACCAAGAGGCCCTACTTAGATGTTGATATGAGAAAGAGTTCAAGGGTCATCACTTCCCAAGTAACTGCAATTCCCACGTAACACTTCCTTCAAAGCTTTCACTCATCGGGTATTTTTTTATAGTGAGTTAGAATGCCATAGAATTCTAGCCGTACTCACTTTGGGTCATCCCCTTCTCACGATTATCACTTGCTTGCAAAAGCAAAGTGGTCGAGAAGGCAGGCCCTCTAAATGTGACACACAATCAACAACACAAGCATGGTATCGAAGATCTGGATTTTTGATCACCCTAAGAAGGATGAGAGCATACTCTCCTACTCCAATGTCATACTCAACAATCAAAGAAAACAAATGTTCATTCCAACCTATTTAGAAATCACCAAGTGCCTAAAAATTAAATGCAAACACAAAGTTTGGTTGTTTCTCCAAGGCAACCTGCAAAAACCCAAGTTAGGAGTTTGATACGCTTATTCTTTGACTTTCGATTCTGCATAACACATGTTAGTAGTTTGATTTATATTCTTTGCCATACGTATGCCAAGATTCTGCACAAATAATTAGTACCAAAATCCAAAGCACAGAAAACAGAATGCAAAAACACCAAAAATTTCAAGTAAACACTGCATTTTTCACCTCTGTTCTGGACTTTACACAAGCGCAGAAGTCATGACACAAGCGCAGAATGTCTGACACAAGTGCAGAATGTCCCCTACACAAGCACAGAATGTCTGACACAGGCGTAAGTTGTCTTACACAGGTGCAGAAGTCTCCAGAATACCCTGCATGACCCTATTTTTGGGTTTTTGGCCTGCAAAATCAACTTGAAAGCACTCCAAAACACAGTTAGAGGGTTAGATGGTTAGTGTTCACGTCGGGTTCACCAATTAATGTAGCATCGGAATTAGGAATCATCAAAGCAATATATAAAAAGACATATTATTCATTTATTAGCTCAATCATAAACACACATTGCAATGATCTAATCCTAAGCACACTCTACAGAGACATAAAAACAAAGCATTCAAAAATGAAAGATTATGCAAACCAAATGCAGACTTGAATGCTCCTTCCATGCGGCTCCATTGTTCTTCTTTCCTCTTCAAATGGTTGGATTGTGGATCTCACCTACAAGTGCACACACACAATTGAAAGCAAGATGGATATTGATGATTGATCAAGAGTACTAGAAGCATAAATTCGATAGCATAATTATCATTTCAAGGGTTATTAGCCAAGATTGAAGAAATTCATCCAATTTATAGAGAAATTGGAGAAATGAACAAATTAGCATGATAGTGATTCGAATGGAAATTAAAATCAAGAATAGCAAAATTATGACATGTTGCTATGCAAATATTTATGACAATTTTATGACAAATTCTATGACAAATTGCTATGTGAAGACAAATTCTATGACAAATTTCTATGTCAAGAACTTATGACGATTTATGACAAATTTCTATGTCATTTCCATAAATTTAGGAGAGAAATAGGAGGAAATTGAATTTAAGAATTAAGAAATTAGAAAATTTAGAAAAATAGGAGGAATTAGGAAAATTAAGAATTAGAAATTAGGAAATTAGGTAAATTAATTAATAATTTGTCATTTATTAATTAATTCACCAAAGAGGAATAATTATCCAATTAAATGAAAATTTAATTGCGATGAGAAGACTTAGGATAAATAAATAATTTATTAATCCTAGAGAGAGAAATGACAAATTAGGTTAAATGATTAAATCATGAAACCCTAAAGAGATGAATTAGGTCTTGATGAAAGATAATTGACCCGATCATGATTTTGAATTGATAAATGACCAGTGTTGATAAATGATTTGATTGAGATTGGTTGACAAAAATCAATGACAAATTAACCAAATTGACATGATTGGAAAGGACAAGGATCGATGACAAATCGATCGCAATATGACAAGATTGACAAGGACAAAAATCGACCAAAATCATGACTGAAGGTTGTTGTCGACAAGACCAAATTCGAAGGCGAGATGATAGAAGAATGACTCGATGCTCACAAATGATAAAAACCAAGTGCGTGACATAGGAGAAATGTTAATGCGACGCAAAAACCTAAAATGAGGCAATGCGCAAATGTTAAAGTATGACCTCACAAGCGTTGACCATTTTTAGGTGTCTACATTCTCTGTTTTACCGGTGAACATAACCAAAATCTCCAAGTGCTAATAAGTGTTGACAAGTGTTGACAAGTGATGAAAAGTGTTGACATCAATGACAAAACCATATCAATGTATCCAAAATACCAACAGTCTCCCCCTTTGGCATTGATGGCAACACAAGATGGAAAAACCATCAAAGTGCCAAAAAAAAAATGTCAAAAACCAAAACTCAACAATCTCCCCAAAGAGATCATAACCATAAATAAAAAATACATAATATCTCTCCCCAAGGGATAAAGTCTCCCCCCCTAGGAATAATATGAGTTATCCATGTGTTTTTCCTTATCAATCTCTCCCCCTTTGACATCAAATGCGAAAGAAATACAAAACCGAATACAATTAGTTCAAAGAACTTATCACAAAATACCAACTCATTCAATATACCAACTACTGCCCCTGAGAAGTAGCTCTCCTCATCAAAGCTAGAATAAAAGATTTCTCTATTAATTCTATCGGTTGATGACAAACATCAACTTTCTAAGTCTCTACCGATGGGGGTAGGACTCCAAGTTTCTCTCTGAGATACTCAAATGTTTCCTTAGGCAAAGGCTTTGTAAAAATATCTGCAATTTTCTCTTTAGTATTCACATAAACCAATTTCACTTCTTTTGCTTCAACATTCTCCTTTAGAAAATTGAATTTGATAGAAACATGTTTAGTCTTAGAGTGAAATAACGGGTTCTTAGATATATCAATTGCTGTTGTATTGTCACAGTAAATAGTTATAGGTTCCTTGCATTTTACCTTTATGTCCTTCAACATTTGCTTGATCCATAATACCTATGTACAGTTGGTTGTTGCTGCAACATATTCTGAGTTTGCTGTTGATAGACTTGTACAACTCTATTTCTTGCTCAACCATGAAATTAGTCTGCTGCCAAGAAAAAATGCTCCGTCGGTGGTGCTTTTTCTATCATCCAAATCTCCTGCCCAATTAGCATCTGTGTATGCACATAAGTCAAAAGTTTCATCTCTAGGATATCATAAACCGAGATTTGTAGTGCTTTGTAGGTACCAGAAAATCCTTTCCATTGCTGATTCATTATTTTCTTTAGGATTACTCTGAAATATTGAAACAATACATACTGCATTCATAATATTAGGCCTTGTTTGTGTCAAATATAGTAAACCTCCTATCATAGATTTGTATCTAGTCAGATTAACAGGAGTAGATTCATCCTTCCAAGATAATTTATCAATTGTAGTCATAGGTGTGCTTACTAGTTTATAGTTTTCCATGCCAAATTTCTTTAGTAATTCCTTCAAGTATTTAGATTGACATAGGAATATACCTTTATTAGTCTGTGAAATCTGCAATTCTAAAAAGAATTTTATCTCTCTAATCATAGACATTTCAAATTCTTGCTGCATTTTGTTAGAAAAGTCTTTACACAAACCATCTTCTCCTCCAAAGATTATATCATCAACAAAAAATTCAATAACCAAGATGTCATCATTAATCAAATTGTACTATAGATTGTGTAGATAGGAATCTGGAAATCATTAGAGCAATATAAACATTAGCCTAGTTCAATCACACAAACTCAATTGCAGTGATAACAATCCTAAAAAAATTCAATGAAAACATGAAAACAAGACATTCAAAATGAGATTTAAGCAAACCAAATGCAGATGTCTCCTTCATGTGGCTCCATTGTCCTTCTTTCTCCTTCAAATTGCTTTTGTTTGTGGATCTCACCTACAAGTGCATACACATGAGATGAAAGCAAGATTGACAAGATTGAAAATGACCACAATCGATGACAAATCGATTGCAAGATGACAAGATTGATAAGAGGACAAAACCCTAATTCCATCATTGATTAGGATTGACGATGTCCAAAATATGACAAATGAGTACGCACATTGATGCGACAGGATAAGATTGACCAAAATCATGACTGAAGATTATTATTGACAAGACCAAATTCGAGAGCGAGATAAATAAAGAATGCAAAAGAAGGACTCGATGCTCGCAAATGATAAAAACCAAGTGTGTGACATAGGAGAAATGTTAATGCGATGCAAAAACCCTAAAATAAGGCAATGTGCAAATGTTAAAGTACAACTCCACAAGCGTTGACCATTTTTAGACATCTACATTTTGCCCCTCTTTGAGACAATGCGATTTTAAGCGTTGTTTCAAAGAACAATAATGAAAATGCCCCAGACAATGACAATGACATATGCATGCCCCCTCGAGGAATTAGCCGGAAATGTCCAGAAAAGAGGCCAATTGATTGATAAGAATGATAGAAAATAATAGGAGCAAACAGACTGAAAATCAAAGATCAGATGCATGAATGACAAGCAAAGGAAGACGCAAAAGACCATGACCAACATAAGATGGAAAGAGTGCACATCCATCTATGCACTGACAAAGATCTATAAATGAGACAAAGAGAGTGAAAAGAGCTCATTTACACTAGCCAAAAAGGAGAATTTGTTGCTTTGGAAAAGGACACGTGTAGAGAGATGGCAAACATTCCAATGGTAGATCACCTCAGAGAACATGTACACACCTACAGATGATCAGATGATGTGGGAGCAACGGTATGTATCTCAAAAACCCATATTGTCAATTTTATGAATTTTGATCACTTGCGGGACATTGCGGGGCCCACAAGGAATGCAGAAACTGACTTCTATGCCTGTGTGAGCACATCCTGTGCTTGTGTAGGGTATCTTGCACTTGTGTAGGGTACACAGGCACAAGTTGATGCAACACAGGTGCAGGATATAGCACACAGGCGCAGTTGTTTGCTGGGAACTCAATTTTGGTCAAAAAAAGCATGTGAATGATCTAAAAAGGGGGGATAAGGATAGGATAGGTCAAAATAGATTAGAAACACCCTGATTTGGACATGAAACAAGGAAATGTAGCCCATAGGAGCAGACCCTAAAACTGACAAAATATGCCCCAATTGTGATGCAGAGTCGACAATATCCATTGATCACGCGGGAGAACCGACCAGACTGCTTCATGTTACGACATAGACTGAGGAGCACGGATAGAGATACAATAGCAGGACTTGGAATATACTATACCACATTCATGCCTGAGATTAGGGCAAACACAGGACTACTTACCGCATTGGTAGAGCGATGGCATTCAGAGACCTGCTCATTCCATTTGGCAATTGGATAGGTGACTGTGACACTAGAGGATGTATGGCATATCCTCCACATTCCAATTCATGGGGAGATGATAGAATATGACCCAGTGATAGGGAGAGACATGTTGTGTAGATTATTTGAGTGCGACGCAAATGATTTGGATATCATAGAGAGGGAGATTAGCTCGAAGACCATGGCATCAGAGTATGATCGGTGATATGTGGTGATAGCAGTGGTTATAGCATGCCTACTAGTAGGAGATAGACAAGGACATGGATTCCTTATTGGATGGGGAAGAGTGCTAGACTAGATGGCGATAGAGGGTATAGTGTATGCATGGGGACCATGTGTGCTGGCTATGCTATATTTTCAGTTGCATCAGATAGCATATCAGGGAGTTTAGACCTTGAGCTGTAGAGTCACATTGTTATAGGTATGGGCATTTGAGCACATAGCCATATGTCAACCGATTGCAGAGAGATAGGTAGTACAACACTGACCATATGTGTACTACTATGGGGGAGCACTGAGATAGGGTCCTTTTGGATACATATTATATTGGCGACATGAGCTAGACAGATTAAGAGAGTTCACATGGAGGCCATATCTTGATTGCCCTAGATGGTCAGATGATAGTGATGAGCTATCGTATTGTAGATAGGAGAGGTACCTGATTGGGCAACTAGTGAATCACCAAAGAGTATTTGAGATGTACCTACCAGAGAGAGTCAGATGATAGTTTGGAGAGAGGCAGGATGTACCGAGAGGGGCTGCACACTTTGCCCGATCTCATAGAGAGACAAGTCAGTGGGGGAGGATGATTCAGCCACACATAGCATATGCCAACTTCACACAGTTACAATAGAGATAGTGGGATTGGAGATCAGATGTGGTGGATGCCAGGATGACAGAGGAGTATGAACGATGGTTTGCATGATGATGGCTAGTGCCATTGACAGATCTTGATATTCTAGTACTGAGGAGACAGGAGGACTTCCCACTCGTTGGAGAGGAGGAGGGAGATGAGGAGGATGAGGAGGATGAGGGTGATGATGAGGATGAGGGGGATGATGAGGATGGATATGATGAGGGAGATGATGATTATGAGCCAGACTTAGCCAATCAGGAGTCATTGCAGGATATACCCATAGAGCCAGAGACAGCTAGGATAGAGGAGATGGAGATGTGCAGGGCTACCATAGCAAGTCAACATGATCACATTGTGACATTAGAGAGATAGAATGCCATCTTGAGGATAGAGCATGATCAGTTCAGAGTAGAGATAGCCAGACTTACAGCAGCTCGAGATACAGCAATAGCTCAAGCACAACGAGAAGAACAGAGAGTCACCGAGTATATTGGGTCAATTAGGGATGCTAGTGCACGTGAGATGACACAGATGTTGGTAGAGACTGGAGAGGCGATACACCATTGGAGGACACTGTATGAGAGTGTAGTTCCACCAGAGTAGAGAGCAGCATCATATCGGGCATGATTGAGGACAGAGAGCAGGGCACGCTCTCGGAGGTCAATGAGCAGCATGGGGGTGAGTGGACCTATGAGACCACCACAGCTAGGACCAGGGACAGGAGGGACATCATCCTTGAGACATGGCAGGGATGAGGAGGATAGAGGGAGCACCCAGTGACAGGGGCACATGCTCCTTATGACAGACAGTGGACATTATGTAGTGTGATATTATATAGTCAGCCTGCGGGCCATACTTAGGACAGACAGTCCAATTTGGTATTCTGATATTATTTTTATATATGATATGATATGCAGCTATATGATGGGATGCAATGGGTTATGGTTTATGTTGACTTTCCATGTATGGATGTCTTATGCACTATTGATGTACCATTGTGGAACATGTATGGACATATTTTTTTGTGTTTTTGATGCATTTATAATATGAAATGGATAAAATGTTTGATATGATGCTTGATGTAATGTAAATGTACTAACCAATGAATGCAGGATGCAACATATGTGTTTGGGGAAATCAGAGCACACTTTGCCCAATCTCACAGAGAGATGAGTCAGTGGGGGAGGATGATTCAGCCACACATAGCATATGCCAACTTCACACAGTTACAATGGAGATAGTGGGATTGGAGATCAGATGTGGTGGACGTCGGGATGATAGAGGAGTATGAGCGATGGTTTGCATGACAATGGCCAGTGCCATTGATAGATCCTGATATTCTACTACCAAGGAGATAGGAGGACTTCCCACTCACTGGAGAGGAGGAGGGAGATGATGAGGACGAGGAGGATGAGGGTGATGATGAGGATGAGGGAGATGATGAGGACGGAGATGATGAGGGAGATGACGATTATGAGCCAGACTCAGCCGATCAGGAGTCATTGCGGGATATACCCATAGAGCCGGAGACAGCTAGGATAGAGGAGATGGAGATGTGTAGGGCTACCATAGCGAGTCAACATGATCACATTGTGACATTAGAGAGATAGAATGCCATCTTGAGGATAGAGCATGATCATTTCAGAGTAGAGATAGCTAGACTTACAGCGTCTTGAGATACAGCAATAGCTCAGGCACAACAAGAAGAACAAAGAGTCACCGAGAATATTGGGTCAATTAGGGATGCCAGTGCACGTGAGATGGCACAGATGTTGGTAGAGACCGGAGAGGAGATACGCCATTAGAGGACACTATATGAGAGTGTAGTTCCACCAGAGTAGAGAGCAGTGTCATATCAGGCATGATTGAGGACAGAGAGCAGGGCACGCTCTCGGAGGTCAGTGAGCAGCATGGGGGTGAGTGGACCTATGAGACCACCACAGCCAGGACCAGGGACAGAAGGGACATCATCCTTGAGACATGGCAGGGATGAGGAGGACAGAGGGAGCACCCAGTGATAGAGGCATGTGCTCCTTATGACAGACAGTGGACATTATGTAGTGTGATATTATATAGTCAACCTGTAGGCCATACTTAGGACAGACAATCCAATTTGGTACTCCGATATTATTTTTATATATGATATGATATGCAGCTATATGATGGGATGCAATAGGTTATGGTTTATGTTGACTTTCCATGTATGGATGTCTTATGCACTGTTGATGTACCATTGTGGAACATGTATGGACATATTTTTTTATGTGTTTTCGATGCATTTATAATATGAAATGGATAAAATGCTTGATATGACACTTGATGTAATGCGAATGTACTAGCCAATGAATGTAGGATGCAGCATATGTGTTTGGGGAAATCAGAGCACTATACCGAACTGACTATCCGAACAGACGGAATAAATGTTAGTAAGAAGAAAATGAGACAAAGGATAGTTAGAGATGAAGAAAAACTTGCTTTCAGTAATGCACTTTGTAGGTGAGAACCTTTATTTTAATGTAGCAAAACGGATGCATAGCATCATGGCATTGAAGGCTAGAGCTGAAACGCAACCCTTTTTGCAAAAGATAGGCACATCGCACACAAGGAATGAGTGATGCATCCTAGGGTGCATACATCAAGGGTCGTAGTATGTGTGGCGTTCACAAAGCGAACGTACTGATCATAGACACCCAATGATATAGTTGCCCCAGTTTGTAACAAACATTCCACAAACAACAATCACAACAAAAAAGAAAGGGACCATGAACCATCTCGGTCACTCTAAATCACTTAGTGACATCATCGAGCAACATAGGAACATGATCGAAGATAAATCAGTAAATGATAAGACTCACTAATTCCAACAAGTCAAACAAACATCTTGATCTTCATTGTCAAAAGTTGAAAGTGCTGATAGGACGATCATGCTGTCTGGTTTCAGAGAATGCGGTACCCCGTCTAAGATAGGACATAGTCTAGTTTCGAGTATACCACACCCTATATAAGACCCATGATAGTGTGCCAAGGATGAGTGATATTGATGTTGATTGATTGATATGACAATTGTGATCAGTTTGAATGTCTGGTTTGATTGAAAAAGTTCATCTGTTAATGCGTGATTTCAGTAAAGTGCAATGTTTGAAGCAAGTGTCGTTGGAGGTATGCTTAGCGATCTATCTATGCACAAAGGGATCATTTATTGACAAAATGCAAAATGCTTGTTTTTGGATTTGGAGTTTCTTCAGGACATTAGTTGATTTTTTTTTGGATTTTTTCAAGACATTATTTGATTTTTTTTGGATTTTTTCAGGACATTATTTTATTTTTTTGGATTTTTTCAGGACATTATTTGATTTTTTGGGATTTTTTCAGGACATTATATGATTTTTAGGGATTTTTTTCAATTTTTTTGATTATTTTAGAACATTTTTCAATTTTTATGATTGTGCCCCCAGTGTCTAGCAAGGCAAGGAATATGACAGGTGAATAAATAGGCTTTTTGAAATGATGGTGGATAGAGGGAAGACAAAGGCCTCTTATCATAGAGACAGTACGGATGCAATTTTCAAGGGCTATTGCATGATGGGACAAAAGACTGGATATGACAATGTAAAGCAGTGACATGGCATGAGGGACATGTCAAGAGGTTTTTGAAACTATGTTTAAATTTTGCGTCCTTATGTCAGATCAAGATCAAGGAATGAAAAAGAGTGTATGGATAGTGATAAGATATGGATAGGATAAGCAAGACCAAGAATGGATAAGGGACATGGACTGAAGGTTGGGATAGGCTAACGGATAGTGGCAGAGAGTTGCAATAAGATAGGGAATATGGATGAAAGGTTATAATAAGCAAATGGATAAAGACCAAAAGCTATGATAGACTAAAAGCTGCAAACAAGATACATGATGCTCATGAAGATCCTCAGCCTTGTCAAGATCAAGGGTGGAAAGAGGAAGTTGGACATGAGGGACAATAGGATATGAAGGGTAATGACAGGGGTTCGATAGGATAATGGAACAATGAAGGACAAAAGGATATGATAGGATGAAACCTGCCCCTAAGTGTGATGTGCAAGAAGTTCATAGATTATGCATGATGCCTGTTTGCTAGGTTTTCATCACGGTACTTGCCCAAAGTGCCTGTTTGCTAGGTTTTCACCAGTGGACGAATTATTTTTGCTTTACTTTTTTTTCTTTTGTCTTTTTTTTTCACTTTTTTTTTTTGTATTTTGAATTTTTCAATAGAAGATGGACACATGATAGGGGATGGAAGAAGGACTCAAACATCTTTTTGTTTGGATATTAGCCTTGAAAAAAAAGGACCATGACCTTTAAAAGTATGCTCAAAGACATTGGTAGGATAAGGACATGGAAAAAGAGATGAAACTAAGGCAAGGATTTATGTAAAGGATGGGACCAGAGGGATGGAAGGATGGAAAATATGCATTGGATAATGGATAGGGTATTGGAAGAATTGGGCTTTAGTGGACGGAAATGAAGGCAAGATTGACATTGGCACACACCTTGAGGGGTGATGGACTGATGGAGGAAGAGTGGGTTTTGGATATGGAGGTTTTGATGAAAAAAAGGCTATGGATTGTGGGACATAAGGACCCAAAATGGAAGAAGGAGGTGATTGAGGAACAAATTTGAGAGGTTTGGATGGAGGAATATCAATTTTGGATGCCAAGTTGGATGTTTCTTTAGGCTTTTGTGCTTCAAGGAGCCGCTTAGGAACCCACATTGTTTTGGATTTTTCATGCTTTTGTGGTTCCTTGGAGTGCATTGCTTGCACAAGGGATTTAGGAACCCATATAGATTTTAACTTTTGTTTTTGAGCAATGGGCCTTTGTCGCCTTTTGGATATTTCTTTTTCTTTATAGATCAATTTGTTCTTTGTTTTGACATGTCGATTAGATTGGACATGTTGATCCTTGAATACATGTGGATTTTTAGACTTATGACTTTTATACTTGGCATCCAAATTGCCTGGAGGGGGAAAGGAATGCATGGATGGATATGAATGAAATGGACTTCTTTTGGATTGATGAAATTTACTCAAGGATGTGTGCCTTTGCTGACCTTGCATAGAGGATGAAGGGATATAAGGACCTAAGATGGATGGAAAGTATGATGGGGAAGGGATATGTTTGGATTTTGAAGGGATGTTGGATTTAGTAGGGGTATCCACATCTTGAGGAATTTCACTGAGGTCGTGACCCTTAATATTTTCTTTAACATGAAGGGATTCTTGCTTATGGAGACCTACTCCTTTGCCTTTATGAATATCTTGACTTTTAGGATACTCTTTTCTTTGGGAAGAAGATGCGAGTCCATTATGAGGTGGATATGATATGAGAGAAATAATGAGATCTTGAAGTGTATCGGATTGCACCAAAGTGGAAGAACCCATTATGCATGTCGAGGGTTCATGAACATCTTGCACTAACACGTTAGAATCATAAGGTGGACTAGGATTGTGAGGGGGACTAGGATTGTGTAGTGGACATGGTTCAATGATAGGCTCTTCAAGAGATGGAATGGGAGAAATAATGGGATCATCAAAAGAAATGCGATCTTGGAGTGTAGATGGAGCATTAAGACAAGGAGATGGAGGAACAAAAGGATCTTGTGGAGGATTTAAAGGAATAATTTGATCTTGACAAGGAGGAAGATCATTGGAATCCTCTTTAACGTTGCTTTGCTCTGGACTTTTAATGGAATCATCATAAAGGATGGAAAAGATATCTTGATCTTTCTTAGGAAGTGGAATGTCAATGGGATTTGAAAGGACATTTTTTTCATGAAATGGAAGGGGATCGTTTGGGATTGGATGGACTAGGATATCTTGATCTTGCTTGGGGAATGGAGTGTCAATAGGACTTTGGATAGGATGGACAAGATTAGGGGAATCATCGTGAGTGTCTGGGAACATGGGGTTCTGGTCAACAATTGGATGGGATGATAAGGTTTGATCTTGATATGTTTTAAGACACATTTCTTCATGCTCTAAATTATCCTCTTGACATGGGGTTGGAATTTGGATATGCATGGGGGATTCTGACAAGGGATCAATGTTTTGGCATGAAGGAAATGCACTTTGAACATTTGTGATGGATTCTGGCAAGGAATCAATGCTTGAACATGAGGAAGAGGGACTCTGAATGGGGTCCTCTAAAATAGGTAATGGTGATAAAGTGCATGGTTGCATTGGGTCTTGTATTTCTGAAACATGACAAGGATGTGCATCATGAATTGGATTATCTTGGCAATCAATTATGGATAGCTCTTGGATAATTGCATCCCTGGGTGTATTGTTTGATGAGGACAATATGGAAGGTTCTTGTGAAAATTCTAAAGGTGTAGGGATAGATGCCACTAGAGAGTCAATTTGTTTATGGAGGGATGAGGCATTGCTAGACATAAGTGTATTATCTTGATCTTCTTCAAAGAACTCACTTGGTAGTGTATTATATTGATCTTCTTCAAAGAACTCACTTGGCAATCAATTATGGATAGCTCTTGGATAATTGCATCCTTGGGTGTATTGTTTGATGAGGACAATATGGAAGGTTCTTGTGAAACTTCTAAAGGTGTAGGGATAGATGCCACTAGAGAGTCAATTTGTTTATGGGGGGATGAGGCATTGCTAGACATAAGTGTATTATCTTGGATCTCACCTTTCTTTCGAGGTTTTGACATAGTTGTATTTGGAATTTGAACTTGTTTTTGGTTTAATGTCATGTTTTGATATTGGACTTGGTTCAATTGTTCTGACATGTTTGAAACTTGGCTTGGTGTGGGCTACAACCTTTGTTTTTGAATGTTTAGTTGTGGTTGTTGACATTGATATGTTGATTGAACTTGTTGATATTCCACCATTGGTTGAACTATTTGTTGACATTGTATAGTTGGTTGGACATATTGTTGAATTTGGACCATTGATTGTGTTGGTTGTATATGTTGGAAATGTTGAACAATTGGTTGTGATGGTTGAAAATCTGATTGATAGTAAACACCTTCTTGTTCTTGTTGTGGAGGCACATAATGTTGAAATTGATGTTGTCTCTTTTCTTGAAATTGTTTCATCATCTCTATTTGTGAGAGGAGAGCTAGTATGTATGATCATTCAAGAAGAGATCTTACATCAATTGGCTCAATCTTTGGATTTTGACTTGGAAATTTTTGAAACATTTTGGACATTTGTGATCTATTCTTCTCAATGTTTTTCACTCTTTGTTCCAAAATCTCATTTTCTTGAGCTAGTTTCTCCTCTAGTTTTTGTATTTGGACATTTACATCATCATGATAAGTTTGATCCAAGTTCTGAGACATGTGGAGATTGGATTAACATGATTGATTTCTCAATTGTGATGACATGGCTTCGTAAGAAGGTTGAGACCTCATTTCAACAAACATGTCACTATGCAATGCAACTAATGGGATTGACAAATGCAACCTAAAAAGGATGACAATGCAACTTAATGTTTTTGTTGTTTTTCAAGATTTTGACAAACTCATGAATGCAATTCTAAAAATGAGACCCTTAGGAAATTGAAATGATGTCTAGACCTCAAAGGACAAAAAGACCAAGTGACAAAAGGACAAAATGACAATGTCACACCTATATGCTTGGATATTAAGGTAGGTTTGACCAAAATGGCAGTGATGACAAAAAGACAAAGGTTTGATAAGGTCTAGACTTCCTAACAATAACTTAGGGTTTATCAAAGATTTGCATTACTCAAGTATGACAAAATCTAGTTTTGACACTATATGCAAAGGGACAATTACTATGCAAATGACCCTAATATGATATGATAATGATGTAAGCTTAATGAAGAGACCTAGGGTATGCAAATGTGACCTAATGTTATGAGGACAAGGATGCAAATGCAAATGTATGACAGTGTCAACCTAAGACAAAACCTAAGGTTGAATTATGAAATGGTATTACTCTAATGCAAGAGGACACATGCAAATGGATAACTTTTATTGATATGCAAAGGAGTATGACCTAAGTGAAACCTAACCTTGGTAC
The DNA here is from genome assembly GCF_030272615.1 of Cryptomeria japonica. NCBI lineage: Eukaryota > Viridiplantae > Streptophyta > Pinopsida > Cupressales > Cupressaceae > Cryptomeria > Cryptomeria japonica. The sequence continues at coordinate 922,346,952 of NC_081407.1, forward strand.
TTGACAATGACTTTGCAAAATGCAAACCTAGGATGAACCTAATGTTGGACATGCAATATGACACCTAAGTGAGGACCTAATAATGACATGCAAGGGGACACCTAAATGAGAACCTAATAAGGACATGCAAATGGACACCTAAATGAAATGGACCAAGTGGAATGCAAGAATGATGCTTTAAGACCTAAGTATGGACAATGGAGGACCTAAATCTAAGTGACATGAATGTTGAGACAAGATTTTGAAAAAATTTTGACAACCATGTTTGAAGGTGTTTTGAACTTTGTTGAATGAAATACTCTTGTGTTTAACCTTGTTTTGAATCAATTTGTCTTGTTTTTGAAATGCGACACAACTCAACTTTTGACAAGCAAAGAAGACAATATATTTTAACTTAGACTCAAGACAATCATGCTCATTCACACATTTCTTATGGTAGGTAAGGACAGTAGGTACTTGAGAGGTAGACTCGTTATGAGATTCAAGGAGAATACATAGATGCTTGACCCCACGGGCTCCCCTCCACGGCACTCACTTCTCAGGGTAGCCAAGCATCAATCCCCATGGAAATCTCCCCATGGCGAACTTATTATCTCTTCCAAGTATTCGAACTTGTCCTTCTCAAGCAACTAGAAGGATTTTTTGGCCTCTAAATACAAGGTGTTTAGTAAGGATTTCTATTAAGCATTACTCCTTGGTGTCATGCAAGCATGATTGAGACATTCAGCCCACCAAGATACCAAACAAATGTAGTCGCACAAGCATGATTTAGACCATGAGGCCCTACTTAGATGCTGATATGAGAAAGAGTCCAAGGGTCATCACTTCCCAAGTAACTACAATTCCCACGTAACCATTCCTTCAAAGCTTTCGCCCATCAGGTATTTATTTATAGTGAGTTAGAATGCCAAGGTACTCTAGCTATACTCACTTTGGGTCATTCCCATCTCACGATTGTCACTTGCTTGCAAAAGGAAGCAAATGGTCGGGAAGGCAAGCCCTCTAAAGGTAACAAACAATCTAAGCCAAGAGAATGGTATTGAAGATCTGGATTTCTGATCACCCTAAGAAGGATGAGAGCATACTCTCCTACTCCAATGTCAAACTCAACAATCAAAGTAAACACATGTTCATTCCATCCTACTTAGCAAACATACTAGGTGCCTAATTATGAATTACAAACACAAAGTTTAGTTGGAGTACAAGGCAACCTACAAAATAACCAAGTCAAAAGTTTGATTTGTTTGATCTTTGACTAGCGAACCTGCATGACATTTGTTAGTAGTTCCATTTTTGTCTTTGCCATGCATAATGCCAAGGTGCTGCATAAAGAATTAGTACCAAAGAAAACCAAAATGCAGAAACAGAATGCAAAACAAAGCAATTTGCAAGTAAAAACACTGCTTTTTACCTCTGTTTCTGGCCTTACACAGGTGCAGAATGCCCTACAAAAGCACAAAATGCAGTAACACAAGCATAGAAGTACTTGACACAGGCACAGAATGCAGTGACATAGGCGCGGAAGTGCCCAGAAAGCCCTGAATTACCCTGTTTCTTGGGTTTTTCACCTACAAATCAACTCAAAAGCACTCAAAAGCATGATTAGGGGGTTAGTTCACGTCGGGTTCACCAATTAATGTAGATAGGAATCTGGAAATCATTAGAGCAATATAAACATTAGCCTAGTTCAATCACAAAAACTCAATTGCAATGATAACAATCCTAAAAACATTCAATGAAAACATGAAAACAAGACATTCAAAACGAGATTTAAGCAAACCAAATGCAGATGTCTCCTTCAAGTGGCTCCATTATCCTTCTTTCTCCTTCAAATTGCTTTTGTTTGTGGATCTCACCTACAAGTGCATACGCATGAGATGAAAGCAAGATTGACAAGATTGAAAATGACCATGATCGATGACAAATCGATCGCAAGATGACAAGATTGAAAATGACCACGATCGATGACAAATCGATCGCAAGATGACAAGATTGATAAGAGGACAAAACCCTGATTCCATCATCAATTAGGATTGACGATGTCCAAAATATGGCAAATGAGCACGCACATTGATGCGACAGGATAAGATTGACCAAAATCATGACTGAAGATTATTATCGACAAGACCAAATTTGAGAGCGAGATAAATAAAGAATGCAGAAGAAGGACTCGATGCTTGCAAATGATAAAAACCAAGTGCGTGACATAGGAGAAATGTTAATGCAACACAAAAACCCTAAAATAAGGTAATGCATAAATGTTAAAGTATGACTCCACAAGCATTGACCATTTTTAGACTTCTACAGATTGTTGTCAGCATTACCTTTGTGTAACCAAGCTTCAAAAGATATTTGTCCAATCTTGCATACCAAGCTCTAGGAGCTTATTTCAATCCATATAAAGCTTTCCTTAACCTGCAAACCATGTCTTTGTTATCTGTCAGAGAAAATCCATTAGGCTGTTTAATGTAAACTTCTTCTTCAAGATCTCCATTCAGAAATGCATATTTAACATCCATTTGATATACTTTATAGTTCTTGCGTGCTGCAAAAGCCAATAAAAGTCTGACTGCCTCAATTATAGCTACCAGTGCAAAGGTTTCATTGTAATCAATTCCTTCTTTCTGAGAATATCCCTTACACACCAATATTTCTATGTTTCTGATTACCATGCCATCTTCGTTAAGTTTATTTCGAAAAACCCATTTAGTTCCAATTACATTTTTGTCTTTAGGTCAAGGAACAAAAGACCAAGTATTATTCCTTTCAATTTGTTTCAATTCATCTTCCATAGCTTTAATCCAATATTTATCTTCACATGCCTCATTAATTGATGTAGGTTCAATTTGAGAAATAAGACATACCTCCTCATTTGCCAATCTTCCTCTATTCATAACTCCTTGAAATTTGTTTCCAATTATCTGATCTTCAGAATGATTCAATCTTACATATAGGGTGTTTTTACTTGTTGTTGTTCTTTAGTGACTGTTGAATCTCCAGATGATGCCAGTGTAACTGGATCACCATTCTGTACCAGTGTATTCACAATAGGTTCATTTGTGATTATTTCTATTGCCAGTTCAGAGTATGTGTATCTTGAATTTCCTCTAAATTGTTCATCAATCTTCACATTTGCACTCTCAACAATTTTCTTCAATCTCTTGTTAAAACATCTATATGCCTTTCTCTTAGATGAATAACCAAGAAATTTTCCTTCATGACTTCTAGGATCAAATTTTCCAATATACCCATCTCTTCTAATATAGCATTTACTTCCAAATATTCTGAAATATTTAAGAGTAGGAGTACTACCAAACCATAATTCATGTGGGTTCTTACCAATTTCTCCTCTATGTGAACTCTGTTGAATGTATAAATAGTTGGATTGACCGCTTCTCTCCAGTATATATGAGGTAGATTTGCTTCTGATATCATACTTCTGGATGCATCCAAGATAGTTCTATTTTTCCTTTCCACAACTCCATTCTACTGGGGTGTCCTTGATCTGATCTCAAACATTTGATTTTCTTGCTAGTTTCATTTTCTACCATCAATTTGAATAGTTTGAATTTCCCAAGTGCTTCAGATTTTTCTTTGAGAAAAGTACCCCAACACATTCTAGATTAGTTATCAATGATTAGCATAAAGTACCTATCTCCTTGTATACTTCTAGTTCTTGCTAGACCACATAAATCAGTATGAATTAAATCAATAACATTGTTAGACTTCTCTGGAACACTCTTGAAAGATGCTCTAACTTTTTTTCCAAATTGACATTCCTTACATATCAGATTGTGAGGTTTAACAATCTTAGTTAAATCTCTAACTGCCTTAGTAGTACTGATTTTCACAATGCAATCAAAATTTACATGACAAAGTCTCTTATGCCATAACCAACTTTCATCAATATGTGCAATCAAACATGCTTTCTCATTATTATTCAAATGAAAGATATTACCTCTAGTTTGATTACCGGTTGCAATTTCCAAGCTAGTTCTGTTTAAGATTTTACATTTAATATTCTTGAATTGTAACTGAAATCCTTTCTCAACTAATTGACCGACACTCAAAAGATTATGCTTCAAACCTTTAACATAGTAAACATTATCAGTATTGTGCTTACCATCAAAAGATATGGTACCTTTTCCTTTGATCAAACAAGCTTCATCATCTCCAAATCTTACTAGACCTCCATTGTATTTCTGAAAGGTTAAGAATTTACTCTTATCACTAGTCATGTGCTGTGAACATCCTGAATCAATGATCCATTCATCCTTATCTTCAACTTTAACTACTAGGGCTTGCTCTACTAGTTGAATAGTAGGTGCCGATTGATCTTCTGTTATAGCAACAAAAGCCCATCCATTATCTATCGGATTCTCATCAGAATCATCAGTAACTCCTTCATCAATATAATAACAATATTTGTCTCTATTCTTCTTAAATTTGTATTTCTGATAGTTAGGATTAGGCTTATATGTTCTTTTAGCTTCTTCTCTTAATCTTGCATATCTATCAGGACATCTAGATGCCATATGACCAATCTTATTACAATTAAAACATTTAAAGGGTGCTTTACCTTCATACCTACTTCCAATTGGACCTTTGGGCATTTTCCTTGCAAATAGTGCTTCAAGTTCTTCAAGTTCTTCATTTTCTCTCCTGCTTTCTTCAAGTTCTCTTGCATAGAAGGCTTTCCAATCAGATTTATCAGATAATGATGATGATGCTATAGATGATGATGATGCCTTGAAAGCTAGATCTGTCTTGATAGTACTAACAAGACCAAATTCCTCAAGCTCAAAAGCTAAAAGTTTTCCAACCAAAGTGTCTCTAGATACTGATGCATTAGGCATTGTTCTTAATTTATTTATAGAATTAACTTTCATTTTATATGCTAGTGGCAAAGCTCTTAAAACTTTAGAAACAATCTCATCTTCACTTAAGGTTCCTCCACAACATTGTATACCCAAAACAATTTCATTTACTCTTTCCATAAAAGCAAAAATTCTTTCTTCTTCTTCCATTTTTAGACTTTCATACCTTAACCAGAAGAATTCAAGTTTTGCAATTTTGACTATGGAATCTCCTTCCTTCAATGTTTCTAGTTTGTCCCAAATATCTTTAGCAGTAGATCTATCTGACAATCCCATGATTTGCTGATTTGACAATGCGCTCAAAAGTGCTTCTCTTGCTTTGCCATCATTTTCCTCATCTTTTCCCAAGGTTGGTTGATAAGGCTAACCGGGACTAGGAGCAGTATAAACATTCTTTGTAACCTCCCATATATCCTTTCCAATGCAATTCAAGTGTGTCTCCATCCTGATCTTCCATATGCCATAGTTAGTTCCATCAAGTTTCGGACTGTCCTTCCTGAAATAGTTAGAAGACATAGGATCTCCTCAAGCTGTTAAACTTCTACAAAAAGAGGACTAAGTTCTGTCACCAATTGTTAGGTCCCAGAAACAACTGAGAGGAGGGCGGGGGTGAATTATTTGTCCAATAAATTCAACCAAAATTAACTTAACCAAAACTTAATGCTTAATACCGGTAAACCAAACTTTATGCTAGTAGACAGTTTTAAAAGTTAATTGCAATACCCATAAAGATTAATGCATGAAATAGAAAGACAATAACATCCACAACACATAACACAAATGTTTGTACGTGGAAACCCTATAAGGGGAAAAACCATGGTGGGAAGCCTTACCCACAATCAAATGATACTATTATAGATAGTATATGTGTACAATATGGATTATGCACATGCAGAAAGGCTAGCTACCTAGAGCTCACTGCTCAATCACAAAATGAGAGTCACACTTACTACAATTAGATGGTTTAATCCAATAATAATGCACTGCACAAAATAGCATCTTCATATGCTGGATTCAGTATCACTTAAGTTCTGATTTCCTTCACAAATCCTTCCTTCAACCTTGAAATGATGTCTGTGTGTATAGCTCTTCTTATTTTTGCGTATACCTTATTGCAATCTTTTTCGCATTTTCAATCCTTCTCTTTTTGATCTTACAAATAAAATCTTACATATATACCATAACCTAAGACCAATTGAATCAGTCGGCTCACTAAAAGGTATTACAATAAAATCAATTACAAAAAAATCAATACTTGATGCATGATGTTGGCTCAATGCATTTACAATAATAATAAATCATTTCTATAACATGTCGTGTTGATCTAGAGTAGATAATTCTGCCAGTGTTTATCCTGGACCTATTTGCCGATAACAACAAATATGAAAACTCAAATAAACAATTAACTAAATCACCAAAACCAAGTGATTGAATAATTTCTTCGACATAACCAAGTAGTTTCCAAGTCATTCCAAGTGCCAATGAACAATAAAATATGTCGGTGAACCAAATATCAGTGACTTGCATAAGTCTCTATTTGCTAGTGAACATAACCAAAATCTCCAAGTGCTAATAAGTTTTGACAAGTACTGATAAGCGATGACAAGTGTTGACATCAATGACAAAGCCATATCAACATATCCAAAATACCAACAAGGAACCACTAGTTCACCCCCCTCTCAGTGGTACATTGTGTTCAACAATTGGTATTAGAGCCTAGGTTCCCAGTTGATTAAATCTTGGGTAGATTCTAGTCTTAGAACATAATTGCAATAAATGAGTCTGCCTCCTCAAAAGCTCCCATGTTTGATGGATCTAACTATGCCTTCTGGAGTAGAAGAATGGAGACCTATATTTCCTCCCTTGGTTTTGATGTGTGGATGTCTATCAAGATTGGGTATGCTATCCCTAGTGTTCCTCCTAGTAATTCGGATGCCAAGAAGGAGTATGAGAATAATGCAAAGGCTAAACATGCTATTTTGAGTGGGATGTCTAATAATGAGTTTGTCAAGGTCATACACTATGCATCTACTAAGGAGATGAGATAAAATGAAAAGGTTATTTAAACGAGATGCAAAAGTCAAAGAGGCCAAGCTGCAAACAATAAGTGGTCATCTTGAAGGCATCAAGATGAAGAATGAAGAAACTATTGCAGACTACCTTCACAGAGTTGATGAAACTATGAATACCATCAAAGGACTTGGACAAGAAATTGCAGATGAGATTCTTGTCAAAAAGGTACTTATGCCTCTCGCACCTAAGTATGATACTAAGGTTTCTGCCGTAGAAGAAGCCAAGGAATTGAATATCTTCACAACGGATGAGCTATTTGGCTTACTAATAGCCTATGAAATGAGAACAATCGGTGACACATCCTCAAGGAAAGAGGTAGCATTCAAATCCATCAAGAAGGGAAAATAAGTGCTTGCTTATAAAGGATTGCGTAAAGACTTTGATGCAGAGGTAGTAAACATTGTTAGAAAGATCAAAAGAGGATCCTGTTGGTCACAAATTCTGATCTCCCTCCTATCCTCTTGTAAGAAAATGAATAAATCTGTCTGGATATGAAGAGATTAGGGAAATAGAACTCAAGAACAACATATAACAAGGTTTGAGAACTTTCTACACTTTGAACTTGTCTGAAGTTCAGGTGGGTATACCTTTTGTGAATAAATTCACACTTTTAAACAGAGATCCACATTAAACCAATGCATAAAAACCTATGGACCTCATCACCTTTGCAAATACTTGAAAACATTTGAAAAGAATATGCGTTTATCTTCAATATTGATCACCAAGAAGGTTATGGAACCTAAAAAAACTATACCAGTGCCTTATCCTAGGCTTCAGAGTCACCTAAGCTATACAAGAATTCTGAATTTGGACATTTCAATACATTCTATCACTTCAACTTCATTAACTTAATATATGCCTGACATATATGTAAGTTTTTTCTTTATGCTAAACCTGTTCATCAAATTCAAGCAAGAAACACTACTGATTCACTAACAGAGGGGTTCTACGTATATTTAATTCCTCCCATTGAGAGAAAAACCTAAAATACCTCTGCAAGATTGCCTTGCAATCCCCATCCATTCAAATAACCCTTGATTATTTAGAAGAACATAGTAAATCAATAAATGCATGCAAGAAGACAACAAAAATGTGAGCTCAAAATGATCTAGTCTGTATATTGGTATCCATCATCAAATTCTACATGTAACTCAGAGTAATTCTTCAAATCTAGAAAAAGGCCCCCAAATATATTTTTTGCCAGAGTTTTCTTACAAAATTCTTGAGATCCTTACAAATGAGAAGAAATTGGAAATATGAAGAGGAGGGAAAAATTAGGTCTGCAACTGAAATTGCCAGATGTCTCCTTTTCCAACTGAATTTCAATTCCTTATTTTTTTCCCATGGAAACTACTTTAAAAATATCTGATCTTTGTTGAAACAAACATCATAATTATATTCCTCATCTTAAGAGCTTTCCGGTGATATATGATACTTGCCATTTTGACCAAAAATGGAGCCCTGGGCGAATTAATCATTCACAAGTGCACAATCATCTAAATTTTTGAATTTTTAATATAATTTCAACTATATAATAAACCTCATTTAACTTTGATTTTTGGCTCTTGTTTTGCTCTGACGCTTTGCCACATGGTGGCCTCCGATTGGTTCATAGGGTCTACTAGGCGCCACCTCAATTGACACCTCATCACCGCCACGTGTTCGCTTGCTTGTTTGTCCACCTGTTTACCACGTGTGTGCCACATCACCGCCACTAGCATGGGGCTCGCTTGCTGGACCTCTAACTGGAACTATCACTTCAGTGCCACTTGGCTTTCAGCATTTGACAGATAATATGTTCCGTGCATCTTCAAGCTATGAAATCGCACAGACCATCGGATCAACCCAGACTTGCTCGATCTTTACCACTTCGTTTTCGCTTCATTTTCAGTCTGAGCCTTTCGCCATTTTGTGGACCTTAACTTTCGTGCATCTCGCCTTCACAAAGTCACGCCGACTGTCAATCCTCTCCAAACCTACTCTCTGGTTAAGTCGACCTTTCTCTGCAAAATTTTGCCCATCTACCTCGGGAAGTGTGCCTGCGTGGGGTCCACCTGTCGTCACTCAGTCAGCCTCCTTAGTCGCCTTGGGATCCACACCCACATGTATGGGGTCTGCCTTGGGCACCTATGAGCACCATCCATCAAAATACTTTGTGGCTTTGACATATTACTTGTGTAAGGTTTTACATATAAATATCAAAAACTCCCAGTGCACAACCAATGTGGGATAATTATCTTATGCCTGGGACTGCACTTCTGAGCTTTTCCTTTGAGTTTTAATGGTGCCTGGTGTTTGCTATGAACTGCATTTGTTTAAAACTTCCTTCAACCCCCTTTCAACTCACGTGACACTCCAGATGATCGCAGGGAAGATGTTGGAAAAGGCTTGGAATTTGCATTTATTTAAAGTTTAATGCCTTTGCTAAAATTTTTGAAGATGCCCCTTTACATGTCACGACAGGGAGAAGACATTGGCTTTAATGCATGCCAAACATGTTTGCTGAAAAATTCAATGCCTTCTCAAATTCCATTCTAACGGCAGGGAGGATAATGGCATTTTTATTTACTAAAGATTTTCTGCAACCTTCTCCATACCACGTAGGGAGGAGCTTGGATTTATACCAGCCAATTTATTGTATTTGCTAAAAAAAAATCCAATGGCTTTCCACTTCAATAGCACATGAAACGAGGACGCTGGTAGATTTTCATTTGAAGGTTAAATACTTCCCTCCAAAAACTCCACACAAAGGATTAATTTGTTGATTGCATTGGCTTAGAGTAAGATTTTAATGCCTTTTACCAGCCATTGCCTAGAGATTTCATATTTCCACACAGGGGCTTCATTGGTGTTTGCATTTGCTTAAAGTTTTCTATGCTGGTCTACCACGTGATTTTCCAACAGCCTATGGCCATTCCCTCTTCACACAATGGAATATATTTCTATTTAAAATTCCACCACCAGTAGGGAGATGGGGAGGATTTTGGCTGGGCCTTATGGCTGCCAATACATTTGTTTTAAAAACATTGCTGAATCTTTTACATGCTTTCTATGCCATACTCCAGGATTTGGCTTGAGCCTACCAATCTTCATTTTCTTGGAGTTTTAAATTGCCTCTGAAAACAAATCAAAGCATTTTTTCTTGCGATGATTTTCTTTACCTTTTCAACAACTAATTCTAACTCATGGGAGGGAGATGCTAGCAAAAGTCATGGAATTGGATTTATGTCTAGCAAAAATGCATTCTGCTGAAGTTTTAATGCCTTTTCAAACTACCACACCACAAGAGGATACTGGACCTCAATGTCAAAGCTTATTTCCCTCTTGGCTTTGGAAGATACATGCTTTTCTTTTTGATCATTTCACAATAACGATAATGCACAACAATGAGCCAGGTCGGACCCCAAAGTGGGTCCAACTAAAAAAAAATTCATTTTCATGTAGTTGACCTCTGAAATGACTCACGGACCTCAAACATACCTCTGGAAACAATCGGCATTATTTTTGGATTATTAAACTGCATTTTTCAACTTTCAGGCACTTGCACCACATTTTTGCATTTAATCGCGAAGACATAATTTTCAAAGTGGTCAAAACACCTTTCTGGATCTCATCGTCTGACAAGCATGTACTCTGATATACAAGCATGAACACTGCCAAGTGGTTTCTCAAGATGATTCTCAAGAAAAGAGATATTAATTTTCAAAAAAGCCCAACTGGCTTTGTCGACACTGCGGACCTGACGAAGTCAATGTTTTGGCAACACATGATGCCTTTATCAAAAATATCAAACGACCTCCATAGGCCCTCAAATTTGAAACACAGGTACCTTGAGGTACATATTAAATCTTTGGATTCTCAGTTCGACCAAAAGTCTCACTGGGTGCAAACGATGCGCTCATGAAAATGGCTACTTTAACTGATATAGCACTGAAAGTATGGATCACTAAAAACAATGACTCAATGAACCCTTTTGAAAACCGATCAAACGGATTAGCAGAGGCTTGAAACTTGAAACGTAGCTCATCATTTATACAAACATTAGCCCAGAACAAACATTATGTCATAACACTTACTGAGGCAACTTTTACACTTATGCGAAACAGGGCTCCGACTAGCTGTCAAAATAGGGACTAGTCAAACCACACAAACTGCAAATGGATTGATCTTCAAAAACTGAGCAAATGGATTCATTAGGACTTGAAAATTTGCAAGATAACTCACATTTATGCATATAATTAAATCCATTTTTAATTTCTCCATGACGATCAACAGGGTAAGAGATGTAAGCACTCAAAGTAGGCTACTCAATAAAATTTGCATTTGTGCCTAAAATGCACTTTCAGCTCACCCCTTGAAATGGGTACCTCATAAACTTATCCAAATTGAATTCTAAAAGTTGCACATCACTGCATAGGACAAATGAAAGGTGTAGGACATGAATCCCGAGCCTTACCTCTTGCAAATCAACTGGCTCCACTTTACCCTCTCTAACTAGGCCATTCAAATTGACTCATTTAGGTACTTTTTTGACATGCAGACCAAAATTTTGAAATGGGCCTCTAAACTTGACTCAATTTTGATGAGTCCTAATAGTGGCTCTGACTAGGGATGGTTGATTGCAATATCAACACAAGAATTTAGATATCTATGGTTAAACAGACCACCCAAAAATGGATCACTTCTCCTCTCTTCCTAAAAACAGGGCTTCCTTATTCTACCCAAACAGCAGGGCACTTTATTGAAAAACACACAATTGAAGCAAAGAAACTATACAAGATATACAAACAATATTTACAACTGATCATAAGCTGCTCCAAACAACTTTAGCATTTACCTCTGTCAAAAATCTGATTCTCATCACTTGATACCATGATCCAAACAAAGGCACCTCTCAATAACAACCAAGCATAACTTTTATAATCCACCTCTTTTGTCTCATCACTGTAGCAACTAGTGTGCTTACCTTTGGTCTGATTTTGAACTTTATAATCACACACTACTTCAACACAAGTAAAAACATGAGACAATTCACCATAGAGGCCTTCCCACAAGATACCATACATTTCACTATCCTAACCAATTCTAGCATTTGCAAAGACATCATCATGCTGAACTTCAAATGTAAAACATTCATTTTCAACATTGTAATTCTCATCAGTACATACCTTATAATCATTTAAATCAATAGAATGAGGGACACTACTAACCAGCTGATGCAAACAAGGAACATAAATGTTACAACCCGGATGTGAGACTTCACTATGCTGATCACACTCTATACTCTCCTTGTTTATCAAACTCAAAAATTTCGCATTCTCAATATCCTATTCATGGAAAAGAATGCATACCTATGGCTGAAGCAAATCCTCAGCTAAGTCTTCCTCTTTCAGGCTTACATCTACCTGAAACACTTCCATTTGTGGTGTGAAGAAGTCATCACATAACCCATGCCTCTTACCTTCATCATGAAGTCAAATTTTACAACACATGCTACTGCTATTCAGAACTTCATCAGCATTATAAACTTTTTCAAAATAAGGGAAAACTTTAGCTTTTCATCAATGAAATCAGCACCATGAACGTTAGTATCAAAAGAAAAGAACTCTATATCTGGTTCAAGCATACTATCATCATTTTCATTCTCTTCATGGTACCTCAAATTCTGAAAGCATTCAAACACGGGTTTACTTAAATCTAAAAATAGAACATTATCAACACTATCACATACATTCTTATCTTCAAAAACACTTTCGTTTTCAGATTCATAACTGAGGCACATAACTTGGTCTTCTCTTATATCATCTTCACAAGATGAATAATAAGAATTCTCATAACCATCATCAGCTGGATGACTGACATTCATTTGCTGATCAAAAGAAAGTGAAACACTTGTGCCAAGATCGTTCTCATTCTGAAATTGCTCTTCATTGTTCATTTGCATACCTTCAAGGTGCTAGGAATAGAACTCATTGTCCTCATAATCAGCAACACCACTCCATTTTGAAACACATTCATCACTGGGTATACTTGCATTGAACACATCATTAGCATCATTCACATTTTCATTTTCAGATTTATCAGATAAACAAAATCTGATTTACATCATATTGCACATCTTCACTTGCATAATCAACAACATTTGGTGATCTATCATTTCAACATCAAATACATCAACTATATGTAAATATTGATGGTCATCATTACCATAATTTTCATTATTGTTAACCTTAGGAGATGCATGATTTACTTGATAATTTGCAGTCACATAGTTAGCATAACTGGCATACAAATCAAATGGTACATATCCCTTGTATATATCAATCTCCATATAAGCATTATCACAACATTGCACACTAATCATTCCATCATTACTGTGAGAGGCAATCGGCATTAACAGTAGAGGATCTTGACTCTTATTCAAATTTGAAGCACATGCATGAACAAAACCATTCGGAACTGCAAAGCTTGATGCACCTAGACATGGAATGATTTGCTCAACTTCACATGGTATTTCACCATTGAAGGTGCTTTGACAAGAAACTATAGCAGACGCAAATTTCTTGGCTATCCCAAATTTCAAATCATTTTCAATGTCTCTAACTGTGTTAAAAGCTTCATACAAAGTCTTAGGTTCTTTGTTTCTCAATAGGAAACACATCTTCTTACCAAAAGCACTCATATAGATATCCAGACATACTTTATCATCAAACTTATACTTTCTAGAAATTTAAGACAATGTTTGTGAAAACCTGATATTAAATGTTGGTACCAATTCATCTTCCCTAATTTGTATATAAGTGAACTCTTTCATCATATCATAATCACTCATTTTTTCATAAAATTGATCCATGAAATCTGAAATCAATTCTTCCCATGAGGTAATAGAATTCACTAGCGAAAAAGAAAACCAATCTCTTGCATCCTCTTTCAGTGACTGAACAAACAATTCCATGCATATATCTTCCTGACAAATTTCAAATTCTCCTATCAAATCTGAAACTCTTTTCATGTGTTGACATGCTAATTCTAATTTTTTCCCACTGAATATGGGCAAATACTTTCTGATTTCTGTGGATATGGGATTTGGGTAACCCAAGATACCTTCAAAGTTCAAAGCAGCATAATACTTCATACTGAAACCCTTCCTATTACATGGTTGTTCTGGTTTACTAGGCATGGTCATATGTGGAAATACGCAAGGCTGAAAAACTTCACTGCTCATTTTTTCCTACTCCCACAAATGATTATACAATCTTGGATAAAAAACTTCAAGCACATATCCTTATTCAAATCTATTCATTAACATTGCTTGACATAAGGTTTTCCAAATTTGCATACTATGGAAGATCATGTACACTGAATACTTTAGCATCATAGATATGCAAATCAATTTTGTGATTCCTCTTTCCCTCTAGACTAGTGTTGTTCATTGAATGGGAAAATGAAATTACACATTCTAATTTTCAGAAAAAATATCTTTGCATTTGAAACCTCTGAAAAATACCTAGAGATTTGCAGTTGTAAGACTTGTAAATTTGGAGATTTACTTCACTTTTAGCATGGTCTTTTACATCAGAGTCACCACCTCTTGCATAGAGGATATTTTGAACAGTAGAACGCCATTCAACACAAGTTTAAATCTCTATTTCCTCCTTCAATTTCGCTGCAATAAAAACTCTTCTAGGCTATTTAACACTAGTACGAACCACAGAGTCGCCACCCAATAAGGAATTGGGGAAAAATTCGCACACAGCTGCAAGAACTTCTTACAACTCTCAACAATATAAATTCATTGTTACTCCTTCATAAAATATGACATGAAACACATATCATTCTGTAGATCCAAAACAAGGAGCATTTTCTTCACCATAAAACCACTTTCAACTCTGTGCATATACAATGGACTGACAAACTAGATATGAAATTGATAGGACAAAGAATACATTCCACTTCTAACCATATCAATCAAGCATTTGAATCCATTTAATTCCCCAGCAGAGTTGCCACTTTTATTGGTCACAAATTCTGATTTTCCTCCTATCCTCTTGTAAGAAAATGAATAACTCTGTCTACATATGAAGAGATCAGGGAAATAGAACTCAAGAACAACATATAACAAGGTTTGAGAACCTTCTACACTTTGAACTTGTCTGAAGTTCAGGTGGGTATACCTTTTGTGAATAAATTCACACTTTTAAACAGAGATCCACATTGAACCAATGCATAAAAACCTATGGACCTCATCACCTTTGCAAATACTTGAAAAAATTTGAAAAGAATATGTGTTTATCTTCAATATTGATCACCAAGAAGGTTATGGAACCTAGAAAAACTATACCTGTGCCTTATCCTGGGCTTCAGAGTCACCTGAGCTATACAAGAATTCTGAATTTGGACATTTCAATACATTCTATCACTTCAACTTCATTAACTTAATATATGCCTGACATATATGTAAGTTTTTTCTTTATGCTAAACCTGTTCATCAAATTCAAGCAGAAAACACTACTGATTCACTAACAGAGGGGTTCTACATATATTTAATTCCTCCCCTTGAGAGAAAAACCTAAAATACCTCTGCAAGATTGCCTTGCAATCCCCATCCAATCAAATAACCCTTGATTATTTAGAAGAACACAGTAAATCAATAAATGC
Source organism: Cryptomeria japonica (assembly GCF_030272615.1). Taxonomy (NCBI): domain Eukaryota; kingdom Viridiplantae; phylum Streptophyta; class Pinopsida; order Cupressales; family Cupressaceae; genus Cryptomeria; species Cryptomeria japonica. The sequence goes on from NC_081407.1 coordinate 922,362,560, forward strand.
ATGCAAGAAGACAACAGAAATGTGAGCTCAAAATGATCTGGTCCGTATATTGATATCCATCATCAAATTCTACATGTAACTTAGAGTAATTCTTCAAATCCAGAAAAAGGCCCCCAAATATATTTTTTGCCAGAGTTTTCTTACAAAATTCATGAGATCCTTACAAATGAGAAGAAATTGGAAATATGAAGAGGGGGGGAAAATTAGGTCTGCAACCGAAATTGCCAGATGTCTCCTTTTCCAACTGAATTTGAATTCCTTCTTTTTTCCCATGGAAACTGCTATCAAAAGATCCAATCTTTGTTGAAACAAACTTCATAATTGCATTCCTCATCTTGAGAGCTTTCCAGTGATATATGATACTTGCCATTTTGACCAAAACTGGAGCCCCGGGCAAATTAATCATTCACATGTGCACAATCATTTAAATTTTTGAATTTTTAATATAGTTTCAACTATATAATAAACCTCATTTAACTTTGATTTTTGACTCTTCTTGTGCTCTGACACTTTTTCATGTGGCAGCCTCCGATTGGTTTGCAAGGTCTATTGGGTACCACCTCAACTGACACCTCATCACCACCACGTGTCCGCTTGCTTCTCTATCCACTCGTACGCCACATGTGTGCCACATCACTGTCACTAGGATGGGGCCCACCTGCTGGACCTCTGACTGGACCTCCCACTTGAGCACCACCTAGCTTTCACCTTGTTACAGATGGTATTAACGTGCATCTTCAAGTTCCGAAATCGCACAGACCGTCAAATCAACCCGAACTTGCTCGATCTTTACCACTTCATTTTCACTTCATTTTCGGTCTGAGCCTTTCGCCATTTCACGGACCTTAAATTTCGTGCATCTCACCTTCGCGAAGTCATGCCAACCATCAATCCTCTCCAAACCTGCTCGCTGGTTAAGTCAGCCTTTCTCTGCAAAATTTTGCTCGTCTGCCTCAGGAAGTGCATCTGCGTGGGGTCCACCTGTCATCGCTCAGTCAACCTCCTCAATTGCCTTGGGATCCATGCCCACGTGCATGGGGTCTGCCTTGGGTACCTATGAGCACCATCCATCAAAAGACTTTTGTGGCTTTGACATATTACTTGTGTAAAGTTTTACATATAAATATCAAAAACTCCCAGTGCACAGCCAATGTGGGATAATTATCTTATGCCTGGGACTGCATTTCTGAGCTTTTCCTTTGAGTTTTAATGGCGCCTGGTGTTTTCTATGAACTACATTTGTTTAAAACTTCCTTCAGCCCATTTCAAATCATGTGACACTCTATATGATCACAGGGAGGATGTGGAAAAGGCTTGGAATTTGCATTTATTTAAAGTTTAATGCCTTTGCTAAAAATTTTGAAGATGCCCCTTTACATGCCATGACAGGGAGAAGACATTGGCTTTAATGCCTGCCAAACATGTTTGCTGAAAAATTCAATGCCTTCTCAAATTCCATTCTAACGGTAGGGAGGATAATGACATTTTTATTTACTAAAGATTTTCTGCAACCTTCTCCATACCACACAGGGAGGAGCTTGGATTTATATGAGCCAATTTATTGTATTTGCTAAAAAATAATCCAATGGCTTTCCACTTCAATAGCACATGAAAGGAGGATGCCAATAGATTTTCATTTGAAGGTTAAATGCTGCCCTCCAAAAACTCCACGCAAAGGATTAATTTGCTGATTGCATTGGCTTAGAGTAAGTTTTTAATGCGTTTTACCAGCCATTGCTTGGAGATTTCATATTTCCACACAGGGGCTTCATTGGTGTTTGCATTTGCTTAAAGTTTTCTATGCTGGTCTACCACATGATTTTCCAACAGCCTGTGGCCACTCCCTCTTCACACAAAGGAATATATTTCTATTTATAATGCCACCACCAATAGGGAGATGTGGGGGATTTTGGCTAGGCCTTATGGCTGCAAATATATTTGTTTTAAAAACATTGCTGAATCTTTTACATGCTTTCTATGCCACACTCCAAGATTTGGCTTGAGCCTACCAATCTTCATTTTCTTGGAGTTTTAAATTTCCTTTGAAAACAAATCAAATCATTTTTTCTTGCGATGAGTTTCTTTACCTTTTCAACAACTAATTCTAACTCATGGGAGGTAGATGCTAGCAAAATTCATGGAATTGGATTTATGTCTAGCAAAAATGCATTCTGCTGAAGTTTTAATGCCCTTTCAACCTACCACACCACAGGAGGATACTAGGCCTCAATTTCAAATCTTATTTCCCTCTTGGTATGGCCCTCTTGGTTTTGGAAGATACATGCTTTTCTTTTTGACCATTTCACCATAACAATAATGCACAACAATGAGCCAGGTTGGACCCCAAAGTGGGTCCGACTAAAATGTTTTTCGTTTTCATGCAACTCACCTCTGAAATGACTCACGGACCTTAAACATACCTCTGGAAACAATCGGCATCATTTTTAGATCATTAAATCGCATTTTTCAACTTTCAGGCACTTGCGCCACATTTTTGCATTTAATCATGAAGACGTAATTTTCAAAGTGGTCAAAACACCTTTCTGGATCTCGCTATCTGACAGGCATGTACTCTGATATAAAAGCATGAACACTACCAAGTGGTTTCTCAAGATGAGTCCTTAGTGAAGAGATATTAATTTTCAAAAAAGCCCAACTGGCTTTGTCGACACTACGGACCTGATGAAGTCAATGTTCTGGCAACACATGATACCTTTCTCAAAAATATCAAATGACCTCCGTAGGCTGTCAAATTTGAAACAAGGCACCTTGAAGTACATATTAAATCTTTGGATTCTCAGTTCGACCAAAATTCTGACTGGGTGCAAACGGCGCGCTCATGAAAATGGCTACTTTAATTGATATAGCATTGAAAGTATGGATCACTAGAAATGATGACTCAATGAACCCTTTTGAAAACCGATCAAACAGTTTGGCAGACGCTTGAAACTTGAAACATAGCTCATCATTTATACCAACATTATCTCAGAACAAACATTATGTCATAACACTTATTGAGGCAACTTTTACACTTATGCGAAACAGGGCTCTGACTAGCTATCAAAATAGGGACTAGTCAAACCACACAAACTGCAAATGGATTGATCTTCAAAAACTAAGCAAATGGATTCATTAGGACTTGAAAATTTGCAAGAGAACTCACATTTATGCATCGAATTGAATCCATTTTTAATTTCTCCATGACAATCGACAGGGTAAGAGATGTAAGCACTCAAAGTAGGCTACTCAATAAAATCTGCATTTGTGCCTAAAATGCACTTTCAGCTCACCCCTTGAAATGGGTACCTGATAAACTTATTCAAATTGAATTTTGAAAGTCACACATCACTGCATAGGCCAAATGAAAGGTGTAGGACATGAATACCAAGCCTTACCTCTTGTAAATCAACTGGCTCCACTTTACCCTCTCTAACTAGGCCATTCAAACTGACTCATTTAGGTACTTTTCTGACATGCAAACCAAAATTTTGAAATGGGCCTCTAAACTTGACTCAATTTTAACGAGTCCCAATAGATCTAACAAGTATAAATGAAATTTACTACTCAAATGTTTCAACTATGGTAAAGTTGGACACTTTGATGCAAAATGTCCTTATAATGAAACCTATGGAGATGAGTCAAGAAGCTTTAGTAGATCTACTGGTAAATACAAGGAAATAAATGTCTACCGGCAAGGAAGAAGAGGCTACTAAAAGAATAATATCCTATACACTATTGAGGATGATGCCATAGATGAAGAAAGTGCATCGGAAGATGACTACAATGAGAATGATAGAGAAGTTAATCTCTTTATGGCACTTGATGAACTGGTTGGTGAAGATGAGGAAGGATAAGACATTAAATTTGAAGTGGATCCAGAAGGTGGGATTATAAGTGTGCTTGAGGAACTGATTAAAACAAGAAGAGAACTCAAGAATTTCAAGTTGTTGCAGTAGATGAACAAAGTCTCTTGAGCAATCCTTGGATGAGTCCAATCAAGTTATATCTGACTTGAAACTACAGTTGGAAGAAGCCAAAAGGATATATGAAGTTACATCCTCTGATCTGATGAAGAAGGAAAAGGAGCATCAATATTTGGAAGCAAAAATAGTGAAGCTCAGAAAGGAGCTTGAAGAAAGTAAGGAAGAAATGAAAGTGAGAAGCAAATATGAAGGCAACACCAAGCTTTAGACAAGATGTTGAGAAAGCAAAAGCAATCTAAAGATACTAGTGGATTAGGCCTTGAAGAGGGTCAAATTTCAAACAAAAAAGACACATTCGGTAAGGAGATACAATTCACTGCTTCAGCTTTGTTCTAAACCTTGGGGGTTTAAGGGTTTTGATTTTTTAGATTTTATCCTTTTGTTAAACCCTCTGGTTTCTAATCTTCTGTTACTTTAGTCACTTAAGTTATGGGTTGCGGGGTCGTAGGAAGTGTCCCCCCTTGTTTTTTGGCCTAGGCGGCTACGTTGATTATTTGAAAAATTTATGCCTTGTATGCTTTTCTTCTAAAGTTGTCGGGCCCAGTAAATGCCGATCAATTTAAGAGACGATCCGACGGTCCGTGCTATTTCGCAAGGATAAAATGCTCACCCTTTAGGCCCGCGAAATAGCAAGAATGAATGAGGGCCATCCATGTGTCATGATGGAGAAAGTAAAGGGTGTAGCTATCAGAGGTGGTTGGAGCCCCGCGGCTTTCTTCTGGCGTATTAAAAGGTAGCACGTGGCACAAGTCACTACAGTCAGCAGGTCAGGATTAAAGGTTCAAAGTGGGCCCCAGAAATGAGTCGGGACGTAGGTGGAGATGACCTGGCAGGTACAGCTGTTAACAATTTATTGAGACTTTGTGGCTCCTTCTAGCAAATGACAGAGTGACAAGTCAGCTCCGAAAGTGACAAGGCGCCAGGTGTTAGTAACGTGTCCGCGGGCCCACCGTTCCTGAGAGCCTTCTCAGAGAGTTAAATGCTGGTCAACTTAAAAGATAATCCAACGGCCCGCGCTATTTCGCAAGGGTAAAGTGCTCACCCTTTAAGCCCGTGAAATAGCGAGAGTTAACGAGAGCCGTCCACGTGTCATGATGATGACGTGAGAGATAGACCTGTTGAGATGAAAGTGGTGCCCCTTGTGGTTTCTTTTGGGCGAATGAGAAAATGACAAGTCAGCGCCGTAGGTGACTAGATGCCAGGTGTTAGTAACGTGTCCATGGGCCCATCGTTCCTGAGAGCCTTCTCAGAGAGTTAAATGCTGGTCAACTTAAAAGATGATCCAACGGCCCGTGCTATTTCACAAGGGTAAAGTGCTCACCCTTTAAGCCCGCGAAATAGCGAGAGTTAACGAGAGTCATCCATGTGTCATGATGATGACATGAGAGATAGACCTGTTGAGACGAAAGTGGGGCCCCTCGTGGTTTCTTTTGGGTGAATGAGAAAATGACAAGTCGGTGCCGCAGGTGACTGGATGCCAGGTGTCCATGATGGGTCAGCGGACCCACCATTCTTGAAAGCTTTTTCAAAGGGTTAAATGTCGATTAACTATAGAGATGATCCAACGGCCCGCACTATTTCGCAAGGGTAAAGTGCTCACCCTTTAAGCCTGTGAAATAGCGAGAGTTAACAAGAGCCGTCCACGTGTCATGATGATGATATGGTCAAAAAGTGAGCCCCTCACAGTATAAAGAAAGACACGTGGTCAGTATCAAGTGGAATGCGAAGGGATTTCTAAGGCCAATGGTTGGGTGTCGCGTGGTATTATGTAGCCAATAGAAAAGCGGGACCCAGACTAAAGACAAAGCCGTCAATAACGAAAGGTAATAGTGAAACACTTGCAGGAATGTTATGACCCGTTGGAGCGAAAAATATGAATTCTCGTATGAATTTGATTTTGAAGGGACGGCCGGAGCATGCAGAATCAATGTTATAGTTAAGGCCCTGAGTACAAGTATTTGATTTCCTAACAACCTAGTAAAGATATCTTTTAAAAGATTTTGCAGGAGAGTAGACGCAAAGTTATCTTTTTCAAATACAGAGCAAGAGGTTCAGTTGTAGAGCAAAATTCCTTCAAACAAGCATCAGGTTCTTTCATGTTTTGTAGCAATTCTTGTGTGGTGTTTTAAATAAGAATCATTCTCGTGTTGCAGAATTGTTTAAGAGTGTATTCATTTTCTTGCATTTTCAAATGGCTCCTAAAAGGGAATTTTCCGGCAAGGTTGATTATTTAGAAAGAAGTGTATGTGATGATTTTTTAGAACAGTTGACGTTGTCAACTAACTAGGCATCAAAGGCCAAAGAGTTAGTGCCTAGGGCTCCCCGTCTGAAGATAGGAGAAGGATTGTATGACAAAGGTAATTGGCTGAGAGACCCACGGGTTGGACTGTCAGGGTTGGGGCTGTTTAGAGTCGGATTTGGAATGAGGAATTCTCCTGCTCCTCAAAATAGTATCTGGGAACTAGATGTTGGGAGATTAGTAGTCCCAGGGGTATTCATGGATATAGACTTGCTAACCCAAATGGCATTGAACTATGATTCAGTCACAAGATGCATCCGGGATGTAAATGGGAAAACCCTTGTGGAAATCAATGCAGAAGAATTCAGAACAGCATTTGGGCTCAATGAGTTCACAAACTTCTTGGAACCCATAAATTTCACACAATTAGCTCAAGTGTACAGTGCACAGAGGAGTCATCTTAGGAATGGGCCTCTTAAAGAACTTTTTCTGAAAATAGGAGGGTTAGTAGTTGTAGGGCCCAACACACAAGAGCCTTTTTCATTGAGTATGTTTACCTTGAGAGCTAAAGGAATGTATTGGGCACTTTGCCAAGTTCTAGGAGAAGATGCTGAAGCAAATATGCCAAATCATTATTTGCTAATGATTGTTTAGATTTTGAATCCTTCTCTTGCTATCACATTCGATTATGCTTCTTACATTGCCGATGCTATCCATGGAGGGTTGGTAGGAATAAAAAATGGAAAGGTGGATAGACCTTTCGGATGGTATTCACTCTTAATGCACCTTTTTCTCTTCAAAGGTGGTGATTATTTCGCCAGTGGACTGGACCTGGTTAAAGAGAAGGAAGGAGAGAAAATGCCAGTACAATTATGGAGTACTGTGTTGTCATGGGACAGAGAGGATGCTAGTTTCCTAAAGTTTGATAAATATTTTGCATCTAAAATAAGGACTCTCCTTTGCTCTGATAACCCAAGAGTCCCCAAGGTTCTTTTGGAATTTCTAAGGCCAAAAGAATTTGCAGAGAACATTAAAATTGTTCATAACTGGGGCGACATGTACTTATATCCAGTCTCCATGGTCTTCAGAGTTTTTGGTTTCAGGGGTACTCCATTTTTGTTACCTTACCAGGTCCCTCTCAAAGTGGGAATAGCTGAGATCCTTAGACAAATTGGTGGCCTACAAGAGGCAGAGTTAACAGGCAGAGGTAAAGGGACCATTTTCCCTGCAGCTACCATAGCCCACTAATTTGTAGTTACAAAGGGAGGCTGGAATTGCTTTGAGGATTTCCTCAAACCCTACCATTTATCCACTGCAGTGTCCAGATGTGCTGATCCAGAGGACTTCTTCAATGGTGTGTTCAGGAAGAAGGTAGCATGCAGAGGTAGGCCTCATCAATTCCAATTTCCTGAAGACCTCATCAGAAATGAATTTGATTTAGATGAGCAGGAGTTGAGGAAAGAAAAATGGGTGGCTTACAAGAAAGCCTTGGATTTTTTGCATCAATTTGATGCTAGCTATGACCCATTGTCTAGCTTCTTCCCATTGGAAGAAAAAATAAAATTTTTGATTGTATGTTTTGAAGATGTGATGCAGACATTGAAGGAGAAGAGGGAAGCTGTGATTAAAAATGACCCTGAAAAAGCCAGAGTGATTCTGAGCAGGTCAGCTTCCACCAAAGCAATTCCTCCTGGTGATTACATACTGCGAAAGAAATCAGGTTATAGTGTGCTGGTGCCTACAATAGGGGAGCCCTCTTCATCCAAAGGAAAGAGGAAAGTACAAGATGTCATTGACATCCAAGACAACCCAAAGAAGCAAAGGGTGGGGAAGGAAGTGCAATCAGATACACCCTTGTATTCCCCATCCCAATCCCCCATCCACATAGGAGATGAACAAGCAGTAGCTGCACACCTCTTGCAGTTGGCCAGCTTGGGGGAGATTGCATACACTTATGATGAAGTGGAAGAAGGGATGCCAGAAGAGCCCATTGAAGCTGAAATGGACATTACCTCAACTGAACTTAAAGGCCAGGAGTGGGACCCTGAGATAAAAAAGGCAAGTAGTGCCTTTTTAGTTGATGACAGCTTTGTCACATCTGAAGCATTCATGCAATTCATTTGGAAGCAGCATATAGATAGATATAATGCTAGATGTGAGACAAGAAAGGCAGAGCAACCCAACAAAGATCTAGCCTCAGTGGAGGAAGAAATAAAACAAGAGATGATGGAAGAATTCAAAACCATCACTCCTGAACAAGGAAGAGATCTAGTAGCACAAGCTGGAGTGCTCATCTTGCCAGAATGGAATATTGCTGATGCTCTGGTGCTGGATGTAGTAAGAAAAGAAACTAAACCCATGGAAGGGGTTACATTCAGTAAGGACAATGCTGCACTAGTTATGTGGTCCCTTAAGAGAAATGAGGGCAAAAAGGGCAAAGACACTCCAGGGTCAAGTCACCTTGGTGGATTGATGGTAAAAAGAGTGCAGAGTACAGGGGTAGTAGAGGCTGCTAGCACTGTGCTAGAAACCACAAAATTCAGTGTTACAGTGGCTAAGAAGGAAGCCCAAGAAAAGGAGGCCCTCCAAATTAAGTTGGAAACAGTTTTGAAGGCCTATAACAGTGCCAAGGAGGAGGTAAGAGGTAAAGATAGCATCATTTCCAAATTGCAAAGCCAGCTGATGGGACAACACCAACAAGGTGAGTCTTCAACATTGATGATTTCCTCTTCTCCTGCAAGACCTCCGCCTACTAGCCCCATTATTGAATTTCCACCATCTCCTGCACCTTCCAGCTCCCAAATGATTGAGATTACTCCCCAAGAACTAGAGAACCTGAAGCAAGCTCAAGCCTTTTATGCGGGAAATATGAGGAGAAAATAAAGGCCACAATCTCCAGTTTTGCAGATACAATAAATGCCTCCTTGCTTTACAACAATGTGGGCAAAGTCATGGAGATATGGAATGAACTGAGGAGAGATAAGGCCATTTTGACACCCATTTTTGACAAATGGAGGCCTAGGGAGCAAGATCTAGAGTTCATGTGTGTATCCTATGATGAAGCAAGGGCCAATCCCATTATCAAATCTACCTCTGATGTCGCTAAAGTTTTAATGCAATTGGTAGCAGATGTAGATAATGTGGATAGGAAGGTCAATCTATGCAAGAAGGAATACACTGATCAGGTTTTTGAGTTGCTCCCAAGAATTTTTGCCAATCCGGATCACCTAAAAGATAAGCAAATATGGCTCAAAGAGATAGAAGTCAAATTGTCAGCAAGGGTTAAGGGAATCATTGATCTTGATGATACCTCTTTCTTTGTTATAACAATACAGGAAATAGAAAAAATTAAATCACATTATAGTTTTCTTAATTCAGAAGTCAACAAATTGAGAAATTCCTGGAAAAGGTTGACTAAAGTTAAAAATGATGTTATTAACTTTTCATGGCCGACAGAAGAGACATATAGTGAGTGGGGAGTTAAATATTCCACCCGTGATCCGGAGCAGTTGGAGAGCGCCCCTAAAAATCCAGAAGAGGTTGCAACCGAACAACCTGTTGAACAGATTGCAGAGGCTGAAAAGAGTGCATAATTGTTTTTACGTAAAAATTGTAACCTCTTCAATTTTTGAAATGATTGTAACAAACTCTCCTCGAGAAGTCCGAAGCTTTGTGCATCCATGTTGTTATAAATGGATACCAGGACTAGAGAGAAAGAGATCACAAAAATTTTGTAAGAAAACGCTGCAGAAATTTATCTGAGCTTTTCCAAAATAAATGGAGAATCAGAACTTCTTGTAACATCTCTTCAAATGAATATCAATATATAGGCCATCGGTTTTGAGTAGAGCTTTGTGTTGTCTTCAAGTTTGTTCACAAATTTACTTACTATTTTCATTCTGAATAATCCAGGATTATCTGTTTGAATGGAGTTGCAAAGCAATCTCAGTATAAGTGTTTGTTAGCTTTTCTCTTTAGGAGGGAAATTAAATACGTGGGATCACTTATACCAGTAAATTCTTTGGAAAGAAATTTGAATTTTGAGGACCATGGTTTAGTTTGAAATGATTGAATTCTTGTATGTGTCAGGCATATGCAAGGATTAGTGGAAACCAAGCTGATAGGAAGCATAAAGATATATTGTTTTAAGAGTTTTATTTGAGTTTAGGTGACTCTGAAACCCTGGATAAAGCACTGGTATTAATCGAGGTTGTTTATTGCATGCTTTGTTGATCAAAATGCTGAAGTTAAGTATCGTCCCATTCTTTATTTTCAGTTGATTTCAAGGTGAACATATCCACTGGTTTCCCGGACTGGTTTGCTGTGGGTTTATTGTTTGAAAGTGTGAATTTAGTTCACAAAGGTATACCCACCTGGGCTCCAAGGAAGCCTGAAGTGTAGAAGGTTTAATCAAACCTTGTCATATGTTGTCTCTGAGATTTCCTTATCTTTGATGTCTCCTCTACACCCAGTTTAAATCATATTACTCTAAGGACATTGAAGGGAATCAAATTTTAGTTACAACAGTACTGACATGTAGATCCAAGGAGAAATGTAAGAGTTGAGCATGAAGGATTCATTAGAGTCAATAGTATGAAAGGAAGACTCATGATGAGGTAGTCATTTGCAGGACCAAGGCAACCTAACCGGTATGTTCCAAACTTTCATGGTTATTGTTATTGGTGTAACAAATTTTGGGCATAGAATAGCTCACTATAGATTAACCAATAAGTCCTCTATGAGTTATGAAAGTAGAAATCCATTTAATGCACTCTGGGATATGAATGTTGTATGTTATCAGTGCAATGGATATGGTCATAGGAGTTTTGAATGTAGGAAGAATATGTAAGGAAGTTAAGTAGCGGAAACAACTTCCTACACTAACCTTGAGAGGAGGGTAATGCAAAACTTTTTCAGATCATTACAACAGTTACAGAAAATAGAAATAGATATAATAGCAATCATACCACAACACAATGATTTACGTGGGGAAAACCCTTTCGGGAGAAAAACCCCACCCTCCGAAAGCAGCTCAATATTTTATTCAGCAATCAAAAATAGATTACAACATACTTGCAGAGCAAGCTCTTCGCAGGAGTACCACTAATCAGAGATTCAGAGGCAACTCAATAGCCATGAGACTCTTACACACAACCTCTATCTCACACACCTCATAAATAGGAGATACAATACAAGAAACCGTCAAACGGTATTACAAAACCATGGGCTAAAACCACCCAATAAGGTGTAGCTGACCTTATCTCCCTTCTATGACATGTTAAAGCACACATCAACACGTGTCGCTCCCTTTTACAGCTCATTTATGTATCCGATACAAATTATTTTTCCTATTTCAGGAGTACAAACTTCCGGAGGCCATAACTTGAGAACCGGGTGTCCGATTGACGAACCGTTTGAAGCGCCGGAAAGCTTGCGAAGTGCTCTATCACCTCGTAACTCGCTTTGCTAGTTATGGAAACTTTTCAGGGCGTTTCGGAGCCTCTAAAGTCCCCAAAATTAAGTTTAAACATTTTATTGCACCCCTCCAAGATGAAAACTTTAATATCTTCAAAACTAGCTGTGACCTTGCGACGCAACTTTACCGAAATGCTTATCTAGCCAACCAGAAGCTTCAGGGAGAGTTTCGCACCATTTCATGCTCAAATGAAAACTTACTATAAATAGTAACCTCACATAAATGCAAGGTTGAGACACCATTTTTCCCAACAGAATAAACCAATGCCCTACAATAATTTCAAGGATTCATCTTTAAATAAAAATGTGAAATGCTATAACTGTCAAGAGTTTTGACATATAGAAAAGATTTAAAAAAAAATAGGAAGATCAAGTAGAAGAAGACAAATACCGATCTAGAACCGGTAATTGAACCAGAGCACAAAATAGTAGCCGACAAGAAGAAGGAAACCAAACCGGTATGGGTTGAGAAAGAAAAGGACAAGGTAGAATTAAGTCTGATAGTGCAAACTACCTTACATGCTGAAAGGAAAAATCTATGGGTTGTGGATAATAGTTGTTCCAACCACATGACTGGTGATAAAAAGAAATTTATCAAGCTTGAAGACTAGAATGGTGGTTCAGTAAGATTCAGAGACAACTCATCCATCCAAATAAAGGGAAAAGGTACTCTAAATATTGATGGAAAATTGAAGACATGTGATGTGTATTATGTGGTAGGCCTAAATAAACTTTGATAACTTAGTTGCATTAAGAAAAAAGGGGTGTGTAAGAAATATTCCACCCATCATCAAACCACTAAGCACATTTTGTGATGAATGTGTGAAAGGAAAGCGGACTAAGGTGAGCTTCAAAACAAAAGAACACAACACCTCAAGGCGACTTAAATTTTCACATACAGATCTGTGTGGTCCAACTAGGAGAAGAGCTCTTGCCAGTGAAAGATATTTTATGCTCTTTATTAATGATTATTCAAGAATGACATAGGTCACTTTCCTGCAAGATAAATCATAAGCATTTGATAGATTTAAGATCTTTAGGAAGATGGTGGAGAAGGAAAGCAGGTGCAAGATGAAGTGTCTAAGATCAGATAGGAGTGAAGAGTTCACATCAAATGAGTTTGAAGATTATTGTGAAATACATGGAATTAGAAGGCAATACTCAGCCCCTAGGACACCACCAAAAAATGGTGTGGTAGAAATAAAGAACAGGACAGTCAAGGAGATGGTTAGAACCATGTTAAATGAGGCCAGTCTTCCAGACACATATTTGAAGGAAGTGGTTCATAGTGATGTATATACTTTAAATCGGGTTCAACTAAGAACAAACAATAGAATGATACCTTATGAGTTGTGGTATGACTAGAAACTGTCAGTCAAATACTTCAAGGTATTTGGATCTAAGTATTTTATCAAGAGAGATATGGATGGTCTAGGTAGTTTTGATTTCAGGAGTAATGAAGGAATCTTCCTTGGTTACTCATCTAACAACAATGCCTATAAATTCTACAACAAGAGACTAAGAAGAGTCATTGAGAGTGTGCATGTAAAAGTTGATGAGGATATGCACAAAGGAAGTAAATCACAGGTAAACTGGTATGATGATTCCGGTGATGAAGGTGAGGAAGCTCAGTAAGACAATGAACTAGAAGAACCATCCAAAAAGGATCCTACAGTATGTGCAGATGAACCACCTAGAAGAGTAGATTCTAGAAAATAAGAGTGATGATATGTAGAATAGGAGAAGACTTGCCCGAAATGATGAACAAGTCAACTTTTGCCTGATGACTGAAGTAGAACCTAAAACTTTCAATGAGGCCAGCAAAAGATAGGAATGGATGGATGCCATGGAAGAAGAACTATAATAGATAGAGAAGAACAAGACTTTGGAATTAGTCCCTATACTAGAAGATAAGAACATCATTGGCACTAAATGGGTCTACTAGAATAAGATGAATGAAGAAGGTAAAATTGTTAGGCATAAAGATAGACTTTTGTGCAAAGGCTACTCTCAAGTAGAGGGCATTAATTTTGAAGAAACATTTTCACCAGTAGCTAGATTAGAAGTAATTAGAATGTTTCTACCCTTTTCTGCCTACAAGGGTTATAAACTATATCAAATGGATGTGAAATATTCCTTCCTAAATGGAAATTTGGAAGAAGTGTACATGGAGCAATCAGAAGGGTTTCTACTACATGATGATGAAACGTTTGTGTGTCGGTTGAAGAAAGCCCTGTATGGTTTAAAGAAATCTCCTAGAGCATGGTATTCAAGGCTAGATCAATACCTAAAGGAGAAAGGATTCAAAAAGGGGAGTGTGGGCAGCAATTTATACATAAAAAAAAATGGAAACCACATGATCATTGTGGTTGTGTATGTAGATGATATTATTTTTGGAGGAAATAAGGACACCCTTTGCAAAGAATTTGTTGATCAAATGTCAGAATTTGAGATGTCAATGCTTGGAGAATTGACATACTTCCCTTGTTTGTAGATATCACAACAAGATAAGGGAATCTTTATCTCACTGACCAAGTATGTAGGATTCACTAGAGTTAGCAGTATGAAAGGAAGACTCACAGTGAGGTAGTCATTTGTAGGACCAAGGCAACCTAATCGGTATGTTCCAAACTTGCATGGTTATTGTTACCGGTGTAACAAATTTGGGCATAGAATAGCTGGCTGTAGATTAACCAATAAGTCTTCTATGAGTTATGAAAGTAGAAATCCATTTAATGCACTCTGGTATATGAATGTTGTCTTCTATCAGTGCAATGGATATGGTCATAGGAGTTTTTAATGTAGGATGAATAAATCGATGCCCTACAATAATTTCAAAGATTCATCTTTAAATGAAAATGTGAAATGCTATAACTGTCAAGAGTTTCGACATATAGTAAAGTTTTTTAAAAACTAGGAAGATCAAGAAGAAGAAGACACATGCTGATCCAGAACCAGTAATTGAACCAGAGCACAAAATAGCAGCCAACAAGAAGAAGAAAACCAAACCGATATGGGTTGTGAAAGAAAAGGACAAGGTAGAATTAAGTCTGATAGTGCAGATTGTCTTACATGCTGAAAGGAAAAATCTATGGGTTGTAGACAATGGCTGTTCCAACCACATGATTGGTGATAAAAAGAAATGTATCAAGCTTAAAGATTGGAATGGTGGTTCAGTAACATTCAGAGACAACTCATCCATCCAAATAAAAGGTAAAAGGTACTCTAAATATTGATGGGAAACTAAACACACGTGATGTGTATTATGTGGAAGGCCTAAAGAATACTCTACTCAGTGTGAGTCAGATGTGTGATAAAGGTTATAAATTCACCTTTGACTCTACTAACTGCCAGATAAAGAAAGAGAGTATCGGTCAAGTTGTGGAAGAAGGAAAAAGGACAGATGGTAATGTTTACAATCTGAAGGAATGTGATGAGTCGCAATGTGTGATGGGAAAGGTTGATGAAAGTTGGGTGTGGCACTGAAGATTAGGCCACATAAAATTTGATAACTTAGTTGCATTAAGAGAAAATGGGTGTGTAAAAAATATTCCACCCATCATCAAATCGGTAAGCATATTTTGTGATGAATGTGTGAAAGGGAAGTAGACTAAGGTGAGCTTAAAAAAAAAAGAACACAACACCTCAAGACCACTTGAAATTTCACATACAAATATGTGTGGTCCAACTAGGAGAAGAGCTCTTGTCGGTGAAAGATATTTTATTCTCTTTATTGATGATTATTCAAGAATGACATGGGTCACTTTCCTGCAAGATAAATCACAAGCATTTGATAGATTTAAGATCTTTAGGAAGATGGTGGAGAAGGAAAGTGGGTGCAAACTAAAATGTCTAACATTAGACAATGGTGGAGAGTTCACATCAAATGAGTTTGATTATTATTGTGAAAGACATGGAATTAGAAGGAAGTACTCAGTGCCTAGGACACCACCACAAAATGATGTGGTAGAAAGAAAGAACAGGACAAACAAGGAGATGGCTAGAGCCATGTTAAATGAGGCTAGTCTTCTAGACACATATTGGAACAAAGCAGTTCATAGTGTTGTATATACTTTGAACCGGGTTCAAATAAGAACAAACAATAGAATGATACCTTATGAGTTGTGGTATGACTGGAAACTATCAGTCAAATACTTCAAGGTATTTGGATGTAAGTATTTTATCAAGAGAGATATGGATGGTCTAGGTATCTCTAATTCTAGGAGTGATGAAGGAATCTTCCTTGGTTACTCATCTAACAACAAGGCCTATAAATGCTACAACAAGAGACTAAGAAGAGTCATTGAGAGTGTGCATGTAAAAGTTGATGAGGATATGCACAAAGGAAGTCAATCACAGGTAAACCGGTATGATGATTTTGGTGATGAAGGTGAGGAATCTTAGTCAGACAATGAACCAGAATAAGCATCCAAAAAGGATCCTACGGTATGTGAAAATGAACCACCTAGAAGAGAATATTCTAGGAAATAAGAGTGATGGTATGCAAAATAGGAGAAGACATGCTGGGAATGATGAACAAGTCAACTTCTGCCTCGTGACTGAAGTAGAACCTAAAACTTTCAATGAGGCTAGCAAAAGATAGGAATGGATGGATGCCATGGAAGAAGAACTATAACAAATAGAGAAGAACAAGACTTGGCAATTAGTCCCTAGACCAGAAGACAAGAACATCATTGGCACTAAATGGGTCTACTTGAATAAGATGAATGAAGATGGTAAAATTGTTAGGCATAAATATAGACTTTTGTGCAAAGGCTACTCTCAAGTAGAGGGCATTGATTTTGAAAAAACATTTTCACCAGTAGCTAGATTAGAAGAAATTAGAATGTTTCTACCCTTTTTTGCCTACAAGGGTTATAAAGTATATCAAATGGATGTG
The DNA here is from genome assembly GCF_030272615.1 of Cryptomeria japonica. Classification (NCBI taxonomy): domain Eukaryota; kingdom Viridiplantae; phylum Streptophyta; class Pinopsida; order Cupressales; family Cupressaceae; genus Cryptomeria; species Cryptomeria japonica. The sequence continues at coordinate 922,379,157 of NC_081407.1, forward strand.
AAATCTGCCTTCCTAAATGGAAATTTGGAAGAAGTGTAAATGGAGCAATCAGAAGGGTTTATACTACATGATGATGAAACCTTTGTGTGCTAGTTGGAGAAAGTCCTTTATGGTTTAAAGGAAGCTCCTAGAGCATGGTATTCAAGGCTAGATCAATACCTAAAGGAGAAATGATTCAAAAAGGGGATTGTTGACAACAATTTATACATAAGGAAAGATGGAAACCACATGATCATTGTGGTTGTGTATGTAGATGATATTATTTTTGGAGGCACTAAGGACACCCTTTGCAAAGAATTTTTTGATCAAATGCAGTCAAAATTTGAGATGTCAATGCTTGGAGAATTGACATACTTCCTTGGTTTGTAGATATCATAGGAAGATAAGGGAATCTTTATCTCACAATCCAAGTATGCAAAGGATATGTTGAAGAAATTTCAAATGGAGGACTGCAAACCAGTAAGTACCCCCATGGTGACCGGAAGAAAATTAAGCAAGAATGATGAATCACTAGTGGTGGATCAGATATTGTATAGATCCATGATAGACAACCTATTATATCTATCTTCTTGTAGAACATATATAGTATAGGTAGTGTGCATGGTGGCCAAATTTCAAGTTGCACCTAAGTAGTCACATATGAATATTGTAAGAAATTTTTTTAGGTACCTACATGGATCACTCGGTTATGGATTGTGGTACCCTAAACAAGGGGAATTCATCTTGGAAATTGATGTTGATTGGTTAGGATGCATTGATGACCAAAAGAGGACAAGTGGTGGTGCATTCTTCCTAGGTGACTAGTTGGTCTCATGGCATAACAAGAAGCGAGATTTCATCTTCCTATCAACTGTTGAAGTAGAATAAATTGCTGTAGCTACATGCTACCCTCTGGTACTATGGATGAAGAAAACCCTCAAGGACATATAGGTGGACATAACTGATCCTATTCTCATCTGGTGTGATAATTCAAGTGCCATTAACATATCAAAGGATCTGATGATGCATTCTAGGATAAAGTATATAGCCATCAAGTATCATTTCCTTAGAGAGAAGGTTGAAGGATGGGAAGTAAAGATGGACTATGTCCCTACTAGAAAACAAGTAGCAGACATTTTCACCAAACCATTGCCGGTAAGCACTTTGGAGTACTTAAGACACAAGTTGGGAGTTGTGTCACCTTTATTATGCACTTGAGATAGGAATGATTTATATGGTTCAGGGGGAGTTAATAGCATCATCTATAACTCTTGAACCACATCTCAGTACCGACTGTAATCATTGGTATCAGACTAAGGGGGCGCTAGGTATGGATCAAAGGGGGAGTGTATAGTACTCTTTGTTATTGTGTCAAAGGGGGAGAAATATACTAGTATGAAGTCTTACAGTAAGTTGACATCAATGCCAAAGTGGGAGATTGTTGGCATTATTGGCATTAAGTTGCCATTGATGTCAACTGGTTTGGCAAGGTCACCGCTAAGTAAGAATTGGTGACCGATATAAGAAAAGGAAGACATATGATGGCAATTCACTTGTGAGTAAGCACATAAAGGGATGGGTATTGCTACAAATGAATTGTGTCATCTGCTGGTAAAGAAGGAGTACCGATTAGGCATAGACCGATATTAAGGTTGGTAGGTTGTTTGTGATGAAGAGGGGGAATGTTAAATAAATCACAACAACACTCATTGAGAAGAAGAAAAATAATGTCATCAAGACATACCAGAAGGTGAGATGAATTGTCAAGTCAATGTGTTGTCGGTAAAGAGGATGTTTGTTGGTTATACTAGTAAAGTGTTGAATCGGTAGTCAATCTTGGTCAATGAATAATGTCAAATCGACATAGAAAATCAAGTAGAGGTGGATGTCAACAAACATGATAGCTGGATGCCAGGTGATGATATTGCACAGGTTGATGAAGTGTGGATTGACATAACAAGTCAGCAAGGAGGTCAAATTTTATGAAGAACCCACAAGTTAGCAAGATCATTTTCCTTAGAATTTGTTTTAACAAAGTTGCAGAGTGAGTTTGCAGTCAAACCAGTGAAAGGGTTTAATCAACAGAGACAGAGTACCAGTAAACTATTGTAGGTCTAACAGTTAAGCTAACCTATGAGGTGTGATTGATTAAGAAGGCATACAAGTGTGACATAGTATGATGTGCAGCTCAGAGAGGAAGAAGAGAGGCCCAAAATCAGAGAGAGTAATCTGATAACCATTAGTGTGATATCCAGTGAAGAAGAGAAGACTATTAATCGACATAAATCTATTTGATCAAGTGTTACAGAACTCATTTGCAACCAGATGCCATAACTATATCAAAATTGTATTTCACTATACATCACCAAGTTGGAGCTTGGTGCAAGGGTTGTTTCTCCTTGGGTTTGTGCCCTAAATATTTGTAATTCAATGTTTCACTTGTGAGGCTTGATTGGAGTAGTAGTCTCCATCATCTTTTCTCACCGAGGTTTTTCCCATATCTAGTGTTGTGGGTTGCATTTGTGTGTTTGCCTCTTTTGATATCCATATTTTGCTTACCAGTTTGATTGTTTAGTGCCTATGGTGATAACTAGTAATCTAAGGTTGTTTTAAAAAGGAAAATAATTTAGGAACCACTAATTCACCCCCCTCTAAGTGGTACATTGTGTTCAATAGGATAGTTATGATATTCTATTTCAAATAAAAAACTATTTATTTTTCCTATTAATGAATGTATATTTGTACTTTTTATATAACATTTATAGGTTCTTATGTGTTCAAGTATAGGTCTATTTTCACCAAATTTTCATTTATTTATTTACATGTGGACTATTTATTTATAATATATAGTATAAATTTATGGTAAGATTGGATATTATGAGCACAATTGCTATAATGACTATTGGACCTTGTTCAACTACTTGACCCTCTCCCCTAGTGAGGGATATTTTTTGCATTACGTTAACTCAAAGCAACTTCTTTCATGAACTGTTACCATCTTCCCTAATTAATTGTTTATGGATGTATGCTTTGTGATAGTGAAACATAAGTTTCACTATTATAAATAGTATATGTAAGATGAATTAATCAGGAAGGGTGACAATAGTAAAACTTCACAATCCTTTGCAACTCTAATAGACTGAAAACTTGGCACCTTATTGAAAATAGCAAACTACAACATAAGAAACTAACTATGCTGGAATAACACTTAGGAAAAATCAAAACACAACTAGCCTGCAGTGCATCAACACTTTATTGAAAGCATACAAATTGACTATATATGTACAATGATACTCATACCTCAAAGAAATTCTTGAGGTGAATCCCATTAACTGGGATTGACAAGACTTGTCCATCCATCTTCGACAACTAAAAAGAATTATGTTCTTTGAATTTTGTAATGATGAATAGACCACTCCAAAAGGCATCAAATTTGGAATGCTTTCCTTGTCTTCTCTTAAGCTCATCCCACTTGAGCATCATGTCAGCTTCTCTAAATATTTTGGGTGTGGCTTTCTTATCAAAGATTGTCTTGGTCTAGAGTTGATGATACTCCATTGATCTCATTTCTTTATCTCTCTACTCATCTGACTCTAGGAGTTGAGCATATTGGACTTCCATTGGATCTTCCTCTTCAAGCATTTCCAGCTGATGCCTAATATCCAAAGATGGTAGTTCAACAAAAATAGACAATCTTGCCTCTTTTCCATAAAATAGAACACATGGAGAATTTCCAATAGAACACTTGGGTGTTATCCCATCTTGCCAAAGTGCATACTTTAGACTTGTATACCAAACTCTCAGATTCTCCTCCATGGTTCTCTTGATAATTCTTATCAGATTCTTATTTGTACTTTCTGCCAAACAATTACCTTGAGGGTAATAGTTTGAGGAGGTATTAAAGTGAATGCCATTTTTAATAGCCCAATCAGTTACTCTGAGTCCCAAAAATGCTAAGGCATTGTCTGATATGATGGAATCAGGCACACCAAATCTAGTGACCAAGTCATCATAGAAATTTAGCACAACATGCTCATTGGAATCTTTTAAGGCAATTGCCTTGGTCCATCTTATGAAATAATCAGTTGCTATCAGCACCCACCTATACCCTACACTTGATAGTGGGTTGATGGGGCCTATGAAATCAATACCCCACCTCATGAAAGGATGCTCTACCTGAACTCGTTGCAATGGTAGAGATGGTAGCCTCTCCTTCCCTGCAAACAAGGTACATTTTGTAAATTTTCTTGCCCAAGGATGTGCATCCTTAAATTAATTGGGCCAATAATAGCCAGCTCTCATGATCTTCTAGGTGGTTGTTCTTGGGGAAAAATGACCCCCTACAGTTCCATCATGGAACTCATGAAATAATTTTTCAGTTTGATCATTACTAATACATCTTAAGAGCATACCATTAAAATCATTTTTGAAAAGGATGTTATCAACCAAAACAAATGGAATAGACTGTAACCTAAAATATCTTCTCTTGGCTTTGTTTAAACTTGGTGAACATTCACCAGTCTATAAAAATTGGGTCATATCTTGAACCCAACCTGCACATAAAATAAGGGCAACATCTACAAGTGCATCATTAATAATTAACACTTTCTCATCCTTACTCTCTAGCACATTTCCATCTATTCATAAAGGCCCTTTCCCTTGACAAGTTTAGTTACCTAGATATTTACATCATACTCGATAACCTTTGTGATCCATACAACCCTCTTATCATTCAAATCCCTACTTAAAAGGAACTCTTTCACACCAAGGTGAGCAACCATTAAGTGAATCTTGTTATTAGAGACTAGATATTTTAACTTCTTCAAACTTTTAATAATAGCAAGTACATGTCTCTCAAGGAAACTATACCTCTTTTTGTATTCTACCAAACCTTGACTAAAGAATGGAATGGGTTTCTCAAAACCCTCATTATTCTGCTATACAAGAATTGTAGAAATGGTATCCATACCTCCATATACATAAACGATAAAATCTTTTGAGAAATCTTGGTTCACCAAGGTTGGGGATTTTGACAAGACCTCCTTTATAGCCTGAAATATTCTCTTTGCCTCCTTGGTCCAGTTGTACTTGCAATATTTTTCTTTAGGATAATAGTCAGAGGCTTCAAAAGGTTAGCAATATATGGAATAAATAGTCTAACAAAATTAATTCTGCAAATAAAGCTTTGCAGGCCCTTTCTATGATTAAGCAAAGGCAGTTCCATAATTGCCTTAACTCTCTTAGGGTCAATGGTTATACCCTATTTTGAGACAATATGTCCCAAAATCTTACCTTTGTGAACAACAAAGATACATAGCTTTTGGTTAAGGGATATACCATACTCCCTACATCTTTCAAAGACCTGCTTCAAATGTAACAAATGTGCATTAGCATCCTTTGAGAAAACACTGATACCATCAAGATAGACAAGCACACGTTTATACATTAGGCCCTTAAAGGTTGTATCCATGGCTCTCTGAAAAGTTGAGCCAACATTTGAACATACAAAAGGCATTCTTTTATAGGCCATTGTGCCCCACTTTGTGGTGAATGATGTCTTATGTTGGTCATCTTTTTTGACTTGCACTTGATTGTATCTAGAATACCCATCAAGAAGTGAAAACCTCTTAGAACCTGCCACTACTTGTAAGATATGCTCCATTGATGGTAGAGGGTAATGGTCCTTCAAAGAGGACCTATTTAAGTCTCTCAAATCAATGCACAACTTGATTTCTCCAGTCTTTTACTTCACAAGAACCAGATTGGAAACCCAGGAGGTGTGCTTGATTGAGTAAATTATTTCGCCTTCTATTAACTTGGTCAACTCTTTGACCATAAGGGGTTCTAACTTTGGATTTTACGGCCTTTTCTTCTGCCAGATAGACTTAGAATTTGGCTCCAACTCAATAGTGTGTTGGGCTATCTAAGAATCAAAGCCCTTTAAATCCAAATACTCCCAAGAAAAAACATCTTGATACTCATAAATCAATAAAAGCTTGTCTATCTTCAGGGGAGCATATCTTACTAAGTTTCAACCCTTTACCTTTGAAAATCTCAAGTTGTTCATAATGCTCTTCCTTAATCTGCATGTTGGTTTTGTCCTTTTTTAGCTGATCATCTATACTAAAAATGGATTCCAAGTCACAAGACCCTTGGGCAACTTGTTAGTTCTTAGCTGAATAACTTGATCATCAAAGCTCTGTTTCATTTTTTCTTGATTAGTTACATAAAACTGATCCTCTTGTAATAGAAAACTCAAAATTTTCTCATCATTTTCAAACACTTGCTAGTTAGTGTTATTATCTGGTATTGAAGGTCTAACTGTGACCTTGATATATTTAGACACATTATCACTTGTAACTAAATATGGAATATCAAATTGTGTACCAATAGCTTCAAGTCTATCTGCATTGTTGATTTTCCTTCCAAGGAATAGAAACAATATTGAAGGCACTAAATTATTCAATCATACCCCAAACCATGTGTTTTTAGGACTTTAAAGTATCATTATTAGTAACATTTAACCCTCTCACCTGATTCGCAACCACCTCAATATACCCAAACACCTATAGGTAGCTAATCTTCCTTTTCCTTTCCCACTCTAGGCCTTGAATCAAACCTTTGTATTCAGTAGCATTGTTAGTGCAGGAGAAAGCAAAATGGAAAGCTAAAAAGTAATGCTCATCCTGTGGGGATATCAACATTTCATCCCCACCAACTCCATTTTTACTGTGAGAACCATCAAAAAACATCTTCCACAACCCATCTTGCTACTCAACCAGCTTTTCAGGATTCTTCTCAAGGTTAGGCATCTCTCCTTCAGGCTCATGTAGCACATAGTTACCCAAACTAGCATCTTGAATATATTCTTTGGGATTTTCTAATACATTCTCCAATTCCCAAACATTTAGGAGCAATTTTGGCACACTCTCGGCTTGAAGCTCTTGAGCTGCAACATCCTCACTATCCTCAAAAATAACACAATTTGCATTAACAACACTAGGCACATAAGTCTCAATATGATCCTTGGCAAGGGATTCAAACTTTATGCTCACTTTGGTACCATACGTGGTCCTAGAAAGAATATTGGACCAATCTGATGACAAGTATCCTCCTATCTTGGCAGTGAAGTCCCTAGACAAGCATAGGGCAAAGTGTGGGGGTAAATCTATTACAAACAAATCTTGAGGAATAGAAAAATTTGGATAGGTATGCAAAGTCAGGATCAAATCCTTAATCACTCCTAAAGTATTAACTACAATTGTTTCTAACTGGAGCACCCCTTTTCCTAGTGGTTGATATTCTAGACCTAACATGTCTACAATCTTCTTCGGTATCACTGAAAGCACCACTATATAACATGTAATTATGTACCAATTTATCCTCGACTATCAAAGAGACATAGAATAGAGGAAGTTTAGCATCTTTACCTTTCTATTTAGAGCTATCCTGAGTGGCATTGGTCAAAATTGCCTCAGCTTCACTCACAGGAACTTCATTTGGGGTACTCAAGTCAGTAGGTTTGAATAAGGTAGAGTGCAATAAGTCTTTTTGATCTGGGATAGCTAAATAATCCCACATTGGCATTGAACCATTCATTTTCTTTGTACTATCAACAATGTTGGAAGGTGTAGGAATATTCACCTTTTTCTGTGTTTTTACAGCAACATTGTCAACCTGCAATTAACTTGCAACATTGATAGTCACTAGTTGCTCCTTACTAGCGCCTTGATTGCACTATAGAATTTGTGGTGCTTGCTATCTTGACAGACCAACAAAATATGTGCCTTTGTTTGTTGTCTTCTCTAGCTCAAGGGCCCTCTTCTTAGCTCTAGTATTGGATGCCACTAAGGTATCATTGTTGTTCAAGCCACAAAACTCCTCTCCTTGCCAATTAAGGAAAGCAGTCTCACTTGCAGGTTGATCTTGCTATTGTGAGGATACATCATCAAGCAATGTTTGTGTACTTGATACATTATGAACCTTAAAAGCCAGATTAATTACACCATTGGAGCACGTAGCTTGATTATGTGTCTGGCTGCAAGGAAAACACCATTCATATTCTGCAACAAGGTTATTCTGAATAGGCACCAATTAATTCTTTGTTGTACTAATTGGAGCAGGGTTATATGCATGAAAAGGCCTTGCATTTACATTTTGTCTAGGACCTTGATAATTACCTTGATACTGTTGCTGATATGGTTGTCTATTCCCCTGATACTACTACTATTGCCCTTGATACTACTGATTAGAAGCTTGATTTTTATGTTGGTACAATCTGGAATGAGCTCATTGCTTCTCTACACTCACCAACTTGTTACCAAAAGTTTGGCGCATAATTTTAATCTCTTGAAGCTCTTAAGATGGGCCTTGACTAGTGGCTGGTTGACTGGCAGTAGTTTGAACAATAGCTGGTAATGCTAGAACCACTAGAAAAGGTTAAATTGATGGAATCTATAGAGGCATGCTACGCTGGATATTTGGAAAAATTTGCATTGGTGGCCTGGGCACAATCTTTCTAGCTTGAATTAAGTTATTTTCTTCTTTGATTTCTCTCTCTTATGCATTAGGTAGTGACACTCCTCTCATTGACTGAATCATCATCAAGATATTAGTATTAAGAGCCCTTAAATAATACAAAAAATCATATTCAAGAGAAGGCCTAACTATAGCAGGAATTTTGTCCCAGGTCTTCTGAAAAATGAAAAATTAAAGTCTGACATCTTCTCTTGAGGAGCTCTTTTGACAGTGGTAAGTTGCTAAATAAGAGACAAATGATTAGACTTATCCTTGAACTGATTATGTATTTTCTCTCCTGGTTCATCCCAAGTTGCAACTGACCCAACTGTTAGGAATCTAAAACATTGGAGCACCTTTCCTTTAAAAGAGGTAGCAAATAATCTCATGGTAACAATCTCTTGTGTGATGTGATGTACCCCACATAAGGAATCTATATCTCTGATATGTTCTATGGGAGTATTTTGATCCTCCCCTGTGAAAAAGGGCAAGCTTTTCAAAGCAGTTACAAGAATATCATCATGCTGGGTCAAATTTAACGGGTTTCCTCCATTAAAGGACACAAAAGGTTGTTGTCTATCCATGGGAACAACCTAAGGTAAATTAACTTGAACTGAGTAAATAGGTATAACAATTGACAACACAACATGACTTAATGGCTTGAAATTGGGTGGTGTTGGTTGAACCCTTTTTGACTGAACAAGGGGTTCTTTTTGTTGGCATTTTTTATGTTTATGATGTGATTGTCATTGATGGACACACAATTGCATTGAGATCTTCTTTATATGTATGAGTTAGAGCACAACCAGTATTTGTTCCAACCGGTATGTTATATTATAGTCTTTAGACTATTGGTGATTTGTAGAATGCGTTTCCTGGTCTAAAGCGGTATGTAGACCCCAAGAGGTTCGAGGATCTCAAGCGACATGAAGGATCAAAGTGGTAGAACACATATTTCCCAATCTTCATTTTGTCAAACCGGCAGCCAACATTTTGCTTGAACTGGTATTTTGTATGAACCGGTAATACTTTGTGATGAGTTAGCAACCGACATTTTATGATGAATTACCATCCACCAATTGTTTGATGGTGCCGACACTTTAACGGTGCTTTTTGTGTCATGTTACCAAGTATGTCTAGGTTCATTGAACCTAGGAAATTGTAATGTAATCCTATTGGACCAACATGAAATCAGTTTCCTTTATAAGGACATCATGTCTAGGGTTTTAGGTTGTTGATGTGGTTGTAATGAAATTTTATGTTGTTGCTAGGGTTTAAGGTGGTTGAGGAGTTAGAGAGACTATGAATGTGTAGAAGACTAAAGTAATGCTGGAATGCATTAGGAACGAGCTATCAAGGATCTAATCAAGCAGTTTGTGCTATTAGCTAGATCAATCACTTGTTGATTACTCACATCTTTGACAAGTCTGTAGCCCTTAACCGAGTAGGCCCAAAAGCCTTTTGTAAATCCTCTAACAAGGTGGTTCACATCTGTGGATCTAAAATCCTCTAGCATGGTAGTCTTTAACCAGACTTATCTCCTAATAGAGATTGAGATTCCTAACAGGATTTGTTCTGGTAAAGAACATTGTAAGACATTAACCGATCTGACCTTAACCGGTCTAGTTCCTATTCTGCAGATAGTTACTTGTGAGTTCCATCTCACCATGGTTTTTCCCATTTGGGTTTCCATGTCAAAATATCATGTGTTATGGTGTTTGTGCTTTTGTGGGTGAATGCATTATTTTCTATTTGGTTTGCATGTGTGCTAACTGGTTTGTCTGCTAAACTGTTTTACCGGTTTACTGTCAATCTTGTAAAGTGTTTAAGTGTAAAGATTTTTGGCATACTAATTCACCCCCCCCTCTTAATATTCATCAATTGGTATCAGAGCCAACCTTTCTATAAGTTTAACCACTTGAAAAGAGATATGGAGGAATACTCTATAAGGGAACTTACTCACTAGCTCACTCAATTTGAGCAAGCCTATGATGAACTTATGGGAAAATATAAGGTCTCTCAAGCAAAAAGGAGAGAACATGTTGAAAAGCTAATGGCGCTATCTGAAAATAGTTCTTCAGATGAAGTAGATATGGAAGCCCTAATTGTAGAAGTAAATAAGTTGAATGAATCAAACTCCAACTTGAGAAAGGAGTTGGAAGGTCTAACTATTCAAATGTGTCAAGAGCTTGAGAACCGAAGGAAAGCTAGAGATCTGGTGAAGGACAGAGATCATGAGATCTCAAAGCTGAAACAAGAGATCAGTGCCCTAACTGCTCAACTCTATGCAAGAAAAGTGGAAAAGGAAGACATGCAAAGAGAACTGAACATTTCCATCTCTGAGAATGAAATCTTGATGGAAACAAATGTTGCTATTTCCAAAGAACTCTCTGAGTCAAAGGAAATACTTGCTAAGTTCAATAATAGTACTGTCAAGCTAGAGCAACAACTTGAATCTGCCAAACCGGCAAAGAATACCAATGGACTTGGTTATTCTGGTCATGAGGAAGGTGCGACCTCTGGTACAAATGCTGGAACATCAAAGAAACAACCAACATCAAAGGATAAAGGTAAGAAAAAGTTTAAACCTGTTTTCTTTAGCTGTCTTAAAGAAGGACATACTGCAAATGTGTGTAGGAGTAAGGCTTACAATAATTTTTCTTATTTCCTAAATGATAAGCCTAGATCCTATAGATTTAATGGTAACTAGTATGCATGCAACAAGTTTGGGCATAGAGCATCTGAATGCAGGTCTGTTATGAATAACACTGCAAGATATCCTCAGAGGACCCAAGGAGTTGGTCCTGAACCTTTTGTGAACCAAAATCACAATTGGTTTAATTCCTTCAATCATCAGCCAAGAAGTGGTGGCTATCAAGCGATAACTGAATGGAGAGCAAACTGTATGGTTTGTCATGGTCATGGTCACACTATAGCAACATGAAGAAGGAGGAATGGGAACATGAACAATGGACCTTGGAGAGCACCTGGATTGGTCTGCTATCACTGCAAAAAACCAGGTCACATTGCCAGATTCTGTAGATCAAGAAAGAAAATATCTGATGATATATCAGTCACTTCGGAAGGAAACATTGATGTTGACACTATTCAAGTGGACGTGAATAAAACTTGGAAGAAGAATCCAGCGGTGTTACAAGACGAACCGGTTTCTGCACCTAGTGTGGAAATCACGGAACTGGCAAACTAAGATTCAGAAAAGCTTAGGGGGAGCAAATGGTGAAATGTTTCGAACCCTTAGTTTACATCAGTAAAAGACCTTAACCGGTATATGATACCTGTCAATAAGCGGAAGACCAAAAATGGTAAAAGGAAAATTAGGGTTTACGCCCTAATGGTGGAGCATTAATTGCGGTAGGTGAGGAATATGTTTAAAAGGATTTTTCAAATTATTTCTCACTATCAGTTTTCGAGCGAAGAAAAGTTTTTCAAAGAGCAGAGCGAAGAAAAGGAGATTTGTGCTGAGATTTTAAGAAATTGAGAAATCGCGAAGGAGATTCAAATTCAAATTGCAAACAGCTAAGTGAAGAACGCAAAGTGGTGATTCTTCAACCGACGGAATGTGAAATGGAGAATCTAAAAGCCCTAAATTCATGTGTTTCAAAAGGTATTTCTTGAGTTTTTAAGTTTCTATCATGGCTTTCGCATCTCATACCAGTTCTAGTGCATCTGTCGAGTCTGCAAGTTTTATTCAATGCAAGTCTAAGTATAATTCCCTATCACAAGTTTCGGCTAGTGTTATAGTAGAAGAAGGGATTTCTGATTACATAGATTGCAAGATTGAAGACCTAGGGTCTCTAGCTATCCACTCCTAGCTAGGTTTGTTCTGTGGACAAGATAAAAAGAACAAACCGAAGTATAGTATCTTGGAGAAGAAGAAGCTCCACAATGTTGTTTATTTCCTGGAGGATTTCATAGATGATCACATTAGGATCATTTTGAGCAGAGTTCATGGTGACAAGATGTACCTGGAAAGAATGCATGATATAACACCACAAGCAATTCATGCTATCACCAGTTTCTACAATACAAGGGATGTGCTAGCCCTAAGGATGGTAAGCAAAACTGAAATGTCCAAGGTCACCAATTTAGTGAGTGACTCATGAGGTATGACTATCAATTCTATCAAGGATGATCTGGTGAAGTATGCATGTATGGTGATTGGATACCGGACGTTCTCAGCCAGTAGAATTAACTCTATATTTGCTGCAGTAGTAAATGCTTCTTACTAGATGATCAAGGAGGATGCATCATTTGACCTATGCACCGATATGCAAAGGCAACTCCTATTGAATCTGAAATCTATCAAACAGGATAATGCTTTAAGGTTCAAGTTTGGACAACTACTGGTTGGGCTATTCTTTTACTTCCAAGGCTACTTTCCAGGAGTAGGTGATGTCCAATGGTCTATTGACCAACTAGTAACCAGGCAAATCAAGGAAAGCATTCAAGTAGTTGGAACTAGTTACCCTAAAGTTTTGAACAAGTAATTTGATGAGTTCAGATGCAAAATGAGTCAAAGGGTGAGAATATCAGGTGATATTGTCAAGAAATATGAAGATGATATCTGTTTCACCATCAAAGTGGATCAATGCATAATGGAGGTTGTTGAGCCTAGATAGGAGGAAGTGGAGCCTATGGGCTATGAGGTAATGAATGATATGCTAGAAGGATATGCCTCTACCCTTATTGCCTCACGGCTTGATCCAAAGGCAAAAAGAACCAGCACCTATCTAGAAAGGATAACACTAGTTGAGGAACCCTCAGCAAAGAAAGGAAAAGAAGCTTGAATGAAGAAGGCAAAAATAGTGCCTTCAGCATCGGCACTGGCTACTATAGCCATTCTTCCAATGACCAAGCGGTCACCGGCTAAAAAGAAACCTGAAGCTGCACCTGCTAAAGTCTTCAAGAGAAAGAGGAAGACAAGGAATACCTCTCTAGACTTAGAAGAAACTGAGTATGAGGAAAAACCAAAGAAGACACGTCAAGCAAAGAAAAAGACAAAGAATGAACCGACATCATCGGCACTGGTAAATATTGACATCTCCTCCTACAAACCTTTGACACATTGTCAAAGAACTATCAAAAACATTAGGAGAAAAGTATTGAATGATTTAATTGATTGTTTTGATGACTTTAATGATGATAAAAAGGAAGCAGTGGAAAAAGAAATAATTCAATATTTATGTGTTAATGACCGGTCGCCTTCAAAAATTAGATCTGAGACACCGGATTCTTTGTATAAATCCTTAGACAATAAATAATGCATTGCCATAGAGAAGGAATAGCAAATGAGAAAAGTTTTTGCTGAACATTTTCCAGATGTATCAAATTCAGAACTGTTTGAAGTGATGAACAAATACAAAGGCCTCTTCTTCATGAGAAGAAGAAGACTCCTGTTACTTGAAGGGAAGGGTAAAGAAGTGCTCAAGAATACACACACCCTTGCTCTAGAAGCTTTGAAAATGCATTGAGTGGCTGAAGCCAACTGGAAGGCTGAGCAAGAACTAGTAATAACAAAACCAGATGAAGCATTTGATTATGAAGGAAACCCGGTTGTTGAGCCAATCGACACCATTGATGGCGATGCTATGGACATAGAGGATGTTACTCAAGGAACACCATCTGAGGCAATAGGAAAGGAGTAATAGGCTAAACAAGTTGATAAGCAAGCCGAGGACAGATAGGAAGTGGCAAAGGAATAGGCAGAGCAGAGGAAAAAGGATGAAGATGTGGAGAAGTAGAAAGAGGAGGAAAAGAGAAAAGTAGAAGAGGAGAAAAGAAAAGAAGATGAAGAGAAAAAAAAGCAAGAATATGAAAGGAAAAATAAAGAAGAGGAAGATAAGGAATAGGAGAAGAAGAAGGAAGCAAAGAGGAAGAAGAATGAAGAGGAAGAGAAAGAAGAGGAGAAGCAGAAGGAAGCAGAAAGGAAGAAGGTAGAGGAAGACAAAGCAGAGAAGAAGAGGATAGAAGCTGAGAAAAAAAAGGCTAAGGAAGACAAAGTAGAGGAGAAGAGGAGAGAAGCGGAGAAGAAAAAGGTAGAGGAGGATAAGGAAGAGGAGAAGAGGAGAGAAGTGGAGAAGAAAAAAGTAGAAGAGGATAAGGAAAGAGAAGCAACAAAGAGAACCCAGATGGAGACTCCGAAGGAAACCGGTAGTCAAGACAAACCGGCTGACCTCACCAGTCCTATCGACCTCCAGTCTGCAAGTGAAATAGAGCTGATGCAGAGCATCAAAGATGCCCAAGAATAGCTTGAAAACATACAGAGGAAGAAAGAGCAGGATGTAATTCAAGCGGTTGTGGACACTCTTACCGGTTTGATACCCGGTACTAACCTTACCAACACTGAATCATCACTGGCTAAACTTAAGCTCCTATACATAGTAATGGATGATCAGGTGCATAGCCTAGAAGAGGTAGTAGAGGCAAATGTCAAGAAAGAGCATCAAAAATCTCTTAATACAGCTCTGGTAAAGAAGTTGAATGAGCTCCAGTCTAAACTGTAAAAAGAAAAAAAGGATATAAGGGACACTCTAGATGAGGGGAATCTGCTACTCAGCAAGATCTGCCAACCCCATCTATTCTATGATGATGTGCTAGCTCAGAAGAAAAAGCTTCAAATAGACTTGCAGTCCTACATTAGCACATTCAAGCTGCCTTATCATTCCTTTACAATTTATGGGCAAACCATTCACCAGTTTCACATCCAGTCAGCATAAATGGAGCAAGAGATCAACACCCGGTCTAGAGATTTGTAGGAGCTACAACTGGTTCTACTCCCACGATTGCAAATTCTTCAGAAGTGCTATCTAAACCTGGATGCCTTAACAATCATATAGGAGATGAGAACAATCGATGCCATGGAAGAACAGGTCTCCCAGATGCAGACAGAGAAAGAAGTAGCCACCTCCCTACTTGAGTCTTGGTCTTTATCGATGAAACAATTCTTGTAGGACTTTAAATCTATTTTTGACAAGTATTATTCCTTATTGTCATAAACTCTTATTATTTTAATATCAAATGAAAATAGGTTTGTTCATCTATACTTTGTCATTATTGGCAAAGGGGGAGAAGAATTCTATTTGGGAGAAGTATAGGGGAGAAGTATCTAGTAATCAAAATTTGATATATGCTTTGAATATCTCAATGTTTATGCTCTATATGCAAAATTGTTATACATTGTATTGTCAAAGGGATAGCATATATGCTTAGGGGGAGCAATTTTGCTAATGGCATGATTTTGCTGTAAAACACTTAGATGTCAAAATTTTATTTTCCTAACTATTGCCATCAATGCCAAAGGGGGAGATTGTTGACATTTTTTATGTTTATGATGTGATTGTCATTGATGGACACACACTTGCATTGAGATCTTCTTTATATGTATGAGTTAGAGCACAACCGGTATTTGTTCCAACTGGTTTGTTATATTATAGTCTTTAGACTATTGGTGTTTTGCAAAATGTGTTTCCCAGTCTGAAGTGGTATGTAGACCCCAAGCAGTTCGAGGATCTCAAGCGGCATGAAGGATCAAAGCGGCAGAACACATATTTCCCAGTCTTCATTTTGTCAAACCCTCAACTAGCATTTTTCTTGAACCGGTATTTTGTATGAACCGGTAATACTCTGTGATGAGTTACCGACATTTTGTGATGAGTTACCATCCACCAATTGTTTGATGGTGCCGACACTTTAACGGTGCTTTTTGTGTCGTGTTACCAAGTATGTCCAGGTTCATTGAACCTAGGAAATTGTAATGTAATCCTATTGGACCGACATGAAATCCGATTCCTTTATAAGGACATCATGTCTAGGGTTTTAGGTTGTTGATGTGGTTGTAGCGAAAGTTTATGTTGTTGCTAGGGTTTAAGGTGGTTGAGGAGTTAGAGAGAGTATGAATGTGTAGAAGACTGAAGTAATGCTGGAATGCATTAGGAACAAGCTATCAAGGATCTAACCAAGTAGTTTGTGCTATTAGCTAGATCAATCACTTGTTGATTGCTCACATCTTTGACAAGTCTATAGCCCTTAACTAGGTAGGCCCAAAAGCCTTTTGTAAATCCTCTAACAAGGTGGTTCACATCTGTGGATCTAAAATCCTCTAGCAAGGTATTCTTTAATCAGACTTATCTCCTAACAGAGATTGAGATTCCTAAAAGGATTTGTTCTGGTAAAGAACATTGTAGGACCTTAACCGGTCTGACCTTAACTGGTCTGGTTCCTATTCTGCAGATAGTTACTTGTGAGTTCCATCTCACCATGGTTTTTCTCATTTGGGTTTTTATGTCAAAATATCCTATGTTATGGTGTTTGTGCTTTTGTGGGTGAATGCATTATTTGCTATTTGGTTTGCATGTGTGCTAACCGGTTTGTCTGCTAAACTATTTTACCAGTTTACTGTCAGTCTTGTAAAGTGTTTAAGTGCAGAGATTTTTGGTGTACTAATTCACCCCCACCTCTTAGTATTCATCACTTTTTGTTAGACAACTCAGATAACTAGTGGACAACTAGGGGGGGGTGAATCAGTTATCAACAAATTATTAAACTTTAAGTATTAAAACCTTATTACCGGAATGCATAAACCAAAATACCAGAAAATCAAATATAGCAGTTGTAGCATCCTAAAATTGTGACACTTGCAATTTCGACTGCATTTCGGTCTTCACGATGGTGACGCAACACGCAACCTGAATGGAGACCCTGAAACTTGCTCACGACACTGAAAACTGCATTTTTCAAGCACCTTGGCCTGAACCTCCTTGCACCCTGCTGTCCCGGGTGGTGGGACTAGAGCGCCCAGCGCCCTGGTCCTTCAAGACTAGGGCGCCCAGTGCCCTGGTCCCCAGGACCATGGCGCCCAGCGCCCTGGTCCCTGGGTCCTATTTTGGGCCCGGTCTCCTAAGGGGTCTCGGGTCTTTTTGTTTGCAATTTGGAAATTAACTTTCCTGGTCGGCCTAAGGTCAGGAAAATCAGTCTATCAGCCCTAAATGACAAGTATATAAACTACATTTTCCTCTTTCATTCGACATGATGGAAAAAGCGTGGAAATTATACTCAAGCATTCAAGCATTCAAGCATTCCTTCAAGCAATTGATCATTTCAAGTCTCCATTCAAGGCCAAGTGTTGCATTCAAGACAAGGATTCAACCATTGAAGAGGAGATCACTTACTACATACTACAACAACATACAACATCTATACCTTCGCACATAAGGATACAAACATCCTTAGAACAAGGTATTAGCACTTATTTTACAGTCATTTACATTTACAACACTTTCTCATTTCTTGGTTAATTCCAAAACTGGGGTTTGACCTAAAGGCAAACCCCTAATCCCTAACCCCCCAATCGTCTTCGCTTTTCTATATGTAGGTTGCAGGTACGTGGCTGAAATTGAAGATCTGGAATCTTTGTGCAGAGACGAACAGATCCCCCTTCATTTCACGGATTTTTCGGAGGACCGTGGCGCCGGGCGCCATCGTCCCGACAAATTTTGCTCAAATTTGTAGGACAGCGCCGTATCGACATTTTACTGCTAATTCCAGGTTCGCAGCTTCATCCTATATCCCTATCTCAGTTTATAAGCGAATCTTTGTCATTTTCTATGCATTCCTAGCTTAATTCTTCTATCAACATTCTTTACAAAAGAGGGTAGCCTTGCTGTCTTAACCCTTGAAACACATTTAGCATCCAATCTTGCATTGTGTGGGATTGGATCTTGTGGGTTTCAACCACTCTTTTGAATGTAAAGTCTCTCCCCTAAGTGAAAACCATCGAATCCTAGGGAACCTCCCTTCTCTCTCCTCAGAGTTGGAAGAGGGGAGAACAACTAGGGTTCAATCGCGATTTTCCGCTTTACATTTTGGTGAACCCGACGTGAACATCCTTTCTGATTTTTCATGCTTAGATCTGAAAAAATTGATTACATTTCCATGTTTGATCTTTTGCAAAATTTTAGAGGTGATTGCATAAAAACCCTAAATTTTCTTTTTAGTAATTGAACTTGCGAAATGTCTAAATGTTAATGCTTGTTTCAGATCTGCCCTTCTATTACAAATTATCAATTCATATTTGTGCTTTAATTTTGAAAATTAAGTGGTTAAATGTCAAAACCCTAATTTTTGAAACCCTCTTGATTCAACCTTTGTCTGACAATTTCACTGATCAAAACATCTCCAAATCAGCTGTAACTTTGGATTCCGCAATAAAATCACAATATCTTTCATCCCTGAAAATTTGGAAAAAAGTTGCGAGGACCGTGGCGCCGAGCGCCATCATCCCCGACATTTTTTCCGAAATTTCGGGAGCGAGATCTTACTGTGTTTTTCTGCTAAAATTCAGAATTTTGGCTGATTTTATCAATTATAACACCTTCAAAATTACAGTCAAAGTTGGTCTTGTGATTGCTTGGATTAAGGCTTCTAAACATTTAAAAATCATTGAAATTGAAATTTTGTGTCAAAATTGTGTTCTTACTGTCCTAAATCTGAAAAGTGTGTTATCATTCATTAAAAATTTCAGTGCTTTATTCAAATTCTTGCAATTTGTGACTTTTGAAATTAAATGCTTAATTACAACAACTTTGATTTCCGCTTTCAAAATTGAATTTTGCGTGAAATTGAGTCAATTTTCAAATTTCAAAATTTGCATTGCTCTTGACATTCCCTCTAAAATCATAAAATTCAAAATTTCAGTTTCCCTCTCTTTTTCAAAATTCAAATTTTGCATTTTTCGACAATCTTGGTAGGGTTCAATTTCGAGATTGCAACTTTAATTTGGCCTATCTACAGATCATAAAATCACTCAATTTTTTCAGATTAGCTCTAAAATCATCATACCTTTCATCCCTGCAAATTTTGAAAAAAGTTGCAAGGACCGTGTTGCACTCCGGGCGCCACGGTCCCAGACATTTTTTCTGAAATTTCGGGAGACTGTTGTGATTGCATTTAACAGCTTAAATCCAGAAGATTGGCTGATTTTACTAAAAATTGCTAACTCTCAATTCAAAACTTTCTCTCCTTCTCTAGTGCATGAGTTTTACAACAATAAGCCCTACTTACACTATTCCTATTAGACGAAGCCGTAGAATTAAGTCTTTCCGAGGTTTAATTACTGAGGAAATGGAACCTAATTTGAATAGCCTTTTTAACGAGGACATGGGTAATTCCTCTAATCCTCCTAATGATGAAGAAGCTCTCCATGAGGTTTCTGTAGAACAACTTTCGAAATTGGATAACCAATTTGACGATTTTCGACAATGGATGTCTCAAGAATACCCTGATAGTCAAGCTCTTCCTTTAATTGAGGGTCTAAAACGTATGCTTCAAAGTGATAAGAATGGAATTGATATTTTGCGTGGTATTGGACACATTGTGGATTCGAATGTGATGCCTATGAAGAGTTGTGCTGAAAATTTGCGTTATACACAACCTCCTACTCAAGTCAATCATTCTATTCCTTTGACAACTTCTATTGCTAGCATACCTACCTTTACATCAAACATAATGACTACTTCTATACAAGACATTCCTCCTATGATCACCAGTCATGGGGGCAATCCCTCTTCTTCAATTAACCCTCTCCCTTCATTCAATCCGACTTCTTCATTCATTCCTTCAATGAATGTCCCTATTATATCTCCACAAATGAACATGACGCAAGGGGGCAATTCATTTAACCATTCCATCCCTCCTTGTAGTATTCCTCCTATCCAATCATCTCCTATGACTAATTATCATAGAGTCCCACCACCTTACTCTTTACCTTCTTTCAATAACATAACACCTCCATCTCAATCTAACACATCTAATATGAATTCTTCGACTGAAGCGACCATTAACAATCTTGCACAAACTGTCTCTTCTTTACAGCAACAAATTGCCTCTATGAATCAATCTAAGTTTAGTGTGCCTACATTTGATGTTGCGAGTCCACTTTCTCTTGAAATTGTTCGAGCTATCCCTCCTAAACATGTTGAAATCCCGCATTTGGAGCTTTATAATGGTAAAGGTGATCCTCTAACACATGTTAAGACTTTTCAAACAATTTGTACTGATTTTGCTTATGACCAAAGGTTGCTTGCAAAATTGTTTACTAGAACATTAAGAGACAAAGCCCTACAATGGTATTCCTCGTTGCCTTCCTATTCTATTACTTCTTTCGAACAACTTGCAAATGCTTTCATTCAACAATTTCAAAACAATATAAGTCCTAAAGTTACTTTGATTGATTTAATGCATTGTAAACAAGGTGTTAAAGAAAAAGTGACTGATTTCATTGGTAGATATAAGCATTTGTATGCTCAAATTTATTTTCCAGTGCTTGACAATGATATTCAAAGAATCTTTATTTCTAATTTACAAAAAGATATTCGAGACAAACTTCTGTTTTTTGAGTTTACTTCTTTCCAACAATTGTGTGCAACTCTTCACAATTATCAACTGACTGTGAGTCAAATGGAACAATCACATCCTATGGCTCCGAGTGATAAGGGTGATAGCAGTCAACAACCATTTGGGAAGTTTAAACCGAACAGAGATTCCATCAAATTCAATGAAAACATCATCAACAACAATGTGAATGCAGCATCAGGTGTGCCTCCTATTTCTAAATTTTTCAAGAAAGAAAGAAAGTATACTCCTTTGAATGAATCATTGCATAGTATTATGAATAAGTTATTGGAACAAAATGTGCTTACTCTTCCTCCTATAAGACAAATTGATCCTGCAAAGATTACTTCACCTTATTTTGATAACAAATCTTTTTGTCAATTTCATCGTCAGCCTGGGCATGATACTGAAAAATGTTTTTCTTTAAAGGGTAAAATTCAAGATTTGATTGATAATAATACTATTTCTGTTTCTGGAGTGAATGATAAAGGCAACACATCTGTAGCTCCTCCTAACCAAAATCTTCAGATTTTTACTGATCCATTATCTTCTCATACCTCTGATGCAATTGAGGCTAATGATTCCTCTCTCTCATCTGATGGTCTTGTGTCTATGACTCCGAATGTGATTAACTTTGTAGAGCGGCAAGAAATCCCTAAAGAACCTTCCATCACATTTGATTCCAGTGAAACCATTAGGGCACCTGATGGTCCTTTATACATAGTTGCAAAAGTTAAGAATACACCTTGCCGTGGAGTGCTTATTGATCCTTCGTGCATGATTAATGTTATTACTGAAGAATTTCTTTTTACTTTGCAATTGAATCAAGTGATATATGACAAAACAGATGTGATTGTGAAATTATTTGATGCATTTTCTTCTCCTGCAATTGGTTCTATTACATTGCCTATTGAGGTCCATAACAAATCTCTTGATGTGAACTTTGCTATTATTCCATCTTCCGAACAATTTCGTGTGAAGCTTGGCTATCCTTGGCTGTCTTCCATGAAAGCTATTACTTCTCCTATTCATAAGTGTTTGAAATTTCCCCATAATGGTGAAGTTGTTATTGTCAATCATAGTCTCTTTAAATCAGCTGAAAGAACTTCTAGCATTCCTGTTGATTACTTTTGGCCTAAACAATTCCAATCTCTTCCTCCGCGAAGTGATCATCTTTTCAAATCTTATCAAAAGTGGAAAACAGATATGATCCTATCTCTAAGTGAACCTAGAACACCTAAACTTGATATTCCTATCATTCTTGAGAAGGAAGTTCTTCCTTTGAAAGATAAAACTAATGTCTTTCCTCAAGAAGATTCCCAACCCATCCCTATGGATGTGACTATGTCTATGCCTAATAAACTTCCTAAGAGTAGACCTATACCTCCTCGTCATGATGGACTTGGTCTTCTCCCTAAACCAAAAATTCCTCCTTTATATGGAGCAGTTCCTCCTCCTTCTTTTTATAGAGAGAAGAGACCTTCTTCTTCTCCTATTATCCAGCCTAAGAGACCACAACCTAAACACCCAAGTGCTAAGGATGAGAACATTCCTCCTCCTCAATCTTCTCCACTTCCTACTAAGACTAGACGAAATCATTCTGCACGTGAATGCCGATGAAAGCGTCGTCTTAGAGCTCAGGCAGCTGCTTCTTGAACTTTGCAATCTCCAAAAACACCTTCAACAAGCATTATTCCATTTTCTCCTCAGCCGGACATTGAGCCTAAATCTCCTAAACATAAGATGCATGATGGTCTTGATCCTATGCGAGTTAAAGATCCTATTTTTATAAATCTTGATGATGATATGGATGAAAATGTTATTCATGATGAAAATGTTACTTCTCTTGCTTCTGATAGTGAATATGAACTTGTTGATATTGATAACCATTTATCTAATGAATTTTCTAAAGAACTTATCCTAGCTCCTAGACAAGAACAACGTGGCTCAGAACATGAACATAGCCCTTGTTTGGATCTTGTGATAGCTCCATCTGCTGTGTTGGATGTTCCTCCTCTAGCGTGTTCCCTGCCTTCCCGAAACATTGATCAGCAAGATCGGGGGGTAGATGACGTGCTAGACTAGTTTCATTAGCATAGCAGATTCTCTCCCCCTCTCTTTTGTTACTTCTTCTATATGTTATTCTCATTCTTCTATTTGTTGTCCTTAGTGTTGTTTACTTGAGGACGATGCAAAGTATTGAGATCTCTCGATCTCTCTCATGTTGACTCAAAAGACACATGTGTTCCCTTCTTCTAGGTGACCTTCCTTGATTGGGGAATGAAGAACAATTATGCAAACATACATATGATATACATGAATTATCATACAGCATACTGACCCCGAGGAAAGCGAAGTCACCTCGTGCTTTGTGTTTTGTGTCTATTATCCTTGGGTTTATCTCACACTGGGGGGCTAAATCCTTGCGATAACGTGCTCCTTTCCTTTCTCATTTCTTATATGTATCACTACGTTAAAACAATCACCCCTGGTGAGGCGTGTGCGATCGCTTTAACGTAGGGGGGCATACATCCCGTTCATATCTTTTCAAGATAATTGAAAATTTCTTGGCAAATTTAACCTTGCCTTGAAAATTTTTGATATCTTTCTTGCATGACTCATAGTGAGGGAACCTTACTACTGACAGTCATGGTTCTCCCTCGTGATCTTCCCTTTTACTTTGTCAATCGAAGTCGTAAGATCCTTAGTCCACTGGGGGCTTGGTGTATCTTGCCTCCTTGACGTGGTGAAAGTCTTTCAATGTTGTTTCCTTGTACTTTACCAGAAGTATGAGCATACATACTCCCGCTAAAGTGGGGGCTAAATGTAGCATCCTAAAATTGTGACAGTTGCAATTTCAACTGCATTTCGGTCTTCACGATGGCGACGCAACACACAACCTGAATGAAGACCCTGAAACTTGCTCACGACACTGAAAACTGCATTTTTCAAGCACCTTGGCCTGAACCTCCTTGCACCCTGCTGTCCCGGGAGGTGGGACAAGAGCGCCTAGTGCCCTGGTCCCCAGGACCATGGCGCCCAGCGCCCTGGCCCCTGGGTCCTATTTTGGGCCCGGTCTCCTAAGGGGTCTCGGGTCTTTTTGTTTGCAATTTGGAAATTAACTTTCCTGGTCGGCCTAAGGTCAGGAAAATCAGTCTATCAGCCCTAAATGACAAGTATATAAACTACATTTTCCTCTTTCATTCGACATGATGGAAAAAGCGTGGAAATTATACTCAAGCATTCAAGCATTCCTTCAAGAAATTGATCATTTCAAGTCTCCATTCAAGGCCAAGTGTTGCATTCAAGACAAGGATTCAACCATTGAAGAGGAGATCACTTACTACATACTACAACAACATACAACATCTATACCTTCGCACATAAGGGTACAAACATCCTTAGAACAAGGTATTAGCACTTATTTTACAGTCATTTACATTTACAACACTTGCTCATTTCTTGGTTAATTCCAAAACTGGGGTTTGACCTAAAGGCAAACCCCTAATCCCTAACCCCCCAATCGTCTTCGCTTTTCTGTGTGTAGGTTGCAGGTACACGGCTGAAATTGAAGATCTGGAATCCTTGTGCAGAGACAAACAGATCCCCCTTCGTTTCACGGATTTTTCAGAGGACCGTGGCACGGGGCGCCATCGTCCCGACAACTTTTGCTCAAATTTGCAGGACAGCGCCGTATCAACATTTTACTGCTAATTCCAGGTCCACAGCTTCATCCTATATCCCTATCTCAGTTTATAAGCGAATCTTTGTCATTTTCTATGCATTCCTAGCTTAATTCTTCTATCAACATTCTTTACAAAAGAGGGTAGCCTTGCTGTCTTAACCCTTGAAACACATTTAGCATCCAATCTTGCATTGCGTGGGATTGGATCTTGTGGGTTTCAACCCCTCTTTTGAATGTAAAGTCTCTCCCCTAAGTGAAAACCATCAAATCCTAGCGAACCTCCCTTCTCTCTCCTCGGAGTTGGAAGAGGGGAGAACAACTAGGGTTCGATCGTGATTTTCCACTTTACAGCAGTTAAGCACAAATATAAGCCACAAAACATTTACCAACCATCCACACAAGATAACACCAACATTTGTATGTGGAAAACCCAGTAAAGGGAAAAACCATCGTGGGAATCCTACCCACAGTCAGATAATACTTTTGTAGTAAGTATATGAATACAAAAAGAGGGGCATGCACATGCAGGAAGGCCAATAGCCTAGAGTGCACTGTTCATCACAAAAGGAGTCTCACTGACTACAAAGAAATCCAAACTACAATCCAAAAGAAGAGTGAACTGCAAGAATAGCATCTTCTATGTCCGAGTATAGTTCTGATTAAGCTCAATATTGGAGGTCTTAAACCTCTTTCACCAGCCCAATTTGATCACCTATGATCGACCAAAACCTCTAGATATGATTACTACCTTATTCGCACATAGATAATCACATAACCCATAACTATGATCTACAAAGAGATCTTACATCATATTTATACCAACCCATGACCTAAATAATTAGGTCTGCCACCTAAAAGATAATACAATAACTTCATAACATAAACCCACAATCCAATGATCAACCAAGTTGGACTAAGACCTAAACGACATAATCCAATCAATAAATCCAACCGGTAATGCATCGAGATCAACTACCAACATGTTACATTAACCGGTCCATAGCCTAGAAGTATAAGACCTGACCAAAAATAGGTCACCATAAACCAAATCCAACACCACCGATCAATAGGAACACAAAAATGATAACCAACAACATCCCAAAATCCATCTAGAAGCCACACCAACACCACTTATCAAGTGCATCAAAAGATCTTCAACAAAGCTCTACCGGTAAAACCCTTATTGGTGACCAAAAGGCTTACTAGAACAGATGATAGCTTCTGAGTCATCAAATCCTGAACCAACTAATCATGATACACATTTGAATAGAATGAATGATAGATCCAAACCAATTCCACAAACCAAAGCATATCGGAGCATACCAGATCAATAAAATAATGTAACCGCTCTACCAGAACCTACCGAAAACTAGCAAACAACCAAAACAACTACTATTGACATCAATGACAAAACATCAATGCAACACATAATCAATTCGTCTAATTTTCCAGAAATATCCCCCTTTGGCATTTATGGCAATGCTAGATGTGAAAAAAATCCAAGTTCCAAGAAATGCCAAACAAGTCTCCCCCAAAGGAAAATAGCCAACAATCTCCCCAAAATGATAATGAAGTTTTGAACCAATAGACCATACTCCCCCTATGAAAGATATCTCTGTTAAGATTTGATCTCTCCCCTTTGATTGATATTTTTGTTAAGCTCTATTTTTCACATGTATCTCTCCCCCTTTGACATCAATGCCAAAAAATCTGACATAAATATCAAAGATAAATCATAAATCCTCTGAACCACACAGCTGACTACTCCTTCTGAGTAGTAGTACCACCACATCAATCTGGAATGAATAGTAGCTCTGATAAATTCTTACCAGACTAATGCCAATCAACATCACTCAAGTCTCTACTGGAGGTGAAGAAACCCCCAATCTGTCTTTGAAGTACTCGAATGATTCCTTAAGCAAAGGTTTAGTGAAGATATCTGCAATCTACTCTTTAGTATTCACATAAACCATTTTGACTTCATTTGCTTCCACCTTTTCCTTCAAAAAGTTATACTTGATAGATATTTGATTTGTCTTAGAATGAAATACTGGATTCTTTGATATGTCAATAGCAGTAGAGTTATCACAGTGAATAACTACCGGTTCATTGCAATCCACCCTTATATCCTTCAACATTTGCTTCATCCATAGAAATTGTGTACTGTTAGTAGCAACAACAACATACTCAGCTTCACCAGTAGATAAAGAAGTACATGATTGCTTCTTGTTGATCCATGAAACAAGTTTCTTTCCAAGAAAGAAATCTCCACCAGATGTGCTCCTCTGGTCATCAACATCTCCAGTCCAATCTGCATCTGTATATGCACATAGTGTAAAACCATCATCTTTAAGATACCACAAAACATATTCAGTTGTTCCTTACAAATACCTAAAAATCCTTTTCACCGCACTCTCATGATTCTCTTTAGGATCACTCTGATATCTTGATACAATACAAACTGCATTCATTATATCTAGTCTAGTCTGAGTCAAATATAACAAACCTCCAATCATAGACTTATACCTTGTAGGATTTATCAGAACCAATACATCTTTCTTTGTCAATTTATCACTTGTAACCATAGGAGTACCAACTGGCTTAGAATTTTCCATACCAAATATCTTCAACAACTCTCTAGCATACTTAGTTTGACAGATGAAAATACCTTTATCAGTTTGAGTAATCTGCAAAACTAAGAAAAAAATCATCTCCCCAATCATAGACATCTCAAATTCATTATTCATATTGTTAGAGAATTTCATACATAACTTATCTTCACCAGAGAATTTTTTAGTGGCGAATCTTCGACAATTGGCAAATTCCACATATTTTGTTTTGAGGAAATGGCGAATAGTCTGGGCCAACATAGTGGTCAAATCGCCTAGAATTTTGGGGTTAACGGTACACTATATTTTGGCTTCGCCATTGACCACACACCATTTGATGTGCATGCCCATAATATTCACTCGAGATTACTTGGACGTGGGTATTAGATCACCTTCGTTATTCACCAAAAATAGTAAAATGACCACGTACCTAGGACCTAATTCACCAACGGTAAATTAAATGTTCATTGCACGCGTTGGCCAAATTTTCCAATATCAATTAAAATATTATAAGCATTTGAGGACCCATTTCACCCTGCTTAAATCAAGATGCATTTTGAAATGCTCACGCAATTCGCCAAAAAAGCAATCATTGATTCATATAAATACACTCTTTCTTACAATTTGTTTGTGTCTGATTAGTAAATTTGGGAGCTCTCGATTCACATTCCGCAATTTTAGTTGGAACGTCGAAGTTCATTGTAGGGCGGAGGGCCAAAATTACAATCCTGCAACACAAGGCCAGGCATTCCTGATTCCTGATTTATAGAATTGAGAAGGCATAAAGGTGAGTAATCATTTCCTCATACTTGATAGTATTAGTTTTAACTTTTAATTCGAAGTAGGAGGTCAAGACTCAAGATGTCACAGTGAGACATGGGTGAGACTCCTTAGGGTGGTGAAGGGATTGAGATGTCAGACAAGGGTGAGACTGAGACTCCTCCAAGTGGTGAAGGGATTGGGATGTTAGTCAAGGGTAAGACTCCTTAGGGTGGTGAAATTGAAGGGATTGGGAGGCCATCAAAATGCCCAAAACTGAAACTTAAAGATACTACCATAAAGTCTTTCTTTGGAATTGGCAAAGTTTCTGGTCCATCAAATTTTGTAGTTATAGAAGCCATTCACAGTAGCTCACCACCACCACAAGGTGGGATTTCCATTGAGTTAAATTCATCAAATGAGGATGAGAATACCGACATGGTATAAGATGTTCTAAGGGATACACACAATGAGATAATTCACTCGAATGCAAATGCTAGTACTAAAGATGATGTTGGTAGGAAGAAAAGAAAAAGAAAAGTAAAACTAGTGCAAGAGTGGGAGATGAAAAGGAATTTTAAGATTGATTGGGTAGCAAAGTACCCATTCATTGAACCAATCCCAACAAATGATGAACAACCAACAGAATGCAGGTGTAAGATTTGTAACTGGAAAACTAAAAGAGAGAAGAAGATGCAGCTAAATCTTGACACCATAGAAAAGCATATTGGTAAGGTTTGTGAAAAATAGATCATAGACGGAAAGGAAACACCAGTAGTAAGATGGAAATCAAAGGAAGAATGTCTTCATGTTAATTATGTTGTGGAATATTAAGAGCATAACCATAAAATGACACTGATTGGTAATAGTGGATTTGGAAATACAATCAAGGCTAGGCTTGAACATGCAGCGAAAGATGCAAACCTAGCAAAGACTGTTCAGATGAGTGTTATTTTTCATATTCTGTTGAGAGGGCATCCTATGAAAGATTTCCTAGAATGTAGTAATTCATTATCTATTTTGAATGTTCCTCACCATCCTATGTCATATTGGTCAATAAACACTAGATGGGAAATGGAAAACTGTCTTGCTGAGGTGGAAAAGAAAAATTTACAAGAGAGTGTAGAAGAGTCAATTTTCATTTCATTATCCATAGATGAAGTTACTGTGGTAGATAAGACTGCTTGGGTTTGTATGCATGTGTATACCGTAAAAGAACAAGACCACCGAGCTCATCTACTCTATGTTCATAAAATGAGGGGCAATTCAATAGCAGAAAAATTATATTTGGAAGTTAAGAAAGCTTTGAATGAAATTGCTGGTATGGATGACTTGACAATTTCCAAGAAGTTGGTGTGTGGTGGAGCTGATGGAGCTGCAGTAATGCAAGGTCAAAGGACTGATCTTTGTGCAAGATTACAAACTAGTATTGCACCATACATGGTTGGAATTCATTGGATGGCCCATTCAATGAATTTAGCGTATAGAATTGTAAGTAATTCCACTACAGTGTCAAAAGTTGAAGATCTAGTCCATGAGCTCCACTCATACTTATGCCAAAGTCCTAAACATTTTGCAAAATTTTAGTTTTTTGCTAGGGGAGTAACAGTAGGAAATGAGATTCTCAGGGATGTTGAGACCAGATGGATCTCCTTGCATGGACCAACAGAATGAGTTCTAATAGAAGATAAATCCTTGATTAGACTAATGTATGAGCAATGCCTCATAGTAGACAAAGCTCCTAATCTTTTACATAAGTTAACTGATATAGAGACTTTGTTAACTTTAGCTAGTCTTCTCCCCATGCTGGTTTCAATGAACAAACTTGTTAAGAAATCCCAAGACAGAACTATGTATATCAATGGGTATAGCACTCTATGTAAAATGGCATGCTTGAGCCTAGATGGTCTATATTCAGATCTAACAGGGTGAAGCCCAAATTTTTTTAGGTGGTAGATAATTACAGATTTGAATCATGCTGAAATGTTTTTACATTTCAATACAAAAAATGAGTTATGTGTCTTTGTAAAAGGATTTTAGATACAAATGCACCAATCTAAGATGGGCAAGCGAGGCAAAGCACTACTAGTTAAAAAGGAAGATTTTGCTAGGATTGTTAAATTAGTGATAATTTGAAGTCTATTGCATATGAACTTTCAACTGATATTCGTGAAAGATTCCCTCGAGAAGAAATACTTGAAGCCATGGGTTGTGTGTATCCTCAATTTTGGCATTCAATTGGAGATAATCCAAATGACGCAAAGTTGTTTCATAAAAAAACTAGAGAAATTGATATTGACATTTTCAAAAGATGCATATTGCAATGGACATCCAATAGAAGGAATTTTAAATTCAGGTCATCTTAAAAAACAATGTAAATGCTTTGCATTGACTATGAAGTAATAGTTGGTTGACTTGGAGAATCCATTTGAACCTGGATCAATCACAAGGCTTTGGAAAAGGATAGATCAAAGTGAAGTATTGCATATTGCAATACTAGAATATTTGAAACTTGCTGATTTATATCAAACAATGATATTGGGGTCGGTGGAAGATGAGAGAGCTTTCAATGCATTAGGGATTTTGAAATCAAAGATCAGAAATAAATTAGACAAAAATTTGGAAACTTGTTTGAGGTTGTTTGTAACTCAGTATAATGTTAGAGATTTTCCATATGATAGGGCACTACCAATCTAGAATTCCATGCGTGAAATACGAGGGTTATGCAACACTTTAAAAGCTGGTGGTGCTAGTGCTAGTGCTAGTGTTAAGACAAATGATGGATCGTAGAGTCAGAGTCAGCATGAAAATGAAGAAATTTTTAAATACCCAACTCAGAATGAAGATGAACTTATTAGTACTAGTCAGTTTTCGGATCTTGAGTTCATTTGGGATATAGAAGCCTCGGACTGAGTCATTGAAGTGAACTAGTAGTCAATTTATAGGTATTTATGATTATGCTATAGTTCTTGAGTCATATTACAATTTCAATTTGCAATAATATAGTTGTCATTGATGATTTTTGATATTGTATTCCTTGAATTTGTCAATCAGAATAGATATTTATTTCATATTTTTAATTGTGAATTTGAATTATTAGTAAACAATTAGAATTTATTTTCTGAATTATTAGTAAACAATTGAATTATAAGTAAATTGGTTCTACATTATGTTGAACATGAAATGCAACAATTTGTGTTACAAGATCCACAAAATTATTCATATTGCATAACTGTTAGAACCTTCCTACTATTCTACATTAAATGCTTAACATGATGTTCATGGTGATTAGGGTTTTGTGTTTGTTTTTTGTCTTAGTTGGCTAGTAAACTAAAGTTGTCGTGCATTGAAAATTTGAGTTGTCCTCTCTTTATTTGTCCATTTCAATTTCAAGTGTGGTCAAATGGTTGGTCAGAAAATGAGACATGTTTAATGTTTCATCTCTAACTCATAGATAAATTTCATGTTTAACAATTTAAGTGGTGAGTTAGCAAGTGTTGGTTTGGGTTTAAATTGTGAGGTCTCTAGTTTTTTTGGTGTTAGCATTTTATGTTAGCAAGCTAGAGATTGTTAATGAAATTGCTTTGGTTGTGAGGTATCGAATTGGTTTGATGCCATGCATTATAGCCGCGAGAGTTAGTGAGTAAGTCATTAATGGTCTGTGTGCCACTGCTCGCGCCTGTTTGTGAAGGTAATTAACATAAAACATCAATTCTTGTTGGTACTCATTGGGTCGCTACGGTCAAGAGATAAATAGTTCTGAGATTTTATGGTTATCGCTAGCTCACAGGTCCTTTATCATCAAGTCAGTTTAAGTCATGAGCTTGCGAGTACTGGGAGATTTTAGTTGTCACTACCTTGCAAGATGTTTTGCACTTGACCATTTTATGCTGCGAGGTTGCAACCGGGTGTGATTTTATGTTATCACAAGGTCGCTAGGTGTTGGCGGTTAAGTAATTTTAATTTGCGATCATGCGATGTGGTTGGTATCGTAGCTTAGTTGGTTTCATCAATTGCTCACAGGTTTTGAAGTTGTTTAGCATTTTATGTTGCGATCTAGCGACTAGTAAGTTTTGGTCTGATTTTGTGGTCATCGCATCCTCGTGGGTTTGTAAGTATTAAGTCAAAAAGTGTTGCGAGCATGTGATAGTGGTTAAGTGTCTTGTTGTCATAGGATCGCAAGGGTTTAAGTCAAGTTAAGTTTTGAGTTGTGAGCTTGTGATGAAATAAGTTGTTTTGTTAGATTTGCAGTGGTTGCCAGCTTGCAGGTAAAGAAAGAATATTACAAATGTTGTTGTGAGCTTGCGACTGAAAGGCTTGATGAAGATCAATGACTGTCGCTCACTTGCGAGATTCTTTGAGGATTTGTAAAAGGGGTTGCGAGCTTGCGATTAAGAGGATTTGGTAGCATTGTTGCTAACTCACCGGTTACTTTCCAAATTGTTATACCTTGTTGCGAGTGTATGATTAAAGATGGGGATTGACACGTGGACTTGTTTGTTGAGTTCTATAAAAGTTTTGAATGGAAATCACCAATCAAATAGAAGGGCATGAATTCAAATTTCACTCGAGTACTTCATCTTTGAATTAATGCCATAGTAGTTAGTTCATGCAAATGTGGCAATTAATGAGACTTGAGAGAAGTGACAGCGCCCAAATACCATAAATTGCATGATCAAGCTGAGATTTTGTATAATTGCATTAATGCATTCTATCTTCAAGGTAATCCAGTGAATTAAGCTCTGCAACAACATTGGAGAATTCAGAGTTTTGGGTATGGGAAAATTTCAGAAAATTGGTTAAGTTTTTCTCCTGCAACTAAAATGAGCAAAGCGACGAATGGAACTAGAGGCTCCAAGCCCAAGGCCACTGAGGAAAAGAAGGATAAGGAATACAAAGAATAATTTGTAGATTTTCCACCAGGGACTTCCGTTGCTTTGAATACAAATGATTTGGCATGGAAATATTTATGGAGCCAATGCAAAAACTTGACCACGCTTCATATGACTAGTTCTGCTTTGTTTCATTATTTTTGGAATAATAGGGTTAAGGGTGTCCCGATGTCAAACCCTTGGGATTTAAATATGGAAAAGTTAATTGTGGCAGATGTGTATGTTGATGTGGATTTGATCAAAGAGTTGGCCAAATGCTATTTCCCAGTATCTAGGGTAATCAAAAGAAAGAACCAGTCTGCCCTAGTTTCAATTAACAGAGCTAGCTTTGTTGAAGCTTTCCAGATTATTGGTGTTGCATGTATAGATATAGATTTGGAGTGGATTGCAAAGGATTATGACAAATACAAAGGTGTTATCAAGAAGCATGCAATGCCCAGATACATGCCTAGGGTGAATAGGAAACTGGTTATAATTCCAGATAGTATCGAACCACCATTTGACATCACACCTTTCCACCATTATATGCATTGTACAATCTATGGATTATGCAGAGTGTTGGGTTTTGATTGAGATTCAACAGTGTTAGCCGAATTATTGATGATGGCTATGGATATTCAACACCCAGATGTTAACAAAGATTATGATTATGTGGGCTATGTGGTTGAACACATTCATAATGCTCTAGTTGAAATTCAGAGTGGTGCACCCAACCCTACATTCAAGTATTATTCATTGCTGATGCATTTAATATTGTTCTATAATGTTGAGTTCATGGATAAAGAATTGGAGTTTTTCAAAGAAGAATTGGGCATCTTAGTGCCAATACAAAGATGGACCCTGGTTTGGGATAGTAGTTCTCCCCATTCTTCTTTCCTTTTCTTTGAAAATTGGATTGTTTTGCCAATTATGGAAATGCTAGGAATAAATAGGGAATGATTGTCAATTAATGTTAGGAGAGTTTTGAGACCTTACCAGTATGTTCCAAACTGGTCTATTTCACATAACTGGGGGGAATTTTTCTTTTTTGATAACTTTACTATGATTAGAGTCTATTGGTGTCCTCAGCCTCCCCATATTTTACAAAAATTTGTTCCAATTAGGATTGCTTTTATGGAGTTTATTTGGAAATTAACCCTAGTTGAAAAAGAATACCTTGACAAACACATGAAGGGTTCTTTTCTTCCTAGGCTGTGGGTTGTGTCTGATTTTACCATTGGTATTAATTTCTTTGATGAAGTAAACAATTTCCTTAAACAATATAGGTTGGTTAATGTTGTGTCTAGATTCTATGATCTTGAACAATTTATTAAACATGCATTGCCAAAAATGACACCTTGGGCCACAATAAAGGACCATGAACCATTGGATGATGAAGATGTGGTTATAAATTTGTTGAGAAAAGAGGAAGTACAAGAAAGGAGAATAAAATGAAAAAAATTGATGAGAGTTGAAGCATAATTGAAGGTTGTTGACCCTAGTTTCTCAAGTTTTTGCCCTGATAACTCGTACCTGGAGAGGATTAACAGAATGTTGAGTTTATATGAAACTCTGATGGAACAAATGCCTCAAATTTTAGAAATGGTTTCTCAACAGAAAGACCCCCAAGATGGACATTATTCACAGGGCAAGAGGCCACTTAGTGTGTCTATTGATGATGTAGAGAGTGGGGATGAAGTTCAATCTACCCAAGTGCCACCTAAAAAGAAACAAAAAACCAAAGAGGTCAGTACAATTGTGAGGAGAGACCCTGCTAGAGCAATTGTTACAGAACAAGGACACTACTTTCATCAAATAAGGACACATCTCAGAGAAGTAGGGAAGAATGAAGAACATGGAGAAAAAAATGAAGCCCTTGCTCAAGGCTTTGATGAGCATGTGATGTTCTCAAATGAGTTCATGAAAGATGATTTTATTAAGTCATATGAATTTAAAAGTTTTTTGACAAGGTTGAAACAAAATCAATTAAGACAAAATCTGATCATAGAGGAGGGAAATGTACAAAAGAAAGAGGAGATCATCAAGGCATTGGAGGAATATGATCCTGATAGGGATCAAATATATGTGGAATAGAAAAGACAATTGATTAAGAGTACTGGTAAGATTATGATGCCTGATTGGGATATCCAATCTATTTTTATTATTGATGAAATTAGGAAGCAAGAGGACCCAATGTTTAAAACTAAATTTGAAATTGGAGATGTAGTAAGAGGATCAGGATTTAATCATAAGTGAAAGACACTTGATGCTTGGTCTTTGGCCCCTTCCACTCAAAAGCCCCACCTTATAAATATCCAAGTAGAAAAGAAAGCTGATAGAATGATCTGGAATTTGTAGAACACAACTGACATGGAGATTTCCTCATTTTTTACTCAAGTTTCTTTAATGAATTTATCAAAAATAGAGGATTTGTCAAGAAGATACACAAAAACATATAGCCAATTGATTGCATTATCTAAAAAATATGAAGAGACACTGATTAAGAAGGGCACTCTAGAGGAAGAGTTAGTGGAGTTGAAAGAAAAAATTGCAAATGAGCCCCCTCCAATATAGATTAATCAAAACAAGTACAAGAAATACCAACTAATGTGACAACAAAAATGGAGGAATACATAGAGAAAATTGAAAAGATTGAAAAGGAACAAAATGTCAAGGCTATCTCTGTTATGTCAGGAATTTTGAAACACAAGATTAATGTATTGAAAGGAAAATTGATGGTAGTGCATGATTTGCACATTTCTTTGAAAGAGGCAAGTAAAACATCCCCTAAGGTTGTCACTTTTCTTGGACCTTTGTTCAATGTTTGGCCAGGAAGAAGCAGATTAATGGATAAGCTAGATACTGCAATGATGTATAGTGATGAGTTCCCTCCCAAGATCGGTGACACTAAAGACATGGTGGAGGTAATGAATGCAACTTATGCATTTTTCATAGGGAAGGATGTGCTTATAAATGAAAAATTGCAGACATTTGGGGAAGGTTATAGTAAATTGGTGCCTTGAATTTATGGTAGTAATGGAGATTTGAAATCAGTTTCTAATCAGACCAGCGAATTTGATTTGATTCTAGATGAAGAAGAAATAATCAAGCATATAGATGAATAGGTTGATGCTGATTTCCTTAACGGTATGCTTGATTCACTATTCAAGGTTGAGGTTGACCATGCAAATTTTATTGTTGAGGCCAGGGTAGTTACAGATGCCAGATGGATAGATTGAGTTGCAAAGTTGGAAGAGGTAAAGGCATTCAGTTGGCCAACAGATAAAGAGATGGACAGGTGGCAAGCCATGCTAAAGCAAAAGAAGAAATGTCGGGTTGCTACCCAAGATTCCTCACAGTAATTCTAAGCTTGTTGAATCCTCATCTTATAAAATGATTCCAAGATTAATTTGAGAGGGATGGCCACTTTTTCTTTTTGATTGGTAGAGAGGGATGGCCAGTTGGCCACTTTTATTGATGTTGAAAAATCTGATATAGTTATAATTGTTAGGTCTTGGAGACAACTGAGAGGGGGAGTGGGGTGAATCAGTTGTCTAATAAATTCAAACCAAAAACCAATTTAACCAACTTAATGCTTAATACTGGTAAACCAGTTAAGTATGTTGGTAGACAGTGTTAACAGTAAATTGCTATAATGGTAAGGATTAATGCATGAAACATAAACATAAAGTCATCCACAACACATAACACCAATATTTGTATGTGGAAACCCTATAAGGGGAAAAACCATGGTGGGAAACCTTACCCACAATCAGATGATACTACTGCAGATAGTAAGTGTACATAAATGGGGTCTACACATGTAGAAAGGCCAACAGCCTAGAGCTCTTTACTCAATCACAAAATGGGAGTCACACTAACTACAATTGGATGGTTAAATCCAATAAGAATGTACTACACAAAATAGCATCTTCATATGCTAGATTCAGTATCGGTGTAATGTTGATATGCTTCTACAAAAACCTAGCTTCACCTTCAAATTATGTCTTCATGTATACGTCTGCTTAATCTCGCATATACCTTCACACAATTCTTTTTTGCATTCCACATTTGATCTTACAAATAAGATCTTACATTTATACCATACCCTAAGACCAATTTTAGTAGGTCGGCTCTACAAGATATTACAATAAAATCACTTTACAAACAATATAATTGAACATTTTGGCTTAATGCATTTACAACAATAATAAATCATCTTCATAGCGTGCCATGCTGATCTGGAAAAGATAAACTTGTCGGTGTAACCCTAAGTAACCTGGACCTATTTGCTGCTAAAAGCAAAAATGCAAATATGAATATACCAATGATTAAGTCTTCAAAACAAAGTGTCCACATGATGTCTTTGACATTATCAAGTGTTTTCCATATCATTCCAAGTGCTCGTGAACATTATATCCTATCGGTGAACCATATACCAGTAACTGTGCAATAGTTACTTGCTTGTCGGTGAATGTTGCTGGATCTCCAAAGTGCTAGTTTTCAGTAGGTGTTGACATCAATGACAAAACCATACTAAAATACCAACAATCTCCTCCTTTGGCATTGATGGCAACACAAGGTGGAAAAACCATCAAAGTGCCAAATTAGAAATGCCAAATACCAAAAACCAACAATCTCACTTAAACAACAATTTCTCCCCCTGGGAGCAACATGTGTTTATCCAAAGATTAATGCCAACAATCTTCAAAAGATAATGTGTTTTCCCATAGATATCTCTCCCCCTTTGACATAAAATGCTAAAGCTACAAAAATCAAGTTCATATAAAATACCAATCAATTCAATATACCAAGTACTCCCCCTGAGAAGTAGCTTCCTCATGAAAGACTGGAGTAAAAGATTTGTCTTTCAATTCTGCCAATTGATGACAATCATCAATTGTCTAAGTTTCTACCAGTGGTGGTATGACTTCAAGCTGATATTTGAGATATTCAAAAGTCTCCTTAGGAAAAGGTTTTGTGAAAATATCTGCAAGCTACTCTTTAGTATTCACATAAACCAGTTTTATCTCCTTTTCTTCAACTTTTTCCCTTAGAAAATTCAGTTTGATAGAAACATGTTTTGTTTTAGAATATAATACCAGATTCTTAGATATATCAATTGGTGCAGTGTTATCACAATCTATAGTAATAGGTTCCTTGCATTTTACCTTTATGTCTTTCAACATTTGCTTAAGCCATAGTACCTATGTACAGTTAGTTGCTGCTACAACATATTCTGATTTTGCTGTTGATAAAGATGTACAACTCGGTTTCTTACTCAACCAAGAAACTAATCTTTTTCCAAGAAAGAATGCTCCTCCAGTGGTTCTTTTTCTATCATCCACATCTCTTGCCCAATTTGCATCTGTGTATACACATAGGTCAAAATTTTCATCTCTAGGATACCATAATCCAAGATTTGTTGTGCCTTGTAAGTACCGAAAAATCCTTTTTACTGCTAATTCATGATTTTCCCTAGGATTACTTTTAAATCTAGAAACAATACATACTGCATTCATAATATCAGGCCTGGTTTGTGTCAAATATAGTAAACCTCCTATCATAGATTTGTATCTAGTTGGATTAACAGGTGTAGATTCATCCCTTTGAGATAATTTGTCATTTGTAGTCATAGGTGTGCTTACCAGTTTAGAGTTCTCCATCCCAAATTTCTTTAGTAATTCTTTCAAGTACTTGGATTGACTAAAAAATATACCTTTATCAGTCTGTGAAATCTGCAAACCTAGAAAGAATTTTATTTCTCCAATCATAGACATTTCAAATTCTTGCTGCATTTTAATAGAAAATTCCTTACATAATCCATCTTCTCCTCCAAAGATTATATCATCAACAAATAATTCAATAATCAAGATGTCATCATTAGTTATTTTATAATATAAATTGCTATTTGCATTTCCTTTAGTAAAACCAATCTTCAAAAGATACTTATCCAACCTTGCATACCAAGCTCTTGGGGCTTGTTTCAATCCATATAGAGCTTTTCTTAATCTGCAAACCATATCATTGTCATCTGTCAAAGAAAATCCATCAGGTTGTTCAATATAAACTTCCTCTTCAAGATCTCCATTCAAAAATGCACATTTAATATCCATTTGATAAACTTTGTAGTCCTTGTGAGCTGCAAAAGCCAAGGATAATCTAACTGCCTCAATTCTGGCTACTGGTGCAAAGGTTTCATTATAATCAACTCCTTCTTTCTGAGAATATCCCTTACACACTAGTCTTTCTTTATTTCTGACAACCTTACCATCTTCATTAAGTTTGTTTCTAAATACCCATTTGGTTCCAATTACATTTTTATCTTTAGGCCGAGGAACTAATGTCCAAGTATTATTTTTCTCAATTTGTCCTAATTCTTCTTCCATAGCTTTAATCCAAAATTTATCTTCACATGCCTCATTGATAGATGATGGTTCAATTTGAGAAATAAGACATACCTCTTCATTTGTCAATCTTCCTCTTGTCATAACTCCTTTAAATTTGTTTCCAATTATCTGATCTTCAGAATGATTCAATCTTACATACCGGGGTGTCTTTGTTTGTTGTTGTTCTTCAATTACTATGGAATCCTCTAATGATACCGGGGTAACTGGATCTTCATTCTGTACCGGTGGATTTAGTGTAGGTTCATTTGTCACAATTTCTATTGCCGTTTTAGAGTCCATGTACCTTGAAGTTCCTCTGAATTGTTCATCAATCTTTACATTTGTACTCTCAACAATTTTCTGTAATCTCTTATTAAAATATCTATATGCCTTTCTCTTAGATGAATAACCAAGAAATATTCCTTCATCACTTCTAGGATCAAATTTGCCAATATACTCATCTCTTCTAATATAACATTTACTTCCAAAAATTCTGAAATACTTAAGAGTAGGAGTATTACCAAACCATAGTTCATGAGGGGTCTTACTAGTTTCACCTTGTAAGCTTCTAGTTCTAGCTAGACCACATAAATCAGTGTGAATCCAATCAAGAGCATTATTGGATTTTTCTCGAATACTTTTGAAACTAGGTCTAACTTGTTTTCCAAATTGACATTCCTTACAAATTGTATTATGAGGTTTCACAATTTTAGGTAGATCTCTAACTACCTTAGAAGTACTGATTTTTACCATGCAATCAAAGTTTACATGACATAGTCTCTTATGCCATAACCAACTTTCATCTATATGTGCAATCAAGCATGCCTTTTCACTGTTATTCAAATGAAAGATATTACCTCTAGTCTAATTACTAGTTGCAATTTCCAAACCAGTTTTATTCATGATTTTGCATTTTCCATTTTTAAATTGTAATTGAAATCCCTTCTCAACTAATTGACCAACACTTAAAAGATTATGCTTTAATCCTTCAACATAGTAGACATTGTCAGTGTTATGCTTACCATCAAGAGATATTGAACCCTTACCTTTGATTGAATAGGCTTTGTCATCTCCAAATCTTACTAAACCTCCATTGTATTCTTGAAAGTTCAAGAATTTACCTTTGCCTCCTATCATATGATGTGATCATCCTGAGTCAATTATCCATTCATCCTTTACTTCAACTTTGGCTGCTAGGGCTTGTTCTACTGGTTGAGCAATAGGTGCTAGTTGATCTTCTGTTATAGCAACAAAAACCCATCCATTGTCTGCTGGATGATCATCAGAATCATTAGTCACACCTTCATCAGCAATGTAGCAAGATTTGTCTTTGTTCTTCTTAAGTCTATATCTCTAATATTCAGGATTAGGCTTGTATGTTCTTCTAGCTTCTTCTCTTAGTCTAGCATGTCTATCAGGGCATCTCGAAGCCATATGACCAATCTTATTGCAATTGAAACATTTAAAGGGTGCTTTACCTTCATACTTACTTCCAATTGGACCTTTTGGCATTTTTCTTGCAAATAGTGCTTCAAGTTCTTCAAGCTCTTCATTCTCCTTCCTGGTTTCTTCAAGTTCTCTTGCATAAAAGGATTTCCAGTCTAATTTGTTAAATGATGGAGTAGATGATGTTGATGCTTTAAAGGCCAAATCTATCTTTATAGCAACGGGATCAAATTCCTTAATTTCAAAGGCTAAAAGTTTTCCAATCAATGTATCCCTAGTTACTGATGTATTAGGCATTGTTCTCAACACATTTATAGCAATAACCTTCATTTTATATGCCAGTGGCAAACCTCTTAAGATTTTTGAAACAATTTCATCCTCACTCAAAGTTCCTCCACAACATTTAATACCCAAAATAATTTCATTTACTCTTTCCATAAAAGCAGAAATTCTTTCATCTTCTTCCATTTTTCAGATGTTCATACCTGACTCGGAAGCTTTCAAGTTTTGCAATCTTGATTGTGGAATCTCCTTCATTCAGTGTTTCCAAATGATCCCAAATAGCTTTAGCAGTAGACCTATCTGATAATCCCATGATTTGTTGATCTGATAATGCGCTCAAAAGTGTTGCTCTTGCTTTGCAATCATTCTCTTCATCTTAGACTATGGTAGTTGGAGCAATCTGACTAGCTATAGCAGTAGTATAACCATTCTTTGTTACTTCCCAGATGTCTTTACCGATGCAATTCAGATGTGTCTCCATCCCGATCTTCCATATCCCATAGTTGGTTCCATCAAGTTTAGGACTGTCCTTCCTGAAATAATTAGTAGACATTGAATCTCCTCAAGTTGTTAAACTTCTGCAAAAGAGGAATATGCTCTGATACCAATTTTTATGTCCCAGAGACAACTAAGAAGGGGGGGGGTGGGTGAATCAGTTGTCTAATAAATTCAAACCAAAAACCAATTTAACCAACTTAATGCT
Organism: Cryptomeria japonica; assembly: GCF_030272615.1. NCBI lineage: Eukaryota > Viridiplantae > Streptophyta > Pinopsida > Cupressales > Cupressaceae > Cryptomeria > Cryptomeria japonica. Next base: position 922,420,805 of record NC_081407.1, read on the forward strand.
TAATACTGGTAAACTAGTTAAGTATGTCAGTAGATAGTGTTAACAGTAAATTGCTATGCCGGTAAGGATTAATGCATGAAACATAAACATAAAGTCATCCACAACACATAACACCGATATTTGTACGTGGAAACCCTATAAGGGGAAAAACCACGGTGGGAAACCTTACCCACAATTAGATGATACTACTACAAATAGTAAGTGTACATAAATGGGGTCCGCACATGCAGAAAGGCCAACAGCCTAGAGCTCACTGCTCAATCACAAAATGGGAGTCACACTGACTACAATTGGATGGTTAAATCCAATAAGAATGTACTACACAAAATAGCATCTTCATATGCTAAATTCAATACCGGTGTAATGCTGATATGCTTCTACAAAAACCTAGCTTCACCTTCAAATGATGTCTTCGTGTATACCTCTGCTTAATCTCACATATACCTTCACACAATTTTTTTTCATATTCCACATTTAATCTTACAAATAAGATCTTACATTTATACCATACCCTAAGACCAATTTTAGTAGGTCAGCTCTATAAGATACTACAATAAAATCATTTTACAAACAATATAATATCTGATGCAATAACCGATTGAACATGTTGGCTTAATGCATTTACAACAATAATAAATCATCTTCATAGTGTGCCATGCTGATCTGGAAAAGATAAACCTACCGGTGTAACCCTGGATAACCTGGACCTATTTGCCAGTAAAAGAAAATATGCAAATATGAATATACCAATGATTAATTCTTCAAAACAAAGTGTCCACATGATGTCTTCGACATTACCAAGTGTTTTCCATATCATTCCAAGTGTCGATGAACATTATATCCTACCGGTGAACCATATACTAGTAACTGTGCAATAGTTACTTGCTTGCTGGTGAATGTTGCTAGATCTCCAAAGTACTAGTTTTTAGTAGGTGTTGACATCAATGACAAAACTATACCAAAATACCAACAATAATAGTTCAACTATTCAAGAATTTGATAAGTTCATAGCTGAATCGCATTTTGAATTTACTTTCTGATATCATTATGAGTATAATATCGATATCATTTGCAGTTTGAGATCTTCACATAATTGTCTTTGTGTTGAATTTATGTTTTCACCGTGAATTGAATGGTCAAGGGTTTTTCAGTTTATGTATGAATCTAGGTTGTGTATGTAATGGCATAACCATTACTATTTATCTGTAAATAAATATTATTGAAGTTTATTATCAAGTTGCCTTTGAATTGTAAGTGACTCTATGCCCTAGGATAAGGCATTGGTCTGTTGTCTTGATGTTGACTTGGTGAAGTGACCTTCCAATTATAATAGTTGATTCATTGTGGGTGAATATGTTTTCTTGTTTGCCTTTGATTATGAAATTGTGATTTTTCTATATCTATCATGGAATTAGATCCTCAAAAAATATTCCCTTTAATTGAGTTGCATGCATGTTTTACTAATTATGTTGTATTCCTATCTATTGTGGTGTTTGATACTTTCATTCTTAATACTCTTATGATTTTATATGCTATGGATGTTTATGTAATATATATGGAGGTTTTCTATGACTATCATGTACATGTTTACCCTCCTCCATAAAGTTGGCATTTACTCATACCTATAATCTGCCCACCAATTACAATGAACTGAATCCTTAATATGATTCTAGACTAATATAAATTTTGCATTCTTGGGCATAATAGGAAGCATTAAATGAAAAATTACATACACCATAACAATGCAACAAATGAAAAAAGTTAAAACTCATGATTTTGATCATTTGAAAGAGATAAAATTATACACTGGAGAGAAATAGATCAGAATTTAATTTTTATTGAATAAAATTACTACTTCTGTCAACCATCACAAAATAAATTTATATATAACTCCTTCAAGAACCTGCACAAAGCTTGACACTAAATGCTTTTCATTTTCTCTGTAAATGACTATACAACTTGCTCCCTTCACCTAGAGTCTATAAACACTACTGGAACCAGAAAAGGAACCCCAATGACTATACAACTTGCAAAACTACTTGAGCCATGCCATTATCACCCTGATGCCTTCAAATGGAATGTGAGATGTTATGTTTTGTCCAACAGATCATTTCCAAATAGAGGAGGAAGCCTTCATGCTCAGGAATAGAGAAAATGGAAAGAGGAGCTCGAGCCTTCATGCCCACGATCAGGGAAAGTGGAAAGAGGAACTTTAAGGTAAATGTAATATGTTGGGGAGGGGTTGCAACTTCCATGTCGTCACAAAGATGACTAGCTACCACTCCCCACCCAAAAAAATCCTTATTTCATTCCTCTGTGGGCTCCTTCTTCAAACCCCCCTGTCATCCTATGGAAGAGTAGAAGCAGAGGATGTGCCATGCTTGGCCTTTCTTGATAAGAAAAGGCTTTCATACCCCCTCTAGCAATCTTTCTCACTTTCACATCTGACAATAAACAAACTCACATATGAGAAAACAAAAAAAACATCCATCTGGTATCACAAAGCACACAACAACTCCATGCACGATCCTGCTCAAACATCATCTTCCTTTCTGAGGAAAAGACCACTCTCAGAAAATGAAAAATGTTTCTTTTCTCTTCTACCAATTAAGTCACCACTCCATTGTATTTATAAACTTTTAACACTTCATTTGGTGATGCTCATTCACATGAAAAATCATCATTTTGGTGTTTTTCAACATGACTGTAGACTCTATAAGTCATGCCTATCAAATCCACTACATCCTGCTAAGGCTCATCTATTGTGAACGATATTGTTCTAATTTTATTCCTCCTTGATTGGATAAATTTTGCTTTAGAATCCCTGACAACAAGCAACCTAAGCTATGATTTCTCAAAGAAATCTGTGATCTCCCATCTCTAACTCAGAAGCTATCCAATCCTTTTATGCCTCTGAAACTGTTGTCCTCACTTGTCTAATCAACCTTGACTCAGGAGAAACCTTCAAACTAGTCCCTCGAGAATGAGTCACCATCCAAGCCTAAAACATTCCTCGTACATATTAGCTTGCCACCACAGTTGTTGCTAGCTCTCATGTTTGTTTAATGTTATCATTTTTAGGTTGCGAGATAGCAACTAGATAGTTTGTGGTTAAGTTTTATGGTTATTGCCAGCTCGCGAGGTAAAATGTCTGAAGACATGATCAAGCCGTGAGCTAGCGACAAGTTGGTTTGGGTTTACATCGCGAGGTCTCTAACTTTTTGGGTGTTAGCATTTTATGTTACAGAGATGGAGATTGTTAATGAAATTGCTTTGGTCACGAGGCTCGAGTTGGTCTGATGTCATAAATTATAGCCGTGAGAGTTAGCGAGTAACTCATTTCATACAGTTGTCTCTAGCTCTCATGTTTTTTTAATGTTATCATTTTTAGGTCACGAGCTATTGACTAGACAGTTTGTAGTTAAGTTTTATGGTTATCGCCAGCTCGCGAAGTTAAATGTCTGAAGACCTGATCAAGCCGCGAGCTTGCGAGTGAAGTGCTAGCGGTTAAGAGATAAACAATTTTATGTTGGTGAGTACGCGACAAGGGTTAAAGTTACCACTATCTCCAAGTCGCTGCAATGATGAGGGCTTAACATTTTATGGTCAAGAATTGGCAAGTGGCAGTTCATTTTCCCTCAGTCGCTAGATCTCGAGGTTATGAAGGCTTAGCATTTTCATCTTGCAAGTTGGAGATAGAGTCATAAGGGCTTGTCACTAGGTTGGGAGATTTTTTAATGGGAAGTCTTTTAGGCAGAGAGTTGATTACCGTGTGACATGTGTTTTAATGACTTAATATCTTGAAATCACCAATATATTTGTTTTATGTTTTGAAAATAGCTTGAAATCGCCAATATTTTATTTTTATGATTTGAAAATAGGTTGAAATCGAAACTATTTTTTTTAAATGGTTTGAAAATAGGTTGAAATCACCAATGCAAATATTTTTCTGGTTTTAAAAACATTACAATTTGCCCATGCAAATATTTTTTTGGTTTTAAAAACATTAAAATTCGCTAGGATTTTTCACAAACTTTGAGCGATCATGGCTAATACGCCAATGGAGATTATTATTTTTTCTCCGTAAACCCCAAATATTCACCAGTAAAATTAAAAATTTCCTTAGGAATTATATAGCTTTCACCAGGTTTTTACACCTTGTCTAAGGGGGGGGGTTCTTAAAGTTTTCCCTGATCTTCACCTCCAAAAATGATATCATCAACAAAAACTTCGACAATCAATATGTCATCATCAGTGATCTTATAATACAAGTTACTATCAGCATTACCTTTAGTGAAACCAAGCTTCAAAAGATATTTATCCAATCTTGCATACCAATCTCTAGGGGCTTGTTTCAATCCATATAAAGCTTTCCTTAACCTACAAACCATGTTTTTGTCATCTGAAAGTGAAAATCCATCAGGTTGCTCAATGTAAAATTTGTCTTGAAGATCTCCATTCAGAAATGCACACTTAACTTAACATCCATTTGATAAACCTTGTATTTCTTATGTGCAACATAAGAAATAAATAATCTCACAACTTCAATCCTAGCTACCAGAGAAAAGGTTTAATCGTAATCAATTCCTTCCTTCTAAGAATATCCTTTACAAACCAATCTAGCCCTATTCCTCATAACTTGTCCATCTTCATTCAATTTATTCCTAAACACCTATTTAACCTCAATAACATTCTTATTTTTAGGTTGGGGAACAAAAGTCCATGTGTTATTCTTTTCTATCTGATCTAATTCCTCTTCCATAACTTTCATCCAACATTCATCTTTACATGCTTAAATTATTGATGTCGGTTCAACTTGAGAAATTAAACATACCTCTTCAGCTGCCAACCTTCTTCTTGTCATTACTCATTTATTCTCGTCTCCAATGATTTGATCTTCTGAATGATTTAACCTTACATACTTATGAGTCTTATGATTTTCTATTCCTCTGCTTTGATCTTCAGTTATTATTGAATTTTTTGATACTACTAGAGTAACTGGTTCAACATTCTATTTTGGTGTAGGTGCTATTGGTTTAGTTATGATCATTTCCACTACCGGTTCTCTCTCATAAGTTTTGATTTGACTTATGTTCTACTCATCCACCTTGACATTAGTGCTCTCCATAATTCTCTGCAATCTTTTGTTATAATATTTATATGCTTTGATTTCATTAGAATAACCAACAAATATCCCTTCATCACATCTAGGATCAAACTTTCCAATGGAATCATCTCTTTTGATATAGCATTTACTACCAAAGATTCTTAAATACTTGACTATAGGTGTATGACCAAAACATAACTCATAAGGTGTCTTACTAATGTCTCCTATGATATGACCTTTGTTGAATGTGTATATCGACGTGTTCACAACTTCTCTCTAGTAGATATGAGGCAGATTAGCTTCCATCATCATAGTTCTAGCTGCATCCAAGATAGTTATGTTATTCCTTTCCACAACTCCATTTTGTTGAGGTGTCTGGAGTGCAAATAATTATCTCTTTATAACATTCCTCTCACAATAACTATTAAATTCACCAGATGTAAATTCTCCACCCTGATTTGACCTTAAGAATTTAATCTTCAACACTATCTCTGTTTCAACTTTAGCTTTAAAGATTTTAAAATTTTCAAAGGCTTAGATTTATCCCTTAGAAAAGTAACCCACATCATTCTAGAATAGTCATCAATGATTAGCATGAAATATCTATCACCCTAAAAACTTTTGATTCTAGCAGGACCACACAAATCAGTATGAATAAGATCAAGAACATCATTAGACTTGTCTTGTATACTCCTAAAAGAAGTTCTGACTTGCTTTCCTATTTGACATTCCTTACATATCAGATTATAAGGCTTCACAATCTTAGGTGTATCTCTAAAAACCTTAGTTGAACTAATATTTACAATGCAATCAAAATTCACATGACACAACCTCTTATGACATAGCCAACTCTCATCAATTTGTGAAATCAAACATGTCTTCTCATCGGAGTTCAAATGAAATATGTTACCTTTAGTCTGAGTACCGGTTGCAATATCCAATCTAGATCTGTTGATGATTTTGCATTTTCCATCCTTGAACTATAATTGAAATCCCTTATCCACAAACTATCCTACACTCAAAATATTATGCCTGAAACCCTCAACATAATAAACATTATTAGTATTATGCTTACCATCCAATGATATAGTTCCTCTTCCCTTGATCATGCATACATTGTCATCTCCAAATCTAACCAGGCCACCATGAAATTTGTTCGTAAACAGATTTGTCCCTTTTCTTAAATCTTAATAATTATTTTCCTTAAGTAAAGATATAACTCTATTTCGCCCTTTATAGAAAGAAACAAACTACCAATAGTTGGATGAATTGATTAAAATTCAACCTCTACATTAGAGGGCAGCTCCTCGTATGATTTGCAATGAATTTATTATATAAATGAAATGTTAATACTTTTTACTAGAAAGCATTGAAAGGCTTTGACATTCATCCATCAATGCAAATAAATGCCTCCAAACTAAGAGCAAAGAATTTTTTAAAGGGATTTAATGAGAGCTCACAGGCTTCGATTCACAAACTTGCTCACTATATAAATTGAAAGCATAGAAGAAGCTCAACAATACTATAGGCTGATCAATACTCTCTTGTGCCTCACAGGGAAAGGGGGATCAAGCAAATCAATATGTATGAGTCTTCTAACAACTAATGATAACCATGAATTGAGAAAAACACACACAGATAACTGATCATACAATGATACCATACCCATAGCAATTTTCTCAAGAAATATTACTAATCTTCAAACACAGATTCAAAGACTACAAAACATAGCACTTTATTGATAATCAGCCATCTTGTTTTGAGACAATTCATAAAAAAACCAAAATATTATCTACTGCACCAAAAAATCACAGTTTTTCGGAACCCTTACAAAGACAAGATTTTCAGCTTAAGTAGCCTCCAGGCTCATAGTTTTTCCATAACAAAATTACATTTTACTTTAACCAAAGTTAAAGAAACCGTTTACTAAAATAGGAAAGAAAACTAAATCAACAACCACTGTAAGGCTGACACTCTATTCTTGGATTAACTATACTTCCATAGTGGCAGAAGAGGTTGAGGATCTATCCTCCCTTTCTGCAGAGCCACGCCATTCTAGGTGCATTGCTGAGAAGTTCAAGATGGCCTGAAAATAAGGAAGACCAATCTATTGAATCCTTTGCTTCCACACCTCCTTATCCATATTCACTTGTGTCACTTTTTCCTTGTGTACCTCCAATTGATTAGAACAGACTATGAGCATTGATTCAATCCTTGCCACCTTTGAGAAGTCATTCGTGGTCAAAGATTTTGTCATTTGAATGGATTGGATTCTTTCCCAAAAAATATTGGTCATATCCTCAGCTGCCTCAATTATCTTGGTGCCATCTTTCATGAGCTGAATGTCAAGGCACTTGATACCCTTCTATATTATATCAATCAAATCTGTCAATCCTCTAAGTAATTTGGTGGATTCTTCATGACCTTGTTTGATGATCGAGTTGTGCCACTCCACGTTCTTCCTTGATACATACAATACATTATCATCTAGACTTTCTACTAGTTTTTCAACCAAGAATTTCATCACCCCATATTTTTGTATATCATTCATTTGCGCAAGGACTACCACCCATTTGATTCTTTCTTTCTCCCAAGCCATCATTTCTAGCTCTAATTCCTTGATGACAGTTTTGACAGCTTTATAAACTTTTAGTGGATTAACAATATAATATGATCCCTATTGCATAATAAGATCCAACCATTTATTGAACATTTTTGTAGTTACTCTGTCCCTTTGAACCTACTCCAACATCTTCTGATTGGTCGGAGATTTGAGATCGAATGATACTGGTATCTGTGACAAAGTTTAGGGATTTGGACTATGGATGGCATTGATATACTTAGCCATCAGAGTAATACCTTGCTTCAATTCCCTTTTTTCCTTTCCATCCTTCCATGTTCTTGAAATTATTCTTTTTGTGGATGATTCTAAATGCTTAACATCCACAACATGCAAAGCAACTCCCAAATCTATCTTTTCAAGTGTAAAATCTTACTCAGTGGCTTTATCTGCATCCTTCCCTGGAATTGGTTTAGCTATCTCAGTTGTCTAGTGACTAGTTGCTTCATCTACTTCAAGCATTGTTTATGTCTTGAGTTTCTTAAACTTTGATGCCTTTCCCAAACATCTATTGACCATGTCTTCCATAGGGATTGTAATCAGCACTACACTCTTTTTCTTTCCAACAACAACTTCCAACCATCATGGTGAACTTGTAGGTTCTTTAGGTGGAGGATTTGTCTGTATATCAAGTGAAGTGACAATAACCATGGTGTTCATGGAATCTTGTCAGCTTTCTTCTTCCTTGCTCGTGTCCATTTCTTACATTTTAGGTTCATCCAGACTCTATGGATCCATTGTTTCATCAATCTCTTCACTAGGGTCTAGGTCTACAACAATCTGTTTTGATATGGGCTCCCTACTCTTCTTCTTGCTCCTAAAGCGAGTTACCTGAGCAACTGTGAGACCTAATGGTGACCTTTTTGATCTTCTAGGTTGGATTTTCTCAACAATAGGCCTTGAAACACCTGCAACATTAACAATTTCATTAGTGGAAGAAATAGCAGATTGAGTCACAATGTGTGAATCAATTCTTAGTTCACGCAAGGTCATGTGAGATCCCTCCTTAAAATTTTGGTTTCTCAACCATCTTTCTATTCTTATCACAACATTGAAGGTTCTAGTTTGAATATTGTCATCCTCCTTTTTATTCCAATCAATTTCTAGAATTAGTTTTCCCTAAATGTCTATGTCAAACTTAGGATCTAGGACATCCTCCCCTATATCTTCTGATACTCCAGATATATTAATCGAAAGCTTCATGGTAATTACTTTTTGCAAAGTGAAACTTGACCACAATATTTTCCTTACCTCATATTCGTCACTACAATTCTCCTAGTAATCCTCCAACTGAGGTTCTTGGAAAAAATGATTATCTACATTTAGCTTTTCAATGGAATAACCTCTATTGTCAAACTTTTGTCTTGCCACATATGGTTGCAGCTTCATCTTCTTGAATTATAATTCCAGGTTTAGGGCATCAGATATAGATTTGTAGCTATTGTATCTGAGTTAAATAGGGAATACAATTCCAGACTCACCATTTTCTCCTATTCAGAAGTACAACAATATCTCACACTTTTGTGATGAAGTTCTCTCTAGTCAGGGGTCTTGGTAGTCGTGACCCTCCTTTTTGAACTTTTAGGAGCCAATTCCTAGCATCCACACTCCTGTACTTATTCTTCTTTTCTAAGAAGTAGACATACGAGTCCCTGATGGTCCAGTCCTCATTTTCATCCTTATGTGTAATTCCCATTGTCGCCATTATTGTTTCTTTGTTGATATTGACTAGCAGCTCACCACTACTAGTTCTCCTACATCTATTCTCTATATCATACCTATTCATGCAAGCCATCACCAAATCTGGGCATGGCATGACAAGTGGAAAGGCAACAGCTTTAGCAAGACCACTTTTCACTATTTTCTCCATCATTGAACTGGTTTGAGGGTTCTTGGCTCTCTCTAAGAAATCCCCTAAATCAACATGAACCAAAGAAGTGTCTTCTAGCTCTGGTAATATACTCACTAGGTCCAACCAAGCTGCAAAAATATTGGCCTCATACTGCCTATCTATACTTCTAACCAATAAATTCTAAAACAAGGCAGAATTATACTCTAACAATTTAGAGATTTTCTTCTTATACTAATAAATCTTCAGAACTTAAAGAAACATAGCTTCAGAGAAGTCATCTGAACTTACCCATTACCACCATGAAAAATGGAAACTTTCTTAGGATATTAGAATTGGTTTTACCTCCGGCACCTCCAATTTGCTCAAGTATGACAGTTTCAACCCTTACAAACTATGGAAATAAACTCATACCAAACTCATAGTGATTTACTCATGCATGCGAAGTAATAGTGAAATGAATAAAATCTGACACCTTCTTAATTATCCATCACTTCTGCACAAGTAGTTGATGCACTTATGATTACTTTCTATGCTTCAAATTTTAAACTACTGAATGAGGGAATATTCCTTCTTGCTGTGCCACTTTCATTTTCATTAAAATCCTTAGAGTTAGTTTTGAAGTGAACTCTTGAACCTTGAACCATTGGACAAAAGGTTCAATGGTTCAAGTTCATTTGGGAAGTACAACACTGAATGAGTGGCACACAACATTATCAAGAACGAGCATCAACAATGATTATTGAGCAGAAAATTTGAACTGTTTGAACTGCTTGAGATTTGGTTCAAGGTTCAAGGTCGGAAACTAACTTAAAACATAAAGACACATGCTCATTATACAACAATACAATGTCCCAGCTTACAAAAGACATTTTGAACCTTGAACCAAATAAGGTTCATGGGTTCAAAGTTCAAGATGTAAAACAAAAGTGCACTTGCTCTGATGAAGACAAAGATCGCCAATGACTCTTTTTAAAAAAAATATTCTTTGAACTTTGAACCCATTAAAATTTTAAGAAAGAATTCAACAGTTCAAGTACAAAGGAGAACAACAGACCCGACGAGAATATATGGACAATAAAACAACCCATAAGTATGAACATTCAAAAGGGAAAATTGCAGAGGGGACTAACATAAACTCTAACTGGGGACTGGAATTGTGAAGGAACTAGAAATGAACTCAAACAACAAAAAAATAGAAAAGACACACAACCGCCAAACAATCAAAACACTATATACAAAATCACGAGGGACAATCATTTATAATTGATATAATTTCAAATCTTGACCATTATAGGTCAGAGGAAGAGAAATTTCATCTTGATATGCAAGTTTAAATGAATTTGGCCCTTTTACCTCGTGGATCGAGAGTGGTCCTTTCCAGAGCAATTCAAACTTTGCATGTGCCCCTTTGGGTTCCCTTCTTCTGTCCCAGAGAAGTACTTGATCGCCTAGCACAAACTTCTGCGGCCTTGCCCGCTTGTCAAATATCTTCTTCACCCTCATCTGTTGCTCTGTTATCCAGTCCACTAACTTATCCCTTTCTTCATCAATTTGCATCAAATGCATAATCCAATTTTCTATAGAATTGTGAAAGTAAGCGTCTTCAATGACAGTTTGTAACCTAGTAGCTACCAGTTCCAAAGGAAGTGCTAGCTGAGAGCCTACACCATAGACCAGTCCAAATGGTGACATCCTGATAGCCCGCTTTGGTGATGTACGATCAGCCCAAAGGGCTTCATACAACTTTTTATGCCAATCCTTGAAGTTTTCACTCACTATTTTTTTTCATGATATTTATGAGGTTTTTATTACTGGATTCAGCCTGATCGTTTTCCCAAGGGTAATAATCAGAAGAGTGAGCAAGAGAGATTCCATGGTCATAGCAAAATAAAGAAATCTTGGCAGAAGAGAAATTAGCAACATTGTCAGCCACAATTTCTAGGGGGACCCCAAATTGAACCAGGATGTTCTCTTTCAGAAAGTTACAAACAACCTCCGAGGATGTCTTTTGTACTGGGATAGCCTCAACCCATCTAGTAAAATAGTCTGTAGCTTTCAATATATAGGTGTGTCTTGTGCTAGAAGTAGGTATTAGAGGGCCAATAAAATCCAAACCCCATTTCTTGAAGGGTTCATCCACAACCACGGGTCAGAGTGGTAATGCTGCAAGCTGTGGTTTACCTATGAACAACTTACATTTTTCACACTTGGCCACCCATGCATACGCATCTCTAAACACCCCTGGCCAATAATAACAATTCCTTAAAATCTTCTAGGCAATCACCATTGAAGAGAAATGGCTGCCATAGGCTTCATCATGAAATGTTTTCAACAAAGACTCTTGGAGTGATTTATCAACACAACGCAAGAAGGTCCCATCCAATCCCCTCCTCTATAATACATCATTAAAAATGACATACTTAGCAGCTTTTAATCTCAAGTTCCTCTTCTCTTTTGAAGAAAGATGTTCTAGGCAATCTCCATATGTCAAGTAGTAAGCAACATCTGTGTACCAGGAATCCTGAAGGCCAACAAACAAGACTAAGCGCAATTCCTCTATCACTTCCTCTTTACTCTCAATAATTATCTTGCACAAACCCTACCCTCTTACCAATTTTGTGGGCCTAATGTCTAAATTGAACTCCTAAATTTTTGACATCCAAGAGGATCTATTATTCAATCCTATGTCTTGTTGTGTCAATATACTCTTGATTGTTGAATGAGGCACAAAAATGATTGCGTGAGAATGGAGAATATAGTACCGAAACTACTCTACAACCTTCACAACTGCATATTCTTTCTTTTCCATTATTGAATACTTTAATTCATGCTTTTTCAGTGGTACACTCATGAATGATATCAGGACTTCATCATTATCCTCATTATTCTGTGATAAAATTCCTCACATAGTGTGCTCTGAGGCATAACAGTAGATAACAAAATCCTTACTAAAATCAGGGTTAACTAGAATAGGCGCATGACCAATAGCATTCTTAATTTATTCAAACTCCTTCTTCCCCTCCTCATTCCATTTAAAAACTTTTTTCTCACTCATAAAATTCACAATGTATCTCGTGGTCTCTGCAAAATCCGGGATGAACCTCCTTAGAAAATTTACCTATCTGAAGAAGGATCTAACAACATTCCTACTTGATGGTAGAGTTAGCTATTTAATTTCTCTCACCCTCTAAGGATATACTTTCACCCCTTCCTTAGAAACAATATGACCAAGCAACTTACCCTTTGTGACTCCAAACACTGACTTCTTTGGGTTCAAGGATACCCCATGCTCGCGGCACCTCTATAACACTTGTCTCAAGTCCCGCAGGTGATGCTTTCTTCTTTTTGAGAATACTATTAAGTCATCCAAATATACAACAATAATCTTATCCTTTAAGTGACCAAAGTAAAAATCCATAGCACACTGAAACATTGCTCCTGCATTAATCAAACAGAAAGGCATTTGGTTATAGGCAAATGTACCCTAGGGAGTAATAAAGGTAGTTTTATGTTGATCATCATCCTGAACACTGATCTGATTATATCCCAGAAATCCATCAAGAATGGACATCATCTCTGATCTTGAAACTATTTGTAGAATGTGATCCATGGCTGGTAATGGATAGTTATCTCTTAGACTAGCCTGGTTTAGATTTCTTTAAAAAAAAAAGATCCTTATTTCTCCATTTTTTTTCCTAACAGGTATGATATTAGCTATCCATGTAGAATGATGCATGGGATATATAATCTTGGCTTTTAACATCTTATCCACTTCTTGAAATATAGCCTCTGTTACTTTTGGATTGAAGCTTCTAAGCTTCTGTAGGAAAGGATTTACTCTAGGTTTCAGGGGAATCTGATGCTAGAATTTTCCCTCTCTGAAATTTTTAAGATCGTCATAGCACCAAGAAAATACATCCTTGAACTCTAACATGAGACCAATGAACCTCTCCTTTTCTATAGGCGTACAACACTTTACCAAATTGATATATTTAGGTTCATCCTTCATACCAATGTTGATATTTTTGTACCCCCCAATATCCTGAACCTCTGGGGATTTATCACCTTCATTCTTTTTGTAGGCATCGTGATGATCAAACAAATGCTGCAATGAAACCAACCCTTTAGGGATCTTGTTTCCTTTCAACTGTATGATTCCATTAGGCAACTCCTTGGCTCATTTTGGTGAGAATTCTTTGCACTCTGTATCTGAACCTTCAAAATATATGACATAAAACATGTCTACACTTTGCATAAAGTTATTGATTTGTTTGTCACTTTCAAACACCTGCCAAAACTTAGAGTTGTCTGGGACACCAGGATGATATACCAACTCTACCCTATAAACATCATCAATAAATTTAGGATGTGGGACAAGTAGTGAAGCTGAGACTACTAATGAATTTTCTTTTTGAATTCAGCTCCCTGGGTATTGCTTCAATGGAAAATGCATTGAAATCTTTGATTTTGTCCCAAACCCTATTCTGATAGTGTTTCAATCTTTCATTTTTAACATTAAACAAGCCTCTAACCTATTTTACAATTAGTTCAGCATCTCCTTTAACCTGCAAGAGTTTCACCTCCAATCTCTTAGCTTGGGCTAAACCTAACAACAAAGCCTCATACTCGGCCGTATTGTTGGTATTTTTGAATTCTAATTTAAAAGAGAAAGGAATATGATTGCCAGAAGGTGGGACTAACACTACCCCTACATCTAAACCTGGCATTGCACAACTACCATCAAACTACATTAACCATAGGCTTTCTTCTCCCTTGGATTGTGATGGACTTCCCACAATCTCATTATCAGATAAAATCATGTAGTTTCCAAATTGACAATCATGATACAAAATTTGAGCTCTTGGGTCATCAGAAGGGAAAACAGTGAATTTAGACTTCAGTTCAGGCTGTAGAATGACTCGCTATTTTTTAACGAGGATTGTATCTTGAGACCAATCCATTTTAATTTCACCACCTAAATCCCTACAGAAAGTACGACTTAGCAACATGCCATAGCTAGCTAGGATGTCAGCTATCAGAATAGTCAACCTCATTCTTTTATTTGGGTGGGAAGCAAGAACTACTTGAGCATCCTTAATTTGACCTAGTAGAGGAATTTTTTTTGAATCCATAGAATAGCATCTGCCACAAGTTTTTGTCAAGGACAACCCTAATGCTATAGCCACAACAGAAGGCTTAATATTGTCAGATGCACCTGAATCTATAATACAATTATTCAACTTGTGACCATTTATGAATAACGATATGTAAAAGGGTTCTGGTTTTGAATCAAGAGCAGGTATCGAATAATCTGTTTGAAGGGCAGTTATTTTAGGCATCTTTTCATAAGCCATAGGATGAACTAATTCATTACAATGTGAAGGCAATGTGGCATTTACTGATTGTTGTGTCCCATTAGCCCATTGTACATTATTCCCTTTTACAAACTATACAAGCCCATCTAGTTCTTTAGGATTTAGCTTAAGGTACTCGACAGGTGTCATTTGAATTTGAGAAGATTTGCAAATTTCTACAATATCAAATGAACTTTCTTTTTCAATAGACTTTATAAAAAAGAAGGTTCTTGCAATTTTTGATCATTCTTATGAAATTTTGGATCAATCCCCTTACCTTTGAAAGCCACCGCAGATGATGAAGAAGCACCCTGAGGTTTTACATTTTGTTGGTTTCTTGTGAGCACAACACATGAAGGATCTTCTAAAGTAACCAAAATATCACCTCCTCTTTTCAAATCTAACTTGTACTCAAGGAAATGGATTTCAGAGTCACCAGGTTGCTTTAAAGATTCTTCTTCACCCCACTCATTTGAGGTATCTTTAGAATTCATCAATTGTGCGTAACACACCATCTCAGGACAAGAACTACCATCATGCTCATCAGTGAGATGAAAAACACACAAATTCCCTTTAGGTGGCGGTGCGTCAATTGCTAATCTTTGTTGGGCAGGGGGTAATTGCAGAGTCTTATTCCCATAGCCCAAAGACTGGTTTGTATTCCTCCTAGGTATGTCTTGATAGTGAGATGGGTATGAGGTACTAGCCTTAGGCAATTGTCTTTTAAGAGTAATCGCATCATTCATTAGTCGCTGGATTACGGGGTCAGAAGAAGTAGAAGGTTGAGCAATGGGTGTTTGTACTTCTTTTTTCCATTTACCTATCATGATTAAATCATCTTCCAACTCAACTACAAGTGTTTTTGCAGCACTCAAACCTACAATTGTTTGCCTGCGAATCAAGAAACCTATTTCTGAAGGCATATAATTAATAAAGAAACACTTAAGGTTATCATCTGAGGGATTTTGATTAACTGGAATTTTATGCACTATTTTATCAAATTTTCTTACAAAGTCCCTCATAGACTCCTAAATTTCTTTCTTTAACTGGGCCAATTGAGGCAGGAGAGAATGTTCATCTTCAACCACTTTGAATCTTGCCTCAAACCTCGTTTTCAGATCCTACCAAGTTGTTATCACACTATTTGGGAGGTGATAGAACCAATCTACTGGTACTCCAGTTAATGTCTGGAAAAACAATCTTACAACAACATCTTCATGTTGAATCTCTATTATCCCACAAGTCACATTGAATGCATTCAGGTGCTCATCAATGGTGATTTTTCCATCCCCACTAAATTTTGGCAAGTGATCTCTAGCACCTTTGGGTAAGGGATTAAGATTTAAACCTAAGTTCAATGGATCTATAACGGCCCCCCAAGGATTATTTACTGCCATTGGAAGTATGATATTGAGTGGAGTCAGGTTGAATATATTGGTAAAGAAAGACCATGCAAGGTCAGAGCTTGACAAACTGAGGACAAAGGAGATGATGGTGATGGCGAAGGAGGCCTACTTCTTGTTCTTCTTTGAGGTGAAAAAGTTGTTTGAAAATTTAGATTTTGTAACTCTTGAAAGACAGAATCAACCACCCCCTCCCTTCTTTGGGACCTAGTATATCTCTTTGACTCTAGTCTTGCAACTAGGTGACCAGTCTTATGATCTGTCTCCCTAGTAGAGTTGCCAAAAATCTGTTGGTAAACAAATTTGTAACTTTTCTAAAATCTTAATAAGCATATTTCTTAATCAAAGATATAACTTTGTTTTGCCCTTTATAGAAAGAAACAAACTACCAACAGCTAGATGAATTGATTAAAATTCAACCTCTGCATTAGAGGGCAGTTCCTCGTATGATTTGCAATGAATTTATTATATAAACAAAATGTTAATACCTTTTACCAAAAAGAATTGAAAGGATTCAACATTCATCCATCAACACAAATAAATGCCTCCAAACTAAGAGCAAAGAAATTTTTTTAAGGGATTTAATGAGAGCTCACAGGCTTCGATTCACAAACTTGCTCACTATATAAATTCAAAGCATAGCAGAAGCTCAGCAATACTGTAGGCTGATTGATACTCTCTCATGCCTCACAAGGCAAGGGGGATCAAGAAAATCAATATGTATGAGTCTTCTAACAACTAATGATAACCATGAATTGAGAAATAAACATAGAGATAACTGATCATACAATGATAGCATGTCCATAGCAATTTTCTGAAGAAATATTACTAATCTTCAAACACACATATTCAAAGACTACAAAACATAGCACTTTATTGATAATAAACCATTTTGTTTTCAGACAATTCATAGAAAAACTAAAATATTATCTTCTGCACCAAAAAATCATAGTTTTTCGAAACCCTTACAAAGACAATCTTTTTCAGCTTAAGTAGCCTCCACCCTCATAGTTTTTACATAACAAAAATACATTTTACTTTAACCAAAGTTAAAGAAACCATTTACTAAAACAGGAAAGAAAACTAAATCAACAACCACTACAAGGCTGACACCCCGTTCTTGGATTAACTATACTTCCACAGTGGCAGAAGAGGTTGTGGATCTGTCCTTCTTTGCCACAGAGCCACGCCATTCCAAGTGTACCATTGAGAAGTTCAAGATGACTTAAAAATAAGGAAGACCAATGTGCTAAATCCTTTGCTTCCACACCTCCTTATCCATATTCACTTGTGTCACTTTTTCCTTGTGTACTTCCAAATGATCAGAATAGACTATGAGCATTGATTTGATCCTTGGCACCTTTGAGAAGTCATTCGTGGTCAAATATTTTGTCATCTGAATGGATTGAATTCTTTCCTAAGAAGTCTTGGTCATATCCTTAGCTACCTCAATTGTCTTGGCATTGTCTTTCATGAGTTGAATGTTAATGCACTTGAGATCCTTTTGTATTGTACCGATCAAATCTGTCAATCCTCTAAGAAATTTGGTGGATTCTTCATGACCTTGTTTGATGATCAAGTTGTGCCACTCCACGTTCTTCCTTGATACATAAAATACATTATCATCCAGAATTTCTACTCATTTTTCAGCCAAGAACTTCATCACCCTGTATTTTTTATATATCATTCATTTGTGCAAGGACTACCACCCATTTGATTCTTTCTTTCTCCCAAGCCACTGTTTCCAGCTCTAATTCCTTGATGACTATTTTGTTGAGACATGGACCAGCTAGGACTGGAACCTAGGACCTTCCATATGGTGCTAGAGTGCTCTACCACTAAGCTATTGGCCCCTCTTGGACCAGTCCATCATCGGTCTGAGTGTGGCTTATTTCCAACACCAACACCCCCCATTAAGCCACACCTCTCATGTGCTTGGGGCTCCTAAACTCAACCTAGCTCTGATACCATGTTGAGACATGGACCAGCTAGGACTAGAACCTAGGACCTTCCATATGGTGCTGGAGTGCTCTACCACTGAGCTACTAGCCCCTCTTGGACTAGTTCATCCTCGGTCCGAGTGTGGCTTATTTCCAACACCAACAAGTTCTGGTGTCTTTATAAACTTTTACTAGATTAACAATATAATCTGATCCCTATTGCATAATAAGATCCAACCATTTATTGAACATTTTTGTAACTACTCCATTCCTTTGAACCTGGTGCAACATCTTCTGATTGGCCAGAAATGTGGGATCAAATGATACCGGTATCTGTGACAAAGGTTGGGGATTTGGACTATGGATGCCATTGATATACTTAACCATTAGAGTAACAACTTGCTTCAATTCCCTTTTGTCCTTTTTTTCCTTTCGTGGTCTTGAAATTATTCTTTTTGTGGATGATTCTAAATGCTTAACATCCACAACACGTGAAGCAACTCCCAAATCTATCTTTTCAAGTGTAAAATCTTCCTCAGTAGCTTTATCTGCATCCTTCCTTGGAACTGGTCTGGCTATCTTAGCCGTCTAGTGACCAGTTGCTTCATCTACTTCAAGCAATGTCTGTTTCTCGAGTTTCTTCGACTTTGATGCCTTTCCCAGACATTTGTTGACCATGTCTTCCATAGGGATTGTAATCGGCACTACACTCTGTTTCTTTCCAACAACAACTTCCAACCATCATGGTGTGCTTGTAGGTTATTTAGGTGGAGGATTTGTCTATATATCGAGTGAAGTGACAATAACCATGGTGTTCATGGGGTCTTTTTGGCTTTCTTCTTCCTTGCTCGTGTCCATTTCTTACATTTCAGGTTCATCCAGACTCTGTGGATCCATTATTTCCTCAATCTCTTCACTAGGGTCTAGGTCTACAACAATCTGTTTTGATATGGGCTCCCTACTCTTCTTCTTGCTCTTGGAGTGAGTTACCTGAGCAACTGTGAGACCTAATGGTGACCTCTTTGATCTTCTAGGTTGGATTTTCTCAACAATAAGCCTTGAAACACCTGCAACATTAACAATTTCACTAGTGGAAGAAATGGTAGATTGAGTCGCAATGTGTGAATCAATTCTTAGTTCACGTGAGGTCATGTGAGATCCCTCCTTAAACTTTTGGCTTCTCAACCATCTTTCTGTTCTTCTAACAACATTGAAGGTTCTAGTTTGAATACTATCATCCTCCTTTTTATTCCAGTCAATTTCTGGAATTGGTTTTTCCTGAACCTCTATGTCAAACTCAGGATCTAGGACATCTTCCCCTATATCTTTTGATACTCCAGATATATTAATCAAAAGCTTCATGGTAATTACTTTTTGCAAAGTGAACCTTGACCATAGTCTTTTCCTTACCTCATATTCATCACTGCAATTCTCCCAGTAATCCTCCAACTGAGGTTCTTGGAAAAAATGATTATGTACATTTAGGTTTTCAATGGCATAACCTCTACTGTCAAACTTTCATCTTGCCACATATGGCTACAGATTCATCTTCTTGAATTCTAACTCTAGGTTTAGGGCATCAGATACATATTTGTAGCTATAGTATCTGAGTTAAACAGGGAATACAATTCCAGACTTGCCCTTTGCTCCTGTTCAGATATACCACAATATCTCGCACTTCTAGGATGAAGTGCTCTCTAGTCAAGGGATTTGGTAGCCATGACCCTCCTTTCTAAACTTTTAGGAGCCAATTCCTTGCAACCACACTCTTGTACTTATTCTTCTTTTTCGAGAAGTAGACATACGAGTTCCCAATGGTCTAGTCCTCATATTCATCCTTATGTGGAATTCCCATTGTCAACATTACTATTTCTCTATTGATATTGACTAGGAGCTCACCATTACTAATTCTAATGCATCTATTCTCTGTATAGTACCTATTCATGCAAGCCATCACCAAATCCGGACATGGCACAACAAGTGGAAAGGCAATAGCTTCAGCAAGACTGCTTTTCACTATTTTCTCCATCATTGAACCGGTTTGATGGTTCTTGGCTCTCTCTAAGAAATCTCATAAATCAAGATGAACCAAAGAAGTGTCTTCTAGCTTTGGTAATATGCTCACTAGGTCCAACCAAGCTTCAACAATATTGGCCTCATACTGCCTATCTATACTTCTAACCAATAAATTCTAAAACAAGGCAGAATTATACTTTAACAATTTAGAGATTTTCTTCTTATACTGATAAATCTTCAGAACTTAAAGAAACATAGCTTCAGAGAAGTCATCTAAACTTACCCGTTACCACCATGAAAAATGGAAACTTCCTCAAGACATCAGAACTAGTTTTACCTTCGGTGCATCCAATTTTCTCAAGTATGATAGCTGCAACCCTTGCAAACTATGGAAATAAACTCATACTTTATTTTTTATGAGACGAGAAAATATCTATAAGGCCACACACACTTCATAACGATTTAATCATGCGTGTGAACTAACAATGAAATGACTAAAATCTGACACCTTCTTAATTATCCATCACTTATACACAAGTAGTTGATGCACTCATGATTACTTTCCATGCTTCAAATTTTAAACTACCGAATGAGGGAATATTCTTTCTTACTGCACCACTTTCATTTTAATCAAAAGCCTTAGAGTTAGTTTTGAAGTGAACTCATGAACCTTGAACCATTGGACAAAAGGTTCAGTGGTTCAAGTTCATTTGGGAAGTACAACACTGAATGAGTGGCACACACCAATACTGGGAATGAGCATCAACAATGATTATTAAGAAGAATCTTTGAACCATTTTAACCGCTTGAGATTTGGTTCAAGGTTCAAGGTTGGAAACTAACTTAAAATATAAAGACACATGCTCATTATACAACAATACAATGTCGCGGCTTCAAGGTTCACGAGTTCAAAGTTCAAGATGTAAAACAAAAGTCTGCTTGCTCTCATGAAGACAAAGACCGCCAATGACAATTTTTTTTAAACACACTTTGAACTTTGAACCCATTGAACTTTTAATAAAGAGTTCAATGAGTAAAGTACAAAGGATAACAATAGACCTAATGAGAATAAAGGCACAATAAGACAACTCACAATAATGAACATTTGAAAGGGAAAATTGCATGGGGGGATAACAAAATTCTTGCAAAGATAGAAACTTCCATTTATCTCCAGTCATATGATGTGAACATCCACCATCTATCACCCATTCATCCTTGTCTTCAACTTTAGTAGCAAGGGCCCTCTCTTCAGGTACTAGATCATCTTTCTTGATAGCCAAAAATACCCATTCCTTTCCATTGCTAGATCCACTAGAAGAATCTTGTGCCAGTTCATCACTAGAATCAGTCACACCGTCCTCATCCACATAGTAGCATGATTTGTCTTTGTTCCTCCTGTACTTATATTTGTTTTGATACTCATGGTTATTCCTAAAGGATCTTGTAGCTCTTTCCTCAAATCTTGAATTCCTCTCAAGACATCTAGATGCAAAATGACCTATCGTATTACATGAAAAACATTTAAAAGGTGATTTTCCTTCATACTTACTTCCTACCAAACCTTTAGGTACTCTTCTACAAAATAGGGCTTCAAGTTGCTCAAACTCTTCATCTTCTTTCTTCATATCCTCTTGTTCCTTTGCATATAAGGATTTCCAATCAGTCTTGTAGGTAGATGATGTAGATGAATGAAAATAAGGTTCAAATTTTGAAACTCCTTGAGGACCAAATTCCTCAAGCTCAAAATCAAATAACTTTCCAACCAAAGTATCCTTGTTAAAAGAGGTGTTTTCCATTGTTCTCAGCTTATTAATTGTAGCAGTCTTCATCTTGTAAGTTGGTGGCAAATCTCTCAATACTTTAGAAACTATTTCATCTTTGCTCAGAGATTCACCATAGCATTGAATTCCTACGACAATTTCATTAACTCTCTCCATAAAAGAAGCAATCCTTTCATCTTCTTCTATCTTCAGGTTCTCATACCTCACCCGATAACCATCAAGTTTAGCAATTTTAATAGTAGGGTCACCTTCATTCAGAGTCTCCAATTTATCCCATATAGCTTTTGCAGTTGATTTGTTAGTTAGTCCCATAACTTGTTGATTAGAAAGTACACATAAAGGGCTTTTCTAGCTCTAAAATCATTTTCAAAGTCCTTATCCAAGTTTGCTAGAGGAGGATTTATAGATGCCGAATTATTAAAATTATATCCTTTCTCAGTGATCTCCCAAATCTCTTTGCCGAGACATCTCAGATGAGTCTCCATCCAAATCTTCCATACTCTGTAATTTGTTCCATCGAGCCTAGGAATTTCTCTCTAGAAAATAGCTACAGATGAACTTGATGAACTTGAACTATTAGATACCATAGGATATTCCTCAAGTGGTTAAGATTTTGTAGAGAGGACCAACCTATGATACCAATTTTTAGACAACTTAGATAACCAATGGATAACTGAGAGGGGGGGTGAATCAGTTGTCGACAAATTATAGAACTTTAAGCATTAAAACCTTATTACCGGAATACATAAACCAAATATCAGAATATAAAATATTGTAGTTAAGTACAAATATAAGATATAGAACATTTACCAACCATCCACAAAAGATAACACCAATATTTGTACGTGGAAAACCCGGTAAAGGGAAAAACCACGGTTGAAGACCTACCCATAGTCAGATAATACTTCTATAGTAAATATGTAATTACAAAAAGAGTGGCCTACACATATAGGAAGGCCAACAACCTAGAGCACACTACTCATCACAAAAGGAGCTTCACTGACTACAAAGAAATCCAGACTACAATCTGGAAAGAAGAGTCAACTGCAAGAATATCATCTTATATGCTTGAGTATAATTATAGTTAAGCTCAATACCGGAGGTCTTAAATCTCTTTCCCAACCCAATTCAATCACCTATGATAAACCAAAGCCTCTACATATTATTACAACCTTATTAGCACACAAATATTTGCATAACCCATAACCATGATCTGCAAAGAGATCTTGCATCATATTTATACCAACCCAAGACCTAAACAATTAGGTCAGAAACCTAAAAGATAATAGAATAAATTAATAGCATAAAATCACAATCCAATGATCAACCAAGTCGGCCTAAGACCGAAACAACATAATCCAATCAATAAATCCAATCGATAACGTACCAGGATCAACTACCAACACGTTACATAAACCGGTCCATAACCTAGCAATATAAGACCAGACCTAAAATAGGTCATTATAAACCAAATCCAACACCACTGATCAACAGGAACACAAACATGATAACCAACAACATCCCAAGAGCCATCTAGAAGCCACACTAACACCACTTATCAAGTGCATCAAAAGATCTTAAACAAAGCTCTACTGGTAAAACCCTTACCATTGACCAAAAGGCTTACTAGAATAAACGATAGCTTCTGAGTCATCAAATCCTAAAACAAATGATTGTGATACACATCTAAATAGCATGAATAATAGATCCAAACCAATTCCACAAACTAAAGCATACCGAAGCATACTGGATCAATATCATAATCCAACAACTCTGTCAGAACCTTCCGGAAATTGGTAAACAACCAAAACAACTAGTTTTGACATCAATGAAAAAACATCAATGCAAAACATAATCAATTCCTCCAATTTGCTAACACTTTTTGTAGTCCTTCCTCTTCTTCTAGGAGGTGAAAGTTGTAAATATTCAAAATATGAAGAATTGCTTCTTATATTCACTCTTCTCATAAGATATAAATGCACTAAATCTCTTCACCAAAACTCAGAGTCGCTAGGTATGCTAAGGAAATCTCTAAAAGACTGAAATTGACTATTACACATACCAAAATAGTAGCTAAGATGGCCTTCTATGAACTTTAAATAGTCCAATAGTCCCAGCAAGCATGCCAAAAATTGTTATCACCCAAAAATGCACCCTAACTAGGTTGTAGACTTATCTTTTTTGGTGAAACATTGAAACACTAATAAGGCTCTAGGTATCCTTGAAACTTAGAGCGAATCTCTGAATGAGGCCGACTCCTAGTTTTTCAATCTAGTTATCACCTATACTACTAATTTGTAGGGGTAAAGGGTGAGGAAATGCATGAATTAAAATAATGTAAACTTGAAAATGAAAAGGTGATGCACCAAAATATCAAGTAGGACTTGTAGATCAACTTACAAACATAAAGCAATCAACAATAAGTTGATATGCACAAATCAACACAGATATGAACTTGCATCAATATTTTGCAAGAGGGTTAACATGCATGTGAATTTTGAAGGAAAGAAAAACTTTCATAACTCAAAAAACCTATAATTTTAACACAACTTTCAACCTCCAACTGCATATACTTTCTACCTAAAGATGGTAGAAAGGAGACACTAGATAACTAGGAATACAAAAATTCACAAGTTAAAGGATCAATCCCTTATGCACATACAATAAGAAACAAAAAGATTGAGAAGGCAAAACTTATCTTATTGACCTCCAAGGTTCAATCTATAATACATGTCCCAAAAGAGTTACATAAAAATGTAGAAGGGCTCCAAAAGTTGCTAAGCATCAATATCATAATCATCACCCAATACAAATGAAGTTAAAAAATGACTATAAGGGTAAACTCCAAAATCCCATGTGAATAGGAACTATCAAGTCTCTCATGTTGGATGTCCTCATAAAGCCAAACATATAGGGCCTATATTGCCTTCAAAAGGTCTCAAAATGAGTCAAAAAGTCAAGTTTGACTTTATCAAACATAATAACACCCAAAAAAAACCCCAAAAACCCCTCAAAAGCAAACAAAAACCCCCTATATACCCTCAAAATGTTGGCAACTACCTCTAACAAACTCTTTATACCCTTATTTGCATTTTAAAATTAACAAGATGAGTTCAAGGCTTATAAGGGCACCTATTAACTAATTTGTCTTACAAAGCATTCTGATGCAAAATACATAAAATCACTCAACTACAAGTGATAAGGCAAACCAACAGTATGGTAAAAAATGACCATATGCATGTTTATGCATATATCTCATAACATGGCATAAAATTCTTAGGCTTTACACATTATTCAAGGGCCATGGGGTATTAGTTTATACTTGCATAAAGAATAAAATGCAACCAAAATGTTGTCAAAATTTCTTATAGGGCAAGACTAACCCTAAATTCAAGGCATTTTATTTTTCATTGAAGCTTCTCGAAGAATCTACAATTTGACAAGGGTTTGAAACCCTAGCGCAACACTCTACACATGACCACCATTAAAGTGAAGAAAATAAGGTTTCAAAGAGATTCTATTCAAATTTTGTTGACTACAACTTGGAGATTCTGTGGGTTTCGGTTTTCATGAACTCCCTGTTGCCTTGAGTCACAATGTGGGTTCTCTACGAAGATTCTTGGGCTGAATTTTGTAAGCTATTTTGATGCTTTCCCTCTTGGAAGCTTTGCATGGGTCAAAATCAAGCTAGGTAAGTCTTATTCAATCTTATTTGTGCATATATTTGGCCGAGATGCCTCTGACTTTGTTTGTAGTTTAAATGGTTGTTTTGATACTTGTACTATGCTTTTGAAAAATGTTATTCTGATACTTATGCTGGAAAGAAATCATTGTTCACCAGTTGTGCACTTCATAGAGACAATTGCATTAAATGAGCTCTTCTCTTCTAATGTCATTGTCCGTGAATTTTTAATTTGAAAGCTTCATATGCAAAACCCACATGAGGGTTTCTATTACTCTTTGTGAACATTTTCATTCTGAGTCTTCATGCTTGCACTTGAGCCTAGGATTTATAAAAATATGATCATTTACTTTCCAAAAGACAAACAAGAAAATGGCCATGGTTTATTTCTCTTTCTTTGCAGACTAATTATGAATACTTCCTCTTTGGGTTTACTTGAGAGTTGGCTCTGACTTAGCTATAAATGTGTATATGACCCTCCATACTTATGAACTCTCTATGAATGATGCTTTTCACCATTATGGTTTTGACATCGCCTCCTCTAAGATGCTCTTTATTGTTAATTGAGGTTGCTATCTAGTGTCTCATGGATATTCTTGAGATCAACCTGTCTTAACATGTTTGTATTACATCGTATCTTTGACAAAGTTTCTATTTACTTAACAACTATATTCATGATTTCTTTGAAAGATTGTGACCAATGTAGCTTTATCATTGACTATACATACTACTTGAAACTGAGAATGTCTTTGATTTATCATTTTGATTCAGAAGCATCAACACCAAAATAGACCTGAATATACCAATTCACTGTCTTAATGTTGTAAGCTAAGATATTTTCTACACAAAGGTCTGCTTTATGTTATTGTTACAACATTACTATCACCTTTTGTGTCTACTTTGCAAGCTATAGACCAAGCCCTTCATAGGATACATACTTCTAAGGGATATCTTTGAAACTAGTGATCTTTATATACATTGTTATTCTCTTTAACTGCTTCTCCATTATAATGTATATGCCCACTTTTTTATCAGATGTTAGTATCACTGTCAAGCTACAAGGTTGCTTAATTGTGCCTTGTGAAATATTTTGGTTATGTTGATATGGTTTTGTCATTTATGTCAACACCTATTAACACTTATCAACTCTGGTACTTTGGAGAATTGGCAATGTTCACTAGCAAGCAAGTGACTTATGCATAGTCACTGGTATCTGCTACACCAACAGGATATATTGTTCATCAGAACTTGGAATGACATGGAAAACATTTGGACACTTTGTCTTGGAGATTTCTTCATTGGTATATTCATATTTGCATATTTATTGTTACCGACAAATAGGTCCAGAATAAGCATTGGCAAACTTATCTATTCCATATCAGCATGACATGCTTAGGAGATGATTTTGTTGTTATTGTAAATGCATTAAGCTGACATGTTGAATCAGATATTGCATCGGTTATTGATTTACTTTTAATTGATTTTATTGTAATATCTTTTAGAGCCGACCTACTAAAATTGGTCTTAGGTTATGGTATATATGTAAGATCTTATTTGTAAGTCTTGTTCTCAAATTTTGATCCCCTTCTTATACCCTTTCATGATAAAGAATAACTCTGTATGCAAATGGAGAAATCAACGAGCAAGAACCTTAGAGCAACATATGACAAGGTTTTAATAACCTTCTACACTTTGAACTTATCCAAAGTTCAGGCAGGTATACCTTATGTGAATACTTTCACACTTTTAAACAAAATCCACAGTAACCATTGTCCAAAAACTAGTGGATCTTCTTGCCTTAAACAAAAAATCGAAAATATATAGGAAAACTTAGGCTCATTTTCAATGTTGATCCTCAAGAGATTTAGAAAAGAAAACATTAACAGATACCAGTGCCTTATCCAGGCTACAAAGTTATCTTTTTTAAACAAGAACTTCAAAATTAAACATATCCATGCATCTCAATCACTTTGGCGTCTACCAACTCCATATATGCCTGACATGTATAAGAATCCTCCTTTGTTATACTAAATAGTGTTCATCAAATCCAAAGTTCCCAACAAATAACCTACTGATAAAGATATTTCTCACGTATTTAATTCCCCTCCCGAAGAAGAAAACTAAGAAACATATCTATAAAGATTGTATTACAATCCCTGTTCAATTGAAATAACCCTGAATTACCCAAATGAAACCAGTAAAATATTTGAAAGCATGCTAGAAGACAACACAAATTTTAGGCTCAAAGTTAATGGTCTGCATATTTAAAATCAATTTGGAAAATCTTACAAAACTTATATAATTTTCTGTGGAATGCTAGAGAAAACGCAGATAAATTTCTGTAGAGTTTCTTTACAAATTCTTGTGATCATCTTTTTTACTAGTCCTGGTATCCATTTATAATATTATGGATGCATACAAGCTTTGGACCCTCTTCCAAAAGGTTTGTTACAACCACAATACTTCTCCAAGGAGAGGTTACAAGTCCTTTTCAACATTTACGGTCTCTTGCACCTTTTGTTCTATTGCAACCTCTTGTAACTGCTCTGGAGCATCTTCTTTCTATCCCACATAACTATCCTTCCATTCTTCAAAAACATCATCACTTGGCCAAGCAAAACTAACAACCTTCTATTTCATGTCTTCTAGCCTTTTCCAAGTGACTCTTAAATGCCCAATTTCTATTTCTATGAAACTGTAATGAGATTTCACCTTTTCAATTTCTTCAATTGTTTGGACAAATAAAGATCTGTCATCAGTGTTGATAATTTGATTGACCCTTTGGGATAAATTGTGGTCCAACTCCTCTAACAAGGTTTTCTCTTCTTTTAACTGAATTGGACCAATGAAACCTCCTGGAAACAATTCAAATTTGTGATTCAAATATTCTTTTCTATATAGTTGGGCTTTTGTTTTTATACCTACCCTTTCCTCTAAGAGAATATTCATCTCTTTTATAAACTCACTGGTGGACCTTAGAAGGTCTTTCTCCTCTGCATCTGCATGGGATGAACACATGAGCTCCAATTCCTTACCTCTGGGCATCCACTTATTAAGGATTGGTTCCAAAGTGGCCTCATCTTCTCTGAATTTGATCATAGCCTCCAGAATCCTCTTCATATTTATGTATACAATGGAGGTCTTGACTGAGTCACCAAAGTTCAAAATTGTGGCTTTCACGTTCTCTTCATATTTGTTTGCAAACAAGGCTTGAGCTTGTTTTAACTTTTCCAACTCATGTTGGACAGTCTCAACTGATTGGAAACCAAAAGGCATAGGAGAAGGGGGGTACTCTATGATGGGACTAGTAGGAGGAGGTCTTGTTGTAGAGGAGGCTATCATGAGTGTAGAGGATTCACCTAGATGGTGTTGACATGCCAACTGACTCTGGAGTTTAGTAATGATGTTGTCCCTATTGGCTATTCCTTCTTTAGCCTCATTGTAAGCCTTTAAGATAGTCTCCAACTTCAATTGAAGAGTAGCTCTTTCTTGTGTCTCTTTCTCTACTATGACCACATTAAAGTTTGTAGTTTCTAAAACTGTGCTTGCAGCTTCCACCACCCCTATATCTTGGACTCTCTTAACAATCATGCCTCCTAAGAGGCTAGAATCTCATGCATTTTTCCTTCTTTTGTTCTCATCCTTTTTTAATGATGACATGACAAGATCATCCTTGCTGAAGGTCACTTCTTCCATTGGCTTTGTTTCCTTCCTTACTGCATCAAGAACTAAAGCATCAGCTATATCCCATTTAGGGAGAATTAACACACCAGCCTTTCCTACCATTTCTCTCTCTTTCTCAAGGGTGATTGTCTTAAACTCCTCCATCATTTCTTTCTTTATTTCTTCCTCTATCTGATTAGCATCTCTGAGAGGTTGTTCACTCTTCTTCTTCTCACATCTGGTCTTGATATGTTCAATGTTCTGCTTCCACACAAATTGCATGAAAGCCCCTGTTGTAACAAAGTTACTGTCAGCCAGGGATTCTTCACTAGCTTGCTTAACAGTAAGGTCTAATTCTTTGCCCCTTAGCTCACCATCAGTTAAGTTCATTTCTGCACTAAGTGGCTCCTCTGGCATCCCCTCTTGGGTCTCCTCATAGGTGTAATCAATCTCACCTAGACTCCCTAACTATAATAATTGTTCAGCCACTGCTTGCTCATCTCCAATGTGGATAGGGGACTGAGATGGAGAATATTGAGGTTCATCAGTTTCAACCTCCTTTTAGGGGAATCCTGATTGTCAATGACATCTTCAATTTTCCTTTTCCTTTTGAAGTGGAAGGCTCACCTATCATTGGCATCATCACAGTGTACTTTGACTTCTTATGCATTACATAGTCACCAGGTGGGATAACCTTAGCAAAGGTAGGCTTAGCCAAGACTAGCTTAACCCTATTAGGATCATTTTGCATTATAGCCTCCCTTTTTTCATTTAAGGTCTACATGAGGTCTTCAAAATAGAGAATCAAGAATTTGATTTTCTCCTCAAAAGGGTTGAAGCTAGAAAGAGGTTCATAGCTCCTATCAAACTGATGGATAAAATCAAGTGCCTTCTTATATGCAACACACTTCTCCTTCCTTAGTTCCTGCTCATCTAAGCTAAATTCATTCCTAATTAAATCTTTGAGGAACTAAAATTGGTGAGGCCTACCTCTACACACTGCTCTCTTTCTGAACATGCCATTGAAAAAGTCCTCAGGGTCTGCACATCTTGAAACTATAGTTGACAGCCTATATGGCTTAAAGAATTCTTCAAAATATTTCCATCCACCTTTAGTGAATACAAAATGGTGGGCCATGGTCATAGTCGAGAAGATGGTCCCTTTACCCCTATTGGTTAGCTCTGCCTCTTGTACTCCTCCAATTTGTCTCAACACTTCTGCAATCCCTATCTTCAATGGGACCTGATAGGGCAATAGATAGGGGGTTCCTCTAAAGCCATATACTCTAAAAAGAGTAGAAATAGGGTAAAAATACATGTCTCCCCAGTTGTGAAGAATCCTGATATCTTCTACAAACTCTTTAGGCTAAGGAATTCCAAAAGAGCCTTAGGAATCCTAGGATTTTCTGCACATAAAAGAACTATGATTTAGATTCAAAGCATCTATCAAACTTCAGAAAACTAGCATCCTCTCTATCCCAAGATAGAATAGCCCTCCAAAGTTGCATGGGCATCTCCTCTTTATCTTTAACCTTGACCAAATCCATATCTTTTCTAAAATAATCAACACCTTTGAACAAAAACATGTGCATTAATAGGGAGTACCATCCAAATGGCCTATCCACCTTACTATTTTTAATCCCTACAAGCCCTGCATGATTAGCATCAATGAGGTATGGGGCAAAATTAAATGTTATTGCCAGGGAAGGGTTTAGAATTTAGGCAATCATCAGTATATAATGGGTCAACATATGTTTCTCAGCATCTTCTCCAAAGATCTGACACAGAGTCCAATACATACCCCTAGCTCTTAAAGTAAACAAATTCAAGGAAAATGGTTCCATTGTACTGGGGCCTACAACTGTTAACCCTCCTATTTTAACAAAGAATTATCTCAATGGGCCACTCCTAAGATGATGTCTTTGTGCATTGTAAACTTGAGCTAATGCCTCAAAATCAATAGGCTCAAGATAATTTGAAGCTTCACTAAGCTTGAAAACATTTCTAAACTCATCATCTTTGATTTCAACTAGGGCTGATCCCTTTATATTTCTGATACATCTGGTAGCAGGGTCATAATTCTGTGTGATGAGGGTCAATAGATCTACATCCATGAATACACCAGGGACCACAAGTTTTCCTACATCCAGCTCCCATATGCTATTTAAAGGAGCTAGGGAATGTCTCTTCCCAAAACTGACTTTGAATAGACTTAGACCTGATATCCCTATTTCGGGGTCCCTTAACCAATTGCCTTTATCATACAGGCCATCCTCAATTTTCAAATGAGGGTTCTTTGGTACTAACTCTTTAGCCTTAGCCCCAACATTGGTGGACATGGTTAACTGTTCTAAAAAATCATCACAGATATTCCTGTCCTAATAATTCACTTTTCCTATCAACTCTCTTCTTGGTGCCATTCTGAATAAGCAACTATACCACTTGAAACTAGCACAGACCTCTAATAAAATAATTCCCACAACAATGATTGGAAATAGACCAAAATTATCAAGAAAAGTACAAAAAACCTGATTATTTGCCTGAAAAGAATCGCTCTGCAATAGACTTCGATGAAACAATGCTAACAATCAAGTTGATGCGGATTCTAAAGTTCAAGTTTGCATTGAATTTTTTAAAAATTAACTTTGCATGCTTAGGCTATCTTTTCAGAATTGAATTCACCAAATTGAATTCAAAACTGGCTCCAATGGGTCATAACTTCTCTAATTCTCTCCTCTATTTTGGTCTTTCGCTATTTTGCAGTGCATAAAACCTTTGCACCTTTCTTTCGCGAAACAACACAGGCCGTTGGATTACAAGAACTTACACCACCTTTACCTCCATCTAATCTCTCTTTGTTAATGTCGGGCCCCACCTTCTTTTCGCTATTTCACTGGCTTTAACACTCGTGTACTTTTTCCTTCACGAAGCCATGCCAACCATTAGATCAAGCTCTAATCACCTGGTCTTTAACTCTAACCAGGATCGTCAATCTCAATAACTAACCGTGCCTCATCTTGATGGCTAATAGTTTTCACCATTTCATAGAGGTTAAGTTGTAGGCATCTTCAGGCCACGAAACAATGAGAACTGTTGGATTGACCATGAGATGAATATCTTTTAACAAGCTTCAAACCGTTTAAGTGGGCCCTTCATATTCAAAAATCATTTACTCTACTTATTCACCAGTTAACAAATGCCACATGGCAGTTGGCCATTAGCTCTGGGAGCTTCTTCGAGTTCCGTTCTGAGTCTGCCACATGTTTTTCTTCACTGTTCTTCACATAACTGATGATTGCACGAAGGGAGGCCCTCAACTACCCTTCAGAGTCACATGGCATTCAACACATCACTATGAAATTCTATGAAATGCACCAACTGTCATGCCACGTCATGCCTTCATGTGACTTCCACCTTATTTCGCTAATTCGCGAACATTAATCTTCGTTTAGCTTGTAGCCACAAAACCATGAGGATCATTGGATCAAAATAGACTTGATCGACTTTTAACTTCATGCCCTGCCTATCCTTTGGCCCCACCAGCCCTCCATTTCGTGATGACTATTTTACTAGCATCTTATCCTCGGGAATCCGCGCAGGCCGTAAGATCTCAGGAACGTGCTCATTGTTTATTATGTCTATGACCACCTTGCTCGGGCCCACAGCAGATGCCAATTGAGCACCTCGTAATCGCTCTGTTATCACCACCTGGACCTACCAGTTTGACTGCGACATAGCGGGACCCGCCACCTTTTCTCTATTTCATAAAAGGTAGAACACATTCATCTCCCGACCACAAATCAACACGAACCATTGATCCTTTTCCAACCCATTCATTCTTTAACCAAGGAAGACCGCTTGTCTCTAGGACCCGCCATGTGTTTTCGCTATTTCACAAAACATTTACCATGTGCATCTCAGCCTAGCGAATCAACGTGATTCGTTGGATCACAATCAAGATGCAATTCTTTTATCAGATGGTCAATCCATATGGTCGCCAAGTTTATTCTTTGATTTACTTAACCTCGAGGCCACATGTGACTTTTTGATTTGCCACCTAAACCACCTGGACCGCTAACTGGACTGCCATGTCATTTCACTACTTCACGAAGGCTAAATCTCAAGCACCTTTTGGCCACGAATCAACACGGGCCATTGATCATTCTCTGAACCAACCACTCTTTACTCTTTGGAAAACCTACCTACTTCTAGGACCCGCCACTTTTTGCTACTTTGCGGAGGGTAACTCGCGATCATCTTCATCCCACGAGATAATGCGGGCTATTGGATCAACAAAGAGTTACATGACACTTACAAGGCCTGATAAAAATTAGAAAAAAGGCAAAGTAATAGGCATATAAAATTTAAAATATTTAAGGGACCGCCTAGGTAAATAACAATGGGGGGACACTTCTCATGATAAACGGACCCAGCACTTAAGTGGTAAACAGTAATGTAAAATTAGAACCAGGTTTTTACTCAGACACCTTGAAGGTTAGAACTTAAAACTCTTAAACCTTCCCATTGGCTTACACCAAAATAGAGGTAACAAGGCCAATGCTAGACTCAAAATTTCAACAAAATTAGCCAATTATAGATCGAGAACATTCATTTTTTAAAATAGTGATAACAATGGCTCTGACTAGGGATGGTTTATTGCAAGATCAACACAAGAATTTCAGGAACTCTAGAAAAACAGACCAAACACAAGCCCAAAAACAACAACTTAAAGGAAACCTAAATATATACAAACAAGGACCTACTGTGCATGGACATTAAGAGAAATAATGTTTTAGGAATTGTCCATGCACTGGAAATTACTGTACTTCATCATTCATATTCTTCAAAAAATATGAGTCTTTTCCATTAAGATCACAGACCACAGAGGGGCCAATCCACAGTGACTCAAATTTTTTATGCTTTCCCTTGTCCTGTCCTTTTGCATTCCATTGAATAATTACATCACCGATTTGGAACTTTCTCAATGAGGTTCTCTTGTCAAATAGGTACTTGGATTGCAATTGGATCTTTAAATTTCTCTTGTGAGCTAGAGTTCTGATTTCTTCCACTTCCACTATTTGAATCATTCGGTCCTCCATAGGTTCAGACAACTCCATGTCTTCAGCTTGCAGGAACTTATATACTGGAAGAAGACTATTTATTGGCACTCTAGCTTATGTACCATAAACCAATTCAAAAGGTGAATCTCCAATAGTCTTTTTGATAGTAACCCTGTCAACCCACAAAGCCAATTTCAACTTTTAATCCCAAGACCTCTTGTTTTCTTCTAGGATTTTCTTGATAATGTTCAAGAGGCTTTTATTACTAGATTCAGCTTGTCCATTTCCCTGAGGATGATAAGGTGAAGAGTAAGACATAATTATTCCATGACTGGTGCAAAATGCAACAAACTCTTCTGACCTGAAGCTCATGGCATTAACCATTACTAATTTTGCAGGGACTCCAAGTCTAGTTATAACATTATCCATCAGGAAGTCAATGACAACTTTACTTGTAGCTCTTCTGGTGGGAATAGCTTCAATCCACTTGGTAAAATAATTAGTCGCTACTATGATCCACCTGTGTCCTCTTCCTGATCTCTCAACAATTTCTGCAATAAAATCAATGCCCTATTGGACAAAAGGGGCTTCCACTGTGACTAGATTTAGGGGTAAATCTCCTTCATACTTCAATTTGGATGAGAACTTCTGACACGGGTCACATTTCTTGACATGTTCATGGGCATCTTTAAATAAAGTAGGCCAATAATACCTAGCTCGGACTATCTTGCCAACAGTTGTCTTAGCAGAGTAATGACCTCCACACACTCCATCATGCATTTCAGTCAGCACTTTCTTAGCCTAGGATTCATCCAAACACATTAGCAGTTCCCCATCTCTATTTCTCTAGAACAGATCACCTTGAATGAGAACATATTTTTGTGACTTGAGTTTTAATGTTCTTTTCTGATTGTGGGTCATCCCTTCTGAAAATGTTACATCTCTTAAGAAATGGACTATCTCTGAATACTAGGGTTGCCTTTCAATACAGGTGACCATGGTGTTATCAACTTCAACATTATTTACTTCCACATTAAGAAGATTTGATTTAGTCATGAGCTTTGCAAGGCCTAGACCTCTTACCAATTTAGTAATCTTTATCTCTAAATCAAACTCTTGAATTTTTTTTATCCATCTGCACCTTTTATCTATGACCTCAGATTGGGATAAAATGTCTTTGACTGTAGCATGTGGAACATAAGCAACTATTTGTGCACTTACCAGATATGGCCTAAAAGCTTTGACAACCTTGACCAAAGCATATGATTTCTTTTCCATGATTTCATACTTTAACTCTATAGCCTGCAAAGATTTACTATAGAAAGCTATGGGATGCTCATACCCTTCATTATCCTTTTGTAAAAGCATAGCAGCCACTGTGTGATATGAAGTGAAAGAGAACAGAGAGAAAGGCTTACTGTAATCAGGGGATTTCAACATTGGTGCTTCCTGAATGGCCTTTTTTATCTCATCAAAAACCTTTGAAGCTTCTTGATCCTAGCAGAACTTGGTATCCTTCTTGAGTAGTCTAACAATGGGCTTGACAATTTCTACAAAATTTGCAATAAACCTTCTTACAAAATTCACTTTAACCAAGAAGGACTGAATACCTTTAACACTTGTGGGTTCATATACATTTGCTATGGCTTCAATTCTTTCAAGATCTATCCTAACCCCATCCTTGGAGACAATATGCCCCAGTAGCTTTCCTTCAGTGACAACAAAATGACACTTCTTTGGATTTAGAGAGACACCATATTCCAGAGCCTTATTTAACACCTTTTCCAAATGCCCACAGTGGTCATCTTCCCTCTTGGAGAAACATGTCAGATCATCTTGGTATACTACCATGATGATATTTATAAATTCTTTGAACGCTACATCCATTGCCCTCTGGAAGGTAGCTCCAACATTTTTTAAACCAAAAGGCATTCTGACATAAACATAAGTTCCCCAAGGGGTGGTGAAAGCAGCTTTGAATTGTTCTAATTCTTTCACTAGCACCTAGTTGTATCCCGAGAATCCATCCATCATAGACAGTAAATCACAACCAGTCACCCTTTGCAACATAGCTTCCATATTTGGAGATGAATAATTATCTTTCAGGGAAGCAACATTTAAGTTTCTGAAATCGACACAGAGCCTTATGTCTCCATTTTTCTTTCTAACCGGGACCAAATTGGAGACCCATGAAGAATTCCTTATAGGCTTATGATCCCCCCTTCTCTTAGCTTGGTCAATTCTTGTTGCATCTTAGTTTCCAACAGGGGATTAGTAGGTCTTTTCTTTTGTCTAAAAGGCTTAGCATCTGGAAGCAAAGGAACTTCATGCTGAAACAAATCTTGTCTATACACCTTTAGGTCTTCATAAGACCAATCAAAAACATGCTTGTACTTCTTTAATAAGTTAATAAGATTAATCCTGACATGAGGAGGCAAGTTCTTTCCAATATAAACCAACTTAGGGGATCATTTAGTCCCTAAGTTTACCTCCTCTAGTTCATCTAACTTAGTGGTTGACTGTTGGTGCAGATGACTGTCATTGTAGCTAAACATACCTTCAAGTTCTACTAACCCCTTAGGTGTCTCATTGGTTTCTAGCCAGACCAAGTCATTTCCAAACACTCTTTATCTGTTATCAACCACTTCTACCAATGCATTGCAATCAATTTTTTGTCCGTCATAATCATCTATGCATTGTATAAACCTAAGGTTATCTTCATCAACCTCAAACACTTGCCAATTATAAACATTGTTAGGGATAGTGGGCCTAGCTTTTATCTCTATTGTGGATACATTAGTTAGTGTTACATCATCATTCTTCAATGCAACATTTGCTAAAAAATCAGGCATGATATTCTATGACCTTTCTATCCAATTGATAGAGAATGCACTAAAATATTCAATTACATCCCACACTGCATGTTTATATCATTTCAGTGTCTCATTCTTAGATGCATATTTAGCCCTAAATTGAGAAACGACCAGCTCTGAATCTCCCAACACTCTTAACAGTTGTATCCCATGCCCTTTTGCCACTTCAAGCCCCAATAACAAGGCTTCATACTCTGTAGTATTGCTGGTACATTGAAAAGCTAACAAAACCGAATATTTGAAAGTAATACCTGAAGGGGACACAAACATAACTCCTACCCTAGATCCTTCTTTAGAGAAAGCTCCATCAAAGTACATGTGCCACAAGGCATGCTGCTGAGACTCCAATTCAGCCACAACATTGTCAGTATTTTTCAATGGAGGTAGAATTGGTTGTATTCTAAAGTTATCAAGATCCACTTCAATCATACAATTTAGCATACTAGGATCTATTTTTTTAATTACCCTAGGGGCACATGGCTCTCTATACAACTTTACTTGGTTTCCATTAATGGGGATGGTAGCATATGATAAATCCAACTAGACATTTCCACCCACTGCTATGGCGCATTGCCTAGATAACAACATGCCATAATGGGGTTTTGTGTCAGTTACAATGACATCCATTTTATATGTTGCCTCAGGGAAGACTGCTATTTGAACTTCAACATCTTTCATTGTACCTATCACAGGAACTTCTCTGTTATCCATAGCATAGCATTTCTCATACACTATATTCATTGATAATCCTAGTTCTTTCATAACACCATAAGGCATTATGTTTATAGCTACACCATAATCTATCATGCAATTCTTTATCAACCGGTTATTCACTAACAGAGTAACATAGAAAGGATCTACTTGTGAGGGTTCTTGGGTAATAGTTGTTCCAACATACACCTCTGGGGTTTGGAACTCCTGATCCTTTTCATCTTTAATTGAACCGGTAGGTAAAACTGTGTTACTATCAGATATGTTAGAAAATAAAGACAAAGCAGCTTCTCTATGTTCCTTTATTTTCAATAATTCTATCAATGGGACAATAAATTTCATTTGGGTAAGAGCCTGAGCCATATCAAATGTGGAATTACTGCTCAACTCAGTATTAGCTTTATCTCTTTCTGCCATAGGCTGACTCGTCTTCTTTGTTGTGGCAGATCCTTGTGTATCATTAGTAGCTTTATTATCTGTACCCTTGGGTACTTCTTTAACTTGATCTTTCTTATCTTGACCAACTTGAGGCAAAGTAGCACTACTTGCTACTTTCTTCTAGGATACCTCTTTTATAAACATAGAACCGGGTTCACCTTGATCACTATCCCTTTTAGTGCTCCTTAAGTTGTAATTGTGCTTGGCCTTGGCTATAGTAGCCTTAGTGAGATTTTTTACTTCCTCATCACTAGGCCTCCTGAGATAAACTTCTTCATCTTTGATTGTTACCACATTCAAAGTGGGATGCCAATCAAGTGTTAGTTGTCCTTGGTAGGACCTTTTACTATCCAACACATTACAATCACTAAATTCACTTTGCAGAGACTCCTCATCACTTTCTATTATAGTTTCAAACATATTAATATCAGGCTCAACTTCTCATCTCATGGATTCTTCAAGGGCTTGAGCTACATCACATTAATGAGGAGAATGTGGCCCATCACAAGCAATACACCAAGGAGTGTTCTCTATGTTATGAACATTTTTTCCTTTTAAAGGATCAGGGGTATCTTGGCTTTGAGTATTTTTAGGCTTCTCATTCTGAGGCATACCATCCTTCCAATTGGTGTTGTAAGGAATATCATGCAATCTAGGAGGTCTATCTTGCCAATTATAATGAGGTTTGTTATTTTTGTTCACCTTAGCAGTGAGATCCTTCATGGCGGTCACCAACTTTTCTATTTTATCTTCTTGCTTAGCAACTTTGTTTAGTTGCTATTTTGTTTCCTGCCATAGCCTACCATTAGTTCTTCTTCCTAATTTTCTAGATGCCTTTCTATTGCTCTCTACATTGATAGCAATTATGAATGCATCTCTCAAGCTATGTGGATTTTTATCCCTCAAAATATATGCCATTTTAGAATCAAAGGCATTGTAGTAAGTATTCAGGCACATGTTATCATCTAATCTCATTACCTGAAATAATCTATGCATTGCTTTCTGAAATATAGTATTAAAATCTGTGACCATTTCATTATTAGATTTTCTAATATTGTTGATCTCATTGAGCATGAAGCTCACATTTGTTTTGTCACCATACTAATCTTGAAAGCAATTTTTAAAATCCTCCCATGACCCAATACTATTAATAGGAAGACCCCTATACCAGTCTCTTGCATCATCTATTAGGGACTGAACAAATAATTTGATTATGACATCTTCATTTATGATCTCATAATCATTAATCAAATCACCAAAAGACTTCAAATTCTCTTCTGCACTAATTGCGTTGTTCCCAGCAAATTTATGATGTCTATCTCTTAATTCGGTTGGAACATGGTTAGGATATCTAGGGATTCCATCAAAAAATAACTGCCTATATAGTTCTAAGTTGATAGGTCTTCTCTGGAGTGGGTTAACAACATGGTTATTACCCATGTTCATTCTTACATTAGGGATTTGAGTTTGAGAGATCTGGTTATTTTGGTTAATAACAGGGGCTTGATTGGTTGTTGCTATATTGATTGGCAAAGTTGGTTGAATTTTAACAGGAGGGAGGGAAACTTGCTGAGGAACAAGTTTATTTAGATCTTTTGATGGAAAGATGATGGGGGGAGCTTTTAGATAGCTAATTTTTCTTTTAACTTCTTGGTTAGTTGCCTCTAACTTAGCTTTCTCTAACTCCATTTGTAGATCTTCTTTCTCTTTCCTCATCCTTTCCATCTCCCTTTCATGTGCTGATATTCTATGAGAGATTTCCACTGTAGTCTTAGATCCTGACCCATCTTCCATGCATTTCTACTTTCCTTTGTCTACATCAATTCTAAAAGGTTGTGGGTCACTAAGAAATTCTCTATTTTGTTGCACTACTGACTTGTATGCTGATTTGGTCTTAGGCACTAAAACTTCTCTAGCCATAGGACCTTCATCGTCACTCTTTGCCTTTTCGTGGGCCAGCAACTCAAGATCAACAATCTATCTCAGGAGCCTATCTCTCTCCATCAAATTTGCCTTAACTTCTTTCTCCCTATTTTCTTCCTTTTGGGCTCTTAAGGAGATCAAATGATGAACCCTTCTATTTAGGTCCTCTATTTCCTGGGATACTTTATCTTCATCAAGGAAGATTTCTTCAGAGTCTGATATGTTAACTTGGTCAATATCAATTAAGCTGGTATTTCAATCAATTGTTCTAGGTACAAAATTTCTGACTATATTTGAACTAGTATGAGATATATCTTGTTTTAAAACATGAACATCTTCTATATTTCCAAATAAACCAGAATGGAAACCCAAAACATCATGTTCAGATTCTCAGGAAGAAGAATTTGACTTTGCATAAATAGGTCTTTCAGATATCTTACCAATATTATTGTTTTTCCGCACCCAAGTAGCATTTGATGGCTCATGTAGTACTGACCTTTTCTAACCTCTTCATGACTATTCAGGTAATCCCTCATGCAACATCTCACAAGGATGCTCTTTCATGAAAGATCTGGTGTTCTTTCCTCCTTGCATTGTGCTTGTTTTCTTTTCAGAATTTTACTTATCTCCCAAAGGATTGATTAAGACTAATAGAGTTGCCACCCAAAAAGACTATGGGAAATATGAAACCAAGCTTCAAACAAAATATTTGCTGATCTTCAAACTAAAATCACTAAGATTTTTCAGAGAAAGAGGGAACACTAATCAAAGATCGTGAAAATTTCTAAATACAGATATCTAGACAACATTCATAGTTCATTGAAGCACCAATCTGCAACACAGACACACCATGGCTTTCCCTAGCAGATTCGCCACTTTTGTTGTTCTTAAATTCTGATCCCCTTCTTATCCCCTTTGATGAGAAAGAATAACTCTATATGTGAAAGGAGAAATCAAAGAACAAGAACCTTAGAGCAACATATGACAAGGTTTTAATAACCTTCTACACTTCGAACTTATCCAAATTTCAGGCGGGTATACCTTATGTGAATACTTTCACACTTTTAAACAAAATCCATAGTAACCATTGTCCAAAAACCAGTGAATCTTATCAACTTAAACAAAAAATTGAAAAAATATAGGAAAACTTAGGCTCATTTTCAGTGTTGATCCTCAAGAGATTTAGAAAAGAAAACATTAACAGATACTAGTGCCTTATCTAGGCTAAAAAGTCATCTATTTTAAACAAGAACTTCAGAATTAAACATATCCATGCATCTCAATCACTTTGACTTCTACCAACTCCATACATGCCTGACATGTATAAGAATCCTCCTTTGTTATACTAAACAGTGTTCATCAAATCCAAAGTTCCCAACAAATTACCTACTGATAAAGATATTTCTCGCATATTTAATTCCCCTCCTGAAGAAGAAAGCTAAGAAACATATCTATAAAGATTGTATTACAATCCTTGTTCAATTGAAATAAACCTGAATTACCCAAATGAAACCAATAAAATATTTGAAAGCATACCAGAAGACAACACAAATTCTAGGCTTAAAGTTAATGGTCTACATATTTATATTCAATTTGGAAAATCTTAAAAAACTTCGATAATTTTCTGTAGAGTTTCTTTACAAATTCTTGTGATCATCTTTTTTACTAGTCCTGGTATCCATTTATAATATTATGGATGCATCCAAGCTTTGGACCCTCTTCAAAAAGGTTTGTTACAATTGCAATACTTCTCCAAGGAGCGGTTACAAGTCCTTTTCAACATTTACGGCCTCTTGTGCCTTTTGTTCGGTTGCAACCTCTTGTAACTACTCTGGAGCATCTTCTTTCTATCCCACATAACTATCCTTCCATTCTTGAAAAAAATCATAACTTGGCCAAGCAAAACTAACAACCTTCTGTTTCATGTCTTCTAGCCTTTTCCAAGTGACTCTTAAATGTCCAATTTCTATTTCTATGAAACCGTAATGAGATTTCACCTTTTCAATTTCTTCAATGTTTTGGACAAATAAAGATTTGTCATCAGTGTTGATAATTTGATTGACCCTTTGGGATAAATTTTGGTCCAACTCCTCTAACCAGTTCTTCTCTTGTTTTAACTAAATTGGACCAATGAAACCTCCTGGAAACAATTCAAATTTGTGATCCAAATATTATTTTCTATACAGTTGGGCTTCTCTTTTTATACTTGCCCTTTCCTCTAAGAAAATATTCATCTCTTTTATAAACTCACTGGTGGACCTTAGAAGGTTGTTCTCCTCTGCATCTGCATGGGATGCACACATGAGCTCCAATTCCTTACCTCTAGGCATCCAGTTATCAAGGATTGGTTCCAAAGTGGCCTCATCTTCTCTAAATTTTTTTCATAACCTCCATAATCCTCTTCATATTTATGTATACAAGGGAGGCCTTGACCAAGTCAGCAAACTTCAAAATTGTGGCTTTCACCTTGTTTTCATATTTTTTTACAAACAAGGCTTGAGCTTGTTTTAACTTTTCCAACTCATGTTGGACAATCTCAACCGATTGGAAACCAAAAGGCATAGGAGAAGGGTGGTATTCTATGATGGGACTAGTAGGAGGAGGTCTTGCTAGAGAGGAGGCTATCATGAGTGTAGAGGATTCACCTGGATGGTCCTGACCTACCAACTAACTTTGGAGTTTAGTAATGATGATGTACCTATTGGCTATTCCTTCTTTAGCCTCATTGTAAGGCTTTAAGATAGTCTCCAACTTTAATTGAAGATTAGCTCTTTCTTGTGCCTCTTTCTCTGCTACGGCCACATTAAACTTTGCAGTTTCTAAAACTGTGCTTGCAGCTTCCACTACCCTTGTATCTTGGACTCTCTTAGCAATCATGCCTCCTAAGAGGCTAGAATCTGATGCATTTTTCCTACTTTTGTTCTCATCCTTTTTTAATGACCACATGACAAGAGCAGCATTATCCTGGCTAAAGGTCACTCTTTCCATTGGCTTTATTTCCTTCCTTACTGCATCAAGAACTAAAGCATCAGCTATATCCCATTCAAGGAGAATTAACACACCGGCCTTTGCTACCATTTTTCTTCCTTTCTTAGGGGTGATTGTCTTAAACTCCTCCATCATTTCTTTCTTTATTTCTTTCTCTCTCTGATTAGCATCTTTGAGAGGTGTTCACTCTTCTTCTGCTCACATTTGGTCTTAAAATGTTCCATGTTTTGCTTCCACACAAATTGCATGAAAGCCCCTGTTGTAACAAAGTTACTGTCAGCCAGGAATTCTTCACAGGCTTGCTTAACAGTAAGGTCTAACTCTTTGCCCCTTAGCTCACCATTAGTTAAGTTCATTTCAGCACTAGGTGGCTCCTCTAGCATCCCCTCTTGGGTCTCCTCATAGGTGTAAGCAATCTCACCTAGATTCCCTAACTGTAATAATTTTTCAGCCACCACTTTCTCATCTCCAATGTGGATAGGGGACTGAAATGGAGAATATTGAGGTTCATCAGTTTCAACCTCCTTTCCCACTCTTTGCCTTTTAGGGGAATCCTGAATGTGAATGACATCTTCAATTTTCCTTTTTCCTTTTGAAGTGGAAGGCTCACCTGTCACTAGCATCATTACATTGTACTTTGACTTCTTATGCATTACATAGTCACCAGGTGGGATAGGCTTAGCAAAGGCAGGCTTAGCCAAGACCAGCTTAACCCTATCAGGATCATTTTGCATTAGAGCCTCCCTTTTTTCTTTTAATGTCTGCATGAGGTCTTAAAAATAGAGAATCAAGTATTTGATTTTCTCCTCAAAAGGGTTGAAGCTAGAAAGAGGGTCATAGCTACTATCAAATTCATGGATAAAATCAAGTGCCTTCCTATATGCAACACACTTCTCCTTCCTTAGTTCCTGCTCATCTAAGTAGAATTCATTCTTAATTAAATCTTTGGGGAACTAAATTTGGTGAGG
The DNA here is from genome assembly GCF_030272615.1 of Cryptomeria japonica. Classification (NCBI taxonomy): domain Eukaryota; kingdom Viridiplantae; phylum Streptophyta; class Pinopsida; order Cupressales; family Cupressaceae; genus Cryptomeria; species Cryptomeria japonica. Next base: position 922,465,184 of record NC_081407.1, read on the forward strand.
CCTACCTCTACACACTGCTCTCTTTCTAAACATGCCATTAAAAAAGTCCTTAGGGTCTGCACATCTTGAAACTGCAGTTGATAGCCTATATGGCTTTAATAATTCTTCAAAATATTTCCATCCACCTTTAGTGATTACAAAATGGTGGGCCATGGTGATAGTCAAGAAGATGGTCCCTTTACCCCTATTGGTTAGCTCTGCCTCTTGTAGTCCTCCAATTTGTCTCAACACTTCTGCAATCCCTATCTTCAATGAGACCTAATAGGGCAGTAGATAGGGGGTTCCTCTGAAGCCATATACTCTGAAAAGAGTAGAAATAGGGTACAAATACATGTCTCCCCAGTTTTGAACAATCTTGATATCTTCTACAAACTCTTTAGGCCTAAGGAATTCCAAAAGAGCCTTAGGAATCCTAGGGTTTTCTACACATAAAGAACTCTAATCTCAGATGCAAAGCATCTATCAAACTTTAGAAAACTAGCATCCTATCTATCCCAAGATAGATCAGTGCTCCAAAGTTGCACGGGCATCTCCTCTTTATCTTTAACCTTGACCAAATCCATATCTTTTGCAAAATAATCAGCACCTTTGAACAAAAATATGTGCATTAACAGAGAGTACCATCCAAATGGCCTATCCACCTTACCATTTTTAATCCCTACAAGCCCTGCATGAATAACATCATTGAGTTATGGGGAAAAATCAAATGTTATTGCCAGGGAAGGGTTTAGAATTTGGGGAATCATTAGCATATAATGGGTTGGCATATGTTTCTCAGCATTTTCTCCAAAGATCTGACACAGTGTCCAATACATACCCTTAGCTCTTAAAGTAAACAAATTCAGGGAAAATGGTTCCATTGTATTGGGGCGTACAACTATTAACCCTCCTATTTTAACAAAGAATTCTCTCAATGGTCCACTCCTAATATGATCTCTTTGTGCATTGTAGACTTGATCTAATGCCTCAAAATCAATAGGCTCAAGATAATTTGAAGCTTCACTAAGCTTGAAAACATTTCTAAACTCATCATCTTTGATTTCAACTAGGGCTGATCACTTTATATTTTTGATACATCTGGCAGCAGGGTCATAATTCTGTGTGATGAGGGTCAATAGATCTACATCCATGAATACACCAGGGACCACAAGTTTTCCTACATCCAGTTCCCATATGCTATTTAAAGGAGCTGGGGAATGTCTCTACCCAAAACTGACTTTGAACAGACTTAAACCTGATATCCCTATTTCGGGGTCCCTTAACCAATTGCCTTTATCATATAGGCCATCCCCGATTTTCAAATGAGATTTCTTTGGTACTAACTTTTTAACCTTAGCCCCGACATTGGTGGACATGGTTAACTATTCTAAAAAATCATCACAGATGCTCTTGTCTTGATAATTCACTTTTCCTATCAACTCTCTTCTTGGTGCCATTCTGAATAAGCAACTATACCACTTGAAACTAGCACAGACCTCTAATGAAATAATTCACATATCAATGATTGGAAACATACAAGAATTATCAAGAAAAGCACAAAAAACCTGATTATTTCCTTGAAATGAATCACTCTGCACCATTTGATCTGCAACAGACTTCGATGAAACAATACTAACAATCAAGTTGATGCGGATTCTAAAGGACAAGTTGGCATTGAATTTTTTGGAAATTAACTCCGCATGCTTAGGCTATCTTTTTAGAATTGAATTCACCAAATCAAATTCAAGACTGGCTCCAACGGGTCATAACTTCTCTGAGTCTTTCCTCTATTTTGGTCTTTCGCTATTTTGCAGTGCATAAAACCTTTGCACCTTTCTTTCGTGAAACAACACAAGCCATTCAATTACAAGAACTTACACCACCTTTACCTCTGTCTGATCTCTCTTTGTTAATGTCGGGCCCCACCTTCTTTTCGATATTTTCACAGGCTTTAACACTCGTGTACTTTTCCTTCATGAATCCACACCAACCATTAGATCAATCTCTAATCAACTGGTCTTTAACTCTAATCAGGACTATCAATCTCACTAACTAACCACACCTCATCTTGACGGCTAATGGTTTTCGCCATTTCATAGAGGTTAAGCTGCAGGAATCTTCAAGCCCCGAAACAATGAGAACTATTGGATCAACCATGAGATGAATATATTTTAACAAGCTTCAAACCTTTTAAGTGGGCCCTTTATATTCAAAAATCACTTACTCTACTTATTCAGCGGTTAACAAATGCCACATGGCAGTTGGCCATTAGCTCTGGGAGCTTCTTCGGGTTCTATTCTGAGTCCGCCACGTGTTTTGCTTCACTATTCTCCACATAACTGCTGATTGCACCAAGGTGGGCCCTCAACTACCATTCAGAGTCATGTGGAATTCGACACATCACTATCAAATTCTATGAAATGCACCAACTATCGTGCCACATCATGCTTTCATGTGACTTCCACCTTATTTCACTACTTCGCAAACATTAATCTACGTTTAGCTTGCGGCCATGAAACCACGAGGATCGTTGGATCAAAACAGACTTGATCGACTTTTAACTTCATGCCCTGCCTGTCCTTTGGGCCTACCAGCACTTTTCACCATTTCGCGATGACCATTTTACTAGCATCTTATCCTCGCAAATCTGTGCGGGCCGTCAGATCTCAAGAACTTGCTCGTTGTTTATTCTGTCTATGACCACCTCGCCTAGGCCTACTGTGGACCGCCAACTGAGTGCCCCATCACTGCTTTGTCATCACCACCTGGACCTACCAGTTTGACTGCCACATAGTGGGACTCGCCACCTTTCCGCTATTTCACAAAAGGTAGAACACAGGCATCTCCCGAGTGTGAATCAACGTGAGCCGTTCATCCTTTTCCAACCGGATCACCCTTTAACCAAGGAAGACCGCTTGTCTCTGGGACCCACCACATGTTTTCGCTATTTCGCAGAATATATACCATGTGCATCTTGGGCTAGCGAATCAACGCGAGCCGTTGGATCACAATCAAGATGCAATTCTTTAATCTGACCGTTAATCCATCTAGTTGCCAAGTTTACTCTTTGATTTACTTAACCTCGAGGCCAAGTGTGACATTTTGATTTGCCATCTAAACCACCTGGATCGCAAACTGGACTGCCATGTCATTTCGTTACTTCGCGAAGGGTAAATCTTGAGCACCTTTTGGCCATGAATCAACGTGTGTCTGTGATCATTCTCTGAACCAACCACTCTTTACTCTTTGGAAAACCTACCTGCTTCTAGGACCCGCCACTTTTTGCTATTTCGTGAAGGGTAACTCGTGATCATCTTCATCCCATGAGATAATGTGGGCCATTGGATCAACAAAGAGTTGCATGACACTTATTGATAAACATTAGAAAAAAGGCAAAGTAATAGGCATATAAAATTTAAAATATTTAAGGGACCGCCTAGGTAAATAACAATGGGAGGACACTTCTCATGGCAAAAGGACCCATCACTGAAGTGGTAAAAAGTAATGCAAAATTAGAACTAGGTTTTTACTCAGACACCTTGAAGGTTAGAACTTAAAACCCTTAAACCTTTCCATTGGCTTACAACAAAAGAAAGGTAATAAGGCCAATGCCAGACTCAAAATTTTAACAAAATTAGCCAATTATGGATCGAGAACATCCATTTTTTAAAACAGTGATAACAGTAAGATCAAAAAGCAATTGGGAAAAGTAATTGAAAGAACCTGTATATGCGAGATTAAGCAAAGCTATACATGCAGACATCATTTGAAGGTGAAGCAAAGTTTTTGTAAATGCATATCAGAACTACACCAGTATTGAATCTAGCATATAAAGATGCTATTTTGAATAGTACATCATTATTGGATTTAACCATCCAATTGTAGTCAGTGTGACTCCTATTTGTTATTGAGCATTGAGCTCTAGGCGCTTGGCCTTTCTGCATGTGCAGACCCCATTTGTATACACATACTATTGCAGTAGTATCATCTGATTGTGGGTAAGGTTTCCCACCATGGTTTTTCCCCTTAGAGGGTTTCCACATACAAATATTGGTGTTATGTGTTGTGGATGTTATTATCTTTCTGTTTCATGCATTAATCTTTACCAATACTGCAATTAACTGATAAACTCTCTACCGACATAAAGTTTGGTTTATCGGTATTAAGCATTAAGGCTGGTTAATTTGTTTTTGGTTTGAATTTATTTAACAACTGATTCACCCCCCCCATCTCAGTTGTCTCTGGGACCTAACAATTGGTATCAGAGCCTAGTCCTCTTTTTACAGAATTTTAACAGCTTGGGGAGATCCAATATCTACTAACTATTTCAAGAAGGACAATACTAAACTTGATGGAACCAACTATGGCATATGGAAGATCAAAATGGAGACACATCTAAATTGCATTGAAAAGGACATCTGGTATGTTACAAAGAATGGCTATATTGCTCCTACTCTCGGTCAGCCTAATCCACCTACCTTAGGAAAAGATGAGGAAAATGACTGCAAAGCAAGAGAAGCACTTTTGAGCGCATTATCAGATCAACAAATCATGAGATTATAAGATAGGTCTACTACTAAATCTATTTGGGATCATTTGGAAAAATTGAATGATGGAGATTCCACAGTCAAAATTGCAAAAATTGAAAGCTTCTGGGTCAGGTATGAAAATCTGAAAATGGAAGAAGATGAAAGGATTTCTGCTTTTATGGAAAGAGTTAATGAAATTGTTTTGGGTATTAAATGTTGTGGAGGAACCTTAAGCGAATATGAAATTGTTTCAAAAGTTTTAAGAGTATTGCCACCGGCATATAAAATGAAAGTTACTACTATAAATGAGTTAAGAATAATGCTTAATACATCAGTAACTAGGGACACATTGATTGGAAAACTTTCAGCTTTTGAAATTGAGGAATTTTCTCTTGTTGCTACTATAAAGATAGATTTATCTTTTAAGGCATCAACATCATCTGCACCATCATTTGACAAATCTGATTGGAAAACCTTTTATACAAGTCAACTTGAGGAAGGGAGAGAAAATGAAGAACTTGAAGAACTTGAAGCACTATTTGCAAGGAAAATGCCTAAAGGTCTAGTTGGAAGAGTCACTGATGATTCTAATGAGGATCTAATAGACAATGGATGGGTCTTTGTTACTATAATAGAAGATCAGCCGACACCTACCGTTCAACCGGTAGAGTAGGCCCTAACATCTAAAGTTGAAGTCAAGGATGAATGGATCATTGATTCAGGATGTTCACATCATATGACTGGTGATAAAGGTAAATTATTGAACTTTCAAGTATAATAGAGGTCTAGTAAGATTTGGAGATGATAAAGCTTGTTTGATCAAAGGAAAAGGTACTATATCTCTTGATGGTAAGCATAATACTGACAATGTTTACTATATAGAAGGTTTAAAGCATAATCTTTTGAGTATTGGCCAATTAGTTGAAAAAGGATTTCAGTTACAATTCAAGAATGGAAAATGCAAAATTATGAACAGAACTAGTTTGGAAATTGCAATAGGTAATCAAACTAGAGGTAATATATTTCATTTGAATAACAGTGAAAAGACATGCTTGATTGAGCATATTGATGAAAGTTGGCTATGGCATAAGAGACTCTGTCATGTAAATTTTGATTGCATGGTAAAAATCAGTACTACTAAGGTAGTTAGAGACTTACCTAAGATTGTTAAACCTCACAATCCGGTATGTAAGGAATGTCAATTTGGAAAACAAGTTAGAGTATCTTTCAAAAGTATTCCAGAAAAATCCAACAATTCTCTTGACTTAATTCACACTGATTTATGTGGTCCAGCTAGAACTAAAAGCTTACAAGGTGATAGATATTTCATGCTAATCATTGATGACTATTCTAGAATGTGTTGGGTTACTTTTCTCAGAGAAAAATCAGAAGCACTTGGGAAGTTCAAACTATTCAAAGTGATGGTCAAAAATGAAACCGGTAAGAAAATCAAATGTCTGAGATCAGATCAAGGAGGTGAATTTACATCTAAGGAATTTAATACATTCTATGAAGTGAATGGAATCAGAAGAAATTTATCAGCACCCCGGACACCACAATATAATGGACTTGTAGAAAGGAAAAACAAAACTATCTTGGATGCAGCTAGAAGTATGTCATCAGAAGCAAATCTACCACATGTATATTCGAGAGAAGTAGTTAGCACAGTGGTCTATACATTCAACATATTTCACATCAAAGGTGAAACCGGTAAGATGCCTCATGAACTATGGTTTGGTATTACTCCTACTCTTAAATATTTCAAAATATTTGGAAGTAAATGCTATATTAGGAGAGATGAGTATATTGGGAAATTTGATCCTAGAAGTGATGAAGGAATATTTCTTGGTTATTCATCTAAGAGAAAGGCATATAGATGTTTTAACAAGAGATTGCATAAAATTGTTGAGAGTACAAATGTGAAGATTGATGAACAGTTTAGAGGAACCTCAAGGTATATAGACTCTGAACTGGCAACAAAGATACTGACAAATGAACCTACATTGAACCCACGGGTACAAAATGAAGATCCAGTTACCCTGATATCATCTGAAAATTCCACTATAACTGAGGAACAACAACAAATGAAGACATCTCGGTATGTAAGATTGAACCACTCTGAAAATCAGATAATTGGGAACAAGTATCAAGGAGTTATGACAAAAGGAAGACTGGCAAATGAAGAGGTATGTCTTATTTCTCAAATTGAACCATCATCAATTAATGAGGCATGTGAAGATAAGCACTGGATTAAAGCTATGGAAGAGGAACTAGAACAAATTGAGAAGAACAACACATGGACATTAGTTCCCCAGCCTAAAGACAAAAATGTGATTGGAACAAAATGGGTATTCAGAAACAAACTTAATGAAGATGGTAAGGTAATCAGAAATAAAGCAAGACTAGTGTGTAAGGGATATTCTCAAAAAGAATGAATTAATTATAATGAAACCTTTGCACCGGTAGCTGGAATTGAGGCAATCAGATTATTCTTGGCTTTTGCAGCACACAAGAACTACAAAGTATATCAAATGGATAGTAAATGTGCATTTATGAATGGAGATCTTGAAGAAGAAGTTTATATTGAGCAACCTGATGGATTTTATTTGATAGATAACAAAGATATGGTTTGCAGGTTAAGGAAAGCTTTGTATGGGTTGAAGCAAGCTCCAAGAGCTTGGTATGCTAGATTGGATAAATATCTTTTGAAGATTGGATTTTCTAAAGGTAATGCTCACAACAACTTATACTATAAAGTAACTGATGATGACATCTTGGTTATAGAAGTTTTTGTTGATGATATAATCTTTGGAGGAGAAGATGGATTATGTAAAGACTTTTCTATTGAAATGCAACAAGAATTTGAAATGTCTATGATTGGAGAGATAAAATTATTTTTAGAATTGCAGATTTCATAGACTGATAAAGGTATATTCTTGAGTCAATCCAAGTACTTGAAGGAGTTACTAAAGAAATTTGGAATGGAGAACTCTAAACTGATAAGGACACCTATGACTACAAATGACAAATTATCACTAAGGGATGAATCTACACCTGTTAATCCAACTAGATACAAATCTATGATAGGAGGCCTACTGTATTTGACACAAACAAGACCTGATATTATGAATGCATTATATATTGTTTCAAGATTTCAGAGTAATCCTCGAGAAAATCATGAATCAACAGTAAAAAGGATTTTCCAGTACTTACAAGGCACTACAAATCTTGGTTTATGGTATCCTAGAGATGAAAACTTTGAATTATGTGCATACACAGATGCAAATTGGGTAGGAGATGTGGATGATAGAAAAAGTACCACCGGTAGAGCATTTTTTCTTGGAAGCAGGTTAATTTCTTTTTTAAGTAAGAAACAAAGTTGCACATCTTTATCAACAATAGAATCAGAATATGTTGCAGCAACAACTAACTGTACACAGGTATTATGTCTTAAGAAAATGTTGAAGGACATAAAAGTAAAATGCAAGGAACCTATAACTATCTATTGTGATAACACTACAACAATTGATATATCTAAGAATCCGGTACTACATTCGAAAACTAAACATGTTTCTATCAAACTGAATTTTCTGAAAGAGAATGTTGAAGCAAAATAAGTAAAACTAGTTTATGTGAATACTAAAGAGCAGATTGCGGATATTTTCACTAAGCCTTTACCTAAGGAGACATTTGAATATCTCAGAGATCAGCTCGGGGTCATACCCCCACCGGTAGAGACTTAGATAGTTGATGTTTTTCATCAACCGACAGAATTAATAGAGAAATCTTTTACTCTATCTTTGATGATGAGAGCTACTTCTCAGGGGGCGTAGTTGGCATACTGAATTGGTTGGTATTTTGTATTTGAACCTGGCTTCTGTATTGGCTTTGGAATTTGATGTCAAAGGGGGAGAGATTGATATGAAAAAACACAAGGAAAATACATGTTACTCTCAAGGAGAGAGATTGATTACTCTCTGTATCTGAATTTTGATTTTTGGTTATGATCTCTTTTGGGAGATTGTTGGTTTTTGGTATTTGGCATTTTTGTTTTGGCACTTTGATGGTTTTTCCATCTTGTGTTGCCATCAATGCCAAAGGGGGAGATTGTTGGTATTTTGATTATGTTGATATGGTTTTGTCATTGATGTCAACACCTATTAACACTTATCAACTCTGGCACTTTGGAGAATTGGCAATGTTCATCGACAAGCAAGTGACTTATGCACGGTCATCGGTATCTGGTACACTAGTAGGATATATTGTTCACCGGCACTTGGAATGACATGGAAAACATTTGGTTATGTCGAAGACATCGTTTGGACACTTTGTCTTGGAGATTTGTTCATTAGTATATTCGTATTTGCATATTTGCTATTACCGGCAAATAGGTCCAGAATAAGCACCGATAGGCTTATCTATTCCAGATTAGCACGACACGCTTTGGAGATGATTTTGTTGTTATTGTAAATGCATTAAGTCGACATGTCGAATCAGATATTGCATTGATTATTGATTTACTTGTAATTGATTTTATTATAATATCTTTTAGAGCTGACCTACTAAAATTGGTATTAGGTTATGGTATATATGTAAGATCTTATTTGTAAGATCGATAAGTGATTGGGAAAAGGAATTGTAAGAAGGTATATGCGAGATTAAGTAGAGCTATACATGTAGACATGATTTGAAGGTGAACAAAGGTTTTTGTAAAGGCATATCAGAACTACACCGGTACTGAATCCGGCATATAAAGATGCTATTTTGAACATTACATCATTATTAGATTTAACCATCTAATTGTAGTTAGTGTGACTCCTATTTGTGATAGAGTAGTGAGCTCTAGGCGCTTGGCCTTTCTGCATGTGCAAACCCCATTTGTATACACATACTATCTGCAGTAGTATCATCTGATTGTGGGTAAGGTTTTCCACCATGGTTTTTCCCCTTAAAGGATTTCCACATACAAATATTGATGTTATGTGTTGTGGATGTTATTATCTTTTTGTTTCATGCATTAATCTTTACCGGTACTACAATTAACTGATAAACTGTCTATTGGCATAAAGTTTGGTTTACCGGTATTAAGTATTAAGGTTGGTTAAGTTGTTTTTGGTTTGAATTTATTTGAGAATTGATTCACCACCCCCCCCCTCTCAGTTGTCTTTGGGATCTAACAATTTATCTGCTAGCTTCCATAGCTTCTTGATGACCTTTATGCACCCCTTTTTTTTCTCTCTCTCTCTTTTGGCCTATCTATGGCTTGAACTTTGAGATGGTGAATATGTATTCATACCTCAAATGTTGCACTATTGATGCAATACCATACTTCAAGTGCTTGAGATCTTTCCTTTAGTCATTAGCTATAACAATCATTGGGGTTAGCTATGGCATTTGGCAAAGTGTCTTTTGACATTAAGTAATTATTGTGATGAACCGTGTACTATCCGACCTCACTCATAACTATACTTTGTTCTTATAGAGATCCGTGACTTTGATGTTTGGACTACGTTGCATTGGAATGTTGCTCATGTCTATGTATACAAATTTTATTGCTGGTTATTTCCTGAAGTTCATTTCTGTATTCAATTCTATTCGTTCTTTTACATTTAAACATATTTTCTAGTGTAGTACACATTGACTTCCAGGCTTATATTCTTTTCCAAAATGGAACAGTCTCAATGCCTTTTTAGCAATTTTCTACCTTGTTTTGACATTGACCACCTTTTTCTCCTTAGTGTGAACTTTTAAGAAAAGAAAAAGGAAGTCATGTCAAAACAAAAATAAAATGATGAATCTACACTTGGCCTCTATAAGTTAGCATGTTTTCTTAGTGATACTTGGATATCTACTTAATTTTAATATGCCAACATGCTAGGCTCGACCCTTGTGGGAGCCACATTTTACCCCACATGCTGAAAATAAACATTATTGTACCTATATTTGCACATGACAAAAACATGTTAGAAAAATATATGCCTATCTTAAGGGATGCATGATGATTCGTTGTTGTTTTCCTGTACACTTAAGATGTGCATTACTTTTAAATGCTCATAGAGTTGAATTTACAAATGCATGGGCATATTGTATATATGATGATGGAGACCTATCATTTCTTAGAGATTTTCATAGCTCTAACATCATTTATTAGAATGGATGCAGGTACTAGGGCAGTAGTATAGCAAAGAAGGACACTAGTAGCTGAAGACAAACAAAGAACATGACAACACTGAACCACCAGTCTTTTAGGCAATGACTGGTCCCTTTTTTCTTATGTATATTCACTTTTCAGTATACCTATTCATGTATAGATTTTTCTTTATGTGTATTGAACAAGTATTGACTAGTCTCATGGCTTGTGTGAGAACAAATGTACATATTTTTTATAAAGATTACCCTTTCAGAAAAGATTCGCTTAATCTTTTTCATGTTTCATGCATGTGTATAAATGAAGTACCGTAATATTTTATGAATTCATTATTGCATATGAATGCAATATGGAAATTATTTGTAAATGCATATTTCTTTTCCTTCAATTAGCTCCCAAGACAAAAACAATCAACCAAAATGAACTATGAGTAAAATTTTGGTAACAATGGTCATTATAAAAATTCAAAAAGCATAGAAGTTTATGTCTTTTTTTTTTTTTTTTTTGAAGGTTCTTCAACATCCATGTTTGGTCAAAAGGATAAGAGTACCATTTGTAACCTAATATAGATTAACTTAACATTTACATGTTTCTATAATATTATACATTAGGTTGTTAAGGTCAACGAACATCTAGCATTAAATATTTTTCCATCCATGCTTAGTTGTATATGGAATACTTCATTATAATGTAGCCTAATGTATTTATGTGTACTTTATTTATAAATTATGTGCTAGATTCCTCACAATGTGCTTTTACCTATGACTAGTATTTGAATGATCTTCCCTATCGTGATAAGGCATGTTATAATTTTATTTCCTCTGACATAAATATTTTAAACATGTATCACATTTTTATCACTAAAAAGGATCTTTTACCATATGATTTACTATGATAAACCTACTCATACTTTGTCCTCACATCATTAGATTATCCTAAAATAATTCAACGTCAATGTACTTTTCTAGATGATTAAATATATCAATTATCTTATTTAATGGAGGGATATGAACTTGTATTGTAAATGTTTAGGACTCTATAGAGAGGATCCCTCAAGCTACCATAGATGTATAAACAACTAAATCTACGAAATAAATAGAAAATGAGAGAAATCATATTTGAATTTTAAAGAATTAAAAGTTGAAAGCCTTTAAATATAGGTGTGAGTTACAAATTCTCCCATTCATGTAGAGGAAAATAATAGTCTAGATAAATTATCTAAATGGGGTTTAAATTATGTGTTATTTAACCTAAGCTAGATATTTTAAGAGTTGAGTGATGTAAGTGAATTGATTTAATTATCATTTCTATGGAGAGCTATTAATAAAAATATATATATTAAAATTATCCAATAAGAAGAATTTGTGTATTGCATGATTGATCGTTGATACTAGTCAGTGTGCAATATAATTGCAAAGAGTGTGCCTTGACAATAAACATTACTTAATGTAGAGAAAGTCATTGTTCATTGGTGTATGATAGGTAATACTTGATGTGCATATAAAATATGAAAAAAATACATACAATCTTGCAATACTATGCAATGATGTATTATTTTATGCAAATGATATCGATGTTCTCTTTAAATATATAATTTAATAGATATTCATAACTACTAAAATTTTGTTTCTCATTCTTATAGATAATAGTCAAATCTCAATAGTGCCAACTTTGGAATATGTAACTTTGAATTTTAAATTCAATCGATGCGATTGCATTCATGATCTTCTCTAGAGGATATGGTCACAAGTTATGATTGTGTATTTGATAAATAAGCTAGTGTAAATAAGATAATCAAATTAATATGAATTTGACCATATAATTTGCAATAATCTATAATGGGTTATATTAGAGTGATAAAACTCTTTAGATAAATAAATATGGAAAAATAATAAAAAATATATATTAATACCACAAATACAAAACATTAACTTAATTAAACATAAAAATAAAATTAAAATTATGAAAATATGCATTTTTTTTTATTAGATGCAACATTTATGAGACATCGTTATGCTTAAAATTTGAGAGCATCAATAAAATTACCTTTAAAGAAGAATAATAATATAACCTTTCAATTAAAATAAATACATTTTACAGAAAGGTCTTATTTTATAGAAAAATTCTCTCCAAGTCAATTTATTTTCAACTATTTTTATAAGGACATGAAGATATGAGGCACATTTTAGGGGGATGTTAGTTTCTTAAGAAATAATGAAATTTTCTATTTCATGATTCACCTACTATTTTTTTACATAAAATTAGTAGGAAAGAGGCATTATTCGGTGCCCCTCGAGCTTCATAATAATGTAATTGTTGATGGAGTTCAAAATTGTAATGGTATAAAATTAGGAATTAGGGTTTCACCACGTAAATCTAATAAATACCCCAATTAACACCACTACATTGAAATACGCTTGAACCCAATAGATCTAGGTTCAATCCTAGTGAGGAAAGAGACTAAGATTTTGATTGGATTTACTAGTTGGGGTTGATTATCATCTTTCTTAGTTGAATTTGGAATATAATTATGAAATTAGGGTGAAATGAGGGATAATTGAAGTAAACTAGTAGAAACGATAATCTACAAACATCCCACAAATCTACCAACTGAGATCTAGGAAAAATAAGATGTTTAGAACGTGTTCTAAAAAGTTCAACCTAATTTTTTAGGACTAGGTAGCATAGATCTATCCTCTTCCTCTGAACATTCCATCATCAAAGTCACTGTTAATGCTACCTAAATTCTTCAATACAACTCCTGCACCTATTTCTTGTAGATAGAAAGTAAATGAGAGATGTTGGGGATAGGGGATTACCTAAGTCAAACTGTGGTTTAGGAATTACCCTTGAATGAAATAATGCAAATATTGAAATAAATGTTAAGGATATATACCTCAGATCTGCAATGTTGATTATGATGCAATGCTCTTTGAATGTAATAAAAAAGGTTTAATGTAATGGCATGACAAAACATACACATGAAAATTGTGAATCACACACACATGCTTGCATAAAGATTGATGTATCCTTGCTCCATAATGCTTTAATGATGAATATGCAGCCTTGAATTTCTAAAAATGCTTGATGATGAATGCTTCATGAATATATAAATAATACAAATTGAGTCTTAGATTGCTTCTTAGATCTAAAATGAATTGATAGGATGTCTTTATATAGGGTTCCTAGGTAAATTATCGATTAGGCCAATGTTTGATGGTCATGTGTAGCCTTAGGGATCAAATGCCATTAGGGAGATATAGAACCTACCCCATTTCAAATTGGAGACTATTTGAGAGGGACTAAGGTGTTTTGGGGTGCCCTTCTCTAGACACAAGACATCCCCACACCCTGGTCCTTCTATAAACAGGACCAAACAAAGAGAAAGTAGGGAGGGGATCTCATGATGGGACCAACCAAAGGGTGTTCATGACATGAAAGTTGGAGAATAAAATCAAACTATACCTAGAGAGGGGATGGAGATAGGACACACTAAAATAGGAGCACAAACATGAGGTGTGAATTGGACCTGTTATAATTTATGATGTTAAAGACATGTTATTTTATTAAAGTTATAGAAAAATAGTGCAAAATCTTTTTTAATAACCATAATGTTCATCAAGAATTTTTAGTTCTAAAGCTTTACCCTAATATATTTTATTATCATGCTTCTTTATTCTCTTTATTCAATAGCGAAGTCCAATGGACAACTCTTTGACTTCTCATTATTTCCCTCCATTTGTTTGACTACTTTGGAGATTTATATATTTGTAGGTAATGAAATCAATTAACATGTTGTATATCTCAAGCATATTTGTTGTTGTATGTGTAAAACCCAAAAAGAGATATTAATCAAAATATTTCCCCTACTTGTTGTGAATGTAGTCAACTTGGTGAAGCATGTAAATCTAGTATTGTGTGTCTTCTTTTGTGTTATCTTACATCTATTTAATTTTGAATTCGTTAATTGTTTATTTAAACTTCTTAAATTAAACAATTTGTATCAAAGCCTAGTGAAGATCAATTATAATTTCAAAATAGTTTTTGAGAAGATGGAAGAGGTGGATAAATGAAAAATTAAAATATTCTCAAGGCAAAATTTTGGAATGTGGGGAACATAGATGAAACCATTGCTAATTCAAAGAGACCTCTTAATATTGATAGTAGGTAAAGCCAATAAGCCAAGTACAATGGTTGATGAGAAATGGGAGAAATTGGATAAAAAAATAAAGAGAAAACACCATCCTTTTCCTATCTAGTAATGTATTATTTAATGTTGCAATAGAAAAGATAGTTTAAGGATTGTGGAATAAATTGTCTGATATGTATGAGATGATTTTCACTACAAACAAAGATTTCCTCATGAATAAATTATATAATATAAAGATGAAGGAAGGAGGTAACATGCCAAATCACTTAAAAAATTTCAATAAATAATCAACTGACAAATTTTCGTGAACATAAATTTGGATAACAAAATAAAAGTCATTTTATTGTTGCACTCTCCATCAGATACCTAGGGAGGAGTGGTGATGAAAATCAACGATTTGGTGTATGGTAAAAGAATACTAAAATTTGATAATATTTTTGGAACTCTCCTTAGGGAAGACATGAGGAAAAAAAATAAAGGAAACTAATCAGGCAATGCTTATTTTAATGGAAATAGAGGGAGACCTTAGGGAAGAGATAAAAATAATAATAGGAGAAGATCAAAGCCTACCAAAAGATCTAGGTTTAGATGAAGAAATGGAGGTTGTTGATTTTGTGGAAAAGAGGAAACATAAAAAATAATTGTTGGTCATAAAAGAAATCTCAAAATTAGGCAAAGGACAATGAAGTTAACACCATATATGAAGAGGTTGTGGGTGGATAAGTATTATCAACAAGTGAAACTATAGTTGATTTGTGGTTGTTGGACTTCGGTGATTCTTTTCATGCAACCTAATGCCAAGAAGATTTTACAATATATCAAGAAGGAAAACTTAGAAAGGTTTACTTGGTGACAATGAACCATGTGCTATCATTGGTAAAGGTTATTTTGACATTGAATAATAGAAATAAGTGACCGTTACATGATGTGAGACATGTTCCTAAGCTCAAAAGAATCCAATTTTTGCATGACAAAATGATGCTCAAGAATATATGATATATTTTTCTTCAAACAATTGGAAGGTGACTAAAGGAGCCTTAGATATTGCAAGAAGCAACAAATTGGGCACTTGATATGTGCTAAAGGGTCATGCTAAAGTAGGAACTATGATTGTAGTTGTGGACAATGGGACACAAATTTGACACAAGAGGATTGAGAATATGAGCACTTGAAGGAACTTAAATTTCCTTAAAAAAGATATCAACTTCCAAGAATCAAGTTTGTGGATTTTCAGTTGTGTGAGAATTGTATATATAGCAAACAAAGCCATATAATTTTTTCAAAAATCAAGCATGATAAGAAGACAAAGCTTATAGATCTTGAGCACTCAAATTTATTTGATACTACTAAGGTAACCTATATTAGAGGAGAAAATTATTTTTTTATTTTCTTGATGATTTCATTTCCAAAGTTTGGTTTATCATAAATAAAAACTACTCAAAAATATTAGTGTTTTCAAAGAAATCATAGAAAATCCAATTGATAATAGAATTAAATGTTTGAATATGGATAATGTAGAGAGTTTTATTCTTTTGAGTTTGACAAATTTTGTGAAAATAAAGGAATCCAATGTATTAAAATTATTCCATTCACCCCTCAAGAAAATGGTTTAGACCGTAAGAGGTTGAACTCAATAATCTTTGATGGAGCTTGAAGTATGTTCCTCTAATTCAAGCTTGGATAAGGAGTTTTGGGTCGAGGTAGTTAATACAATTGTCTACTTGATTAATCTAGGCCCTTCATCTAGTTGGACTTTGACATTCTCAAGGAAAAATGGTTGGAAAGAAGGATTTACTTCAATCATTAATGGGTCTTTAGCTACGAGATTTTTTCTCCCATTCCCAAAGAGAACCGAGCAAAATTGGGTACTAAATAAAAATGATGCATTTTTATTGAATATGGAGAAGAGTAGTATAGCTATCAATTATGGGATCTGACTGAAAAATAGTTAGTCCATAGATCTAATGTCATATGAAATGAAAGAAAAACTAGGTTTGCAAGGTAATGTATCACCAAAAAAAAAACATTGTGCCATTATTAGATATTACAAATGGCTATGATATAATTTCTCAATGATAGGAACTTGGAGGTAATTTGCAACTATCCTATTTTTGATACCCACCCCGTGGTACTTCGTCATCCTCTATTCAAGGTTTAACTGGAGAAACAAGTCAAGTGGTAGCTTGGAATCCCATGGAGGTTGTTTCCCTGTCCATTGTGAAATGAATTTTGGGAGAAGCTCATCCCATGCAGCAATTAGATGAGTAGTCTCCCTCAAATTTGTTAAGGTGCCCATAAATTATAAGGACTGCCCTACATTTTCACTTTCCTATGTGATCTATTTCTTTACCATCTCCACTCATCACATTGC
This sequence comes from Cryptomeria japonica, assembly GCF_030272615.1. NCBI lineage: Eukaryota > Viridiplantae > Streptophyta > Pinopsida > Cupressales > Cupressaceae > Cryptomeria > Cryptomeria japonica. The sequence goes on from NC_081407.1 coordinate 922,482,361, forward strand.
TTCTTCGCTTTCCATTTTTAGGACGCATTTCTAGTATGAATGTCCCCTTGAGAACCTCGTAGCAATTGTCCTCTCTATAATCTATGGGTGGGGGTAATCTAATGCGGGACCCCCTTGACTCCACTTTCCCACAATCTTCTATGCCTAAGGAGGATCTTATGTCACCTCCAATTTAAGAGTCTTTCACAAGTAAATGAACCTTTAATTTGCTTCAACAATAAATAGGCTTTGGAAGCATGTAGTTAATAGATTTAGTGTCAAAGATGAGTAATTTGGGAAATAATGGATTATGTAACTAATAATTCTAGGATATAGGGTAGCAAAGTAATGTAGCTAATTTTGTTAATGCTAGTAATCTATAGAGGAGCAATAATGTTGGGAGCAATTTGTAGCAAATACAAAGAAATATAAAGACCCAATCACAAGAATTAGCTCCTCAATTATGGAGGTCCATTAGGGAGCATTGGCATCTAGTGAAGTTTGATCAATTCATCAACCATTAATTAATCTTTGATCAAGTTAATCTAATAGCCTCCAAAGATGCTTTCAATAAAATAAATAGTGCAAAATGGATGGGTGTAATGAAAGGGGAAATGGATTCATTGATGACCAATCACACATGGGATTTGGTGAAGCTTCCACCCAAACAAAGAGAATTGAAAAATTGATGGGTGTCCATACTAAAAGAAGTAGAGGTAGGAAACAAATGATATTTGGCCAAATTGGTGGTGAAGAGGTATAACCAATAGAAGGGGATAGATTTTAATGAAATTTTCTTAGTGATCGTGAATATTATCACTAGTCAACCTACCATTGCCCATGCAGTGGGAGTATTGAGTATATTTATGAGCAATCTAAGTAAAACTCATTGACAAGTAGCTAGGTCGATCATATGGTATTTGAAGGGAATTTTAGATCATGTTTTGTGTTTTAGAGGGAAAGATGCACAACTGTGGCAGCAAGGTTTCATTGATTCTGATATTATCGACATTTTCAAAAAACCAATATCAACTATTAGTTATATCTTTAAATTTGTTAACGAAATGATCATTTATGTTTCTATATTGCAACAACTGGTTGCACTCTCCGCTAGTGAAGCTGATTTTTCTCAGTGAAGGTGCTAAGCAAATGATATGGTTGCAATGGTTATTGGGTGAACTGGGATGCAAACAACATATTTTCACTCTCTCTTGCAATAAAAACCATGCTATTCATTTGGAAAAGAATACAATATTTCATAATTGAATGAAACACATTGAGTTATGGTATTAATTCATCTAAAGTGTTCTTTAAGAGGGATAACTCAAAGTAGACAAGATTCATACTAACGTGAATCCTGTTGATGCATTGATGAAGATAGTACTAGGGGAGAAGCTTGAGTTTTGCAAGGCTTCTCTTGGCATTGTAAAGATGGGACAATAATACTAAAATGGGGGAAATCTTTTAGTGAATTATACTAGTGATTGGAGTTCAAGTGGTAGATTGTCAAAGATAGTGAAGTCCAATGGATAGCTCTTTGTCTTCTCATCATTTTCCTCCATTTTCTTATCTATTTGACTTCTTTGGAGATTAATATATTTGTGGAGAATGTAATCATTTATCATGTTGTATAGCTGAAGCATATTTGTTGATGTATGTGTAAAACCAAAATAGAGTTATTAAAGAAAAGATTTTCCTCTTTTTCCTATGGATGTAGCCAAATTGGCGAACAATGCCAATCTAGTGTTTTATGTTTCCTTATGTCTGCTCTTGCATCTCTTTAATTTTGAATTTGTAAATTGTTTATTTGCACTTCTTTTTTTTTGTATTAAGTATCATAGAATCACAAAGCTCATTTTTTGCTCATTTGAGCATCCACGTTACAAACTTATTACAAATATCAACTCCTTTTGAGCAAACTTATTACAAATAATAGCTCCTTGAGCACAAAACTAGAAACAACAATTGGAAGACCAAGGGTCACAACTTTGAAATCATACAACCAATGGAAGACCAAGAGTCACAACTTAGAATTCCACACAAAGGTGTCCCTCATGGGAGTTGAACTTGGGTCTCCACATTGAGAACTCAATGCTTTAACCAACTAAGCAAAACCCCTTGGACTTATTTGCACTTTGAATTCAACACTCTCAACTATAGGTGGAATCTAGAGAGAACTTATACATGGATTTTCAAATTCAACACATCAAATGTCAAGTGGATGAAGTGCTCAGAGATAACAAAATTTCTAGTGCTCAAGGTCTAATGCCTCTTTTGGAAAATTAACTACTCCTTCAGTTGGGTTGTTCACATAATATTGTAATGCTATTGGTTTTGTTGTTGGTCTTACATCTATGTATGTTGGCCAATGATAACATTTGTTTGATAGGGACTTGCTTCGAGGATATTGGTTGTCATAGTTTTGATGTGATGTTCATGAAGTTAAGCTTATGCAATTTTCATAATTTTTTATGTTGGAGCTACAAACAATATGTCTATTTGTTGTTTTGGAATGTTTTCTTTGTTCTCACCTTGATAGTATATTGACTATGTTTCTACTGTAATCTATTTCTGCATTTTTCCAATAATTTTTTTTCATGAATTTAAATGAATTTGAATTATTTTTAGACTATTTGCTTTGTTCTCACCTCGACAATATGTTGACTGTCATTTTATTATAATTTATTTATACATTTTTTTAATAAAAAAGAGATGAATTGAAGTACATTTAAATTATTCAATGGACTGTTCACTTTTTTATCACCTTGACAGTCTTATTAAAATCTATTTATACTTTTTTTCAATTAACAATATCCGCCGAATTTGACTCAATACTTCCTAAAGTTGAACTAAAATACATTTAAATTATTGTTTTCTTTTCGGTGATAATAAATATTACAACTATTTACTTGAAACGAGTAAAGGGATGAGAACTTTGCGAGCGAAGTATCCTCCCACATTTGTTTAGTCAGTATCGCTGCAGATTGGAGAAGATCGCATGCTCTTCCGAGAGCACACGTATTTCCGATTATTATTGTCGACGGTCAAAAGTCTAGGAAGCTGCGTGGATTGTGCACCCAAATGAAGTTGCGTGCAGTGCACGGCAAGATAGCCATAGTACACATCCATATAATCTCATGCCTCCATTCCCACTTCCTCACACACCTGAAACTCATTTCTCTTACCATTCTATTTGCCATGAAAATGATGATGGAGTTATCTGCAATACTCAGCTTCTTTAAAGAATATCTGATCGCTCACCTCTCCCTTTATGAGAAAGTAGCCAACCTCTGCGAAGAGGAAAAAAAGAATCAGCTGGCCGATGAAAAGAAGAGGACTCCAATGATTGTTCCCTACTTTTCTACAGGAAATCGGCTATATAGAATGTAGCAGCAGCATCAATTCAGCTGAGTATATTCTAAGATAGACACCAAGGCTTCCATACAAATAATGGGAAAGAGGTTCAGAATAATGGAGGAAGTTCTATTATGACGATTAGTGTTGGTTGTAAGGAGTTGAGTTGGACATTGAGGTTGTGGAGTCTGTAGAAAATATGTGGGGGTCTAATGATAAGAGGAAATCAGATTTACCTGTAGAGCCTATGAATTGTCTTATGAATTGTCTTTTGGCTAAGCTTGGGTATTCTTCGGAAAAGGGTACGATTGTTTCACATATGGAGTAGGCTTTTTCGATTCAAACCTTTATTATTGTAATGCTTTTTTATCTTCCTTTGATATAATTTTTTTGTTTCATCATTTGTTTCACATGAGCTCTTTTCTATGTTGAGGACATATTTCTTGTGAGAGCTGGAATCACTTTAGCAGTGATTTAATAGCTGGGGAGGTAGAGTTTAATTTCTTACTTGAGAGAAGAGTGAAAATACGCGGGATTGAATGAGGAGAGGAGTTTTATTAATCGAGCTGGAATCATTCCTCTATTTGGGAATTACGAAACATGTCCCAAATGAGTCACACAAAAGAGGTACTTTTGAAATTTAAAAATTCCTCGCACGCTAGCATGTAATGCAAACGTTCTTGCATAGTGCTATAGTCCAAGACAACTTTGCTCATTTTCAAATCGCTGACTGATAATGCTTCATCTTAATCATTTGCGGAATCAAAATCTTCGAAATCAAAATATATGTTTTATCATAAATGCTAAGATAAACGGGGGCATAATGTATAAGGGTGAAATTTCCATCACGTGCAATTTTGACACTACAAGGTCTAATTTTTAATGATGTAATATTTAAAGAACACTATCTATGGAGGTTTAGACCACTCGTTAAAAAATCAAATTAGGTCATATTTGATCGATTAAAGATAATTTCTAGGATAGGTGAGAATGGTTATGACATCACAAATCATATAAGTAGTCATTAAAATGGATAGAATATGAAAATTATTCTGATATGTTAAACTGTCTAATCTTTCATTAGGATATATAATGGTGCTGGTTACGTGTGAACACCTCATGCAATTATCTATAACAATTAACATCCTTAAAAAGTTTTTAGTTGACACATTCTAAAAATTAGGTCAATAATGTACACGTTGTTCCATCAAATTCCTATCGTTATATAACTACACATTCTTCAATATGAAGTAGAATGGTGTATGCAATTATGATGTACTAGCAATCATAACATTGTTGAGAAGTAGTCATTATAAAAAATCAACAAACCTAGAGGTTTATGTCTATTTATCAAGCATTTCTAAAGGCTCCCCAATATACATGCTTGGTCAAAAAGCTAAGAGTACCATTTGCATCCTAATATAGATTAACTTAACATTTATTTTTTTCTAAATTATTTTACATTAGGTTGTTAAGGTTAACCAACATCTAGTTGTATATAAAATCCTTCTTCATTATCATGTAGAGTAATGTATTTATGTGTACTATATATATAAATTATTTGCTAGGTTCGTTACAATGTGTTGTTACCTATGACTAGTCTTGGAAGGATATTCCTTCTCATGACAGAGCATTGTAAGTTTATTCTATTTGTTATCAAGAATTTAAATATGTATCACATTTTCATCGCTAAAAAGGATCTTTTACTATATGCTTTACTATGATACACCTACTCATACTATGTCCTCACATCTTTAGATAATCCCAAAATCATTCAAAATCAATGTACTTTTATATATAATTAAATCTAACAATTACCCTAGTGGGGGGAGAAATATGAGCTTGTATTGTAAAAGTTTAGCACTCTATAGAAAGGATTCACCTAGCTAGTGTAAAAGTATAAACCCAATGGTAAAACACTAGGGAGTGTAGGATTTGAAAGGTGTTAAAACAATAATTGAAAAATAGTAGATGAATCACTAAGTGTACACATCAAACAATTAAATCTAGAAAATGAATGAAAAATGAGAGAAATCATTTTTAAACCTTAAAATATTTAAAGTTGAAAATCTTTGAATATAGGTGTGTAAGTTACAAATTTAGATGTTGGTGAATTGATTAAATTATCATTGTTATAGAGATCTATTAATAAAAATATATATGAAAATTATCCATTAAAAATAATATGTGTTATGCATGCCTTGTGATGTAAATTTTACATCATAACATACTAAGACACACGACTACTAATTGAGATATAATGGTTATTATGGAACTAAAGATTAAGATGATTAAATCCCTAGTTGAGTGTTTAGGAAAAAAAATACTAGCAATTTCGACTTTCAAATCTTCAAGCATGTCCCATATAAGTGATCTAATTCTTTAGAACTATTATCTTGTTTGGAGCAAAATGACTCTTTGATGCTTGTATAAAGTGTTTTTGCGGTGGTCTATAAAGCAAGGAAATAGGGGATAGTGTTTATTCCACCATTGATCTTGCAAAGAAAGAATTTTTTTTTTTCAAATTCCTTGTATCGTAGCCAAGCCTCATGGTTGTATTAATGATATTCAAATGATTATAAATATAAAGGATGACAATAAACATTGATATCAGGAGAGTAATGAGTGTTGGTGACTTGATGATTGATTCTTGGTTCTAGTCAGTGTGTAATATGTTGTCAAAGAGTGTGTGTGCCTTGATAATAAATGTTACATAATTTAGAGAAATTCATTGTTCATTGATGAATGATAGACAATACTTGGCGTGCATATAAATTATAAAGAATTTATACATACAATCTTTCCATGCTCTGGAATGGTGTGTTTTTATTGTGCAAGTGATATAGATGTTGTCTTTAAATATACAATTTAATAGACATCCATAAGTATTAAAAATTTTGTTCTCATTCTTAAAGATAATCGTCAAATCTCAATAGTGCCAACTTTAGAATGTATAACTTTCAATTTTAAAGTCAATGGAAGAGATTGCATTGATGATCTTCTCTAAAATTTAGGATAACAAATTATGATTGTGTATTTGATAAATAAGCTAGTGGAAATAGGATAATTAAATTAATGTGAATTTGATCAATAGAATTTGCAATAACTTATAATGGATTATATCAAAGTTATAAAATAACTCTTTAAATCAATAAATACAAAAAAACAGTGAAAATGATTTGTTAATATCACAAATAAAAATCATTAAATTAAATTAACATAGAACTAAATATATATTTTTCATATTCTATACAACATTTGTGAAACAACGTTAATCTTAAAATTTGATTACTTCTATAAAATTACCTTTAGAGAAGAATAAAAATAACCCTTCAATTCAAAGAAATATCTTTACACAAAGGTATCATTTTATAAAAAAATGCTCTCCAAGTCAATTGATTTTTGGCTATTTTTCCAAAGACATGAAGATATGAGGCAGACTTTTTGGGGGTGTCAATTTGTTGAGAAATAATAGAATTATCCATTTCATGATTCACCTACTTTTTTTAACATAAATTTACAAGGAAAGATGCATTATTCAAGGTTGAGCTTCAGAATAATATTATTTTTTATATAATTCAACATGTTATTTTATTGCAATTGAAGAAAAATAGATGCAAAGTAGTTTTTAATAACAATAATTTTCATCAAGAATTTGTAGTTCTAAAGTGATATATTTTATTGGCATACTTCTTTATACTCTCTATTGGATAGTGAGGTTCAATGGATATCTCTTAGAGTTCCCATTATTTTCCTCCATTTGTTCGACCTCTTAGGGAAATTTATATATTTGTAGATAATGTAATCAATTGGCATGTTGTATAGATCAAGCATATTTTTTGATATATGTGTAAAACCAAAATAGAGATATTAATTAAGAGATTTCCCCTACTTGTTATGTATGTAGTCAACTTGGTGAACCATGTAAATCAAATGTTGTTCTTTTATGTTGTCTTCTCTTACATCTCTTTAATTTTGAATTTTTTAATTAATTATTTAAACTTCAAATTCAACAATTGGTATCAGAACTTGGTGAAGAAGATTAGTTATAATTTTGGAATAATTTTTGAGAAGATGGAAGAGGTGGATAAATGGATAATAAAAAAATTCTCAAGGAAAATTTTTGGAATGTGGAAGACACAGATGAAATCATTGCTGACTCAAAAAGACCTCTCAATATCACTAAAATTCAAAGACAAGAAGCCAAGTACGATGGTTCATGAGAAGCAAGAGAAATGGTTAATAAAGAAAGATAAATCATCATCCTCTCTGATGCAACCATAACCGGTAAAAAACTCAAAGAGAATCAACCAGCTTATGTAGCAAGAGTAACACAATGAAACAAGCAAGAAATCATAACAAGATTATATAAACAAGTCATGTTATTTCTTTAGAACTTCTAGAAACCATCCGGTTATCATCATATAATCATCTAAGAACATTTGGTAGTTAACCGGTTACATGCAGGCTTCGAGCCAGCTACAATCCAAGTGGGACTCTAAGAATCAACTGGATCACAAAATGTGAATCTCAATCCTTATTCTCAATTCTACTTCCTCTGCCAAACAAATGATTACATAGTAATATATTTATACCCACCAGAACATATCTGGGTCGGCCTCATAAGATTACATTTACTAATGTAGGAAAATGAAACATGTAACTAGGTTGGCCCTAAGAATTAAAGAAATCTTTCCAAAAAATAACAACCAAAAGGTGCAGTTTAGCAGGAAGGTGAGCCACATGCCAAAGAACATCAGACAAGACCCAAATTCGATCCACACACCAAGAATCACACTGGTAATTAAGGAAAACCAACCGATAAGCACAAAAACTATCTCAGAACCTAGAAACAGTCAACTTGAAGCAATAAATGATCAGAAAAGAACCCAAATGAAATGAGAGTCTGGAATTAAGCACATAAACCAGTGAGGAAACTGAAAATATGATATTCCATGAAAATAAAGCAACTACTAGTACCAACCGGTAAGAACACAGAAAACTGCATAAAGAACTAGACAAGAACAAAACTTAAAGGAAATATATTTTGGTTGATGCAAGATTTCTCATCGAATGGGGATGCTTGTGCATTAGACAACCTAGGTGGAAAAATATGTTCCATGAGAGGCAACTCATGAACATCTAAAAGGATTCAGAATAAAGACCCCATGCTCATTTTGATCCAAACATCTTATTTATTTCCCAACCTCGGCTTCAGCTCCTCTGGTGCCTCAACCAGCTTCACTTACTTATGACTCTCTTTATTTCTCTTTCTTTGCTTCAGATCTGCACATTGTCTCTATTTACGCCCTTCTTTCTTTTGCAACTCTAATTTGTTTCTTTCACAAGACTTCATCCGGTTTGTCATCATAATCTCTCTGTCATCCAGTCCCATCTGTCCACCAGGCTCATCTGTCAGATTCTTCTGCAAACTCATGTCACCCTTCGGTATAACCTCTGTAACTGGTTCTATCAGATATTTCTTCAAACCTTCCAGTATAACGTCTACCACCGCTTTCTCAGTAATGCAACTTTTCTAAGGACTTAGATTCTTCACCTCCTTCTCTTTCTCCTTCAAAGAAAACAATGTGAACTTCTGCCCATCCTTCTCAATAGTGACTAGGTTTCTTCTATAGTCATAAATAGCTCCTCTATCCAATTGCCAAGGTTTTCCCAGCAAGACATGACAAGCACCCATAGGTACAACATCACACAAAACCTCATCTCTGAAAGGCCCAAAATTAAAATTCACCAAACACTACTCCTTTACTTCTATCTTTTGATCATCTTGCAACCAACTTACCGCATAAGGACAAGGATGTTCAAGCCTCTTCAATCCAAGCTTCACAACCATCTTCTCAAATACCAAATTCTTAGTACTTCCACTATCTACAATAATCTTGCAACACTTACCACTTGATTTACACACAGTCCAGAAAAGACTCTTCCTCTGAGTAGATCCTATATCCTTTCTTCTAAACATAAGGGATTCTCCTTTCTCCGGTGCACAATCAAATCCAGTACCTTCACCTTCTGATTCGTCATTTGCCACACAACTTCTTGCCATTCCCTTCTTACATTCATAGAATATATGTCTGGTTTCTCCACACTTGTAACATTTGCTAGGAAACTCTCTACCAGTACTACCAGTGCCTTTCCTTTGTATTTTTTGCTCCGGTTCTTTACTCCACTTAGGTTTTGATTCATCTTCCTCAATCGATTTCCTCATACTGTCACTCACCTGTCCTTTCAATTTTTCCTTCCCTCTATTCGTTTGTCTTCTTCTCATCTTCTCCTCAGCCTTCACAGCATACCGGTAAGTTTCTTCAACTACGGAAACCATCAAAATACTCATCTCATCCTAAATGTTAAAAGCAAGTCCATTTATGTACCTCACCATCTTTTCTCTATCCATCTCGTTATGTCTAGATCTAATCACCACCTTGTAGAATTCCTCATTATATTCATTCACAATCATGTTTCTTTGTTTTAGGCTCTGTAACTTCTTGAACAATTCCAACTCATAGTCTCCTGGTATGAACTTGGCCTTGAATCTTGCAAACATCTATCTCCACCGGGTGATCTTCAATTTACCATTCTCCACTCTATCTTTCTGCAATTCTTTCCACCATAATGCAACATGCCCTTTTCAACTTAGTTTGTTCCAACCAGACTCTTTGTAGGTCCTTGACATCCTGAAACTGAAAGTAGTCCTCCAACTCTTTGATCCAATCAATCAGATCCTCTGGGTTCAATGTTCTAGAAAAGTTGGAAACTTTGACTTTATGAACTTTACTCACTTGCAACACTTCTCTTAGGAATATTTCATCTCTTTCATCTTTTGGTCCTTCAACTTATTCAAGCTCTTCACTGACTTCTTCATATTCATCCGCAGATAAAGGGTTTCTCCGCAGACTAGACAAAGTGCTTTGGATTTCGTTGCTCACTTAATTATTGAAGTCTTCCATCATCTGCTCTACCCTCCAGGGGTTTTTCCTTCTAGGTGACATATCCTCTTCCACTCCAGTGAACTGTCTCAACTTGGCGATCTGACTACCGGTTTCAATTGCCTCCCCTCGACGATCTATTGAACACACACACAACCTTCCTCCAATCAACGATCTGTCCACCCAAAGGAATCCCTCAATGGTTGCAAACAATTCCTCCACCAACCTTCCATAACTAGCTCTAATACCACTTGATGCAGCCATAACTAGTAAAACCCTCAAAGAGAATCAACCGGCTTATGCAGCAAGAAAACATAACAAGATTACATAAATAGATCACATTATTGCTTTATAACTTTCGACAACAATCTGGTTATCATTATATAACCATCTAAGAAAATCCAGTAGTTAACTGGTTACATGCAGGCTTCAAGCCAACTACAATCCAATCGAGATTCTAAAAATAAATCGGATCACAAAATGCAAATCTCAATCCTTATTCTCAATTCTACTTCCTCTACCCTACAAATGATTACATAATAATATATTTATACCCACCAAAATATATCTGGGTCGGCCTCATAAGATTACATTTACCAGTGTTGGAAAATGAAATGTGTAACTAGGTCGGCCCTAAGAATTAAATAAATCTTTCCGAAAAATAATAACCAAGAGGTGCAGTTCAACAGGAAGGTCGGCCAAATGCCAAAGAACACCGGACAAGACCCAAAATAGATCCACATGCCAAGGATCGCACTGGTAATGAAGGAAAACCAACCGATAAGCACAAGAACTATCTTGGAATCCATAAATAGTCAACCAAAAGCGATAACTGACCAGAAAACAACCCAATTAAACTAAAAGTTTAGAATTAAGTACATGAACCAACAAGGAAACCAAAAATAAGATCTTCCATGAAAAGAAAGCAACTATCGGTACCAACCAGTAAGAACACGGAAAACTGTATAAAGAACTAGACAAGAACAAAATTGAAAGGAAATATTTTTGGTTGATGCAAGATTTATCATCGACCGAGGATGCTCCTGCATCACTCTCCCTATCTAGTAATGTATTATTTAATGTTGCCATAAAAAATATAGTGAAAGGATTGTGGGATAAATTTGTCTAATAAGTATGAGATGGTTTTCACTGCAAACAAGGTTTTACTCATGAAAAAATTGTACAATTTAAAGATAAAAGAAGGAGGCAATATGTCAAATCACTTAGGTTTTGAAATGAGTGGAAGAGGCGGGAGAGGTGGGAGTGCAAGTTAGAGGGTTTCCTCTAGGGAGAATGACACTGAATATGATGATGATGATGAGGCCAAGGAATGGTTCGTGACAGGGCCGATTTTTCAGAATGATTTGTTTAAGGTCCTTGTTTAGTAGGGAGTTTTTCGGTTGCCCTCTCCTTTCTCTAGATCGTGGTCTGTGGTTTGTGCTTCTCTGGGCATGAAGAATTCTTTTGGTGCTTCTTTGTGGCTTGTGTTGTCATGGATTTTGTGTGGCACTGAGTGGAGAGTGGGGGAGCTCTTTTGGTCTTTATCTTGTCTGTTAGTGTTACTCCAGTCCTAGATCCTCTATTCTTCTTGCTTTTAGGTGTGGGTGCTACCTAGTTTGGGTTTGGCGGGGTGGGAGGCCTTGAGATTGGGTTGGATGGAGTCTCTATGGGCGATGATTGTTGTTCTCATCCTTCTTCCTCAGTTTTTCTTTGCGTACGTTGGGTGTTCTCTACATTTCATGGGGTGCTCTTTGCGTTCCATGGGTGCTTGGTGTAAGGCTTGGCTCAGATTCAAGCCTATGTGCTAATCTTGGAGGTGGTATTTGGTTTTGGGTGCGAGAAGTTCCTCAGCTATATCTCGGTTTCATCCTTAATGAGGATTTCTTATGTTCCACCCTTGTGTTTTCCCAAATCTATGTCGTTGGTGGGTTGCTCTCCTATAGAGGTGGAGAGACTGCAAGTTTGTTGGGTTGTGAAGGTTTTTCCTTGGTTATTTCTCTGCTCTCTTTGTTGTCTTATTAAGGTGACCCTTTCTCCTATGGAGGTGGAGATTAGCTGCGAGGGAGTGTTTCGGCTTCAAATAGTTGTGTGTGGTCTTTATGTGTTGATGGGTTGCCTTCCTCCTTATCCTATTGAGGTGGAGAGGAAGGGTATGGGAGCTTTATGTCTTCTATTGTTCCTAATGTTGGTTGAGGTGGCTTGTCAGATCTTTTATGGCATCCTTCATAGGTGGGTCTGCATTCATTATCAAATCCTTGCTTCCCAGTTTGTTTTATGGGTTGAGGGATCCTATAAAAACCCTCTTGGCCTCTTTTGTACAAGGTTTAGGGACCCTTCTCAAAACCCTATTTTCTAGACTGGCTTTTTAGGTTGTATTGTTGTGGTCTGGGCTTTGTCTGGTTGTGGGAGCCTTGCAAAACCCACTTTATTGGTTGAGGGGGTCTTGTTTTTCCCTTCTAGGGCATGTTGGATTCTATTAATTTTCTAGGGCCCAACATGGTTATTGTATTCTTTTCTGTTAGGATTGGGTTTGGTGATGTTTTGCAGCTTGAAATTTCTACTGCAGGTTTGGGGTGCCTGGAAAATCCGCCTTGTTAGGTTGTGGGAGCCTTGTAAAACCCATTATTCAGGTTATGGGTGCCTTGAAAAATCCTTGGTTCCTGTTGAAGGTTAAGGGGGCCTTGTTAAAACCCTTGTTCTAGTGAAATGCTTTGGCCTCCTCCTTGTTCAACTTGGTCTCATTGATTTTTATTTGTTGTTAGGCTAGTTTTAGGCTAATGTTTTTCTTTGATGTATCCTTTGTAGCTGTTTGTTTTGGGTTCTAGATCCTGGTAAAATCCGAGGGTTTCGGGTACCTCCAAAACTTGTTGTATTGGGTTTTGGGTCCCCTCAAAACCTATTTATCTTAATAAAAAACATGTCAAATCACTTAAATAAATTCAATAATTTAAACAACGAATTTTTTTTTATGAACATAAATTTGATGACAAAATCAGAGTAATTTTATTGTTTTGCTCTCTACTAGATTGCTATGAAGGAGTGATGATAATCAACAATTTGGTGTATGGGAAAAGCATACTAAAATTCAATGATGTTTTTGGGACTCTCCTTATTAAAGACATGACTCAGAGGACAAATTAAGGAAAATCATCTGGTGACACTTTTATTTTTGTAAATAGAAGGAGACCTCAAGGAAGAGACAAAAATAGTAATAGGAGAAGATCAAAATCTACCAAGAGATCTAAGTCTAGATGAACAAATGGAGGTTGTTGATTTTGTGGAAAAGAAGGACACATCAAGAAAAATTATTGGTCATAGAAGAAGTTGAAAAATTAGTGAAAGGAAAAATAAGTCAACACCATATATGAAGAGGATGAAAGTGCTTTAGTATTGTTAACAAGTGAAACTATCGCTAGAATTTGTGTATGTTGGACTCTAGTGCTTGTTTTCATTCAATCTCATGGCATGAAGCTTTCAAAAACTATCAAGGATGAAAAATTGGAAAGGTTTAACTTGGTAATGATGAACCATGGGATATCACTGGTAAAAGTGATGTTGAGATTAAAAATTAGAAATAAGTGTCTACTATGTGATATGAGACATGTTCCTAAGCTCAAAAGGAATCCAATTTCTACAAGACAACTTGATGCTCAAGAATGTAGCATTACTTCTTCTTCAAACACTTATGTTGTCGAAGGAGCATTGTCGATTGCAAGAAGCAACAAATTGGGTACTTGATATGTGCTAGAGAGTCATTCTAGAGTGGAACTATGATTGTAGTTTTCAATAGAAGGATGAAGCTTTAGCACAAGGGGATTAGGGATATGAGCAGTTGAAGGGACCTAATTTTTTCTCAAAAGGGATCAACTTCTAGATTTCAAATCTATTGATTTTTAGTTGTGTCAATATTGTATCTATAGAAAACAAAGATAGATTAGCGTTTCAAAAATCAGGCATGACAAGAAGACAAGGCCTTTGGATCTTGTGCACTAAAAAGTATTTGGTTTTTCTAAGGTAACATCTATTGGAAGAGAAAATTATTTTGTTAATTTTCATGATAATTGCACTTACAAATTTTGAGTTTATATGATAAATAGGAAGTCAAAAGTATTTAAAAAATTTAATGTTTTTAAGCAATCTTAAAAAATCAAATTGATAATAGAATCAAATGTTTAAAAATGGATAATGTGGAGAGTTTTACTTTATGGATTTTGAATTTTGTGTAGATAAAGGAATCTGACTTATTAAAATTATTCCATTTACCCCTTAAGAAAATGGTATAGGTAAGAGGTTGAATTTGACAAACTTGGATAGAGCTTTAAGTATGCACTCTAATGTAGGATTAGGTAAGGAGTTTTGAGTAGATGTAATTAATACAACAGTGTACTTGACTAATCTAGACTTCATTTCAATTGGACTTTGACATTCTTGAGGAGAAATGATTGAGAAGAAGGATTTCCTACAATCATTAATGGGTCTTTGGCTACAAGACTTTTTCTCACATTCCAAGGAGAAGAGAAAAAATTGGACGCTAAATAAAAATGATGTATGTTTTTTGTTGGCTACAGAGAAGAGAAGCATGGCTATAAATTGTGGGATCTGATTGGAAAATAGTTAGTCCACATATGTGATTTCATATTAAATAAAAAAAATTATGTTTACAAGCATAGGAGACACAAGCAAATAAATTTGTACCATTATCAGATATCACAAATTGCAATTGTATGCTTTCTTAGGGACAAGAACTTGGAGGTAATTTGCAACCATCTTATTTTCGATACCCATCCCCTGGCACTTCCTCATCCTCTATTAAATTTTTAACTAAAGAAATAATTTAAGTGGGTGCTTTGTATCCCACAAAGTAGTTAAGTGCACAACCTCTCTCAAATTTGTTACCAATTACACGACCCTCCCTATTTTTTCACTCTCCAATGTGATCTATTTTTAACTATCCACACTTACCACATTGTTTATCTGCTCACTAATTTTAGGAGAAACTTCTAGTATCAATTCCCCCTCAAGGACATCATATAAATTTTCCCCTTCATGGTTAATGGGTGGAAGTGATCCAATGTGGGTTCCTCTTGAATTCACTTTGCCATAATCTACTATGCATGAGGAGGATTCCATGTGGCCTCCAATTTTGGAGTCTTTCTCAAATGCATGAGCCTTTAATTTTATACAACAATAAATAGTCTTTGGTAGCATGTATTCAACAAATTTAGCACCAAGGATGGGTAATATTGGTAGTATTACACTACAAGTGATAAACTAGGATGTAGGGTAGCAAAGTAATGTTGATAATTTTGGTAGTTCTAGTAATACACAAAGGATTAATAATGTTGGATATAATAATTTTGAGAGAAATTTGTAGCAAATACAAATAAATGCAAAGATCCAATCACAAGAATTGGCTCCTCAATTATTGTCGTTCACTAGGGAGCATTAACATCTAGTGAAGTTTGATGACTTCGTCCACCATTTATTGATCTTTCAATCAAGCAAAACCAATGATATTCAAAGATGATTTCAAATAAATAAATAGTGCAAAGTGGATTGGTGCAATGAATTCATTCATGGTAAATCATGCATGGGAATTAGTGAAGCTTCAACCCAATATAAGAGAATCGAAAAATTGATGGGTGTATAGACTGATAGAAGAAGAGGGAGGAAATAGATGATATCAAGCCAACTGGTGGTGAATGTTGGGAATGTGAAGCCCAACAATAACATGACTATTTTCCTTCTCAAATTTTCGATAAATAGATGAATATGAATGCATAAATAGATGTGTGAAATCCATGTATTGATGCATTGGTGTATTGGTTAATAGAAGTTTTTCTCTACTTTATGTGGATGTAGCCAGTTATGGTGAACCATGTAATTCATTGTGTACTCTGTTATGTTTTTTCTTGCTTGTTTAAATTTACAATTGGTATAAAAGCTTGGTGAGTAATTGAGTAGAGGTGGAAGAAGATGATGAGGCTGATTTTGCTATTGAAGAATTTCTTAACAATTTGGATTTTGCTGAAGAGGAGGAGATTGGGGTGAGTAAATATGAACTTCAGTAAGATGACACCAAGAACTGGGAGGACTATCAAAATATCAAAATTGTGAGGATGAAGGTGTAAGGAAAGAACAATGTGGAAACGCCTTCCTAATGTCAATTAACAGGGAAGATCATGCAAGAATGCAGTTTAAAATTTTTATAGAACATTAAGAATAATATAGACAAAACACATAGAATCAACATAGAGACAGAACACCAAGAATTATGTGGGAAAACCCTTTCGGGAAAAAACCCACCACCAACAGTTGAAACACTTTATTTTCATTAAATGAATTTACAATAAAGTTTCAGTCTACAACTACTGGTATTCATTCTCAGATTCTCATGAAATGGACACTACAATCAGCATACAATAATTTGTTACATCATAGTTATCCAATGGCTACATGTATTGGATTGTCGATAGTTCATCTAAACAACTGCACCAACGGTTTGAAGTCTAACTGTCTGCGTCAGTCTGCATTCATGAGAGACACAATATCCCATATGCACCAGGAAGTCAGGTTAGTTCATATTCATATACACTGACAAGACCATCTTCAATGTCCAAGTGTTTATCTTTTGGACTTTGGTTTGAGCGCACACCCATAGTCGGTCTCTATTGCACTTGATCGACCTCTAGCTCACATCTTTGCTACTCTATCACAAACTCACCACCAGAATGAAGCTCTTCTTTTTTGTTGGGTCAAGATGGAAATTCTAACAAGCAATTTCCCATCGCAACCTAGCGACCACCATCGGATCTTCTGCAATCATTGTTCAATCATCTGCGATCTGCTAGGCCTTTAACTCGCCATAGCCACTCTCCTGTCGGGTCCCACCACTTGGTTGCCATGTCACGAGGGATAACATTTTGGGCACCTCACAACCTCAATACAATGACAGCCACTAATAGTCTAAGAATTTTACTCCACCATTGATCTTCCTCAGATTTTCCATTGGATCTTCTCGATTTGCACGACCCTTATCTCACCCGAGCCACTCACTTATGTCATGTGTCACTTCCTGATTGGCTCCGGAGTCCTTTCCCTGCCACCGTAGCACTGCCTCACTAACTGCCCAGAATGAATCTCTTCTTTATCGCTAGGTCACAATGGATATCCTAACAAGTAGTTTCCGATCATGACCTAGCGACCACCATTGGATCAACCTTGATCTGCTCAACCGTTATCTCACCTGAGCTACTCTTTTTTCGGGCCTCACCACTTGGTCGCCAAGCCGCAATGGATAACGTTAGTGCATCTCACCATAGTGGTATAGTGATAGTCATTGATCCACCTTCAACCTACATGGTCTTTAACTTGCTTCTTTTTGCACATGCTTTGTCGCCAAGCCGCAGGGAATAAATTTTGATCATCTTTCCATCACGGTATAGTGATAGCTATTGGATCATCTCGGACTTGCTCACCCAATAGCCCGATCACAAGAAGAGGGTTCCATTGGCCCATCGGCAAGAGTTACACCGATAGTTGTTCCATCAGGATAGGTTACTCTGATTAGTCTGAACACAAGTCAAGTTAATTCGAGGCATATTTCCAACAAACTCCCACTTAACAAGGAATTCACTGGATTGATTACCATTCCAAAAGTTACTAAGAAAAATGGGTATCAAGACCCATAGAATTAGAACACCATCTAAACTTGTGAGTGCTCACAGGTTTCATCAAGGCATCTGCAACATTTTCCAGAGTGTTTACCTTGTTAAGATAAACTTTTCCATCTTCCACCATGTCACGAACAAAGTGATACTGAACATGAACATGCTTCTAACCGGCATGGCAAGTAGGATTATTCGCCAAACATATGGCACTCTGACTGTCACTCCAAATTTCAACCCGCCCTACATCAAAACCAATAATTGAACTCAAACGCCCAAGCCAGACAACTTCTTTACAAGCATGTGTGGTCGCCATGTATTCTGCCTCTATAGTGGACAAAGCGACTACAGATTTCTGCTTTCTCATCCAACTAATTGCTCCACCATTCATAACAAAAACATATCCACTGGTGGATCTTCTGCTATCTATGTCTCTTGCTCAATCAGAATCCACAAAACCACATACACTGAGATTTTTCTTTGAATCATCAGAATGACCATGATAGCACAAAGCAAAATCTGAAGTTCCCTTCAGATATCTAAACACCCTCTTTACAACATCCCAATGTGGCCTTCCTGGATTTGACATAAACCTGCTAACTACTCCCACTGGTTGGGCAATGTCTGGTCTTGTACAGACCATAGCATACATCAAACTTCCAATAGCACTTGTATAAGGTACACTTTTCATGTCTTCTATATCTTTTGGAGATTTCAGACTGTCAAGCACATACAACTTAGTTCCCTACAAGATGGGAACAACCTGTGATTTACAGTCAGACATATGAAACCTGTTAAGAACATTGGTTGTATACTTTCTCTGGCTAAGCCAAAGTTTCCTCTTAGATCTATTCCTTTTGATGTCCATTCCCAGAATGTAATTTGCTGCTCCTAAGTCCTTCATTTCAAATTTCATAGATAACTGAGATTTTAAATCTGAGATCATACCTTTTGTATTTCCTATGAACAACATGTCGTCTACATACAAAGCTATGATAAGAATCCTATCACCATCAGTTTTGTAGTAAACACAATAATCAGCTTTTGATCTCACAAATCTCAAGGACAAAACAAATGTATTATACTTTTGATGCCGCATTCTAGGAGACTGTTTCAAACCATACAGATACTTCTTGAGTCTGCATACCAAATGTTCTTTACCTTTTTCCACAAAGTGCTCAGGCTGAGACATATAAATCTCTTGTTCAAGATCTTCATGAAGAAACATTGTCTTCACATCCATCTGTTCAATATCCCAATCATATGCTGCTGCAAGTGACAAGAGAAATCTGATAGATGTCAACTTAGCCACTAGAGAAAATATCTCTCCATAGTCAATACCTTCCTCTTGAGAATACCGCTTTGCAACCAATCTTGCTTTGTACTTGTCAATGTTGCCATCTAGACCATTCTTATTTTTGAACATCCACTTGTAGCCTACAAACTTTCTACCTTTAGGTAATGACACCAAATCCCAAGTTCCATTTATATCCAATGATGAGATTTAATCATTCATGGAATCTCAATCAGGCATTTTGCTAGCTTCTTTGACAGTCCTAGGCTCATCAAGATCTGCAAGTAAAGCATTAGCATAATTAGCATTCAACATAGAGTGATTGTACTTATTAGGTGTATACCTATTATGTTGCCCCCTCTCTCAAGTAGATCTTCTCAACTCTGGTGTTGAGGCTTCTTGATGATTATTCAATGATGAACAGTTAGTACCAAACCGGTACTGAGAGGGGGGGGGTGAATCGGTATTGAGAAAAACATTTTTCTTTGAACCGGTTTGACTGAAAACACTACACTTGACTAGAAAGCAATAACATTGGTCTAAACTAGATTACTACCGGTTAAACACAGTGAAAGACATAAACCTGTAACTCAACTTTCCACACAATCTATCATCTTATTTCCTCTTCACCCATATGCATACACTAGTAATACTTTAACAGAAATGTAAAGACTTGCATGTTCAACATGCTTTACCGCTTAATAGAGAATAACAAAGAATCACATGAAAAGAATCACACATAACACACATATTTTTCATGTGGAAACCCAACTGGGAAAAACCACGATGGGGATGAATACCCACAAGCTATTCTTTGAACCCTTTTGAAGTTTGCTCTGTTAGGAGCTTAGTCTGGTTAAATACTTTACAATAGGTTCTGTTAGGAACCGATCTTGCTAGGGATCACCTGGTTAAGGGATGGCTAAAATACCCGGTTAAGGATTAAACCTTGTTACAAAAGTTTTAGAACTCAATGATTTTGAGTCACCCTGTTAAAGGATTTACAACAAGCTGGTTAAAGCTACCCTGTTAAGGGATTTTCCAACTATTGAAGTGGTTAGAGATCAATAGGTATTACAATCTGGTAATAGCACTCAATGCCAATGCAGATCTACTTTAGTTCCTTCCTTCAGCACACACACTCTGCAGGTATCAATTCTCTTATCTGGTCTGGCAAGAATCACATATCTCTACACTTAGATGCACACACAACATTTACCAACAACCTCAACATGAAACACAACATCGAACTTATAGGAAATAGATAGGTTGGTAGCATAAACCCTAAACCCTAAACATTTAGGTTGAGCAATTCAGTCGATTCAATCCTGACCATTGAACACTTTGCTTTGAATACAACGGTCTTGAACAAATCTCAAGATGTACTCTGTCATTCATTCTTCATCGCTTCTTGGAGGCAATAACCCATCACACATTCTCCACCGTTTACAAAGTCTTCACACACTCCTAAGGTAGATAGGATGAATTTCCTTCATGCAAGATCCTTCACGCGCACAAGGCTGACGTGGCAATTCAATTTGTTCTTCATTACAATGCTAACTCATCACACAATGTCATCAGTTGAATCACATAGGCATGGAACACTTCAATCAGACACCCTATAGCTAAGACTACCAACCAGTAGCCATACCATATGAAACCTTGATACAAAACATTCCATATACTGGTTCACATTCCAACATACCGGTTCACTTGGACAAACATACCACTTCACTTTTTCACATATACCAGTTCATATTTCAACATACCAGTTCACTTGGAGAGCCATACCGGTTCTCTTGCAAGTGCTTACTTCAATATATTGGTTCACTCTTCATTATATTGACATCAATGACAACATACAATATCATTATGTCAACATACTCTGCACACATGCCAACACTTGAGGTTCAACAGGAGGCTCATCATCATGTTCTTCTTCAGAACCACTTGAACTGCTTGAACTCTCCTCATCTTTAGGTATCTCTAGAGATTCTTCCTTAGCTAGAGGAATTTCAACCTCATTTTCTCCTTTCTTTCCTATGTTGTGATCTAGTGACATAGGTTTCAGCTCATGAAAAATCACACTTCTGTTGTACATAACCTTACTAGTCACTGGATTCCAAAGTTTGTATCCTTTCACACCAACTCCATAGCCAATGAAGATACATTTCACAACTTTGTTATCCAACTTATATCTATTAACATCAAGCACATGAGCATATGCCTCTGCACCAAAAAGATGAAGGTGCCTTAAAGAAGGTTTCTTACCAGACCAAGCTTTCATAGGTGTTTTGTCAACCGATGCTGAAGTAGGAGAACGATTCAATAGGTAACATGCTATAGCAACTACTTCAGCCCCAAAATTTTGTTCCAGCCCAGCTCCGCTCAACATGCTTCTTTCTTTCTCCATTAGAGACCAATTCAACCTTTCAGCAAGTCCATTTTTTTGTGGAGTGTAAGGTAAAGTCTTATGTTTGTTAATTCCATGATCAACACAGTACTTGTCAAAATCTGCACTACAGTATTCACCACCGTTGTATGTTCTTAAACATTTAATCCTTCTCCCAGCCTGATTTTCAACAAGGTTCTTAAACTCCTTAAATCGACTGAACACTTTTGATTTACTTTTAAGAAAGTACACAAATGCCCTACTTGAATAATCATCTACAAAAGATACATAGTACTTAGACTTAGATAGAGAAGGAACATCCACTAGACCAAACACATCAAAGTGAACATAATCCAGAATGTCGGAAGACTTATGAGAACTAGAATAAAACTGAACATGATTATGTTTTCCATATATGTTGTGTTCACAAAAATCAAACTCCAAACTAAAATCATCTAAACCTTCAACCATATTATTATTCTTCAAAGATTTTAAACCTTTTTCACCTATGTGGCCTAACCTATTATGCTAGACCATTGTTTTCTCAGCAGGAAGTTTAGCTTCCAATGAATTAGCATTATGCATCATTACAGTTGCCTTATTAGACTTTTTAGAGGTTACATTACAACATATAGGTTTAGCATTTAACTTATATAGTGTACCAATGCGATCACCATTTGCCAATAAAATGGAACCCCTAGTCATCTTGCAACCACTAGATACAAATGTAACTTGTACTCCAGCATCATTAAGTTTACTTACAGAGAGAAGGTTTCTTGCCAGACCTGGTATATGAAGAACTCCATTGATCCCCTTCACTCTACCATTTGGGAATTCAATTCTAATTCACCCCCTCCCTACGATCTCCAATGTAGAATCACTAGCCAACTATACCTTTCCACCATCATATGGTTCATACTTTGAGAACCACTCCTTGTGGGAGGTCATGTGAAAAGATGCGCCAGAATCTACTAACCAAGTGTCATCTGAGGTAGGCACTTCCATGACTGCTACAAATGAATCTGTGTCACTCTGAGAAGATTCAGTGTCAGAATACTTCTTCTTCTTCTTCTCCTCACAATCCTTTTGGATATGCCCTTTTTGCCCACAGTTCCAGCACTTCACCTTTGATTTCTTGCCTGGAGATTTTGATCTCTCTTGAAACTTGGATTTGGACTTCTTTCCTTTCTTCTTGTCTTTGTCCTTCGGGCTACCATGAAAAAAGAGTGCATCTTTTCTTGCCTAAGAAGACTTCTTTCTCATTTCTTCTGACAAAAGAGTATTAACCATAGTATCCATCTTGAACTGGGTCATAGTACTACCGATAGCCATCACTAAGTGATCCCAAGAGTCAGGCAATGAACACAACAACAACATGCAACATTCTTCTTCCTAAATGGTCACACCAACAGAAGTTAACTGTGAAAGGAGCATGTTGAATGCATTAAAGTGGTCTGCCAATGGTGTTCCCACATCCATCTTCAGAGAGTACAACTTCTTCCTCAAGAAAATTTATTCACCAAGGATATGCCTTGATAAATATCTCCCAACTTATTCCAGAGAAGATGTGTAGTTTTCTCCTCATGGATGTTTAATAGAATAGATTCAACAAGACATAGCCTAATTAGACCCCTTGCCTTCTGGTTGGCTAATTCCCAATCCTCTTGCTTCATGCCTATAGGTTTCTGCCCAGACATAGCAATCCAAAGGTCTCGGTCGACCAACAAGTCTTCCATCTTGAGTTTCCATAGTTTGAAACTAGAACCATTAAATTTTTCCATGTCTATGCGCCCTAAGGTGCTCACCATATTAACCTGTAAAACAAATAAGTACACACTCTGCAAGACTCCCACTGAAACAAAATTGACACAAAAAGCCAACCCTACCCAACAAGGATAACAAAACGGGCCAAGCTCTAATACCACTTGTAAGGAAAGCACAGTGCGGAAATGCCTTCCTAATGTCAATTAACAAGGAAGATCATGCAAGAATGCAGTTTAAAACGTTTACAAAACATTAAGAATAACATAGACAAAACACATAGAATCAACACAAAGACAGAACAACAAGAATTACGTGGGAAAACCCTTTCGGGAAAAAACCCACCACCAACAGTTGAAACACTGTATTTCTAATAAATTAATTTATAATAAAGTTTCAGTTTGCAACTACTGGTATTCGTTCTTAGATTCTCACAAACTGGACACTACAATCAGCATACGATAATCTATTACACCATAGTTATCCAATTGCTACATATATTAGATTGTCGATAGTTCATCTCAG
This sequence comes from Cryptomeria japonica, assembly GCF_030272615.1. Taxonomy (NCBI): domain Eukaryota; kingdom Viridiplantae; phylum Streptophyta; class Pinopsida; order Cupressales; family Cupressaceae; genus Cryptomeria; species Cryptomeria japonica. The sequence continues at coordinate 922,506,280 of NC_081407.1, forward strand.
CAACTGCACCAACAATTTGAAGTCTAACCGTCTGCATTGGTCTTCACTCATGAGAAACACAATATCCCACATGCACCAGGAAGTTTGTGATCTGCTCGGACTTTAACTCGCCTTAGCCGCTCTCCTTCTAGGTCCCACCACTTGGTCGCCATGTCGCGAGGGATAACATTTCGGGCACCTCACAACCTCAGTACATCAATAGCAGTTGATAGTATTAGAATTTTACTCCACCGTTGATCTTCCTCGGATCTTTCGTTGGATCTTCTCGATTTGCACGACCCTTATCTCACCTGGGCCACTCACTTATGCCATGTGTCACTTCCTGATTGGCTCTAGATTATCTTCCCTACCACCTTAGCATGAGCTTACTAACCACCCAGAATGAAGCTCTTCTTTGTTGCTGGGTCGCGATGGATATTCTAACGAGCAATTTCCCATTGCAACCTAGTGACCACCGTTGGATCAACCTTGATCTACTCAACTGTTATCTGACCTGAGCTGCTATCTTGTCGGGCCTCACCACTTGGTCGCCAAGCCTTGATCTATAATGTTCGTGCATCTCACCAAAGCGGTATAGTGACAGTCATTGATCCACCTTCAACCTGCACGGTCTTTAACTTGCTTCTTTTTGCATGTGCTTTGTCGCCAAGTCGTGAGGAATAACTTTCAATCATCTTCCCATCGCGAGTATAATGACAACCATTGGATCATCTCAGACTTGCTCACCCGATAGCCTGATCACAAGAAGAGGGTTCCATGGGACCATTGGCAAGAGTCACACAGACAGTTGTTCCATCGGGATAGGTTACTCCGATCATTCTGAACACAAGTCAAGTTAATTCGAGGCACATTTCCAATTGAAGGAAGAGAACTTGTTTCTCATAAATCAATTAATTTATATGAAAGATGCAATCAAGAATAATTTGATTTCAATGGCTCATGAAGTTGAGCAGCTTAGAGTAGAACTTACAAATTCAGAGAAAAGAGCTTGGGGTGGACCATTCGATTCAAAATCAAGCCATAAGGATTTGGGTGAATTGGGTTTCTAACTGAAGGATGCAGAGAAAGAATAGGTCTATTATAGATATAGAATTTGAGGTAGAGGCAAATTGTTTTCCATTTAACTAAATTAGGAGAAGCAATAAGGTTTGAGTCTCATGGTCACCATGTTCCTAGAGATGTTGGGATTTTTTAGTGGCACACAATTAGAAGCTATTTCTGTAGATGATGTTGACCTTGGTAAAGATTTGGAGGTCTCTATAGACAAAGTGGCTTTGCCGAGAGAGAGAGAGAGAGAGAGAGAGAGAGAGAGAGAGAGAGAGAGAGATTCTCATGCATGGTCAAGAGCTCAAGTGGTAGTGCTAGGAAGGCTATCATAGAGGCCCCATCGATAATTTCTTTAGACGGGAATGACTAGGCTTAGGAAAAGTTTGATTCTCTTAAGGAGAAGTAGGAAGATAATTTGATGCTTAAGGATCAATTTTCATAGAGATCGATAAACCCAAGGAGATTCTAGGACCTACAAATAAACATGAAAATAGAAACATGGATATAGGAAGAGGTTTCCCCCACGAGTAGGAGTATGTTGCAGGTGAAACAAAGACAACCATGCCACCTAATGTGTGAACCTGTGAGTGTCAAGGGGTGATAGAGGTTGTGGATATTTAAAACTTCATTGATAGGGAGTCGAGAGAGAGAAAGAGTCAATCCGTTTCAAATGCCACTGCTGGAGACACGCATTCAAGTGGAGTGATGACTATGACAAAGGGTGGAGGAAAGGTTGTGGGTATCAACCTCATGACTATATATAGTTATGATGAAGCATGGCACCATGATCATGTGGAGATCATTGCAAAGTATCTCAGGCTGTGTTCAATGAAGGAACTAATTGAAAAAAAAGTTCAACTTGGTATATCCTAAATCGACAAAATAGAGTAGTGGTGATATTGGTTATGAGTTGACTGAACAACATGTAGGTTTTTCTTTGGCACAAGTGCTTTGGCCTTATGGTGATACACCCAATGAAGGAACACTTTTAGTGTTCATGCTGAGTTTTCTCTAATGGATGTTGGGTGTCTTAGGAAATTCAGTGACTTAACTCTAGTAGGAAAATTTTGCGGTGACAGAGTAACTATTATGAAATACAAACAAGGAGGAAACTTGGTGTCAACAATAGTATTGCCTCAAAGTATTGTTAGTTTATTGGATAATATTGAGGGAGTAATTAATGATAATGTGAATAGTTACAAGGCTATGTGTAGGGATAGTCATATTTCCCTTGGAACATTTAGTGTTTCAATGTTTGAGGTTGGAGATGATGTGTTGAAGGGCTCTTCTTTGGATGGAGGAGGTTTTTTTGGACCTACAAAAAGTAGTGTTTCTAGTCGTGGTTTGATGGGTGAGATTGTGCCTGATAAATTAGTAATACAAGATGTTTTTGAATCTAATTGCTTTTGGAAAAGACTCATTTGAAGTGTTCTCGAACAAATTTTGACTAAATTAAAATCTTCTCAAGGCTTGGTTCTAATGTGAGATTAGAATTGGAAATATAGGGATTGCACAGTGCATGGCTATATTGGTTGGACTTCATAGGGGAGATTGTTGGGAATGTGAAGTCCAATGATCACATGACCATTTTCCTTCTCAACTCTTCGATTCATAGCCAAATATGAATGCATAAATATATGTGTGTAGTCCATGTACTAATGTATTGGTGTACTGGTTAAATGAAGTTATTCACTTCTTTCCCATGGATGTAGCCAATTATGGTGAACCATGTAATTCACTGTGTATTATGTTATGTGTTTTCTTTTTGTTTGTTTTCATCTTAGTTTAGTTATTCTTTATTATGTTTTTCTCTAATCATTTAAATTTACAATGAATGGGTACAACCAATAGAAGGGGATAGATTTTAATGCATTTTTCTTATCAGTTGTGATGATTACCACTATTGAAGTATTCTTGTGTTTTGCAGCAGTGTATGGCCTTAAAATAGAACAACTTGATGTTAAAATTGCATTTCTCAATGGTGACATACACAAAAAGTTGTATAAGTAGCAACATGAAGGTTTTAAAAAAAAGGGCAAGAGAATTTATATTGCAAATTGAGGAGAAGATTGTAATGGTTCAAAAAATCTCTACAATAGTGGTATCTCAATTTTGATTCCTTTATGGCTAGGAAACTTTTCACCGTATGTGAATTTGATATGTGTCTATTATAAAGTGTTGGATAATGATGAGTTTGTTTTATTGCTGCTATATGTTGATGATATACTAGTGACCTATACTAGTATGCCTATTGCTAGTTTAATCCCAAACAACAACTACCTAACAACGTTGTAATGAAGGATTTGTGGGTGGCAAAGAGAATTCCTAGTATGACCATAATCAAGGATAGACATAAAGAGAGAATAGATTGTCATAAGATAAACATATTGATAAGTTCTTGGACATATTTGATAGGAAGTGTGCTAAGGCTATAAGCACACCACTTGCTGATCATTTTTATTTATCTTCCTAGATGTGTCCCAAGACACTAGAAGGCCAAGAATACATGAAAGAAATTTCACAGTCATGCACTATTGGGAGTCTCATGTATGCCATGGTATGCACTCACCCCAACATTATTAATGCAGTGGGAGCAATGAGAAGATTTATGAGCAATCTAAGTAAAACTCATTGACAAGTAGCTAAGTATATCTTATGGTATTTGAAGAGCACTTTAGATTATCTTTTTTGTTTGAGGGAAAGGTGCATAGCCGCAAGGTTTTGTTGATTCTGATATGGTTAGTATTTTGGAAAAACCAAGATCAACTACTAGTTATGTCTTTACATTTGTTAAGGTAATGATCACTTGGGTTTCTAGACTACAAAAAGTGGTTTCACTCTCCATGAAATGACTTAAATCAAACACACTAAGCTTAAATTTATAATCTTAAAAGTGTTACAATCAGAGTTGACTAACATTTTATAGGCTTAATATGTTGCTTAAGGTGTGTAGTCATACTAAGAATAGACTTCTAGGCTTAAAAGTGCTAAACATTCAAAGTTGACTAATATTCTCTAGGCTTGATATGTTCCTTAGTGTGTGTGGTTTAAGGCTGCCCACTATCCACTATTGATGCCAAATACTGATGCAGGAGCATCCTCAATTCATAGCAATCTTGCATCAACCAAAAATATTTCCTTTGTGTCTTTTTGTTTGTAGTTTCAACATTTCTTTCTATGTGTCCTGGATTTGGCTCACCGGAACTTGTGGAGTTGGATTTTTCTTGAAGACTTGATCATCTTCCTTATTTCCAAACCGTGGAGCACTTGGATTATTTTTTGGCAAGTTATCGCTGTCGGTTTTGTGACTGTTTTCTTTTACCAATTGACCTATTTGCATTGGTGATCTATAGGATCCTTTCATGGCTTGCAAAGCCCTGAGCATTGATTTTGATATTCCTTAGCATGTGGCTGACCTTTTACTGTGATCTACTCTTCATCCTTTGGATTTTTCAGAGGAATTTCTTTAGCGGAGGCCGACCTTGTTCATTTTGTTTGTTAGGTCTTTCTCTTCTGGTTTTGATCCTTTTTTGGGCCAACCGGATCCCCTTGGATCATATATATCATTTTTATAGAGCATTAGAATGTAACCAAGAAGTGACACTAAGCATAGAAGATATATCTTAAGATTTGAGGTCCCGATTGTGACCTGTTCTATATTTTTGGCATGTTTTAGCAAGCCTGTGTGCCAGTTTCTATAACCTGGTTGTTACCAGTTTGTTGTAATTAGTTTTCATGATATAAATTAATATGTTCTGCATTGCCTCCATCATGTCTTTGTGTTTTTGTTGTGTTTACTCTTGCTGACTGGTCTGGACTAATCTCTTTGAGGTCCCTCCTAGCCGGTGACTCCTTCAAGTGGTATCAAAGTGAGCTTTCATTCCAGAGATTGCATTTTCCTAAGAATTTTGTTGTAGGGTGGTAGACTATGGATCCAACCTACAGCTGCAAAGGATCGGCATAAAGATGGTGCGAAGAGGAACTAGGAATGGTGGAGCAAGTCGAAATGCAGACCCTGCTGTGATGGAAATGTTGCGAGGAATAGCAGCCTAGTTGGAAGTCATGGAGACACCCCAGAGAAGAGGCTGACACATTGAAGATATAAGTGAAGATGAAGGAGAAGAAGCCCCGATAGAGCAAGTAAACCCACCAGTGGTTGATCCGGATGAGGAAGGTTTTTGAGGGTTTTGAGTAGTGCAAATACTAAACCTTATTTTACCCCACTAGAATATGATGTAAAGTTGGATTCGGATGAATTGATGAATTGGATCTCAGAGATGGAGAAATATTTTGATTTTGAAAACACTGCAGAAGAAAGGAAGGTGAAATATGCTTGTACCTAGTTGAAAGGTCTTGCATCTCTTTGGTGGGAGCATTTCTAGTTTGATAGACAAAGAAGAGGTAAACAGAAGATCAATACACGGGATCGGATGGTTGCTAAGTTGAAATCAAATTTTATGCTAGTTGATTATAAAGTGAATCTATTCTCAAAGTTCCAGAATTTGAGACAAAAGGAATCTAGATGAAGTTGAACAAGTTGCAAGATATTTGAATGGATTGTGGGTGTCTACATAAGATGAACTCATTTTGATAAAATTACAGTGTTGAAGAGGCTTACTACCATGCCCTAAAGGCGGAAGAGAAGCTAAATAAACGACATGAGCACAGGCAAAGAGGCAGAGGTGGAAGGTTTTCCAAAGGAATATTTCAAGGAGGAAGAGGATATACCAGAGGTAGAGGAACCTGTGTAGATCAGAACAAGGACAAAGAAGTGAGCAAAGAAGGTATAGAAATTTTACTGGAGGAGAGAACTGGATGGCTACCAAAATGAGAATTTTGGAAGACAAGATAGGAGAGTGTTTAGAGGAACTTGCTATAAGTGTGGAGGAGAAGTACATCATTCTTTCGAGTGTAAGAAGATAGAGAATACCGAAAGAGGGGCAGTGATGGAAGAAAACCTCACCGGATCAAATAATAAAATAGAAGATGGAGAATTATTGATGATGAGGAGAGTTTTGTGTCATACTAGGAGAGATGAAGAGCCCTTGTAGAGAATCCAAATAATCTTGTTTCAAAAGAGACGGTGAATAAGTTGAATTTGGAAAGATTGAAGAACCCTAAGCCTTATCAGATAGCATGGATTCAGGATGAGCATAAGTTGTTAGTAAGTGAGAAATGTTTGGTGAAATTGAATATTGTGAATTATCATGATGAAGTCTTGTGTGATATTATGCCTATGGATATTTATCATATTTTCTTGGGAAGACCTTGGGAATTTGATAGACAGGCAATACATGATGGGATGAAGCAAACCTTGTTGCTCGTGGAGGAACCTTTGAAGAATGAATTTTGTACGAATTCTAGAATCTGTTTGGTGGATGGAAGGAAATTCCTAGATGGATTGAGACATGAGAATGTGTGTTTTTTCTTAGTTCCTAAGAAGGATGAGAATCTGGAGCATGAAGAAGAACAACTGGAAGAGATAAAAGATTTTCTAATAGAATATGAAGACATCATATTCAGATAATGTGCCCGATGGATTGTCACCTGTGAGAAGTATCAGTCATTGCATGGACTTGGTTTCCAGAGCTAGTTTGCCTAACAAATCTGCACATTGGAAGACACTGAAAGAGAATGAAGAGCTGAATAGATAGGTGCAGGAGCTGTTGAAGAAAGGCTTGATTAGAGAAATTTTGAGCCCTTGTATAGTACCAGTAGTATTAGCACCTAAGAAGAATGGATAATGGAGAATGTGTACCAATTCTAGAGCAATAAACAAGATCATAGTGAAATAATGGTTTCATTTGCCTAGGATGGATGACATCATGGACTGTTTGAGCAGAGCCAAATACTTTACAAAGATAGACTTGAAGAGTGGATATCATCAGATCACGATCAAAGAAGGAGATGAGTGGAAGACAACATTTAAGACAAATGAAGGACTGTATGAATGGTTAGTGATGCCTTTTGGGTTAACTAATGTACTGAGTACTTTCATGAGGCTAATGAGTGAGGTATTGAATAAGTGGGTAAGTTTGTTATTGTATATTTGGATGACATTCTAATTTTCAGTAAGACAAAAGAGGAGCATTTGTTGCAATTGAGACAAGTTCTACAGAGGTTGAGGGAAGAAAAGTTGTTGATAAATCTTAAGAAGTGTACTTTCATGAAGGAAGAATTAGTCTACTTGGCATTTGTAATATCTAAGGATGGTTTGAAGATGGAACCTAAGAAACTAAAAGAAATTGTTGAGTGGCCTACACTAGAAAGCATTGGAGAGGTAAGATCATTTCATGGATTGGCTAGTTTCTACCGAAAGTTCATCGGAAATTTCAGTTCAGTTTGTAACCCTATGACTGAGACCATGAGTAGAGATCAAAAGGAATTCAAGTGGACCACCGGAGCAAACAAATTTTTTGAATAGTTGAAATGGAAGGTGACTGAGCAGCCTGTGTTGGCTTTACTGGATTTCAATAAAGTATTTGAAGTGGATTGTGATGCAAGTGGAACAACAATAGGAGCAGTCTTGAGTCAGGAAGGGAGAGAAGTAGCTTATTTCAGTGAGAAATTGAAAGATGCCCAGAGGAGATATTCAAGATAAATAATTTTATGTCATAGTTCAAGCCTTGAAGAAGTGGAGACATTACCTGTTGCCTAAGGAGTCTGTGTTGTATATGAATCATCAAGCCTTACAGTATTTGAACAGTCAGAGTAAGTTGAATCAGAGACATATGAGATGGGTAGAATTTTTGCAGAGCTACACCTTTGTGTTGAAGCATAGAAGTGGGAAATATAACAAAGTTACTGATGCATTGAGTAGGAGAAGGAATTTCCTGAGAGAGATGAGAGTGACATTATTAGGATTTGAGGAATTGAAGACGTTGAATGATGATGACTCGGATTTGGTAGAACCTTGGAGAGCATGTAGAGAACCAGTTACGGTAGATAGAAGCAAGTGGTTGGATTACTTCATTCAAGATGGGATGTTATTTAGAGGGATACAGAACTTGTGCATACCTAACAATTCTATAAGGGATAATTTGATAAAGGAGAAACAGACTGGAGGATTAGCCGGACATTTTGGTATTGACAAAATAGTAGCATTGGTGAGTGAGCATTACTTTTGGCCCCAGATTTATAAGGATGTTAGGAAATATGTGCAAAGTTGTAGAGTTTGTCAAGTTGCAAAGGGTAATAGTCAGAATGTGGGATTGTATAAACCTTTGACAATACCCGTAAGACCTTGGGAGGGTATAAGCATGGATTTCATAGTTGGATTACCTAAAACACCGAGAGGGAATGATTCTATATTTGTGGTAGTGGATAAATTCTTGAAGATGTCTCATTTCATACCTTGTAAGAAGGCATCAAATGCTTTATATGTAGCAAACCTATTTTTCAAGGAAGTAGTGAGATTGTATGGGTTACCTAAGAGTATAGTTTTAGACAGAGACACTAAGTTGGTTGGCTATTTTTTGAGAACACTTTGGAAGAAGATGAAAACAAATTTGATGTTCAGTTCTAGTTTTCATCCACAGACTGATGGACAAATAGAAGTAGTTAATTGGAGCTTGGGAAATTTGTTGGGAGGTTTAGTTGGAGATAAAACCAAAGTTGGGATTTGATTCTCGCACAAGAAGAATTTGCCTACAATAATTCAGTAAACAAGAGTACCAGAAGAACACATTTTGAGATTGTTACGAGAGTACATCCTATAATTAAGAGATATTAGTAGCGAAGAACAAAGAAGTTCAGAAACAGAAGAATTTGCAGATCACATGAAGGACTTGCATATTCAAGTTAAGCAACATTTGGAGGACATGAACAACAAGTATAAGGAGAAGGTAGATGAGAAGAGGAGAATAAAGAATTTTAAGTTGGTGATGAAGTGATGGTGTATCTAAGAAAAGAAAGATTTCTAGTTGGAACTTATAAAAGGTTGCAGATGAGAAAGTTTGGACCTTGCAGGATCTTGAGAAAGTTCAATTCTGAGAATGCATATGAAGTGGAGTTCTTGAATAGTCTGAGTATTTCACTTATGTTTAACATAGTAGATCTTCATCGGTATCATGAACCATAATTCAGTGAGGACATTATTGCAGACTTCGAGAAATAATTGCCCTGTAAGGAACTAGATCAGATTGAAGACATTTTGGATAGTAGGATTGGGTGTAGTACCCAGAGCAGTCAGTATAAGGAGTATCTTGTGAAGTGGAAGGACATACTAGTTGAAGATTCATCTTGGATTTCTCACATAGAGGTAGACCGCCTTGGTTTTCCTCTAACCCCAGTAAAATGAGAGACTCATTTTTTTCAACAATCCCAGATGTCTGATGCAAGAGCATTCTCAGTTCATAGCAATCTTGCATCAACCAAAAATATTTCCTTTTTGTTTTTCTTTTTTTGTGTCCTGGATTTGGCTCACTGGAACCAGTGGAGTTGGATTTTTCTTGAAGACTTGATCATCTTCCTTATTTCCAAACCATGGAGCATTTGGATCATTTTCTGACAAGTTATCACTACCGGTTTCTATGACAGTTTTCTTTTACCGGTTGCCTAGTCCTATTTGCATTGCTGATCTACAGGATCCCTTCCGTAACTTGTAGAGCCGTGAGAATTAATTTTGATGTTCCTTAGTGTGTGGCCAACCTTTTACTGTGATCTACACTTCATCCTTTGGATTTTCTAGAGGAATTTCTTTAGCGAAGGTTGACCTTGTTAGTTTTACATGTAAGGTCTTGTTCTTCTGGTTTTGATCCTTTTTTGGGCCGACCATCCTCTTGGATCGTATATATCATTTTTATAGAGCATTAGAATGTAACCAAGAAGTGAGACTGAGCATAGAAGATAGATCTTAAGAATTGAGGTCTTGTTTGTGACCTGTTATGTATTTTGAGCATATTTTAGCATGCCTGTGAGCCGGTTTCTATAACCTGGTTGTTACCAGTTGGTTGTAATCAATTTTCATGATATAAATCAATATGTTCTGCATTGCCTCCATCATGTCCTTGTGTTTCCATTGTGTTTACTCTTGCTAACTAGTCTGGACTGATCTCTTTGAGGTCCCTCCTAGCTGGTGACTACTTTAAATACATTTCTCTCATTGAAGGTGGCAAGGAAATGATATGGTTATAGTGGTCATTGGGTGAATTGGGATGCAAACAACATGTTTTCACTCTCTTTTGTGATAACAACCATGCTATACATTTGTTAAAGGATGCAACATTTCATAATTGTATGAAGCACATTGAGTTGTGGTATCACTTCATGTAGAGTGTTCTTTAAGAGGGAAAACTCAAAGTAGAAAAGATCCATACTAAGGTGAATCTTACTTATGCATTGATGAAGATAGTCTGAAGGGAGAAGCTTGAGTTTTGCATGGCTTCTCTTAGCATTGTCAAGATAGGACAATAAGACTAAAATGGGGGAACATCTCTTAGTGACTTGTAGTAGTGATTGGACTTCAAGTGGGAGATTGTCAAGGATAGTGAAGTCCAATGTATAGCTCTTTGAATTTTCATCATTTCCCTCCCATTTTCTTATCCATTTGACTTCTTTGGAGATATGTATATTTGTCGATAACGTAATCATTTATCATGTTTTATAGCTGAAGCTTATTTGTTGTTGTATGTTTAAAACCAAAATAGAGATATTAATCAAGACATTTTCCTTTGTTTCCTATGGATTTAGCCAAATTGGTGAACCATGTCAAATTGGTGTTCTATGTTTTCTTATGTCTTGTTGTGCATCTCTTTAATTCTGAATTGGTAAATTGTTTATTTGCACTCCACATTCAACACTCTCAACTACACATACAATCTGGGAAGAACTTATAGATGGATTTTCAAATTCAACACATCAAATGCCAAGTGGATGAGGTGCTTAAGATAATAAAATTTGTATTGCTCGAGGTCTAAGGCCTCTTTTGGAAAATTAACTACTTCTCCAACTGGGTTGTTCATTGAATATTGTAATTCTATTGGTTTAGCTACAGGTCTTCGATGTATGTACGTTGGCCAATGCTATCTTTTGTTTTGCAGGGACTTGTTTCAAGGATATTGGTTGTCATAGTTTTCATGTAATGTTCATGGAGTTGAGCTTATGAAATTTTCGTAAGTTTTTATGTTGGCTACAAACAATATGTCTATTTGTTGTTTTGGACTGTTTGCTTTATTTTTACCTTAACAATCTATTGAGTGTGTTATTATTGTAATCTATTTAAGCATTTTTTCCAATACAAAACTTCGATGGATTTAAATAAATCTAATTTAAGTTTAGACTGTTTGCTTTGTTCTCACCTCAACAGTCTATTGAATGTCTTTTGAATATAATCTATTTATACATTTTGTCAATGAAAAAATGATAAATTAAAATACATTTAAATTATATCTGGACTGTTTACCTTTTATCACCGTGACAGTCTGTAAGCTGCTCTTTTAATTATTATCTATTTATGTATTCTTTCAATTAAAAATATTCGCTGAATTTGACTCAATACCTCCTAAACTTGAATTTAAATACATTTAAATTATTTTTTTCTTTTAGACAATAATAAACATTACAACTATTTACCAGAAACGAGTAAAGGGATGAGAACTTTGCGAGCGAAGTATCCTGCCATATTTGTTTAGTCAATATCGTTGTAGATTGGAGAAGATCGCATGCTCTTTCGAGAATACACATCTTGCCGATTATTAGTGTCGACGGTCCAAAGTATAGGAAGGTGCGTGGATTCTGCACCAAAATGAGGTTGCGTGCAGTGCATGCCACGATAGCCATAGTACACATCCATATACTCACATGCCTCCATTCCCACTTCCTCACACACCTGAAACTCATTTCTCTTACCATTCTATTTGCCATGAAAATGATGATGGAGTTATTTGTCAAAGAATATCTGATCGCCCACCTCTCCCATAATTGATCCCTACTTTTCTACAGGAAATCGGCTATATAGAATGTAGCAGCAGCATCAATTCAGCAGAGTATATTCTAAGATAGACAGCAAGGCTTCCATACAAATGATGGGAAAGAGGTTCAGAATAATGGAGGAAATTCTAAGGAGTCGAGTTGGACATTGTGGTTGTGGAGTCTCTAGAGAATATGCGAGAGTCTAATGATAAGAGGAAATCGGATTTACCTGTAGAACCTATGAATTGTCTTTTGGAGCTTGGATATTCTTGGGAATAGGGTACGATTGTTACACATATAGATTAGGGTTGGCTTAAGGGTAGGATTGTTTTACATATGGATTAGGCTTTTGGATTGAAACCTTTATTATTGTAATGCTTCCTTCTTCTCCTTTGATATAAATTTGTTGTTTCATTGCTGTTTCGTCATTTGTTTCACATGAGCTCTTTTCTATGTTTAGGACATGTTTCTTGTGAGAGCTGGAATCATTTTAGCAGAGTTTTCTTGGTTGAAAGAAGAGTGAAGACGAGTTTTATTTATCGAGCAGGCAGGAAGAGCAATTATTCCTCTATTTGGGAATTACGAAACATGTCACAAATGAGTCACACAAATGACGTACGTTTGAATTTTAAAAATTCCCCGGACGCTAGCAATCACAACATTGTTGAGAGGTATTCATTATAAAAAATCAACAAACCCAGGGATTTATGTCTATTTACTAAGCATTTCTAAAGGCTCCTCAACATCCATGTTTGGTCAAAAAGCTAAGAGTACCATTTGCATCCTAATATAGATTAAGTTAACAGTTATTTGCTTCTAAATTATTTTACATTAGGTTGTTAAGGTCAACCGACATCTACTTGTATATAAAATCTTTCTTCATTATCATGTAGTGTAATGTATTTATGTGTACTATATATATAAATTATGTGCTAGATTCCTTACAATGTTTTGTTACCTATGAATAGTCTTGAAAGGATATTCCTTATCATGACAGGTCATTGTAAATTTATTCCCTTTGATATCAAGAATTTAAACATGTATCACATTTTTATCACTAAAAAGGATCTTTTACCATATGCTTTACTATGTCTTCACATCTTTAGACAATCCCATAATCATTCAATGTCAATGTAATTTTTGTTTATAATTAATCTATCAATTTTAGTAGGGGGAGAGATATGAACTTGTATTGTAAAAGGTCACTACTCTATAGAAAGGATCTAACAAGCTAGTGTAAAAGTATAAACCCAATGGTAAAACACTAGGGGGTATAGGATTTGAAAGGTGTTAAAACACTAATTGAAAAATACTAGATGAATCACTAACCATACACATCAAACAATTAAATCTCAAAAATGAATGAAAAATGAGAAAAATCATATTTGAACCTTAAAAACTTAAAAGTTGAAAACATTTGAATATAGGTGTGTAAGTTACAAACTCGGATGTAAGTGAATTGATTGAATTATCATTGTTATGGAGAGCTATTAATAAAAAATATATATTAAAATTATCCAATAAAAAAGAATATGGGTTTTGCATGCCTCGTGATGTAAATTTTACATCATATCATGCTAAGACACAAGGCTACAAATTGAGATATAATAGTTATTATGGAACTATTTAGATTAAGATGACTAAATCATTGGTTGAGTGTTTAGGGAAAAAATATATTAGCAATTTCAACTTTCAAATCCTCTATTACATCCCATATAAGTGATCTTGTTCTTTAGAACTGTGATCTTGTTTGGAGAAAAATGAGTCTTTGATGCTTGTAAAAAGTGTTTTTTTGGTGGTATATAAAGAAAGGAAATATAGGATAGTTCTTAATCCAGCATTAATATTGCTAAGAAAGAATTGTTTTTTTTTTCAAATTCCTTGTATCTTAGCCAAGCCTCAAGGCTGAATTAATGATATTAATAAGAGTATAGATATAAAGGATGACAATAAATATTGATATTAGGAGAGAAATGAGTGTTGGTGATTTGATTATTGAATGTTGATTCTAGTTAGTGTGCAATATGTTGGCAAAGAGTGTGCCTTGATAATAAATGTTACATAATGTAGAGAAATTTATTGTTCATTGACATATGATAGATAATACTTGATGCACATATAAAATATGAAGCAAATACAAACAATCTTTCAATGCTATGCAATGGTGTGTTGTTGTCTTTAAATATACAATTTAATAGACATCTATAAGTATTAAAATTTTGGTTCTCATTCTTATAGATAATAGTCAAATCTCAATAGTGTCAACTTTAGAATGTATTAACTTTGAATTTTAAAATCAATGCAAGAGATTGCATTCATGAACTTCTTTAGAGGTTATGATCACAAATTATGATTATGTATTTGATAAATTAGCCAGTGGAAATAGGATACTTAAATTAATATGAATTTGCTCAATAGAATTTGCAATAACTTATAGTGGATTATATCAAAGTGATGAAATAACTCTTTAAATCAATAAATCCAAAGAAATAGTGAAAATGATTTGTGAATATCACAAATACAAACATTTTTAATTAAATTAACATAAAACAAAAATATACATTTTTCATATTCAATACAACATTTGTGAGAGAACAATATTCTCAAAAATTGACAACTTCTGTAAATGAGCTTTCGAGAAGAATGAAAATATAACCTTTCAAATTAAAGAAATATATTTTACATGAAGGTCTTATTTTCTTATTAAAAATTGCTCTCCAAGTTGATTGCTTTTTGGCTATTTTTCTATAGACATGAAGATATGAGGCACATTTTTTCGGGGTGTCAATTTGTTAAGAAATAATGGAATTACGTGTTTCATGATTCATCTACTTTTTTTGAACATAAAATTAGTAGGAAATATTCAGGGTCAAGCTTCATAATAAGTTAATTTTTTATGGAATTCAATATGTTATTTTATTGTAATTGAAGAAAAATAGATGCAAAGTATTTTTTCATAACCATAATATTCATTAAAAATTTGTAGTTCTAAAGTGATATATTTTATTGTCATACTTCTTTATACTCTCTATTGGATAGTGAAGTTCAATGGATAGCTCTTTCAATTCTCATTATTTCCCTCCATTTGTTCAACTTATTTGGGAAATTTATATATTGCTAGATAATGTAATAAATTGGCATCTCATATAGCTCAAGAATATTTATTACTATATGTGAAAAACCAAAATAGATATATTAAATAAAATATTTCCCCTACTTGTTGTGAACGTAGCCAACATGGTGCACCATGTAAATGTTAGACAATCCAAATAACCGGAAGACAACTGAGAGGGCGGGGGGTGGGTGAATCAGTTGTCACAGATTACCAGAACCATTAGTAATTAAAAATTTAATACCAGAGCCCAAAAAATTAATATAAGAATAGCAGTTAAACCAATTAAGCATAAACAATAATCACAAAATAAATACCATCCACATGACACCAAGATTTATACGTGGAAAACTAGGTAAAGAGAAAAACCATAGTGGGAAGCCTACCCACAGTCAGATAATACTTCTGTAGTAAGTATGTGAATTACAATTGAGGGGCTTGCACTTCCAAGAAGGCCAATAGCCTAGAGCGCACTACTCATCACAAAAGGAGCCTCACTGACTACATAGAAATCCAGACTACAATCCAGAGAAGTGTTGAACTACAAAAGATAGCATCTCCTATTCTCGAGTATAGTTCTGGTTAAGCTCAATACCGGAGGACTAAATCCTCTTACATAAACCCAATTCGATCTCCAATGATCGATCGAATCCTCTATCTGAATGATATTACATTATTCGAACATTACATTCCTTGACCATGACCTCTAACATAACCATGATGATCTACAATGAGATCTTACATCTATATATACAAACCCTTGACCATAAAGAATTAGGTCGACCACCAAATAATAAACTAATTACATAATTACAAACCATGTTGGCCTTAGACCAAACAAATAATATCCAACACGTAAGACATCCTGAAAATGCATCGAGAGGTCCAATCCACATGCTACATTAAAGATGGTCCATAACCTAGATCAATCAAGACCCAGTATAGGTCCACCCGATTTAGCAATGATCTCCATCCACCAAGTCTCGAACATGATCACCAACAACATCCTAAAACCCCACCAGAAGTTGTACCAACACCACTTATGCAATTCATCAAAGATCTTCATCAAAAGCTCTGTCAGTGAAACCCTCGCCGGAACTAGAAACCAAGCTTCTAAGCAAACAAAATAGCATTATGATCATCAAACAAAAATCAACTTACTGAATATGAGAATGGGTATCATGATTAAGCCAATTCCATCACCAAACTATACCGTATCCTATCAGATCATGCCGGATCCAAATCAATCAGAAACCACTCAACCTATCGATACCGAAAGGGTGTCGGTAAAGCATCCAAACAACTAGTGTTGGCATCAATGACAAAACATCAATGCAGCACATAATCAATTCCACCAAATGGCCAACGATCTCCCCATTTGACATTGATGGCAACACTAGATGTGAAAAACATCTAAGTACCAAGAAATGTCAAATAAGTCTCCCCCAAAGGAAGACAGCCAACAATCTCTCACATACGGCTCTGAAATAAAGACTAGAATCCCCCTATGAATAATATCTTCGTAAAAGCTCTGAATTTATCCCTTTTTCTTTTTCTTTTCCTTTTCTTTTTCACATCAATATCACTCCCCCTTTGACATCAATGCCAGAAATCTGACAAAAATATCAAAGCAAAAACATAAACCACTGAATCACAAAGCTAACACTCCCCCTGAGCATTAGCATCCCCACATCAGTGCCATAATGAATAGTATCTCTGATAATGTATACCAGATTGATGCCAATCTGCATCAATCAAGTCTCTACTAGAGGTTCATAAACTCTCAATCTATCTCTTAGATACTCAAATGATTCCTTAGGCAAAGGTTAAGTGAAAATATCTGCAATATGCTCTTTAGTGTTCACATAAACCAGTCTTACTTCATTTTCTTCCACCTTTTCCTTCAAAAAATTATACTTGATAGATATGTGCTTTGTCTTAGAATGAAATAACAGATTCTTTGATATATCAATAGCAACATAGTTATCACATTGAATAACTACCAGTGCATCACAATCCACCTTTATGTCCTTCAACATTTGCTTCATCCATAAAACTTGTCCACAGTTAGTAGAAGCAACAACATACTCAGCTTCAACAATGGATAAAGAAGTACATGACTGTTTCTTGTTGATCCATGAAACCAACTTCTTTCCAAGAAAGAAAGCTCCACCGGAAGTACTTTTCTGATCATCAACATCTCCAGCCCAATCAACATCTGTATATGCACATAAAGTAAATTTATCATCCTTAAGGTACCACAAACCATATTTTGATGTACCTTGTAAGTATCTAAAAATCCTTTTCATCGTAATCTCATGATTTTCTCTAGGATCACTTTGAAATCTTACAACAATACAAACAACATTCATTATGTCAGGCCTAGTCCGAGTCAAATAAAGCAGACCTCCAATCATAGATTTGTATCTTGTAGGATTTACCAGTGCAGAAACATCTTTTCTTGTCAATTTTTTACTTGTAACCACAAGAGTACTTACTGGTTTAGAATATCCCATACCAAATTTCTTCAACAATTCCTTAGCATACTTAGTTTGATAGATAAAAATACCTTTGTCAGTCTGAGTAATCTGCAAACCTAAGAAAAATTTCATCTCACCAATCATAGACATCTCAAATTTTTTCTCCATATTCTTAGAAAATTCTATGCATAACTTATCTTCACCTCCAAAAATAATGTCATCAACAAATACTTCAATAATCAGTATATCATCATCAGTGATTTTATAATATAAATTACTGTCAGCACTACCCTTTGTAAAACCAAGTTTCAAAAGATATTTATCCAACCTTGCATACCAAGCTCTAGGTGCTTGTTTCAATCCATATAAAGCTTTCCTTAACCTGCAAACCATGTTTGTATCATCTGATAGTGAAAAACCATCAAGTTTCTCAATATAAACTTCCTCATCAAGATCCCCATTCAAAAATGCACATTTAACATCCATCTGATAAACCTTGTAGTTTTTATAAGCAACATAGGAAAGAAATAATCTTACAGCTTCAATCCTAGCTATATGTGCAAAACTGTCTCCATAATCAATTCCTTCCTTCTGAGAATATCCTTTACAAACCAATCTAGCCTTATTCCTTATAACTTGACCATCCTCATTCAATTTTTTTTTGAAAACCCATTTAGTTCCAATAACAGTCTTATTTTTAGGCCGGGGAACCAAAGTCCATGTGTTATTTTTCTCAATCTGATCGAATTCTTCTTTCATAGCTTTCAACCAATATTCATCTTTACATGCCTCAATTACTGACACCAGTTCAACTTGTGAAGTTAAATATACCTCATTAGTTTCCAGTCTTCTTCTTGTCATTCCTCTTATCTCCAATCATCTGATCTTCTGAATGATTCAATCTCACATACCTAGGAGTCCTTTGACTCTCTGGTCCTCTTCCATGTTCTTCAATTACTGTAGAATTCTCTAATATTGTCGGAGTAACGGGTTCAACACTCTGTTCTAGTAAAGGTGCTAATGGTTCAGATATAATCATTTCCACTATCGGTTCCTTCTCATAAACTTTGATTTGACTTATGTTCAACTCATCTACTTTGACATTAGCACTCTTCACAATTCTCTGCAATCTCTTGTTATAACATCTATATTATTTTCTTTCATTACAATAACCAAGAAATATGCATTCATCACATCTAGGATCAAATTTTCCAATGATATCATCTATCCTGATATAGCATTTACTACCAAAAATTCTGAAATACTTAACTATAGGTGTATTGCCAAACCATAATTCATAAGGTGTCTTACCAGTTTCTCCTTTGATATGTACTCTGTTGAATGTATAAACTATTGTTCTCATCGCTTCTCTCCAGTAGATATGAGGTAGACTAACTTCCATCATCATTGTTCTAGCAGCATCCAAAATAGTTATGTTCTTCCTTTCAACAACTTCATTATGCTAAGGTGTCCAGGGAGCAGAAAATTGTCTTCTTATACCATGCTTCTCACAAAAGTTATTAAACTCACTGGATGTGAATTCTCCGCCATGATCTGACCTCAAACATTTAATCTTCAATCATGTCTTAGTTTTCACTTTAGCCTTAAAGATTTAAACTTTTCAAATGCTTCATATTTTTATTTTAGAAAAGTAACCCATATCATTCTATAATAATCATCAATGATTAGCATGAAATATCTATCACCTTGAAAAATTTTAACTCTAGCAGGGCCACACAAATCATTATGAATAAGATCAAGAACACCATTTGATATATCTTGTATACTACTAAAAGAGGTTATGACCTATCTACCCATTTGACATTATTTACATACCAGACTATAGGGCTTCATAATATTAGGCATATCCCTAACTACCTTAGTTGAACTGATCTTTACAATGTAATCAAAATTCACATGACATAGACTTTTATGCCATAGCCAACTCTCATCAATCTATGTAATCAAACATGTCTTCTCACCAGAGTTCAAATGAAATATATTACCTTTAGTCTGTGTATTAGTTGCAATCTCCAAACCAGATCTGGTAATGATTTTGCATTTTCCATCCTTGAACTGTAATTGAAATCCCTTATCCATCAATTTTCCTGCAATCAAAAGATTATGCCTTAAACCTTCAACATATTAAACATTGTCAGTATTGTTCTTACCATCCAATGATATAGTTCCTTTTCCTTTGATCATACATGCTTTGGCATCTCCAAATCTAACTACACCGCCATCAAATTCTTGCAAAGATAGAAACTTCCCTTTATCTCCAGTCATTTGATGTGAACAACCATTATCAATTACCCATTCATCCTACTCTTCAATTTTAGCAGCAAGTGCCTTCTCTTCAAGTACATTATCTTCTAGTGTTGGATCATCTTCCTTGATAGCCAGGAGCACCCATTCCTTCCCATTGTCAGAACCACTAGCATAATCTTATGTCGATTCATCATCAGAATTAGTTATGCCTTCCTCATCCGCTATGTAGCATGATTTTTCTCTATTTTTATTGTACTTATACTTGTTCTAATATCCAAGGTTAGGCTTAAATGATCTTCTAACTCTTTCTTCAAATCTTGAATTCCTTTCAGGACATCTAGATGCAAAATGACCAATCTTATTACATGCAAAACATTTAAAAGGTTCTTTTTCTTCATACTTACTTCCCACTGGTCCTTTAGGTACTCTTCTAGCAAATATTTCTTCAAGTTTCTCAACCTCATCATCTTCTCTTTTCATATCATCCAATTCCTTTGCATATAAAGTTTTCCAATATTGCTTATCGGTTGCTGATGCAGATGCATGAAAAGAAGGTTCAGTCTTCACAACTCTAGAAGGTCCAAAGAAGATAATTTCCCAACCAAGGTATCTTTGTTGATAGATGTATTAGCCATTGTTCTCAATTCATTAATTTCAGTAGCCTTCATCTTGTAAGCCTGTGGTAGGGCTCTCAAAACTTTAGAAATAATTTCATCTTCACTCAAAGTTTCACCACAACATTGAATTCCCATAACAATCTCATTTACCCTTTCCATG
Organism: Cryptomeria japonica; assembly: GCF_030272615.1. Taxonomy (NCBI): domain Eukaryota; kingdom Viridiplantae; phylum Streptophyta; class Pinopsida; order Cupressales; family Cupressaceae; genus Cryptomeria; species Cryptomeria japonica. Next base: position 922,526,875 of record NC_081407.1, read on the forward strand.
AATGCAGTAATCCTTTCATCTTCTTTCATCTTCAGGTTTTCATATCTTACCTAGTAACCATCAAGTTTAGAAATGTTCACTATAGGGCCACCTTCAATAAGATTCTCCAACTTATCCCATATATCCTTTCCAGATAATTTGTAGTTAATCCCATTATTTGCTAATCACAAAGTGCACACAAGAGGGCTTCTCTTTCTCTACAATCATTCTCAAGCTCCTTATCCAAGTTTGTTAGAGGACGATTTCCAAATCCTGGATTATAAGGTGTGACACCATTCTATGTGATCTTCCAAACCTCGTTGCCAAGACATCTTAGATGAGTCTCCATCCAAATATTCCACAATATGTAATTTGTTCCATCAAGCCTAGGAATATCTCTCTAAAAGATATCTCCAGAATAACTCGATGAACTTGAACTAGTAGTCACCATAGGATCTTCCTCAAGTGGTTAAGCTTTCTACAGAGAGGACCAAAGCTCTAATACCAATTGTTAGACAGTTCAAATAACCGGAAGACAACTAAGAGGGGGGCATGAATCAGTTGTCACAAATTACCAGAACCATTAGCAATTAAAAATTTAATACCGGAACCCAAAACATTAATACCGGAATAGCAGTTAAGAGAATTAAGCATAAACAATAATCACAAAATAAATAACATCCACATGACACCAATATTTATAGATGGAAAACCATGATGGGAATCCTACCCATGGTCAGATAATACTTCTAGAATAAGTATGTGAATTACAATTGAGGGGCCTGCACTTACAGGAAGGCCAACAGCCTAGAGCGCACTACTCATTACAAAAGGAGCCTCACTGACTACATAAAAATCCAAACTACAATCCAAAGAAGTGTTGAACTGCAAAAGATAGCATCTTCTATGCCTGAGTACAGTTCCGGTTAAGCTCAATACTAGAGGACTAACTAAATCTTCTTACATAAACCCAATTCGATCTCCAATGATTGAACAAATCCTCTGTCTGAATGATATTGCATTATTCACACATTACATTCCTTGACCATGACTTCTAACATAACCATGATGATCTATAATGAGATCTTACATCTATATATATAACCCTTAACCATAAACAATTATCTCAGCCACCAGATTATAAACTAATTACCTAATTACAAACCATGTCGGCCTTAGACCAAACAAATAATATCCAACACATAAGATATCCTGAAAACGCATCGAGAGGTCCAATCCACATGCTACATTAAATTCGGTCCATAACCTAGATCAACCGGGACCCTGTATAGGTCCACATGCTATAGAAATGATCTCCATCCACCAAGTATCGAACATGGTCACCAACAACATCCTAAAACTCCACCAGAAGCTGCACCAACACCACTTATGCAATTTATTAAAGATCTTCATCAAAAGTTTTGTCGATGAAACCCTCACCGGAACCAGAAACCAAGCTTCTAAGCAAACAGGATATCATTCGATCATCAGACAAAAATCAACTTACTGAATATGAGCATGGGTATCATGGTTAAGCCAATTCCATCACCAAACTATATCAGAGCCTACCTGATCATGTCGAATCCAAATCAACCAGAAACCACTCAACTGATCAAGACAAGAAGGGTGCTGGTAGAGCATCCAAACAGCTAGTGTTGGCATCAATGGCAAGACATCAAAGCAACACATAATCAATTCCACCAAATGGCCAACAGTAAATCCATTGGTGTGTGTTTTCTTTTGTCTTTTCTTACATCTCTTTAATTTGGAATTTTTCAATTGATCATTTAATCTTCAAATTCAACAATTGGTATCAGAGCTTGGTGAAGAAGCTTAGTTAGAACTTTGGAATAGTTTTCGAGAAGATGGAAGAGGTCGATAAATGGAAAAATAAAAGATTCTCAAGGAAAAATTTTGGAATTTGGAAGACACAAATGCAATCATTGCTGATTCAAAAAGACCTCTGAATATCACTAGAAGTCAAAACCAAGAAGCCAAGTATGGTGGTTCATGAGGAGCGAGAGAAATTGGATAAGAAAGAAAGAGAAATCATCATCCTATCCCTATCTAGTAATGTATTATTTAATGCTGCAATAGAAAAGATAGTGAAAGGATTGTGGGATAAATTGTTTAATATGTATGAGATGGTTTTCACTACAAACAAGGTTTTACTCATGAATAAATGGTATAATTTAAAGATAAAGGAAGTAGGAAACATGTCAAATCACAAATAAATTCAATAAATTAATCAACTAATTAATTTATGTAAACATAAATCTGGATGACAAAATCAAAGTTATTTTATTGTTGTTCTCTCTACTAGATAGCTAGGAAGGAGGGGTGATGATAATAAACAATTTGGTGTATGGTAAAAGCATACTAAAAATCAATGATGTTTTTGAGACTCTCCCTAGTAAAGACATGAGGAGGACAAATTAAGGAAAATCATCTAGTGACACTTTAGTTTTAGCAATAGAGGGAGACCTCAAGGAAGAGACAAAAATAATAATAGGAGAAGATCAAAATCCACCAAGAGATCTAAGTCTAGAGGAAGAAAAGGAGGTTATTGATTTTATGGCAAAGGACACATCAAGAATAATTATTGGTCATATAAGAAGTTCCAAAATTAGTCAAAGGAAAACTAAGTTAACACAATATATGAAGAGGATGAAGGTGCTTTAGTATTTTCAACAAGTGAAACTATAGCTAATTTGTGGGTCTTGGACTCCAATGGTTCTCTTCATCCAATCTCATCCCAAGAATATTTTAAAAACTATCAAGAAGGAAAACTTGGAAAGGTTTAACTTGGTGACAATGAACCATGTGATATCATTGGTAAAGGTGATGTTGAGATTAAAATTTAGAAATAAGCGACTATTGTGTGATGCAAGACTGTTGCATTTATGATGTTGATGATTATGATTGGTGGTCATTGATGTCAACATAATGGTTGTCATTAGTGTCAACATGTGTTCTTGGTGTTGGTCTAGAAGGTGTTTCCTCAGAAACATTGGTGCTCTAGAAGATGTGTCTTAGTATGGATTAGTTAAGTTGATGGCAATCCATATATTTATGTTTATCAAATATGGTGTTGATTGATTGAATTTATGTATATCTTTATTCCATTCTCATTTTTGGTGTATTGGGAAATGATTTTTGGGTCTGAATTAAGTCCCAAATTAAAGGATGTGTAGTGGCTTTGGTGTAGTGTGAATCATGATTTGGGTCCAAAATTTGTAATGGTTGTAATGTGTTGATCTAACCGTTGATGTGTGTTGTGGTATGGTCTAATTCTCATTCCTTTCCACTACTAGAATGTTTAGTGTTGACCTATTTTAGATCCCTATCTTGGCCAACTTGGAAGATTATGCTTCCTGGAAGAAAATATTTATATGAGGATGATCTAATTGTGTTGGTATGAAAAAATGCGACATTATCTTTGATTAAGATAAATTGGTTTTATAGGGACCCAAAACTGAAATCCATACAAAAAAGATTAAAATTGTAGCGAACCCATTTGAATCAAGGATCACTGAGAGGGTGGGCGAATAAGTGATCTATTGGTAAAGTAATTTTATGACTTAATTTCAAATCAACGGAAGCATATGCAAGAAAGTGAAATGCAGAAACACAAGATAACCAACCACAAAATCATAACACCAAATTTTTTGCATGGAAATCCAAATGGAAAAAACCATAATTGGATTTGAACCCATAATATTATTCTACTATGGCTAGTAGAAAAAAATATTACAAAAAGGGGAATGCACTAGCATTCAGGCATACTGCCTAGAGCTCACTGCTCAATTACAATAAGGGCTACAACCCTGGAAGGATCACTGCCTTACAAATCATATACAATGATGAATTAAAATGATTGAACTCTAAAATAGCATCAAACAATGCATGGATTTGTTTAGGTTAGTACAAAAACTTTGACTGTGTCTGCTCTGCAACCCTGCTCTATTTTTTGTCTTAGTCAACAACCAGATGAAGAATGCACACGTGAAACTACATCAAAAAAATTTCTCAATCACTACTCGCTCAGATCACACCATACCACATTCCAAAAATATCTTCTACACTGGTCTTATATATCCATAATCACAAAATAAACAATTGTCAAGCCGGCCTGTAATGTAATGTGTAGTCATGAGTCGACTTGAACCGGAACATAAAAAAAACATATGTGGATCAATAAAAATATTTTAAAATGACTTCTACAAGTTGTCCCTATCATCCCATGCATGATTTTGATCACCGCAATCACCGAGAAGCTTCTGGACAAAAAATTCTCTTCATAGCCTAAATTATCGAAGCCAGATTCTAGTGGTGAAAAGGAATGACAAGTAGACCATACCACAACACACATCAATGGTTAGATCAACATGTTAAAACCATTACAAATTTTGGACCCAAATCATGATTCATACTACACCAAAACCACCATTAATCAAGCATCGATATCCACCGAATGAGTGTCAATTTCTAACAATCTGCCCCTTTGGCATTGATGGCAACACTCATGAAAAATTACTAAGTGTTGAAACAACATGGATACCAGATCAAAATTTATAAGGCTCCCCCTTAGATCAAGAACTCAAAAACTTGTCATTCGCTGTGCATTTTTTACTCCTACTCTTCCCCTTTAAATGCAATACCAAAGTAGGGGTGTTGTCCAAAAACTTATGTACAAGGATATCTATCGGACACTTTATACATACTTGAAGATGTCAGTAAAAATAGTCTTCAAAAAAACTAAGTGGGTATACCACCCATTCTTCAAGTTGTCCAAAATTGTGATGAATGCACTGAAAATGTAGGCATCTATTTCCACTTCCTTTAGGTCTATCAGAACTAGTTGTGCCATAGCCTTCATACAATCTACTTTATTACTCGGCATGGTGTCCATTCGGGGGGAAATTAGGTTCTGGAGTTCACCAACTCTCCTCAAAATTCTATCTTTTTTTGCATTAAGGGTTGAGATTTGATCATTTAGAGCAATTACTTGTCCTTCTATGCTACTAGTTAGGGCTACATTAGAATCAAATGACTGAGATATTCCAGCTAGCTTTCCCTGACAAATATTAATTTATTTCTCTATATCAACTATGAATTTGGGAAAAATAAGATAAGATTTATATATCTTACCACCTTCAGTTAATGCCTCTGAGATAGTTTGCAGACCTTTGTTTAATCTTACTCTGTCATCCTCTATCATCTTCTAGAATGTCTGCATACAAACCTCCTTAAATATATCTGTGTGGGAGAAAAAGTGACACTAAGCAAACATGCCCTAATCTCACTTTCAATCACACATTTGTGGAATACGAAAGAGCCTAGAGGTATCACATAATTGGCTACTTCTTTTTGTGGAAGAGAGAGCCACAGGCTACCTATTAGGATTTCTATTCCTTTGTTGCAATTGAAAGATAAAATGATGCAAGTTCAATCCCTAACCCCAAAGTGCAAGTATGAACTAATAACAAGATTGCAGAATTGAACTTAAACAATGGAAAGTTGTAAACACAAGGACAAGACAAGAATGTAAATGCATACCCGGTGTTAAAATTTGAGTGAAAATGTTCAGGATAGGGGCACGGGCGCCACTGTCCTGATTCTGCCCCTGAAACTGCTCTGGAAACTGCTGTTTTGCAACCTAGAAAGCTGTCAAAAATGCTGAAAACTGTTGTCTGTCAGGAGGACCAGGGCGCCTAGCGCCCCTGTCCCAGGGACCAGGGCGCCCAGTGCCCCTATCCTAGCAGGACCAGGGCGCCCCACGCCCCTGTCCTGGTCTTTTTCTCTACAATTTGGTGTGTTGTCCCATCTCAGTCTACTTCCGTCGGATCTGCAACTTGCGGTGTCCTTCGAATTTGGAAATCTGCACTTATATCTGAAAAGGGGTTGTAGGGCGGCTATATAGGGTTTTGCCTTAGTCAAACCCCCACTTTGGTGATTTCCACCTCCACGAATAGCCAAGTTGTATTGTAAAAGTAATGTGTGTGCAGACCTTGTGTGTGTGCAAGATCCTAAAATGCAAGTAAGCAAACTAGAGCAACCTAGAAAGTAAACCCTAATTGCTTGTAAATGATAATGTAAATGCTCCAAATCAAGATGCAAAGTGATCTAAAGCATGAATACAAATGATATAATGAGGCTTATGCAAAGACATGAAAACAACATGAAATCATACCCAACCCCAAGGGAGGGGTACAAGCCAATCTTCAGTCGGTGATCCCTTATTGTTCTTCAATGCCTTCAAAGCCCTAAATGTATGAATGAAATTGATAGATGCTTGATGGATGGATGTTGGATGTTGTTGAAGTCTTCAAAGATCTTCTCTTTCGCTGCATAAAAGGTCCTTGAAACCAAAATTACGGATCCTTTCAAATGAAGAAAGAGAGCTCTTATATATGAAACCCTAGGTCTTAATTTCAACTTTTGGCCGACCTAGAGATTGAATCTCCCACCAATTTCTTGGGGTTAAGCTTTATTTTATGATTGGATCGCGCTCCTAAAATTTCGGGAAAAATCTCCGGGACCGTGTGCACTCCAGGCGCCATGGTCCTCTCCGGGCGCCATGGTCCTGACAACTTTTCACCAAATTTTTAGGGCCGTCGGATATGATGATTTTAGAGAGAATCCCAAAGTTACAGGTGATTTCGAGATGTTTTGACCCCCGAAATCAAGCCCCCAAGTTCAAAATAGGACCTAATTAGGGTTTTTGATTAAATGATGTATTGGAGGAATAAAATGAAAGGGGCACACTTTAATGAAAGGGCCCAACTTTATGATGTGGGAGATGATAAAATAGAACCCTAGACCTAATTAATTTAATCAATTAAGTGCTAAAGGGGAAATGCAATGCAAAATGCAAAATGCGCCAAGGCGGGTGCTAAACTAGGTGTGAAATTGTACCACCCTAGCAAGTGCGTACAATTTACGACGCTACATTTAGCCCCCACTTTAGCGGTCATATGAACACTACGTGCATATGCAAGCTAAAGTACAGAAAAGTAAACATTATTTGAAAAAGGATATATCCATAAGTCTGTCGAACGAAGCCCCCAGTGGTATCTGCAGTACACAGTTAGGAACCGCACCCTACAAAACACACGTTAGATCACAAAATCACCTAATGCTTACTAAGGAAGGTGATGAAAATTTGAGGGTAGCTATATGCCCCCCCCTATTTTAGCTTGCTAATTTTAGTGAGTTGAAACAGGGTATCATGTTTACCACTTCGAATTGTTAAAGAATATTGATGACAAATGCTCACAAGAAGATTTGATATGAGATCAAAAACTAATGGAGAATCATTTGGTAAGAAAGAGGACTGAATCTCAATTCCAACACAACAAAGAGTGTGAGGATTTGAGAGTTCTCTAACACAAGATGAAGGATGTAAATGGAAACAAAATGTAAAGAGAAGAAAAGAAAGGAAAAAAGCATGAATACACACATTGGTGATCCATGAGAAGAATAGTGAGAGAGAAAACATGGACTTCTCGCCCCTAGATTTTGTCTAGGTGATCCATGGGAAAAAGGACATGGAAAACTAGCCCCTAGAGTTTGTCTAGGTGATCCATGTAAGGGAGGAGAGCGAGAAAGTCTAGCCTTATGCTGCTAGTTCCACTCAACCTCGTGCATGTGTGTGTAAGTGAGGTTAGAAGCACCTCATAGGAGTCTATGCCCGAGTATGCTACAACCTGTATGTGTATAGTACAAAAGTGTGACATCTCGCTCTAAGAGTCTGTGCTCTGGTTTCGAGAATAATCACCTTGCATAAAAGAAAAATGGAGACATCTCGCTCTAAGAGTCTGTGCTCTAGTTCCGAGAATGACCCATTGCTCAAAAAGTGTAATGTTTATGTCATAAGTAAAGTAGAACAAGGATACCTACCTTCATCACAAAGGAAGATACCCCAAAAATGCAACAATGTCATAGATCCCAGCAAGAGAGTTTTGCACTCTTTAAGCAAGGATAAGATAGTTGAAAAGGGATATCTTGTAGTATGTGTAAAGGAGATCCTTAGAGGAGAAGAGATCTTTGTACAAAAGACACCTATCCCTGAGAGGACAAATATAACATCTTCTAGAATAAGACAAAGAAGAGAATAAGAATGCAATACTTCCTTCTTTTGTGAGGTGAAAGTGATTCTTAATGAAGGATGACGCTCTTTTTAACCCAATTGGGAGAGTGAATTCATTATGGATGTACTTTACCAAGTGCCAAAAGAGGTTGTAGTCAAGGACTTACACCTCTTGTGAGAGAGAATCCTTGAACAAACAACAACAAATGCATACAAGGAATAACATCAAGTAATAAAGTTCACACCATCCACAAAATAGGAAAAAATGGATCCTTAGATAAAAATAAGAAAAGATCATTGGCTCCCAAGGATAAGGTCAATGAGAAGGACTTACACAATCTTCTAGGGAGAGATTTAGACATAAGCAAAATGTACTACATACTCACATGAGTTCATGCAAGCAAGACATTAGTGTATGTAAAATGTTCCTCACAAGAAGTGGGTAGGATAAGAAAGAGAATACACATCTTCTCCCATATCTAGGAAAAGAGGATTCTAAAGAAAAGATGATCAATATTTCCACAAGAGATAACATAGAAAAATTAGGCTATTATGTTGCTTCAAAAATATGATTGCACTTGAAATTGTACCATCACGAATGACAATGAGCCCCCAGTAAATGAGCTACCAATGTCACATAATGATGAGCAACATAATAGCCATTAATGTTATTTAAAGACATGATAGACTAAATGAGGTATTTGAATATGACACGCTAAATGCTCAACTATAAGTGAGATCAAAAACATGTATAAAGTGATAAAAATTGAAGAAGAAAAGTCACAAGAAATCTTAGAAGAAGGATGAGTGTATTTTATTAGAGCCTTATCCCTGGAGAAAAGGACTTTATGATGAATAGGAGATAAAGATTCATAAGTGGATTTAGAAATTTGAGGGGAGTCATAAAGAGATTTGTTCATCGCCAAGATTTCCTTATGAGGGGAATGAGAGTTGATAGAAGTAGAAGATGATTTAGTTGAAGTGAGATCATCATCACTACTAAATATAGCATTCACATTGAGAGATGGTCTTTTAGATGCTTTGGTGGGCTTAGAAAGATTGTATCCAAGTCCAAATTAATATTCATGCATGTTATGTTCTACAGGAACTTTAATTCCTTGTTCATTTGCGCCACAACCATTTCCACTATAGCCACTCTTAGCCAAAATATGAAAACCACGACCATAACGATTAGCCATTTCAGAAAGAGAAGGATGTTTTTCATAAGACAAAGAATCAAATTCTTCAGAATTAGAGGTGTGAGGAGAAGAAGTTTGAGAAGCGGCCACAAAATTATTGCTCATAGGTTCAGGTAAGACTGATTGATCTCTAGTTTCTTCCTTCTTTTTAACTTTAAGCTCTCTAGGAGGAACCCTATACTCACCTACAAAGGTGGGATTAAAATCAAGAGATCCCCAATCGTCTTCTGCGAGAACCTTCTCAGGATCAAAAGCCTTTTCATGTGTAGATTCAAGTTGAGAAGAATCTTCTTCAAGAACTTCAGACTCATCCAAAGAATTTTGATTATCAGAGGGTGATGATTCATCCATAGGTACCTTGTTTAACAAGTCATCACTAGAAGAGGAAGGCTTAGAAGAACTCCCTTTGGAAGTAGATGTTTGCAAACAAGCTTGAAGATTAGTATCACCTATCAAGGTATATGTCTTATTGTTATAAATAAATTTAACTTGTCTATGCAATGTAGAGGGGACAGCTTGCATACTGTGAATCCAAGGCCTCCCTAATAACAAGTTGTATGTTAGATTTCCCGACATAACATGGATAGGAGTAGGCAAAGTAACAGGTCCCACTGTGATGGGTAAGGTGATAATACCTAATGAAGACTTAGCCACATTATCAAAGCCTCGAATGGGATGAGAGTCAGGCTCAATAAGGGATGTATCCACATTCATCTTATGCAATAGATTAATGCTACACACATTAAGGCCAGAACCATTATCTATCAGTGTTCATCTTATAGCAGTGTCATTTATGATAACCACAATCATCAAGGGATCATATTGATGTTGAATTTCACTAGTAGGCAATTCATCTTGAGTAAACACAATTTGAGCTTTAGGATTCATCACAGAGTTAACCAAAGACACTATATTACTAGATATATTAGGTGGAGGAACATTCAAATCTTTCAAGGCATCTTGTAACATTCCATGATGAGAGGAAGAAGTTTGGATCAAATCCCAAAGGGATATCTTAGCAGGAGTAGTTTTAAGTTGTTCTATGAGATCATATTCCTTACCAAGAACTTGTGAAATACGTGGAGCTTGCCGAAGAATAGGTTGGGAAGGAGGAAGTGAAGTTGGGATAACTGGAGGAGGATTAGGTTGCCTATTGTTTCTTGTGTTATAGGTATGAGCAACTGCATTATAACTCTCTCTAGTCAGTTGCTTAGCATACTCATAAGGGCTCTTAGTAGAATAACCTCCTTGCACAGTAATAATAGGTTTCTTAGGAGTGCAAAAAGAATCATTAGCATAACCACCTTGAACCACTAAGATAGGCTTATTTAAAGGTTGAGAATTTTGAGAAGGACAAGCACCTTGGATAGTGAAGAGAGGTTTGTTAGGTGTTTCATTCACATGTATCAAATTGATTGAGGATGGTTTAGAGGAATGAACAAAGGTGTTAGAAGAATTATTGATAGCCTTCTCTTGCACTAAAATCTCATCACGGATTAAATCAATTTTAGGAGAGAGACAAGTGGTAGACATTGATGTTCTAGTAGGCAGAGTAATACTAGGAAAGGTCATATCATCCGCTATCATCAAAGGATCTACATGGGGAATAAACTCTCTAGGAGAAGGATCAACATTACTCTCTAAAGTCTCACTTTTGAGAGGGAGATCTTTGAAAGAGATGTTAACCATCTTTCTTTGAACTAGGGTTTCCTTATGAGTAGAACCAAGTTGAGGAGAAGGAGATGCTTTATTTTTAGAGGGAGAATAATTGAGATTCAAGGAAGGTGAGAAACTATCAAGGGAGTTTTCAATCTTGATTTCATCCCCTTTGGCTAGGGTTCTCTCATGGGGTAGAGAATAATCTACACCTTCTTCTAATGGTTCATCCCAAGTAGTGAAGTTGTTGAAAGGAATGTTTGAAGTATTGTCAATTTCGGGAGAGGAGATAACATTGTTTATTAATTCCTCATCCTTAGGAGGGAGAGGATCAATAGATGTGTTAAACTCATCCTCTTTCCTCAAAATATGTTCAATATGATCTTTAGGGGAAAGAGAATAAAGGAAATTGCTTATTATCTCATCTTCTTTCTCTAAGGGATGCTTATGGGTAAGACAAACTTTAGGAGAAGGGTAAGCATTTATCATTAATTCATCATCTCTAGTGGGAATTTTGTTGGAAAAGGAAATGCCGTCACTAGGAAATGTAGGGATAATGTCATCTTCTTGCACAAAAGGATCCTCATGAAAGGGGTGTTTTTTAGGAGGAACATGAACATATTTCTCCAAAGATTCATGCTTAGGAAGGAGATCTTTGAAAGAAGTGTTCACAACCTCTTGTTGCACCAACATGCCCCCATTGGAAGGACCAACTTTAGGAGAAAATAAGTCAATGTCCATCAATACCTTTTCACTTAGAGAGGCATCATGTAGGGAAGGTGAAGTAACATTAAGAAAGGTGTTTATGATATCATTCTCTTCCTCTAGGATAGCTAAATAGGAAGGGCACATTTTAGGAGAGTTGTCAAGATCACTCTTAAAGTCTTCATCCTTACAGCATGGGAGAGTCTCAAAGGGATTGGTAACAACTCTTTTAGGCACTAAAATGTTGTTATAGATGGGGGGAGGTTCTTTAGGAGAAGGAAAAATTGAAACAAGGGAAGCTAACCCATTATCACATCTATGAAATGAATGCATCATGACAACAATTTTCCTTTTTCAAATGATAACACATGCAAAATAGAAGGAAATGTTCAATGCAAGCACTTAGAATGTAGATTTAGAAAATGAAATTTATGATTCAAATGAGTTCCTAAATCAGATTTGAAATTATTGATCCCAATTAAGCTATCCACAAGTTCAACTTTAGGGTTTTAGCAAAAAATTTCCTCTAAATTTTTGAATCTTGCAAGAAATTAAGACTTGTAAATACAAATTTGAATTTGAAATAGCATAGACACTCAAATTTGAAAACATAAATCAGAATTAGAGAAGATTGGAGTTCACGTCGGGTTCACCAAAATGTGTGGGGGAAAAAGTGACACTAAGAAAACATGCCCTAATCTCACTTTCAATCACACATTTGTGGAATACGAAAGAGCCTAGAGGTATCACACAATTGGCTACTTATTTTTGTGGAAGAGAGAGCCATGGGCTACCTATTAGGATTTCTATTCCTTTGTTGCAATTGAAAGATAAAATGATGCAAGTTCAATCCCTAACCCCAAAGTGCAAGTATGAACTAATAACAAGATTGCAGAATTGAACTTAAACAATGGAAAGTTGTAAACACAAGGACAAGACAAGAATGTAAATGCATACCCGGTGTTAAAATTTGAGTGAAAATGTTCGGGACGGGGGCGCGGGCGCCACTGTCCTGATTCTGCCCCTGAAACTGCTCTGGAAACTGCTATTTTGCAACCTAGAAAGCTGTCAAAAATGCTAAAAACTGCTGTCTGTCAGGAGGACCAGGGCACCCAGCGCCCCTGTCCCAGGGACCAGGGCAGCCAGTGCCCCTGTCCTGGCAGGACCAGGGCACCCCACGCCCCTGTCCTGGTCTTTTTCTCTGCAATTTGGTGTGTTGTCCCATCTCAGTCTGCTTCCGTCGGATCTGCAACTTGCAGCGTCCTTCAAATTTGGAAATCTGCACTTATATCCGAAAAGGGGTTGTAGGGCGGCTATATAGGGTTTTACCTTAGTCAAACCCCTACTTTGGTGATTTCCACCTCCATGAATAGCCAAGTTGTATTGTAAAAGTAATGTGTGTGCAGACCTTGTGTGTGTGCAAGATCCTAAAATGCAAGTAAGCAAACTAGAGCAACCTAGAAAGTAAACCCTAATTGCTTGTAAATGATAATGTAAATGCTCCAAATCAAGATGCAAAGTGATCTAAAGCATGAATACAAATGATATAATGAGGCTTATGCAAAGACATGAAAACAACATGAAATCATACCCAACCCCAAGGGAGGGGTACAAGCCAATCTTCAGTCGGTGATCCCTTATTGTTCTTCAATGCCTTCAAAGCCCTAAATGTATGAATGAAATTGATAGTTGCTTGATGGATGGATGTTGGATGTTGTTGAAGTCTTCAAAGATCTTCTCTTTCGCTGCATAAAAGGTCCTTGAAACCAAAATTACGGATCCTTTCAAATGAAGAAAGAGAGCTCTTATATATGAAACCCTAGGTCTTAATTTCAACTTTTGGCCGACCTAGAGATTGAATCTCCCACCAATTTCTTGGGGTTAAGCTTTATTTTATGATTGGATCATGCTCCTAAAATTTCGAGAAAAATGTCCAGGACCGTGTGCACTACGGGCGCCATGGTCCTCTCCGGGTGCCATGGTCCTGACAACTTTTCACCAAATTTTTAGGGCCATCGGATATGATGATTTTAGAGAGAATCCCAAAGTTACAGGTGATTTCAAGATGTTTTGACCCCCGAAATCAAGCCCCCAAGTTCAAAATAGGACCTAATTAGGGTTTTTGATTAAATGATGTATTGGAGGAATAAAATGAAAGGGGCACACTTTAATGAAAGGGCCCAACTTTATGATGTGGGAGATGATAAAATAGAACCCTAGACCTAATTAATTTAATTAATTAAGTGCTAAAGGGGAAATGCAATGCAAAATGCAAAATGTGCCAAGGCGGGTGCTAAACTAGGTGGGAAATTGTACCACCCTAGCAAGTGCGTACAATTTACGACGCTACAATATCTAATACCCACTTGGTGGTAGACTTCTTCAATGATTCAAAATTGGTATTTATCAACTGCAACAATTTGCTAGAGGGGTTAGAATTGGGATCTAGTTCCAAGTCTGGTACGACCTTTTGTAAAACATCAATAGACATCTGAATAAGATTTTTACCTTCACTTTCATATTTAACCAAGTCTTGACTAGCTTGGGCTTGAACTGCAGATGCAACCATCAGCTTTTCAGCTAGAGACATCTGCCCAATATCTAAAGGGCCATCAAGATTAATTGAAATCTTAGTAGGAACTTTTTCCCTTTGTCCTTTAGAGTGTCAATTACCAAAGTATCCACAATTTTATTTCCTTTATCCACCTCTTTTCCCTTATCCTGCACCTTTGTCTTCTCTTGTTCTTCTTTATCTGCATCATCCCCTTTATCCTATCCATCGGTGTCACCACTCGGTGTAGTATCATCCCTTGGAACCTCAAAAACTTCTCCAATATGCCCTTCCATCAGAGGATTCTCACTGATCTCGTCATTAAGAGTTATATTTGGCTGATCTACCAAATGTGTCTTAGTCTGAGTTTCATCTTTATAATCATTTGGGACTCCTTCATGTACTTCTAGATAAGAAGTGTCTTCCTTTTGAGTGGCATCATTATATAAAAGGTTGTTCTCTATGATCATTTTCCATTTTTCTTTAGTTTCTTTCATTACTTATTCAACCCTACCAATCATTAGCCTGTTTACCCTATTTATGCTCTTGAATTCCTTCTTATTGGCTTGTTCAATGCATCTATGTTCTTCTTTCTGAGAAATACAAGTGCATACATTTATCAGTTCATGCTCTTTCATCTCTTTATCTACTTTGCTCGCGATCAACCTCCTACCATTAATAATGTTGTACAGATCCTTTGGATGCTACATTCCAATTCAATCAAGGATTTCCAGTGAAGTTGTGTAAATCCAAAACAATAACATCCTCAACTTTCCTTTGATCTTCCTCAACAAGATTTTCATAATATGCTCCAATGTTTTTTAGATTACAATCAACAAATATTTCATCAATCAATTGCTTTGTTGTCAATGGGGGAATAAAGGTATATTTACCTTGCAGATTACTAGATTCAAGGTCTTCATCAAGCTCGGTCCTAAGATTTCTTCCTCTCTTAGGTTTTTCGGTTAGAGTAGATTCCTGGATTTAGCCTTCTTGCTCTGCTAAGCTCCACTAGATTGAGGTTTTCTTTCTACTCTAACAAAAAATTTCTTTTACTGCTTCTTCATCTATCTCAATGTCAAATACAACTAGAGACATAGAGGCATAAGTCCTCTTTGGTTTCTCATTCTTCTTCAAAACTCCTTTGTTGGATGAACTTTGCCCTATAGATGGCTTCACCGTAGTAGGGGCAGACTTGGTCTCCTTAGGCTTTTCCTTAGAAGGAACCAGTTCAGCCTTAGGCTTCTTTGATTCCTCCTTAGCTTTCATTTGAGCTTTCTTCTCCCTTTCTTACTTGACTACTTCTTTAGTGAATCCCATCTGCAAAACCACTTCTTTAGCCATTTTGGATACCTTTCTTTTTCTTGCTGGTTGGGTGAACTTCGTATGTAGCGACATATCTTTCTCCTTGAAGGTACCAAATCTGGGCTCTTTGGAGTCCACTAGATTACTTAAGAGATGTTGAGAATAGACCTCAAGAGTTTGGCCATCAACCTCATAACCCATTGGTAAAATCCAAACTATCATGGGCTCTACTGCCTCCATATAGCATTGGTCCTTTTTGACCATGAAACAGATAGAGTTTTCATATTTTTCCACAATCCCCTTAGGGAGCCTTTTCCTTTCCTTCATACTACCTTAGAAGGTCTTGAAGAATCTCCACAAGGAGGTTGTATAGTTCTCCTTGTTTCCCAATATCTTCAAACCTTGCTTGATTTGGGTAGCTACCAACATGTCAAATGTCCATTGAACTCTGCCTGTTCTAAGAATCTAATTCATAAAATACAGTGCCAGATAGATAATCAGTGAACCAAATTTAAATACATGCTCCTTCTCAAATTTAATCTTCTCCAGATTGCTGATAATATCCTCAAGAAGAACTATGCACAAATCATACTATGTATCTTCTTTTACCATTTGATAGGCTGCATAAATTGCAATACTAGAGACCGAATTCAATCTTCTAGACTAGTAAACTTTATAGCCAATGATCATGGATGAAAATATCACATCATGCTCCAGGATATCATCAATGGTCATAGATTTCTTATCAAAATTGAGAACTAGTTAGCTTTGTGATAGTAGGGTTCATTACCTTCCTCAAATTAGGTTTGTCACTGGTTTGATTCAGGCAAGTGACTGCATGGATGGCCTACTTGGTTATCTTGTATGGTTTCTCCAGTCAAATAAACTCATCATTCACACAAATTAGAATGTACCTCACCCACTCATCTTCATCGAACAATAAGAAGTGAACAAATTGCATGAAACCCTTCCTCTACAACTGAGCATATTTGGGCTTGGGGTTTCCATCTTTGTCCTGGATATATGTGTTGGGTATGTGCACCAAGTTGTGGTACCAAAAGGGGGTCTTAAGATGCCACTTTTTTTCTGAAATCAGCAAAGTCTGAACTTCAACGATAAATTGAAGATAGTTACACTCCAAATTTGAAGATGCAACAAGAACAAGAGTCAGAGTGCTTTGAGTCTACTTTCTAAACTACTAATTGTTTTTTAAAATGGTGGAGATTAAGGGCTTCAAAAAGAGAGGCCACAAAAAGTGGCCCTATTTTTATGCAAAAAACATAACAAAGCATCTGTTGTGGGCCCCCTAAAATATTAACTTTTTTTTTGAATTTTTAAAATCGCTTTGATGAGAAATTAGCTAACACCTTGTAGTTTATGCCAGAATTTTCAGCTAATTTTTTAATGATTATATGATTTTTTACTAATTTTCGAAGTGGACACATCCTGAAAAATAGAAATTTGAGCACGCTCCCCCATAAAATCATTGAAAACAAATAAAAAATCAAACCTTTTTTTTTTAAATTGTGTAGAATGGAGTCTAGTTTCTAAAAATGTAATTTTTTTCAAAATCTGATGAACGTGTAAAAATCTATACCCAAAATAGTGCATGTTGGTTTTTGACAAAAACAGACACACTAACAAAAGAAATTATAGATGAAAGACTTAACGAAATCAAAATTTGAAATAAATTACATTTTTGGATAGCTAAGAGGGAGCCCAAGTTTACCACAATTTTTTTTTTTAACTTCATTGAAACATGTGCAAACCTGACGGAGAGCACGACCAAAAATATGTCAAAATTTTCAATGTTCTGACAAAAACACATCTCTAGCCAGGCAAATCCAAAACATAGGTTTGGTGTTTCCCAAAGCGGGCCATTTGGTGCTCGCAAATTATGGTGAGCACCCTATTTGGCATGCGCCAAATATGGTGCTCACCCTATTTGGCATGCGTCAAATACGATGCTCCCCCTATTTGGCATGCGCCAAATGTGATGAATGGATATTCCATTTGGGGCACGCCAAATGTGGTCCATATTCCACATTTGGCGCGCGCCAAATAAGGATGAAGGGGGAGATAGCTCGAGGGATAGCAGAATAAGGGAATTGTGAGAGCTAGAAAGGGGAGGGACAAAGAAGAGTATGTATCTATAAGAATGAAGAGTCAGAGAAGAGGTAAGGGGAGAGAGAGAATATGAGATCTAGTTCTTAGTGAGAGATGGAACTATGAGGAAAGGGAGATAAAGAAGGGAGAGGTGAGATGGGGGTTTCTATGTACACATTTGGCACTCTCCCTATTTGGCGTGTGCCAAATGTGGAATAGATACAAACTCTTCTTTGTCCCTCCCCTCTCTACCTCTCACAATTCCCTTATTCTCCTATCCCTCAAGCTATCTCCCTCTTCATCCTTACACCCATCTAATTCCCTCTCTCACCTCTTTCCCTTGGTTTTTTCCTCACTCCCTCCTCTCTCTAGGTCCTAAGGGGTCATAGGACACCATATGACCCCTTAGGACAGAAAATGACCCCTAATGACATCTAAGGGGTCATATGGTGTCTTAAGGGGTCATAGGACACCATATGACCTCTTAGGTTACCATAGGACCCATAACGACACCATATATTGTCCTAAGTGCTTATAGGACACCATATGACCCCTTAGGACACCATAAAACCCATAACGGCACCATATGGTGTCTTAACGGGTCATAGGACACCATATGACCCCTTAGGTGTCATTAGGGGTCATATTGTGTCCTAAGGGGTTATATGGTGTCCTATCACCCCTTAGGACACCATATGACCCCTTAGGACACCATACGATCCATAACAACACCATATTGTATCCTAAGGGGTCATATGGTGTCCTAAAGGGTCATAGGACACCATATGACCCCTTACGACACCATGCGACCCATAACGACACCATATTGTGTCCTAAGGGGTCATATGGTGTCTTAAGGGGTCATAACACACCATATGACCCCTTATGACACCATACAACCCATAACGATACCTAAGGGGTCATATGGTGTCCTATGGCCTCATAGGTCACCATATGACCCCTTAGGTGTCTATACGACCCATAACGACACCATATTGTGTCCTAAGGGGTCATATTACGTCGTAAGGGGTCATATGGTGTCCTATGAGCCTTTAGAACACCATATGACCCCCTAGGACACAATACGGTGTCGTTATGGGTCGTATGGTGTCCTAAGGGGTCATATGGTGTCTTATGACCCCTTAGGACACCATATAACCCCTTAGGAGATAATATGGTGTTGTTATGGGTCGTATGGTGTCTTAAGGGGTCATATGGTGTCCTATGACCCCTTAGGACACCATATGACCCCTTAGGACACAATATGGTGTCCTTATGGGTCGTATGGACACCTAAGGGGTCATATGGTGTCCTATGCAGCATATGGTGTCCTATGGCCCCATAGGACACCATATGACCCCTTAGGTGTCCATACGACCCATAAGGACACCATATTGTGTCTTAAGGGGTCATATGATGTGCTAAGGGGTCATAGAACACCATATGACCCCTTAGGACACCATACAACCCATAACGACACTATATTGTGTCCTAGGGGGTCATATGGTGTCCTAAGGGGTCATAGGACACCATATGACCCCTTACAACACCATACGACCCATAACAACACCTAAGGGGTCATATGGTGTCTTATGGCCCCATAGAACACCATATGACCCCTTAGGTGTCCATACGACCCATAACGACACCATATTATGTCCTAAGGGGTCATATGGTGTCCTAAGGGGTCATAGGACACCATATGACCCCTTAGGACACCATACGACCCATAACGACACCATATTATGTCCTAAGGTGTCATATGGTGTCCTAAGGGGTCATAAGACACCATATGACCCCTTAGGACACCATACAACCCATAACAACATTGTGTTGTGTCCTAGGGGGTCATATGGTGTCCTAAGGGGTCATAAGACACCATATGACCCCTTACGACACCATATGACCCCTTACGACACCTAAGGGGTCATATGGTGTCCTATGGCCCCATAGGACACCATATGACCCATTGGGTGTCTATATGACCCATAACGACACCATATTATATCCTAAGGGGTCATATTGTGTTCTAAGGGGTCATAGGACACCATATGACCCCTTAGGACACCTACGGCCCACAACGACACCATATTGTGTCCTAAGGGGTCATATGGTGTCCTAAGGGGTCACAGGACACCATATGACCCCTTACGACACAATATGACACCTTAGGACACAATATGGTGTCGTTATGGGTTGTATGGTGTCCTAAGGGGTCATATGGTATCCTATGACCCCTTGGGTGTCTATACAACCCATAACGACACCATATTTTGTCCTAAGGGGTCATATGGTGTCCTAAGGGGTCATAGGACACCATATGACCCCTTAGGACACCATACGACTCATAACGACACCGTATTGTGTCCTAGGGGGTCATATGGTATCCTAAGGGGTCACAAGACACCATACGACCCATAACAACACCTAAGGGGTCATATGGTGTCCTAAGGGGTCATAGGTCACCATATGACCCCTTAAGATACCATACAACCCATAACGACACCATATTGTGTCCTAAGGTGTCATATGGTGTCCTAAGGGGTCATAAGACACCATATGACCCCTTAGGACACCATACGACCCATAACAACATCGTATTGTGTCCTAGGGGGTCATATGGTGTCCTAAGGGATCATAGGACACCATATGACCCCTTACGAGACCATACAACCCATAACGACACCTAAGGGGTCATACGGTGTCCTATGGCCCCATAGGACACCATATGACCCCTTAGGTGTCCATACGACCCATAACGACACCATATTGTGTCCTAAGGGGTCATATGGTGTCCTAAGGGGTCATAGGACACCATATGACCCCATACGACCCATAACGACACCATATTGTGTCCTAAGGGGTCATAAGACACCATATGACCCCTTAGGACACTATACGACCCATAACGACACCTAAGGGGTCATATGGTGTCCTAAGACACCATATTATGTCCTAAAGAGTCATATGGTTTAATTTTTATGGTTGTGGCTATCAAACAATAGGGTATAGAGTAGAAATTTATCAAAGGTTAAAAAATTTCAATGGAAGTCATTTGGCTAGCACTAAATATGGCTAGCGCCATATTTGGCGCTAGCCAAATGAGTTGCACAAAAAAAAGGTTATAGGGTATAGAGCAAAAATTTATCAAAGGTAAAAAATTTCAATGGAAGTCATTTAGCTAGCACCATATTTGGTGCTAGCTAAATGAGCTGCACTAAAAAACGGTTATATGGGACCTTTGACCTATGATCCAAGCCCACATTCTCTCATTTTGTCTTCTTTTTGCACATGATCAGACAAAAAAATGCTTTTTCCATGGTGTTGACATTTTATGATAGGTTATTTTATACATTCCATTAGCTCTCCACCACCTTTTTTTTCATTTGGCAACGTCAAAGAGGAAGAACATAGTTTTTTTTATCAAATTTGAATAATTGAGGTAACATCTTCTTGGTTTTAGAATTCAAATACTTATTAAGTGTTATTTTGTTTAAACGTTAGAATAAAAGTGTGAGTCAAAATTGATTATAATCCTATTAGATTTACATTAGATTTAACAATGCATTTGAAGGAAGTTGCATAAGAAAATTATTTGTTTAGTGGTTTAAAACAAAATTTGCAATTTCATACATCCTTTTTAAGATATGGATAATTTAGAAAAGGAATACATGAAATAATTTCAATTTCATGTATCCATTTTAACATATGCATAATTAGGACAGTCATAGATGCATAATTTCACTTTATTCTCTTTTACGTGCATGTACATGTAGAAATCATCATCATGCTGAGGAAACAACGAAAAAATATAACACTAGAAGAGCATGAAGCTATGAATGCAAAAAAAAGAGAAGGAATGAAGCAACTTCGTGAACAAAGGAAATTGAATACCATAGAAGAAGAGGTGCCAATTGAAGAGGAACATGAAATATCCATCCAATCTAAGAGAGACAAAATTGGCCACACAAACGCAACGGATGCAAAACCTTCGTGCAATGAGACAATTAAATTCTGAGGTTGAGAGCATGTCTACCACAATTCAAGTTGAAGGTGCCCCATCTCTTACATCTCAAGTTGAAGGCAAACCATCTCTTATTGGCACACCCTTGGTGCCTACAACATCTCATATTGAATACACTCCCTCTATGACATTGGACATTGCAAGTACTTCATGACTGACATCAAGTATTGGAGCTACACCATCTTGTACACCTCAATTTCAAGGTATGTCATAATTTTCATCTCCGGTTGAAGGTATGCCACCTATCCCTAATGTTGTTGACATTCCTAATCTTGAGGTAACTCAAAGTCTGAGAACACCTCCTAGAGTTTTGCATAGAAAGCCTAAGTATTTGATTGATATTGATGCTAATGTTTTGAAACCAATGGTTGACAATATTCTGAAGCGTACTTGTCAAAGACATGCTAACTGGATATGGAAAATATTTTTTGAGCCTTTAAATGAGACAGGAAGATGTCAACTATTTGTTGAAATGATGAGAAATCTGAAATTTAGGCCTATAATGAATATTCTTGGGCTAAGAACATCAATTGAATAAAGCGACAAATCTATTGTGAAGAATCTGATGAATGCATATGATACTGTTGGTTCTAACTCATTCACAAAAGATAGTAATGCCACATGACGTGTCAATACATCAACAATCGTAAGAACTCAAACTAAGAAAGATTTCCTCCTTAGAAAGACAAGTAAACATTTGAAGATAAGTAGACAAACTCTAATGAGAGCTTTGGGAAGGCGACAAAAAGCGGAGGATCCATATAACAATGAGTTATGGGCATTTTCTGGTAGATTACCACGGAAAGATAAAGCAATTGTTGAAGCCTTGAGATCCCTAATTGAATATTTTTGGAAGAATAACACAAGGGTCTCTCCAAATAAAAGAGATGTTGTAAGAAGGAGGATTGGTAGTAAAATCCATGATCCACATCCGAAACATTTTTTGGATATGACTCAAATGCAATTTTTTGCCAAGTTTCAACGTATGTATCCTCAAATAAAAATTAGTCAAAGATTCTTTGAAATGGTAAAGCCTTTTTATGTCAAAATAAATCACACATGCACAACTTGTTGTTGTAGAGTACATATTGAATTTTCTAACCATTATGATGTTTATCAACGCATATGCATAGATTTGCATGCTAACAATGTCAGATGAGTTCAATGAAAAGTTGTACAATGCCCCATCTTTCAATTTGCTCGTCATGGCACCAAACTGTCAAGTCATACATGTTGAGGTGGTCGCGTTTACGCTAGGGATGCCTTCTTTTTGCTCTCCAACTCGCCCGATCATTGCGGGATACACCCTAGCAGCGAAATCGCCCAATTGCTCAAATTACTCAAAGTTGTCAATATTCGGCATCGCGTTTCTCAATGCCCATTAATCATAAGAACAATCCATCTAATCTTGCAAGGTCATGTTATGGCACTCTAAAAAAGCCTCTCTCAGTTTCGGTAGACTCAGATCTAGTTGCTCATGGTGACTCCTTCTCGGTTGTGACAAAAAGCATCAGATGAGTTCAATGAAAAGTTGTACAATGCCCCATCTTTCAATCTGCTTGTCGCAGCACCGAACCGTCAACTCATACGCATTGGGGTGGTTGGGTTTACACTAGGAATAACTTCTTTTTTCTCTCCAACTCACCTGATAGTTGCGGGACATACCCTAGCAGGGAAATCGCCCAATTGCTCAAATTGCTCAAAGTTGTCAATATTCAGCATCGCATTTCTTGGCACCCATTAATCATAAGAATGACCTGTCTGAGTCTACAGGGTCATGTTGCAGCACTCTAAAAAAGCCTCTCTTGGTTTTTGTAGAATCGGATCCAGTTGCTCGCGGTGACTCTTTCTTGGTTGCGACAAAAAGTGTCAGATGAGTTCAATGAAAAGTTGCACAATGCCCCATATTTCAATCCACTCGTCACAGCACCAAACCGTCAGCTTGTACATGTTAGGGTGGCTAGGTTTATGCTAGAAATGCCTTCTTTTTTCTTTCCAACTCGCCTAATCGTTGCGGGACACACCCTAGCAGCGAAATCGCCCAAGTGCTCAAATTGCTCAAAGTTGTCAATATTCGGCAATGCATTTCTCGACGCCCATTAATCATAGGAACAATCTGTCTGATCCTGTGGGGTCGTGTTATGGCACTCTAAAAAATCCTTTCTTGGTTTTGGTAGACTCGGATCCAGTTGCTCGTGGTGACTCTTTCTCGGTTGCGACAAAAACTATCAAATGAGTTCAATGAAAAGTTGCACAATGCCCCATCTTTCAATCCACTCGTCACGGCACTGAACCATTAGCTCGTACATGTTGGGGTGGCCAGGTTTAGGCTATAAATGCCTTCTTTTTTCTCTCCAACTCGTCCAATCATTGCGGGCCACACCCTAGTAGCAAAATCGCCCAAGTGCTCAAATTGCTCAAAGTTGTCAATATTCGGCATTGCGTTTCTCGACGCCCGTTAATCATAAGAATGATCTATCTGATCCTGTGGGGTCGTGTTGCGGCACCAAAATATCAGCTTGTACGCATCGGGGTGGCTGGTGTCTTAGATTACAAACACATATCTAGGTTCAAAGCTTAAGTAACAATAAACTTTGTGCAATTATTCATTTAATCATTTGTACTGCAATTATGGATAACCATGATAAATGATTTGCATTAACCAAAAAGCTACAAATCAATGCAACATTGTATACCATTAAAAATATCAAATATATCCAATACAAACAAATATGCTTGCCAAAAGCCATATGGACTTAGAATTTCACATATTCATAAAACAAAACATATGCTCAAAATTGTTGTAAAGGCATACAACATGATATCCAATAAAGTCAAATAGGGGCTTGCCAAAAGCCATATGGACATAGAATGTCACATATTCGTAATACAAAACATATGTTCAAATTTGCCATATAGGCATACAACATGGTATCCAATAAAGTCAAATAGGAGCTTGCCAAAAGCCATATGATGATAGAATGTCACATATTCGTAATACAAAACATATGTTCAAAATTGCCATATAGGCATACAACATAGGACCCTATTGTATTCATTTCACTCTAGGAGAAGGAAACAGATCATGAGATATCTTTGCCTATTGAGGGGTTGGAGATGTATTTGATGCAGGTGTCTTTCGAGTACGTTCACTCGACCTCCTCTCGAGACTTTTTTGTAACTCCACCTGATACAATGAAAAGAATGATGTTAGCATTTACAAAAATTGAATTTTAGAATGACATATAATAGAATAATCACTTCCCGCATACAAATAATCATGATGTTCATCCACAACAGGTGCACGTTCATGATCTGGAGTGACAAGCCCCTCCTGTAAGCATCACAATATAAATTAAACTAAATACAAGTGTCGTTAAAATTTTCAAAAACATATTATTAAGATAACAAATGTAATGCTAAATTTACTAAATTTACAAATATGTCTCATACTTCTGTTAAAGCAGTTGAACTTGCTACTGCTACAGCAACATCGCACTCCATTGACGCATGGATAGTAGGAGTCTCTGATGTCAACATCTGAAAATTAAACAAAGTATATTGATTAATCACCAATACTATCTATATTATTTAATAACAACATTAAAGATAAATTGTTTACCTAGGTGAAAGATTGTCGATGAAATACACTATGAGGTGTTGATGTTGAAGCTCTAGCATCAAACTATTTGACATCCAAAATGAGTAATTAGAAAATCATTCACATAAGGTTCAACTATCTACATATAATAATTATAGTTTTTCACTCGTTGTATACCTGTGGAGTTGCAGAAGTAGTGAAAAAGGGTGCTGCAGGAATGTTGCTAGTATTGTGAACACTTTGACCTTGATTTTTTATCATAATAATTTACTAATTTAGATATATTCTCAAATTTACATATAAGATTAAATAAAAAGAATGAAATGAACTTGTAATGAAATTCACCTGGGTATCAATGCCAAATTTTTCGTTCAGCAAGGATTCTGTCATGACAATGTTCTCTGTAGCACTCCACTCGTGCACGTGCATTCTCATAACTATTAGGATCATAAGTGCAAAGAGAACCACAAGATCGACAAAAATGAGCTGGAACTCGATGCCTAGAAGAATCAATATCATCACTCGCATCACCCTCTACTAGAGGCCTAGCATATTGTATAAGGGTCTGAGTGAGTGAGCTAATCGAGTCTAGAGTTTTGACCTCAATACTCTCCTTCACAATGGAAGGAATAATAACATGCTTCACCATAGGTCTGGCCAAGGGTCTTGGTGGGAGATTTGGATCACGCTGTGCACTCTCTCTATCATGCGAGGAACCCCCACCTCTACCTTGGAAATCTAGAAAATCAAAATAGTTTGGGATCTCATTAAGGACAAACTCACAGTACAGTTTTCTCAAAAAGTATTGGGGTACCTCATGATAATTGCATGGGGGCTGATCAAATACCATCTGCCACCTATCCCAAAAATTATTCTTAATCCCTTCATGATGACACTAATGAATAGGGAATCTCCTACATCCAGGGTGTAAAGGTTGATTCATTTAGGGCTCCGTAAAAAGAGCACACAAGTCAAATTTATTAATTTTCTTTTTCTTCACTGCCGCGTATGATAATTTGTCAGCATAAAATTGCTTTTGTTCTTCCTTCTTACGGGACCAAAAATTTATTTGCCCACTCACAGATTGTATGTGAGATACAATAAATTGCAAAGAACTGGCAAGGTTTGTCCTATGGGAGTTTGTTCCAATGGTATCTTTTAGCCTTGTGATTAAACCTTCAAGCTCTTTTTGGCTATTTTCTATTTGACCTAATAGGTTTTCTTCTGTACCTATGGGATGTTTGGGGATTGTAGGAGGTTCTTGATGTGCTTCTTCTACAATATGGTCTTCATGAGGAGGTGATTGATGTGCTTCTTCTTCAATATGATCTTCATGAGGAGGTGATTGAGTGTTTTCAACATTTTCTTGTCTAATCTCATTTCCTGATAATGAAAATAAATTTAAATCAATAAACCTAGTTTAATCTTCAAATTAATTAAAAAAATGACAATAAGAAAATAAAAATACATACCTCTTCAAGCTCTTTGATGGCGTGGCGGCATTTTGATGAGAGATGGACAACTTAGTGCCCAATTTCAAGCTTTTACAAAGGGCGAGCGCAAGAAAATGGCACCCAAAAATGCCAAAACGCGGGTTTGGAATGTAGAATGCATCCAAAATGCAAAGCAGGGTTTTTTTGAAGTTTACAATGCACATAAGGCACACGCCTTATAAGGTGTGCGCACTATAGGGTGCACACCCTATAGTGCGTCTACCTTATAAGGCATGCACCTTATGTGCTTTTTAATTTTTTTTTGAAGTGTGGAACCTTTTTGGTACCCCAACTTCGTGCATATACCCTGTTATACAGTGCTAGGATTGCCTCATTTTTGGTTTCTTCAACAGCACAATGAATATAAGCTCTCACATCATTAGCATGCAGAACTTGATATGGTATGGATGAGAAAGAACCATTTGGGTCATCCTCGAATGACCTAAATGGATGTTTCTTGAATTGCGACCTTGCTCTTTCAGAAACCTCAACTACCAAAGGTGTATTAACAGAACAAGATGTCATTTTGAGAAATTTAGGGTTCAAAATATGCTTTTGTAAATACCTCTTGTTCCTCATGGATGCACAATAACCTTTGTCAGATTGCCTCAAACTTTTGATTGCTTTGGAAACTAGTTTGCCTTGCTCTACTGCTTCAACTCTTCTCTTGCAATGTGATAAATGATTCACATTTTCCCTTTTTAACCTCGAAAACCCTAATTTTAAGTTGACATAAATGCATTGTTAAGGCTCAACTGGATGCCCTGTTTAGCATAATCCATTCAACCGGATTACTAGATTGGCATGAAGAGTTCTGGATTATCATCTCCAATCGTCTGCAATCATCATTGGTCAATCACAAATCTCTCTAGGGGGTTCTCCAAGATTGTGAATGAACATGCCACCCCTAAGGACAAAAGCCTTAGTTACTGGATGAAGATCTTGCACCGGATTCAGGTGCAGATCCATTATCAGTCTTGGATTCATCTTTTATAACCCACATCTTCTCATGTTTGTTCTTTATTTCTTCTACTTTCACTTTGCCTTTCTCATCTAATTTGACTTTGTTTACCAAAGCATTATTCTTGCTTCTACAATACTTTGCAATGTGACCAGTTTTGTTGCATGCATGGCAAACAACATTTCTCTTCATAGGTCTTAAATTCATCTAATTTGGTCTCCTCTTGGATTGGTTAGAGATGTCCAAACATCCTACAAGCATAACATCTCTTGTTCTTAAAATTGTTCATTACTGCTCTGCACATGTTTGACTTGTGACCAAAATTATTGCATATGAAACACTGACCAATAAAGGTAAGACCATTGTTCGTATTGTTCATTCCATTATTCATCCTACTTCTACATTGATTTTCCATATGACCAAATTTATTGCAAGTAAAATATCTACCATTGAATTTTTGGGCATTAGGTTGTCTTATCAGAGGATTCTTACTCTTCTTATGATTAGATTTTGCATTGCTTGTCTAGATCCGAAGGATTCTCCCTTCTCAAATCCAAGTCCTTTCAAGTCTTTTCCATGTCTCTAACTTTCTATCATCTCATCAAGCCTTGCTAAGCTAGCATTGAATTTGTATTTATATTCATTTACATTAGCAAGTTCATCTCTTAGGACAACAATCTATCTCTCAAGTTCTTGACCATTATTCCTTAATTGTGTTAACTCAACCTTCAACTCACCATTCTCATAGGTAAGCCTGAAGCATTCATCTTCTTTGTCCTTCAATGATTGGGTCAAATATTCTTCATTCTTCTTTCGGTCTTCAATCTCCTTAGTCAACTTCATCATAATGGATTGCATTTCATTCTCCAATGCAACATTCTCTCTAGCAAGCTTCTCACATTCATCAGCTTTGTCTAGATTTTCCATGCTTTGATGTTATTTCTCCTTCAGCTTTTCCATTAGCTCTTTCCTCTTGTCTCTTGAAGTGTTCACTTGATTCTTCAAATCCATAGAAATCTTCTATTGCATTCAGGTTTCTCTTCAAAGAACTTATTTCATTTCTTACTGCATCAAGATCCTTAAGTGCCACACAAAGTTGTCTCTGCAAATTAGAATCCATTAATTCAATTTCCTGGACCTTCCTCAAGCAGTTAGGCTTCCTCGGAGGAACTAGGATTTGATACCAATTGTTGGAATCAAGGATCACTAAGAGGGGGGGTGAATTAGTGATCTATCGGTAAAGTAATTTTTTGACTTAATCTCAAACCACCAGAAGCATATGCAAGAAAGTGAAATTCAGAAACACAAGATAACCAACCACAAAATCATAACACCAATATTTTTATGTGGAAACTCAAATGGGAAAAAACATAGTGGGATTTGAACCCACAATATTATTCTACTATGGTCAGTAGAAAAACAATATTACAAAAAGAAGAATGCATTAGCATTTAGGCATACTTCCTAGAGCTCACTGCTCAATTACAATAAGGGCTACGACCCCGAAAAGACCTATGCCTCACAAATCATATACAATGATGAATTACAATAATTGAACTCCAAAATAACATCAAACAATGCCTGGATGAGTTCCAATTAAGTGAAAAAACTCTGACTGTGTTTTCTCTGCAACCGTGCTCTGTTTTTTGTCTCAGTAAGCTACCAGATCAAGAATGTGAACATGAAATTGCACCAAAAAGGTTTCTCAATCACTACTCATTCATATCACACCACACCAAATTCCAAAAATATCTTCTACATCGGTCGTATATATCCGCAATCACAAAATAAACAATTGTCAAGTTGACCTGTAATGTAACGTGTAGTCATGAGTCGGCTTGAACCGAATCATCAAAAAATATATGCAGATCAATCAAAAGATGTTAAAATGACTTCTACAAGTCAGCCCTATCATCCCATGCATGAATCCAATCATCGCAATCATTGGGAAGCTTCACGACAAAAATGACTCTTCATAGCCTAAATTATCGAAGCCAAATTACTGATTACCAGACCACTTCTCCAAAAACTATAGCTACTGGATATGATTATCATGAAGAGTTTCCATCAATGACAACCCTGGACCATTAATCAAGCATCTATATCTACTAGATGAGTGTCAATTGCCAATAGAATGATTCCATAACCAATAGCCAAACGACCATAAAAATAGGGGAGTTACCCCACAACACCAAACCTAATAGGGACACCAACAACACAAACAACAAATAACTAACCAAGATAATGAATGAACTTAGATCTCTTCTGTATAATATTCTAATTGATTTCCTTGAGTTCTTCTATATAAAAGTGCCACATTGTTATTGAAGATATGCGAGATTGAAAAGTCGGGATCTGATTGTTAATGTTGTGAAAAGTGTATTGGTATTGAGGCACTGGAAGTAGTCTGGCTTTGCAGGTTGTATTACAATGGTGGATTACCTTTCTTTATTTCTTTCTTTCTTCACCAGTGAACCCACCTATAGTGAGGATTTTGGTAATGACCCACCCTTTATAAAAATCACCTTGACTAGTGTTTTATATTGAGAACTAACATTCTCCATGGTTTTTCCCTTGTTGGGTTTTCCATGTCATATCTGGTTTTTATTGTGTGATTTGTTGTATGTTTATGTTTTCATGCTATCTTAATTAATTTTGTTCATTACTCCAGATGTGCAAAAGGATAAAAGAAATTGATTTAAGTTATAAATTGATTAACCCCCACTCTCAGTATCCCAGATATTAAACAATTGGTATAAGAGATTGGTTGCTTGAAGAAGAGCTTAACTGCTTGAGGTAGATCATGATCTAATGGCACATAAATTGACTATTCCTATCTTTGAAGGATCTGACTATAGTTTCTGGAAAGTGAAGATGAGAGGTACCCAATCTCTTTGAGATACAACACTTGGAAAGCAATGGAAATTAAGTATGTTTAACTAGAAAATTCTCTTTACCACTGAGGATGAGATTCAAGCTTATGAAGAGAATTGAAAGGCAAGGTATGCAATCTTTAGTTCTTTATCAAAGACTAAATTGACAAAGGTTATTTCATTGAATACTGCTTATGAGGTTTGAAAACATTTGAGAGATATCAATGAAGGAAATGACAGAGTTAAATTATCAAAGAAGCTAACAGCTAATCATATATATGAGAATTTAAAAATGGAAGGAGGAGATGACATAACTAACTATTTTCAGAAGGTTGATACTACAGTAAATGAAATCAAATAACTTGGTGACACCTTGAAAGATGAAGACATAATTCAGAAGATTTTTATGTCCCTACCGGAAATCTATAGTGACAAGATCTCAGGTATTGAAGAAACCTATGATATGAAGAAGTTTACCATAGAGAATTTTTATGGTACTCTATCAGCATTTGAGATAAGGAAGTTTGGAAAAGACAAAGCTAAGACTGAATTTGCCTTTAAAGCCTCTGAGGAAGATCTGAAAGATGAATGTTTAGATGAAATGGAAGAAAAATTTGTAAGGAAACTGAAGAAAGGAACTGACAAATACAAATGTATGTTACCCCTTAAATGTTTTAAATGTGAAAAGATTGGTCATATTGCTACTATGTGTCCAAAAAGAGGTTCAAGATAGAAATCTAAAGATGGTAAAGGGAAGTTTAACAATAGAGCCTATTGTGTCAAAGATGATGCTGGTATTTTATATGATGAATTAAAGTATGAAGATGGTGACTTTTTTTCTTTTGAAAGAAAGAGATATACCTAAAATTGATATTCCTAAGACTTTTGCTACTGTGTTATATGTTAGAAGAGATAGAAATGAATGGCTAACTGATAGTGGGTGTTCAAATCTTATGACTGGTGATAAAAGTAAGTTTTTGAAACTTGAAAAGTATGATGGTGATTTTGTTAAGTCCGAACATGATCAGACATCATAGATTGTGGGATTGGTTCTATTTCTTTTGATGAAAAACATAATACTGAAAATGTTTATTATGTGAAGGGTTTACATCATAATCTTTTGAGTGTTGGACAAATGTGTGAAAATGGTTACAATGTTGTTTTTTAGGATGATGGATGTGAGATCCTGAATGGATCCAAAATTGTTACTGTATCAGGGAAAAGGACTGGTGGAAACATGTATCTACTAGAAGGAGGTACGAAGCATTATTTGTTATCTCAATTCAATGATAGCTAGCTCGGATGCTAGAGGATGTGTCATATCAATTTTGTGAACTTAGTGAAGATTAGATCATCCAATGCAATGAGAGATTTACCAAGGCTGACCAAACTAGATAACAATATTTGCAAAGAATGTCAAGTTGGAAAGAAGGAAAAAGGAATATACAGAGGAGAGGAGCATTCATCCACCAAATTGTTGGATTTAGTGCACACGGACCTATGAGGTCTGACCAAAACAAGAAGTATACAAGGAGAAAAGTATTTCGAGTTGTTGATTGATGATTATTCTAAAATATCATGGGTTACATTTTTGAGAGAGAAGTCAAAAGCATTAGAAAAATTATCTTTTGTAGGTTCCTTCTTGCATACTTTGCACTCTTTGACAACTCTTCTCTATCGGTTTGGTCACCACCGGTATACTTCTCTCATAGACTCAC
This sequence comes from Cryptomeria japonica, assembly GCF_030272615.1. NCBI lineage: Eukaryota > Viridiplantae > Streptophyta > Pinopsida > Cupressales > Cupressaceae > Cryptomeria > Cryptomeria japonica. The sequence continues at coordinate 922,559,138 of NC_081407.1, forward strand.
TTGCAAACTACTAGTTCTTCACTGTAGTCATTTGATCCTTTCAATTGATTTTCACTCACTCACACTCAGTATCTTTCCAGATATTCATTGAGTACTTGACTGATTTTCTCTCACATGCACCAGCAATACTCTCTCATCAGCAACCCCATCAATCAATTTTGGCTTGAATATTTATCAACTTGTTTTCCTGCTAAAATCCAATTGAGACATCAAGCAAATAGGGTTTCTTTCGTTGATCACAAGTGACATAAAATTGAACCAGATCTCATTCGATCTCAGCTCTAAGATAGCTATCTTCACATGACCACCATTAACATTCCTTTCAATACTTGTTTGCTAAACTTAGCAAACATGGCCCTGTATATCGACATGCAGCTATCAAAATGCCATAAATATCTCAGTTGTTTCCTTATCGAGGTCCTCCTATAAGCTGATTTCCTTTCTTCGATTCAGGTGCCAACAACTCCCTAATCTTTTTCTGTCATTCACTCTTCCTCGAGGTGTACTCCTCTGATCTGATCCATAAATCATGGACACCATATTAACTACACAACTATAGAAACACCTATCCCTACACTTCACTTCACCGACCTCTGTGAGCTTGCCACTTCAACTCCACATGGCATCCATGTCAATATTCACTTCAGCAAAGATCTTTGTGTCATCTAGACTCAGTCACTGACAATCAACACACAACTGGTCCTTCCTTTTTCCCAGTTCACTAACCTTGACGGTATCTCACACTTTACTAGTTACCCTTCATGTCTGCACATTGTTCATCTACTAGTGGAACACCTTAACCAGTTGTCAGACATGTCTATCCATAGAATGCACATTCTCATTAGGAAGGAGCACATCACTTAGCCTCTCTGCTTCCTTACTGGTTCTCATACTCACGGGTAGCCATCCTGATGACACCATGTCATCAACCTTCTACTAATTCCATCTAAGGCATCAACATAATGGTTGCATACTCTGTAGTTGCTCCACTTTTGTCACTTCTTCATCAACCCAAACCATATCTCAGCGGGTTTGTCAAAGTGACAAACCCATCACTCTTCATCTATACCAGCAACTCAACATGCCTTCTCTATAGGTCCAGGGCATATACCTGATTTGATGCACTTAAGGCATTCCTTTGATTCACTAGTAGATCCAATATCAACCTTCAAATATCTGCCTTTACCTGTTCTTTGTTATCTCACAGAACTATGATGCACACTTATGCATAGTTGGATATAGGCTCCACTTACCGGTGGTAGTGGATCATTGTCATCTCCATCCTGCAATGTACTCATTTGGCTTCCCTGTTCATGTAGAATACCTTCAAATAGGCACATGTGATCTGGTGTGAGCACATTCATTGTCAGTCATCTCTTCACATGGTGACTACATCTTTATCTGGCGGGAGTCTTATTGTTCTACATCATCACAGTATACTAATGACCTCTAAATCCTTCTCCTCCTATGTTGATGTGATTTGGGTATCATTCTACCTCTTCATCACAAATAACAACTCAAGCACCTTTCTCATCCTGTTTGTATAGTGGTCATAAGCTTTCTAGTTAGCAACTACGCACTGTCAACACAACTCTTACCAGTTGACATCCTTTCCTTACCGGTGATAGACTATACCAGTAACCTATCTATTTCATCCACACAAGTCAAACACTAACTTATGTATGTTAGTTCTGATACTTGATGTAAAGTATAGATGCCAATAGCTAATCAAGATGAGAGGGGGGACAAACTTAAACTTCCATAAATCAATAGATTCAACCTCAGTAACTTATACTTCAGCAACTTAACCAAAAACTGTTAAACATGCAAACTTATAAATAGATTGTTAGGTCCCGAAGACAACTAAGAGGGGGGGGGGTGAATTAGTTGTCTAATAAATTCAAACCAAAAACAACTCAACCAACTTAATTCTTAATACCGGTAAACCAGTTAAGTATGCCGGTAGACAATGTTAACAGTTAATTGCTATACCGGTAAAGATTAATGCATGAAACATAAACACAAAGTCATCCACAACACATAACACCAATATTTGTATGTGGAAACCCTGTAAGGGGAAAAACCACGGTGGGAAACCTTACCCACAATCAGATGATACTACTATAGATAGTAAGTTTACATAAATGGGGTTTGCACATGCAGCAAGGCCAACAGCCTAGAGCTCACTGCTCAATCACAAAATGGGAGTCACACTGACTACAGTTAGATGGTTAAATCCAATAAGAATGTACTGCACAAAATAGCATCTTCATATGCTGGATTCAGTACCGATGTAATGCTGATATGCTTCCACAAAAAACCTAGCTTCACCTTCAAATGATGTCTTCATGTATAGCTTTGCTTAATCTCGTATATACCTTCACTTAATTCTTTTTTGCATTCCACATTCAATCTTACAAATCAGATCTTACATTTATACCATAACCTAAGAACAATTTTAGTAGGTCGGCTCTACAAAATATTACAATAAAAACATTTTACAAACAATATATTATCTGATGCAATAACCGATTAAACATGTCAGCTTAAAGCATTTACAACAATAATAAATCATCTCCATAGTGTGCCATGTTGATCTGGAAAAGATAAACCTGCTGGTGTAACCCTAGGTAACCCTGGACCTATTTGCCAGTAAAAGCAAATATGCAAATATGATTATACCAATGATTAATTCTTCAAAACAAAGTGTCCACATGATGTCTTCAACATTACCATGTGCCTTCCATATCATTCCAAGTGTCGGTGATCATTATATCCTATCGGTGAACCATATACCAGTAACTGTGCAATAGTTACTTGCTTGCCGGTGAATGTTGTTGGATCTCCAAAGTGCTAGTGTTTTAGTATGTGTTGACATCAATGACAAAACCATACCAAAATACCAACAATCTCCCCATTTGGCTTTGATGGCAACACAAGATGGAAAAACCATCAAAGTGCCAAAACAAAAATACCAAAAACCAAAAACAAACAATCTCTCCAAAAAGATCATAACCAGAATACAAAGAGTAATAGTCTCTCTAAAACAACAATCTCTCCCCCTGGGAGCAACATGTGTTATTCAAAGTTCTCTTAAAACATAATGTGTTTTTCCATATATATCTCTCCCCCTTTGACATCAAATGCCAAAGTTATAATAATAAAACCAAGTTCAATCAATTCAATATACCAACTACTCCCCCTGAGAAGTAGCTTCCTCATCAAAGACTGGAGTAAAAGATTTGTCTTTTAATTCTGTCAGTTGATGACAATCATCAATTGTCTAAGTCTCTACCGGTGGTGGTATGACTCCAAGTTGATCTCTGAGATATTCAAAAGTCTCCTTAGGCAAAGGTTTTGTGAAAATATCTGCAAGTTGTTCTTTAGTATTCACATAAACCAGTTTTATCTCTTTTTCTTCAACTTTTTCCCTTAGAAAATTTAGTTTGATAGAAACATGTTTTGTTTTAGAATGTAATACCGGATTCTTAGATATATCAATTGCTGCAGTGTTATCATAATATATAGTAATAGGTTCCTTACATTTTACCTTTATGTCTTCTAACATTTGCTTAAGCCATAGTACCTGTGTACACTTAATTGTTGCTGCAACATATTCTGATTCTATTGTTGATAAAGATGTACAACTCTGTTTCTTACTTAGCCAAGAGACTAATCTCTTTCCAAGAAAGAATGCTCTGCCGGTGGTGCTTTTTCTATCATCCACATCTCTTGCCCAACTTGCATCTGTGTATGCACATAGATCAAAATTTTCATCTCTAGGATACCATAATCCAAGATTTGCAGTGCCTTGTAAGTACCGAAAAATCCTTTTTACTACTGATTCGTTATTTTCTCTAGGATTACTTTGAAATCTAGAAATAATACATACTGCATTCATAATATCAGGTCTGGTTTGTGTCAAATACAGTAAACCTCCTATCATAGATTTGTATCTAGTTGGATTAACAGGTGTAGATTCATCCCTTTGAGATAATTTGTCATTTGTAGTCATAGGTGTGCTTACCGGTTTAGAGTTCTCCATCCCAAATTTCTTTAGTAACTCTTTCAAGTACATGGATTGACTCAAAAATATACCTTTGTCAATCTGTGAAATCTGCAATCCTAAAAAGAATTTTATTTCTCCAATCATAGACATTTCAAATTCTTACTACATTTTAATAGAAAATTCTTTACATAATTCATCTTCTCCTCCAAAGATTATATCATCAACAAATACTTCTATAATCAAGATGTCATCATTAGTTATTTTGTAATATAAATTGATGTCTAAAATTTCCTTTAGTAAAACCAATTTTTAAAAGATACTTATCCAACCTTGCATACCAAGCTCTTGGGGATTGTTTCAATACATACAGAGCTTTTCTTAACCTGCAAACCATATCATTGTTATCTATCAAAAAAAATCCATCAGGTTGTTCAATATAGACTTCCTCTTCAAGATCTCCATTCAAGAATGCACATTTAATATCCATTTGATAAACTTTGTAGTTCTTGTGAGCTGCAAAAGCCAAGAATAATCTGACTGCCTCAATTCTTGCTACCGGTGCAAAGGTTTCATTGTAATCAACTCCTTCTTTCTGAGAATATCCCTTACACACTAGTCTTGCTTTATTTCTGACAACCTTACCATCTTCATTAAGTTTGTTTCTAAATACCCATTTGGTTTCAATTACATTTTTATCTTTAGGTTGGGGAACTAATGTCCAAGTATTATTTTTCTCAATTTGTTCTAATCTTCTTCCATAGCTTTAATCCAAAATTTATCTTCACATGCCTCATTTACAGATGATGGTTCAATTTGAGAAATAAGACATACCTCTTCATTTGCCAATCTTCCTCTTGTCATAACTCCTTTAAATTTGCTTCCAATTATCTTATCTTCAGAATGATTCAATTTTACATACCGGGGTTTCTTATTTTACTGTTGTTCTTCAATTATTATGGAATCCTCTGATGGTACTAGGGTAACTGGATCTTCATTCTGTACTAGTGGATTTAGTGTAGGTTCATTTGTCACAATTTATGTTTCCGGTTCAGAATCTATATACCTTGAAGTTCCTCTGAATTGTTCATCAATTTTTACATTTGTACTCTCAAAATTTTTTTGCAATCTTTTATTAAAACATCTATATGCCTTGCTCTTAGATGAATAACAAAGAAATATTCCTTCATCACTTCTAGGATCAAATTTGCCAATATACTCATCTCTTCTAAAATAACAATTACTTCCAAAAATTCTAAAATACTTAAGAGTAGGAGTATTACCAAACCATAGTTCATGAGGGGTCTTACCGGTTTCACCTTTGATGTGAACTTTGTTGAATGTATAGACGGTTGTGCTGACTGCTTCTCTCCAGTATACATGTGGTAAATTTGCTTCAGATAACATACTTCTTGCTGCATCCAAGATTGTTCTATTTTTCCTTCCAACAACTCCATTCTGTTGTGGTGTCCGAGGTGCTCATAACTGTCTTCTGATTCCATTCACTTCACATAATTTATTAAAGTCCTTAGATGTGAATTCTCTTTCTTGATCTGATCTTAAACATTTGATTTTCTTACCGGTTTCATTTTTAATCATTGCTTTGAATAGTTTGAACTTTCCAAGTGCTTCTGATTTTTCTCTGAGAAAAGTAACCCAACACATTCTAGAATAATCATCAATAATTAGCATGAAATATATATCACCTTGTAAGCTTTTAGTTCTAGCTGGACCACATAAATCAGTGTGAATCAAATCAAGAGCATTATTGGATTTTTCTGGAATACTTTTGAAACTTGCTCTAACTTGTTTTCCAAATTGACATTCCTTACATATTGTATTCTGAGGTTTCACAATTTTAGGTAGATCTCTAACTTCCTTAGAAGTACTGATCTTTACCATGCAATCAAAGTTTACATGATAGAGTCTCTTATGCCATAACCAACTTTTATCTATATGTGCAATCAAGCATGTGTTTTCACTGTTATTCAAATGAAAGATATTACCTCTAGTCTGGTTACCAGTTGCAATTTCTAAATCAGTTCTATTTATGATTTTACATTTTCCATTCTTAAATTGTAATTGAAATCCTTTCTCAACTAATTGACCAACACTTAAAAGATTATGCTTTAATCCTTCAACATAGTAGACATTTTCAGTGTTATGCTTACCATCAAGAGATATTGTACCCTTACCTTTGATTGAACAGGCTTTGTCATCCTCAAATCTTACTAAACCTCCATTGTATTCTTGAAAGTTCAAGAATTTACCTTTGTCTCCTATCATATGATGTGAGCATCCTGAGTCAATGATCCATTCATCCTTTACTTCAACTTTAGCTGCTAGGGCTTGTTCTACTAGTTGAGCAGTAGGTGCCGGTTGATCTTCTGTTATAGCAAAAAAAACCCATCCATTGTCTACTAGATCTTCATCAGAATCATCAATTACACCTTCATCAACAATGTAACAAGATTTGTCTTTGTTCTTTTTAAATCTGTATCTCTGATATTCAGGATTAGGCTTGTATGTTCTTCTAGCTTCTTTTCTTAGTCTAGCATGTCTATCAGGGCATCTCGAAGCCATATGACCAATCTTATTGCAGTTAAAAAATTTAAAGGGTACTTTACCTTCAAACTTACTTCCAACTAGACCTTTTGGCATTTTCCTTGCAAATAGTGCTTCAAGTTCTTCATTCTCCTTCCTAGTTTCTTCAAGTTCTCTTGCATAAAAGGCTTCCCAATCTGATTTGTCAAATGATGGAGTAGATGATGTTGATGCTTTAAAGGCCAAATCTATCTTTATAGTAGCAACAGGACCAAATTCCTCAATTTCAAAGGCTGAAAGTTTTCCAATCAATGTATCCCTAGTTATTGATGTATTAGGCATTGTTCTCAACTCATTTATAGTAGTAACCTTCATTTTATATGCCGATGGCAATCCTCTTAAGATTTTTGAAACAATTTCATCCTCACTTAAGGTTCCTCCACAACATTTGATACCCAAAACAATTTCATTTACTCTTTCCATAAAAGCAGAAATCCTTTCATCTTCTTCCATTTTCAGATGTTCATACTTGACTCGGAAGCTTTCAAGTTTTGCAATCTTGACTGTGAAATCTCCTTCATTTAGTGTTTCCAAATGATCCCAAATAGCTTTAACAATAGACCTATATGATAATCCCATGATTTATTGATCTGATAAGGCGCTCAGAAGTGCTTCTCTTGCTTTGCAATCATTCTCCTCATCTTTAGCTAAGGTAGTTGGAGCGGTCTGACCAGCTACAATAGCAGTATAACCATTCTTTGTAACTTCCCAGACGTCTTTACCAATGCAATTCAGATGTGTCTCCATTCTGATCTTCCATATCCCATAGTTGGTTCCATCAAGTTTAGAACTGTCCTTCCTAAAAAAATTAGTAGTCATTGGATCTCCTCAAGTTGTTAAACTTCTGCAAAAGAGGACTAAGCTCTAATACCAATTGTTAGGTCCCAGAGACAACTAAGAGGGGGGTGAATTAGTTGTCTAATAAATTCAAACCAAAAACAACTCAACTAACTTAATGCTTAATACAAGTAAACCAGTTAAGTATGCCAGTAGATAGTGTTAACAGTTAATTGCTATACCGGTAAAGATTAATGCATGAAACATAAACACAAAGTCATCCACAACACATAACACCAATATTTGTACGTGGAAACCCTGTAAGAGGAAAAACCATAGTGGAAAATCCTACCCACAATCAGATGATACTACTGCAGATAGTAAGTGTACATAAATGGGGTCTGCACATGTAGAAAGGCCAACAGCCTAGAGCTCATTGCTCAATCACAAAATGGGAGTCACACTGACTACAGTTGGATGGTTAAATCCAATAAGAATGTACTGCACAAAATAGCATCTTCATATGTTGGATTCAGTACCGCTGTAATGCTGATATGCTTCCACAAAAAACCTAGCTTCACCTTCAAATGATGTCTTCGTGTATAGCTCTGCTTAATCTCACATATACCTTCACTTAATTCTTTTTTGCATTCCACATTCGATCTTATAGATAAGATCTTACATTTATACCATAACCTAATACCAATTTTAGTAGGTCGACTCTATAAGATATTGCAATAAAAACATTTTACAAACAATATATTATCTGATGCAATAACTGATTAAACATGTTGGCTTAAAGCATTTACAACAATAATAAATCATCTCCATAGTGTGCCATGTTGATCTGGAAAAGATAAACCTGCCGGTGTAACCGTAGGTCACCCTGGACCTATTTGTCGGTAAAAGCAAATATGCAAGTATTATTATACTAATGATTAATTCTTCAAAACAAAGTGTCCACACAATGTCTTCGACATTCTTGAATTTCAAATCATGTCCCTTTTCAACCATCTATCCAATACCTAGAAGATTATGTTGTAATCCTTCAACATATAAGTGTTGGCATATGATGAAGCGATGACAATGTATGTTGTCATTGATGTCAACAGGTGAACTAGTATGAACTAGTATGAAGATTGGAAGAGGTTATGGTCAATTGGGATGAAGTGGACAGGTGTTGGGTTTCACTAAGTGTGACTACTAGTTGGTCGTCTCTGTTTAGCTCTAGGTTTTTGGTTTGGCTTATGTGGTGAAACCGATGACATTATGTGATGAGTTAGTTAAGAAATAAGGATGAGATCATGGGGCCATGTCAGTTATGTGTATGTGAAGGATTTCTTTCAAGATCTTGTGCATGAAGATCGAATGCATTGAATGTCTACCTCAGGAATGCGCGATGTTCTGAGCGGTATATGAAGTGCGCATGATGGGTTATTGATTTCTAGATGCGGTGAAAATTGGATGATGTAGAATGAATTGAGATCTATTTTACATCGCTTCATTCTATATAATGGATCTAATAGTCAGGATTGGACTGCTTGTAATTGTAAACCTAAAATGTTTAGGGTTTAGGGTTTATGCTACCAACCTAATTGTTGTCTATAAGGTCGATCATGTTTGTTATTGTTTGTGTTGACAAATGATGTCTTTGTGTGTTAAGATACTTGCCAAACTAGAGTGTGGAACCTGTAGAGTGCGATTGCAGAGGAGAGGAGCTGAAAAGGATCTACCTTAGCAAGTAGTGTTGTTATTAGATTAGAGCTTTACCTATTGATTTCTAACCATTTCAACAGAAGGAAAATCCCTTGACTGTGTAGCTTTAACAAGCTTGTTACAAATCCTCTAACTAGGTGACTCAAGTTCATTGAGTTCTTTAAATCCTCTAGCGAGGTAACCTTTAAGAGGGTTTCAACCTTTAACAGGGTTTATAGCCATCCCTTAACCGGGTGATCCCTAATAGGATCGGTTGCTAACATAACCTTATTGTAAAGTCTTTAATCGGACTAGGCTCCTAACAGAGCGGACTTCAAAAGAGTTAAAAATAGGCTTGTGCGTATTCATCCCCACCGTGGTTTTTCCCATTTCGGTTTCCACATGAAAAAATCTGTGTTATGGGCTGTGATTTTTCATGTGATTATCAAGTAGTTTTTGATAGAATTGAATATGCATGTAGTGCTAAATGATTGTGGTATTATTGGCGCATTTCATGCATGACTATATTGGTAAAGTAGACATCAAGATCTGAGATCTGTTAAAGTATATTTGGTTAACCAGTTTAGATGTTTGAAACATTTTTGTGTTTAACCAGTATACCCATGGTTAAGTTTAGTGGTGAAGACAACTGGTCAACATTGTTTTAATATGATAAAGTGTTGAGAAAGTTTTTGTCTGTACTAATTCACCCCCCCTCTCAGTACTAGTTAGGGTATTATTAGTTCATCATTATTCATCAATTGGTATCAGAGTGACTTCAGGTCCTCGGTGATATAAGCTTAACCGCTTGAGGCAAAAGATCCTGCTTTAATGATGAAGAGGGAAGGTCCTAAGTTTAGTAGGGATAACTTCAAAATATGGAAGGAGAGAATGAAGATTTATATCAAGAGTTTGGGTGCTCAAAACTAGAGCTATGTGGAGAATGCCTATGTAATCCCCACTGGCACTCTAACCAATGATCAAAAAAGAGAGATTCAAGAAAATGGGCAAGTCATGGAAGCCCTTATTAGCAGCCTGTCCGACATTGAGTTCATTGATGTACAAGATAAGGACAATCCTAAGAATGTATGGGACACACTAGAAACCATTTATGGCGGTGATGAGCATGTCAAGAAGGCTAAGGAAGAAAGCCTTCGAGGAAAATTTGAAGACATGAGGATGGTTGAAGGTGAGACCATTTAGTAATATGGCATAAGGATCAAGACTATGGTTGGAGATATCAAGAGCACTGGTGGAACAATTGATGATGCCATCATTATTAGTAAAGTTCTGAGATCATTGTTACCAGTCTATGCAATCAAGGTTGCCACTATTCGGGAGGTAAGGTCTATTGACAAGACAAAGGTATCTCTAGACTCTATCATTGCAAAGTTGACTGCATATGAATTGAATAGCTATGATGGTAGTGTTCAGAAGATAGAGTCAGCATTTAGAGCATCTATTTACTCCGACACCATGGCTGACATGAATTTTGTTTAAATGTATTTTGTATTTAATTGTAAAAAAATTTGTAAGCCGACTTGGTGAATTGTAATATGACTCATATATGTATGAGATCATTGTAGATCATTTATGGTAAGAGAGAATGCGAAGTATGAAAAGAAGATAGCAGACCTAATGTGCAAATTATTAGGATGGGTTTATGTATATTGCAGAGCTTAAACTGGTACTGAATCTAGCATAGTAGATGCTGATCTGAAGCAGTACAAGACATTGGATTAGTATAATCCATTTTGTAATTCAGTGTGACTTCTTTGTAATTGAGTAGTGAGCTCTAAGCACTTGGCCTTCCTACATGTGCAGGCCCCTATTGTAAGCAGTAATATTCTCTTATTGGCTATTAAGTGAATATTGTGGATCACAAATCCCACCAAGGTTTTTTCCACATCGGGTTTCCTTGTTAAAATATTGTGTTATGGTGTGTCTCTTATGTTATGATTGCTATTCTTATTTACTGCATTATTTTTGGTTTACCGATACACAGTTTTGATATGCTTTTCATGTTATAAGTTAAGAAAATTATTATACCAGCCAGATATTGACTTAGCCCCCCCCCCCCCACCCCTCAGTATCTTTAGGAATCCTAACAATTGGTATCAAAGCATGGTCCTCTATTTTCAAAAGCCTAATAGCTTGAGGAAGATCTTGACACCGGTAGATATGGAAATTTTGAGAAAGCAATTGGAAACAACTCTTTCAGACTATGATGCAGAAAAAGTAAAGAATATCAAACTTGAAGATGATCTGAAGGCTGCACAGGATATCATTCAAGGACTTCAAGAAAATTTCACTATAGAAAGGAATAAAAGAAGAGAACTTTGTGAAAATATGCATAATGATGAAGATGAAAAAGAAACTCATAACGATCTGGTAAACAAATTGAGACCAGAACAATACATTGAAGAATAAGATGCAAGATATGACTATGAGATTTTGTAAAGAAATTGAAGATAGAAAGAAGAATGAAGATGATTTGGCTAGAAGACTAAATGATGTTGGAAATGAAAACACAAGACCCAGTCATGAAAATGATATGTTGAAGACAGATTTGATGCATACACAAAATGACAAAACTGAACTCATGAGACAAAAAGGAATCTTGGAGAATGAACTGACTGCTACAAATCAACACGAGGAGAAATTCAAGAAAAGTTCATAAGAACTTGTTGACATGCTAAAGAATCAGAAACCTAATGGTGATACAAATGGCCTTGGCTTTGAAGTTGGTGAAAGCTCCGGTACTGCAAACAATCATGATCATAATAAACCGGTAAGACAACCTATTGCTTACAATTTCAATGTGAAATGCTTTAACTGTAACAAGTATGGTCATAGAGAAAATCAGTGTAGAACTAGAAATTATCAGAACACTACTACACCCATCGGTTAATGTTATAAATGCAACAAAATTGGTCATAATTCAGAAAACTGCAGAATGAATGTAAGATGTTATGTTTGTGGAAGATTTGGACATCTATTAATCAATGTAGAACACATATAGGAATAGGATATGGGAAAGCTATTCAGAAAAACAATGTGACTTGTTATGCTTGTAAGAAAATTGGACATGTTGCAAAATTTTGTAGAAGCAAGACTCCACCAGCAAATAACAAAGGTCCTCGTTTGAAAGGTAAAGAAAATGTTGAAGAAGTAAAGCAAGAATTCTCAAACAATGGATCAGAAAGTCAAATCAGAATGTTGATGGGAATACTCCTCCACTAGTAGAACAGAGTAACACTCCACCAACAAAAGACTCTTCTTCTAACTGAAGGAAAATACTTTGGGGTTTTAGCACCAAACTGAAAAAACATGCTAACATACCCTCGGTTGATGGTGAGAAGTTGAAATTACCTCTTTACCAGTAGATGAGTTAAGTTGTGACTTAACTGACAAGAATTAAATGTGATAGTTGGAGAAAATAACATTATAAAGCAAGTGTTTTGACTCCTTTTTCATTCACCAAGCATTCAAATCTTCGAGAGCGTGAAAATTCCTGAGTGAAGGCATCCTTAGCGAAGAAGTGAAGCAGTTCATCCAAGGACTCATCCTAAAGGTGGATTGAGGTATTTATAACTATGGCTTCCTCATCCACCCGTGAATTTATTGCAAACCCTACTGTGATTGAATTAATCAAGTGCCCTAGACCCGTATTCAAGCTTGTTCCCAAAATAGCAAAGAAAGATGATACCCTAGGTGCATTTTCTCAAATTCCTAAGGGAGTAGTATATGATGAAGACCCTAGGATATACATACATGGTCATATAGAGGAATTAGGAGATGATGAAATCAAGATCATATATCGGACTGTGATTTGTGATGAATCTGGAAATATAAAACCAGAACATAAGATAGTGGAAACCCTAGGTTTTACTAAAATCCTTAGTGTCCTGGATTTACCCAAAGATATTATAAGGATTGTGCTAAGGAGAGTGCATGGTGAATTCTTTTGGTTGGATTCAATTCATAAGATCACCAAAGAAGCAATAAAGGTAGTAACAGGGTTACCTTCCACCTATAGTAGGACTGACGAACTAAAAAGGTCTCCAATGACACAGTAATAGACCTAACCGATGCAACATTTGAGAAAGGTCTCTAAGGGTAAATGATGTAAAGGATATCAATGTCAGATTTGTCAGTATAATTTTAGGCTACAAGGCTACACATGCAAATAGGTTAAACTTAGTATCTAGCCTATGTATTAAAAGTGCATATGATATGGTTAACAACAATGCTAGAATAGATGTGTGTGAATGGCTCAAAGATGAATTAATAGACAATCTGAAGAAGATAAAGGGGGATAAGAAAGGAACCTTTAGATTTGGAAATTTACTTGTATGTTTAATGTTGTATATTACTAAGCAAGTACCCGGTATTGGTAGGAGAGATTTTGGTTTTGACATACGAGTAGGAAAGCAACTTTTGGATACACTAAACAACATGGGAGATAATAGGGAAAAAAATTTAAATGAACATTTTCAGGCACTAAAAGCTAGAATGAAAACTAGAACAAGACTATCACAAGCAATTGTGGATAAATATCAAAAGGACATATGTTTTGTAATTAAGAAAGATGAAATCTGGATGGAGGCAGTTGTCCCTAGGACTATCTGGGTAACTGAAATGGGCTATGAAATAGATGATAACATCATAGAAACTTATGCAAAATCCCTCCTTGAAGCACCAAAGGAACCCACTAAGAAAGTCTTTGGAAATGCAAAAACAATTGAAAGTGGAATTCAGTCAAGGAAAAGGGTTAAGAAAGTTGAACAAACTGTGAAGAAAGGAACTTGATAGGCAAAGGCAATTAAGGAAGATGTTTTGAAACAAACTGATATCAAGGAAAGTGAGCTGGAAGGACTTCAACCGGAAGCTCATCTTTCACCAGTTGGAACTTCTTCTGAGAGTGATATACTAGCAATATTCAAAAGGGTAGAAAGGAAAAAAAAACCCTCACTGGTACCCTCACCCACACCTAGGAGAACTAGAAAAAAACAACAGGTAGTGAGGCCTCGAGCAAGGAAGTTGACACCTAAGAAGAAAAAGGTAAAACAAGACATTTCTCCACTAGATAAGCTCGTTAGTGAAATAACAGAGGATGGAAAGTTGAAGAATATTAGCAAACTATACAATACACTTTCAACTGATGACAAAGAGAGCATAGAAAATAGTGTAATTTTACACTTGGATATTTACAAGAATTTTTTGATGGAAATTGTTGATGAAATACCCACTGATCTTTACAGAAGACTTGAAGCTAGAAGGGTAGCTATTGTTGAGTTGGACAAGAAAATAAAAATTGAAAAATTACTTGCAGTTCACCCAGTTAACTCACTGGAAGAAATTGATCAATTAATCAGTGAGGCCAACATGACTGCATTCTCAACCGGTCACTGACATGTAGCACTGATGGCAGGGAGAATGAATGAAATTTAAGAAGAGACTGCGGACCAATGGGACATATTCTTTGTTGAAAAGGAGAAACGGGAAGAACTCAAAAGACCCAAGACTATCAGAGTATATCAAAAGGACAAGGATAAGGGGAAAGGAAAGGAAGGTGGACCTCTGAACCTTAAGATAACTGACAACTTACCCCCACCTTCTTCTGATACTCCACCAGTAGAAACAATTGACACACAACCAGCTAATGAGAGTATGGAGACTCCTCTAGAGGATACAAATCCTGAGTCTGAAGTTTTGTATACCATGAATATTGTGGTAGATAAAGAAACCACTGAAGATAAGAAGAAAGATGTGACTACCGAGTCACCGGCTATAGATATGGAAATCAATGTTAGCACAGAGACAGAGAAACCGATAGAGGACTCTACTGAGAAACAATCAAAGAAATAGAAAATGAATAGTGCAGAGGAAAATACATAGAAACTGGAAGTACATTCAGAGACTACATCTAAGAAACTGACAGTTGAGAGCTCACAGAAACCATCTGAGGCACTGGAACAAAAACAGGTTGATGTACAAGTTCAAACTGAGACATTGCCACTGACAAAAACTTGAAAAAGCATAAACCTTTGCTGATAGAAATGCATACCCAAACAGATCCTCCTGAGAAAGAGGAAAGCAAGGTTATCACTACAACCAACAACATGGAAATTGTAAAAATAGTTGGGTAGACATCTGGTACTTCTATAGCAAAATTCTGGCCTACAAATGTAGCGGAGGTCTTATTGGACTCAATAAAGAAAATCATAGAGTGTAGTGCACAAGCTTATAAAGCTATTGATGATACAATCCCCATTCTTAAATTGATAGCACCCAAGTGCATTGTGGATAAGAAATATTCTTTAGGTCAACTAGACACATTGTCTAAATACATAACTGGCAACATTTTGACAATTGATCAAATAAATAAGGACACAGTTAAGGAGAAAATGAATAAAGAGAAAGATAAATTCTTTGATGAAACAATAAAGAAGTGCATGGGACACATTGGCACACTTTTACTGGCACCAAACAAAACAATAATGGAGTTTAAGGAACTCTATAGAGATACATGCAAGACAAATGTTCTGACAACATATATAGACAAGGAAATAAGTAAGGTACAAAAGGAGATTGACAATATAGCTGATAACCTCATCGGTTCATCTGAACCATTATGAGTTACAAAGAAGAAGATACACAGTCCTGAAGAAAAACTTGAGAAATTTGAAAACGAGAAAGACAAAATAAAAGGGAAGGCAAAAGACCTTAAATGAAAACTCAGCCTGAAATTGGAGTACCTCATCTCTTTGAGTAAAGAGATCTCTGAGGCACTTGTTCAAAGACTGAAGACACCGGAGGAATAAATGCATCACCTCACTGGTACTATTCAGAAGACAGAGGTTGCACTAAAAGACAGTGAAAAGTTCACTGAGAGTCTAAATTTGGTATTAGCAGAACTCTTTCAAATTGTAACCCACGGGATACAAGGATCCAGGCAGAAAACATACTCCACTGATAGCAAATGACAACCTTTGTCATTGATGTCAAAGGGGGAGTAGTCAGATGAGAAAAATGATCAGAATAGGACATCATCAGCTTAGAGGGAGCATGGATTTTTGACAACACAATTTTGGTAAGAAATTCTTTTTGGACATCATTTTTTGGACACTTTTTTTATTTTTCTCATGAGTGTTGCCATCAATGCCAAAGGGGGAGATTGTTGGAAAATGCACACTCCAATGAGAAATTGTAGGTGATTGAAGATATTTTCATTGATGGCAACCTGACAATCATGTGATACCAATAGGAAGACACAGGCACTGACACTGACACTCTACACCAGCATACAGATCACCGACACCAAAAAGATTGATCACTGACACCATGGACGATAGGAATTTTGTTTAAATGTATTTTGTATTTAATTGTAAAATCTTTTGTAAGTCGACTTGGCAAATTGTAATATGACTCACATATGTATGAGCTCATTAAAGATCATCTATGATAAGAGAGAATGCAAAGTATGAAAAGAAGATAGCAGACCTAATGTGCGAATTATTGGGATAAGGATTTATGTATCCTCAACATTCAAAGGTAAGTCTTTTTCAGCAGAGAACGAACTTGATATTGTGCACACTTATCTGTGTGGTCCAATGAAAACTAGAAGCATTTAGGGAGATCGGTATTTCATGATTCTTACCAATGACTGCTCAAGAATGATGTGGGTCACATTCTTGAAAGACAAGTATGTGGCGTTTGGAAAGTTCAAAGCCTTTAGAGCATTGGTGGAGAAGGAGAGTGGCAGAAGAATAAAATGCCTAAGAACTCACTTCTGATGAATTCAACAAGTACTATCAAGAGAACAACATCAAGAGGTAGTTGTCTACCCCAAGGCCACCACAACAGAATGGCATAATAGTAAGGAATAATAGGACTATAGTTGAAGCAGCCAGAACTATGTTGATCCAAGGAAAGGTTGCTCACACTTTTTGGAGAGAAGCGGTGAGCAGTGCAGTCTATACTATGAACTAGGTACTCATCAAGAAAGGTAAATGTAAAACCCCCTACGAGTACTGGAATGGGAGAAATCCTAATGTGAGTTATTTTAAAGTATTTGGTAGTAAATGTTATATTAGGAGAGGTGAGTATTTGAGTAAGTTTGATGCTAAATGTGATGAAGGAATATTTCTGGGGTATTCCACTAAAAGAAAATCTCTCAAATGCTACAACAAAAGGACTCAAAAAATTGTTGAGAGTATCAGTGTTAGGGTTGATGAATCCCCTCAGGAGCTTGAGGAAACTTGCAAAAAGCAAGCAGAAGATGAATTGGGTGTAGCCATCTAGGAACTGGTTAAGAAGGAAACAAGTTGCAAACACCAAAAAGACCTCAGTCTTCCTATACCAGTAGAAGCTGCAGTAGGTGAAGAAGAAGATGAAGTGGAAGAAGAAGAGGAAAAGCAAGCAGAACCAGCTAGGGTCATTCCTAGGTATGTGAAACTACATCATGATCCGAAGCTGATCATAGGAGACAAAGATGCAAGGATACTCACAAGGAGAAAGGTGAAAGAGAACTCTTGCATGATTTCATAATTTGAGCCTAAGATCACTAGAGAGGCACTTATCGATGAAGACTAGATAAAGGCAATGGAAGAGGAGCTGGACCAGATAGAAAAGAATGCAACATAGTCCTTAGTACCCAAATCGGAACACAAGAATGTAATTAGTACCAAATGGGTCTTCAGGAATAAGCTGAATGAAGAAGGCGCGATGGTAAGGAACAAGGCAAGACTTGTATGCAAGGGATATGCTCAGGAAGAGGGAGAAGACTATGGAGAAACCTTTGCCCTAGTGGCTAGACTGGAAGGTGTTTGAATGCTACTTGCATTTGTAGAATTCAAGGGATTCAAATTATACTAGATGGATGTGAAGTCTACATTCTTGAATGGAATCCTAGAAGAAGAAGTGTATATTGAGCAACTGGATGGGTTTTCTTTGTCAGAAGATAGTAACATGGTGTGTAGATTATACAAGGCTCTGTATGGATTGAAACAAGCACCAAGGGCATGGTATGAACGGTTACACTCTCATCTTGTGAAGATAGGATTTTAGAGAACAAGTGACGACAACAACATCTACCTGAAATCTGAAGGTGATCAGATTCTGATCTGTGAAGTATTTGTAGATGACATTATCTTCGGAGGAGATGATGAAATGAGCCATACATTTGTAGATGAAATGAAGAAAGAGTTTGAGATGTCTCTTATTGGAGATAAATTTATTCATTGGTCTACAGATTCAACAGATGAAGGAGGGTATCTTCATTACCCAGGCCAAGTATATCAAAGAGGTATTGAAGACTTTTGGCATGGAGGAGAGAAAATCGGTTGGAACACTAATGATGACCAGCTGCAAACTGTCAAAGGAGGATGATATGACATTGGTGGATGAGAAGGAGTATCGTTTGATGATTGGTAAGTTGTACTATGTGGTGCACAACAGACCAGATATTGCCCATGCAGTGGGCATAGTAGCCCATTTTCAGAAGAGTCCAAGAGAATCCCACTTGGTAGAGGTAAAGAGGATTCTTAGATACATGAAAGGGACAATTGATTATGGATTGTGGTATCCATACAATGGCGACTTTGGTCTCAAAGTGTTTACCGATGCAGATTGGGCAGGTAATGTGGACGACCGGAAGAGCATAATCGATGGAGTGTTCTTCCTTGGTGGAAGACTAGTCTCATGGAGGAGAAAGAAGCAAAGCTATATTTCCCACTCTATAGCTGAAGCAAAGTATGTGGTAGCTTTTATGAACTGCACTCAGGCAATCTAGATGAAGCATGTATTGAACGGCTTCAAAGTGCCTATATCTGAACCGGTGAGTATTTTCTGTGATAATACTAGTGCAATAAATATTTCCAAAAATCTGGTATTGCATGCTAGGACAAAGCACATTGAACTCAAGTATCATTTCTTGAGAGAAAAGGTTTAGAATAAAGAGGTTGTATTAGAACATGTTTCCAGTAAGGAGCCGTTAGCAGACATATTCACTAAGCCCTTACCAAAGACTACATTTACCTATTTGAGAGATGAATTAGGGGTTCTGCCCCTTCATGAAGAGAATTAAAAATGTGTGCTCCACATTAGTCAGGTACTATAGTGACAAATCTTACAGGGTTGATGTGTTGAAGGATGCTAGTCTATAAGGGGAGCAGCATAGTGGAGCTTGGAAGCTTGTGCCTCCACTTTGGCATTGTTGTCAAAGGGGGAGAAGATATCTGACGATGAAGACATATGGTAGAGTACACACTAACCAACCTAGATGGTGGTGGTTGTGATCTTTGAACTAGTACATGATAATCGGTATATGTTATTGAGCATGGTTTAGATACAGAGCAATGATACACTAAGGATTGCCATCAATACCAAATGGGGAGATTGTTGGCATATGATGAAGTAGTGACAATGTATGTTGTCATTGATGTCAATAGGTGAACTAGTATGAACTAGTATGAAGATTAGAAGTGGTTATGGTCAATCGGGATGAAGTGGACCGGTGTCGGGGTTCACTAAGTGTGACTATCGATTGGTAGTCTCTGTTCAGCTCTAAGATTTCTAATTTGGCTTATGCAGTGCAACCGATGACATTATGTGATGAGTTAGTTAAGAGATAAGGATGAGATCATGGTGCCATGTCAGTTATGTGCATGTGAAGGATTTCTTTCAGGATCTTGTGTGTGAAGATCAAATGCATTGAATGTCTACCTTGGGAATGTGCGATGTTCCTGAGCGATGTATGAAGTGCACGTGATGGGTTACTGATTTCTAGATGCGGTGAAGATTGGACGATGCAGAATGACTTGAGATCTATTTTAGGTTGCTTCATTCTATGTAATGGATCTAATGGTCAGGATTGGACTACTTGTAATTGAAAACCTAAAATGTTTAGGGTTTAGGGTTTATGCTACCGACCTAATTGTTGTCTATAAGGTCGATGATGTTCGTTATTGTTTTTGTTGGCAAATGATGTGTTTGTGTGTTAAGATACTTTCCAAACCAGAGTGTGGAACTTGTAGAGTGTGATTATAGAGGAGAGGAGTTGAAAAGGATCTGCCTTAGCAAGTAGTGTTTTTATCAGATCAAAGCTTTACCTGTTGACTTCTAACCATTTCAACAGAAGGAAAATACCTTGACCGGGTAGCTTTAATAGGCTTGTTGCAAATCCTCTAACCAGGTGACTAAAGTTCATTGAGTTATTTAAATCCTCTAGGGAGGTACACTTTAACAAGGTTTATAGCCATCCCTTAACCGGTTGATCCCTAACAAGATCAGTTCCTAACAAAACCTTATTGTAAAGTCTTCAACCATACTAGGCTCCTAACATAGCGGACTTCAAAAGATTTCAAAATAAGCTTGTGGGTATTCATCCCCACTGTGGTTTTCCCATTTTGGTTTCCACGTGAAAAAAATCTGTGTTATGGGTTGTGAGCTTTCATGTGATGATTGAGTAGTTTTTTTATTAAAGTTGAATATGCATGCAGTGCTAAAAGATTGTGGTATTATTGATGCAACTCATGCATGACTATACTGGTAATGTAGATATCAAGATCTGAGATCTATTAAAGTACATTTGGTTAACCGGTTTAGATGTCTAAAACATTTCTATGTTTAACCGGTATACCCATGGTTAAGTTCAGTGGTGAAGACAACCGATCAGCATTGTTTTAATATGATAAAGTGCTGAGAAAGTTTTTGTCTGTACTGATTCACCCCCCCCCCCCCCTCTCAGTACCAGGTAGGGTATTATTTGTTCATTATTATTCATCAATAAGACATCATCAGTGTTTTTATTACCATAAAAAATATATAGAACCTCTACCACAAATCACACAATCTTTATCATCTCCAAATCTTACTATACCACCATCATACCTTTCCATATTAAAAAATTTACTTTTATCACCTATCATATGATGTGAACAACTGCTATAAATAACCCATTCATCTTTCTTTTCAATCTTACTAGCCAAAGATTTCTCCTCAACAATGCAGCTTGTAGGATTCACTGTTACCAAATCATATTCTTTGATAGAAATAAACACAAATGCATCTCCTAAATTCCCATTTTTTGATTCTTCATCCATCATACCTTCATCAACAGCATGATAGCATCTCTTCTGATTTATATACTTCCTGTAGGGCTTGTAGGGCTTATCACGCTTATCAAATTTGTCATGTCTTTCATGCTTATCATATATAGACATTCTTTCAAGATACCTAGAAGAAAAATGTCCTATCTTATTACAAGAGAAACATTTCAAAGGTAACTTTCCATCATACTTACTGGCTCCCTTAGGAAATATTTGGTTAATAAGTGCTTCAATCTCATCCATCTCTTTCTCCTATTCTTCCATCTCTCTCATCTATGTTTCATATCTTGAAACCCTAGATGAATTCTCTCCTAAATCATATAGGTGCTTCCCGGATACAGAGGCTTTAAATGCAGTCTTAGATTTACCATGTGATTCTCCAAATTCTCTCAACTCAAATGAAGCTAGCTTACCAACCAACATATCTCTTGTCACAATAGTCACACTTTGAATCTCATCAATGGCAGCAACTTTATCTTTATAAGAAGAAGGCAAGGATCTTAATACCTTAGCAACAATCTCATCTTCCACAAGAGTTCCACTAGTACATCTGATGTTCATAACAAGCTCATTTACTTCATCCATAAAGGAAGTTATGCTCTCATCTTCTCCCATCTTTAATGATTCATATTTTTCCTTCAAACTCTATAATTTAACATCTTTAACTTGTGCATCTCCTTTATACAAGACCTCAAGCTTTTTCCATATCTCATGTCCAGTCTAATGTCCCATCACATTAGTCATCTCTGAATCTGTCAAAGCACTTAGCAATGCTTCCTTAGCCCTTATGTTATGTTCATCTTCCTTGATCTCATCAGCAGTAGTTGATCCATTCGGAGGAACATTGTAAACATTTTTTCTTATTTTCCAATAATCTTCACCAAGACACTTAAAATGAACTTCCATCCAGTCCTTCCATCTATTATAATTATTTCTATCAAATCTGGGACTCTCCTTCTTAAACACATAAGCCCCTATCCTAGATCTCCTCAAGTGGTTGAGATTCTTCTGGAGGATCTAGCTCTAATACCACTTATTCAAAACAACAAGAAGGAAAACTGAGAGGAGGGGATGAATCAATTTTCACTAGATTAAATCAATTAAGCACAATCTCAAATTTGATCAACTATAGCAAAAAGAAAGATAACAACAATAACATCTCACATAACACCAATATTTTTGACTTGAGAAACCCGATTAAGGAAAAACCACGGTGTGAACCTACCCACAATGAGATGATACTCTGTAGTAGTATGTGTAAATATTACAATGGGGAATGCACATCCATACAAGAACACTACCTAGATCTCACTATTCAAATTACAATGACCCTGAAGGATCCAACCCTCAGGGAAGGCTCACAACCTTACAAAAGGTTTCAGGCTACGATCCGGAAAGAATGAACTGCAAAAATAGCATCTGCTAATGCCTGATGACAGTTTCGGTTAAGCTCAAATGTCTTCTCTTCACCAATATTTTCTCAACACACCACACTCAAAGATGAATTCACTTGTTTGCACATACACCACTCTCTGATAATGTAGACTCAACACCTATGACCCAAAATTACATGAATATTGCACCCATTTATACAGATCATCAACCATGACTACAAGGCTAGCCAAACCCATAACACCTAATTACAAAATCACATCACACGATACACAAATCAACCATGGGACCAATAAAATGTCATAGAAAATATGGACCTCAATCAACTACCCAAAGATGCACCATCATGGGAAATCTCATCAAGATCAACTGC
This sequence comes from Cryptomeria japonica, assembly GCF_030272615.1. Lineage (NCBI taxonomy): Eukaryota > Viridiplantae > Streptophyta > Pinopsida > Cupressales > Cupressaceae > Cryptomeria > Cryptomeria japonica. Next base: position 922,582,098 of record NC_081407.1, read on the forward strand.
AACATGATGCACTACCAAAATACCACATAACACGAAGAATATCACCGAACCATGAAAATCATCAAGTACTTGCACAATAAACAATGTGAAATGTTGGCTTGATGATGATTGTAATGAATGACTTTATATGTTGTCATTGATGGAACACGTACACACATATATAATCACATTATCTATCAGTGTTACTTCATAGTTATATGTATTATGTTGCAACTGGTACGAGAAGTTTTGATTAGAGAATATCAAACCGGTACATGGAGACAACCGGTATGTATATATATGAATATACCGAAATGACTTGACATCAACATAAAGATCTAGTGGAGATTATCAAAGGAGCACTAGAGGACAATCGGTTTATATGTTGATATGGTTAACTCCAACCAGTATTCATTGATTTTGTGATGAATTATCACCGGTCATGATGAGTTATCCTAACTGAAAAATTTTGGTGGTATTTTGTGATGAGTTATGTTTGATTGACCAGATACACTGCACCTAGGAAATTATGATATAATTTCTAAGGCTGACATGAAATCTAAATGTCTATATATTGACATTACAATGAACTATTTTATGTGTATGATGAGATATGATATGAGATGATTTGATGCAAAGATAGAAGTGTTAAGTTGTAGAGTATGTTGGTAATGAAGTTTTGAGTGTGCAAAAGAGGATCTATTCAAGCAAGTTGTGGTACTTCTAGATCACACCACCTCTTGTTTTCTTATCATTGCAATAGTCAAATCCCCTAACCAGGTAAGCTCTAACAAGCTTCATTGTACAACTCCTCTAGCCAGGTGATCCATTAGTTTGGACTCAGAAATCCTCTACCGAGGTTACTCCTAACAGGGTACTATCTTTAATAGGGTATATATTTTAACAGAGCTTTGGGATCTTTAATAGGATTCACTCCTAGCAGAGCATTTTTTAAGACCTTAATCGGTCAGTTATCTATTACTGCAGATAGTTAACTTGTGAGTCTCATTTCACTATGGTTTTTCCCATTTGGGTTTTCCACATATAAACACTTGTGTTATGGTGGATAATTTACTTATTGTGGATGCTTGTATATCATTTTGGATAGCATGCATAGTGTTTAACAAACTTGTTAAGTATATCTACCGGTCACTATTTAAAGTAGTATTGTTTTTGGTGTTACTGATTCACCCCCCTCTTAGTGCTTTATAAGTCCATCAATTGGTATCAGAGCCTAACTTTTTTACTTAATCGCTTGGAAGGAAACCCTAAATCCACCATGGGGGATATGAGCTACTTTGAGATGGCTGGAGTACTTGAACCTACTAAAGATGAGCTTGAAACCCTAAGGGTCAAATTGAAAGCATCATAAGTCAAAAGGAGAGAGATGACTGAACAAATATTGGATATATCTGATAATAGTTCTTCAGATGAAGCTAATATTGATGCATTAGTCAAAGAGGTTGAAAAATTGAATGGTGAAAAGCTAAATCTAAGGAGAGAGCTTGAAAAGCTTAACTATTTGCATGAGTCAAGAACTGGAAGCCAGGAGGACTGCTGAAGATCTTATCAAAGAAAGAGATCATGAAATTGCTAAGATCAAATGAGAGAATACAACCTTGCATGATCATTGGCATGCCGAGAAAGAAGAAAAAGAGACTTTGCAGCTAGATCTTGAAATGGCATCATCCTTAAGAGAGACTCTTTCAAAACACAATAAAGATCTTACCAGAGAACTCACTAAAGCTAATGGAAAACTAGAAAAGTTCAACAAAAGTTCTACCATGCTGGATGAGCAAATTCAATCACAAAGGATGAAAGGTGATACTTCTAGACTTGGTTTTAACACATCTGAGAAAGGAGAGTCTTCTGGTACAAAGAGAAACATTCATAAGGACAAAACTATTCCTAAGGATAACAAGCCTATTGGTAAGAAAGTTTTTAAACCTATTTGCTTTGTCTGTCATAATCCTGGACATAATGCAAATGTGTGTAGAAGAAAACCCAGTGGAAATATAACTTACAATGCAAAAACTAGTTATGTATCTAAGAGATTTGAAGGTCATTGTTTCACATTCAAAATGTATGGGCATAGATCAGTTGAATGCAGATATGGAGCAAATAATCCAGTACCTCACATGAATCCAAGACCTAATGGCAAATGGATGAGATCCTATGATATCTAGGGTAACATGAATTGGTAGAGACCTTATGTCAACCAGTTTAGTCCATTTGAGATGGAAAAGGTAACGAATGTCATTTGCACCATTTGTAACAACTTTGGTCATGTGGCTATGAATATCAGAAGAAGAAATGGAAGAGGTAATGTAGGACCTTGGAGATCATCTGATATGGCCTGCTATCATTGTCATAAACTGAGACACATGGAAAATTTTTGTAGATCCAGAGAGAACAAATCAGTCAATCATTCTAATGATCCGAAAGGAAAGCAGAAGGTAAATATTGAGGAAAACAGAGAAGAGATGAATTGAATATGGGAAAAGAAGAGTGATGATATACCTCCAGAAGAAACTAATCCTTCACCCACTATGGATAATCCTGCACCGGTGAGCTAAGCCTTTCAATAGGGCTAAGGGGATCATAGCAGTAAATCTACTTCCAGACCCCTTGAAAGAAGAGTGGTAAAAGAGTTTGAATTTTGAGTTGTTATGTGTGAAATATTGATATCTTTTGTCAATTAGTTTTTCAGAAGTTCATCAACTAATTTTACATCTATCAATATTGTATGCATCATTAAGCAGTGTATTAGGGTTTGTATTCCTAGTGGTCGAGCATTTTATGCAGTAGGTAAAAAGGATAAAAGTGAGTTTTACTTTTCTATTTTTACCTTAAATACATTCGAGAGAGAATTCTTGAGCACTTGCAGAGAGAAGAAAGGATTGCTAGCTGATTTTAGTCAGAATTGTATCGCGATTTGTGTGATCAAAGCTAACTAGAAGGTTAGTGAAGGCTGAACTGGTGTGCACTTGAGTAATCAACCGGTAACCAAGGCAGCACGTGTAAATTGAGGTATTTCTTTGTAAATCCCACTTCAAATCTAGTTAATCCAAAATGGCTTCATCATCTAAGAAAGTAGAGAGATTGATGATCACATCAGAACCTATGGAGGTTGTGAAATCGGAATGAATTATGTCTTATAATGCTTTATCTCAAGCTCCTAACAAATTCATTGTAAAAGGAGATATGTCTAGCTACATTCATTGTAAAATTGAAGATTTAGGATCATTGTCAATTTATTCTCAATTGAAATCCCTTTGCGATGAGAATGGAAAGATTCAACCTAAGTATATAAGGGTTTATGAGAAAGGTTTTCATAATGTAGCTTATTTTCTTGAAGATTTTGAAGAGGAACATATCTAAATCATTCTAAGTCATGTTCATGGGGAAAATATGTATTTGGAAAGGATACACACTATAACCAAGGAGGTTATTCAAGCAGTGACTTGTTTTTTCTCAATCGATGAAGTTCATAAGCTGAGGCGAATTTCAAAAGAGACAATAAAACACTTTAACCTCATCAACCTCTGATGGGCGTGCTTTTTCTGTCAATAACATTAAGGACCCACTGGTTAAACTTGTTGTCATTTTTATGAAGATTGCATTAATGATATGTTATATTATCATTGATTTCAGTTGAACCGGTAATTTTGCTATTGTTGATATTGTCTTGTAACTATAGGAAGAGCTTTGTGAAGGATATTGTAAACCAGTATGTAAGTTTGTGAGTTAAACTGGTAACCGGTGTATGAGGTTAAAACCTTCTATGTATTGTAACTGGTAAACCCTATCATTTGTCTTTGCTAAACCCTAACCAATTAAGGTTGTTGAATTGGCTATGTTGGTTTATGATCTGATGTTGAGAGGTAATGATGGTGACACATATGGTCATCGTATGAAGACAAGTTCAATTTTTTTTTGCATGTTTGTTTGTTTGTCTATGGAATGAGTAAAGTGTATTGCATCTAATGCAAAGCGTGTGATGAGTTACTGAGCTCAATGAAGCGATAATCAAGGAGCAGTTGAGGTTTTCTTGATTGATGTGTTGAGATTACTATGAAATCCAACGGTCATGCTTGTACCGACTTATTTTTAATCTCAATGAGAGGATTATATTTTTGTTGTGTTACCGACCTAATTGATTTGTATTTAAGGTCGATGAAGTTGTTTTGTTTGAGTATTAGCAAGAATTGGTTGAAAGCAGTTGAGTGTGTGGTTATTGAACCAGAGATTGAGTCTGTAGTTTGAGTAAAGGCAGATAGAAGCTTAAATGAATTTGATCAAGAAAATGTAGTGCTATTCAAATAGATCAAGAGACTCCTATTGTTTTCTAACAATTACAGCAGAATAGAAATCCCCTAACTGGGTAAGCTCTAACAAGCTTGGTTACTTATTAAATCCTCTAACAAGGTGGTCCATTAGATTGGATTCACAAATCCTCTACTAAAGTTACTCCTTACAGGGTATTTTCTTCTAACAAGGCATTTGTAGTCAATCCCTTAACCAGGTGATTCCTACCAGGATCGGTTCTTAACAGGACTTTTGTAAAAGCTTTAACAGGATTGGCTCCTAATAGGGAAAACTTCAGAAGAGTTCAGATATTATCTTGTGAGTCTCATCTCACCATTGTTTTTACCTATTTGGGTTTTCCACGTATAAATACTTGTGTCATATGGTGAATGTTTTTATGGTTATGATCTTATGGTTGATTTGATTAACTACTTAACTATTTCTGATAAGGCATGATAACCAGAAGCATTGAGAAATGAATCATTGGCATATGATAAAGCATTTGGATGTTTACAAGTTAAATGTTGTTTACTATTAAGTTGCTATAACAATCAACCAGTATTCTTATGAGTATTGATCTTGACAGTGGTATTTCATTGATAAGTTTACTTTGTGTGATTGAGTTTGAGTTTGGGAAGTTTGTATCAATTTTTCTATTTACTAATTCACCCCCCCCTCTCAGTAATCTACTAGATACTTATTCTTTCATCATACCATCAATTGGTATCAGAGTGTCTCCAGTCCTCTAAGGTCTAAGCCTAACAACTTGAGGAAAAGATCAGCTAGATCATGATGAAGAAGGAAGGTCTAAAGTTCAATAGAGAAAACTATAGGATATGAAGTGACAGAATGAAGATTCACATCAAGAGTTTGGGAAGTCAGTATTGGGACCATGTAGATACTAAGTATACTGCACCCACTGGAATTCTTACTGATGATCAGAAGAAAGAACAACATGAAAATCATCAAGCACTGGAGGCTATTATCAGTTCCTTGTCTGATGCTAAATATGTAGATGTTCATGGTCTTGAAACTGCATATGAAGTATGTAAAAAACTTGAAGAGATTTATAGTGGTAATGAACATGTTAAGATTGCTAAAGAGGAGAGTCTAAGAGGAAAGTTTGATGGCATGAGAATGTTCGAAGGTGAGAATATCCAGTAGTATGGTCAAAGGATAAAAGAGATAGCTGGTGAAATTAAGAGTGTGGGAGGGAAAGTGGAAGATGCCACAGTGATCAGTAAGGTACTGAGAACCCTGCTATTGGTCTATGCTATTCAAGTTGCAGCTATTTAGGAGCTGAAATCCATTGACAAAACTAAGGTAACTCTTGACTCTGCATTTAGATCTTACTACTTTTGAATTAAATGGTTATGGTGGTAGTGTACAGAAATCTGAGTCTGCATTTAGAGCTTCTGTTTCTAACCCATCCGTGAGAAAAAGTAGAGATACTAGTCATGGTTATGAATCCAGATCCAACAGAGATGATGATGATGATGATGAAGAGAGTTTAGTGGAGATTGAAGCATTGTTGGCAAAGCGGTTGCCTAGAGGTACTAGTAAATATAGAGTTAAATTACCTTTAAAGTGTTTTGCATGCAACAAGATTGGTCATATAGTGGATAATTGTCCTAATGGTGAAAATGAACACAAGAGAGATAAATTCAAGAAGTATAAGGGTAAAGGAAAGAGATATTTTCTCATTGCTATTGATAATGGTATCACTGATGAAGAATCTGATGGTGATGCTAGTGAGGATATTGTGTTTGTAGCTATTAAGGAAGAGATATCAGACCAGAAGGCATTAGTATCTAGGATGGATAACTCTGGTGATCGGATCATTGATAGTGGTTGTTCACATCATATAGCTAGTGATCGGAGCAAATTTCTTTCCTTGAATGAATTTAATGGCAGTGTTGTCATATCTGGCAATGACTCACCCTACATGGTTAAAGGTAAAGGAGAGATTTCTCTTAATGGGAAGAGCAGTGCAGAGGATGTCTACTAGGTTGAAGGACTAAAGCACAATCTTTTGAGTGTGGCACAACTCAATGACAAAGGATACCCACTAGATTTTAACAATGGTATGTGCAAAATCTTTGACAACAAAGGTGAATTGATTGCAACCAGGAAGCAAACTAAAAGTAACCTGTTTCATCTTAATTTTAAAGTTAGCAACTATTTTATTGCAAAAATAGATGATAGATGGCTTTGGCATAGGATATTTTGTCATATAAATTTTGATAACATTGTTAAAGTGAGTAAGTCCAAGATAGTGATAGGTTTGCTTCAATTAGACAAACCAGTTAATGCTCTTTGCAAAGAATGTCAGTTAGGAAAGATGACTTCTTCAACTTTCAAAAGAAAATCCTTTTCAGTGGAGCACTTGTTAGATTTGGTTCATGCAAATCTATGTGGACCAATAATAACAAAAAGCATTCAAGGTGACAAATATTTTATGATTCTCACTGATGATTGCTCAAGGATGACGTGGGTCACATTTTTGAAAGATAAAAATGAATCTTTTGGTAAGTTCAAGGCATTCAAGTCCTTAGCTGAGAAAGAGAGCGGTAAGAAGATAAAATGTCTAAGGATAGATGAAGGCAATGAATTTACATTTGAGGAATTCACTAGGTATTGTGAAGAGAATGGTATCAAATGGCAACTTTCTGCACCAAAGACACCACAACAGAATGGTATTGCAAAAAGAAACAACCAGTCAGTTGTTGAAGCTGCTAGGACAATGTTGATACAAGGAGGTGTAGAGAAAACCTTTTGGAGAGAAGCTGAGAGCACAACTGTCTACACAATGAACCAAGTTCTGGTAAAGAGAGGTAAGGAAAAGACTCCTTATGAATATTGGTATGGAAGATCACCTGATGTTAGCTATTTTAAGATATTTGGAAGAAAATGTTTTATTAAGAGAGATGATTGCATTAGCAAATTTGAGGCTAAAAGTGATGAAGGTATATTTCTTGGCTATTCCACCAAGAGTAAGGCCTACAAATTTTTTAACAACCGGACATAGAGAATTGTTGAGAGTGTTGATGTTTGAGTGGATGAATTTCCTGAAGTCTCAGAAGGAACTAGTTCAAAGAAAGAGGATGAAGATCCTTGTATTCTATTTTTGGAACTAGAAACTGTGAAATCTGAAATCAGCAAAGCAAATTCTGATGCACCAATCCAATTGGAACAAATAAATTCATAAGAAGATGATGACAATGAAGAAGTTGAACTTGAAGATAATGAGCATGTTATTCCTAGGTACGTGAGACTGAATCACAATCCTGAGCAGATTATTGGAGATAAGGATGCTGGAGTACTAACCAGAAGAAGAATCAAATAGAATTCTTGCATGATCTCCACCATTGAACCAAGAACTGCTAAGGAGGCTTTTGGTTATGATCATTGGGTTAAAGCTACGGAGAAGGAATTGGATCAAATTGAGAAGAACAACACTTGGACCCTAGTACCTCGACCGGTAAATAAGAACGTTATAGGTACTAAATGGGTATACATGAACAAGTTGAATGAAGATGGTGTTGTAGTTCACAACAAGGCAAGATTAGTCTACAAGGGTTATGCACAAGAAGAAGGAGAAGATTATGGAAAAAAAATTGCACTGGTAGGAAGACTAGAAGGGGCCAGAACTTTACTTGCATTTGCAGCCCATAAGAAGTTCAAGGTATATCAGATGGATGTTAAGTCTACATTTTTGAATGGGATATTGGAAGAATAGGTATACATAGAGCAACTAGATGGTTATGCTTTGACTAATGAGAAAGACATGGGATGCAGATTGCATAAGGATTTATATGGATTAAAGCAGACACTCAGAGCATGGTATGAAAGGCTTCATACACATCTAATGAAGATAGGATTTCTGAGAACTAGTGATGATAGTAACATATATTTGAAGTCTGAAAGAGATGAAATACTAGTCAGTGAAGTATTTGATGATGATATTATATTTGGAGGTAATGATGTCATGAGCAACAATTTTGCAAATGAAATGAAAAATGAGTTTGAAATGTCTTTAGTAGGGGAAATAAAAAATTTCATAGGATTGCAGATATAGCAAATGAAGAATGGTATTTTCATTACATAGTCTAAGTATGTGAAAGAGATTTTCAAGACATTTGGCATGAGTGACTGTAAATGAGTTGGGACACGAATGGTTACAGGTTGTAAGTGTTATTGCGTCATTTACTCCTCATGACAAGAACGAGTCATCCTATAAAAAATTTGTAGTCACACAAATCTGTCCAGCTTAATTAAATAAATATTCGCTATTTATTTGATTAAAAATCCACTAGCCATCAGTTAATTAAATTAATATTTAATTAATTCATCCCCAAACATTCTTCTATTAATTAAATAAATTATTCAATTTATTTTAATTTAACTCATTAAATCAAATTCAAATCAATTAAATAAATAAAATCCCCTTTTCCTCTTTTAAATAAATTAAATAAAACATTTATTTAAATGATTTATCCCCACCCCACTTGAATTTTCTTACAAATGCAACTTGCACACATTTATTGAAATAAATGAATTTTTATTTTAATAAAATCCTATTTTCCCTCCCCTCTCAACCTATCTCACATTGACACTTGTCATCCTAGGATTGGGTTGAAAGCCCTCACATGGATTTGAAATCATTCAATCCTAACCCTTGTTGAGATTGCTCAATCTCAACCATCCATTGCTCCATTTTTCCTATAAATAGAGCCCATTTCTTCATAATCCAGATCTTGAAAACTTGTATGCATTTAAGCTATAGGCATTTTAAGAGAGCATTTTAGCATAATTAACTCATATATTGTCATTTTGGATAAAATCAATCATTCTAGTATCAATAGCTTAATATTTGCTTCTTCATTTACATTTAGAGCAACATTTCAATCTCAATCCTCCATAAGCATCCATAGTGCAAAAAGCTGCTGAGAGCTACACTATTTTGGAACTTGGAGAGGAGAGGAATAAGGGAGAAGGAGCTAAGACCATGCTAAGAGGCATTTGGAGATGCCTCATTATCTTTGTTTCATTAGTTAGATATATTAGCATGATTTTAGTGTCTCTCTTGATATGCCTGTTTAGATTAGTCTTTGATTAAATAACACTAATGGTTTCTTGTGTGTTTTGTGTTGTTTCTCTTAGACTAACCTTGTCCATTTTGTAGGGCATCATTTGGTGAACCCGATGTGAAATCCAAGCACCAAAAATATCATTTTTTTTTTAAAACTAACATGTTTGAATGTTGAAAATGTCACACAAGTTTCACTTTGGCACTATTGAACTCGTTCTAGTGCTATCGATACTTATAGTTTTAGTGCTATTGTTCTTACAATAGTGCTATTGCCTCAAGTTCAACGCTTTTGAAACTGTTTTGGCGTGTTTGACATTATTTTAGTGCTATTAACCCTATTTCAGCGCTTTTGTCTCTCTGTCTTTCCCTTTCTTTTAGCACTTTTGAGTTAAATAGCACTTTTGTTCAAACACAGACTAGCGCTATTGTAACAGAATGTCGTAAAAATCACCTTGTAACCAAAAAAGTGAAAATTTTAGGCTTATAGAAGCCCCCCCTTGGACATAAATTTTACTAACAATTTGTTGTTTGTGCAGGTTTAAAACTCACCATAAAAAAATCACAAACTTGTCTTTTTGGTGCTTTTAAAACTTGAACAAAAACAAATTTTCCTTGTTTTCTAGTTAGGGTCACTCGTCTTTTGGTGCATTAAAAATTGAACAAAAGAAACATTTGCTTTCATTGCAAGTTAGGACTCATTTTCTTTTTGGGGCTTAAAATCAACAATTTGATTTCCTTGCATCAATTCGGACTTAAAATTTACAATCCACACTTCAAAATTTTGGTACAAATAAAATTCACAATCAACCTGTCTCAAATTTGCACAAGCCATTTACTTTATGCAAAACGTGCTTTTTTGTTAAGTTGACCAGGACTTCCCATTCCTAGTTTACAAAACATATTGCCTTTGAAAGTTAAAAAGAACATCATGATTTTAAGAGCAACATCTCCAAATAGTTAGACCACATTGCGATGATGGATTAAAAAGAACAAAGTGTTTTTCGTGTTTGGCACGCTTGTGCAAAAGGTCGGTTGAGTGGTCCCACTTCTAACACACACTATCCTCTCCCTTGGCTTTCGTGGTCCTAGGTGCAAGAGAAAAGTGTTAGTAACACTCAAATTTTATCTTTTTAAGAGAGGCTTGCCAAGGGATCGATACTCTTGGGAACGACCTCGAGCAGTAAATCCTTCGAGCCGCTATAGAAATTAGGTGAGAGCGAAAGCTGTAGCCTTGGGTATAGCTGTTCCTATAGTGTAATTGGCCGAAAGGACAAATGGGCCCCACCACCAGTTACAAGGCTCTTAAGTGAGTCACTGCAGAATGAACTTATGTCCAAAAACATCGAACATGACTAAACACCTTTAAGTAGTAGCCCACCTGTTCTATTGATTGAGGATATTTGCAATATAATTTAGTGCAAGAGCATAGATGGTTTTTCTCCCAAGATACTCACCATACATATTTCCTTGAGTAGAAACATAGTTTTTTGAAAAGTCACTTGTGGCTTGATAAAAGTGGTGACTCCCCCATCATAGGGATCATCTATTTGTTATGCTCATGCAAGACTTAGTATATCACATCCTTACCTGCCACGGCGGGATTCATAAGGTATGTAGTACCAAAGTCAAAGAAATATCAAGATGTGGGCTAAATTTATCACAACTGGCCATTTGACCTTAGGGATAAAAAGTGTTTGAAGTGTGTTCATTTAGTCAAGACCAAGTGCAAATTGAGCCAACTTCAGGCTTTGGAAATACACCTTAAAATACATCTAAAGGAAGGGTCATATACAAGTCCAAGGATTGGGTTGATCTAGACCCATACTCATTTGTGCCTTTGAGGCTACATTCTTGTGTTTGTGTGTTTGCTTTGTTTTCTTGTCAAAGAAAAATCAAAAATCACTTTCAAAACAAAGTATTCATCCAAACAAACACTTCTCAAAACAACCAAAAACATCAAAAACAAAGTGCGAACAACAAAGAGTCAAATTTTATGACCATTCTTCACATCTTGCGAAAGAAGAAGAGTCACCAGAATATCAACTTGAAAAGAAGACCATTAAGCTCAAAAGCTTTGATCAAAAGGAGGAAATTCTTCTATATCAATAGACAAATCTTTGTCTCCCATAGAGTTTTTTTGCGTCACATGCGCCTCAACCTTCAAGGCAAAACAAACGAATTTGATTCAGAATCATTGAACCACAGAGCTTTTATGCAATATAGAGCTCTGAGTTATCACAAAAACCAAGGAGGTAAGATTAATCCCAACTTTTTCCCAAACGTCTGTATCACATACAACATAGCTCAAGAAATACCACCAACACTCGAAAGAGAAGAGATAGAGTTTGTCCCATTTATAACACAAAGCTTTTATTGAAGTTGAAAACATTTCATCCATCATCTTATTCATACATCATCACTTCATCATCAATTCATTCCAAACTCTCAAAACATTAAGAGGTTCTTGTCTCAAAGTTCTCCTTTAGATATTGCTTGAAATCAAAAACATCACATCACTTTTTAGATTGTTTCTACATCTAGGATAAGCTCATCCTAAGAGACACATCTACGTAGGTTAAAACTAGTTCATGAGTGAATCCTCTCATTACTAGGTAGTTAAATCTGTAACACATCTCAGATTTCTCTACACCTTATCACATCCAATCTTATCCAACAAGCAAGCAATTCAAAGAAGGAATTTCAGTTACATCTACCTTAAAAGTGCTAGAGATCCACATGCAACACAATTCACCAACCATCAATCTTTCATTTCATCAAAAAATCATCATCATTTTCACACAACTTCAACAAAAGCTTGTAAACAAAATGGCTCAAACCCGATCACGGTCAAGGCAACGAGAAATAGAAATGGAAGAAGAAGAAGAGGAAAATCTTAATGAATTTCAAGAAGCACTTGGAGGAAATGCAAATGACAAAAACCCAAGTACTCCCACTCCTGCAACAATAGAAAGGGCTCAGCATAACCCTCTCTTTAATAGACTGTTTGACGAAATACTCAGGAGCAATGCGGATGCTCACTTTTTAAAGCTCGCTCAAGAAGGAGCAAAACTGCCCTCTGACTTTGATCTTGCCCAATTAAGACAAGCATCAGAAAGACAAAGTCACCATGAAGAGGAAAGAGGTAGAGATTCCATCAGATATAACATTCCTCGAGGTAACCCACCACCTCCTCCTCCAACTGAAATGGAGATGTTGCAGCAACAAGTCGAGAATCTTGCCCAACAACTTCATAGTGGTGTCAAGACTAACCAATTCTCACTCAATGACATATGTCCCTATCCTTTTGATAGGAATCTTTATATGCCACCCTTTCCACGAGGATTCGAAACACCCAAATTTGAAAAATATAGAGGAAAGGGAGATCCTCGTGATCATGTCAGAGAATTTCATTCTGCTTGTCTCGAAGTGGCATATGAAGACACATACCTCATGCGCCTTTTTCCCCAAAGTCTGGGAGGAACAACCACAACATGGTTTTCCCGACTATCAGGTGGCATTAGAACATTTGAGGAACTCATCCAAAAGTTCCTAGCTCATTACTCTCATAACATTGAACGCGACATTACCATGGCTGATCTATGCAACACTAAACAAAAACCAGGTGAACTATTCTCAGTATTCCTGCAACGATGGTGCCAAATGTCTAGCAGACATTCTCTTCAGTTACTTGAATGAGAACTAGTGGAAATATTCATTTCCAACTTAAATGAATAAATGGAATTTCACCTGGATGTCAAAGACATAGACTCTTTTAATGATATGATCACCAAGGGTTTGAAGTGTGAATGGGCACTCATCAAGAAAGGACTTATCAAAATCTATAATGAACCAAAAGATGGTCCTCGCCCACACTTCAATAGTGATAAACCAAGCTTTTGGAACAAAAACAAGAATATCGTCAATGATGGGGTTGTGGATGCTTGGACTATCCAAAATGCACAACCTGTGGTTCGGTTTGTAGGACAAAATCCTCCACCTCAAAGCAACATGAATGTTCCTTCGAATCAAGGTCGCATCACATCTCACAATGAACCAAGACCTCATTAGCAAAAATAGAAACGCACATACACTCCCTTAGGGGAACCCATTGAAATAGTATTGCGACAACTCATTTCTCAAAATTTGGTCACTCTACCTAAACTATCAAACTATGAGCCTCAGGTCAAACCCGCATGGTGGAGAGATACTGAACACTGTGAATTCCATCAAGGAAGAGGACACAAGACAAGTAATTGTCACCGATTAAAAGATCTTATTTAGGATCTTATTGACCGAGGAGAAATTGAAATTGAAGGACATGACCCAAAAACAACCAATAATGATCATCTAATGTTTAAAAATCCACTTCCATCGCAAGATCAAAGGGGTCCTTCCACTTCCAGGCGAGGCACTGATACCACTGATTATACACAGGCTGCGTATAATTACACTGTAAATCACCTGTATGATGCCAGTGAACAAGTTGCAACAATAACCTTCAAAAATCCCAACTCAAATTGCAATGTTGTTACACGTCGTGGTAAAGTTACCATAAAGGTAGCTCCACAAGGCACCACCTCCATCCCAAAGCAGTACAATCTTGTGGAACAATTAGACAAAACACCTGCGCTTATATCCATTTTAGAGCTATTGCACCTATCACCCTCTCATAAAACTATCTTGGATCAAGCACTCCAAGAGGCATCAGTCCCTGCAAATCTGAATACAGACCAATTTCAAGCCATGGTTGGAAGTCTAAAGTCATCACCTTGTCTCACTTTTTCTGAAAGTCACAACTCTTCCTTCCAACAATCTCATAGCACTTCACTACACATTGAAGGCTTTATCAACCAGCATAGGATCAAACGAGTCTTGATAGATAATGGAGCAGGCCTGAATATTTGTACACTATAGTTGGTCACAGCATTGGGATATACAATAGAATCAGTGGATCCTCATAAGAAGATCACAATCAAAGCCTATGACGATGCAGAGCGTTCCTCCAAAGGAGCTGTGGTACTACCAATCTGAGTAGGCCCCGTGGTAAAGCACATCATTTGTCAGGTTCTAGACTTTCCTCTGCCATACAATCTACTGTTAGGGAGACCCTGGATACATGCTATGCAAGCCGTTCCATCTACCTATCATCAATGTATCAAGTTCCCACATAACGGTATAGAGATCACAATCCTGGGCGATGCAAATCCCTTTGCATACTGTCACAATATTAGCCATCAACCAGAGATTACCGTTCCTAATAATAGAGAAGCCATTTCCTCCACATCATATATAAGTCCTGCCTCTCTTGCCAGTTTGAACACTACTATACCAAAGCAAGAAAAGCTTAAAATGAAGATAGCAGAGGAAGGTCCTGGGGAATACAACTTGAGTCAACTCTTTTGTGTGGGACAAATGCCCACTTCTCCTCAAACACATGGTAAACCATAGCAGTTACTCCAGCAACCACTAGTCATGCCAGCATGTGCTTTGACACCTTTCATCCTTGGAAAGAGTCAAGAAGAAGAAACCCAAGAGAAGGACTTAGCGGACTAGATCTATAAAAATCCCATCACCACTGATATACCGAAAGTTAAACTTCCTACGGATCAGTATGGCAAAGGCCTCCTCATTACGCAAAGAATGGGGTATGATGGTCAGAGTGCTTTGGGATATTGCAAACAAGGACGACATGAACCTCTATTGCCAGAATTAAAGCCCAAAGGTAATACAGGCCTAGGCTTTGAAAAAGAGAACTTTCCTAAGCTCAAATTCAAAGGAAAACCTAGCAAACCACTATATCAGCCTACTGCAAAGAGGACACCTTTTATTATCAAAGCAGCATCAAGCACCATCACAACTGCCCCACCGAAGCTCAAAATCCCAACACCACCATCTACAATACCAATCATCCCACCAATCAAACTAGTAATCCCATTCACAGCAGTCATTACATCCATAGTACCATTAGCATCAGCAACTGTATCAAAGCCCGCAGCAGCATCTATGGCACTAGCAGTTCCAGCAGAAGCAACTGAGTCAACACTACCGATACTCCCCATACCAGATTCCTTGATCCCCATCAATCTTCCTGCAACACCGATCACTACAAAGGTACATCAACCAATCACGCCTGCAGTATTTAACTCAAAAGACATCCCAGTATGGTATAGTAATCGGATGCTAGAAAGTGACTCAGAGATCGACTCACATGAGTGGGAATTTGATTCTGTACAACTTAACACTTTAGATGAGGAAGACACATCACCACCTCCACCACGCAAAGACATCCCTGTTTACTGAGAAGCACAGATAAAGACTTCTTGGGTTCCTGAGCTGGAAACATCTTCCACAGACCCTACATCTCATCCTACGCTTGATTCTGACAAGGAGAGTACCATTAATGACCTTCACCATAACATCTTAACCCTCACTGATACATCTAATGCACTTAACCTAATCGATGAAGTAATGCCCATTATCCACCCTGAACTCATCGAATGGAACCAACCAAATCCCCCATGTCTTGACTTCTTCCAAAACGATGAGGCCATCATTGACTTTTTGGAATTAAGGGATAACCTACCAAGCAGGGATCACAAAGCTGGATTTGCCATTGAACTTAATAGCGCAACATACTTCAGGGCGGATGCCAAACCTTTCAGCTGCAAACATATAACAATAAAACATGGATCTTCCAGTGAAAACCACACTGTGGCACTGTTTGATCCAACAAAAGTAAAAAGAAAGAGCGTATCCAATGGTGAAAACCTCTCTGAGGCGCCTGAGGATGAAGGGTTTGACATTCTCCCTAATAGTACACAACAGGAATGATCAACGATTCTCATCGAGGAAACCAAAGAATACAATGTGGGGACTCTTGAAAATCCTCACCTCATACATCTGGCATCTCTTCTCATTCTAGAAGAATAGCCTAAGTTTATAGAGTTCTTCCAAAAGCGTCAGATCAACTTTGCATGGTCATATGTGGACATGCCTGGATTTGATCCTGATTTAGTCATGCATCACCTTACCATAGTAGAAGGAGCAAAACCTGTCAAGCAAAAACTTCATAAGATGCATCCTCAGATTGCAGTGCTAGTCAAAACAGAACTCAAGAAACTCCTAGACGTTGGTTTCATTAGACCAATTGATTATGCAAAATGGATCTCCAATATTGTGCCTGTCGGCAAACCAAAAGGGGGCATCCGCATTTGTACTGACTTTAGAGATCTGAATAAAGCCTATCCTAAGGATGACTTCCCCCTTCCAAATATCGACATCATAGTGGATCTGATAGCAGGACATGCCATGCTTTCACTCATGGATGGCTTTTCAGGATACAATCAAATAAAGATCGCACCTAAAGATCAACATAAGACAGCCTTCACTTGTCCATGGGGCACATATTGTTGGAATGTAATGCGTTTCGGTCTCAAGAATGCAGGAGTAACCTATCAAAGAGCAATGACCACCATCTTCCATGACATGATGCATACTATGATGGAAGATTATGTTGATGACCTACTAGCAAAATCACTCACTAGAGAAGGGCATCTCCACATCTTAGATAAAATCTTTGATAGACTGGAACAATACCATGTTCGACTCAACCCAAAGAAATGTGTCTTTGGAGTAACCTCCGGGAAACTTCTAGGATACACTGTCTCAAGCAAAGGCATTGAGGTCAATCCAGCAAAGGTTAAGGCAATCATGGATATGCCACCACCAAAGAATATCAGTCAACTAAGGACATTACAAGGGCGACTTCAATCCATCCGAAGATTCATTGCACAATTGGCTGATAAGTGTCACCCGTTTACACACCTGCTACACAAGAACATCCGCTTTCAGTGGGATGCCCGATGCCAGCAAGCATTTCAGATGCTTAAAGACTATCTCATGAATCCACCATTGTTGATGCCACCAGATCCGAGTAGACCGTTGTTACTCTATATCTCAGCAACAAGTACAACATTGGGTGTACTACTGGCACAACATAATGTAGAAGGAAAAGAGTGTGTTGTTTACTACATCTCTCGCACACTGGTGGGCTATGAACTCAATTACACGCCTATTGAGCGAGCTTTCCTAGCAGTAATCTTAGCAGCCACTAAACTGAGGCACTATCTATTAACACACAAAGTACAACTCATTGCAAAGATTGATCCACTCAAGTATTTACTCAGCAAAGTAGCATTGACAGGCTGCTTGGCCAAATGGGTGATGATTATAAGTGAATTTGACATCGAGTATGTAGACCGTAAAGCTATCAAAGGGCAAGTTATTGCAGATCAGTTGGCTGATGCACCTCTCATAGGTGATCATCCTCTCATTTCCAATTTTCCAGATGAAGAGATATTCATGATCACAACAACACAACCATGGAAACTCTACTTTGATGGTTCATACACTAGGCATGGCTCGGGGGCAGGCATTCTGTTTATCACACCCCAAGGTGACAGCATCTCGAAGTCTTACAGGCTCACATTTCCATGTACCAACAACATTGCAGAGTATGAGGCCTTGATCACAAGACTCAGGCTAGCCATACAATGGAAATTACAAGAACTACAAGTATATGGCGACTCACAACTGGTCATTCGACAAGAAACTGATGAATATCAGACCAAGGATGATAAACTCATGCCCTATAAACAAATGGTGGACACTCTAAAGACATCATTTACTACTCTCACTTTTGAGCAGATACCAAGAGATTAGAATCGAGTTGCTGATGCCATGGTTACCATCGCATCTCTACTAGATCTTCCACATAATTCAACATGCTACGAGTTCTTGGTTGAATAGCTTTGGATTCTTGCTTATGATATCCCCGAATCCGAAATGATATGTAGCCTTGTCCATTCTGAATCCCCATGGTATGGGGAATTCTACACCTATCTCCGTGATCACACCCTTCCTCCCAACCAATCGAATAACCAACGTAAAACCTTCATTCGCCAAACCACTCGATATACCATTATTGCTGAAACCCTATATCGACGTGGTCTTGATGGTACTCTCCTTCGATGTCTGGAACAAGGTGAGATAACAAAGGCTTTGGAAGAAGTCCATGAGGGAATTTGCGGGACTCATTCAAGTGGTCCATCACTAGCCAAGAAACTCCTGCGCAATGGATACTATTGGCCATCTATGGAAAAGGATTCCTACTACTTTGTCAGAAAATGCAAGAAATGTCAAGTTCATGGCGACCTGATACATGTAGCAGCCTAGGAACTGCAACCAATCACAACACCATGGCCTTTTTGTCAATGGGGCCTTGACCTTGTGGGTAAAATCCATCCATCTTCATCCAATGGCCATAAATTCATTATTACCGCCACCGAATATTTCACAAAGTGGATCGAAGCTGTTCCACTTACCCAAGTCACCGGCAAGCAGATCGCCTCATTCATCCTCAACTACATCGTTTGCCGGTATGGTGTACCCATGTCCATCATCACAGATAACGGTCTTCCTTTCAAAAATCAGGATGTCTATGAACTTTGTGAAAAATTTCATATCCAACACCGCTTTTCCACTCCCTATTACCCACAAGGCAATGGTCAGGCCGAAGCATCCAATAAAAACATATTGAGGATCCTAAAGAAGACAGTCAATGATGCTGGCCGTGATTGGCATGTTCAACTAAATCCAGTGCTATGGGCATATTGAACTAGCATTCAAACCCCTACAGGTGCAACTCCTTATTCGTTGGTCTATGGTGCAGAAGCTATCTTGCCTATTGAGGTCGAGATACCATCATTACGGGTTTCCTTGCACAATCTCATTGATGATGAAGCATACAGAGTCTCACGACTCCAAGACTTAGAATTACTTGATGAGAAGTGACAAGCTGCATACAATCATCTCAAAGCTTATCAGCAGAGCATGAGCAGAAGCTATAATCACCGAGTTAGATCTCATACATTTGAGGTAGGTGATCTTGTTCTATGAGAGAATCCTCACAACCAACCAAACAGAGAACATCAGGGCAAGTTTGAATCAAATTGGCTGGGCCCATATGTTGTCACTGCTATGTTCGGGTCCGGGGCATATCAGTTAGCTACATCAGAAGGAGAACCATTTGCAGATCCAATCAACAACATGCACCTAAAATAGTTTTATACCTAAGCTGTACAGAGCATCAGGCTCCCCTGCATACCAGCAAATACTAAAAACATTTGGAAAAATGTCCTGAAGAAAATACAAAAACATTCAAAAAAGTAAAGAAAAATCATGCATCCAAACGGTGAACAAGCACTCTGGTGGCACCTTGGGTAAGTACGATGGTGAAAACCTGGCAAACAGGCACCACTCGTAAAGGCTATGGATCCATTGTCTTTCAAACTTGTTGTGATCACATCTACTTCATACATACATCCATCCATCCAAAACCATGGCTTGTTATTCATCTGCAATTATGATAGTACTCCATACATCTTGCATCCCACTTTTTCATAGTCATGTCTAAAATTGGGGGCAATGCCTTTAACCTATTGATGGAAGTGGATTCTACATTGTCTTATAATTCATTAAGTTCTTCATTCAAGCAATCATCAAAATACCAAAAACATTGGAAAATGTCTCAACACAAAAATACCAAAAACATTCAAAACAATTCAAAATCCAAAAACATCGACAAACCATTGAAAAATCCAACAAAAACATGGCAACACTTTGTACATACTCATCTGCGCAGATACCAAAACAAACATTGACAAAATACTCACACAATGACCATTTATCAATCAAACCACACAATCAACATCAACACTCAAATTTGTCTTCAACAAGGATGCATCCTTCCTTACCAAAACAAAGACAAAAGTGACATTTTCTTTGACAAGAAAATTATGTTAAGCTATCAAATACTTGGTTGATTTGTGAGTACAATCATTCGTTTATTTGTATCGGGATCTTTCAGCATTGTTTTGTATTGTTTGTGCATTATTTCCGATGAAGTTCTGGGGCATGTACTAATGGTGTCTACGTGGGAAGTTCACCAAGCTATGTGATCTTATGCCAAAAATACAGTCATAGATCACTACGGCTTGCTGACTACAATGTATACTTCGACCATATGAGCATGAACCATTACCAAGGATCCTTATTCTTTATTCTTTATGTATATACTATTTGTTTGCAGGTACAATGCTCATTCTTTGGTTCCTCCTCATCCAAATTGGATAAAGGTTTTTATCTCTTAGTACGGTATGCACTTGTCTCAGGATATGATCAGCCTAAGATCAAGGAGGACGATCCAAGTCATGCATGAACAGAGATAATCCTTGTCTGTTCCGCAAGCAATACTCTGGTTGACGTGACCCTTATATGAAGTCGTTTGTATTAACTTGCTATATAAAATCCATGAAAGGAATACTCAGGTCATCTTGAATCATTATGTCAAGATGTTTGTATTCTCTTCCAACATTTTAAAGCTCAATGATGAAAATAGAGCACTATGGATCGTCATTTCATCTCATCTGTTTATATATTGCATTCCGTTGCATATCACCCATCCATTCATTTATTCATATATAGGCTTTTTATGCAAAAAGTGACCATTAAAACTGGTCTTGGATACAATCACGACCGAGTTCTCTGATACATCATCAATGCATCATGTAAAGTCTTACAAACCTTGCATTCCTCATGGTCATCTCATCATCGCATTTAGTTGCATCTCACATTAAGAACATTCATGTCATTTTTAACTTAACATTGCATATAGTTCATTTTTGACATTAGTTTTTCATTAAATCATTTGCATCATTGCATCAATCATAAATTATTAGATTCATTCATGGGATCAAATTGTCTTTGATTGTTTTAAAATCATTTACTAGGCATTCATATAGTGTCGATTATCCATCATCATTTTATCATCCTTTATCATTTATTATTGCATACATTCATTTATAGTTAAAAAGTGCATTCATTCATTACTAAGTATCTTATTATGCTCATTTTAGGATTCATTCACATTGCATTCATTATCCTCTTTTTAATTGCATTAATGTGCAGTTATTAAAACATTAGTTATAGTATCATCACATTATCATTTGTACTTAAATCATATTTAAGCATTTAGAATCATAAATCCACTTGTTTACAAAACATTGATTCATAACATTTTATATCCATTATACATATGCATTCATTTAAACATTATCATATAAACATTTGTACTTTACATTTTGTTTATCCATATTACATTCATCTAAAAACATCTAGATGCATATCCATACATAACATCATTCATTCGACCATTGCATTAACATCATCACATAAATCATCTCATCATTATATCAAAATAGGAAACACCAAAATCCTATTCATAAATCATCATAAACATACATCATCATCATCATGACATCACATATATAAAGCATTACATCAAAAATCAAACAAATCATACATATATAAACCTGCATTCATATGTCAGTATCCCACATCATAAATCATCATAAAAACATGCATATAAGAAACATCTCATCAATGCATACATATACACATATCCATCTAAGCAATCACTCATCATCCTGCATAAAAATCCATACATAATCAACTGCATATCATCCAAAAATGGGATCTCCTCATATATATCATCTCATATATCAGAGTGCAATGAAGTCTACAAAATTGGCTACCAAGAGCCATCCAAGATACAGTCCAAAAAATAAACAATGATACAATACATATATGCAAAAATGCTCTCTCAAATGCCACTCTGGCCAGATGCTGTACCACCACCACCATCACCACCGGCTCTCCCACTGGTGCCTGCACCACCTGATCCATCTCTCTGTGAAGGCCTCATCGAACCACCACTCACTCCTGCATCCCCTGATCTCTCCCTCCGCAGTGGACCCATCACACCCCCACTGCTCTGCACCCTCTGCGATCACTCTGATCTAGCTTGCCGCATCTACGAATAGCTAAGAGCTCACTGACTAACTGGCACCACCTACTCATATAAACCCTGCCAGTAGTCTATCTCTGCCTGTGCTCATCGCATCTCCCTCATCAACTCCCCCGTAGGCCCCTGTGCTCCTACTCCAACCCGCACTCTCTCCTGCAGCTCTGCCAATCTCTCCACTGCATTATCCCTCTCTCGCAGCACCACCGCTAGCTTTGACTCCCGAGCAAATAGCTGCACATCTCTAGCTTCCAGCTCCACCACCAAATCCTCTATCCAAGTCTGCAAATGTACTATCATATGATCTCGCAGATCTCCAGTAGCTCCCTCCCCGGTATCCATGGCTGCCTCACCTACACCACCCTCTCCAGTAGTCCCCTCCTCTCTGTCCATCAGGATCTCCCTCTCCATCCCCCTCCCACTCAGCTGAACTCCTCCCTATATCAATGGTCCCTATGATATCTATAGAGGCAGTCCACCTCTCCCTCTCCGCTGACTCCGCATCCCTAATCCTCCTCCTCCTCCTCCTCCACCTGCCCTCGGTCCTCGACCTCTTGGCCTCCTCCGTCTCTGTCCCCTCTCATCCTCAAAAGCTGGGATCGGCTCTGCTGGATCAGAGATCCGTAAGATTGGGTGCGCTGCCCGGTACTGCATGTACTCATTTGTAACACCTACATCCATGACCCTCGGTCATATGTCCCACGGTCTCGCCTGCAGTGTCTGAAACTCTGCCAGTGCCTGATCATATGGTAGCACTGGCCCCTATGCATACCTCTCCTGAATAACTCGAGCATACTCTCCTGATCCACTGGGCAGTCCCTACTGCTGCCCAAACTGTCTCAGCACTCTCCCAGGCACCTGTCTCTCCACATGGTATGTGGTCCTCCCAATGAGAAATCGGGTCATAAAAATGTAAGACAGTGCCTCTGCATCATCATCCCATGGCTCACACTCCAAGTATGGCCGCCATATAACTGCCTCCAGATCATCTAATGCCCACCGCCACCACTCTAACTTCCCCAGGTGGGGCTGACTCATCATGCCGCTATACATAAACATGTACGGCTGATCTACTGCCCGAAATCTCAGACTCACCGGTCAAGTCATTGGTAGGTGCTCCCAAGCCCAAATATGCAGCAACGTCATGCCCACTACTAAGGAACCTCTCCCTCGGTAAACCACCTCATGGAGCTCTTGGTACAGGTGCGCCAACATGCATGGCCCCCATGCAAATCGGGTCCCCTCGGTCATCATTATCTCGATAACCTGTCCCCATCCGATGGCCAAACCATGTGATCGTCTGTCAGGACAAAGAAGACCTCCCACGATACTTGATAAAACTGCTGGAAGAGGCTCATCTAACGCCGCTATCTCCTCCTAGGCAATGGAACCATCATCAATGAAAACATCCTCATCAAAAATCCTCTGCACTACAAGAGTCCCCCAGGATTTGTCATATGTGACCAGCTCCCCCCGAATCAGAATCCACAAGATGCGTCACACATCCTCTAGGGTCACTGTCATCTCCCCCTATGCCAGATGGAAGGTGCACATCTTGTCGTGCCACCGCTTTACTAACGCTGTGATCAATCCATGATTCATACGAATCACGACCATGTGCATCACCTCATATAGTCCCGTCGCGACAATATAGTCTATCTTCGTCTATGTCAATCGATCCCGCAACCTCTGTGTCGCAGGATGTCACTCACGTAACTACAACACGCGCATCTCCTCCTGCACATGGACATTCATCAATCACCATCAGTTGTTTTGTTTTCAAACTTTCTTAAGTTTAAACCTAGACTATCAATAGATACTTTGATCAAGTATCTTTGGGTCTCAACAGGTAAGCAATCATGGCCACTTAGACTTCAATAGGCATTTATCCTAATAAATGACCTAAGTCTCATCAGGCTGCTATGGTTCAAAACAACTCCCACTTCACCTCGCCATCCATCAATCATTGGCATTGGGAGATTTTCTTCATCCAAACTGGAGCATCTCTTTATCCTAAACACAAAAGCGCTATTTTACCATCAAAAGCGCTAGTTTCCCAACAATAGCACTACAACTCTAACAAAAGTGCTCAATCAGCTATCCCATAGCCCTCAAACTACAATTGTGCTCAAACAACTACACAGTAGCGCTAATAAAGTTCAATAGCGCTCACAAACATGCCCTCCATAGCGCTTATTTATCAACAGTGCTTAAACTTGCATACAATAGCGCTACAACAAAACAAAAGCGCTCAAACAATGGGGTAATAGCGCCATTGCGGCACAGTAGCACTAGTTCATGGAGCAAAAGCGCCAAAACCGTAGTTCCAGCGCTCTTGCTCCGACTTGACTTGGATTCAGCTAAAAACCTATTAAAAATGCATAAAAATTAAATTTTTGAATTTGCGTACCGCTGGTCCATAGTCGTCTGGGCGCTGGAACCGTCGAACTCGCTCCAATCTGTGCTCTGCAATCGGTATCGACATCCTAACTGCTGCTCGCTCCTCCAAAATGTCCCTATTAGAGCTCTGATTTCCAACTAGTCACGGTCACAAATGATCATGTTTTCATCCTTTTCACCCCATTTATACCCTTCGTCGTCACCACACCTTCCCCTCGCTCACCGCCGTGGTCCCCGTGAACTTCCCGAGCCCCCTATGTCTCCATTTTTCCCCCGTTTTCTTCTATTTTTTTACCCTTATGGCTAACTTCTTCTCTTCTACAACCCTGCCAATTTTCATTCTTTTTCGAGAGATCACCTGATTTTTTGAAATTTTTCGGCCCATCTCTCGAGGGGGCATACCACCCATTAAATTTACATTTTATGGGGCATTTTCTTCACACCAGTTTTTCTTTCTTTGAAACGACGCGATAAACCGCACCGTCTCAAAGAGGGGCAAATGTAGTCACACAAATGTGTCCAGCTTAATTAAATAAATATTTGCTATTTATTTGATTAAAAATCCACTGGCCATCAGTTAATTAAATTAATATTTAATTAATTCATCCCCAAACATTCTTCTATTAATTAAATAAATTATTCAATTTATTTTAATTAATTCATTAAATCAAATTCAAATCAATTAAATAAATAAAATCTATTTATTTAATAAAATCTCCTTTTCCTCTTTTAAATAAATTAAATAAAACATTTATTTAAATCATTATCCCCACCCCACTTGCATTTTCCTACAAATGCAACTTGCACACATTTATTGAAATAAATGAATTTTTATTTTAATAAAATCCTATTTTCCCTCCCCTCTCAACCTATCTCACATTGACACTTGTCATCCTAGGATTGGGTTGAAAGCCCTCACATGGATTTGAAATCATTCAATCCTGACCCTCGTTGAGATTGCTCAATCTCAACCATCTATTGCTCAATCTCAACCATCTATTGCTCCATTTTTCCTATAAATAGAGCCCATTTCTTCATAATCCAGATCTTGAAAACTTGTATGCATTTAAGCTATAGGCATTTTAAGAGAGCATTTTAGCATAATTAACTCATATATTGTCATTCTGGATAAAATCAATCATTTTAGTATCAATAGCTTAATATTTGCTTCTTCATTTACATTTAGAGCAACATTTCAATCTCAATCCTCCATAAGCATCCATAGTGCAAAAAGCTGCCGAGAGCTACACTATTTTGGAACTTGGAGAGGAGAGGAACAAGGGAGAAGGAGCTAAGACCATGCTAAGAGGCATTTGGAGATGCCTCATTATCTTTGTTTCATTAGTTAGACCTATAAGCATTTGGAGATGCCTCATTATCTTTGTTTCTTGATATGCCTGTTTAGATTAGTCTTTGATTAAATAACACTAACAGTTTCTTGTGTGTTTTATGTTGTTTCTCTTAGACTAACCTTGTCCATTTTGCAGGGCATCAAATTCCATTTAGATTCCTTGTCTTTCTTGTAACACCTCGGTTCAAGCCCGTAGTACGTTTGTAAATCGTCTTCCAATCACAAATGTCGAGTTTAGTAATTGGTTCAACTCTGTGAACACATTGAACCATCTTGAACCGGGTTCAACAGGTTCATTTAGGTTCCATTGGTTCCTAACTGTTTAGGGAGGTTTTTCATACTAATATTTTCTTTAAGTGTCTTGCAGCGGCTCTTTAAAAGTTTCTTGTTCGGTAATATGTTACTTTATTTCTCTCCTGGCTTTGAACTCATCGAACCAAGTTCAAGAGGTTCAAACGTGTAAAACATGTTCAATATAGCACAAATGGTCAGCAGCTTGGTATAATTAATTTTCTCGGCAAGATTTTCCTTGAGCGCGGTGTACATCTTGAACTACTTGAACGCTAATGAAGTCTGTTCAGGATGTTCATATGTGTACAAAGTTGGTGGGTCCCGCGGGTTTTAATGATTTGATGGTGCATTCATTGCCAAATATGAGAAAGTTGAACCATGTCTTGAGTGACGTCAATCCTTGGCTTTCCGAAGTAAGTAATCATTTTGGGAACTGGCGGTTACTTCAAAAATGCCGCCATGCATTCAATGCATGCGTGCGATGTCCAATCCACAAACTTAACACACTCAGACTGAAAATTGGAATTATTGCATTTATTAGTTCTGTATCATTGCCCTCACTAATAAGGTATGAAGGATTATTAGTGCTATGCATTTGTTCTTTGCTGCTACGGTTTTGTTTTTCCTAGATAGGAGTCTTGTTTGCTGCTAGTCGCCGTCTGGTTGTTCAACTGTGAAGGTGAGTCCTTTTCTTGTTCTATCCAGTAGTTTTTGCTTGCATTTTCTCTCTCATAGAAGGTTTTGCTGCAATCGATTAAGGCTCATTGCTTTTAATTATGAAGTCTACACTACATTTGTTCGGGAATGGTTTTAAGCCTTGCTCGTACTGAACCCATAGTTAGCGATACTGACCTAAAAGGGGAAAATCTTGAGGTTTTGAAAGAGAGGGTGTTCAAGGGAATTGACAAATCTTTTGGTGTGGAGATTTTGAGTAGCGGTCTCATAGAAGCGGCAGCTTTTCGCCTAGCCATTCCTTGCCCAAAATTGATTCAGGAATGTATCGCTAGATACAACCCAGTGTTTGAGACCATTAGGAGAGACAATGGTGAAACCCTTCTTGCCATAAATCGTGAAGTAATTTCTTCTGTCTTCAAGATACCTGATTACCAGTTCTCCAACTTTTCCCCTTCTTAGTCAATCACTGAGTTCAACACGGACAAAACCAGACATCATAACAATGTAGCAAAATTCTGGTTGAAGGTTCCTCAAAGAGGTGGTTCCAGATTACCCAAGAATCCTAATAAGAATCACATGTTGCCTCACATTCATGATGTTATGCTTTTGTTGCACTGGGCCAAAGGATCTGCTGAAGCTTACAACTTCGATGACTAGATTTATTGCTATGTGCAGCTAGTTTTGGAAGGGAAGCAGTATCTGGATTGGGCTGAATTGATTGTTGATTCAATGAGGGAACAATAGAGTATGGCTAAACAGTTCAAATAGAACTTCTTTATGTCTTCGTATCTCTTGTATTGTTTAGCGTGTGTTAAGGAGTTAGTTGGAATACCAAAATAGCTCGCTAAGGAGGATGTTTCTGTATATGAGTTCTATCCCATGCTGCAAAAGGATAAGGCCTTACAGAATTTCAGAAGGGTGCACAATGCTTTTCTGGGCAACTTGTGTCTTGAATTGAAGAATATGAAAGCCAAAAGAATCTCTGAGGATGCACAGACATTGATAAAGAGGTTTGGTAGTTTTTATATCTAGTTTCCATGCTTCTATTACATAAGGATAGGCGGCTTTGAAGAGGAGCCCTTCAAGCTCCCTCACTTTTGTTTAGATTGCTTTGTTCTGGCGGAGATATATAGACAACTAACCTCTGTAATAAAAAATGCACAACCTAGGGATAAATGGGATGGTCATTTTCCCATTCAATGGGCATCTTGTCCTACAGTTTGATGTCCGATGCTTTGAGTATTGGAGTAGATCTCAGGAATTTCAATTTTTCCCTATATCCTGAAAGGAAAGGTTTTGATAATAAGGGTTTTTCCTAAAGTCTTGGTTTAATGCCATACCTCCCAATGCCACAATTATAGGATTTCTGGGAAGATTGTACTGATGAACTCGAGGTGTTCAAAAGGGGAAACATGAGGATGGTGTTAGAACAAGTCATTTCATTGCAGGTAAAGTTGGACACTAAGGGGCTCGAAGAGGACTATCTAGAGCTATTCGAACTAGGATACTTAGCCCATGCAGAAATTGAAATGCCTCCAATTGACTGGGATGAGGAAGAGAAAGATGATATACAATTAAAGACCAAAGGAGTTTTGGAAAGGACCGTAGCATGGGTTGCCAGGAAGAAAGCAATGAAATTAGGCATTAAGTCTAATTCAGCGAAGAGTAATGAGGTCCCTCTATGTTCACCAAAGTGTCTTTCTAACAATACTTCTATGCCTGTTCATGCAAGTAAGGATAACAAGCCACCCCAGCTTAGACATAGGTCTAATTCAGCTTTGGATTTCTGTACTCCTCGGCATACCCGGTCCCGAAGTGCCTCTCAAAGAAAGATGGATCAAGCAAAGGATACAGGGGTGAAAGATACAATTCTTGATGCTGAGATATTTGAAGTTGAAGAATTGGATAGCGATGTTGCTAATGCCCTGGATTCTCATACGGTGACTGTGGCTATGACACCACCTTCCAAAGCAATCAAAGGAACAACCAATTCCAGTGCAACTCCTAAGTGGTTGACCACTTCAGTGAACAGATTGCAGAATTTTCTTCCCGTGACTATTCTGATACAGGAAATGGTCGTTAAGTACATAGAGAAGAGTTCTAAGTTGAAAAGGTTCAAAATCGCCGCTTGCTTGGACAATGATGAAGGAAATGGAAAATGGGTTGCTAAACTCGCCTCGTACAAACCCAAGGACGAAAACAAAGAGGCTAGCCCCGATGATTTTGAGATCACGAAGGTGGAACTAGGAAATATGAGTAGAGACTCAGACAATCATTTCTTCCAGGTATCAGCAAAGAAAATGCTCACCAGATCGGAGAAAGATGGGCGAGAAAAGAAGGAGGTAAAGCGACACATAAATGTTCTTGCCCAGTTCATCAACAGTATTGGTTTCTTTGGGGCACTCCCAATATCTCATGCTATAGAGAACTTTGACCCAACTTCGCCAAAAAATAAAAAGTTAATGAGCCAAGTTCAAAGAGCCAAGGGTATTACAGAAGCCGTGGAGAAATGGATTAAGGGAATATTCAAGGATGGGGAGAAGTACATCACCAACTCCTAGAGGTTATACGATGAGATACAGAGTCTTATAGACGAAGTTCAAAATCAGCTTGTGCCGTGGGAGAAAGAGGAACACAAGTGGTAGAATATCTTGCCTTTGTTCACCAAAATAGAAGAATATGGAGTTACCATGTTTTTAACGAAACACTCAATCAAACTGGTAGTGGATGAATGTTAGCTCTTTGTGTTGAAGAAAACCATAATGTGGCGGGTGCTTACCTTCAAGTCTATAATCTTTGATGCTAAGATCTCTATTTACGAGCTCCAGGATCTACAGTGCAGTATAGTTAATGATAACAAGGTGGTTAACCCTGACCATGATTGGCAATTGGGAATTTGCGGGTTGAACACACAGGATGCAATCAGGGCTTTCTGGGTAAACATGGAGAAAATCAAGGCCAAGGGTAATTTCACTCCGAAAGATATAACAAGGGTGGCTAGGATTGAGTCCATGAATTTCATTGGAAATGATCAGTTGCCGAAACATGCCGAAAATATGGTGAGGCACCAGTGGAATAAGGAGGCGGCGAAGGCAAAACTCAATGCCATGAAGGTTCCAAACCAATCTATTATTGAAGAACTCACAACTACTCATGACGCCCATGAGAGCAGAGAGGATGATGATGATGGAAAGTGACATAATGCATTGATTCAAGCCCGGTTTCCTTTATTTTAGTAATTTCTCATGTTTATGCAAAAACTTCAGGACATCTGTCCCAAAATACATCATGTTGGTTTCCTAACTATTTTGGGGGAGGTCGAGTTTTCAGGGAGACCTCCCTTGTTCTAAAACTATAAATTAAGGAAGAATAGAGAGAATAGGGGTTAGATTGGGTGACAAATTTTGGTTAGTTTTTAATTTTTCCTGCTGTTTTGTGAATTTTTTGTTTTGTAGAAGGAAGAATCAGACTTTTAAAATCTGGAATGGAAGAATATTTATACATGTATTATCGTTCCTTTGTCGCATAAGAATATATATATATACAAAGATCATATTGCTTTTTGGGAGAAAGAAAATCTGTGGGTTTTGAATCTGTGTAGACACATATCTTTGCATATGCTTATCTAATCAAATAATGGTAATGACCTTTCCATTGTAGAAAATTATTATTTTTCTGGTACTCCTTCCCTTGAGTGTTTGTTTTCTTTTAGAAAGGATTCATGTTTGAGAATAGATTTGGTTTCTTTAATCTATTCATTCCTTATTGAAATTGTGGAAATGGTGTAATGAACTTTGATTCATTTACTTTCATCTCTTGTATTGAAAAGATAGGAAAGATTTTTTTTCTCATAAATATGTGTGAAATATTGACCTCTCATCCAAGAATGAAGTAGGCAGCCTTACATGCTTTCAGGTTAACAGCTACTACTAAAATAAAATTAATTAAAATATTCTTTGAATAACTGAAAAGGGAGCTGTACCTATGGAAAATTCAGAGGGAAGTGGTTTATACAACACTTACCCAACTGTTTAGTGTAACACTTTTCCTTAAAAGAAGGCGACAAAGTTTAAAATTGATCATTTTAAAAAGGAACAAATTTGTTCACTAATAGATTTTTGGCGACTCTACTGGGGAAAATAGAAGAAAACCGAACATTCAGTAGACCATCATGCCATGGACATGACAAAATTGAACCTATAATCAACAAACATTTACAGAGTTTGTTTTGTCTAAGACATAGTTCTATAATTCAAGAACATCATTTAGATTGAGATTTTCTTTAAAGAGCTTGGAAACCCTAAGGGTGATAACATTGGATTCTCATCCTTATACTAGATCATAGAAGAGGGAGGGAATAATTGATAATTGTTTTAAAGAATTGCAAGGGTTGTCGTTCGCCACAAACTTTACTCCCAAAAGAAACACTAAAAGTAGACCTTCCTCTCCTATCAGAGTTACTCCTATACCTTCTTCTTCAAACCCTTGGCAAGCACTAATGCTTACCAGAGTTCAAGCTCCTCCTCTAGTAACCATTTATCCTGTGTTCATTATGGCCCAACCATGGGGTGCTTCTATTGGATCTCTTGCTCTCGCAGCTCATAATCCACTTGCAAAAGGGGCGAGGGATGTCCTACCTAAATATAATGGAGATGGAAAAGTCTCAATTGAAGAGCACTTGAATTCATTTAACGTAGCCACTGGGATTCTAGTAGTCCAATATGAAGATGTGGCCATTAGGGTTTTTGCTCAAACTCTTACTGAGGGGGCAGCAGATTGGTTCAGTCATCTGCGAGTAGGATCCATAACTGACTAGCAAACAATGAAAACCGATTTTGAGAAAAGGTTCAAAAGTGTTGATGATGAACATTTGTTACTAGCTCAGGTCACACAAATGAAAAAGGAAATTCATGAGCCAATGAGGGACTATGTAGTCAGGTATAATAAGATTGCCCATAAAATTCCTCAAGCCAAAAGGCCAACCGCTGATAATCAACAATGTTTCTTCATAAATTCCATGCCTCCTGACGTAAGTTTTCACCTTAGAAGAAATAGGCCGACTGATCTTAAGATTGTGCAAAATGAAGCTATACAACTTGAAGATTATCTAATAACAACTGGGAAATGGAGGAAAGATGTACAAACTCCTCAAGGTCAGCCTTAGGCATCTACCTCTTCCACTGACCCAGTTGTTCAATGGCTTGTCAATGATATGATTGCCTTAAAGAGGCAGATACCAAAGCCTAGAAATTCCTATCCACAACCTTATCAGGATATAAGAAGAAAAATTCCAAATCAGTATAACTATGGACAACCATTGCAATTACCTGCTGCTCCACAAAGATTACAAATAGAGGCACCTCCTGACAAGGGTGTCATGTGTTCATTCCATCTTACCACAGATCACGATGGGGGGTCTTGTCTCGATATGATAAGACATATTTAGATGCAAAACACAAAGGATGAATTAGGTGAGTTCACTGAAGCAGAAAAAATTCAAGAGGTACCTAGTGACTTTGGATCATTCTACCTCGAATATGTCGGATTCAGAAAGAGGTAGTAATATTTTGGCGACCCTTGAAGGTCCTACATGTGCAATCCTAACAAGGAATCAACGAACTTCCCAGTATTCTCCTTTTGTGAATCCTCCTGGAGGTAATTTCAAAGGTAAAGATCTCCCAAATAATAGTTTTTCATCTCATTCAAAGACCCCTGAGGTTAGGATTTTGCAAAGGAACCCTAAAGATAACAATAGCTCTTCCTCTTCCTCCTCCTTTGACATCATTGAGTTTTGTAAAGCTTCTACTGTTCAACTTCCCACTACTGAGTATTTGAAACTAAATCCAAAAGAACTAGATAAGCTGGTCAAATATGTTAAGGGAGACTCTTCTTCGGAGTCCTTGGTGCATGGATGTGTGGAGAATAGTGATTTGATTGCTGTTGAAAAATCTTCATCTGTCCCATGCCCATTAGCTAACTTGGCCAATCCCTGTGTCTTTCATGATGCTAAAAATGGGCTTGAGGTTGAGAATCTAAAACCTGAACCTTTCTACATATCCCTTCTCCTGAATGGTCAGAAGCTTAGCAATTGCATAATAGATTTAAGGGCATCAGACAACATAATGCCTTCACCTGTGGCTAGGTCTCTAGGTTTAACTCTCATGAAAACATTTGGGAGATGCTTTTTGATGGATGGGAAACAGGTTCCTCTTATTGGACAGGTAAAAGACATTCAGGCAGTGCTAGCAGCATGCCCTGATAAAAGAGTAAAATTGACTATCCTGGTTGCTAACATTCCTGCAAGTTACGGGATGCTCTTGAGTAGAACTTTTTGTAAGGACCTTGGAGACAAAATCAAGATGGATTGGTCAGAAGCTATTATTCCTCTTGGAAAATAGAAAATCAAGCTTGAACCTGAGCCGAAAAATAAGTACACTATTTTTCCTTCGGACAACCCTAAAGCCCAGATTTTGTTTCAAGAATGCGAGTTTGGAAACTATCTCATCCTTGCACCTGGTGAAAGGGAACAAGAAGAATCCATTGACGAACTTGGCGGGTTGTGGCAGATGGAATTCGATGGAAGTTGTGCCAACTCCAGCTCTGGAGCAGGGGTAGTTTTGCTGTCACCCAATGGTAATATTTTTCCATTTTCTTTCAAGTTGGATTTTAAGAATACTAATAATACTGCAGAGTATGAGGCATTATTATTAGGATTAAATGAGGCCAGATGTAAAGGTATCAAATTGCTCAAAGTTAAAGGTGATGCAGAGCTAATTGTCAGATAGGTGAGAAATGTTTATATAGTTAAGAATGACAGATTGAGACATTATAGAAATAGGGTTTGGGATGAGTTAGAATTCTTTGATGCTTTCTCAATTAAAGCCATTCTGAGGGAACAAAATACTAGGGCAGATTCGTTGGCCATTTCAGCTTCACTTTTGTTACCGCATCCAGACTTTAAGGATAATTCATATAGGATTGAAATGATTTATAGGCCTAGTGTCCCTGATAATGTAAATTATTGGAAAGTATTTGATGCGGATGCTCAGATCAAATATTTTCTGGAATGTGTTCAGTCATTCTCCCAATCATATTTTGAAGGTTCTGAAAATAACTGTAAGGAGTTTAGTCCAGACCCGGATGTTGATCCCACAAATAGTTTTATTCAGCTCAAAGGCAACAAAATTCCAAAAGGGCTAGTGACTCTAGAGAGGTTTTTCACCAGAGATGATGCGTTTATAAGCAAGAAAGTCCCCAAGGATGATGGGAAAGGAAGTTGTGAGAAAATAAAACTGGGCGATGAGTCCAACCCAAAAGAGGTAACAATTGGCAAGTGTTGTTCTACGAAGGAAAAGCGAATACTTGACACACTACTGAAACAATACATTGATGTTTTTGCTTGGTCTTACAATGATCTGAAGGAGTTTAGAGATGGGCATTTTTAGCATCAGATTTCGTTGAAGCCAAGCATTTCACCTTTCAGACAAAAATTGAGGAATTTCAACCCCATAATGGTGGATGCAATTTTTAAAGAGGTTGATAAAATGCTTAAGGCCAGAATCATATATCTGATTCATCACTCCACCTAGGTAGCCAACATTGTGCCTGTAAGGAAGAAGAATGGGGAGATTTGTATTTTTGTGGATTTTCGTAATTTGAATTAGGAAGTCTAAAGGACAACTACGCTTTATCTAATATGGATCACATTCTGCAGACGGTAACTAGGTCAGAGATGATGTTGATGTTAGACGGTTTTTCTGGTTACAATCAAATTAGTGTTGCAGAGCATGAACAACACAAGACAACATTCATCACTCTGTGGGGAACATTCACATATAACTGTATGCCTTTCAGTTTAATAAATGCCGGAGCCACCTTTCAAAGAGCTATGGATTCCATTTTTAAGGATTCTCGAGATAGAATTATTGTTGTGTACCTGGATGACTTGATGGTATTTTCTAAAGAGAGGAAGAACCATCTCAAGGATCTGAGGGTAGTTCTGCAGCATTGTCAAGAGCATGGAATCTCCTTGTACCCAAAGAAATTAGTTTTTTGTGTCACAAAGGGCGAGTTGCTAGGACATATTGTCTCAAAGGAAGGAGTCAAGATTGATCCTGAGAGAATTAATGCAATTCAACATCTTAGTTTAACTTCAAACCGGACTGGAGTAAGGTTGTTCTTTGGTCAAGTGAATTTCTTAAGGAGATTCATTCCGGAGTTTGCAGAAACTACAAAACACATCATCAGCTTGTTGAGTGAACAACATCCTTTCAAATGAACTGAAGAGGCCAAAGAACTTTCGAAAGAATCAAGGGTTCAGTTGCAAATGTGCCTACTCTCATTAACCCGGATTTCAAAAAGGACTTCATTTTGTATTGCTATGCATTAGAGCATACGATGTCCAGAATACTATTACAGTTGGATGAATCTGGGGCTGAAGCACCTATAGCATTCATGAGTATTCCACTCAAGAAGCATGAGCTTAAGTACTCACTCTTGGAGAAAAATGCCTTTGTTGTAGTCAAGGCTGTGAAACAGTTTTGGTATTGTATTCTGGACTCTCACTCTTTGGTTTTTGTTCCAGACTCCATGGTGAAAAGAATTTTAACTCAGCAAGAGGTCGGACTCAATAAAAGAGCAACTTGGGTAACAAAAATTCAAGAATACGATTTAGATATTCGCCCTATGAAGATAGTCAAAGGACAAGGCTTACGCAGGTTAATAGCAGAAAATGAGATGGAAATAGAAGGAGAATTACCATTAACTCTTTTTATTGGATTGTAGGATACCCAGTTCTTTGATGTGGCCTATTACTTGACTTATAGTAGCTGCCCAAGTCATTTGTTAGCAAAAGACCAAAGGAATCTTAAGTTAAAGGCTGCTAAGTATGTAATTTGGCAGGATGTTTTGTACAAGAAAGGTTTGGATGGAACATACTTAAGGTGTGTAGATAAACCTCAACAAAAAAACCTTTAGGAGATTTACCATGGTGAAGCCTGTGGGGGGCACTTCTCATCATCCGTTACGACTTTCAAAATTTTGAGGAATTGTTTTTATTGGCCAGATATGTTTAAGGATGCATATATTTATGTTAAGGAGTGTGAGCAATGCCAACTCTTTTTCGGGAAGCCACATTTAGCGGCCCTACCTTTAAGGCCTGTGGTAGTAGATGAACCTTTCAAACAGTGGGGCATTGATTTCATAGGGCCAATAAACCCTCATTCGAGTGCTGGTCATATGTACATTTTGATAGCAATTGACTACTTTACCAAGTGGGTGGAAGCCATTCCCACTAAAAAGGCAAACTCAGAGGTTGTGTGTAGTTTTCTCAAGGATTACATCCTAGTTCATTTTGGGGTTCCCCAAAAGATTGTTGCAGATAACACATCATATTTCTCTTCTGAGGAGTTAACTATGTTTTTCTATGAGCATCAAATTACTCTCAAGCATTCCTCTGATTACTTTCCATAGGGTAATGGACTGGCAGAGTCTAGCAACAAGAACCTGATAGCCATCATGAAAAAGTTGGTTGATGAAAATGCTTGAAATTGGCATAAGAAGGTATATGAAGCTTTGTGGGTAGATAGAACCATGCCCAAGAGGGCCATTGGAATGGCACCTTTTGATCTTGTGTATGGGGTCGACGCAAAACTTTCTTTACCTCTAGAATTATCAGCAGCCAAGCTGCAGACAGTAGTGGAAGATTCTTTCTTTCAGAATGCTTTGGAGAAAAGAGTTATGTACCTGATGAAGTTGGAAGAAGAGAGGGAGTTGCTGGTGGAAAGAATCACGGAGCATCAGAGCTGAGTGAAGAGGATTTTTGACATGACAGCTAGGCCAAGAGGTTTCTTAATAGGAGATGAAGTGCTATTATGGGATAAAAGGAAAGAGCCAAAGGGTGCTCATGGCAAGTTTGATTCATTATGGAAAGGTCCTTTCAAGATTTGCAAAGTGGTGGGACAAAATAATTTCAAACTTAGCTATGCCGATGGAGCGGTTATGCCCTATACCTACAACAGGCAAGATCTCAAACTCTACAAATTGTAAGTCCTGTGGTCGAGAGTTTTTGTATATAGTAGCTTAGGTATTTGTTAGTTGTGAGTCTCCTTCTCCTTTCCCCTTTTTTTTTTTGGTCATGCGAAACCATAGATTAGGAGTTCTTTGCATTTCCCTTCATAAAATGCAATCCCCAGTCAGAGCCAATGTTACTGCGTTATTTATTCTTCATGACAAGAGCGAGTCATCCTATAAAAATTCCATTCAGAGTCCTTGTCTTTCTTGTAACACCTCGGTTCAAGCCCTTAGTATGTCTGTAAATTGTCTTCCAATCACAAATGTCAAGTTTAGTAATTGGTTGAACTCTGTGAACACATTGAACCATCTTGAACCAGGTTCAACAGGTTCATTTAGGTTCCATTGGTTCCTAGGTGTTCAGGGAGGTTTTTCATACTAGTATTTTCTTTAAGTGTCTTGCAGCAGCTCTTTAAAAGTTTCTTGTTTGGTAATATGTTACTTTATTTCTCTCTAGGCTTTGAACTCATTGAACCAAGTTCAAGAGGTTCAAACGTGTTCAACATGTTCAATATAGCACAAATGGTCAGTAGCTTGGTATAATTAATTTTCTCGGCAAGATTTTCCTTGAGTGCGGCGTACATCCTAAACTACTTGAATGCTAATGAAGTCTGTTCAAGATGTTCATATGTGTAGCGTCGTAAATTGTACGCACTTGCTAGGGTGGTACAATTTCACACCTAGTTTAGCACCCGCCTTGGCGCATTTTGCATTTTGCATTGCATTTTCCCTTTAGCACTTAATTAATTAAATTAATTAGGTCTAAGGTCCTATTTTATCATCTCCTATATCATAAAGTTGGGCCCTTTTCATTAAAGTGTGCCCCTTTCCTTTTATTCTTCCAATACATCATTTAATCAAAAACCCTAATTAGGTCCTATTTTGAACTTGGGGGCTTGATTTCGGGGGTCAAAACATCTCGAAATCAGCTGTAACTTTGGGATTCTCTCTAAAATCATCATATTTGACGGCCCTAAAAATTTGGTGAAAAGTTGTCGGGACCATGGCGCCCGGAGTGCAACATGGTCCCGGACATTTTTCCCAAAATTTTAGGAGCGTGATCCAATCATAAAATAAAGCTTAACCCCAAGAAATTGGCAGGATATTCAATCTCTAGGTCGGCCAAAAGTTGAAATTAAGACCTAGGGTTTCATATATAAGAGCTCTCTTTCTTCATTTGAAAGGATCCGAATTTTTGGTTTTCAGGACCTCATATGCAGCGAAAGAGAAGATCTTTGAAGACTTCAACAACACTCAACATCCATCTATCAAGCATTCATTCAATTTCATTCATCCATTTTAGGGCTTGGAAGACATTGAAGAACAATAGGAGATTACCGACTGAAGATTGGCTTGTACTCCTCCCTTGAGGGTTGGGTATGATTTCATGTGGTTTTCATGTCTTTGCATAAGCTTCAATATATCACTTATTCATGCTTTAGATCACTTTGCATCTTGATTTAGAGCATTTACATTATCATTTACAAGCAATTAGGGTTTACTTTCTAGGTTGCTCTAGTTTGCTTTCTTGCATTTTAGGACCTTGCACACACACTAGGTCTGCACACACAATACATTTTACAATACAACTTGGCTATTCGTGGAGGTGGAAATCACCAAAGTGGGGGTTTGACTAAGGCAAAACCCTATATAGCCGCCCAAACACCTTTTCAGATATAAGTGCAGGTTTCAGGACTCGGACGACGCCGCAAGTTACAGATCCGGAAGAAGCAGACGGAGACCAAACAACACACCGAATCTCAGAGCAAAAGACCAGGACAGGGGCGTGGGGCGCCCTGGTCCTACCAGGACAGGGGCGCTGGGCGCCCTGGTCCTTCTGTCAGATAGCAAGTTTTCAGCACTTTCTGACAGCTTTCTAGGTTGCAAAGCAGTAGTTTCCGGAGCAGTTTCAGGGGCAGAATCAGGACAGTGGCGCCCGCGCCCCCATCCCAAACATTTTCACTCAGATTTTAACTCCGGGTACGCATTTGCATTCTTGTCTTATCCTTGTATTTACAGCTTTCCATTGTTTAAATTCAATTCTGCAATCTTGTCATTAGTTCATACTTGCATTTTGGGGTTAGGAATTGAACTTGCATCATTTTATCTTTCAATTACAACAAAGGAATAGAAATCCTAATAGGTAGCACGTGGCTCTCTCTTCCACAAGAAGAAGTAGCCAATTGTGTGATACCTCTAGGCTCTTTCGTATTCCACAAGTGTGTGGTTGAAAGTGAGATTAGGGCATGTTTGCTTAGTGTCACTTTTTCTCCCACACATTTTTGGTGAACCCAA
Source organism: Cryptomeria japonica (assembly GCF_030272615.1). Lineage (NCBI taxonomy): Eukaryota > Viridiplantae > Streptophyta > Pinopsida > Cupressales > Cupressaceae > Cryptomeria > Cryptomeria japonica. Next base: position 922,621,482 of record NC_081407.1, read on the forward strand.
CGTGAATTCCAATCTTCTCTAATTCTGATTTATAATTTGAGTGTTTATGCTATTTCAAATTCAAATTTGTATTTACAAGTTTTAATTTCTTGCAAGATTCAAAAAATTTAGAGGAAATTTTTGCTAAAACCCTAATTTTGTTGAACTTGTGGATAGCTTAATTGGGATCACTAATTTCAAATCTGATTTAGGAACTCATTTGAATCATAAATTTCATTTTCTAAATCTACATTCTAAGTGCTTGCATTGGTTAAAATCAAACATTTCCTTCTATTTTGCATGTGTTATCATTTGAAAGAGGAAAATTGTTGTCATGATGCATTCATCTCATAGATGTGATAATGGGTTAGCTTCCCTTGTTTCAATTTTTCCTTCTCCTAAAGAACCTCCCCCCATCTATAACAACATTTTAGTGCCTAAAAGAGTTGCTACCAATCCCTTTGAGACTCTCCCATGCTCTAAGGATGAAGACTTTAAGAGTGATCTTGACAATTCTCCTAAAATGTGCCCTTCCTATTTAGCTATCCTAGAGGAAGAGAATGATATCATAAACACCTTTCTTAATGTTACTTCATCTTCCCTACATGATGCCTCTCTAAGGGAAAAGGTATTGATGGACATTGACTTATTTTCTCCTAAACTTGGTCCTTCCAATGGGGGCATGTTAGTGCAACAAGAGGTTATGAACACTTCTTTCAAAGATCTCCTTTCTAAGCATGAATCTTTGGAGAAATATGTTCATGTTCCTCCCAAAAAACACTCCCTTCATGAGGATCCTTTTGTGCAAGAAGATGACATTATCCTTACACTTCCTAGTGATGGCATTTCCTTTTCCAACAAAATTCCCACTAGAGATGATGAGTTAATGATAAATGCTTACCCTTCTCCTAAAGTTTGTCTTACCCATAAGCATCCCTTAGAGAAAGAAGATGAAATAATAAGCAATTTCCTTAATTCTCTCTCCCCTATTGAACATATTTTGAGGAAAGAGGATGAGTTTAACACATCTATTGATGCTCTCCCTCCTAAGGATGCAGAATTAATAAACAATGTTATCTCCTCTCCCAAAATTGACAATACTTCAAACATTCCTTTCAACAACCTCATTATTTGGGATGAACCATTAGAAGAAGGTGTAGATTATTCTCTACCCTATGAGAGAACCCTAGCCAAAGGGGATGAAATCAAGATTGGAAACTCCCTTGATAGTTTCTCACCTTCCTTGAATCTCAATTATTCTACTTTTGAAAATAAAGCATCTCCCTCTCCTCAACTTGGTTCTACTCATAAGGATACCCTAGTTCAAAGCAAGATGGTTAACATCTCTTTCAAAGATCTCCCTCTCAAAAGTGAGACTTTAGAGAGTAATGTTAATCCTTCTCCTAGAGAGTTTATTCCCCATGTAGATCCTTTGATGATAGAGGATGATATGACCTTTCCTAGTATTACTCTTCCTACTAGAACATCAATGCCTATCCCTTGTCTCTCTCCTAAAATTGATTTGATCCGTGATAAGATTTTAGTGCAAGAGAAGACTATCAATAATTCTTTCAACACTTTTGTTCATTCCTCTAAACCATCCACAATCAATTTGATACATGTGAATGAAACACCTAACAAACCTCTCTTCACTGTCCAAGGTGCTTGTCCTTCTCAAAATTCTCAACCTTTAAATAAGCCTATCTTAGTGGTTCAAGGTGGTTATGCTAATGATTCTTTTTGCACTCCTAAGAAACCTATTATTACTGTGCAAGGAGGTTATTCTTCTAAGAGCCCTTATGAGTATGCTAAGCAACTGACTAGAGAGAGTTATCATGTGGTTGCTCATACCTATAACACAAGAAACAATAGGCAACCTAATCTTCCTCCAGTTATCCCAACTTCACTTCCTCCTTCTCAACCAATTCTTCTGCAAGCTCTACGTATTTCACAAGTTCTTGGTAAGGAATATGATCTCATAGAACAACTCAAAGCTACCCCTGCTAAGATATCCCTTTGGGATTTGATCCAAACTTCTTCCGCTCATCATGGAATGTTACAGGATGCCTTGAAAGATTTGAATGTTCCTCCACCGAATACATCTAGTAATATAGCATCTTTAGTTAACTCTGTGATGAATCCTTAAGCTCAAATTGTGTTTACCCAAGATGAGTTGCCCACTAGTGAAATTCAACAACAATATGATCCCTTGATGATTGTGGTTATCATAAATGACACGGCTATAAGACGAAAACTAGTAGATAATGGCTCTGGCCTTAATGTATGTAGCATTAATCTATTGCATAAGATGAGTGTGGATACATCCCTTATTGAGCCTGACTCTCGTCCCATTCGAGGCTTTGATAATGTGGCTAAGTCTTCATTAGGTATTATCACCTTACCCATCACAGTGGGACCTGTTACTTTGCCTACTCCTATCCATGTTATGTCGGGAAATCTAACATACAACTTGTTATTAGGGAGACCTTGGATTCATGGTATGCAAGCTGTCCCCTCTACATTGCATAGACAAGTTAAATTCATTTATAACAATAAGACATATACCTTGATAGGTGATACTAATTTTCAAGCTTGTTTGCAAACATCTACTTCCAAAGGGAGTTCTTCTAAATCTTCCTCTTCTAGTGATGACTCTTTACCTATGGACAAATCATCATCCTCTGATAATCAAAATTCTTTGGATGAAGATTCTTCTCAACTTTAATCTACACATGAAGAGGCTTTTGATCCTGAGAAGGTTCTCGTAGAAGACGATTGGGGATCTCTTGATTTCACTCCCACCTTTGTAGGTGAGTATAGGGTTCCTCCTAGAGAGCTTAAAGTTAAAAAGAAGGAAGAAACTAGAGATCAATCAGTCTTACTTGAACCTATGAGCAATAATTTTGTGGCCGCTTCTCAAACTTCTTCTCCTCACACCTTTAATTCTGAAGAATTTGATTCTTTGTCTTATGAAAAACCACCTTCTCTTCCTGAAATGGTTGATCGTTATGGTCGTGGTTTTCGCATTTTTGCTAAGCATGGGTATCATGGAAATGGTTGTGGTGCTCATGAACAAGGGATAAAGGTTCCTCTAGAGACTAATTTTCACAATTATGCCTTTGGACTTGGCTACAATCCCTGCAAACGCACTAAAGCATCTAAAAGACCATCTCTCAATGTAAATACTATATTTAGTAGTGATGATGATCTCACTTCAAACTCTCATTCCCCTCGTAAGGAAATCTTGGCAATAAACAAATCTCTTTATGAATTCCCTCAAATTTCTAAATCCACTTATGAATCTTTATCTCCTATTCATCATAAAGTCCTTTCCTCTAGGGATAAGGCTCTAATAAATTACACTCATCCCTCTTCTAAGATTTCATGTGACTTTTCTTCTTCAATTTTCATCATTTTATACATGTTTTTGATCTCACTTATAGTTGAGCATTTAACATGTCATATTCAAATACCTAATTTAGTCTATCATGTCTTTAAATAACATTAATGGCTATTATGTTGCTCATCATTATGTGACATTGGTAGCTCATTTACTGGGGGCTCATTGTCATTCATGATGGTACAATTTCAAGTGCAATCATATTTTTTGAAGCAACATAATAGCCTAATTTTCTTGTTCCTATGGGGACAAGAATGATTTCATACATCTCTTCTTTTTCTTATGTCCAAATCTCTCCCTAGAAGATTGTGTAAGTCCTTCTCATTGTCCTTATCCTTGGGAGGCAATGATCTTTCCTTATTTTTATCTAAGAATCCACTTTTTCCTATTTTGTGGATGGTGTGGACTTTATTACTTGATGTTATGCCTTGTACGTATTTGTTGTTGTTTGTTCAAGGGTTCTCTCTTACAAGAGGTGTAAGTCCTTGGCTACAACCTCTTTTGCACTTGGTAAAATACATCCATAACGAATTCACTCTCCTAATTGGGTTAAAAAGAGCGTCATCCTTCATTAAGAATCACTTTCACCTCGCAAAAGAAGGAAGTATTGCATTCTCATTCCCTTCTTTGTCTTATTCTAGAAGATGTTATATTTGTCTAAGACAATTCCTCTCGAGGATAGGTGTCTTTTGTACGAAGATCTCTTCTCCTCTAAGGATCTCCTTTACACATATTACAAGATATCCCTTTTCAACTATCTTATCCTTGCTTAAAGAGTACAAAACCCTCTTGCTTGGATCTATGACATTGTTGCATTTTTGGGGTATCTTCTTTTGTGATAAAGGTAGGTATCCTTGTTCTACTTTGCTTATGACATAAACATTACACTTTTTGAGCAATGGGTCATTCTCGGAACCAGAGCACAAACTCTTAGAGCGAGATGTCACGCTTTTGTACTATACATATACAGGTTGTAGCATACTCGGGCATAGACTCCTATGAGATGCTTCTAACCTCACTTACACACACATGCATGAGGTTGAGTGGAACTAGTGGCATAAGGCTAGACTTTCTCACTCTCCTCCCTTACATGGATCACCTAGACAGACTCTAGGGGCTAGTTTTCCATGTCCTTTTTCCCATGGATCACCTAGACAAGATCTAGGGGCGAGAAGTCCATGTTTTCTCTCTCACTATTCTTCTCATGGATCACCAATGTGTGTATTCATGCTTTTTTTCCTTTCTTTTCTTCTCTTTGCATTTTGTTTCCATTTACATCCTTCATCTTGTGTTAGAGAACTCTCAAATCCTCACACTCTTTGTTTTGTTGGAATTGAGATTTAGTCCTCTTTCTTACCAAATGATTCTCCATTAGTTTTGATCTCATATTGAATCCTCTTGTGAGCATTTGTCATCAATATTCTTTAACAATTCGAAGTGGTAAACATGATACCCTGTTTCAACTCACTAAAATTAGCAAGCCGAAACAGGGGGGGCATATAGCTACCCTCGAATTTTCATCACCTTCCTTAGTAAGCATTAGGTGATTTTGTGATCTAACGTGTGTTTTGTAGGGTGAGGTTCCTAGCTGTGTACTGCAGATACCGCTGGGGGCTTCGTCCGACGACTTATGGATATATCCTTTTTCAAATAATGTTTACTTTTCTGTACTTTAGCTTGCATATGCACGTAGTGTTCATATGACCGCTAAAGTGGGGGCTAAATGTAGCGTCATAAATTGTATGCAATTGCTATGGTGGTACAATTTCACACCTAGTTTAGCACCCGCCTTGGCGCATTTTGCATTTTGCATTGCATTTTCCCTTTAGCACTTAATTAATTAAATTAATTAGGTCTAAGGTCCTATTTCGGGAAGCCACATTTAGTGGCCCTACCTTTAAGGCCTGTGGTAGTAGATGAACCTTTCAAACAGTGGGGCATTGATTTCATAGGGCCAATAAACCCTCATTCCAGTGCTGGTCATATGTACATTTTGATAGCAATTGACTACTTTACCAAGTGGGTGGAAGCCATTCCCACTAAAAAGGCAAACTCAGAGGTTGTGTGTAGTTTTCTCAAGGATTACATCCTAGTTCATTTTGGGGTTCCCCAAAAGATTGTTGCAGATAACACATCATATTTCTCTTCTGAGGAGTTAACTATGTTTTTCTATGAGCATCAAATTACTCTCAAGCATTCCTCTGATTACTTTCCATAGGGTAATGGACTGGCAGAGTCTAGCAACAAGAACCTGATAGCCATCATGAAAAAGTTGGTTGATGAAAATGCTTGAAATTGGCATAAGAAGGTATATGAAGCTTTGTGGGCAGATAGAACCATGCCCAAGAGGGCCATTGGAATGGCACCTTTTGATCTTGTGTATGGGGTCGACGCAAAACTTTCTTTACCTCTAGAATTATCAGCAGCCAAGCTGCAGACAGTAGTGGAAGATTCTTTCTTTCAGAATGCTTTGGAGAAAAGAGTTATGTACCTGATGAAGTTGGAAGAAGAGAGGGAGTTGCTGGTGGAAAGAATCACGGAGCATCAGAGCTGAGTGAAGAGGATTTTTGACATGACAGCTAGGCCAAGAGGTTTCTTAATAGGAGATGAAGTGCTATTATGGGATAAAAGGAAAGAGCCAAAGGGTGCTCATGGCAAGTTTGATTCATTATGGAAAGGTCCTTTCAAGATTTGCAAAGTGGTGGGACAAAATAATTTCAAACTTAGCTATGCCGATGGAGCGGTTATGCCCTATACCTACAACAGGCAAGATCTCAAACTCTACAAATTGTAAGTCCTGTGGTCGAGAGTTTTTGTATATAGTAGCTTAGGTATTTGTTAGTTGTGAGTCTCCTTCTCCTTTCCCCTTTTTTTTTTTGGTCATGCGAAACCATAGATTAGGAGTTCTTTGCATTTCCCTTCATAAAATGCAATCCCCAGTCAGAGCCAATGTTACTGCGTTATTTATTCTTCATGACAAGAGCGAGTCATCCTATAAAAATTCCATTCAGAGTCCTTGTCTTTCTTGTAACACCTCGGTTCAAGCCCTTAGTATGTCTGTAAATTGTCTTCCAATCACAAATGTCAAGTTTAGTAATTGGTTGAACTCTGTGAACACATTGAACCATCTTGAACCAGGTTCAACAGGTTCATTTAGGTTCCATTGGTTCCTAGGTGTTCAGGGAGGTTTTTCATACTAGTATTTTCTTTAAGTGTCTTGCAGCAGCTCTTTAAAAGTTTCTTGTTTGGTAATATGTTACTTTATTTCTCTCTAGGCTTTGAACTCATTGAACCAAGTTCAAGAGGTTCAAACGTGTTCAACATGTTCAATATAGCACAAATGGTCAGTAGCTTGGTATAATTAATTTTCTCGGCAAGATTTTCCTTGAGTGCGGCGTACATCCTAAACTACTTGAATGCTAATGAAGTCTGTTCAAGATGTTCATATGTGTAGCGTCGTAAATTGTACGCACTTGCTAGGGTGGTACAATTTCACACCTAGTTTAGCACCCGCCTTGGCGCATTTTGCATTTTGCATTGCATTTTCCCTTTAGCACTTAATTAATTAAATTAATTAGGTCTAAGGTCCTATTTTATCATCTCCTATATCATAAAGTTGGGCCCTTTTCATTAAAGTGTGCCCCTTTCCTTTTATTCTTCCAATACATCATTTAATCAAAAACCCTAATTAGGTCCTATTTTGAACTTGGGGGCTTGATTTTGGGGGTCAAAACATCTCGAAATCAGCTGTAACTTTGGGATTCTCTCTAAAATCATTATATTTGATGGCCCTAAAAATTTGGTGAAAAGTTGTCGGGACCATGGCGCCCGGAGTGCAACATGGTCCCGGACATTTTTCCCGAAATTTTAGGAGCGCGATCCAATCATAAAATAAAGCTTAACCCCAAGAAATTGGCGGGATATTCAATCTCTAGGTCGGCCAAAAGTTGAAATTAAGACCTAGGGTTTCATATATAAGAGCTCTCTTTCTTCATTTGAAAGGATCCGAATTTTTGGTTTTCAGGACCTCATATGCAGCGAAAGAGAAGATCTTTGAAGACTTCAACAACACTCAACATCCATCTATCAAGCATTCATTCAATTTCATTCATCCATTTTAGGGCTTGGAAGACATTGAAGAACAATAGGAGATTACCGACTGAAGATTGGCTTGTACTCCTCCCTTGAGGGTTGGGTATGATTTCATGTGGTTTTCATGTCTTTGCATAAGCTTCAATATATCACTTATTCATGCTTTAGATCACTTTGCATCTTGATTTAGAGCATTTACATTATCATTTACAAGCAATTAGGGTTTACTTTCTAGGTTGCTCTAGTTTACTTTCTTGCATTTTAGGACCTTGCACACACACTAGGTCTGCACACACAATACATTTTACAATACAACTTGGCTATTCGTGGAGGTGGAAATCACCGAAGCGGGGGTTTGACTAAGGCAAAACCCTATATAGCCGCCCAAACACCTTTTCAGATATAAGTGCAGGTTTCAGGACTCGGACGATGCCGCAAGTTACAGATCCGGAAGAAGCAGACGGAGACCAAACAACACACCAAATCTCAGAGCAAAAGACCAGGACAGGGGCGTGGGGCACCCTGGTCCTGCCAGGACAGGGGCGCTGGGCGCCCTGGTCCCTGGGACAGGGGTGCTAGGCGCCCTGGTCCTTCTGTCAGACAGCAAGTTTTCAGCACTTTATGAAAGCTTTCTAGGTTGCAAAGCAGCAGTTTCCGGAGCAGTTTTAGGGGCAGAATCAGGACAGTGGCGCCCGCGCCCCCGTCCCGAACATTTTCACTCAGATTTTAACTCCGGGTACGCATTTGCATTCTTATCTTATCCTTGTATTTACAGCTTTCCATTGTTTAAATTCAATTCTTTAATCTTGTCATTAGTTCATACTTGCATTTTGGGGTTAGGAATTGAACTTGCATCATTTTATCTTTCAATTACAACAAAGGAATAGAAATCCTAATAGGTAGCCCGTGGCTCTCTCTTCCACAAGAAGAAGTAGCCAATTGTGTGATACCTCTCGGCTCTTTCGTATTCCAGAAGTGTGTGGTTGAAAGTGAGATTAGGGCATGTTTGCTTAGTGTCACTTTTTCTCCCACACAATATGTGTACAAAGTTGGTGGGTCCCACAAGTTTTAATGATTTGATGGTGCATTCATTGCCAAATATGAGGAAGATGAACCATGTCTTGAGTGACATCAATCCTTGGCTTTTCGAAGTAAGTAATTATTTTGGTAACTGGCGGTTACTTCAAAATCACCGCCATGCATTCAATGCATGCGTGCGATGTCCAATCCACAAACTTAACACACTTAGACTAAAAATTGGAATTATTGCATTTAATGGTTACATATCATTGCCCTCACTAATAAGGTATGAAGGATTATTAGTGCTCTGCATTTGTTCTTCATTGCTGCAGTTTTGTTTTTCCGGGATAGGAGTCTTGTTTGCTGCTAGTCGTCGTCTGGTTGTTCAACTGTAAAGGTGAGTCCTTTTCTTGTTCTCTCCAGTAGTTTTTGCTTGCATTTTCTCTCTCATAGAAGGTTTTTCTGCAACCTATTAAGGCTCATTACTTTGAATTATGAAGTCTACACTGCATTTGTTTGGGAATGTTTCTAGCCTCGCTTGTACTGAACCCATAGTTAGCGATACTGACCTAAAAGGGGAAAATCTTGAGGTTTTGAAAGAGAGGGTGTTCAAGGGAATTGACAAATCTTTTGGTGTGGAGATTTTGAGTAGTGGTCTCATAGAAGTGGTAGCTTTTCCCCTAGCAATTCCTTGCCCAAAATTGATTCAGGAATGTATTGCTAGATACGACCCAGTGTCTGAGACCATTAGGAGAGACAATGGTGAAACCCTTCTTGCCATAAATCATGAACTAATTTCCTTTGTCTTCAAGATACCTGATTACCAGTTCTCCAACTTTTCCCCTACTCAGTTAATCACCAAGTTCAATGTGGACAGAACCGGACACCATAACAATGTATCGAAATTCTAGTTGAAGGTTCCTCAAAGAGGTGGTTCCAGGTTACCCAAGAATCCTAATAAGAATCACATGTTGCCTCACATTCATGATGTTATGCTTTTGTTGCACTAAGCCAGAGGATCTATTGAAGCTTACAGCTTCGACGACTAGATTTATTTGTATGTGCAACTGGTTTTGGAAGGGAAGCAGTATCTGGATTGGGCCGAATTGATTGCTGGTTCAATGAGGGAACAACTGAGTATGGCTAAATAGTTCAAACAAAACTTCTTTATGTCTTCATATCTCTTGTATTGTTTAACATGTTTTAAGGAGTTAATTGGAATACCAAAATAGCTCACTGAGGAGGATGTTTTTGTATATGAGGCCTTAGAGGATTTCAAAAGGGTGCACAATGCTTTTCTGGGTGACGTGTGTCATGAATTGAAGAATATGAAAGCCAAAAGAATCTTCAAGGATGCGCAGACATTGATAAAGAGGTTTGGTAGTTTTTATATCCAGTTTCCATGCTTCTGTTACATAAGGATAGGCATCTTTGAAGAGGAGCCCTTCAAGCTCCCTCACTTTTGTTTAGATTGCTTTGTTTTAGCGGAGATATGTAGATAGTTGACCTCTATAATCAAAAAGGCACAACCCAAGGATAAATGGGAGGGTCATTTTCCCATCCAATTGGGCATCTTCTCCTACAGTTAAATGTCTGATGCTTTGAGTATTGGAGCAGATCTCAGGAATTTCAATTTTTCCCTATATCCTGGAAGGAAAGGTTTCGATAATAAGGGTTTTTCCCGAAGTCTTGGTCTAATGCCATACCTCCCAATGCCACAATTACAGGATTTTTGGGAAGATTGTATTGATGAATTTGAGGTGTTCAAAATAGGAAACATGAGGATGGTGTTAGAACAAGTCATTTCATTGCAGGTAAAGTTAGACACTAAGGGGCTCGAAGAGGACTATCTAGAGCTATTCGAACCAGGATACTTAGCTCGTGCAGAAATTGAAATGCCTCCAATTGATTGGGATGAGGAAGAGAAAGATGATATATAGTTAAGGACCAAAGGAGTTTTGGAAAGGACCACAGTGTGGGTTGCAAGGAAGAAAGCAGTGAAATTAGGCGTTAAGTCTAATTCAGTGAAGAGCAATGAGGTCCCTCTATGTTCACCAAAGCGTCTTTCTAACAATACTTCTATGCCTGTTCATGCAGCTAAGGATAACAAGCCACCCCAGCTTAGACATAGGTCTAATTCAGCTTTGGATTTCTGTACTCCTTGGCATACCCAGTCCCGAAGTGCCACTCAAAGAAAGATGGATCAAGCAAAGGATACAGGGGTGAAAGATACGATTCTTGATGCTGAGATATTTGAAGTTGAAGACTTGGATAGCGATGTTGCTAATGCCCTGGATTCTCATATGGTAACTATGGCTATGACACTGTTATCACTGTTTTAAAATTGGGTTCTTTCCCCATAATTGGCTATGGTATTTTGAAATTTTTTGAATAGGGTATGGTCTAAAGTGCTTCAGCTTTGTTCTAAACCTAGAGGGTTTAAGGGTTTTCCAAGTTTTAAACTTTATCTTTTGTATTAGATCCCCTGGTTTCTATTCCTTCGTTACTTTATTCCACTTAAGTCATGGGTTGCGGGGTCGTAAGAAGTGTCCCCCCTTGCTATTTACCTAGGCGGTTGTGTTAATTATTTGAAAATTTTTGCCTTGTATTATTTCCTTCTAAAGTGCCGGGCCCAGTAAACGCCGATCAACTTGGGGAAAGATCCGACGGTCGGTGCAATTTCGCAAGGGTTAAGTGCTCGCCCTTTAAGGCTACGAAATAGCGAGGATGAATATCAGCTGTCCATGTGTCATGCAGAGAAAGTAAAGGATGTGGCCGTCGAAGAAGGTAGGGCCCCCCTCTGTGGTTTTCTTCTGGCGAATTATAAGGCAGCACGTGGCACAAGTCGCCACGGTCAGCAGGTTAAGATTAAAGTTCAAAAGTGGGCCCCGAAGATGAGTCAGCTCACAGGTGGAGATGACCTGGCAGAGACAGCTCTTACAGTTCACTGAGACCCCATGGCTCCTTCGAGAAAATGAAAAATTGACAGGTCAGCTCCGAAGGTGACAAGGCGCCAGGTGTCCATGGCGTGTCCGTGGGCCCACCATCTTTGAGAGCCTTCTCAAGGGGTTAATATTAGCCGTCCACGTGTCTTGATGATGATGTAGGAGATAGACCTGTTGAGACGAAGGTAGGGCCCCCATGGTTCTTCTTCTAGCAAATGACAGAACGACAAATCAGCACGGTAGGTGACTGGATGCTAGGTGTTAGTGACGACTCAGTGGGCCCACCATTCCCGAGGACCTGTTCGAAGGATTAAAAGGTGATTAACTTGAAAGATGATCCAACGGCCCACGCTATTTCACAAGGGTGAGGTGCTCACCTTTTAAGGCCGTGAAATAGCGAGAGTTAATGAGGGTCGTCCACGTGTCATGATGATGACATGGCAAAAAGGGAAAAACATGGGCCCGCCACAGTATAAAGGGCGACATTCGGCCAGTATCAAAACAGAATGTGAGGGGATTTTCTAAGCCAATGGTCGGATGCCGCGTGGTATTATGTAGCCAATAGAAGACGGGACCCAGACTAAAGACAAAGCCGTGAAAATGAAATTCACAGTGAGACACTTGCAGAAAGGCTGCGACCCGTTGGAGCTAAAATATGAATTCTCGTATGAATTCGATTTTGAAGGGATGGCCGAAGCATGCAGAATCAATGTTATAGTCAAGGCCCGGAGTACAAGCATTTGATTTCCTAACAACCAAGTAAAGATACCTTTTAAAAGGATTTTTGCAGAGGAAGCAGACGCAGAGTTATCTTTTACAAATACAGAGAAGGTGCATTGGTTGCAGAGCGAATTTCTTCAAGCAAGCATCAGGTTCTTTCTTATTTTGCAACCATACTTGTGTTGTAATAAGTGAAATTATTCTCGTATTACAGAAGTGTTTTAAGAAGTGATATTCCTCTGGTTGTATTGCAAATGGCTCCTAAAAGGGAATTTTCTGGTAAAGTTGATTATTTAGAAAGAAGTGTGTGTGATGACTTTTTAGAACAGTTAATGCTGTCAACCAATCAGGCATCTAAGGCCAAAGAGTTAGTACCCGGGGCTCCCTGTCTGAAGATTGGAGAAGGATTATATGACAAGGGTAATTGGTTAAGAGACCCTCAGGTTGGACTGTCTGGGTTGGGGTTATTTAAAGTTGGATTTGGTATGAGGAATTCTCTTGCTCCTCAAAATAGCATTTGGGAGTTAGATGTTGGGAAATTGGTAGTCCCAGGGGTGTTCATGGATACAGACTTGTTAACCCAAATGGCATTGAATTATGATTCAGTTACAAGGTGCATCTAGGATGTAAATGGAAAAACCCTCGTGGAGATTAATGCAGAAGAGTTGAGAACAGCGTTCGGGCTTAGTGAGTTTACAAATTTCTTGGACCCTGTAAACTTCACACAATTAGCCCAGGTGTACAGGGCACAGAGGAGTCATCTTAGGAATGGGCCTCTCAAAGAACTTTTTCTGAAAGTAGGAGGGTTAGCAGTTGTAGGGCCCAACACACAAGAGCCTTTTTCATTAAGTATGTTTACCTTGAGGGCAAAAGGGATGTATTGGGCACTTTGTCAAGTTCTAGGAGAGGATGCTGAATCAAATATGCCAAACCATTACTTGCTAATGATTGTTCAAATTTTGAATCCTTCTCTTTCTATTACATTCGATTATGCTTCCTATATTGCTGATGCTATCCATGGAGGATTGATAGGGATAAAGAATGGAAAGGTGGATAGGCCATTTGGGTGGTATTCACTATCGATGCACCTCTTTCTCTTCAAAGGTGGAGATTATTTCGCCAGTGGAATGGACCTGGTAAAAGAAAAGGAGGGGGAGAAGATGCCGGTACAACTATGGAGTACTGTATTGTCATGGGACAGAGAGGATGCTAGTTTTCTAAAGTTCGATAAGTATTTTGCATCCAAAATAAGGACTCTCCTTTGCTCTGACAACCCAAGAGTCCCCAAGGTTCTCCTGGAGTTCTTAAGACCAAAAGAATTCGCAGAGAATATCAAGATAGTTCATAACTGGGGTGATATGTACTTGTATCCAGTCTCCACAGTTTTCAGAGTCTTTGGTTTCAGAGTCACCCCATTTTTGTTACCATACCAAGTCCCCCTCAAAGTGGGAATAGCTGAGATTCTCAGACAAATTGGTGACCTGCAAGAGGCAGAGTTAACAGGCAGAGGTAAAGGGACTATTTTCCCTACAACTACAGTAGCCCACCAATTTGTAATCACCAAGGGAGGCTGGAAATGTTTTGAGGATTTCCTCAAACCCTACCATTTGTCCACTGCAGTGTCTAGATGTGCTGATCCAGAGGATTTTTACAATGGTATATTCTGGAAGAAAGTAGCATGCAGAGGTAGGCCTCATCAATTCCATTTTCCTGAAGACCTCATCAGGAATGAATTTGATTTAGATGAGCAGGAGTTGAGGAAGGAAAAGTGGGTGGCTTACAGGAAGGCCCTGGATTTTGTGCATCAATTTGATGCTAGCTATGACCCATTGTCTAGCTTCTTCCCATTGGAAGAGAAGATAAAATTTTTGATTATTTGCTTTGAGGATGTGATGCAGACAATAAAGGAGAAGAGGGAGGTTGTAATTAAGAACAACCCTGAGAAAGAAAGAATGATTTTGGGGAAATCAGCTCCCACTAAAGTAATCCCTCCTGGTGATTATACCCTGCATAAGAAAGCAGGTTACAGTGTGTTGGTGTCTGCAACAGGGGAACCCTCTTCATCCAAAGGAAAGAGGAAGGCACAAGAAGCCATTGACATTCAGGACAGCCCAAAGAGGCAGAGGGTGGGAAAGGAAGTGCAATCAGATACACCCCTGTATTCCCCATCCCAATCCCCTCTCCACATAGGAGATGAGCAAGCAGCAACTGAATACCTCTCCCAGCTGGGCAGCTTGGGGGAGATTGCATATACATATGATGAAGTGGAAGAAGGAATGCCAGAAGAACCCACTGAAGCACAGATGGACATCACTTCAACTGAACTTAAAGGCCAGGAGTGGGATCTTGAGATAAAGAAGGCCACTAGTGCCTTTCTAGCTGATGATAGCTTTGTCACATCTGAAGCGTTCATGCAATTTATCTGGAAGCAACATATAGATAAATATAATGCTAGATGTGAAGCAAGAAAGGCAGAGCAGCCTAATAGAGATCCAGCCTCAGTGGAGGAAGAAATAAAATAGGAGATGATGGAAGAATTCAAAACCATCACTCCTGAACAGGGAAGGGATTTAGTAGCACAAGCTGGAGTGCTCATTTTACCAGAGTAGAATATTGCTGATGCTCTGGTGCTGGATGCAGTGAGAAAAGAGACCAAACCCATGGAAGGGGTTACATTCAGTAAGGACAATGCTGCACTGGTCATGTGGTCCCTTAAAAGAAATGAGGACAAGAAAGGTAAAGATACCTCAGGGACAAGTCACATTGGTGGATTGATGGTCAAGAGAGTAGAGAGTACAGGGGTAGTAGAGGCTGCTAGCACAGTGTTAGAGACTGCCAAATTCAGTGTTGCAGTGGCTGAAAAGAAAGCTAAAGAAAGAGAGGCCCTTCAGCTTAAGTTGGAAATGGTTTTAAAGGCTTATGAGAGTGCTAAGGAGGAGATAAGAGGCAAAGATAGCATTATTGCTAAATTGAAGAGCCAGCTGGCAAGACAACGCCAACAAGGTGAGTCTTCAACATTAATGATCACCTCTTCTCCTGCAAGACCTCCACCTACTAGCCCCATCATTGAGCTCCCACCATCTCCTGCGCCTTCCAGCTCTCAAATGATTGAGATAACTCCCCAAGAATTGGAGAGTCTAAAGCAAACTCAGGCTTATTATGCAGGAAAGTATGAAGAGAAGATAAAAGCCACAATCTCTAGTTTTGCAGACACTATAAATGCCTCACTCCTTCACAATAGTGTAGGAAAGGTCATGGAGATATGGACTGAATTAAGAAGAGATAAGGCCATTTTGACACCCATTTTTGACAAATGGAGGCCTAGGGAGCAGGATTTAGAGTTTATGTGTGTTTCCTATGATGAAGCAAGGGCCAATCCCATTATAAAGGCTACCTCTGATGTTGCTAAAGTTCTAACACAATTAGTTGTAGATGTAGACAATGTGGACAGGAAGGTCAATCTGTGCAAAAAGGAATACACTGATCAGGTTTTTGAGTTGCTCCCAGGAATTTTTGCCAATCCAGATCAGCTGAAAGACAAGCAGATATGGCTCAATGAGATGAATGCCAAGTTGTCAGCAAGGGTCAAAGGAATCATTGATCTGGATGACACCTCTTTCTTTTTCATAACCATACAGGAAATAGAAAAAATTAAATCGCACTATAGTTTTCTTAACTCGGAAGTCAACAAACTGAGGAATTCTTGGAAAAGGTTGACTAAGGTTAAGAATGATGTGATTAGTTTTGTATGGCCGACAGAAGAGACATATAGTGAGTGGGGAGTTAAATATTCTACTCGAGATCTGGAGCAGTTGGAGAGCGCCCCTGAAGAGCCAGAAGAGGTTGCAACTGAACAACCCGTTGAACAAACTGCTGGAGAAGCTAAAAAAAGCACATAACTGATTCACGCAGAAATTGTAACCTCTTCAATTTTGAAATAATTGTAACAAACTTTCCTCGAGAAGTCCGAAGCTTTTTGCATCCATATTGTTATAAATGGATACCAGGACTAGAGAGAGGGGGATCACAAAATTTTTGTAAGAAAACGCTGCAGAAAAATTATCTGAGCTTTTCCAAAGTTTAATGGAGAATCAGACTTTTGTAAAATCTTTTCAAATGAATATCAATATACAGGCCGTCAGTTTTGAGTAAAGCTCTGTGTCGTCTTCAATCTTGTCCTTAAGTCTATTTACTGTTTTCATTCTGAATGATCCAGGATTTTCTGTTTGATTGAAATTGTAAGGCAATCTCAGTATGGGTGTTTTTAGCTTTTCCCTTTAGGAGGGAAATTAAACATGCATGATCACTCTTACCAGTAAATACTTTAGGAGAAGCTTTGAATTTTGAGGACCATAGTTTAGTTTGAAGTGACTGAATTCTTGTTGGTGTTAGGCATTAGCAAGGATTTATGGAAACCAAGTTGATGGGAAGTATGGAGATATTTTATTTCAAGAGTTTTATCTGAGTTCGAGTGACTCTGTAGCCTTGGATAAGGCACTGGTACTGATCGAAGCTGTTTATTGCATGCTTTGTTGATCGAATATGCTGAAGTTAAGTACTATTTCATTCTTTGTTTTCAGCTGTTTTCAAGGTGAATGAACCCATTGGTTTTCTGGACTGGTTTGCTATGGGTTTGTTGCTTAAGAGTGTGAAGTTAATTCACAAAGGGTATACCCACCCAGGCTCAAAGAAAAGCCCGAAGTGTAGAAGGTCTAACCAAACCTTGTCATATGTTGTCTCTAGAATCCCTTTATCCTTGATGCCTCCTCGGCACCCATTTTAGATTGTATTATTTTGAGGGCATTGAAGGGGAATCAGATTTTGACAACAACAGACACCACCTTCCAAAGTGATTGAAGGAACAACCAGTTCCAGTGCAACTCCTAAGTGGTTGACCACTTCGGTGAACAAAAAGCGAAATTTTCTTCCCATGACTATTCTGATTCAGGAAATGGTCATTAAGTACATAGAGAAGAGTCCTAAGCCAAAAAGGTTGAAAACTGCTACCCACCTGGACAATGATGAAGGAACTAGAAAATGGGTTGCTAAAATTGCTTCGTACAAACCCAAGGATGAAAACAAAGAGGCTAGCCCCAATGATTTCGAGATAACAAAGGTGGAACTAGGAAATATGAGTAGAGACTCAGACAATCATTTCTTCTAGGTATCGGCAAAGAAAATGCTCACCAGATCGGAGAAAGATGGGTGAGAGAAGAGGGAGCTAAAGCGACAAATAAATGTTCTTGCCTAGTTCATTGATAGGATTGGTTGCTTTGGGGCACTCCCAATATCTCATGCTACAAAGAACTTCGACCCAACTTCACCAGAAAATAAAAAGTTAATGAGCCAAGTTCAACGGGCCAAGAATATTGCAGAAGCCGTCGAGAAATGGATTGAGGGAATAATAAAGGATGGGGATAAGTACATCACCGAATCCCAGAGGTTATGCGATGAGATACAGAGTCTTATCACCAAAGTTAAAAATCAGCTTGTGCCGTGGGAGAAAGAGGAACACAAGTGGCAGAATATCTTGCATTTGTTCACCAAAATAGAAGAATATGGAGTTACCAGGTTTTTGACAGAACACTCAATCAAACTAGTAGTAGATGAATGTCAGCTCTTTGTGCTGAAGAAAACCATAATGTGGCAAGTGCTTACCTTCAAATCTATAATCTCTGATACTAAGACCTCTATTTATGAGCTCTAGGATCTCCAGTGCAGTATAGTTAATTATAACAAGGTGGTTAACCCTGACCATGATTGGCAATTGGGAATTTGTGGGTTGAACACACAGGATGCAATTAGGGCTTTTTGGATAAATATGGAGGAAATCAAGGCCAAGGGTAATTTCACTCTGGAAGATATAACAAGAGTGGCTAGGATTGAGTCCATGACTTTCATTGGAAATGATCAGTTGTCAAAACATGCTAAAAAGATGGTGAGGCACCGGTGGAATAAGGAGGAAATGAAGGCAAAGCTCAATGCCATGAAGGTTCCAAACCAATCTATTATTCAAGAACTCACAACTGCTCACAATGCCTGCAAAAGTGGAGAGGATGATGATGATGGAAAGTGACATAATGCATTGATTCAGACCCGATTTCCTTTATTTTTGTAATTTCTCATGTTTATGCAAAAACTTCAGGACATCTATCCCAAAATACATCATGTTGGTTTCATAATAGTTTTGGGGGAGGTCAAGTTTTTAGGGAGACCTCCCCTATTCTAAAACTATAAATTAAGGAAGGATAGAGAGAATAGGGGTTAGATTGGGTGACAAATTTTGGATAGTTTTTTGTTTTTCCTGCTGTTTTGTGAATTTTCTGTTTTGTAGAAGGAAGAATCAAACTTTTAAAATCTGGAATGGAAAAAGATTTATACATGTATTATCGTGCCTTTGTCGCATAAGAATATATATATATACAAAGATCATACTATTTTTTGGGAGAAGAAAAATCTATGGGTTTTGAATCTGTGTAGACACATATCTTTCCATATGCTTATCTAATCAAATAACAGTAATGACCTTTCCATTGCAGAAAATTATTATTTTTCTGGTACTCCTTCCCTTGAGTGTTTGTTTTCTTTTAGAATAGATTCGTGTTTGAGAACAAATTTGGTTTCTTTAATCTGTTCATTCCTTATTGAAATTGTGGAAATGGTGTACTGAACTTTGTTTCAGTTACTTTCATCTCTTCTATTGAAAAGTTAGGAAAGATTGTTTTTCTCATAAATATGTGTGAAATATTGGCCTCACATCCAAGAATAAAGTAGGTAGCCTTACATGCTTTCAGGTTAAAAGCTACTAAAATAAAATTAATTAAAATATTCTTTGAATAACTGAAAAGGGAGCTGTACCTATGGAAAATTCAGAGGGAAGTGGTTTATACAACACTTACCCAATTGTTTAGTGTAACACTTGTCCTTAAAAGAAGGCGACAGAGTTTAAAATTGATCATTTTAAAAAGGGACAAATCTGTTCACTAACAGATTTTTGGTGACTCTGCTGGAGAAAATAGAGGAAAAATGAACATTTAGTAGACCAGCATGCCATGGACTTTACAAAATTGAACCTATAATCAGCAAACATTTACAGAGTTTGTTTTGTCTAAGACACAGTTCTATAATTCAAGAACATCATTGAGATTGAGATTTGCTTTAAAGAGCTTAGGAAATCTAAGGGTGATAACACTGGATTCTCATCCTTATACCAGATCACAGAAGAGAGAGGGAATAATTGATAATTATTTTGAAGAATTGCAAGGGTTGTCGTTCGCCACAAACTTTACTCCCAAAAGAAATGCTAAAAGTAGACCTTCCTCTCCTATCAGAGTTACTCCTATAACTTCTTCTTCAAACCCTTGGTAAGCACTAATGCTTACCGGAGTTCAAGCTCCTCCTCTAGTAACCATTTATCTTATGTTCATTATGGCCCAACCGTGGGGTGCTGATGTTGGACCTCTTGCTCTTGCAGCTCATAATCCACTTCCAAAAGGGGCGAGGGATGTCCTACCTAAATATAATGGAGATGGAAAAGTCTTAGTTGAAGAGCACTTGAATTCTTTTAATGTAGCCACTAGGATTCTGTCAGTCCAATATGAAGATGTGGCCATTAGGCTTTTTGCTCAAACTCTTACTGAGGGGGCAGTAGATTGGTTCAGTCATCTGCGAGCAGAATCCATAATTGACTGGCAAACAATGAAAACCACTTTTGAGAAAAAGTTCAAAAGTGCTGATGATGAACATTTGTTACTGGCTCAGCTCACACAAATGAAAAAGGAAATTCATGAGCCAATGAGGGACTATGTAGTTAGGTATAATAAGATTATCCATAAAATTCCTTAGATTCAGTTACTTTAATCTGTTCATTCCTTATTGAAATTGTGGAAATGGTGTACTGAACTTTGATTCAGTTACTTTCATCTCTTGTATTGAAAAGATAGGAAAGATTGTTTTTCTCATAAATGTGTGTGAAATATTGGCCTCTCATCCAAGAATGAAGTAGGTAGCCTTACATGCTTTCAGGTTAAAAGCTACTACTCAAATAAAATTAATTAAAATATTCTTTGAATAACTGAAAAGGGAGTTGTACCTATGGAAAATTTAGAGGGAAGTGGTTTAGTGGAACACTTGTCCTTAAAAGAAGGCAACAGAGTTTAAAATTGATCATTTTAAAAAGGGACAAATCTGTTCACTAACAGTAAGTTATCCAAGGAAGATGAATCTAAGTTTGTTGATGAGAAGGAATATAGGTCAATGATTGGCAAATTGCACTATTTTGTTCACAGCAGACCGGATATAGCCCATGCAGTTGGCATAGTTGCTAGATTCCAGAAAAATCCTAAGGAAACACACCTGATATCAACCAAGAGAAT
This sequence comes from Cryptomeria japonica, assembly GCF_030272615.1. Taxonomy (NCBI): domain Eukaryota; kingdom Viridiplantae; phylum Streptophyta; class Pinopsida; order Cupressales; family Cupressaceae; genus Cryptomeria; species Cryptomeria japonica. The sequence goes on from NC_081407.1 coordinate 922,642,013, forward strand.
GTTTAGATACCTGAAAGGTACTGTTGACTATGAATTATGGTATCCATATGGAGGAAACTTTGATTTGAAGGCATACACAGATGTTGATTGGGTAGGAAATGTTGATGACTGGAAAATCACAACCGGTGGAGCATTTTTTCTTGGAGGAAGGATTCTTTCATGGAGTAGTGAAAAGCAGAGTTGTACTTCACAATCTACTGCTGAAGCTGAGTATGTTGTAGCTTATATGAATTGCACATAGGCTATTTGGATGAGGCACATTTTGGAAGGTTTTATGATGAAAATTTCAAAACCTATAAAGATTTTATGTGATAATACAAGTGCCATAAATATTTCCAAGAATCATGTTTTGCATGCACCAACCAAGCACATTGAGTTGAAGTATCATTTCTTGAGGGAAAAAGTTCAGAGTAAAGATGTTATCTTAGAGCATGTTTCTACCAAGGAGCAACATGCAGATATTTGTACCAAACCTCTACATAAGACTACTTTGGAGTATCTTAGAAGTTAGTTAGGGGTTGTACCTCTTCATGAAGTTAGTTGAGCATGATGCTGATTGTAGCAGTCCCTAAATTACTTATAGAAATTTTACAAAGGTTGATGTAAAAGTGGATGTATTCCATAGGGGGAGCATCAAGTTGTAGTATGATTGTTGTTGCATAGTGAAAAATTGACATTACATGTTTTACTTTCAATTTGGCATTGTTGTCAAAGGGGGAGAAGAATTATGTGATTATGGGAAGGAAAACCAGTGACAAGCTGAAGATAGAGAGAGCATGTGAATACTTGGTAATGTAAACTAGGATTCCTATTCACAATCACAACAAGAAAGCAATGGTGTTGATATTTGTATTTCCATCAATACAAAAGGGGGAGATTGTTGGCATTTGCATGAACATTGCATTAATGATATGTTATGTTGTTATTGATGTCAATTGAACTAGTAATGATAATGTTGATATTGTTGTTATTGTTGATATTGTCTTGTAACCGGTAGGAAGAAATTTGTGAAGGATATTGTAAACTGGTATGTAAGTTTGAACCGGTAACCAGTGTATAAGGTTAAACCCTTCTATGTATTGTAACCAGGAAACCCTATCAGTTGTCTTTGCCAAACCCTAACCGATTAAGCTTGATGAATTGGTTATGTTGGGTTATGATTTGATGTTGAGAGGTAATGATTGTGACATGTATGGTCATTGTATGAAGACAAGTTCAAATTGTTTTGGCGGGTTTGTTTGTTTGTCTAGGGAATGATAAAAGTGTATTGCATCTAATGCAAAGCGTGTGATGACTTACTAAGCTCGATGAAGCAGTAATCAAGGAGCGGTTGAGGTTTTCTTGATTGATGTGTTGAGATTGCTATGAAATCCAATAGTCATTCTTGTACCAACTTGTTTGTAATCTCGATGAGAGGATTATATTTTTGTTGTGTTACTGACCTAATTGATTTGTATTTAAAGTCGATGAAGTTGTTTTGTTTGAGTGTTGGCAAGAATTGGCTGAAATCAGTTGAGTGTGTGGTTGCTGAACCGGAGAATGAGTCTGCAGTTTGAGTAAAGGCAGATAAAATCTTAAATGGATTTGATCAAGTAAATGTAGTTCTATTCAAAGAGATCAAGAAACTCTTGTTGTTTTCTAACAATTACAATATAATTGAAATCCCCTAATCGGGTAAGCTCTAACAAGCTTGGTTACTTATTAAATCCTCTAATAAGGTGGTCCATTAGATTGGATTCTCAAATCCTCTACTGAGGTTACTCCTTACAGGGTATGTTGGCATTCTACACTCTTATGAGAATAGTTGATATTATCATTGATGGCAACCAACTAGCAACCCACCGACAATAGGTTTCTACCTGCACTGGCAAACACCGACACCGGTAGGCACTCACACCAGCATCCAGTTTACACCAAAAATGAAGTATATCGGCACTCAAGCCGACATGGGATAAAGTTTTGTTTATATGAATTGTTTTGTAAATATAATTAACTATTTTCAAAGATGACATGGTATATTGTAAAAGACTCATATATGTGTGAGATCTTATAGGTCATTTTGATAAGACAGTGATGTGAGATGTGGTAGATGATATGATATGTATGATAGAAGATAATTGTTTAGTGGCATGAAAGGTTTTTGGTTAAGGTATCTATCTAAGATTAAACCAGTACTGAACCTGGCATTAGAGATGTAGTTTTGAGCAATACATTGTATTGGATTTAATAATCCATTTTGTAGTCAGTGAGACTCTTCTTTGAGTAGTGAGCTTTAGGTTGTTGGCCTCCCTACATGTGCAGGCCCCTATTGTAAGTAGTATTTATTCATTGGCCAATGAGTAAATATTGTGGATCACAAATCCCACCGAGTTTTTTCCCACACAGGGTTTCCTCATTAAACATCTTGTGTTATGGTGTGTTTCTATGTTGTCTCTATTATTTCTATTTACCACATTAATTCTTGTTTATCGGTACACTGTTTTGGGTGGAAAAGTTATTAATAAGTTTAAGTATTGCAATAATTGGTTAACCACTGATTCACCCCCCCTCTCAATGTCTATGGGACTGTCATTGACTCTAACAATTGGTATCAGAGCATGGTCCTCTATTTGCAAAAGCTTAACAGCTTGAGGAAGATTTTGAAACCAGTACAGATGAAGAACTTAAGAAAATAGTTGGAAGGAGCTCTTGAAGATTTTGATGTAGAAAAATTGAAGAATATCAAACTTGAAGATGATCTGAGGACTGTAAAGGAATTCATAAAAGGACTTCAGGAGAACCTTGTTATAGCACAAAATAAGAGAAAGGAAATTCATGAGAAATGTAGAATGATGATGATGAAAAGGAAACTCTTAGAGACATTGCAAATAATTTGAGACAAGAAAACAATAATATGAAGAATGAAATGCAATATATGACTCTGAGGTTATGTAAGGATATTGAAGATAGGAAGAAGAATGAAGAAGACCTAACTAGGAGACTTAATGATGTAGGAAATGAAAATCTGAGACTTGGTCATGAAAATGATATGCTAAAGATAGATTTGATTCACATGCAACATGATAAGGAGGAGCTTACAAGACAAGTTGGAATTCTGGAAAATGAGTTGATTACTACAAATGAACACAAAGACAAATTCAAGAAAAGTTTAGAAATACTTGATGAAATGCTTAAAAGAGAGAAACCTAATGGAGATACAAATGGACTTGGATTTGAAATTGGAGAAAGTTTTGGTACTACAAATAATCAAGATTAGAACAAACCGGTAAGACAACCTAATTCTTATAAATTTAATGGGAAATGTTTCAATTGCAACAAGAATGGTCATAGAGAAAATTAGTGTAGATTTAGAAATAATCAAAATACAAACCCACCCACCGGTCAATGTTCCAAATGCAACAAAGTTGGTCAGAATTCAGAAAATTGCAGAATGAATGTGAAATGCTATGTTTGTGGAAGATTTGGGCATTTATCTAATCAATGCAGATCACAAACCGGTCAATGATATGGAAAGACTATTCAGAGGAATAATGTAACTTGTTATGCATGTAACAATATTGGACATATTGCAAAATTTAATAGAAGCAGGAATACACTGGCGAACAATAAAGGATCTAGTTTGAAGAGAAAAGAAAAGGTAGATGAAGTAAAGAAATAATTTCAAAACAATGGATTAAGAAGAGTGATCAGAGAACTGATGAAACTATCTCTACACTGGTAGAATAGAGTAATCCTCCACTGGTAGGAGATTCTTCATCTAACTGAGGAATAATCCTTAGGGGGTATTGCAGAAAGTTGAAAATCATGCATTCTACCCTCGATTGATGGTGAGAAGATACATTTCTTCTTTACCGGTAGGTGTGTTAAGTTTTCACTTAACCAAGGAGCATTTAATATGGTTGTTGGAAGATATTTCATTATATAACATCGAAGATCCCTCATTTTCGACTCACCAAGCATTCAAACATCAGATAGCACAAAAGTGAGTAAGGGCATTCTAAGGTGAAGCTGCGAAGTGATTTTTCAGGCATTCAAAATTTTGGTTAAGAGGTATTTATCTTTTGAAATCGCAACCTCATCTTCTATTCCTGAGTTTATTGCAAAACCTATCATTGTTGAAAATATCAAACAACCTAGGCCCATGTTTCAGATTATCCTCGAGATTGCAAAATAGGATGATTATGTCGGAGCTTTTTCAAAATTTTTGAAGGGTGTAGCATTTGCAGAAGACCCTAGAATCTACATACATTGCAAGATAGAAAACTTAGGGACTAAGGATTTAAAGAAAATATTTAATGAGGTTATTACCAATGGAAATGGTGTGATTAAACCTAAACATAAGATTGTAGAAGACTTAGGTTTTGTGGAGATATTGAACATTCTTGAATTTCCAAAGGAAGTTGCAAGACTTGTATTGAGCAGAGTCCATGGAGAGTTCATATGATTAGATTCAGTTTGCAAAATAACCAAGGAAGCTATTAAGGCAGTTACTGGTTTACCTTCAACCGGTAGTAGGCTTGATAAAAACAATAAAACACCTAACAAGGGAGTTATGGAGTTAACCGAAGCCACATCTAATAACAGATCACTTAGAGTGAATGATGTTAAGGATATAAATGTGAAATATGTGAGTATGGTACTAGGATATAAAGAAACACATGGAAATAGACTGAATTCTATTTCTAGCCTTTGTATTCACAATGCATATGAGATGGTGAAGAAAAATGCTAAGATTGATGTGTGTGAATGGCTTAAAGATGAACTAATTGACAACTTAAAGAAGATTAAGGGAGACAAGAAAGGTAATTTCCATTTTGGAAACTTACTAGTATGCCTGATGCTATACTTTACCAAAGAGATACCTGGCATAGGTCACAAAGATTTTGGTTATGACATATCGATAGGAAAATAGATACAGGAAGCTTTCACCGATATGGGCACTAACTGTGATAAGAACATTACAGACTACTTCAAAATATTTCAAACTAAGATGAGAGGAAGAGAGAGACTACCGCAGAGCATAATTGATAAGTATGATAAGAAAATCTATTTTGTCATTAAGCGAGATGAGACTTGGATGGAAGCAATAATCCCTAGAACTATTTGGGTTACTGATATGGGTTATGAGGTAGACCTACCTGTTCTAGAAATGTATGCAAAAGCCATACTTGATGCACCTAGGGAGCCATCTGAAGGAATATTTGGTAGTGCAGAAACCATTGAGAGTAATGTATCCATGTAGAAGAGGACAATAATAAGAGAAAATTTTATCAGAGATGCCTCCAAGAAGGTCAAAGAAATCAAAGAAAATATCATGATAATCAGTGGTATATCAACAAGTGAGCTTGAAGGACTGCAACCTGAAGAACATGTTTCACCGGTTGTAACATCTTCTGATACTGATAGTGGCAAGGCTGTTGAGTTTAAGAGAGTGGAAAGGAAAAGGAAAACCTCGCCGGTACCTTCTCCTCCTCCTAAGAAAACCATAAAACTAAGGAAAAATCAGTAGGCAATTAGAGAACCATAGAAGAAGCTTACACCTAAGAAGAAACAAACACCAGTTACCCCCATGCTGGATGATCTAATGAATGAGATTACACAAGAAGGTAATCTGGTAAATATAAATAAATGTTATAATTCTTGTAAGGATTCTAACAAACAAACCATTGAAGAAAGCATTATTCTACATTTGGATAGTTACAAGAAAGTTTTAATAGAATTAATTGATGAGTTACCCAATGATTTATACAATACATTGGAAGCTAAAAGACTATCTGTGATGGAACTGGATAAGAAGTTGAAAGTTGAAGCACTTTTGGCTGTACATCTAGTAAACTCTAGGGAAGAGATAGATGAGCTTATATCTGAAGCAAACTAGACAGTATTTGTCAGTGGACACCAATGAGTGAGCCTGATGGCTGGAAGGGTTAAAGAAATTGCTGATGAGACTGTAGATAAATGGGACATATTTTTTGTTGAGAAGGAAAAGAAAGAAGAAAGAAATAGACCAAAAATGGAAAAGATATTCAAAGTATATCATAAAGACAAGGGAAAAGGTAGAATAGGTAGTGTACCTTCTATAAAAATAACAGATAACATCCCTCCATCAGCTCAAGATGCCCCTCCATTAACTTCAACATCACCGGTACATACAGCTAATCCACCGGATATAGCTACTGAAGGTATAACTCATGATGATACTAACCCAGAGTCTAAGATACTTTTTACAATGAATGTGAATACATAGAATATAAACATGGTTGTGGACAAAGAGACTGCAGAGGTTAAGGCAAATAGTGTTGAGGACAACAAGATTTCAAAGAAACCGGCACAAACTATTGACTCTCAGGAAATTGAGATATCGGCTCAAGCTGAGCAACTGGAATCTAAGAAACCAGCAATGGTACAAACAAAGAAACAATCTGAGGTAGAGGTTCATGTTGAGTCTGAGACACCGACAGTTACAGAGGTGCTTAATCGAACTGAGAAATCATTAAAGGTAGAGGTACAAACACAGACAGATCCATCGGAAGAAAATGTAAGTAAAGTGGAAGCATCTGATAGAAATAAAGAGGATATAGTGAAGGTAATTGGTCAAACATCTATTGAGAAGAAACCCATAGCAGAACTGAGCACATCTACAGGTGAATTTAGACCTACTAACATAACATAGGTTCTATTGGATTCCATTAAGAGGATTATATATTGCAATGCCTTAGCATTTAAGGCAATTGATAACACATTACCTATTCTAAAGATGATTAAACCAAATTGTAAGATAGATCACATTAACGATTCTTTAGGGAAATTTGAAACATTGTCCAAATTCATTGCTGATAATGTAATAACCATAGATAAGGTGAACGAGGATACCATTAAGGAGAGATTACACAAAGAGAAAAACACATTCTTTGAGAACACTATAAAGAAATGTACCGATCACTTGGATACACTTTTACCAGTACTTAATTCTACAATTTTGGAGTATAAGGAGTTATTTAGAGAAGCATGTAAACATCACTGTTTGACAGAGGACATTGATGAGGAGATTAAAAAGACACAAAAATAAATTGATGATATTGTGGATAACATAATAGGTTCATCTAGACTTATATCAGTTTTTGACCAAGAAATGGCAGTTTTTGAGAAGATGGAGAAACTTGAGAAAGAGAAGGCAAGGATAAGGTCCAATGCTTGGGAACTCAAAAGTAAACTTTGTCCAAAATTGGACAATCTTATTGCTCAGAGAGTTGAATTATCTAAGGCAAAAGTTCAAGTAGAGCGATCACCGGAGCAGCCAATGCACTGTCTCACCGATATGATCCAGCAGACTAAGGTAACTCTAACTAACAGCAACAAGTTTATACAGAGTTTAAATATGGTATTGGTGGACATCTTTCAGATAGTAACCAACTAGTTACAGACCTTGAGGTATCATTTTTGTACTCTTTTGATTATTTATGACATCCTTTGTCATTGATGTCAAAGGGGGAGTAGTGGAGAGAAAAATGCATTTACAGAGGAGATCACTTGCTCAGGGGGAGCACATCTTTTTGGATTTTAGTTTTGGATTTTTCTCATAAGTGTTTCCATCAATGCCAAAGGGGGATATTGTTGGCATTCTACACTCTTATGAGAATAGTTGATGTTTCCATTGATGGCAACCAACTGGCAACCCACCGGCAGTAGGTTTCTACATGCACCGGTAGACACCGACACCGGTAGGCACTTACATCGGCATCCAGTTTACAACGAAAATGAAGTATATTGGCACTCAAGCTGACATGGGATAAAGTTTTATCTATATGAATTGTTTTGTAAATGTAATTAACTATTTGTAATGTCGACATGGTATATTGTAAAAGACTCATATATGTATGAGATCTTATAGGTCATTTTGATAAGAGAGTGATGTGAGATGTAGTAGATGATATGATATGTATAGTAGAAGATAATTGTTTAGTGGCAGTGAAGGTTTTTGGTTAAGGTATCTATCTCAGCTTAAACCGGTACTGAACCTAGCATTAGAGATGTTGTTTTGAGCAATACATTGTATTGGATTTAATAATTCATTTTGTAGTCAGTGAGACTCTTCTTTGAGCAGTGAGCTTTAGGCTGTTGGCCTCCCTACATGTGTAGGCCCCTATTGTAAGTAGTATTTATTCATTGGCCAGTGAGTAAACATTGTGGGTCACAAATCCTACCGAGGTTTTTCCCACACTAGGTTTCCTCGTTAAACATCTTGTGTTATGGTGTGTTTCTATGTTGTCTCTATTATTTATGTTTAATGCATTAATTCTTGTTTACCAATACACTGTTTTGGGTGGCAAAGTTATTAATAAGTTTAAATATTGCAATAAGCGGTTAGACACTGATTCACCCCCCTATTGTTCTCAAAAGTTGATTCACTTTAAAAATCTTATGATGGTATGATAACTCTATATGCAGAAGAGAGATTAAAGAGAAGGAAACCTTTAGGACAACATATGACAACATTTGATTAACCTTCTACACTTTCAACTTATTCAAAGTTCAGGCAGGTATACCTTTGTGAACTAAATTCACACCTTTTAAAAGATAAATCCACAAAAAACAAGTCCAATCTAATCACCTTAAAACTAACTGAAAAAAAGGAATGAAAATTGTACTCATGTTCAGTATTGACCTACAAGATATGTAATAAACAACCTTGATCTACACCAGTGCCTTATCCAAGGTCACAGAGTCATCTAAGTTCAAACAATACTTCCACAGTCAAATATCTCTGCATATTCTACCAGTTTGGCTTCTACAGATCCTTATACATGCCTGACACACATAATAATTTATTCATATCAAACTAAACTATGTTCATCAAAATTCAAAGTGTCCCGCAAAGAATTTACTGGTAGAAATGATTACTGTGTATTTAATTCCCCTCCTGAAGAGAAAAGCTAAGAAACATATCTACTGAAAGTTGCCTTACAACCCCTATTCAAACGAAATAACCCTAGATTACTCAGAATGAAATAGTAAACACTTTCAAACATATTTGAAGACAACACAAAGTTTAAACTCAAAACCAATGGTCTGTATATTGATATTTTCTTCAAAAAAGTATTACAAAAAACCTTCGAATATTCTCCATTAAAACTTGGAAAAGCTCAGATAAATTTCTACAGCGTTTTCTTACAATTCCTTGTGATTGTTTTATCTACTAGTCTTGGTATCCATTTATAACAATATAGATGCACACATAGCTTCGGACTTTCCTAGGAGAGTTTGTTACAATCATTACTTCTCAAGAAGAAGTTACAAAACCTTTTACAAATGCGGTTACAATTCTCTTTCAACATCTGTGGCTTCTTCCTCTTGTTGTTCTGTTGCAAAATTTTCTAATTGCTCCACATCAAGCACGACATATTTTCTTGTCCATTCCTGATACACCTCATCAGTAGGCCATGAGAAGTTAATTACTTTTTCTTTTTTCTTGGCTAATCTTTTCCAAGAATTCCTTATTTTATTGACCTCTGAATTCAGGAAACCATAATGAGATTTGATTTTCTCAATCTCTTCAATTGTTATAACAAATATGGAGGCATCCTCTGATTTAACAATTCTTTTTATTCTTAGTGACAATTTGGCTTCCAACTCCTTAAGCCATATTTGTTTGTCCTTTAATTGGTTTGGGCTGACAAAACCTCATGGGAGTAATTCAAAAACTTGATGAATGTACTCTTTCTTATACAAGTTGATCTTTCTATTTACATTATCTATTCCTTTCGCCAATTTTACTAAATCCTTTGTCATATCATTTGTAGATTTAATAATAGGGTCTGATAACTCAATGATGAACCAATAGTACCAAACCGGTACTGAGAGGGGGGGGTGAATTAGTACAAACAAAAATACAGCCCAAAACTGGTTGGACAGCAAACACTTCAAATGACTACAAGCATAGATATTAGCTGAAGTAAAGTGCAATAGGTAAGACCCAGAACTGCTAAAACAATCATAAATCGATCACTCACTAAGATTTCCTCTTAGCTTGATACGACAATACAATTACACCCTCATGCATGAACAGGTAAACTATTATCTCATCTTCACAATAGTTGGTTCAGCATGTTTTATAGACAGGCATAAAACACAAAACCATCATATGCTCAACAGGTAGTAACAAAGCATCACAAGATAGAAGCATCACACATGACACACATATTTTTCACGTGGAAACACAACTAGGAAAAAACATGGTGGGGATGAATACCCACAAGTTGTTTTTGAACTCTTTTGAAGTGCACTCTGTTAGGAGCCTTGTCCGGTTAAAGACATTACAATAGATTCTGCTAGGAACCGATCCTATTAGGGATCACCTGGTTAAGGGATAGCAATAATACCCAGTTAAGGGTTAAACCCAGTAGGGTCACCTTGTTAGAGGATTTCAAGAACTCAATAGCTAAAGGATCTCCAGAGCTCTATAGCTTCTCAGAACTCATTAACCTCGAGTTACCCGGTTAAGGGATTTGTATCAAGCCTGTTAAGACCACCCTGTTAGGGGATTTTGTATCAAGCTATTTAAGGCTACCCTGTTAGGGGATTTTACAACTGTTGAAGTGGTTAGAGATCAATAGGAATTGCAATGATCTGGTAATAGCACTCAATGCTAATGCAGATCTATTTTGGCTCCTCTTCACCTTCTGCACATTCACTTTGCAAGTATATCTTCTCTCCTTTGGTCTGGCAAGAATCACGTATCACTTCCTTAGGATACACACACACAAATTTTTCCAACAACCCTAGAAAGAAACACAACATCAACCTTATAGGAAACAGATAGGTCGGTAGCAAAAACCCTAAACCCTAAACTTGTTAGGTTAAGAAATTCAAGCGGTTCAATCTTGGCCGTTGAATCATACTGCATTAAATGAAATAGTCTTGAATCGATCTCAAGACATTCTCCATCATCCATTTTCCACCAATTTCATGGCGGCTGATAACCCATCATGCGTTATCACCGTTTGATAGACTTCACACATTCTCGAGGTAGATAGGAATAGTCTTCTTCATGCTAGATCCTTCACGTGCACAGAGCTTATGTGGCAACACTATCTGTTTTCCATTATACTGCTAACTCTTAACGGAAGATCACCAATTGAGTCACTTTAGGTACTCCAACTGGAAATCCTGAAGTGGAAGCTACCTACCAACCGGTAGTCATACAATGCTTCCATGTGCCGGTTCCCATAACTATATGCCGGTTCATCTTGAACAAATATGCCGCTTCACTTTGGCACATAAAGTGGTTCATACATATGTCGGTTCCTCTCTCTTTTCACCTATCATATATGCCAGTTCTCTTCATAACACATATTGACATCAATGACAACTTACAATGTCATTATGTCTTCATGCCGGTTCACATAATGCCAACAATCTCCCCCTTTGGAATTGATGGCAATATACAAAGACATCTTCTCCGCTTCACATCTTCTCCCATTTGTTGTAGATATCTTTTCGCTTCACTCCTTCTCCCCCTTTGACAACAATACCAAAGTGGAGGTACAAGCATCTCTATTTCATCATGCCGCTCCCCCTGAGGAGTAGCATCCTTCAACACATCAATCAGCCAAAATTTGTCTTTCCAGTACCTGACTGATGTGGAACAATTACTTTTAGTTCACCTCCTAAAGGGGCAATACCCCTAATTTGCCTCTCAAATGCACAAATGTTGTCTTTGGGAGAGGCTTAGTGAATATGTCTACTAATTGCTCCTTACTGGACACATGCTCCAGTGCAATCTCTTTATTCTGAACCTTTTCCCTCAAGAAATGATACTTAAGCTCAAAATGCTTGGTTCTAGAATGTAAAACCGAATTCTTTGATATATTGATAGCACTTGTGTTATCACAGAATATACTTACCAGTTTAGATACATGGATCTTGAAGCCTTCCAGTACATTCTTCATCCAGATTGTCTGAGTGTAGGTCATGAAAGCTGTAACATACTCCACTTCCATTGTAGACTAAGAGATACAACTCTGCTTTTTACTCATCCATGAGACTAGTCTACCACCAAGAAAGAATGCACCACCGATTGTGCTTTTCTGGTCATCCACATTACCTGCCCAATCAACATTTGTGAACACTTTTAGATTGAAATCATTGTTGTATGGGTACCACAATCCATAGTCAACTATTCCCTTCAGATACCTAAGAATCTGCTTGACTGCAACTAAGTGGGATTCTCTTGGACTTTTCTGGAACCTTGCAGTAATGCCAACTGCATGTGCAATATCCAGTTTGCTATGCACTACATAATGCAACTTACCAATCATTGATCGGTATTCCTTCTCATCAACCAGTGCGAAATCATCCTCTTTTGTCAATTTGCAAATGGTCACCATTGGTGTACCAACCGGTTTGCTATCTTCCATGCCAAAGGTCTTCAGTACCTCTTTGACATATTTGGACTGGGTGATAAAGATTCCATCTTCCATCTACTAGATCTGTAGTCCAATGAAGAACTTAATCTCCCCTATGAGTGACATCTCAAACTCTTTCTTCATCTCATCAACAAACTCATGACTCATCTTGTCATCTCCTCCAAAGATAATGTCATCAACAAAAACCTCACAAATCAAAATCTGATCTCCTTCAAACTTCAAGTAGATATTGCTATCTTCACTTGTTCTCTCAAATCCAATCTTCACAAGATGGGAATGTAGGAGCTCATACCATGCCCTAGGTGCTTGCTTTAGACCATATAATGCTTTATGTAGCCTACATACCATGTCACTATCTTAAGATAGGGCAAACCCATTTGGTTGCTCAGTATACACCTCCTCTTCAAGTACACCATTTAGGAATGCCGATTTTACATCCATTTGATATACTTTGAACCTCTTAAAAGCTACATATGCAAGAAGCATATGAACTCCTTCCAATCTAGCTATAGGAGCAAAGGTTTCTCCATAGTCTTCTCCTTCTTCTTGAGCATATCCTTTGCATACCAATCTGGCTTTATTCCTAATCGCTGTGCCATTCTCATTCAACTTATTTCTGAACACCCATTTGGTGCCAATGACATTTTTATGCTCTGGTTTGGGTACCAAGGACCATGTACCATTTTTCTCTATTTGATCAAGTTCCTCTTCCATTGCCTTGATCCAGTCTTCATCTTTATGAGCCTCTTTGAATGATTTAGGATCAAATTCAGAGATCATACATGAGTTTTCTCTGATCTTTCTTCTTGTAAGGATTCCTGCATCCTCATCACCTATGATCTGCTTAGGATCATGATTCAACTTGACATATCGAGGAATGGTCTTAACTGGTTCTTCTTGCTTTTCTTATTCATCCTCATCTTCATCAATATCAGCATTCACCAGTTCAGGGACACTGTTATTGGTACTTGGTTGGCTAACAACCAGTTCCTAGAAGGTTGCAACCGGTTCATTTACAGCTTGCTCACTGTCGGTTTCCTCAGTCTTCTTAGAGGATTCATCAACTCTTACATTGATGCTTTCCATAATTCTCTGAGTCTTATTGTTGTAGCACTTGAAAGCTTTACTCTTGGTGGAATATCCTAGAAATATTCCCTCATCACATTTAGCTTCAAATTTTCCCTAATGTTCACTCCTCTTGATGTAACATTTTTACCAAATACCTTAAAGTAGCTAACCACAGGTGCCTTAGCTGCTTCAACCACAGTCTGGTTATTCCTCTCTGCTAGGCCATTCTGCTGTGGAGTCCGGGGGGTAGACAACTTTCTCTTGATGCCAAATTCTTCACAATACTTGTTAATTCACTGGAAGTGAATTCCCCTCCTTGATCAGTTCTGAGACACTTGATCCTTTTGCCGCTTTCCTTCTCCACTAATGCTCTAAAAGATTTGAATTTCACAAAGGCTTCAGACTTGTCTTTCAAGAATGTGACCCACATCATTCTTGAGCAGTCATCAGTGAGAATCATGAAGTACCTATCACCTTGCACACTTATAGTTTACATAGGACCACATAGATCAGTATGCACAAGATCAAGCAAGTTGTCAGCATTGAAAGATTTACCTTTAAAGGTTGAGGAAGACATTTTCCCCAATTGACACTCTTTGCATAAGGTATTATCTAGTTTGCTCAGCACCGGCAACCCTCTAACTACCTTGATCTTACTAGCCTTCACAATGTTATCAAAGTTCACATGGTAGAGTCTCCTATGCCATATCCAGCTATCATCAAGCTTAGCCATAAGACATGTAGTTATATTTGCATTTAGATGAAATAGGTTACCTTTGGTCTACATGCCGGTGGCCACCAATTTACCATCTTTTCCTTTGATTCTGCAAACTCCATTCTTGAATTGCAGAGTGAGGCCACTGTCATTTAGCTGGGCAACACTTAGAAGGTTGTGTCTAAGACCATCAACCCAATACACTTTGTCAGCACTACTCTTTCCATTCAAAGAGATGGACCCTCTGTCTTTGACCATGCAAGGTGCATCATTGCCAAAGCGAACCACACCACCATCATACTCCTCTAAGGATAGAAACTTGCTCCAGTCACTAGTCATATGGTGAGAACTACCACTATCAATGATCCACTCATTTGAATTTTCTAACCGGGAGACAAGAGCCTTCTTGTCTACCACATCTTCCTTTATAGCAACAAACACAATGTCTTCATTCTCTTCATCTTCTGATTCTTCATCTGTAACACCTTCATCAACTACCACAAAATAGTTTCTTTGGTTTCCTCCTTTGAATTTCTTGAACCTTTTCGGTTTATCCTTGTTGTCACTATTAGGATAGTTCATAGCAATATGTCCTATCCGGTTACAGGAAAAACATTTCAAAGGCAGCTTACCTTTGTATTTACCTATTCCTTTTGAAAATTTCCTAGCAAGAAGAGCTTCAAATTCCATCAAAAACTCTTCATCATTCATTTCTCTGCTCTGACTAGGTTCCCTACTAGTGCTAGCCTCTTTTCCTTTTCTGGATGGTATAGCAGAGGCTTTAAAAGTTGATTCTGTCTTTTGATTACTGCCATCAAAACTATTCAGCTCATAGGCTGTCAACTTGGCTATGATGGATTCCAAGGAAACCTTAGACTTGTCTATTGATCTAAGCTCCTGAATAGCAGCGACCCTTATTGCATAGACTGGCAACATGGATCTTAGGACTTTACTTACCACAGTGGAATCTTCTATTTTGCCACCTGCACTCTTGATTTCTCCAACAACCATTTTGATTCTTATTCCATAATGTTGAATGGTCTCTCCTTCAACCATCTGCATGTCTTCAAACTTCCCTCTCAGGCTTTCTTCCTTAGCCTGTTTTACATGCTCATCACCACCATAGATATTTTCAAGAGAATCCCATACCTCTTTGGGATTTGCCTTGTCCTGAACATCAATAAACTCAATGTCAGATAGACTACTGATGAGGGCTTCCATGACTTGCCCATTTTCTTGTATCTCTCTCTTTTGGTCACCGGTGAGAGTACCGGTAGGAACAACATATACATTTTCAATATAAATCCAGTGTTGAACACCCATGCTTTTGATGAATATCTTCATCCTATCTTTCCATATAGAAAAATTTTCCCTGTTAAACTTTGGACCTTCCCTCTTCATCATTTGACTACGATCTTTACCTCAAGCGGTTAAGCTTACAACACGGAGGACCTAGAGAGCTCTGATACCAATTGATAACTCAATGATGAACCAATAGTACCAAACCGGAACTAAGAGGGGGGGTGAATTAGTACAAACAAAAATATAGTCCAAAACCAGTTGGACAACAAACACTTCAAATGACTACAAGCAGAGATATTAGCTGAAGCAAAGTCTAACCGGTAAGACCCATAACTACTAAAACAATCATAAATCGGGCACTCACTAAGCTTTCCTCTTAGATCAATACTACAATACCATTACACCCTCATGCATGAACAGGTAAACTATTATCTGATCTTCACAACAGTTGGTTCAGCATGTTTTATAGACAGGCATAAAACACAGAACCATCATATGCTCAATAGGTAGTAACAAAGCATCACACATGACACACATATTTTTCACGTGGAAACCCAACTGGGAAAAACCACGATGGGGATGAATACCCACAAGTTGCTTTTGAACTCTTTTGAAGTCCACTATGTTAGGAGCCTTGTCTAGTTAAAGACATTACAATAGGTTTTGCTAGGAACCGATCCTGTTAGGGATCACCTGATTAAGGGATAGAAATAATACCCGGTTAAGGGTTAAACCCAGTAGGGTCACCTTGTTAGAGGATTTCAAGAACTCAATAGCTAAAGGATCTCCAGAGCTCTATAGCTTCTCAGAACTCATTAACCTCGAGTTACCTGGTTAAGGGATTTGAATCAAGCCTGTTAAGACTACCCTGTTAGGGGATTTTGTATCAAGCCAGTTAAGGCTACCCTGTTAGGGGATTTTACAACTGTTGAAGTGGTTAGAGATCAACAGGAATTACAATGATCTAGTAACAGCACTCAATGCTAATGTAGATCCATTTTGGCTCCTCTTCACCTTCTGCACATTCACTTTGCAGGTATCTCTTCTCTCCTTTGGTCTAGCAAGAATCACATATCATTTCCTTAGGATACACACACACAACTTTTGCCAACAACCTTAGAAAGAAACACAACATTGACCTTATAGGAAAAAGACAGGTCAGTAGCAAAAACCCTAAACCCTAAACCTGTTATGTTAAGAAATTCAAGCGGTTCAATCCTGGCTGTTGAATCATACTACATTAAATGCAATAGTCTTGAATCGATCTCAAGACATTCTCCATCATCCATTTTCCACTGATTTCATGGCAGCTGATAACCCATCACGCATTATCACCGTTTGATAGACTTCGCACATTCCCCAGGTAGATAGGAATAGTCTTCTTCATGCTAGATCCTTCACGCGCACAGAGCTTACATGGCAACATGATCTATTTTCCATTATACTGCTAACTCATCACACGAAGATCACCAATTGAGTCACTTGAGGTACTCAAACCGGAAATCCTAAAGTGGAAGCTACCTACCAACCGGTAGTCATACAATGCTTCCATGTGCCAGTTCCCATAACTATATGCCGGTTCATCTTGAACAAATATGCTGCTTCACTTTGGCATATAAACCGGTTCATACATATGCCGGTTCCTCTCTCTTTTCACCTATCACATATGCCACTTCTCTTCATAACACATATTGACATCAATGACAACATACAACGTCATTATGTCTTCATGCCGGTTCACATAATGCCAATAGGGTCAGCCCCTGCCTCATCATAGGATACACAAAACAGTTCTATATCCTCCTCTCTGGGTCTGCATTTATCAAAAATAGGCATTAATACAGCCTTGTCCCCATTTAATTCTTTCCACATTTCTAAAATCTTACTCATATTGTTATACATTGATGAAGACCCTATAGCATCAGCAAAACTTAAAATTGTAGCCTTTACCCTCTCCTCATATTTCTTTGCATATAAGGCTTGAGCCTGTTTTAATTATCCAACTCATGGGGAGAGATCTTGATCAACTAAGAACTAGAAGGTGCTAGAGATGGTGGGAACTCAATAATGGGGCTGGTAGGTGGAGGTCTTGCAGGAGAAGAGGAGATCATCAGTGTTGAGGACTCACGTTGATGGTATTGTCCTACCAACTGGCTTTGTAGCTTGGCGATGATGCTATCTTTACCTCTTACCTCTTCCTTGGCATTGTTGTAAGCTTTTAGAACTATCTCCAACTTAACTTGGAGATCTGCCTTTTCCTTAGCCTCCCTTTCTGCTACTGCAACACTAAACTTTGCAGTCTCTAGCACAGTGCTAGCAGCTTCCACTACCCCAGTGCTCTGCACTCTTTTCACTATCATTCCCCCAAGGTAACTTGACCCTGGGGTGTCCTTATTCCTCTTATTTTCATCTCTTTTAAGAGACCACATGACCAATGTAGCATTATCTTTGCTGAAAGTGACTCCCTCCATAGGTTTGGTCTCTTTTCTTACTGCCTCTAAAACCAAGGCATCTGCTATGTCCCATTCGGGGAGCATTAGTACCCCAACCTGTGCTACCATGTCTCTTCCCTACTCAGGAGTGATGGTCTTAAACTCATCAACCATTTCTTGCTTAATCTCTTCCTCCACCATAGCTGGATCCCTATGGGGCTGCTCACCTTTCCTCTTTTCACACCTAGCATTAAATTTATCAATGTTCTGCTTCCACACAAATTGCATGAAAGCTCCTGATGTGACAAAATTATTATCAGCCAAGAAATCTTTACTGGCTTGCTTGATCTCAAGATCCCACTCCTAGCCTTTGAACTCATTAGTAGTGATGTTCATTTTAGCAGTAAGGGGCTCTTCCAGCATTCCCTCTTCCACTTCATCATATGTGTATGCTATCTCTCCAAGGTTGCCTAACTGTAACAATTGCTCAGCTACTGCCTGTTCATCTCCTATATGAATAGGGGATTGAGATGGAGAGTACAAAGGTTCATCAGATTGTACTTCTTTTCCCACTCTTTGTTTCTTTGGGCTATCTTGAATGTCAATGACATCCTGTATCTTCCTCTTCCCTTTTGAGGTAGAGGGCTCCCCTGTTGTAGGCATCAACACACTGTAGTTGGACTTCTTATGGAACATGTAATCACCAGGAGGGATTTCTCTAGTAGATGTAGACCTATTTAGAACCAGTCTTGCTTTCTCAAGCCTCTTTTCTTTCAATGTTTGCATCACATCCTCAAAATAAAGAATTAAAAACTTTATCTTCTCCTCAAAAGGGTGAAAGCTAGACAAAGGGTCATAGCTAGTGTCAAATTGGTGCACAAAGTCTAAAGCTTTTTTTTAGGCCACCCACTTTTCCTTCCTCAGCTCTTGCTCATCTAAATCAAACTCATTCCTAATGAGGTCTTTAGGAAATTGGAATTGGTGGGGTCTACCTCTGCATATTGCCCTCTTTCTGAACATGTCATTGAATAAGTCTTCAAGGTCAGCACATCGGGAAACTATAGTTGACAAATGATATGATTGAAGGAAGTCTTCAAAACACTTCCAACCTCCTTTAATTATCACAAATTGGTGTGCTATGGTAATTGTAGGGAAAATGGTCCCTTTACCTCTGCTTGTTAACTCTACCTCTTACACACCTCCAATCTTCCTAAGGATCTCTACAATTCCCACTTTAAGAGGGACCTAATAGGGTGACAAAAATGGAGTGCCTTTGAAGCCATATACTCTGAAAACTGTGGAGACAGGGTATAAGTAGATATCACCCCAATTGTGGACAATTTTAACATTCTGAGCAAATTCTTTTGGCCTAATGAATTCCAAAAGAACCTTAGAAACTCTTGGATTTTCTGAACAGATAAGAGTCCTAATCTTAGATGTAAAACATTTATCAAACTTCAAGAAGCTTGCATCTTCTCTATCCCATGACAGCACTATACTCCATAACTGCACTGGCATCTTCTCTCCATTTTTCTCTTTCACAATATCCATTCCACTTGCAAAATAGTCACCACCTTTGAATAAAAATAAATGCATGAGGAGGGAGTACCATCCAAAAGGCCTATCCACTTTCCCATTCTTTATTCCTATCAATCCTTCATGGATGGCAATAGTGATATAGGAAGCATAGTCAAAGGTTACTGCCAAAGAAGGGTTCAAAATTTGAGCAATCATTAGCATGTAATGAGTTGGCATATTTGCCTTAGCATCTTCTCCTAGAATTTGGCAGAGTGACCAGTATAATCCTTTGGCCCTAAGGGTAAACAGATTTAAAGAAAAAGGCTCCTCAGTGTTGGGTCCTACAACTGTTAACCCACCTATCTTCACAAAGAATTCTGTAAGAGGCCCATTTATAAGGTGATTCCTTTGCACACTGTAAACCTGAGCTAGTGATTTAAAATTAATAGGCTCTAGAAAATTGGTAAACTCACTAAGCCCAAAAGCATTTCTGAACTCCTCATTATTTATTTCAATGAGGGTCTTCCCACTTATATCCTTGACACTTCTTGTGATTGGGTCATAGTTGTGTGCAATCTGAGTTAGGAGATCCATATCCATGAACACTCTAGGGACCACCAATTTGCCTACATCCAACTCCCAGATACTGTTCATTGGGGTTGGGGAGTTTCTCATGCCAAATCCAACCTTAAATAATCCCAACCCAGACAACCCAATTTGAGGGTCTCTTAGCCAGTTACCCTTATCATATAATCCCTCTCCTATTTTCAGGTGAGGAGCTCTTAGCACTAGTTCTTTTACCTTTGCTGCCACATTAGTTGACAATGTCAACTGTTCAAGGAAATCATCACAGATAGCCCTTTCCTGGTAATTAACCTTTCCTGAGAATTCTCTTTTAGGCGCCATCTTGAAAACTATGCAAGCAATTTAATTACTAACCCCAACTGTTCTGTGACAATTCAAGACCTCAATTAAAACACACTATTAAGTAATTGCCAAACAAGAGTATAAGAGAACCTATTTTTTTCTTGAAGAAATCTGCTCTGCAACTGAAGAAATTTGCTCTGCAAGTGCTTCTCTGCAACTACTCTTCAAAATGATGCCTTCATTCAATTGATGCGAAATCATATATGGTAGTCGGGCTCTTAACTGCGACATTGATAATGCATGCTTCGGTCGTCCCTTCAGAATTGAATTCATAGAAGAATTCAAAAATTTCACTCCAACGGGTCATAACATGCCTGTGTATTTTCCTTTTCGCTCTTTCACCATTTTGTAGAGCATAACATTCTAGCAATTTCGCTAAACAAAATCACGCCAGCCGTCTGATCAAATGAAACTTGATCGGTCTTTATATTCTTTTATCCTCTTTGCTTTTGCATCAGGCCCTACCTCCTTTTCACCATTTCACAATCTTTATCCCTCGAGCACTTTTCTTTCGTGAAGCTACGCCAAGCGTTAGATGGAACTCTAACCGCCCAACCTTTAACCCTTACCAGGACTGTCAACCTTTTCACTAACCATGCCTCATCTTGATGGCTAACGGTTTTTCGTTATTTCGCAGAGGTTAATCCACTTACACCTTTGGGCCACAAAACAACGAGAAGCGTTGGATCAATCTTGAGATGAACATCTTTTAAGTGAGACCTTCATTACTTACCCTACTTATTTACCGGTTAACAAATGCCACATGGCACTCGGCCATTAGCTCTAGGAAACTCTTCGGGTTTAGTTCAGAGTCAACCACGTGTCTTATTTCCTGCATAACTACCGGTTACACCTTGGCGGGCCCTTAATCACCTTTTGAAACTATGTGTCAATCGACACATCACCATTAAGCTTTACAAGAAGTAACAGTTGTCACTCCACATCATGCCGAGAAGAACCTCTTTTTCTCTTTCTCCATTTCCCAGGCCTTAATATTTGTTTGATTTGTAGCCACGAAATGATGAGAACCCTTGGATCAAAACAGAGTTGATCCCCTTTTACCTTTATGCTTTACATGTTCTTCGGGCCCACCTTTTTCTTTCACCATTTCGTAGGCTTTAAAACACAAGCATCTTACCCTCGCGAACACATGCAGACCATTAGATTATATCCAATTTGTTCAATGCTTAACAACCTACTTGAATCTGGTAGATGTGGGTTATCTGACTCAGCATTATCCACCTGGTGTCTAGTCATTCCCGAACTGACATGTCAACTTTTTACTCACTGAGAGAAAACATCAGGATCCACTCTTTCCTTACCACTTGTATCTAACAGGTCACTTCTTATCTTGCAGCATGACTCATCTTCTTGGACCCACCCTTTAATCCTTAAATCCAGTTCGCTGACCATTTTGATTTTTGCCCACATGTCATTATCTTACTTGCCATCTCAACCGGCTGGACTACTTGCTTGGAACGCCATGTCATTTTGCTGTTTCGCGAAAGCTATCTTTCAAGCATCTTTCTCCCACGAACACACGCAGACCGTTGGATCTTCGAGAACCTGCGCATCTATTATGCTTCTTATGAACCTCTTTTGCCCGGGCCCAAAAACCTTTCGCTGTTTCATAGGGCATAACACGTGAGCATCTATCAGCCACAAAACAACGCAAACCGTCGATTTCTCTTGAACTTGATCACCTTTTAGCCATGGAAAAGTCTTCACCACTGGGTCTCGCCAAACCCTTTCACCATTTCGGCTGCGAATCAACGCCAGCCATTAGATCTTGAGTGAGATGGAGTCTTGTTAAACCAAATCAAATGCACACAGTTGAGCATGCTTTTCCTTTTTCTATTTCACATAGCTTAACACACCTGCAACTTCGCCTAACAAAATGGTGAAAGTCGTAGATTCATCTGGAAGTTGTGTGAGACTTACTGGACCTGACAACATTAGATGGAAAAAGACATAAGGCATGGATTTTTTATGATTATTTAATGACCGCCTAGGTAAATAACAAGGGGGGACATTTCACATGACCCCAAGACCCATTACTTAAGTGAATAAAGTAACGCAGGAATAGAAACCAGAGGGTTTTGATCAGACATTTGAGCGATTTAAAACTAAAACCCTTAACCCTTAAAGACCTAAAACATATTTGAAGCAGTTAAAAGCATACCTGAATCAAAATTTCAAAAACCTAGCCAATCATGGGGAAAGGAAAAAACCATTTCTTAAACACTGATAACACCCCCCTCTTAGTGTCTGTGGGACTATCATTGAATCTAACAGGGTATTTTCTTCTAATAAGGCATTTGTAGTCAATCCCTTAACCAAGTGATTCCTAACGGGATCAGTTCTGAATAGGACTTTTGTAAAAGCTTTAATGGGCTTGACTCCTAACAGGGCAAACTTCAGAAGAGTTCAAATATTATCTTGTGAGTCTCATCTCACCGTGGTTTTTACTTATTTGGGTTTTCCACATATAAATACTTGTGTCATGTGGTGATTTTTTTTGTGGTTATGATCTTATGGTTGATTTGATTAACTACTTAACTATTTTTGATAAGGCATGATAACTGGAAGCATTGAGAAATGAAGCATTGGCATATGATAAAGTATTTGGATGTTTGCAAGTTAAATGTTGTTTACTATTAAGTTGTTGTAATAGTCAACTAGTATTCTTATGAGTATTTATCTTGACAGTGGTATTTCATTGATAAGTTTACTTTGTGTGATTGAGTTTGAGTTTGGAAAGTTTGTATCAGTTTTTCTATTTACTGATTCACCCCCCCTCTCTCTAATCTACCAGATACTTATTCTTTCATCATACAATCAAAACTGGCTACTATGGTTATAGGCTACCAGATATTCTATTCTAGTAGAATGAACAGTGTACCATCTACAGCAGTGCATACTACTCATAAAACGATAGCTGAAAATATAGATTATAACCTTTATGAGGCTATAAGGAGTCAATTAATGTTGAATCTTTAGTCTGTCAAGAAAAACAACAGTCAAAAGTTTAAATTTGGTCAGTTGTTGATTGGTTTATTCTTTTATTTCTAGAATTTCCTACCAGGAAATGGTGATCTTGAATGGTCTAAAGATCTACTAGTAACTACCTGGATCAAGAACATCATTAAGGTTGTGAAGAACACCTTCACTGCTGCAATGAATAAATACTTCAATGAATTTCAGAAGAAAATGAGTGAGGGTAAGGCTAGGGTTAGTGTAGGATCATGGGGGGCCAAAAAGTGGCGATGTGAAAAAAATATCCTTTTCCACTCTCCTAAAAATGCGAAAATCCATGTTGACTTTTTGCTTGGCCTAGGTGTCAGTACACCTTGGCATGGTAAACACCTAAGAAAATTGGATATCGGATAAAATCAGATATTCGATAATATCAGATATCCGATATTTATAGGTAATTTTAAATTAAAAAATAAATTATATAATATATAATATAATATAATGTTATATTATATATTACATATTATATAACATATAATATATAATATAGTAATATATTATATAATAGAGTAATATATTATATATAATATAATACGTGTTATATAATATATTATTATATTATACTATATATTATATAATATAATGTTATTTTTAAAATAATTTAAGTATAAAAATCGGATATCCGATTTTGTGAGACAATATAAGTGGACTGTGACAGCCCGTGAGTTATTTTTAACCCATGGGCTGCACAATTTTTTAGAATTTGATATCTAGTTGGACCCAATATCTAGTTGTTTGACCCAAATTTGCTAAAAAATATAGTAAAAGGTAGGATTATTATTGTTTTTCATTATTTTCATTCAAATTTTTGTATTTTTTTTAATGTTTATTTTTTTTTCATTCAAAATATGTTTTTTCATGAAAACTAGATTTTTTTAAATCAAATACAAAATTGTATTGTATTATAGGTTACAGGCGGCACATCTGTGTATTCGATGGGATGCAAAAACAACTCGTATACATCAATTCGATAATAATCAAACATTTAACCTGAGTGCTTTTATTCAATATCAATTCGATAGTCAACTACAAACTAATGGATATCTTAATTAAGAGGTACGTTTTAACTAATTATCGGTAATAATTATCAAGACACTAATCACATGTTAAGAGACGTAATTAGTTCATAATGGGAAAAACATGACCCATTAATGAAGGGTTACAACTCTCAATGAAAAAGGAGAATGCAAGTATATATATGGTTTGATTAGACCAATAACAATATTAAATTGTATAATCAGAAAGAACTAAATAGTAATATAATTATAGAAAATAATATAATGAATATAATTATTATAATATTTATAAGAACTGCTCTATAGTAAAATATATATTATAACAATATCTGAAAATAAATATAGAAATATATGGAAATGGTAATTTGAATTACTGATTGAATTGTGGAATGACACTGATTTCATTCATGTTAAGATAGATTTGTCTCCTACTTAAGTTATTTTAAGTCATAACTATATAGAAATAGATTAATTATGGTTAAACAGGTCTAACCAAGATGACAAGGCTGGGGGTCTTCCTTTTGAATGGAAGAGTCTAGAAAAACCTCATTGGGACAGGTTTAAACAACAACTATAGTTGTTTGACCCCCTGGAGGGTACCAAATCTGATACCCCTCACCTATGGTACACCTGGTGCAACTTTCAGCAAGGCACTAATCGAATCTACTCCAGACTAGATAGGTTTTATGTCAATAATGACTTCTTCTCCTTCTCCCCTAATCACTTGGGGAACGCGATGGTTGTCTTACCGGTAACCCTATCTGACCATTTTCCTATCCTAGCCATCATTAATACTAGAAACTTCATCACTAATAATAACTCTTGCAATAAGAAATTTATACTCAACACCTCCCTATTGAAAGACAAGGATGTCCTAAGTGTCATCAGAATGGTTAGGCTCTTCAACATGCAGCCTTAGCATCCCCAATCCCACACTCTTAGGTGGAAGAGGAACATTTCCTCCTGGCAGAAAATATTCCAAACCATTGGCTAGAAGAAAGCCAAGGATTTTAGATCCCTATAAAAAACCCTCACTCATCGACTCCATTCTTTAGAACAAGAAATCCAAATGCAACCCTCCTCCTCTACCTTGGCCAAATGGGTCTCCCTGGATAGAGACATCCTCAGAAAACATCAACAGGTCAAAATCACAGGTGCCTTCATCAAAGCCCGTAATCACTGGCTCAAATTTGGGAGATAAAGGCTCCAAAATTTTCTTTAATCTTCTTAAACAAAAATAGACTAGAGAGAAAATTGATAGAATAACGGTAGAGAATAAGGAACTCTTGAATATCAATGATATGAAAGATGCCTTCGAAATGTTTTATAAGACTCTGTTTACCTTAGAGGATAATGAAGCTTCGAAAGATGCTCAAAATAAATATAGTACCATTATTCCAAAAAGAATCTCTAAGGATGAAGCTCTCCTCCTCAAAGCTAGGATCTCCATGCAAGAAATTGCTGATGCCATTAAGGTTCTCAAGGATAATAAGGCCCCAGGCCTTGATCAACTTCCTTCTGAATTCTACAAAACCAATATTGACTAGATCACTAATGATCTTTATGACATTTATAATGAAGCACTTGACACTGACACCCTTGGGGAGTTCATCAATAGGGGTTTTGTTAAACTTATCCCAAAAGAAGGGGACAAAGCCCTCATAAAAAACTGGAGGCCAATTATCCTCCTTAATGTCTCTTATAAAATCTTAGCCAAAACCTTAGCTTCCCGCCTTGAGAAGATTCTTCCCAAGTTCATTTTCTCTACCCAAATTGGATTCATTAAAGGCAGGTATATCTTGGAAAATCTTGTCACCAGTTGGGAATCTATGGAATGGGCTAGAACCTCTAACCAAGACTCAGCCATGTTTCTTGTCGATTTTGAGAAAGCCTATGATAGGGTGGAATGGGACTTCATCCTCATGATGCTCAAAGCCTTTGGCTTCCCTAGTGAATTCTGTGATTATCTTCAAATCCTCCTCAAAGATGCATCCACCCTGATTGAAGTCAATGAGACTCTTGCCCATCCTATTCCTCTCTCTAGATCCATTAGGTAGAGCTGCCCCCTTGCCCCTACTCTGTTTGTTATTGCATCAGATGCCTTATTCTATCTCCTTAGAGATGACACCCTATCTCCTATAGTTCATGGCATTAAGATGTTGGACGACTCTGAATCACTCAACATTCAGTTTGTCGATGATACCTCGTTCTTCCTGGAGCTCTCTAGGAATAATATCGACTCCCTTAATCAAAAACTTGACACCTTTGGTAGAGCCTCTGGTGCCCGGATCTCCAGCTCCAAATCCACTCTACTTGGGTGGAAAGAGAAACCACTAGACTAGCTTCAATAGTTTGGATATTCATGGGGAGGATCTAATAAGATAGTTAGATACCTCGGTATCCCCTTCTCTATATCTCCCTCTCTTAGAGACATGTGGAGATGGGTCAAAGAAAAAATTGATAGAAAGCTTAACAAGTGGGACAATAGGATCCTCTCCCTAGCTGGCAGGATTCAAGTCTGTCAGAAAATCCTCTCCTCTTATAGTATTTACTACTCCTCTATTTGGATGTTTAGCAACTACCAGGTTTTTGAAATCCAAAAGGATATCAGATGCTTCCTATGGTCTGATGGCAAGGGCAAAAGGAAAGCTCATGCGATCAAATGGACCTAGTGCCACTTAGAAAAAAAACTTGGTGGGTTGGGTCTTAAGGATCTCAGAATGCAAGGAATCTCCCTCACGGCCAAATGGATATTCCATGTGCTGGAAGGTCAAGAACCTTGGAAGGTTCTCATCAGACACAACATACAAAATGTTGTCCCCAAGACTGCCAAATCCTGGAAAGCCCTCTCATTCAGTGACTTGATTGCAGGCAGTTTATTTGTGTCTGTCCAAGGCACCTGGGTGATTAAATCCATCTATAAAGCCTGGGAGCATGTGCGTAGACTTATTGACAACTCTAGAGTTGATTGTGATAGTACTCTCCATGGTGAAAGATCAATATGGTGGAACCTATATCATAACTCTAAACCACTTGCCTTAACCCAAGGATGTTCTACTAGGTACTGGCACAATAAGAGAATTAAGTATCTTATGGATATCCTAGAGCATGATAATCTCATCAGTTGGGAGAATCTTAGTAATAAGTATGATCTCCCTTATTCGCATAAGAGGACCTACAATATGATTAAAAATGCATGTGCTACCTTCAATCTCCCCAGGAACACTCATGTAGATGCATAGATACCTCTCATTCCTATGGAAGGATGGCTCCACCCTCCCCAAGATCAAAGACAAATCTATTTATAACTTGCTCAACCATGACACCTCGATGATCGATCATATTAGTACTTTGTGGTATGTTGACCATAACTCCTTCGCATGGTAGAAAACCTTTGAGAAGCTTTGGAGATCTCCCATCCCCCCTAAGATCAAATACTTTAGGTGGAAACTCATACTCAATAGACTGCCTAGTAGGAATAAGTTGGCTACATACGACCCATGCTCTATTTGCAGGAAGCCTGAGATTGCATGACACATTTTCTTTGACTGCCCTTTTGCTAGAGAAATTTGGTTACTGTTTGGAATTTCTATCATGGAACATGTCTGTACTCTTGATATAATTACTGGTTTTATTCATGGGCAATAAGAAGGATGCTAACTTATTCTGGCAAATTCTAACTTCCTTCATACTTTGGTTTATTTGGAAACTTAGGAATGAGGAGAAGTTTCAAGGCAATGAAAGGGAGCTTACTTTTTTTTTTTTAAAAACTCACACATTACAAAATTGTTGTGCAGGTATGCTTTTTGATGAATGTTGAGAGGAACAAACTATTGCGGTTCCTCAAAGATGGCAGAGCAACCATGTTTATCTATGAAATGCAAGATGGTTATGAATGGGCCAGGATCACAAAGAACCAAACCACCTTTGATGATGCAGTGAAGAAACTAATCAAGGAACTCCAAGATACTAGGCCTCCTCCCTTCAACAAAATAGAGATGTGCTCCCAAATCCTAGAGAGGAAGAAGGTGGTCTAGATGGAAGGAACACAAGGCTGGACCACATGGCTGGAGGACTAGGATGAGTTTCTGCAGTAGTGCCTTATGATAGTAACATAATTTTTTGTACTCTTCAGCATCTCCCTTTTTTTTTGTGGTTAGTAGGTGACTTTATATGCTACTTGCTTAGTCTCTCTGATTTCACTATTTGGTGGTTGAGGCTCTGCCTCCCGTAACCTCTTTTGTATTAACTCTTTGATTATCAATCTCTCGATTTTTAATACAAAAAAAAAAAAAAAAAATTGTTCAAATTTTTTAACTAAATTCAATTGTTAAACATTCAATTAGGACAAAAATGGGGGAGAACAATAAAAAAATTGATCAACCACAACTGCAACAACCAAACCCTCCTACACAAAACCCTCATTTTCCAAACCCCACCTCAATTCAGGATTTAATTGCACAAAATTGAACCAATTGAGGGGGATTGGAGATGTCTATCGTAGGATCCCTCACCTAAACCCAATGTTTGATCCCCTCACATTGATCATAAAGAGTATAGAAACCATCACTAAGGAGCACAATTTCACTCTTTTGTGGTGAGATTCTATGAGGGAACAATATGCGGATGGCTTGACCTATAAGGAGATCAAGGATCTCGAGATATCCAGAGCCACTATCACTGCATTGTTTGTGAATCCCCTCACTAGTCAACTTGTAGACCCCAAAAAAACAAAAAATTCTATTAAATGGTGCAAAAATGATGGTATTGTGAAAAAAATTTGGGATCGTTGGTGGATGGTTTTCGATAAACCACACAACAACAATCTTGATGGCCCCTTCTACTTCATCAAAAAATTGTATGCTAGGTTTGTTTTAGGAAAACATGTGAACTACTTTGACATCCAAGCTTTCCAAGGTGTGGGTTTAGGTATTCCCTAAAATAGACTTGGGGCAGTCAGAGTAGTCCAAGGCCCATATGTCCCCCCTTCTCATTTTGATCCCCCACCTTGAGTGAAGCATCCAGATATCATCTGTGAGGCGACATCATGGACCATATCGGCTATTCACTCTTTGAGTAGCCTTTTGGTTTCTCGGGATGGGTCAGTAGCTCAGCCTACTTTTGATGGTACCAGTGCATCTAGTGGTGCTGACAGGTCCTCCTTGGCTCCACACATTTGTGTGCCCCATAATTGTGTCATGTGTGGGCACGTATGCTTGGGTCCAGTTGGACAGCCTATTGATCCTGCTGCACACACTGTAGATTATGAGGTGCATGAGATGCACGATGCACCAGATGTTTTGACATAGGCTGGAGGATACCCTAGAGAGTCCTCACATGTTAGAGGCGAGGAGGCACCTTCATCATATATTGATGATGTAGTGGTAAGATTTGTATTTTCATAGTTCATTCTATATTTTAAATGAATATTTATAATCTAGATAATATTAAGTACTAATTTTTATTTACATGGTCTATTTAATAGTTGATGATAGAGGAGGAGTTGAGATAGATCCAGTAGGGCTCCTTGACGGCCATTTCATTTGGCCTTGATAGCTTTATAGTACATATATTATTGCACCTAGTCGTTTGTATTTTATTGTACATACATGCTCATCATTTATATTGGTATTAATTAGATTATGTAGTAACTTGCATGTATATCTTATTTTACTCTTGTAGGGCACAAGTAGCACAAGTGCGAGGTTGTGTGATTTAGGATGTGGTAGTGCAGTTGGAGACAAGAGAAAGGTAATTGAATGCAAATATGATGGAATGAATAGTTTAAATAACTTATAATGATTATACATGTCTAGACATAGATTGATAGTTTCATATACTTGTTATGTATATTTATAGAGAATTCTTGGCTTCACATCCTTGTTGACTACACCCATTATACTTGAAGATGAAGAAGAAGAAGAAGAGATGCCTTGAGTACATGTGTGTTTATTTTATTTTATGTTTAGTAGTGTAAAGCGGAAAAATCGAACCCTAGTTGTTCTCCCCTCCCCAACTCCAATGAGAGAGAAGGGAGAGTCACTAGGGTTGATGGTTTTCACTTGGGAGAGACTTTACATTCAAAAGAGGGGTTGAAACCCACAAGATCCAATCCCACACAATGCAAGATTGGATTCTAAATGAGTTTCAAGGGTTAGGACATCAAGGATACCCTCTTTTGTAAAGAAATGTAGATAGAATGATTGAACTAGGAATGCATGTAAAGTGGGAAAGATTCGTTTATAAACAGAGATAGGGATATGGGATGAAGCTACGGACCTGGAATTAGCAGTAAAATGTCGAGACGGTGTTGTTCTACAAATTTGAGCGAAAGTTGACAGGACGATGGCGGCCGGCGTGCACACGGTCCTCCGAAAAATGCGTGAAATGAAGGTGGATCTGTTCATCTCTGCACAAGGATTCCAGATCTTCAATTATAGCCGCGTACCTGCAACCTACACATAGAAAAGAGAGGATGATTGGGGGGTTAGGGATGAGGGGTTTGCCTTTAGGTCAAACCCCGGTTTTGGAATTAACCAAGAAATGAGAATGTTGTAAATGTAAATGTTTGTAATGTAAACAAGTACTGATACCTTGTTGTAATAATGTTTGTATTCCTACATGCGAAGGTGTAATGTATGTAGTATGTTGTATGTTGTATGTTGTATGTGATCTCCTCTTCAATGGTTGAATCCTTGTCTTGAATGCAACACCTAGCCTTGAATGGAGACTTAGAATACTCAATTGCTTGAAGGAATGCTTGAATGCTTGAATGTTTGAATGTTTGAATATCGCTTTCGCCCCTTGCTCACATATATGTCCTCCTCCTTCTCCCCCTTTCTAGGAGAGGAAAATTAGTTTATATACTTGTCAATTAGGGCTGATAGACTGATTTTCCTGACCTTAGGCCGACCAGGAAACATTATTTTCCAATTTGCAAACTTAAAGACCCGAAGCCCCATAAGAGACCGGGCCCAAAATAGGGCCAGGGACCAGGGCGCTAGGCGCCCTAGTCCTGAAGGACCAGGGCACTGGGCGCCATGGTCCCACCTCCAGGGACAGCAGGGTGCAAGGAGGATCAGGCCAAGGTGCTGAAAAATGCAGTTTTTGGTGTCATGAACAAGTTTCGGGGTCTCCATTCAGGTTCCGTGTTGCATCGCCATCGTGAAGACCCAAATGCAGTCAAAATTGCAAGTGTCACAATTTTAGGATGCTACATTTAGCCCCCACTTTAGTGGGAGTATAAGCGTATGCTCATACTGTGATAAAGTACAAGGAAACAATATTGAAAAACTTTCACCACGTCAAGGAGGCAAGATACACCAAGCCCCCAGTGGACTAAGGATCTTACGACTTTGATTGAAAAAGTAAAAGGGAAGATCATGAGGGAGAACCATGACTTTCAGTAGTAAGGTTCCCTCACTATGAGGCATGCAAGAAAGATATCAAAAATTTTCAAGGCAAAGCTAAATTTGTCAAGAAATTTTCAAGTATCTTGAAAAGATATAGACGAGATGTATGCCCCCCTACGTTAAAGCGATCCCACACGCCTCACCGGGGGTGATTGCTTTAAGATAGTGATACATATAAGAATGAGAAGGGAAAGGAGCATGTTATCACAAGGATTTAGCCCCCAAGTGTGAGATAAGCCCAAGGATAATAGACACAAAACACAAAGCACAAGGTGACTTCGCTTTCCTCGGGGTCAGTATGCTGTATGATAATTCATGTATATCATATGTATGTATGCATAATTGTTCGTCATTCCCCAATCAAGGAAGGTCACCTAGAAGAAGGGAACACATGTGTCTTTTGAGTCAACATGAGAGAGACCAAAAAGAGATCTCAATTCTTTGCATCGTCCTCAAGTAGACAACACTAAGGACAACAAATAGAAGAATGAGAATAACACATAGAAGAAGTAACAAAAGAGATCAAGAGAGGAGGAGAGAGTCTGCTATGCTAATGAAACTAGTCTAGCACATCATCTACCCCCCTGATCTTGCTGATCAGTATTTCGGGAAGGTAGGAAACACGCTAGAGGAGGAACATCCAACACAACAGATGGAGCTATCACAAGATCCAAACAAGGGCTATGTTCATGTTCCGAGCCACGTTGTTCTTGTCTAGGAGCTAGGATAAGTGCTTTATAAAATTCATTACATAAATGGTTATCAACATCAACATATTCATATTCACTATCAGAATGAATAGGAGTAACATTTTCATCATGAATAACATTTTCATCTATATCATCATCAAGATTTATAAAAATAGGATCTTTAACTCGCACAGGATCAAGACCATCATGCATCTTATGTTTAGGAGATTTTAGCTTAATCGTCGGCTGAGGAGAAAATGGAATAATACTAGCTGAAGGTGTTTTTGGGGATTGCAAAGTTTGAGAAGCAGCTGCCTGAGCTCTAAGACGACGCTTTCGTCGGCGTTCACGTGCAGAACGATTTCGTCTAGTCTTAGTAGGAAGTGGAGAAGAGTGAGGAGGAGGAATGTTCTCATCCTTATCACTTGGGTGTTTAGGTTGTGGTCTCTTAGGCTGAATAATAGGAGAAGAGGAAGGTCTCTTCTCTCCATAAGAGGAAGGAGGAGGAACTACTCCATATAAGGGAGGAATATTTGGTTTAGGAAGGAGACCAAGCCCATCATGACGAGGAGGTATAGGTCTACTTTTAGGAAGTTTATTAGATATAGGCATAGTCACATCCATAGGGATGGGTTGGGAATCTTCTTGAGGAAAGACATTAGTTTTATCTTTCAAAGGAAGAACTTCCTTCTCAAGAATGATAGGAATGTCAAGTTTGGGTGTTCTAGGTTCACTTAGAGATAGGATCATATCTTTTTTCCACTTTTGATAAGATTTGAAAAGATGATCATTTCGCGGAGGAAGAGAATTGAATTGTTTAAGCCAAAAATAATCAATAGGGACGCTAGAAGTTCTTTCAGCTGGGTTAAAGAGGCTATGATTGATAGTAACAACTTCACCATTATGGGGAAATTTCAAGCACTTGTGAATAGGAGAAGCAATAGCTTTCATGGAAGATAGCCAAGGATAGCCTAGCTTCACACGAAATTGTTCGGATGATGGAATAATAGCAAAGTCCACATCAAGGGATTTGTTATGGACCTCAATAGGTAATGTAATAGAACCAATTGCAGGAGAAGAAAATGCGTCAAATAGTTTCACAACCACATTTGTTTCATCATAGATCACTTGATTCAATTGCAAAGTAAAAAGAAATTCTTCAGTAATGAAATTAACCATACAAGAAGGATCAATAAGCACTCCACGGCAAGGTGTATTCTTGACTTTTGCAACTATATATAAAGGACCATCAGGTGCCCTGATAGTTTCACTGGAATCAAAATGTGATGGAAGGTTCTTTAGGGATTTTCTGCTGCTCTACAAAGTTAATCACATTCGGAGTCATAGACACAAGATCATCAGGTGAGACAGAGGAATCATTAGTATCAATCGCATTAGAGGTATGAGAAGGCAATGGATCAGTAAAAATTTGAAGATTTTGGTTTGGGGGAGCTACAGATTTGTTGCCTTTATCATTCACACCAGAAATAGAGATAGTATTATTATCAATCAAATCTTGAATTTTACCCTTCAAAGCAAAACATTTTTCAGTATCATGCCCAGGTTGACGATGAAATTGACAAAAAGATTTGTTATCAAAATAGGGTGAATTAATCTTTGTAGGATCAATTTTCTTTATAGGAGGGAGAGTAAGCACATTTTGTTCCAATAACTTATTCATAATACTATGCAATGATTCATTCAAAAGAGTAAACTTTCTTTCTTTCTTGAAAAACTTAGAAATGGGAGGCACACCTGATGCTGCATTCACATTGTTGTTGATGATGTTTTCATTGAATTTAATGGACTCTCTATTCGGTTTAAACTTCCCAAATGGTTGTTGACTACTATCACCCTTATCACTCGGAGCCATAGGATTTGCTTGTTCCATTTGACTCACAGTCAGTTGATAATTGTGAAGAGTTGCGCACAACTGTTGGAAAGAAGTAAAATCAGAAAATAGGAGTTTTTCTCTAATATCTTTTTGTAAACTAGAAATAAAGATTCTTTGAATATCATTGTCAGGCACTGGAAAGGAAATTTGAGCATACAAATGCTTATATCTACCAATGAAATTAGTCACTTTTTCTTTAACACCTTGTTTACAATGCATTAAATCAATCAAAGTAACTTTAGGACTTATATTGTTTTGAAATTGTTGAATAAAAGCATTTGCAAGTTGTTTGAAAGAAGTAATAGAATAGGAAGGCAATGAGCAATACCATTGTAGGGCTTTATCTCTTAATGTTCTAGTAAACAGTTTTGCAAGCAACCTTTGGTCATAAGCAAAATCGGTACATATTGTTTGAAAGGTCTTAACATGTGTTAGAGGATCACCCTTACCATTATAAAGCTCCAAATGCGGAATTTCAACATGTTTAGGGGGGATAGCTTGAACAATGTCAAGAGAAAGTGGGCTCGCAACATCAAATGTGGGCACACTAAAGTTAGATTGATTCATAGAGGCAATTTGTTGCTGTAAAGAAGAGACAGTTTGTACAAGATTGTTAATGGTCGCTTCAGTCGAAGAGTTCATATTAGATGTGTTAGATTGTGATGGAGGTGTTATGTTATTGAAAGAAGGTAGAGAGTAAGGTGGTGGGACACTATGATAGTTAGTCATAGGAGATGATTGGAAAGGAGGAACACTACAAGGAGGAATGGAATGATTAAACGAATTGCCCCCTTGCGTCATGTTCATTTGTGGAGATATAATAGGGACACTCATTGAAGGAATGAATGAAGAATTTGGATTGAATGAAGAAAGAGGGTTGATTGAAGAAGAGGGATTGCCCCCATGACTGGTGATCATAGGAGGAATGTCTTGTGTTGAAGTAGTCATTATGTTTGATGTAAAAGTAGGTATACTAGCAATAGGAGTTGTCAAAGGAATAGAATGATTAACTTGAGTAGGAGGTTGTGTATAACCTAAAGTTTCGACACAACTCTTCATAGGCATCACATTCGAATCCACAATGTGTGCAATACCACACAAAATATCAATTCCATTCTTATCACTTTGAACCATACGTTTTAGACCCTCAATTAATGAAAGAGCTTCGCTATCGGGGTATTCTTGAGACATCCATCGTCAAAAATCATCAAATTGGTTATCCAATTTTGAAAGTTGTTCTACAGAAACCTCATGGAGAGCTTCTTCATCATTAAGAGGATTAGAGGAATTACCCATGTCCTCGTTAAAAAGGCCATTCAAATTAGGTTCCATCTCCTCGGTAATTACACCTTGGAAAGACTTAATTCTAAGGCTTCGTCTAACGGGAATAGTGTAAGTAGGGCTTATTGTTGTAAAAATCATGCACTAAAGAGAGAGAAGATTTTGAATTTTTAGAGGTAGCAAATTTCAATAAAATCAGCCAATCTCCTAGATTTAAGCTGTTAAATACAATCAGGACAATCTCCCGAAATTTCGAAAAAAATGTCCGCGAACGTGGCGAACGGAGTGCACATGGTCCTCGCAAATTTTTTCGAAATTTTTAGGGATGAAAGTTATGATGATTTTAAAGCTAATCTAAAAAAATTGAGTGATTTTACGATCTGTAGATAGGCCAAATTAAAGTTGCAATCTCGAAATTGAACCCTACCAAGATTGTTGAAAAATGTAAAATTTGAATTTTGAAAAAGAGAGGGAAACTGAAATTTTGAATTTTATGATTTTAGAGGGAATAATGAAAGCAATGCAGGCTTTGAAATTTAAAAGTTGACTCGATTTCATGCAAAATTCGAATTTGAAAGTGGAAATCAAGGTTGTTGCAATTAAACACCTAATTTCAAAAGTCACAAACTGCAAAAATTTGAATAAAGCACTGAAATTTCGAATGAATGCCAACACACTTTTCAGATTTAGGACTATAAGAAACACAATTTTCATAGGAATTTCAATTTCAATGATTTTTGAATGATTAGAAGCCCCAATCCAAGCAATCGCTAGACCAACTTTGACTTTAATTTTGAAAGTGTTAAATTTGATAAAATCAGCCAAAATTTTGGATTTTAGCAGAAAAATACAGTAAATTCTATTAAATGGTGCACAAATGATGGTATTGTGAAAAAAATTTGGGATCGTTGGTGGATGGTTTTCGATAAACCACACAACAACAATCTTGATGTCCCCTTCTACTTCATCAAAAAATTGTATGCTAAGTTTGTTTTAGGAAAACATGTGAACTACTTTGACATCCAAGCTTTCCAAGGTGTGGGTTTAGGTATTCCCCAAAATAGACTTGGGGCAGTCAGAGTAGTCCAAGGCCCATATGTCCCCCCTTCTCATTTTGATCCCCCACCTTGAGTGAAGCATCCAGATATCATCTGTGAGGCGACATCATGGACCATATCGGCTATTCACTCTTTGAGTAGCCTTTTGGTTTCTCAGGATGGGTCAGTAGCTCAGCCTACTTTTGATGGTACCAGTGCATCCGGTGGTGCTGACAGGTCCTCCTTGGCTCCACACATTTGTGTGCCCCATAATTGTGTCATGTGTGGGCACGTATGCTTGGGTCCAGTTGGACAGCCTATTGATCCTGCTGCACACACTGTAGATTATGAGGTGCATGAGATGCACGATGCACCAGATGTTTTGACATAGGCTGGAGGATACCCTAGAGAGTCCTTGCATGTTAGAGGTGAGGAGGCACCTT
Source organism: Cryptomeria japonica (assembly GCF_030272615.1). Lineage (NCBI taxonomy): Eukaryota > Viridiplantae > Streptophyta > Pinopsida > Cupressales > Cupressaceae > Cryptomeria > Cryptomeria japonica. Next base: position 922,679,208 of record NC_081407.1, read on the forward strand.
CATCATATATTGATGATGTAGTGGTAAGATTTGTATTTTCATAGTTCATTCTATATTTTAAATGAATATTTATAATCTAGATAATATTAAGTACTAATTTTTATTTACATGGTCTATTTAACAGTTGATGATAGAGGAGGAGTTGAGATAGATCCAGTAGGCCTCCTTGATGGCCATTTCATTTGGCCTTGATAGCTTTACAGTACATATATTATTGCACCTAGTCGTTTGTATTTTATTGTACATACATGCTCATCATTTATATTGGTATTAATTAGATTATGTAGTAACTTGCATGTATATCTTATTTTACCCTTGTAGGGCACAAGTAGCACAAGTGCGAGGTTGTGTGATTTAGGATGTGGTAGTGCAGTTGGAGACAAGAGAAAGGTAATTGAATGCAAATATGATGGAATGAATAGTTTAAATAACTTATAATGATTATACACGTCTAGACGTAGATTGATAGTTTCATATACTTGTTATGTATATTTATAGAGAATTCTTGGCTTCACATCCTTGTTGACTACACCCATTATACTTGAAGATGAAGAAGAAGAAGAAGAGATGCCTTGAGTACATGTGTGTTTATTTTATTTTGTGTTTAGTAGTGTAAAGTGGAAAAATTGAACCCTAGTTGTTCTCCCCTCCCCAACTCTAATGAGAGAGAAGGGAGAGTCACTAGGGTTGATGGTTTTCACTTGGGAGAGACTTTACATTCAAAAAAGGGGTTGAAACCCACAAGATCCAATCCCACGCAATGCAAGATTGGATTCTAAATGAGTTTCAAGGGCTAGGACATCAAGGATACCCTCTTTTGTAAAGAAATGTAGATAGAATGATTGAACTAGGAATGCATGTAAAGTAGGAAAGATTCATTTATAAACAAAGATAAGGATATGGGATGAAGCTGCGGAACTGGAATTAGCAGTAAAATGTCGAGACGGTGCTGTTCTACAAATTTGAGCGAAATCTGACAGGACGATGGCGCCCGGTGTGCACACGGTCCTCCAAAAAATCTGCGAAATGAAGGTGGATCTGTTCGTCTCTGCACAAGGATTCCAGATCTTCAATTACAGCCACGTACCTACAACCTACACACAGAAAAGAGAGGATGATTGGGGGGTTAGCGATGAGGGGTTTGCCTTTAGGTCATACCCCGGTTTTGGAATTAACCAAGAAATGAGAATGCTGTAAATGTAAATGTTTGTAATGTAAACAAGTACTGATACCTTGTTGTAAGAATGTTTGTATTCTTACATGCGAAGGTTTAATGTATGTAGTATGTTGTATGTTGTATGTGATCTCCTCTTCAATGGTTGAATCCTTGTCTTGAATGCAACACCTAGCCTTGAATGGAGACGTAGAATACTCAATTGCTTGAAGGAATGCTTGAATGCTTGAATGCTTGAATGTTTGAATGTTTGAATATCGCTTTCGCGCCTTGCTCACATATATGTCCTCCTCCTTCTCCCCCTTTCTAGGAGAGGAAAAGTAGTTTATATACTTGTCAATTAGGGCTAATAGACTGATTTTCCTGACCTTAGGCCGACTAGGAAACATTATTTTCCAATTTGCAAACTTAAAGACCCAAAGCCCCATAAGAGACCGGGCCCAAAATAGGGCCAGGGACTAGGGCGCTGGGCGCCATGGTCCCACCTCCAGGGACAACAGGGTGCAAGGAGGATCAGGCCAGGGTGCTGAAAAATGCAGTTTTTGGTGTCATGAACAAGTTTCGAGGTCTCCATTCAAGTTCCATGTTGCATCGCCATCGTGAAGACCCAAATGCAGTCAAAATTGCAAGTGTCGCAATTTTAGGACGCTACAAGTAGATATAATATGTTATTATCAGTGATAATTATATGCTAACTTGTATCAATGTCATGTTTGTGAACATATGTAGGTTGTTTATGAAAATATTGAAAACATACCTCCTCTATCGAAGACATACATCAAGAGTCCTACAAAACCGAAGAGAAAATGTGGAGATGAGGTAAACAAGAATAGTTCAATTATAGTTCATTTTTATGATAAATTTTTTGAATGTGAGTTATATAATATAACTAATCTTAATCATGTTTTGTTTTTTCTTGTGCAGGATCCTTCAGAGTCGAGTAGTGTGGTGAAAGGGATCAATTTTGATGATCCATCAATAGCTTAGGATGTTATAGATAGTGTTGGGATGCTTACATGTCTAATTGGCATGTATATTTTGTATATGGACATACATTCACGTATATAGACATAGATTTTGTTTGAGTTGGCGTTTATGCCATATTTGTGTATGGACATACACTTGTAATCATTTGACATTTTCATATATACAGAAGTTGATATTTGATCATATAAATTGTTTCTCATGTGCGCATAGTGTTACCATGGAAAACTTCAATCTTCAATCCAATAATTAACGATGGTTAATAATGGTTATTTAATGAACAATACAATTCATTTAATGAACAATACAATACAATTCATTTAATGAACAATAAAATACAATTAATTTAATGAACAATACAATACAATTCATTATTACCCTATGCATGCTCCTATTTTTCCACCCCCACTAGGTCAAACACTCAGGGTCATACCCTACCAGCATCGTCCCTTGAGCACCCTAAGTGCTAAAAATTGTCAAACTTTGACGGGCCCTAACTCCGAATCTATGGAACCTACGAATGATCCATTTGAACCTACGGGGCCATGAGAGGGGTCCCTACAAAATCCTATCTCATTTTTTCAAGTTTCTGTACAGTTTTATTAGAGCAGCATTTTTTCAGTTGGGGAAAAATTCATCAGTCTCATTCAATCAAATGTTGTCGCATGGCCAATTTCTCGTTCTGCTCGTCATGATAAGGAACCATTGATTTTTAGATGTCCAGTTAGGAATTATTACCCTATGCATGCTCCTATTTCCCACCCCCCCCACTCGGTCGAACACTTGGGGTCATACCCTACCGGCGTCGTCCCTTGAGCACCCTAAGTGCTAAAAATTGTCAAACTTTGATAGGCCCTAACTCGGAGTCTATGGCTCTTGGAATCTATGGCACCTACGAATGATATGTTCAAACCTACGGGGCTATGACAGGGTTCCCTACAAAATCCTATCTCAATTTTTAAATTTTCCCTACAGTTTTATTAGGGCACCATTTTTTCAGTTGGCAAAAAATTCGTCAGTCTCATTCAATCAAATGTTGTCACATGGCCAATTTCTCGTTCTTCTCATCATGATAACAAACTATCAGTTATGACATGTCTAGTTAGGCATTATTACCCTATTCATGCTCCTATTTTTCCACCCCCACTCAGTCGAACACTCAGGGTCGAACCCTATTGGCGTCGTCCCTTGAGCACCCTAAGTGTTAAAAATTGTCAAACTTTGACAGGCCCTAACTCAAAATCTGTGGTATCTGTGAATAATCTATTTGAACCTATGAGGCCATGAGAGGGGTCCCTAAAAAATCCTATCGCGGTTTTTCAATTTTCCCAATGGTTTTATTAGGGCAGCATTTTTTCATTTGGCGAAAAAATCGTCAGTCTCATTCAATCGAATGTTGTCACATGGCCAATTTCTTGTTTTACTCATCGTGATAATGAACCATTAGTTCCAACATGTCTAGTTAGGTATTATTACCCTATTCATTCTCCTATTTACCCCCCCACTTGGTCAAACGGTCAGGGTCATACCCTACCAGTGTCGTCCCTTGAGCCCCCTAAGTGCTAAAAATTGTCAAACTTTGACGGGCCCTAAATTGGAATCTGTGGCACCTGCGAATGATCCATTTGAACCTATAGGGCCATGAGAGGGGTCCCTACAAAAGCTTATCATGGTTTTTCAATTTTTCCTATGGTTTTATTAGGACAACATTTTTTCAGTTGGCAAAACATTCATCAATCTCATTCAATGAAAAATATAGATAAACAAGAATTACACTGTAGACACATAATGATCATCAATATTTCCATGTATTGTATACACATAATTACCATTACACTTGTATGTGACATCCATGAAGGAATATGAAAACATGATTTTTCATTATTATCAATACAACTACACCAATGTACTCATGTACAGATACATTGTAATCATCAATATAACTAAACCAATTTGCTCATGGACATTGTATATCATCATAAAAAATTTACATCAATTCACATCCATATACAAATACAACATCCCACTTCATCTGCATCAGACATCCTCATGTTCTAAGAGAAAATCTTACGTACAACAATGCTTGCATATAAATAACAACCAAAATAAGCAACCTTTTATGCGGAATGAATGTGCTACAAGAAACTAATTATAACACTTAATACAAATTATTTTGTCAAATTATAAATAGATCATTTGAAACATTTTTAAGATGTACAAGATTGTATAATTACGAAACTTACCAGTTTCTCTGCAAAGTCTACAAGCATAACTTTGAAGAAAGACACATGTTGATTAAAGCCCTTCCCACTGCATTTCTCTGCATGGTTGAAGATGATGGTAGATATTATCATTTATAAATAGAAATACATTCACTTGACTTAGTTTTTATGCATAAAATTTAATCTCATTAATGCAAAAAGGAATATGTACCATCACCAAGAGTAAACTAGTCAACGACGAATGATCTAGCATAAACTTGTATTTTTAAGAATTGTTAGTCTACACATAAAATACATGGATGAACATAAAGGCTTTATGATAATCAGTTCAACTGAAATGCATGATAATAAATGAAAAGGTGGGATTATATACCGTAAAAATACGTCCCTTCGAATTATATAAAGAGAAACCACTATGTTGATGCCAAAATCATAATGTGATAGTGTTATATATCATCAAAAAAGACCTGCATAAGCATAAAGGTTTTGTGATAATTATATCATCAAAAATTGTCAAATAGTGTTGTCTAATAACAAAAATTGTAGAGCTCATCAGATGCATGATAATAAGTCATGTTGCAAAAATACGTCCCTTCCAATTATATCAAGTGTACCCGCTATGTGCATACAAAAACCGTGTTGCCAAAAAAAAACGTTCATCAATAGACCTCCATTTTGAACACATCCTTAATATACACGTAAAAAAATTCAACATTAAGGTTTAATGATCATTGTTTGAAATGAAATGCATGATAAAAAAAATAAGGCACCATTAAAGACCTACTACTCAAGTATGCCTGACAGGATGGGGTTAGGGATAGACTAGCCTAGTCTATGCTCTTGGATCCTTTCCTTGGATCACGTAGTGTTCTCTACTCACCCTAGGGTCTCTAGGAATTTCCTTTACTTTAGGAGTCCCCTGACCATGCCCAATCCACCCACCAATGAGTTGCAATGCTGCTCCAAAGGTCTCACCTACTCGTGAGACTCAAATCCCCTTACTATGGCTAATAAGGGCTAAGCTTGTTCCACACCTTCCAAGGTCTTAGCAAGGTTGTATCAAGTCTATTTCAAGGTTTTTCCACCCATTCATGAGCCCCCAAGAGGTTTCAAGTCTCTAACCCCTTACCGATTTCACAATTTTGGGTTTTTGCCTTCAAAAAGGGCTACAAGGATTAGGACCAATTAGGCCTCCTAACCAGTCTTCTAGGGCTCCCTCTCACAAAAGATGCACAATAAACCCAATCTCCCAAAAAGGAATACCATTCATTTGGCAAGGAACCAAGGATTTTCTAGGTTTTAGGTCTCGAAGTGTCCGTACTCTGTCCTTGGTGGATTTTAAGGTTTTTAAGGGTTTTGTGAGGGTTTTTAGGGTCTACTTGGGTCACAGTGAGTGTTTTAAGTTTTAGCCACCTTTTTTGGATTGGTGGAGGCTCCTCCTTCACACAAATGATGCTTCACTCACTCCTCTACACTTCCTCCAAAGGATGCACTCTCCACTAATCAACCTTGCTCTCCAAGACCTCTGCACCAACAACCATTCCTAACTGGGCACTGTCTAGTCTCACCTAGGAATGGGTATTTGCTTGGCCTCCTTGCATTTCCAAGGGCCCTAATTCCTTGGGAATATAGTACAGGGTCTCCACTTCCATTCCCCATGGTTTCATGGTGGTTCCACAATGGGGAATGCAATCAAGACTTCATTTACTCAAACTGGTCCAAAACTGGACAGTAAGACTACAAATTATAAACTATTTGCAAACACACTAAACCAGTAAACAAAAAACTAATATAATCACTCACAATGAAGATATATACACCAAAGAAGACATTACACATAGGTTTGTTCACAAATCAACCCATTTATTTGCTCGGTAACTTCATTCAAAAAAAATTGGTAACACAAAAAGAGTCACAGTCAATACAGTTTGCTTGAGCCGTACAATCTCTGACAACCAACCCTTTACCTTAGGGTTTGTAAAATATTATACTACCCATACCTCAGTCAGTGTGCCACATTTAGGGTTTTCCATGCCAACCTAATGATTTTGACATCATGGTGGAAAAGTTGCTTGACAACTTTTAAAAGTTGTCATGCAACTTTTGCAACTTTTGAGCAACTTTCCCAATGTTGCTCTTCATGACTCCTAGACCCATAATGGGCCAACCTAAGGACACCACCATGATATGAAGGACCCCTGAACACCTCCAGGACACACATATCCTCCATTTTCAAGGCAATCACAAGTTTGACTTATGACCCCTAAGATCTCCTCTAGGACCCTACCTAGGACCTATGAGCACATGGCTCATTATTCTATGTACAATGGCTTCATATGAAGCATAATAACAACAAAACAAGAAGGAGGGAGAGCTTGAAAGGGTTCTCGTGCACCATACTCCCCCTCTGCACACAATTAAGAAATAGGAGAAGAGATGAGAGTCAGGTCTATGCCAAGCTTCTTGAACTTGCTCTCATCCACCCATGTAGCTTTAGATGCTAGTTGATCTACCCATTTCACTAAGTGCTCCATGTAGACCTAGTGTTTGGTAGAATTCTTCACTCTTGATTCCAAGATCTCCACTGCTTTAGGCTTCTTCACTTGAGGTAAGGTATTCACATCCAAGTCTTGTAATACCTTGGCTTGGTTATCAGTCTGGTCTGCTATCTCTCCCTTGTACATTACCAGATTAGCAACATTGAAGACTGGTGAAATGGCTAAGTCTGAAGGTAAATCAACCTTATAGGTGTTCTCACCATATTTTTCTAGAATTTGACAAGGTCCTACCCTCTTCATCCGCAGTTTGGTAGGCTTATCACTTTGCATCCTAGCTTTTCTCAAATGGACCATCACATAGTCACCCACCTTGAACTGAACTTCTCTCCTTTTCTCATCCACATTGGCTTTCAGTTTGTGAGTTGATTCAAGGATGACCTTCTTAACTTTCTCTTGTACTTCCTTGATGGTTTGGGTGAAGTCCTCTGCTTGTCCACTCTTCATCTCCAAACTACTCAGATCTCTCAACTCACATACTCCCCTTGGATGTCTGCCATACACAACCTCAAAAGGGCTTCTACCAGTGGTTCTATTCACACTGTCATTATATGCATACTCTGCTTGAGGAATGATAAGGTCCCATGTCTGACCATACTCCTTAGTTAGACATCTCAACAAATTGCCTAACACTCTATTGATGACTTCAGTTTGACCATCTGTTTGTGGATGGTAAGCTAAGCTAAATGACAAGTTAGTTCCTAGTCTCCTCCATAATGTTTGCCAAAAATGACCCATGAACCTACTGTCCCTATCAGAAACAATGCTTAAAGGGATTCCATGAATCCTCACAATCTCTTTGAAGAAGAGATGTGCAACATAGCTAGCATCATGTGTAGTTACATGGTATGAAATGACTCATCTTGGAAAATCTATCTACTACCACATAGATGTTGTCCATACCTATTTTAGTCTTGGGAAGTCCTACTACAAAGTCCATGCTTATACATTCCCAAGGTCTGTTAGGGACCGGCAATGGTTGATACAAACCGGCATTGCTTGATCCACCTTTGGCTCTTTGGCATACACCACACTGCTCTACATACCTCTTCACATCTCTTGGCAACTTTGGCCAATAGTAGTACCTCTGCACTAAGTCTAGGGTCCTATTAATCCCAAAGTGTCCACTCAAACTACCATTATATTTTTCTTGGATGAGGTTCTCCCTCATAGATCCTCTAGGTACACAAAACTAGTTACCCTTGAACAAGAGACCATTTTGGAGAGTGTAGTCTGCATACTCACCATGGAAATGGTTCTCAAACTCTTTGCAAACCTTGTAAGCTGATGAGAAGTCTTCATCTCCTTCATAGAGGTCTTTGAAACCCTCTATGCCTATGCTCTGCAACTGTAACTCTTAAACTATCAACAACTTCTTGCTCAATGCATCTACCACCTTGTTAAGTTGTCCCTTCTTATGCTTGATGGTGAAGGTGAAGGATTGGAGATATTCCATCCATTTCAGATGTCTATTTCTTAGCTTCTCTTGAGTGTTGATGTAACTCAATGCCTGATTGTCTGTGAACACTACAAATTCCTTTGGGAGTAGGTAATGTCTCCACTTCTTTAGAGACTGCACTAATGCATATAACTCTAGGTCATAGGCTGAGTACTTCTTCTTTGCTTCATTAAGCTTCTCACTAAAAAATGCCATAGGTCTTCCCTCTTGACTCAACACACTGCCTACTGCAATTCCACTTGCATCACACTCCAAAGTGAATAGCTTATCAAATGTAGGTAGGAGAAGGATACGTTTTGTGGCTACTTCCTGCTTCAACAATTGAAATGCTTTTTCACCCTGCTCTATCCATTTAAATTTAGTTTTAAGACCTCCTTTGATGGTTTCAAGGACTGGTGCACATATGCCACTAAAATTCCTCACAAACTTCCTATAGAATTGAGCTAATCCATGGAAACTTCTTACCTCAGTCCCTATTTTAGGTGCAGGCCAATTCAAGATTGCCTCCACTTTACTTGGATCCATCTTCAAGGTTCCCTTAGACACCACAAATCCTAAGTAAACCAACTCTTGCTTCAAGAAGTCACACTTCTCTAGGTTGATGGATAGCTTCTCCTCATGCAACCTCTCTAATACCAACCTCAAATTCTCAAGGTACTCTTATTTGGTTCTGCTATAGATGAGAATGTCATCTAAATACACCACCACAAATTTGCCTGTGAAATCCTTCAACACTTCATTCATCAACCTCATGAAGGTGCTTGGAGCATTGGTGAGTCCAAATGGCATTACAAGCTATTCATACAATCCATCTATGGTTTTAAAAGCAGTCTTCCACTCATCACCCTCCTTAATTCTTATTTGGTGATAACCACTTTTAAGGTCTAACTTAGTAAAATACATAGCCCCTCCTAAACAATCCATTAGATCCTCTATTCTAGGAATAGGAAACCTATACCTTGTGGTAATCCTATTAATTTCTCTTGAGTCAGTACAAAGTCTCCACTTACCTCCTTTTTTTGATGCTAGCACTACCGGGACTACACATGGGCTGATGCTCTTCTTAATCAGTCCTTGTTCCAATAACTCCTGCACTTGCCTTGCTACCTCCTTATTCTGATCAGGTGTGAGGCTATATGTAGCCTTGTTAGGTAAGGATGCACCAGGAACAAAGTCTATTTGATGACTTATAGACCTTCTAGGTGGGAGTGTTGCAGGTGTCCCATCACTCACTATGTCCTTATACTCTTGCAACATGTGCTTCACCTCCTTGGGTACTTCTGTTTGCAACTTGTCTTCTTCCTCCTTTGGTTTCACAAAGATGGCACACTTCACTATCTCCTCCTCATGTAGCAAGTTCAAAAACTCTTTACCAGTAGCCATTAAGACACTAGGTGTCTTTGAAGTTCCTTCCTCATTTTGTGTCAAAGACTGAATCTTGAAGGTCTTGTTGTCCTTCTTAAAGGAAATGGAGTTATCCTCTCCATCATAGATCACCTTCCTATCAAATTGCCAGGGTCTTCCTAGCAGTAGATGACATGCATCCATGGGCAACACATCACAAAGGGTTTTGTCCTTGTATCCTCTAATGGAAAACTCTACCCAAGTCTGTTCATTGACCAACACACTCTGCTCATGATTCAACCATGTCACCTTGTATTGGTTAGTGTGGGGTATCCATGTGAGTTTCAAATTCCTAACTACCTCTTCTGATATGATATTATCAGTTGAGCCTAAATCAACTATCACCTTGCACACTTTACCAAGAATCTTGCACCTTACCCTAAACAATGCTCTCCTATGCTTAGGTTCACTCTTGACTGGCTATCTTATCAAGACCCTATTGAACATCAGATTTTCTCCACTATCTGATTCAATATGATCCACCTCAGGTGTCTTGCTACTTGAAGAGTCTTCATGTGTATAAGCAACCCTCTTTCCGCTGTTTGATGATGTAGGCTTGTTAGGGCATCTATATGATGGGTGTCCCAATTGTCCATAATTGTAACACTTCATGGTTGCAAAATAGGAGTTACCTCTGTCAGGACCTCTACCCCTATTTGGTCCACCTTGTGCACCTCTTCCTCTAAAATGTCCTCCTCTAGGATTGGTTTCACTGCCATGTTCAGTCAACTTGGCTTCTCCTTGGTTCCTCTGCTCACTTGACTTGCTTTGGTAACCACCTTGGTGGTTCACTTGATCTCTACCTCTGGCTCTACCCCTATTATTGGAGTCTCCTTTTCTTTTGTTCCTCTCTTCTACCTTGGCAGCAAGCTGATGACACTTCTGGACAGTAGTAGGAGTCCATAGGCTTATCTCCTCTTGAATGTTCCACTTTAGGCTGCTTAGATACCTAGCCACCTTAATGGATTCATCTTCTTGGAATTTGGACCTAAGACATAGCTTTTGAAACTCCTCTATGTAGGAGGCCACATCAAGATCCTTCTTCTTCAATCCTTGTGTCTTCTTATGAAGTTGGACTTCATAATCCTTTGGTAAGTAGTTCTCCTTAATCTTACCCACCATAGTTTTCCAATTTGCAATAGGTAGCTTCCCCATACTAACTCTTTCTTCTTGCAGGTACTTCCACCATGTCAAAGCTACTCCCCTTAATCTTGATTTGGCAACTTTAGCTTTCTGAGCCTCTGTCACTCCTTCACACTCAAAGTGGTTTTCCATGCCCTCAATCAATTCCATAATAGTGTCTAAATCCATTCTTCCACTGAAATGTGGCAATCCTTCAAAGGCTTTGGTGTTCAAGGCCTTAATAGATTTCACAAAAGGTTCTTCATTGAACAAGGGATCTGGTTCAGGGATAATGTCATCTATGTCTATAGTCTTCTTGCCTTTAACCTTGGTGTCTTCATCCCAAGGTCCTTGTATCCTCTGATCCACCACTTCCTACAGTTTATCCCACATCTCACTCACAGCTTCTACAAGGAGTCTATTTTTCTCCTTCTGTTCTTCCACCTCTCTAGCCAACTCTGCATTAGTAACCATTTTGCTCTCCCCTACTGATTCACCAGTATATAGAGACATTCACAATCCAACAAGTCATTTACTTGCTCTGATACCAATCTGATGGGATGGGGTTAGGGATAGACTAGCCTAGTCTATGCTCTTGGATCCTTTCCTTGGATCACCTGGTGTTCTCTAGTCACCCTAGGGTCTCTAGGACTTCCCTTTACTTAAAGAAGTCCCCTGACCATGCCCAATCCACCCACCAATGAGTTGCATTGCTGCTCCCAAGGTCTCACCTACTCGTGAGACTCAAATCCCCTTACTATGGCTAATAAGGGCTAAGCTTCTTCCACACCTTCCAAGGTCTTAGTAAGGTTGTATTAGGTCTATTTCAAGATTTTTCCACCCATTCATGAGCCCCCAAGAGGTTTCAAGTCTCTAACCCCTTACCGATTTCACAATTTTGGGTTTTTGCCTTCAAAAAGGGCTACAAGGATTAGGACCAATTAGGCCTCCTAACCGGTCTTCTAGGGCTCCCTCTCACAAATGATGCATAATCAACCCAATCTCCCAAAAAGGACTGCCATTCATTTGGCAAGGACCCAAGGATTTTCTAGGTTTTAGGCCTCCAAGTGTCTGTACTCTATCCTTGGTGGATTTTAAGGTTTTTAAGGGTTTTTGTGAGGGTTTTTAGGGTCTGCGTGGGTCACAGTGAGTGTTTTAAGTTTTAGCCACCTTGTTTGGATTGGTGGAGGCTCCTCCTTCACACCAATGATGCTTCACTCACTCCTCTACACTTCCTCCAAAGGATGCACTCTCCACTAATCAACCTTGCTCTCCAAGACCTCTGCACCAACAACCATTCCTAATCGGGCATTGTCCAGTCTCACCTAGGAATGGGTATTTGCTTGGCCTCCTTGCATTTCCAAGGACCCTGCTTGTTTGGGACTATATTACAGGGTCTCCACTTCCATGCCCCATGGTTTCATTGTGGTTCCACAATGGGGAATGGAGTCAAGACTTCATTTACTCAAACCGGTCAAAAACTAGACAATAAGACTACAAATTACAAACTATTTGCAAACACATTCAACCGGTAAACAAAAAGCTAATCTAATCACTCACAATGAAGATATATACACCAAAGAAGACATTCCACACAGGTTTGTTCACAAATCAATCCATTTGTTTGCTCGGTAACTTCATTCAAAAAAAACTGGTAACACAAAAATAGTCACAATCAATACAGTTTGCTTGAGTCATACAATCTCTGACAACCAACCCTTTACCTTAGGGTTTGTAACATCTTATACTACCCATACCTTAGTTAGTGTGCCACATTTAGGGTTCTCCATGCCAACCTAACGATTTTGACATCATGGTGGAAAAGTTGCTTGACAACTTTTAAAAGTTGTCATGCAACTTTTGAGCAACTTTCCCAATGTTGCTCTTCATGACTCCTAGACCCATAATGGGTCAACTTAAGGACACCACCATGATATGAAGGACCCCTAAACACCTCTAGGACACACATATCCTCCATTTTCAAGGCAATCATAAGTTTGACTTATGACCCCTAAGATCTCCTCTAGGACCCTACCTAGGACCTATGAGCACATGGCTCATTATTTTATGTACAATGGCTTCATAAGAAGCATAATAACAACAAAACAAGAAGGAGGGAGAGCTTGAAAGGGTTCTCCTACACTAGTGTCTCTCATAGTCATCAAATGTAGGCATTGCATTCTTTCTAATCATGTATGTTCGCAACCAAGTTCCCACAACAACAACAGAACCTGTAGGATATGTGAACCCATCATCATCTATCACTGGTTGTGTTAGCTTTTATTTTCCCTATACACATCATGCCAACCAATATTCTGATCTCTCTTCAGTCCCTTGTGGTGCAACAACTACAAAAACATATCCTGGTTGTACAAGATCTGATAGATGGTCATACTCAAGTGAAATTTCCATGTCATCGTTTGACAATGATATTATTTGAGATAAAGGAGTTAGATATTGGGGGACCCACGTATCAACCCAATCACACTGAACACAAATTTGACAAAAACAAGCCAACACTCATGTCCAAATGGTCCCTGTACTTGCAGCTGAGCTAGGAAATGAATGCATCTTTGAAGAATCTTTAATTGTTTGATTATCCAATCTGTATCCCATTGTGCTCTCCTCAACCAACCAAAAGAATCTGGTCATTTCTGAATCAAGAGTACCTCCATGTGACAATGTTGAACTACACCAATCAACAATAGAACATGCATTAGAGAAATTTGCACCTAAAATCCTCAATTTCTCCTTAACTAGAGCTCTCTTCAAACATGCACCTACTCCATCATGCTCCCCCTTCCCATGCCCTACCTCAAAAAAACACCACATATGAGGTATATGCATCTCTACATGCATTCTACTTAACCAATAAACTATATGGGAATTCTTGAATTGACCCATACAATTATCTGACCATATGATATGTCGATCAATTGCAATATCTGTCTCATGCAAGAACTCAAATAAATCTTGAAATAATGTTGCACATACTCGGAGGAGTGTGATCTATCATCACTTATATAAAAATGATACTCCCTGCTTATCTTCCTATCCTCTTATGTACTATTAGGAGCATGTCTGTATGTAATGTTAACAAAAATAGCAATCTGGATTGAATTGTAGTACTGAGACTGTACCTCATTCTATGGTTGCAATGTATAGTTCTCTGCAAAATCAACCACCGATATAATAGTGCCAATCGGGAAAGGGTTCTTACACATCCTGAACTTTTGATCCAACCACTGAGACCTATGGGTGTTCCTTGCATACTTGTAGAAAATATTTTCCTTAAAATCCAAAATAAAATCAGCAACACTCACTTCTCTTGAGACTAATTCACATCTAGAACCTTCACCTCCACTCTTCAAAGTATATTTCATTGTCTCATATCTTTTTTTCTCAACATAATTATTTCCAAACTCGTGTTCACTTCCCTCATGAAAACATGCAACAAACTTTGAGAACTCACCACATTGTGAGAGCTTCTCATTCAAACAATCATTTCTATAGAAATAGCAGCCATCATCTCTAGAGCATAAAAAATAGATCTTGCAAGTCTCTTGATGATCTTGGAAATAGAATTGCACCACACTCCTACAACATCTCATTAGTATGCATTCGTAGAATGAATATGGCATAAAAGTTCATAGTACATTGAAAACTCCACATGGTACTTGCAACAAGTATTATGAATCTTAAGAGGTACACAATAAAATGGCTTCAAAGACTCAAAGGCCTTTTGAGATATTTGCAAAGTTGGATGTACTTCACAAAACAAATTGTACAACATTGTTTGGCTTGATTCCAAGAAATGTTTGGTATGCGGTGTGCAGTCTCGATTGTCGATTCTTAATTTCAAAACATCCTTTACATTGGGTGATACTCTAGAATTAGAGTGTCAAAATTGTTTAATCTCCTCCTTCACATTTTCAGTCAACTTTCTATCAACACGTGGAAGCCTCCCACCAAAATCCCATGTATCATGTTGAAGTGGATCGTCAAGTCTTTGTCTTCATGCAAGTGCTCTATCCAAAGTTTTACGGTTTATGTTCAAATCAACAAAAGTTTGTCTCATTTCATGAGCCTTCCTCAGTTGATGGCTTACTAAGGAGGTTGTAATCACTCTTCAAGTGGCTCTCTTATCTCTTTCCTTGGTATTATTTCCAATAGAATTGAGAGCATCAAATAGATTTTTGGCAATAATATAATTTCTCTCCATCTTCTTCTTCATAAGAATCTTCAATTTGTTTAGCAATGGTCTCATCTTTATCATCTTTAGCAATTGAACAAAAATTTGGCATTACTCGGTCAATGTCTTATTGCTAAAATTTTGGTCAAAAAGTTGTCTAGCCCACAATCGAACGGTTCTTGTTGACCTCTTGCCTTCAATATTTGCAATAATGTTCTCATCAATTTCAGGTAACCATTTTAGGGTTCTTGAAGGTCTTGAATTTGGAATTTTCCTTTCATCCATGAGAGGGTCTTCATTTCTAAAGTAATTAGGTGTTACATATTGTTCACTTGGTTGAGCAATTCCACCTTCAATGTCAAAGTTGTCCACATTTTCACCTCCAATGTCAAAATTTTCCACATGTTCACCTCCTATGTCAAAATTTTCTAGATTTTCACCTCCAATGTCAAAAAATTTCATATTTACACCAAAATTATGGACACCTTCATTGTCAACTCCCAAAGTTTCACTTTCCATTCTCACATCATGTTGAGCATTTTCATTATCACTTTGAACATTTCAACATATTCAAATTTTATTTCAAAATCTACATTTTCATTTTCAATAACTTGTTCAACATTTTCAAATTCAATTTCCTCTTCACTTGAAGTAACATTAACAATATTTAACATACCTTGTCTTCTCCTCCTATGACCTGCTCTATCTCTTTCTCTATACACTTCAATTTGGTCATTTGAAAGTTTTCTTTTGCATTTAGACTTCCGACGACTACTACTCCCCATTTAAATCCACAAAGATGCTCCTAAATGATTGACAATGTAAGATTTGACTTTAAGAATCTCTCAAAAGCACAAATTTGTCTCAACCTATCTAAAAAACCCATGATTGTCGACAAAAAATAGAATATGAAGAATGTGGGCCATTGGAATCCACAAAATGGCCCACAAGGCTCTTTTTTATTTACAAAAATCTCATATCCGATTTTAATGTATAAATTTGTGGTCCCAAATTTTTTTCCTGTTGTCACCTTTTTTTACTATTCCCACATTAATGGCAATGGTAGAAATCGGATATTTGATATCTGGTTTTAGTACTCATATTTTAGAGAGAGAGAGATTATGGGAGACGGAGAGAGAGAGAGATTGGGAGAGAGAGAGAGAGAGAGAGAGAGAGAGAGAGAGAGAGAGAGATAGAGAGAGAGATTAGGGGAAAGGGGGAGAGAGAAAGATTAGGGGAGAGGGAGAGAGAGAGAGAGAGAGAGAGAGAGAGAGAGAGAGAGAGAGAGAGAGAACCCTAACTATGTTGTTATGGGTTATATGGTGTCCTAAGGGGTCGTAGGACATAATATGACCCCTTAGGACACAAAAGGATGCATAACAACCCAATATGGTGTCATAAGGGGTCATATATTGTCCTTACGGGTCATATGGTGTCCCATGACCCCTTATGACACCATATGACCCCTAAGGACACCATATGGTATCATAAGGGGTCATATGACCCATAACGACACCATATAGAGTCATAAAGGGTCATATTGTGTCCTAAGAGGTCATATGGTATCTTAAAGGGGTCATATGGAACAATATGACCCCTTAGGACACAATATGACACATAACAACATGATTTGGTGTCTTAAGGGGTCATATGGTGTTCTAAGGGGTCGTAGGACATAATATGAGCCCTTAGGACCCATAATGACCAAAATGGTGTCATAAGGGGTCATATGGTTGTTAGGATAACCGGTGAACAATAAAGAGGGGGGGGATCAATTATTAATAGATTATATCAATTAATCTACTTTACAACCTTAAACTGATGCACATAAACATTAAGTACTAGAATAGAAAAAACAAATACCAGTACACAATTAAACTTAAGAATAAAATAGATAACTAACACAATGCAACCATACCACATAACACCAATATTTGTACGTGTAAAACATGGTAAAGGGAAAAACCATGGTGGGAAGCCTACCCATAGTCAAATAATACTTCTATAGAAAGTATGTGATACAATAAGGGGCATGCACATGCAAGAAGGCACACTACTTAGAGCATACTACTCATTACAAAAGAGTCTGACTGACTACAAAGAGGTTATAACAACCTCAAGATACTTGGACAACAATCTAGTAGAGTGAACTGCCAGAGATAACATCTACCATGCCTGATTACAGTCTCGGTTAAGCTCAATACCAGAGGCCTTTGACCTCTTCCTTAAACCCAATTCAATCACCAATGATCGACCAAAACTCCATTTCATATGATATTGCATTTCATTTGATATCCTTACATATGATCTACAATGAGATCTTACATCATTTATACAAACCCTAAGGCCTAAACCAATTAGGTCAACCATCTAAAAAATATTACACTAAGATCATTACATACATCCATATTACAATGATATGCCAAGTCGGCTTAGACCAAAACAACATTAACCAATCCATGAAACATCTCGGTAATGTGTAGAGAACCCGTTATCATGATACCGGTCCATAACCTAGATAGGTACCAGACCTATTCTGGGTCCACCATGCCAAAGCTATGTCTTCAAGTAGTTTAAGCTCAACCAATGATCATCTTCAACGTCCTTAAATCCATCTAGAAGCCACACCAACACCACTTATGCATCCTATCAAGAATTCTCAATAAAATCTTTGTCGGTTAAACCTTAAACCCATGTCGGTAACACAAGATCTTCTGTCGGTAACCTAAAACTTGTCTGTCGATAACAACTAGTGTCAGTAACCAACCATGACAGCTAGTGTTGACATCAATGACAAAACATCAATGCAACACATAATCAATTCCTCCATAGTGCCAACAATCTCCCCCTTTGGCATTGATGGCAACACTAGATGTGAAAAACATTTAAGTACCAAGAAATCCCCAACAAGTCTCCCTGTGGAAGACAACCAACAATCTCCTGAATATAAGTAACTCTCCCCCTGTGAACAATATCTCTGTAAAGTTTTGAATTTATTTTTCACATCACTATATCTCCCCCTTTGACATGAATGCCAGAAATTTGACAAAAATATCAAAGAAAGAATGTAAGCCTTTGAATCTCAAAGCTGACTACTCCCCCTGAGTAGTAGCACCACACATCAGTGCCATAATGAATATTATCTCTGATAATGTATGTCAGACTGATGCCAAACCACATCAATCAAGTCTCTTTCGGAGGGGCATAAACCCCTAACCTGTTTGTCAAATACTCAAATGATTCCTTAGAAAATGGTTTAGTGAATATGTCTACAATCTGTTCTTTAGTGTTCACATAAACCAATTTGACTTCCTTTTCTTCCACCTTGTCCTTCAAAAAGTTATATTTTATTAATATGTGTTTAGTCTTAGAGTGAAATACCAAATTCTTAGACATGTCAATAGTTGCATAGTTATCACAATAGATAACTACTGGTTCACTACAATTTACCTTGATATCCTTCAACATTTGCTTCATCCACAAGACTTCAGTGCAATTGGTTGTTGCTGCAACATATTCAGCTTCTATAGTAGATAAATAAGTGCATCACTATTTTATTTTATCCATGAAACCAATTTCTTTCCAAGAAAGAAAGCTCCACCAAAAGTGCTCTTCTTGTCATCAGTATCACCTGTCGAATCTGAATCTGTATATGCACATAAAGTGAAGTCATCATCTATAGAATACCATAAGCCATATTCTGTTGTTCCTTGCAAATACATAGAATATCCTCTTTACTACACATTCATGATTTTATTTAGGATTACTTTGATAGCTTGAAACAATACTTACTGCATTCATAATATCTGGTCTAGTTTGAGTTAGATATAACAAGCTACCAGTCATAGACTTATACCTTGTTGAATTTACCGGTACTAATGTGTCTTTGATAGAAGATTTCGCACTTGTCACCATAGGAGTACTTATCGCTTTGGAATTATCCATACCAATCTTCTTTAACAATTCCCTCATATACTTAGTTTGATAGATAAAAATGCCTTTGCTAATTTGAGTAATCTGCAAACCTAAGAAAAATCTCATCTCACCAATCATGGACATTTCAAATTCATTTTGCATATTATTAGAGAATTCCATGCACAATTTATCTTCACCTCCAAAAATGATATCATCAAAAAATACTTCAATCATCAGAATACCATCATTAGTGATCTTATAATATAAATTAATATCAGCACTGCCTTTAGTAAAACCAAGATTCAAAAGATATTTATCCAACCTTGCATACCAAGCTCTAAGAGCTTGTTTCAGTCCATATAAAACTTTCTTCAATCTGCAAACCATATCTTTATCATTTGTCAGTGAAAATTCATCAGGTTGCTCAATGTATATCTCTTCCTCAAGATCACCATTCAAAAATGCACATTTAACATCCATTTGATAGACCTTATAGTTCTTATAAGCTGCATAGGGAAGAAATAGTCTAACAACTTCAATTCTAGCTATAGCTACAAATGTCTCACCATAATCAATTCTTTCCATTTGAGAATATCCTTTACAAACCACTCTAGCCTTGTTTCTTACAACTTGACCATCCTCATTTATTTTATTCCTAAAAACCCATTTAGTTCCAATAACATTCTTATTTTTAGGCCGAGGAACTAAAGTCCAAGTCTCATTCTTCTCTATCTTATCTAATTCATCTTCCATAGCCTTTAACCAATGTTTACCTTTCCAAGCTTTAATAATAGATGTTGATTCAATTTGAGACATAAGACATACCTCTTCATTTTCTATTCTTTTTCTTGTCTTAACTCCCTTGTTCCTATCTCCAATGATTTGATCTTCAAAATTATTTAACCTTACATACCTTGGTATCTTCTAAACTTCAGGTTCACTGATCTGATCATCAGTCACAGTTGAATTTTTTGATTATGTCAGTGTAACTATCTTAGCGTCCTATACCTACTGAGGCATTGCCAGTTCAGTTATGATCATTTTCACTGCCAGTTCCCGGTCATATGATATAGATTGATTTCTGTAATTCTCATCTACTTTCACATTTGTGCTCTACATAATTTTCTGCAATATTTTGTTATAACATCTATATGCTTTTCTTTGAATTGAATAACCAAGAAATATACCTTCATCACATCTAGGATCAAAATTTCCATTTGAATCATCCCTTTTGATATATCATTTACTTCCAAAAAATTCTGAAATATTTAATAGTAGGTGTATGTCCAAACCATAGTTCATAAGGGGTCTTACAAGTTTCACCTTTCATGTGAACTATGTTGAATGTGTAGATTGTTGTACTCACCGGTTCTCTCCAGTATATGTGAGGCAATTTGGCTTCCATCATCATAGTTCTTGCTGCATCCAAAATGGTTTTGTTCTTCCTTTCCACAATTCCATTGTGCTGAGGAGTACTAGGTGTAGATAATTGTCTCCTAATTCCATTTGTCTCACAATAATTGTTAAATTCATGAGAAGTGAACTCACTACCTTGATTTGATCTTTGACATTTGATTTTCAATCCAATTTTTGTTTCTACCTTAGATTTAAAGATCTTGAATTTCTCAAAAGCTTCAAAATTCTCCCTAAGAAAAGTTACCCAGATCATTCTAGAATAGTCATCAATTATCAGCTCGAAATACCTATCACCTTGAAAGCTTCTAGTCCTTGTTGGACCACATAAATTAGTGTGAATCAAATCAAGCACATCATTAGATTTATCATGTATGCTCTTAAAATAAGTTCTAACTTTCTTTCCCAATTGACATTCCTTACATACCAGATTATGAGGTTTCATAATCTTAGGTATATCTCTAACTGCCTTTGTTTAACTTATCTTGACAATACAATCAAAATTAACATGACACAATCTCTTATGTCATAACCAACTCTCATCAATATGATCAATCAAACATGTCTTATCTCTAGTGTCTAGGTGAAAGATATTACCTCCAATCTGAGTACCAGTTGCAATCTCCAAACTAGTGTTGTTAATGATTTTGCATTTTCTATCTTTAAACTAAAGTTGAAAACCCTTGTCCACCAATTGACCAACTCTTAAAAGATTGTACTTTAAACCTTCTACATAATAGACATTATCAGTGTTATGCTTGTCATCCAGAGAAATAATACCTCTACCTTTGATCATACATGCTATGTCATCTCCAAATCTAACTTGACCACCATCGTATTCTTTTAGGGACAGAAGTTTTCTTTTGTCTCCAATCATATGATGTGAGAATCCACTATCAATTACCCATTCATCCTTGTCTTCAACTTTTGTTGCTAGTGCCTTTTCTTCATTCTCTATAGCCGGTTCTAGTTCATATTCCTTTAAAGCATAGAACACCCATTCCTTTCCATTATTGGATCTACTAGCAGATTCTGTTGCTAGTTCATCCTCAGAGTCATCACTAACTCCTTCCTCATCCGCTATGCAGCATTGTTTGTTTCTCTTGAATCTATATTTGTTCTGATTGGGCTTAAATACTTTCTTAAATCTCTCTTCAAATCTTGCATTCCTTTCAGGACATCTAGATGCAAAATGACCAATCTTATTACATGCAAAACATTTAAATGGTGCTTTTCCTTCATACTTACTTCATGTCGGTCCTTTAGGTACTCTTCTAGCAAATAAGGCTTCAAGTTGTTCAAATTCTTCATCCTCTTTCCTCATATCTTCCAATTCCTTTGCATATAAGGATTTCAAATCACTCTTACCAGTAGATGTTGATGCATGAAAAGCAGGTTTAGATTTTGCAGCTCCAGAAGGTCCAAATTCTTCAAGCTCAAAAGTAGATAATTTCCCAATCAGAATGTCTTTGTTAACTGAAGTGTTTGTCATTGTTCTTAGCTCATTAATTGTAGTTGCCTTCATCTTGTAAGTCAGTGGAAGGTCTCTCAATACTTTGGACACTATTTCATCTTCACTCAGAGATCCTCCACAACATTAAATTTCCATGACAATCTCATTTACTCTTTTCATAAATATAACAATTCTTTCATTATCTTCCATCTTCAAGTTCTCATACCTTACCCGGTAACCATCAATTTTAGCAATTTTGATAGTAGGATCACCTTCATTCAGAGTTTGCATTTTATCCCACATAACCTTTGCTGATGATTTATCAGTTAATCCCATGATTTGCTGATCAGTAAGTGCACACAAGAGGGCTTCTCTAGCTCTGCAATCATTTTCAATATTCTTGTCCAAGTTAGCAGGAGCAGGATTACAAGATGCCAGATCATAAGGTGTGTATCCTTTCTTAGTGATCTCCCAAATATCATTTCCAAGACATCTAAGATGAGTCTCCATTTGGATTTTCCATATCGCATAATTTGTTCCATCAATAATAGGGATTTCTCTTCTAAAAATAGTTGGCGGTGGATTAGAAGTGTTAGCTGCCATAGGATCTACCTCAAGCAGTTAAGCTTTTGCAAAAGAGGACCAAAGCTCTAATACCAATTGCTAGGATAACTGGTGAACAACTAAGAGGGGGAGGGGTGAATTAGTTGTTAACAGATTATATCAATTAATCCACTTTACAACCTTAAACCGGTGCACATAAATATTAAGTACCAGAATAGCAGAAATAGATACCGGTAAGCAATAAAACATAAGAATAAAGAAAAGAACTAACATAATGGAACCATACCACATAGCACCATGATTTTTACATGGAAAACCTGGTAAAGGGAAAAACCATGGTGGGAAGCCTACCCATAGTTAGATGATACTTCTGCAGAAATTATGAGATATAATAAGCGGCCTGCACATGCAGGAATGACACACTACCTAGAGTGTACTGCTCATTACAAAAGAGTCTCACTAACTACAGAGAGGTTAGAACCACCTCAAGATACTTGGACAACAATCCAGTAGAGTGAACTACTAGAGATAGCATCTACCATGCCTCGTTATAGTCTCAGTTAAGCTCAATACCATAGGCCTTTGACCTCTTCCTTAAACCCAATTCGATCACCTGTGATTGACCAAAACTCCTTTGCATATGATATTGCATTTTATTCCATATCCTTACATACGATCTACAATGAGATCTTACATTATTTATACAAACCCTAAGGCCTAAAAAAATTAGGTCAGCCATCTAAAATATATTACAATAAGATCATTACATACATCCATATTACAATGATATGCCATGTCAGTTTAGACCAAAACAACATTAACCAATCCATAAAACATCCCGGTAATGTGTAGAGAACACGTTAACATGATATCGGTCCATAACCTAGATAGGTACTAGATCTATTCTAGGCCTACCATGCAAAAGTTATGTCTTCAAGTAGTTGAAGCTCTACCAATGATCACCTTCAACATCCTTATTTCCATCTAGAAGCTACACCAACACCACTTATGCATACTATCAAGAATTATCAGTAAAAGCTTTGTTAGTTAAACCTTAAACCCATGCCAGTAACACAAGATCTTTTGTCGGTAACCAAAACCCTATCTGTCGGTAACAGCTAGTGTTGGTAACTAACCATAATAGCTAGTGTTGACATCAATGACAAAACATCAATGCAACACATAATCAATTCCTCCATAATGCCAACAATGGTGTCCTTAGGGGTCATATGGTGTCCCATGACCTCTTATGACACCATATGACCCCTAATGACAACATATGGTATCATAAGGGGTCATATGACCCATAACGACATTATATAGAGTTGTAAAGGGTCATATTGTGTCCTACGGGGTCATATGGTGTCTTAAAGGGGTGATATGAAACAATATGACCCCTTAGGACACAATATGACCCATAACAGCACAATTTCATGTCTTAAGGGGTCATATGGTATCCTAAGGGGTCACAGGACACAATATGACCTCTTAGGAGACCATAGGACCCATAACGACCCAATATGGTGTCATAAGCGGCCATATGGTGTCCTTAGGGATCATATGGTGCCTCATGACCCATTAGGACACCCCCTAATGACACCATATGGTGTCATAAGGGGTCATATGACCCATAATGACACCGTATAGAGTTGTAAAGGGTCATATGGTGTCTTAAAGGGTTCATATAAAACAATATGACCCCTTAGGACACAATATGACCCATAACAACACAATTTGGTGTCTTAAGGGGTCATATGGTGTCCTAAGGGGTTGTAGGACACAATATGACCCCTTAGGACACCATAAGACCCATAATGACACAATTTGGTATCATAAGGGGTCATATGGTGTCCCATGTGTCCCATGACCCCGTAGGACACCATATGACCCCTAACAACACCATATGGTGTCATAAGGGGTCATATGGCCCATAACGACACTGTATAGAGTCGTAAAGGGTCATATTGTGTCTTAAGGGGTCATATGGTGTCTAAAAGGGGTCATATGAAACAATATGACCCCTTAGGTGCTGGTATTATGGATGTGTTGCATTGGTTTTGTCATTGATGTCAACACTTGTCAACACTTATCAGCATTGGAGATCTTTGGTTATGTTCACTAGCATGTTCAGTGACTTATGCATAGTTACCAGTATTTGGTTCACCGACAAGTTATATTGTTCACCGGCACTGAGGATGACTTGTTATCATCTGGAGATTACTTGGTTATGTTGAAGACATGGTTTGGACACTTGGTTTTGGTGATTTGGTTAATGGTCTAATCAAGTTTGCATATTTTTTGTTACTGGCAAATTGGTCTAGGTTATGGATTGGCAAGCGTTATCTATTTCAGAACAACATGACACATTATGGAGATGATTTATTGATTGGTTATTATTGTAAATGCATTGAGCCAACATGATGCATCACATATTGATTCATTTGTAATTGATTTAATTGTAATATTCTTAGTGAACCGACCTACACATTTAGTCTTAGGTTTTGGTATATATGTAAGATCTCATTTGTGAGATTAATATAGGATAGGGAAATGTAATAAGGTATTACAAGGTTGTGATATTTGGTATATGTGAATATAAGAAGAGATATACATGCAGACATCATTTCAAGATTCAAGAAAGGTATGAAGAAGACAATCAGAGCTTAACCGGTACTGAATCCAACATATGAAGATGCTATTTTGAGTAGTACATTATCATTGGATTTAACCATCCAATTGTAGTCAGTGTGACTCCCATTTTGTGTTTGAGTGGTGAGCTCTACGCAGTTGGCCTTTCTGCATGTGCAGACCCCATTTGTACACACATACTATCTGTAGTAGTATCATCTGATTGTGGGTAAGGTTTCCAACTATGGTTTTTCCCCTTACAGGGTTTCCACGTACAAATATCTGTGTTATGTGTTGTGGATGTTATTTATCTTTTTGTTTCATGCATTAAACTTTACCGGTATTGTTATTAACTATTAAACTATTTATCAACATTAATTTTGGTTTACTAGTATTATGCATCAAGTCTGATTAAGTTGTATTTGGGTTGAAATTAATAGACAACTGATTCACCCCCACCTCTCAGTTGCCTCTAGGTCCTAACTCTAGGACACAATATGACCCATAACGACACAATTTGCTATTTTAATGGGCCATATGGTGTCCTAAGGGGTCATAGGACACAATATGACCCCTTAGGACACAATATGACTTATAACAACATAATTTGGTGTCTTAATGGGTCATATGGTGTCCCATGACCCCTTAGGACACCATATGACCCATAAGGACACCATATATATGACCCCTAACGACACCTTATGGTATCCTTAGGGGTCATATGGTGTCCCATGACCCCTTATAACACCATAAGACCCCTAACAAAACCATATGGTGTCATAAGGGGTCATATGACCCATAACAACACTGTATAGAGTTGTAAAGGGTCATATTGTCTCCTAAGGGGTCATATGAAACAATATGAACCCATAGGACACAATATGACCCATAACAACATAAATTGGTGTCTTAAGGGGTCATATGGTGTCGTAAGACACAATATGACCCCTTAGGACACCAAAGGACCCATAACGACACCATTTGGTGTCATAAGGGGTCATATGGTGTCCTAAGGGGTCGTAGGACACAATATATCCCCTTAGGACACCATAAGACTCATAACAACCTAATATAGTGTCATAAGGGGTCATATGTTATCCTTAGGGGTCATTTGGTATCCCATGACCCCTTAGGACACCATATGACCTCTAATGACACCATATGGTGTCATAAGGGGTCATAGTGTGTCATAAGGTGGCAAGATGAATCATTATTACAATTTAAAAAGCAATACCAATATTGCTTACAAAAATTTGACACCTAAGGGGTCATATTGTGTTCTAATGGGTCATAGGACATAATATAACCCCTTAGGACACAATATGACCCTTTCGCACTCCCTCTCTCTATCTCTCTCTCTTTCTCTCCCTTCCCCCTCCCTCTCTCTCTCCCCCTCCCCCTATCCCCTAATCTCTCTCTCTCTCTCTCTCTCTATCTATCTATCTATCTCTCTCCCCTGATCTCTCTCTCTCTCCCCCACTCCCCCCTCTCCCTTTCCCTAATATCATATACTAATTTATTTATAAATTAATATATTGTATATTAATATATTATATATTAATATATTAATATATTATATATTAATATATTAATATATTATATATTAATATATTAATATATTAATAAACAATAGATTAATTATGTGCAAGAATCTACCTATTAAAATATCGGATATCCGATTGTACCAGATTTTTTATTGTACCGGATATCCAATTTTTGTTGTACAAATTTGAAATTTGAAATTTTGGCTCAGGAATGCTTTGGGATTTGGCTTGGAAGTGACAAGCCTAGAAAGTCAACTGAAAAAACATGTTTTTCAGTATTCCTTGATTTTCCAAACTTTACATTGGTGGTTGATGATTGTTTTTATAGCCAAAATTGATAAAATGAAAAAGGGTTTTTTAAGGATGTTCTCAGCTTTCCAACAATATAGGGCTTGTATTATTTAGACATTAATAAATAATTATTATGTATTTTCTAATTGAATTATGAGAAAAGTCCCGATTCATGGATTGATTGAAAAACACTCATAACTTTCAAACGGTATAACATTTTTTGAATCTAAAACATGCGTCACATCCTATGCTTCATCTACTATAGGGAATTTTTATAAAAAAAAAAATTCATAAGGTTTTGACCAAGTTGAGGTGGTCAAATGTAGGAGTTTCTAAATTTTTGAAAAGTTGTAGTAAAAAATTCATAAATAATTATTTACTTTATAAACAAATTATAAAAAAATATGTGTCACATCCAAACATGAGTCTAATACTTATATTATAAATATTATACAAAAATATTATGATTTGATTGTGATTAGGGTGGTCAGACATACGTCTACTTCTTATCTTTTTCTTGAAATTTTAGTACCATTGCATTATATTTGAAATTTTCATCAAATAGGATTTATTTTTTTCAAAAGACAACTAGTAGCTTAGAAACTACATTCAATTTTCTATAGATTCTCTTCTTACATATTTTAAAAATAATGTTCACAACTTATTCAAATTTTCATGTCAAGTTGCATAACTCTGATTTTATGAAATTTCATTGCCACTTAAGGGCTTGTATTGGCACACCATGATCCTGTACATACCCGCTACCTGAGGATGTGGTGAAAAACTTTGCTAAGGATGTCATTTTCATAGTCACCACTGATTTCTATCTGATGGAAGCAATTGAGCCAAGAGAAGATGAAATGGAAGACATGAGCTATGAAGTCAATTATGACTTATTGATTGGTTATGCCAATGACCTGTTGGCATCTCTAGTAGAAAAAAAGAAGATAAGATTGGATACTATTGAAGAACAAATTGCAAAAGCTGAAACCAGTAGTGCTCCAACTAGTAGTGGTAAAGGTAAGAGGAAGAAGGCTAAGAAAGCACCTGCTGTAACAAAAGTACTAGAGTGACACGAAGTGTCCAAACTAAAAAGGAACCGATAACTAAAGTATACATAATGAAGCAGACTACAACAAAGAAAAGAGGTCAGAAATTGGTTCTCCAAGAAGAATCTTAAGATACTGATACTTAGGAGGAACCCAAGAAAATGAAAGCAACTGGTAAAATAGCCAAACCAATGAAAAAAGTGCCAAAGGCAACTGTGCCTATTAATATCCTATCTTACAAGCTCGAGACTAATTTTGAGAGAATGGTAAAGACATTGGGAAGAAATAGATTTGATAATGTCAAAGAATATTTTGATTCATTTAATGAAGATCAGAAGAAACAAATTGTTCAATAGGTAATCAGTTATTTGTGATATTACAATTAATTACCTCATGATCTTGAGAAAGATATTTCTAATTCTTTATATACTATTCTTTTGAATAAATGGGAGGAAGTTCTGAAGAAAGAAAAATAAATTATTGATAATGTGTTTGTGCAATATTTTTTTGATTTGTCAAAGGAAGAGTTAATTATATTGCTTGATAAATACAAAGTTCAATTTTCTTTCAAGTCAAGAAGATTGAAGTTACTTAGTGGAAAGGTGGAACCTATTGAAATTGAAACTCATCAAATAGCTCACAAATTTCAATGGATGTAAAAGCTTATACAATTTTCTAAGGATGAGAAAGATATTGTTGATCTACTAGAAATGGATGAGGAAGAAACAGTGCAAGCTGATGTTTTCTATCCTATCAAGAAGAACGATGACACTATTTCCCAACCGGTCATATTTGTTGATGATATTCAGGATGCAATCGATCTATCTGGAAACATTATTGCACTAAATAAGCAGTCATCGAAAATTATAGATTCATAGGTTTATACAGCTAAGATACCAGCAACACAACCAAGAGTGGATATTCCACTAGCAAAAGTACAACCAGTGAAACCCCAACTCCCACCGGTTTCACAGGCTACTCAAAAAGAACTTGCTGAAAAATTTGATAAACAGATCTTTGAACAGGAGATGGAGAAAGAAAAAGAGAAAGAGAAGATTAATAAGGAGACATTTGTTGAACCAGTAAAATCATTAATCATACAACAGACTGATGAAGATGATGATGACTCATTAGGCATCAAGGGCCTATAAATGTTGATAACCTCAGTGCATTAGAATTGATGAAGATTGCAACTGTCATGCAATCCAGGGCACAAAAGAAGAGGCTTAAAGAATAGAGAATGGAAGCTGAAACCATTCAAAATGTCATGGATATTCTGACAAGTCTACTACCGAAAAATTCTACAGGGCACTTGTTAACTCCATTGGCAAGCTTGGCTAGTTGGTTGCTGATGCATCTGACCAATTTAAGTCCCTAGAAGAAGCATTGTAGACTTATGCTGAGAAGGGATATAGAAAGAAGCATGGAGAACAAATTATGAAATATATTGATACAAGAAGAATTTCTCTATCTCTTAATAAAGATTTATTAAGAAAAGCTATTGAAATAGGAGGGAAAATTCTTGCATCTACATCTAATGTTTCATTCTTTTATACTGATATCAATCAAAGGCGAACAGAAAAAGAGCAAGGACTAGAAAAGATATGTAATACCTATGTACCATTACAAGATTCAATTTTTTCTTTTGGAAGATCTGTGGATGATTTGCAAAAGCAATTAGACACCTATGATTTTGAAAAGGCAAAAAGACTCTGATCCCTGAAGGAGTTGAATAATCTACTCAGACACCAAGTGGACATATTACGAAGAGCCTACAAGAATGCAGAAGCAATTTTGGCTACTCCAGAGACATGTACACTTGATTTAATGGAAAAATTTTGTACTCAGATTATGACCACAATTGAGATTATTGAGAACCTGTTGGAGACATGGGAAAATGATTTTTCTCAATTGACGAGTAAATTTAGTGACATTTTTCTGAGGATTGCACTACATACATCTTGATTCAAATTTTCAAGTTTTTGTATATGTAAAACATTTTGATACAAATTTTTCTATATATATGTGTATTTTAATTTTCAATTTGGCATTGTTTTCAAAGGGGGAGTAGAAATATGTATGTGTGTTGTGAAAATTTTGTATGAAGTAAGGGGGAGTAGGAGTAGAAATGTATGTGTACAATTTTTTTTGTAATCACACATAGTTGTATAGCTGTAAAATTTTCTAAGTGTTGCCATCAATGCCAAAGGGGGAGATTTTTGGCTTGATGATGATTGTAATGAATGACTTCATATGTTGTCATTGATGGAACACGTACACACACATAGGATCACATTATCTACTAGTGTTACTTCACAATTATTTGTATTATATTGCAACCGGTACTAGAAGTTTTGATTAGAGAATATCAAACCGGTACATAGAGACAACCAGTATGTATATATATGAATATACAGGAATGACCCAACATCAACCTGAAGATCCAGTGGATATTATCAAAGGAGAACAAAAGGAGAATCAGTTTATATGTTGATATGGTTAACTCCAACTGGTATTCATTGATTGTGTGATGAGTTATCACCGGTCGTGATGAGTTATCCTAACCAACAAATTTTGGCAGTATTTTGTGATGAGTTATGTTTGATTGACCAGATACACTGCGCCTAGAAAATTGTGATATAGTTTCTAAGGCTGACATGAAATCTAAATGTCTATATATTGATATAATGATGAACTATTTTATGTGTATGATGAGATATGATATGAGATGATTTGATGCAAAGATAGAAGTGTTAAGTTGTAGAGTATGTTGGTAATTAAGTTTTGAGTGCGTAGAAGAGGATATATTCAAGCAAGTTATGCTACTTCTAGATCACACCACCTGTTGTTTTCTTATCATTGCAATAGTCAAATCCCCTAACTGGGTAAGCTCTAACAAGCTTCATTGTACAAATCTGGTGTAGGGGCACTTGAGCAATTTTGTTGTGTAAGTTCTAGGAGTTTGGTATGCTATGATTTTTTGTTTGTAATAAGGTCTATGGGTTTTAGAATAAGTGCTCAAATGTTTGTAAGGACCCTAGGAGTCACTGATTGGCCAATTTTGGCATATGGGCTCTTAAGGGTGCCAAATAGAGCACTTGGTAGAACAACTTGAATTTGAGTTAGAATAGGTTGGTATGTTGTATTTTAGGAGGTTTTAAGTTCATTTAAATATTTAAAAGTGATCTACGTTGGAATTGGGCAAAATTTGCTCAACTATGTAAAAGTTATAAAAATGTTGCAAAAGTTGCTCATAGCAACTTTGTAACATTTGCATTTTCCAAACACCAATGGCTAGTTGGTTGTTTTTTTTAGTTAAAGAAATTTTTAACCAGCCCAAGGCCTATATAAGGCTTGGGAAAATTGATGAGAATGTTGGTTGAAGAATTGAAACAAGAAGAGCAAGCTTATCCTTTCTAATTTTGTGTTTTCAATGAGTATAGTTGAGTTTATTTGGATTTGTACAGTCTGTACAGACTTCCAAGCCCAGACCAAGCCATGAATTGTTATAGTAGAGTCATGTCTTCTATTTGATGGTAGTTTGAGGTTTTGAAGTGTTATAGGTTGTAATTTTTGTCATTTTTGTTGCAAGCAGGTCCTAAGGACCTAAAAACCAGGGTTTTGAAGACTCTATGGCCCATTCCTAGCATCCCATGGTGGAACTCCATACTTAAACCTTATGGGATGTTATGTGGCCTTGTAAAGTATGTTTTCATTTTTGTTTTGAGACAAGGGAGGCTAAACTCCAGATTTGCCACCATACCCTAGGCTTGGCACATTGAGTTGGCAAGCATTGGGGATTATGGATAGTTGGCTCTATTGGGTAGATCCATTGGAAGGAATTGATGAAAGGTTGGATTGGAAATTATCATGGATGTACATACTTGAAACAATCATCATAATCCCTGAGCAATTGGACTGGTGAAGACATTCAAGCAAATCCATATTTTGTAGGCTTAAAAGGAGGAATTAGGCCTAAAAAGGGTTAGGATGGTTAGAGACCAAACTCATATTCCATTTTAAGATATCATTTGAAGCTTCCAAAAGGGTATCCAAAAAGCCAAATATTTCATAGGGGTGTTCAAGAATTTTGATAGATAATTGCAAAATACCTCACCAGTAGGGCTAATTGAACTAGGTCTCATACTAGGCCTAAAAGAGAAGATCGGCCCTAAAGCTTGAAACCGGTAAAAACCAATGTTCGTAAATGAAGGAATAGGGTTGGAAAACTAAGGCAAATCATTCCTAAGTGTCTTGGTCATGTGTGAATGAAGGTCCTATGGTAGAGGGGGTTGGCTCTTGGTTAAGGTGTTGAGTAGGAAGGTCTCTAATAAGGAGTGTGGGACACTCACAAACAAAAATTGGTCACCTTAGTCTAAGGACCTTAGGAAGGTTAGTAAGGGTGGGACCTACAACCTTTAGAAGGTTGACAAGTGTGGAACCATTGGATGGTTCTAGGGACAACCTAAGGAGACATCAAGAGAAAGCAAACCTAGTAGGAGAGCCTAACCACTCTACATCAAATTGGTATCAAAGCCACTTGATTGAACAAAGTTGTGTATGTTAGACCAAGAGGTAGTGTCAGAAGCTAGCAGCATGCCACCTAAGGAAATGAGTCAAGAGGCCATTAGGAAGTTGGTCCAAGACATGCTTAGTGAAGCCCAGGAGAAAGACACCAAGAAAGGTAAGGGCAAGATCACAGAGTGGGGTGATGAAATTTATGATGAAGATGCAAATGTGATAGGAGTGGTGATAGAAAAGGAGTTGGAGAAAGATAAGCAAGTCTTCTTGGATTCTCTTAAATCACTCAACAAAGATAGCCTAGCTAGTTTACCGGTCTATAGTGGAAGCCTAAATGGAGAAGAGCTATTGGATTGGATAGAAGCTTTGAACAATAATTTTGAATACAAGGAGATTGCAGAAGAAAGGAGGGTCAATATGGCTAAGACCAAGCTGAAAAGATCAACTCTAGTGTGGTGGAACATGATGCAAGAAGAAAGGGAACGAACTGGGAGAAATAAGATCAACTCTTGGGAGAGAACGAAGATCAGAATCAAAACTTAATTCTTACCTCTAGATTATGAGGTGCAGATACACAAAAAGTTGATGAGTTTAAAGAAAAGAGATATGGATGTGAGTTCTTAGATAGAGGAGCTCAACAAACTACTCTAAGAGCAAGGAAACAAAAGGAAGAAGTGGAGAAGGTAGCAAGATACCTAAATGGCCTAAGACAAAACATTCAAGATGAAATCAGCATGTTGGCACCTAAGACAGTCCATAAGTGTTTTCAGTAGTCTTTGAGAGAAGAGGAGAAGATCAAGAGGAAAAGTGAGTTCATTCAAAAAGGTAGAGGTGGTAAAGGATTCAAAGGAAGAGGCACCTTTGGAAGGGGTCATAACTCTAGCAAGAATGAAGAAGGCAATCAATCTAATAATAGTGGGGATAACTTTAGAAAGAGTGGTCAGTCTAGAGGCAACTCTAGAGGAAGAAACAACTTTAGAGGCAAATTTGGCACTCAAGGAAAAGGACCCACAGTCTTCACCGTTAAATGCTTTCATTGTCATCAAGTGGGCCACACAATGAACCGGTGTCCTAAAAAGACTTCAAGTTCTTATGTAGGTGAAAGGAGAACTCAATTGGTGCAGGAGGAAGACAATCAAAGTGTTACCACACCTATCAGCAAAGTTGGACTTGTCCTAGATGGAGATAATCTGATGATAAGAAGAACCTTGTTGAAGGTATCGTGGGCCAAAGAACCTGCTCAAAGAAAGACACTTTTTAATACCACTTGTAGATCCTATGGTAATATTTGTAAGGTCATAGTGGATTCAGGGTCTACTGAGAATATTGAAGCAGTTGAGATGGTAGACAAACTCATGTTGAAAAGGTTGCCACACACCAATCCCTATAAGGTATCATGGTTGAGTATAGGACAACATGTGATAGTCAATGAGCAAGCTTGGATAGAATTTGAAATTGGAGACTATAAGGATAGAGTACTATGTGATACACTACCCATAGATGCATGTCATTTGTTACTTGGATGCCCTTGGCAATATGATGTCAAAGCCATACATGATGGAGAGAAGAATTCTTATGTTATCACCAAGGAAGGTAGGAAGTTCCAAATGGATCCTTTGGTTGTTAAAGGAGAAGAAAGACATGTAGGTTCCAGTTTTATGTTGCTTTGTGGGAAATAGTTCCTAAAGGAGCTGAAGAATGAAGGGAACCAAGGATGTGCCATCATAGTGAAACCAAAAGTAGAGGCAAAGACTGAACCCAAACCAGTGATACCTCAAGAAGTGAAGACCTTGTTGGATTGGTACAAAGACATTGTTGTAAATGAGATACCAGATGGTTTTCCCCCATACATAGATGTGAACCATCAGATAGACCTCATACCCAGAGCTACCTTGCCAAACAAAGTTGCTTAAAAAATGACACCTACTCAAAATGAGGAAATAGAAAAACAAGTGCAGGAGATGCTGGATAAGGGGTTGATAAAGAAGAGTTTAAGCCCATGTGCACTACATAATATTTTGGTACCTAAGAAAGATGGCAAATGGAGAATGTGTATTGACTCAAGAGCCATCAACAAGATTACAATCAGATACTGGTTTCCAATGCCAAGAATTGAGGACCTAATGGACTACCTAGGAGGAGCTTGTTACTTTACAAAGGTTGATTTGAAATTAGGTTATCATCAAATAAGAATTAGACCTGGAGATGAGTGGAAGACAACCTTTAAGACCAATGAGGGGCTCTATGAATGCTTGGTGATGCCCTTTCGGTGCACACATGTACCTAGCACCTTCATGAGACTCATGAATGAAGTGCTTGTAGATTTTATTGGTAAATTTTTGATTGTTTATCTTGATGAAATTCTGATTTTTAGCAGGTTAAGAGAGGAGCATATCAAACATTTGGATCAGATCTTGAGGAAGCTACATCAAGAAAAGTTGTTGATCAACTTAGATAAGTGTGAGTTCTTCAAAACTATACTAGTATATCTTGGTTTTGTAGTTTCTCAAGGTTGTTTGAAAATGGATCCAGACAAAGTAGATGCAATAGTTAATTGGCCTACTCCTAAGTCAATACGATATAGGAAGTTTATTAGAGGTTTTAGCCATGTATGTGCACCTATATTGAACACCATCAAAGGTGGAATGAAATGTCAATTTAAATGGACTAGTGCAATAGACAAGGGGTTTGAGTTGCTGAAACAAAAAGTAGTAGAACTACCTTATCTTTAGCTCCCTGATTTCAATCAGCTCTTTACTATGGAGTGTGATGCTAGCAAGTTGGCAATAGGAGCAGTTTTGAGTCAAGAGGGTCATCCAGTAGCATTTTCCTCTAAGAAGCTTAATGAGGCAAAGAAAAAGTATTCTACCTATGACTTAGAGTTGTATGCCATGGTACAAGCACTTAACAAATGGCGGCATTATCTTCTCCCTAAGGAATTCATAGTCTACACTGATAACCATGCACGTAGCTTCTTGAATGGACAAGAGAAGTTGCACCAAAGACACCTCAAATGGGTTGAACACTTGCAAGCCTATACTTTTTCCATCAAACACAACAAAGGAATCACCAATAAGGTAGCAGGTGCCTTGAGTAGAAGACTTCTTACCATCCAAGAAGTGCAGCTCCAAAGTGTGGTGTTAAGTGAC
Organism: Cryptomeria japonica; assembly: GCF_030272615.1. NCBI lineage: Eukaryota > Viridiplantae > Streptophyta > Pinopsida > Cupressales > Cupressaceae > Cryptomeria > Cryptomeria japonica. Next base: position 922,714,847 of record NC_081407.1, read on the forward strand.
CTCAAAGACTTATACCAAGTTGACAAGGATTTTGGTGAAGTATATGATGTTTGCACCAAGTTTGCTAATGTTTGTCATGTTGCATATTTTGATTTTATGTTGTAGGAAGGCCTTTTGTTTAAAGGGCACTTACTCTGCATACCACGGTGCTCTATGAGAGACAACATCATCAAGGAGAAGCATCAAGGTAACTTAGGAGGACATTTTGGTCTTGACAAAACCTTAAAGTAGGTTGGATGGTTCTATCATTGGCCTAAACTTTAGTCTGATGTTAGAAGGTTTTTGGAGCAATGTCCTATATGTCAAAGAGCTAAAGGGACCTCCAACAATGTAGGTTTATATCAGCCATTGGCCATACCAACCAGACATTAGGAATGTTTGAGTATGGACTTTTTTCTTGGCTTGCCTAGGACCCCAAGTGGGTATGATAGTGTTTTTGTCATAGTGGATAGATTCAGCAATATGGTACACTTTGTGCCTTGCAAATGCACTAATGATGCCTCTTACATAGCAGGGATATTCTTCAAGGAAGTTGTGAGAATTCATGGCTTACCACCTAGCATTGTGAGTGACAGAGACACTAAATTTGTAAGTCACTTTTGGCGAACCTTATGGAAGAAACTAGGCACAAAACATTCCTTTTCATCAACATACCATCCACAATTAGATGGTCAAATTGAAGTGGTTAACAGATCCTTAGGTAACTTGTTGAGATGTCTCACCAAACAACATTGACAAGTTTGGGATCTAGTATTGGGTGAAGTAGAGTATGCCTACAATGACTCAGTTAGTAGAAGCATAGGTCATAGTCCCTTTGAGATAGTTTATGGATGTCATCCTAGGGGCATCTTAGAGCTTAGAGACCTCAGTCCTATGGACCATAGAAGTGCACAAGGGGAAAACTTTTGTAGAGAATATAAAAGAGATACATGAGAAGTTCAAGAAGACATTACAACAACACAATGAGAAGTATAAGGAACTAGTAGATAAAACAAGAAGAGAAGTACACTACAAGGTTGGTGATCTAGTGTTGGCCTACTTGAGGAAGGAGAGGTTACCCAAGGGACAACCTAGTAAGCTATGCATGAAGAAGATTGGACCTCTTAAGGTGGTGCATAAATTTGGAGATAATGCATATGAGTTAGAGTTACCTCCAAACTTGGGCATATCCCCAATCTTCAATGTATGTGATTTGTATCCATACAAAGGGTCTCAAACAACTATTAATCAAGAAGAACCTACAGCTATGGAAGATGTAGACTGGTTACAAGATTTACCTCCAAGCCAACTGGTCACATTGGAATGCATCTTGGATTCTAAGGTTGTGAAAAAGACTAAAAAAATGAGTCTATAGAGATTATCTGATCAAATGGGCAGGGCTACCAGAGTCAGAGGCTACATGGATATCTTAGAGAGAGATAATACAACATGGTACCATTGTTCAAGCCTGGTCCACTCAAGAGACTTGAGTTCTTCTTACCCCTGAAGCATGGTGCAGGGGCACTTGAGCAATTTTGTTGTATAAGTTCCAAGAGTTTGGTATCCTATGATTTTTGGTTTGTAGTAAGGTCTATGGGTTTTAGAATAAGTGCTCAAATGTTTGTAAGGACCCTAGGAGTCACTGATTGGCCAATTTTGGCATATGGGCTCTTAAGGGTGCCAAATAGAGCACTTGGTAGAACAAGTTGAATTTGAGTTAGAATAGGTTTGTATGATGTAGTTTAGGAGGTTTTAAGGTCATTTGAATCTTTAGAAGTGATCTAGGTCAGAATTGGGCAAAAGTTGCTCAACTATGTAAAATTTGTAAAAATGTTGCAAAAGTTGCTCATAGCAACTTTGCAACATTTGCATTTTCCAAACACCAACGGATTGTTGGTTGTCTTTTTCAGTTAAAGATATTTGTAACAAACCCAAGGTAGATATAAGGCTTGGGAAAACCGATGAGAATGTTGGTTGAAGAATTGAAATAAGAAGAGCAAGTTTAGCCTTTCAAATTTTGTGTTTTCAGTGAGTATACTTGAGTTTATTTGGATTTGTATAGTCTGTACAGACTTCCAAGCCCAGAACAAGGCATTAATTGTTAGAGAAGAGTCATATCTTCCATTTGATGGTAGTTTGAGGATTTGAAGTGTTATAGGTGGCAAGTTTTGTCATTTTTGTTGCAAGCGGGTCCTAAGGACCTAAAAAATAGGGTTTTGAAGACTCTATGGCCCATTCCTAGCATCCCATGGTGGAACTCCATACTAAAACCTTATGGGATGTTAGGTGACCTAGTAAAGTATGTTTTCATTTTGGTTTTGAGACAAGGGAGGATAAAGTCCAAATTTTCCACCATACCCTAGGCTTGGCACGTTGAGTTGGCAAGCATTGGGGATTATGGATAGCAGGCCCTAGTTGGGTAAATTTGTTGGAAGTAATTGATACAAGGTTGCATTGGACATCCTCATAGATGTATAGACCTAAAACAATCATCAGAATCCTTGAGCATTTGGACTGGTGAAGACATTCAAGCTAATCCCTATTTTGTAGGCATAAAAGGAGGAATTAGGCCTAAAAAGGGTTAGGATGGTTAGAAACCAAACCCATATTCCATTGTGATATATTGTATGAAGCTTCCAAAAGGGTATCCGAAAAGATAAAGATTTCATAGGGGTATTTAGGAATTTTGATAGATAACTGCAAAATACCTCACCAGTAGGGCTAATTGAACTAGGTCTCCTACTAGGCCTAAAAGAGAAGATCGGCCCTAAAGCTTGAAACTGGTAAACACCAAAGTCTATAAATGAAGGAATAGGGTTGGAAAACTAAGGAAAATAATTCCTAAGTGTGTTGTTTGTGTGTGTAAGGAAAGCACAGTGCGGAAACGCCTTCCTAATGTCAATTAATAGGGAAGATCATGCAAGAAATGCAGTTTAAAACTTTTACAGGACGTTAAGAACAACATAGACAAAACACATAGAATCAACACAAAGCCAAAACACCAAGAATTACATGGGAAAATCCTTTCGGGAAAAAACCCACCACCAATAGTTCGACACTTTATTTCCAATAAATAAATTTACAATAAAGTTTTAGCCTGCAACTATAGGTATTCATTCTCAGATTCACAAACTGGACACTACAATCGGCTACCAGATATCAATCACCCACCATAGTTATCCAATGGCTACATATAATAGATTATCAACAGTTCATCTGAGCAACTGCATCAACAGTTTGAAGTCTAACTATCTGCATCGGTCTGCATTCATGAGAAGCACAATATCTCACATGTACCAAAAAGTTGGGTCAGTTCGTATTCACATACACCAACAAGACCATCTTTAATGTCCAAGTGTTCAACTTTTGGACTTCGGTTTGATGATATCAACCCGATCGCCGAAGATGACCTCATCAGGAATCAATGTAGAAAACAACCAGTTCTTCTGATCTCCGATGACACTTCGATCTCTCTATGCACTCCGCCATGTGACACCCCCTGATTGGTTTTGGGGTCCCTACCCTGACATCTTAGCATGACCTCACTAACCATCTAGAATTCTTCTTTGTTGTTGGGTCGCAATGGAAAGTCTAATGAGCAATTTTCCATCGCAACCTAGCGACCACTATCGGATCTTCTATGATCATCGTCCGATCATCTACGATATGCTCAACCTTTAACTCACCTTAACTGTTCTCCTGCTAGTTCCCACCACTTGGTCATGATGTCATGAGGGATATACTAACTAGCAGTTTCCCATCACGGTATAGAAAGAACCGTTAGATCTTTTCACTCAACCATCAGATCTACTCAACTTGCTCACCTGATAGCCAATCACAAGAAGAGGGTTTCATCGGGATAGGTTACTTTGATCAATCTAAAACACAAGTCAAGTTAGTTCGAGGCACATTTCCAACAAACTCCCACTTGACAAGGAGTTCACTAGACCAATTACTATTTCAGACGTGTCTGAGAATCATGGGTATCAAGACCCATAGAATTAGAACACTACCTGAACTTGTGAGTACTCACAAGTTTCATCGAGGTGTCTACAATATTTTCTAGAGTGTCTACTTTGTTAAGATAAACATTTCCATCTTCCACCATGTCATGAACAAAGTGATACTAAACATCAATATGCTTCGATCTGGCATGGAAAGTAGGATTCTTTGCCAATCATATGGCACTCTGGTTGTCACTCCAAATTTCAACCTACCCTACATCAAAACCAATATCTCAACTCAAACACTTAAGATAGATAGCTTCTTTACAAGCATGTGTGGCTGCCATGTATTCTACCTCTGTAGTGGACAAAGTGACTACAAATTGTCGCTTGCTCATCCAACTAATTGCTCCACCATTCATGATAAAAACATATCCACTGGTGGAGCTTTTGTTGCATATGTCTCCTGCCCAATCAAAATCCACAAAACCACATACACTGAGAGTTTTCTTTGAATCGTTAGAATGACCATGATAGCACAAAGAAAAATCTGAAGTTCCCTTCAGATATATAAACACCCTTTTTACAACATCCCAATGCGGCCTTCCTGGATTCGACATAAACCTGCTAAGTAATCCCACTGGTTGGGAAATGTCTAGTCTATACAAACCATAGCATACATCAAGCTGCCAATAGCACTTGCATAAGGGATCTTCTTCATGTCAGCAATCTCTTTAGGAGACTTCGGACTGTCATGCATAGTTAACTTAGTTCCCTACAAGATGGGAACAACCTGTGATTTACAGTCAGACATATGAAACCTGTCAAGAACATTGGTTATATATTTTCTTTGGTTGAGCCAAATTTTCCTCTTAGATCTATTCCTTTTGATCTCCATTCCCAAAATGTAATTTGCTCCTCGTAAGTCCTTCATTTCAAATTTCATAGATAACTGAGATTTTAAATTTGAGATCATACCTTTTGTATTTCCTATGAACATCATGTCGTCTACATACAAAGCTATGATAAGAATCCTATCACCTTCCGCTTTATAGTAAACACAATGACCAGCTTTTGATCTCACAAATCCCAAGGACAAAACAAATGTATCATACTTTTGATACCACATTCTGGGAGACTGTTTCAAATCATACTTTTGATCACCATGAAGAAATGTTATCTTCACATCCATCTACTCAATCTCCCAATCATATGCTGCTGCAAGTGACAAGAGAAATCTGATAGATGTTAGCTTAGCCATAGGAGAAAAGATCTCTCCATAGTTAATACCTTCCTTTTGAGAATACCCCTTTGCAACCAATCTTTCTCTGTACTTGTCAATGCTGCCATCTAGACCATACTTCTTTTTGAACACCCACTTGCAGCCTATAGGCTTTCTGCCTTTAGGAAATGGTACCAAATCCCAAGTTCCATTTTTATCCAATGATGGAATTTCATCATTCATGGCTTCCAACTAGGAATCTGAATCAGGTATTTTAATAGCTTCTTTGACAGTCCTAGTCTCATCAGTATCTGTAAGTAAAGTATAAGCACAATTAACATTCAACATAGAGTGATTGTACTTATTAGGTGTATAGCTATTAGGTTACCACCTCTCTTGAGTATATCTTCTCAACTATGGTTTTGAGACTTATTGAGGTTCAATAGGAGGCTCATCATCATGTTCTTCTTCAGAACTACTTGCACTCTCCTCATCTTCAGGTATCTCTGAAGATTCTTCCTTAGCTAGATGAATTTCAACCTCAACTTCTCCTTGCTTTCTTATGTTGTGATCTAGTGACATAGGTTTCAACTCATGAAAAATCACACTTCTGTTGTACATAACCTTACCAGTCACTAGATTCCAAAGTTTGTATCCTTTCACACCAACTCCATAGCCAATGAAGATACATTTCATGGCTTTGTTATCCAACTTAGATCTATTAACAACAACCACATGAGCATATGCCTCTACACCAAAAACACGAAGGTTCCTTAAAGAAGGTTTCTTACCAAACCATGCTTCCATAGGTGTTTTATCAACCAATGTTGAAGTAGGAGAGTGATTCAGTAGGTAACATGTTGTAGCAACTACTTCAGCCCAGAATTTTTGTTCTAGCTCAGCTCCACTCAACATGCTTCTTGCTTTCTTCATTACAAACCGATTCAACCTTTCAGCAACTCCATTTTGTTGTCGAGTGTAAGGTATGGTCTTATGTCTCTTAATTCCATGATCAACATAGTACTTGTTGAAATCTGCACTACAATATTCACCACCATTGTCTATTCTTAAACATTTGATCCTTCTCCCAGTCTTATTTTCAACAAGGTTCTTAAACTTTTTAAACCAACTGAACACTTCTGATTTACTTTTAAGAAAGTACACAAATGTCCTTGAAAAATCATCTAAAAAATACATAGTACTTAGACTTAGACAGAGAAAGAACATCCACTGGACCAAACACATCAGAGTGAACATAATCCAGAATGATAGAAGATTTATGAGAACTGGAATAAAAATGAACACGGTTATGTTTTCCATATATGTAGTGTTCATAGAAATCAAACTCAAAACTACACTCATCTAGACCTTCAAGAGATTCTTATTCTTCAAAGATTTTAAACCTTTTTCACCTATGTGGCCTAACCTATTATGCCAGAGCATTGTTTTCTCAGCAGGAAGTTTAGCTTCCAATGAATTAGCATTATGCATCATTACAGTTGTCTTAACAGACTTTTCAGATGTTAGATTACAACATATAGGTTCAGCATTTAACTAATATAGTGTACCAATGCGATCACCCTTTGCCAATACAATGGAACCCCTAGTCATCTTGCTACCACTAGATACAAAAGTAACTTGTACTCTAGCATCATTAAGTTTACTTATAGAGAGAAGGTTTCTTGCTAGACCTGATATATGAAGAACTCCATTGATCCCCTTCACTCTACCATCTGAGAATTGAATTTAATTATGCCTCTCCCTACAATCTCCATTATAGAATCACTAGCCAAGTGTACCTTTCCACCAGCAGATAGTTCATACTTCAAGAACCAGTCCTTGTGGGAGGTCATGTGAAAATATGCACCAGAATCTACTAGCTAGGTGTCATCAGAGGTAGGCACTGCCAAGGCTGCTACAAATGCATCTCCATCACTCTAAGAAGATTCAGTGTCAGAATACTTCTTCTTCTTCTTCTCCTCCTTGCAATCCTTTCAGATATGCCCTTTCTGCCCATAGTTCCAGCACTTCACCTTTGACTTCTTGCTTGGAGATTTTGATCTCTCTTGAGACTTGGACTTGGACTTCTTTTCTTTTTTCTTATCTTTGTCCGTCAGTCTGCCTTGAACAAAGAGTGCATCTTTTATCATCTCATAATACTTCTTTCTCATTTCTTCTAACAAAAGAGTATTAACCATAATATCCATCTTGAACTGGGTTGTAGTACTACCGATAGCCATCACTAAGTGATCCCAAGAGTCAAGGAATGATCATAACAACAACATGCAACATTCTTCCTCCTGAATGGACACACCAATAGAATTTAACTATGCAAGAACCATGTTGAATGCATTCAAGTGGTCTTCCAATGGTGTTCCTGCATCGATGTTCAGAGAGTACAACTTCCTTAAGAAAATTTGATTCACTAAGGACTTGCCTTGATAAATATCTCCCAACTTATTCTAGAGAAGATGTGCAGTTTTCTCTTCATGGATGTTTAACATAATAGAATCAGCAAGACATAGCCTGATTAGACCCCTTGCCTTCCAGTCAGCTAATTCCCAATCCTCTTGCTTCATGCTTGTAGGTTTTTGCCTAGACATAGCAATCCAAAGGTCGCGGTCGACCAACAAGTCTTCCATCTTGAGTTTCCATAGTTTGAAACTGGAACCATTAAATTTCTCCATGTCTATGCGCCCAAAGGTAATCGCCATCTTAACCTATAAAAAAAACAAGTAGACACTTTGCAAAACTCCCACTGAAACAAAACTGGCACAAAAAACCAACCCTACCCAACAAGGATAACAAAATGGGCCAAGCTTTGATACCACTTGTAAGGAAAGCATAGTGTGGAATCGCCTTCCTAATTTCAATTAACAGGGAAGATCATGCAAGAAATGCAATTTAAAACTTTTACAGGATGTTAAGAAAAACATAGACAAAACACATAGAATCAACATAGAGACATAACACCAAGAATTACATGGGAAAACCCTTTCGGGAAAAAACCCACCACCAACAGTTTGACACTTTATTTCTAGTAAATAAATTTACAATAAAGTTATAGCCTACAACTATAGGTATTCATTCTCAGATTCATGAACTAGACACTACAATCGGCTACCAAATATCAATCGCCCACCATAGTTATCCAATGGCTACATATAACAGATTGTCGATAGTTCATCTAAGAAACTACATCAATGGTTTGAAGTCTAACCATCTACGTCGGTCTCCATTCATGAGAAATGCATAATCACACATGTACCAGAAAGTTGGCTCAGTTCATATTCACATACACCAACAACACCATCTTTAATGTCCAAGTATTCAGCTTTTGGACTTCGGTTTGATGATATCAACTCGATCGCCGAAGGCAACCTCATAGGACATCAGCGTAGAAAACAACCAGTTCTTCCAATATCTGATGACACTTTGATCTCTCTCTATGCTCCACCATGTGACACCCCCTGATTGGTTCTAGGGTCCCTGCCCTGACATCTTAGCACAACCTCACTAACCACCCAGAATTCTTCTTTGTCACTGGGTCATGATGGAAAGTCTAATGAGCAATTTCCCATCGCGACCTAGTGACCACAGTCAGGTCTTCTATGATTGTCATCCTATCATCTATGATCTTCTTGGCCTTTAACTTGCCTTAGTCACTCTCCTACCAGGTCCCACTACTTGGTCGCCATGTCGCGAGGGATATACTAACTAGTAGTTTGCCATCATGGTATAGTGATAGCCATTGGATCTTTTCGCTCGACTATCAGATCTACTCAATTTTCTCACCTGATAGATGATCACAAGAATAGGGTTTCATCGGGATAGGTTACTCTGATCAATTTGAAACACAAGTCAAGTTAATTCGAGGCACATTTCCAACAATGTGTGAATTAAGGTCCTATGGTAGAGGGGGTTGGCTCTTGGTTAAGGTGTTGAGTAGGAAGGTCTCTAATAAGGAGTGTGGGACACTCACAAAAGAAAATTGGTCACCTTAGTCTAAGGACCTTAGAAATGTTAGTAAGGGTGGGCCCTACAACCTTTGGAAGGTTGACAAGTGTGGAACCATTGGATGGTTAAAGGTACAGCCTAAGGAGACATCAAGAGAAAGAAAAGCTAGTAGGAGAGCCTAACCACTCTACATCAAAATCCTCTAACCAGGTTATCTATTAGTTTGGATTTAGAAATCCTCTACCAAGGTTACTCCTAACAACGTACTACCTTTAATAGGCTATAGCTTTTAACAAAGCTTTTGGATCTTTAACAAGATTCTCTCCTAGCATAGCATTTTTGTAGACCTTAATCGGTCAGTTACCTATTACTACAGATAGTTAACTTGTGAGTCTCATCTCACCGTTGTTTTTCCCATTTGGGTTTTCCATGTATAAACACTTGTGTTATGGTGGATGCTTGACTTATTGTGGATTCTTTTATATCATTCTAGATAGCATGCATATTGTTTAAAAAACTTGTTAAGTATATCTACTCGTCAGTGTTTAAAGTAGTATTGTTTTTGGTGTCATTGATTCACCCCCCCTCTTAGTGCTTTATAAGTCCATCAACAACCTAATTACAAAATCATATCACATGATATGTAAATTAACCATGGGACCAATAAAATGTCATAGAAAATATAGTATGGACCTAAATCAACTACCCAAACATGCACCATCATGGGAAATCTCACCAAGATCAACTGCAACATGTTGCACCACCAAAATACCACATAACATGAAGAATATCACCGAACCGTGAAAATCATTAAGTACTTGCACAATAAATAATGTGAACAACCAATAAAAATATGACATGATTAGGAAACACTAACAAGCACGTTAGAACCATATGCAATAGTTGTACTAACACCACTTATGCAAATCTTCATCGATCAACATGCTAACATTTAATAACACTTAACAACAACACCTTGGATCTGAAAGATAGCTTCAGGAGCACCAAATCACAAACCACTTGAAATGAAGATACACATGAACATCAAAAATATTCTTCTGAATCTGCAACACAAGATATAATCATACCAAAGCTCACCGGATCAAAAACTAGACTTTGTCAGCTACTAAACAGAAAGACCAAAAGCTCAAACCGGATCAAATGATATGATCAAGAAGACTTCTGGATCAATGAAACCAATAATAAATTAAGTATTCCAATATTCCAAACAAATAAAACAAACAAATCAACTCACTGCAATCACCATATTACCAAGACAATTCTCTGCAATACCAAAACACAAGAATATGTTAACATCAATGACAAGAACATATAGTAGCAACATAAATTTCCAATAGATCATACAAGGAAAATGTGGATATTTTATTTTTAGCATAAAGATGAAGCTCCTTCCAATTTCATAGAGTTTTGTACTCAGGTGGAGAAAGATACCAATCACTGTATTCATGTGCTTTGCTCAGATCGAGGAGGGGAGTACACTAGCACCGAGTTCTCCACATATATTAAGGAAAACAACATTCGATGTCAACTAACTATAGCATACACAGAGAAATAAAATCATCTTTGAGATGGTTCATAGTATATTGAAAGATTCACAACTAGAGTATGCATATTGGGTTGAAGTTTTACACACTGCATTTTATCTTTTGAATCATGCTCCAACCAAATCCCTTGATGGCATTACTCCAGAACAAGCATGGATAGGGGTGAATCCTTCTATCTCACATCTTCATGTTTTTGGATGCATTTCCTATATGCATATTCCTAAATAGAAGAGAAAGAATCTTGATGAAAAATCCATGAAATGTGTACTTCTTGGCTATAGTTGTGAGTCTAAGGTATATCATCTTATGGATCACAATATAAAGAAGATATATATTAGTAGGGATGTAATCATTGATGAGAAGAATGATGTAATTGCTCCTCCTACATCTTCACCTACTAAAGATAGTGCTCCCATATTTAACATGGATGGTAAAATTGATGAGAATGTTGATAGTCAATCACCACCCACCAATGTCACAAAACCATTGCGAAAATGGTATACTAGTACCATCCAAGATGAAAAGCCAGATGGATCTCCAAACACTTTAACTTCAGGTCTAAGGACTCTCAACATGACTTGTAATGAGGTAATTTTTTCACTAATGAATTTAGTTGTTGGAAATTTTAAGCCATCTACTATTCAGCAGGAACTTGAATCAAAGCCTTGGAAAGAGGCTATGGATGCACAACATCAATCTCTGATGAAAACCAACACATGGGAGAGTATTGATCTACCACCCGGTAAGAAAGCAATTGGTTGTAAATGGATATTTAAAACTAAGTATATGGAAATTGGTAGTATAGATAAACATAAGGCTAGACTTGAAGCCAAGGGCTATGCCCAGAAAGGAGGTATAGACTATGAGGAAACATTTGCTCCCACTGCAAAGATAAAAACTATTAGAATTATTTTTTCTTTAGTTGCCCAATTTGGATGGAAATTGTACCAAATGGATGTAAAATGTTCCTTTCTTAATGGAGACCTTAAAGAAGAGGTCTACATGACCCAACCAGAGGGATATGTTGCACTTGGTAAAGAGGAAAGGGTGTGAAAGCTTATTAAGTCCCTATATGGTCTCAAATAGGCTCCTAGAGCTTGGTATATCAAAATTGATGAGCATTTACTAAAACTTTGTTTGACCAGGCATCCATATGATCCAAACCTCTACCTCAAGGATCAAGGGGGGCATATTGTGATTATTATTGTATATGTTGATGACTTAGTTATCACATGAATCTTAGAAGAAATGGTTTAAAAAACCAAGAATGATCTCAAGAAGGTCTTTGATATGACAGTTCTTGGGCTACTGCACTATTTCTAGGATTAGAGGTATGGCAAGAAAATCACCATATCTTTGTATCATAGAGAAAATATGCCAAGAACCTTCTTGATAAATTTAGAATGATGGATTCCAAACCCATGGCTACACCTATGGAATCAGGTTTGCAATTATCTACATCTGATACATCATCTTAGGTGAATGCAACTGTCTATCATCAAATCATTGGAGGTTTGATTTACCTAGCTTATACTAGACCGGACATTATTTTTGTTGTTAATTATTTATCAAGATTCATGCAAGAACCAAAAATGCCTCATTGGAATGCAACAAAAAGGGTGTTAAGGTACATATACATGGTACAATGGATCATGCTCTAAAATATAAAAGGAGTGATCAATTCTTCTTGACATGATATAAGAATGCAGACTATGTAGGTTTAGTTGATGATAGGAAATCCACATCTACATTTGTTTTCTTCCTAGGTTCAAGGCCTATTTCATGGGGAAGCAAGAAGTAAACCACAATTTCTAGTTTTTAAATAAAATCAAAGTATCATGCAGAAAGTACAATAGTTTATGAAGCAATTTGATTACATTTCATATTGGAAGGATTGGGGATACCTCAAAGTCAACCTACTATCCTTTATTGTGATAATCAGAGTGTTCTAAAGATTTTTCGTAATCTAGTGTTTCATGAATGGACCAAGCATATTGAAGTTGATTGTCACTTCATATGAGAACATATTCAACAAAATAACATTTAGCTCCAAAAGTGCTCAACACAGGATCAAGTTGCTAATATCTTCACCAAGCCTCTTGCATGTGTGAAGTTTGAAACATTTTAGGGTTCTCTTATTAGTAAAAAAAGATGTAATAAGAGAGGAATGTTGGGTATTCCATCATCACTTGTGTGAGTTGTTTATTTTTTTTAAGGTTGTTATTATTTGATAGTATAATTAAGAATTTGTTAGCATATTGTTGAACACGTTATACTAGAATTTCCATAGGTTTTCCCCTATTCTATTGTATAAATATTTACTTCCAATCTAATGAAGTCAATCGGAATATTTACAAACTCTAATAAAATTACGAGATCAAGGAAAGGGGCACGAAGCTTGAAAAAAATAAAGGATACCCCCTCTAAGAGTGGTGTGGATAAATAAATCCATAGTTTCTTGTTGACTTCTAGGATAATCCATCCCGTGGGATGTCAAAACCCAAAACTTCCAGTTTTCCAACCAAACTTTATGCATCAATTGGGTATAGCTGATCAAAGACTTGCTGCAAGGGAGTCCAATCTTCCTTTGAGGGATAATTTTGAGATTTGAAGATTTGATAGCTCCGATCAAGGCTAATAATCTCATGGAAAGGTAGGTCACCTAGCTCACTGTGAGCTAACTCGAATAGAGTATGGAGCTAAGCTAGGGGATGCGACAATTCTTCAACTTCATTGACCATAGGTGGAACACTTAAAACCTAGGGAAGTGTTTTCTCTCATTGTTGTTGTTCAATCAGGTCCACAATCTACTCAGCCTTCAAAATTGAATTATTTGGGAGGAAAGGGGAAGGTAAGATGAGGCTCACAAAATGCCCAAAATGCTCTTTTATGTGTAAGGCTAAATATTAGAGTATATTCAAACTAGATGTGGTTTGCGCCACTACTTTGTGATAATTTATAAAACTATTTGCCCATTTGGCCAACTCTTTGTTATCCCCAAATCTAGTGGCAACCAAATCTTGGTTGGAAGCAATATATAACCAATTAATCAATTTCTAAGCATCAAGGATTTTGGGCATCACAAATGCATTGACCCTGACAATGGTGTCATTTTATTTGGCACATAGAGATTGTGTATCTGTCAAGAATTTCAAGGCCGGTTGCAGAGAGGGGCAAAATTGCTTCACCTTTTCCCAAGAGGAAAATTAGAGGTCTTCAATTAGAGAGGAAAAATCTGCAAGTACAATAGACATATTTGACAAGAGAGTGATCTCTTCAATCTTGATGCAGGAGCACCAAAGTAGTTCAATCAGTTGGAACAGTTTGGCTTTTAGATTTGATCTCAGTGAGATAATGATCTTGGTATTGGCCTGATATTGGTATGTTCTTATCGGTTGGTCTTGTAGTGTGTTTTGTGAATTTGATTCAGGTTGCGGGTGATTTTTGTAGCTTGTGATCATTGAGCGATGTTTTTTTGGGCCTTGACCAATGTTTCTAGAGGATCATGTGAAGATCTATGCATTTTTGTGATGTTCTTGGTGATTTGGGCCAACATGTTATTATTTGCATGTTTCGTTATGAATCGTTTGATCTTTGGATGACTTGATCGAGTTGTTATTGCTAGCGGATGGTATAAATAGGAATTTTGGAGATTCATTTGAGGATAGAGGTCCGAGGAAGAAGAGATCGAGCATATGTGGTTTCCAGAGAGATTCTGGTCCAGGGGGACTGAAGTCTGGATGGACTGGGGTCTGGATTCATGCAGACTATTACTGGAGGATGATTTGTTGAGTAGATGATCTATGAATCATAGATCTAAGATGTATGGATTATTTTATAATCCAAGGCTATTGTCCAGTATGTGTAGCTGCTCAAGGCATATGTAATTCTTTTAAATGGTTGTAATAATTGATTTATCTGGTTACCAGTTATATTGTGTGTTACTTCTACTAGTTAGGGTTGCTCTTTATCTGTTTACCAGTTATATCTCTTGTGTTGTGTTACCGGTTGTCAGTATCTTGCAGGGTGTTATGTGTTATAGGCTGTAAGGTGGGGATGTCCTTCATTGGCTCTCCCTACCTTGACTGCATCAATTGGTATCAGAGCTGGTTATGAACCTGTTGTTGGAGGAAGTGTTGGTTGTGAATTGGCTGGTTGGAAAGGAAGTTGAGGAAGCTTGTAGACTTGTTCAGATCATTGCATGTAAGGCAGTACAAGGCTTGCAAGTAGACCGCCAAACCTAGATCTTGAGCTTGAGGAATTTATGTTGGCATTCTACACTCTTATGTGAATATTTGATGTTTCCATTGATGGCAACCAACTGGAAACTCACCGGTAATTGGTTTCTACATGCCCAGCATCACAAACTTCATACACTTGTAGACACTAGCACCGACAAGCACTTCAACAACATTCAAATTACATCAGCAACAAAGCATACCGACACTCTAGCCGACATGGGATAAAGTTTTGTTTATATGAATTGTTTTGTAAATGTAACTATCTTTTGTAAGCCGACATGGTATATTGTAAAAGACTCGTATATGTATGAGATCTTATAGCTCATTTTGAGGAATAGTATGAGAGAAAATTAGAGAGGAGATAATATGTATGGTAGAGAATAATTTATTAGTGGCAGCAAAGGTTTTTTGGATAAGGTATCTATCTGAGCTTAAACCAGTATTGAACCTGGTATTAGAGATGTTGTTTTGAGTAGTACATTGTATTGGGTTTATCAATCCATTTTGCAGTTAGTGTCACTCTTTATTGATCAGTGAGCTCTAGGTTGTTGGCCCCCCTACATGTGTAGGCCCCTCATTGTAAGTAGTATTTATTCATTGGCCAGTGAGTAAATATTGTGGGTCACAAATCCCACTGAGGTTTTTCCCACATCAGGTTTCCTCATTAAATATCTTGTGTTATGGTGTGTTTCTATGTTGTCTCTATTATTTCTATTTATTGCATTAATTCTTATTTACCGGTACACTATTTTTGGATGCAAAGTTATAAATAACTTTAAATATTCTACTAACCGGTTAGACACCAATTCACCCCCCCTCTCAGTGTCTTTGGGACTGTCATTGAATCTAAAAATTGGTATTAGAGTTTGGTCCTCTATTTGCAAAATCCTGACAGCTTGAGGGAGATTCTGACATCGGTACAGATGGAGAACTTAAGAAAATAGTTGGAAGGAGCTCTTGAAGATTTTGATGCAAAAAAATTGAAGAATATCAAACTTGAAGATGATCTGAGGACTGCTAAGGAATTCATTAAAGGACTTCAGGAGAACTTTGTTATAGCACAAAAGAAAAGAAAGGAACTTCATGAGAAGATGCAGAATGATGATGATGAAAATGAAAATCTTAGAGATATTGCAAATAAGTTGAGACATAAAACAGTAATATGAAGAATGAAATGCAAGATATAACTATGAGGTTATGTAAGGATATTGAAGATAGGAAGAAGATTGAAGAAGACTTGACTAGGAGACTTAATGATGTTGGAAATGAAAATCTGAGACTTGGTCATGAAAATGATATGTTAAAGATAGATCTGATTCACATGCAACATGATAAAGCTGAGCTTGTGAGACAAATTGGAATTATGGAAAATGAGTTGGCTACTGCAAATAAACACAAAGACAAATTCAAGAAAAGTCTAGAAGAACTTGATGACATGCTTAAAAGACAAAAACCTGATGGAGATACAAATGGACTTGGATTTGAAATTGGAGAAAGTTCTAGTACTACAAACAATCAAGCTCAAAACAAACTGGTAAGACAACCTAATGCTTATAAATTTAATGGGATACATTTCAATTGCAACAAATATGGTCACAGAGTAAATCAATGTAGATTTAGAAATAATCAGAATATAAACTCACCCAACGGTCAATGTTCCAAATGCAACAAAGTTGGTCATAATTCATAAAATTGTAGAATGAATGTGAAATACTATGTTTGTGGAAGATTAGGGCATTTATCTAATCAATGCAGATCACAAACCAGTCAAGGATATGGAAAGGCTATTCAAAGGAATAATGTAACTTGTTATGCATGCAACAAGATTGGACACATTGAAAAATTCTATAGAAGCAAGAATGCATCAGTGAACAACAAAGGAGCTAGTTTGAAGGGCAAAGAAAAGTTAGATGAAGTAAAGCAATATTTTTCAAAACAATGGATTAAGAAGAGTGATCAGTTGATGAAACTATCTCTGCATCAATAGAAAAGAGTAATCCTCCACCAAAAGAAGATTCTTCATCTAATTGAGGAATAATCCTTAGGGGGTATTGTAACAAGTTGAATATCATGCATTCTACCCTCAGTTGATTGTGAGAAGATACATTTCTTCTTTACTGGTGGATGTGTTAAATTTTCACTTAACCAACGAGCATTTAATGCAGTTTTAAGAATCTTTTTTTGGCTATAAAGCATCGGGAACCCTTATTTTGAACTCACTGGGCATTCAAACAATCAGAGAGTGTGAAACTGAGCAAGACCATTCTAAGGCAAAGCTGCGAAGTGATTTTCAAGCATTTAGAATTTTGGTTAAGAGGTATTTATCTTTGAAATGGCTTTCTCATCTTTTGTTCCGAAGTTTATTTCAAACCCTACCATTGTGGAAAATATCAAACACCCTAGACCCGTATTCAAGATTATTCCCGAGATTGCAAAATAGGATGATTCTATAGGAGATTTTTTGAAAATACCAAAAGGTGTAGCATTTGCAAAAGACCCTAGAATCTATATACATTGCAACATAGATAACCTAGGGACTGAGGATTTGAAGAAGATATTCAATGAGGTTATTACCAATGAAAATGGAGTGATTAAACCTGAACATAAAATTGTGGAAAATTTAGGTTTTGTAGAGATTATGAAAATTCCCGAATTTCCAAAGGAAGTTGTCAGACTTGTATTGAGAAGAGTCCATGGAGAATTCATGTGGTTAGTGTTAGTTTACAAGATAACCAAGGATGAAATTAAGGTAGTTATTGGTTTACCTTCAACCAGTAGTAGGCCTGATAAAACCAAGAAGATACCTAACAAGGGAGTTATTGATTTAACCGAAACCACATCTGATAACAGGTCACTAAGAGCGAATGATGTTAAGGATATAAATGTAAGATATGTGAGTATGGTACTAGGATACAAAGTGACTCATGCAAATAGACTAAATTATGTTTCTAGCCTATGTATTCACAGTGCATATGAGATGGTGAACAATAATCCTAAGATCGATGTGTGTGAATGGCTTAAGGATGAAATAATTGATAACTTGAAGAAGATTAAGGGAGACAAGAAAGGTACTTTTCATTTCGGAAACCTACTAGTATGCCTAATGTTGTAATTTATGAAGGAGATACCTAGCATAGGTCATAAGTGTTGTCTTCAAAGTCTGATTCACTTCAACATCCTTATAATAAGATGATTTAAACTCTGTGCAGGAGAGATGTTAAAGGGAAGGAAACTATTAGGACACCATATGACAAGGTTTGATTTAACCTTCTACACTTTGGACTTACTTAGAGTCCAGGCAGGTATACCTTTGTGAACTAAATTCACACTTTCAAAAGATAAATTCACAGCAAACCAATCCAGAAAACCAGTGGATCTAATCACCTTGAAACTAACTGAAACAAAGGAATGAAAATTATACTCATATTCAGTATTTTAATCTACAAAACATGTAATCGACACCCTTGATCTATACCAGTGCCTTATCAAAGGTCATAGAGTCATCTAAATTCAAACAATACTCCCAAAACAAAATATCTCTACACATCCCATTGGCTCAGCTTCTGTTGATCACTATATATGCCTGACATATATAAAAATTTATGCATACTAAAGTAAACTATGCTCATCAATATTCAAGATGTCTCACAAGGAATTTACTGGTAGAAGTGATCCCCGCATATTTAATTTCCCTCCTAAAGAGAAAAGATAGAAAACACATCTACTGAAAGTTGCCTTACAACCCCTATTCAAACAAAATAAACCTGGATTATTTTAGAATGAAACAGTAAATAATTTCAAACAAATTTGAAGACGACACAAACTTTTACTCAAAACTGATGATTTGTATATTGATATATTCTTCAAGAAAGTATTACAAAAACTTTTGAGTATTCTCCATTACACTTAGAAAAGCTCAGATAAATTTCTGCAGCGTTTTCTTACAATTCTTTGCGATCTTTTTTCCAATAGTCCTGGTATCCATTTATAACAATATGGATGCACATAGCTTCAGACTTTCCTAGGAGGCTTTGTTACAATTATTTGCTCTTCAAGAAGAAGTTACAAAACCTTCTGCAAAAACAGTTACAAGTCCTTTTCGACCTCTGCAGCTTCTTCTACTTGTTGTTCGGTTGCAACCTCTTCTAACTGTTTAGGAGCGCCCTCTAATTGCTCTGCATTCTAGATGGAATATTTTGTTGTCCATTCATTGTACACATCATCAGTCGATCACGTGAAATCAATCACTTTTGTCTTAGCCTTGGTCAACCTTTTCCAGGAATTTCTCATCTTGTTGACTTTTGAATTGAGAAAACCATAATGAGATTTAATTTTCTCTATCTCCTAAATTGTCACAACAAAGAAGGAAGCATCATCTAAATCAAAAATTCCTTTAATTTTGGCTGACAGTTTGGCCTCTAATTCCTTGAGCCACACTTGTTTGTCCTTTAGTTGATCTGGGCTAGCAAAAACTCCTAGGAGCAACTCAAAAACCTAATCAGCATACTCCTTTTTGTAAAAGTTAATTTTCCTATCAGCATTATCCACCCCTTCTGCTAATTTTACTAAATATTTGGTGGTGTCAGAAGTGGATTTGATGATAGGATTGGCCCCTACTTCATCATAAGATGCACCAATAGACTCCAAGTCTTGCTCTCTAGGCCTCCACTTGTCAAAAATAGGTGTCAAAATGGCCTTATCTCCATTGAGCTCATTCCTCATATCCAAAACCTTACTTATATTATTATATAGTAGCGAGGTATTCATTGTATCTGCAAAACATGAAATAGTAGCCCTTACTTTATCCTCATATTTCTTGGCATACAAGGCCTGAGCCTGTTTCAAATTCTCTAGCTCTTGAGGGGTAATCTCAATCATCTAGGAGCTGGAGGGTGTGGGAGATGGTGGGAACTCAATGATGGGACTACTAGGTGGAGGTCTTGCATGAGAGGAGGAGATCATTAGTGTTGAAGATTCACCTTGATGGTATTGTCCTATCAACTCACTCTGCAACTTAGCAATGATGCTATCTTTACCTCTTACCTCCTCCTTAACATTGTTATAGGCTTTCAGAATCATCTCAAACTTGACTTGGAGGTCTTCTTTCTCCTTGGCCTCCTTTTCTGCTACTGTAACACTAGACTTTGCAGTTTCTAGCACAGTGCTAGTAGCTTCTACCACCCCTATGTTCTACACTCTCTTTACTATCATTCCACCAAGGTAGCTTGACCCTAGGGTATCTTTACTTCTCTTACTCTCATCTCTCTTGAGAGACCACATGACGAGTGAAACATTATCCTTGCTAAAAGTGATTCCCTCCATGGGCTTAGTTTCTTTCCTCACTACCTCCAGTACCAGGGCATCTGCTATGTCCCACTCAGGGAGAATAAGTACTCCAGCTTGTGCCACCATATCTCTTCCTTGCTCAGTAGTGATGGTCTTAAATTCTTCCATCATTTCCTATTTTATTTCTTCCTCTACTAGAGCTGGATCTTTGTTAGGCTTCCCACCTTTTCTATTCTCACATCTTGCACTGTATTTATCTATATTTTGTTTCCATACAAACTGCATAAATGCTCCTGATGTGACAAAATTATTGTCAGCCTAGAAGTCATCACTAGCCCGCTTTATCTCAGGATCCAACTCCTGGCCTTTAAGTTCAATGGTAGTAATGTTTATTTCAGTAGCAAGGGGTTCTTCTGGCATACCCTCCTCTACTTCATCATATGTATAGGCAATTTCTCCTAGACTGCCTAATTGTAAAAGTTGCTCAGCTGCTGCTTGCTCATCTCATATGTGGATAAGGGATTGGGATGGAGAGTACAAAGGTGTATCAAATTGTACTTATTTTCCTACTCTTTACTTTTTGGGGCTCTCTTGGATATCAATGACATCTTATATCTTCCTCTTTCCTTCAGAGGTAGAGGGCTCCCCTATTGTGGGCATCAACACACTATAACTAGATTTCTTGTGCAGTGTGTAATCACTAGGAGGGATTGATTTGGAGGAGGAAGACCTACTTAAAATCATTCTTGCCTTTTCAAGGTTGCTCTTAATCACAACTTCCCTCTTTTCCTTCAGGGTCTCCATCACATCCTCAAAGCAAACAATTAAAAACTTTATTTTCTCCTCAAAAGGGAAAAAGCTAGACAATGGGTCATAGCTGGCATCAAACTGATGCACAAAGTCTACAGCTTTCTTATACGCCACCCATTTTTCTTTTCTTAGTTCCTGCTCATCCAAATCAAATTCATTTCTAATGAGGTCCTCAGGAAACTGAAATTGATGGGGTCTTCCTCTGCACACTGCCCTCTTTCTGAATATGCCATTGATGAAGTCTTCTAGATCCGCACACCTGGATATTGCAGTTAACAAATGATAGGGTTTGAGAAAGTCTTCAAAAAAATTCCAACCTCCCTTGGTTATTATAAATTGATGGGCTATGGTAACCATATGGAAAATAGTCCCTTTACCCCTACCTGTTAGCTCTGCCTCTTGTACACTACCACTCTATCTAAGGACTTCTACAATTCCCACTTTGAGAGGGACCTGATAGGGCAACAATAATGGAGTGCCTTTAAAACCACAAACTCTAAAAACTATTGAGACTAGGTATAGATAAATGTCACCCCAATTATGAACAATCTTTATATTCTCTGCAAATTCTTTTAGTCTAATAAATTCCAAAAGAACCTTGGGGATTCTTGGGTTCTCTGAGCAGAGGAGAGTCCTAATCTTGGATGCAGAATATTT
This sequence comes from Cryptomeria japonica, assembly GCF_030272615.1. Taxonomy (NCBI): domain Eukaryota; kingdom Viridiplantae; phylum Streptophyta; class Pinopsida; order Cupressales; family Cupressaceae; genus Cryptomeria; species Cryptomeria japonica. The sequence continues at coordinate 922,736,508 of NC_081407.1, forward strand.
ATCAAATTTAAAGAAATTAGCATCCTCTCTATCCCATGACAAGATAGTACTCCATAGTTGCACTGGCATCTTTTCTCTTTCCTTCTCTTTGATGAGGTCCAATCCACTGGCAAAGTAATCACCACCTTTGAACAGAAATAGATGCATAAGGAGTGAGTACCATCTAAAAGGCCTATCCACCTTCCCATTTTTTATTCCTACTAACCCTCCATGGATAGCATCAATAGTGAAAGAAGCATAATCAAATGTTACTGCAAGGAAAGGATTTAAAATTTGAGCAATCATTAGCAAGTAGTGATTGGACATATTTGCTTCAGCATCTTCTCCCAAAACTTGGCAGAGTGACCAATACATTCCCTTAGCCCTGAGGGTGAACAGATTCAATGAGAAGGGCTCTTCTGTGTTGGGTCCTACAACTTTCAACCCACCTATCTTCACAAAAAATTCCTTAAGAGGCCCATTCCTAAGATGATTCCTCTATGCACCATATACTTGAGCTAATGATTTGAATTTTATGGGTTCCAAAAAATGTGTAAACTCATTGAGCCCAAAAGCACTTCTGAACTCTTCATTATTAATTTCAATAAGGGCTTTTCCATTTATGTCCCTAATGCTTCTTGTAACTAGATCATAATTATGTGCAATTTGAGTCAATAGATCCCTGTCCATGAATACCTCTGGAACTACCAACTTCCCTAAATCTAATTCCCAGATGCTATTTTGTGGGGCCAGAGAATTCCTCATTCCAAATCCAACCTTGAATAACCCCAACCCAGACAATCCGACCTATGGATCTCTCAACCAGTTGCCCTTATCATATAGCCCTTCTCCTATCTTCAAACGAGGAGCTCTAGGCACTAATTCTTTTACTTTTGATGCCTGGTTAGTTGACAACATCAACTGTCAAGAAAATCATCACAAATGGCCCTCTCCTGATAATTAACTTTCTCGGAAAACTCTCTCTTAGGTGCCATTTTGAAAATGCAAGCAATCAAAATATTACCCTCAAATGGTTCAGTGACAAATCAAGACCTTAATTAAAACACCACAAAGAAATTACCACACAGGAGTACAAGAAAACCTGATTTTAGCTCGAAGGAATCTTCTTTGCAATTGAATTGACTCGCTTTGTATCTGAAGACAAAAGCTCTATATCTCCTCTTCTGCAACAATTCTTTCGAATGATACCCTTACTCAATCGACAGGAGATCATATATGGTACCCAAGGTCTTAACAGCGACATTGATTCCGCATGCTTAGGTCGTCCCTTTAGAATTGAATTCATGAGAGAATTCTTATTTTTCGCTCCAACAGGCCACAACATTCCTACAATTCTTTCCTTTCTCTCTTTCCCTATTTCATGAAGCATAACCTTTAGGAAATTTTGTTAAATGAAATCACACCAACCGTTCGATCAAAAGGAACTTAATCAGCCGTTATACTGACTTAATAGTCTTTCTTCTGTGCTAGGCCCCACCTCCTTTTCGCCATTTCACAGACTTTATCTTTCAAGCACTTCTCCTTCACGAAACCATGCCAGATGTTAGATGGAATTCTAACTGCTCGGCATTTAACTCTTACCGGGATCACCGACATCTTTACTAACCACCCTTTTACCTTGACTGCTAGCGGTCTTTCGCTATTTCACGGAGCTTAAACATCTGTCAACTTCAGGCTACGAAACAACGCAAGGTGTTGGATCATATTGGAGATGAACATCTTTTAAGGGAAACCCTTTATGCCTTCTTTGCTTACGCCGCTTTTTCACTGGTTACTGAATACCACGTGGCACTCAACCATTGGTTTTAGAAAACCATTCAAGCCCAGTTCAATGTTAGCCATGTGTCTCTCCGTTTTACTGTCGGTTACACCTTGGTGGGCCCTCAACTTCTTCTGAAACCATGTGTCCACAAACACGTCACCATCTAGCTTGACACCTGGATGAACCCTTTTCACTTTTGCTATTTCATGAAGCATATCCTTCAAGCATCTTGCAACCGCGAAATAGCACTGACTGTTGGATCAAAACGAATTTGAACCTCCTTTATCCTCATGTTTTATCTGCCTTTAGGGATGAAAAACCTTTTTGCCATTTCGCAGGCCATAAAGCACGAGCATCTTACCTTTGCGAATTCACGCGGGCCATTAGATTATTTTTTACTTGCTCGATGCTTAACCATCTGAACTAACTCTAGCGAACATGGGGCCTCCGACTCAACCTCAAACACCTGGCATCTAGTCACTTTCAAAGCTAATATGTCAGTCTTTCATTTGTCGAGAGAAAACACTGGGTTCCAATTAATTTTTACCACTTGCATCTGCTAGGTCACCTCTTATCCTGCGACATGACTCACCTCTGGGACCCACCTTCTTTTAACCTTTGGACCCACCTCACTGACTATTATAACCTCTGCCACATGCAACCATTTCAGTCACTCTCTAGACTAGCTAGACTATCTACTTGGAGTGCCACATCATTTCGCCACTTCGCGAAAGATAACTATCGAGTATTTTCATCCTACGAAATAGCACGAACCGTCAGATCAAATGGGACTTGATCACCTTTTAGTCACTTAGAAAATCCTCACATGCAGGGACCCACCAAATGCTTTCGCCATTTTGCGAAAGGTATTTCGCTTGCAAGTTCAAGCTGCGAAATAACACTAACCGTTGGATCTTGGACAAGATGAGACCTCTTTAAACGGGACTGAAATCGCCATTTAGAATGCAAAGCCTTTTCACCATTTCGCGGGTCTTAAACCATGCGCAACTTTGCCTAACGAAATAGCGAAAACCATAGATCTTCCTGAGAGATGCACACCACTTACTGGGCCCGACAACATTAGGAGGAAAATATATAAGGCGTAAAATTTTACGATTAATTCAAAAGACCACCTAGGCAAATGACAAGGGGGGACACTTTCTACGAACCTGGGACCCATTACTTAAGTGGATAAAGTAATGAAGAAATAGAACCAGAGGGATTTTTGGTAAAACATTAAATGATTTAAGATTTAAAACCCTAAACCCTTAAGACTTAACACAGGGCTAAATCAATTTATAGCATGTCTAATTCAAAATTTCAAAACTTAGCCAATTTATGGGAAAAGAAGACCCATTTTTTAAACAGTGGTAACAATGGCTCTGACTAGGGATGGTTGATCACAAGATCAATACAAGAAAACTTAGAAACTCTGGAGAAACAGACCAAAACACAGACCCAAACAAAAAAATAGGGAAGAAACAAAATATGTACAAACAAAGGACCTATTGTTCATGGACATCAAGAGAAATAATGCTTTAGGAATTGTCCATGCACTGGAAATTCCTGTACTTTATCATTCATATTCTTCACAAAATATGAATCCTTACCATTTAAGTCACAGACCACAAAAGGGCCAATCCATAATGATTCAATTTTTTTATGTTTTCCATTGTCTTTTCCTTTTTCATTCCACTGAAGAACCATGTCATCAATTTGAAACTTCCTTAATGATGTCCTTTTATCAAAAAGGTATTTGGACTGCAATTAGATCTTCTGATTTCTTTTGTGAGCTAAAGCTCTGAGTTCTTCCACCTCCACAATTTGTATCATTATGTCTTCCATAGGTTCAGATAACTCAATATCCTCATTTTGCAAGAATTTATAAACTAGAAGAAGATTATTCATTGGCAATCTAACTTGGGTACCATAAACCAATTCAAAAGGGGACATTCCAATGGCCTTTTTGACTGTTATTCTATCTGCCCACAGAGCTAACTTGATTTTTTGATCCCAAGATCTTTTATTTTCTTCCAGGATTTTCTTGATGATGTTCAAAAGACTTTTATTGTTGGATTCTGCTTGTCCATTCCCCTGAGGGTGATAGGGTGAAGAGTAAGACATGAGTATTCCATGACTGGTACAAAATCCTACAAACTCTTCAGATCTAAAACACATGGCATTATCCATCACCAATTTTGCAAGTATTCCAAATCTAGTTACAACATTATCCATCAGGAAATCAATGACAACCTTACTTGTAGCTCTTCTTGTAGGAATAGCTTCTATCCATTTGGTGAAATAGTCAGTGGCTACTATGATCCATCTGTGACCTCTCCCTAACCTCTCAACAATCTCTCCAATAAAATCAATGCCCCACTAGACAAAGGGGGCTTCCACTATGACTAGATTTAGGGGTAAGGCTCCTTCATACTTCAGCTTGGATGAAAACTTTTGACAGGGATCACATTTCTGGACATATGTATGAGTATCTTTGAATAAGGTGGCCCAATAATATCTAGCCCAGATTATCTTACCAGCAGTGGTTTTAGCAGAGTAGTGGCCCCCACATACTCCATCATGCATTTCAGTCAATACTCGTTTAGCCTGGAATTCATCCAAACACATTAGTAATTCTCCATCTCTTTTTCTCCAGAACAAATCACCTTGAATGAGAACATATTTTTGAGACTTGAGTTTCAGAGTTCCTTTCTGATTATGTGTCATTTCTTCTGAGAATGCAACATCTCTTAGGAATCTGACTATCTCTGAGTACCAAGGTTGCCTTTCAATGCTAGTGACTGAAGTATCTCTGACTTCAACATTATGTATTTCAACATTCATAAGATTAGACTTAGTCATGAGTTTAGCCAAACCTAAACCTCTTACCAATTTGGTAATCTTTATCTCCAAGTCAAATTCTTGGATTCTATTAATCCATCTGCATCTTTTCCCCGTAACTTCAGACTGGGACAAAATATCCTTAACTGTAGCATGTGGGACATAGGCAATGATATTTGCATTCACCAGATATGGCCTAAAAGCCTTAACAACTTTAACTAGAGCATAAGCTTGTTTCTCCATGGTCTCATATTTTAGTTCTGTCGCCTGCAAAGACTTACTGTAGAAAGCTATGGGATGTTCATATCCCTTATTGTCCTTTTGTAATAACACTACAGCTACTATATGATATGAAGCAAAGGAAAACAGAGAAAAAGGCTTACTGTAATCAGGAGATTTTAGCACTGGTGCTTCCTGAATGGCCTTCTTGATTTTAGCAAAAGCCTCTGAGGCTTCTTGATCCCAACAAAATTTGGTATCCTTCTTGAGCAACTTGACAATAGGCTTCATTATCTCTGCAAAGTTTGCAATGAATCTCCTAACAAAATTCACTTTGCCTAGAAAGGATTGAATACCTTTTACATTCTTAGGTTTAGACACCTTATTTATTGCCTCAATTCTTTCAGGGTCTATCCTTACCCCTTCCTTGGAAACAATGTGTCTCAATAGTTTTCCTTTAGTGACTCCAAAATGACATTTTTTGGGATTTAGTGACACACCAAATTCCAAGGCTTTACTGAACACCTTTTCCAAATGTCCACAATGATCTTTAGCCCTTTTGGAGAAATAGGTTAGGTCATCTTGATAGACCACCATGATAATATTAATGAACTCCTTGAAAGCTACATCCATTGCTCTCTAAAATGTAGCTCCAACATTCTTCAATCTTAATGGCATTCTCACATAGACATATGTCCCCCATGGAGTAGTGAAGGCAGTTTTGAACTGTTCAGATTCCTTCACTAACACTTGATTGTATCCTGAGAAACCATCCATCATGGACAAAAGATCACAACCTGTTACCCTTTTCAACATAGCTTCCACATTGGGTGAAGAGTAGTTGTCCTTTAAAGAAGCAACATTTAGATTTCTAAAATCTACACACAATCTAATGTCCCCATCCTTCTTTCTTACTGGGACTAGATTGGAGACCCAAGAAGAATGTCTTATAGGTTTGATAATCCCCCCTTCTCTTAATTTAGTTAACTCTTGCTACATCTTAGTTTCTAATAGGGGGTTAATGGGTCTCTGTTTTTGTTTGAAAGGCTTAGCATCTAGAAGTAGAGGAACTTCATGCTGAAAAAGATCTTGTCTATATGCCTTTAGGTCTTCATAAGACCAAGCAAAAACATATTTATATTTCTTCAATAAATTAATAAGGTTAGTCCTGACATGAGGGGGTAATTTATTTCCAACGTATACTAACTTAGGGGATGATTCATTCCCCAAGTTTACCTCCTCTAGCTCTTCCAACTTGGTGGTAGACTGCTAATGTAAGTGACTGTCATTATAACTGAACATGCTTTCCAGCTCTACCAGCCCTTTAGGTATTTCATTAGTTTCCAACTGGACTAAATCATTTCCAAACATTGTTTCCCTATTGTCAACCACCTCCACCAGTGCATTGCAATCAATCTTCTATCCATCATAATCATCAACACATTGGATGAACTTAAGAATGTCTTCATCATCAGCAAAAACTTGCCAATTGTACACATTATCAGGAATAGCAGGCCTAGATTTTATTTCCACAGTGGAAATACCGATTAATGTTGCATCATCATTCTTCAAGGCAACATTAGTTAAGAAATCTGCCATAATGTTCTTTGATCTCTCTATCCAATTGATAGAAAATGCACTAAAATGCTCAATAACATCCCAAACTGCATGTTTATATCTCTTTAATCTATCATTCTTGGATGCATATTTGTCTCTTACCTGAGATACAACCAATTCTAAATCCCCTAACACAGTCAATAGCTGGATTCCTTGCTTCTTTGCAACCTCAAGCCCGAGCAATAGAGCTTCATATTCTGCAGTATTATTTGTGCATTGGAAGGCCAATAAGAATGAATACTTAAAGGTTATACCTGATGGGGATATAAAAAGAACCCCTACTCCAGATCCTTCTTTGGAGCAAGCTCCATCAAAATACATTTTCCATAACCCATACTGTTGTGCTTCTAATTTGACCACAATGGGATCAGTATTCTTCAATTGGGGTAAAATTGGTTGAAGTCTAAAATTATCAAGATCTACATCAATCATACAATTGAGCTTATTAGGGTCTACATTTTCAATTACCCTAGGAGCTCATGGCTCTCTGTACAATTTGACCTGATTTCCATTGATTGGAATGGTGGCATAGGATAAGTCCAGTTGAACATTTCCTCCTACTGCTACTGCCCACTACCTGGAAAGTAACATACCATAATGGGGTTTGGTATCAGTAATAATAACATCCATTTTATAGGTTGCCTCAGGGAATGCTGCTATCTTTACTTCAACATCTTTCATTGTACCTATCATAGGTACTTCCCTCTTATCCATAGCATAGCATTTCCCATACACAGTGGTTACTGACAGTCCCAATTCTTTCATAACACCATAGGGTATTACATTAGGAGCAGCTCTTGAATCTATCATGCAGTTTTTAATCAACCGGTTGTTTACTAACAAAGTAACATAGAAAGGGTCTACTTGTGAAGGCTCTTAAGTGATAGTGGTTCCAACATAAACCTCTAGGGTTTGGAACTCTTGATCCTTTCCAATTCTAGCTGAACCGGTGGGTAAGACTGTGTCACTATTAGATATACTAGAAAATAAAGACAAGGCTGCATCCCTATGTTCTTTAATCTTCAGTAATTCTACTAATGGGACAATGACCTTCATCTGAGTAAGAGCTTGAGCCATGTCAAATGTAGAACTATTGCTTGTTTCAATACTAGCTCTAACTCTTTCTATCTTGAGTTGACTTGCCTTTTTTACTGTGGTAGCTCCTTGTATGTCACTAGTATCTATACTCTTGGGTACATCTTTGACCTTTTCCTTCTTTTCTTGACCAATCTTAGGAGCAGTAGTAGCACTACCTGCTGCCCCTTTTTGGGTGGTCTCTTTTATGAACATGGAACCAGGTTCACCCTGATTAGTGTCCTTCTTGGTGCTTCTCAAGTTATAGTTGTGTTTTGCTTTGGCAATGGCAGCTTTAGTGAGATTTTTGACTTCTTCCTCACTAGGCCTTCTAAGATGAACCTCTTCATCCTCAATTGTCACCACATTCAATGTAGGATGCCAATCTAAGGTTAGTTGTCCTTGAACAAACCTTTCATTATCTAGCACATCACTATATTCACTTTGCATGGACTCCTCATCACTTTCTATGATGGTTTCAAACATATTGATGTCAAGCTCAGCTTCTTTTCTCATAGATTCTTCTAGAGCCTGAGCCACTGCACATTGATGAGGAGAATGTGGTCCATCACAAGCAATACACCAGGGAGTATTTTCTATATTATGGATAGTATTCCCTTTCAAGGGATCTGGAGTGTCCTGATTTTGGGCAATTTTAGGCTTCTCATTTTGGGGTTTGCCATCTTTCCAGTTGGTATTATATGGCATGCCATGCAATCTAGGGGGTCTATCTTGCTAGTTATAATGAGGTTTGTCATTTTTATTTACCTTGGCAGTTAGATCCTTCATTGCAATAGCCATTTTCTCTATCTTATCATCCTCCTTAGCAACTTTATTGGGTTGTTGTTTTGTTTCCTACCATAATCTACCATATGTTCTTCTTCCCAACTTTCTAGATGCTTTTCTATTGCTTTCTACATTAATGGCGATTCTAAAAGCATCTCTCAAGTTATGTGGATTTTTATCTCTCAGGATATAGGCCATCTTAGAATCAAATGCATTATAGTAGGTATTTAAACACATGTTATCATCCAATCTCATCACTTGATACAATTTGTGCATGGCCTTTTGGAATCTGGCATTGAAATCAGTGACCATTTCATTATTAGACTTTTTGATATTATTGAATTCATTGAGCATGAAGGTCACATTAGTCTTGTCACCATACTGCTCTTGAAAATAGTTTTTAAAATCCTCCCATGACCCTATGCTGTTAACTGGAAGACCTCTGAGCCAATCTCTTGCATCATCAACCAGGGATTGAATAAACAGTTTCATGATGACATCTTCATCCACTATCTCATAATCATTTATTAGATCCCCAAAAGATTTTAGATGTTCCTCAACACTAATGGCATTGTTCCCAGCAAATTTCTGGAGTTTGTCTCTTAACTCAGTAGGAACATGATTTGGATATCCTGGGATCCCATCAAAGAACAATTGTCTATATTGTTCTAAAATGATTGGTCTCCTTTGAAAAGGGGTAATAGCATTATTATTTCCCATGTTCATTCTAATTTTTGGAATTGGAGACTGAGATATTTGGGTGTGATGACTATTCACAGGGATTTGACTCACTGATGCTACATTAGCAGGCACTGTAGGTTGAATTTTAACAAGGGGAAGGGAAATTTGTTGAGGATCAGGCTTATTCAAATCTTCTGACGGAAATGTGATAGGGGGAGCCTTTAAGTAACTAATTTTTCTTTTTACTTCCTGATTCACTGCTTCTAATTCAGCTTTCTCTAGTTCCATTTGGCGATCCTCCTTGTCTTTCCTCATTCTTTCCATTTCTCTCTCATGTGCTGACAACCTATGAGAAATCTCCTCTGCAGTTTTAGATCCAGTTCCATCATCCACCCATTTCTGTTTTCCTTTATCCATATTAGTTCTAGGAAGTTGAGAATCACTAAATACTTCCCTGTTTGGTTGGACAACTGACCTATATACTTGCTTGGCTTTGGGGATCAGGATTTCTCTGATCATGGGGCCCTCTTCATCACTCTTTTCTTTTTCTTTGGCCAGTACCTCAAGATCAGCTATCTATCTAAGAAGCCTATCTCTCTCCATTAATTTAGCTTTAACCTCTTTCTCCTTATTTGCTTCTTTTTGGGCTCTTATGGAAATTAAATGGTGAACTCTCCTATTCAAATCTTCAATCTCTTGGGACACTTTATCTTTATCAGGGAAATTTTCCTCAGAATCAAATATATTGACTTGGTCTATGTCAATCAAACTAATGTTTCCATCTATTGTTCTAGGCACAGAGTGTCTAATTGCATTTAAACTGGTCCTATCTCTTGCAGAAACACTAACATGGGATAAATCTTGATTTAAAATAGGTGCATTATCAATATTTCCAAACAATCCTGAATGGAAACCTAATAAATCATGTTCTAAATCTCTGGAAGATGAATTAGACTTTGCATAAATAGGTCGATTAGGCATCTTACCAGTATTATTGTTCTTTTGCACCCAAGCAGCATTAGATGGCTCATGTAGCACAGATCTCTTCTGACCTCTCCATGACTGCTCTGGCAAACCTTCTTGTAAAGTTTCACGAGGATTCTTCTTCATGAATGACCTGGTGTTTTTTCCTCCTTGCATTATGCTTGTCTTCTTTTCTTTTTATACTTCACAAGGACTAGTTCCAATATAATAGAGTCGCCACCCACAAGACTACGGGAATTATGAAAACAATCTTTTAGAATAATACACAAGAATTCCACAAACACAATGGTTTCCTTTACAAACTTAAGCACAAATCTACGTTTGGATCCGTAATGTGACTCTCCCCAGTAGAGTCACCACTTTTGTTGTCTTCAAAATTTGATTCACTTCAACATCCTTATAATAAGATGATTTAAAATCTGTGTAGGAGAGATGTTAAAGGGAAGGAAACTCTTAGGACAACATATGACAAGGTTTGATTTAACCTTCTATACTTTGGACTTACTCAGAGTCCAGGCGGGTATACCTTTGTGAACTAAATTCACACTTTCAAAAGATAAATCCATAGCAAACCAGTCCAGAAAACCAGTGGATCTAATCACCTTGAAACTAACTAAAACAAAGGAATGAAAATTATACTCATATTCAGTATTTTGATCTACAAAACATGTAATAGACACCCTTGATCTATACCAGTGCCTTATCCAAGGTCACAGAGTCATCTAAATTCAAACAATACTCCCCAAACAAAATATCTCTACACATCCCATTGGCTCGGCTTCTGTTGATCCCTATATATGCCTGACAAATATAAAAATTTATGCATACTAAAGTAAACTATGCTCATCAAGATTCAAGATGTCTCACAAGGAATTTACTGGTAGAAGTGATCCCCGCATATTTAATTTCCCTCCTAAAGAGAAAAGCTAGCAAACACATCTACTGAAAGTTTCCTTACAACCCCTATTCAAACAAAATAACCCTAGATTATTTTAGAATGAAACATTAAATAATTGCAAACACATTTGAAGATGACACAAAGTTTTACTCAAAACCGATGATCTGTATATTGATATATTCTTCAAGAAAGTATTACAAAAACTTTTGAATATCCTCCATTACACTTAGAAAAGCTCAGATAAATTTCTGCAGCGTTTTCTTACAATTCTTTGCGATCTTTTTTCTAGTAGTCCCGGTATCCATTTATAACAATATGGATGCACATAGCTTCGGACTTTCCTAGGAGGATTTGTTACACTTATTTGTTGTTCAAGAAGAAGTTACAAAACCTTTTGCAAAAATGGTTACAAGTCCTTTTCGACATCTGTAGCTTCTTCTACTTGCTGTTCGGTTGCAACCTCTTCTAACTGTTCAGGAGCGCCCTCTAATTGCTCTGCATCCTGGAAGGCATATTTTGTTGTCCTTTCATTGTACACATCATCAATCGGCCACGTGAAATCAATCACTTTTGTCTTAGCCTTGGTCAACCTTTTCCAGGAATTTCTCATCTTGTTGACTTCTAAATTGAGAAAACCATAATGAGATTTAATTTTCTCTATCTCCTAAATTGTCACAACAAAGAAGGAAGCATCATCTACATCAACAATTCCTTTAATTTTGCCTGACAGTTTGGCCTCTAATCCCTTGAGCCACACTTGTTTGTCCTTTAGTTGATCTGGGCTAGCAAAAACTCCTGGGAGCAACTCAAAAACCTTATCAGCATACTCCTTTTTGTACAAGTTAATTTTCCTATCAGCATTATCCACCCCTTTTGCTAATTTTACTAAATCTTTGGTGGTGTCACAAGTGGATTTGATGATAGGATTGGCCCCTACTTCATCATAAGATGCACCAATAGACTCCAAGTCCTGCTCTCTAGGCCTCCACTTGTCAAAAATAGGTGTCAAAATGGCCTTATCTCCATTGAGCTCGTTCCTCATATCCAAAACCTTACTTATATTATTATATAGCAGTGAGGCATTCATTGTATCTGCAAAAATTGAAATTGTAGCCCTTACTCTATCCTCATATTTCTTGGCATACAAGGCCTGAGCCTGTTTCAAATTCTCTAGCTCTTGAGGAGTAATCTCAATCATCTGGGAGTTGGAGGGTGTGGGAGATGGTGGGAACTCAATGATGGGGCTGCTAGGTGGAGGTCTTGCAGGAGAGGAGGAGATCATCAGTGTTGAAGATTCACCTTGATGGTACTATCATATCAACTGGCTCTACAACTTAGCAATGATGCTATCCTTACCTCTTACCTCCTCCTTAACACTGTTATAGGTTTTCAGAATTGTCTCCAACTTGACCTGGAGGTCTTCTTTCTCCTTGGCTTCCTTTTCTGCTATTGCAACACTGAACTTTGCAGTTTCTAGCATAGTGCTACTAGCTTCTACCACCCCTGTGTTCTACACTCTCTTTACTATAATTCCACCAAGGTAGCTTGACCTTGCGGTATCTTTACTTCTCTTACTCTCATCTCTCTTGAGAGACCACATGACGAGTGCAGCATTATCCTTGCTAAAAGTAATTCCCTCCATGGGCTTACTTTCTTTCCTCATTGTGTCCAGTACCAGGGCATCTGCTATGTCCCACTAAGGGAGAATAAGTACTCCAGCTTGTGCCACCATATCTCTTCCTTGCTCAGGAGTGATGGTCTTAAATTCTTCCATTATTTCCTATTTTATTTCTTCCTCTACCAGATCTAGATCTTTGTTAGGCTGCTCACCTTTTCTCTTCTCACATCTTGCACTGTATTTATCTATATTTTGTTTCCATACAAACTGCATAAATGCTCTTGATATGACAAAATTGTTGTTAGCCAAGAAGTCATCACTGGCCTGCTTTATCTCAGGATCCAACTCGTAACCTTTAAGTTCAATGGTAGTAATGTTCATTTTAGCAGCAAGGGGTTCTTCTGGCATACCCTCCTCTACTTCATCATATGTATAGGCAATTTCTCCTAGACTGCCTAATTGTAAAAGTTGCTCAGTTGCTACTTGCTCATCTCCTATGTGGATAGGGGATTGGGATGGAGAGTACAAATGTGTATTAGATTGTACTTCTTTTCCTACTCTATACTTTTTAGAGCTCGGTTGGATATCAATGACATCTTGTATCTTCCTCTTTCCTTCGGCGGTAGAGGGCTCCCCTATTGTGGGCATCAGCACACTATAACTAGATTTCTTGTGCAGTGTGTAATCACTAGGAGGGATTGCTTTGGAGGAGGCAGACCTACTTAAAATCATTCTTTCCTTTTCAGGGTTGCTCTTAATCACAACTTCCCTCTTTTCCTTCAGGGTCTGCATCACATCCTCAAAGCAAACAATTAAAAACTTTATTTTCTCCTCAAAATGGAAAAAGCTAGACAATGGGTCATAGCTGGCATCAAACTGATGCACAAAGTCTAAGGCTTTCTTATAAGCCACCCATTTTTCTTTCCTCAGTTCCTGCTCATCCAAATCAAATTCATTTCTAATGAGGTCCTCAGGAAACTGAAATTGATGGGGTCTTCCTCTGCACACTGCCCTCTTTCTGAATATGCCATTGAAGAAGTCTTCTGGATCCACACACTTGGATATTGTAGTTGACAAATGATAGGGTTTGAGAAAGTCTTCAAAATAATTCCAACCTCCCTTGGTTATTATAAATTGATGGGCTATGGTGACCATAGGGAAAATAGTCCCTTTACCCCTGCCTATCATCTCTGCCTCTTGTATAGTACCAATCTGTCTAAGGACTTCTGCAATTCCCACTTTGAGAAGGACCTGATAGGGCAACAAGAATGGGGTGCCTTTAAAACCAAAAACTCTGAAAACTATTGAGACTGGGTATAGATAAATGTCACCCCAGTTATGAACAATCTTTATATATTCTCTGCAAATACTTTTGGTCTAATAAATTCCAAAAGAACCTTGGGGATTCTTGGGTTCTCTGAGTAAAGGAGAGTCCTAATCTTGGATGCAAAATATTTATCAAATTTTAAGAAACTGGCATCCTCTTTATCCCATGACAAGACAGTACTCCATAGTTGCACTGGCATCTTTTCTCCTTCCTTCTCTTTGATGAGCTCCAATCCACTGGCAAAGTTATCACCACCTTTGAACAGAAATAGATGCATAAGGAGTGAATACCATCCGAAAGGCCTATCCACCTTCCCATTTTTTATTCCTACTAACCCTCCATGGATACAATTAGCATTGAAAGAAGCATAATCAAATGTTACTGCAAGGGAAGGATTTAAAATCTGAGCAATCATTAGCAAGTAGTGATTGGACATATTTTCTTCAGCATCTTCTCCCAAAACTTGGCAGAGTGACCAATACATTCCCTTAGCCCTGAGGGTGAACAGATTCAATGAGAAGGGCTCTTCTGTGTTGGGTCCTACAACTGTCAACCCACCTATCTTCACGAAAAATTCCTTAAGAGGCCCATTCCTAAGATGATTCCTCTGTGCACCATATACTTGAGCTAATGATTTGAATTTTATGGGTTCCAAAAAATGTGTAAACTCATTGAGCCCAAAAGCACTTCTGAACTCTTCATTATTAATTTCAATAAGGGCTTTTCCATTTATGTCCCTAATGCTTCTTGTAACTAGATCATAATTATGTGCAATTTGAGTCAATAGATCCCTGTCCATGAATACCTCTGGAACTACCAACTTCCCTACATCTAATTCCCAGATGCTATTTTGTGGGGTCAGAGAATTCCTCATTCCAAATCCAACCTTGAATAACCCCAACCCAGACAATCCGACCTATGGATCTCTCAACCAGTTGCCCTTATCATATAGCCCTTCTCCTATCTTCAAACGAGGAGCTCTAGGCACTAATTCTTTTACTTTTGATGCCTGGTTAGTTGACAACATCAACTATCAAGAAAATCATCACAAATGGCCCTCTCCTGATAATTAACTTTCCTGAAAAACTCTCTCTTAGGTGCCATTTTGAAAATGCAAGCAATCAAAATACTACCCCCAAATGGTTCAGCGAGAAATCAAGACCTTAATTAAAACACCAGAAAGAAATTACCACACAGGAGTACAAGAAAACCTAATTTTAGCTCGAAGGAATCTTCTCTGCAACTAAATTGACTTGCTCTGTATTTGAAGACAAAAGCTCTGTATCTCATTTTCTGCAACAATTCTTTCGAATGATACCCTTACTCAATCAATAGGAGATCATATATGGTACCCAAGGTCTTAACTACAATATTGATTTAGCATGCTTGGGCCATCCCTTCATAATTGAATTCATGAGAGAATTCGTACTTTTCACTCCAACGGGCCACAACATTCCTACAATTCTTTCCTTTCGCTCTTTCGCTGTTTCGCGAAGCATACCCTTTAGGCAATTTTTTTTAAAAAAATCACGCCAACCATCCGATCAAAAGGAACTTGATCGGCCATTATACTGACTTAACAGTCTTGCTTCCGCGCTGGGCCCCACCTCCTTTTCGCCATTTCGCAGACTTTATCTTTCGAGCACTTCTCCTTCACAAAACTGCACCAGACGTTCGATGGAATTCTAACTGCTCAACATTTAACTCTCACCGGGACCACCGACATCTTTACTAACCGCGCCTTTACCTTAACTACTAGTGGTCTTTCGCTATTTCATGGAGCTTAAACATCTGTCAACTTTGGGCTGCAAAACAATGCAAGGCGTTGGATCATATTGGAGATGACCATCTTTTAAGGGAAACCCTTTATGCCTGCTTTGCTTACACCGCTTTTTCATTGGTTATTGAATACCACGTGGCACTCAACCATTGGTTTTAGAAAACCATTCAAGCCCAGTTCAATGTTAGGCACGTGTCTCTCCCTTTTACCGCCGGTTACACCTTGGCAGGCCCTCAACTTCTTTTGAAACCATGTGTCCACAAACACATCACCATCTAGCTTGACACCTGGATGAATGCTTTTCACTTTCGCTATTTCATGAAGCATATCCTTCAAGCATCTCGCAATCGCGAAATAGCGTCGGCCGTTGGATCAAAATGAAGGTGAACCTCCTTTATCCTCATGTTTTATCTGCCTTCGGGGATGAAAAACCTTTTCGCCATTTCACAGGGCATAAAGCATGAGCATATTACCCTTGCGAATTCACGCAGTCTGCTAGATTATTTTTTACTTGCTTGATGCTTAACCATCTGAACTAACTCTAGGGAACATGGGCCCTCCGACTCAACCTCAAACACCTATTATCTAGTCACTTTCAGAGCTGATATGTCAGTCTTTCATTTATCGAGAGAAAACACTAGGTTCCAATTAATTTTTACCACCTGCATCTGCTAGGTCACCTCTTATCCCGTGGCATGACTCACCTCTGGGACCCACCTTCTTTTAACCTTTGGACCTGCCTCGCTGACTATTATAACCTCTGCCACATGCAACCATTTCACTCGCTCTCTAGACTAGCTGGACTGTCTACTTGGAGTGCCACATCATTTTGCCACTTCGTGAAAGATAACTGTCGAGCATTTTCATCCTACGAAATAGCATGAACCATCAGATCAAATGGGACTTGATCACCTTTTAGTCACTTAGAAAATCCTCGTATGCAGGGTCCCACCAAACGCTTTCACCATTTCAGGAAAGGTATTTCGCTTGCAAGTTCAGGCTACGAAATAACGCCAACCGTTGGATCTTGGACAAGATGAGACCTCTTTAAACCGGACCAAAATCGCCATTTAGAATGCAAAGCCTTTTCACCATTTCGTAGGTCTTAAACCATGTGCAACTTTGCCTAACAAAATAGCGAAAACCATAGATCTTCCTGAGAGATGCACACCACTTATTGGGCCCGACAACATTAGGAGGAAAATATATAAGGCGTAAAATTTTATGATTAATTCAAAAGACCACCTAGGCAAATGACAAGGGGGGACACTTTCTATGAACTTGGGACCCATTACTTAAGTGGATAAAGTAGCGAATAAATAGAACCAGAGGGTTTTTTGATAAAACATTGAACGATTTAAGATTTAAAACCCTAAACCCTTAAGACTTAACACAGGGCTGAATCAATTTATAGCATGTCTAATTCAAAATTTCAAAACTTAGCTGATTTATGGGGAAAGAAGACCCATTTTTTAAATAGTGATAACAATAAGGATTTTGGTTATGACATTCCGGTAGGAAAATAGATACAAGATGCTTTCACTGGTATGGGCACTGACAGTGTTAAGAACATCACAGACTACTTCAAAACATTTCAAACTAATATGAGAGAGAGAGAGACTACCATAGAGCATAATTGATAAGCATGACAAGGAAATTTGTTTTGTCATTAAGCGTGATGAAACTTGGATGGAAGTAGTAAGACCTAGGACTATTTGGGTTACTGAGATGGGTTATGAGGTAGACCTATCTATTTTGGAAACATATGCTAAAGCTCTACTTGATGCACCAAGGGAGCCATTTGAGAAATTCTTTGGAAATGCAGAAACAATAGAGAGTGATGTATCTATGCAGAAAAGGACAAAGAGAACAGAAAAATTTATCAGAGATGCCTCCAAGAAGGTCAAGGAAATCAAAGAAAATGTCATGAATATCAGTGGTATATCAGCCAGTGAGCTTGAAGGACTGCAACCTAGAGCACATGTTTCACTGGTTGTAACATCCTTTGATACTGACAGTGGTAAGGCTGTTGAGTTTAAAAGAGTAGAAAGGAAGAGAAAACCCTCACCGATACCCTCTCCTTCACCTAAGAAAACTAGAACACTAAGGAAGAAACAACAGGCAGTTAGGGAACCAAAGAAGAAACTTACACCTAAGAAGAAACAGACACCGGTTACCCCCACATTAGATGATTTATTGAATGAGATTATAGAGAAAGGTAATCTATCTAATGTAAATAAATGGTATAATTATTCAAATGATTCTGACAAAAACACAATTGAAGAAAGCATTATTTTGCATTTAGATATTTAGAAGAAAGTGTTGATAGAAGTAATTCATGAGTTACCAAATGATTTATACATGAGATTAGAAGCCAAAAGGCTTTCTTTGATGGAACTAGACAAGAAGTTGAAAGTTGAAGCACTCTTAGCTATACATTCGGTAAATTCTAAAGAAGAGATAGATGAGCTTATTTCTGAAGCTAACCAGTCAGTATTTGTTAGTGGACATTGGCAAGTGAGCCTGATGGCTGGAAGGGTAAAAGAAATTGTAGATGAAACTATAGATAAATGGGACATATTCTTTGTATAGAAGGAAAAGCAAGAGGAAAGAAGCATAACTAAAATGGAGAAACCATTCAAAGTATATAAAAAGGACAAGGGAAAAGGTAAAGCAGATGGGGTACCCTCTACAAAAATAATAGATAACATTCCTCCACCAACCCATGAAACCCCTCCATTAGCACCTTCATCAGCGGTTCATGCAGCTAATCCACCGAATATAGCTACTGAAGGCTTAACACATGATGATACTAACCCTGAGTCAGAGATACTTTTTACAATGAATGTGGATACTCAAGATATAAACATTATTGTGGACAAAGAATCTACAAAGGTTAAGGAAGATAGTGTTAAGGACAACAAGATTTTAGGGATACCGACACAAATAGATGACTCTTAGGAAATTGAGATACCATCTCAAACAGAGCAACCAGAGAGTGGGAAACAAACTGAAGACAAGATAACTAGCACAGGGCCACCGAAAACTGAGAAACCGATAGTGATAGAGAAACAATCCGAGATAGAGGTTCATGTTGAGTATGTAACACCGGTAGTTGCAGAGAAGCCTAATAAAACTGAGAAACCATTAAAGGTAGAGGTGCAGACACAGATAGATCCATTGAAAGAAAATAAAATCAAAGTGGATACATCTGATGGAAGTAAAGAGGATATACTGAAGGTGATTGGTCAGACATCTATTGAGAAGAAGCCTACAATAGAACCAAGCACATCTATAGGTGAATTCAGACCCACTAATATAATAGAGGTACTTTTGGATTCAATTAAAAGGATTAATGATTGCAATTCCTTAGCATTTAGGGCAATTGATAACACATTACCTATTCTAAAGATGATTGCACCAGATTGTAAGATAGATCACATTAATGATTCTTTAGGGAGATTGGACACATTTTCCAAATTTATTGCTGATAATGTAATAACCATAGATAAGGTGAATGAGGACACCATAAAGGAGAGAGTTGAAAAAGAGAAGAATACATTATTTGAAAACACCATAAAGAAATGTACTGATCATGTGGATACACTTTTATCGGTACTTAATTCTACAATTTTGGAGTATAAGGACCTATATAGGGAAGCATGTAAACCTCACTATTTGATTGAGGACATTGATGAGGAGATCAAAAAGACACAAAAGAAAATTAATGACATTGCGGATAATATAATAGGTTCATCTAGACTTATATCAGTTTTTGAGTAGGAAATGGCAATTTTTGAGAAGTTAGAAAAACTTGAGAAAGAGAAGGAAAGAATAAGGTCTAATGCCCAGGAACTAAAGGATAAACTTGGTCCGAGGTTGGATAATCTGATTACTCAGAGAGTTGAATTATCTAAGGCAATAGTTCAATGAGAGTGATCACCAGAGCAACAAATGCACTATCTCACCAGTATGATCTAGCAGACAGAGGCAACTCTTATTGACAGCAAAAAGTTTATGCAGAGTCTGAATATGATTTTGAGGGACATCTTTCAGATTGTAACCAACTGGTTACAAACTTTGAGGTAGCATTTTTGTACTCTTTTGATTATTTATGACATCTTTTGTCATTGATGTCAAAGGGGGAGTAGTGGACAGAAGAAATCATGTACAAAGGAGATCACTTTCTCAGGGGGAGCACATCTTTTTGGATTTCAGTTTTGGGATAACAGTTTTTTATTTTTCTCATGAGTGTTGCCATCAATGCCATTGGCATTCTACACTCTTATGAGAATAGTTGATGTTTTCAATGATGGAAACCAATTGGAAACTCACTAGCAATTGGTTGCTACATGCCCGACATTACAAATTTCATACACTGGCTACCACCAACACCAACAGGCACTTCACCGACATTTAGGTTACATCGGCAATAAAGCATACTGGCACTCCAGCCGACATGAGATAAATTTTAGTTTATATGAATTATTTTGTAAATGTAATTATCTTTTGTAAGCTGACATGGTATATTGTAAAAGACTCATATATGTATGAGATCTTATAGGTCATTTTGAGGAATAGTATGAGAGAAAAGTAGAGAGGAGATAATATGTATGGTAGATAATAATTGATTAGTGGCAGCAAAGGTTTTTTGGATAAGGTATCTATCTTAGCTTAAACCGGTACTAAACGTGGCATTAGAGATGCTATTTTGAGCAGTACATTGTATTGGATTTATTAATCCATTTTGTAGTTAGTGTGACTCTTTATTGGGAAGTGAGCTCTAGGCTGTTGGCCTCCCTGCATGTGCAGGACCCTTATTGTAAGTAGTATTTATTCATTGGCCAGTGAGTAAATATTGTGGGTCACAAATCCCACCAAGGTTTTTCCCACACCGAGTTTCCTTGTTAAATATCTTGTGTTATGGTGTGTTTCTATGTTGTCTCTATTATTTCTATTTACTGCATTAATTCTTATTTACTAGTACACTGTTATGGGATGCAAAGTTATAAATAAGTTTAAATATTCTGCTAACTAGTTAGACATTGATTCACCTCCCCCTCTCAGTGTCTTTGGGACTATCATTGAATCTAACAATTTAGTGGGTGGAGACTTGAATAGATCACTAAACTAAGGTAGGATGCAGGTTGGACTGGTAGATCGCCGAGGAGAGGCAACCAGAATATGTATTCAGACTGTCGAACCCCTAAGGTAGTTGAAAGTACCTAGTGATAGATCGCCAAACCAGATCAAGAGATGAGACTCACTTTTCAATTAACCTAGAGAATATGATGCAGGAGCACTGGAGTAGTTCAACCATTTGAAGAAGTTTGGCTTTAGGATTTGATCCTAGTGAGATATTTATCCCAGTATTGGCCCAATATTGGTATGTTCTTACCAGTTGGTCTTGCAGTGTGTTTCATGAAGTTGGTTCGGGTTGCAGGTGATTTTTATAACTTGCGATCATTGAGCGATGTGGTTTTGGACCTTGACTGATGTTTTTGGAGGACCGCATGAAGATCTATGCATTGTAGTGATCTTCTTCGTGATTTGGGCCGACATGTTATTGTTTACACATTTCGTTATGAATTGGTTGCTCTTTGGCCAAATTGATCGAGTTGTTATTGCTTGTGGATGGTATAAATAGGAAATTTGGAGATTCATTTGAGGATAGAGGTCCGAGGAAGAAGAGATCAAGCAGATGTAGTTTCCAGAGAGATTCTGGTCTGGGGGGACTGATGTCTAGATGGACTGAGGTTCAAATCAGTGTCGAATAGTGTAGGCTATTACTGAAGGATGATTTATTGAGAATATGATCTATGGATCATAGATCTAAGTTGTATGGATTTTTTTGTAATCTTGGACTGCGGTCCAGCATGTGTAGCCTCTGAAGGCATATGTATTTGTTTAAATGGTTGTAATGATTGATTTATTTGGTTACTGGTTATATCGTGTGTTACTTCTACCTGCTAGGGTTGCTCTTTATCTGTTTACCAATTATATCTCTTGTGTTGTGTTACCAATTGCCAATATCTTGCATGGTGTTTTGGGTTATAGGCTGCAAGGTGGAGATGTCCTTCATTGGATCTCCCTACCTTGACTGCATCAATTCTTTGCTTCAATGGCCTCATGTAACTCTTTAACCTTCCACCCTACAACAAATGCTTGGTTCTCTAAAGCTACAATTTTTGCACCTTTGTCCTGCACTACCTCCTGCATTTGAACAAAGATTTTGCACTCATCCTCCAAAGTTTTCCTTAGGTCTTGAATCTCTTTGTCAGATTGGACCTTGATGTCTTTAAAATCCTGCAACACCTTTTTTCTTTCCTTCTTTTCCTCAGAACAAAGTGTTTGCATGTTACTTAGCTCCTGCAAATATTTCTCCTTCTCTTGAATGGCATATTGCAATTGGGCTTGAACATAATTTACATTCAGGAAGCTCTCCTGGAGTTTCCTTGACTCATGTTCCTAATCACAAATCTTCTTAGTCAATTCACTTTTCTCAACCTCTTCCACCTACAATTGGGCCGCTAGATTATTTATGGCACTCTAGAGTTTTTTTCTTTTTTCCTTCTCTTGTTGAACATCATATTGAAGGTGAGTGATTTATTCAATCCTTTCCCTTTCCTCCTTCTTCAAGTGATCAACCATGACTTCGACATGGTTCAATTCCTCTTTGACTTTATCCAAATGTTGGGCATGCTTCAACAAGTTAGATGGTACTACCATTTGTGTCTCCTCTAGTATTTCTACTATCCTGTGGATGAGCCTTTTTCATATCAATGCCAATGGAACACATGGAGTTGTTGGAATTATACACTCAATGAGAATATGGTTGATATTGTCATTGATGGAAACCAACTGATAACAAGTTTCTACACATACATCGGCAACACAGACATCATCACTGACATTCACCAACATCGACAGGAACATTCAGCGGCATCCAGATTACACCGGCATTGACGTATACCGGCTCTCAGGCCGACATGAGACAAATTTTTGTTTATATGAATTGTATTGTAAATGTAATTAATTATTTATAAGCCAACATGATGCATTGTAAGGACTCATATATGTATGAGATCTTATAGATCATTTTGTATTAGGAAGCATAAGGATAGGATAATTATTATTTGGTATATGTAAGACACCGAAAGGTTTTTGTTAAGGTATCTGACTGAGCTTAAACTGGTACTGAACCAGGGATTAGAGATGCTATTTTGAGAAATACATTGTATTGGATTTAACTATCCATATTGTAGTCAGTGAGACTCTTTTATTGAGCAATGAGCTGTAGGCTGTTGGCCTTCCTGCATGTCCAGGCCCATGTTGTAAGTAATATTTATTCATATTGGCCAGTGAGTAAATATTGTGGGTCACAAATCCCACCGAGGTTTTTCCCACACTGGGTTTCCTCGCCAAAATATCTTGTGTTATGGTGTGCATTTATGTTGTCTCTATTATTTCTCTTTACTGCATTATTTCTTGTTTACCGGTACATTAATTTAAGTTGCAAAGTTATAACTAAGTTCAAATACTCCACCTACCAATTGGACACTGATTCACCCCCCCTCTCAGTGTCTTTGGGACTGTCATTGCATCTAACAGGAGTAATCTTCTAGCTGTATTTGTCTTGTTGATTTGATGATATTGGGTAACATGGTTGTGAACAAAAGGTTCTGACTCTCTTCATTGTAATGTGTCTATATGTTGAGCTCTGTAGGATTTTGTTGATCCTTGATTTTTCACTTTTGATCCCTCTATGCCCAAGCGAGTTTAGTAGAGATTTATTACTCTATAGTCTAATGGCGAAGGAATTGACTACCTCGCGAAGGGAACACCAAGCAGAAGAGAAAAATGAATTAAGACTATAGGATCTTGCAGATGCCTTTGAATTGGTTGGGCGAGGATGGAAAGAGAGAAAGGGGGAATTCCTTGCATACCACTAGTCGAGGAAGATGGAAATAGATTAGCGCTTGACAATGCTAGAGTTATAGAGATCACAAATCCTAATACTCATGCCACTGAAGATGTAGACAAAGATTGAGTGGGAGTCATGATATATTGGGGAACATTTTATGTTGCACTCATAGCAACATTATTGTGTGGGTGAGCAGCTAAAAAGATATAGAATATAGGGGCTAATTGGGATTGCATTATAGTTGTAGACAATGCTACTATATTAGGGGGACTAGCAGCGGGAGCCAACAAGGGCAAATAAATTAGAGATCAACAAGAGAGAAAAGGGGGAGAGAAAAGTATCTGAGTTGGAGATGTTTTCAACATTGTTGAACTCTAGGCCACAATGGGTACTTGTGTCTGAGCACCCCCCGAGGCATTTGCTAGGGTTTGCTTCTTTCTTCGGGGAGAAGAACCACCATGCATTCGATCTTGAGACTGAAAAGTCTCATTAGACCACTTATTCAATATTTGTGAGAAAGGCCTTTTGATAGCTTCGCAAGTAGCCAGAGAGATCATTGCCTAATGACTTTTCCCTAGCTCAGCCTATTTCCCTTTCTCTATCTATTGAGATTCTTGTTGAGGAGCTATTTCTTGAGAATCGGTACCACCCTCATGAGACATAAAATTCCTCTATACCTATATTGTATTTTTGCCATTCTGACTCAAAAGTATCATCCAAAGGATGATTGCCTAATACCAGTCAGAGTTTCTAAATCTCTTGTTGGTATGTATTAAAGTTTAATTTCTTCTCCTCTCGCCACCCATCTTCATCCATTTTCCTCTGAAAATAAGGGGGATATTTTTCATAGGATCTACTTTTCCAATTAGGGTGTAAAACTCTAACCATTGCGGTCATTTCTTGACTGCGATGTAATCCAAGTCTACATACAACTAAGGATCTTCTCTTGGTGGTTTAATCCAAGCTTCCCAGGACTCGCACAGATCATGTGCTATAGGAATTTTTCTATTTAACAAACAACCATCTAAATCATAACTCCATTGGTCATCAATAATCACAAAACCCAACTGCACCAACTTTCAAGTAAGCATGTCTTTAGCCTGAAGTCTTTTCACCAGGACAATGGGCCCTAAGATCTTGTTGTCTTGGGTTATGGTAGTTTCATGTTTACCTATACCTATGTGGAGGTCGACCATAACTAGCTACTTGAAGATTTATAAGGGTAGCATTCTCCTAGTTACATAGGTTGGGAGGTGAAAAGGCTCTTCCACAAAATTGTGGACTCTAACAAAAGAAGTATTTTCCCAGGAACCAGTCACAATGGGGTCTACATGTTTTCATCTAGTTGATTTTCTTTGTTGAGAAGAAAGCAAAGGAATCAAGATCTTGTATTTCTAAATCTTGCATGGTGGGGTGAGGAATAAATCTAAAAAGGCATAAGCATTATGCGTAGTGGACAAGATGGAAGTCCATGTAGTTACAAGCTTCTTCTTTTTTTGATCGTCAACCACCGACAAGTTTATGTAATGACTGAAGAAGTCTACATTTTGATGTACGAACATACGAACTAGAAAAGATGTGTACCTAAACCTAAACTATGTTGGAAAGTTAATCAACTGATTTGTCATTTCTTGGATGAGGATATCAACAAAATCATACTAGAAAGCCTCCCATTCCTTGTAGAGCTTAAAAAGAAATCCCAACTAGAAAGGATAGATGTTCAGGTCATTATCAAGGCCAAAAATGTAAGCCAACATTGAGGCAACATCTTTCAAATCCCCCTATTTCAAATCACTATATACCAAATGGAATTTTGGGAGGGGTGAGATTTTTATCCATTGCACCGCTACAAAAACTTACGACATCTATCCTTTTCTGCCAATATGACTCCAATGTCTCCTAGTGGAAAAATTATGTTTCACATGTGAGCACGCGAATGTGTAGCATGTCCCTGATGGCATCCACACTTATCTCTACTTTTAATGAACTACCCCAAATAATGACAGGGTTCAGACTGAAACCTTTTACACATGCCTTGATAAACTCAAGGTAATGGGGAACCATTGGGACCATATATTGTGGAAGGCTGCAATTATAGAGCTTCACTACTATGAAGCCTGAATCTTTTTTTTTTTAAACATCCTTGCACAAGTAGCCTCTCGAAGACCCTTCAACTATTTTTGCAGGGTTGAAGACCTCTTCAAATCCGTATGTAACCAGAGAAGGGTATTTGGTCATAGTTTTCATCTTCGAGTTCATTCTTGTATAGGTAGGCTTCACAGGCATAGGATGAGGAGCATAAGAAACCTTTCCATATACATCTAACCATGAATCAAACACTTAGGAAATTGGTGTGTCACTTGGAACTTCCATTTCTGTATAAAAATTTTCCTCTCTTCTGCTTCAAACAAAAATAATACCTTAGCACAAATGGATATCTCTTACAAGTTGAAACAAAATCTGAATGCAAACTTTAAAACTGTTAGTCTTCTTCGAGATGCTTCATTCCTTGATTTTTGCACTCCACATTTTCTTAATTATACATCATGCCTTATGCATATGCCACCTAAGGTTTTCATGCCAAATTAATTTGCCATGATGCTTGCATATACTTCACCTTGATTCAACTGGAAATCCATTACACTTTCTGCTGTCGTCATTGAAATTTTGGATGCTTTCCTCAGAAAATGGAAATTATCTCATTTATTTCTATTTAAAATGATTCGGCTGGAAATCCATTACGCTTTTCGCTGCCATCATTTGAAATTCTGGATGCTTTCCTCAGAAAATGGAAATTATCTCATTTATTTATATTTAAAATGATTTGCAGTAGCATATTGTTCAAGGAGAAAAGTGAAGATTTGCCAAAATAGGGAAAAGTGCTATGGAAAGACACATGGAAATTGTGTGTTCACTACACACTCTCTGAGACCCTACAAAGATGGATTATGATCTTCGATCAAATATTTTCACTTGCTGTGAAAATTTATACCATGGATCAACTTGTGTGGGTTTCTTGACCTCTTAACTCATCCTTTCAGCTCAAAGACATTTCAGTGCTATAAATATGACTAAGACGGGTAGATATTTCATCTTAGCATTTGTTCTATTTTTTAGAGTAGAGGAGTTATTGATACTCCTATTAGATTAGTTGGCAGTAGGATGTAGATGGATTTTCTAAGGAATATTTCTGACTGATGCTTACAATGCATGACAAGAAG
This sequence comes from Cryptomeria japonica, assembly GCF_030272615.1. NCBI lineage: Eukaryota > Viridiplantae > Streptophyta > Pinopsida > Cupressales > Cupressaceae > Cryptomeria > Cryptomeria japonica. The sequence continues at coordinate 922,763,240 of NC_081407.1, forward strand.
GAGCAATCCAATCTTAATTGCTACCATAAAATGGGTATTGGGAGAGGATTTGGTTTGTTCTAAAGATAAATATCATGTGAACATGGACATCTATTCACAATTTGTGGCATCCATGCTGGAAATTGGTATGAATGGATGACTTGCTACCCATCCTATTGAAGTTCTCTTCCCCAAAATGTACCTAGGAGGGCTAGCTAAGGTGGTTGAGGTTGTTGTTCCTTTAGTGGAAATTCCACAACTTCGGACCTTAGGATTTTTGTCGATCATGGTGAGGTCATGTCATAGCTCCTATTAGTCTCTGGTTTTAAAACCATGACTCTGTCCTAGCATCGAGACTGAGTTGAGCGAGCCTCTAACTTTCTTTTATGCCTGCATTTCTTGGTTCCTACCAATGGTGTTGCCTGGTAAGGTGATTTTCGAGACTACATTTTTTCTGAGGACCCTGACTCCTGAAGATCCTCCCATTCTCCAAGTAATTATGCTATTCTCTGACTCAAACTTGAACTATATGGAGGAGGATACTAAAGAAGAAAAAGACAATGAGGAAGACTGAGACCGTGCTATCAAAGCTTCCATTTTTATTTTTGCTGCTATGATATGAAAAAGCCTAAGCCATTTTATGTATGTATATGTAAAGAAAACAATATATAATACAATATAATACTTTTTCTTTCATGTTACTATGGCTCTTTTCTTGGAGTTATGTTGTTTTCTTCTGTTATGCTAAATCTTCTCAACTTTCAAATAATTAAAAGAGCTTAAGAACTTCAAAAATCAAACAAGGACAGAAAATGACCTCCAAGAAATGAGAAACGCACTATTTACAATATTTACATGATTAAGAATCATCAATCTTAATTAAACGGTTGAAGATGCATTCCATTAACTAGAATCTAAAGTATTTCACCTTGCATATCCTCCAAAGTGAAGGGATTGAATTCTTTGCATTTGAGGATATGAAAATGACCCTCCCATAGGCTCTTGAACTTCGCGTGTTGACCCAGTTTAGTAGCTCATTCATTATATTTTAGAATGATGTTGCCACATTTAAATCCTAGGTTCAAACTCTTTTTGTCGAGCCATTTCTTAACAATTTGTTGTCATTTATGGAAGGAATTGAAATATTTCTCCCTCTTTTCCTATAATTCTAAGAGTTCTGTCAATCTTACTTCCATGGGTTCATTATCTTCTAAGTCTAAAAATTTTAAAAGCTTCTTTACCATACATGATTTCATTATCTTCTAAGAGATCTCTAGAGAAAGCGATAATTGATCTTCTTTACCATACATGATTTCATATGGGGTGTTCTTCAATATATATTTAGGGGTCACTCAGTCCACCTAAAGTGCATTCCTCAAGTGTTTGTGCCATTATTTTTTATGCTGAGCTCTTATCCTTCTAATTAGTCGAATCAGGTATTTATTTGTTGACTCAGCTAAGCCATTTCCTTGTGGATAATAATTAGAAGAGGTTTTCAAGTAAATACCATGGTTGAGATCAAATTGAGTAATGCAAGAACCTGTGAAAGCTCTAGCATTATGTGAGATGATGGTTTTTGGTGGATCAAACCTTGAAACCAATTCCTCTAAGAAGCCTAAAATTTCACCCTCAATTGCGTTTGTTGAGGGAACTGCCTTTGTCCATCTTGTGAAGTAGTCCATTGTGGTGAGGATCCATTTATGGCAAACTAAAGATGTCAGGTTGATCATCCCTATGAATTATAATCCCTATTGAGCGAATGGTTTATCTACCACTATGGCCCTGAGTGGCATAGTTGTGTTTCTATGTTTCCCAACATAGAACTAACACTCCATACATTCACGGACAAGAGCATGCACATCATTGAATAAGAAAGGCCAATAATATCCTACATTGGTGATCTTAATAGTGGTTGTTTGGGCTGAGAAATGACCTCCTGTAGGGCCATTGTAGAAATCATGTAAAATTCTCTTGGTCTGCTACTTATCTCGACAATGAAGTAAAACTCCATCAATTTTTTTCTTGAATAGGATTTCTTCAACCAGTCGATAACCACTGTTCTATAACCTATAAAACCTCCTCTTTTTAGGGGGAAGTTCTAGAGGAAATCTTCCAATTTGCATGAAGTCCCTCATCTTTATAATCGAACACCTTTAATTTTGGTTTGCATGCATTAACACTACTTCATCTTATGCCTTTCCTAGAGCTTCAGAATCCCAAGTTATGTATTTGCAGAGACCCTTTCCACATATTACCTTGGTAGGTCTGACATCAATGTCATATTCTAGGATTTTATTAATCAAGTTTTCTCTTTTTTTTGTGATTTCTCCCTCCATTATGTATTCACAGATAGATGAGTGAGCAATTTAGATAATTGTCTTATTACAGGTGATTAAATGTCTGAACTTCTTTAGATATTTCACAATAGCGAAAGCCTGCTTTTCCACAAAGTTATATCTAATCTCATAATCTTTCAAAGTCTTTGAATGGAAAGCGAAATGATGTTCCCCTGTGCCTTTTGTATCTTTTTGTGTTATCACAACAACAATACTAGAGTTGTTGGCATAAACATACATTATAAAATCTTTAGTCATGTCTGGGTGGACTAAGATAGGAGTGGATCAGATGGCTTATTTCATTTTTTTGAAATCTTCCTTAGCCTCCAGAGTCCACTTGGAATGTAGATCATTTTCTAGTATTAAGGTAATGGGTCTAACCATTTCGACATAATCAGATATAAAATGGATGACAAAGTTGATTTTCCCCAAGAAAGACTGAAAATATTTTTTGTTCATAGGTAGGAAAAGCTCCTTTATGGCCTTAATGTGGTTTGGGTCAATCAACATCCCTTCTTTGGATACTACATGTGTAATGGCTGCCAAAATACCCTAGAGAAATTAAAACTACTAACACAATAATGGAGATTTATTTTTTTTAACATCTATTAACAACTAATGTGTCACGTAACATCTCCATCTAATTACATTCATTAACCAATAACCATTATGAACACACATCATAACATTAATTACATAAGTGGAAATAACATAACATCATTAATCTATTTCTAAGGTACTTCAATGTCATTACTTATTTTACCACCATAATGACATCCTACTCACATGATAAACATATTCCATCTTAATTTAATGCATCGTATTCATTTCCTCACCATGAGATATACAACCTACCAAATTATATATCCATCATGATATGCATGTCATTCTACCATTTTACTACTTATTACATTCCTTCCTTGGAAATGTAAGACAACCCCATATTCATACATTCATTTTATGCACCAAATCTAAATGTGTTTTAACCCATCGTTTCCTTTCTACATGCTCTTATCATTTTCCATAATAGTGCAATCCTAATGCATGGGTATAATCCATCCTTACTAATCCATTTAAACATACTTCAATCATATCTAATACTAACATGATCATTTCATTTGATAATAAACTCTAATGCATAACTCAAGAATTCTAATATTTTCCTTCCATAATATTTTCATTCTCTACATACTTTTCTTAATTTCGAAGCATAAACATTGAGAAATCATTATCTAAACCTTATCCATATTATCTAACATCCTCAATATTGAAATTTAAGATTATTCCTTTTCCCAGGGTTCTTTCACATATTAGATCACAATCTAAAGAACAACCATAAAATTACTTTCTAACCAATACAACAGATCATATTATAAATCACATCTATTTCAATTGCAACACCATTGCCAAATTTAGATACATGAACTCATTCCCTTCATTTAACAAAAACATCTCATTTCCATATTTACAAATCATAAAATATCCTAACTACCATTAATGAATTACTTACAAATACATTTACATAACAATACTTCAAGAACATAGCTCTTCTTTTACATGATTCCATCCACCACAAGCAAGATACTACATACATGCATTTCATCATTTTCATTACATAAAATCTACTACAAGGTACATCTATATTCCATCAAGAAGGATAATCCCCATCCATGTATGAAGAATCCAAGAGAAGATCCCAATGGCTAAACACACCAACCACTCAACCATGTGGAACCAAATGAACCACCCCCCGTGCTAGGAGATGACACAAGGTCCCAACACACACTCAAAACCTAAGCTGGAACCTATAACCAAAGAGACTAACGACACATGGAATCGCACGCATGGGCCAATCACATCATATAAGACTAAACTTCCAGAGGTGTAAGAATTAACAAGACATAAATGAAAACTCAAAAGAGATAATAATAAACCACAAGGGGACACATTTGGGAGTGGAGTGTCATCACATGCCATCCTCTAACATAACAAATGTAATATATATAACAACATAAGGCACTAGCCTTATTGGCATGTGGAGCCATCTCAACCTATGAGAGAACAAGGGAAATTGACTTTCCATAGCAATGGCCTTCTCATGCTTATCCTAAAACATCCTCCCTAGGATCAAGTCATGAGGCTCACATCACTTATTATCTTTATTAATGAATCTAACTACCCAACCCATTAATTATTATGTTGTCACTTAATTACAAAACATGATAAACTTCCAATATGTCCTGGCGGTCTAGACTCCATGCATCATTACTAGGAACCTTATGCAACTCATATTGTATCCTTACTAGGAACCTCATGCAAGCCTATCTCTCATGACCCCAGTCATCACGTGGAATCTCACTCCCCCCTAACATGGCCCAAACAATAAATGCAATAAGAGGCTCATAATATCAATTAAATTTGAAATCATAATCATCATACACCCATTCATATACATGGTCATCCAAAGGTCATAAAACCAATTAAACAAGAAAAGCCTCATATCATAAAATGCATCAATAAGATAATAAATTTCTACAGCAAGTCACATCTACTTGCTGGACTGAGTACAATAAATAACTCTCTCTACCATGGCTTCTCAACATGGTAGAGGCATAACTCCATCATAAATATCATATAAAAGCAAAAACATAAAAGATTCATCAAATCCATCAATTGTACAATCTGGAAAATCATCAATAAACATTTGAAAAGCCTCTGGTACAAACAAATGACCGAGAGAAGCAGATTAAAATAAGTAAAATACTGGAAAACTCCAAATACACAGTCGTAGTGTTTTAGTTATAACTTAAAAACCCAGATCACAAATTTCCCAATTTGTATACAACATTTATACGACTTCAAGGCAACAAAACCCACTACATTTAGTGAAAACCCAGTTGATATGTTTGGAGAAATGTTAGAAATAAAGTCACATATCTATACCTAAGAACTGCGGATACAATGCAAACATAAAATACAGGTTGCGACACATAATCAAAATGAATGAATTAAAATAGATAATCTGTAGTTTGACTAATATAATCATTTTCCCCATTTAAAACCCACAAACAAAATTTTTGTAGACACGGAGAACATAGATAAATAAAATAATCTCTACAAAAGACAAGGGCTCCAACATGGAATTAGAAGTTATGGAAGAAATTTGACGAAGAGCTCCAAATCCAAATACAAACACAAGATCCAACAAAAAAATAAGCCACAATCCAGATGTTGTAGAAAAAAAAAATCTCCAAGTACGGTTAAAAAACCCCCCGGCAACAAGCCTAGACTACCCAATAAAAAGAAATCCAAAGCAAAACCCTAGCCAATGAAAATAAATCAAAATATAATATTTTCTACCAACCCCATGTTAGGTTAATTTTATATTTTCCATTTCAAATTCAACCAATGAGAATGGAGGGTAGGTAGTAGTAACACAAAATCTTCTGATACAACTTAGTGGGAAGATATTATTATTTTATTCAAATGTGTTCATACACTCCCACTAATAAATAAAGTCGACTATATAAATAAAATATAAGCCATAAATAAATAAATAAATAAAATTAAATATAATCTCATAAATAGTCAAGGCAATAGAATTTAATGGTAGGTGGGGAATATAATAAACTCATTTATTCTTGTAACGAGACAAATAGCTAAAATTGTATAAAATATAATTTACCAAGTAACAAGAGAAATGTAATAAGATATTATAAAATATCGATTACCAATGCACAAACAATAATGACCATGCCCTAATAAATATCTAAGGGCCATTTAAGATAAAACCAATTAAATAATTGAATACAAGATGTCAAGGCTAAAAAGTCGACTAAATAAATAAACATAAAATAACCAAGGCTCAATAAATAAATTAAAAGCGACCAATAAATATTAATCAACATTAAAATATCAAAGCATTATTAAACAATAAATTAAAAATAAATAAATGCCAATTAAACAATAAATCAATAATAAATTCTTGTTCCTTATGATGCTCGACCTACTCCGCCAGTGGAAAGCTCGAGTAACTGGTTTATGGCTAATTAATTACATGTTTTTGCAAGTATCTCTTACTCTTTTTTCGCAGGCTCTCTATGGGATGGTGGGATTGGGAGCCACATTGCACTATGGTGCAGGTTTCTGGGCAGTTCATTTTGGCTCAAATTTTTGGAGTTGGATATAATTGGTCTATTTCAATTTTGGCTCCCCTTTGGTTCAAATTTATGGGCTCCTTGGTGTCTCTACATGATCTTCTTGAGGAGATAATTTTTATGATATCCACATTTTGTAACTTGTTGCTGCTCCCCAATTGACAACAGGTGATGGGCTTCTAGATCTTCTCGAGGAAACTTTTTTTGAAGTTCAACTCTTCATTTTGTAACCAACTGAGTTATAATCAGTTGAGGATCTTTGTATCTAGATATGTCCTATGGGACCTCTGTATATAGGTCAATTGTATGGGTTTGGGTGGGATTTTGGATCAGCTAGATCCAACTATTTTGTAAGGGTAGTTTAGTTCTTTATTTTAAGGCAACAACCGGAGTTTTTCTTGCGGGTTTTTTCCTGCCGGTATGCCTTTTGAACCCATTGTAAAAAATTCTAAAATTAATAAAAAAGTTTAGTGGCTTGGCCACTTTTATTGAAAAAATATAAAAAAATCAATAATAAATAAATAAACATTAAATGAATAAATAATTAAATATCAAATAAATTGTCAAACCTCAATAAAGATTAAAATACCAAATAAATATTAAAATCATACAAAATAAATAACCATAAAATATCAAATAATTAAATGTTCAAGGCCAATAAATTAAATGCATTAAAATAAGCATTATTAATTATAAAATCACACATCAAGAATCACATAATCAAATAAATCAACCATCTCTAAACATACACAATACTGAAAGGATCAAACTCACAAACTGACGTGGCGAATTACACCAAGACGCTACGACACTTGGTGCACATCTTAGACCTAGAGTATGTGAAGGGAACTCATGTCATCTCCAAACCACATAAGCCATTGGAATTAAAGACATGCTTAGACCTGTGAGGCTAGGTGGAGTCGATGTCTAGTACCTGCAAGGTCCTGCAACCACAAAACGTTAATACAACATATACCTATATATATCATAATAGGAAAGTGATAGAGAGTCACGAGTACACATCCCACTCGCAATGAGTGATGTGGAATTGTCTCTATCATGAAGATAGTCAAACACGTCTCATAAGCATCTCATCAAATGTAATAATGAAATAAGGTTAGTTTAATCAAAATCAACATCAAATCCATGATCAATATAATCTTTTGATAATCGATCACATAGTAAGCATATAGTATACATCGAATCACATGATCAAATCATCCAAAATAGCATATGCACAATAATGTTTATCATCACAATGTGTAACAAAAACACATGAACAATCATCATCCAAATAATCATAAATAGTTGAGATAAGTCTATCATGCATGAAATAAAAGTCAACTCTAGTCAAAACAAGTCAAGTCAAGGGTGGACACTACATCCTCCCCCCCTTGGACTCGACTTACTCTGGGAAGTCATAAGAGTTAGGGTGCAACAAGCACACATTAATCAAAATCTTCCTTTAACACAAACATATTATAATATTTTCTAGCTCAAAGATAATAACAACAAAAAATTCTCTTTATGCTTTGATTATTTGAAATAAACATGTTACACAAGAGGTAAATGAAGCACCAACTCCTATTAATTACAATATGTGCACTAAAATTTTAAAATATTTTCAGGGGAACTTCATTTTAATCACACTTAACAAAACAAAACTATAATTTTAGTCACTGAGTCGAGCATCAATAAGTAGAAATTACAATAATTCACACCAATATTCATAGAAACACTCCTTCGACATCTAGTTGCATGCAAATAAAGGGAAAGAGATATACATTTTACATAATATCTTGCGCATATGCACATATTATATTATTTTAATAAATCATATCATAAGCCTAAATGAGGGAAAATTTCTCAGAAATAAGCCTCTTCATGTCAAATATATTCAAGACACCACTTGATAACCACACACATATAACCCATTTATTTAAAGGACAAGATTCATAGCATTCAAATGTCCTAATTTCCACCATGCTTCCATTGCACTACTCTTGATACAAATATTAGATGCAATCTTCATCCAATCAAATCATTCAAAGGTATCCTTAATCCATTATTTATACATGATATGTACACAAAATATTTTGAAGGCAAGAAATCAATAGTTGGTTTTTATTTGACTATTCCATAAATTACAAACTTCACAATTCCAAAGCACTTCTATCTGCTATAAAATTCAAAAAGTTACCAACACATTTCATCTTATTAATATCTTTCATTTACTCAACTAATATCAACATTATCTAATTGTTTGCTTAGTCTAGTGCACTTTTCCACGGTGTCTTCCCTTGCACACACTATCAGAGGTTCAAAATGAACATGATAGAGACAACACTTGACTCAAGATAAGGGCCTACAATACATCAAGACTCAAAATGACCACCATAGATAATAAAATATAAAGTCAAAAGGAAATATCTTCAAATCAATTCATTAAATTATGAGAGAAGAAAAGTTGCCAGAGAAATCAATCTAGAAAGTTAAGTGTGACAAGTGCCACCACAAGGGCAAAATAAAATAAAGAAGAACTCAGTGGTCATCCCAAGAGTAACGAAATCTTATAAACACATTAATCCCAATGACACATCACACAAATCATAAATTAACTCAAGGAAAAATAAATGACTCATCCAACCCACATCACGAGGTGACCAACATTAGTCATGCCAAAGGGAGTAACCGCTACACAACATCCAAGGGTGTAATGCCTTGAATGTGTTAGAGAGTGCATGCCATATATTAAGACCTTTATTTTATTCATATATCCATATCTCTTACATTATCTTTAATGCAATGCAATCTTTTACGAAAGTCTAGCCATTATTCTTATGAAAGATGACATATGCTAGGAAGAAATAAAGGGACTGATGTACTCATGCACACACAAGGAATACACTCATACTATGACTAGTGTTCAAGATATCTCATCTAAGCCATTATCATATTTACCAAGTTATAATAGAAATAAAGGTTAGAACTTCAATTAATCACTTGATAATAAGCTATAACATACATCATTTCTCTCTATGAACAACTAATAGCATATAGAGAATTATAATGTCCATAAAATCATTAAGCAATTTAGTCAATCATATATTTAAACAAGAAGATAATTCTCATTACTTAAGCCAAAATTTTGATATCGATTTCTACTCACATCCATACCTCTTACCAATAGCAATCTCCTAATATACTCCTAGTTATCTAAATTAAGGATATCACAACCCTATTTGCAAAAAAACTTAATTTTCTCTTTCATCTAATGTCACACCAATTCCATAGATATATTCATCAAAACACTCTCCCTGCCATTACTTGATTATTATCATTCACAGGCTATGCATTTTCAGCATTTCAAAGAAAATAAATTGGCATTTAGAAACCAGATACAAATTCATACAACTACTTATCATCTTATCTCACTAGTATTTGTGAAGAAAGTACTTTCTTGAAATTTAAATAAGGTAAGGAGGTAACAACCTTCTTTATCTATTTATCTAATCAATCAAAACATTTCTTCAAAGAAACACATCTCCTACTCAAGGCTAAAACTTTTATCTTGTCAAACCAAATAAAGATACTATGGTATCATTACAACTTCTACATATGAAATGCATCAATCCTCACTTCAATACACATATTTATATCATCTAGTCTTTTAACTTATTAGTTTGTGAAAACTTTTTTAATTTTTATTTTTTTTAAAGATGAAATATTCTATTTAATCAATTCTTCACTTTTAAAGAGAAGAGATCATGAATGCAATACTTAGATTTCAATCTTCAATGTAAATTTATTCCATCCTAATTTCTCTTTAATGTATGCAAAGTCATTCCACGAATTATGGTTTTGATCCTTTTATTTAATATCAATAACTCCTAAGTATTGAATCTTTACCCAAAAGAGAGGAGGGGAAGGAAGGATACTGTCACACAATCAATACACATACAAATTTATGCATAATCAGCTGAATTTTCCTAGTCATGTCAGATGTAGCTACTTACATCCTTTTTATGATATGCAATTTTAACTTTCCATATGGTCTCCTAATTATTGCAAATGCAATTGTAAATCCCAAACTCTTGAAAGATATGATTTTCCCAAACAATCTTTTCTTACATGCAGAATTCACACATATACAAATGACCAACAGTCCTATTGGGTACTCATACATCACTAGCTAACTTCTTTACATTTCACATAGGAGATTAAAATAAAGGAAAGAGATTATTAAGCTACTATTTTATGCATACAGATGCATTACTTACAAGTTCTTTAATTTCACATCATGATCTATACTAAATTATTCCTAAATGCATAGTACAAGCACTTCATCGTACTGTTCGTAGGAAGTTCAACATAATAGGCTAATTTTATGAACATAGCATTAGTTAAGAGGAATCATACAATATTTCCTCATTCTACAACATAATAAGGAGAGCAACCTTAATCATTCAAGTAAGCACTAGAAATCTACAAAGCAAGCAAGGTCAAACAGGATCATATAGACATTCCTCTCATTCTAGAGACATGCATATGAAATGAGTACACACTTTACTTAAAATTATGATTCCTAGAAGGGATTAGAGAGAAACACCAAGCATACACATCTAATATTCCCAAAGTTCCAATGACAATTCTTACAATACAAATCTCAAGAGTAACTTGATTCAAATGAACATCAAAGCACATTCACAAGACTAATAGCAATATCCTTAACCAGAGATCATAGTGTTTGCAACATGGGCTCTGATACCAAATGTAATGCCCGCCAAAATACCCTAGAGAAATTAAAAATACTAACACAATAATGGAGATTTTTTTTTTTAACATCTATTAACAACTAATGTGTCATGTAACATCTCCATCTAATTACATTCATTAACCAATAGCCAGTATGAACACACATCATTACATTAATTATGTAAGTGGAAATAACATAACATCATTAATCTTTCTCTAAGGTACTTCAACGTCATTACTTATTTTACCACCATAATGACATCCTACTCACATGATAAACATATTAAATCTTAATTTAATGCATCGTATTCATTTCCTCACCATGAGCTATACAACCTACCAAATTACCTATCAATCAAGATATGCAAGTCATTCTGCCATTTTATTACATATTACATTCCTTCCTTGGAAATGTAAGACAACCCCATATTCATACATTTATTTTATGCACCAAATATAAATGTGTTTTAACCCATCATTTCCTTTCTACATGCTCTTATCATTCTCCATAATAGTGCAATCCTAATGCATGGGTATGATCCATCCTTACTAATCCATTTAAACATACTTCAATTGTATCTAATACTAACATGGTCATTTCATTTGATAATAAACCCTAATGCATAACACAAGAATTCTAATATTTTCCTTCCATAATATTTTCATTCTCTACATACTTTTCTTAATTTCCAAGTGTACACATTGAGACATCATTATCTTATCCTTATCCATATTATCTTACATCCTCAATATTGACATTTAAGATTATTCCTTTTCTCAGGGTTCTTTCAGATATTAGATCACAATCTAAAGAATAACCATAAAATTCCTTTCTAACCAATACAAAAAGATCATATTATAAATCACATATATTTCAATTGTAACACCATTTCCAAATTCAGGTACATGAAATCATTCCCTTCATTTAACAAGAACATCTCATTTCCACATTTACAGATCATAAAATATCCTAACTACCATTCATGAATTACTTACAAATACATTTACATAACAATACTTCAAGAACATAGATCTTCTTTTACATGACTTCATCCACCACAAGCAAGATACTACATACATGTATTTCATCGTTTTCATTACATAAATCTGCTACAAGGTACATCTATATTCCATGAAGAAGGATAATCCACATTCACACATGAAGAATCCAAGAGAACATCCCAATGGCTAAAAGCACCAACCACCCAACCATGTGGAACCAAAGGAACCACCCCCTATGCTAGGAGATGACACACTCTAAACCTAAGTTGGAACCTATAACCAGAGATACTAACCACACATGGACTCGCACGCATGGGCCAATCACATCATATAAGACTAAACTTCCAGAGGCGCATGAATAAAAAAGGAATAAATGCAAACTCAAAAGAGATAATAATAAACCATAAGGGGACACATGCAGGAGTGGAATTTCATCATGTTCCATCCTCAAATATAACAAATGTAACATATATAACAACATAAGGCACTAGCCTTATGGGCATGTGGAGCCATCTCAACCTATGAGAGAACAAGGGAGATTGACTTGCCATAGAAATGGCCTTCTCATGCTTATCCTAAAACATCCTCCCTAGGATCAAGTCATGAGGTTCACATCACTTATTATTTTTATTAATGAGTCTAACTACCCAACCCATTAATTATTATGTTATCACTTAATTACAAAACATGATAAACTTTCAATGTGCCCTGGTGGTCTAGACTCCATGCATCTGTTGGCATTCTACACTCTTATGAGAATATTTGGTGTTGTCATTGATGGAAACCATCTGGAAACCTTCTAGCATTCATCTGGTAAGCCACTAATAGTTATCGACACCGACATAGACATCTACATACACCATCAGACACTTCATCGACATCAGCAACAATTCATACCGACACCCCAGCTGACAGGGAATAAAGTTTTGTTTATTGTATTTAAATATATTTATCTTTTGTAAAAGCCAACATGGTATATTGTAAAAGACTCATATATATGTATGAGATCTTATAGGTCATTTTGTAAGTAAGAAATAGATAGAGGTTGGTATTGTGATATAGTTCACAGGGAAGGTTTTGGTCATAGAATGAGCTTAAACTGATACTGAACTTGGCATAGTTGATGCTGATTTGAAGCAGTACATTGTATTGGATTTCATAATCCACTTTTGTAGTCAGTGTGACTCTTATTGAGCAGTGAGCTCTAGGGAGTTGGCCTTCCTACATGTGCAGGCCCCTCATTGTAAGTAATATTTATTCATTAGCCAGTGAGTGAATATTGTGGGTCATAAATCCCACCGAGGTTTTTCCCACACTGGGTTTCCTCGTTAAACATCTTGTGTTATGGTGTATTTTCTATGTTGTCTTTATTTACCGGTACACTATTTTGGAATGCAAAGTTCTTAATAAGGTTAAATACTCTCTTCACTGGTTAGAAACTGATTACCACCCCCCCCCCCCCCTCTCAGTATCTTTGGGACTGACATTAATCCTAACAACATCGTTACTAGGAACTGATGCTCTGCAAAAATGATTAGAAAATCTGCTTGATGGCAACACACACACGAGCACTTAGAAACAAATGTTAGTGTTAGCAACAAAAGATTATCCTAAACAAGCATATCAAGAGAGATATTAAGCATGAAATAGAAAGCATACAAACATAGAATAGATAAACTATACTCCTCCAAATGCTAATCAAGATGCTCATAGTTGCTCCTCCCTTGTTCCTCTCCTCTCCAAGTCCCACATGAGTGTAGCTCTCAGCTTTTAGCACTAGCCATGGATGCCATATGGAGATTCAAGATGGTTGAATATGATAAGCAAATGATATGCAAGTGTAGATAGTGATGCTATGAAAAATATCTATGCTAATACCAGTATAACAACAATACTCTAATTCTTCCTTCTTTGCTTGAGGAGAAGGGTTCTATTTATAGAAGAAATGGGGAAATGAAGGGTTAAGATTGAGCGATCTTAACAAGGGTTAGGATTGAAAGATATTCAATCCATGTGAGACTTTCAACCCAATCTCATGTTGACAAGTGTCACCATGAGGAGGCTTGAGAGGAGAGATAAGGAACATTAAATGCTTGAAGACTTTAAGGGAAACCATTAAAGGTTTCAAGTGGGTGAGGATAAATAGGATTTTAAATAAATAATTTATTTAAAATAGTTGGGCAACTTGCATTTGTAGGAAAATGCAAGTGGGTGGAGGATAAAGGTGATTTAAATAAATGTTAATTTATTTAAATGTGAGAGATGAGATTTTGGGGGATTTAAATAAATATTAATTTATTTAAATGCGAGAGAAGATTTAATTAAACAAATATGATTTATTTATTTAATTAATGGTCTAAATTTGGTTAAGTGAATTAAATCAAATAAATTAAATAATTTATTTAATTAATAGGAGAAGAGGGTTAAGATGAATTAATTAAATATTAATTTAATTAACTATTGATTGATGGTTAAATAATCAAATAAATACTAAATATTCATTTAATTAAGTGGATAGATTTATGTGACTACAGGAACCTTATGCAAATCATACATCCTTACTAGGAACCTTATGCAATTCATACAGCCTTACTAGGAACCTCATGCAAGCCTATCTCTCATGACCCCAGTCATCACATGGAAGCCCACTCCCCCCTAGCATGGCCCAAACAATAAATGCAATAAGAGGCTCATAATATCAGTTAAATCTAAAATCATAATCATCATACACCCATTCATATACATGGTCATCCAAAGGTCATAAAACCAATTAAACAAGAGCCACATAGCATAAAATGCATCAATAAGATAATAAATTTCTACAGCAAGGCACATCTACTTGCTGACTGAGCATAATAAATAACATTCTCTACCATGGCTTCTCAACATGGTAGAGGAATAACTCCATCATAAAGATCATATAAAAGAAAAACCATAAAAGATTCATCAAATCCATCAATTGTACAATCTGGAAAATCATCAATAAACATCTGAAAAGCCTCTAGTACAAACAAATGACCAAGAGAAACATATTAAAATAAGTAAAATACTGAAAAACTCCAAATACATAGCCGTAGTGTTTTAGTCATAACATAAAAACCCAGATTTCCAATTTTACAAGTTTCATATATAATTTAGCCGACTTCAAGGCAAAAAAACCCAGCTAATTTAGTGAAAACCCATGTGATATTATTGGAGAAATATTAGAAATAATGTTATAGATTTGTACCTAAGAACCACAGATATGACGCAAACATAAAATATAAGTTGTGACATAGAATCAAAATGAATAAATTAAAATACATAATCTATAGTTTGACTATAATCATTTTCCCCATTTAAAACCCACAAACAACAATTTCTGCAGACATAGAGAATATAGATAAATAAAATAATCTCTATAAAAGACAAGGCCTCCAACTTGGAATTAGAAGTTATGGAAGAAATTTGACGAAGAGATCCAAATCCAAATCCAAACACAAGATCCATTAAAAAACAAGCCACAATCCAAATATTGTAGAAAACAAATCTCCAAGAATGGTAAAAAAAAAACCCCCGGCAACAAGCCTAGACTACCCAATAAAAAGAAATCCAAAGCAAAACCCTAGCCAATGAAAATAAATCAAAATATAATATTTTCTACTAGCCCCATGTTAGGTTAATTTTATATTTTCCATTTCAAATTCAATCAATGAGAATGGAGGGTAGGTAGTAATAACACAAAATCTTCTGATACAACTTAGTGGGAAGACATTATTATTTTATTCAAATGTGTTCATACACTCCCACTAATAAATAAAGTCAACTATATAAATAAAATATAAGCCATAAATAAATAAATAAAATTAAATACAATCTCATAAATAGTCAAGTCAAGCATTTAATGGTGGGTGGGGAATATAATAAACTCATTTACTCTTGTAATGAGAGAAATAGCTAAAATTGTATAAAATATTATTTACCAAGTAACAAGACAAATGTAATAAGCTATTATAAAGTATCGATTACCAATGCACAAACAATAATGACCATGCCCTAATAAATATCTAAGGGCCATTTAAGATCAAACCAATTAAATAATTAAATACAAGATGCCAAGGCGAAAAAGCCAACTAAATAAATAAAAATAAAATAACCAAGGCTCAATAAATAAATTCAAAGCCACCAATAAATATTAATCAACATTAAAATATCAAAACATTATTAAACAATAAATAATAAATAAATAAATGTCAATTAAACAATAAATCAATAATAAATAAATAAACATTAAATGAATAAATAAATAAATAATTAAATATCAAATAAATGGTCAAACCTCAATAAAGATTAAAATACCAAATAAATATTAAAACCATACAAAATAAATAACCATAAAATATCAAATAATTAAATGCTCAAGGCCAATAAATTAAATGCATTAAAATAAGCATTATTAATTATAAAATCACACATAAAGAATCACATAATCAAATAAATCAACCATCTCTAAACATACTCACAATACTGAAAGATCAAACTCACAAACTAACATGGCAAATTACGCCAAGACACTATGAAACTTGGTGCACATCTTAGACCTAGAGTATGTGAAGGGAACTCATGTCATCTTTGAACCACATAAGCCATTGGAATTAAAGACACACTCAGACCTATGAAGCCAGGTGGAGTTGATGTCTGGTACCTGCAACCACAAAACCATAATATAACATATACATACATACATACATACATACATACATATATACATATACATATACATATACATATACATATACATATACATATATACATATATACATATATATATGTATATATATGTATATGTATACATATACATATATACATATACATATATATATCTATATGTATATACATATACATATACATATACATAAGGTTAGTGTAATCAAAATCAACAACAAATCCATGATCACTATAATCTTTTGATAATCTATCATATAGTAAGCATATAGTATACATCGAATCACATGATCAAATCATCCAAAATAGCATATGCACAATAATGTCTATCATCACAATGTGTAACTAAAACACATGAACAATCATCATCTAGATCATCATAAATAGTCGAGATAAGTCTATCATGCATGAAATAAAAGTCAACTCTAATCAAAACAAGTCAAGTCAAGGGTGGACACTACAACATGTCCCAATAACTTCCCTTGGGGAACTCTAAAGATACATTTCTTTGGGTTTAGGGAGACAACAAACTCTAGGCATTTCTGGAATACCAATTCTAGATGATCAAAATGATCTTCTTTATTTTTTGAAAATATTGTGAAGTCATCTGGGTAGATGAGAATGATCTTATTTATCAGTTCTTGGAAAGCTATATCCATGAATCTTTGAAAAGTAGCCTCTGCATTAGACTATCCAAAAGGCATTTTGTGATGGGCAAATGTTCCCCACTTTTTGGTGAATGTAGTTTTATGTTGATCCTATGGTTTGACGAGGACTTGGTTATACCCAAAGAAGCTATCAAGCATGGAGAACATTTCTGACCCAGCTATTGTGTGTAAGATTTTCTCCATTGGTGGGAGAGGATAATGGTCTTTAAGAGATGCTCTATTTAGGTCCTGAAAATCCACACAAAGGTGGATATCCCCATTCTTATTACAGAATGGTACCAGATTAGAAACCCATGTACTGTGTTTGATCAGATAGATGATCTGAGATTCAATTAATTTTAGGATTTCTTGAGACATCAGGGACTCTATCTTTGGATTAACAGGATGTTGTTTTTGTCGAACTAGATTTGCGCCTTTAGTGAGCTCGATGTTGTGTTGTATTACATTGAGATTATAACCCTTTATCTCATCATATGATCATGTGATCACTCCTATGTATTCATCGTATAAATGAATCAGTTTGTCCCTATCATGCTGAGGGATTTTTCCTAACTTTGAGCTTTTGTCTATCCCCAACTTAAAGCTCTGTGTAATCTCCTTTATTTTCTACAAATTTTCTTTTTTCATTCTTTGTTTCATCACAATAAAAAAGGTTCTCCATTCTGATCAAACCCTTTGGGAGCTTATTTGATTTCAATCGAATCACCTAGTCACCATATGCCTCTGCAAATTTGGGTTGTAATTGAATGAAAATTAACTAGCCTTTTATATGAACATGGCTATATGTTCATCATTTTCAAAGACTTGCCAATGTAGATCATTATCAGGTATATATGGTCTAATGATTACTCAAATCAAATTCTTAGTTTCTAACAATTCTAAAACAAGATCAAACTGAGATCCAATCATGACCATGTGATCAACAACTTTGTTTTGTTTCTAGGGAACTCATTGGATATTTTTATATTAGCCCCATGCTCGGTTTTGAGGATAAGGTAAGACCAATCTAAAGAGAGATATCCTCCTATTTTGGTAGTGAAATCTCTAGACAAACAAAGGCCAAAGAGAGTGGGAATATCAATAACCACTATCTCTTGAGAAATTGTGATGCTTGGACAAGTGAACAAAGTGAGTGAAAGATTTTTAATCACACCCATGGTTTTGAATATAATTACCATCAAGCTACATGACCCTCCTACTTACTGGCTCACATTTTAATTTCAAAACCTCTGCTATTTGTTTGGGCATGACCATAGTGTTAGCACTAGAATCAACCATAGAGTTGTGGAGTAGCTTATCCCTAACAATAAGAATTAAAAAGAAAGGGTTGGGCTTCAAATTTCCTTCGTTTATATTAGTAGGAGCTTCTGGGATTCAATTTGAGAGTATTGTTGATGTCCATGACTAATCTCCTAACTCGGGTCCTTTGTCTTTTGCATGTGTTATATTTATCATTGTACTAGCCAAAGGGTTTTCTTCTTCACCAAGTGCCAGTCGGAGGCAACTTTTCTGCTCTTGAATGGCAAGAATATCCCATAGGGATATGTTCGTAGGGGATTTCTTTGATTGTTCTACTACATCAAGAATTGTAGGAACATGATCTTTCACCTCTTTAGGCTTATAGGGTATGAATTATTTAGACTTTTTAAAAGTAGAAACCCCAACGGGTTGCTCTTGAGGTTTATTAGAGATTGCCTTTGGTTGGTGGAATATGGGTTCTCCCATGAAGTGCCACTTTGAGCAGAGATTATAGTCAAACTGCACTTCAGGCATCTTTGAAGATGATGCAAATGCATCATTTGTGAGCACTATCTCTTCTCCTTCCATCCATGAAAAAAGGGCGTGATCTGGGGCAATTTCAGCCTCTTGTTCCATAGACATGCTATGCATTTGAGCTGTGAGTGTGACATTATCCATCCCCAGGGAATCATACACCCCAACATCAAGACCTATTACTTGACTTCTTTGATCAGCCACCTTTTGCTATAGGTTTTCCCTCGGGAAATTCCTTGCAATATGGGCATCATTACAGGGGAAGCACCAAGAATTGGTATCGTATGCTAGGTTATTCTGACCAACCACTAACTCCTTGTTTGATTGGGAGGTATGGTTTGCAAAAGGGTTGGCACAATTACAATCTAATTGTTCGACTAACCTTGAGTAGCTGTCGTACCTCCTTGGTATTGATTCTACTGATAAGGGGGCCTTTTGCCTTGGTAATTCTAAAAAGGAGGCCTAGGAAGAGATGCTTGTTGTCTCTTAAGATTGATTATTTCATTTTAAAAAGTCCATAGAAAATTCTTCATATCTATTACTTTGATAGCTAGGGAGAAAGGAGAAGAAGTGCTTGCTTGCTGGGAATTTGGGTATACATACATAGGTTATAGAGAAGATGTGTTCAGGGATGATTGCTCAGGCACCTAGCTCATTAATTCAACAAATACAAGCATAGGTGGTCTTAGAGAGAGATTTCCATCATCAATCAAGTTATTCTCTTCTCGCATTGTGAGCTCATATACATCTGGAAGCGTGATGTCACCTAAAGATTAGATCATAACAAATATATCACAATTAAAATATTTTAGGTAGAATACAAAAGCTATATTTGCAAGAGGTTGATAAAATCAAGGTATTCTTTTCTAGGTCTTTTGGAACATAGAAGTAAAATTGGTCAAAACTTCTTGAGGAGACTGCTTAATGGTTATTAGCTGCTGCAATAGGGAAGATCTTTCTCCCTTTTTGGTGAATAATTCAAAAAAACAATCTCCTAGTTGGTCCCAATCTCCTATAGCATTTTGTGTAAGAGAACTATACCAGTCTTGAGCATTCCCTTTGAAGGAAGTGGCAAGCAACCTTAATACCACATTTTGTTGTGTGACATTGTCCACAGTGCATATGTCCGCTACATCATGTAAGTGTTCTCTAGGGGTTTTAGAATCTTCTTCAGTAAGCTTTGGCAAAGTTTTTAATCTGGAAGTAGGTATAACATCCCATTGAGCAGGTGGAATAATGGGGCTATCGCTATTCTACGTAACAAAATTCCTAGGAGGGGGATTGCTATTGGAATAGGGATTTGGAATGGAATTAATGTTCCTCTTTTGAAAACTCTAGCTTGGACTATCACTAGAGGTGGAACTAATAGGTTTGGATTTAGAGCAGATTGACTTCTAGTAATAGGCCTATGGCTCATACACCCACTTTGAGTAAGAGAATATCGGTCCCACCAGGTGTTGGCATTATACACTTAGATGAGAAAGGTAGATGTTGTCATTGATGACAAGGTTCAACAAGGTTTCATAGGTTCAACTGACAATTGATTTCACCTATTGGCACTGACAAATACAACAAGGCTTATTCACATTGGCATCCAGTTTACACTAGCAGCAGACCATACTGGCATTCCAAGATGACTTGGCAATAGTATTGTTTATGTGAAATGAATTGTAATGTAATTTATATTTGTATGGACGACATGTTGTATTGTAAAGACTCATATATTTATGAGATCTTGTAGGTCATTTGAAATGTAAGTAAGTATGAAATGTGTAGGTATGAAAGCGGTAATATGAGATGTGATAGGTTATGATAGCGAATAATTGTATATGCACTTTGATGTGTTTATCTTGGAGTGAATAAGAGTAGAGCATAGCGAAGACCATTTTGTGTAAGAAGAATTATTTGATTGCATACCGACAAGGGTTTTTGGCAGTGGTGTCAGACATAGCTTAAACCAATACTGAATCCAACATTGTAGATGCTATATTTAAGTAGTACATTGATCATTGGATTTAACCATCCACTTGTGTAGTCAATGAGACTCCATTTTGTAGTTGAGCAGTGAGCTCTAGGCAGTTGGCCTTCCTGCATGTGCAGGCCCCCTTTTGTACTAAGTAATATTTATTCATATTGGCCAGTGAGTAAATATTGTGGGTCACAAATCCCACTAAGATTTTTCCCTTACCAGGTTTCCTCGCTAAAATATTTGTGTTATGGTGTGCATTGATGTCGATTCTTTTGTTTCTCTTTACTGCATTATTGTTTGCTTACCGGTATATTAATTTCAGTTACAAAATTGCAAATAAGTTTAAATCTTTCATCTACCGGTCAAACACTGATTCAACCCCCCCCTCTCAGTGTCTTTTGGATTAAACAAATATCTAACACCAGGTATGCAACAAAAAGAACTGTTGATCACTAAAAAATTCTTATGGGAAACTCAGTATTGGTGAACCTGCATGTTTTCATTGAGTAACCTCCAATATTTAGTAAGATGACTCTTCATTCATTAAGGGAAAAGGGGAAGAAGGAGACATAAAGTAAAGCTATTCTAAAGTGATATGATAAATTGGTTTCTTTGTCAAACTAAAAGAACAAAGAACTTCACATACATGTCATTTTGAGGCTCCTTAAACAATCTACATGCTTCAAACTTGAATTAAGATACATCTAAAGATTTCTTCAACATAGAGAAACATGTACCACATATCTACTAGATAAAGATTATAAAAACATGATTTAATCAGTATAATCTTAAGCATATATTACTAAAGTCATGCCATAATTTTGAATATGCATAGAAAACTATCAATGCACACTGAATAAAGTAATCTAAGAGGCCACAAGAATAGTCAATTATCTAAGTTCAGGCAGCAATATCATATTTGAGGATAACAAATCTTGCCTAGAGAACCTTCTCTGTATTTTTTAAAATAAGTTTGGAACCCTTTGAAAAGAAAAATCTCCCACTCTTTATAGGGTGGGGGCATAACAATCCAGCACCGAAATAATAGGAAAAGCATCATGATGATTCCTTATTGGCATATCCATCATTAGTCATGGAAACAACCAAGAGCATAAGAGAAACATTTCTTTTGGCATCTAGCACAACCACCATTAAAACTCTTATTCATTAGATTAAAAAGGTTTGTAGCCATCCCCCAACTGCTTGTCGTTCTTTACAAAATCACCCACTCTCTGGAAAATTCCATCAGGAGATCTTCTGATAATAAGAATGAAAAAAAATGTGGGAGAAGGAGGGGAAGACCTAGGCCTTCACAAAACTACAAAATGAAAAACCCTGAGGAGCTACCATGCATCATATTTCCTTCATTTAAAACTTTGGGCGTAGTGCTATGAAAGAGAGAGAAAATTGGTCGCCACACATCACCTAATCATGGCTCCCTGTCATAGAAAAAGGGGAGGCCTGAAAAAAGTGCACTATGCCAACACATGGTGGGTACGTGCAGATTGAGAACAAAAAAATGTGAGAGCAAGGAAAGAGGCACGAATCTTGTAGAAAATAAAGGATACCCCCTCTAAGAGTGGCATGCATAAATAAATCCATATAACCTTAAAAGGTGCATACTATTAATAGGATCATCCAATGGTCCTCCTTCAAGTGTGGATAACCTATATGCACTTGAGCCATAAACTCTTGTGATGATGTAAGGCCCAAGCCAATTTTATTCAAACTTACCTTGTTTCTTTCTATCTTGCTGATTTTGGGGATTTTCCCTAAGGACCAAGTCACCTACCACAAATGTGTGAGGTTTCACCTTATGATTGTAATTATAGTTCATGCATTATTGATATGATTTAAGGTGATTGAATGCTTATCAATGCTCATCTAGCAATTCCAAATCCTGCAAGCAAGAAACTCCACAATCTTTATCACTAATAAGATCATGTAGGGAGACTCATAAAGATGTTAACTCAACCTCAATGGGAAAAATGGTTTCAAGACTATAGACAAGTGACTAAGGGATAGATCTAGTAGGGGTGTGAACACTTGTGCAAAAGGCCCATATTGTGAGATTGAGTTGGATGTGCCAATTGCGGTCGTCATCAACTATCCTTTTAAAGATTCTAAGAATGGTTTTGTTAGACACCTGAAATTAACCATTCCCTAGGGGTAATATTGGGTGAAAAATCATTGCTGGATATGGAATCAGTCACAAAGCTCATGGACATCCCAATTTTTTAATAGACATCCATTATCTATGATGATGGAAAGGGGAGCATCATATCTGCAAATGATGTAATTAAGGATAAAGGTTGTAATCCTCTTGCTCATCATTTGGATGAGAGGGATGGCCTCAATCCATATTGTGAAATACTCAGTGGTTGTGATGAGTGAATTTATGGATGTTGGATGATGAAGGGTGAAAATTTCCCACAAGATCAAGTCCCCATTGATAAAAGGGCCATGGTTTAGTCATAAGTTGAAGTTCTTGTGCTGGTGCATGTATTAGGTCTCCATGAATCTAACACCACTTGAATTTTTGTACAAATTGATATGAACCCTTTTCCATTATGGGATAGTAGTAACCAGTCCTCATAAGTTTCTTTTCTAGGGTTGGACCACTAGAGTGAGCCCCACATATACCTTCATGGACTTCATATAATGTTATTTAAACTTCCTCACTCTCTAAACATCTAAGAAGAGTACCATCAAAACCCCATTGGTAAAGTGTGTTGGTAATTATGACAAAGTGAGAGGTTCTTTGAATGAAGGTACAATTATAATTGTTGAAAAGCTTGGGTGGAAGGGTTTTGTCATGAAGGTAAGTGAAAATGTCACCATACCAAGGGAAATTAGGACCAATGATGTATATTATTTCAGAATGAGAGATATCATATGTAGGGACCAAAGTATTATTCACCAAGAAATCACTATGGGTTGTATTTTGTGTCATGTCAATCAAGGAGGCAATGGTAGACACGACATCTATAGATCTATTTCTTTCTCTTAGTATTTTCTCAAAGACTATCTCTCTAAATTACTTCTTGAATTCATCCACCATTTTTTTGTAGGGCATTATTTTATCATCTTTGGTTTGGTAGACATCATTTGTTTAACAAATCATAAGTTGAGAGTTACCAAAAATATAAAGTTCCTGGATCTTCCATTACACTACAATTCATAGACTTGTAGTTAATTCCTCATACTCTGCAATATTGTTTGTGCAAGAGAAGGATAAACCAATAAGCCCTATGAATAGAATCCCCTTGAAGTGTGATGAAAAGTATGAAAATAATTGATCAACATACTCAATGTCAAACTCTCTTAGGATCATCACCCACTTAGCCATCCTGCCTATAAGGGTCTCCTTGTTGAGTAGATATTTAAGTGGATCAATTCTTGTGATGATCTTGGTTTTGTGAGTTAACATCTAATTTTGCAAATTTTGTGAAGTAAAAACTATGGAAAGAAACACTCTCTCAATTGGATTATAATTAAGCTCATATCCTACCAAAGTGCGACTGATGTGGCTCGTTCTTTTCCTTCATGGTCCTATTGTGCCAAAAGTGCCCCCATTGTTATCATTGCCACTAATATATAAAGTAACAATGGTTTTCCTTGAATTTGTTGCATGAGCATGGGTGGATTCATGAGATATTCTTTGATAAATTGAAAAGATTGTTGGCATTTGTCATCCTAGTTATATTTGATATTCTTGTGAAGCACATATTGGAATGGATGACACTTTTTTACAGGTTGAGCTATGAATTTGCGTACTGATTGGAGCTTTCCTTGTAATGACCTTAGTTGATTGATATTCTTAGAAGGATGCATTTTAAAAATGTCTTTGACTTTGGTTGGATTTACTTCAATGCCTTGTTGTGACACTATGTATCCTGGGAGTTTATCGAACATCACTCTAAAGATACATTTCTTGGGATTGACTCTGACCTTATACTTTTGCAAATGATCAAACACTAGACAAGACATCCAAGTGATATTATTTGGTGATTGAATTACTCAAGATGTCATCCAAATAATCTCCCATTAAAACATGTATGATGTCATGAAACATTTCATGGCTCTCTGATATGTGGCACTTGCATTCTTCAATGCAAAGGGCATGATGTTCCAACAAAAAGTTTCCCAAGGACATGTAAAAGAAGTTTTATGTTGATCTTTCGGTGCTATATTGTTTTGGTTGTATCTAAAAAATCCATCCATAATGACAACATGGTGTGCTGAGCTATGAGATCAACAATTAAATCAATGATTGAATTTTGTAAGTCATCTTTAGGACAAGCATTGTTGATATCTCAGAAGTCTATACATATCTTGATATGAACATTTGTTTTTCCCACTAGTACAAGGTTGGAAATCCATTTGGGATAATCAATGGTCTTGATGAAACCAACATCTAACAATTTCTGAAGTTCAAATTTCTCTTATAATGCCACTTGTAGATGCATCTTTCTCAAATTTTGCTTGATGGGTTTCACTCTTGGTGTCATTGTCAAATGATGCATGTCAAGGTCAAGATCGAATCTTGGAATATCTTCATAGGACCATGCAAAATTGATTTTTCCAATCTATGAAAAATTTAATGAAATTGTGTCATTCCTTTTTCTATTAATGATCATGAAAAAATGATTTTTTGATCTATGATTATTAATGATATCTTCTTTGGTGGGTGTGGTCTACCTTAATTTTTAGGAGATTTCATTAATTGTCTTAGATACATGGTTTGATTGAGGTTGTATTCTCCTGTTCCCTTGTCATTAAATTTTCCTTTGATCTCTTCTTTCTTTGAAGTGGGAGATTTTAATGATTTGAGATCAATGTATGTTTTTGA
Source organism: Cryptomeria japonica (assembly GCF_030272615.1). Classification (NCBI taxonomy): domain Eukaryota; kingdom Viridiplantae; phylum Streptophyta; class Pinopsida; order Cupressales; family Cupressaceae; genus Cryptomeria; species Cryptomeria japonica. The sequence goes on from NC_081407.1 coordinate 922,789,435, forward strand.
TTAATTAAAAATAGGTTTTAAGGGACTCGAAACCCAGTTACATATGAAAGATATTCAAGAAAGAAACAAAATACAACAGCGACAACAAACTAGAAAAAAGACCAGCAACATAGGAAAGGATAGCAAGAGGCCAGCAAGAAATTGGCCCCAAGCCCAACGAAAACATAAAATTAGAAATTCTTCATGGTTTCTTCTGCATCCTGCACCAAAAGCATCATTGCCTTGGCCGCTTCCCTCAAGTTGGTATTTTCCTGAGCAGTCTGGCTTTCTTTCATCTTCATATCCTTCTTCATCGTAGTCTACCTGGTTCTATGCCTAGGGGTCTGGTGGTTTAGGCTGGAAGTAGGAGCATCTTCAATAACACCCAGGTTCTTCTCCTGGTTTTTCTTTTCCAGATGATTCACCAGCGCGTTCATGTTCTGGGAGGAGACTTTTAGAACCTAGAGGCTATGGTCCATAAGGCTTTTCAAGGCTTTCTCATTTCTAGCCATCCAAGCATTGACATTGTCCTTATCCTCCTCCACCTGTTCCTTTAGTATTTTGATGACGTCCTCCAGATGTTTCAGGTCACCTTTTATCAAGTCTTTCTCCAGCCAGTCTTCCATTTCCATTTCTTCCTCCGCATCACTATTCTCCGTCTCCTCATGTTGCTTCTCAAATTTGGACATGTTGATTAGCTTGTTGACCTTAACTTCCAACTCCCTTTGTTTACCCTACATGCTGGTAATGTTTTCCATGATCCACTTCTGAAAATTGAAGAATTCAAGGGTGCAATTGCGGGCGGTATCCAGAATGGCGTCTGCAGAATCCTTGCTCTATTCCGTCTCCTCCGCATTAGGGTTTTCACCTTCCTTTGGTTTCAGAGCCTCTTTCTCAGTTTCTGAGCCTTCAAGATTAGGTTGACGATTCTCAAAATTGCCCCCTTCCTCTCCTTCCCTATAATTCTCCTCCTTGTTAATCTCCATTTCAGAAATGTCTTCCTTATTCTTTCCCTCTTCTTCCTCACAAAGCACATCCTTTTCTTCCTGCACAATATCAACCTTCCTTTTTTTATGGGTAGGGGTGCTGGTCTCCCCAATCAAATCAGAGTCTATGCATTTCTCAGAAAATTGAGCATTGAGGATTAAAGGGTCATCCTTGGTAGCCCTAGTCTTATCCTTCATATATTCATAAATTAGCAGAATGAGGCTCTGTTGCGCTAGAGGGTAGGAATTGGGTTTTTTAATATGGTCGGCCAAGCTCTCATTAAGAGAAGAGGCTAAATAGAAGGGCAAAGATATTTTAGCCCCATGGCGGAAGTGGTTCAGGATGGCGAAGTGATAATTGTAAATTTTTGTAAACCTACCATCCACAGTTAGATATTCCATTAAAGCCCTAAGAATTTTTTGCCAGAAAGGTTTTACCTGTTGAGGGGTGAAGTATGATATATTGTCCTTCTTCGCCAGGTTTCCCTTCTCATCCTCCGTCTTAGGGAAATTTTTGAAGGCCTCAGTGGCATACTTTCTATCCCTATAGAATTTGGTCCCCTCCATCTTGAGTCTCGTTACCTCCGAGATCAAACTTTCATCGATGTGCCAGATTTCCCCAAACAGGGTAGCCCTGTTATTGCTCTAGCTTTTTGCAAACCCATGAGAAATAGAGTTTCTACTACCATGGAGCTTCTCCATATAATCTGTGAAACCATGTCAGTGGAGCCTTCTCCACACCTTTCTTTCACTCTTCCAGTGCTCACAACGTGATGGTTCATTCCTGTTAAGGTTGCCTCCCATTCTGCTTTCCAGGTCACAATCTCCTCTATTACAACTCTCGGCCCGCAGGTAAAACTCTAAGTTTCTGGTTTCTCCTTGTAGAGTCTTTCACAATTTTGAGATTTCCACTCATGTTCATACGAACCTGGCTATTATTACAATTACCTCTCGAACACATATGATCTTGGTTATGATGCCAAGAAACACTCATCATCTGGCAGTTCATCCTCACCCAAAATCTGTCATTGGTACTCATTCCCTAGAATTCAATCATAAAATTAGCTTGCTCCATTAAGGTGATCAAAATATAATTGTTCCTTAATCTCCCACTTGATGTTATCTTCCCCTATATATTTGACTCCCTTTTCCAAATTAACCCCTTCATTAGCAAGGATATCCACTACCTTGTTACCCTCTCTAAAGGTATGGGTTAGAATAATGCTAACATAGTTATTAAGGATAGCTTTAGCATTTTTAATAATATTGGCAATATTCTAGGAGACGAAACTAATACCTTTGAGGGCTTGTATAATATTTAGGGAGTCCCCTTCGAGCCATATTTTTTTAAAATTGAATTCCTTGGCTAATTGGAGGCTCTTAAGCATGGCCATAGCTTTAGCCACATGGTTGTTTTGGGTTCTGAAAGGGGAAGCAAAAGCAGCAATACACCTTCCTTGAGCATTTTTGATAACTCCACCTCCACCAGCCTTTCCAGGGTTCCCTTTGGCTGCCCCATCAAAATTAACCTTTATCCAGTCAGAATCAGGGAACCTCCAAACAATGTTATCTCTCTTCTTCTTATTGTCCAATCTATAGACCTTATGAATTAGGTTCCATTCAGTAAGAATGTCTTTTTCCATATCATTCATATCAATAATAGCCCATTGCATTAACTTCTCAATTTATAAGGACTATTCTCTCAAGCCTTGGTCAAATGTTGTTGCAATACAAGCATGTATTTGGATCACCTTAAACTATAACATCAGTGCCATTGTCTGAGAACTTGATACATTGATGGTAGGTTGAAGGCATTTCTTTCATTGCATGTATCCTTGGTTGTCCCAGAAGTATTAATATGTAAGATCAAGACCAATGACTTGGAAAACCACATCTCTTACTACTATCCCCACTCAAAGAGGTAGAGTAATTGTTCCTTTGGATGAGTATTCTTCATCATCATATGCATTTATAGTGATCTTCTTCCTAGAATCCACAATGTTTTTAGAGAATCCCAATGCTAAGACAACTTTCAAAGTGAAAATATTGAGAATCACTCCTCCATCTAGCAAGACTCATTTTATGTGGTGTTTATGGAGGAAATATTCAATATGAAGTGGTGCGTTATGTGGTTGTTGTGGAGATGCATTATTTTCTTCAATGAATGTAAGGAAATGAAGAGTAGAAAGATGTCCCACCATGGCTTGAAACATGTCCATGTTTAGATCGGTAGAAATGAATGTCTCTTCCAAGGTTTTGTCCAAGATTTCTTTGTGTGAATGTGAAATCCTCAAGAGTTCAATGATTGAAATGAGATCTAATGTATTTCTTGATTAGTCTACAAGGTCATATTGGTTATTGGATAATGAAATAATTTTGGGTGTAGCACATTAGTGTAACTGACATTGTTGTCCATTTTAGGGGCCTTGAACCCTTATCATGTTTTGAAAATGGATCCTTAAATATCGCTTGTCCTTCATTGGAGGAGTAACCCTCAACTTCAATTTCACCATTACCAATAGGTCTTAAATGAGATTCTTCAATTTTTATTACAATTGTTAGTCATATGTCCCTTGCTCTTATGATATTTAGAAAAACTCATTGTCATTCCACCATGAAGGTTTAATCATTGGATCAAATGGTCAAATATCAGACAATGTGATGAACTTACAGTCAACAAGTTTCTTCAATGTCAATTCAGTTGGTTCTCCCAAAGGTATGTACTTTTGTTGGATGTCTTAGTCCCCTTTGATTATTAACCTAATTATTAGATTATCTAGCACTAGGAAAGTTACCATTATTTTTACCATACTTTAAAAAACAACCCCGTCTTTCATAATGTTCTTGTTCTTGTTCTAAAATCAAGTTTTTTCTTTTGCATTTGCTTCATCTTTGTTCTCATTAAATACTTTGATAGTGCCTTGCTCAATGAGGACCTTTTCAATAGATAGACCCTTTTCATTGACTTCTTGGAACATAGATAAACATGCTTTATGAAGGTCATATCGAATGTCCTTATTCACATTTTGTGTAAACATCGTACCTATTTGCTTAATTGTGGAATGTGACAAGGGCATCAACTAGCTAAGCCTTTGAGCCATCTTTGCTAAAATGATGCAAACTATTTACCATTTCACTAATTGGTGTTGCATAATGTTTTTACTGACACTTCACGCCCAATTTTGAATAAAAGATGTATAGATGCATCTACCAAGTCACCCCATGATTTCAAAAACTACTCCATGGCTTGTCCACCTATATTTTGTGGGAATAACCTCATCAAATAAGAGTCCTCTCAGGTAACCTTTGAAGAACACAAGTTATCACTAAGAGGGGGATGAATAAGTGATATTCTAAAATTTCAAATCAAAGTGTGTAAACACAAATGATAATACAAATAGATTAATAGAATACACACACAAAAAAAATAGATCACATAACAGAGGGATTTACGAGGAAAAATCAATGTGGGAAAAACTTCAGTGAGAAAAGCTACTAGAGTCTACTACTCCAATCCAGCATCACAATGAAATCACTAATTATAATAGTTTTATGGGCACCAACCCAAAGGAGCACCAATCCCTGAAGTTTTGGGTACCAATGTAAGGAAGTTAAGTAGCAGAACAACTTCCTACACTAACCTTGAGTGGAGGGTAATGCAATTTTTTTTCAAATTGTCACAATAGTTATAGAAAACAAAAATAGATATAATAACATTCAAACTATAACACAATGATTTACGTGGGGAAAACCCTTTCGAGAGAAAAATCCCACACTCCAAAAGCTACCCAATATATTATTCAGCAATAAAAAATAGATTATAATATACTTGCAAATAAATATCTTCACAAGAATACCACTAATTAGAGATTCATAGGTAACTCAATAGCCATAAGACTCTTACACAAAACCTCTATCTCACACACCTCATATATAGGAGATACAATACAAGAAACCATCAAATGGTATTACAAAACCATGGGCTAAAAGCACCTAATAAGGTGTAGCCGACCTTATCTCCCTTCTAAATGCCCTATGATGTGTCCATCCCTTTTTATAGCTCATTTATGTTTCTGATGTATTTTATATTTCCTATTTCAGGAGTACAAACTTTCAGAGGCCATAACTTGAGAACTGTGTGTCCTATTGACGAACCATTTGAAGCACTAGAAAGCTCGTGAAGTGCTCTATTGCCTCATAAATTGCTACACCATATATACCTACTTTTTAGGGTATTTAAGGGCCTCTTAAGTCCTCAAAATAAAATTTAAATATTTCATTGGACCCCTCCAAACTAGAAAAATTAATATCTTCAAACTAGTTGTGCTCTTGCAACATAACTTTACCAGAATGCTTATCTAGCAAACCAAAAGCTTTGGGGAGAATTTCTCACCATTTCGTGCTCAAATGAAAACTTACTATAAATAGTAACCTCATGTAAATGCAAGGTTGAGACACTATTTTCACAACAAATTTCCCACTTGTCAAAAACCTTGCAAGAGCAAAGGGAGTATCAACATAATTAATCAATTTCTAGGGGCCATGAGGCCTATAGACTCTAAGAACCATCTGAACTTATTTGTGCTCACAACCTTAGTTAAAGAATCTGCAACATTCATCAAAGTTTCTACCTTTACCAAATTCACCTTTCCATCTTTGACCATATCTCTAACAAAATGATACTAAACATCAATGTGCTTGGTCCGGGCATGAAATGTCAGGTTCTTAGCTAGGAAGATCGCACTCTGACTATCACATTAAACTATCATGGCTCCTTGTTTTATTCCAATGTCTGGACACATTCTCTTAATCCAAATTACCTCTTTAAAAGCATGAGTAGATGTCATATACTCTACTCCAGTAGTAGACAAAGCAACCACAACTTGTTGCTTACTCATCCAACACATAACCATGAATATCAATATCTCCTACCCATAAGCGCATAAGCACTGGTGGATCTTCTGTTGTCAATATCACTTGTCCAGTCTAAATCCACATAACCATGAATAACAAGGGAAATCACATCTCAAACTGAATTACCATGATAACACAAATAATACTCTAAGGTACCCTTCAAATATCTAAAGACTATTTTGACTACATCCCAATGAACTCTACTAGGATTAGACATATATCTGAACATAACTCCCACTTCTTGGGCAATATCTAGTCCAGTACAGACCATAGCATACATGAAACTTCCAACTATACTCCAATAAGGCACTCTGCTCATGTCTATCATCTCTGATGGGGATGTAGGACAATCTGCAATAGATAATTTCATTCCAACTATAAAAGGAACACACAATGGTCTACAATATTGCATGTCAAACGTCTGTAACACTGAATTCACATACTTATTCTGGCCAAGTCCTAGCTTTCTGTTCTCTCTATCTCTGCTAATTTTCATCCCAGGAATGTGCTTTTATGCACCAAGATCTTTCATTTCAAATTTAGCAGTGAGTTGAGACTTTAGTTCTGAAATCATACATTTTCCTTTACCAATGAATAACATATCATCAACATACAATGCAATGTATAGGAAATGATCACCATTAGATTTATAATAAACACAATGATCTAATTAAGAAAGCTCAAATCCCAATCTCAACGCATATGTATCAAATTTCTAGTATCACATCTTAGGACTCTGTTTGAGGCCATACAAGGATTTCTTTAATTTACAGACCAAATTACTTTTACCTTTCACCACAAAGTGCTTTGGCAGTGTCATATAAATATCCTCCTCCAAATCACCATGAAGGAAATTAGTTTTCACACGATCCATTTTCTCAACCTCTAAATCATAAGAAATGACAATAGAAAGCAAAAATCTAATGGATGTCATTTTTGTAACAAGGGAAAATATCTCACCATAATCAACACCCTCAACTTGAGAGTAGCCTTTTGCAACCAACCTTGCTTTATACTTCTCAATGCTACCATTTGAACCAATCTTTTATTGAACACCCATTTACAACCAACAAGTTTTCATCCATCAGGAAATGGTACAAGATCCCATGTGTCATTCTTTTTTAAAGCTACCATTTCTTCTTCCATAGCAATCTTCCAGGATTCTACATCATTCATACCTAATGCCTCTTCTACAAAATTTGGTTAATCCACATTAGTATTAAAAAAAAACATCTCCAATCATTAGGTGAATATGTTGGAATGATCTGATACCAGGAGTAAACTGAGAGGGGGGGGTGAATCGGTTTACTCACAAGTACAACTATTAATTCAATTATAAAACTTATACTAGAGCACAACACAATGAAAGATATATCATGAAAGCAAAACACACATAACACCAATATTTTGACGTGGAAAACCCAAGAAGGGAAAAACCTATTTGGATAACTGGTGGACAACTGAGAGGGGGGGGGGTGAATCAGTTGTCAACAGATTATATAAATCAAACCACTTTATAACCTTTAACTGGAGAACATAAATATTAAATACCAGAATAGCAGAAATAGATATCAGTAAGCAATAAAACTTAAGAATGAAATAGAGAATTAACACAATGCAACCATACCACATAACACCATGATTTGTACGTGGAAAACCCAGTAAAGGGAAAAACCACGGTGGGAAGCCTACCCACAGTTAGATGATACTTCTATAGAAAGCATGTGATACAATGAGGGGCCTACACATGCAGGAAGACACACTGCCTAGAGGGTACTGCTCATTACAAAAGAGTCTCACTGACTACAGAGAGGTTAAAACCACCTCAAGATAATTGGACAACAATCCAGAAGAATGAACTCCTAGAGATAGCATCTACCATGCTTTATTACGATCCCATGTAAGCTCAATACCTGAGGCCTTTTACCTCTTACTTAAACCTAATTTGATCACCTATGATCAACTAGATCTCCTTTGCATATGATATTACATTCCACAACCACAATACATATTATTCCCATACCATGCCCTTGATCTACAATGAGATGTTACATCAATTTATATAAACCCTAAGGCCTAACCAAATAGGTCGGCCACTAAAAGATATTATAATTAGGTCATTACATATATCCATATTATAATGATAGGCCATGTCAGCTTTAGACCAAAACAACAATAACCAATCCATAAATTATTCCGATAACGTGTAGAGAACAGGTTATCAAGATACTAGTCCATAACCTAGATAGGTACCAGACCTAATCTAAGTCTACCATGCCAAAGTAATGTCTCCAATTAGTTGAGGCATGATTAGGGATCACCTTTTGCATCCTGAATTCCATCTAGAAGTCACACCAACACCATTTAGTGTTCATCAAGGTTTCTTAGTGAAAGCTCTGTCGGTTAAACTTTAAACCCTTACCGGTAACACAAGGTCTTCTACCAGTAACCCAAACCTGTCTATCGGTAACTAACCAAAATAGCTAGTGTTGATATCAATGACAAAACATCAATGCAACACATAATCAATTCATCCATATTTCCAACAATCTCCCCCTTTGGCATTGATGGCAACACTAGATGTGAAAAACATCTAAGTACCAAGAAATGCCAAACAAATCTCCCCCTGTGGAAGACAACCAACAATCTCCCGAATATTAATAACTCTCCCCCTACGAATAATATCTTTGTAAAGTTTTGAATTTATTTTTCACATCACTATCTCTCCCCCTTTGACATCAATGCCATAAATCTAACAAAAATATCAAAGCAAGAATATAATCCTCTGAATCTCAAAGCTAACTACTCCCCCTGAGTAGTAGCACCATTACATCAACCCAGAGCAAAGGATAAAGCTAATGATGGATATCGGACTAATAGTCTGCTCCATCAATAAAGTTTTTGTTAGAGGGGTAGATACCCTTAACCTATGTCTCAAATACTCAAATGATTCCTTAGACAACGATTTAGTGAATATATCTGTAATCTACTCTTTAGTGTTCACATAAACCAATTTGACTTCCTTTTCTTCCACCTTGTCCTTCAGAAAGTTATATTTTATTGATATGTGTTTAGTCTTAGAGTGAAATACTAGATTCTTAGGCATGCCAATAGCTACAGAGTTATCATAGTAGATAACTACTGGTTCACTATAATTTAACTTTATACCCTTCAACATTTGCTTCATCCATAAGACTTGAGTGCAATTAGTTGCTTCTGCAACATATTCAACTTTTATAGTAGATAAAGAAATGCATGATTTTTTTTTCTCATCCATGAAACCAATTTCTTTCCAAGAAAGAAAGCTCCACCAGAAGTTCTCTTCTTGTCATCAATATCTCCTGCCCACTCTGAATCTGTATATACACATAAAGTGAAGCTACCATCTCTAGAATATCATGTCATATTTTGTTGTTCCTTTCAAATACCAAAATATCCACTTTACTGAACATTCATGATTTTATTTAGGACTACTTTGATATCCTGAAACAATACTTACTGCATTCATAATATCCGGTCTAGTTTGAGTTAGATGTAACAAGCCACCAATCATAGACTTATACCTTGTTGAATTTACTGGTGCAGATGTGTCTTTGATAGATAATTTCTCACTAGTCACCATAGGAGTACTTACCAGTTTGGAATTCTACATACCAGACTTCTTCAACAATTCCCTTAGATACTTAGTTTGATAGATAAAGATGCCTTTGTCAGTTTGAGTAATATGCAAACCTAAGAAAAATCTTATCTCACCAATCATGCACATTTCAAATTCATTCCTCATATTATTAGAGAATTTCATGCACATTTTATCTTCTCCTTCAAAAATGATATCATCAATAAATACTTCAATAATTAGAATATCATCATCAGTGATTTTGTAATATAAATTATTGTCAGCACTGCCTTTAGTAAAACCAAGCTTCAAAAGATATTTATCCAACCTTGCATACCAAGCTCTAGGAGCTTGTTGCAATCCATATAAAGATTTTCTTAACCTGCAAACCATATCTTTATCATTTGTCAATAAAAATCCATTAGGTTGCTCAATGTATACCTCTTCCTCAAGTTCACCATTCAAAAATGCACATTTAACATCCATTTTATAGACCTTATAGTTCTTATATGCTGCATAGGAAAGAAATAGTCTAACAACTTCAATTCTAGCTACATGTGCAAATCTCTCAATATAATCAATTCCTTCCATTTGAGAATATCCTTTACAAACCAATCTAGCCTTGTTTCTTACAACTTGACCATCCTCATTTAGTTTATTTCTAAAAATCCCTTTAGTTCCAATAAAATTCTTATTTTTAGGCCGAGGAACTAAAGTCCAAGTCTTATTCTTCTCTATCTGATCTAATTCATCTTCCATAGCCTTTAACCAATGTTTATCTTTACAAGCTTCAATAACACATGTCAATTCAATTTGAGAAATAAGACATACCTCTTCATTTGCCAATATTCTTCTTGTCATAACTCCCTTGTTCCTATCTCCAATGATTTGATCTTTAGAATGATTTAATCTCACATACCTTGGTGTCTTCTGAACTTTGGGTTCACAGATCTGATAATCAGTCATAGTTGATTTTTCTGATTGTATCATTGTAACTGTCTCAGTGTCTTGTACCGGTTGAGGAATTGTCGGTTTAGTTATGATCATTTCCACTATTGATTCCCTATCATATGATATAGATTGATTTATGTATTGCTCATCCACTTTCACATTTGCGCTCTCCACAATTATCTGCAATCTTTTGTTATAACATCTATATGCTTTTCTTTGAATTGAATATCCAAGAAATATGCCTTCATCACATCTAGGATAAAACTTCCCAATTGAATCATCCCTTGCGATATAACATTTACTTCTATAAATTCTGAAATATTTTAAAAGTAGGTGTATGTCCAAACCATAATTCATAAGGGGTCCTATTAGTTTCACCTTTGATGTGAACTCTATTGAATGTGTAGACTATTGTACTCACTGCTTCTCTCTAGTAGATGTGAGGCAATTTGGTTTCCATCATCATAGTTCTTGTTGCATCCAAAATGGTTCTATTCTTCCTTTCCATACTCCATTCTGCTAAGGAGTTTGGGGTGCAGATAATTGTCTCCTAATTCCATTTCTCTCAAAATAATTGTTAAATTCATGAGAAGTAAACTCATCACCTTGATCTGATCTCAGACATTTAATTTTCAATCCAGTTTCAGTTTCTACCTTAGCTTTAAAGATCTTGAATTTCTCAAAAGATTCAGACTTCTCCCTAAGAAAAGTCACCACATCATTCTAGAATAATCATCAATTATCAGCATGAAATACCTATCACCTTGAAAGCTTCTATTCCTTGCTGGACCAAATAAATCAATGTGAATCAACTCAAGTACATCATTAGATTTATCATGTATTCTCTTAAAAAAAGTTCTAACTTTCTTTTCCAATTGACATTCCTTACATACCGGATTATGAAGCTTTATAAGCTTAGGTATATCTCTAACTGCCTTTGTTGAACTGATCTTAACAATACAATCAAAATTAACATGACACAACCTCTTATGCCATAAAAAACTCTCATCAATATGAGCAATCAAACATGTCTTATTACCAGTGTTCAAGTGAAAGATATTACATCCAGTCTGAGTACCGGTTGCAATCTCCAAACCAATTTTGTTAATGATTTTGTATTTTATATCTTTAAACTGAAGTTGGAAACCCTTGTCCACCAATTGACTCGCACTTAAAAGATTATGCTTTAAACCTTATACATAATAGACATTATCAGTATTATGCTTTCCATCTATAGAAATAATACCTCTACCTTTGATCATACATGCTTTGTCATCTCCAAATCTAAGTTGACTGCCATTGTATTCTTGCAGGGACAAATTTTCTTTTATCTCTAGTCATATGATGTGAGCATCCACTATCAATTACCCATTCACCCTTGTCTTCAACTTTTTCTACAAAGGCCTTTTCTTCATTCTTGATAGCTAGTTCCCGTTCATCTTCTTTTAAAGCATAGAACACCCATTCATTTCCATTTCTAGATCCACTAGCAGAGTCTATTGCCGGTTCATCCTCAGAGTCATCACTTACTCCTTCCTTATCCTCTATGTAGCATTGTTTTCTTTTCTTGAATCTATATCTATTTTCATTAGGCTTAAATGATTTCTTAACTCTTTCTTCAAATCTTGCATTCCTTTCAGAACATCTAGATGCAAAATAACCAATCTTATTCTATGCGAAACATTTAAAAGGTGTTTTTCCTTCATAATTAATTCATGCCGGTCCTTTAGGTACTCTTCTAGAAAATAAGGCTTCAAGTTGCTCAATTTCTTCATCCTCTTTACTCATATATTCCAATTCCTTTCCATATAAGGCTTTCCAATCACTTTTTCCAGTAGATGATGATGCATGAAAAGGAGGTTCAAATTTTGAAGCTCCAAAAGGTTCTAATTCTTTAAGCTCAAAAGCAGATAGTTTTCCAATCAGAATGTCTTTGTTAACTTCATCTTGTAAGCTGGTCGAAGGGCTCTCAAGACTTTGGAAACTATTTCATCTTCACTCAGAGATCCTCCACAACATTGAATTCCCACGAAAATCTCATTTACTCTTTCCATAAATGTAGCAATTCTTTCATTAGCTCCCATCTTCAAGTTCTCATATCTTACCCGGTAATGATCAAGTTTAGCAATTTTGACAGTAGGATCACCTTCATTCAGAGTTTGCAATTTATCCCACATAACTTTTGTTGATGATTTGTTGATCAGTAAGTGCACACAAGAGGGCTTCTCTAGCTCTGCAATCATTTTCAATATTCTTGGCCAGGTCTGCAAGAGCAGAATTGCCAGATGTTAGATCATAAGGTGTATATCCTTTCTCAGTGATCTCCCAAATATCCTTGCCAGGACATCTGAGATGAGTCTCCATTCAAATTTTCCATATCCCATAATTTGTTCCATCAAACTTAGGGATTTCTCTTCTGAAAATAGTTACCGGTGGATTTGTAGTATTAGCTACCATAGGATCTACCTCAAGCAGTTAAGCTTCTACAAAAGAGGACCAAAGCTTTGATACCAATTGTTAGGATAACCGGTTGACAACTAAGAGGGGGGGATGAATCGATTGTCAATAGATTATATAAATCAAACCACTTTATAACCTTTAACTGGAGCACATAAACATTGAATATGAGAATAGTAGAAACAAATACTAGTAAACAATAAAACTTAAGAATGAAATAAAGAATTAACACAATGCAACCATACCACATAACACCAAGATTTGTACGTGGAAAACCTGATAAAGTAAAAAACCATGGTGGGAAGCCTACCCACAGTCAGATGATACTTCTGTAGAAAGTATGTGATACAATGAGGGGCATGCACATACAGGAAGGCACACTACCTAGAGCATACTACTCATTACAAAAGAGTCTCACTGACTAAAAAGAGGTTATAACCACCTCAAGATAATTGGACAACAATCCAGAAGAATGAACTGCTAGAGATAGCATATACCATGCCTCATTATAGTCTCAGTTAAGCTCAATACCGAATGACTTTGACCTCTTACTTAAACCCAATTCGATCACCTATGATCGACCAGATCTCCTTCGCATATGATATTACATTCCATGACCACAATACATATTATTCACACACCATGCCCTTGATCTACAATGAGATCTTACATCAATTTATACAAACCCTAAGGCCTAAACCAATTAGGTCAACCACCTAAAATATATTACAATAAGATCATTACATGCATCTGTACTACAATGATATGTCATGTCGACTTTAGACCAAAACAACAATAACCAATCCATAAATTATCCCATTAATGTGTAGAGAACACGTTATCATGATACCAGTCCATAACTTAGATAGGTACCGGACCTAATTTGAGTCCACCATGCCAAAGTGATGTCTTGAATCAGTTAAGGCACGATCAAAGATCACCTTCTGCACCTTTAATTCCATCTAGAAGCCACATCAAGACCATTTAATATTCATCAAGGTTTCTTAGTGAAAGCTCTACCGGTTAAACCTTAAACCCTTACTAGTAACACAAGATCTTCTATCGATAACCAAAACCTATCTACCGGTAACCAACCAAAATAGCTAGTGTTGACATCAATGACAAAACATCAATGCAACACATAATAAATTCATCCATATTTCCAACAAAACCATGGTGGGCAACCCTACCCACAATAAGATGAATACTCTGAAGTACTATTATGAATGATTACAATGGGGTCTACACTTGCAAAAAGGCCAACAACCTAGAGTGCACTTCTCATCACAAAGAGAAGTCTCATTGAATTACAAAAACATGAGACTACAATCCGAAAAGAAATGAGCTGTGAAAGTAGCATCTACTAATGCTTGATACAGTTCTGGTTAAGCACTGATGGCTGCTTTGCAATTCAAAACCTTTCTAACCTTCATTGGAATGATATGACTATATTTGCACATAATTATTTATCTAATAATGAAGAAAAAATCATCCCATTACCATCTATCATAATCAATTACATGAATAAGTCACCTATAAATGCAGATCATCAACCTTATTGACAAGGTCGGCTAAACCCTAAACCCATAAACCCATAATTACAAAAATTACATCACACGATACCACCAGACCAATATTATGATTTAAATTACATATAATAGACCTAAATCAAGTATCCAAACAATTATATATGCCTAAAATTTTGTTAAGACCAAAATCCAACACACTTCACCAACCGGTTGAAACCCTTAGTGAAATAACAAAAAGTTTAACCGGATCCAAATAGGAGAATCATAACAACATGCCATCCAATGCAAATTCACCAAATGCTTAGGACACAATCAAGAAACACCTTTAGCATGATAGAAACCAATTCCATAAGCCGGAACCAAAGTCCAATGACCAAGTCACCAAATAATGCACATTGATAAAGCTAATCAGGATAGCTAGAGGCAAGCCGGTATCAGTAAATACCAAAGCACCAAATCATGAACCAACAAAATATAGCAAGCATGTAACCATCTAGAATAAGAATACAAAACTGATTCCATAGATTTGATCATACCAGATCAAAATCATAGCTGAAAGATCACCAAGACTAACAAGGATAGATCCAACCAGGATAGTCTCCAATTGGGACACAATGTTGACATCAATGACAACACTTAACCAAATTTAGCATATTGCTAATATAATACCTTTCAAGTGGTTTTCTATGTCTTTTAGACATTTGAACAAGATGAGTTGGAGGTTCTTCCTCCTCTTCTAAACATTCAAAGCTAGATGAGCTCTCCTCAACTTCTTGCCTGAAAGGAAAGCATAGTGCAGAAAAATGCTTCCCTAATGTCAATTTGTAGGGGAAACAATAAAGTTTGTTATCATAGCATATATGTTCACTCTGATCACTTTGGTTACACACCACAGTATATGGCTTATCATCAAAACAACCACCTTGTTTGAGTTTCCTCTTGGCTTCATATATATTTTCATGTCGAGTGTTCAACTATCAGTTTGCACCAATCGGTTAGACAGCTAACTGTCTGCATCAGTCTACATTCATGAGAAAACAACTATCCCACATGCATTCAGGAATTGAACCGGTTCGTATTCAAATACATTAGCTCAGACAAGTTGACTCCATCATGTATCAAAGTAGTTTCAAAACTACATCTCCGATGGCCGATGACAGACCCAATCGCTGAAGGCGATTCCATGGGGTATCGGCAAGACAAACAATCAGCTATCCCAAATGTCTGATCTTTCTCTCTATGCTCTACCACGTGGCACCCCCTGATTGGTTTTGGGGTCCCTGCTCTAACATCTTAGCAAGGCCTCACTATCCACCCATAATTCTTCTTTGTCGCTGGGTCATGATGGAAAGTCTCATGAGCAATTTCCCATCGCGACCTAGTGACCACCGTCAGATCTTCTGTGATCACCATCCGATGATTTTAATCTGCTTGACCTTAAATTCGCCTTAGCTACTCTCCTACCGGATCCCACCACTCGGTCACCATGTCACGAGGAATATACTAACGAGTAGTTGTCCATCGCAACATAACAACCACTGTTGGATCAACCTTGATCATTATTTGATCATCTCCGATCTGCATGACCCTTATCTCACTTGGACCGCTCACTTATGTCAGGCCCCACCATGGTTGCCAAGTCATAGGAAATAACACACATACATCTTTCCATAGCAGTAAAGTGATGACCGTTGGATCTAGATCTAAACTGCAAGTATTTTATCCTTTCATCCATCCGATAATCGATGCTATCAGATGACCGAAGATGACTTTGTCGGCTCATCAAGATGACTTCAAATTGGCTACTCTGAGCTTCGATATGTTGATTTCATCAGCAAAGGTTATACTGATAGAGTTCATAGATTTTATTCACATTGTTTCATCGCCCAAAGTTAACCTGATCAATATGAACAAAGGTCAAGTGAATTAGAGGCATAATTCCAACATTGCCTATCTAGGGGTCTTGATTCAATTCTTTCAAGTGTAGAAATAAATTGAATCACATCTTCCTTTTTAGTCTATTATGGTTGCAATTTAATAGGAGACTTAATTTCTCAAAAAATGAAACTTGTACAATGAATTACCTTTTGTGCAATAGGGTCCCAAAGCTTGTATCACTTCACACCATAACTATACCTGATGAAGATACATTTCACAATCTTATTCTCTAACTTTGTCCACTTCTCCTTTAGCACATGTACATATGCCTCACAACTAGAAACTCTAAGATGTCTCAATAAAGGCTTGTGACCCGACCATGCTTCCATAGGTGTTTTATCAACAAGGGTTGATGTAGGAGACCTGTTAATTAGGTAGCAAGAAGTGGAAACAACTTCAACCCAAAAATTTTGTTCCAAACTAGCACAACTCAACATACTCCTAGCCTTATACATCAATGTCATGTTCATTATTTCTATAACTCTATTCTACTATCCGGAATATGGAGTTGTCTTTTATCTATTAATGCCACATTCTTTACATAATTTATCAAAATCATTAGAGTAAAATTCACCACCATTATGAGTCATCAAACATTTAATTTTCTTTCCAATCTGCAACTCAACCATTGCTTTAAATTTTTTAAATTGACTAAAAACTTTAAATTTACTCTTTAGAAATATACCCATGTCCTTCTACTAAATTCACCAATAAATGAAACATAATATGTGGATTTTCCAATCAAAGGAACTTCTACATGACCAAACACATCAAAATGAATAATATTCAAAACACCACAAGTTTTATGAGAACTCGAGTAAAACTAAATGGGGTTTTTTCATCCATAAATGTAATTATCACTATGCTACGATAACTGGTGGACAACTAAGAAGGGGGGGTGAGTCAGTTGTCAATAGATTATATTAGTCAAGCCACTTTATAACCTTTGACCAGAGCACATAAACATTGAATACTAGAATTGCAAAAACAGATATCGGTAAGAAATAAAACTTAAAAATGAAACAAAGAATTAACACAATGCAACCATACCACATAACACCATGAATTATAAGTGGAAAACCAGGTAAAGGGAAAAACCACAGTGGGAAGCCTACCCACAGTCAGATGATACTTCTGCAGAAAGTATATGATGCAATAAGGGGCCTGCACATGTAGGAAGGCACACTGCCGAGAGCATATTGCTCATTACAAAAATGTCTCACTTACTACAGAGAGGTTATAACCACCTCAAGATAATTGGACAACAATCTAGAAGAATGAACTACCAGAGATAACATCTACCATGCCTGGTTACAGTCTTGGTTAATCTCAATACCAGAGTCCTTTGACCTCTTACTTAAACCCAATTCGATCACCTATGATGATGACCAGATCTCCTTTGCATATGATATTTAATTCCACGACCACAAATATATATTTCATTCCCATACCATGCCCTTGATCTACAATGAGATCTTACATTAATTTATACAAACCCTAAGGCGTAAACCAATTAGGTCATCCACCTAAAATATATTACAATAAGATCATTATATACATCCATATTACAATGATATGCCAGGTCGGCTTTAGACCAAAACAATAATAACCAATCCATAAATAATCTTGGTAACATGTAGAGAACATGTTAACATGATATTGGTCCATAACATAGATAGGCACCGGACCTAATCTGGGTCCACCACGCCAAAGCAATATCTCCAATCAGTTGAGGCACAATCAAGGATCACCTTTTACATCCTGAATTCCATCTAAAATCCATACCAACACTACTTATGCATTCTGTCAAAGATTCTCAGTAGAAGCTTTTCCGGTTAAACCTTAAACCCTTACTAGTAACACAAGATCTTCTACCGGTAACCAAAACCTGTTTGCTGGTAACCAACCATAACAACTAGTGTTGACATCAATACAACACATAATCAATTCCTCCATATTTCTAACAATCTTCCCCTTTGGCATTGATGGCAACACTAGATGTAAAAAAGAAACATCTAAGTGCCAAGAAGTGCCAAACATTTCTCATAGAAGATATAACAATGAAAAACTGAAAAATCATAGCTCCCCCTGAGGAGTGCAGTCCAATTTGAAACTGATATGAATTTCTCTCCCATAAACATTATTCTTCACATATAGCTCTCCCCCTTTGACATCAATGCCAAAGATATGACATAGATATCAAAATTTTGTGAATCTCAAAGGGGACTACTCCCCTTGAGTAGTAGCACCACTACATCAACCCAAAGCAAAGGATAAAGGTGATGTTGCATACCAGTTTGATGGTCTGCTCCATCAATTAAGTTTCTGTCAGAAGGGTAGATACCCCTAACCTATCTCTCAAATACTTAAATGATTCCTTAGACAATGGTTTAGTGAATATATGTGCAATATGCTCTTTAGTGTTCACATAAACCAATTTGACTTCCTTTTCTTCCACCTTGTCCTTCAAAAAGTTATATTTTATTGACATGTTCTTACTCTTAGAGTGAAATACCAGATTTTTAGACATGTCAATAGCTGCAGAGTTATCACAATAGATAACTATCAGTTCACTACAATTTACTTGGATATCCTTCAACCTTTTCTTCATCCATAAGACTTGAGTGCAATTAGTTGTTGCTGCAACATATTTAGATTCTGTAGTAGATAAAGAAATGTATGACTATTTTTGCTGATCCATGAAACCAATTTCTTCCCAAGAAAGAAAGCTCCACTAGAAGTGCTCTTCCTATCATCAGTATCTCCTACCCAATCTGAATTTGTATATGCACATAAAGTGAAGTAATCGTCTCTAGAATACCATAAGCCATATTTTGTTGTTCCTTGCAAATACTGGAATATCCTCTTTACTGCACATTCATGGTTTTATTTAGGATTAATTTGATATCTTGAAACAATACTTACTGCATTCATAATATTTGGTCTAGTCTGAGTTAGATACAACAAGCCACCAATCATAGACTTATACCTTGTCGGATTTACTGATGTAGATATGTCTTTGATAGATAATTCCTCACTTCTCACCATAGGAGTATTTATGGGTTTGGAATTATTCATACCAAACTTCTTCAACAATTCCCTTAGATACTTAGTTTGACAAATATAGATGCCTTTGTCATTTTGAGAAATCTGTAAACCTAAGAAAAATCTCATCTCACCAATCATTGATATTTCAAATTCATTCTTCATATTATTAGAGAATTTCATGCACAATTTATCTTCACCTCCAAAAATGATATCATCAACAAATACTTCAATAATTAGAATATCATCATCAGTGATCTTATAATATAAATTATTTTCAGCACTGCCTTTAGTAAAACCAAGCTTCGAAAGATATTTATCCAACCTTGCATACCAAGCTCTAGGAGCTTGTTTCAATCCATAAAAAGCATTTCTTAACCTAAAAACCATATCTTTATCATCTGTCAGTGAAAATATATTAGGCTGCTCAATGTATACCTCTTCCTCAAGTTCACCATTCAAAAAATACATATTTAGCATCTATTTGATAGACCTTATAGTTCTTATATGTTGCATAGGCAAGAAATAGTCTAACAGCTTCAATTCTAGCTGCAGGTGCAAATATCTTACCATAATCAATTCCTTCCATTTCAGAATATCCTTTACAAACCAGTCTTCCCTTGTTTCTTACAATTTGACCATCCTCATTTAGTTTATTCCTAATAACCCATTTTGTTCCAATAACATTGTTATTTTTAGGCCGGGGAACTAAAGTCCAAGTCTCATTCTTCTCTATCTGATCTAATTCATCTTCAATAGCCTTTAACCAATGTTTATCTTTACAAGCTTCAATAAGATATGTCAGTTCAATTTGAGAAATAAGACATACCTCTTCATTTGCCAGTCTTCTTCTTGTCATAACTCCCTTGTTCCTATCACGAATGATTTGATCTTCAGAATGAATTAACCTTACATACCTTGGTGTCTTCTGAATTTCAGTTTCACTATTCTAATCATCAATCACAGTTGATTTTTTTGATTGTACCAATGTAACCGTCTCATTATCTTGTACCGGTTGAGTCATTGCTAGTTTAGTTATGATCATTTCCACTATTGGTTCCTTGTCATATGATATATATTGATTTTTGTATTTCTCATCCACTTTCACATTTGCGCTCTCCACAATTTTCTGCAATCTTCTGTTATAACATCTATATGCTTTTCTTTGAATTGAATATCCAACAAATATCCCTTCATCACATCTAAGATCAAACTTCCCAATTGAATCATCCCTTTTGATATAACATTTACTTCCAAAAATTCTGAAATATTTCAAAAGGTGTATGTCCAAACCATAATTCATAAGGGGTCCTATCGGTTTCACCTTTGAAGTGAACTTTGTTGAATGTGTAGACTGTTGTACTCACTCCTTCTCTCTAGTAGATGTGAGGCAATTTGGTTTCCATCATCATAGTTCTTGTTGCATCCAAAATGGTTCTATTCTTCCTTTCCACTACCTCATTTTGCTAAGGAGTATGGGGTGCAGATAATTGTCTCCTAATTCCATTTCTCTCACAATAACTGTTAAATTCATGAGAAGTGAACTCATCACCTTGATCTGATATCAGACATTTAATTTTCAATCCAGTTTATGTTTCTACCTTAGCTTTAAAGATCTTGAATTTCTCAAAGGCTTCAGACTTCTCCCTAAGAAAAGTCACCCACATGATTCTAGAATAATCATCAATTGTCAACATGAAATACTTATTACCTTGAAAGCTTCTAGTCCTTGCTGGACCACATAAGTCAATGTGAACCAAATCAAGAAATTTATTAGATTTATCATGTATGATCTTAAAAGAAGTTCTAACTTTCTTTCCCAATTGACACTCCTTACATATCGGATTATGAGGCTTTATAATCTTAGATATATCTCTAACTGCCTTTGTTGAACTGGTCTTAATAATACAATCAAAATTAACATGACACAACCTCTTATGCCATAAGCAAATCTCATCAATATGAGAAATCAAACATGTCTTATTACCAGTGTTCAAGTGAAAGATATTACCTCTAGTCTGAGTACCAGTTGCAATCTCCAAACCAGTTTTGTTAATGATTTTGCATTTTATATCTTTAAATTAAAGTTGGAAACCCTTGTCCAGACCAACACTTAAAAGATTATGATTTAAACCTTCTACATAATAGACATTATCAATATTATTCTTGCCATCCAGAGAAATAATACCTCTACCTTTGATCATACATGCTTTGTCATCACCAAATCTGACTTGACCGCCATTGTATTCTTGCAGGGACAAAAAATTTCTTTTATCACCAGTCATATGACATGAGCATCCACTATCAATTACCCATTCATCCTTGTCTTCAAATTTTGTTGCTAGGGCCTTTTCTTCATTCTTGATAGCCGGTTCTGGTTCATCTTCCTTTAAAGCATAGAAAACCCATTCCTTTCCATTGCCAGATCCACTAGCAGAGTCTACTACCGGTTCATCCTCAAAGTCATCACTTACTCCTTCTTCATCTGCTATGTAGAATTGTTTTCTTTTCTTGAATCTATATCCGTTCTGATTAGGCTTAAATAATTTCTTAAACTTTTTCTTCAAATCTTGCAATCCTTTTAGGACATCTAGATGCAAAATGACCAATCTTATTACATGCAAAACATTTAAAAGGTCCTTTTCCTTCATGTTGATTTCCTGTCGGTCCTTTAGGTACTCTTCTAAAATATAAGGCTTCAAGTTTCTCAAATTCTTTATCCTCTTTCCTCATATCTTCCAATTCTTTTGCATATAAAGCTTTCCAATCACTTTTTCTGGTAGATGATGATGCATGTATAGCAGGTTCATACTTTGCAGCTCTAGAAGGTCCAAAATCTTCAAGCTCAAAAGCAGATAATTTACCAATCAGAATGTCTCTGTTAACTGAAGTGTTTGCCATTGTTCTCAATTCATTAATTGCAGTTGCCTTCATCTTGTAAGCTAGTGGAAGAGCTCTCAATACTTTGGAAACTATTCCATCTTCACTTAAAGATCCTCCACAACATTGAATCCCCATGACAATCTCGTTTACTCTTTCCATAAATGTAGCAATTCTTTCATTATCTTCCATCTTCAAGTTCTCATACCTTACCCGATAACCATCAAGTTTAGCAATTTTGACAGTAGGATCACCTTCATTTAGAGTTTGCAATTTATCCCACATAACCTTTGCCAATGATTTATTAGTCAATCCCATGATGTACTAATCAGTAAGTGCACACAAGAGGGCTTCTCTAGCTCTGCAATCATTTATTAATATTCTTGTCCAAGTCTGCATGAGCAGGATTGCCAGATGTTGGATCATAAGGTGTATATCCTTTCTTATTGATCTCCCAAATATCCTTGCCAAGACATCTAAGATGAGTCTCCATTCAAATTTTCCATATCCCATAATTTTTTCCATCAAGCTTGGGGATTTCTCTTCTGAAAATAGTTGTTGGTGGATTTGAAGTATTAGCTGCCATAGGATCTACCTCAAGTGGTTAAGCTTCAGAAAAAGAGGACCAAAGCTCTGATACCAATTGTTAGGATAACCGGTGGACAACTGAGAGGGGGGGTGAATGAGTTGTCAATTAATTATATTAGTCAAACCACTTTATAACCTTTAACCAGAGCACATAAACATTGAATAACAAAATAGCAAAAATAGATACCGGTAAGCAATTAAACTTAAGAATGAAACAAGGAATGAACACAATGCAACCATACCACATAACACCATCAATGGTATGTGGAAAACCCGGTAAATGGAAAAACCACGGTGGGAAGCCTACCCATAGTCAGATGATACTTCTGCAGAAAGTATGTGATACAATAAGGGGCTTGCACATGCAGGAAGGCACACTGCCTAGACCATACTATTCATTACAAAAGAGTCTCACTAACTACAAAGAGGTTATAACCAGCTGAAGCTAATTGGACAACAATCCAAAAGAATGAATTTCCAGAGATAGCATCTACAGTGCCTGATTATAGTCCTGATTAAGCTCAATACTGGAGGCCTTTGACCTCTTACTTAAACCCAATTTGATCACCTATGATTGACCAGATCTCCTTCGCATATAATATTTCATTCCAGGACCACGAATATATATTTCATTCCCATACCATGCCCTTGATCTACAATGAGATCTTAAATTAATTTATACAAACCCTAAGGCCTAAACCAATTAGGTTGGCCACCTAAAAGATATTACAATAAGATCATTACATACATCCATATTACAATGATATGCCATGTCGTCTTTAGACCAAAACAACAATAACGAATCCACAAATCATTCCAGTAATGTGTAAAGAGAACGTTAACATGATACCAGTCCATAACCTATATAGGCACTGGACCTAATTTGGGTCCACCACACCAAAGCGATGTCTCCAACCAGTTGAGGCATGATCAAGGATCACCTTCTACATCCTGAATTCCATATAAAAGATGTACCAACACTACTTATGCATTCTGTCAAAGATTCTCAGTAAAATATCTGCCGGTTAAACCTTAAACCCTTATCGGTAACATAAGATCTTCTACTGGTAACCAAATCTGTCTGCTGGTAACCAGCCATAACAGCTAGCGTTGACATCAATGCCAAAACATCAATGCAACACATAATCAATTCCTCCATATTGCCAACACACTAAAATCAAAGGCAAGATTACAATCATTCAAACCTTCAACAAGGTTTTTATTTTTCAAGGCCCTTAGATCCTTTTCTCCAATGTGGTCAAGCATCTAGTGCCATAACATTGTCTTGTTTGCAAGTAACTTTTCTTCAGAAGATAGAGCACCCTTAGGTACCCAGAAGCCATTTCCATCTACTGAAGGTGAAACCCTCAAATCTTCCACATTTACTTTTTATAGAAGTGCTATTACACTCAAAAGTGTATGCATCTATCTTATACAAAGTGTCGAACCTGACACCTCTAGAAATTACCATAGCACCCTTAATCATCTTACATCCTCTTCAGAAAAGACTACCTACACACCTGCATCTATCAATTTTCTCATAGATAACAAATTTTGTTTTAATCCAAGGATATTTAGCACACCATTAATCCTTTTTATTCTACCATCAGAAAACTTGATTCTAACTTTACCTCGACCAATAATGTAGTACCCCTCCTTGATCAAACTTGTTAGACTTATATTTTACTACAGTTTACTTTTCAATTGATACATTACTGCTAAACTTTATTTAGACTTATTTGATATTATTTCATGCTTTAGCTAGATATGTGATGTATGCTTTATTACAGTATTTCAGTACTTGTGATTAGTGCTATTTTTATCGATTATTGTCATGGACTAACACTTTTACCTTACATATGCAATGTTTTATTTATATGTTGCATGTTTGCAAGTGTATGGGATGGGAGGGGATGATTTTCCTTCACTCACTCTAGTGAGACAGTGAACGTCATGATTCTCCTCCATTGGTGTGTGTGTCGTGTATTCTATATTTGTATATATGCATGTGTGGTTCGATGATGCAGGACATTGCAGGTACAAGTATCAGGTAGGTACAGGGTATTGTCTCCACCTGGCTTCATAAGTCTGAGCGTGCCTTATTTAATCTGATGGGAGTGGAGGAGATAGTGGTTGACCCTAATTATACCCTCAGTTACACTCTTGTGAGTGTTGTTAGTTGGTCGTCCTTTCCATGTTGTCGGCCTTCGAGTTTTGTTCGTTTGACTTTTTCAGAGTCTTTGTATGGTTTTTCTCGGTTTGCATGCCCTAGTGGATTGGATTGTTTATTTGATCTTATGGCGTCATTTCATAGTTGGTGTATTTAATTTATGTATTTTTATGCCTTTATGTTATGGATTAGTTAATTGAATGGAATTATTAAATTTAGTTTGGTAATTGCATTATATTGGAAATGTGATCATATTTAAATCAAGTGGAAAAATAAATAAAGTTAATTGCATATTATTGTTCTCTATATTTAAAATAAATAAATAATAATAATAAAAATAGAGTTAAAATTATTGCCTTAATTACTTTTTTAGAAAATGTTAATTAAATGTCATGAGAAAAGAGAGATAAAAGAAATGATTTTTGGAAATAGCTTTCCCATTTACTTTTTGGAAATTAGAAAAAAAATAATCTCTTTTATTATTAAATATTATGATTTATTAGAAAACATTTTCAAACCTAAAAGTTTAGGTTGAATATTTTTCTATATTATGTCTATGAGTTCACCGGAAGAGGGATGAATATTTTTGAAGAAATTTTTGGAGGCCAGATTGGAAACCAAAACTAGAGCTTGGAGGTTTGATTTAGATTGTTTGCAGAGTATCCATCCAGGATTGCTATCATAGGTTGGGTGTTTGTCACTCTTCTTTTTGTTTTTGAAAATTTTTAATTTAGCTTTTGAAAATATCTTTCTGTGTGTTGATTTTTCTGAAAGATCTTTGTTTGGGGAGTTTTAAAATTTGTTTCAGTTTGAGAAATTGAATAAATTCTGGTTGGTTATAATCTTCCTGAATTAGTTTGTCAAAATTCGAAGAGGATTGATTTTTAAATTAGAAAATTTGATTCTTCTTGTGTTTTAAACTCAAAGTTTAAAATTCCTTGTTTCCTGGTTTGGGAAAGGGTTTTTTTTCCTATTGTGTGAATTTGCAAATTTATGGTGAAAGGAAAGTCATGCTGGTAATTTTTTTGGGAATTTCTTCTTCCTATGTATTTTTGTGTTCTTCCTGTGTATGGAGAAAATTAGAGATTTTTTAGTTTAATAAATTTCCCTTAAGGTTTTCTAAAAGAAAGATTTAGAAAGCTTTATGTTTTACCCAAATCTCAGTTCTGTCACAGACTTTTTTTTGGTTCCTGGTATAAATTATTTTTTTAGAAATTTTTTTTATGGGTGGCTATAGTTTTATTAAAAAAAAAATTATTAAAACAATTTGCCTATGATTTTATTAAACTCTATTTTCTCAGAGTGCTGGGAAAAGAGATTTTTATAATCTCTGGGAAAGGAGATTTTTATAATCTTTGATTAAGAAAACAAAAAAAAAAATAAAAATACAAAGGGTAGCTTGCTACCAAACGGTTGCACAGCCACCATACGGTAGCAGTGCTACCATAAGGTAGCAGAGCCACCCTATGGTAGCAATGCTACCAAATAAAAAGACAAAAAAAAAAATGTGTTTCCGGCCTTCCGTGCATGCAGCGCCTGACTGCAGGGGGTTAGGAAAATTTTATACATTTTATTAAGCTTTTTTTTATTTATAATATATATATATATATATATATGTTTTTTTTATGGTAATCTTATAATATTGTTCTGGGATATTTGAGAATAGATTAAAATCGTGACATTTAGTTTTTACGTTTTAATATATATATATATATATATATATATATATATATATATATATATATGGTATTATTTGATGAATATATATTCATATAAATATATTATATTATTATATATATATATAAATTGGAATTAAATTTATTTTAATTGAAAACATATATTTAGATTCTTTTATTAATTAATCATGAATATATGTTAGGGGGTTAATTTAATGTGGTTAAATTTAGCCTTACTGGACAAATGACAACTCTGAATTTCTTTTATAAATATAGTTGTATTTTCTATTTCTCTAGAATATCCATATTTGCAAGTATTTAATGCTTTTGACTATTTTAAAAAGATTGCATGTATTAGGATCTTTAGTGTAAATGGTAGTTTTTGGTAAAAGCTTATTTACGTTGCAATTCTGGTTTTAAGTTGTCGTCATGCCATAATGGTTATTATATCCCCTTGGTCAGGTGTTGTTGTGTAACCCTGTTGATGTGAACTATTGTGTGTTTTGTTCCAAATGGTCAATCCTAGGTTATTGATCTATGTATCCTTCATCTATATTTTGTCAGGATTAGATATGGCTGTCAATTTTTCCATAGGGTTCTCGTAAAGAGACCATTCTTGTTAGTGTCTTATGAGAGAGTGGCTTTCGAGTGGGGGCCACACTCGAAGAGGATGGAAGGATAACCCCTCGAAAGTCAGTTAATAAGTGGTAATCTAATAAATGATTAGGGGGTGGGTAGTTGTAATATTAATTAAGATATTGTACCTCCCACATGGTTGAGTGCTTGTATAGGCTCAAGATGTTGTGGTAAGGCCTGGAATGGCAAACCTACCACCTTGTCTTCATGAAAGGTTGGTAGGGTCCGCATGATAATTGGATGGAGCCGGGGGTTCGAGAAAGGTTACCAAGATAACCTAGGATGGGGGCTGGGACCTATGGAGACCTACCTAGGGTAACCATCTTAAGCTATGCGATGACACTCTCTCTTTAGGGTCACTAGTGTTTTGTGAGTTGAGTCACATGAGTTTTGCAGAGTCATGTTGTACTATCCTACTTGTCTTGTTTTGCTTGCTTGAGGGTCTTCTGCTATCTCCTAGCATGGTGGGGTGGTTCCATTTTGGGATCACATGGTCGGGTGGTAGTGCCACTTCCCATCGGATATCCTTGTTTGTACCTTCATGCGAGGATTGGCTTCGCTGGTGTACCTTTGGTTTGTGATTCATGTATCAACTCATGTTAGTGATTATTGTACATTTGAGACCCATGTGGTCATTGTATCAGTAAGCTATGTAACCTTGGCATTGTAATTTATGTAACTTCGTATGTACTATTGGAAGGCGTGTTATTGAATATTGTAATATTAATTCAGTTGAATGTATGTTATTTCAATTATCTTTCTTCTTATGTGTAAATGAATCATTGAAAGTAAATATATTGTAACACTTTAAATCTTTCAATGTGGAATTCAGTTTTATGACTATGATTTAATTAACTGTATTTGAGTTCTCTAATTAGATGGATAATTGGATTAACCTTATGATGTTGTTATTGTTACGAGTTAATCTTCGTTGGTAACCCTTAGGAATTCATGTGTTAGACTTCCGCTTGTGTTAATAAACATGCAATGTAATAATTAATGCACTTAATCTTTTTTTTTTTTTAATTATTTCACCCTTTAGTTGCCTAGTAGTGTGGTTTTCCTTTAGGGTTCCTGACAACGCATTACAAATAACGTCTAAATGTGAATCATCACCCAAGTACACCTTACCTCCACTAAATTATGTTGAGTTGTTGAGATTGTTGGGGAGATTTTTGTAGTTTGTCATATTTGGTTATTGAATTTGGATATGTTATTTGTCAACATATTCCTATGGGTTATTCTGGTAAGTTTGGGAAGATTTTTTGATCTAGTTTGTTGTCCTTTGGTTACTGGTTTCTGGTGTTCCTGTTGGTGTTCATGTCGATATTCCCTTTGGTATATTCGAGAATGATCAGATCTTATGCCAAGACTTTGGGATGTTGATTGGGATGACCTCGTGTATCTTCATTTCAGATGGTTCATGATTGGTGACCCACAAGTTATCTTTCTTCGTGACAGTTGTTGTTTGGTTGTGTTCTTGAGCTTTGAGATGTTGATCGATGAAGATTTGAAAGGTTGAGTTGGTGCAACTATTTTGGATGATTCTACCATGTTTTCTAGTGTTTCCTAATTGTGTCCTATTTTTTTGGGTGGTCTACATTGATCATTGTGTGAGTTTTGGTGATTTCTATCAATTGTTGGTGATTTGTGTGTTATGTGGTATTTTTGGTGGTGTAACATGTTGCGGTTGATCTTGGTATGATTTTTTGTGGATATGATCATTTGTGAATTTGAATTAGGTCCATGTTATGTAATGTAAATTATAATATCAGTCTGATGGTCAATCCTTGTATCGTGTAATGTAATTTTTGTATTTGTGAGTTGAGGGTTGAGGGTTTAGCCGACCTTGCTATCAAGGTTGATGACTTGTATATATAGGTGATATAATTATATAATTTAGGTGTTGGTGTTATGTTTTCATTATGAGAGAGATTTGTAAGTGAAAAAAATAGATATATCATTTGGTGAAGTGTTGTCGTGAGATCAATGTTGTAAATCAGATAACTATGCTTAACCAAAACTATCATCTGGCATATGTAGATGCTACTATTGCAGCTCATTTCTTCCGGATTGTAGTCCGATTCATTTTGTAAGCTAGTGAGACTTCCCTAAGGGTTGTAGCCTTCTAGTAATATATCTTTTGAGCAGTGAGCTCTAGGCAGTGTGCCTGAATGCATGTGCATTCCCCATTGTAATATTTTTAGATACTACTACAAAGTATCATCTTATTGTGGGTAGGTTCCCACCGTTGTTTTTCCCTTGACCATGTTTTCCATGACAAAAATCTTGGTGTTGTATGTTGTGTTGTTCATTTGGTTAACTTTTAGTTGTTGCAGTTTATTAGTTTATGCTTTGGTGCTTGATTATCTGATTTTTGGTGAAGACTAATTCACCCCCCCTCTCTGTCTTCCTTTTTGATTGTTGCTAAAAATTGGTATCAGAGCTAGATGTTCTAGTAGAAGCTTAATCGCTTGGGAGATCTGAGATGGCAGCTCAAGATATTCTTTTAAAAAAGGACAATTCGAGGTTTGAGGGAAGTAACTATGCTATGTGGAAGAAACTGATGGAGCTGCACTTGAAATTCTTGGAGAAGATTACTAAGAATGTCTATGCTATTCCTCAAAATCGACCATCCACTCTTGATGAAGTTAAGGAAGTTGAATATAATATCAGAGCAAAGGAATCATTACTTAGTGCCTTAACTGATTCTAAAATGACAAATGTAATGGAACTTCAGACTGCACATGAGATCTAGGTGAGGCTTGAGATCCTATATGAAGGTGGTAGTCAAGTGAAAGTTGCTAAGTTGCAGAGCTTGAAAGGAAAGTATGAGACATTAGAGATGTGAGATGATGAGAAAATACATTCATACATGGATAAGGTGAATGAGCTTGTCCTTAGTATCAGATGTGCTCGTGGGAAAATTGAGGAAGATTAGATTTTTGCTAAGGTGTTGAGATCTTTGCCTCTTGCATACCAAAATAAGGTTGCTGCTATAGATGAGATCTAGAGTGTAACTATGGTAACAAGAGATATGTTGGTTGGAAAATTTGTTGCAGTTGAGCTGAGAAAATTTGGAGAATCACATGGAAAGTTTGAGACTAGGATTTAGAGCACCAGTATATGTTTCTGATAAGAAGAAGTATAATCCTCATGAGTGCAGGATATCTAGGTATGAAAGAGAAAGAAGAGAGATTGCAGAGCAAGAGAGAGCTCGATCATCTTGAAGCATTGATTGCTTCGAGATTTCCTAAAGGTGTCGGTAAGTATGATGTAAATTTGCCTTTGAAATGTTTTACCTGTAATAAGATAGGACTTTTTTCTTCTAGCCGTCTGGAGAGAATGGCTAAGTATGACAGACATGATAAGTTTCATAAGTATGATAGGAATGATATATATGAGAAGCATGACAAGTATGATAAGCCTTATAAGTCTAACCATAAGTCTAAGAACCAGAAGAACTATTATTATGATGTAGATGAAGGTGTTACAGATGAAGAATCAAAAGGAGATGAAGTTGTTTTTATTGCCTTTAAGGAAGACTATGCCTCTTGATTCCACTAGCTTTTTTGTTGAAGAAAAGTCTCTTGGCTACAAAAGTTGAAGAAAAGAGTGTATGGGTGATTGACAGTGGTTGTTCACATCATATGACTGGTGATAAAATAAAATTTGTAAGCATGAAAAAGTATGATGGCAGAATAGTCAGATTTGGAGATGACAAAGGTTGTGTAATCCATGGGAGAGGTTCTATTTCTTTTGATGGTAAGAATGACATTGATGTGTTGGCATATGATGAAGCGGTGATAATGTATGTTGTCATTGATGTCAATAAGTGCTCAAGCAAGTGAACCGGTATGATCCGGTATGAAGATCAGAAGCAGTTATGGTCAACCGGGATGGAGTGGACCAGTGTCGGGGTTCACTAAGTGTGACTACCGGTTGGTAGTCTTAGTGCAGCTCTAAGGTTTCCGGTTTGTCTTGTGCAGTGCAATCGATGATGTTTTGTGACTAGTTGGTTAACGAATAAGGATAAGGATCGAGATGCCATGTCAATTGTGTGCACGTGAAGGATTTATTTGTGGTTCTTGCACATGAAGATTGACAACATTGAATTCCTACCTTAGGAATGAGCATTTTTCTTAGCAGTGTGTGAAGAAGCGCGTGGTGGGTTATTGACTTCCAGATGTGGTGAAGGTTGGATGATGCATAATATCTTGAGATTTGTTTTAGATCATTTGATTCTATGTAATTTGTTTGGATGGTTAGGATTGGGCCGCTTGTAAGTGTAAACTTGAAATATTTAGGGTTTAGGGTTTATGCTATCGACCTAGATGTTGTCTATAAGGTCGATGAGTTTTGTTATTGCAGAGGTTGGTAAAAGTTGTGTTTGTGTCCATGTGTTAGAGATTTGATACTTGCCAAACTAGAGTGAGGAATCTGTAGAGTATGATTGCAGAAGAGAGGAACTGAAAAGGATCTGCCTTAGTAAGAAGTGTTGTTATCAGATCGGAGTGTCTTACCTATTATCTTCTAACCATTTCAATAGAAGGTAAATCCCTTGACCAGGTAGCTTTAACAGGCTTTGTTGTAAATCCTCTAACCAGGTGGCTCAAGTTCATTGAGTTATTTAAATCCTCTAGCAAGGTAACTCTTAACAGGGTTTCAACCTTTAACAAGGTATATATCCATCCCTTAACCGGGTGATCCCTAATAGGATCGATTCCTAAAAAAACCTTTATTCTAAAGTCTTTAACCGAACTAGGCTCCTAACAGAGCAAACTTCGAAAGAGTTCACAAACAAGCTTGTGGGTATTCATCCCCACTATGGTTTTTCCCATTTGGTTTTCCACATGAAAAATCTATGTGTTATGGGTTTTGAGTTTTTCATGTGATGATTGTGTGATTTTGATTAATTTAGATATGCATGCAATGTTAAATGGTTGTGGTATATTGATACAACTCATGCATGATTATATCGGTGAAGTAGTCATCAAGACTTGAGATCTATTGAATATTGTCTAAAGTATTTTTATTTAACTGGTTTAGCTATCTGAAGTATTTTTGTTTAACCGGTACTACTATGGTTAAGTACAGTGGTGAAGACAACCGATTAGCTATGTTTTAATATGATAAACTATTGAAGCAGTTTTTTTGTGTGTACCAATTCACCCCCACTCTCAGTACTGGTTAGGACCTTAGTAGTTCATCATTATTCATGAATTGGTATCTGAGCACATCCAGGTCCTCGATGATATAAGCTTAACCACTTGAGGAAAAAGATCCTGTTGTAATGATGAAGAGGGATGGTCCTAAGTTCAACAGGGACAACTTGAAAATATGGAAGGACAAGATGAAGATATATATCAAGAGTTTGGGTGCACAACACTAGAACTAAGTTGAGAATGCCTATGTAATCCCCTCTGGCATTCCAATCGATGATCAGAAAAGAGAGATACAAGAAAATGGGCAAGTCATGGAAGCCCTTTTTACCAGCTTGTCCGATGTAGAGTTCATTGATGTACAAAATAAGGACAATTCGAAAGAAGTATGGGACAAACTGGAATCCATTTATAGCGGTGATGAACATGTCAAGAAGGCTAAGGAAGAAAGCCTTAGAGGAAATTTTGAAGATATGAGGATGGTTGAAGGAGAGACCATTCAGTAGTATGGCATAAGAATCAAGATAGTGGTTGGAGAGATCAAGAGCATTGGTGGAACAGTTGATGATGCCACTGTTGTTAGTAAAGTTTTGAGATCACTTTTACTAGTCTATGCAATCAGGGTTGCCGTTATTCAAGAGATAAGGTCTATCAAAGAAACCAAGGTATCTTTAGACTCTATTATTGCAAAGTTGACTGCATATGAATTGAATGGCTATGATGGTAGTGTTCAAAACACCGAGTCAGCCTTTAGAGCATCTTCTTCCTTTGCACCAACCAGGAAAGGAAAAGAGGTCAGTAATAGTTATGAATCCAGGCCAAGCAAAGATATGGACAATGAGGAGATTTAGATAGAGTTTGAAGCTCTTCTTGCCAAGAGACTTCCAAAAGGCACTGTAAAATAAAGAGGTAAGCTTCCTCTGAAGTGTTTTTCCTGCAATAAGATAGGACATATAGCGGTTAACTATCCTAACAATGACAATAAGGATAAACTAGAGAGGTTTTGGAAGTATAAAGGAGTAGGTAGGAGAAATTGTTTTGTTGTAGTGGATGAAGGTGTTACCAATGAGGAATTTGAGGATGAAGAGAATGAGGACATAGTATTTGTGGTCGTCAAGGAAGAGTTGTCTGACCAGAAAGCCCTTGTCTCACATATTGACAACTCTAATGAGTGGATCATTGATAGCGGTTGTTCTCACCACATGATCGGTGATAGGAGAAAGTTTTTGTCTCTTGAAGAATATGATGGTGGTGTTGTCCGATTTGGCAACGATGCACCTTGCATGGTGAAAGGAAAAGGATCCATCTCACTAAATGAAAAGAGTAGTGCGGATGATATCTATTGGGTGGAAGGCCTTAAGCATGATATGTTGAGTGTTGCTCAACTAAATGACAAAGGGCTCATACTGGAATTCAAAGGTAGATTATGTAGAATAATTGGAAAGAGTGGTGAACTTATTGCCACCGGTAAGCAAACCAGAGGAAACCCATTTTAGCTGAATGCTAGGATTAGTCAGTGCCTGATGGCGAAATTTGATGACAGTTGGATATGGCATAGGAGACTTTGTCATATAAATTTTGACAATATTGTAAATGCTAGTAAGATCAAGGCAGTAAGAGGATTGCCTTTGCTGAACAAACTGGAGAATGCCTTATGCAGAGAATGCCAACTTGGGAAGATGTCTTTCTCAACATTCAAAGGTAAGTCTTTTTCTGGGAAGAACTTACTTGATCTAGTGCACATGATCTGTGTGGTCCAATGAAAACTAGAAGCATTTAGGGAGATCGGTACTTCATGATTCTTATCGATGATTGCTCAAGAATGATGTGGGTCACATTCTTGAAAGACAAATATGAGGCATTTGGAAAGTTCAAAGTCTTTAGGGCATTGGTGGAGAAGGAGAGTGGTAGAAGGATAAAATGCCTAAGGAGTGATCATGGAGGTGAATTCACTTCTAATGAATTCAATAAGTACTGCAAGGAGAACGGGATTAAGAGGCAATTGTCTGCCCCAAGGACACCACAATAGAATGACATAGCAGAAAGAAACAATAGGACTGTGGTTGAAGCAGCCAGAACTATGTTGATCCAAGGAAATATCACTCACACATTTTGGAAAGAAGTGGTGAGCACTGTAGTCTATACCATGAACCGAGTACTCATTAAGAAAGGTAAAGATAAAAACCCCTATGAGTACTAGAATGGGATAAATCCCAATGTGAGTTATTTCAAAGTGTTTGGGAGTAAATACTATATTAGGAGAGGTGAGCACT
This sequence comes from Cryptomeria japonica, assembly GCF_030272615.1. Classification (NCBI taxonomy): domain Eukaryota; kingdom Viridiplantae; phylum Streptophyta; class Pinopsida; order Cupressales; family Cupressaceae; genus Cryptomeria; species Cryptomeria japonica. The sequence continues at coordinate 922,824,235 of NC_081407.1, forward strand.
TGACTAAGTTTGATGTTAAGTGTGATGAAGGAATATTTATGGGATATTCCACTAAAAGAAAAGCTCTCAAGTGCTACAACAGGAAGACTCAAAAGATTGTTGAGAGTATCAATGTCAAGGTTGATGAATCCCCTGAGAAGCCTGAGGAAATCGGTAGCAAGGAAACAGAAGATGAACCAAGTTTAGCCTTCTGGGAACCAGTTAAGAAAGAAACTAGTGACAAACACTACAAAGACCTCAGTATTTTTGTACCGGTAGAAGCTTCAGTGGGTGAAAAATAAGATGAAGTAGAAAAAGAAGAGGAAAAGCAAGCTAAACCAGCTACAGTCATTCCTAGGTATGTAAGATGACATCATGATCCAAAGAAAATCATAGGAGACAAATATGCAGGAATACTTACAAGGAGAAAGATGAAAGAAAATTCTTGCATGATTTTAAAATTTGAGCCTAAGACTACTAGAGAGGCACTTACCGATGAAGACTGGATAAAGGCAATGGAAGAGGAGTTGGACTAGATAGAGAAGAATGCAATATGGTCCTTGGTACCCAAACCAAAACACAAGAATGTCATAGGTACCAAATGGATCTTCAGGAATAAGTTGAATGAAGAAGGCACAATGGTAAGGAACAAGGAAAGACTTGTATGCAAGAGATATGCTCAGGAAGAAGGAAACGACTATGGAGAAACCTTTGCCCCAGTGGCTAGACTGGAAGGTGTCCGAATGCTACTTGCATTTGTAGCATTCAAGGGATTTAAGGTATACCAGATGGATGTGAAGTCTGCCTTCTTGAATGGAATCCTAGAGGAAGAAGTGTATATTGAGCAACCAGATGGGTTTTCTTTGTCAGAAGATAGTGACATGGTGTGTAAATTACACAACATCCTGTATGGATTGAAACAAGCACCAAGGGCATGGTACGAACTATTACACTCTCACCTTGTGAAGATAGGATTTCAGATAACAAGTGAGGATAGCAACATCTACCTGAAATCTAAAGGTGATCATATTTTGATATGTGAAGTATTTGTAGATGATATAATCTTTGGTGGAGATGATGATATGAGTCATGCATTTGTAGTTGTGATGAAAAAAGAGTTTGATATGTCTCTGATTGGAGAGATAAAGTTTTTCATTGGTCTACAAATTCACCTGATGAAAGAGGGTATCTTCATTACCCAGTCCAAGTATATCAAAGAGGTATTGAAGACCTTTGGCATGGAGGAGAGAAAACTAGTTGGAACATGGATGGTGACCGGCTGCAAACTAACAAAGGAGGATGATATAGTGTTTGTGGATGAGAAGGAGTATCGGTCAATGATCGGTAAGTTGCACTATGTGGTGCATAGAAGACCGGATATTGCTCATGCACTAGGCATAGTTGCCCACTTTTAGAAGAGTCCAAGAGAATCCCACTTGGTTGTGGTAAAGAGAATTCTTAGATACCTGAAAGGGATAGTTGATTATGGACTGTGGTATCTATACAATGGCAACTTTGATCTCAAAGTGTTTACTGATGCAGATTGGGCAGGTAATGTGGACGACTAGAAGAGCACAATCGGTGGAGCATTCTTCCTTGGTGGAAGACTAGTCTCGTGGATGAGAAAGAGGTATAGCTTTATTTACCTGTATACGACTAAAGCAGAGTATGTGGAAACATTTAAGAACTGTACTCAGGCGATCTGGATGAAGCATGTACTGAATGGATTCAAAGTGATTATATCTAAACCGGTGAGTATATTTTTTGATAATGCCAGTGCAATAAACATTTCCAAAAATCTGGTATTGCATACGAGGACCAAGCACATTGAGCTTAAGTATCATTTATTGAGAGAAAAGGTTCAGAATAAAGAGGTTGTGTTAGAACATGTTTCCAATAAGGAACAACTAGCAGACATATTCACTAAGCCCTTACCGCAGACTACATTTACCTATTTGAGAGGTGAATTAGGGGTTCTGCCCCTTCATGAAGTAAATTAAAGATGTGTTCTCCACATCAGTTAGGTACTACCATGTCAGATCCTATAGGATTGATGTGTTGAAGGATGCTACTCCATAGGGGGAGCAGCATAAGGATGCTACCGTGTCAGATCTTACTTTGGCATTGTTGTTAAAGGGGGAGAAGATATCTGATGATGAAGATATATGGGGGAGAAGATATATGTTTGAAGGACAATATGCAAGTGTGAGAAGTGATTGTGCAAAGAGTACACTGACCAATCTAGGTGGTGGTGGTAATATTTTTAAGTTGAACTGGTATATGTTATTGAGATTGGTGCAGATACTAAGAAATGATACACTGAGTATTGCCATCAATGCCAAAGGGGGAGATTATTGGCATATCATGAAGCAGTGATAATGTATGTTGTCATTGATGTCAATAAGTGCTCAATTAGGTGAACTGATATGAACTGGTATGAAGATCAGAAGTAGTTATGGTCAACCGGGATGGAGTGGACAAGTGTCGGGGTTCACTAAGTGTGACTACTGGTTGGTAGTCTCAGTTCAGCTCTAGGGTTTCCAGTTTGGTTTGTGTGGTGCAACTGATGATGTTTCGTGACTAGTTGGTTAAGGAATAAGGATCGAGATGCCACATCATCTGTGTGCATGTAAAGGATTTATTTGTGGTTCTTGCGCATGAAGATTGAATGCATTGAATGCCTACCTTGGGAATGAGCATTTTTCTTAGCAATGTTTCAAGAAGCGCGTGATGGGTTATTGACTTCCAGATGCAGTGAAGGTTGGATGATGCAAAATGTCTTGAGATCTATTTTAGATCATTTCATTCTATGTAATGTGTTTGGACAGTCAGGATTGGACTACTTGTAAGTGTAAACTTGAAATATTTAGGGTTTAGGGTTTATGCTACCGACCTAGATGTTGTTTATAAGTTCAATGAGTTTTGTTATTGCAGTGGTTGGCAAAAGTTGTGTTTGTGTCAACATGTTGGAGATTTGATACTTGCCAAACCAGAGTGAGGAATCTGTAGAGTATGATTGCACAAGAGAGGAACTAAAAAGGATCTACCTTAGCAAGAAGTGTTGCTACCAAATTAGAGTGTCTTACTTGTTGTCTTCTAACCATTTCAACAGAAGGTAAATCCCTTGACCGGGTATCTTTAATAGGATTTGTTGTAAATCCTCTAACCAGGTGGCTCAAGTTCATTGAGTTATTTAAATCCTCTAGCGAGGTAACTCTTAATAGGGTTTCAAACTTTAATAACGTATATAGCCATCCCTTAACTAGGTGATCCCTAACAGGATCGGTTCCTAACAGAACCTTTATTGTAGAGTCTTTAACCGGACTAGGCTCCTAACAGAGAAGACTTCAAAAGAGTTCACAAACAAGCTTGTGGGTATTCATCCCCACAGTGGTTTTTCCTATTTGGGTTTCCACGTGAAAAATCTATGTGTTATGGGTTGTGAGTTTTTCATGTGATGATTGTGTGATTTTGATTAAGTTAGATATGCATGCAATATTAAATGGTTGTGGCATTATTGATAAAACTCATGCATGATTATATCAGTGAAGTAGTCATCAAGACTTGAGATCTATTGAATGATGTCTGAAGTATTTTTATTTAACTAGTTTAGCTATCTGAAGTATTTTTGTTTAACCGGTACTGCTATGGTTAAGTATAGTGGTGAAAACAACTGGTTAGCTGCGTTTTAATATGATAAAGTGTTAAAGTAGTTTTTTTTGTGTGTACTGATTACCCCCCCCTCTCACTACCAGTTAGGACCCTAGTAGCTCATCATTATTCATCATGATGATGTCTTGTATGTTGAAGGTTTGAAGCATAATCTTTTGAGTGTTGGATAGATAGTTGACAAGGGTTATGATAAGCAATTCAAGGATGGTAAATGCAAAATCTTGAATGCCTCTGGTATACAGATTGCATTTGGGACTAAGACTGAAGGTAACATTTTTCATTTGAATGCTAGTGAGAGAAGTTTTTTTTATTTATTTCTAAGATAGATGAGAGTTGGTCATGGCATAGACTAACATGCCATGTAAACTTCGATTCACTGATCAATATTAGTTCTACACATGTTGTTAGAGATCTTCCTAAGATTATTAAACTTGTTAATCCGGAATGTAAGGAATGTCAATTGGGTAAGAAAACAAGAATTTATTTCAAGAAAAAATGGTATACATCAAATAGATTGTTCTATCTTGTGCATATTAATCTATGTGGACCTACAAATGTTAGAAGTGTGCAGGGAGATAGATACTTTATGCTGCTAATTAATGATTATTCGAAGATGATGTGGGTTGTCTTTTTGAAGGACAAATCAGAAGCATTTGAGAAATTCAAGACATTCAAAGCTAAACTTGAAATAGAGTCCAAATTGAACCTGAAGTGTCTGAAATCTAATAGAGGTGGAGCATTTTATTCCGGTGAGTTCAATTCTTTCTATGAGAGGCATGGAATCAGAAGACAACTTTCTGCTCCTAGAATCCCACAGCAAAATGCAGTTTTTGAAAGGAAGAACCGTACTGTTTTGGATGTTGCAAGGACTAAGTTGATTGAAGGAAATATTCAGAAGATCTATTAGAGAGAAGTCATTAGCATTGCAATCTATACATTTAACAAAGTTCATATCAAAGGTGATACCGGTAAGACCCCTTATGAGCTTTGGTTTGGTCATGTTCCGATTGTGAAATATTTCAAAGATTTTGGTAGAAAATGTTATATAAGGAGAGATGAGGATATTGGAAAGTTTGATACTGGAAGTGATGAAGGTATCTTTTTGGGATATTCCACAAAGAGTAAAGCCTACTGGTGCTATAACAAGAGACTGAGAAATATTGTTCAGAGTGCATGTGTGAAGGTGGATGAGAACCTTGGAAAGGAGATCGAAGCTTATGATGAAGGTCAATATGTTGTTTTAGCTCCTATTCAGCCTGAAGGACCTAAGTAGAATGATTCAGTAGAGACGAAGACTGTTAATCTAGATGTTGCTACTATTGGTGATGATGTGCAGGAATCTCAGAATTAGAAGACTCAGAGTGTAGGCAATTGATACTCTATTGGATGGTTTCACTATGTTGTCATTCATGGCAACATGATTTTATGTTCTAGCTTCATATGGTGTACTGGCAAGCACTTCACAGATTCTACACCGCCACTGCCACCACCACCAGTAGGACAAAAGGATTTCTTTGGTCACCAAAAATGCAAGCCAACATGGTATAGAAAATTTTATTGGTATTGGAGGCTGACATATCTTGGATCTATCATCAACACTTTGTTTTAATGTAACCTAATATTGTATATATCTTTGTAAGCTGACATAAGACATAAATTTGTATAGGGTAAATAGGTTTAGTTTGATTAGATCATTTTGAATGGATGTAATGGATCATGATGTGAATTTAATGTGATGCAAAATTACTCAAAGAGATTAGTATGTGAGGAATTCATTGTAAAGGTTATTCTGGTAAAGGGTTTAGGGTTTCAAACCAGAACAAACAAAGCTTAAACTGGAACTGTATTCTAGCATAGAAGACGCAATCTTAAAAGTTCACACTTCTCTGTATTGTTGTATGGAATTTTATGTAGTTAGTGAGGCTCCTATTGTGATTGAGAAGTGTGCTCTAGGTTGTAAGCCTTCCTGCAAGTGCAGGCCCATCATATTTTGTAATGTCTCTTCATATGGCCAGTGGATTGATATTGTGGGTCACAAATCCAACCGTGGTTTTTCCTCATTGAGTTTTTCCACATATAAATCTATGTGTTATGATTCTCATTTATGTGTTTGGCTTATTGGTTTCTTTACTTCTTTCAATTCTATTTATACCAGTATACCAGTTGGTGTATGAATGTTTTGTTAAGGCTAAAATCTACTATTTCAATATAACATTGATTCACCCCCCCCTCTCAGTGTTATTGATTTCCAACAATTGGTATCAAAGCCTTGTGGCTCAGAGGAAGTTTAATAGCTAGAGGAAGATCCTAATATTGGAATCATTGAATATGGCTTTGGAGAAGCAGCTTGAGATGGCACTTGAAGATTATGGTGTTGAAAGGTTGAAGAACTTAAAGCTACAAGATGAATTGAATTCTACTAAGGAATTCATTCTTGTCCTACAAAAGAGGCTATCATCTGTTCAAGCTGGGATGAAGGAACTTTTGCAAAATCAGGATGATGAAGAGAAAAATGCACTTAAGGAACAATGTCATAAATTGAGTCAGGAGAACATGGTAATGAAGAATGAAATGCAAGTTATAACTATGAGGATGTCTAAGGAGATTGAGGACAAAAAGAAAAAAGAAGAAAATATTGTTGTGTCCCTGAAGAAAAAGTTTGAAGAATGTGGTAGGTTGGTTCATGAAAATGATATATTGAGAACTGATTTGGTACAATCCCAGAGTAATGATCAAGAGCTTGAGAGACAAATGATAATACTAAGAGAAGATTAACTGCTACAAGTGAGTATAATGAAAAATTCAAGATCAGCTCAACACAGCTTGATGAGTTACTGAAGAGATAGAGGAAGATTGGAGACTCCAGTGGACTTGGATTTGAGCAAGGATAGAGTTTTGGTACTTCTAATGAAGATCAAAACCATAAGGCACCGATAAGACAATTCAATGCTTATAAATTCAATGGTAGATGTTTTCTCTACAATAGATTTAGTCACATGGATAGGCAATGTAGAAATGGAGCAAATCAAAACCTTGATTATGCTCCTGATAAATGTTCTAAATGCAATAAAATTGGTCATAAGACAAAATATTGTAGAATGAATGTTAAATGCTATTCTTGTGGAAAATTTGGACATATGGCTAATCAATGAAGGTCAAGCAATTTCACTAGTTTTAGCAAATAAATTCAGAAGACCAATGTTACATGTTATGGATGTAATGAAATTGGACATATTGCTAAGTTCTGTAGAAGCAGAAATCCACCGGTTAGTAATGGAGGATCAAATGAAAAAGGGAAAGAGAGGGTTAGTGAAATCCGACAAGATCATACTCAGAGATGGGTGAGGAAGACTGAAGAACAATCATCTGATGGGAATGTCCCGGTTACTTATCCAACAGATGAGGCTGCTCCTATATCGATAGTGAGCTAATCTTGTAACTAAGGCAGATGCCTTAGGGCTAGGCAAAATTCATGAAAATGATGCATATGTCCTAGGAAAAGGTTTTGGAAGATGTTCTGGATATTGGAGAGGATTATCTGGCATGGATATGTTCAGAGAGAGATCAAGTATCTTTCACCGATAGTCATTTATGTCAATGGAAGATTAGAGTTTTTATCAAAAAATAAAAGGTCGAATATACTTCATTGTTAATCACCCCGCATTAAGAGCAATTTCAGAGTGATTTAGAGTGACTAAGTGCAATCAGAGGCTATTCAAAGGCAATCAGATTTCTTCTTGAGCGATTTCACCAGCATCTGGAAGAATTTGTTGAAGGTTTTCATCGAGAGCGAGAAAAAGGTATTTATCTTTAAACATGGAAGCGTGATCATCTTCTATTCCTATTTTTGTTGCAAACCCAACTTTCATAGAAGTCAAGGACCGCACCAAGCCAATTTTCAAGTAGTATCCACATGTGGCTACCCAAGAAGATTCAGTTGGAGCATTTTCTCACATTATAGAGGGAGTTGTGTATGTAGAGGATGTTATGGCATACATCCACTGTCATATAGAGGACTTAGGAACTTTAGAAATCAAGGGAATATATATGAATGAGCTAATGGGTGAATCTGGAAAGACCAAACTGGCATATCAACATATTGAAGAGCTAGGGTTTACAGACATTCTGGATATTCCAAAGTTTGAGGATGAAATAACTAGATATGTACTAAGCAGAGTACATGGGGAATTCATATGGCTAGACAAACCTTACAAAATCACTAAGGAAGCTATCTGGGCAATTATTGGTTTGTCATCGGTAGGGCAACATCCAGATAAGAAAGTTTCAAATGACTTTATGAGGAAGATCATCGATGCTACATCTGACAAGAGATCCATGAAAGTAAGCACCATCACTGACACAGACATCAAATTTGGTAGCATGATTATCAGATATAAGGTAACTCAGTCAAAATGACTGAATTATGTTTCTAGTTCATGCATTCTGGCTGAATATAAAATGATGAAAGACATTGTAAAATTAGATCTTTGTGGTTGGATGCTTGATGAGTTGTTAATCAACTTAGGAAAGATTAAGGGCAAGAAGAAGGGAACTTTCCGGTATGGGAATTTTTTAGTCTGCTTGATGCTATATTTTTTGAATGATACACCCGGTTCATGTAGGAAACAATGGGATTAAGACAATTAAAATAGTCAATTGCTACATTAGGAAGCCAGAGATATGATAAGATATGGGGGTATTTTAAGGAATTTAAAAAATATATGAGGTCTAGGGTAAGGGTACCTGAGCATATAGTAGAGAAATATTCTACTGACATTTGCTTCATGATAAAGAAGGATGAGACTCTCATGGAAGCTGTTAAGCCCTAGAAGATTTGGATTAAGGAAATGGGCTATGAGGTAGATGTAGAGATTCTTGATGCCTACGCAAAAATGCTAATTGATGCACCAATAGATGAGGCAGAGAAGCCCTGTGAAACTACACAACAAAAGACTCTAGAGGTTGAAACAAAGTTCAACCAGAAGAAAAGGCAGAAACAAAAGGAAAAGAAAGTAAATTTGTACATAAGGTCTCAAAGGAAATAAAGGCACTGATTGATGTTGTCCCAGAGAAAGGTAGGAAGAGGAAGGATCCAAAATTTCATATTGAACCTGTTACTACTAAATCTAAATGAGAGGATGACACTCCATTAGCATTCAAGAGGGTTATTAGGAAGAAACTAGAGGAAACAAAAGTGAAAGCAAAGAAGTAACCAGTTAGGAAGGTCACAATCAAGCTACCAACACATAAGCAAGCACCTACAATTGCATCCAGTACTATCAAGAGGAAGAAGAAGAGTGACATTGATTTACAATTGAAACTAGCAATGTAACTATCATACCACCCAAAACTTGTGCAAAAAATGTAGATGAAATTACTAAAGATGGAATGTTGAAGAATGTTAAATTTTATTATGAAAACTTAGAGGATGATGAAAAAAGAGAGGTAGAGGAAGCAGTCTTATTATACTTAGATATCTATAAGAAAGCCTTAATAGACATAGAAAATCAAATAACGACTGAGTTATATATTATGTTAGATGCTAGAAGATTATCTACTATACAAGAAGATAAACACATTAAAATGCAAGAAATACTAGCTATCTGTGTTACTATAGCTCTAGATGAAATGGATAAGACAATTGAGGCAGCAGACAGAAAGGTCTTCAATAGAAAACATAGGATAACTAGCCTTATGCTAGGGAGAGTGAATGAAGTAATAAAGGAAACTCAAAAAGCGTGGATCAATTTTTTGGGAAAACACATGGGATTCTTTACTTCATCAGAGACCAAGATAGATACTGTAGATACCCCGGTTGAAGGGAAAGGAAAGGGTATTATGGGTACTTCACCCTCAATTTTGAAAAATATTAAGATAGTGGAAATTAAGCCACCGGTAAATACAGATGTACAAATAAATATAGAGATACCCGTTAATACAAATAACTTTATACAAGATACTAACATTGAGGGAAATTGTCCTTTGGATACTAATGTACATGTTGATAATACTATAACCGCAGAGGAACCAATAGTTATACAGACTGAGCCAAGTGGTTAGTCCATCGGTGCAAGTGAGGAGATTATAAAAGATAAAACATCAGAGGAGAAAACAAGGGAATCTGGAAGGGAACCCGTTGTTGGCCCATCATTATTGACAATTGACACTTCTAAGGTAGAAAAGAAAACCATCATAGAAATGAGTCCCACTGAACTAATGATGATGGCTGCTCAAAAACTGATGGAGGGAACTACAAACAAGGGGATTATAGATCAATCAATCACTGTTCTACACAGATTGGTCCCATAGTGTAAGATTGAAAATGAAGTGAGCCCTTTCGGAAAGCTTAAGGTAATCATTAAGTACATATCAAAAAAATTTCAATCCTTACAACAAATATCAAACCGACAAGCATTAGAAAGATTTACTCAGGTTAAGAGAGCCACTTTTGATCAAGTAATTGAGATAGGGAAGAAAAAGATTGAGGAGAAGCAAATTATAATAGAAAATTCTTTGAAACAATGTACAAATATATATAGGGTATGTTGCAATACTGAAATAATTACAACAAATATAGATAAAAAGATAAAAGAGATAGAGGAGAAAATTGCTAGTATTGCTAACTCTTTTGATGGATTAATTTCATTGACTACATCAATTAATGGTCAAATTTTGATTTTGGAGATTCAAATTTCTTCTCTTGAGAAGTAAAGAGATAAAATAATTCGGAGAGCCAAAAGTCTAGGAGATTTGGTGAGTCCAAGATGGATTCACTCTGTGTACATAAGAAGGAATGCATGGATATGCTAGGAAAGCCCACATTGACAGAGGTAAATAGGAAAGAATCTTTTGTATATTTATTGAGTAGTCATGTATCTATTTTCGACATATTCAAAACCAGATAGGATACTTATGTGGAGTTATTGGAGAAATCTTATCTAGAAATTATGAAATTGGTTAAGCTCCAGTAAGATATTTTGGAGGTATTCAGTGTACAGTTCTTATTCTTTGACATTATTTTTAAAATTTGTGTTGGGGCATTGATGTCAAAGGGGGAGTAGTATAAATGTGAAAAAGAATAAAAGGGTTGCATACATTAGGGGGAGTTACAGAGTTTTGGAGTTTTTGGAGATATGGAGTATTTTGCATATTCAACTCAGGCGGAGCAAAGGAGGATGCAACCGATAGATGAAACCTTGATCATTTTTCACATGAGTCTTGCCATCAATGCCAAAGGGGGAGATTATTGGAGATTGACACTCTATTGGTTGGTTTCACTATGTTTTCATTGATGGCAACATGATTTTGTGTTCTGGCTTCATATGGTGTACTGACAGGCACTTCATAGATTCTACACCAGCACTGGCAGGACAGAAGGATTTCTTTGGTCACCGATAATGCAGACTGACATGGTATAGAAAATTTTATTGGTATTGGAGACCGACATATCTTGGATCTAGCATTGGCAATTTGTTTTAATGTTTATACATTTGTGATATCTGGCCGACATGTAACCTGATATTATCTATATCTTTGTAAGCCGACATAAGGCATAAATTTGTATAGGGTAAATAGGTCAGTTTGATTAGATCATTTTGAATGGATGTAATGGATCATGATGTGAATGTAATGTGATACAAAATTACTCAAAGAGATAATGTATGTGAGAAATTCATTGTAAGGGTTATTCTGGTAAAGGGTTTAGGGTTTCAGACCAAAATAGACAACTTAAACCAGAACTATATTCTAGCATAGAAGATTCTATCTTAGTAGTTCACACTTCTCCGGATTGTTGTATGGAATTTTATGTAGTCAGTGAGGCTCCTATTATGATTGAGCAGTGTACTCGGCTGTAAGCCTTCCTACAAGTGCATACCCATCATATTTGGTAATATCTCTTCATATGGTCAATGGATTGATATTGTGGGTCACAAATCCTACCGTGGTTTTTCCTCATTGAGGTTTTACATGTATAAATCTATGTGTTATGATTCTCATTTGTGTGTTTATATTATTGGTTGCTTTACTTCTTTCAATTTTGTTTATACCGGTATATTGGTTGGTGTATGAATGTTTTGTTAAGACTAAAATCTATTATTCCATTATAATACTGATTCACCCCCGCTCTCGGTGTTATTGGTTTCCAAAACTGAGTTATGCTAGATTAAATCACTCTGAGAATCAGATTATTGGTGATAAGAATAAAGGTGTGATGACTAGAAGAAGGTTAGTTGCAGAAGAGGTATGTTTGATATCCAAACTTGAACCTAAAGATGTTGTTGAAGCTTGTGGAGATGAGAATTGGATAAGGGCCATGGAAGAAGAATTAGATTAGATTGAAAAGAATAATACTTGGGAACTTGTGCCTAGACCTAAGGATAAAAATGTTATTGGTACTAAATGGGTTTTTAAGGAATAAATTGAATGAAGCCGATGAAGTAGTCAGAAATAAAGCTACACTGGTCTGTAAAGGGTATTCAATGCAAGAAGAAATTGATTATGAAGAAAAATTTTCTCTGGTTGCCATAATTGAAGTTGTTAGGTTGTTACTTGCCTATGCTTCTTATAAAGATTTCAAGGTATATCAAATGGATGTCAGATCTGAATTTTTGAATGGTGATCTAGAGGAAGTCTACATTGAACAACCTGATAGATTTTTATTGTCAAATGATGGTGATATGGTATGCAAGTTGAACAAATAACTTTATGGGTTCAAACAAGCTCCTAGAGCTTGGTATGCTAGATTAGATAAATACTTGTTGAAATTAGGATTCACTAAAGGTGTTGCTGATAGTAATTTGTACTTTAAAATTAAAAATGATAACATTTTAATTATTGATGTCTTTGTTGTTGACATTATTTTTGGTGGTGATGATGATATAAGTATAAATTTTGCCAGTGATATACAAAAGGTATTTCAAATGTCTATGATTGGTGAGATGAAAATTGTCTTAGGTTTGCAAATTGTACAGATAGAAAAAGTTATCTTTATATCTCAAACCAAGTATGTGAAGGAATTGTTGAAGAAGTTTGAAGTAGATGATTCCAAACTGGTTGGAAATCCTATGGTAACTGGTTGTAAATTGTCTAAAAATGATGAATCTCCTAGAGCTAATCAAAGTTTGTATAGATCTATGGTTGGTGGATTATTATATCTTACTCAGACTAGGCCTGACATTATGCATGTTTATGTATGGCTACTAGATATCAAGTTGATTTGAAGGAAAGTCATGTTGTTGTTGTTAAAAGAATATTCAAATATCTTAAGGGAACTGTGCATTTTGGTTTATGGTATCCTAAGAAAGATGATTTCATGTTATGTGCTTATATTGATGTAGATTGGGCAGTTGATCTAGATGACCAGAAGAGTACTACCAGTGGAGCATTATTTTGGGGTAAGAAGTTGGTTTTATGGGCTAGAAAGAAACAAGATTCAATATCTTTATCTCCTACTGAAGCTAAGTACATTGTTGCTGCTAGTAATTGCACCTAGATAGTTTGGATGAAGCAAATGTTGAAAGATATCAAAATTATTTATGATGAGCCTACTATTATATACTATTATAATTACAGTGCTATAAACTTGTCAAAGAATCTGGTACAACATTCAAAGACTAAGCATATATCAATCAAATACAATTACTTGAAAGAGGAGGTTAGTGAAAAGAAGGTGAAGCTGGAATATGTATCTAAAAAGGAACAAATTATTGATATTTTCACTAGGCCTTTTCCTATAGATACATTTGTCTATTTGAGAGATAAGCTAGAGTTAACCACCCCTCTTGATGAGAACTAGATGCATTGAATGACATCGATCCAGTGGATTTCATAGCCTTATTCTTTTAATTCAGATTGATGTGTTGGTGTTTCTTCTTTGTTGGAGTAGTTTGTTGATTTGGTTGTGACAAATTCATGTTTTTGTGTTTTGGAGGAGAGAGATTTTTGTTTCATATTCAAAGGGGGAGAGTGTGTTGTTGGGATCTAAGAACACTGAGAGGGGGGGTGAATTAATGTTCTATCGGAATGAATAGTTTTTAACTTTCTAAACCATGCATGTATTGTTAGGGGTCCCACATATATTGAGAGGGGGGGTGAATTAGTATCTAACCAGTAATTAGAATTTCTTAACTTAAAACATGTAGAACATAATATAGCAGTGTACCGGTATGCAAGAAATAATGCAATAAATAGAATCAAGAACATCCACATGAAAAGCACACCATAACACAAGATTTTAATGAGGAAACCCGGTGTGGGAAAAACCTCAGTGGGATTTGTGACCCACAATATTCACTCACTAGCCAATAAGAGAATATTACTTACAATAGGGGCCTGCACATGCAGGAAGGCCAACTGCCTCAAGCTCACTGCTCAATGGGAAGTCTCGCTTACTTACAATAAGGATTATACAAATCCAATAGCTTGTACTACTTTACAATAGCATCTTCAATGCCTGATTCAGTACCGGTTCCTGCTCTATTCTTTACATATACCCCCTTGACCTATATTTCGCATAATAGGTCTACCTAATATTTTCTTTAATGCTTCTACCTTACCTTACAAATGTCTACAATGATCTCTTTTATATATAAGAGTCATTTTACAATTTGCCAAGTTGGCTTACACATTTTTACAATAATAAACAAAATATAATATAACAAAAATCCTGTCGGCCTCTATGCTGGTATACTTCCTTTCTTCGGTGTCGGTGTCGGTGTCTTGAGTGCCGGTGTAGAGTGTGATCTGTTGATGCCAGTATAATGCCTTTGTCAGTGCCATAAGATTTCAAGGTTGCCATCAATGACAAAACCTTCAATCACATACAATGTCTCATTGGAGTGTGCATATGCCAATAATCTCCCCCTTTGGCATTGATGGCAACACTCATGAGAAATTTCAAAAAAGTGTCCAAAAGTGTGTAGTCCAAAAATATTACCAAAAATGTGTGTGCTCCCTCTGAGCATATGATTCCTATCTATGATTTGAATTTTCTCATTCCACTACTCCCCCTTTGGCATCAATGACAAAGTTTGTCAAGATGTCAGTAGAGTTTGTGGTTTCAACTATCCATAAACTCAACCTTGTAGCTGGGTAGTTATGATTTGAAAAAGATCTCCCAAAATCAAGTTTATACTGTCCATAAACTTCTTACTATCCTTTATTGTTGTTTCTGTTCTCTTCACTGTACCAGTGAGATGCTACAAATGCTTTGTTGGTGTTTTGCTTCCTTGTATTAATGCCTCATAAATTTCCTTCCGCAAAGATGCTAGATAGTCCAATCTTGGAACTAGTTTAGATCTCAAATGTTTTGCCTTATTTATTATTCTTTCTTTCTCTCTTTCCAATTTGAGTAGTTCTTCCTCAAAATTTGTTATCTTCTCCTCAAAAACTGATAGTGTATCAGGTGAGTTGACAAAACTATCTACAAGTTTATTGATCTCATCCTGTACCTTGCTCATTTTCTTGTCAATATCTACAGTCAAAAAGTTTGTTTTACAAGTATCTTTGTACAGATTTTTGTACTCTTTCAAAAAATTACATAATTCCGATAGAAGTGTGTCAAAATCTCTGTTACACTTCTTTATTTGCTCATCAAAGAATTTCTATTTTTCAACTTCTACTTTATCCTTCACTGACTCTTCTTTTATTTTCTCAATGTTTTCTGAGATATATTTACATAGTGTATCCAATTGTCCTATAGAGTCTTTGTTATCTATATTATAGTTAGGAGCAATTACCTTCAAAATTGGTATGGTATCATCAATTGCTTTGTAGGTCTGTGAGCTGCAGTCGGTTATTTTCTTGATAGAGTCAAGTAGTACCTTAGTCACATTGGTTGATTTTAATCTTGATGATGATCCATCAATCTAAGTACCGGTGGAAGTAACCCAGCTTGTATTGACCTCTAGTAGGTCAATTTGTGTCTGCATTTCTTTAAGCACTGGTTTTCCTACTTCAGTAGTTGTCAGTGGCACTGTTTCCTTATGTACCTATTCTGGTTGTTGTTGTTCCAAAGCCTTTAGCTCTATTTGTTTCTTTGTATGTTGCATTGCCTCAATCTATGACTCAGTCTCTACCTTTTTCTCTTTATCTTCATTTTGGTTTTTAGTGCTTGGAAAAAGTCATGAATATTGTTTTCCTTGTTCTCACCCATGTTATTGAATAGTTCAGTCAATTGTTTTCATACTGGTATGTCATATCCAAGTTCTTTGTAACCTATATCGGGAACCTATTTTGTTATGTGTAGCATCAGACATACTAATAGATTTCCAAATCTGAAAGTTCCTTTCTTGTCTTTCTTGATCTTTCCAAGATTGTCAATTAATTCATCCTTTAACCACTCACATATATCAATTTTTGCATTATCTGTGACCATATCATAAGCACTCTTAATGCATAAGCTTGAAACTGAATTAAGTCTATTAGCATGAGTAGCTTTATACTCTAATATCATACTGATAAATCTCACATTGATATCTTTTACATCATTAACCCTTAGAGACCTCTTATCGAATGTTGCACCAGTTAGGTTTATTACTAGGTCATTGGAAACCTTCTTGGTTTTATCTAGTCTTTTACTAGTGGTCGGTAACCCTGTAACAACTTTCATAGCTTCCTTGGTGATCTTATGGATTGCATCTAACCAGAAAAATTCTCCATGTACCCTGCTTAAAACTATCCTAATCACATCCTTTGGAAATTCAGGAATGCTAAGGATTTCTGTAAATCCTAGGGTCTCAATGATCTTGTTTTCATCCTTTATATTGCCGGTATTATCACATATCATGGTTTTAAACATGGTTTTAATTTCCTCATCTCCTAACTCTTCAATGTTGCAGTGGATGTACATTCTGGGGTCTTCAGCATAAACAACTCCCTTAGGAATTTGAGAGAAAGCACCTAAGGTATCATCCTTCTTTGCTATCTTGGGAACTAACTGAAATACAGGCCTAGGTCTTTTTATTACTTCAACAAGAGTAAGGTTTTCTATGTATTCAATTGTAGAGGTGGATGCCATGATTAAATACCTTTTACTGCCTTGGATGGATGATTGCTTGGAGTGTTCTTACTTCTTGCTTGAAATGCCTTAGCTTGGAGTCTTCGCGCTCTTCAAAAATTTCAAATCTCAGTGAAATGAAATGGAGCCAAAACCTTAACTTTATAGTGTCTTTTCACCATCTACCACATTAATTGCATGTCGGTTAAGCATTCACTTAACATTGTTTGCCGGTAATAAGTAATTTTCAACTTCTTATCTCTAACCGAGGGAATAATAGCACATGTGTCAATAGATTGCCAAACCCTCAAGGAAACTTTCTTCAATTAGATGAAGAACTTCCTGCTAGTGGAGCACTGCTATGTCCTTCCGGTGAAGCATCACTCTATCCTGCCGGTGAAGCATTGGTTTGTTCTACCTGTGGAGGAGTATTCCCAATATTTAGATCAGCTTTCCTAATCCATTGTTTTCAGAATTCTTGGTTAACCTCTTCAACTTTTTCTTTACCTTTCAAGCTATAACTTTTGTTGTCTACCGGTGTTCCTTTACTTCTACAGAATTTAGCAATATGCCCAATCTTGTTACATGCATAACAAGTTACATTATTCTTTTGAATAGCTTTCCCATAACCTATGTTGGTTTGTGTTCTGCATTGATTAGATAAATGTCCAAATCTTCCACAAACATAACATCTCACATTCATTCTGTAGTTTTCAGAGTTGTGACCAACTTTGTTGCATTTAGAACATTGGCCGGTGGGTGTGTTGATATTCTAAAAATTTCTAGATCTGCATGCATTTGCTCTATGACCATACTTATTACAGTTAAAGCATTTACCATTGAATTTATAAGCATTAGGTTGTCTTACCTATTTGCTATGATCCTGAGTATTTGCAGTACCAGAGCTTTCACCAACTTCAAAGCCAATTCTAGAAGTGTCACCTTTAGGTTTTTGATTTTTCAGCAAGGTGCCAAGTTCCTCTGAGCTTTTCTTGAATTTTTCTTTGTGTTGATTTGCAGTTTCTAGTTCTCTTTCTAAGATTTCTTTTTGTCTCATCAGTTCATTTGAGTTATTTTGAGTATGCATCAGATCTATCTTCAACATGTCATTTTCATAGCTAAGTCTTGTATTCTCATTTGCTGCATCACTTAGTCTTCTGGTCAATTCTTCTTCATTCTTCTTCCTATCCTCAATCTCTTTGCAAAATCTCATAGTCATATCCTGCATTTCATTTTTTGTTGTCATGATCTCTTGTTTCAACTTGCTTATCATATCATTAAGTGATTCCTTTTCATCATTCTCATTTTGCAATTTTTCACAAAGTTCTCTTCTCTTATTTCTTGCAATAGTAAAATTTTCTTGAAGTGGCTGAATGATGTCCTAAGTTGCCCTTAAATCATCTTCTAATTTGATATTTTTCAATTTTTCTGCATCATAGTCTGTAAGAGCTCCTTCAAGTTGTTTCATCAAATTTTCCATCTTTACCAGTGTTAAGATCTTCCTCAAGTTGTTAGGCTTTTGAAAATAGAGGACCAGGCTCTGATACCAATTGTTAGGGGTCCCACAGATACTGAGAGGGGGGGTGAATCAGTATCTAACAGGTAATTAGAATTTCTTAACTTAAAACATGTAGAACATAATATAACAGTGTACCAGTATGCAAGAAATAATGCAATAAATAGAATCAAGAACATCCACATGAAAAGCACACCATAACACAAGATTTTAACGAGGAAACCCGGTGTGGGAAAAACCTCGATGGGATTTGTGACCCACAATATTCACTCACTGGCCAATAAGAGAATATTACTTACAATAGGGGCCTACACATGCAGGAAGGCCAACTGCCTAGAGCTCACTGCTTAATGGGAAATCTCACTGACTTATAATAAGAATTATACAAATCCAATATCTTGTACTGCTTTACAATAGCATCTTCAATGCCTGATTCAGTACCGATTCCTGCTCTATTCTTTACATATACTCCCTTGACCTGTATTTCGCACAATAG
Organism: Cryptomeria japonica; assembly: GCF_030272615.1. NCBI lineage: Eukaryota > Viridiplantae > Streptophyta > Pinopsida > Cupressales > Cupressaceae > Cryptomeria > Cryptomeria japonica. The sequence goes on from NC_081407.1 coordinate 922,842,895, forward strand.
GTCTGCCTAATATTTTCTTTAATGCTTCTACCTTACCTTACAAATGTCTACAATGATCTCTTTTATATATAAGAGTCATTTTACAATTTTCCAAGTTGGCTTACACATTTTTACAATAATAAACAAAATATAATATAACAAAAATCCTATCAGCCTCTGTGTCGGTATACTTCCTTTCTTCTGTGTCGGTGCTAGTGTCCTGAGTGCCGATGTAGAGTGTGATCTACTGATGCCGGTATGATGCCTTTGTCAGTGCCATAAGATTGTAAGGTTTCCATCAATGACAAAACCTTCAATCACATACAATGTCTCATTGGAGTGTGCATATGAGAACATGTATGTATCGGTAAACAAATAAGAATATAAAAAGAAGCAAGTAAACCATCTATATAAATAAACACCTTAACACACAGAATTTATATGTGGAAAACCTCAATGAGGTAACCACGGTGGGATTTGTGACCCACAATATCAGTTCACTGGCCATATGATAAGATATTACATAAAATAGGGGCCTGCACTTGCAGGAAGGCACACTACCTAGAGCATACTGCTCATCACTAAAGAGCCTCACTGACTACAAGCTTTCTACCAAAGTAAATTACTGAAAATGAACTCAGGAATGCATTTGCTATGCTGAATAGAGTTTCAGTTTTGGTTCTGCTCTGTACCGGTTCACAAACTTGAACTATTATCGGTATTACTTCTCCTCCGAGAATACTTTCCAAGCTATCTATAGATCATTGCATGATATAATTTTTACATACAAAAATGATCTCCATACATATATTTTGCATCTCACAGTTCTTCTATACCTATATATGTCTATCATCTATTCCATGACATCATATATTAAATTTACCTAGCAGACTGTCTTATATATCTATTACACATGATATGCCTTATGTCGGCTTACAATGCATTTACAAAAGATATTCAATGTTGGCCTCGACTATAATTACAAAATGATTTACTAACTAAATGATGTCAGCTTTCTTGAAGTATTGATGTCGTTGCAGGTGTTGGTGCTGGTGTAGGCCTGAATGCTTCCAATGTCGATATATGCCTCCTAGTGCCAGTTTGTGACTTCCATTAGATCTTATTGCCATCAATGACAACAAAATGAATCCAATGAGTATCAATTTCCAGCAATCTCCCCCTTTGGCATTGATGGCAACACTCATGTGAAAAATGAATTCCCTCTTGATGTGCTCCCCTTGAGCAATACACTCCATATACTCCATCTGATAATATTTTCTTTGATATTTTTCACATATGTACATACTCCCCCTTTGGCATAAATGCCAAAGACTGGTGAAAGAATAAAAGAATGAAAGAATACTATTAGTGTCACTCGAGCTTAGTCATTTTTAGGATTTCTGGGTATGCCTTTTGTAGCATCTGAAGATATGTGTCCCAGCCTGATTTGAAAGTATCAAATACTGATGCAAGTCCACTGAGTAAGTGGGCAAGTGATTCCTTCTCCCGGGTATCTATCGGTGTGGGTTTTGCTAGTATATCTATGCATTTTTTCTTGTGAACACCTAATGAATCAAGTCTAGGGCTTACCAATCCTCTTAAGTTTCTTGCTCTCTTTATTATTTTATCTTTCTCCTTCTCAAAAGAAAAAACTTGGTTCTCCAAGGACAAAATTTGTCCATCAACAGATGTAGTTAGTGCAGTCAATCCATCAAAAGAGTTAGCAATATTAGTCATTTTGTCATATAACTCCTTCAATCTGCTATCTACATTAGCTGTAAGATTTCCCAAATTACAACATACTATGTAAATATTAGTACATTGTTTTAAACAAATTTCAATGGGAATAAGCTTGTCTTCTATTTTCTTCTTCCTAGTTTCTATGAGTTGATCAAAAGCTTCTCTTTTTGCTGCAGAGAAACTATCCAAAGCCTGTCGATCTGCAATCTATCTCAAAGATTGAAAGTTATTATATATGTGCTCTGTTAAAGTCTTGAGCTTACTAGAAGGGCTTTCTCCATCCTCAATATGACACTCAGGCATTATTTTGTGTAATACAGAGACTGATTGATCAGTTAACCCCACAATTCCTTCCTTTAGCAATTTCTAAGTGGCCATCATCATTAATTCTGTTGGACTCAACTCAGAGACTGATTTCTTCTTGACCTGAGAACTGTCAATTGCCAAAACTCTTGTCGGGGAATCAATTTTACCTATCGGTATGGACTTAATTTATTTTACCTTGTCCATATCAACCTCTTTTGCATCGGTGGCTTTGCCACTTGGTGCAGTATCGGTTACTACTGGTGGAGTATCATCCATAGTGTTTCTAGTGCCCTGTACATTCTCTTGCTCAAAATTGGTCTATGCTGGTACATACTATACCAAAAATGGAGTTGAACTACCCAAATACCCTTTCCTTTTGATTTGTCAAGAATGGTGGGGGATGTTGCCTTTGAAAATTCTTCTTGAGATGTGAGAAAGTCTGGGTTTTTCTAAAATAATTTTGTCCATCCCTTACTTGTCTCATTTACCACCTCATTTACTCTTCCCATCATAAGGCTTATCTGTCAGCTTTTACTACTGAAAATTGTCCTATTAGCAGTATCTATACATCTTTTCATCTCTTCATTATTTATAGTACCACATTGTTCCAAAAGTACAACTTCCTTGATTTCCCTATCCCTCTTGATAGCATCAAGTCTTCTACCCTCAAGTTTATTGTATAGGGATAAAGGTATCTCCTTCAAAATTTAACTAAGGCTTTCTTATAGATGTCTATATACAGTAAAATAGCCTCTTCTAACTCATTTTGCTCATTTTCTTCAAAATCTTCATAATACTTTGATATATTATTTAATATTCCATCTTTTGTAACTTCATCAATAATTTTAGCATGTCATTGTTGTCTTACCAGTTTTAGTAGCATCACCCTTCTACTTTTTTCTTGTGGTTGCTGGTGTGACTAGTTTTCTCTTCTGCATAGGCTTCCTTACTGGTGGTGGAGGTGTAGTAGGTTGAGCTACCTTTCTGAAAAGTCTTCTCCTAGGTTTTGCCTTCTATTGCTCTACTGGTAGTTTTACCACATTCTTCCTTTGCACCCTTCTGAAATCCAAAGGTTCATGATTCTCAAAGTCAGAGTTAGAAGTGATTGGGGAAATGCGAACTTGTGGCTTCTTCACTTCTGCAGTACCAACCTCTATCGGTTTAGCTGCTTGTTTAGATTTAGAGGCCAGCTGAGTGTCTATCTTGTGGATCACATCTTGAACATATGCAAACATCTTCTCTATTTTTGTTTCTCTTCTTTTCCCGTTAAAACTTGTTCTTACATCAAGAGCCTTCTCTCCCACTGTACCAAAATGTCCTGTTTTATCATCTCATGGGGCATCAAACAACATATTCACATAGAGTCCAAAAATGTTGTCATCTACCTCATATCCAAGCTCAATAATCCAGATTTGCCTAGGTTCAACTGCTTCCATGAGAGTTTCATTAGTTTTCACCATGAAACATATGTAAGTGGAATACTTCTCCATAATATTCTTTGAAATTCTCTCCCTTTTCTTCATGTTCTCCTAAAATTTCTTAAAATAACCCCAAATTTTCTCATCTCTACTAGTACCAAGATCGGTGATATATATCTTGATCTGCATACCTACTAGTATGTCATGAGCCCATTGCTTCTTTCCTAAACTGGGTAGTTCATTCAGGAAGTAAAGCATTAAAAAAAGAATCAAGTTTCCATATCTGAAAGTTCCTTTCTTGGTTCCTTTGATCTTAGTAAGGTTGAGCATCAATTCACTCCTCATCCATTCACATTAATCATACTTCACATTATTCCTTAGCATCTGATATGCAACATGAATGCATGAACTTGCAACAGAATTCAATCGGCTGGATTGAGTTACCTTAAATCCTATGATCATGCTTGCAAACTTTATGTATGTGTTGGTGATTTTTCTTGTTGGGACTCATTAAATTTGAGTAATTTGAGAGGCCCATTTCAAAAAAATTTCTATTTCATTTTCAGAAAGGCACCTAATCTCATTCAGGTGGCCTAGTTATAGAGAGGGTAAAATGGAGCTAGATGATTTTCAAAGGGTAAGGCTTGGGAATTGTCCTACACCTTTAATTTGACTAACAAAGTGTTGTGCAACTTTTAGAATTTAGTTTGGATCAATTTATCAGGTACCCATTCAAGGGGTGAGCTGAAAGTGCATGTTAGGTGCAAATGCAACTTTTATTGACTAGCCTACTTTGAGCTCCTATAAATTTTTCCCTGTTGATCGTCATGGTGAAATTCAAAGTGCACTAAATTCTATGCATAAATATGAGTCAACATGCCAAATTTCAAGTCCCTATCAATCCATTTGCTCAGTTTGGAAAGTTCAATCTGTTTGCAGTTTGTATGGTTTGCACAAGTCCCCGTTTCAGCATTTAGTCAGAGCCTCGCTTTGCACATGTGAAAAAGTTGCCTCGGTAAATGTCATGTCATAATTTTTATTCTAGGCTACTACTGGTATGAACAAAAAGCTATTTTTCAAATTTCAAGCTCCAGCCAATCCGTTTGATTAGTTTTCAAAAGGGTTTCTTGAGCCACCTTATTTCAGTGTTTTGTATTTTCATTGCTACATCAGTTAAATTGGCTATTTTCATGAGCGCACTATTTGTAGCTTACCAACTTCCTGGTCTAACTGAGAACTCTAAGTTTTGATCTGTATTTCAAGGTACCTATGCCTCAGATTTGAGGGTCTATGGAGAAAGGCATCATGAGTTCCCTGCGCATTGAGTTTATCAAGTTCACAGTGCCGACAAAGCCAGTTGGTCATCTTTGACCATTAATATTTCTTCACTCAAGATTCATCTTGAGAAATCATTTGGTAGAGTTCATGTTTGTATATCAGAGTACACGCCTATCAGTTGGCGAAGTCCAAAAAGATGTTTTGACCAGTTTGAAAATTACATCTTTGCGATTAAATGCAAGAATGTGGCACAAGTGCCTGAAAGTTGCAAAATTCCATTTAATGATCGAAAAATGGTGTCGATCAATTCTAGAGGCATGTTCAAGGTTCCTGAGGCATTTTGACAGTCAGTTGCATGAAAATAGTTTTTTTTTTAGTCGGACCCACTTTGGGGCCTGACCTGGGTCATGCTCGTGCATTAATTTTATGGCAATTGGTGGAAACATTGGTAAATTAGAGTGTGAACTATGAAACCGCGTGAATGAGGAACATGTCTGCATCTAAACATTGATCATTGAGTCGAGGGACAATTTTGCTTCAAATAGAAATACCTCTACATGTGCCCCGAATGGAATGTTGCTTTTTCTTGCAGTCTACCAAACAAGGAATGAATAGTCCTACATTTTCTTTGCCAATGCTAACCATTTGCTATATGTCAGACAATAAACTTTAATGCAAATGCAAAGGGTAGGTGTATTGCTAAACCTGTGACCCTTGCTGGCTCCTCCTATGATGATGCAAATAACAAATGCATTGAAACTCTAGGTTAAACCCAATCTCCTCCTTGCATGGCGTAGAGATAGCAGCCACTGAAAACAGTCCTCCAAGCAAATGCCATTGACAATTGTAAACTTGTCATCCTCCTCCCTCATGTTTTGTAGTATGGGTAAAGGCAAAATAAATTTTAAAGCTATGCATTGGCTGGTGTAAAGCTAAACCCCCCTTCTATTGTGGATGATGGAAATGGCAGAGAAAACATCCAACAAATCCAATCGATGGCATTAAACCTTCTACAAAATGCAAATTGGCTAGTGTAGACTAGTATAATCCCCAACATGGCAGTTGAACTGGAAAAGGCAATGGAATTTTCTGCAAATACAAGCAATTTCAATTGGCAGGCGTAAAACCAAAGTTCATGACTTCTCCAACATTCTCGTTGTAGAAAGGCATGGTATATGAAAGGGGCGTTTTAAAACTTCAAGCAAAGGTAATTGGCAAGTGCTATGCCAAAGTCCAACCCTTGGCAGCATTCCTCCCTACTAGGTGTGAAGGTGCAGCTCATGCGGTGATGAAAAACATTTTGAAAGCTTCAACCAATGCAGTTGCAAGGTGTAAACCGATTTCCCCCTTCCTACGTGCAGTAGAGCTGGGAATGGCCAGTTGAAACTAAACCAAATGCAAATCAAAAGGTATAAAACCTAATTTCTTCCCTTGTGTGGTATGGGTAAGGTGTTTTCCATTAAAACCCCTAGGCAAGGTACCAAAGAAGAGAGTAAATCCTCCCTGCATGTTAAACTTTCAAAAAGTGCACAGTTCTAGGCATAAGGCATTATCCCACATTTGCTGTGGAGGGGAACGTTTTGTGTTGGCATATGCACACTCCAATGAGACATTTTAGGTGATTGAAGGTTTTGTCATTGATGGCAACCTTACAATCCTATGGCATCGACAAGGCATTACATCGACACTTGCAAGATCAGACTCTACACCGGCACTCAGACCACCGGCACTGATAGAGAAAGGAAGCATACCGGCATAGAGGCCGACAGGATTTTTGTTGTAATATATTTTGTTTATTATTTGTAAAATCATTGTAAGCTGACTTGGCAAGTTGTAAAATGACTCTTATATAAGAGAGATCATTATAGAACATTTGTAAGTAAGTGAGGGGAATATATTTAGGCAAAATAAGGCATACTTATTGAGTGAATTATAGGTTAAGGGTTTATGTAAGAAGCAGAGCAGAAACCGGTACTAGATCTGGCATTATAGATGCTATTTTGAAGCAGTGTAAGACACTGGATTTGTATAATCCATTTTTGTAAGTCAGTGAGACTTCCTATTTTGTATTTGAGCAGTGAGCTCTAGGCAGTTGGCCTTCCTACATGTGTAGGCCCCTCTTGTAAGTAATATTCTCTTATTGGCTAGTAAGTGAATATTGTGGGTCACAAATCTCATAAAGGTTTTTCCCACACTGCGTTTCCTCATTAAAACATTGTGTTATGGTGTGTTTTTCATGTGGATGCTTTTAATTCTGTTTATTGCATTATTTCTTGCATACCGGTACACTATTATAATATGTTCTACATGTTTCAAGTTAAGAAATTCAATTCACCAGTTAGATACTAATTCACCCCCCCTCTCAGTATTTGTGGGAATCCTAACAATTGGTATCAAAGCTTGGTCCTCTATTTTCAGAAGCCTAACAACTTGAGGAAGATCTTGAAACTGGTAGAGATGGAAAATCTGATGAAGCAAGTAGAAGCAGCTCTCTCAGACTATGATGTAGAGAAATTGAAAAACATCAAACTAGAAGATGATCTAAAGGTAGCCCAAGATATCATTCAGGCACTTCAAGAAAATTTTACCAATGCAAGAAACAAGAGAAGAGAATTATGTGAAAAGATGCAAAATGAGAATGATGAAAAGGAATCACTTAATGATATGATAAACAAGTTGAAACAAGAGAACATGGCAACAAAGAATGAGATGTAGGATATGACTATGAGATTTTGTAAAGAAATTGAGGATAGAAATAAGAATGAAGAAGATTTGACCTGAGGACTAAGTGATGCTGCAAATGAAAACACAAGACTTACCTATGAAAATGATTTGTTGAAGACAGATCTGATGCACACTCAGAATGACTCAAATGAACTGATGAGGCAGAAAGAAGTCTTAGAAAGAGAACTAGATACTGCAAATCAACATAAAGAGAAATTCAAGAAAAGCTTAGAAGAACTTGGTAACTTGCTGAAGAATCAAAAACCTAAAGGTGACACTTCTGGAATTGGCTTTGAAGTTGGTGAAAGCTCCGGTACTGCAAACACACAGGATCATAGAAAACCGATAAGGCAACCTAATGCTTATAAATTCAATGGAAAATGCTTTAACTGTAATAAGTATGGTCATAGAGAAAATCAATGTAGATTTAGAAATTATCAGAATATCAACACACCCACCAGTCAATGTTCAAAATGCAACAAAGTTGGTCACAACTCTGAAAATTGTAGAATGAATGTGAGATGTTATGTTTGTGGAAGATTTGGACACCTATCTAATCAATGTAGAAAACATACCAGCATAGGTTATGGGAAAGCTATTCAAAAGAATAATATGACTTGCTATGCATTTAACAAAATTGGGCATATTGCAAAATTCTATAGAAGTAAAGGATCACCAGTAGACAACAAAAGTTCTAGTTTGAAAGGAAAAGAAAAAGTTGAAGAGGTTAAGCAATAATTCTCAAAACAATGGATTAGAAAGTCAGACCTAAATATTGTTGGGAATACTCCTCCACTGGTAGAACCAATCAACACTTCACCGGCAGGACAGAGTAGTGCTTCACTAGCAGGATAGAGTAATAATCCATCGGTAGGAAGCTCTTCATCAAATTGAAGAAAAATTTCTTGAGGATTTGGCAATCAAATGAGACATATGCTATAATTCCCTTGGTTAATGGTGACAAGTTGGAAATTACTTCTATACCAGAAGACAATGTTAAGTGACTACTTAACCGACATACATTAAATGTGGTAGATGGCAAATAAACATTATAAATTTGTTGTTTTGGCTCCATTTCATTTCACCGAGATTTCAAACATTTGAAGACCATGAAATTTGCAAAGCTAAGGCATTTCAAGAAAAGAGGCAAAGCACTTCAACAATCAATCCATCCAAAGGTAGAAAAAGGTATTTATCATCATGGCATCCTCCTCTGCACCTAAATTCATAGAAAACCCTACAGTAGTCGAGGTTATTAAACGCAGGAAGTGATTAGGATAGTTTTAAGAAGGGTACATGGTTCATTCTTTTGGCTTGATTTAGTTCACAAAATTACAAAGGAAGCTATGAAAGCAGTAACAGGGTTACCTTCCACTAGTAATAGACCAGACAAGACTAAGAAGGTCTCCAATGACCTAGTAATGAACTTAACTCGTGCAACATCCGACAGAAGGTCTCTGAGGGTTAATGATGTGACTGATGTAAATGTGAGAGTTGTTAGCATGATCTTAGGATACAAAGCAACTCATGCAAATAGACTTAACTCAGTTTCCAGTTTATGCATTAAGAGTGCTTATGACATAGTTAAAGACAATGTAAAAATTGATGTATGTGAATGGTTAAAAGATGAGTTGATTGATAAATTAGGCAAAATCAAGAAGGATAAGAAAGGAAATTTTAGATTTGCAAATCTACTTGTATGCTTGATGCTACACATAACCAAACAAGCTCCTGGTATAGGCAATAAGAACCTTGAATTTGATATACTGGTAGGAAAATAGTTAACAGACCTATTCAACAACATGGGTGAAAACAAAGAAATGAATATTCATGTCTATTTTCAAGCACTAAAGGTTAGGATGAAGAAAAGGATTAGACTGTCACAGAAGATTGCCAGCAAATACAAGGATGAAATATGTTTTGTGATAAAAAAGGATGAGATCTGGATGGAAGCAGTCATCCCAAGAACAATTTGGGTAATAGAGATGGGTTATGAGACCGATGATCATATCATTGAGACTTATGATAAAGCACTTTTGGAAGCACCAAATGAACCAAAGGAAGAAGTATTTGGTAGTGCTGAGACCATAGAAAGACAAATTCAATCTAAGAAGAGAGTGAAAAAGGTTGAAGCAGTTGTGAGAAGAGGTTCTAGATAGGCTAAGGCTATTAAAGAAGATGTACCGAAACAAAATGGTATCACTGAGGATGAGTTAGGAACTCTACAGCCTAAGACTCACCTATCACAGGTAGCTACTTCTTCAGAGAATGACATGCCTGCAACTTTTAAAAGAGTTGTAAGGAAAAGGGATCCTTCACTGGCATCCACACCCTTGCTTAGAAGGAATAAACAAAAGCAACAGGCAGTGAGGTCTCCGGTTAGAAAGAAAACACCAAGAAAAAGTTGACACCAAAGAAGAAGAAGACTAAACAAAATATGGCCCCTCTTGACAAATTGCTAAATGAAATCACAGAGGAAGGGAAACTCAAGAACATAGGAAAGGTCTATGATACACTGTCAGCAGATGAAAAAGAACAAGTTGAAGATAGTGTCATTTTACACATGGACATCTATAAGAAGTTCTTAATGGAAGTGATAGATGAACTACCAGATGAATTGTTCAAAAGACTGGAAGCAAGAAGACAAGTTGTTGTAGAGCTTGATAAGAAAATCAAAATTGAAAAGTTACTTGTTGTCTACCCAGTCAACTCACCTAAGGAGATAGATGACTTAATTGCAGAAGCCAACCAGTCAGTATTCTCTACTACACACCGACATATTGCATTAATGGTTGGAAGAGTGAATGAAGTAACAGAGGAAACAAAAAATGCATGGGACATATTCCTTGTTGAGAAATAAAAACAGGAAGAGTACAGGAACCCCAAACCAATAAAGGTATACCAGAAGGAGAAGGACAAAGGAAAAGGAAAGGTTGGTGGACCTCCGAGCATCAAAGTAAAAGACAACTAACTCCCACTACCTCTAATTACATCACCGGTAACAACTACTGAAGATCAACCGACAGATGAGAGTATGGACATAGAGGATACAAATCCTAATCCCAAAGTACTATACAAAGTTGATGTTGATACACAAAAGGTCAACATTATGATAGACAAAGATACAACCGGCAAGACAGATATGGCTAGTGATCCATTGACAACTGACAGCATTGACAATACTGAAAGAAAAGTTGAAGTTGATAACACAGAACAACAGGTAGAGACTTAGACTAAGACTGAAACAAAGCAACAAATAGAGAGAGAAGCAGAGCAACAGGCTCCGGAACAGGAACAGATTCACATGGAAATAGTGCCACCGGCAACAGGAGAAGATCAAAAACAATTGCTTAAGGAAATGGAAACATAGACTGACCTACCAAAGGTCACTACAAGCTTGGTTACTTCCTCCACCGGCAGAATTCAGAATGTTGGTTCCTCCTCAACAGGTTACAAATCAACAAATGTAATTGAAGTACTTTTGGACTCCATCAAAAGGATAACAGATTGTAGTTCACAGGCTTATAAAGCTATAGATGACACAATCCCAATTTTGAAGATGATAGCTCCTAACTGTAACATAGACAATAAGGATTCTTTAAGCCAACTTGACACTTTGTGTAAATACATCACTGAGAACATAGTGACTATTGAGCAAATAAAGGAAGAGGCATTGAAGGATAAGTTAGAAATTGAAAAGCAAAATTCTTTGAAGATCAGATAAAGAAGTGTACTAGGGAATTTGACACACTTCTATGGGAATTATGTAACTTATTGAAAGAATTTAAAATTATAGACAAAGATACTTGCAAGACAAACTTTTTGACAGTAGACATAGATAAGAAAATGAGCAAGGTACAGGATGAAATCAATAAACTTGCTGACAATTTTGTTAACTCACGTGATACATTATCAGTTTTTGAACAAAGGATAACAAGTTTTGAGGAAGAGTTACTTAAGTTAGAAAGAGAAAAGGAGAGAATAGTAAATAAGGCAAAGAATTTGAGACTAAGACTGAGTCCAAGATTGGACTATCTAGCATCATTACGGAAGGAAATATCTGAGGCACTAGTACAGGGATAGAGAACATCAGCAAAGCATATGCAGCACCTCACCGGTACAGCTCAAAGAACAGGGACAACAATAAAGGACATCAAGAAGTTTATGGAAAGTATAAACTTAATTTTGGGAGATCTTTTTCAAATTGTAACCACCCAGTTACAAGGTTGAGACTACAACTCTACTGACATCTTGACAACCTTTGTCATTGATGCCAAAGGGGGTGTAGTAGTATGAGAAAATAACCAGTAGAAGACTTATCTACTCAAGGGGAGCTCTTATATTTTTGGTAACATATTTTTGGAAACATTTTTGGATTACAATTTTTGGATACACTTTTGAATTTTCTCATGAGTGTTGCCATCAACGCCAAAGGGGGAGATTGTTGGCATATGCACACTCCAATGAGACATTGTAGGTGATTGAAGGTTTTGTCATTGATGGCAACCTTACAATCTTATGGCACCGACATGGCATTACAACGGCACTTGCAAGATCAGACTCTACACCAGCACTCAGACCACCGACACCGGCAGAGAAAGGAAGCATACCGACACAGAGGCTGACATAATTTTTTGTTGTAATATATTTTGTTTATTATTTATTAAATCATTGTAAGCCAACTTGGCAAGTTGTATAATCCATTTTTGTAAGTCAGTGAGACTTCCTATTTTGTATTTGAGCAGTGAGCTCTAGGCAGTTGGCCTTCCTGCATGTGCAGGCCCCTCTTGTAAGTAATATTCTCTTATTGGCCAGTAAGTGAATATTCTGGGTCACAAATCCCACTGAGGTTTTTCCCACATCGCGTTTCCTCATTAAAACATTGTGTTATGGTGTGTTTTTCATGTGGATGCTTTTAATTCTATTTATTGCATTATTTCTTGCATACCGGTACATTGTTATAATATGTTCTACATGTTTCAAGTTAAGAAATTCAATTCACCAGTTAGATACTGATTCACCCCGCCCCTCTCAGTATCTGTGGGAATCCTAACATTTTGATTTTTAAAACTAAAGCTTTGCCCATTCATAGTGTCAAAGCCTTGAAGGCTTTTGATGCAAGTTGTCAGCTGGGCGCCCAGTGGACCCCACACATGAGGGCATGAATCCCGAGGTGAGGAGGCGACTAGATGGACCCCACGTGTGCATGGTTCTTGAGGCATATTTTGCAGAGAAATGGAAAATTAACTGGTGAGCAAGTTCACAACAGATCGAGAAATGGTGAATTAACTGGTGAGCAAGTTCGCAGTAGATCGATGACTAGCGTTGTTTTACGAAGCAAATATATACCAATTACCCTTCGCGAAATGGTGAAATGTTAAAGATCATGCAAGTTCATTGAAGATCTATGGTTGGTGCTATTTCACAAAGCCAAGATGCATGCCAGTTACCCTTCGCGAAATGGCGAAAGGTGATGTGGCAGGTCCAAGTGGTAATCTGGCTGGCGGGTTCGAGTAAGGTGGCAATGACATGGCCGACAAGTGGCAGAAATGAGGCGGTGACATGGTAGACATATGGTAGACAGATGAGGTGTTGTCCTAGGTGGTGAAAGGTGGATTCATGAGCAAATCGTAGGTCACCACGTGGCCAACACAGGGCCAAAAATAAGGCAAAAATCAAAATTAAATATATAGTGCAAACTATAGTGTAAAAATGAAAAATTTAAATGATGGTCTGCATTAAAAGTTTAATTTGGTCAAAGGGTATTTTTTTACCAAAATAGGAAGTATCATATACCGTTGGAAATCTCTCATGATGAGGAATTCATTTATGAAGTTTGTTTCAACAAAAATGGGATATTTTGAGAGAAGTTTCCATGGGAAGAAAAGGAGATATTCTTGCAGTTATGGAAAAAGGACACTTGACATGTTCTGATGGATTCTAATCTTTTTACCTCTCCTTCTTATTCCAATTTCTTCTCTTTTGTAAGGGTTCCAGAATTTTGGAGAGAGGCTCCCGATTTTCATGGTTTCCAATTTTGATTTTTCTTCAAGATTGTATAGGGCAATGTCCTTTTCCAGAGAATAGAGTATGATTCATACTATAGGTGTTTCTAATTGCAGGTTTTTTATGTATGTAAGGCATGCATAAATTCGCACAGAATTTGTCTCTGAAGTGTACTTTCATTTTATTTAAATCAGATCCTTAAGGAGGATCAAGTTTTTCATGAGCAGTTGTGTCTGTGAGTGTAGTGTTTGCTTGTAGGTAATCCTTCAAGGAAGATTTTAAACTCTGTGAGCAAATATTAATAAAATAGGGTTCATGTTCTGGATTTGATATTTTATATGAATGAGCTGAGTAATGCATTTATGAAAGGCATTAAATGTAGGAATACTTAAGGATGAAGATGGATCTACAGTATAAGTTTTCATCTATAGTTTGATGTGTGACTCTATTGCCCTTGGATAAGGCACTGATCTTGCAATTAAGGGGACTCTCAAACAATTTCATCTATGTCACGCTCAAACATAGTTGAGTTGTATGTGTAGGTCTAGCCCATCTGTAGTAACGTACTCATTGTTGATCCCTAGTGCGATCTATCTGCTTCTGTTGATATTGTCATAAGTGTGTAATGAGTTAATTCTATGCATCAAAAGGGTGTCCCCCCTAGGTCTAACAGAACCTGAAGTGCAGGAGGATCAATTAGGATCCTATGTTATGTTGTCCAGCTCCTGATGTGTTTCATAGACTGAAATTCACCATTTCATAAAAGGATTGCAAGTGAACTTGGGTTAACCAGATTTGGTGAACAACAAAAATGGCGACTCTGTTGGTGAAGCTGAATAGAAATTGCATAATTTCATCTAGTTAGTCAATCCATTAAGATTGCACAGAGTTGAAAATATATTTTATGGTTGAGGGATTTAGTATTATGTTTTGAGGTTGTAATGGTGTTGTCTGCTATCAAAGAAAGTTTCTTGTGAAGAATTGAAAAATATACATTGTTGAGAGTTGTAAGAAGTCCTTGCAGTTGTTTATAAATTCTTCCCAATGTCATAATTGGGTGGCGACTCTAGTCTATGTACCGGTACTTGCAGGAAGTTTGTATTCCAAGATTTTCACAAGATTAGTAGATGATCTAATGAATCATATTAAGATGCAAATGATTAAATTAGTTGTATGCTCAGACATGGTGCTTTCATCATAAAAGCTTGCAATATAAAAGCACAGTAAAAAAATTAGTTCACACATAAGTCTGATGCATTTTCCAGATTTGTGTTGAATAGCCTGGAGTGAATTTGTTGCAGCAAGATTGAAGGAGAAATAAATAATTAAATATGTGTTGAATGGCATTTTGCTGTTCAAAATTGTTCCTCTATGTAAGAGGTGGTGACTCTGAGGTAAAAGACCGTGCTGAAATGTGAATAAATGTTTAGATCTACAAGTTTTATAGCTGCAATTATCTAGTTACAGTCAGATATTTCAATACATTAAATGTACTTTGGGGTATTTGAAAAGAGCAAAATAGTTTCCCTATCTAGTGTTTTCCACTTGTTGAAAGGGAACAAGATTAAATATATTTGAATGTTCAAAGTGTTGTAAGTTTCAATCTTATATGTTTTCCGATGATATACAAATATCCATGAGCTTTATGTCAAAAGGTGAAGAAGATAAATCTGTAGCTTGACATATTTGTAAGTTGTTGAATTTTTGTGTGGGGTTGTGTATGAAGTTTGAGAAGTCACAATGTGCAGTCAATTATTTCAGCCCCAATTTCATTCACATATAGCCATGCCTAGTGAAATGTCACAACCATGTAATAGGAAAATTTTTAGTATGAATTATTATGCTACTCTAAATTTCAAAGATATCTTGGGTTACCCAAATCCCATACCCATGGAAATTAGAAAGCATTTGCCAATATTCAATGGAAAGAAATCAGAATTAGCATGTCAACACTTGAAAAGATTTTTAGACTTGATGGGAGAATTTGAAATTTGTCAAGAAGATGTGTACATGAAGTTATTTGTCCAGTCACTGAAAGAGGATGCAAGGGATTGGTTCTCTTTTTTGCTAGTAAATTTTATTTCCTCATGGGATGAGTTAACAAAAAACTTCATAGACCAATTTACTGAAAAGGTGAGTGATTATGATATGCTGAGAGAATTCACATACATACAAATCAAAGAGGATTAATTGGTCCCAACATTTAATATTAGGTTTTCACAAACATTGTCTAAAATTTCTAGCAAGTATAAGTTCGATGATAAAGTATGTTTGGAAATTTATATGAGTGCCTTTGACGAGAAGATGGGTTTCTTATTGAGAAACAAAGAACCCAAAACTTTGCATGAAGCTTTTAACATAGCTAGGGACATTGAAAATAACTTAAAATTTGGGATCTCAAAGAGATTTTTGTTTGTTTTTGTTTCTTGTCCAAACACCTTCAATGGTGAAAGTAAATGTGAAGCTGAGCAAAACACCCCTTATCAAAACATGTCAAGCTTTGCTGTTCAAGATGGTCTTGCTGGTATATGTCATTCAAATTTAAATGGGAGTCAAGAATCTCTGCTGTCAATGTCAAGTGTCTCTCATAGTAATCATGGAATGATCAGTGGGAAATTTGTGATAATGTTGTTACAGAGATAGATATATATCAAGGATATGCACCATTTGATTTGTATGCCGGTTATGCTAATTATGTGGCTGCAAATTATGAAGTTAATCATGCATCTCCCAAGGTTAATAATAATGAAATTAATGATGATGATGACCATCAATCTTTACATGCTGCTGATGTATTTGATGTTGAAGTATCAAATACTAAGGGATCACTAAGTGTTACTGATTATGTGAATGATGATAATGATACAATATGTTCAAACAAAGAAGTTACTAATCAGCCCATGATTTTGTCACACAAGGATGTGCAATATGATGTAAATCAAGATTGATTAAGTTTGATAAAACTGAAAATGAAATTGTGGATGATGTTGATGGTGTATTCAATGCAAGTATACCCAGTGATGAATGTGTTTCAGAATGGAGTGGTGTTGCTGATTATGAGGACACTAAATTAGATTTTTAGCACCTTGAAAGTATACAAATGAACAATGAAGATCAATTTCAAAATAAGAGTGATCTTGGCACAAGTTAATCATTTTCTTATGATCGGCAAATGAATGCCAGTCATGCAGCTGAGGATACCTATGAGAGTTCTTATTATTCATCTTGTGAAGATGATATAAGAGGAGACCAAGTTATATATCTCAGTCATGAATCATAAAATGAAAGTATTTTTGAAGATAAAAATATATGTGAAAGTGCAGATAATGTTTCATTTTCAGATTTAAATGAACCTATATTTGAATGTTTTCAAATTTTGACATACCATGAAGAGGATGTGAATGTTGATGGTATGCTTGAACCGGATATGGAGTTCTTTGCTTTTGATATAGATTTTCATAGTGTCGATGTCATTGATGAAAATGCTGAAGTTTCCCCTTGTGTTGAACAAATTTTTTATGCTGATGAAGTTCCAAACAACAGTAGCATGTGTTGTAAAAAATTTCTTCATGATGAAGATAAGAGGCATGGGTTGTGTGATGATTACTTCAAACCACAAATGGAAGTGTTTTAGGTGGATGTAAGTTTGAATGAGAAAGACTTAGCTAGGGATTTGCTTCAGCCAGAGGTAAGCATTTTTTTCCATGAATGGGATATTGAGAATGCGGATGTATTGAGTTTGATAAACAAGGATAATATAAAGTGTGATCAACATAGTGAAGTACCACTTCTAGACCAAAATGTTTATGTTCCTTGTTTGTGTCAATCGGTTATTAATGTCCCTCATTCTATGAATTTAAATGATAATAAGGCATGTGCTGATGAGAACTACAATGGTGAAAATGAATGTTTTATTTTTGAGATTCAACATGATGATTCCCTTCTAAAGGATAGAGTTGATTGGGATAGTGAAATGTATGGCAACTTGTGGGAAGGCCTCTATAGTGATTTGTCTCATGATTTTACTTTTGTTGAAATAGTGTGTGGCAATAAAGTTCAAAGTCAGGCAAAAGGTGTGCACACCAGCTATTGTAGTAATGAGATGAAAGAGGTTGATTATAAGGATTATGTTCAGTTATTATTGAAAGGTGCCTTTGTTTGGATCATGACATTAGGTGATGAGAATCAGATTTTTGACAAAGGTAAATGCTAAGATTATTTGGGGTAGTTTATAATAAGTCGTAAGTATGTTTGTATATCTTGTATAGTCACTTTGCTTTCAATTGTGTAGTTTTTAATAAGGTACCAGGCTGTTTGAGTAGAATAAGGAGCCCTATTTTTAAGAAGAGAAGAGAAGTGATCCATTTTTGGGTGGTCTGCTTTACCATAGATTCGGAATTCTTGTGTTGATCTTGCAATCAACCATCCCCAGTCAGAGCCACTGTTGGGACTCATTAAATTTGAGTAATTTGAGAGGCCCATTTCAAAAAATTTGCTATTTCATTTTCAGAAAGGCACCTAATCTCATTCAGGTGGCCTAGTTAGAGAGAGGATAAAATGGAGCCAGTTGATTTTCAAAGGGTAAGGCTTGGGAATTATCCTACACCTTTTATTTGACTAATCAAGTGTTCTGCAACTTTTAGAATTCAGTTTGGATCAATTTATTAGGTACCCATTTCAAGGGGTGAGCTGAAAGTGCATGTTAGGTGCAAATGCAGATTTTATTGAGTAGCCTACTTTGAGCTCCTATAACTTTTGCCCTGTTGATTGTCATGGTTAAATTAAAATTGCACTGAATTCTATGCATAAATGTGAGTCAACATGCCAAATTTCAAGTCCCTGTCAATCCATTTGCTTAGTTTGGCAAGCTCAATCCGTTTGCAGTTTGTATGGTTTGCACAAGTCCTTGTTTCAGCAGTTAGTTAGAGCCTCGCTTTGCACGTGTAAAAGTTGCCCTAGTGAATTTCATGTCAGAATTTTTATTCTAGGCTACTGCTGGTATGAACAACAAGCTATCTTTCAAATTTCAAGCTCCTGCCAATCCATTTGATCAGTTTTCAAAAGGGTTTCTTGAGCCACCTTATTTCAGTGTTCTGTATTTTCATTGCTACATCAGTTAAAGTGGCTATTTTCAGGATCGCACTATTTGTACCTGTATATGGTGAAAATGGATAAAAATAATAACAATATTGAAAGGCTAAATGAATTCAACCACAAAACCCTAGCCTAACAACAACAAAGATCCACCATAACATATGAAGATTACCTAAGACAATGCAAATCAAACGAAATCACAAAGATTATACCATCACATGTCCAATAGGGTTTGGATCTCCATTCTTCCTATCTCCATTGATCTTGCTTGATATATTTGCTCTCATATTTTATGTGCACAAGAGCTCAACAAAGAACGGAATGTGGTTGCAAGTAGGATCGCATATGCCAAGTAGTCAATTGATCAAGTAGTTAGAGTGATTGATTAGGGTTTGATAATGAAGGAAGCATCTCCTTATATAGAAGACACTATATGAAATGGAGGGATAAGATTGAGAGGTGTAAAAGGAGGTCGGCTATGATTAGAGGGTAGGTAAAAGAAATAATAAAATAATGAAAGGGGTAGGTAGTGTATGAATTAAGAGATGAATGACATGTGTCATGGGTAGAAAAGACTAATAAATTAATTAAATAAATAAAGATTTATTTAATTAATAGAAGAAGTGGGATCAATTAAATAAATAAGATATTTATTTAATTTAGGAAAAGGATAATTTAAATAAATAAATGTATTTATTTAAATGAGAAATAAGGCTAGAAGAGGATAAATGAATTAATTAGATAAATAAAGATTTATTTAATTAATAGAAGAATTAAGCTTAGATAATTAAATAAATAAAATATTTATTTAATTAGACTGGACAATTTTGGGTGTCTACATTTTGCCCCAAGATATAGAGTTTCCCCAAGATGGTAATGATATGCCCCCTTGAGAAATTGGATGAAAATGTCTGAAAAGATTGCAGACAATCTCTCAATATGAAAGAAAGGCTAGAATGGACTGACCAGATAAAGTGACAGAGTCACGGGATAACAAAGACTGACTTGGGAAATGAGGGCTAGGGGTAGGGTAGGCTATAAGATAGACCACGAGGGAAATACATCCTCATTGTCATCTACACCTCCAAGAGATTAGAGTGTAGAGAGAGAAAAGAGCAGCAGCAATCAACAGCGATGGCTTTGGTTCATAGATTCGACCACGTTCACCAATTCCAGAGGCCAGCAAAGGCAGGAGAGCCAGTAAGTACCACAAAACCTCTTTATACTTTGATGCATTTATTGTTGTCATAAATGCATGTCAAGTAGTGCAATATGTCTTCAAGGCTGAATCGACAGTTTTGTGATGAACATACGCTATCGATTGGATAAGCTGCTGAGAGGATACACTCAAGCAGGTCCTCTAGGGAAGACTAGGATAACAAATAGGGCTAGGATTGACAATTCTGTGATAGAACATACGTTGACAATTAGGAAACTACTCAAGAGGATTCACTCAAGCATAGGCCCTAGGATAAGATAGATCAAGGCACTTTGTGATGAACAGTGAGTACCAAGATATAGTACTTTGTGATGAACAAGGAGTACTAAAATATGAGCAGCACTTTGTGATGAACAGTGAGTGCAAATGTGAGTAGCACTTTGTGATGAACAGGGAGTGCCAAACATGTAGTACTTTGTGATGAACAGGGAGTACCACTAGGATAGAAGCAACACTTTGTGATGAACACTGAGCATCACTAGGATTGAGATGATTGATTTGTGTGACTACAAGAGTATTTGCCTATGCTGGAGTCATGGGAGAGATTCCCATCGAATCAGAGGTTGCAACTTGAGTTGACAGCCGAGGACCGAGTTGCGATTGAGGCTATGGGATTGAGACATATTCTGTATGTGTCTGAGTTTCAGGCGAACATGGGATTGTTGACTGCATTTGCTGTGAGATGGCACTCTGAGACTTGCACTTTTCATTTGCCGATGGGGGAGATGACAGTCACCCTGGAGGATGTATACAGGATTCTGCAGATACCAATCGATGGGGAGCTAATTCCATACGATCGAGATGGAGACAAGGATGCCCTTAGACGAGTGTTCTAGGATCCAGGACTGGAGATGAGGGTGGGACATGTGGCATGGGATACCATGACTTCTATAGGATTGGCATTGCCAGTAGTGATAGGAGGAGCGATCAGTGGGTTCTTGTGTCCTGATAGAGCGACACGGGGGTTGGCTGCGGGATCGGGGAGGAGGAGGATGAGACAACTAGGCTCAGGAGATAGAGGGGACAAGAGAGATGATCTTGGGGCGGGTCCTTCTAGGGCTCAGACTCCGTCGAGGCCAACCAGCTCTGAGGGAGGGAGTTCATCATAGCCGTAGAGGGCTCCCTATGTATCAGTATTGTACCATTTTTGCATGATAATGTACACCTACGGGTGATTGTAGCCATATGATTTTGACATCATTGTATCATGACACTTTATATATATATATGAGATGATTCATCTTTGCAGCAGCTATATATGCATGCGTACCTATGTGATGAGATGTTCTTATGTGATGCTTATGATATGGATGCAAATATGTATATGATGCAATGCAATATATATTTTTTTGTTCTTTTATGTTTTATATGTGTATGCATGATGCAAATGTGAATGTATGAAATGTGGATGAATATGAGAATGCAAATGTAAATTGTGCTAACAAGTGTTGTGTGCAGGATGTGATGCAGTTGTGATATCTATATGTATGTATGAAATGCTTATATGTGGTAATGCAGGTGCAACTACATGAAATGAAAATGTTTTTGGTGTGTCATTATACTCAGTCATGTGATAGTAGGCTACACAGACTCGAGAAGGATGATGGAAGTCAATCAAGAAAGGGGGATGGAAGACAGAAGATATGAAAGTGAAAGAGCTTCTTGTGCGTTATCATCATTGAGCTTTATTATGGCAAGTAGTTTATGACAATTGAGGCACATGTTTGACCCAGAAAGTCATTGTACCTGTTTGCATGGAGATAAGACAGTCACAAACAAGGAATGCCCCAGTTCATACTAGACTCATAGTGTCCTCATATCCTTGGACAAGTCATAGCATTACTAAAAGATAATCCATAGACAGCAAATACAAATAGGTGACGATACCCCATCCTCGCCTTTCTAGTCAAAGACATCCTGGAGATAGAATCTCTAGTCAGAGACATCCCAGAAAAGCTAAAAGACATGTCACCAAAAAAAAAGATGAAATCAAATGAAAAACAAGACTCGACACCAACATCCACTATAGTCCTCAAGTTTAGTGTCTCTTGTCACTTGTATAAGTCTTATTTGATTGTGGTCACAATGTTTTATTTCACATAAAGGATAGATAGCACTGAACCATAATGTTGTCTGAGTCTATTGAAAGATTTGATTTGTTGAAACCCATTGTTGCTACTGTGTCTCATCTGAAACTGACTGAATCCATGAAACTGATACTTTATTGTGGAGAAGATGAAACTTTATTGCAGATATGTGATGCAAATGTTGCTTTATTGTGGATTGTGCGCGGATAGACTGAAGGAAGCTGGAAGAAACTGTACTCCTCAAAACATGTGATGTTCTCAGTTCCACACCCATCACTAGACGTAGGATTTGGCCTTAACCACAGATAGGATCTGATTTATTATGGATGGAAAGGGATGAAAAGGGAGGTTTATTATGAATGGCTAACCAATCTTAGGGAGATCAATAACAAGCCATGATGGGAATGGGTAAGTTTATTATGGATGAATTGGTCGTGAGTGTGTGCAAAGTGAAGTGATGAAAGAGAATCCTAAAGGAGGGAGGAGCAATGTCTCTACGCATGGCGCTGGTGACCCAGTTTTCACCATGGTACTTGCCCAGGGCGCCATGGTTTTCACCATTGGATGAAATTATTTCTCTTTACTTTTTTGATTTTTCAATGTTTTTTGTGTCACAAGGCACCTATTTGCCAGGTTTTCACCAAGTAACGATTTTTTTTGTTTTATAAATTTTTTGTATTTTTGAATTTTTTGAATTTTTTTTGTATTTTTTGAATTAGGATACTCTTAAGAGCTATGTGTTAAACCTGCGAAGGTGCATGTTGTTGATAGGATCCTCCAAAGGTTCACCTTCTATAGTTGAGAGCTGATATGCCCCAGATCCATATGCTACTGTAATGATGTAAGGACCAAGCCAATTTGGTTCGAACTTGCCCTTCTTCTCTCTGTCTTGCTGATTTTTGGGGTTTTCTCTCAGAACCAAATCACCTACCTCAAATGTGCAAGGCTTGACTTTATGATTCTAACTGCATTGTTCCTTGACTGAATGATGTGTAGCTCAAGCAACTGTCTTCCTTAATAAAGGAACTGAGGTAGAATTACTAGCGTGTGGACTACACAGGCCCATATGCATGTCACCTAAAGAAGTTTGGGCATCCCTGATAACAAAGTCCCTTGAGGAAGCTCCATTAAAGGTCCACGATGTATCACCAAAAGGGAATCGATGTATGGAACAAGTGGATGAGGGATGAAGGCTTATGATTGTGAAAAGAAGTGAAAGTAGGATAGCATGATGGAGACTTAGGCTCAACAAGTATGCTTTTTTACTTGAAATTTTAGAACTTTTGCCCCCAGTTATTTTGATATTAGGGGAGATCAACTCTTTCTCTTTTTGCTTCATAGGAATTTTATCCTTGACTTTGATTTTTGCAGAGTCCAGTAGCTTTTGATTTTGATTTGGACTAAAGGACTTCTCTTTATTTTCAACTTTTAGATTTATATTTTCAAAGCTTGATTTTTGATCCCTGATGAGTAAGGGCTTTTCTGATTCTTGTTGTTCCAAGTCTAGGAGCAGACTGGAAATAGAATGAGTGGATGAAATGGTAAGGCTATGTGAGTTATCAAGAGGGCTGGCGATATGCTCAATAGATTCTTTGTTGGAACCATTCTTAGGAGTATTGATATCAAGAGCTGCTTGCACCACTAGAGGAGATTTGCATTCAAACTTAGTAGCCACAACACTAGGTAGTTCACACCCAGTTCCTTGGCATTGCAAATTTGGTGCAGAAGCACCTAGACATCAAGACATCGCAGGAGATCTTCAGGGATATTTTAAATTTAAGATTTTAATCCATATGTTTGGATATGATATTCAATGTAATAAAATCAAATGTAATGCCTAAGGGAAAACAAAATTGTAAAATTGTCATTTAGTTGTCATTTTAAGAGTCATGTGATGTGTTTTGTAAAGCCATGAAGTCATTTATTCAAAAGTGTAAAAGTTGTCAACTTGACAATAAAATGTTGTCAAGCAAAGTTGCAAAAATGCAACAAAAGTTGAAAAAGGGTTAAAAGTTGGTTATGAAAGGTAGTTGTAAGGTCAAAACTGACCAAAATTCTATAAAAAGTCATTTTATGGTCATTCTAAATCATAAAGAAAAGAAAGGAAAGAAAGGAGAACATTTTGATACATTTTGGTGCATTCTACTATTGTTATTTTGATTGGCTTTCCAGTTTTTATGTTGGTTCCAGGCCTTGTACGACCATGTATGGCCTGGGAACCTTTGTAAAATGTATAATGGATGGTTAGATATGTGAAGTACCTTTCTTTTCCTTTTTAGTTGGAGTGATTATGTTTATAAATGAAGAAGTTATGAAATTTTTGGTGAAAGTTGTTGATTGCAGATTTGAGGTTTTCTGAGAACAGTCATGTTGCAGCATATGGTACAGATTCATATGGAATTATTATGACCTCTAAATAGATTAATTGGATAGATATGTGAATCCTCTCTCATTTACATTTGGTTTGAGTCATTTTTATTTAGATTCATGGAAGTTATGAAGATTGTGGTGAAAACTAGTTTTAAATTATATTCAATGGAGTTGCAGGCAATGGTTTGATCTTATCTCATGATTTAACCATTGGAAAATTTAATGGATTACATATTCTGAATCTATATTCATATATATTTTATATGAAATTGGTTTGGTGTCTTTTGGTTATTTTTTGTGAAAAATATTTGATGCCCTAGACGGACTGAGCATGCACATGTCTAATTTGGGGACAGCAGAAATGGGTCTCGGTGCAGAGACCATAACGTTTAATCTAACCATTGGATTATCCTAAGTTTTGGATATGTTTTAATAAGGCTAGTTATATACAATTTCACCAAAGAGATTTGCAAAATAATATCTGGGTCAAAAGTTATGAATGACAGAATACAAGTCTATGACTGGGAACTTTAAAGATTGAAATGTGAAACATGAATATGGGTTATTGCATTAAGTTGATATTAATGAAGAGATGATTGAAAGAAGTTGTTAGTTTGCCTCTAAAGAATGAGTTTAAATGGATATTGATATTTTAATATGTAGATAGGGAAGAAGTTTTTTTCTTTCCTCTGCATCAGATTGGTATCAGAGCTAGAAGAGCCTGAGTGTGTGGGTAAAGCGCCGAAGGAGGCAATCCACACCAGGACCTAGCCCAAGGAGAGTTGAAATTTTGTGTTGCTAATGTGTTTGGTTGCATGTGCTTGTCCATCTAGCTGCAAAAGGAAGTTGGTGTTGTGTGTGGGCAGACAAGGAAGGTCTGTCAAGGGCCAAAGAGATGGTCCAGGGCCATGGGATGGTCCATTGGTTGCCAAGAGACTAGGGAGAGAGGCAAGGAGAGGACTCCTAGGTGAGGCATAGAGGTTGTTGGTGAGGTGATGCAGCATGGAGAGGTGGACTTATGGTTGGTAAAAGCACTCTAATGGCAGCCATTACATACTCCATTAATAGGAGTTATTAAGGAGGTAGATACAAGGACAGTCCTGTGTCCTTTTGGAGATGTTGATTGCAGCAAAGGCATGATAATGGTGATAAGATGAAGAGGCAAAGACAAATATGAAGATGATGATTTTAATCCAAAGCACAAATTTTATTTTCTTGTAGGTTATAATCTCTATGTTTTCAAGGGACTTGGAAAGCTTTCAAGGTCGGTAGTATGGTGCCAAAGCACCTAGACATCAAGACATCGCAGGAGATCTTGAGGGATATTTTAAATTTAAGATTTTAATCCATATGTTTGGATATGATATTCAATGTAATAAAATCAAATGTAATGCCTAAGGGAAAACAAAATTGTAAAATTGTCATTTAGTTGTCATTTTAAGAGTCATGTGATGTGTTTTGTAAAGCCATGAAGTCATTTATTCAAAAGTGTAAAAGTTGTCAACTTGACAATAAAATGTTGTCAAGCAAAGTTGCAAAAATGCAACAAAAGTTGAAAAAGGGTTAAAAGTTGGTTATGAGAGGTAGTTGTAAGGTCAAAACTAACCAAATGTCTATAAAAAGTCATTTTATGGTCGTTCCAAATCATAAAGAAAAGAAAGGAAAGAAAGAAGAACATTTTGATACATTTTGGTGCATTCTACTATTGTTATTTTGATTGGCTTTCCAGTTTTTATGTTGGTTCCAGGCCTTGTACGACCATGTATGGCCTGGGAACCTTTGTAAAATGTATAATGGATGGTTAGATATGTGAAGTAACTTTCTTTTCCTTTTTATTTGGAGTGATTATGTTTAGAAATGAAGAAGTTATGAAATTTTTGGTGAAAGTTGTTGATTGCAGATTTGAGGTTTTCTGAGAACAGTCATTTTGCAGCATATGGTACAGATTCATATGGAATTATTATGACCTCTAAATAGATTCATTGGATAGATATGTTAATCCTCTATCATTTCCATTTGGTTTGAGTCATTTTTATTTAGATTCATGGAAGTTATGAAGATTGTGGTGAAAACTGGTTTTAAACTATCTTCAATGGAGTTGCAGGCAATGGTTTGATATTATCTCATGATTTAACCATTGGAAAATTTAATGGATTACATATTCTGAATCTATATTCATATATATTTTATATGAAATTGGTTTGGTGTCTTTTGGTTATTTTTTGTGAAAGATATTTGATGCCCTAGACGGACTGAGCATGCACATGTCTAATTTGGGGACAGCAGAAATGGGTCTCGGTGCAGAGACCATAACGTTTAATCTAACCATTGGATTATCCTAATTTTTGGATATGTTTTAATAAGGCTAGTTATATACAATTTCACCAAAGGGATTTGCAAAATAATATCTGGGTCAAAAGTTATGAATGATAGAATACAGGTCTATGACTGGGAACTTTAAAGATTGAAATGTGAAACATGAATATGGGTTATTGCATTAAGTTGATATTTATGAAGAGATGATTGAAAGAAGTTGTTAGTTTGCCTCTAAAGAATGAGTTTAAATGGATATTGATATTTTAATATGTAGATAGGGAAGAAGTTTTTTTCTTTCCTCTGCATCAAAATTGCTTGTAGGTTGTTCTTGTTGACTGAATACCTTAGGAGATAGTGGGAGTTGATCAACATGAAATATATACTCACCACATCCCATGTCTTTAAACTTGAACTTTTCTTTGATCTCTACTTGTTTTGATGTAGAAGCTTTCAAGGATTCTGGATCCACATATGCCGATGAAGGAATAGCCTCTCGATTGGTTGGAATTGTTATTTCTGATCTAGGTCGCAGATTGTTGCAATATATGAATGGATTTGGGTCAGCTTTGACAGTTACTTCAACTCCATTGTGTGGAAACTTGATACATCGATGATATGTAGATGGGACTACGCTCATCTCATGAATCCATGGACGTCCTAGCAATATATTGTATGTGAGATCTAGGTTTAGGACTTGACAAACCACATCCTTTGTAACTGGCCCAACTCTGAGAGGTAAGGTGACTGTGCCTTTGGATGAACGCTCTTCATCATCATATGCCTTGATGGTAATTTTGTTTGTATAATTCACAACTTTATCAGAATATCCCAATTGTTTAATAGTGCTCAATGTACAAATGTTTAGACCTGCTCCTCAATCTATCAGGACTCGTTTGATTCTATGTTTGTGTATGAAGGCTTCAATGTGTAACGGTGCATTATGTGGCTGACTTACGGAGGCATCATCAGCTTCTGTGAATGTAAGGGAGTGTGGAATGGAAAGGTATCCCACCATGGCTTGAAACTGGTCCACATTTAGATCGGTAGGGACGGAAGTGTCTCTTAGAGTTTTGTCAAGAATGGCTTTATGTGCGGGAGATATGCGTAGGAGCTCAAGAATGGAGATGAGCGCAGGTGTCTTCCCTAATTGTTCTACAAGGTCATACTCAGGTTTGGTTGATGAGGAAGAAGTGGTTTTAGCTGGAGCACCTTGCAAAGTGAATTTACCTCAGCAGGTTGTAACATGACATTCAGAGGTAGGTTCAGAAGAAGATCCAATGCCTTTCAGAACGATCTTGGGTTTCTGGGTAGAATTCTCAGAGGTTTTGTCCTTGATGATAATGGTAGAGACATAATTGTCCATTGAGATATGATTGATGGTTGAATCATAGTTATAAGATGCTCTGGTATAGTTGGTTTGGTCATCTGTGGCTGCAGCTTTTCCCTTGTCATGCTTTGGGAATGGTTCCTTAAACATTTCATGTTCTTGATTAGATGAGTGTCCTTCAATTTCAATGTCACCTCTATCAATGAGATCTTGTATGATGTTCTTCAGTCGATGAAAATTTCCTGTGTTATGACCTTTGCTCTTATGAAACTCACAATACTCATCATCATTCCACCAATTTGGTTTAACCTTTGGTTCATATGGAGGAAAATATGGAACTGTGATTACTTTGTTTGCCACTAGCTTTTTGAAAACTGACTCAAGTAGTTCTCCCAATGGAGTGTACTTCCTTCATGATTTAGAAGTTGTTTGAGTATTCACCTGATTTGATCCAGAAAAAATGAATTTGGGTCGCACTGTATTGGCATCAACAACACCATCATTGACTGTGTTCTTGTTTTTATTCCAAAATCTTGGCTTGTCTTTTCCTTTAAAGTCATCTTTGTTTTCCTTGAATATCTTAATGACTCCTTGTTCAATTAGGACCTTTTCTATTGCTAAGCCTTTTTCAATGACGTCCTTGAAGGTGGACAAACAAGCTTTCCTTAGATCATAGCCAATGTCTTTGTTAACATTCTGGGTGAACATTTCTACCATTTATTTTTGTGGAATTTCACAAGAGCATTTGCTAGCTAGATTCCTCCATCTTTGTAAAAATGATGAAAAAAACTCTCCATCTTTTTGCTTGGTGTTGCACAAAGTAGTGACTGATATGTCTGTCTCTATATTTTAGGAGAAATGTTGAATAAATGCCTCTGCTAAGTCACCCCATGACTTAATTCCAGGTGGAAGTTGGGAGAGCCATTCCATAGCTTGATCACCTAGGCTTTGTGGGAATAATCTCATCAAATATGTCTCTTCTGAAGCTACCTCAATGCAAGCTGTGAAAAACTGTCTTATGTGTGCCTTAGGATCCCCTTTTCCTCTATATTTATCAAACTTAGGTGTCACAAAGTGTGTAGGAAAAGGAGGCATTGGAATGCTCTTGTCAAATGGATAAGGACATATGTCTCTCATTGTGTATGTTGGCTTTAGTGTATTTATGTCCTCCATTTTCTTTTGTAAGTCCTTGATTTGTTGCTCCAAATTGTTCTTCAGTGGAGACCAACTTCTTGGACCATATCCCATGCTTGAGGTACCAATTGGAGGAGAAGCATGTTGCATATATGGATGATATTGATCATACACATGTTCATATGGAGGAGGTCTATAGTGATGCTGCATATATGGACCACTTGGTATAGATTCATATTGAGGAATGCCATATCTATTTTGTCCATGTATACCATACTCTACAGGCATGTCATGTTCTAATGTGTTGCCCCCAAATTTGACATGGGGTTTCCTTGTGTCCAAATTTTGAGCATGCCTTTGAATATCCAATTGCTTTGGTGGTTGATCCTTAGCATTGGTATGTGATTGAGCATATTTCTCTGCATAAGACTTCCATAATGGTCTGCGAAGGTGAGTATCATATGCTTGACCATGTGTATGTGGGACCTCTAGTTTTTGAAACAAAGATGATGGTGATTCAGGCACAAGATGTGGTCTTCTATTGCCTCCACTATTAGGTCTCCTTTGATCCATGTTGGAGTGAGTTTGTTGCAAAGGTCAATTTTCCATTATTTGAGACATGTCAAAATCATGAGGTATCTTGGCTCCACTTTGTGCCATCATTTGTAAGAAGTATTGTCTATCCCTCCTCATTATTTCCTCAATCAATCGATTGAAGTGGGGATCCATTATGGATTCTTCCACATCTGCTGAATGTACTGAAAAGTTGTCCATATCATCATTGTGTGTATCATTGTTGTTTGTAGTGTCCATGTTCTCAACATTTGGAATGTTTCTATAGGCATCCATGTCAGGTAATGTAGTATGATCAGAATTGAAAAAGATATCATTGTCATACTCATAAGAACTCATGTTTGCGGACTCTTGAGCCTCTTTAGTTTCTCTCCTAGATTTTTGAAGGCGGGTTTCAACCATGAACTAGGTATTGACCAAGATGTGTGAGACTAGATGAAAATGGAAAGTGTATGGAAGACTAAGAGTTGGATGGAATGTAAATGAATCTGAAGTGTACTTGCAATGTCCAAAGTGTAAGACCAAGTATGTATGTAGTAGAGTAGGTGTGGCTTCCAAAGAGAGGATAGTTTCTCTTGATGAGGTAAGTTGACCTTAACTCTAAGTAAGACCAAATGAGACCCAAAGGTGATAGACCTTGATGAGAGACCACTTAGCAAAATGTTGTTGTATGTAGTGTGTTGACAAAGTATGATGAGGACAAGCAGGTGACCTTTTGACTCAAGTTTAGACAAATGTGAATGTAATGTAAGGTGTAAAGCAATGATGGATTTTGTGAGACCCAAAGACAAGTTGAATGCTAGATGAAACCCTGGAGAAACAACCTAGGAAGCTCAAGAATTCTAAAACTGATTGCTCTTGTTTGCTAGACTGTAAAATTTTTCCAATTTGTGAAGTTGTTGGTTGTGACCAAATCTAAATGTTTGACTATTTTTCGTGACAAGAGGACACAATGTTGATGAGGACTCAATGTTTGCAAGTGTTTAGACTCAAAATGACTCCAAGAAAAGTGTGTTGTTTGATGTAAAAATATTTTGCATACACTTGAAGACACAAAAGACACAATGTTTTGCTGTTTAGTCTTGAATGTTTTGAATGTTTAAAATAAGTCAAGCACAATTCTTATGGCTAGCCAAGACAATAGTTGTTGATCCCACATGAGGTTTTACCCCCGAGGCTATGCTATTCAGAGTGGATACTTAGATGCTTGACCTCACTGGCTCCACCCTGGGCACTCACTTCTCAAGTCAGCCAAGCACCAGTCCCCACGAAAACTCCCTGTGGCGAACTTTGTATCTCTACTAAGAACCGTATGTGTGTGGGCCGCTACCAGAGGTCCGACCTCTTGCCTCAACAACTAGAAGGAGTTTGGCTTCTAAAACAAAAAGGTGCTAGTAAGGGCATCCGCTCGTGTGGCCATACATGTGGCACTTTCAGCTCTGTAAATACAGAAGGCTCCCAGCTGGTAGGGGTTATGCCCTACAACTGATCAAATAAATTTGATCAAACGGGTTTATGGGGAGACATAGTGTCGGTATGAACTAATCAGCACACGTTATCCATAGTTTTCACCATGAATACAGTTGTTTATAGTGGTTCGGAAGAGGTGGGTTTTCCTCGCTACCACTTGGGTCGTTCTCTTCTCACTAGTAGTCCTAATGACCACACGGGAAGACAGGCCCTCTAAAGATTAAACAAAAAGAGCCTATTGCTCAAGACACAAAAGACAATGATTCAATTTTAGTGCACCAATTGAAGTGTTTGCTAGTCTATGAAAACAAGGCACACAATAAAAATCTAAAAACCCTTGCCAAGGACCTACAACAAAGATTTATTAGTAGTTTGGATTGTTTCAAATGATCACCCCTTCCTGCAAGCACACAAGTTAGGTAAATTTTAGATCCAAAAGACTTTGTGAAATAGGGGCCTTCAACAATGCGTTTTGTTGACCAATTCAAAGATCTGATTCATCATTAAAAAAATATCACTTGTAAAATTTCAAGAGATTTCCAGAAATGTAAGAAAATCCAAAAAATTTACTAATTTGCTCCAAAAATTAATTTTTTATGAAAAATTATAAAAAATTCATATAAAATGCAAAATCAATCCAAAAAATCTAAAAATTTTGCTACAGTGTCCTGATGGTAGGTAAAAGAAATAATAAAATAATGAAAGGGGTAGGTAGTGTATGAATTAAGAGATGAATGACATGTGTCATGGGTAGAAAAGACTAATGAATTAATTAAATAAATAAAGATTTATTTAATTAATAGAAGAAGTGGGATCAATTAAATAAATAAGATATTTATTTAATTTAGGAAAAAGATAATTTAAATAAATAAATGTATTTATTTAAATGAGAAATAAGGCTAGAAGAGGATAAATGAATTAATTAAATAAATAAAGATTTATTTAATTAATAGAAGAATTAAGCTTAGATAATTAAATAAATAAAATATTTATTTAATTAGATTGGACAATTTTGGGTGTCTACAGTACCTTATCAGCTTCCCGATCGAACTAAGCACTCTAAGTTTTGATTTGTATTTCAGGGTACCTATGCCTCAGATTTGAGGGTCTACGGAGTTCATTTGATATTTTTAAGAAAGGCATCATGAGTTCCCTGTGCATTGACTTTATCAGGTTCACAGTGCTAA
This sequence comes from Cryptomeria japonica, assembly GCF_030272615.1. Taxonomy (NCBI): domain Eukaryota; kingdom Viridiplantae; phylum Streptophyta; class Pinopsida; order Cupressales; family Cupressaceae; genus Cryptomeria; species Cryptomeria japonica. The sequence goes on from NC_081407.1 coordinate 922,875,123, forward strand.
CAAAGCCAGTTGGTCATCTTTGACCATTAATATTTCTTCACTCGAGATTTGTCTTGAGAAACGGCTTGGTAGAGTTCATGTTTGTATATCAAAGTATACACTTGTTAGTTGGAAAAGTCCAGAAAGATGTTTTGACCAGTTTGAAAATTACATCTTTGCGATTAAATGTAAAAATGTGGTGCAAGTGCCTGAAAGTTGTAAAACTCCGTTTAATGATCAGAAAATGGTGCTGATCGATTCCAGAGGCATGTTCAAGGTGCCTGAGGTGTTTCGACGGTCAATTGCATGAAAACAGATTTTTTTTTAGTTGGACCCACTTTGGGGCCTGTTATCACTGTTTAAAATTGGATATTCTTTTTCCATAATTTGTTGAAAGTCTGCAAAAAATGTGTCTAGTATGGCCTTGTTGCCTTTGATTTTCTTGGGTCAGAAGAGGGTTTAAGGTTTTTGAGTTCTGACCCTTCCTATGTTTAAAAAAAACCCTTATGTTCTATTACTGCGTTACTTTTACCACTTAGAGAAGGGTCGGTCTATCATGAAAAGTTCCCCCCCATTAGTTATTTCCCTAGGCGGTCCTTTAATTTTTTAAATTTGTGCGTCTTTACCTTTATCTTGTTTTAATGTTTGTCGGGCCCCTTAATTATTATGCAACTCATTGTTAATCTTGCGGTTGTCGTTGTTTCGCTATGCAAAGATGCTAGCAAGTTAATGATCATGAAATAGCGAAAAGGCTAGGCAGGCCTGACCAGATGGATTGACCGTTAGATTAAAGGACTGCATCTTGCTTTAAATCCAACGACTCACGTTGATTCACTAGCCTAAGATGCATGTGATATAAGTTCTGCAAAACAACGAAAGACTTGGTGGGTCCCAGAGGTGAGAGACTTCTTTGGTAAAGGATGATCAGTTTAGAAAACATCAATGACTCGCGTTGATTCATGACCAGAAGATGCATGTGTTCTACCTTTCGCGAAGTAGCAAAAAGGTGGTGGGCCCGGGCAAGGTGGTCATAGCAAGGGTAACCGACAAGCAAGTTCCTGAGATCCAACAGATACCGTTGTTTCGCAAAGATAAGTAACCTGAGTTTTAAGCTCTGCGAAATGGAAAAAGGGGTTGGTGGGCCTGAAGGATAGGTAGGTCATAAAGTTAAAGGCCGATTAAGTATGATTTAATCGGATGGTTGTTGTGGATTCGTGGCCTAAAGTCAAGTGGAGATTAATGTTCATGAAATAGCGAAATGATGTAGCAATCACACGACGGATGACATGACAGGGTAGATGGTTTGTTTCATGGAGTGTAATGGTGACTTGTCAAGTGCGCATGGCTCTGAAGGGTAGTTGAGGGCCCGCCTTGGTTCAACTGGCAGTTATGTGGAGAATAGTGAAGTAAAGCACATGGCGGTTTCAGAATGGAACCAATGAAACTTCCTGAGCAAATGGTCGACTACCATGTGGTGTTTGTTAACTGATGATTAGATAAAGCAAGTGGTCTCTGGGTGAAAGGGCCCACTTGAAAGGTTTAAAGCATGTTAAAAGGTGTTCATCTCGTGGTCGATCCAACGGTTGTCATTGTTTTGTAGCCCGAAGATGCCTACAGTTCAGTCTCTGCGAAATGGCAAAAATTGTTAGCTGTCAAGGTGATGTGCGGTTAGTTAATAAGACTGACGGTTGTTGTAGGAAATAAAGACCGGGCAGGTAGATCATGATCTAATGGCTGGTGTTGCTTCATGAAGGAAAATCACACAAGTTTTAAGGCCTGTGAAATAGTGAAAAGAAGGTAGGGCCCATCACTAACACAGAAAGACCGGACAGAATAAAAGTAGCGCAAGTTCTCATGATCCAGCGGTTGTCGTTGTTTCGCGAAAGAAAGGTGCGGAGATTTTAAGCTTTGCAAAATAGCGAAATAATGAAACAGAGGAAATACTCAAAGAATATATGATCCGTTGGAGCCCATTTTTGAATTCAATTTGTGAATTCAATTTTGAGGTGATGGCCGAAGCATGCAGGATTAATTTCTAAAATTCAATGCCAACTTGCCGTATTAGAGTTTGCATCAACTTGAATGTTAGCATAACTTCAACGAGTCTGTTGCAGAGCAATTTTCTTCAAGCGAATAATAGGTTTTTGGTGCTTTTTCTTGCTTATTCTGGTCTGAAGTTGGTGATTGTTGTGTGAATTGTTTCATTAGAGATCTGTGCAAGTCTCAATCGATATAGTTGCATTATCAAGATGGCACCAAGAAGGGAGTTGACATGAAAAGTGAATTACCAGGATAGTAACGTTTGTGATGATTTTTTGGAACAGTTAACTATGTCAACCAATGTCAGGGCTAAAGCTAAAGAATTAGTACCAAAGAACCCTCATCTAAAAATTGGGGATTGCTTATATGATAAAGGTAATTGGTTCAGGGATCCACAAATAGGGCTGTCAGGTTTAGGATTGTTCAAAGTAGGTTTTGGTTAGAGATATTCCCTTGCCCCTTTAAATAGCATATGGGAATTGGATGTGGGGAAGCTTATAGTTCTTGGTGTGTTCGTGGATGCAGATTTGTTGACTATGATTGCCCAAAATTATGACCCTCTAGCTAGATGTATCACGAATGTGAAAGGATCAGCCCTGATTGAAATTAAAGATGATGAATTCAGAAATGTGTTCAAGCTCAATGAAGCTTCTAATTTGTTAGAGCCTATTGATTTTGAATCACTAGCTCAGGTTTATGATGCACAAAGGGATCACCTTAGGAGTGGCCCATTGAAAGAGTTCTTCAATAAAATAGGAGGGTTAACAGTTGTAGGCCCCAGTACAATGGAACCCTTCTCCCTGAATCTGTTTACTCTAAGAGCTAAGGGTATGTATTGGGTACTGTATCATATTTTTGGAGAAGATGCTGAGAATAACATGCCAACTCATTATATTTTGATGATTGCACAAATTCTAAACCCCTCTCTGGCAATAACATTTAATTATGTGCCATACCTTACTGATGCAATTCATGCAGGGCTAGTAGGGATAAAAAGTGGTAAAGTGGATAGATCGTTTGGATGGTATTCTCTTCTAATGCACATGTTTTTATTCAAGGGTGCCGACTATTTTGCAAAGGAAATGGATTTGGTTAAGGTGAAAGATAAGGAAGAGATGCCTGTTCAACTTTGGAGCACTGTTTTATCCTGGGATAGAGAGGATGCTAGTTATCTAAAGTTTGATAGATGCTTTGCATCTAAAATTAGGATTTTTTGTGCACGGAAAACCCTAGGATTCCTAAGGCTCTCCAGGAATTCCTTAGGCCTAAAGAGATTGTTGAGGGTATTAAGATTGTTCACAATTGGGGAGATATGTATTTGTACCCTGTTTCTACTATTTTCAGAGTGTATGGTTTCAAAGGTACTCCCTATCTATTGCCCAATCAGGTCCCATTGAAGATAGGGATTGCAGAAGTCTTGAGGCAAATTGGAGGTGTACAAGAGGCAGAACTGACAAATAGGGGTAAAGGGACCATTTTCCCAACCATTACCGTGGCCCATCATTTTGTGATCACTAAAGGTGGCTGGAAATATTTTGAAGAATTCTTTAAGCCATATAGGTTGTCAACTATAGTTTCAAGATGTGTAGACCCTGAGGACTTTTTCAACGGCATGTTTAGAAAGAAGGCAGTGTGTAAAGGTAGGCCTCATCAATTTCAGTTCCCTGAAGATTTAATTAGGAATGAATTCAATTTAGATGAGCAGGAACTAAGGAAGGAGAAGTGGGTTGCATATAAAAGGGCTCTTGATTTTATTCATCAATTTGATAGTAGTTATGACCCTCTTTCTAGCTTCAACCCTTTTGAGGAAAAATTTAAATTCTTGATTCTTTATTTTGAAGACCTCATGCAAACCTTGAAAGAAAAATGGGAGGCTATAATGCAAAATGATCTTGATAGGGTTAAATTGGTCCTAGCTAAGCCTGCCTTTGCTAAGGCTATCCCACCTGGTGATTATATGATGCATAAGAAATCAAAGTACAGTGTGATGATGCCCATGACAGGTGAGCCTTCCAATTCAAGAGGGAAAAGAGCAATTGAAGATGTCATTGACATCCAAGATTCCCCTAAAAGGCAAAGAGTGGGGAAGGAAGTTGAAACTGGTGAACCTTAGTATTCTCCATCTCAGTCCCCTATCCACATAGGAGATGAGCAGGCAGTGGCCAAACAATTGTTATAGTTAGGGAGTCTTGGGGAGATTGCCCACACATATGAGGAGACCCAAGAGGGGATGCCAGAAGAGCCACATAGTGCTGAAATGAACTTGAATTATGGTGAGATAAAGGGCAAAGAATTAGACCTTATTGTTAACCAAGATAGTGAGGAGTTCCTGGATGATAGTAATTTTGTTACAATAGGGGCTTTCATGCAATTTTTGTGGAAGCAAAATATGTATCAATTCAAAGCCAGATGTGAGCAAAGGAAGAGTGAATGGCCTCATAGAGATGTAAATTAGGTGGAAGAAGAGGTGAAGCAAGAAATGATTGAAGATTTTAAGACTATTACTCCTAAGAAGGGAAGAGAGATGGTGTCTATGACTGGTGTTTTAATCCTCCTTGAATGGGATATAGCTGATGCTCTGGTTCTTGAAGTAGTAAGGAAGGAAACCAAACCCATGGAAGGAGAGACTTTCAACAAAGAAAATGTTGCTCTAGTCATGTGGTCACTAAAGAAGGATGAGAGTAAAAGGAGGAAAGTTGTATCAGATTCTAGTCTCCTAGGAGCCACGATTGTAAAAAGAGTCCAAGATACAGGGGTGGTGGAAGCTGCAAGCACGGTCTTGGAAACTGCAAAGTTCAGTGTGGAAGTAGCAGAAAAGGAGGCAAAAGAGAAGGCTAATCTCCAATTAAAATTGGAAACCATCTTAAAGGCTTAAATTGAGGCCAAATAAGGAGTAGCCAACAGAGACAATATTATTGCTAGACTTCAAAGTCAGTTGGTAGGTCAACACCATCCAGGTGAATCCTATACTCTCATGATAGCCTCCTCTCCAGCAAGACCTCCATCTACTAGTCCCATTATAGAATATCTCCCTTCTCCTATGCCTTCTGGTTTCCAGTCAGCTGAAACTATCCAAAATGAGTTGGAAAAGTTGAAACAAGCTCAAACATTGTTTGCAAGCAAGTATGAAGAAAAGGTAAAAGCCACAATTTTGAAGTTTGTTGATTTGGTCAAGGCCTCTGCTGTACACATTTATATTAAAAGGATCCTGAATATTCTGATTTAATTAAGAGAGGCTGAAACCACCTTAGAACTAATTCTTAATAAGTGGATGCCTAGAGGTAAGGAGTTAGAGCTCATGTGTTCATCCCATGCAGATGTAGAGGCAAATGACAATCTTAGGTCCACTAGTGAGTTTATAAAAGAAATAAATATATTCTCAGAGGAAAGGGCAAGTGTAAAAAGAAAAGCCCAACTATATAGAAAAGAATATTCAGATCACAAATATGAATTGTTTCTAGGGGATTTTGTTGGTCCAATTCAGTTGAAAGAGGAAAAGGCATGGCTAGAAGAGTTGGACCACAAATTGTCCCAAAGGGTTAATGAAATCATTAACACTGATGACACATCCTTATTTGTTTGGACAATTGAAGAGATTGAAAAGGTGAAATCACATTATGGTTTCATAGAAATAGAAATTGGGCAGTTAAGGGTCACTTGGAAAAGGCTAGAAGGGATGAAACAAAAGATTATTAGCTTTGCTTGGCCAAGTGATGACGTGTTCCAGGAGTGGAAGGACAAATATATCAGACAAAAAGAAGATACTCCAGAGCAGATAGAAAAGGTTGCAATAGAACAACAAACAGAAGAGGTTGTTGATATTGAAAAAGACTTGTAACTATTTCTTGGAGAGTATCGCGGTTTGTAACAAACTTTTTTAAGAATGTCCGAAGCTTGTATGCATCCATAATGTTATAAATGGATACCAGGACTACTGAAATATGATCACAAGAATTTTGTAAGGAAACTTTGGCAAAATATATTTAGGTTTCTTTTTCTCGTTTCATGGAGATGACTCTAGATGATGTAATATTTTCAAGAATGAATATAAATATATAAATCAAAGTTTTAGGCCTAAAATTTCTTTGTCTTTTGTTGTGCATTTTGTAGTTCGCTGGTTTCATTTGGATAATCTAGGGTTGTTCGAATGAGCATGGATTGTAAGGTGATCTTATAGACATTATTTCTGGCTTTTCTCTTCAGGAGAGGGATTAAATGTGCAAGGAATATTTCTGTCAGCAAATCTATTGTTTGTTGCCATGAATCTGATGAATTATTTTAGTTAAATGGGAAAGGATCTATGTATATGTTAGGCATGTATGAGGTTCATGAAAGTTGAGATGATGAGGTGTATCATAATGTTCAGTTGTTGAAAATTATTGCTTAATTTAGGTGACTCTGTGGCCTGGATAAGGCACTTGTACTTGTTGTGGGATTCTTTTTAATTTTCTTGAGGATCAATACTGAAGAAGTATATAAGTTTTTTATTCAAATATTTCAATTTATGTTGAGGTGATAAAGTCCACGGGTTTTTTAGCACTGGTTTACTATGGATCTCAATTTTAAAGTGTGAAAGTATTCACAAAGGGTATACCCACCTGAACTTTGGATAAGTTAAAAGTGTATAAGGTTCTGAAAACCTTGTTATATGTTACTCTAAGGTTCTTTTTTCCTTGATCTCTTCATATGCAGACAGAGTTATTCATTTTCTTACAGGGGGATAAGAGGGAAATCAAAATTTGAGACTAACAGGGCCCGACCTGGCTTATGCTCGTGCATTAATTTTATGGTGATTGGTGGAAACAATGGTAAATTAGAGTGTGAATTATGAAACCGCGTGAATGAGGAACATGTCTGCATCTGAACTTTGATCATTGAGTCGAGGGACAATTTTGCTTCTAAATGGAAATACCTCTACATGTGCCGCGAATGGAATGTTGCTTTTTCTTGCTGTCTACCAAACAAGGAATGAATAGCCCTACATTTTCTTTGCCAATGCTAACCATTTATTGTATGCCAGACAATAAACTTTAATGAAAATGCAAAGGGTAGGTGTATTGCTAAATCCGTGACCCTTGTTGGCTCCTCCTGCGATGATGCAAATAACAAATGCATTGAAACTCCAGGTTAAACCCAATCTCCTCCTTGCATGACGTATGGATAGTAGCCACTGAAAACAGTCCTCCAGGCAAATGCCATTGACAAGTGTAAACATGTCATCCTCCTCCCTCATGTGCTATGGTATGGGTAAAGGCAAAAGAAATTTTAAAGCTATGCATTGGCTAGTGAAAAACTAAACCCCCCTTCTGGCTGTGGATGATGGAAATGGTAGAGAAAACATCCACCAAATCCAATCGATGGCATTAAACCTTCTACAAAATGCAAATTGGCTGGTGTAGACCAGTATAATCCCCAACATGGCAGTTGAACTGGAAAAGGCAATGGAATTTTCTGCAAATACAAGCAATTTCAATTGGCAAGCATACAACCAAAGTTCATGACTTCTCCAACATTCTCCCTACAGAAAGGCATGGTATATGAAAGGGGCATTTTAAAACTTCAAGCAAAGGTACTTGGTAGGTGCTATGCCAAATTCCATGGCCCTTGGTAGCAGTCCTCCCTGCTAGGCATGAAGGTGTAGCTCCTATGGTGATGAAAAATGTTTTGAAAGCTTCAACCAATGTAATTGCAAGGTGTAAATTGATTTCCCCCTTCCTGCGTGGAGTGGAGCTAGGAATGGCCAGTTCAAACTAAACCAGATGCAAATCAGAAGGTATAAAGCCTAATATCTTCCCTTGTGTGGTATGGGTAAGGCATTTTCCATTAAAACCCCCAGGCAAGGTGCCAAAGAAGATAGTAAATCCTCCTTGCATGTAAAACTTTCAAAAAATGCACAGTTCCAGGCATAAGGCATTATCCCACATTGGTTGTGGAGGGGAACATTTTGATTTTTAAAACTAAAGCTCCACACATTCATAGTGTCAAAGCCTTGAAGGATTTTGATGCAAGGTGTTGGTTGGGTGCCCAGTGGACCCCACATGCGTGTGCACGAATCCTGAGGCGAGGAGGCGACCGGATGGACCCCACGTGTGCACGGTTCCTAAGGCAATTTTTTTTTGAGAAAAGGTGTGTTAATTGATGAGGAAGTTCGTAGCAAATCGAGAAATGGTGAATTAACTAGTGAGCAACTTCACAGTAGATCAACGACTGACGTTGTTTCATGAAGTGAATATGCATGCCAGTTACCCTTCGCGAAATGGCAAAATGTTAAAGATCATGCAGGTTCGTTGAAAATAAATGGCTGGTGCTATTTCGTGAAGCAAAGATGCACGCCAGTTACCCTTCGTGAAATGGCAAAAGGTGATGTGGCAGGTCTGAGTGGCAATCTAGCTGGCAGGTCCGAGTGAGGTGGCGATGACATGGCTGACAAGTGCCGGACACAAGGCGGTGATGTGGCAGACACATGGCTGACAGATGAGGTGTCATCCTAGCTGGCAAATGGTGGATTCATGAGAAAATCGCAAGTCGCCACGTGGCAGGATGCAAGGCCAAAAATTAGGCAAAAATCAAAATTAAATATATAGTGCAAACTATAGTGTAAAAATAAAAAATTTAAATGATGGTATGCATTCAAAGTTTAATTCGCTCAGAGGATATTTTTTCACGAAATAGGAAGTATCATATACTATTGGAAACTGCTCGAGATGAGGAATCCATTTATGAAGTTTGTTTCAACAAAAATGGGATATTTTGAGAGAATTTTCTTGGTGCAGGAGCACCCTTCAAAGGGCTCCCACCATTTTCTTTTGATTGTGTTCTTGCTTCTCTATGAAGCCATTGTATATAAAATAAAGAGCCATGTGCTCATTGGTCTTAGTTAGGGTCCTAGTTGAGGTCTTAGGGTCATGAGTCAAATTTGAGGATTTCTTGGAAATAGAGGGTATGTGTGCATTTGAGGTGTTTAGGGGTCCTTCATAGCATGGTGGTGTCCTTAGGTTGGCCCAATGTGGGTCTAGGAGTCAAGAAAAGAAACATCGGGAAAGTTGCTCAAAAGTTGCATGACAACTTTTAAAAGTTGTCAAGCAAATTTTCCACCATGAGGTCAAAATCTTTAATGTAGCATGGAAAACCCTAATATGGGTACACAGAAAGAGGCAAAGGTGCTATAATTATTTTCAAACCCTAAGTTAATGGGTTGGATGTTAGTTATTGTACGACCAAGCAAGGTGACTTGACTGTGACTACAAGTTTGTTGCAAGTCGACACAAATGGAGTAAAGAAAGATCATTAATGGATTGATTTGCATGAAAAATTGTGTGTAGTGTCTTGTATGGTGTATTTAATCTCATTTTGAGCCTTTAGATTAGGTTTTGATTTGTAAGTGAGGTGTGTTTGTAAATATTTTGTAAGTTGTCTTCTCACTGTCCAGTTTTGGACTGGTTTGTGCAAATGGAATCATAACTCCATTCCCAATTGTGGAATCACCATGAAACCATGGGGAATGAGCGTGAAGACCTTGTACTATACTAAAAAGAAAGAAGGGCCCTTGAAAATGCAGGGAGGCCATCAAAAGACCCACTCCTAGGCGATATTGAACAGTGCCCGGCTAGGAAGGGTTAAGTTGCAGAGGTCTTGGAGAGCAAGGAAGGTCAGAGGAGGAGGCACCCTTTGGAGGAGTTGTAGAGGGGTGAGTGAAGCACCATTTGTGTGAAGGAGGAGCTTCCACCAATCTAGACAAGGTGGCAAGAGAATTAAACCTACACTGAGACCCTGGCAGTCCTAAAAATCCTCCTAAAAACCCTTAAAAACCTTAAAATCCACCTTGGGTAGTGTACGGACACTTGGAGGCCTAAAACCTAAAAAATCCTTGAGAACTTGCCAAATGAATAGTAGGTCTTCTAGGAAGTTTCACAAGCAAGTGCATCATTTGTGAGAGGGAGCCCTAAAGGACCGGGTAGGAGGCCTAATTGGTCCTAATCCTTGTAGCCCTATTTTGTAGGCAAAACACAAAATAGTGAAATCGGTAAGGGGTTGGGAGCTTGAAACCTCTTGGGGGCACATGAATGGGTGGATAAACCATGAATTAGACCTGACCTAACCTTGCTAAGACCTAGGAAGGTATGGAGCAAGCCAAACCCTTATTAGCCTAAGTAAGGGTTCTTGAATCTCATGAGTAGGTGAGACCTTAGGAGTAGTTTTTCAACTTGTTGGTGGGTGGATTGGGCAAGGTCAGGGGATTCCACAAGCAGGGGAAGTCCTAGAGACCCTAGGGTGTGGTTGGAACACCTAGTGATCCAAGGAAAGGATCCAAGAGCATAGACTAGGCTAGTCTATCCTAAACCCCATCCCATCAAATTGGTATCAAAGCAAGTTAAATATTTGGAGGACCATGTATGTCTCTATATTTTGGTGAATCAATAGAGGAAGGCACAATGGTCACCAATGTAGAGCTGGCTAGGGAGGTAGAAGAGTAGAAGGAGAAGAATAGACTCCTTGAAGAAGCTATGAGCAAGATAAGGGATAAGCCACAGGAAGTGGTGGATCAAAGGACACAAGGACCTTGGGGTGAAGACACCAAGGATAACGGAAAGAAAACTATAGACATAGATGACATTATACCTAAACCAGATCCCTTGTTCAATGAAGAACCTTTTGTAAAGGCTATTAAGGCCTTGAACACCAAATCTTTTGAAGGATTGCCACATTTCAGTGGAAGGATGGACATTGACACTGTCATGGAATGGATTGAGGGCATGGAAAACCACTTTGAGTGTGAGGGGGTGATAGAGGCTCAAAAGGTTAAAGTTGCCAAATCAATATTAAGGGGAGCAACTTTGACATGGTGGAAGTACTTGCAAGAAGAGAGAGTTAGCATGGGAAAGCTACCTATTGCCAATTGGAAGGCCATGGTGAGTAAGATCAAAGAGAACTACTTACCAGAGGATTATGAAGTCCAACTTCATAAGAAAAGACAAGGTTTGAAGCAAAAAGACCTTGATGTGACCTCCTACACGGAAGAATTTCAAAAACTTTGTCTTAGGTCCAAATTCCAAGAAGATGAATCTATTAAGGTGGCTAGGTAACTAAGCAACCTAAAGTGGAACATTCAAGAAGAGATAAGCCTATGGACTCCTACTACTATTCAAAAATGTCATCAGGTTGCTGCCAAGGTAGAAGAGAGGAACAAAAGGAAAGGAGACTCCAATAACAAGCGTAGAGGTAGAGGTAGAGAACAAATAAATCACCGAGGTGGTTACCAAAGCAAAGCAAATGAGCAGAGGAACCAAGGAGAAGCCAAGTTGACTAAACATGGTAGTGAAACCAATCTCAGAGGGGGCCATTCTAGAAGAAGAGGTGCACAAGGTGGTCCAAGTAGGGGTAGAGGTATCGACAGAGGTAACTCCTACTTTGCAACCATGAAATGTTACAAATGTGGTCAATTTGGACACCTGACATATAGATGCCCTAACAAGCCCACATCATCTAACAGTGGAAAGAGGGTTGCTTATGCACATGAAGACTCTTCAAGTAGCAAGACACCTGAGGTGGACCATATTGAATCAGAGATTGGAGAAAATATGATGTTCAATAGGGTCTTGATAAGATAGCCAGTCAAGAATGAACCTAAGCATAGGAGAGAATTGTTTAGGGTGAGATGCAAGATTCTTGGTAAAGTTTGCAAGGTGATAGTTGATTTAGGGTCAACTGATAATATAATATCAGAGGAGGCAGTCAAGAAGTTGAAACTCACAAGGATACCCCACACTAACCCATATAAGGTGACATGGTTGAATCATGAGCAGAGTGTGCTTGTCAATGAACAGACTTGGGAAGATCCTTTGTGATGTGTTACCCATGGATGCTTGTCACTTATTGCTAGGTAGACCCTAGAAATTTGATAGGAAGGTGATCTATGATGGAGAGGAGAACTCCATTTCCTTTAAGAAGGACAACAAGACCTTCAAGATTTAGTCCTTGATAGAGAATGAAGAGGGAACTTCAAAGACACCTAGTGTCTTATTGGCTACTGGTAAAGAGTTCTTAAACTTGCTACATAAGGAGGAGATAGTGAAGTGTGCCATCTTTGTGAAGCCAAAGGAGGAAGAAGACAAGTTGCAGGCAGAGGTACCCAGGGAGGTGAAGCAAATGTTGCAAGAGTATAAGGACATAGTGAGTGATGGAGCACCTGCAACACTCCCACCAAGGAGGTCTATAAGTCATCAAATATACTTTGTTCCTAATGCATCCCTACCTAAAAAAGTTGCATATAAACTCACACCTAACCAAAACAAGGAGGTAGCAAGGCAAGTGCAGGAGTTATTGGAATAAGGACTAATCAAGAAGAGCATCAGCCCATGTGCAGTCCTGGTAGTGCTAGCATCAAAGGAGGCAAGTGGAGACTTTGCACTAACTCAAGGGAAATCAATAGGATCACCATAAGGTATAGGTTTCCTATTCCTAGAATAGAGGATTTGATGGACTGTTTAGGAGGTGCTATGTATTTTACTAAGTTGGACCTTAAAAGTGGTTATCACCAGATAAGAATTAAGGAGGGTGATGAGTGGAAGACTGCTTTCAAGACCACAAAAGGGTTGTATGAATGGCTTGTGATTCCATTTGGACTCACCAATGCCCCAAGCACCTTCATGAGGTTGATGAATGAGGTGTTAAAAGACTTCACAGGCAGGTTTGTGGTGGTGTACCTAGATGACATTCTCATCTATAGTAGAACCAAAGAGGAGCACCTTGAGCATTTGAGGTTAGTCTTAGAGAGGTTGCATGAGGAGAAGTTATCCATAAACCTAGAGAAGTGTGATTTCTTCAAGCAAGAGCTGGTCTACTTAGGATTTGTGGTGTCTAAGGGAACCTTGAAGATGGATCCAAGCAAAGTGGAGGCAATCTTGAATTGGCCTGTACCTAAAATAGGGAATGAAGTTAGGAGTTTCCATGGTTTAGCCCAGTTCTATAGAAAGTTTGTGAGGAACTTCAGTGGCATATGTGCACCAGTCCTTGACACCATAAAAGGAAGCCTTAAAACTAAGTTCAAATGGACTGAGCAGGCTGGCAAAGCATTTCAATTGTTGAAGCAAGAAGTAGCCACAAAACCTATCCTTCTCCTACCTACTTTTGACAAGCTATTCACATTGGAGTGTGATGCAAGTGGAATTGCAGTAGGGGGTGTATTGAGTCAAGAGGGAAGACCTGTGGCATTTTTCAGTGAGAAGCTCAATGAAGCAAAGAAGAAGTACTCAGCCTATGACCTAGAGTTGTATGCATTAGTTTAGTCTCTAAAGAAATAGAGGCATTACTTACTTCCAAAGGAAATTGTGGTGTTCACAGACAACCAAGCATTGAGTTACATTAACACTCAAGAGTACCTCCAATCCTTCACCTTCACCATCAAGCATAAGAAGGGGTAACTCAACAAGGTGGCAGATGCCTTAATCAGGAAGTTGTTGACAGTCCAAGAGTTACAATTGCAGAGCATAGGAACAAAAGGTTTCAAGGACTTCTATGAAGGAGATGAAGACTTCTCATCAGCTTACAAGGCTTGCAAGGAGTTTGAGAACCATTTCCATGGTGAGTATGCAGACTACACTCTCCAAAAAGCTCTCTTGTTCAAAGGTAATCAATTGTGTGTACCAAGAGGATCCATGAGGAAAAACCTCATCCAAGAGAAACATAATGGTAGCTTAAGTGGACACTTTGGAGTCAACAAAACCTTGGATTTAGTACAAAGGTACTACCATTGGCCCAAGTTGCCAAGAGATGTGAAAAGATATGTGGAGCAATGTGGTGTGTGTCAAAGAGAAAAAGGAGGATCAAGCAATGCTGGTCTCTATCAACCATTGCCGGTCCCTAATAGGCCTTGGGAATGTATAAGCAAGGACTTTGTAGTAGGACTTCCCAAGACAAAGATAGATATGGACAACATCTATGTGGTAGTAGATAGATTTTCCAAGATGAGCCATTTCATTCCATGTAAAACTACACATGATGCTAGCTATGTTGCACATCTCTTCTTTAAGGAGATTGTTAGGATTCATGGACTCCCTTTAAGCATTATTTCAGACAGGGACAACAAGTTCATGGGTCATTTTTGGCAAACATTGTGGAGGAGACTAGGAACTAACTTGTCATTTAGCTCAGCTTACCATCCACAAACTGATGGTCAGACTAAAGTCATCAATAGGGTGTTAGGAAAATTGTTGAGGTGTTTAACTAGGGAATATGGACAGACATGGGACCTAATCATTCCTCAAGCAGAGTATGCATACAATGACAGTGTGAATAGGACTACTGGGAGAAGTCCTTTTGAGGTTGTCTATGGTAGACATCCAAGAGGAGTGTGTGAACTCAGGGAACTTAGTTCCATGGAGATGAAGAGTGGGCAAGCAGAGGACTTCACTCAAATCATCAAGGAAGTCCAAGAGAAAGTTAAGAAGGCTATCCTTGAATCCACTCAAAAATTGAAGGCCAAAATGGATGAGAAAAGGAGAGAGGTTCAGTTCAAGGTGGGTGACTTTGTGATGGTCCATTTGAGCAAAGCTAGGATGCAAAATGGTAAGCCTACCAAACTACAAATGAAGAGGGTATGACCTTGTAAAATTCTAGCAAAGTATGGTGAGAATTCCTATAAGATTGATCTTCCTTCAGACTTAGCCATTTCACTAGTCTTCAATGTAGCTGATTTGATCATGTACAAGGGTGAGATAGCAGGGCAGACTGAGAACCAAGCCAAGGAACTACAAGACTTGTATATGAATACCTTACCCCAAGTGAAGCAGCCTATAGTAGAAGAGATCTTCAAGTCAAGAGTGAAGAAGTCTACTAGACACTAGGTCTATATGGAGCACTTAGTGAAATGGGCAGATCAACCAGTATCTGAAGCTACTTGGGTGGAGGAGAGCAAGTTCAAGAAGCTTGGCATTGATCCGGCTCTTCTCACTCCCCTAATTTATTAGTTTGTTGCAGAGGGGGAGTATGGTGCAAGAGCACTCTTCAAAGAGCTCCCACCATTTGCTTTTGATTTTGTTCTTGCATCTTTATGAAGCCATTGTATATAAAATAAAGAGCCATGTGCTCATTGGTCCTAATTAGGGTCCTAGTTGAGGTCTTAGGGTCATGAGTTAAATTTGAGGATTTCTTGGAAATAGAGGGTATGTGTGCATTTAAGGTGTTTAGGGGTCCTTCATAGCATGGTGGTGTCCTTAGGTTGGCCCAATGTGGGTCTAGGAGTCAAGAAAAGCAACATTGGGAAAGTTGCTCAAAAGTTGCAAAAGTTGCATGACAACTTTTAAAAGTTGTCAAGCAACTTTTCAACCATGAGGTCAAAATATTTCATGTAGCATGGAAAACACTAATATGGGTACATATACTAAGGAAAAGGTGCTATAAGTATTTTAAAACCCTAAGTTAATGGGTTGGATGTTAGTTATTGTACGACCAAGCAAGGTGACTTGACTGTGACTGCAAGTTTGTTGCTAGTCGGCACAAATGGAGTAAAGAAAGATCATTAATGGATTGATTTGCCTGAAAAACTGTTTGGAGTGTCTTGTATGGTGTATTTAATCTTATTTTGAGCATTTAGATTAGGTTTTGATTTGTGAGTGAGGTGTGTTTGTAAATATTTTGTAAGTTATCTTCTTACTATCCAATTTTGGACTGGTTTGTGCAAATGGAATCATAACTCCATTCCCCATTGTGGAATCACCATGAAACCATGGAGAATGAGAGTGAAGACCTTTTAATATACTGCAAAGCAAGAAGGGCCCTTGAAAATGTAGGGAGGCCATCAAAAGACCCACTCCTAGGCGAGACTGAACAGTGCCCGACTAGGAAGGGTTAAGTTGCAGAGGTCTTGGAGAGCAAGGAAGGTCAGAGGAGGAGGCACCCTTTGGAGGAGTTGTAGAGGGGTGAGTGAAGCAGCATTGGTGTGAAGGAGGAGCTTCCACCAATCTAGACAAGGTGGAAAGAGCATTAAACCTACACTGAGACCCTGGCAGGCCTAAAAATCCTCCTAAAAACCCTTAAAAACGTTAAAATCCACCTTGGGAAGTGTATGGACACTTGGAGGCCTAAAACCTAAAAATTCCTTGAGTCCTTGCCAAATGAATAGCAGGTCTTTTGGGAAGTTTCACAAGCAAGCGCATCATTTGTGAGAGGGAGCCCTAAAGGACCGGGTAGGAGGCCCAATTGGTCCTAATCCTTGTAGCCCTATTTTGTAGGCAAAACACAAAATAGTGAAATCAGTAAGGGGTTGGGAGCTTGAAACCTCTTGGGGGCACATGAATGGGTAGAAAAACCATGAATTAGACCTGACCTAACCTTGCTAAGACCTAGGAAGGTGTGGAGCAAGCCAAACCCTTATTAGCCTAAGTAAGGGTTCTTGAATCTCATGAGTAGGTGAGACCTTAGGAGTAGTTTTTCAACTTCTTGGTAGGTGGATTGGGAAAGGTCAGAGGATTCCACAAGTAGGGGAAATCCTAGAGACCCTAGGGTGTGGTTGGAACACTTGGTGATCCAAGGAAAGGATCCAAGAGCATAGACTAGGCTAGTCTATCCCAAACCCCATCCCATCATTTCCATAGGAAGAAAAGGAGATATTCTTGCAGTTATGGAAAAAGGACACTTGGTATGTTTTGTTGGATTCTGATCTTTTTCCCTCTCCTTCTTATTCACATTTCTTCTCTTTTGTAAGGGTTCTAGAATTTTGGAGAGAGGCTCCAGATTTTCATGTTTTCCAATTCTCAGTTTTCTTCAAGATTGTACAGGGCAATGTCCTTTTCTAGAGAACAGACTATGATTCATGCTATAGGTGTTTCTAATTGTAGGTTTTTTATGTATGTAAGGCATGCAAAAAAAACATAGAATTTGTCTCTGAGGTGTACTTTCATTTTATTCAAATCAGGTCCTTAAGGAGGATCAAGTTTGTCATGAGCAGTTTTGTCTATGAGTGTAGTGTTTGCTTGTAGGTAATCCTTCAAGGAAGATTTTAGACTCTGTGAGAAAATATTAATAAAATAGGCTTCATGTTTTGGATTTGATATTTTCTGTGAATGAGATGAGTAATTCATTTATGTAAGGCATTAAATGCAAGAATACTGAAGGATGAGATGGATCTGCAGTATAAGTTTTCATCTATAATTTGATGTGTGACTATGTTGCCCTTGGATAAGGCACTAATCTTGGAATTAAGGGGATTCTCAAACAAATTTAAAATCCAATTAGAATATATTTATTTTATGCTCTATTTAAAATGTTTCATCTATGTCATGCTCAAACATAGTTGAGTTGTATGTGTAGGTCTAGCCCATCTACAGTAACCTACTCATTGTTGAGCCCTAGTGAGATCTATCTGCTTCTATTGATGTTGTCATAAGTATGTAATGAGTTAATTCTATGCATCAAAAGGGTGTCCCCCCAAGGTCTAGCAGAACCTGAAGTGCAGGAGGATCAATTAAGATCCTATGTTATGTTGTCCAACTCCTGATGTGTTTCATAGACTGAAATTGGCCATTTCATAGAAGGATTATAGGTGAACTTGGGTTAACCAGATTTGGTGAACAACAATGCTTATCCTCATTGATCTATTGCCAGGTGTAGAATCGGCGAGTTTCTGAACCTCTGTGCTGGAAATTTTCTTACTAGGTTCTTGTCCGACCCTGGGTAACCTGGTGATAGCTTGAATAGCTTTCTTTGCGATCATGTAGGGTTTTTCTAACCAAATGAATTTGTTGTGAACCCTTCTCAAAACGTATCTAATAACTTCATCCTTAAATTCCAGTAAATATAGAATATCGACTAACCCTAAATCCTCAATTGCCTTGAATTCTGGTTTGATTGTTCCAATATCTCCCAGTATCATTGATTGATACATTCTTTTGATGTCTTTGGTGCACAAATCCTCAAGAGTGCAGTGAATGTATGCCCTCACATATTCAACATACATTACTTTGTCAGGAACCCTAGAAAATGCTCACACAGAGTCTTCCTTCTTGGCAATTTTGGGAACCTCCTTAAAGACTAGCCTTAACCTATCCTTGACTTTGACGATTACAGGATTTGAAATAATAGTAGGAGTGGAAGATTCAGATGCCATTTTGAAAAATACCTGAAAGTGAATGCCGGTGAAAGATTTGAGTGCTTCAGATAATTGCTCGAAATCCTTTCTCAATACTTTGCTCACTCTTAATTTGCCTTTAGTTCTCTTAGGTTGCTTGAATGCTCGGTGAGTGAAAGTGAATTCACTTACCCTCTTTTATCAGCAAATAAAATCCTAATTTTCTATAATTAATGCTTCACCAACAACCCTATGGATGTCAGTTCATAGTTATGTGCCAGGGTAACCTTCATCGATGATGAACACAATTCTCTAGATTTCTTTCCAAATCTCCTTGGATCTCTTCCGGGGTAATATGCAAAATTTAGCAGTGACTTTGCCAACCCCTAAGGCTTATGCCTCAGTTACTGGTGGAATTTCCTGCCGGTGGAGGAATACCCTTTTCTACTGGTGGATTTGCCGGTATAGATCCATCTCCACTTGTTCTTAAGATTTTCTAACCCATCTCTTGGTGTGATCTTGTTGTATTTCATCTACCTTCTGCTTTCCTTTCTCATTGTCTTTATCATTATTAGTCATTTGAGTCGTGCTTCTGAAATACTTAGCAATATGACCTATTTTGTTGCATGCATAGCATGTAACATTGTTCTTCTGAATTGCTTTGACATATCCAATATTATTATTTCTTGACCTATAATGATTATCAAAATATCCAAACTTTGCACATGCATGAGATTTAACATTCATTTCACAATCTTTTGATCTATGACCATATTTCTTACAGTTTGTGCATTGACCAGGAATAGAATTGTAGTTTTGATTTGCCTTATTTATACATTGTTTAGCCATATGCCCAAATTTATTGAAAACAAAACATCTACCATTGAATTTATAAGAATTAGATTGCCTTACCAGTTTCCTCTATTCTGATGAGTTCTGCATACCAGTTATCTGATATTCATTTGCAGTACTAGAGCTTTCACCTTGTACAAATCCAAGTCCTCTAAAATCATCAATCTGTCTTTGTCTTTTTAGTAAGTCATCCAATTATGCAGCACTGATCCTAAACTTTTCTTTATACTTGTTAGATTCAATGGCAGTCTCAAAGACACTGAGAGGAGGGGGGGTGTCCAACCGGTTTATGGAATATCTAAACTTATTTATAATTTTGTAACCCATATCAATGTACTGGTAAACAAGAAATAATGCAACAAAGAGAAATAACAGAGACAACATAAATGCACACCATAACACAGAATGTTTTAATGAGAAAACCCGGTGTGGGAAAAACCTCAGTGGGATTTGTAACCCACCATATTTACTCATTGGCCAATATGAATAAATATTACTTACAATAGGGGCTTGCATATGTAGGAAGGCCAACAACCTAGAGCTTACTGCTCAAAACAAGAGTCTCACTGACTACAATAAGGAAAATTAAATCCAATACAATGTACTGCTCAAAATAGCATCTCTAATGCCTGGTTCAGTACCGATTTAAGCTCAGTCCGATACCTTAATCAAAAAGCTTTCGTTGTCTTACATACATCAACAATAATAATCTATCCTTTTTATTTTTCTTTTCAAAATGATCTATAAGATCTCATATATATATGAGTCTTTACAATACACCAAGTTGGCTTACAAATAATTAATTACATTTACAATATAATCCATATAAACAAAACTTTATTTCATGTCGACTTGAGAGCCGGTATACTCCATTGTCGGTGTAATTTGGATATCATTGTGTCTATCTGCTAGTGCCGGTGCTTGCCGGTGTATGAAGCCTGCGATGTTGGTGTATGTGTAGAACCTGTTATCGGTTGGTTGCCATCAATTAAAAAATCAACCATATTCTTAGATTGTAGAATGCCAACAATCTCCCCCTTTGGCATTGATGGCAACACTCATGAGAAAAATCCAAAACATATATCCAGAAATGAAGTCCAAAATTGAATCCCAAAAAAAGGTCTGCTCCCCCTGAGCAAGTGATCTCCTTTGTGCATTATTTTTCTCCATACTACTCCCCCTTTGATATCGATGACAAAGGATGTCAAAAATAATCAAGGAGTACAAAAATGCTACCTCATAGCTTGTAACTGATTGAGTATAATTTGAAAGATATCAACCAAAAGTAGATTTAGGCTCTGGATGAATTTGTTGTTGTCTTAAAGAATGGTCTCTGTTTGCTCGATCATGTCAGTCAGATAGTGCATATGCTTCTTTGGTGATCATTCTCCTTGTATTGTTGCCTTTGATATCTCAACCCGCTGAGTGATAAGACTATCCAGTCCTAGACCAAGTTTTCTTTTTAGTTCCCGATCCTTTGACCTTATCCTTGCCTTCTCTTTGTCCAGTTTTTCCAACTTCTCAAAAATTGCCATTTCCTTCTAAAAAACTGAGGTATGTTCCAAAGAACCTATCGAATTATCTGCAATATTATCTATTTCCTTCTATGTCTTCTTAATTTCCTCATCAATATCTTCAGTTAGGTGGTGAGGCTCGCAAGCTTCTCTATATAGCTCCTTATATTCCAAAATTATTGAGTTAAGTAACGATAATAATGAATCCATGTGTTTAGTACAATCTTTGATGGTTTTCTCAAATAATTCACCTTTTTCTATGTTCACTCCATCCTTAACAATTTCCTCATTCACCTTATCAATGGTTAGAACATTTTCAGTAATAAATTTGGACAATGTGTCCAATTTACCTAAAGAATCATTGATGTGATCTATCTTACAGGTTGGTGCAATCATCCTCAAGATAGGTAATGTGTCATCAATAGCCTTAAATGCTAAGGCATTGCATTCGGTTACCCTCTTAATGGAATCCAATAGAACATCTGTTACATTAGTGGGTCTGAAATCAATAGTAGATGTGCTTGGTTTTGCAACAGATACTTACCCAATTACCTTCACTATTTCTTCCTTATTTCCATCGATTGCTTCCTCTTTATTTACATTTTTAAGTGGTTTCTCTGTCTATGTAATTACCTCTACTTCTTTTGGTTTTTTAGTCTATATAAGAACCTCTTCAACTGTCGGTTTCTCTGATTCCGGTTTCTCTATGTTAGTTAACTTATCCTCTGTCGATTCCTCAATCTCTGATTGCTCAGCTTGTGCCAGTATCTCAGTGTTCTGAGAGTCAATAGTGTTTGTCAGTGACTTGGAGATCTCACTAACCTTAACATCATCTGCATTAACCTCTGTAGTCTCTTTATCTACAACAATGTTAATATCCTTTTTATCAACGTTCATAGAAAAAAGAATCTCAGAATCCGAGTTAGTATTATCAAGAGTAACATCTTCAGTTCCCATATCAGGTGGACTGACTGTATGTACCAATGGGATATCCTGAGCTGGAGGTGGAAGATTATTTGTAATATTTACTATAGGAACACCACCAACTTTTCCTTTACCCTTATCATTATCCTTCTGATATACCTTGAAGGTTTTGTCCATTTTTGGTCTATTCCTTTCTTCTTGCTTTTCCTTTTCAACAAAGAATATATCCATTTGTTTGCAGTCTCATCAGCAATCTCCTTAACTCTCCCAGCCATTAGGCTCACTTGTCGGTGTCCACTAACAAAAACTGACCGATTTGCCTCAACAATTAGTTCATCAATTTCTTCCTTAGAATATATAGGATGTACTGCCAATAATGCTTCAACCTTTAACTTTTTGTCTAATTCCATCATTGACATTCTTTTAGCTTCTAATCTTAAATACAAGTCATTTGGAAGATCATCTACAACTTCAATCAAAACCTTCTTGTAGATATCTAAATGCAAAATAATGCTCTCTTCTATTGTTTCCCTGTCAGAATCCTTAAAAGAATGATATAATTTGTTTACATTAATCAGATTTCCTTCCTATGTTATCTCATTTAATAGTTCTTCCATAGTACAATTTGTTGGGACTCATTAAAATTGAGTCAAGTTTAGAGGCCCATTTCAAAAATTTTGCTCTACATGTCAGAAAAGTACCTAAATGAGTCAGTTTGAATGGCTTAGTTTGAGAGGGGGTAAAATGGAGCCGGTTGATTTTCATAGGGTAAGGCTCGGGATTCATGTCCCACACCTTTCATTTGGCCTATTTAGTGATGTGCAACTTTCAAAATTCAATTTTGATAAGTTTATGAGGTACCCAGTTTGAGGGGTGAGCTGAAAGTGCATTTTAGGCACAAATGCAGATTTTATGGAGTAGCCTACTTTGAGTGTTTGTATCTTTCACCCTGTTGAACATCATGAAGAAATTTAAAGTGGATTCAATTACATGCATAAATGTGAGTCATTCTGCAAAATTTCAAGTCCTAACGAATCCATTTTCTCAGTTTTCAAAGCCAAATCCGTTTGCAGTTTGTGTGGTTTGGCAAGTCCCTGTTTCGACCGCTAGTCGGAGCCCTGTTTCGCATAAGTGTAAAAGTATCCTCAGTAAGTGTCATGCCATAATGTTTGTTCTAGGATAATGTTGGTATAAATGATGAGCTGCGTTTAAAATTTCAAGCCTTTATCAATCCGTTTGATCGGTTTTCAAAAGGGTTCATTTAGCCATCGTTTTCAATTATCCGCACTTCCATTGTTATATCAGTTAATGTAGCCATTTTTGTGAGCGCATCGTTTGCATCCTGTTAGTCTTGCGATCAAACTGAGGATTTGAAGATTTAATATGTACTTCAAGGTACCTATGTTTCAAATTTGAGGGCCTACGGAGGTCGTTTGGTATTTTTGAGAAAGGCGTCATGTGTTGCCAGAACATTGACTTCATCAGGTCCGCAGTGTCGACAAAGCCAGTTGGGCATTTTCAAAAATTAATATCTCCTCACTCGGGACACGTCTTGAGAAACCGTTTGGTAGAAGTCATCCTTGTATATTAGAGTACACGCTTGTCAGATGGCGAGCTCCAGAAAGGTGTTTTGACAGGTTTGAAAATTATGTCTTCGCGATTAAATGCGAAAATGTGGCGTAATTGCCTTAAAGTTGCAAAATGCAATTTTATGATCCGAAAACAATGCCGATCGTCTCCAGAGGTATGTTTGAGGTCCGTGAAGCTTTTCAAAAGTCAGTTGTATGAAAACAAATTTTTTTTTAGTCGGACCCACTTTTGGGGTCCGACCTGGTTCATGCCCGTGCATTAATTTTATGGCGAAAATGGTCTTAAATTCATGGTAATATGTGTCAATGCCAACTTGATTGAAATTCACCAGTTGGACAGTGAGAGAGCAGAGAGACTCCAACACCGAATGCAAATTTATGTGGCAAATTAAAAGATTTTAACATCAAGGATGCTGCTGGAGGCTCATACAAGATAAGTGATCAAACATTTCATTGTGAATTTGAATGAGAACTATTTGGGGATCCACTATTTTGGGCTGGAAAGGGAACATATGACATACTAATGCAAGAGGGCAACATAAATTGCAAGCAAATTGGCAGTTGGCAGCATGGTGGTTGACCAAGGCAATAAATCTTTTAAACTCTCCAGGCAATTTCAAATTGGCGAGTTTAATGCCGAATCTTCCTTCAGCAACAGAGAAGGGAAATTAAAAAAAAAATGCAAATGTACCTAGCAGATGATGTTGAATGGAGAAGGGATTGATCATTCAACAAATATAATTGGCATGTGAAGTGCCAGCCATATTCCCTCCTCCTGCATGAAGTGTGGTGTAGCAAATCGAAGGCCAGTGAAAATTCCAAATTAATGCAATGTCGTCCTTGTGTGGTATGAGTCTGAGAGGAATTAAAATTCAAATAAATTGCAATTGGTAGGCCTAGAGCTACCATCTCCCTCGTTGCACATGAATTGTTTTTTTTTGAAGTACATATTGTAAATGAAATGTATGGCTGGGAAAGGTTTGATAAACCTTAAACTTAATGCAATTAGCATGTATAGCCAGCAATCCTCCCTGCATGGAGTAAAATGGTGAAAAGGCTATAGAAACTTTTTAAGCAAATGCATAATGGAAGGTTTAAACCAAATGTTTCTCCTTCCTTCCACATGAATGCTGGAGAGGCAGCAATAAACTTTAAAGAAATGCCATTTTAACATTCAGGACAATGCAATTGGTATAAACTCTAGCTAATCTTCCCTGAAGCATGTGGAAATGGAGTTTGAAGGGCAGCAATAAACCATGAAGCAAATACAAATTTGGCAAGTGTAAAACTTGAAGTCCTCCAGCCTACTGTGAGTATGGCGTTGAAGGAGTGGAAAGGGAAAATATAATTCCAAGCAAGTGCCAAATCCTCACATGGAAGTCACTTGGAAAAGGCTGCAGAAAGCTTTCAGCCATAACAAATCCTCTCCCCCACGTGAAAACCAACAAAGCCCCTATGTGTGGTGAATGAGGAAGGGGAGGCATTACTAGCAGACAATATGTAACATTAACAGCAAATTCATTTGGCTGGTGTAAAGCCTAGGTGCCATGACCTTTTCCAGCATCCTCTAAGGCGCAGTGGAGAAGGGAGTTTAAAGTGTTTTAATCAAATGCATTGGCAGCCATGAAGTCTCAGAAATTGCTTCAAAAAAATGCACAGTCCCAGCCAAATAGCTTTATCCCACATTGACTGGGAAATGGTTCTTTTTGGTGTTTTTAAGTAAATCTCCACTCTAGTAATATGTCTAAGCCATAAAGGCTTTTGACGGACAATGCCTATGGGAGCCCAAGGTGGGCCCATGCGCGAGCACGGATCTTGAGGCGATGGAGGAGGTGACTAGGCGACGACCAGGTTGGACCCCATGCAGGAACACTTCCCGAGGCAAACAGGAAGAATTTTGCAGAGAAAGGTCGACTTAACCAGCAAGCAGGTCCGAGATGATCCGACGAAGCGCGTGATTTCGCGGGCCGAAGATGCACGCGAGTTACACCCTGCAAAATGGCAAAAAGGGTAAAGATCATGCAGGTTCCAGCCGATCAGACGGTCCGCGCACTTTCACAGGCCGAAGTTGCTCGCCAGTTAAGCCCTGCGAAATGGCGAAAATGGCGAAAATGTTAACTAGTGAGCATGTTAGATGGAGATCAACGACTCGCGCTACTTCGCGAAAGGAAGATGCACACCGGATAAACCCTGCAAAATTGTGAAAGCCAGGTGGCGCACAAGTGGCAGGTCTAGTCAGTAGTCTAGCAGGCGGGTCTCGGTGAGGTGGTGATGACATGGCGTAGAGGTGGCGATGATGTGGATGACAAGTAAGCGGACACGTGGTAGAGTGACGAGGTGTCATCCCAGGTGGCACCTAGTGGACCCCATCAGCCAATCAGATCTCGCCACGTGGCAAAGCGTCAGGACGAAATGGAGGCAAAAAATTAAAATTAAAATCAGTAAATGATATAGTTCAAACTATATTAAAATTCAAAAAATTTAAATGAGGAGTCCATGTTAGGATTAATTCGCCCAGGGTCTAAATTTTGGCCAAAATATTAAGTGCTATATGTTTTCGGAAAGCTCTCAGAGTGAGCAATCCGATTATGATGTTAATTTTGACAAATGTGGGATATTTTGGAAGCAGTTTCCATGGGAGTGAATTTCAGTTAGAGAGGAGACACTTGGCAATTTTCAGTTGCAGATTTGATTTTCTTCCCTCTCCTTCTTATTCCCAATTCTTCTCAGTTGTAATGGTTCCAGAATTCTGTGAGGAAGTGCTCCAGTTTTCATGGCTTCTATTTTCTGAAATTCTTGACCCAAACTTGTAAAGTTCTATGGATGTATTCAGGGTATAGAGGCTACATTGTAGGATGACAGATTGTTTTCTAGTTGCAGGTCTTACTTGTGTCAGGCATGAGTAAATTTTCCATGATATTGTATGCATTTAATTGTTATGAATTGAATCCTCAAGGAGTCTTATAATTTTTCATCTCAAGGAGATTGTATGATTGTTTGTAGGCATTCTTCAATGAAGAGTTTAAATTCTATAATCAGTCATAAATAATGGATGTGTCCCAGATCTGATAATTTTATGAATGGATTGAGTAATGCATTAGTACAAGGTATTAATGTAGGGATATGTTGTAAGGAAAACCAATTTGTAGTTGCGATTAACATTTTGTAGTTCTATGTGTGTGACTCTGTTGCCCAGTGAACAAGGCACTGGTCTTTGACAGATTTGGGGAAGGTTTCAAATCAACATTTTAAAAGACAAATCTATTTCCCTTTATGTGTAGGGGTGTGTTCTTTTCATTCCAAGCTCTATTTTCATTTATGATTTATATAGATCTAGCCAATCTGTAATGTGTTTCTAGATTTGGTGAGCTTGTGAAATGATCTATCTGCTTAGTGTTCATGCAGTTATGTGTTTGTAATTGTTGTATTCAAAGCATGAAAGGTATACCCACCTAGGTTTTGCAGAGCCTGAAGAGTAGAAGGATTCATATCCTTGTCATGTTGTCCAAGCCCTGATGTGTTTCATAGACTGAAATTGTCTATTTCATAGAAGGATTGCAGGTATACTTGGGTTATCACTTTAGGTGAACAACACAAGTATCCGGTGTCTGCTTCTTCTTCAGTGTAAGATTATTCTTAGGTTCCCTAACTTCCTACTGCTTCTTCCTTAGTGTTATGGTTCTCTTGGGAGAAGGAGAAGGTACCGGTGAGGGTTTTCTCTTCTTCCTCTCTACTCTCTTGAATTCAGCTACCTTTCCACTATTCGTATCAGAAGAAGTGACAATCGGTGAAACATGTGCTTCTGGTTTCAGTCCTTCCAGTTCACTAGAAGATATACCACTTAAGTTCATTACATTTTCTTTAACCTCCTTAGCCATCTTGGATGCCTCTCTGATAAATTTCTCTCTTCTTTTTCTCTGCTTCTGCATAGAAACAATGCTCTCTATAGTTTCAGCACTTCCAAAAATTTCTTCAGATGATTCTCTAGGTGCATCAAGTAGTGTTTTTGCATATGTTTCAAGAATGGGTAAATCAAGTTCATAACCCATTTCAATAACCCAAATAGTTCTAGGGTGAACTGCTTCCATCCATGTCTCATCACGTTTAATAACAAAGAAGATTTGTTTGTCATACTTGTCAACTATACTTTGCGGTAACCTCTCTCTTGCCTTCACTTTGGTTGAAAAAGTTTTGAAATAATCTATACTGATCTTGTCACAGTAAGTGCCCATACTGGTGAAAGCTTCTAGAATTTGTTTTCCTACCGGGATGTCATATCCAAAATGCTTATGACCAATGTCGAGTATCTCTTTAGTGAAGTAAAGCATTAGTTATACAAGCAAGTTGCCAAAGCAAAAAGTTCCTTTCTTTTCACCTTTAATCTTCTTCAAGTTATCAATCAATTCATCCTTAAGCCATTCACAAACATCAATTTTAGTGTTTCTCTTTACCATCTCATATGCACTGTGAATACAAAGGCTAGAAACTGAATTCAATCTGTTTGCATGTGTTACTCTATAGCCAAGTACCATACTCACATATCTCACATTTGCATCTCTAACATCATTGACTCTAAGGGATCTGCTATTGGATGTAGCTTCGATTAATCTCATCACACCCTTGTTAGGTATTTTCTTGGTTTTGTCAGGCCTACTATCGGTTGAGGGTAAACCAGTAACTACCTTGATTGCTTCCTTGGTTATTTTGCAAACTGACTCTAACCACATAAATTCTCCATGGACTCTGTTCAACACAAGACAGACTACTTCCTTTAGAAATTCAAGAATGCTTATAATTTCAACAAAACCTAAGTCTTCAACAATCTTATGTTCAGGTTTAATCAGACCTTGCTCATCAGTAATAATGTCATTAAAAATTTTCTTCAAGTCCTCAGTCCCTAGGTCTTCTATGTTGCAGTGGATAAATTCTCGGGTCTTCGGCAAAAGCGACACCCTTCGGAATTTTTGAAAAAGCTTTGATAGAATCATCTTGTTTAGCAATTTTAGGGATAATCTTGAATATAGGTCTAGGGTGCTTGATGTTCTCTACCACAGTAGGGTTTGCAATAAACTTAGGTGTAGAATATGAAGATGCCATTTCAAAAGATAAATACCTCTTAACTTGAAATCTTGAATGCCTGAAAATACCTTGCTGCTTCGCCTTTGGATGCCTTTTCTCAATTTCATGCTCTCTGAATGTTTGAATGCTTGGTGAGTCAAAATGAGGGTTTTCCGGTGTTATATAACCAAAAAGTTCTTCAAAAACCACATTTAATGCTTGTCGGTTAAGTGAAAACTTAACACATCTCCTGATAAAAAAGAAATGTATCTTCTTACCATCCATTGAGGGTAGAATGCATGATTTTCAACTTGCTACAATGCCCCCTAAGGATTATTCCTTAGTTAGATGAAGAATCTCCTATTGGTGGAGGGTTACTCTGTTCTACCGGTGCAAAGACAGATTCATCAACTCTTTGATCTCTTTTCTTAATCAATTGTTTTGAAAGTTCTTTCTTTATTTCATTTACCATTTCTTTTCCCTTCTCATTAGATCCTTTATTGTTCACCGGTATAGTCTTTCTTCTACAAAATTTTGCAATATGCCCAATCTTGTTACATGCATAACAAGTTACATTATTCCTTTGAATAGATTTTCCATATCCTTGACCGGTTTGTGTTCCGCATTGATTAGATAAGTGTCCAAATCTACCACAAACATAGCATTTCACATTTATTCTGCAATTTTATGAATTGTGACCAACTTTATTGCATTTGGAACATTGACCGGTGGGTAAGTTTGTATTCTGATTATTTCTAAATCTGCACTGATTTCCTCTATGACCAAACTTGTTGTAATTAAAACATTTCCCATTAAATTTATAAGCATTAGGTTGTCTTATCGATTTACTCTGATCTTGATTATTTGCAGTCCTAGAACTTTCTCCATGTTCAAATCCAAGTCCAACTATATCTCCATTAGGTTTTTGTCTTTTCAGCATGTCATCAAGTCTTTCTGAACTTTTCTTGAATTTGTCTTTGTGTTCATTTGCAGTGATCAACTCATTTTCCAGAATGCCAACTTGTCTCCTAAGCTCCTCTTTATCATGTTGCATGTGAATCAGATCTATCTTTAGCATATCATTCTCATGACAAAGTCTCAGATTTTCATTTGCTCCATCAATAAGTCTTCTTCATTCTTCTTTCTATCTTCAATATCCTTACATAGCCTCATGGTCACATCTTGCATTTCATTCCTCATGTTAGTGTTCTCTTGCCTCAACTTCTCTGCAATATCACTAAGAGTTTCCTTTTCATCATCATGTTTCTATATTTTCTCATGAAGTTCCTTCCTCTTGTTTTGTGCTATAACTAGGTTCTCGTGAAGTCCTTTAATGAATTCCTATGCTATCCTTAGGTCATCTTCAAGTTTTATATTCTTGAATTTTTCTGCATCAAAATCTTCAAGAGCTCCCTCCAACTATTTTCTCAAACTCTCCATCAGTACCGGTTTCAAAATCTTCCTCAAGTTGTTATGATTTTGCAAATGGATAACTAGGATCTTATACCAATTATTAGATTCAATGATAGTCCCAAAAAAAATCTCAGAGGGGGGTGAATCAGTGTCTAACTAGTTTATGGAATATTTAAACTTATTTATAATTTTGCAACCCAAACCAATGTACTGGTAAATAAGAAATAGTGCAGCCAAGAGAAATAACAGAGACAACATAAATGCACACCATAACACATAATGTTTTAACAAGGAAACCCAGTCTGGGAAAAACCTCAGTGGGATTTTTGACCCACAATATTTACTTACTGGCCAATATGAATAAATATTACTTACAATAGGGGCCTGCACATGCAGGAAGGCCAACAGCCTAGAGCTCACTGCTCAGAACAAGAGTCTCACTAACTACAATAAGGATAATTAAATCCAATACAATGTACTACTCAAAATAGAATCTTTAATGCCTTGTTCAGTACCGGTTTAAGCTCAGTCAGATACCTTAACCAAAAACCTTTCGCTGTCTTACATACATCAACAATAATAATTTATCCTTTTTCTTTTTCTTTTCAAAATGATCTATAAGATCTCATACATATATGAGTCTTCACAATATACCAAGTCAGCTTACAAATAATTAATTAAATTTACAATATAATCCATATAAACAAAACTTTGTTTCATGTCAGCCTGAGAGCCGATATACTCCATTGTCAGTGTAATTTGGATGTCGGTGTGTGTGCTTTCTGGTGTTGGTGCTTGTCGATGTATGAAGTCTGCGATGTCGGTGTATGTGTAGAACCTATTTCCAGTTGGTTTCCATCAATGACAACATCAACCATATTCTCATAGAGTGTAGAATTCCAACAATACTCACTTCCAGTAGTTAGATCATCTCTTAGAGCAGTTACTTGCCTTTCAAGTTCTTGTTCATTATTCCGGGAGTGTGCCAAATCAGTTCTCAATAGATTATTCTCATGAGTCAATCTTCCACATTCATCAAACTTGTTCTTCAGAGATATAACAATATTATCTTCTTTCTTCTTTCTGTCATCAATATCTTTTGATAACCTCATGGTCAGATCTTGCATTTCATTCTTCATGAGCATGTTTTCTTGACTTAGTTTCTGACATTGTTCCTTAAGAGCATTCTTCTCCTCATCACCTATTTGTTGCAGAAGTTATTTTCTCTTGGCTTGAGCAAATGATAACCTTTCTTGTAGGATAAGAATGAATTCATTTGCAGAATATAATTCTACTTGCAATTTCAAGTTCTTCATCCTTTCAGCATCATAATCCTCAAGAACCATCTCAAGTTGCTTCTCCATAGCCATGTTCAAAGATTCTGATTTCAAGATCTTCCTCAAGTTGTTAAACTTCTTCTGAGGTACCAAGCTCTGATACCAATTGTTGGGATTTGAGAACACTGAGAGTGGGGGGTGAATCAGTGTTCTGCCAGAATGAATAGTTTTTAACTTTCTAAACCATGCATGTATGTACCAGTAAACAAATAAGCATATAACAAGAAGCAAATAAACCATCCACATAAATGAACATCATAACACACAAAATTTATATGTGGAAAACCTCAATGAGGAAAAATTATGGTGGGATTTGTGACCCACAATATCAGTTCACTGGCCATATGAAAAGATATTACATAAAACAGGGGCCTGCACTTGCAGGAAGGCACACTGCCTAGAGCATACTGCTCATCACTAAAGAGCCTCATTGACTACAAGCTTTCTGCTAAAGTAAATTACTAAAAATGAACTCAGGAATGCATCTACTATACCAAATAGAGTTCCGGTTCTAGTTCTGCACTATACTGGTTCACAAACTTGAACTATTACCAGTATTACTTCTCCTCCAAGAATGCTTTCCAAGCTATCTATAGATCATTGCATGATATAATGTTCGCATACAAAAATGATCTCCATACATATATTTTGCATCTCATAGTTTTTCTATACCTATATATGTCTATCATTTATTCGATCATATCATATATTAAATTTACCTAGCAGACTGACTTATATACCTATTACACATGATATGCCTTATGTTGGCTTACAATGCATTTACAAAAGATATTCAATGTCAGCCTCGACATTAATTACAAAATGATTTACTAAATAAATCTTCCTTGAAGTATTGATGTTGATGCTGGTGTAGGCTTGACTACTTCCAATGCCGGTATCTGTCGGTATATGCCTCCTAGTGCTAGTTTGTGACTTCCATCAGATCTTGTTGCCATCAATGGCAACAAAATGAATCCAATGAGTGTCAATTGCCAACATGTGTTTGGTTTTCTATTTTTGGAGAACTTTGGCATTACTGTCAAAGGGGTAGATCATGTGAAAAACTACATTATCTATCTTGATCTTAGGGGGATTCTACTAGTAATATCTTCTTTCTTTGCATTGACTATTTTTCACATTCATATGTTGCCATCAATGCCAAAGCAGGAGATTGTTGAGTTGTTTAGATTTTTGGGGAGATTGTTGTATTCTATTAGATTTGGTTGTTGAATTTGGATATGTTGATGTCATTGATATCAGCATATTCATGAGGGTTATTCTGGTGAGTTTGGGAAGATTTTTTGATCCAGTTTGTTGTTCTTTGGTTACTAGTTCCTGGTGTTCATGTTGGTGCTCCTGTCGGTATTTCCTTCAGTATATTCTCGAATGATCAGATCTTGTACTAAGACTTTAGGATTTTTCTTGGGATGATTCTTTTGTATCTTAATTTCAAATGGCTCATTATTTGGTAACCCACAAGTTATCTTTCTTCATGACAGTTGTTGTTTAGTTGTGTTCTTGAGCTTTGTGACATTGATCGATGAAGATTTGAAAGGTGGAGTTGGTGCAAATATTCCAGATGATTCTAACATATTTGCTGGTGTTTCCTAATTGTGTCCTATTTTTTATGGTGATCCACATTGATTGTTGTGCGATTTTTGGTGATTCTATCAACCACTAGTGATTTTTGTGTTATGCGGTATTTTTGGTGGTGTAGCATGTTGCGGTTGATATTGGCATGATTTTTGGTGGATTTGATCATTTGGGAATTTGAATTAGGACTATGCTATGTAACGCAAATCATAATATTGGTTCGTTGGTCGATCCTTGTATCATCTAATATAATTTTTGTATGTATGAGGTGAGGGTTGAGGGTTTAGCCGACCTTGCTATCAAGGTTGATGACTTGTATATATAGGTGTTATACTTATGTAATTTAGGTGTTGGTGTTATGTCTATATAATTAGAGAGAGTTGTATGTGTGAACAAGAGATATATCATTCAATAAAGTGTTGTGGTGAGATCAGTGTGGTAGAGAAGACAATTGTGCTTAACCGAAACTGCCATCTATCATATGTAGATGCTACAATTGTAGTTCATTTCTTCTAGGTTGTAGCTTGATTCATTTTGTAAGTCAGTGAGACTTCCCTAAGGGTTATAGCCTTCCAGGCATATATCTTTTGAGCAGTGAGCTCTATACAATGTGCCTAAATGCATGTGCTTTCCCCATTGTAATGTTTTCACATACTACTATAGAGTATCATCTTATTGTGTGTAGGTTCCCACTATGGTTTTTCCCTTGACCGAGTTTTCCACGTCAAAAATATTGGTGTTGTGTGTTGTGTTGTTCATTTGATTATCTTTCAATTGGTGCAGTTTATCAGTTTATGCTTTGGTGCTTCATTATCTGATTTCCGGTGAGGACTAATTCACCCACCCTTTCACTCTTCCTTCTTGATTGCTACCAATAAATTATTCATATTGAGAAAATCAATCTCTATTGGTAGTCATATGAAAAGATGGACCCAAGTCAATTTGTTGGTATTATGGATGTGTTGCATTGGTTTTGTCATTGATGTCAACACATGAGAACACTTGAGAACACTTGGATATCTTTGGTTATGTTCACCAGCATGTTCAATGACTTATGCATAGTCACCCGTATCTGGTGCACCGATAGGTTATACTATTCACCGACACTTGGGATGACTTGGAGATTACTTGGTTATGTCGAAGACATTGTTTGGACACTTGGTTTTGGTGATTTGATTATTTATCTAATTGCATTTTCATATTTGTTGTTACCGACAAAGAGGTCTAGGGTATGGACCGACAAGCATATCTATTCCAGATCAGCACTGCATGATATGAAGATGATTTGTTATTGTTGTAAATGCATTGAGCCAACATCATGC
Source organism: Cryptomeria japonica (assembly GCF_030272615.1). Classification (NCBI taxonomy): domain Eukaryota; kingdom Viridiplantae; phylum Streptophyta; class Pinopsida; order Cupressales; family Cupressaceae; genus Cryptomeria; species Cryptomeria japonica. The sequence goes on from NC_081407.1 coordinate 922,908,807, forward strand.
ATCACATATTGATTCATTTGTAATTAATTTTATTGTAATATCTGTTAGTGAGCCAACCTACTCATCTGGTCTTAGGTTTTGGTATATATGTAAGATCTCATTTGTGAGATTGTAATAAGGAAGGTGGAAGAGGAATATAATAAGGTATATGTGAATATAAGTAGATCTATACACGTAGACATCATTCAATATTGAAGGAAGGTTCGAAGAAGACAAATCAGAGCTTAACCGATACTGAATCCAGCATGTGAAGATGCTATTTTGAGAAGTACATTATCATTAGATTTAACCATCCAATTATAGTTAGTGTGACTCCCATTTTGTGATTGAGCAGTGAGCTCTAGGTAGTTAGCCTTTTTGCATGTGTAGACCCCATTTGTACACACATACTATCTGCAGTAGTATCATCTGATTGTGGGTAAGGTTTCCCATCGTGGTTTTTCCCCTTATAGGTTTTTCATGCACAAATAACTATGTTATGTGTTGTGTATGTTATTTGTCTTTTTGTGTCATGCATTAAACTTTACTGGTATTACAATTAACTGTTAAACTGTCTACCGGTATTAAATTATGGTTTACTGATATTATTCACTAAGTTTGGTTAAAGTATATTTGGTTGAAATTAATAGACAACTAATTCACCCCCCCCTCTTAGTTCCCTCCAGGACCTAACAATTGGTATCAGAGCTTAGTCCTCTTTTTGCAGAAGTTTAATAGCTTGAGGAGATCCAATGTCTAATAACTATTTCAAGAAGGACAGTCCGAAACTTGATGGAACTAACTATGACATATGGAAGATTAGGATGGAAACACATCCGAATTGCATTGGGAAGGACATATGGGATGATACAAAGAATGGTTATATCATTCCTACTCAAGGTCAACCTAATCCACCAACCTTGGCTAAAGATGAAGAAAATGATTGCAAAGCAAGAGAAGCACTTTTGAGCGCATTGTCAGGTCAACAAATCATGGGATTATCAGATAGATCTACTGCTAAAGCTATTTGGGATAAATTGGAGACATTGAATGAAGGTGATACCATAGTCAAAATTGCAAAACTGGAATGCTTCCGGTTTAGGTATGAAAATCTGAAAATGGAAGAAGATGAAAGGAATTCTTCTTTTATGGAAAGAGATAATGAAATTGTTTTGTGTATACAATGTTGTGGAGGATCCTTAAGTGAAGATAAAATTGTTTCTAAAGTTTTAAGAGATTTGCCACTGGCATACAAAATGAAAGTAACCACTATTAATGAATTGAGAACAATGCCTAATGCATCAGTATCTAGAGATACTTTGGTTGGAAAACTTTCAGCTTTTAAACTTGAGGAATTTGGTCATATTGCTACAATTAAGACAGATTTAGCTTTCAAGGCACCATCATCATCTACAACATCATCATCATCATCTAAAAAATCTGATTCAAAAGCCTTTTATGCGAGAGAACTTTAAGAAATTAGAAAGGAGAATGAAGAACTGGAAGAGCTTGAAGCACTATTTGCAAGGAAAATGCCTAAAGGTTCAGTTGGAAGTAAGTATTAAGGTGAAGCACCATTTAAATGTTTTAACAACAATAAGATTGACCATATGGAATCTAGGTGTCCTGATAGACATGCAAGATTGAAAAAAGAAGCTAAAATAACATATAAGCCTAACCCTGAATATCAAAGGTACATATTTAAGAAGAATAGAGACAAATCATGTTGTTATGTTGATGAAGGAGTTACTGATGATTCTGATGAGAAACCGGCAGACAATGGATGGGATTTTGTTGCTATAATAGAAGATCAACTAGCACCTACTATTCAACCGGTAGAGCAGGCCCTAGCAGCTAAAATTGAAGAAAAGGATGAATGGATCATTGACTCCGGATGTTCACATCATATGACTGGTGATAAGAGTAAATTCGTAACCTTTCAAGAATACAATGGGGGTCTAGTAAGATTTGGAGATGACAAAGCTTGTTTGATCAGAGGAAAAGGCACTATATCTTTTGATGGTAAGCACAATACTGATAATGTTTACTATGTTGAAGGTTTGAAGCATAATCTTTTGAGTGTTGGTCAATTAGTTGAAAAAGGATCTCAACTACAATTCAAGAATGGCAAATGCAAAATCATAAATAGAACTAGTTTAGAAATTGCAACCGCTAATCAGACTAGAGATAATATCTTTCATTTGAATAAAAACGAGAAAACATGCTTGATTGCACATATTGATGAAAGTTGGTTATCGAATAAGAGACTATGTCATGTAAATTTTGATTGCATTGTGAAAATCAGTACAACTAAGGCAGTAAGAGATTTACCTAAGATTGTTAAACCTCACAATCCGGTATGTAAGGAATGTCAATTTGGAAAGCAAGTTAGAACAACTTTTAAGAGTATTCCTAAAAAATATAATAATGTTCTTCACTTAATTCATACTGATTTATGTGGTCCATCAAGAACTAGAAGTTTACAAGGAGATGGGTATTTTATGCTAATCATTGATGATTATTCTAGAATGTGTTGGGTTACTTTTCTGAGGGAGAAATCAAAAGCTTTTGGGAAATTCAAACTATTCAAGGTGATGGTAGAAAATGAATTTGGTAAGAAAATCAAATGCTTGAGATCAGATCAAGGAGGTGAATTCGTATATAAGGAATTTAATACATTCCGTGAAGTGAATGGAATCAGAAGACAATTATCAACACCTCAGACACCCCAGCAAAATGGAGTTGTGGAAAGGAAGAACCGAACTATTTTGGATGCAGCCAGAAGCATGATATCAGAATAAAACCTACCTCATGTGTATTGGAGAGAAGCAGTCAATACATTTGTTTATACATTCAACAGAGTTCACATCAAAGGTGAAACCGATAAGACCCCTCATGAACTATGGTTTGGTAATACTCCTACTCTTAAGTATTTCAGAATATTTGGAAGAAAATTTTATATTAGGAGAGATGATTATATTGGCAAATTTGATCCTAGAAGGGGTGAAGGAATATTTCTTGGTTATTCATCTAAGAGCAAGGCATATAGATGTTTTAATAAGAGATTGCAGAAAAACATTGAAAGTGCAAATGGGAAGATTGATGAACAGTTTAGAAGGTCTATAGACTCTGAACTGGCAGTTGAGATAATCACAAATGAACCTACTATAAGCACATCAATATAGAATGTTGATCCAGTCACACCGACATCATCTGAGAATTCCACAGTGACTGAAGAACAACAACAAGTGAACACACCCAGGTATGTAAGATTGAATCACTCTGAAAGTTAGATAATTGGGAATAAGTATCAAGGAGTTATGACTAGAGGAAGACTGGAAAATGAAGAGGTATGTCTTATTTCTCAATTTGAACTAGCAACTATTAATGAAGCATGTGAAGATAAACATTGGATTAAGGCTATGGAAGATGAATTGGGACAAATTGAAAAGAATAACACATGGACATTAGTTCCCCGGACTAAAGACAAAAATGTAATTGGAACTAAATGGGTATTCAGAAATAAACTTAATGAAGATGGTAAGGTAATTAGAAATAAATAAATATTAGTGTGTAAGGAATATTCACAGAAAGAAGGAATTGATTATAATGAAACCTTTACATCGGTAGCTAGAATTGAGGCAGTTAGATTATTCTTGACTTTTGTAACACACAAGCACTATAAAGTATATCAAATGGATGTTAAATGTGCATTTTTGAATGGAGATCTAGAAGAGGAAGTTTACATTGAACATACTGATGGATTTTCTTTGACAGATGACAAAGATATGGTTTGCAGGTTAAGGAAAGCTTTATATGGATTGAAGCAAGCTCCTAGAGCTTGGTATGCTAGATTGGACAAATATCTTTTGAAGATTGGTTTCACTAAAGATGCAAATTGGGAAGGAGATGTAGATGACTAAAAAAGCACCACCGGTGGAGCATTTTTTCTTGGCAGTAGACTAATTTCATGGTTGAGCAAGAAACAAAGTTGTACATCTTTATCAACAGTAGAATCAGAATATGTTGCAACAACAACTAATTGTACACAGGTATTATGGATCAAGAAAATGTTGAAGGACATAAAGGTAAAATGCAATGAAGCTATAATCATTTACTATGATAATATGGCAGCAATTGATATATCAAATAATCTAGTATTTCACTCAAAAACTAAACACGTTTCTATCAAATTCAATTTTCTGAAAGAGAATGTTGAAGCAAAAGAAGTGAAATTGGTTTATGTGAATACTAAAGAGTAGATTGTAGATATATTTACTAAGCCTTTGCCTAAGGAAACTTTTGAATATCTATGAGATCAACTTGGATTTATACTCTCACTGGTAGAGACTTAGATAGTTTGAGCATGTCATCAGACCGACGGAATTAACAAAGAAATCTTTTTCTGGCTTTGATGAAGGAGAGCTACTTCTCAGGTGGAGTAGATTGAATAAATGTGGTTATAACAATTATAATAAGTTCTATGAACTATTTTTGTATTTGGTTTTGTATTGCTTTGGCATTTGATGTCAAAGGGAGAGAGATATCTGTGGAAAAATACATTATCTTTTGGGAAAAGATTATTCATTGGGGGAGAGATTATTACTCTCTGTATCTGTATTTTGATGATCTCTTTGGGAGATTGTTGGTTTTTGGTTTTTGGCATTTCTGCTTTGGCACTTAGATGGATTTTGCATCTTGTGTTGCCATCAATGCCAAAGGGGGAGATTGTTTGTATTATTAATGTGTTGCATTGGATTTGCCATTGATGTCAACACTTGAGAACACTTGGAGATCTTTGATTATGTTCACCGGCATGTTTAGTGACTTATGCACAGTCACTGGTATCTGGTTCACTGACATGTTATATTGTTCACCGGCACTTGGAATGACTTGGAGATTATTTGGTTATGTCGAAGACATTGTTTGGACACTTGGTTTTGGTGATTTGATTATTGATCTAATCGGGTTTGCATATTTGTTGTTACCGACAAATATGTCTAGGGTATGGACCGGCAAGCATATCTATTCCAGATCAGCATGACACGATATGGAGATGATTTTGTATTGCTGTAAATGCATTGAATCAACATCATGCATCACATATTGATTCATTTGTAATTGATTTTATTTTAATATCTGTTAGTGAGCCGACCTTCTCATTTGGTCTTAAGTTTTGGTATATATGTAAAATCTCATTTGTGAGATTGTAATAAGGAAGGTGGAAGAGGAATATAATAAGGTATATGCAAATATAAGTAGAGCTATACATGTAGACATCATTCAAGATTGAAGGAAGGTTTGAAGAAGGAAAATTAGAGCTTAACCGATACCAAATCTAGCATGTGAAGATGCTATTTTGAGTAGTACATTATCATTGGATTTAACCATCCAATTGTAGTTAGTGTGACTTCCAGTTTGTGATTGAGCAGTGAGCTCTAGGCAATTGGCCTTTTTGCATGTGCATGCCCCATTTGTACACACATACTATCTGCAGTAGTATCATCTGATTGTGGGTAAGGTTTCCCACCGTGGTTTTTCTCCTTACAGGGTTTCCATGTACAAATAACTGTGTTATGTGTTGTGTATGTTATTTGTCTTTTTGTTTCATGCATTAAACTTTACTGATATTGCAATTAACTATTAAACTATCTACCAACATTAAAGTTTGGTTTACCGGTATTACGCACTTAGTTTGGTTAAAGTATATTTGGTTGAAATTAATAGACAACTGATTCACCCCCCCTCTCTCAGTTGCCTCCGAGACCTAACACAATTAAGTAGGCATCATTACCTGCATGAGTTGCCAAAGCTGCAATAAATGCATCACCATCTTCCTTCTCAAACTCGGAATCAGAATCAATCTTTTTTTGTTTTCTTCTCCTTTTCTTTTTTGTAGTCCTTATAGATTTGACCTAGTTTACTACAATTCCAACAAATGACTTTGAACTTTCTATGATATTTTGATCTCCCTCTTGATTTGGACTTATCGCACTTTTCATTCTTCTTGCCTTTCTCCTTAAGTCTTCCATGAACAATTAGGGTTTCCTTTGAATTGAAGGATACCTTCCTCCACATCTCTTCACCAAGTAGGGAACCCACCACATCTTCAAACTTCAAAATAGAAAAATTACTATCAATAGCCATAACAAGAAAATCCCATGAATCGGGCAAATAACAAAGCAAGATGTGGCATTTCTCCTCTTTGTTCATCTTAACACAAACATATACTAATTGAGCCACCAACATATTGAATGCTTCCAGGTGGTTTGCAATTCGTTCACCCTCTTCCATCTTCAAGGAATATAATTTCTTCCTCAATAAAATATGATTTAATAAAGATTTCCCTTGATACATTTCACCAAGCTTAGTCCATAGCTTATTTACAATTATTTTTTCATGGACATTGATTTGAACAAAGTCTCCTAGGCACAATCTGATTAGACCCTTGGATTTTTGGTCCATAACATCATATTGAGCCGTTGCAGTAGGATCTGAGGGCCTTTGGAAATTCGCATCAACAACATCCCATAGATCTCGATCTATTAGCAGATCTTCCATCTTCAGCTTCCACATCTCAAAATTTGTTCCATTAAATTTCTCTACCTCTATTTTCCTTGATGAAGTTGCCATCTGAAAATTCCTGTAACAATATCAAAAAGTGTCTTCTACACAAGCTCCCAATCAAATCTGGATTAGTTCAAAAAACCTAACAACACACAACTGAAACCAAAGGTGATCAAGCTCTGATACCACTTGTAAGGAAGTTAAGTAGTGGAAAAACTTCTTACACTAACCTTGAGAGGAGGGTAATGCAAAAAAATTTTGGATCGTCACAATAGTTACAAAAAATAGAAATAGGTATAATAACATTCAAACCATAACACAATGATTTACGTGGGGAAAATCCTTTCGAGAGAAAAACCCCATACTCTAAAATATGCCCAATATATTATTAAACACTCAAAAAGAGATTACAATACACTTGCAAATGAAGCTCTTTGCAGGAGTACCACTAATCAGAGATTTAGAGGTAACTCAATAGCCATAAGACTCTTACACACAACCTCTATCTCACACACCTCATATATAAGAGATACAATAGAAGAAATCATCAAACGATATTACAAAAGTATGGGCTAAAAGCACCCAATAAGGTGTAGTCAACCTTATCTCCCTTCTAGATTCCCTATGATGTGTCCCTCCCTTTTTACTTCTTATTTATGTGTCTGATGTATTTTATATTTCTTATTTCAGGAGTACAAACTTCTAGAGGCCATAACTTGAGAATTGTGTGTCCTACTGACGAACTGTTTGAAGCACCATAAATCTCACGAAGTACTCTATTGCCTCATAAAATGCTACACCATTTATGCCCACTTTTTAGGGCATTTTGGGGCCTCTAAAGTCCTCAAAATCAAATTTAAACCTTTCATTGGACCCCTCCAAAATGAAAAATTTAATATCTTCAAAACTACTTGTGATCTTGTGACATAACTTTACCAGAATGCTTATCTAGCCAACCGGAAGCTTTGGGGAGAATTTCGGACCATTTCATGCTCAAATGAAAAACTTACTATAAATAGTAACCTCATGTAAATGCAAATGTTGAGACACCGTTTTCCCAACAAATCTCCCACTTAATTTAGAGCACATACTCAAGGAGCACCTACCCCTACTCTGAGCACCTACTCAGAAAAAGATTTTTATACAAAGAAATATTTTGATACAATGTATAATCTTGTTACAAATAATTTTTCAAGTCACTAACTTAGACGATTGTGCTTGCTCTAATGTTCTGCCATGTGGATTCTCTTCCTTCTAATTTTTGCAATCAAACACATTCTTGTTCTCTCTGCCTTCAATCAAACTCTGATCTTTGGAACTATAACTCCACTTTCATGGTCTCTTATCTTCTTTTCTAGTCTCTTCTATATCCCTACCCTACAATAAATCTCTCTATTTCACACTTTGATCTACTATCTCATTAGTCTTTTTTACGCTCTTTTTTAACTTAGAAAATGGCTGTGCTTTTCTTCACCTTCAGTATACACACTTGGTCGTCCTTCTCTCCACTAGCTATGTCTCAATCCAACACAACTCTACCAACTCAACTACTCAACCACACATATCACAACACATTAAAAACATCCTTCATTTGGTCATCTCTTTATTTTTTATTTCCCTCCAAGAATAGGTATCAAAAGAAAACCTTCTCGAGTTCCTTAGAAATCATATCTACAAGTAGATTGGATTTTCAAATGGATATTAAAAAAAAATCTTCTCAAGTTCTTTAGAAATCATATCTACAAGTAGATTGGATTTTCAGTACATTCCTCTCAAATAGATAGCCACCATTAATAAATGCAATATCTTGGAAACCTTCTACGTTTAGGTCATTCATTTGTGATTAGATTGCTATACTTAGTAATCATCTATCTGATTTAGTTCCTCGAGCCTCACAATCTATCTTCTATAGATTTGCCATTAAATGCATCTTCGTTCTACTTCAACCTACTCTGATTAGATAGAAAACTACCTCATTTATGTTCACCATCTCTGTAAGAAAAAACTTCTATCATTTGGATGCATATTCATTCATTTTGTGAACTCCACATCTTCAATTTGATCATCCAAGTCACCCAGTTAATGTTAGTCAACATCGACGTGGACCTCTGTGTCTATCAAGCTACTATCATGTCTAAACAAAATCTACCTTCAAATTCATAAGGTCAACTGCATTCAACCTTTCATGTGGTCCAACCTATTGTTCACCAAAAGTGATAACCCAAGAACACCTGCAATTGATCTATGAAGTAGCCAATTCAATCTATGAAGAACTTCAGGGCTTGGACAACATGACAAGGATATGAATCCTTCTACTCTTCAGGCTCTGCAAAACCTAGGCGGGTATACCTTTGATGCTTAGAATTAAACCTATTACACACCTATGACAGCATCAACATAAACAGATAGATCTCACTAAGGCTCCAAAACAAGTAGTTTATTGCAGATGGGCTAAATCTACACATAAAACTCAACTATACTTGAGCATGAGATAGATGAAACATTTCAAAACATAACACAAACTAAAGGTATTATGATTCGATTTTATATTGGTTTGAGAACCCCTTTAATTGCAAGATCAGTGCCTTATCCAAGGGAAACAGAGTCATACATCAAACTATAAATGAAAGCTTCGATTGCAAATCCATCTTCATTATTAAATATTCATGCATTAATGCCTTGCATAAATGCATTACTAAGATCATTCACAAAATCATCAGATCTTGAAACTATATTCCATTTTTTATGATTTATTGTAGAATTTAAATCCTTCCTTGAAGAATCCCTGCAAACAATCATAACTATCTCCTTGAGATAACAAATTTCATCCTCCTTAAGGATCTGATTTGATAAAATGGAAATACAAATCTAGAGACAATCTTGTGTGAATTTATGTATGCCTTACATACACAAGACCCTGCAACTAAAAACACCTATAGCAAGAATTGAACTCCATTACTGAAGGAAAAGCCCTGCCCTGTACAATCTTCAAGAATGCTCAAAATTGGAAGCCATGAAAACTGGAGCCATTCTCACAGAATTCTGGAACCCCTACAACTGAGAAGAATTCGGAATAAAAAGAGGAGAGAAGAAAATCAAATCTGCAACTGAATTGCCAAGTGTCTCCTCTCTAACTGAATTTTGTTCCTGTGGAAACTGCTTCTAAAATATACCACATTTGTCAAAATTAACTTCATAATCAGATTCCTCACTCCGAGAGCTTTCCGAAAACATATAACACCTTATACTTTGGCAAAACATTGAGCCCTAGGCAAATTAATCCTCAACATGGACCCATCATTTAAATTTTTCAAATTTCTCTATAGTTTAAACTATATCATTTAATCATTTTAAATTTGATTTTTGCCTCCATTTGTGCTCTGACGCCTTGCCACGTGGTGGCCTCTGATTGGTCGATGGGGTTGACCGGATGCCACCTAGGATGACACCTCATCATCACCACGTCATCTGCTTCGTCACTGCCACTTGGCCGCCATGTCATCGCCACTGGACTGCCACCTGTGCGCCAACTGTGTGCCACCTCACCGGGACCCAGCTGCTGGATTGCCACCTATCACGACACGTGGACGGCTCTCATTCACTTTCGCTATTTCGCGGGGTTTAAACGACGTGCATCTTCCCTTCGCGAAATAGCGCGCACCGTTGATCTCTCTCGATCTTGCTCGCTCGTTAACCTGGCCTTCTCCTGCAAAATTTTGCCTGTTTGCCTCGGGAAGCATGCCTACGTGGGGTCCACTTGGTCTTCGTCCAGTCAACTCTTCTGTCGCCTTGGGAAGCGTGCTCACGCATGGGCCCGCCTTGGGCGCCCATAGGCACCTTGTGTCAAAAGCCTTTATGGCTTTGACATATTACTACTGTGCGTTTTTGGTTATAAATACAAGAAAATACCACTTCCCAGCCAATGTGGGATTAAAACATTAAGCCTGGGACTGTGTATTTTGAAGATTTCTGAGATTTTAATGGCATTTTTGGACATTTGCATGAGGTTCGATGGTCTTTCCAACCATGCCACGCTGCAAGGGAGGATGCTAGAGGTTTCATTGGCATTTCCATTTGCCAATTCCATGTCAATCTAGAGTTTTGGAAACTTGTTTGCTGCACATTGCATTTGTTTTAAAAGACTCCAGCTGCTGGCAAATCTGCATTTGAACTTTGCTTTAAAAAAAAAACACATTGCCTTCTAATGATCACACAGGGAGGAATTTATTGGCATTTGTTTGAATGGTTTCCTTTTAAACTTGTTTGTTCAACACCACATGAACCGCCAATTTCATTTTGTTTGAAGTTTTCTGAGCCCTCCAAACTCCATCTTCAACGCTGCAAAAGGAGATTTAATCTTACACCTGCCAAATGCATTTGTCTGAAAGTTTATTACTGTTGTAGCTGCCATAAAAGGGAGTTTCAATGCAGCTGGTTGTTTTCATTTCATGCCAAAGGCTTTTCAAACTTCTCTTTTCTCACCACTCCTTGTATTTGGCTGCAATCGGTCATAACCATTTGGCAATGGAGTTGTAAAGGCCATTATAGATGGAGAATAATGAAAGACACCAGCCATAGACTCTTTTTTTTTTTTGCCATCCAAACAATACACATTTAGCAAAGAGGGAAGATGCTGGGGTTTTCATTTGGTTTGCATATTTCATAAAACTCATCTCCCAACCACCAAGTTCCAGCAGGGAAGGAAAATATGGCATTGATTTTACATTATCCTCTGGTGGGAAACACATAAGTATTCGACTCCAACAATGGACATCAACATTACTCTAGAAATGCTCATAAAGCCAAGTCGCCAATAAAATAATAAGGCACAGGCATGAGCCAAGTCAGGCCCCAAAGTGGGTCCGACTAAAAAAAATTTCGTTTTCAAGCTACTGGCCTCTGGAATATCTTCACAGACCTAAAACATACCTCTGGGAACGATCGGCATCATTTTCGGATCATTAATCCGCATTTTACAACCTTCAGGCAATTACGCCACAATTTTCGCATTTAATCGCGAAGACGTAATTTTCAAACCTGTCAAAACACCTTTCTGGAGCTCGCCATCTGACAGGCGTATACTCTGATATACAAGGATGAATTATACCAAACGGTTTCTCAAGACGAGTCCCGAGTGAAGAGAATTAATTTCCGAAAACGGCCAACTGGCTTTGTCGACACTGCGGACCTGATGAAGTCAATGTTCTGGCAACACATGATGCATTTCTCAAAAATATCAAACGACGTCCGTAGGCTCTCAAATTCGGAACATAGATACCTTTAAGTACATATTAAATCTTTGAATTCTCATTTTGATCACCAGACTGACAGGATGCAAACGGCGCGCTCACCAAAATGGCTACATTAACTGATATAACACTGGAAGTGCGGATAACTGAATTTGATGGCAAAATGAGTCCTTTTGAAAACCGATCAAACGGATTGATAAAAGCTTGAAATTTGAAATGTAGCTCACCATTTATACCAAAATTAGCCTGGGACAAACATTCTGACATGATGCTCACCAGGACATTTTTACACTTGTGCAAACATCACAAACTACAAACGGATTTGGCTATGAAAATGGAGCAAACGGATTCGTCAAGACTTGAAATTTTGCAGGGTAACTCACTTTTATGCATACAATTGAATCCATTTTGAATTTCTCCATGAAGATCAACAGGGCAAAAGATATAAACACCCAAAGTAGGCAACTTAATAAAATTTGCACTTGTGCCTAGAATGCACTTTCAGCTCACCCCTCGAAATGGGTACCTAGTAAACTTATCCAAATTGAATTCTGAAAGTTGCACATCACTGAATAGGCCAAATGAAAGGTTTGGGACATGAATCCCGAGCCTTACCCTCTGAAAATCAACTGGCTCCATTTTACCCCCTTGCTAACTAGGCATTCAAACTGACTTATTTAGGTACTTTTCTGACATGCAGAGCAAAATTTTGAAATAGGCCTATAAACTTGACTCAGTTTTTAAATACTCCCAACAGTGGCTCTGACTGGGGATGGTTGATTGCAAGATCAACACAAGAATCCAGATATCTTTGGCTAAGCAGACCACCCAAAAATGGATCATTTTTTCTCTTCATTCTTCTCTTCTCATCTCTTTTCAAAATAGGGCTTCCTTATTCTACCCAAATAGCAGGGCACTTTATTGAAAACCACACAATTGAAGCAAAACGACTATACAATAGATACAAACATGCTCACAACTGATTACAACTGCTCCACTTACAAACATTTACCTCTGTCAAAAATCTGATTTTCATCTCTTGATATCATGATCCACACAAAGGCACCTTCCAGTAACAACTGAGCATAATCATTATAATCAGAACTTACCATCATACTGCTGAAACAGCTGGAGTGCATGCCATTTATCTGATTTTGAGCTTTGTAACCACACATTACTTTAACAAGAATAAAATCATGAAACAAAGCACAATAGGGGCTTTTCCACAAGCTGCCATACCTTTCACTGTCCCACTCAACTCTATCATTTGCAAGGACATCATCATGCTGAACTTGAAAAATAAAACATTCATTTTCAACATTGTAGTTCCTATCAGCACATACCTTATTATCATTTAAATCAATAGAATGAGGGACACTACTAACCAACTGATGCAAACAAGGAACATGAACATTACCATCCAGATGTGATACTTCACTATGCTGATCACACCTCATACTTTCCTTGCTTATCAAACTGAAAACCTCTGCATTCTCAACATCCCATTCATGGAAAAGAATGCATACCTCCGGCTGAAGCAAATCCTCAGCTGAATCTTTTTCATCCATACTTATATCCCCCTGAAACACTTTCATTTGTGGTTTTAAATGATCATCACATAATCCATGCCTATTACCTTCATCATGAAATAAATTCTTACAACTCATGCTATTGTTGTTCGGAATTCCATCAATATTATGGACTGGTTCATCATTTACAACATCTGGCTGATCAGTTATTTCTTCATACAAAGGGTTAGAAACCAAATGGACAATCCCTTTATGAACGTTATGGCATTGAAGTGATTGGTCTGTATCTATATCAGCATTGAATAAATCATTAGTAAAATGGCTAAAGACACCATCCATTCGATCCTCATAATCATCTTCACCAGACAAAGAAGAAAATGAAACTTGGCTGGAACAATCCTCAGTGTTCCATGTTTCACATTCATGAGATTTTATTCTATGACCATCATTCCGAAAATCAAGATAATCAAACTTATCTTGCCACAACTGATCTTCTTCACCAATTGAACACTCGTCATCAGCCAAAGAATGAAAATGAACATCGCTGCCATTTACTTCATCAGATAAGTTTTTAGCATGTTCACTAAGATTTTCTGTCATAAAACCATCTGTTAGATCAGCATGTTCATCAAGTATACAAGCATTCAATTCACAGTCCTTTTTTGAAGAATCCTCTTTACTATATTGTAGAAGGTTTTCGTCAACAGCTCGAAGGTTCTCCAACATTTGAACCTTCTTGTCCACAACTTCAAGAGCTTTCTTAAGTTCTGCAATCTTCTAGACTTGCATTGCACCCTTTTGTTCCATGTGAGATTTCGTAAACTTTTGTCCATCCATGTGTGCTATATCTTCATCGCAATCATGTGTACCATTACAATTTTCTGAATTAGCATTGTGCATATCTTTCAAAAAAGAAAGATTATCAACATGATTATAAGAAATGAAGTCTGAAATGAAATTTGAAAAAACATTTACTTCATCCTCAACACAATTGACATCATCAATGTTTAAAAGAGGATCAGCTATTGTTTGCACTAAACAATTCTGATTTTCATCATATGGCACATTTTCACTTGCACAAACAGCAACACTTAGTAATCCCTCTGTATTTAGTATTTCAACATCAAATACATCAACAACATGTAAAGATTGATGGTCATCACCATCATTATTTTCATTAATATTATCCTGAAGAGATGCATGATTCGCTTGATAGTTAGTAGCCACATAATCAGTATAACCGGCATACAAATCAAATGGTACATATCCCTTGTATATATCTATCTCTGTATCAGCATTTTCACAACACTTCCCACTAATCATTCCATCATTACTGTGAGAGGCAACCGACTTTAACAGCAGAGGTTCTTGACTCTCATTCAAATCTGAAACATATGCATCAACAAAACCATTCGGAACTGCAGAGCTTGATGCACCTAGACAAGGAATGATTGGTTGAGCTTCACATGGTATTTCACCATTGAAGGTGCTTTGGTATGAAACAACAGCAGACACGAATCTCTTCGAGATTCCAAACTTCAAGTTATTTTCTATATCCCTAGCTGTGTTAAAGGCTTCATACAAGGTTTTGGGTTCTTTGTTTCTCAATAGGAAACCCATCTTCTCATCAAATGCACTCATATAAACATCCAGACATACTTTATCATCAAGTTTATACTTTCTGAAAATTTTGGACAAAGCTTGTGAAAATCGGATATTGAATGTTGGTACCAATTCATCATCCCTGATTTGTATATGGGTGAATTCTTTCAGCAAGTCGGAATCACTCACCTTCTCATCGAATTGATCCATAAAATCTGAAACCAATTCCTCCCATGAGGTAATAGAATTCACTGGCAAAAAAGAAAACCAATCTCTTGCATCTTCTTTTAATGACTGAATAAACAACTTCATGCATACATCTTCTTGGCAAATTTCGAATTCTCCTATCAAATCTGAAAATCTTTTAACATGTTGACATGCTAATTCTGATTTCTTCCCACTGAATATGGGCAAATACTTTCTAATTTCTGTGGGTATGGGATTTGGGTAACCCGGAATATCTCTGAAATTTAGAGCAGCATAATGGTTCATGACGAAACTTCTCCTATTATACGGTTGTGACACTTCACCAGGCATGGCTCTATGTGGAAATACACAAGACTGAAAATCTTTACTGCTCATTTTCTCCTACTCCCACAAATGATTATAAGATCTTGGATAGAAGACTTCAAGCACATATCCTTATACAAATCTATTCCTTAACATTGCTTGACATAAATTTCTTCCACATTTGCATACTACGGAGGATAACATACACTGAATATTTTAGCAACATAGATATGCAAATCAATTTTGAGATTCTCTCTTTCCCTCTAGACTAGTGTTGTTCACTAAATGGGAAAACTATATTATACATTCAAACTTTCAGAAGAGATTTTTTGCATTTAAATCCTCTGAAAATACCTGGAGATTTGCAGCTGTAAGAGTTGTAGATTTGGAGATTTACTTCACCTTTAGCACGGTCTTTTACATCAGAGTCACCACCTCTTGCATAGAGGGTATTTTGAACAGCAGAACACCACTCAACACTTATTCAACTCTCTGTTACTCCTTTGATCTCGCTGCAATCAATACTCTTCCAGGCTTCTTAACACTGGTATGAACCACAGAGTCGCCACCCAATAAGGAATTGGGGAGAAATTTGCATACAGCTGCAAGAACTTCTTACAACTCTCAACAATGCATTCGCTATTACTCCTTCATAAAATATGACATGTACCACATATCACTCTGCAGATCCAGAACAAGGAGCATTTTCTTCACCATGAAACCAATTTACACTCTGTGCATACACAATGGACAGACTGGTTGGATATGAAATTGACAGAACTAGGAACACATTCAACCTCTAACCATATCAATCAAGCATTTATATCCATTTAATCCCCAGCAGAGTCGCCATTTTTGTTGTTCACCAAAAGTGATAACCCAAGAACACCTGCAATTGATCTATGAAGTAGCCAATTCAATCTATGAAGAACTTCAGGGCTTGGACAACATGACAAGGATATGAATCCTTCTACTCTTCAGGCTCTGCAAAACCTAGGCGGGTATACCTTTGATGCTTAGAATTAAACCTATTACACACCTATGATAGCATCAACATAAACAGATAGATCTCACTAAGGCTCCAAAACAAGTAGTTTATTGCAGATGGGCTAAATCTACACATAAAACTCAACTATACTTGAGCATGAGATAGATGAAACATTTCAAAACATAACACAAACTAAAGGTATTCTGATTCGATTTTATATTGGTTTGAGAACCCCTTTAATTGCAAGATCAGTGCCTTATCCAAGGGAAACAGAGTCATACATCAAACTATAAATGAAAGCTTCGATTGCAAATCCATCTTCATTATTAAATATTCATGCATTAATGCCTTGCATAAATGCATTACTAAGATCATTCACAAAATCATCAGATCTTGAAACTATATTCCATTTTTTATGATTTATTGTAGAATTTAAATCCTTCCTTGAAGAATCCCTGCAAACAATCATAACTATCTCCTTGAGATAACAAATTTCATCCTCCTTGAGGATCTGATTTGATAAAATGGAAATACAAATCTAGAGACAATCCTGTGTGAATTTATGTATGCCTTACATACACAAGACCCTGCAACTAAAAACACCTATAGCAAGAATTGAACTCCATTACTGAAGGAAAAGCCCTGCCCTGTACAATCTTCAAGAATGCTCAAAATTGGAAGCCATGAAAACTGGAGCCATTCTCATACAATTCTGGAACCCCTACAACTGAGAAGAATTCGGAATAAAAAGAGGAGAGAAGAAAATCAAATCTGCAACTGAATTGCCAAGTGTCTCCTCTCTAACTGAATTTTGTTCCTGTGGAAACTGCTTCTAAAATATACCACATTTGTCAAAATTAACTTCATAATCAGATTCCTCACTCCCAGAGCTTTCCGAAAACATATAACACTTTATACTTTGGCAAAAAATTGAGCCCTAGGCGAATTAATCCTCAACATGGACCCATCATTTAAATTTTTCAAATTTCTCTATAGTTTAAACTATATCATTTAATCATTTTAAATTTGATTTTTGCCTCCATTTGTGCTCTGACGCCTTGCCACGTGGCGGCCTCTGATTGGTCAATGGGGTTGACCGGATGCCACCTAGGATGACACCTCATCATCGCCACGTCATTTGCTTCGTCACTGCCACTTGGCCGCCACGTCATCGCCACTGGACTGCCACCTGTGCGCCAACTGTGTGCCACCTCACCGGGACCCGCCTGCTAGACTGCCACCTATCACGACACGTGGATGGCTCTCATTCACTTTCGCTATTTCGCGGGGTTTAAACGACGTGCATCTTCCCTTCACGAAATAGCGCGCACCGTTGATCTCTCTCGAACTTGCTCGCTCGTTAACCTGGCCTTCTCCTGCAAAATTTTGCCTGTTTGCCTCGGGAAGCATGCCTACGTGGGGTCCACTTGGTCTTCGTCCAGTCAACTCTTCTGTCACCTCGGGAAGCGTGCTCACGCATGGGCCCGCCTTGGGTGCCCATAGGCACCTTGTGTCAAAAGCCTTTATGGCTTTGACATATTATTACTGTGCGTTTTTGGTTATAAATACAAGAAAATACCACTTCCCAGCCAATGTGGGATTAAAACATTAAGCCTGGGACTGTGTATTTTGAAGATTTCTAAGATTTTAATGGCGTTTTTGGACATTTGCATGAGGTTCGAAGGTCTTTCCAACCACGCCACGCTGCAAGGGAGGATGCTAGAGGTTTCATTGGCATTTCCATTTGCCAATTCCATGTCAATCTGGAGTTTTGGAAACTTGTTTGCTGCACATTGCATTTGTTTTAAAAGACTCCAGCTGCTGGCAAATCTGCATTTGAACTTTGCTTTAAAAAAAAAGCACATTGCCTTCTAATGATCACACAGGGAGGACTTTATTGGCATTTGTTTGAATGGTTTCCTTTTAAACTTGTTTGTTCAACACCACATGAACCGCCAATTTCATTTTGTTTGAAGTTTTCTGAGCCCTCCAAACTCCATCTTCAACGCTGCAAAAGGAGATTTAATCTTACACCTGCCAAATGCATTTGTCTGAAAGTTTATTACTGTTGTAGCTGCCATCAAAGGGAGTTTCAATGCAGCTGGTTGTTTTCATTTCATGCCAAAGGCTTTTCAAACTTCTCTTTTCTCACCACTCCTTGTATTTGGCTGCAATCGGTCATAACCATTTGGCAATGGAGTTGTAAAGGCCATTATAGATGGAGAATAATGAAAGACACCAGCCATAGACTCTTTTTTTTTTTTGCCATCCAAACAATACACATTCAGCAAAGAGGGAAGATGCTGGGGTTTTCATTTGGTTTGCATATTTCATAAAACTCATCTCCCAACCACCAAGTTCCAGCAGGGAAGGAAAATATGGCATTGATTTTACATTATCCTCTGGTGGGAAACACATAAGTATTCGACTCCAACAATGGACATCAACATTACTCTAGAAATGCTCATAAAGCCAAGTCGCCAATAAAATAATAAGGCACAGGCATGAGCCAGGTCGGGCCCCAAAGTGGGTCCGACTAAAAAAATTTTCGTTTTCAAGCTACTGGCCTCTGGAATATCTTCACAGACCTAAAACATACCTCTGGGAACGATCGGCATCGTTTTCGGATCATTAATCCGCATTTTACAACCTTCAGGCAATTACGCCACAATTTTCGCATTTAATCGCGAAGACGTAATTTTCAAACCTGTCAAAACACCTTTCTGGAGCTCGCCATCTGACAGGCGTATACTCTGATATACAAGGATGAATTATACCAAACGGTTTCTCAAGACGAGTCCCGAGTGAAGAGAATTAATTTCCGAAAACGGCCAACTGGCTTTGTCGACACTGCGGACCTGATGAAGTCAATGTTCTGGCAACACATGATGCATTTCTCAAAAATATCAAACGACCTCCGTAGGCTCTCAAATTCGGAACATAGATACCTTTAAGTACATATTAAATCTTTGAATTCTCATTTCAATCACCAGACTGACAGGATGCAAACGGTGCGCTCACCAAAATGGCTACATTAACTGATATAACACTGGAAGTGCGGATAACTGAATTTGATGGCAAAATGAGTCCTTTTGAAAACTGATCAAACGGATTGATAAAAGCTTGAAATTTGAAATGTAGCTCACCATTTATACCAACATTAGCCTGGGAAAAACATTCTGACATGACGCTCACCAGGACATTTTTACACTTGTGCAAACATCACAAACTACAAATGGATTTGGCTATGAAAACGGAGCAAACGGATTCGTCAAGACTTTAAATTTTGCAGGGTAACTCACTTTTATGCATACAATTGAATCCATTTTGAATTTCTCCATGAAGATCAACAGGGCAAAAGATATAAACACCCAAAGTAGGCAACTTAATAAAATTTGCACTTGTGCCTAGAATGCACTTTCAGCTCACCCCTCGAAATGGGTACCTAGTAAACTTATCCAAATTGAATTCTGAAAGTTGCACATCACTGAATAGGCCAAATGAAAGGTGTGGGACATGAATCCCGAGCCTTACCCTCTGAAAATCAACTGGCTCCATTTTACCCCCTTGCTAACTAGGCATTCAAACTGACTTATTTAGGTACTTTTCTGACATGCAGAGCAAAATTTTGAAATAGGCCTATAAACTTGACTCAGTTTTTAAATACTCCCAACACAACCATCTATCAATAACTATTTTCTCTTCTATCATGTTACCATAGTCGCATTGGCAGTCAGATTGAGTTGGCTTGCGGGTTGGCAAGACACCAGTTTCCTCACTACTTATGTTACCCATAGTGTATTCTTGTTCGGTCTCATTTTTCACGGGTTGGAAGGGTGCTTCACTCTTCTCCTTACCTATTTCTCCCATGAGCACATTTTCTTCCCATCTTTCTCACTACAGGATAGTGGGGAACTCAACTTTCCCTTTGTTTGTTTAACCCTGCAAGGTCATCTTTCGTAACTTTTCTTGGGTATAAGATAATAGGAGCCATCTCTTCCTACATACTAGTGTTACCCAACAAGCTCATCTTACATCCATTTTACTCTTTTTGGGATGGTGGGATGCTTCTCTCTTATTTTTGTCTTACCCCACAGTGTCATTTTCCTCAAGTTAACCTTGGTGTGGTATAGCGGGATCCTCTATTAGATCTATCTTTATGTCACCTCACATGTTCATTTCTTTATAAGCATCATGGCCATGGGATGGTGGGGGAAACCTCTTACTTTCTTCTTTGTTTCCCTATGTGACCTTTTTCACTTTGGCTTTCTACAGTACGAGATGGCGAGAAGCCTCAATTTCTTCTATGTATTTTTCCTCACAAGTTTTTGTTAGGATTCCCACAGATACTGAGGGGGGGGGGGGGTGATTCAGTATCTAACTAATGAATTGAATTTCTTAACAAAAAACATGTAGAACATATTATAATAGTGTGCCGGTATGCAAGAAATAATGCAATAAATAGAATTAAAAGAAAACACATGAAAAACACACCATAACACAATGATTTAATGAGGAAACCTAGTGTGGGAAAAACCTTGGTGGGATTTGTGACCCACAATATTCACTTACTGGCCAATAAGAGAATTTATTGCTACAAGAGGGGCTGCACATGCAAGAAGGCCAACTGCCTAGAGCTCACTGCTCAATGGGAAGTCTCACTAACTTACAATGATGGATTATATAAATCTAGTATCTTGTATTGCTTCAGAATAGCATCTATAATGCCAGATCCAATACCGATTTCTGCTCTGCTTCTTACATAAACCCTTAACCTATAATTCGCCTAATAGGTCTGCCTTATTTCACCTAAATATGATCTTCTTTCTTACTTTCAAATGTTCTACAATGATCTCTCTTATATAAGAGTCATTTTATAATGATGCCAAGTTGGCTTACAAAGATTTTACAATAATAAAAAAAATACAATATAACAAAAATCATGTCGGCCTCTATGCTGGTATGCTTCCTTTCTCTACTAGTGCCAGTGGTCTGAGTGCTGGTGTAGAGTCTTATCTTGTTAGTGCCAGTGTAATGCCTTGCTAGTATAATGTCGTGCCAGTGCCATAGGATTTTAAGGTTGCCATCAATGACAAAACCTTCAATCACCTACAATGTCTCATTGGAGTGTGCATATGCCAACAATCTCCCCCTTTGGCATTGATGGCAACACTCAATTAGAAAATTCAAAAGTGTATCCAAAACTGTAATCCAAAAATATGTTACCAAAAATATAAGAGCTCCCCCTGAGAAGATAAGTCTTCTACCGGTTATTTTCTCATACTACTACTCCCCCTATGGCATCAATGACAAAGGTTGCCAAGATGTTAGTAGAGTTGTAGTCCCACTCAACCTTGTAACTGGGTAGTTACACTTTGAAAAAGATCTGCCAAAATCAAGTTTATACTTTCCATAAACTTCTTGTTGTCCTTTATTGCTATCTCTATTCTTTTAACTGTACTGGTGAGGTGCTGCATATGCTCTGTCGGTGTTCTCTATCCCTGTACTAGTGCCTCAGATATTTCCTTCCATAATGATGCTAGAGAGTCCAATCTTGGACTCAGTCTTAGTCTCAAATGCTTTGCCTTATTTACTATTCTCTCATTTTCTCTTTCTAACTTAAGTAATTCTTCCTCAAAACTAGTTATCCTTTGCTCAAATACTGATAAAGTATCAGGTGAGTTAACAAAATTGTCTGCAAGTTTATTGATTTCATCCTGTACCTTGCTCATTTTCTTATCTATGTCTACTGTCAAAAATTTTGTCTTGCAAGTATCTTTATATAGAGTTTTAAATTCCTTTAATAAGTTACATAGTTCTGGTAGAAGTGTGTCAAATTCCCTAGTACACTTCTTTATCTGATCTTCAAAGAATTTTTGCTTTTCAATTTCTACCTTATTCTTCAATGTCTCTTCCTTTATTTTCTCAATAGTCACTGTGTTCTCAGTGATGTATTTACACAAAGTATCAAGTTGATTTAAAGAATCCTTATTGTCTATGTTACAGTTAGGAGCTATTACCTTCAAAATTGGGATTATGTCATCTATAGCTTTATAAGCCTGTGAACTACAATCTATTATCTTTTTGATGGAGTCCAAAAGTACTTCAGTTACATTTGTTGATTTGTAACCTATTGAGGAGGAACCCACATTCTGAATTCCGCCGGTGGAGGAAGTAACCAAGCTTGCAGTGACCTCTGGTAGGTCAGTCTGTGTTTCCATTTATTTAAGAAATGGTTTTTGATCTTCTCTCGTTGCCGGTGGCATTGTTTCCATGTGAACCTGTTCCTGTTCTGGAGCCTGTTGCTCTGTTTGTCTCTTTATTTGTTTCTCTATTTTAGTCTCAGTTTGAGTCTCTACCCATTGCTCTGTTGTATTGTTAATGCTATCAGTTGCCGACGGTTCACTAGCCATATCTGTTTTGCTGGTTGTTTCTTTATCTATTACAATGTTGACCTTTTGTGTATCAACATCAACTATGTACAATACCTCAGGATTAGGATTTGTATCCTTTGTGTCCATACTCTCATTTTCTAGTTGATCTTTAGTAGTTTTTATTGGTGATGCAATTTGAGGCGGTGGGGATAAGTTATCTTGGACTTTGATACTCGGAGGTCCACCAACCTTTCCTTTTCCTTTGTCTCTCTCCTTCTGGTATACCTTTATTTGTTTGGGGTTCCTGTATTCTTCCTATTTTTCTTTCTCAACAAGAAATATGTCCCATACATTTTTTGTTTCCTTTGTTACTTCATTCACTCTTCCAACCATTAATGCAATATGTCGGTGTGCAGTAGAGAATACTGACTAGTTGACTTCTGCAATTAAGTCATCTCTCTCCTTAGGTGAGTTTACTGGATAAACAACAAGTAAATTTTCAATTTTGATTTTCTTATCAAGCTCTACAACAACTTGTCTTCTTGCTTCCAGTTTGAACAATTCATCTAGTAGATCATCTATTACTTCCATTAAGAACTTTTTATAGATGTCCATGTGTAAGATAACACTATTTTCAACTTGTTCTTTGTCATCTACTGATAGTGTATCATAGACCTATCCTATGTTTTTGAGTTTCCCTTCCTCTGTGATCTCATATAGCAATTTTTCAAGAGGGGCCAAGTTTTGTTTAGTCTTCTTCT
This sequence comes from Cryptomeria japonica, assembly GCF_030272615.1. Lineage (NCBI taxonomy): Eukaryota > Viridiplantae > Streptophyta > Pinopsida > Cupressales > Cupressaceae > Cryptomeria > Cryptomeria japonica. The sequence continues at coordinate 922,932,366 of NC_081407.1, forward strand.
TCTTTGGTGTCAACTTTTTCTTTGGTGTTGTCTTTCTAACCAGTGACCTCACTGCCTGTTGTTTTTGTCTAGTCCTTCTAGATGAAGGTGTGGATGCCGGTGAAGGATCCCTTTTCCTTACAACTCTTTTGAAAGCTGCAGGCATGTCACTCTCCGAAGAAGTAGCTACCGGTGATAGGTGAGTTTCAGGCTATAGAGTTCCTAACTCATCCTTAGTGATACTAGTTTGTTTCAATACATCTTCTTTAATAGCCTTAGCCTGTCTAGAACCTCTTCTCACAACTGCTTCAACCTTTTTCACTCTCTTCTTAGATTGAATTTGTTTTTCTATGGTTTCAACACTACCAAATACTTTTTCCTTTGGTTCATTTGGTGCTTCCTGAAGTGCTTTAGCATAAGTTTCAATTATATGATCATCAGTCTCATAACCCATCTCTGTTACCCAGATTGTTCTTGGGATGACTGCTTCCATCTAGATCTCATCCTTTTTTATTACAAAGCATATATCATCTTTGTATTTGTTGACAATTTTATGTGATAGTCTGATTCCTTTGTTCATCCTAACCTTTAGTGCTTTAAAATAGTCATGAATGTTCTTTTCTTTGTTCTCACCCATGTTATTGAATAGGTCTATCAACTGTTTTCCTACCGGTATATCAAATCCAAGATTCTTATGGCCAATACTGGGAACCTGTTTAGTTATGTGTGGCATCAAGCATACAAGTAGATTTCCAAATCTAAAAGTTCCTTTCTTATCCTTCTTGATTTTTCCTAAGTTATCAATCAACTCATCTTTTAACCATTCACATACATCAATTTTTACATTGTCTTTAACCATGTCATAAGCACTTTTAATGCATAAACTAGAAACTAAGTTAAGTCTGTTTGCATGAGTTGCTTTATATCCTAAAATCATGCTAACAAATCTCACATTTATATCAGTCACATCATTAACTCTCAGAGACCTTCTGTCTAATGTTGCACTAGTTAAGTTCATTACTAGGTCATTGGAGACCTTCTTGGTTTTTTCTGGTCTGTTACTGGTGGAAGGTAACCCTGTTACTACTTTCATAGCTTCCTTTGTTATTTTGTGTACTGAATCAAGCCAAAAGAATGAACCATGTGCCCTTCTTAAAACTATCCTAATCACCTCCTTGGGGAATTCGGGAATGCAGAGGATTTTAGTGAATCCTAGGGTTTCAACAATTCTATGTTATGGTTTTACATTACCGGAATTGTCACATATAACAATCTTATACATGCTTTTGATTTCTTCATCTCCTAATTCCTCTATGTTGCAATGAATATATATTCGGGGATCTTTTGCAAAAACAACTCCCTTTGGAATTTGGGAAAAAGCACCTACATTGTCATCTTTCTTAGCTACCTCATGAACTAGTTGAAATACGGGCCTAAGGCATTTTATAACCTCGACTACTATAGGGTTTGCTATGAATTCAGGTGCAGAGGAGGATGACATGATAAATACCTTTTTCTGCCTTTTGGATGGATTGATTTCTGAAGTGCTTTGCCTCTTTGCTCGAAATCCCTTAGCTCTGCAAATTTTGCGCTCTTCGAATGTTTGAAATCTTGGTGAAGTGAAATGGAGCCAAAACAACAAATTTATAATGTTTATTTTGCCATCTACCACATTTAATGCATGTCAGTTAAGTAGTCACTTAACATTGTCTGCTAGTATAGAAGTAATTTCCAACTTCTCACCATTTACCGAGGGAATTATAGCATATGTCTCATGATTTCCAAACCCTCAAGAAAATTTTCTTCAATTTGATGAAGAGCTTCCTGTCGGTGGAGTATTACTCTGTCCTATCAGTGAAGCATCACTCTATCAGTGAAGTATTGATTGGTTCTATCGGTGGAGGAGTATTCCCAATAATATTTAGGTCTGGCTTTCTAATCCATTGTTTTGAGAATTCTTGCTTAACCTCTTCAACCTTTTCTTTACCTTTCAAGCTAGAACTTTTGTTGTATGTCGGTAATCCTTTACTTCTACAAAATTTTGCAATATGTCTAATCTTGTTACATGCATAACAAGTCACATTATTCTTCTGAATAGCTTTCCCATAACCTATGCTAGTTTGTGTTCTACATTGATTAGATAGGTGTCCAAATCTTCCACAAACATAACATCTCACATTCATTCTGCAATTTTTAGAGTTGTGACCAACTTTGTTGCATTTTGAACATTTACCGGTGGGTGTGTTGATATTATGATTATTTCTAAATCTACATTCATTTGCTCTATGACCATACTTATTATAGTTAAATCATTTTCCATTGAATTTATAAGCATTAGGTTGCCTTACCGGTTTGCTATGATCCTGTGTGTTTGCAGTACCGGAGCTTTCACCAACTTCAAAGCCAATTCCAGAAGTGTCACCTTTAGGTTTTTGATTCTTCAGCAAGTTACCAAGTTCCTTTGAGCTTTTCTTGAATATTTCTTTATGTTGATTTGCAGTACCTAGTTCTCTGTCTAAGACTTCTTTCTGCCTCATCAGTTCATTGTAGTCATTTTGAGTGTGCATCAGATCTGTCTTCAACAAATCATTTTCATAACTAAGTCTTGTGTTTTCATTTCCAGCATCTGTTATCACTAATTAAAATTGGGTTTTTCTTTTCCCATGATTGGCTATGGTATGTTGAATTTTTCGAATAGGGTGTAATTCCAAATGCTTCATCTTCGTTCTAGACTTTAAGGGTTTAAGGGTTTTTGATTTTAGATCCTATCGTATTTGTTTTAAACCCCCTAGTTTCTAATCTTTCGTTACTTTATTCACTTAAGTAATGGGTCGTGGGGTCGTAGGAAGTGTTCCCCCTTGTTGTTTGCCTAGGCGGTTATGTTGATTAATCAAAAAATTTATGCCTTGTATGTTTTTCTTCTAAAGTTGTCGAGCCCAGTAACTAGTGCGCATCTCGCGGATGGATCCACGGCTCGCGTTATTTCGCGAGGCGAAGTTGCATGTAGTTTATACCCCGCGAAATAGCAAAAACCACATGGCATGCCACATTGATGATCCAGCTGGTTGTTGACAGCGAGTAAAATGGTGGCACGTGGCACAAGTCACAACAGTCAGCGGGTTAGGGTTAAAAGCTAAAAGGCGGGCCCCAGAGGTGAGTCATTTCGCAGGTAGATATGACCTGGCGGGTACAACTCTTAATAACACCTAGAGCCCGTGGTTTTCTTTTGGCAAATGACAGAATGACAAATCAACTCCAAAGGTGATTGGATGCTAGGTGTTCACGAACAGTCAGTGGGCCCACCCCTCTTGAGAGCCTTTTCAGAGGATTAAATGCCGATCAATTTATGAGATGATCCAATGGTCCGCGCTATTTTGCAAGGGTAAGGTGCTCACTCTTTATGCCCGCGAAATAGCGAGAGTGAACGAGAACCATCCACGTGTCATGGTGATGACCTGGAGGATGCAGCTGTTGAGACGAAAGTGGGGCCCCATGGTTTTCTTTTGGCAAATGATAGAGCGACAAATCAGTGCTAGAAGTGACAGGGCGCCAGGTGTTCACGATGAGTCAACGGGCCCACCCCTCCTGAGAGCCTTTTAGAGGATTAAATGCCGATCAATTTATGAGATGATCCAATGGTCCGGGCTATTTCGTAAGGGTAAGGTGCTCACTCTTTATGCCTGTGAAATAGCAAGAGTGAACGAGAACCGCCCATGTGTCATGATGACACGTGGTCTAAGAAGAAAGTGTGGGCCCGCCAAGGTGGAACCATCGGTATAAAAGAAAGACACGTGGCCAGTATCAAGTGGGATGCGAAGGGGATTTCAAGGCCAATGATTAGCCACCATGTGGTATTATGTAGCCAATAGAAAAGAGGGACCCAAAGAAAAGCCAAAGCCGTCAGTTAATCTAACGCTCGATCAAGTTTCTTTTGATCAAACGGTTGGCGTTATTTCGCAGGACTAAGCTGCCCAATAGTTATGCCTCGCGAAGTTGTGAAAGAACAAAATGAAGCACTTGCAGGAATATTGTGACCCGTTAGAGCGAAAAATACAAATTCTTGTATGAATTCAATTTCGAAGGGACAGCCGAAGCATTCGGAATCAATGTTATAGTTAAGGCCCTGAGTACAAATATTTGATTTCCTAAAAACCAGATAAAGATATCTTTTAAAGGATTTTGCAGAAGAGCAGACACAGAGTTATTTTCCTGATATGCAGAGTAAGTTGGTTCAGTTGCAGAGAAAATTCCTTCAAGCAAAGAACAGGTTCTCTTGTATTTTTGTGTAGCAATTCTTGTGCAGTGTTCTAAAATAGATAATTAATTCTTTGCAGAGTTGTTTAAGACTGGCATTTATTTCTTGCATTTACAAAATGGCTCCTAAAAGGGAATTCTCCGGCAAGGTTAACCATTTAGAAAGAAGTGTATGTAATGATTTTTTAGAACAGTTGACGTTGTCAACTAATCAGGCATCAAAGGCTAAAGAGTTAGTGCCCAGGGCTCCCCATCTAAAAATAGGAGAAGGATTATATGACAAGGGCAATTGGTTGAGAGACCCACAGGTTGGACTGTTTGGGTTGGGGTTATTTAAAGTGGGATTCCGAATGAGAAATTCTCCTACACCGCAAAATAGTATCTAGGAACTGGATGTTGAAAAATTAGTAGTCAGAGGGGTATTCATGGATATAGACCTGCTAACCCAAATGGCGTTAAATTATGATCTAGTCACAAGATGCATCCAGGATGCAAATGGGAAAACCCTTGTTGAAATTAATGCTGAAGAGTTTAGGATGGCATTTGGGCTTAATGAGTTCAAAAACTTCCTAGAACCTATAAAATTCACATCATTAGCCCAAATTTATGGTGCACAGAGGAGTCATCTCAGGAATGGGCCTCTCAAGGAACTTTTTGTCAAAATAGGAGGGTTAACAGTTGTAGGACCCAACACACAAGAGCCCTTCTCATTAAGTATGTTTACCCTGAGGGCTAAAGGAATGTATTGGGCACTTTGTCAAGTTCTAGGAGAAGATGCTGAAGCAAATATGCCGAATCATTACTTGCTAATGATTGCTCAGATTTTGAATCCTTCTCTTGCTATCACATTTGATTATGCCTCTTTCATTACTGATGCTATCCATGGAGGGTTGATAGGAATAAAGAATGGAAAGGTGGACAGACCTTTCGGATGGTATTCACTCCTATTGCACCCTTTTCTTTTCAAAGGTGGTGATTATTTTGCCAGTGGACTAGACCTGGTTAAGGAGAAGGAAGGAGAAAAAATGATAGTACAATTATGGAGTACTGTGTTGTCATGGGACAGAGAGGATGCTAGTTTTTTGAAGTTTGATAAATATTTTGCATGCAAAATAATGACTCTCCTCTGCTCTGATAACATAAGAGTCCCCAAGGTTTTTCTAGAATTCATAAGGCCAAAAGAATTCGCAGAGAATATAAAAATTGTTCATAACTGGGGTGACATTTATTTATATCCACTCTCCATAGTTTTCAGAGTTTTTGGTTTCAGGGGCACTCCATTTTTATTACCTTACCAGGTCCCTCTCAAAGTGGGAATAGCAGAGATCCTTAGGCAAATTGGTGGCCTACAAGAAGCAGAGTTGACAGGCAGAGGTAAAGGGACTATTTTCCCTGTAGCTACCATAGCCCACCAATTTGTAATAACGAAGGGAGGCTGGAACTGCTTTGAGGAATTCCTCAAACCCTATCATTTGTCCACTACAGTGTCCAGGTGTGTTGATCCAGAGGACTTCTTCAACGATGTGTTTAGGAAGAAGGTAGCATGCAAAGGTAGGCCTCATCAATTCCAGTTTCCTGAAGACCTCATCGGAAATGAGTTTGATCTAGATGAGCAGGAGCTAATGAAAGAAAAGTGGGTGGCTTATAATAAAGCCTTGGATTTTGTGCATCAATTTGATGCTAGCTACGACCCATTGTCTAGCTTCTTCCCAGTAGAAGAGAAAATAAATTTTTTGATTGTTTGTTTTGAGGATGTGATGCAAACACTGAAGGAGAAGAGGGAAGCTATGATTAAGAGCAACCCTGAAAAAGCCAGAATGATCCTAAGTAGGTCAGCTTCCAGCAAAGCAATTCCTCCTGGTGATTACACAGTACATAAGAAATCAGGTTACAGTGTGCTGGTGCCTACAATAGGGGAGCCCTCTACATCCAAAGGAAAGAGGAAGATACAAGATGTCATTGACATCCAAGACAGCCCAAAGAAGCAAAGGGTGGGGAAGGAAGTGCAATCAGATACACCTTTATATTCCCCATCCCAATCCCCTATCCATATAGGAGATGAACAAGCAGCAGCTGAACACCTCTTGCAGTTGGGTAGTTTAGGGGAAATTGCATACACCTATGATGAAGTGGAGGAAGGGATGCCAGAAGAACCCATTGATGCTGAAATGGACATCACCTCCACTGAAATTAAAGGCCAGGAGTGGGATCCTGAGATAAAATAGGCAAGTAGTGCCTTTCTAGCTGATGACAATTTTGTCACATCGGAAGCATTTATGCAATTCTTTTGGAAATAGCGTATAGATAGATAGAATGCTAGATGTGAGACAAGAAAGGCTGAGTAGCCCAATAAAAATCCAGCCTTAGTGGAAGAAGAAATAAAACAAGAGATGATGGAAGAATTCAAAACCATCACCCCTGAACAGGGAAGAGATATGGTAGCACAAGCTGGAGTGCTTATTTTACCAGAGTGGGATATTGCAGATGCCCTGGTATTAGATGTAGTAAGAAAAAAGACTAAACCCATGGAAGGGGTTACTTTCAATAAGGATAATGCTGCATTAGTCATGTGGTCTCTCAAGAGAAATGAGAGCAAGAAAGGCAAAGACACCCCAAGGTCAAGTTACCTTGGCGGAATGATGGTAAAGAGAGTACAGAGTACAGGGGTAGTAGAGGCTGCTAGCACTGTGTTAGAAACTGTGAAATTCAGTGTTGCAGTGGCAGAGAAGGAAGCTAAAGAAAAAAAAGCCCTCCAAATTAAGTTGGAAACAGTTTTAAAGGCCTATAACAGTGTTAAAGATAGCATCATGGCTAAATTGCAGAGCCAGTTGATGGGACAATACCAACAAGGTGAGTCTTTAGCACTGATGATTTCCTCTTCTCCTGCAAGACCTCCACCTACTAGCCCTATCATTGAACTTCCACCATCTCCAGCACCCTCCAGCTCTCAAATGATTGAGATCACTCCCCAAGAACTAGAAAACCTGAAACAGGCTCAGGCCTTGTATGCAGGAAAATGTGAGGAGAAAGTAAGGGCCATAGTCTCCAGTTTTGCAGATACAATAAATCTCTCATTGCTCTACAATAATGTGGGAAAAATTATGGAAATATGGAATGAGCTAAGGAGAGATAAGGCTATTTTGACACCCATTTTTGACAGATGGAGGCCTAGGGAGCAAGATCTAGAGTTCATGTGTGTATCCTGTGATGAAGCAAGAGCCAATCCCATTATCAAATCCACTTCTGATGTCGCTAAAGTCTTAATGCAATTGGCAGCAGAGGTGGATAATGTGGATAGGATGGTTAATTTGTGCAAGAAGGAATACACTGATCAAGTTTTTGAGTTACTCCCAAGAATTTTTGCTAATCAGGATCAGTTAAAAGACAAGCAGATATGGCTTAAGGAGATAGAAGCCAAATTGTCAACAAGAGTTAAAGGAATCATTGATCTTGATGATACTTCTTTCTTTGTTGTGACAATACAAGAGATAGAAAAAGTTAAGTCACATTATGGTTTTCTTAATTCAGAAGTCAATAAACTGAGGAATTCTTGGAAAAGGTTGACTGAAATTAAAGTTGATGTGATTAATTTTTCATGGCCGACAGAAGAGATATATAGTGAGTGGGCAACTAAATATGCCACCCAGGATCCGAAACAGTTGGAGAGCACCCCTAAAAAGACAGAAGAGGTTGCAATCGAACAACATGTTGAAGTAACTGCAGAGGCTGAAAAGTGCTTGTAACTGCTTTTGCAAAAAGCTTGTAACCTCTTTATTTTGAAAGAAATGATTGTAACAAACTCTCCTCGAAAAGTCTGAAGCTTTGTACATCCATGTTGTTATAAATGGATACCAGGACTAGAGGATGAGGGATCGCAAAAAATTATAAGAAAACGCTGCAGAAATTTATCTGAGCTTTTCTAAGTTTAATGGAGAATCAAAATTTCTTGTAATACTTTTTGAACTAAATATCAATATACAGACCATCGGTTTTGAGTAAAGTTCTGTGTTGTCTTCAAGTTTGTTCGCAAGTTTGTTTACTGTTTTCATTCTGAATAATCCAGGGTTGTTCTGTTTGAATGGAATTGCAAAGCAATTTTAGTATAAGTGTTCGTTAGCTTTTCTTTTTAGGAGGGAAATTAAAGAGGCGGGGATCACTCATACTAGTAAACTCTCTGGAATGAACTTTGAATTTTGATGACCATAGCTTGGTTTATAACGCTTGAGTTCTTGTAGGTGTCAGGCATATACAAGGATTGATAGAAACCAAGTCGACGGGAAGCATAAAAAATGTTTTGTTTGAGGAGTCTTATTTGAGTTTAGATGACTCTGCGACCTTGGATAAGGCACTGGTATTAAATTGAAGTTGTTTATTGCATACTTTTGTTGATCAAAAATGTTGAACATAAGTACAATTTCCATTCTTTGTTTTCAGTTGAGGTGAATAGACCCACTGATTTTCTGGACTGGTTTGTTGTGGGTTTATTTTTGAAAGCATGGATTTAATTCACAAAGGTATACCCACCTAGGCTCTGAGTAAGCCCAAAGTGTAGAAGGTCTAATCAAACCTTGTCATATGTTGTCTTGAGAATTTCCTTATCTTTGATATCTCTTCTGCACCAAGCTTTAAAACATATTATTTTGAGGATGTTAAAGGGAATCAGATTTTGAAGACAACAAAAGTGGCGACTCTGCTGGGGAGAGTTATAACAAAGATATAAATACAGATCTGTGCTGAGACTTGTAAAGAGAATTGTTGTGTGTTTGTGGGTAAGACTGTTTGTTTTCATTTTTTCCCATAGTTTTGTGGGTGGCGACTCTGTTACTATTGAACCAGTCTTTGTGAGATACAAATTTTCTAAAAGGAAGACAAGCGAGATGCAAGGGACAAAGAACACAAGATCATTCATGAAGAAACATCCTCGTGAAACTCTGCAAGAAGGTCTGCCAGAACAGTCAAGAAGAGGCCAGAAGAGATCTGTGTTGCATGAGCCATCGAATGCTGCATGGGTGCAGAAAAACAATAATACTGGTAAGATGCCTGATTGACCTATCTATGCAAAGTCTAATTCATCTTCTAGAGATTCAGAGCATGATATTTTAGGTTTCCATTCAGGATTATTTGGAAATATTGATGATGCACCTATTTTAAATCAAGATTTATCTCATGCTAGTGTTTCTGCAAAAGATAGAACCAGTTCAGATGCAATTAGGCACTCTGTTCCTAGGACAATAGATGGGAACATTAGTCTAATTAACATAGATCAAATTAATGCATCAGACTCTGAAGAAAACTTCCCTGATGAGGATAAGATATCTCAAGAGATTGAAGATCTAAACAAAAGAGTCCATCCTTTAATCTCCCTAAGAGCCCAAAAGGAGGCAAATAAGGAGAAGGAAGTTAAAGCCAAATTAATGGAAAGAGATAGGCTTCTTAGACAGATAGCTGATCTTGAAATGCTTGCTAAGGAAAAAGAAAAAAGTGATGAGGAAGGCCCTGTGATTAGGGAAATCCTAATCCCTAAAACTAGTCAAGCTTGTAAGTCGGTAGCCCAGCCAATTAGGGAAGTATTTAATGACTCCCAGCCTCCTAAAGCTAATTTAGACAAAGGAAAACAGAAATGGGTAGATGATGAAGTAGAATCTAAAACTGCAGAAAAGATTTCTCATAGGATTCTAGCACATGAGAGAGAGATGGAAAGGATGAGGAAGGAAAAGGAAGACCTCCAAATGGAATTGGAAAAGGCTAAGTTAGAAGCAGCGAATCAGGAAGTAAAAAGAAAGATTAACTACTTAAAGGCTCCCCCTATTACATTCCCATCAAAAGATCTTAGCAAGCCTAATCCCCAACACATTTCATTTCCTCAGGTTAATGCTCAACCTGTAGTACAGGCCAATATTGCCTCAGTAAGCCAACTACCTGTGAGTAAACAGTGTACCCCAGTACCTCAATCTCCAATCCCAAAAGCTAGAATGACCATGGGAAATAATAGTGCTATTACCCCTTTTCAAAGAAGGCCCATCAATTTGGAACAATATAGACAATTGTTTTTTGATGGGATCCCAGGATATCCAAATCATGTTCCCACTGAGTTAAGAGACAGACTCCATAAATTTGCTAGGAAAAATGCAATTAGTGCTGAGGAACATCTGAAATCTTTTGGGGATTTAATAAATGATTATGAGATAACAAATGAAGATGTTATTATGAAACTATTTGTTCAATCCCTGGTTGATGATGCAAGAGATTGGTATAGAGTTCTTCCAGTAAATAGCATAGGTTCATGGGAAGATTTTAAAAATTGCTTCCAAGAACAGTATGGTGACAAGACTAATGTGAGTTTCATGCTGAATGAGTTCAACAATATTAGAAAATCTGAAAATGAAATAGTCACTGATTTCAATGCCAGATTCCAGAAAGCTATGCACAGATTGTATCAAGTGATGAGGCTAGATGTTAACATGTGTCTTAATACATATTACAATGCATTTGATTCCAAAATGGCCTATATCTTGAGAGATAAAAATCCTCATAACCTGAGGGATGCTTTTAGAATTACCATAAATGTAGAAAGAAATAGAAAAGCATCTGGAAAATTAGGAAGAAGGACAGATGGCAGATTGTGGCAAGAAACCAAACAGCAACCTAATAAAGTTGCTAAGGAGGATGATAAAATAGAGAAATTGGTCACTGCTATGAAAGATTTGACTGCTAAGGTAAACAAAAATGATAAACCTCATTATAACTGGCAAGATAGACCCCCTAGATTACATGATATGCCCTATAATACCAATTGGAAGGATGGTAAACCCCAAATGGAGAAGCCCAAAATTACCCAAAGTCAAGACACACTGGATCCCTTGAAAAGGAAAACTGTTCACAATATAGAAAATTCTCCCTGGTGTATTGCTTGTGATGGACCACATTCCCCTCATCAGTGTGCAGTGGCTCAAGCTCTGGAAGAATCTATGAGACCAAAAGCAGAGCCTGACATTAATATGTTTGAAACCATCATATAAATTGATGAGGAATCTATGCAAAGTGAATGCAGTGATGTGCTGGACAATGAAAAGTTAATGCAGGGACAGTTAGCCTTAGGTTGGCATCCTATAATGAATGTGGTAACAATTGAAGATGAAGAAGTTCATCTTAGGAGGCCTAGTGATGAAGAAGTCAGAAATCTCACTAAGGCTGCAATTGCCAAAGCAAAACACAACTATAATCTGAGAAGCACCAAGAGATATACTGATCAGGGTGAGCAAGGGTCTATGTTTGTAAAAAAAGTCACAAAAAAGGGGGCATCAAGCAGTGCTACTACTATTCCCAAGGTTAGTCAAGAGAAAGAGGAACCAGTTAAAGATTTACCTAAAGGAATAGATGACAAAAATGTTGGTGATGTACAAAGAGCAGAGACCATGAAAAGGACCAGTCAATTCAAAATAGAAAAAGTTAAGGTTAATACTAAAAAATGTAATAATTCTACATTTGATATGGCCCAAGCTTTAACTCAAATGAAAGTCACTGTTCCATTAATAGAATTGCTAAAGATTAAAGAACATAAGGATGCAACTTTGTCTTTATTCTCTGGTATATCTGATAGTGACACAGTATTACCCACTAGTTTAGCAAAAGTTGGAAAGGATCAAGAGTTCCAAACCCTAGAGGTTTATGTTGGAACCACTATCACTCAAGAGCCTTCTCATGTGGATCCCTTCTATGTTACTTTGTTAGTCAATAACCGATTGATTAAAAATTGCATGATAGATTCAGGAGCAGCTCCTAATGTAATGCCCTATGGTGTTATGAAAGAATTAGGGTTATCAATAACCACTGTGTATGGGAAATGCTATGCCATGGATAACAGAGAAGTACCTGTGATAGGTACAATGAAAGATGTAGAAGTAAAAATAGCAGCATTTCCTGAAGCCACTTACAAAATGGATGTTATTGTTACTGATACTAAACCCCACTATGGTATGTTACTTTCCAAGCAGTGGGCAGCAGCAGTAGGGGGAAATGTTCAACTGAACTTGTCTTATGCTACTATTCCTATTGGTGGTAATCAGGTCAAACTATACAGAGAGCCACGAGCTCGTAAGGTAATTGAAAATGTGGACCCTAGTATGATTAATTGTATGATTGATGTAGATTTAGATAACTTCAGACTTCAACCAATTTCACCTCAATTGAAGAATACTGACCCAATTGTAGTCGAGCTACAAGCACAACAGTATGGGTTATGGCAGATGTATTTTGATGGAGCTTGCTCCAAAGAAGGATCTGGAGCAGGGTTTCTATTTGTGTCCCCGTCAGGTATAACTTTAAAATACTCATTCTTATTGGCATTCCAGTGCACAAATAATACTGCAGAGTATGAAGCTCTGTTACTAGGACTTGAGGTTGCAAAAAGGCATGGAATTCAACTGTTGAAAGTAATGGGGGATTCAGAATTGGTTGTCTCTCAGGTGAGATCTAAATATGCATCCAAGAATGATAGATTGAAGCAGTATAAGCATGCTATTTGGGATGTTATTGAGCATTTTGATGCATTTTCTATTAATTGGATAGAGCGAGCAAAAAATATTATGGTAGATTTCCTAGCTAATGTTGCTTTGAAAAGTGATGATGCAACGCTAACCGGTATTTCCACTGTGTAAATAAAATCTAGGCCTGCTATCCCTGATAATGCGTACAATTGGCAAGTTTTTGCTGATGATGAAGACATTCTTAGGTTTATCCAATGTGTTGATGATTATGATAGACAAAAGATTGATTGTAATGCATTGGTGGAAGTGGTAGATAATAGAGAGACAAAGTTTGGAAATGATGTTGTCCAGTTGGAAACCAATGAGATACCTAAAGGGTTGGTGGAGCTAGAGAGCATGTTTAGTTATAATGATAGTCGTTTACACCAACAATCTACCACCAAGTTAGAAGAGTTGGAGGAGGTAAACTTGGGGACAGAATCATTCCCTAAGTTGGTATATATTGGAAAGAAATTACCCCCTCATGTTAGGACTAACCTTATCAATTTATTGAAAAGGTATAAGCATGTCTTTCCTTGGTCTTATGAAGACCTAAAGGCGTATAGACAAGATCTATTTTAGCATGAAGTTCCTTTACTTCCAGATGCTAAGCCTTTCAGACAGAAACAGAGACCTATCAACCCCTTATTAGAAACTAAAATGCAACAAGAGTTGATCAAATTGAGAGAAGGGGGGATTATCAAACCAATAAGGCATTCTTCATGGGTCTCTAATCTGGTCCCAGTAAGGAAGAAGAATGGAGATATCAGATTATGTGTAGATTTTAGGAATCTGAATGTTGCTTCCCTAAAAGATAATTACTCATCCCCAAATATGGAAGCAATGCTACAAAGAGTGACAGGTTGTGATCTTTTATCCATGATGGATGGTTTCTCAGGATATAATCAAGTGCTAGTAAAGGAGTCTAAATAGTTTAAAACAGCTTTCACTACTCCATGGGGAACCTATGTATATGTGAGAATGCCATTTGGATTAAAAAATGCAGGAGCTACATTTCAGAGAGCTATGGATGTAGCTTTTAAAGAATTCATAAACATCATCATGGTGGTTTATCAAGATGATTTAACTTGTTTCTCTAAGAAAGCTGATGATCATTGTGGACATCTAGAGAAGGTGTTCGATAAAGCCCTGGAATTTGGTGTATCACTGAATCCCAAGAAATGTCATTTTGGGGTCACTAAAGGAAATTTATTGGGACACATAGTTTCCTAGGAAGGGGTAAGAATAGACCCTGAGAGAATTGAAGCAATCAATAGGGTGTCTAAACCTAAAAATGTGAAAGGTATCCAATCCTTTTTAGGTAAAATAAATTTTGTCAGGAGATTCATTGCAAACTTTGCAGAGATAGTGAAACCTATTGTCAAATTGCTTAAGAAGGACACAAAGTTTCATTGGGATCAAGAAGCTTCAAAAGATTTTGATGAGATTAAGAAGGCAATCCAGGAGGCACCAGTGTTGAAATCCCCTGATTATAGTAAGCCTTTTTCTCTATTTTCTTTTGCTTTATATCACACGGTGGCTGCAGTACTATTACAAAAGGACAATGAAGGATATGAACATCCCATAGCCTTCTACAGTAAATCTTTGCAAGCAACAGAACTAAAATATGAAACCATGGAGAAACAAGCTTATGCCCTAGTTAAAGCTGTTAAGGCTTTTAGGCCATATTTAGTTAATGCAAACATTATTGCCTATGTCCCACACGCTGCAGTTAAAGATATTTTGTCTCAGTCTGAGGTTATTGGGAAGAGATGCAGATGGATTAATAGAATTCAGGAGTTCAACTTGGAGATAAAGATCACCAAATTGGTGAGAGGTTTAGGCTTGGCTAAGCTCATGACTGAGTCAAATCTCATGAATGTAGAAATACACAATGTTGAGGTTAAAGATGTTTTGGTCACTAGTATTGAAAGGCAACCCTGGTACATAGAGATAATCCAAGTGTTGAGAGGTGATATACTCCCAAAAGAAATGATATACAATCAGAAAAGAACTTTGAAACTTAAGTCCCAAAAGTATGTGCTCATTAAGGGTGATCTTTTCTGGAGAAAAAGAGATGGAGAGTTACTAATGTGTTTGGATGAATTTCAAGCTAAACAGGTGTTGATTGAAATGCATGATGGAGTATGTGGAGGTCACTATTCTGCTAAGACCACTGCTGGTAAGATAATACAGGCTGGGTATTATTGGCCCACCTTATTTAAAGATACCCATGCATATGTTCAGAGATGTGATCCCTATCAAAGATTCTCCTCCAAGCTCAAGTATGAAGGAGCCTTACCCCTAAATCCAGTCTCTGTGGAAGCTCCTTTTGTCCAGTGGGGCATTGATTTTATTGGAGAAATTGTTGAGAAGCTAGGGAAAGGTCATGGATGGATCATAGTGGCCATTGATTATTTCACCAAATGGATAGAAGCCATCCCTACAAGAAGAGCTACTAGTAAAATTGTCATTGATTTCCTGATGGATAGTATTGTGACTAGATTTGGAACACCTGCAAAATTGGTAATGGATAATGCTATGTGTTTTAGATCAGAAGAATTTGTAGGCTTTTGCAATAGTCATGGTATACTCATGTCATACTCATCACCTTATCACCCTCAGGGGAATGGACAAGCAAAATCCAACAATAAAAGCCTGTTGAATATCATCAAGAAAATCCTAGAGGAAAATAAAAGATCTTGGGATCAAAAGTTGAAGTTAGCTCTGTGGGCAGATAGAATAACAGTTAAAAAATCCATTGGAATGTCACCTTTTGAGCTGGTTTATGGTACCCAAGCCAGACTGCCAGTAAATAACCTATTCCCAGTGTATAAGTTTTTGCAGAATGAGGACATGGAGGTATCTGAACCAATGGAAAACCGAATGATCCAAATTGTAGAAATGGAGGAGCTTAGGACTTCTGCCCATAAGAAAAATCAGAAGATCCAGTTGTAGTCAAAGTATCTTTTTGATAAAAGGACATCACTAAGGAAGTTTCAAATTGATGACATGGTTCTTCAGTGGAATGCAAAAGGACAGGATAAAGGAAAGCATAAAAAATTTGAATCACTATGGATTGGCCCTTTTGTGGTTTGTGACCTAAATGGTAAGGATTCATATTTCTTGAAGAATATGGATGATGAAATGCAGGAATTTCTAGTGCATGGACAATTTCTGAAGCATTATTTCTCTTAATGTCCATGCATGGTAGGTCCTTTGTTTGTACATATTTTGTTTTCTTTCCTGCTTTTCTGGTTTTGGTCTGTGTTTTGGTCTGTTTCTCCAAAGTTTCTGAGTTTTCTTGTGTTGATCTCGCAATCAACCATCCCCAGTCAGAGCCGCTGTTATCACTGATTAAAATTGGGTTTTTCTTTTCCCATGATTGGCTATGGTAGTTGAATTTTTCAAATAGGGTGTAATTCCAAGTGCTTCAGCTTTGTTCTAGACTTTAAGGGTTTAAGGGTTTTTGATTTTAGATCCTATCGTATTTGTTTTAAACCCTCTAGTTTCTAATCTTCCGTTACTTTATTCACTTAAGTAATGGGTCGTGGGGTCGTAGGAAGTGTTCCCCCTTGTTGTTTGCCTAGGCGGTTATGTTGATTAATCAAAAATTTTATGCCTTGTATGTTTTTCTTCTAAAGTTGTCGGGCCTAGTAACTAGTGCGCATCTCGCGGATGGATCCATGGCTCGCATTATTTCACTAGGTGAAGTTGCGCATAGTTTATACCCCACAAAATAGTAAAAACCATATGGCATGCCACATTGATGATCCAGCTGGTCGTTGACAGCGAGTAAAATGGTGGCACGTGGCACAAGTCACAACAGTCAGCGGGTCAGGGTTAAAAGCTAAAAAGCGGGCCCCAGAGGTGAGTCATGTCGCAGGTAGATATGACCTGGCGGGCACAGCTCTTAATAACACCTAGAGCCCAGTGGTTTTCTTTTGGAAAATGACAGAATGACAAATCAGCTCCAAAGGTGACTGGATGCCAGGTGTTCATGAATAGTCAGCGGGCCCACCCCTCCTGAGAGCCTTTTCAGAGGATTAAATGCTGATCAATTTATGAGATGATCCAACGATCCGCGCTATTTCGTAAGGGTAAGGTGCTCACTCTTTATGCCCGCGAAATAGCGAGAGTGAATGAGAACCGTCCACATGTCATGATGATGACCTGGAGGATGCAGCTGTTGAGACGAAAGTGGGGCCCCGTGGTTTTCTTTTGGCAAATGACAAAGCGAAAAAATAGCGCTGGAAGTGACAAGGCGCCAGGTGTTCACGATGAGTCAGCGGCCCCACCCCTCCTGAGAGCCTTTTAGAGGATTAAATGCCGATCAATTTATGAGATGATCCAATGGTCCGTGCTATTTCGCAAGGGTAAGGTGCTCACTCTTTATGCCCGCGAAATAGCGAGAGTGAACAAGAACCGTCCACGTGTCATGATGACACGTGGTCTAAGAAGAAAGTGTGGGCCTGCCAAGGTGGAACCATCGGTATAAAAGAAAGACACACGGCCAGTATCAAGTGGGATGCGAAGGGGATTTCAAGGCCAATGATTAGCCACCATGTGGTATTATGTAGCCAATAGAAAAGTGGGACCCAGAGAAAAGGCAAAGCCGTCAGTTAATCTAACGCTTGATCAAGTTTCTTTTGATTGAACGATTGGTGTTATTTTGCAGGACTAAGCTGCCCAATAGTTATGCCTCACGAAGTTGCGAAAGAACAAAATGAAGCACTTGTAGGAATATTGTGACCCGTTGGAGCGAAAAATATGAATTCTTGTATGAATTCAATTTCGAAGGGACGGCCGAAGCATGCGGAATCAATGTTATAGTTAAGGCCCTGAGTACAAATATTTGATTTCCTAACAACCGGGTAAAGATATCTTTTAAAGGATTTTGCAGAAGAGCAGACGCAGAGTTATTTTCCTGATATGCAGAGCAAATTCCTTCAAGCAAAGAATAGGTTCTCTTGTATTTTTGTGTAGCAATTCTTGTGCAGTGTTCTAAAATAGATAATTAATTCTTCGCAGAGTTGTTTAAGAGTGGCATTTATTTCTTGCATTTACAAAATGGCTCCTAAAAGGGAATTCTCCGGCAAGGTTAACTATTTAGAAAGAAGTGTATGTGATGATTTTTTAGAACAGTTGACGTTGTCAACTAATCAGGCATCAAAGGCTAAAGAGTTAGTGCCCAGGGCTCCCCGTCTAAAAATAGGAGAAGGATTATATGACAAGGGCAATTGGTTGAGAGACCCACAGGTTGGACTGTCTGGGTTGGGGTTATTTAAAGTGGGATTCGGAATGTGAAATTCTCCTGCCCCACAAAATAGTATCTGGGAACTGGATGTTGGAAAATTAGTAGTCCCAGGGGTATTCATGGATACAGACCTGCTAACCCAAATGGCGTTAAATTATGATCCAGTCACAAGATGCATCCAGGATGCAAATGGGAAAACCCTTGTTGAAATTAATGCTGAAGAGTTTAGGATGGCAATTGGGCTTAATGAGTTCACAAACTTCCTAGAACCTATAAATTTTACATCATTAGCCCAAATTTATGGTGCACAGAGGAGTCATCTAAGGAATGGGCTTCTCAAAGAACTTTTTGTGAAAATAGGAGGGTTAACAGTTGTAGGACCCAACACACAAGAGCCCTTCTCATTAAGTATGTTTACCCTGAGGGCTAAAGGAATGTATTGGGCACTTTGTCAAGTTCTAGGAGAAGATGCTGAAACAAATATGCCGAATCATTACTTGCTAATGATTGCCCAGATTTTGAATCCTTCTCTTGCTATCACATTTGATTATGCCTCTTTCATTGTCGATGCTATCCATGGAGGGTTGAAAGGAATAAAGAAAGGAAGGGTGGACAGACCTTTCCAATGGTATTCACTCCTAATGCACCTTTTTCTCTTCAAAGGTGGTGATTATTTTGCCAGTGGACTAGACCTAGTTAAGGAGAAGGAAGGAGAAAAAATGCCAGTACAATTATGGAGTACTGTGTTGTCATGGGACAGAGAGGATGCTAGTTTTTTGAAGTTTGATAAATATTTTGCATCCAAAATAAGGACTCTCCTCTGCTCTGATAACCCAAGAGTCCCCAAGGTTCTTCTTGAATTCATAAGGCCAAAAGAATTCGCAGAGAATATAAAAATTGTTCATAACTGGGGTGACATTTATTTATATCCAGTCTCCACAGTTTTCAGAGTTTTTGGTTTCAGGGGCACTCCATTTTTGTTACCTTATGAGGTCCCTCTCAAAGTGGGAATAGCGGAGATCCTTAGGCAAATTGGTGGCCTACAAGAAGCAGAGTTGACAGGCAGAGGTAAAGGGACTATTTTCCCTGCAGCTACCATAGCCCACCAATTTGTAATAACGAAGGGAGGCTGGAACTGCTTTGAGGATTTCCTCAAACCCTATCATTTGTCCACTGCAGTGTCCAGGTGTGCTGATCCAGAGGACTTCTTCAATGGTGTGTTTAGGAAGAAGGTAGCATGCAGAGGTAGGCCTCATCAATTCCAGTTTCCTAAAGACCTCATCAGAAATGAGTTTGATCTAGATGAGCAGGAGCTAAGGAAAGAAAAGTGGGTGGCTTATAATAAAGCCTTGAATTTTGTGCATCAGTTTGATGCTAGCTACGACCCATTGTCTAGCTTCTTCCCACTAGAAGAGAAAATAAAGTTTTTGATTGTTTGTTTTGAGGATGTGATGCAAAAACTGAAGGAGAAGAGGGAAGCTGTGATTAAGAGCAACCCTAAAAAGGCCAGAATGATCCTAAGTAGGTTAACTTCCAGCAAAGCAATTCCTCCTGGTGATTACACACTGCATAAGAAATCAGGTTACAGTGTGCTGGTGCCTACAACAGGGGAGCCCTCTACATCCAAAGGAAAGAGGAAGATACAAGATGTCATTGACATCCAAGACAGCCCAAAGAAGCAAAGGGTGGGGAAGGAAGTGCAATCAGATACACGTTTATATTCCCCATCCCAATCCCCTATACATATAGGAGATGAACAAGCAGCAGCTGAACATGTCTTGCAGTTGGGTAGTTTAGGGGAAATTGCATACACCTATGATGAAGTGGAGGAAGGGATGCCAGAAGAACCCATTGTTGCTGAAATGGATCCACTGAACTTAAAGGCTAGGAGTGGGATCCTGAGATAAAAAAGGCAAGTAGTGCCTTTCTAGCTGATGACAATTTTGTCACATCGGAAGCATTTATGCAATTCATTTGGAAACAACATATAGATAGATATAATGCTAGATGTGAGACAAGAAAGGCTGAGCAGCCCAATAAAGATCTAGCCTCAGTGGAAGAAGAAATAAAACAAGAGATGATGGAAGAATTCAAAACCATCACCCCTGAGCAGGGAAGAGATATGGTAGCACAAGCTGGAGTGCTTATCTTACCAGAGTGGGATATTGCAGATGCCCTGGTATTAGATGCAGTAAGAAAAGAGACTAAACCCATGGAAGGGGTTACTTTCAATAAGGATAATGTTGCATTAGTCATGTGGTCTCTCAAGAGAAATGAGAGCAAGAAAGGCAAAGACACCCCAGGGTGAAGTTACCTTGGCGGAATGATGGTAAAGATAGTGCAGAGTACAGGGGTAGTAGAGGCTGCTAGCACTGTGTTAGAAACTGGAAAATTTAGTGTTACAGTGGTAGAGAAGGAAGCTAAAGAAAAAGAGGCCCTCCAAATTAAGTTGGAAACAGTTTTAAAGGCCTATAATAGTGCCAAGGAGAAGGTAAGAGGTAAAGATAGCATCATTGCTAAATTGCAGAGCCAGTTGATGGGACAATACCAACAAGGTGAGTCTTCAACACTGATGATTTCCTCTTCTCCTGCAAGACCTCCACCTACTAGCCCTATCATTGAGCTTCCACCATCTCCAGCACCCTCCAGCTCTCAAATGATTGAGATCACTCCCCAAGAACTAGAAAACCTGAAACAGGCTCAGGCCTTGTATGCAGGAAAATGTGAGGAGAAAGTAAGGGCCATAGTCTCCAGTTTTGTAGATACAATAAATCTCTCATTGCTCTACAATAATGTGGGAAAAATTATGGAAATATGGAATGAGCTGAGGAGAGATAAGGCCATTTTGACACCCATTTTTGACAGATGGAGGCCTAGGGAGCAAGATCTAGAGTTCATGTGTGTATCCTATGATGAAGCAAGAGCCAATCCCATTATCAAATCCACTTCTGATGTCACTAAAGTCTTAATGCAGTTGGCAGCAGAGGTGGATAATGTGGATAGAAGGGTTAATTTGTGCAAGAAGGAATACACTGATCAAATTTTTGAGTTGCTCCCAGGAATTTTTGCTAATCAAGATCAGTTAAAAGACAAGTAGATATGGCTTAAGGAGATAGAAGCCAAATTGTCAGCAAGAGTTAAAGGAATCATTGATCTTGATGATACTTCTTTCTTTGTTGTGACAATACAAGAGATAGAAAAAATTAAGTCACATTATGGTTTTCTTAATTCAGAAGTCAACAAACTGAGGAATTCTTGGAAAAGGTTGACTAAAATTAAAGATGACGTGATTAATTTTTCATGGCTGACAGAAGAGATATATAGTGAGTGGGCAACTAAATATGCCACCCAGGATCCAGAACAGTTGGAGAGCGCCCCTGAAAAGACAGAAGAGGTTGCAACCGAACAACATGTTGAAGTAACTGCAGAGGCTGAAAAGAGCTTGTAACTGCTTTTGCGAAAAGCTTGTAACCTCTTTATTTTGAAAGAAATGATTGTAACAAACTCTCCTCGAGAAGTTCGAAGCTTTGTGCATCCATGTTGTTATAAATGGATACCAGGACTAGAGGATGAGAGATCACAAAAAATTGTAAGAAAACACTGCAGAAATTTATCTGAGCTTTTCTAAGTTTAATGGAGAATCAAAATTTCTTGTAATACTTTTTGAACTAAATATCAATATACAGACCATTGGTTTTGAGTAAAGCTCTATGTTGTCTTCAAGTTTGTTCACAAATTTGTTTACTGTTTTCATTTTAAATAATCCAAGGTTGTTCTGTTTGAATGGAATTGCAAAGCAATTTTAGTATAAGTGTTCGTTAGCTTTTCTTTTTAGGAGGGAAATTAAAGAGGCGGGGATCACTCATACTAGTAAACTCTCTGGAATGAACTTTGAATTCTGATGACCATAGCTTGGTTTATAACGCTTGAGTTCTTGTAAGTGTCAGGCATATACAAGGATTGATAGAAACCAAGTCGACGGGAAGCATAAAAAATGTTCTATTTGAGGAGTCTTATTTGAGTTTAGATGACTCTGTGACCTTGGATAAGGCACTGGTATTAAATTGAAGTTGTTTATTTCATACTTTTGTTGATCAAAAATGTTGAACATAAGTACAATTTCCATTCTTTGTTTTCAGTTGATTTCAAGGTGAATAGACCCACTGGTTTTCTGGACTAGTTTGTTGTGGGTTTATTTTTGAAAGCGTGGATTTAATTCACAAAGGTATACCCACCTGGGCTCTGAGTAAGCCCAAAGTGTAGAAGGTCTAATCAAACCTTGTCATATGTTGTCTTGAGAATTTCCTTATCTTTGATATCTCTTCTGCACCAAGCTTTAAAACATATTATTTTGAGGATGTTAAAGGGAATCATATTTTGAAGACAACAGCATCACTTAGTCTTCTGGTCAAATCTTCTTCATTCTTCTTTCTATCTTCAATTTCTTTACAAAATCTCATAGTCATATCCTACATCTCATTCTTTGTTGTCATGTTCTCTTGTTTCAACTTGTTTATCATATCATTAAGTGATTCCTTTTCATCATTCTCATTTTCAATCTTTTCACAAAGTTCTCTTCTCTTGTTTCTTGAAATGGTAAGATTTTATTGAAGTGCCTGAATGATATCCCGACTTCCTTTAGATCATCTTCTAGTTTGATATTTTTCAGTTTCTCTGTATCATAGTCTGAAAGAGCTGCTTCTAATTGTTTCATCATATTTTCCATATCTACTGGTGTCAAGATCTTCCTCAAGCTGTTAGGCTTCTGAAAATAGAGGACCAGGATCTAATACCAATTGTTAGGATTCCCACAAATACTGAGAGGGGGGGTGAATCAGTATCTAACTGGTGAATTGAATTTCTTAACTTAAAACATGTAGAACATATTATAGCAATGTACTGGTATGCAAGAAATAATGCAATAAACAAAAGTAAAAGAAACCACATGAAAAACACACCATAACATAATGATTTAACGAGGAAACCCGATGTGGGAAAAGCCTCAGTGGGATTTGTGACCCACAATATTCACTTACTGGCCAATAAGAGCATATTACTACTACAAGAGGGGCCTGCACATGCAAGAAGGCCAACAGCCTAGAGCTCACTGTTCAATGGGAAGTCTCACTAACTTACAATGATGGATTATACAAATCCAATATCTTGTACTGCTTCAGAATAGCATCTATAATGCTAGATCCAGTACCGGTTTCTGCTCTGCTTCTTACATAAACCCTTAACCTATAATTCACATAATAGGTCTACCTTATTTTGCCTAAATATGATCTTCTTTCTTACTTTCAAATGTTCTACAATGATCTCTCTTATATAAGAGTCATTTTACAATGATGCCAGGTTGGCTTACAAAGATTTTACAATAATAAACAAAATACAATATAACAAAAATCTTGTCGGCCTTTGTGCCGGTATGCTTCCTTTCTCTATCGGTGCCGGTGGTCTGAGTGCCAGTGTAGAGTCTAATCTTGTTAGTGTTGGTGTAATGCCTTGTCGGTGCCATAGGATTGTAAGGTTGCCATCAATGACAAAACCTTCAATCACCTACAATGTCTCATTGGAGTGTGCATATGCCAATAGTGTTGGCTATTGAAACTCATCTGGTAAGGTAAACTACATTTAGGGTTGTCATTTATGGCAACTCATCTTCAAGTGTTGGTATTTCTCATTTGGATTCATTGTCTTATCATTTTGCATAGATTGGGCAAACCAATATACACACACTTTGCTTTATTCTTGTTAACTAGTTAGTCTTGGTACTCGTAACATATATTTGGGTCTCGATTAAGTATAGAACCTGGTTAAGTTATTTTGGGACCACAGTAAAATCACTTGTGGAATTTATAGTAACGTGTATGCCAACATCAGATATGATCATCGAGATAATGCATATCATAATTTGTGATCTGGAAGCTAACAAGTTTATTTTATTTCATCTTGAGGTTGACAAGTTGAACAAGTTACAACGGTATTTAAGGGAGATCATTTAGCGATGGATTTCATATTAGTGGTTATGCAATTTGTGATATGAATCAATCAAAGATTGATGGTATGCAATTTGATCAATGAGTGGAAGCTTTTGTGCATAATTTCATGTGCATAGTCCCAACCAGTAGCATAACAGAGCAGAACAAAGTATCAGTAAACTGGTTCAGAGGAGGTTGACAGAGATTTAACTAGAACTTATCCATCATGGTCAGATGCATCCTTTAAGTTCACTTCTATATGAAATCATTATGTAATATTGTGTAAGTCAGTGAGACTTCTATTTGAGCAGTGAGCTCTGGGCGGTGAGCCTAACTGCATGTGCAATCCCCTCTATGTAATATTTGTATACCTTGATCAAGTATATAGATATTGTGGGTTTCAGCCCCACTATGGTTTTTCCCTTTACAAGGTTTTCCACGTATAAATATTGGTGTTATGGTATTGCTTCTTTATGTGTTGTTTGGTTTATGCACTTTAATTTTATTTTTTGTTAACCGGTTCATAAACAATAAGTTCAAAAACTCATTTATCATTAGAACACTGATTCATGCCCCCCTCTCAATGCTCTTGGATTCCAAAAATTGGTATTAGATCCTAGTTCCTCAGAAGAAGTTCAATAACTTAAGCAAGATCCAGAACTTGGAATCAATGGAAACCAGTTTGCAGCAACAACTTCAACTTGCTCTTGATGATATTGATAATGAGCAAGTGGAAAACAATAAATAGAAGAATGAATTGAGCAAAGCCTAAGAATGCATCATTTCATTCCAAGGAAAGCTATCAACTTTTCAAGCCAAGAGGAAGGAAATCTGTGATTAACTCCAAAATTAGAGTAGTGATGAGGAAGATGCATTAAAAGATCAAAGTCAAAAACTCATTTAGGAGAATACTAATAACTTAATGATGAACGAATAGTACCAAACTAGTACTGAAAGGGGGGGGTGAATCAGTACAGGCAAAAACTCAACCTTAAATTGATTTGTCAACTACCACTTATGCACTGACAGACAAACAACAACACCGGTCCTTCAATAGAGTTCAACTAGCAAAACCCAATGTAACTAAGAAGAGCAAAGACCGGTTGACACTTATCTTCTCATATAATCTAACTTTTCATTCCCATTTCACTCTAATGCATGAACATGAAATCTACCATCAAAGATGTACATATTACAGCAAGATCAACATGCATCACCACTTAATCAGAAAACAATCATAACATCACACATGACAAATGTATTTTTCACATGGAAACCCAACTGGGAAAAACCACGGTGGGGATGAATACCCACAAGTTTGTTTTTGAACTCTTTGGAAGTCCGCTCTATTAGGAGCCTTCTCTAGTTAAAGACAGATACAATAGGTTCTGTTAGGAACCGATCTTGTTAGGGTTCACCCAGTTAAGGGATGGCTACAATACCTGATTAAGGGTTAAACCCTGTTAAGGGTACCTTGTTAGAGGATTTCAAGAACTCAATAGCTAAAGGATATCAATGACTCAGTAGCTTCAAGTTACCCTGTTAGAAGATTTTCAACAAGCTGGTTAAGGCTACCCTATTAGGGGATTTCACAACTGTTGAAATAGTTAAAGATCAATAGGTATATCAATGACCTAATAATAGCACTCAATGCCAATACAGATCTACTTAAGCTCCTCTTCACCTTCTGCACTTACACTCTGCAAATATGACTTCTCTCCTCTGGTCTGGCAAGAATCACGTACCTCTTCTCTTAGATACACACACACAACTTTTGCAAACAAACTCCAAAAGAATCACAACATCGACCTTATAGGACAACAGACAGGTCGGTAGCATAAACCCTAAACCCTAGACCTGTTAGGTTAAGGAATTCAAACGGTTCAATCCTGACCGTTGATCATACTATATTGAATGCAACAGTCTTGATCCAATCTCAAGACATTCTCCATCATTCATTTTCCACCGATTTCATGGCGGCTGATAACCCATCACATGTTATCACCATTTACAGACTTCACACATTCCTGAGGTAGATAGGAACACTCTTCTTTATGCAAGATCCTTCACGTGCACAAGGCTTACGTGGCAACACTATCTATTCTTCATTATCATGTTAACTTCATCACATAAAGATCACCGATTGACTCACATAGGCTTAAGATACTCCAACCGAAAATCCTAAAGTGGAAACTACCTACCAACCAGTAGTCATACAATGCTTCCATGTGCCAGTTCCCATGACTACATGCCGGTTCACCTTGTCATGCCGGTTCACCTTGAACATATATACTGCTTTACTTTGGTATATATACCGGTTCTCACATATGCCGGTTCTCTCTTCATATCACATATTGACATCAATGACAACATACAATATCATTATGTCCTCATACCAGTTCACATAATGCCAACAAATACTACCTTGAAGAATGAAATACAAGCCCTAATTATGATAATGTTGATGGACTTGAAAATCACTGAGAGCATGGGGTGAATCAGTGACACCAAAAACCAAACTACTTTAAACACTAACTAGTAGATGAACTTAACAAATCTTTTAAACATAATGCATGTAATCCAAAATGATATAACAACATCTATAAAAAGTAAAGCATCCACCATAACACAAGTGTTTATATGTGGAAAACCCAAATAGATAAAAACCACGGTGAGATGGAACTCACAAGTTAACTATCTGTAGTAATAGATTACTGACTAGTTCAGGTCTACAAATTTCTCTACTAGGAGTGAATCTTGTTAGAGATCCCAAAGCTTGATTAGAAGCTTATACCCTGTTAAGAGTAGTACCCTGTTAGGAGTAACCTCGGTGGAGGATTTCAGAATCCAAACTAATGGATCACCTTGTTAGAGGATTTGTACATTGAAGCTTGTTAGATCTTACCTAATTAAGGGATTTGATTATGCTATAATGTTACAAAACAACAAGAATGGTTTGATTTGTTCTAAGTATCACAATACTTACTTGATTAGATCCTTCTAAGTACATTCAACACTTCTCTTCAACACACTCTTTATCTTAACACTTATTTTTCTTCAATAAAAACTTTCACTCTTCATGCATACCATCATTAACATAACATCTCTCTCAAATGATTCACTAATATGTCTTTAAATAGACATTCAAATCTTATGTTGGTCCAAGAAAATCAAAACACAATTTCCTAGGTGCAGTGTATCTAGACAAGTGATCATAAATCATCACAAAAATGACCAAATACTGGTTGGAACAATCAATACCAGCTTGAATAAAATATATGAACCTTTGTCCTTGAATCTCCATTTGATCTCCATCTTTATCTTCATCTTGATGCTGACTTAGTATAACCACAGGTTGTTTCTTATGTACATACTAGTTGACACAAAGTACCAGTTAATAGTGGAAACAATTGAAGTTACACCAGTAGTCAATATAATCATATGTGTGTGTGAGAGTGTTTCATCAATGACAACAAGTGATGAATACATTACAATCATCATCAAGCCAACAATCTCCCCCTTTGGCATTAATGGCAACACTTAGAAATTTTTACAGTAATACCGCTAAGTGTGCATACACAAAAAATTTACACATATACTCATACTCCCCCTTAATGCATGCATAAATACAAAATTTTCAAAAAAACACAAACATATTTCTACTCCCCCTTTGACAACAATGCCAAATTGAAAAGATAAAATATATACATATATATATAGAAAATTTGTATCAAAGTGTTCAACATATATAACACTAACTTAAAAAAAAGTTCATGCATTAGCTAATCTCATAAAAATAGCATTGAAGCTCTTCTTCATCTACGACAAAGCATTTTCCCATGATTGCAGTATGTTTGCAGTATACTCGAATATAGACGTCAGCTGGGAATGAAATTCTTCCATGGAGTCCAGTGTGCAGGTTTCAAAGGTTGCAATAATAGCTTTTGTATTGGAGTAGGCTCTTTGAAGAATGTCTACTTGTGATGTGAGCAGACTTTTGAGTTCTTTAAGAGATCAGAGTCTCTTTGCCTTCTCATTATCATAGTTGTCTAGTCTGTTATGCAAATCATCTACAAACATGCTAAAGGCCTGGATGGAATCCTAGAGTGGGACTTATACCTTGCATATCCTTTCCATTTCTTGCTCTGTTTCAACTTGACTTTTTGAAACGTCAGAATAAAAAAAAGTAACATTGGAGGTAGAAGCAAGATACTTTCCTCCTATTTCAATAGCTTTACTCAATAGAATTTTATTGTGAGATAGAGCCATTTTGATACTATCAATATCCTTTGCCAGTTTATCTCCATATTTCTTCTTGTGGCTCTTTTCAGCATACAGTTGAGTAGCATCTTCTAGTGACTTGATTTGATTAGATGCATCTACAACTAACTGACCAAGTTTGCTAATGGGTGTCGAAAGATGTGCTATAAATGTTTCTGGTAGTAGACCAGACAAAATTTCTACTGTAGTCTGAATTGTCTCTACTTAAACCCTTTGTTGTTTCAATCTCTTCTTGTGCTCCCTAGATTGCATAACATTAGCAATCTTCATCATTTTTTATGCCCTTAAATTGTTCATATCGATGGGTCCTAAGATGCTTAGAAAATCATCATCATCTTCTTCAAGTTGTTTCTGTTTGGCCGATTCAGGGGATACAACCTTAATGATAACTTTCTTTGTATTCTTCTCTATTTCTTGTTGTGTGACAATAGTTTCAGGTGATTGTGTGGCAACATTTTCAGTAGGCTCCTTCTGAATTTCTTGAATGACTAGTGGAGATTGGGGTTTCTCCAGTTATTCTATTGTCGGTGGATTGTCCATTTTTAGTTGAGTATCTGGTTTCTCAACTAGTGTGACCTATACATTATTGATTGTTGGAGGCTCCATATCTGGTGTAGTGTTGTCTCTAGATAGGTCCACTATGTTTTGAACATCATCATCAACAAGAATAATGGAATCATCCTTCTTCTTGAGAGGATAGACCTCATCAGGTTGAATAATCTCCTCTTCATCCATTTCCGGTCTATTAACATCATCAACTATCTCTTCTGTATCCTTATTCCTAGAAGAATGGATGAGTTCTTCCATCTTTTTGATTCCACAAGTTATCTGATGTGTCTCAGTTTCAAGAATTGCCCTTTTACCATTAAGAAGATTCAATATTCTTTCTTTAAAAGAAAAATGTGCTTTGTACTGATCAACTAAAGCACTAATTCCATTTGTAGATAAATTGGGAAAATATTGTACAAATATTTCATCAATAATTTATTTTTCCAATTTTATAGCATCCTTCCATTTATCTAAAAGAATATTATATAAAGAGACTGAAATAACCTTTTACAGATCCTGTAGAAATCTACTATAATGACACAAATGAGTGATTACCTATTGAATCACTTGCTATTTCTCATCTTCAGTGAAGGAATCAAAATATTCTTTGACATTGTCAAACCTATTCCTCCCTAGTGTCTTCATTGTTCTTTCAAAATGGGTATCCAGTTTGTAACCAGCTATATCAATAGGTGTAGTTGCCTTTGGCACTACCTTTACCTTCTTGTATATTCTGTCGGTTTCCTTTTCTTTCTTTGGTTCTTCATCAGAATCTGTTCCCTCAGACTTTGGTTGCAAAATCAATTTCCTGTCTCTCTTCTTTGTCTCCTTCTTAGTATATACTTTGGGTTCCAGTTCATTTTAGGTTAGGACACTCCTGGTAACCCTAGTACTCTTTGTTGCTGGAGATTCTTCATTAGACTTTTTATTCTTTCCTTTTGTACTTTTGACAGGTGTAGTACTAGTTTGTTCAGATGCTTCTTGGACTACCACATTGTCCAATTTTACCTTCTTCTTGTCTATAGGTGATGCTAATAGGGTATTAGCATAACCAACCAATAGATCATGGTTAACCTCATAACTCATGTCTTCCATTTCTTCTTCTCTTGGCTCAATTGCTTGCATTAAGTAAAAGTTAGTGGTAACGGTGAAGATTATATCCTTCTCAAAGTGTTTTACCACATCTTCCGGTAGCCTCATTCTCATACTCATCTTCTTTTGGAACTCATTGAAATACCTATTCAGGGAAGCATGGAAAGTATTTTGTACAACCTTGATGTTGTTTTTTATTTGAGTCGAGACCAATGAGTCCTTTGACCACTCAATGTCTCCAATCCTTGGTAGAAAGTTATGAAAGTAAAAGAATAGACCAACTAACATATGACCATACTTGAATTTTAGACTGCTATCCTTCTTGATAGATTGCAAATTCAAAAACAATTGTTTCCTGATAGCTTCATAGAGATCATATTTGCATTATCAACAATCATTCTGTGAGCTGTGTGAACTGTTGCAGATGGAGTACTGTTAAGTCTACTGGAGTAAAATAATTGGTAGCCTATCACCATTGCTTCTAGTTTTACTATAGGGTCCTTAATATTGTTGATAGAAAAAGAATGCCCATCAGATGTAGAACCGATTAATTTGAAGACAATATCCTTTAGAATTTTCCTTAGCTCAAGTACTTCACCGGTTGAGAAATAGCTAGTCACAGCCTGAATGGCATCCTTTTTAATTGTGTGAGTCCTTTCTAAGTACATGTTTTATCCATGAGCTCTACTCAAAATTATTATGATATGTGCTTCTTTGAAATCCTCAAGAAAATAAGAGGCATTATGAAAACCCTTTTCAAAAATCCTAGCATACTGTGTCTTAATCTTGCTATTCTTATCGCAAAGTGATTTCAACTATGTGTAGATGTATAGAGACCCTAAGTCTTCTAACTTGTAGTCAATATAACTAGATAAATCACCTTTGACCAAAACTCCACTCAGAATTTGTGATAATGCATTATATGACAAAATCTTATCTGCCTTTTGAGCTTCCATAGGCTCAGAAGTGATCATCAACCTCTCTAAATATTTTGAAGTAGATGACATTCTAGATGAACAAGATTCGAAGTAGTATGTTCAAAGAAATACCTTGTTTCATGTATGTTTCCGCATTTATCAGTTGAAATGCCCAAGTGCACACCAGTTCGACCTTCTGCAACCTTCAATTAAACTTAATTTCACAATTGCAAAACAATTCAGTAATTAACAACAAAACAATCTTACTCACCTCAGCAAGCGCTCCAAATTTCTTTCTCGAATGAGTTAGGGTAAAAATGACAAAGTAAAACTCACTTTTATCCTTTTTACCTACTGCAATAATTGCTCGCCCATTAGGGTTACAAACCCTAATTTCACCACTCAAGTGGAAAATCGGTTGATAACATGTTAACAAAAAGTTACCAAAATTTCATGTTTCAAAATTCTTTTGGCACTCATTTTTCACAAGAGGTTTGGAGATGTTTTACCATTAAGCTCCCCTTAGCCATATTAAAAAGGCTTAAGTCACTGGTGTAGGTTTCTCTTCACTAGGTGAAGGAACAATTTCTTCTTCAGGTGACTCATCACGTTTCTTCTTCCAAATTCAATTCATTTCCTCTCTAGTTTCTTCAACATTAACTTTCTTCTTTCCCTTCTAATCTTTATAAGAGTTGACCAGCTTGCTATTTTTGGATCTCCATAATTTTGCTAAGTGCCCTGGTTTGTTACAGTGATAATAGGACATACTAGATGATCTCCAAGGTCCTGCATTTCCTCTTCTTGTTCTTCTTCTACAGTTCATAGCCACATGACCAAAGTTATTACAGATGGTGCAAATAACATTTGTTACCTTTTCCATCTCAAATGGACTAAACTGGTTGCTATAAGATCTTTGCCAGTTCAGGTTTACCTGGCTGTTAAAGCTCCTCATTCAGTCACCATTTGGTCTTGGATGCATGTGTGGTACAGGATTGTTTGCTCCGTATCTACACTCAACAGATCTATGTCCATACATTCCACATGTGAAGCAATGGCCTTCAAGTTTCTTGGACACATACCTAGCATTAGTATTGTATCTTGCATTTCTATTAGGTTTGTCTCTACAAACATTTGCAGTGTGACCAGGTTTATGGCAAACAAAAGAAAGAGGTTTAAAGACCTTACCGGTAGGCTTATTGATCTTAGGAGAAGATTTGCTCTTAGGATTGTTTCTCTTTGTACCAAAGGATTCACCTTTTTTAGTTGTATGAAAACCAAGTCCAGAGACATCACCCTTCATTCTTTGTGATTGAATTTGTTCTTCTAGAATGGTAGAACTCTTGATGAACTTCTCCAGTTTCTCATTGGCTTCAGTAAGTTGTTTTGTGAGATCTTCCTTATGCTTTGTCACGTTCTCTTTCAGAGATGATGCAAGTTCAAGATCTAGCTGAAAGTTCTCCTTTTCTTCTCTTTCAACAATCAAATGCTCATGCATAGTGGCATTTTCTCATTTGTTCTTTGTAATCTCTTGATCTCTTTCCTTGATAAGATCTTCAATAGCTCTTCTAGATTCCAGTTCCTGACTCATGTGGATAGTGAGACCTTCTATCTCTCTCCTTAGATTCAGTTTCTCACTGTTTAACTTTTCAACTTCCTCTGCTAAAGAGTCAATATTGGCTTCATCTAAAGAACTATTATCAGATATCTCTAACAATTGTTCAATTAGCTCTCTCCTTTTGACTTGAGAAACTTTTAGTTTGACCCTTAGGTTTTCAAGCTCTTTTATGCTTTCTTCTAGTTCTCTATCCATCTTGAAGTAGCTCATGTCCCCCATGGTGGTTTCAAGGCTCCCTTCTTAGCAGTTAGGATTTAAAGAAGTTAGGCTCTGATACCAATTGATGGACTTGAAAAGCACTGAGAGGGGGGGTGAATCAGTGACACCAAAAATGAAACTACTTTAAACACTAACTGGTAGATGAACTTAACAAAGCTTTTAAACATAATGCATGTAATCCAAAATGATATAACAACATCCAAAAAAATTAAAGCATCCACCATAAAACAAGTATTTATATGCGGAAAACCCAAATAGGTAAAAACCACGGTGAGATGGAACTCACAAGTTAACTATCTGCAGTAATAGATAACTGACCTGTTAAGGTCTACAAAGTGCTCTGCTAAGAGCAAATCTTCTTAGGGATCTGAAAGCTTGATTAGAAGCCTATACCCTGTTAAGAGTAGTACCCTGTTAGGAGTAACCTGAGTGGAGGATTTCAAAATCCAAACTAATGGATCACCTTGTTAGAGGATTTGTACATTGAAGCTTGTTAGAGCTTACCCAATTAAGGGATTTGATTATACTATAATGGTTACAAAACAACAAGAATGGTTTGATCTATTCTGAGTATCATAATACTTGCTTGATCGGATCCTTGTAATACATTCAACACTACTCTTCAACACACTCTTTATCTTAACACGTATCGCTCTTCAATATAAACTTTTACTCTTCATGCATACCATCATTAACATAACATCTCTGTCAAATGATTCACTAATATGTCTTTAAAAAGACATTCAAATCTTATGTCAGTCCAAGGAAATCAATACACAATTTCCTAGGTGCAATGTATCTAGACAAGTGATCATAACTCATCACAAAAATGACCAAATACCAGTTGGAACAATCAATACTAGTTTGAATAAAACATAAGAACCATTTTCGTTGAATCTCTGCTTGATCTCCATCTTTATCTTCATCTTGATGTCAACTTAGTATAACCATAGGCTGTTTCTTATGTACATATCGGTTGACACAAAGTACCGATTAGGGATTAACCTCTAACATACCAGTTAACAATGTAAACAATTGAAGTTACACTGGTAGTCAATATAATAATATGTGTGTGAGAGAGTATTCCATCAATGACAACAAGTGATGAATACATTACAATCATCATCAAGCCAACAAATGTGTAAGGACATTGAAGATAGGAAGAAGAATGAAGAAAACCTAGCTCAAGCATTGAAGGATAGATTAGATGAATGCAAGAGATTGATACATGAGAATGACATGTTGAAACTTGAGTTGATTCAGTCCCAAAATAATAAACAGGAACTTGAGAGACAAATCATAATCATGAGAGATGATTTAGCCACTGTAAATGAGTACAAAGACAAGTTCAAAGCTAGCTCTATAAGACTTGATGAATTGTTGAAGAGCTAGAGAGATGCTAATGACAAGAGAGGTCTTGGATATGAAGTAGGAGAAATCTCTAGTAGTACACAACAAGATCAATCATCTGGTCAGAAGAAGAATAATACCAACAACATGAACCAAAAATCACCAGTAAGACAACCTAATGCTCACAAATTCAATGATACATGCTTTGTTTGCAATAAATATGTTCATATAGCAAGTCACTACAAAAATGTGAATAATCAGAATAATGCATCATTCACCAATCTTGGAAATGTCAGATGTCATGCATGTAGTAGAATTGGACATATGGCTAACTAATGCAGATCAAAAGGAAATCAAGGAAATCAAGGGTACAACAAAGGAATTCAGAAGAACAATGTTGTTTGTTATGCATGCAACAAGATTGGACATATTGCTAAGTATTGCAGAAGTAAAAATCTACCAGTAGCTGATGGAAATTCAGATGAGAAGGAAAGACAAAGGTTGAAGATATCAAAAAGCAACATGAGAGAAAATGGGTTAGGAAGTCAGATACTCCACTGACAAATCAACTGATAGAGTCATATAGTCCTGCACTAGATGCAAGAACTTCATCTGGTAACTAAGACACTCTACCTTAGGGGTAGGAAAAGCATTGAAGATCATGCAAAAACCATAGATTAGGTCTGTAGTTAGGGAATTTTGATTATAGATGGATACTCAGGCAATTTAAAGTATTTATCAGAACCTATATGCAGATTATGTGATCTGGTTAGATTCTCCAATAGCATTTATGATAGTGGAAAATTAGGGTTAATGGCAATAAAAGGGAAAAAGTTAAGTCATTTATGTTAGGATTCCTAAAGATACT
Source organism: Cryptomeria japonica (assembly GCF_030272615.1). Lineage (NCBI taxonomy): Eukaryota > Viridiplantae > Streptophyta > Pinopsida > Cupressales > Cupressaceae > Cryptomeria > Cryptomeria japonica. The sequence continues at coordinate 922,967,253 of NC_081407.1, forward strand.
GAGAGGGGGGATGAATTAGCATCTGACCGGTGAAATAATTTTCTTGACTTATAACATGGAAAGCATATTAAAACTATGTACCGATAAACCAGAAATAATGCAGCAAATAAGAACAACAACCACAACATGAAAAGCACACCATAACACAATATTTTAACTAGGAAACCCAGTGTGGGAAAAACCTCGGTGGGATTTGTGACCCACAATATTCACTTACTCGCCAATAAGGGAATATTACTGTTTACAATAGGGGTCTGCACATGCAGGAAGGCCAAGTGCCTAGAGCTCACTACTCAATTACAAAAGAAGTCGCACTGACTTACAAAATTGGATTATACAAATCCAATGTCTTGTACTACTTCAGATCAACATCTACTATGCTAGATTCAGTACCGGTTTAAGCTCTACAATATACATAAACCCTTATCTTATAGTTCACACATTAGGTCTATTACCTTCTTTTCATACTTCACATTATATCATATATAAATGATCTACAATGATCTCATACATATATGAGTCATATTACAATAAGCCATGTCGGCTTACAAAAGATTTTACAATTAATTACAAAATACATTTATACAAAATTCCTATCGGCTAGGGTGCCGGTGATCTATATGCCAGTGTAGAGTCTACCGGTGCCGGTGCCTGTGCTTGCCTTCCAGTATCACATGATTGTAAGGTTGCCATCAATGACAATACCTTCATTCACCTATAATTTCTCATTGGAGTGTGCATTTACCAACAATCTCCCCCTTTGGCATTGATGGCAACACTCATGAGAAAAATAAAAAAGTGTCCAAAATGATGTCCAAAAAGAATATGCCAAAATTGTCTTACCAAAACTATGTGCCCAAAAATGTATGTTCCCCCTGAGCTGATGATGTCCTGTTCTGATCATTTTTCTCATTGCACTACTCCCCCTTTGACATCAATGACAAAAGTTGTCATTCGCTATCAGTGGAGTGTGGTTCCTGCCTAGATTTTTGTAACTGGTGGGTTACCATCTGGAAAATATCTGCCAAAACCAAATTTAAGCTGTCGTTGAATCTTTTGCTATCCTGTAATGCATCTTGTTTTCTCTGAACTATACCGGTGAGTATGTGCATTTTCTCTTCCGATGTCTTAAGTCTGGGAACCAAAGCCTCAGAAATTTCTTTTCTCAAAGAAATGAGGTAATCTAGTTTAGGACCAAGTTTACATTTTAAGCTCTTTGCCTTATCCTTTATTCTCTCTTTATCCTTTTCTAACTTCTCAATTTTCTCTTCAAGATCTACAATTTTCTTTTCTATTTCCAAAATGAAACGAATGTGCCTATTAGATTGTCAACAATATTGTTAATCTTAGTTTGTGTTTTGCTGATCTCCGAATCTATGTCCTGTGTCAAGATGTCAGTTTTGCAAATATCCCTGTACATTTTCTTAAAATCCAAAATTGTTTATCTTAGTGCCGGTAATAAGGTTTATGTTTGATCCTTATTTTTCTTCACTATTTCCTCAAAGAATTTCTCTTTCTCCTTAATCATCCTCTCTTTGAATGTGTCTTCATTTATTTGATCAACTGTCAAAATATTGTCGGTGATGAATTTAGACAATGTGTCTAGTTGACTTAAAGAATCTTTATTATCCACATTGCACTTGGGTGCTACAAATTTGAGAATAGGAATTGTGTCATTGATAGCCTTATAGGCTTGTGCATTACATTTTGTGATTTTCTTTATTGAGTCTAGTAAGACCTCTATCACATTTGTAGGCCGAAATTCTATTATTGAAGTACTAGATGTTTGCCCAATTGTTTTCACAATATCCATGCTGCCAGTTGTAGTGATAACCTTGCTTGTTTCGACCTTTGGTAGGTTAGTTTGTGTTTGCATTTCTATTAGAAAAGGTTTAGGCTTTTCAGTTTTAGCCGGTGGCACTGTCTCGGTCTGAACCTGTGTCTGAACCTGTTTCAGTTCTGGTTTCTCCATCAGTGTCTCAGAAGGTTTCTCCATCTGTGTCTCAGAAGGTTTATCTGAGCTCTCAACTATCGGTTTCTCAGATGTAGTCTCTATATGCACTTCCAGTTTCTCAGTTTGTACCTCTGCACTGTCTATTACTGGTTCTCTTGATTATTTTTTAGTTTTATCTACCGGTTCTTCTAATGTTTTAACAGTGGTGTCTTATGTCAGTTTCTCTTGTTGAGTAGGTTTTTTTGTGCTTATGTTTACAGTATCATTGACCTCAACCTCAACATCTGCAGCCAATGGCTCAATAGACACATATTTCTTTTTATCCTCAGTGGTTTCTCTTTCAACCATAACATTTACTTCTTGTGTGTCTATATTCATAGTGTACAAAATTTTAGACTTAGGATTTGTATCCTCTTGAGGAGTCTCCATACTCTCAGTAGCCAGTTGATTATCTGTAGTTTCTACCGGTGGAGTATTCGAAGGAGGTGGGGGTAAGTTATCAGTTATCTTTAGGCTTGGAGGTCCACCTACCTTACCTTTCCCCTTATCCTTGTCCTTTTGGTATACCCTGATGGTCTTAGGTCTTAGTATCTCTTCTTGTTTTTCTTTTTCCACAAAGAATGTGTCCCATTGGTCTGCAGTTTCTTAGGTTATCTCATTCACTCTTCCTACCATTAGTGCTACATGCCGGTGAGGAGTTGAAAATACTATCCAGTTAGCCTCACTGATTAATTTGTCTATCTCATCAGGTGAGTTTACTGGATGCACTGCAAGTAATTTTTCAATTTTTATCTTCTTGTCTAGCTCAACAATGGCTACCCTTCTAGCTTCAAGTCTTCTATACAAATTGTTGGGGATTTCATCAACAATTTCCATTAAAAATTTCTTGTATATATCCAAATGTAAAATTAAACTATTTTCTATGCTTTCTTTGTCATCAGTGGAAAGTATGTTGTAGAGTTTGCTAATGTTTTTCAACTTGCCATCTTCTGTTATTTCACTAAGGAGTTTATCTAGTGGAGAAATATCTTGTTTTACCTTCTTCTTCTTCTTCTTAGGAGTTAGCTTCTTAACTAGAGGCCTCACTACCTGTTGCTTTTGTCTTGTTTTTCTAGGAGTGGGTGAGGGTACCGGTGAGGGTTTTCTTTTCCTTTCTACCCTTTTGAATACCGCCAACATATCACTCTCAGAGGAAGTTGCAACTGGTGAAAGATGAGTTTCCAGTTGAAGTCCTTCAAACTCACTTTCTTTGATACTAGTTTGCTTCAATACATCTTCCTTAAGTGATTTTGCCTATCTAGTGCCTTTCCTTACTGTCTGTTCAACTTTCTTGACTCTTTTCCTAGACTGAATACCACTTTCTATTATTTCAGCACTGCCAAAGACTTTCTCAGAGGGTTCTTTTGGTGCTTCAAGGAGGGCTTTTGCATAAGTTTCAATAATGTTATCATCTATTTCATATCCCATTTCAGTTATCCAGATAGTCCTAGGGACAATTGCCTCCATCCAGATTTCATCCTTTTTAATTACAAAGCATATTTCCTTTTGATATTTATCTACAATTTCCTATGATAGTCTTATTCTTGTCTTCATTCGAGCCTTCAGTGCTTGAAAATGTTTATTTATGTTTCTCTTTGTTTTCTCCCATGTTGTTTAATAGATCCAATAGTTGCTTTCCTACCGGTATATCAAAGCCAAAATCTTTTCTACCAATACCGCGTACTTGCTTAGTAATGTACAACATTAAACATACAAGCAAATTTCCAAATCTAAAGGTTCCTTTCTTATCTCCTTTGATCTATTTCAGATTGTCTATCAATTCATCTTTGAGCCATTCACACACATCTATTCTAGCATTATCGCTAACCATGTCATATGCACTTTTAATACATAGGCTAGATACTGAGTTTAACCTATTTGCATGTGTAGCTTTGCAGCCTAAAATCATACTGATAAATTTGACATTGATTTCCATCACATCATTTACCCTTAGAGACTTTTTGTCAAATGTTGCGCTGGTTAGATCCATCACTATGTCATTCGGGACCCTTTTAGTTCTGTCAGGTCTGCTATTGAAGGAAGGTAACCCTGTTACTGCTTTAACAACTTCTTTGGTGATCTTATGAATTGAATCCAACCAGAAGAATTCACCATGGACTCTTCTTAGGACTATTATTATCACATCTTTAGGAAAATCAGGAATACTAAGAATATCCAGAAAACCTAGGGTTTCTACTACCTTGTGTTATGGTTTGATATTGTCATTTTCATCACAAATCATAGTTCTATACATTTTTTTGATTTCATCACCTCCTAATTCCTCTATATGATAGTGTATGTATATTCTAGGATCTTCAGTATATACTACTCCTTTAGGAATTTGAGAGAATGCACCTATGTTATCATCTTTCTTATCTATTTTGGGAACAAGCTTGAATACAGGTCTAGGGCGCTTGATAACCTCAATTATAGTAGGGTTTTCTATAAATTCAGGAACAGAGGAGGATGCCATGTTTATAAATACCTCAATCTGCCTTAGGGGTGAGTTCTTGGATGAACTGCTTCTCTTCTTTGCTAAGGATGCCTTCACTCAGAAATTTTCGCACTCTAAAAGATTTGAATGCTCGGTGAATAAAAAAGAGCCAAAACACTTGCTTTATAATATTATTTTCTCCAACTACCACATTTAATGCTTTCCGGTTAAGTCAGAACTTAACTCATCTTCTGGTAAAGAAGTAATTCAACTTCTCACCATCAACTGAGGGTATAATAGCATGTCTTTCAATTTGTTGCTAAACCCCCAAAGGATTTTCCTTCAATTAGATGAAGAGTCTCCTGCTGATGGAGTGTTACTCTATTCTACCGGTGGAGGAGTATTCCCATCAACATTCTGATCTGACTTTCTGATCCATTGTTTTGAGAATTCTTGCTTTACCTCTTCAACCTTTTCTTTACCTTTCAAACTAGGACCTTTGTTATTTGCCGATGGGGTCTTGCTTCTACAAAATTTTGCAATATGTCCAATTTTGTAACAAGCATAACAAGTCACATTGTTTTTTCTGAATATCTTTCCCATATCCTATGCCAGTATGTGATCTGCATTGATTAGATAGGTGTCCAAATATTCCACAAACATAACATCTTACACTCATTGTAGAATTTTTTGAATTATGACCAACTTTGTTGCATTTAGAACATTGATCGATGGGTGTATTAGCATTCTGATAATTTCTAGATCTACAGTGATTTTCTTGATGACCATACTTGTTACAGTTAAATAATTTCCCATTGAATTTGTAAGCATTAGGTTGTCTTACAGATTTGCTATGATCATGATTGTTTGCAGTACCAGAGCTTGCACCAACTTCAAAGCCAAGGCCATTTGTATCACCATTAGGTTTTTGATTCTTCAGCATGTCAACAACAACTTTTGTTGAATTTATCCTTGTGTTGATTTGTAGCAGTCAGTTCATTCTCCAAGATTCATTTTTGTCTCATGAGTTCAGTTCTGTCATTTTGTGTATGCATCAAGTCTGTTTTCAACATATCATTTTCATGACTGAGTCTTGTGTTTTCATTTCCAGCATCATTTAATCTTCTAGCCAAATCATCTTCATTCTTCTTTCTATCTTCAATTTATTGACAAAATCTCATAGTGATATCTTGCATCTCATTCTTCATTGTATAGTTATCTTGTTTGTTGGTTCACCGGATCATTAATAGTTTCCTTTTCATCTTCCTCATTCTACATCTTTTCACAAAGTTCTCTTCTTTTATTCCTTGCTATAGTGATTTTCTTGAAGTCCTTGATTAATATCCTGAGCAGCCTTTAGATCATCCTCAAGTTTGATATTCTTTACTTTTTCTGCATCATAGTCTAAAAGAGTTGTTTCCAATTGCTTTCTCAAGTTTTCCATCTATATCGGTGTCAAGATCTTCCTCAAGTTGTTAGGCTTTTGAAAATAGAGGACCAGGCTCTGATACCAATTGTTAGGATTCCCAAAGATACTGAGAGGGGGGGTGAATCAGTATCTGACTGGTGAAATAATTTTCTTGACTTATAACATGAAAAGCATATTAAAAATGTGTATTGGTTAACCAGAAATAATGCAGCAAATAAGAACAACAACCAAAACATGAAAAGAACACCATAACACAATATTTTAATGAGGAAACCCAGTGTGGGAAAAACCTCAGTGGGATTTGTGACCCACAATATTCACTTACTGGCCAATAAGGGAATATTACTTTTTAAAATAGGGGCCTACACATGCAAGAAGGCCAAGTGCCTAGAGCTCATTGCTCAATTACAAAATAAGTCACACTGAATTACAAAATTGGATTATACAAATCCAATGTCTTGTACTGCTTCAGATCAACATCTACTATGCTAGATTTAGTACCAGTTCAAGCTCTGCAATATACATAAACCCTTATCCTAATGGTTTGCACATTAGGTCTGCTACCTTCTTTTCATACTTCACATTATATCATATATAAATGATCTACAATGATCTCATACATATATGAGTCTTATTACAATCAGCCATGTTGGCTTACAAAAGATTTTACAATTAATTACAAAATACATTTATACAAAATTCTTGTCAGCCAGGGTGCTGGTGATCTGTATGCCGGTGTAGAGTCTGCCGGTGCCGATGCTGGTGCCTATGCTTTCCTACCAGTATCACATGATTGTAAGGTTGCCATCAATGACAATACCTTCAATCACCTATAATTTCTCATTGGAGTGTGAATTTGCCAACAATTTATTCACATAGCGATCGAGCATTCTGAAGAGTGATTTCTAAGGCATTTCAATAGTCCAAAGGTGATTTGTGTGAGCATCTACATTCAGGAAGCATTTCATCATCTGGCAAGATCTTAAGGTATTTACCATTTGCAAAAACCCTAGATATTTATCATGGCATCATCATCAAATGGTGATACTCCTCTGGTAGGGGAAATTAAGAACCACCCTCGTCTGGAATTTAAGAAGCATCCTTTTAAATCTCTTTTGGATGAGCTTTCGGGAGAATTTTTGAGTGTTTTCCATTGTGTTATTCACACTAAAGACATTAGGGGATACATCCATTGCGACATTGAGGAAATAGAGAGTTATGAAATGTCCTATGTATTTATTAAGCACCTGATCACTGACAATCAATTGAAGGTGGAATATGCATATTTGAAGAGGAATGGTCTTACCCAATTCATGGGGAATTCATATGGTTGGACTGGCCATATTAAATTACTAAAGAAGTCATCAAGAATATCAGATGCCTTCATAAGGCCAGAGGTTTGCCAGGGCCTAGGTCAAAACTTTCTAACACGAAACTCTACAAACTCATCGGTGCCACCTTCGATGGTAGATCGATGAGTGTTGATGATATTAGAGATATTGATGTAAAATTTGCAGCAATTGTAATTGGTTATAAATTTTATCAGTCTAACCAGCTGAAATTTGTCTCTAGAACCAACATCCTCATTGCATATCAGATGGTGAATGAAGATGCACATTATGGCTTGTGTAGGGTGATGATGAAGGAGTTAATGACCAATCTCTAGAAAATAAAGCAAGCTACGAAGAATACATTCTAGTATGGTTTTTTCATCATATGCTTGACATTTTATTTTTTGAATATGATATCGGGATATGGGAAGATTCAATGTGCCTTTGATAGACTGGTAGCTACTCAAATAGCTCAAGTATTAGATCAACAAGGTGACAAACAACAAAAGGCTAATCTATGGCCATTTTTCAAAACTTTCCAAGAAGAAATTCCAAAGGAAATTGTAGAAAAATATAAAGATACTATTTGTTTTATGGTTAATAAAGATGAATGTATGATGGAAGCAGTCTAGCCTAGAACAGTGTGGATCATGTTGATGGGATATGAAGTGGATGAGGCTACATTGGATGCTTATGCACAACATTTATTGAAAGCTCCAGTTGATGAGAAAGAAGAAAAATTTGGCATAGCTCATGAGAAGGGTTTAAAATTCCATTAGGATCAAATTGCACCCACCATAAGAATGAAGATGACAAGGGTTGTAGCTGAGACATTAATCAGTGAGGGTCATGACAAGGCTAAAATTGAACAAAAAGTTAGAATCCTTGAAGCCCAGAGAAAGGAAGAGATGAAGAAAAAGAAGAAGGAGGAGAGAGAAGAAAAGAAGGAAGCTCAAGCCACTCCTAATGTGGTCCCAGTTACAACAGAGTCATCAAAACAACTAGAAGCACCATCTGATGAGCCTGCCAGCCCTAAGCTGAAGGAATCAGTGAAGAGGAAACAAAAACTGGCTAGGCAATACATGACTATATCTTTTGAGGAGACTGAATCTGATGAAGAGATCAAACAAGATCCAAAGAAGAAAGGTGGTTTTTCAAGGGTTGTGAGAGAAAAGAAGGAAGAAGAAAAGAAACAACTTGAGATGGAGCCTCCCCAAAAGACTCCCAAAATCACAATCGTACATAAGTGGAAGCATAAGGAAAATGAGCAATCTAAACCAAAAACAAAGAGAAGAATCAGTAAGAAGAAGTTAGATGCTCAAGACATTATTGATCAAATCATTAATGATGGTAATTTGGATAAAATTTCTACATTCTATGATGATTTTCATGATAAAGACAAGAAGCAGTTAGAGGAGGCAATTGTTTTATATCTTGATTCTTTTAGTAGGACTTTGATAGAGTTAGAGAAAATTTTGCCCAGGGAATTGTATGATAAGTTAGAGGTCAAAAAATTACATGCACAAAATTTGGACTAGAAAATAAAGGAAACAAAATTGCTCAATCTATGTCCATCAATAACTCCACCAAAGATTCCAGATTTAATTAATAAGATAGGTTCAATTGAATTCAATCCTAAACATCAGATTAATAACATATGGGTTAGAATCATTTTGAGTCTTGGATATGATTTAAGTCCTAGTTTTGTTCAATCACATAATATACAATTACCAGGGGACAAGGAATCAGTAAAAATAGATGAACATAATGTAAATACAGATCCACCAGTTAGAACTCCTTCTGTTACTAAACAACTGAATAATAGGTCAAATTTTGGTACTGAGGATACTCAAAATGCTCCAGAATCCCATGTACAAGATGTAGACACAGAGGTTGAGAAGGACAAAGGTACAAAGAATAAGGTCTTAGATGATGTACTAACAGTGAGTGAGGCACCAAGTGGCGAAGACACCGATACATATGAGGTAAAGGCTACAGAGGATAAGTCACCAACTGACATAGCAAAATAGACAGAGTCAGTCTTCCCTTCTAGTTTGGCAATTGATACTTCATCCCTAGCTAAAGGGAAAATGCCGCAATTTTCTATCAGTTTTGACAAGCCTTATCATTTAATGTCTCTCATAGAGAAAATTTTGGCCACCACAACACTTCAGGGCTCAAGCAACTCAAGAATTGGCATAGGAAGAGTCTAGGGATAGAGAATTAATTTAGAATACTTTTGAATTTTGAACCAACGTGTACTGGAATTCCAAGGTAAGGAGAGTGCAAGCTCATCCAGTAAATTACAAGAGTTAATTGAATACATCCCTAAGCAATATGTTTCTTTGGTTAAGATTTATGTAACTGAGGCTAAAGACAAATTTGTTAAGGCCTGGAAGTAGACATTTTTAGTGATGATTGCGTTAGAGAAGGGAAAACTTAAAACTTGCTTACAATCTATTGATGATGCGTTAGCAGAAGGAGGAAAGGTATACAAGACTTGTCTAGATTTTTCTAAGCTTACAACTTCCATAGACAAGAAAATTTTGGATTGTAAAGATCACTTGCTCCAAATTTCAAACTCCTATAATCTGCTAACAAATTTGACAAGTTCTTTAGAAGGTCTAATTTTGGCAGTTATGGATCAGATTTTGAGATTAGAGAAGGAAAGGGACAACATAATAAGGAGATATACAAAGCTCAGTAATTTTATTGATCCCTGACTTGGTAACCTGCTATTTCACAAGACAGAGTGTATATCTAACATGCAGCAGGATGATCCCACTGAATCCTAGGCCATAGAATATCATGCTAGTCACTTGAATGGATTCACCTCTATTATTGATTCTCTAAGGCAGGGTTGAGACACATACTTTTCATTTTTGAAGACTTTATATGCTTGCATTTTGAAGCATGTATAGGAACTAGTATGTATATAGCTGTATAATATATTTGCTGGGCACCCCGCTTTGTTATTAATGTCAAAGGGAGGGAGTACATTGAAAAATGGATGTATATCATAGGGGGAGTACACTAGATATATATAACTGCATGAATGTACAGGTAAGGGGGAGAAAATTCAGAGATGATATCATTTTTCACTTGAGTGTTTCCATCAATGCCAAAGGGGGAGATTGTTGGCAATTGACACTCATCTGGTAAGGTGAACTACATTTAGGGTTGTCATTAATGACAACTCATCTTTAGGTGTTGGTATTTCTCATCTGGATTCATTGTCTTATCATTTTGAATAGATTGGGCCAAGAAGTATACACACACTTTTCTTTATTCTTGTTAACGGGTTAGTCTTGGTACTGGTAAGGAATATTTGGGACCTGGTTAAGTATAGAATCCGGTTAAGGTATTTTGGGACCCGGTTAAGTAGAGAATCCGGTTAAGGTATTTTGGGACCCTGGTAAAATCACTTGTGGAATTTATGGTAACGTGTAGGCTGACGTCAGATATGATCATCGGGATAATGCATATCATACTTTGTGATCTGGAAGCTGACAAGTTTATTTTATTTCATCTTGAGGCCCACATGTTAAACAAGTTACAAGGGTATTTAAGAGAGATCATTTAGCAATAGATTTCATATTAGTGGTTATGTGATTTGTGATGTGAATTAGTTAGAGATTGATGGTATGCGTTTTGGTCAGCGAGTGAGACCTTTTATGCCCAGTTTCATGTGCACAGTCCCAACCAGTAGGAGAACAAAGAAAAATAGAGTATCAGTAAACCAGTTTAGAGGAGGTTGAAAGAGCTTTAAACGGAACTTATCTAGCATTGTGAGATTCATCCTATAATTTCACTTTTTTATGAAATCATTGTGTAATTTTGTGTAAGTCAATGAGACTTCTGTTTGAGTAGTGAGCTCTAAGCAATGAGCTTGATTGAATGTGGAATCCCCTCTATGTAATATTTGTATACCTTGATCAAGTATATAGCTATTATGGGTATCAACCCCACTGTGGTTTTTCCCTTTACAAGGTTTTCCACATATAAATATTGGTGTTATGGTATTTCTTCTTTATGTGTTGTTTGGTTTATGCACTTTAATTTTATTTTTTGTTAACAGTAAGTTCATAAATTCATTTACCGTTTGAACATTGACTCACCCCCATCTCAGTGTTCTTGGATTCCAACAATAGGGTTACTTTTCTTTCATCCTTATGTCATGGGATGGCGGGGCACCAATTTGCCAGGATTTAAGGGATCTTCACAAGTCGAGGTCTATCTTATCGAAACACAAAGTTACAACGAACATAGAGCTATGTCGCTAAGAATAAAAACATATCACTACGAACAATCAGATGTTGTTGAGACCAAAGGACTATCTTGCCAAAAACCATCAAACAAGTGATTCAACCTGCAGAAAGACTATATCAAACTCTATGGATTCAACATTATGAGAGACCAATGTAGAACAATAATCCAACCCTAAATGACATGAATTCAACCCTTTTTGTTTCTTTGCAACCATTTTTTCTACAACTCATCTACAATTCTAGTTGATATCAATGATAATGTTTGCCAACAACCTCTATGCAAACCATGAAAAAATCTCTAATATGTTCCTTTGGGTCTCCTTTTCCTTTATATTTATCAAATTTAGGTATGACAAAGTGTGGTGGAAAAGGTAGCATAGGTATTATTTTATCGAAAGGATAAGGACAAATGTGTTGAATTGTGTAATTCTTTATAAGCATTCACTTACTTTTCATTTGTTGTTGTAGTTCCTTAATAAATTGTTGCAAATAATTACTAGGTTTTGCCTTGTTTCTTTGAACTATCCCTATGCCTAAGCAACCAAAAGGAGGAGAGACATATTGCATGTAAGGCTGATATTGGTCATATATGTCTTTAGGTGGTGGAGGGATGAAATTGTTATATGAGCCACCTGACATGTGATTTTGATGAGGTGCACTAGGCCTTCGATGAGTGTATGTATCATGGACATGTATATAATTGGTATTATAATCATGCTCTTGGGTATGGTATTCATATATAACATGTGATCTTCTAGCATATGAATTATCATGATTATGACCTTGAGTATCATCTTTCTATTGAGTATAAAATTTGGTATTCCTTTAGCCTTGAAAATTATGTGCACGAGATTATTAATAGGTTTGTTTAGTATAGCTGGCATGAGCATATGGATTAGGTATGTTGAGTTTTTGAAAGAGGGATGAAGGTAACTCAGGGATATTACACTCATGTTTATGTCCACCATTGTTACCATTAGGTTTATTTGGATCTATTTCCAATATTTTTGTAAAATCTAAGTTATGGGGTAAGCATGCTTCGTGATTGGGTCACCAAAGCCTGGTCTCCTCATGGAGTCCAACTCTATGGCATCCAAAGTCTCACGAAGGGTTTCTTTTTGTTTCTCTTTTCGAACCCTTCCCATGTTGAGGCTATCCTCTCTCATGGGCCATGGACCATTTGGTCTTCCCTCCTGGTTTTCCAAAGCTAGTCTTGCAACTTTTCTGTCTCAGATGACAAAATATTGTGGGTCTTGGTCTGGGTTTAGTTCCCTAGTCTTCCTATGCCTTGTTGGCCTCTCATGCAAACCATTTCTTAGTCTATTGGCAAAGTTGTTTGCCTTGATCCAGACTGATTTTTTAATGCTCACCCTCAAAAGAGGGTTTGCATTGAGGTCGACCTTTCACACGACCTGAAATAAACTATTGATATCCAACTGGGAGGCAATACCTTCATCTAGAAGGTGATTTATTTGAACCTTCCCAACACTTTTTATTAGTGTCAGTCAGTGAAACACAAGCTCAAGGATTGTTCCTTGGTTGTTCCAAAAATAAGACCCCCTATTAAGGAGTCTGACTCTCGACCTATGGAAGGAGCTAAGAAGGATGAATGGATCATTGTAGTTCACAAAGGTAAAAACTTTGTGGATTCCGCCCAAAAGACTCCCATCGGTTCCAGTTCTTAGCTGATGGAAAAACCTCCTATGCAGATACCATCTACCCAAGCAGTTTCTACTTTGGTTTCAAACCCTGACCAGCAGGGGAAGGACTCTCCTGAGGGTGTCGCTAGACCACCTTATGTTTGCACTCCTCAGGCTGCGTCTACGATTTCTTCTCCATACTCTTAGTGCCGCTCTCGCAGCCCTTCTGGGCATGCTGAGATTGTAGATGGTGGTTTAGAAAAATGATGAGTTACTTCTGGTGGGGATTCATATTTTTTGCGCAATAGCTTTTCTTCTCTTGGGGACAAGGAAGATATGCAAGTTTTTTAATGGATTACATCTCATGGAATGTTCGAGGTCTCATAGACCTCACCAGAAAGTATTCTATTCAAGATACTCATCAACGTGTAGTAGGCTTGGATGTTCTCTACCTCTAGGAAGTCAAAATTGTTGGTTTCATGCTCAATACTGTATGTTGTGTTATTTGGTCGGATAGCCTTGTTTTTGCTTCCAAGCATGAAGTTGGTCAAGGTGGAGTTGCTACACTCATTTCACCTCATTGGCTCTCTGCATTCATTTCTCATGGTTTTGATCCCATGCAATGCATCATCTGGGTTTTGCTATCAATTGATAATCATTCCATTGGGATCATTAATGTTTATTCTCCCAATGGTGCGGTTGATAGATCATGCCTATGGCATTGGATTACTGATAATCTGCCACCTGCAACGTGGGTCATGTGTGGGGACTTCAATATGGTTGAGGTGGCAATGGATAAGGACAAAATTTTGCCTTTTCGGTGGACAACTAGTGAGTGGGAAGCTTGGTACTATATGCATAATAAGTTAAGTCTTTTTTACCCCAACACCAACCATCACCGCCCTAGTGGGGTCTGAAACACTTGGTCTAATTTCAAAGCTGTCTCTAACAGGAATTCTTAAAAGGCTTGATCATGCTATGATAACTACATAAGCTTTTTTTTCTTTTTCTAAAGATCAAGATTTGCTCATCATCCTCTTATTGATGGGATGTTGTTTGATCACTTCCCCATAAAGTTTAGCATTTAATGGTAGCCATCTAGGCAATGTCCTTCTAAAACACAGTTCTACCTCAGCACATCTCTCTTGCATCATCAAACCATGGTGGCCCACATTCAAAGGGTTTGGAATTTAGAGCCAAGGTCTCATCATCACACTAGTTGGATTTCATGGTAGCATGATGCCATTACCTGCTCTGCGAGGTTTCAATGCATTTATGGTAGACAACTTGCCATGTATCATAGGTGGTCATATGACGTGACCACCAAACATCTATGTGCTGCTACAGAAGATCTGGCCTTGAATCTTTTGATTCTAACCTGCAACTTTGCTTATCCCAGCTCTGCCATCATAAACAAGTTGTAGATAGCCATTTTGCTAGAGGAGCTCAAATCAAAGCCAAGTTACATTGGCTCAAGGTGGGCAATAGGGCCTCCAAGGAATTTTTCCTGGAATTTTTCAAAGGGGGGCAAACTTTTCTCACCGAGATGCTTGATATTATACAAGCTTTTGTCTGTCACTATGAGAAGGTGTTCAAAGCACAGGGAGACTCTCTGGCCAAAGCCCAAGATTTCCAAGATTGTTTAGTTTTTGTTCCCAAATGGCTTTCTGAGTCTCAGCAGGCCTTCTGTGATCTCTTACTGACCATTGATGATCTCAAGGAAGTTGTTTTTTCTATGGTAGATGATAAAGCCCCTGGGTGTGATGACTTCCCCTATGAATTCTACAAATCTCTTTGGCCTTGTGTTGGTCTTGACCTCCATAAGGTCTATCTGGAATCTTTTCATTGCCAATCCCTGGGAAAGATGATTAACCGAGGTAACTTCAAGTTTATCCCTAAGGCCGGGAATCCAAAGGACATTTGCAATTGGAGGCCTATTAACTTTCTAAATGTCTCTTACAAGATCATTGCCAAAGCCTTGTCTCTCAAGATTCATCATCTCCTGCCTCTTGTTGTTCGTCTGAAGTAGACTAGATTTATCAAGTTTAGGTTTATTCTGGATAATATTTTGTTGTTTGGGAAGGGATGGACTGGGCCAGATGCTCTAAACAGTGGGAAATCTTTCTTAAGATTGACTTCTATAAGGCATATGATCACTTTGAGTGGCCATTTATCTTGTCTATTCTCAAAGACCTTGGCTTCAGTCCCAGATTTATTCAATCTGTCCAGATGTTATTCGAAGATGCCTCAACCTGTATCACCATTAATGGTCGACAGTCTTGTGGTGGAAGGGTTTGGTTACTTACTTGCTAATGTTATCTCTGCTAGGCATTTTTGTGGTATCTCCCTGCCTAAGTCACCTTCTCAACTTGTCAATGGCCATTTTGTGGATGATTTCTTCCTCACTCTCATTGAGGAAGAAGACAATTTGGCTACTCATCAATGTCTGAACACCTTTTGCTTGGCTTCTGGTTTGGCCATTCAATGGCACAAGACGCAATGTTATAGGCAATCTTTTCTTCTCACCCCACCTTGGACTCTTCAATATGATTGAAAATGGCTTCATCATGGAGAAATGTTTCACTTTCTAGGCATTCCCTTTGCCTTTCAAGCTTCACCTGTGGATCTTTGGAATATTGTTTTAGCCAGGATTGAGAAAAAGTTGGCCTACTAGATTACCAAGCCTCTCTCTCTAGCTGGTAAATTCCAAATTTGTTCTAAGGTTTTGGCTGCCACCCATGTCTATTATTCCTCATGTTGGGATCCTTCTAAGGCCTCTTACATGAAGTTGGAAAGACTTCTGCGGGCTTTTCTTTGGGCCTCTAAGTCTGACCATCAAGGCTTCCACAAGGTCGCTTGAGAGTATTGTTGTCTTCCCAAGGAGTCTAGAGGGCTCAACCTTATTTATACCCAAAAACAAGGGCTTTCCTTATGTGCTAAATAGATTATTAGAGCTTTATCTAGTGATGAGGCCTGGAAAATTCTTCTTCGACATTGTATTTCTTCAAGATTTTTTGCCAACAGGCTAGCTTGGAAGGGGATTGGTTTTCAAACCCTGCTCATTATGAAAGATGTTGTTCAGATCCAAGGTACTTTTGTGGTTAAAAGCATCTGGCGTGCTTGGGAAGCTCTCAAGCCTTGGCTTCTATTGGTAGGTGATGGTTTTCATGATAGGATATCCATGAATCAGCACAACCTCTGGTGGTCACCTCTTTTTCAGGTGCAAGGGTTACAAATGGCCAAAATATAGGGTGTTAGTGCTCTACATTTTCATAAACATGGCATTAGAACACCTAAGGATCTTTTTTCCAGAGCTTCTATGAACCTCTAGTCATGGGAGGACCTCTAGGTCCAGTTTTATCTATCTTGACCAGATCAATAGACTTATGACCTTCTAGTTTTGGCCTTACCCTCAAATTTGTTACATAAGTTTGGCATTCAGTCTATCAGATGTTGGTGGAAAGATTGGAAGTGGTATCCTTGGACTCCTTTCACTAGCTACAAACCCAAAATGGGTTATCTCTAGTTGGTTCCTCATTTGCCTATGGTCCATATTGTCAACTAGCGGTGGCACTTGTAGTCTTCTCAGACTTCCTAGAGATTCAAGTTTCTTGTTGTCTAGTTCGCCACCACTGAACCCAAGATTGCACACTTTACTTGGTGTTTTCTTTTTCCAGGGTTTCCTTTGGGTTCTATACTTAAGCATTTGGGGGTTCCTGATCCTCGGTGCCCTTTTTGTGGTCACCCAAAATATTTTATGCACATTTTTTGGTTCTCTAGAAGAGCTCAACAATACTGGAGCTAGATCCATGATTTCTTTTGGCCTTTTTGGCCTGAGCCCTTTTCTTGGCATATGGCTCTTCTAGGCGATTTGCCTAGAATCCCCTTCAAATTTTCCCAGATATGGCATGCTATTAGAATGGAGATCCTATTCACTCTTTGGAAGTATAGAAATGCAGTTCTTTTACTCACAACTTTTTCGATATTAATGTCTCACTTTATGCTAAAGCTTGCATTTGTAATAATGTGTTAATGTAGATTCAGGTACAAGCTGACAAAGTGGCTCTAGAGGTGGGCCACTTATAGGAACTCCTCTAGCACTAGGGAAACACCCCTTGTGTGGTTTCCAGAGTGTCGTTGCATTCTATCTTTGCTGACCTCACTCTACCCCGTGACCATAGTTCCTCTGCTCGTTGCTCTTAGACCCCGTTGTCCCAAGCTCCTCGCTACTCCTCTGGTAGGAGAGACGATGCATGGAGGTGTCGCTCAATTTCTCCTCCATGTTGTGGCTCTACTATCATGCCCAAACTTTTGGGAAAAAAACGGAACAACAAATTATTTTTTAAAACAACATAAATACATTAAATAATCTACATTTAAAATGGAATAAATAAGTTTTGTCTTAACTAAAGGTTAACTCAGGATTAAATAAAATGGTTTCCTAAAGTTGGTTTAATCAACTCCATCAATATAGTGTCAACATTTAGAGTAGACTAATTATTCCCTAAAAATGGTCGTCACTACTTAATTAATTAAACTAAATTAATTAATATCCGCTAATTAAAATTTCTCCAACAATTATTCAAGAGACATTAATCATCTCAAAAGTATTAATATGCTCAAGACAATAAAAATAATGTCAACTCATATTAAAAATAATTAATTGAGCAAAACGTGAAAACATCTTGTAATTTAAATTAATAGAGTTAACCAAATCAGATATAATATTAAATTAATAATTTCATTTTATATTAAAGTCGAATTTAAATCCCCTTAGATATTTAAATCTCAAGTATTAAATATTTGGTCAACAATGACCTCATAGGTTAAAATTTTACATGATGCATTTAATAAATTCCATTAATAAAAATTCCCAAAATATTTTTAACCCAACAACCATATTTAAATATATGTGAGAATTATATATATGTGTGTGTGTGTGTGTGTATACTTACTCATATTTTCCTAAATAAAGTCTATATTAAAAACTAATTTTACCCTAGTCAATATTAGGGGTTAATTAGTCCTACATATTGGCTATAGATAGATGGAGGGGGTAATTATTTTTTCAAATTTTAAAAAGAATATCCCCCTCATTTCATTTTATTAATATTTTATCACAAACCCTAACTAGAATTGTTTATCTATAACTTAACCTAGATTTCATTTCTAACAATCTCCAATTTCTAATTGTAGACACCTAAAATTGTCATGTCTAATTAAATAAATATCTTTATTTATTTAATTACTTTAGCCTAATTCTTCTATTAATTGAATAAAACTTTATTTATTTAATTAATTCATTTATCCTCTTCTAGCCTTATTTCTCATTTAAATAAATACATTTATTTATTTAAATTATCTTTTTTCCTAAATTAAATAAATATCTTATTTATTTAATTGATCCCACTTCTTCTATTAATTAAATAAATCTTTATTTATTTAATTAATTCATTAATCTTTTCTACCTATGACACATGTCATTCATCTCTTAATTCATACACTACCTACCCTCTCATTATTTTAGTATTTCCTTTACCTACCCTCTAATCATAGCTGACCATTTATCTTTTACACCTCTCAATTTCATCCCTCCATTTCATATAGTGTCTTCTATATAAGAGGATACTTCCTTCATTATCAACCCTAACTACTTGATCAATTGACTACACTATGCCTTTTGCACTTTCATATGCGATCCTACTTGCAACCACATTTCCATTCTTTGTTGAGCTCTTGTGCACATAAAATCTAAGAGAAAATATATCAAACAAGATCAATGGAGATAGGAAGAATGGAGATCCAAACCCTATTGAACATGTGATGGTATAATCTTTGTGATTTCATTTGAATTGCATTGTCTTAGGTAATCTTCATATGTTATGGTGGATCTTTGTTGTTGTTAGGCTAGTGTTTTGTGGTTGAATTCATTTAGTATTTCAACATTGTTGTTATCCATTTTCACCATATACATTTTGGCACACCCTTTGGGACATGGATTTTTGTTAGATCTGTGTTTTTTTGTAGGTTTCTCTAACCCTATATTGCTGTTTTGTAAAACAATTTGGAGAATAACCTTGTGCAGCTAGGGTTTTGGACACAAAATCAAGATCTTGGAGAGATTTGATCATATCTCACAAATGGCTTGGAAATTTTGCACCAAATGTTTTTTGTAGGTTGAAGATAGTATCAAGAGCTTGCAAAGAAAAATTCAGATCTATTGGAGCATATTTTAATTTTCTATGACGTTTTTATGAATTTTCATAAAAATTTAATTTTGAGAGAAAATGAGCAAATTTTTCAGATTTTATTACATTTTTGGAAATCTCTCATAATTATACAGAGGATCTATTCTTTGTGATTTTAATTTTGATGCAAAATATTTCCTAAAAAATTGGATCTTTAAAAATTAGGGTTTTTCCTTATTTTGATCAGATCTCACAAACGGATTTGAATTTTGGCATAAAATGTTTTTTCATGTCAAGAAAATTATCAGAAGTGTTCAAAAAAATTTCAGATTTTTTGGATCAAATTTTCATTTTATATGAATTTTTTATGATTTTTCATAAAAAATTAATTTTGAGAGCAAATTAGCAAATTTTTTGGATTTTCTTACATTTTTAGAAATATCTCAGAATTATACATAGGATCTATTTTTTGTGAATTTAAATGTGATGCAAAATCATTCCTCAACAATCGGATCTTTGAAAATTAGGGTTTTGCATTATTTTACTCATATCTCACAAACTACTTGGATTTGTTGCATAAAATTTTTTATGTAGGTTTGGAAGACCATCAGGACTCTCTAGTAAAACTTGCAGAATTTTTGGATCAATTTTGCATTTTATATGAATTTTTTATGATTTTCATAAAAAATTAATTTTTGGAGCAAATTAGCAAATTTTTTGGATTTTCTTACATTTCTGGAAATTTCTTGAAATTTTACAGGTGGTATTTTTTTTATGATGAATCAGATCTTTGAATTGGTCAACAAAATGCATTGTTGAAGGCCCCTATTTCACAAAGTCTTTTGGATCTAAAATTTACCTAAGTTGTGTGCTTGCAGGAAGGGGTGATCATTTGAAACAATCCAAACTACTAATAGATCTTTGTTGCAGGACCTTGGCAAGGGTTTTTTATCTTTATTGTGTGCCTTGTTCTCATAGACTAGCAAACACTTCAATTGGTGCAGTAAAATTGAACCATTGTCTTTTTTGTCTTGAGCAATAGGCTATTTTTGTTTCATCTTTAGAGGGCCTGTCTCCCCGTGTGGTCATTAGGACTACTAGTGAGGAGAGAACGACCCAAGTGGTAGCAAAAGAAAATCCATCTTCTTCCAAACCACTATAAATAACTGTATCCATGGTGAAAACTATGGATAACATGTGCTGATTAGTTCATACCGACACTATGTCTCCCCATAAACCCATTTGATCAAATTTATTTGATCATTTGTAGGGCATAAACCCTACTGGCTAGGAGCCTTCTGTATTTACAGAGCTGAAAGTGCTGCATATATGGCCACATGAGCGAATGCCCTTACTAGCACCTTTTTGTTTTAGAAGCCAAAATCCTTCTAGTTGTTGGGGCAGGAGGTCGGACCTCTAGTAGCGGTCCACACACATACGGTTCTTAGTAGAGATACAAAGTTCACCACGGGGAGTTTTCATGGGAACTAATGCTTGGTTGCCCCGAGAAGTGAGTGCCAAGGGTGGAGCCAGTGGGGTCAAGCATCTAAGTATCCGCTTTGAATAGCGTAGCCTTGAGGGAAACTCCATGTGGGATCAACAACTGTTGTCTTGGCTAACCATAAGAATTGTGCTTGTCTTATTTTGAACTATCAAACATTCAAGACCAAACATTAAAACATTGTGTCTTTTGTGTCTTCAAGTGTATGCAAAACAAATTTTACATCAAACAACACACTTGTCTTTGAGTCATTTTGGAATCTAAACACTTGCAAACATTGAGTCTTCATCAACACTGTGTCCTCTTGTCATGAAAAATAGTCAAACATTTAGATTTGGTCACAACAAACAACTTCACAAATTGGAAAAATTTACAGTACAGCAAACAAGAGCAATCAGTTTTAGCATTCTTGAGCTTCCTAGGCTATCTCTTTACATTTTCATCTATCATTCAACCTATCTTTGGGTCTCACAAAATCCATTATTGCTTTACACCTTACATTACATTCACATTTGTCTAAACTTGAGTCAAAAGGTCACTTGCTTGTCCTCATCATACTTTGTCAACACATTACATACAACAACATTTTGCTAAGTGGTCCCTTATCAGGGTCTATCACCTTTGGGTCTCATTTGGTCTTATTTAGAGTCAAGGTCAACTTACCTCATCATGAGAAACTATCATTTCTTTGGAAGCCACACCTACTCTACTACATACATACTTGGTCTTACACTTTGGACATTGCAAGTAAACCTCAGATTCATTTACATTCCATCCAACTCTTTGTCTTCCATACTCTTTCCATTTTCATCTAGTCTCACACATCTTGGTCAATACCTAGTTCATGGTTGAAACCCATTCCAAAAAATCTAGGAGAGAAACTAAAGAGGCTCAAGAGTCTGCAAACATGAGCTCTTATGAGTATGACAATGATGTCTTTTTCAATTCTGATCATACTACATTACCTGACATGGATGCCTATAGAAACATTCCAAATATTGAGAACATGGACACTACAAACAACAATGATACACACAATGACAATATGGACAACAACTCCGTACATTCAGTAGAAGTGGAAGACACCATTATGAATCCTCATGTTAATCGATTGGTTGAGGAAATAATGAGGAGAGATAGACAATACTTTCTACAAGTGATGGCACAAAGTGGAGCCAAGATCCCTCATGATTTTGACATGTCTCAAATAATGGAAAATCGACCATTGCAACAATCTCACTCCAACATGGATCAAAGGAGACCTAATAGTGGAGGCAATAGAGGACCACATATGGTGCCTGAATCACCATCATCTTTGTTTCAAAAACCAAAGGTCCCACATACACATGGTCAAGCATATGATACTCACCTTCGCAGACCATTATGGAAGTCTTATGCAGAAAAATATGCTCAATCACATACCAATGCTAAGGATCAACCACCAAAGCAATTCGATATTCAAAGGAATGCTCAAAATTTGGACACAAGGAAACCCCACATCAAATTTGGGGGCAACACACTAGAACAAACTCATGACATGCCTATAGAGTATGGTATACATGGACAAAGCAGATATTCCATCCCTCACCATGACTCTATACCAAGTGGTCCTTATACGCATATGCAACATCATTATAGACCTCCTCCATATGAACATGTGTATGATCAATACCATCCATATATGCAACATGCTCCTCCTCCACCCAGTGGTTCAGGCATGGGGTATGGTCCAAGAAGTCAGTCTCCACCTAAGAAAAATTTGGAACAACAAATCAAGAACATACAAAATAAAATGGAGGACATAAATACACCAATGCCAACATACACAATGAGAGACATATGTCCTTATCCATTTGACAAGAGCATTCAAATGCCTCCTTTTCCTACACACTTTGTGACACCTAAGTTTGATAAGTATAGAGGAAAAGGGGATCCTAAGGCACATATAAGACAGTTTTTCACAGCTTGCATTGAGGTAGCAGCAGAAGAGACATATTTGATGAGATTATTCCAACAAAGTTTAGGTGATCAAGCTATGGAATGGTTCTCCCAACTTCCACCTAGAATTAAGTCTTGGGGTGATCTAGAAAAGGCATTTATCCAATATTTCTCATACAACATAGAGACAGACATATCGGTGACTACTTTGTGCAACACCAAGCAAAAGGATGGAGAATCTTTTTTATCATTTTTGCAAAGATGGAGAAATATAGCCAGCAGATGCTCTTGTGAAATTCCACAAAAACAAATGGTAGAGATGTTCACCCAAAATGTTAACAAAGACATTGGTTATTACCTGAGAAAAGCTTGTTTGTCCACCTTCAAGGATGTTATTGAAAAAGGCTTAGCAATAGAGAAGGTCCTAATTGAAAAAGGAGTCATTAAGATATTCAAGGAAAACAAAGATGAATTTAAAGGAAAACATAAGCCAAGATTTTGGAATAAAAACAAGAACACAGTTAATGATGGTGTTGTTGATGCCAATACAGTGCAACCCAAAATCATTTTTTCAAGATCAAGCTCTACAAACAATCAAGTGAATACTGTTAGAATATTTAATCTTTACTTAGCTTAGGTTTATTTGTATTTAGTTTAGGATATTCCTTTGGAATTCCTACATGTAATTTGTCCTCTAGTACATGTGTGAGGACAAGTCATTTCTTTTATTTTCCTTTATTAAGGAATATTAGATTTCCTCCATAAGATGATGTGGACACATGGCACACACATTTTATGAATGGTGGAATTCATAGATTTGGGAGTTACTTTGTAACTCCTCTCCTCATCTCTATTGAAGAGATGTCTCCTCTCTCATTTCTTCTTAATGACAATATTGTAAAGAGCTTCTTGCTCTCTCTCTCTCTCTCACTCATTTTAGGCATTGCCTCATTCATAATATCACAAGGGGTTTTTCTTTGCTTTTCCCCTTTCAAAAGTTCTTGTGCCTCCTTCTTCACATTTGGGTGATGCTCCAAGGTTTTTGCTTTTCTCTTGGTAACAATTACTTCATCATAAACTTTCTTGGATTTTATTTTTCTTTCCTTGCTCTTGTATTTCCTTTCATGGTATCAGAGCAGGTTTCTAATCCTTGTTTTAAGTTGACATTGATGAAGGTTACCATTCTGTGGAGTTCACCTTGTTGGAGGCATTCTTGAGAGGAGAAGAAGTTCTTTTTCTAATATTTTCTATTGTGCAGGTTTTGGTTTCAGATTTTTAACTTTTTTTCAAACTTCTTAACAAGTTTGCCTGCAGGTTTAATCTTCTATTCTAGTTTTTTTATTAAAAAAAGGGCTTTGGAAGGCTTGCCGCCAAAGTTCCTTCTTTCTAGTTTAAATTTGTGTCTTTGGAAGGCTTGCCACCAAAGATTTTGGGTTTTTTTAGTGTGCATAGTTTGGAAGGTTTACCGCCAAACTCAGTACCAAGGCCTTAAAGGATAAAACTCCTCAGAACGGAACCATTCCATAGCTTGATCACCTAAACTTTGTTGGAATAATCTCATCAAATATGTCTCTTCTGCTGCTACCTCAATGCAAGCTATGAAAAACTGTCTTATATGTGCCTTAGGATCCCCTTTTCCTGTATACTTATCAAACTTAGGCGTCACAAAGTGTGTAGGAAAAGGAGGCATTTGAATGCTCTTGTCAAATGGATAAGGACATATGTCTCTCATTGTGTATGTTGGCTTTGGTGTATTTATGTCCTCCATTTTATTTTGTATGTTCTTGATTTGTTGTTCCAAATTTTTCTTAGGTGGAGACCGACTTCTTGGACTATACCCCATGCCTGAACCACTGGGTGGAGGAGGAGCATGTTGCATATATGGATGGTATTGATCATACACATGTTCATATGGAGGAGGTCTATAATGATGTTGCGTATGTGTATAAGGACAACTTGGTATCGAGTCATGAAGCGGTGTTTTTAGTTGGAACACCTTGCAAAGTGAATTTACCTTGACGAGTTGTAACATTACATTCAAAGGTAGATTTGGAAGAAGATTTGATGCCTTTTAGGATAATCTTGGGTCTTTGGGTAGAAGTCTCAGGTGTTTTGTCCTTGATGATAACGGTAGAGACATAATTGTCCATCAAAATGTTTGGCAGAATGGAAGCATAGGACAATTGATGAAATGGCTAGATGTTTATTTAATGGTAAAAATATGGATTACAAGATTTGGGCTGAAGCTATGGCTTGTGCAACTTATTTAATTAATAGAACACCTACCAAAGCCTTAAAGGATAAAACTCCTGAAGAAGCTATTAATGTAGGTTTGTTTTATGATGCAAATTCCAATTTTACTTTAAAAGGTTTTACTGATTCTGATCTAGGTGGAGATCCCAATGATGGGAAATCTACTTGTGGTTATTGTTTTTTTGTTGGTTCAGGAGCAATTTCTTGGAATAGTAAAAAGAAACAATCTACCTCTCTTGGATCCACTGAAGCTGAGTACAAAGGATGCACTAATGCTTCCAAAGAAGTCTTGTGGCTTAGAAGACTACTTGAAGATTTGGGTCTACCTCAACACGAACCAACTCCATTGTATTGTGACAACCAAAGTGCCATTGCCTTGGCTAAAAATCCAGTTTTCCATGCAAGGACAAAACACATTGCTCTCCAACACCACTTTATTAGAGAACAAATTGAAGAGAAGCAAGTTTCACTCCTCTATTGCAAGGGGGAAGACCAAGTTGCAGATATTTTGACCAAGCCACTTTGTAAAGAAAAATTCCAATTTCATTGTAAAAATCTTGGATTGCAACCCATTGAAGGGTTTGATGTAAGCTCCCAAAGTAAAGCTTAAGGGGGGGTGTTAGAATATTTAATCTTTACTTAGCTTAGGTTTATTTGTATTTAGTTTAGGATATTCCTTTGGAATTCCTACATGTAATTTGTCCTCTAGTACATGTGTGAGGACAAGTCATTTCTTTTATTTTCCTTTATTAAGGAATATTAGATTTCCTCCATAAGAGGATGTGGACACATGGCACACACATTTTATGAATGGTGGCATTCATAGATTTGGGAGTTACTTTGTAACTCCTCTCCTCATCTCTATTTAAGAGATGTCTCCTCTCTCATTTCTTCTTAATGACAATATTGTAAAGAGCTTCTTGCTCTCTCTCTCTCTCGCTCATTTTAGGCATTGCCTCATTCATAATATCACAAGGGGTTTTTCTTTGCTTTTCCCCTTTCAAAAGTTCTTGTGCCTCCTTCTTCACATTTGGGTGATGCTCCAAGGTTTTTGCTTTTCTCTTGGTAACAATTACTTCATCATAAACTTTCTTGGATTTTATTTTTCTTTCCTTGCTCTTGTATTTCCTTTCAAATACTCAAACAACTTCTAGATCACGAAGGAAGTACACCCCATTGGGAGAGCCACTTGAGTCAGTTTTCAAGAAGCTAGTGGCAAACAAAGTAATCACAGTTCCAGATTTTCCTCCATATGAGCCAAAGGTCAAACCAAATTGGTGCAATGATGATGAATATTGTGAATTTCATAGGAGCAAAGGGCATAAAATAGGAAATTGTCATCGACTGAAGGACATCACACAAGATCTCATTGATAGAGGTGACATTGAGATTGAAGGACACTCATCCAATCAAGAACATGAAATGTTTAAGGAACCATTCCCAAAACATGACAAGGGAAAAGCCAAAGCCACAGATGAGAAGACCAGCTATACCAGAGCATCCTATAACTATGATTCAAATGTCAATCACATTTCGATGGACAATTATGTCTCTACCGTTATCATCAAGGACAAAACACCTGAGACTTCTACCCAAAGACCCAAGATTATCCTAAAAGGCATCAAATCTTCTTCCAAACCTACCTTTGAATGTAATGTTACAACTCGTCGAGGTAAATTCACTTTGCAAGGTGTTCCAACTAAAAACACCGCTTCTTCATCAACCAAAGTTGAGTATGACCTTGTAGAACAGTTAGGGAAGACACACACACTTATCTCAATCCTTGATCTCTTATGCATATCCCTCGCACATAAAGCCATTCTTGACAAAATCTTGGGAGACACTTCTATCCCTACTGATCTGAACGTGGACCAATTTCAAGCCATTGTGGGATACCTTTCCGTTCCACACTCCCTTACATTCATAGAAGCTGACAACACCTCCATGAGCCAACCACATAATGCACCTTTACACATTGAAGCCTTCATACATAAACATCGAATAAAACAAGTCCTGATTGATGAAGGAGCAGGTCTAAGCATTTGTACATTGAGCACTATTAAACAATTGGGATATTCAGATAAAGCTATGAATTCTACAAACAAAATTACCATCAAGGCATATGATGATGAAGAGCGATCATCCAAAGGCACAGTCACCTTGCCACTCAAAGTTGGGCCTGTTACAAAGGATGTGGTTTTTTCAGGTCCTTGATCTAGATCTCACATACAACATACTCTTGGGACGTCCTTGGATTCATGAGATGGGCGCAGTACCATCTACATATCATCAATGTATCAAGTTTACACACAATGGAGTTGAAGCGACTGTCAAAGGTGATCCGAATCCATTCATATATTGCAACAATCTGCAACCTCGATCAAAAATAATAATTCCAGTCAATCGACAAGCTATTCCTTCATCAGCCTATGTGGATCCAGAATCATTGAAAGCTTCTACATCAAAACAAGCAGAGATCAAAGACAAGTTCAAGTTTAAAGACTTGGAATGTGGTGAGTATATCTTTCATGTTGATCAACTCCCACTATCTCCTAAGGTATTCAGTCGATAGGAACAACCTATAAACAATTTTCAATGCCAAGGAATTGGGTATGAACCACCTAGTGTTGTGGCTACTAAGTTTGAATGCAGATCTCCTCTAGTGGTGCAAGCATCTCTTGAGATCAATAGTCCTAAGAGTGGTTCCAACAAAGAATCTATTAAGCATATCGCCAGCCCTCTTGAGAAATCACATAGATTTACCATATCATCCACTCATTCTATTTCCACTCCTCTCCCAGACTTGGATCAACAAGAATTAGAAAAGCCCTTACTCATTGGGGATGACAAATCAAGCTTTGAAAAGAAAAATCTAAAAGTCAAAAATAAAGAAAAATCTTTTAGTCAAAATCAAAAGCTATTGGACTCTGCAAAAATCAAAGTCAAGGATAAAAATCCTATGAAGCAAAATGAGCAAGAGTCGATATCCCCTAATATCAAAATAACTGGGGGCAAAAGTTATAAAATTTCAAGTCAAAAAGAATACTTGTTGATCCTAAGTCTCCATCATGCTATCCTACTTTCACTTCTTTTCGCAATCATAAGCCTTCATAACTCATCCACTTGTTCCACACATCCATCCCCTTTTGGTGATACATCATGGACCTTTAATGGAGCTTCCTCAAAGGACTTTGTTATCAGGGATGCCCAAACTTCTTTAGGTGACACGCATATGGGCCTGCGTAGTCCACACACTAGTAATTCTATCTCAGTTCTTTTATCAAGGAAGATAGTCACTCAAGCTACACATCATTCAGTCAAGGAGCGTTGCAGTTACAATCATAAGGTTCAGCCTCGCACTTTTGAGGTGGGTGACTTATTTCTCATAGAGAATCCTAAAAATCAGCAAGATAGAGGGAGGAAGGGCAAGTTTGAACCGAACTGGCTTGGTCCTTACATCATCACAGCAGCATATGGATCTGGTCCATATCAACTCTCAACCATGCACCTCTCAACCATAGAGGGTGAACTTTTGGATGATCCTATCAATAGCATGCACCTTCGTAGGTTTTACACATAGCTCTTCAAAGTATCCCAATTCAACAGTACAAAAAAATCAAAAAAAATCAAAAATACAAAAAAATACAAAAATACAAAAATACAAAAAAAATCATAAAAATTCAAAAATACAAAAAAATCAAAAAAATCAAAAAAGTAAAGAAAAACATTTCATCCAATGGTGAAAACCACTTTGGTGGCACCCTGGGCAAGTACCATGGTGAAAACTGGGTCACCAGCGCCATGCGTAGAGACATTGCTCCTCCCTCCTTCAGGATTCCATTTTCATCCTTTCACTTTGCACACACTCACAACCTCTTCATCCATAATAAACTTTAAACATTCCCATCATGGCTTGTCATTGATCTAACTAAGATTGGTCCACCATTCATAATAAACATTCTTTTTCACAACCCTTTCCATCCATAATAAATCAGCTCCTATCTGTGGCTAAGGCTAATCCTACGTCTAGTGATGGGTGTGGAACTGAGAGCATCACATGTTTCAAGGAGTACAGTTTCTTCCAATTTTTTGCAGTCTATCTGTGCACAATCCACAATAAAGCAACACTTGCATCGCCAATCCACAATAAAGTTTTGTCTTCTCCGCAATAAAGTATCAGTTGCATGGATTCAGTTAGTTTCAGATGAGGTATAGTAGCAACAATGGGCTTCAACAAATCAAATCTTTCTTCAAACTCAGACAATATTATGGTTCTATGCTATCTATCCTTTTTGTGAAAGTAAACATTGTGACCACAATCAAATAAGACTTATACAAGTGACAAGAGACACTAAACTTGAGGACTACAGTGGATGTTGGTGTCGAGTCTTGGTTTTCTTTTGATTTTATCTTTTTGGTGACATGTCTTTTAGCTTTTCCGGGATGTCTCTGACTAGGGGTTCTATCTCTAGGATGTCTCTGACTAGAAAGGCGAAGATGGGGTATCGTCACCTATTTTTCTTTACTGTCTGTGGATGGTCTCTTAGTAATGCTTTGACTTGTCCAAGGATATGAGGACACTGAGAGTCTAGTATGAACTGAGGCATTCCTTGTTTGCGACTGTCTTATCTCCATACAAACAGGTACAATGACTTTCTGGGTCGAACATATGCTTCAATTTTCATAACCTACTTGCCATAATAAAGCTCAATGATGATAATACAAAAGAAGCTCTTTTCACTTTCATATCTTCTATCTTCCATCCCCCTTTCTTGATTGACTTCCATTGTCCTTCTTGACTCCGTGTATCCTTCTATCACATGACTGAGTATAATGACACACCAAAAACATTTGCATCTCATGTAGTTTCACCTGCATTACCACATATAAGCATTTCATACATACATATATATATCACAATTGCATCACATCCTACACACAACACATGTTAGCACATTTTAAATTCTCATCATGTATATAGTCATTTGCATTATCATATTCATCCACATTTCATACATTCACATTTGCATTAGCATAACATATTTAAAACATAAAAGAACAAAAATATTGCATTTCATCATGTACATATTTGCATCCATATCATAAGCATCACATAAGAACATACATCACATAGGTATGCATGAATATAGCTGCCACAAAGATGAATCATCTCATATATATAATCATAAGTGTCATGATACAATGATGTCAAAATACATATGGCTACACAGCCAATCCTCGTGTTGCCCTATCCAAATAGAGGAACCCATTGATCACTGTTGGTATTTTGGTATGGTTTTGTCATTGATGTCAACACCTACTAAATACACCTACTTTGGAGATCCAGCAACATTCACCGGCAAACAGTAAACTATGCAAATAGTTACTGGTATATGGTTAACTGGCAGGATATAATGTTCACCGGTACCTGCATTGACATGGAAGGCACTTGGTAATGTCGAAGACATCATGTGGACACTTTACTTTGAAGTAATAATCACTGGTATATTCTGATTTGAAACAAGAATTGGTCTTAGGTTATGGTATAAATGTAAGATCTTGTAGAGCCGACCTACTAAAATTGGTCTTAGGTTATGGTATAAATGTAAGATCTTAATTGTAAGATCGAATGTGGGAATGCGAAAAAGAATTGTGTGAAGGTATATGTGAGATTAAGCAGAGCTATACACGAAGACATCATTTGAAGGTGAAGTTAGGTTTTTGTAGAAGCATATCAGCATTATATCGGTATTGAATCTAGTATATGAAGATGCTATTTTGTGCAGTACATTCTCATTGGATTTAACCATCCAACTATAGTCAGTGTGACTCCCATTTGTGATTGACCAGTGAGCTCTAGGCTGTTGACCTTTCTGCATGTGCAGACCCCTCCTTGTACACTTACTATCTGCAGTAGTATCATCTGATTGTGGGTAAGGTTTCCCACCGTGGTTTTTCCCCTTACAGGGTTTCCACATACAAATATTGGTGTCATGTGTTGTGGATGACTTTGTGCTTATGTTTCATGCATTAATTCTTACCAGTACAACAATTTTCTATTAACATTGTCTATCGGCATACTTAACTAATTTACCGGCATTAAGTTGGTTAATAAGTTTTTGGTTTGAATTTATTAGACAACTAATTCACCCCCCCCTCTCTATTGTCTCCAGGACCTACAATTGGTATCAAAGCCTAGTCCTCTTTTTGCAGAAGTTTAACAACTTGAGGAGATCCAATGTCTACTAATTATTTCATAAAGGATAGTCCTAAACTTGATGGAACCAACTATGGGATATGGAAAATCAGAATGGAGACACATCTGAATTGCATTGGTAAAGACATCTGGAAAGTTACTAAGAATGGTTAAACTGCTGCTGTAGCTGGTCAGACTGCTCCCATTACTTTAGCCAAAGATGAAGAAAATGATTGCAAAGCAAGAGAAGCACTTTTGAGTGCATTATCAGATCAACAAATCATGGGTTTATCAGATAGATCCACTGCAAAAGCTATTTGGGATCATTTGGAAACACTGAATGAAGGGGATTCCATAGTCAAAATTGCAAAACTTGAAAGCTTCCGAGTCAGGTATGAACATTTGAAAATGGAAGAAGATGAAAGGATTTCTGCTTTTATGGAAAGAGTAAATGAAATTGTTTTGGGTATCAAATGTTGTGAAGGAACCTTGAGTGAAGATGAGATTGTTTCAAAAATATTAAGAGGTTTTCCATGGGCATATAAAATGAAGGTTACTGCTATAAATGAGTTGAGAACAATGCCTAATACCTCAGTAACTAGGGATACATTGATTGGAAAACTTTCAAGTTTTGAAATTGAGGAATTTGGTCCTATTGCTACTATAAAAACTAATTTGGCCTTCAAAGCATCAACATCATCTACTCCATCCTTCGACAAATCAGACTGGAGAGCCTTTTATGCAAGAGAACTTGAAGAAACGAGGAAGGAGAATGAAGAGCTTGAAGAACTTGAAGCACTATTTGCAAGAAAAATGCCAAAAGGTGCAGTTGGAAGTAAGTATGAAGGTAAAGCACCCTTTAAATGTTTCAACTACATTAAGATTGGTCATATGGCTTCAAGATGCCCTGATAGACATGCTAGACTAAGAGAAGAAGCTAGAAGGACATACAAACCTAATCCTGAATATCAGAGATACAGATTTAAGAAAAACAAACATAAATCTTGTTACATTGCTGATGAAGGTGTGACTGATGATTCTAATGAGGATCCAGCAGACAACAGATGGGTCTTTGTTGCTATAACAGAAGATCAACTAGTACCTATTGTTCGACCGGTAGAACAAGACCTAGTAGCTAAAGTTGAATCAAAGGATGAATGGATTATTGACTCAGGATGCTCACATCACATGACTGGAGACAAAGGTAAATTCTTGAACTTTCAAGAATACAATGGAGGTTTAGTAAGATTCAGAGATGACAAAGCCTATTCAATCAAAGGTAAGGATTCAATATCTCTTGATGGTAAACATAACACTGACAATGTCTACTATGTTGAAGGATTAAAACATAATCTTTTAAGTGTTGGTCAATTAGTTGAGAAAGGTTTTCAGTTACAATTTAAAAATGGAAAATGCAAAATCATGAATAGAACTGGTTTGTAAATTGCAACTGGTAATCAGACTAGAGGTAATATCTTTCATTTGAATAACAGTGAAAAGGCATGCTTAATTGCACATACAGATGAAAGTTGGCTATGGCATAAAATACTATGTCATGTAAATTTTGATTGCATGATAAAAATCAGTACTTCTAAGGCAGTTAGAGATCTACCTAAAATAGTGAAACCTTAGAATACAATTTGCAAGGAATGTCAATTTGGAAAACAAGTTAGAGCTAGTTTCAAAAGTATTCCAGAAAAATCCAATAATGCTCTTGATTTAATTCACATTGATTTATGTGGTCCAGCTAGAACTAAAAGCTTACAAGGTGATAGATATTTCATGCTAATTATTGATGATTATTCTAGAATGTGTTGGGTTACTTTTCTCAGAGAAAAAATAGAAGCACTTGGGAAGTTCAAGCTATTCAAATAAATGGTTGAAAATGAAATCGGTAAGAAAATTAAATGTTTAAGATCAGATCAAGGAGGAGAATTCACATCTAGAGATTTTAATACATTCTGTGAAGTAAATGGAATCAAAAGATAGTTATCAGCCCCTCGGACACCACAACAGAATGGAGTTGTTGAAAGGAAAAACAAAACTATTTTGGATGCAGCAAGAAGTATGTTATCAGAAGCAAATCTACCACATGTGTACTGGAGAGAGGCAGTAAGCACTGCTGTCTATACATTCAACAAAGTTCACATCAAAGGTGAAACCGGTAAGACCCCTCATGAGCTATGGTTTGGTAATACTCCCACTCTTAAATATTTCAGAATTTTTGGAAGTAAATGTTATATTAGAAGAGATGAGTATATTGGCAAGTTTGATCCTAGAAGTGATGAAGGAATATTTCTTGGTTATTCATCTAAGAGTAAAGCTTATAGATGTTTTAATAAAAGATTACAGAAAATTGTTGAAAGTACAAATGTAAAGATTGATGAACAATTCAGAGGAACTTCAAGGTATATAGACTCTGAACCGGTAACAAAAATTATGACAAATGAACCAATAGTAAATCCACCGGTACAGAATGATGATCCAGTTACTCCGGTATCATAAGAGGATTCCACAGTAATTGAAGAACAACAATAGACTAAGACACCCTGGTATGTAAGACTGAATCATTTTGAAGATCAGATAATTGGAAGCAAATTTAAAGGAGTCATGACAAGAGGAAGATTGGTGAATGAAGAGGTATGTCTTATTTCTCAAATTGAACCATTATCTATCAATGAGGCATGTGAAGATAAATTTTGGATTAAAGCTATGGAAGAAGAATTAGGACAAATTGAGAAAAATAATACTTGGACATTAGTTCCCTGGCCTAAAAACAAAAATGTAATTGGAACCAAATGGGTATTTAGAAACAAACTCAATGAAGAAGGTAAGGTTGTCAGAAATAAAGCAAGACTAGTGTGTAAGGGATATTCTCAGAAAGAAGGAGTTGATTACAATGAAACCTGTGCACCAGTAGCCAGAATTAAGGCAGTTAGATTATTCTTGGCCTTTGCAGCTCACAAGGATTACAAAGTTTATCAAATGGATATTAAATGTGCATTCTTGAATGGAGATCTTGAAGAGGAGGTCTATATTGAACAACCTGATGGATTTTCCTTGACAGATGACAATGATATGGTTTGCAGATTAAGAAAAGTTCTGTATGGATTAAAACAAGCTCCAAGAGCTTGGTATGCAAGATTGGATAAGTATCTTTTAAAGATTGGTTTTACTAAAGGAAATGCAGATAGCAATTTATACTACAAAGTAACTAATGATGACATCTTGATTATGGAAGTATTTGTTGATGATATAATCTTTGGAGGAGAAGATGGATTATGCAAAGAATTTTCTTTTAAAATGTAGCATGAATTTGAAATGTCTATGATAGGAGAAATAAAATTCTTTTTAGGATTGCAGATTTTATAGACTGATAAAGGCATATTTTTGAGTCAATCTAGGTACTTGAAAGAACTACTTAAGAAATTTGGGATGGAGAACTCTAAACTGGTAAGCACACCTATGACTACAAATGACAAATTATCTCAAAGGGATGAATCTACACCTATTAATCCAACTAGATCCAAATCTATGATAGGAGGTTTACTGTATTTGACACAAACCAGACCTGATATTATGAATGCAGTATGTATAGTTTCTAGATTTCAGAGTAATCCTAGGGAAAATCATGAATCAACAGTAAAAAGGATTTTCCGGTACTTACAAGGCACAACAAATCTTGGATTATGGTATCCTAAAGATGAAAATTTTGATCTATATGCATACACAGATGCAAATTGGGCAAG
The DNA here is from genome assembly GCF_030272615.1 of Cryptomeria japonica. NCBI lineage: Eukaryota > Viridiplantae > Streptophyta > Pinopsida > Cupressales > Cupressaceae > Cryptomeria > Cryptomeria japonica. The sequence continues at coordinate 923,002,173 of NC_081407.1, forward strand.
AGATGTGGATGATAGAAAAAGCACCACTAGAGGAGCATTCTTTCTTGGAAAAAGATTAGTTTCTTGGTTAAGTAAGAAACAGAGTTGTACATCTTTATCAATAGCAGAATCAGAATATGTTGCAACATCAACAAATTGCACTCAGGTACTTTGGCTTAAGAAAATGTTGAAAGACATAAAGGTAAAATGCAAGGAACCTATTACTATATATTGTGATAACACTGTAGCAATTGATATATCTAAGAATCCAATATTACATTCTAAAACAAAACATGTTTCTATCAAACTGAATTTTCTATGGGAAAAAGTTGAAGAAAAGGAGATAAAACTGGTTTATGTGAATACTAAAGAACAGCTTGTAGATATTTTCACAAAACCTTTGCCTAAGGAAACTTTTGAGTATCTCAGAGATCAGCTCGGAGTCTTACCTCCATCGGTAGAGACTTAGATAGTTGATAATTGTCATCAATCGGTAGAAATAAATGGACAAATCTTTTATTCTGGTATTTGATGAGGAAGCTACCTCCTAGGGGGAGTAGTTGGTATATTGACTTGGTTGGTATTTTGTATGAACTTGACCTTTTGTGACTCTGGCATTTGATGTCAAAGGGGGAGAGATATATGGAAAAACATTAGGGAGAGATGTATGAAAAATGCATTATCTTTTTGAGGAGAGATTGGTATGAGAGATTGGTATAAACACATATTACTCCCAAGGGGAGAAATGGAGATTGTTGGTTTTTGTACTTGGCATTTCTGTTTTGGCAATTTGATGGTTTTTCCATCTTGTGTTGGCATCAATGCCAAAGGGGGAGATTCTTGGTATTTTGGTATGGTTTTGTCATTGATGTCAACACCTGCTAAATACACCTACTTTGGAGATCTAGCAACATTCACCAGCAAATAGTAAACTGTGCAAACAGTTACTAGTATATGGTTAACCGGCAGGATATAATGTTCACCAATACCTGCATTGACATGGAAGGCACTTGGTAATGTCGAAAAAGTCATGTGGACACTTTACTTTGAAGTAATAATCATTGGTATATTCTCATTTGCATATTTGCTTTTACTGGCAAATAGGTCCAGGTTATCTAGGGTTACACCGGCAGGTTTATCTTGTCCAGATCAGCATGGCACGCTATGGAGATGATTTATTATTGTTGTAAATGCATTAAGCCGACATGTTCAATCGGTTATTGCATAGGATATTGTATTGTTTGTAAAATGTTTTTATTGTAATATCCTGTAGAGCCGACCTACTAAAATTGGTCTTAGGGTATGGTATAAATGTAAGATCTTATTTGTAAGATCAAGTGTGGAATGCGAAAAAATATCTAAGTAAGGGTATATGCGAGATCAAGTAGGGATATACATGAAGACATCATTTGAAGGTGAAGTTAGGTTTTTGTAGAAGCATATCAGCATTACACCAGTACTGAATCGAGCATATGAAGACGCTATTTTGTGCAGTACATTCTCATTGGATTTAACCATCCAACTATAGTCAGTGTGACTCCCATTTGTGATTGAGCAGTGAGCTCTAGGCTATTGGCCTTTCTGCATGTGTAGACCCCTCCTTGTACACTTACTATCTGCAGTAGTATCATCTGATTATGGGTAAGGTTTCCCACCGTGGTTTTTCCCCTTACAGGGTTTCCACGTACAAATATTGGTGTCATGTGTTGTGGATGACTTTGTGCTTATGTTTCATGCATTAATTCTTATCGGTACAACAATTTTCTGTTAACATTGTCTACCAGCATACTTAACTAATTTACCGGCATTAAGTTGGTTAATAAGTTTTTGGTTTGAATTTATTAGACAACTGATTCATCCCCCCCTCTCAGTTGTCTCTGGGACCTACAATCACTCATGCCAGTACTGATGGTAGCGCCAATCCTATTCATGTCATGGTATCCCAAGCCACGTCTCTAGTCCCAGATCCTAAAACTCTCATTTCAGTGCATCCTTGTCTCTGTCTCGATCATAGGGTATCAACTTTCCATCGATCGGTATCCTGAAAATCCTATACACATCCTCTAAGGTGACTGTCATCTCACCCATAGGCAAATGAAAAGTGCATGTCTCTAACTGCCACCTCTCAACCAGCGCAGTCAACAAACCCATGTTCGCCCAAAACTCATGCACATACAAAATGTATTTCAGACCCATAACCTCAATGGCAGCCCTATCCTCGAATGTCATCTCTAGTCGTAACCTCTGAGTTGATGGGAATCTCTCCCGTGACTCCAACATAGGTAGGTACTCCTGCAGTCAAAAAAAGCAATCATGTCTGTCAAAGTGACACTCACTGTTCATCACAAAGTGTTGCTTCTATCCTAGTGACACTCACTGTTCATCACAAACTGTTGCTATCTATCCTAGTGGTACTTCCTATTCATCACAAAGTACTACATGTTTTGCACTCCCTGTTCATCACAAAGTGCTTCTCATATTTGCACTCCCTCTTCACCGCAAAGTGCTATTCATTTTGACACTCACTATTCATCACAAAGTGTTGCTCATATTGGTACTCACTCTTCATCACAAAGTACTATGTCTTGGTACTCCCTGTTCATCACAAGGTGCCTTGATCTATTCTATCCTAGGGCCTCTGCTTGAGTGTATCCTCTTGAGTAGTTTCCCAAATGGCAACATATGTTCTATCATAGAATTGTCAATCCTAGCCCTATTTGTTATTCTAGTCTTCCCTAGAGGACCTGCTTGAGTGTATCCTCTCAGCAACTTATCCAATCGATAGTGTATGTTCATCACAGAACTGCTGATTTTTCCTAGAAGACATAAATGCACAAACACAGACGCGCCTATCCAACCTAGACGCGCCTGGCACCAATGCAGACACACCTACACATCTTTGACATTTTTTTGACATTACCTAAAAGTGCATTAAATGCACTTCCTAGCATGCATTAATGACAACATTTATTGCAACAAAGTACAAGGAGGTTTTGTGGTACTTACCGGCTCTCCTGCATCTGCTGGCCTCTGAAATCAGTGAACACGATCGAATCTGTGAACCAATGCCATTGTTGCTGACTGCTGCTGCTCTATTCTCTCTCTGCACTCTGATCTCTTGGATGTGTGGATGACAATGATGATATTTTGCCCTCATGGTCTATCTTATAGACTACCCTAGCCCTATCCCTAGCCCTCGTCTCTCGAGTCAGTCTTCTTTATCCCGTGACTCTATCACTCTATCCGGTCAGTCCTTTCTAGCCTTTCTTTCTTATCGAGAGATTGTCTGCGATCTTTTCAGACATTTTCATCCAATCTCTCGAGGGGGCGTATCATTCCCATCTTGGGGCAACTTTGTATCAGTTCATATTATCTTCTTTGAAACAACATGACAAGCTGCATTGTCTCAAAGAGGGGCAAAATGTAGACACCTAAAATTGTCATGTCTAATTAAATAAATATCTTTATTTATTTAATTACTTTAGCCTAATTCTTCTATTAATTGAATAAAACTTTATTTATTTAATTAATTCATTTATCCTCTTCTAGCCTTATTTTTCATTTAAATAAATACATTTATTTATTTAAATTATCTTTTTTCCTAAATTAAATAAATATCTTATTTATTTAATTGATCCCACTTCTTCTATTAATTAAATAAATCTTTATTTATTTAATTAATTCATTAACCTTTTCTACCTATGACACATGTCATTCATCTCTTAATTCATACACTACCTACCCTCTCATTATTTTATTATTTCCTTTACCTACCCTCTAATCATAGTTGACCATTTATCTTTTACACCTCTCAATTTCATCCCTCCATTTCATATAGTGTCTTCTATATAAGAGGATACTTCCTTCATTATCAACCCTAACTACTTGATCAATTGGCTACACTATGCCTTTTGCACTTTCATATGTGATCCTACTTGCAACCACATTTCCATTCTTTGTTGAGCTCTTGTGCACATAAAATCTGAGAGCAAATATATCAAACAAGATCAATGGAGATAGGAAGAATGGAGATCCAAACCCTATTGAACATGTGATGGTATAATCTTTGTGATTTCATTTGATTTGCATTGTCTTAGGTAATCTTCATAAGTTATGGTGGATCTTTGTTGTTGTTAGGCTAGCATTTTGTGGTTGAATTCATTTAGTCTTTCAACATTGTTGTTATCCATTTTCACCATATACACTAACCCTAACCCAAAATTGTGTTAGGGTTTTCTGTCTATCATATACATATATATGTATATATACATATATCTGAGAACAACAGATTTATCTAGAATGAGCCAAAACTATAATTTGTAGCATATTTCATTTCCAAATTATAATGTATCCAATAGTTTATATATATATATATATATATATATATATATAGCTCCACTAGGTTGTATTGTTTGTTATTGGGTGATGTGTTTATTGTAGGACTCGGCAAAACAACTTTGGCTTTGCTTCTTGTGATAGCATGAGCATGTTCTTGATTTTGTTTTTCTTTAACTACAATTACGTTTACAACATTGTCATATGTATGAGCATAGTTCACCTTTGCTTTACCTTTGCCATTGTTTGTTGTTAATGATTCACCTTTCTCATAGTTTGGAAGCAAAGTTATATATATACATATATACATACATACATACATATATATATATATATATATATATATATACATATATATGTATGTATGTATATATGTATATATGTATGTATGTATGTATGTATATATGTACCTGAGCATTTTTATTACAAGAACCTATTTATTAATCATCTAACTAAGAAGAAACAATAGATTAGATGTATAGTTTAGAACATCAGGCATAAACTTGATATAATGTGTATGCATATATATATATATATATATATATATATATATATATATATATATATATATATATATATATATATATATATATATATATATATATATATATATATATATTTGAGTATATATTTATTTATAAATATATTTCTATGATTAAATCTATATTTCAATAGCTTTAATAGGTTGATTTTTTAACAGGCTGATTTCAAATAACATAATAGATAATTTTTATTTTCATTCATTAACATGCAGTTTTCTTTTGATATGAAATAATAATATCTAGATTAGTCTATTTTCCACTACACATGCTTTTCTCTAGATTTAAAAAATATATACAACAGCAATAAATGTATTTACAGAATAGTAGATATAGCAGAAATGATTTTATTTACAACTACAATTAACCTCTTCTAAAATCCATTTGTTTATTAACAACAAGATGCATTGTAAGATTAAATACCATTTCTAAGTTGCCTAATATTTTTTGGTGTTTAACAAAAGACAAAAATAAATATTTCTCCTCTTTTATTAAAAACTGCACTACTAACATTTAGATGATTTCATTTCTTTTTTTCTTGGGGAATAACATGAAAGCAAAATGAAACAACTTAAAGCTACATCTATTTTTCCTTTTTAACAGGTTTTCATTTTACTATTAAATAAAAACAGAAAGCAAGTTTATTTTTATCCTTCACAAGCAATAAACAGAATTAATGAAATAACTCAAATTCTTCTTTTTGCAAAAATATAAATACTTCAAATGTAAAATACATTTTTATTACATGGTAAAAAATATTCTAATAGTTACATTTTCCTTTCTGCAACTAAATACAATAAGAATTTATTTTTCTTTTCTACAACTAAAATACAATAACAATAGGACTATTTCAACTTCCCTTCCAATTCTTTTCCCAAGCAAACCTGCAATAAAAAGTTTTTAGGTTGTGACCATGGAGGCTCACCTCCCAACCTAGGCTTACAAGAAGCCACCCCGAGCTAGGAGAACCAAGGCTAGATGGGATACACACATTCAAAACACATACAAGCAAGAAAAATCATAACAACATTAACACTCCCATACCAAGAATAAACAATGTCACTTGTGTGACTTTTCAAGTGGGGTGAAGGTGGACCATATACCTAGAGGAGAATTTTGCAAGTAGAACATAATGCCATTGCAAGGCTACAAAATAAACACATCCACAAGTTTCAAACTTGTCCCTATAATTCCTTATGTCCCCCAAGGCATACAAGCCAACAAACTCCCCTTATGAGCCCCATTGCATAAATAGAATACTATCCAAGGTCCCATAACCCTTTGTAAATCACTCTCTTCTAAAGAGAGCCTCTACACTCATAGGATATCAAACAACCCTTCACCCCAAGGCCACTGTTCCCTCCCAAGGGTGAGTTTGGCCTTGAAAACTCCCAAAACAAAACTCAAAAAAATCACAATAAAAAAATAAAAGAACACATAGGGAAGAACTCAACATCTTCCTAACACACTAAGATATCAACAATGAAAACAAGTATAACAAGCAATCTTTTCAAATGTACAACAACATACAAGAGCTAGAAAAACAACAAACCTTAAATCTACCAAAAGGGATGATGAATCTTGTAGAAGAACTACCCAAATCCACTATCTTTTCCTCTCAAGACTTAGCCAAAAATCCTCCAAAAACTTACCAAAAAAACTACTCAAGAATCTAAGTCTCCAAAATGGAGAGTGGGTGATCAAACTTCTCCCTCCCAAACTATTCCCTAAGAAGACACTCCTCACTCTTTCCAACCCACTTGGGAAGGGTGAAGGATGTTCATTGGTTGGTCTTCCCAATACCTTAAAAACTCTCTAGCCAAGACACCTCAAAAAAGGTAAAAGGAATGGGGAAGAGAAATGTCACTCATGAGGAGGGTTGTCTAACCTAGGAAGCCTCCTCTAAAGTTGAAATTCGGCCAACTTGGGAAACTCAATTTTTGGGGTGGCTAAACAGGCCCTAAGGAGTGGACACATGGCTAAATTTGGCCTTCATCCATAGGTACATCATATGGCCCACTAAAAATTCCCCTAACTTGACCCTAGGAGTTAGTTTAACCCCCTAGAAATTTACCCAAAGTTTACCTACGGGTCAACCCTAAGTTGACCTTTCTAATGGCTCCCTATCCAACACTTTCTTGGGACCATACTAGGATAATTGAAAAATATGCATTGGTAAAACAAATTTTCTCCAAAGGGACATGTCATTGCCAACTCATCCTACAACACATGTGTCAAGTGACACTACAAAAAGAATTACACATCACTAAAATACACATGGAAAATGTCCCTTTTTTTTTGGAATTTATAAATTAAACAATTTCCAAATTAAACACACATCCAAGCATAACATTTACAAATTAAAACACATTTACAAATGAGGTATTATCTCTCCAAATAGACAACCCTTGGCTTCACAAACACACATAGGTCTAGGCTTGATTCTCTAAGTAGTTTCCAGGGTCACGTGGAATAATTTTCCTACACATTAGTAATTCCAAAAATCACATATAATATTATCATATGGAAAGAATACAATTCAGACATCACATATAATTTCATTTATAAAAATCAAGTTTCCAATTATCTAATAATATCCACATAAAATAATATACTAAACGGCATCATCATAATCATCATGGAATTAAATCGTTTATAGAGCATGCATCCATAATTTTTCTAGCATCAAAACAAAGTACTACAAATCAAGTAAATGACATAATCATATCAATGTTATCCAAAACACTGAATCATATAAAATCTATGTCCATAATGAATCAAAATGTAGTATCAATAATAGGTCCAACATGAAAATAATTGAATTGCTATGATGGCATGGGGTAGGGTCTCACATCTAACTCGGGGTGGCCTTCTGTTGCTCTTGTGACTTTTTCTCCTCCTGCTAGTGATGGCTCTGAGTGGCCTTCTACCACCCCCTCCAAGTTTCCTCACCTAGATCTGGCAATTTCACCTCCTAGGCAGGAGGAAAGAGAAGTTAACAAAGATCCTGAAGATGGGTGGTCCATGCCAGACCTGACTCCTAACCTCGCTAATGTTTGGGGCATAAAGATGATCCTGATCCTCCTCCCTCGGCTACCTCTACTTTGGCTGCTTGAGGAATTTTTTTGATGAATAGCTTTATTTTTTGACTCTGGTCGTTGGTCATGTGACTCTTGTGGGGTGATCTTGTATCCCCTGCCTTTTTTGTGAATATGTATTTTAATATTTTTAATTAATAGAGAAGGCCTATTCATAAAAAATTTATGGGGTAGCCTTGTTCCATATTCAAGCAATTTATATAGGTACCTTTGGTTGTAATCCAAGAACATTGAGAGGGGGGGGGGATGAATCAGTGTTCTACCAGAATGTTCAATTTTAACCTTACTATAACATGCATTCACCAACCCGTAAATCGATACATATAAGATTGAAAGAAGTAAAGAAATTAATATGCCAATCACACAAATGAACACCATAACACAGAGAATTATATGTGGAAAACCTCAAAGAGGAAAAACAATGGTGGGATTTGTGGCCCACAATATCAATCCACTGGCCATATGAAAAGATATTACATAATATGGGGGCCTACACATCCAAGAAGGCTTACAACCTAGAGCACACTGCTCAACACAAAAATGTGTCTCACTATCTACATACAAATCTAGACTATAATCTGGAAGAATGAGTGAACTGCAATGATAGCATCTCCTATGCTTGAATACAGTTCTGGTTCTGAAACCCTAAACCCTTACCAGAATATATGTCGGTGTTAGTGTTGGTGATCAACCAAACCAAGATATGAAAGCTAGAACATGTTGCCATCAATGACAACATATTGAAACCAATCAAATGAGTGTCAATTGCCAACAATCTCCCCCTTTGGCATTGATGGCAACACTCATGTGAAAAATGATAATGGTTTCCATCTGTCGGTTTCATCGTGAGACTGCTCCCCATGAGCTAAATATCCATCTATGATCATGATCTATACAAATTCCATACCTCCTGATGTCATGAATATATTTTTCACCTATACCTCCCCATTTGACATAAATGCCAATAAAATACCAAAAAATGGGATGAAGAATGAAAGTTTGTACAAAGAATGTCCCAAAATACCTTACCGGAGCTGAATATACTTGAAAAATTTCCAGATAGGCTTTCTCAAAAATATCTAGATAGGTATCCCAACTTGATTTGAATATGTTGGAAATAGATACAAGTCCATTAAGCATATGGGCATATGACTCTTTCTCATTAAGTTCTTCTGGTGTGGGCTTACCAACCAAATCAATGCATTCTTTCTTATGTACACTTAATGAGTCCAATCGGGGACTCACCAACCCTCTAAGACCTCTAACTCTCCATACAATTTTGTCTTTTTCCCTTTCAAGAGCTGAAACTTGGGCTTCCAATACAAAAACCTGACCATCAATAGATGTAGCCAAATAATTTGAGCCATCAAAATAATTGACTATACCTATAATTTTCTCCTGAGTATTCTTAATCCCTTTATCTATCTCTATAGTAAGTAACTTGTGTTGCATCATACTCTATAAATATTAGTACATTTCCTTAAAGCATTATTTATCAACTTCAATTTATCATCAATCTCTTTCTTCTCCAACTCAATCATCTAATCAAATGTTTCTCTCTTCTCTTCTATGAATCTCTCTAATGCCTGCCAGTTTGATATCTATTGTATAGATTGAAAGTCCTTAGAAATGTGCTCTATGATTATTTTGAGCTTGTCGGATGGGCTTTATCCTTTGTCACAATGGAACTCTGGGACATGTCTATGCAAAATTGGGATTGACTGATCAATAACTCCCTTGTCCATAGATCCTTCCTTCATCATCTTATGTGTGACCATCATCATGAGCTCAGTATAACTCATCTCTGTTATGCTTTTCTTCTCTACCTATGAGGTGTCAATTGACAATAATGATGTGATCACTACTGGTTCCCTGTCATATTCCTCTCTCTTCTCCTTTGATGGTTTATTAACTTTAATAGCTTCCTCTTTTGCACCGGTGGCTTCACCACTTGGTTCAGTATCAGTTACTATCGGTTCCTCCTTATGAACTGTGACCTCAACCTGTACATTCTGATCCAGAGGACTATTGTCCTTAACATTTGTAACTTGTTCATTTTGTGAATTTTTTGGTATCTCTAGATTTTCCAGTATCACCTTTGTGTCCTATACATTAGATTCTATCAAGGGCTCTATATCCAATATCTTAATATCCTTCAAAATTGTAGATGAGGTACCCATTATACCCTTACCTTTCCCTTCAATTGGGATGTCTATAGTAACAGTTTTAGCTTACGAAGAAGTGTAGAAACTAGGGTTTGCAACAAAGAATTGAACTCGTGCCTTGTGGGTCTCAGTGACTATCTCATTAACCCTACCTAACATAAGACTAACTATCCTGTGCTTGCGGTGAAATATTTTTTTGTCTGCAACCTCAAGTGTCATATCCAACTCATCTAGAGTAATGGATCCATAGTTAGTTAACAATTATTGAATCTTTATGTGCTTATCCTCCTCCATAGCTGATAATATTCTAGCATCTAGGTTGTCATATAGTTTTGTCAAGATTTGACTCTTAATTTCCAACAAAGCTTTCTTATATATATCCAGATATAATAAAACTGCTTCCTCGACTTCTCTCTGTTCATCATCATCTAAATGCTCATAATAGAATTGTATATTTTTCAACATACCATCCTTAGTGATTTCATCTACCAATTATGCACAAGTCTTGGGTGGAATAATACATTACCAGATACAAGTGAAAGATCTATGACATCCATCTTCTTTCTTCTTCCAGTATCGGATGGAGCAGAAGGTGTTTCCTTTGGAGCTCTTGTCTTTGTTAGTACCTTGATAGCAACCTTCCTTACTAGTTTCTTCCTTTATTCCTCAACACCCTCTTAAATGCTAAAGGTGTGTCATCCTCAGTTCCAAAGACTGATGGAATAGGCTCAATGAAAAGTTTAGGCTCTTTCCTCTTCCTTCCTTTTTCTGGAACAACATCCATTAATTCTTTGACATCCTAAGATACTTGTTCAACAAATTGGATTTCCTTACCTTGTTGTTTCTCCCTCTTCTTCTGGTTAAATTCAGTTTAGACCTCTTGCTTCTTCTATTTTGGAGTACCAAAGGATTTCTCAGCCTCATCAATAGGAGTATCGATTAACAAGTTTTCATAAGCATCCAAAATTTGAACATCAACCTCATATCCCATTTCTTCTATCCATATCTTTTGGGGTTCAACTACTTCCATCAAGGTTTCATCTTTCTTAACCATAAAGCAAATCTTGATTGAGCATTTCTCAACAATTTGTTTTGGAACCCTCTCTCTAGATTTCATTGTCTTCTGGAATGCCTTGAATTAAACCCAAACGTTATCCTCTTGGTGACTACCCAAACTAGCAATAGATTGTTTTAGTTGTCTTCCTACCAGGATATCAAATGCCCATTGTCTCTTCCCAAAACTAAGAGTTTCATTAATAAAAAATAGCATCAAATAGATAATAATATTTCCATACTGGAATGTCCCTTTCTTCTCTCCTTTAATCTTCCCTAGGTTAATTAACAGCTCATCTAACATCCATCCATAGAGATCTAACTTCTCATTCTCCCTCATGATCTTATGTGCTGTATAAATGAAGGAGCTAGAAATAGAATTCAGACAATTTTATTGAGTTACCTTGTATCCAATAATCATGCTTCCAAATCTGATATCTCTATCAGTGATGTTGTTGACCCTCATTGATCGCGAGTCTGAAGTTGTGTTGGTGAGTTTTTTAACCTAATCATTAGAAACCTTCTTCTCTGGATGCTGACCAATCTGTGGCAAACCGGTGATGGCCTTGATGGCCTCCTTTGATATCTTGTAAGGTTTGTCCAACCAGATGAATTATCCATGCACTTTTCTCAATATATATCTGATGATGTCATCCTCAAATTTAGGAATATCTAGAATGAAAAGTAAACCCTAGATCCTCAATGTGCTTATACTTAGGCTTGATCTTTCTAGAGTCTCCCATCAACTCGCTCATATACATGCTCTTGTTATCACTGGTACCTAGATCCTCAATGTGGTAGTGAATGTAAGATCTGACATCTTCCACATATACAACTCCTTCTGGGACACAAAAAAATGCACCAACTGAAGCATCCAAGGTGGCAATATGTGGGCATGCGACGGTCCTTAACCTCAACAATAGTAGGATTTTCAATAAAACTTGGTGTAGAGGATGATCCCGCTTCCATGATGAAAGATAAATACCTGAGAAATAGTTACCAATGAAACCCTAAAGAACTCTTCCGATCGTTAGTGAAATCACTGAAGAAGATATCAGATTGCACATAATCACCTTAGACTCACTCTTAATTGCTCTGAATGCAAGGTAATAAAAAATGAAGTGGATTCAACCTTATAACCTCCAAGAAAAACCCTAATTTGTCATTGATATGAATGACTATCGGTGAAAGATACCGGATTGCGGTCAAACATCTGCATGTCGGATAAGAATTTCCAATGCTAGAACATCTTCTAGAAGCTCTTCCTATGGATTATGCATTATTATCATGAACTTTTCCTACCCCTAAGGCATCTACCACAGTTACCGAATGAGCTTCCCGCCAGTGTAGGAGCAACCTCCTCTATCAGTTGAGTAATCAAAGCATTCCCATCTGTTGATTGTTCATCTAACTTCCTATCCCATTTTTTGATATGATCTTATCGGATTTCATTGACCTTCTCTTTCTCTTTACCATTTGATCCATCATTGCCAACTGGTCGATTTTTGCTTCTACAGAACTTAGCAATGTATACAAACTTGTTGCATGCATAGCATGTAACATTGTTCTTTTGAATTGCTTTGCTAAAATCGGTATAGTTTCTTGACCTGCATTGATTAGCCATATGTCCAAATTTTCCACATGCATAACATTTTAGATTCATTCTGCAATCTTCTCTCTTATGACCATACTTATTTTATTTAGAACATTGACTGAGAGAAGAATTATAGTTCTAATTTTCTCTATTTCTACATTGCCTAGCCATGTGACCAAATTTATTACAAACAAAGCATCTACCATTAAATTTGTAAGCATTAAGTTGCCTTACTAGTGCCTTCTGGTTTTGATCTTCATTTGTAGTACCGAAGCATTGACCTTGTTCAAATCCAAGTCCACTGGAATCTCCATTCCATCTTTGACTTTTCAATAATTCATCAAGTTGTGCTGAACTAACCTTAAATTTTTCCTTGTATTCACTTGCAATAGTCAAATCATCTCTCATAATTATCATTTGTCTTTCAAGTTCTTGTTCATTGCTTTGGGATTGCACTAAATCTATTCTCAACATATCATTTTCATGAACCAACTAGATGCATTCTTCAGATCTATCTTTCAGAGATCTCCCAAGATTTTCTTCATTCATCTTCCGGTCCTCAATCTACTTTGACATCCTCATAGTTAGGGCTTGCATTTCATTCCTCATGACCATGTTCTCCTTACTCATATCCTGACATCTTTCATTAAGGGCATCTCTCTCTTCATTATCCTGATTTTGCAAAATTTCCTTCCTCCTAACTTGACCAAATGATAGCCTCTCTTGTAAGATAAGAATCAATTCCTTGGTAGAATTCAATTCATCTTGTAATTTCTGTTTCTTCATCCTTTTAGCATCATAATCTTCAAGTGCTACCTCAAGTTGTCTCTCCAAACTCATATCCATGGATTCAGGATTCAGGATCTCCCTCAAGATGTTAAAATTCCTCCGAGCCACAAGGCTTTGATACCAATTGTTGGAATCCAAGAATATTGAGAGTGGGGGGGGGGTGAATCAAAGTTCTACTAGAATGTTCAATTTTGACCTTATTATAACATGCATTCACCAACTAGTAAACCAGTACATATAAGATTGAAACAAGTAAAGCAATCAATAAGCTAATTACACAAATGAATACCATAACATGAAGAATTATACATGGAAAACCTCAAAGAGGAAAAACCATGGTGGGATTTGTGACCCACAATATCAGTCCACTAGCCATATGAAAACATATTACATAATATGGGGGCCTGCACATGCAGGAAGGCTTATAGCCTAGAGCACATTGCTCAACACAAAAAGGAGTCTCACTGACTACATACAAATCCAGACTACAATCCAAAACAATGAGTGAACTGCAATGATAGCATCTCCTATGCTTGAATACAGTTCCAGTTCAAGCTCGGTCTGTTCCAGTTCTGAAACCCTAAATCCTTACCGAAATAACATCTTACATAATCAACATTCTTCACATTACAGTTATCACTCTCATATCTCTTCACACTCTAACATCATATCACAAAATGATCTAATCAACTAACCTATATACCCTTACAATCCTTCATGCCTTATGTCATCTTACATAGATAATTACAAAATGAATATACAAGTCAGCTCAATTATATATATACATAAATATCAAAATCAATTGCCAATTGCTAGATCTACCAAATGATGTTGGCCTCCTATACTGGTATCCTGAATGTGAATCATGTCAGCCTGCAACTCTAGTAACCAAAGAATTCCTTCCTACCGGTGAAGATACCCGTTGGTGTCAGTGATGGTGTCAATGTCGGTGCTAGTGATCAACCAAACCAAGATATGAAAGCCAAAACATGTTGCTATCAATGACAACATATTGGAACCAATCAAATGAGTGTCAATTGCCAACACCTTTGTGGGCCCCTCTTCAAAAGTGAGTCAAGAAACTTATTAAATCTTGTGTTGGACATGTGATCTTGAATTTTTTTTGTTTTAAATGACTCATTATCAAAATATTGTGCATTATGTTGATTATTGAAAGGTCATGGATTATAAAATTATTCATCATAAAATACATATGAATCCATGTTTTGAGATCCTTGAGCTTCTTCGGCTTATTTTCTAGACCTTTAGGATTGGGTTTGAACCATGAAAAGAACTTGCCTAAAATGGAATGTGGAATAATAGATGGTAAGATGTGATTATGAAAAGATAAGATAGTTATGGAAGTGGAAAAATAATCTAAAGTTGCCTTGAAATGTCCTAAAATGTTGTTCCAAAGTTGATATTATAATTTAAGCAAGGTGTGACTTCCTAGGAGATGACAAATTCCTATAGTTAAGATGACCAAAACTCAAGATGCTAAGATGGTACCCAAGATGAAAAATATTACAAGGGACCACTTAGGGATGTCTATGATGTGTTTGCAAGATAATGATAAGGATTAAAAAATAACTCTTTGAGTCTAGTTGAAAAGTGTGAATGAAGGTTTTGAAAATGTTTGAAATTATCTAAAAGTAGATGGAAAGCTGTGAAAAGACAATGGTTGACTAAATGGAATCCTATGGAATTAGCCTTAGAAGATATTTTCATCTTAGAAGCCATAGACATATTATAAATCCACAAATGCATTAGAATGCTTCAAATATGTAATTTCAGAGCTAAAAAATGTAGTTTCACAATTGCAATATTGTTTTTAGTCTTATTCAAATACACAATATGATTTTTCACATACACATTAGAATGTTGCATAAACACAATTTGAATATCCAAAAACATGTTTTCTCAATTTAAAAAATATTTCTCTCAATTCTATCTATATACACATCAATAAGTTGTATAAATGTAGTAAAATGTTTCAAAAACATGCTAGAAATGAACACAAATGCGACAAGAATGATCATACACACATTGGGAAGTGTCACAAACATGTTTATAGTGAAAAATGTTTTTCCTCAAGTCTATCCAAAATTTTGAAGTTGTGAAATGTGACTAGATCTAAATGTTGATATTTTTGTGGTAAGAAGACATAGCAAACAAGAAGACACAATATTTGAAAGTGTTTTTGTCCAAATGTGAGCACAATGTGTATGTTTTATAGGCCAAGAACAACCCAATTTCCATAGGTATTTAACACAAACAAATTTACTTAAAACACTTCTTAGCCCTACTTGGTCAAAGTCTCATGACAATAACTTTAGCCCACATCTTGGAATCTCTATCAACTCTAATGTAGGGACACCTTAGTGGGTGTGTATACTACTTTGTCTTTTCAAGAGAGGACAAGTAGGGGCCTCCTATATTGTAAGGATGACCCAATCAACCTCTCCCTAGAAATCTACAAGTAGCATATGCTAAGATAGAGATTTCTATCTCATCTCAAGGGAGCCATATGGTGAGTATCTTAGGGGCCAAACCAATTATTTCCTTACGCTTAAATTATCATGATGTTTGGTAAAAAATAAGGTATACCACTACTAAGGTTTCTAGTCACGATCCAAGGTTATTAACACCCTACAAGCATCCAAACTAACCTTATAGTATAAAACCCTTTTTAGATTGAAGAGAACAAAAAAAGCTAATTCTGATGAGATTAAAACTTTGTCTCTACCCTTTTTTATATAGAAGACTTGAGGAAAGTACTACTTGAGTCATTCTTGGGGTGAGTACTTTTTCCTATCAAGGTAGGCTCCCTAAAAGTAAAAGAGATGCACAATGATCTCTCTTACACCTAAGATCTATGAAGGCAAGGGGAGATGATACTTTTATGATACTTTTATAAAACAAATTGGGTAAGTGCCCCAAACACTTTAAACAAGTTCCTCTTAAAGCACCAATGAAAATGTTTTTTCTAATATACTAAAAGATAAGCATTCTCCTAAATTACCCATGCAAGAATAAATAGGTTATTAGTTTGCCAAAATACCCTAACCTAAAAAAAAAAAGGATTAGAACATAAATTAAACTCAAAGGGATGTTCTACAATTGAGTTTGTGTGCTTCTCTCCTCAGCCAACTTGCAAGATATAGATGCAACAAAATACACCATATATGCGTCAAAAGTTAGAAAATACACAAAATAACTAAACCCTAAATGAGGCAGGACAATCCATAGACACAATAGAACCTCACAAAAATGCGTAAAAAATCTACAACTCAAAAAATTGATAGTGTATATGGTGAAAAATGATGATGAAAACCTATTGTAATTCAACCACAACAAAACCCTAGTTTTACAACCAAACATTCACCATGTACCAATAGAGATACCTAAGATCATGTAAATCAACAAAATAAAGAAATATTAACATTCACATGTCAAGTAGGGTTTCAATCTCCATTGATATTGTTTGATATATTTGCTCTCAGATTTAATGTGTGCAGAAGAGCTCAACAAAGAATGGATTATGGTTGATAGCTTGATCACAAGAAGGCTTGATTTCATAAGATCGATTGATTAAATGGGTGATTAGGGTTGATAACAAAGGAATCATCCTATTATATAGAAGAAAGTTTAGGAAATAGAGGGATAAGATTAAAAAGTGAAGATGATAAATGATCGGCTAAGATTAAAGGGTAGGTAGAAGAAATAATAAAATGATGAAGGGGATAGGTAAGAGAAAAAATAAGAGATAAGTGACATGTGTCATAGAGGAAAAAGATAATGAATTAATTAAATAAATAAAGATTTATTTAATTAATAGAGGAAGTGGGATCAATTAAATAAATAAACTATTTATTTAATTTAGGAGCAAGATAATTTTAAAGAAATAAAAATATTTATTTAAATTAGAAAAGGGCTAGAAGAGGCTAAATGAATTAATCAAATAAATAAAAATTTATTTAATTAATAGAAGACTTGGGATTAAATAAATAAAATATGTATTTAATTAAGCAAGACAATTTTAGGTGTCTACAGATAGAACCAAAAATACAACTAAAACAACCACAAACATGACAACATATGACAAAAAGTGGTATAACTAACTGTAAATGTGGTAAGATAGAAAGTTATTAAAATATCAAAGAAACCCTAGCTAATCAAAAGCATGATAGAAAGGAACAAATATAGGCTAAAGTCTAACAAAAATGCACCAGGAAAAACTAGCAATTTGGTAGAAACAAAACTTGCAAAACCCTAAAAAAATTTAAAAAGTAGATGTGATAGAATAGACCGTAGATACACCAAAAACTTGCAAAAACATGTTAGAAAACAAACAAATCAGGCAACATCACAGACATGACAAAACAGACCATAGATGCATCAAAACCTAAAAAAAATTGTCACAAATTTTAAATCTGTGAACCTTCAATCACAATAAACAATAATAAATCATCAAAACTAGGGACTAAAGTACCACTAGGCATGCCAAATTGTATATGTTGGAATAAAAAACTAAAATATTGTAAAACATGTAAGATTCAACCACATAAAACCTAGTTTTACAATGAATCCAACATACACCAATGAAAAACCTAAACTAATGCAAACAACAAAATAAAAAGATTATACGGGTATGTGCACTAAGATGGTGTGCAAAAATGTGGGCACATCCCCCAAAAAAGATAGAAAAACATAGTGTGCATGGGTTATTTGAAATTTAAAAAGGCTCAATTTCTCGATCCTAAACGAAGCAAAATCATGTGTGGGTTTTTTCTTATACTAAACACATATGCGGTTTATTTTTCAAAACTCTGTGCACATTTTGTTGTCAATAATTTTTTTTTGACTGCGGCCGCTAGGTCATTTTCACTCACGATTGCAAGAAATAACACTTTAAAGGTTTCAAGCAACACAATATGCGAACGAGATTTTTAGAAATCAAACATACACACAATGGAAAGAGGTATGAGATTGAATTTTTTCATCTATTGTATGCATTTGATAAATTATTTTTGCAATTAGAATGTAAATTCATCATTTTTTTATTATTTTTAAAATTTCTTTTATGAATGCATATCAGATTTAGAAAATAATGCCCCCAGCAAGACACACCTCTTGAAAACTTAGGGAAAAAACCACAAGAGAACTCACAAGAGAACCCACAACCAAACCCTCAAGATACAAAGCCTCGAGCTCCTCCAGTAGACCATTCACAATCTACACAAGAGGATTTGATAAAATAGTTATCACAAAACACTGCCAAAATAACTAGATTGGTGAATAGACTGAAAGCATCTGAGAATGAGCATCATGCATCCCTTTCCATAGCTCTCAAATAATTGGCTAGTAGTGCCAATGAAGTTTCCAATAAAATTACAAAATGGGGAAGTTATAGGGATCGATGTCATTCTTTTTATGCTAGTAGGTTATCATATAATGAAGTGAAATAAAAAACATAAGTAAAGCAAAAATAGGTTCCCTTTTTATTGATCCCAAAATGAGTGAGAGATTATGTCTTAATTCAAAGAGGTTCCCTATATTGGCAACAACAATGAGGGAAAACTCAGAGGGGGTTGGGGAGGAAGGGGGTGGGGGTGGAGGGATGGGGGTGAATCAGTTTTCACCAGATCTACAAACTGAATCACAAAAAAAGATCTGATAAACTACAATAATAATAAAGATAATCAAATTGATAGCACAACACACAACACCAAGATTTTCACATGGGAAACCCAGTTAAGGAAAAAACCACGGTGGGAACCTACCCACAATAATATGATACTCTACAGTAGTATGTGAAAATATTACAATGGGGAATGCACATGCATTCAAGCACACTACCTAGAGCTCACTACTCAAAATATGATGACCCAAAAGGCTACAACCCTTAGGGAAGTCTCACTAACTTACAACAAGATTCAGACTACAATCTAGAAAGAATGACCTGTAATAATAACATCTCCAAATACCTAATGACAGTTCTAGTTAAGAACAATTGTTTGACTTGCAAAACTAATCTCTTCTCAATCATAATTTTGAAGGATAAAATTCTTTATCACACATACACAACTTTCTGATAATGCAGACACAACCACGACAACTAATTTACATGACTATATCACCTATTTATACAATTCATCAACCTTAACAAAAGGTTGACTAACCCCTCAACTCACAATTACAAAATTACATCACACGATACAAAGATCAACCACCAAACTAATATAATGATATTTATGACATAACATGGACCTAATTCAAGTTCCAAACAAGCAACACCACTGTATATCATGTCGAGATCAACTGCAACATGCTAGACTACCAAGAAAAACCACATAACATGAAGAACATCACCAGTTCAAAAAATTCACCAAGAACTCGGACAACGATCGATGTAGATCATCAAAACAAATAGGACACGATTAGGAAATACCAGCAAGCATGTTAGAATCATCAATATTAGCTGCACCAAAACCACTTATCAAATCTTCATCTGTCAATGTCTGGAACTCACGAACACTCAAATAGAAGCAACTGTCATGAAGAAAGATAACTTGCAGAGCACCAAATCATGAACCGTATGAAATGAAGATACACAAGACCATCCCACAATTTATCCCAAAATCTTAGCTCAAGATCTGATCACACCAAAATATATTGGAGGAATTATTGAACTCTGCAAAGCACTGATCAAAAAAACAAACTATAAAACCAAATCATCTGATATGCTCAATTAATCTTCCTAGATCACGAACACCAATACAAAAGAATATAATGATACTAAAGATAATCCGTACACCAAACCATGATCACAATGAACCAATCTTCAATCACCAAAGAAAGAATATGTTGATATCAATGACAACAACATATCCTAGCAGCAACAATGACCAACAATCTCCCCCTTTGGCATTGATGGAAAAATATGAATGTGAAAAACAATAAATGCAAAGAAAGAAATATCTCCAATGCAGACTTCCCCTAAGATCAAGCAGATAAAACAATTTTTCACATGCATCTCTCCCCCTTTGACAGTAATGCCAAAGATCTCAAATTCACTATCATAGATAGGAAAATCATGATTCTCTCCCCCTAAAACACATAACCAGACTACTCCACCAGAGGAGCAACACCAATTCATCAATCCAAATAAAGAGATAAGACTATGAAGTCCACTGGATTGATGCAACTCAATACATCTAGTTCTCATCAAGAGGTGTGGATACCCCTAACTTGTCTCTCAAGTAGACAAATGTATATGTAGGCAAAGGCTTAGTAAAAATATCAACAGTATGTTCCTTTGTAGACACATACTCCAACTTGACTTCCTCTTCACTGACTTTCTCTCTCAAGTAATGATATTTGATTGACACATGTTTAGTCTTTGAATGTTGCATTAGATTCTTTGACATGTTAATAGCACTGGAATTATCACAGTATATGGCAGTAAGATCATCATAGATAACTCTGAAATCCTTCAACATTTGTTTCATCCAAACCACCTGAGTGCAGCTACTAGTATCACTAATATACTTAGCTTCAGCAGTAGATCAAGACATTGAATCTTGTTTATTACTAGCACATGAAACCAATTTCTTACCCAAAAAGAAAGCACCATTGGATGTACTCTTTTGATCATCAACATCACCAGCCCAATCAGCATCAGTGTAAGCACATAACATGAAATCATCATTCCTCAGATACCATAAACCATAATCCATAGTTCCCTTTAAGTATCTAAATATTCTCTTAACAACAGTTACATGACTCTCTTTTGGATCAACTTGATATCTATGAGCCATGCACACAACATGCATAATGTTCGACCTAGTCTGAGTAAGATATTATAGTCCACCAACCATAGACCTGTACAAACTCTGATTAGCTTTCAGAGATTCATCATTCTTAGATAATTTGCAGCTAGTCACCATAGGTGTTCCAACTAGTTTGGAGTCATTTAACACAAACTTCTTCAACAAGTCCTTCACATATTTAGTTTGAGATATAAAAATACCTTTTCCAGTCTCTGAAATCTGCAAACGTAAGAAAAATTTCATCTCTCCTATCATAGATATCTCAATTTGTTTCTACATATCACCAGAAAACTTCATGTTCAAGTCGTCGTCACCTCCAAAGACTATATCATCAACAAAGACTTCAATAATTAAGATGTTATCATTGTCAATCTTAAAGTACAGATTACTATTAGCAGTCCCTTTATTAAATCTCAATTTCAGCAAATACTTATCCAATCTAGTATACTATGCTCTAGCACTTGTTTCAATCCATAAAGAGATTTCTTCAGTTTACATACCATGTCTCCATCATCTGATAATTAAAATCCATCAGGTTTCTCAATGTAGACTTCCTCCTCAAGATCACCATTCAAAAAGGCAAATTTGACATCCATTTGATATACCTTGAAATCTTTATAAGAAGCATATGCAAGCAATAGTCTAATAGCTTCAAGTCTAGCTACTAGAGAAAAGGTCTCCTCATAATCAACTCCTTCTTTCTGTGAATAGCCTTTGCATACCAGTCTTTCTTTATTTCTAACAACTTCACCGGCTTCATTCAATTTATTCATGAATACCCATTTAGTACCAATCACATTCTTATCTTTAGGTCTAGGCACAAGCTCCCATGTGTTATTATTTTCAATTTGATCTAATTCTTCTTCCATAGCTCTCATCCAATTTTCATCTTTGAAAGCTTCAACAACATCTTTAGGTTCAACTTTAAAAATCAAACATACCTCATCAACAACTAACCTTCTTCTAGTCATCACACCTTTATTTTTATCTCCAATAATCTAATTTTATGAAAGATTCAATACAACATACCTCAGAGTCTTCTAATTGTTCTAATCTTTTAGGTTCATGCGCCTCCACCGTCAACAACAACTTCCGGATTAATAATTTCTATCGGATCATTCTACTTTGATTCCTAAGTCTGAATAGGATTTAGAACAAAGTGTTGACCATCATCATATCCACAAGCTTTGATCTCTTTCCCGAGGTTCTCATCAACCTTCACATTTTCACTTTCCACTATCTTTTTTAGTCTCTTATTGTAGCACTGGTAGGCTTTTCTCTTTGTTGAATATCCTAAGGAAATTCCTTCATCACTTCTTGCATCAAACTTTCCTATGTCCTCATCTCTCTTGACATAACATTTACTACCAAATACTCTAAAATATCTTACAATAGGAACATGACCAAACCATAACTCATAAGGAGTCTTACCGGTATCACCTTTACTATGAAATTGGTTGAATGTGTAAACAATAGTGCTAATATCTTCTCTCCAATAGATCTTTAGAACATTCCCTTCAATTAGCATAGTCCTTGCAGCATCCAAAATAGTCACATTCTTCCTTTCAACAACTCCATTCTACTGAGTGGTTCTAGAAGGAGATAATTGTCTTCTAATCCCATCCTTATCACATAATGAATCAATCTCACCGGAAAAAAATTCCCCACCTCTGTTAGATCTCATACATTTCACCTTCAATCTTGACTCAGTCTCAACCTTTGTTTTCAATATCTTGAATTTGTCTAATGCTTCAAAGTTTTCCTTCAAAAAGACAACCCACATCATCCTAGAATAATTATCAATTAACAACACTAAATATCTATCTCTTGCACACTTCTAACATTAGTAGGTCCACATAGGGTAGTATGCACAAGATCTAGCAATCCATTTGATGTATACTATTTTCTCTTGAAAGAAATCCTTGATTCCTTACCCAACTGACATTCCTTACATACCGGATTAGCAGGCTTAACAATTTTAGGTAGATTTCTAATAGCTTGAATAGAAATGATCTTAATCATTGAATCAAAGTTAACATGACACATTATCCTATGCCACAACCAACTTTCATCAATTTGAGCAATCAAATAGCTTTTCTCACCATCATTCAAATGAAAAATATTACCTTCAGTCTTAGTACCAAATGCAATCTCTATACTGGAGGCATTTAGGATCTTGCATTTACCGTTCTTGAATTGCGAATCATAATCTTTATCAACCATTTGTCCAACAGTCAAAATAATATGCTTCAAACCTCTAACATACAAAACATCATCAACATTATTCTTAGCATCAAAAGAAATAGAACCTCTACCACAGATCACATAGGCTTTGTCATCTCCAAATATCACTATTCCACCATCATACCTTTCCATACAAATTTTCTTTTATCACTAGTCATATGATGTAAATAACCATTGTCTATTACCCATTTATCTATTTCCTCAACTTTAGCAGCTAAAGTTTTCTCCTCAATAGTGCAGCTAGTGGGATCAATAGGTATCGGTCTGTCTTCCTTAATGGTAAGAAACATAACTTCATCTCCTTCTAATTCTTCATCATATCTATCTTTTCTATCATGCTTATCAAATTTATCATGTCTATCATATTTAGCCATTCTCTAGGCATATAGAAGAAAAATTTCCTACCTTATTGCAAGAGAAACATTTCAAGGACAATTATCCATCATACTTACCAACTCCTTTAGGTAATCTTCAGGCAATCAATGCTTCAAGCTCATCCCATTCTCTTTATTTCTCTTCCATCTCTCTCCTTTCTCTTTCATATCTGGATGTTTTGAATTGTTCACGTTCATACTTCTACTTATCGGATACAGATGCTCTAAATATTGTCTCATAATTTCCATGTGATTCACCAAATTCGCTCAGCTCAAAAGTAGCAATCTTTCCAACCAACATATCTCCTGTCACTATATTCACAATCTAGATCTCATCAATAGTAGCTACCTTATGTTTATAAGCAGGAGGAAAAGATCTCAACACCTTAGCAAAAATTTCATCTTCTTCAAGGGTTCCATTGGTACATCTGATACCTAGGACAAGGTCATTCAACTTAGCCATAAAGGTATCTATGTTCTCATCTTCTCCCATCTTTAGGATCTCATATTTCCCTTTCAAACTCTGCAACTTAGCAACTTTGACTTGTTTATCTGCTATATATAAGGTCTCAAGCTTCTCCGAGATCTCATGTGCAGTCTGAAGTCCCATTTCGTTTGTCATTTCTAAATCAGTCAAGGCACTCAGTGATGCTTCCTTGGCTCTAATGTTATGTTCAACTTCCTTGACCTCATTTGTAGTAACTAGTCCATTCGGAGGAGCAGAATAGGCATTCTTTGTAATCTTCTAGTAATCTTCTCCAAGACATCTCAAGTGCACTTCCATCCAGTTCTTCCATATAGCATAGTTGCTACCATCAAATCTCAGACTCTACTTCTTAAAGATAACACCTCTTGTTCCAATTGTCATCCTGGATCTCCTCAAGTGGTAAAGATTCTTTTGGAGGATCTATCTTTGATACCAATTGTTGGCAATAACAATGAGGGAAATCTGAGAGGGGGGGTAAATCAGTTTTCATCGGATCTACAAACCTAATCACAAAAACAGATCTGATACACTACAACAATAAGAGAGATAATAAAATTGATAGCACAACACACAACACCAATATTTTTATGTGGAAAACCTGGTTAAGGGAAAAACCACGGTGGGAACCTACCCACAATAAGATGATACTTTGTTGTAGTATGTGAAAATATTATAATGAGGAATTCACATGCATTTAGGCACACTGCCTAGAGCTCATTGCTCAAAAGATAATGACCTAGAAGGCTACAACCATTAGGGAAGTCTCACTGACTTACAACAAGATTCAGACTACAATCTGAAAGGAATGAATGATAATAATAGCATCTCCAAATGCTTGATGACAGTTCTGGTTAAGCACAATTGTCTACTATGAAACACCAATCTATGCTCAATCGAAATGACGAAGGATGAATCACTTGATCACACATACACCACTCTCTAATAATGCAGACACAACCACAGCACCTAATTTACATGACTATATCACCTTTTTATACAATTCATCAACCTTGACAACAAGGTCGACTAAACCCTCAGCTCACAATTAAAAAATTACATCACACCATACAAAGATCAACCACAAGACCAATATAATGATATACATGACATAATATGGACCTAATTCAAGTCTCTAAACATGCAACACCACCTGAAATCATGCTAAGATGAACCACAACATGCTACACTACCAAGAAAAACTGCATAACATGAAGAAAAACACCGGTTTAGCAAAATCACCAAGAATTGGCAAAATGATCAATGCGGATCATCAAAAAAATAGGATATGATTAGGAAATACCAACAAGAACATTAGAATCATTAGTATCAACTGCACCAACATCATTTATCAAATCTTCATTTGTCAATGTCTGGAACTCAAGAACACTCAAATAGAAGTGAAGAGGGGAAAACAGATTTGAAAGGTAAACTAATCAAAACATAACGAAATAAACATGCAGAATGCTAAAATATCATTAAAAGACCAATTCACCTTGCTATTCTACCTTCTTCTTCGGATTGAGCTTGATGAAGTGAAGGTGCCCCTTAATAATGCTCCACTTGATGTGCTCCTTTGATTGCTGAATGTGGATGGCTCTCCAATATTGTGCACAAATGATTAGGATGAATGATAAGGATGAGATGATCAAGTTGCCAAGATGATTTCTTGGGCTCAAAAGGGCAGCATAAGCTTACTGGATTTCAAGATGTTTTGAATGAAGGGATGGAACCCTATTTTATAGGAAGAGGAGAGGAAAACGAATGGCTAGGATGAATTCAAGATGAAGGGCTACTATTTACTTGTGAGCTCACACAAGCTCCAAGAGCGGGTGTCGAGACCAAGAAATATGCCCTAAAGGCATTTTGTATCTCCACACTCTACAAGATGCATTGGAGGAATTAAAAATTCTCCAAAAATGAATATTATGGGGATTAGAAGAATAAAAAGGAATTAAAAATTCCATGGGAGAGGAAAATGTCTAGAGGAATGTGAGATTTCAAAAATCTTATATTCATCTAGAAAAAGAGCACTTAAAGCTAATGGTTGGATGAAAGGACAAAGAGTTGACTTTGTGGCTAATCATGATGATTAGCCATTAACGACTCATTAGGAGGGGGATTAGAGGAAATGTTAGGTGGGATTTATATTTGTAGGAGAATTTGACTAGGAGAGAGAATGAGTGGAGGGAATAAAAAATAGAAGAATAATGTTAAGTGAGTTTAGGGAGTTTCTAGAAGAATTTATTAGGTTAATGATGAATTAAGAAGATGATTTGTAGGAATCATGTAGGTTAACTAATTAATTGAAATTAATTAGCTAAGAGGAAGATGTGTGAGGATTTAATTTTTTAGAAGAATAAAGAAAGAGATTGATTTATTAAATAAATCATATGCTATAGTGACAACATTAATTATATTTAATTAATATTGAGAATAATTTTAATTAACATAATTAATTAATTAATTATGTGAGGAATTAAAAATAATTAAAATAATTATTTTTAAGTGTCTACATTTTGCCCCTCTTTGAAGCAAGGTGTGATGACACATTGATTCAAAGAATAATCTTGTTTTGATGCTGATATTGGTTTGATAGGATGCCCTAGCTCTTGATTTATAGATTACGGTATGGTGATGCCTCCTCGGGAGATCAATTGAGGTATTTGATCTTTGGAGTTTTGCGAAATTGATATCCTGGTAGATTTGATTTGATTTGATTGATAAGATCTAGATTTAGTCTGGTTTCAAGAAGAATTCATCCTGTATAAGACAAAGATGATCAAAGTGTTTGGTTTCAGGAAGGATTCATCCTGTATAAGACATGATTGATCACAACTTCTGGTTTCAAGAAGGATTCATCCTATATAAGACATGATAAGACCGTCTGGTTTCAGGAAGGATTCATCCTGTATAAGACATGATTGATCACAATGTCTGGTTTCAGGAAGGATTCATCCTATATAAGACATGATCGATCACAACAAATGTCTGGTTTCAGGAAGGATTCATCCTGTATAAGACATGATCAGAGTGTCTGGTTTCAGGAAGGATTCATCCTGTATAAGACATGATCAGATCGTCTGGTTTCAGGAAGGATTCATCCTATATAAGACATGATCAGATCACAATGTCTGGTTTCAGGAAAGATTCATCCTGTATAAGGCATGATCAGATCACAACGTCTAGTTTTAGGAAGGATATATCCTATATAAGACATGATCGATCACAACATCTGGTTTCAGGAAGGATTCATCCTGTATAAGACATGATAAGAGCATCTAGTTTCAGGAAGGATTCATCCTGTATAAGACATGATCGATCACAACGTCTGGTTTCAAGAGGGATACATCCTGTTTAAGACATGAATCAGAATCAGAATTGATTATGTGAGGAAAAAAAAGAAAAATAGAGGAAGAAAAATTAGGGTGGAAGGGATAAATGAGGAAGATATATGAAGTAGTCATGAGGTATTTGGAAAGAAGAATAAGAGGTGCAAGACCGCGGAGGAAAATGGGGGCAATTGAGAACTCCATGGGATTATTGAGTTTAGGATTTGATGGAATGATGGTGAGATTTTGTGCATAATAAATGTGGAGAGCCAACCTAGTTTGATGTTGCCCTGAGTGACTTGCAACACTGATTATAGAAATCAGGATGCCATGAGAAACCCAGGGCATGGACTGACTCTGTAGACAAATGAGAATTTCTTGCACACAACAATGCAAGTGTTAAGAAACACTAATACAAAGTTGTGGGTTTGTGCAAGGAAACCCTTAAACACACTGATACCTCTTGTACACGAGAAGGTAAGTATTGATAAACACTAGTACCAGGTCACCGGTTTATACAAGAAGGATCCAAAACATGCCATACTATGAAATATGCCCCAGTATGCACCTATCATAACATACCTAGATATGGAGGAACCTAGGCAGTCGTAGGGCAAAAGATGCAAGCCTATATGAAAAGATCTAACAAAATCTAACAAGTCTCTTCCTTGCGACCAAATGATACCTCTTGCCAAGAGTAGAACTAGGATGGACTTGGGATTTTTTCTCAAGACTTCTTGAAGCTTATACAGAGGCATAAAAGCTCAGTTTCACTGGGACATTTCTTGTTCATGACTTAGGCAAAGACTCATCATCATATGCATGTTTTATTGGGAGGCAGAAAAGAAGGAATGTTGTGCATGGGTGGGCTGGATGGCAGATGATTTGTAGTATCAACATGATAGATGGTGGATCCGGTTATTTACCTTGGCTCTTGCACAGAGGTTTTCACCAAGATACTTGCCCATAGCGCCATGAATTGTTTTTCTTTCTTTTTCTAATTTTTTTTTTTTTTTTCTTAATTTTTTTGTATCATACGGTGCCTGTTTGCTAGGTTTGCACCAAAGTGATGATTTTTTCGGGATCTTTTTTTTCTCATTTTTTAATTTTTTTGAGAATTTAAGACTTTCTAAGGACTAAGCATAAAACCTTTTGAGGTGCATGATATTCATTGGATCATCCAAAGGATCGCCTTCAAGAGTAGCCAATTGATAAGCTCCTGATCCATATTTCGCTATGATTACATATGGTCCAAGCCAATTAGGCTTGAACTTGCCTTTCTTTTCTCTTTCTTGTAGATTTTTCTGATTCTCCATGAGGACAAGATCACCAACTTCGAATTCTCGGGTTTTGACTTTTTTATGATAACTCATGCGCAGATGGTTTTGATATACCCGGAGATGATTCAAGGCCTTGAGGTGCCTTTCATCTAACAATTCTAGCTCTTGTAAGTGGGCAATTTTATATTCTTCCTCTGGTAGGATGTTTTGCAGTGATACCCATAGAGAGGGGATCTCGATCTCAAGGGGAAGGATAGCTTTGGAACCAAATACTAGGGAATAAGGAGTGGCACCTGTGGGGGTGTGAATGGAGGTGCAGTAGGCCCACAATGTAGGATGGATTTGGAGGTGCCAATCATGGCCCGCTTCATTGACTATCTTTTTGAGGATTTTTATTAGGGTTTTGTTAGAAGCCTCAGCTTGGCCATTGCCTTGGGGATAATATGGAGTGGAGAAGCGGTGTTGGATGTTGAATTTTTGGCAGAGTTCTTTGACATCCTAGTTTTTAAATTGTTTACCATTATTTATGATGATAACTTTTGGGATGCCATATCGGTAGATTAGGTAGTTCAGGATGAATTTGGATATTTGCTTGCTGGTGGTGAAAGTAAGAGGGATAGCCTCTACCCACTTGGTGAAGTATTCGGTGGCAGTGATAATGAATTTATGTCCATTGGAGGATGAAGGGTGGATTTTCCCAATGAGATCGAGCCCCCACTGCGAGAAGGGCCATGGTGTAATGAATGGTTGCAATTCTTGTGATGATGCATGAATCTTGTCACCATGCTGCTGGCAAGGGATGCATTTCTTCACATAGTTGTATGCATCTTCTTCCATTTTAGGCCAATAGTATCCTGTTCTCAAATTTTTTTTAGCCAATGTGAGTCCACTTGAGTGTGCCCGATAGATACCCTCGTGTACTTCGCGTAATGCCCATTCTGCTTCTTGTTTATCTAAACACCTTAGGAGGGAGCCATCAAAATGCCTTCTGAACAAGGTGTCTGCAAGGATGGTGTAACGGGCACATTGGTGGATGAAGGTTTGCTGTTGGGTTTTGGTGAGGTGTGGGGGAATGGTGTTGTCTTTGAGGAAAGCAAAGGTTTCTTGGTACCAAGGGGACTCGAGACCAATGAGAACACACACCATTTCAAACTCTGGTAGGTCGTATGCCAGTATAAACAATTGCTCAACCAAGAACTTGCACTTCTGACTGTGTGCTGGCATTTGAAGGAGGGAGCCAATGGTGGCCATTGCATCTGCAGCCCTGTTGTTTGTTCATGGGATTTGATCAAACTTGATTGCCATGAAATGTTGCTTAAGATCTTCAACCATGGTATGGTAGGGAAGGAGTTTATCATCTTTTGTCTGGTATTTATCATTGACTTGTTTTATGATGAGCTGGGAATTGCCATAGACTTGTAATTCCTTTATTTTCCAGTGGATAGCCAAGCGTAAACCTGTGATGAGGGCCTCATATTCTGCTATGTTGTTGGTACATGCAAAGGCTATCTTGTATGATTTGGGGATGCCATCTCCTTAAGGTGTGACCAATAATATTCCTACCCCTGATCCATTTTGAGTATAGGAGCCATCAAAACACAATTTCCATGTGGAGGATGTGGTAACAGTCATAATGAACTCATCTGGTAATTCTGTGAGAAGAGGATGGTCGCCTGGAAGTGGAGCTTCAGCCAACTGATCTGCAATGACTTGTCCCTTGATTGCCTTTCTATCCACATATTCAATGTCAAACTCACTTAAGAGCATGACCCATTTAGCCATTCTACTAGTGAGAGTAGCTTTTGATAGGAGATATTTAAGTGGATCAATTTTAGCAATTAATTTTGTCTTGTTGTTTAGCATATAGTGTCATAGTTTCTGTGTGCTGAACACTAATGGCAAACATGCTCTTTCAATGGGGGTGTAGTTGAGTTCATATCCTACCAACATCTGACTGATGTAGTAGATGGTGTGTTCCTACCCTTGATCATCTGTTTGCGCCAGTAATGCCCCCAATGCTACTGTAGTAGCACATATGTACAAAATGAGGGGTTTTCCAGGGGTAGGTGGCATCAAAACTGGAGGTGATGCTAGATATTCTTTTAATTTTTCAAAGGCCTTTTGACAGAGGAAATCCCATTTGAATTTTGTGTCTTTACGTAACAGGTGTGCAAATGGATGGCACTTGTCGGCTAGCTGTGAAATGAAATGCTTGACAGACTGGAGTTTTCCCTAGAGACTGCGTAGTTGTTTGAAATTTTTTAGCGGAGGCATTTCCATAATAACTTTTACCTTTGCAGGATCAACCTCAATGCCTCTGCGGGAAACAATGAATCCTAGTAGTTTTCCCGATGTGACGCCAAACACACACTTTTTGGGATTTAGACGCAGCTTGTATTTTTCCAATCTTTTGAAGATCTATTTTAGAATAGAGATGAGCTCTTGTCTTGTCTTGTCTTGGATTTTCCTAGCAGATCATCCACGTAGTCCTCCATAATTTTGTGCAAGAGGTCATGAAAAATTGTTGTCATTGCCCATTGATATGTAGCTCCAGCATTTTTAAGGCCAAAAGGCATGACCCGATAACAGAAAGTACCCCATGGTGTTGTGAATGCGGTTTTATGTTGATCCTCATCTACTATCCTAATTTGGTTGTATCTAGAAAACCCATCCATTAGTGATAGCATTTCATGTCCTATTGTAAGATCCATAATCATATCTATGTTTGGGAGTGGGAAATCATCTTTAGGACAAGCTATATTTAGATCTTGGAAATCTGTGCAAATGCAGATGCCCCCAGTAGGTTTGCCGACAGGTACAATGTTGGAGACCCATTCAGCATAGTCTATGGGTTTGATAAATTCTACATCTAACAACTTTTGAAGTTCTACCTTGACCAAGAGAGCAATATGTGGGTGCATTTTGTGGAGTTTCTATTTTAAAAGTTTTGCATTTGGGCGGACGGTGAGATTGTGAACCACCAAGGCAGGATCCAACCCTGGCATATTAGAATAGGACCATGTAAAATTGATTTTAACCTTTGTAAGGAAGTTGATGAAGTCTTGTTTCTCGATTTCGGTGAGGGATTTGGCAATAAGCACATTTTTCGGAATGACTTCGGTGCCCATGTTGATGCTATCTTTTTCTTCTATCAACAAATTTGATTTGTCCTGTGGAAGGTAACCAATGGTAGGGAGGTCAAATCCCTCATCGTCAAGTTCCTTTTCCAGGTTTTCACTTTCAGATACACCCTTTGTTTTTATTTCTTGTTCATCCAAAGGTGCCTTAGGGAGGTTTTCACCTAGGAAATCATATCTTTTTCTTTTATTATCCTTTTTGTGGATAAGGGCATTGACTTGACTACCAAAGTATCCCTTTTCGTGTAGGTGAATACCCTCAATTCTATTACAATCTTCCATATTTTGTGCTGTTAGGAGAGCAATGAGAGCATTATCGTCAGCGCAGATATCTAAAGTGGGTTTGTCTCGTTGGCCCCAGTCAATGAGTTCAGGATGGACAAGATGTAGCTCATGTGAAGTGGGAGGGGTTATGGGGGTGATGGTATTGATGTAAGCATCGAAGAAGGTATCTTTCTCGTATTCATAAGGCATTTCATGGAATTCCTCTTCATCAGTGCTTTCGATATCTGAAGAAGGACTAGAAGGGGCACCGACGATAGTAATCTTAGGCATCGGGGTGTACCCCAAGCCTCTGTTGTATCTATAGGAGATAGGATTTATGGGTGCTTTTCTTCCTTTCTCCTCTGGTCCTAGATCGTGTCCTTTGTAACCCATTTTTTCAGCTATGGCAAATGCTTTTGGGTACATTTCTTTGGATATTCTTGTTGGATCATCATCCTCTTCCTGGTACAGCCATGAAGAGATATCTACTTCAAGGTTCTCATTATCAAGTGGGCCCCATTGCTGGAAGGTGGTGTTTTGGCATTGCATGACCAGTTTCGAGTCCTTTTTTAGCTCTTTTGGTTTGCCAAATGACTTAGGAGAGAGAGGGAGGTTGCCTATTAATAAGACGTCCTCCAATTTGTATTCTCCACAGCCATTGTCCAAGATCTTGATTTGATTATTTGGTTGGGATGATGTGGAGGCAACATTTGATGTGTCAAATGGAGGTGTTGGTGAAGGTCTATTTAGTGGGCAATGATACAGATGCTTCCCTTCTAATAGTTTACAATATTGAAAAGGTTGGGGATCACCTTTGACAGTGATCACTTTTCCATTATAGGGGAATTTGATGCATTGGTGATAGGTGGAGGGTACGGCCTACAAGGAATGAATCCATGGCCTCCCGAGGATAATGTTGTAGGGGAGATCAAGATCGAGTACTTGGCAAGGGGTTTCAATTGTAATGGGGCCCACTTGAAGAGGTAAGGTGATCACCCCCTTTGAAATTCTTTCTGCATCATCATATGCCTTTATTGTGATCCTTCCTGATGTGTTTATCAGATCCTCAGAAAGTCCCAATTGTTTTATCAATTTGTATGTACACAGATTAAGCCCGGATCCACTATCTATCAGGATACGTTTGACCTTGTGCTTGTGGATGAGAGCTTCGATGTGCAAAGGTTTGTTATGGTCCTCATCTATGGGAGCATCTTTGGAGTTAAATACAATGTGCTGCTGGGCAGCAAGGTTTCCAATGAGGGTTTGAAATTGGGTGGCGTTGATGTTATCAGGAACACATGATTGGAGAAGGGCTTGTTCCAAAATTTCTTTATGGACCAGAGAAGTCTTGAGAAGTTCCAAAATGGAGATCTGCACGGGTGTCTTCCCAAGTTGATCAAGGAGGTCATATTGGCGGGTGGAAGACATGGGTGGGGGGTTTGGTGGGGGAGGAACTCCTTGGATGGTGACTCTTCCTCGGCGTGTAGTTGCATTATAGTCATTCTAGAAATGGGAGGTGGAAGGCGTGGCACCTTGAATGACTATTCTAGCCGGATTTGGTCTTCTTTGGGAAGAAGGAGGATTAACTCCTTAGATGGTTATGACATTGACATGATTGTCTGCAGGTTCAATGCGACTTACTAAAAAATCAAAACCGGTTACGTGATTTGTGTAGTCATAACCCATTGCATTAGATGATGAGCCTTTTCCTTTATCATGTTTTGGGAAGGGTTCCTAGTACATTTTGAGTTTGTCATTGTTATTACCAGGTTTTGCATTTGCTACCTCAATCTCACCTCTATCAATGAGATCTTGTATGTAGATCTTCAGTTTCATACACTTTCGTGTATCATGTCCCTTAATACGATGGTATTCACAATACTCATTTTCATTATGCCATCTTGGTTTAGGTTGATTGGGATCAAACGGGCGGGTGATTGGAAAAACCACTATACCTGCTTGGACAAGTTTTTGAAACACCACTTCAATAGGCTCAGCAAGAGGAGTGAAATCTCTTGGAGTCCTGTTCTTCGATCTGGGTGGTCATCCCTAGATTGAGACATTGTTGTAAGGTTTTTGAGACTGATTTGAATTGTTTTGATTGTTGGATTTTGGGGGAGCGGCCACGGTTTGGACCCGCTTTGCATCAGTTACACCATCATTGACCACGTTTTTATTTTTAGCCCAGAATTTTGGCTTGTCATTATGATAAGAGGAGGAACTTTGTGATGACTTCTGGTAATGTTTCAAGGTTCCTTCCTCGAACAAGACACGTTCAAGGGCGAGGCCCTTATCGGTCAATTTTTGGAAGGATTTGATACATTGAGATATTAAAGGTCTTGAAAGTTCAGGCACCAAGTTCTTTTGAAATAGTTCAATTTGATGTTGTTCTGGCATGTCCCATTGGAATTTTTTGATAAGATGTCGCCATCTTTGTAGGAAATTGGCGAAGGTTTCTCGAGGCCTTTGTTTTGTATTAAATAGGTCCATCATAGAAACATCATTACCCATGTTGTATGCATAGTGGGCCACAAATTTTTCTACCAAGTCTGGAAAAGAGACAATGGAACCTCGTGGTAAAGATGAGAACCATGCCAGGGTGTCTCCCGTGAGACTCTTCGGAAAGAGTCTGCAAAGATAAAGGTCACTATAGGAGACTTCTTGGCATAAGATGTGGAATTCTCAGACACGGTCGCGGGGGTCTCCTTTGCCTTCATACTTGGTGAATTTAGGGATCTCAAATCCCAGGGGATATGGTGCAACTGATATAGATGGGTCATAAGGACAAGGGCAAAACTCTTTGAATGAGTAAGCTTTCCTTTTATTAGTCTTTTCTTTCATGTTTTTGATGATATTCTTCATGTCTTGAATTTCTTTGATGAGGTCTTGTTGTGGACTTTGATATTGATGGATTGTATTTGCCCCAAGAATTGGATGAACTAAAGAAGGTGCACCACCACCAATATATTGATATGATGAGGAGGTGGGAACATGGGATGTGATGACCGATGTCGCTAGGGTTCATGTGATAGTTGGTTGCAGTCCGCCAACTGTTGTGATGGGATTGAATGCGGTCTGGATAAAATTTACGACGTTGTTGGGAGAAAGGGAAGTTTGTGGAATAGACATATATGGTTGAATAGAAGGAGGTGGTATAGAAGTCTGTTGGAGAATGGATGAGATTGGATTTGATAGTGGTATGGATGGTAAGGAGGAAGAAGGTAGGATGGAGACCGTGGTGGGAGGTGTCGCGGGTGGCATTGATTGGGCTTGGATGATTGATGGGGCTGCAATTGATTGAGTTTGAATATTAGGTGCAGCACTTTGTGTGGGAGTGAGGTCTCCTTGTGGTTGTTGGAGGAGAGCAGATCTATTAAATTCAGGTGGAAGTTGAGTTCCATGTTCAAGAAGAATTTTCAGAAGTGCAGTAGGATTGTGTTTAATAAACTTTTCTATCATCTCTTGGTTATAAGAATCTGCTAGGAAAGTTTGCACTTCCAGACAAAGTTCATCTTGGTTAACCATGTCAAGATTTTGGCTTTGATCTTGATCGCTTGGTTGCCCACTTTGTGTATGATCTTGCATGGGATCTTCATATAGGACACCAATATCTAGCATGCCATATTGTTGATCAGCCATCTTTTTCTTTTGGGATCGAGTTGCGACCATACACGATATTTGTGATGAAAAGACTTAGGAAAGTTGTGATGAAATGACTTAGAAAATTTGTGATGGAAGGATTTTAGAAATTTGTGATAAAAGGACTTAAGAAATTTGAGGATGAAAGGACTTAAGAAATTTGTGGATGAAAGGATTTAAGAAATTTGTGTGATGAAAGGACTTAAGAAATTTGAGGATGAAAGGACTTAAGAAATTTGAGAATGAAAGGATTTAAGGAATTTGTGATGAAAGAAAGGATTTAAGAACTTTGTGATGAAAGGATTTAAGAAATTTGAGGATGAAAGGACTTAAGAAATTTGTGATGAAAGGACTTAAGAAATTTGAGGATGAAAGGACTTAAGAAATTTGTGATGAAAGGACTTAAGAAATTTGAGGATGAAAGGATTTAAGGAATTTATGATGAAAGAAAGGATTTAAGAACTTTGTGATGAAAGGATTTAAGAAATTTGAGGATGAAAGGACTTAAGAAATTTGTGATGAAAGGACTTAAGAAATTTGAGGATGAAAGGACTTAGGAAATTTGAGGATGATTGATGAAGAAGGTATGGTAGTGATGGTTTAGAAGAAAACTTTATGACTAGGTTGTCTTTGGCATGAACATGAAGGATCTATTTAAATTGGCAAGTTGTATGAAGGGATATGACCACCCTGATTTAGACGATAGTAGGTGTTTCAAAGGACAAACTTGAATGTTGACGTAGAGGATAAACTCTTAGCTTCTCTCTTAGGCTTATGAAAAATGGGACAGACAGAGTTTTGACCCAATTTTGGACTTGGCGTGGGTAATGACTTGGACAATTTGTTTGTGTCTTGACAAATATTTTTGCAAAGTGTTTGGGGATAGTGATGTGTTTTTAGTCTACTCTTGGCAAGTATGTATCAAACACAGCAAACACAATGATTAAATGCATATTATCTCAAAGACACTCATGCTCATATACAATATTCTTAAGGCTAGCAAGGACAATAGTCATTGAATCCCAATTGGTTTCCCATCTATGCTTACCCAGAGTGGACACTTAGATGCTTGACCCCACTGGCTCCCCTCCACGACACTCACTTCTCGGGGCAGCCAAGCATCAATTCCCATGAAAACTCCTCATAGCAAACTTTGTGTCTCTACTAAGGGCCATAAGAATATGGGCCGCTTCAGAGGTCCGACCTCCTGCACCAATGACTAGAAGGTTTTTGGCCACTATGAACAAGGTGTTTAGTAAGTCTTCCCGTTAGAAGCTACCCTTCCAAGTTGTGCAAGTGCAATTGAGGCCTATAGCCCAACGAAGCACCAAGAACTTAGTAGTCACGCAAGCATGATTGAGATCTCTAGGATCCTACTAAGCACCCAATGTGAGAGTGAACTCTCATATAGCCCCAACCATTAACCCTTTCATAGTCAATGGCCTATTTATTATAGTGAGTTGGGAACCCCAGGTCTGGGTGTACTCACTTGGGTCGTTCCCCTCTTACCTTCTAAAAGAGAAAGTTGGGAGGGCAGGCCCGCTAGAGGTAAACACACAATCAAATAAGAAAAGGTTGGAGGGTCTAGATTTATGATCGTCTAGTAAGATGAGAACATACTTTCCTACTTTTACGCTTTTCTTAAAGACACATAAGACAATGATTCATTCCATTTTAATTAATATCTAGGTGCCTAATTTAAATAAATGCACAATATATGGTTGAATCAGCTAGGCAACCTGCAAAACCACTTGATTAGTAGTTTGAAAAATAGAGTCTTCAAAAAAAAATGTCCTACAAAACAACTTGATTAGTAGTTTGAAAAATAGAGTCTTCAAAAAGCGTTCTACAAAACAACTTGATTAGTAGTTTGAAAAATAGAGTCTTCAACAAGCGTCCTGCAAAAATCAACAAAATGACAAAAATATTAATTTTTTTTTATTTTTTTGGGAATGAATAGAAAAACATGAATAAAAACTTTTTTACTAATGACAAATGTGGATTTGAAGAAAGCTTTGATGGGTAAATGGGGTTTGACTAGTTTTTTACCACTTCCCAAGGGATAGGCAAGCGAAAAATGGGGATTTTGGAGGAGAGATGAAGGAATGGGAAAATTTGTCCAAGAGGGACAAAGAAGAAAAAGTTGAAGATGGATAATATGGGAAAAATTTGGAGGTGATTGGATGAAAAGGGAAGAAGTTATGGCAAACCCTAAAAATAGAGAAATATGGGATTTTGGGCTTCAAAAAGTGGATTTTTGAGATAAGGCCTCCAAGTAAGAAAATGTGGAAAATGGCAATGTGGAGAATCTGGTGAAGTTTGAAGGGAAATGGAGTCATGATAAAGAAGATATGGCGAAAAAACAGAAAAAAAAAAAAAAAAAATTTACCCTAGATTTAACGGAACAAAAACCCTAAATTTAATAAAATAGAAACCCTAAATTTAACAAAACAGAAACCCTAGATTTAACAGAGCAGACAGAAACCCTAGATTTAACAGAGCAAATTATCGCACTAAACAGAATAAAATAAAAATGTCAGGTCTGGATTTCTAATTGTCTAGATAGACAAGAGCATACTCTCCTACTTTCACACTTTCCTATGGGTGGATAGATTATATTTAAACAGAGCATATAACAGGAAATAAATAAATTAAATGCAAACTACAGTTAGCGCCTAAAATTTTCAGACAGATTAACAGAGCAAACAGTAGCACTATACAGATAGAAAAGTGTTAAAGGTCCGGATTTCTGATTGTCTAGATAGACGAGCATACTTTCTTATTTTCACACTTTCCTATGGTCAGAGCATACAGTTGTACTAAACAAAATAGAAAAGTGAAAGGTCTGGATTTCTGATTGTTTATATAGACAAGAGCATACTCTCCTACTTTCACACAGATTATACTAAAACAGAACAGACAACAAATCAAATAACAAATCAAATAACAGAGCTATCGTGCTGCAACAGAAACAAAAACATAAAAAAAAAAAGAAACAGAACAGAATAAGGAGGAGCTGTCACACAGAAATGTAGAGCCACAATTCTGGAACCTGCGAAAAAGATATATATATATATATATATATTTTATTTTATTTTTTTCTGCAATCGTGCTATTTTGGAACCTGCGTCTCACAACTCACAAAAACCTAAAAAAAACAACATTAGTTCTCACGGACGTGAGTCCCACTGGGCGTGCCAAAATGAAGAGGGGAAAACAGATTTGAAAGGTAAACTAATCAAAACATAACGAAATAAACATGCAGAATGCTAAAATATCATTAAAAGACCATTTCACCTTGCTATTTTACCTTCTCCTTTGGATTGAGCTTGATGAAGTGAAGGTGCCCCTTAATAATGTTCCACTTGATGTGCTCCTTTGATTGCTGGATGTGGATGGCTCTCCAATATTGTGCACAAATGATTAGCATGAATGATAAGGATGAGATGATCAAGTTGCCAAGATGATTTCCTGGGCTCAAAGGGCAACATAAGCTTACTGAATTTCAAGATGTTTTGAATGAAGGGATGGAACCCTATTTTATAGGAAGAGGAGAGGAAAACGAATGGCTAGGATGAATTCGAGATGAAGGGCTATGATTTACTTGTGAGCTCACACAAACTCCAAGAGTGGGTGTGGAGACCAAGAAATATGCCCTAAAGGCATTTCATATCTCCACACTCTACAAGATGCATTGTAGGAATTAAAAATTCTCCAAAAATGAATATTATGGGGATTAGAAGAATAAAAAAGAATTAAAAATTCCTTGGGAGAGGGAAATGCCTAGAGGAATGTGAGATTTTGAAAATCTTATATTCATCTAGAAAAAGAGCATTTAAAGCTAGTGGCTGGATGAAAGGACAAAGAGTTGACTTTGTGGCTAATCATGATGATTAGCCATTAACGACTCATTAGGAGGGGGATTAGAGGAAATGTTAGGTGGGATTTATATTTGTAGGAGAATTTGACTAGGAGAGAGAATGAGTGGAGGGAATAAAAAATTAGAAGAATAATGTTAAGTGAGTTTAGGGAGTTTCTAAAAGAATTTATTAGGTTAATGATGAATTAAGAAGATGATTTGTAGGAATCATGTAGGTTAACTAATTAATTGAAATTAATTAGCTAAGAGGAAGATTTGTGAGGATTTGATTTTTTAGAAGAATAAAGAAAGGGTTTGATTTATTAAATAAATCATATGCTATAGTGACAATATTAATTATATTTAATTAATATTGAGAATAATTTTAATTAACATAATTAATTAATTAATTATGTGAGAAATTAAAAATAATTAAAATAATTATTTTTAAGTGTCTACAAGAAGCAACTGTCACAAAGAAAGATAACTTGCAGAGCACCAAATCATGAACCATCTAAAATGAAGATGCACAAGACCATCTTGGTAGGGTAAAAGCACAAAGTTGTGTCACACTTTTGTAAAGGAACTAGCCAATACTGATTCAACTTTTTAAATTGAATCAATAAAAAATGATATATATGCTTTGAATTTTAAATTGATGTAAACTAATAAAATGCATATTTTTTTTATGTATTTTATGTTTGTAATTTTTAAAACAATTTAAAAAACTATTTGAATATACTTTCTTATAAAATAAACACTAATCTAGTTGTTGATAAAATATGGAAATTGAAGTTACACGAGGCATCACACTTTTTATAGTAAATTTTACCTTTTTTTCTTCAATTTTTTATGTATATTGATAACTTGAAACTTTAGTGCAGAAATATATTTTTAACTATTTTTTATGTATATATTTTTTAATAAATTTGAAAAGTCCCGTGTACTAAAATATAACTCTTTCCATTCGGCGTCAGCATTTGTATTCATTATTTATCCAAATTAGAAAATAATTATATCATCTTGACATAGATTCTTTTCTCTAGTGCTATTATTTTTTTCAAATTTTTTTTCAAAATTTTAGTATTTTTCCTTCATAAGATAATCAACATTATATTTTAGTGATGATGACCTACTTTCAATAAAAATAAAATATAAAATATAAAACATAATTAAAATCTTAAAAGATATATATTTTGGAAAATTCACTTATAGATCTACAAAAGAGTATTTTTACATTTAAAAAAATAATTTATTTCTAAGAGTGAGAGTTGTTGAAACATCGAGTTTTTCAAAATATAAAATAAAATTGGTAATTAGACCCAAAGTGGTATAAAATATACATTTAGTAGACAATTCCAATTGGAAAAGTTGTTGCCCATATATAACATAGCTATAATGAATCTCTATAGACCATATGTTTGACTAAAATTAATTTTTAGTCAGAATTACTTAAATTCACTTGTTGGCCTAAAACATGACACAATTTAATGCTTTTACCCCCCAAACAATATCCCAAAATCTCAACTCAAGATCTAATCACACTGGAATATACCAGAGGAAATACTGAACTCTACAAAGCACTGATAAAAAAAACTGCAAAACCGAATCATCTTATATGATCAATTAAGCTTCCTGGATCACCAACACCAGTACATAGGAATATAATTATACTAAATATACTCCATACACCAAACCGTGATTACAATGAATCAATTTACAATCAGTAGAGTAGGAATATGTTGACATGAATGACAACATATATCATAGCAGCAACAATGTCCAACATCCTATACACTAGTGTAGCCATTTGTAGATAAAAAATGCTTTTTTGGGATAGGTGTTGGATGGTCTTTGACCAACCACCTTGTAATAATTTTGAGGTTCATATTTTTTGAGAAAACTATATTGTGAGTTTATCCTCACTGAGTAGTTGAACTATTTTGATATGAGAGAGTTCTAGGGTATAGGTAGAGGCTCTACCCAAGATAGACCTAGAGCTCAGAGGGTACTAGACCCCCAAAGTTGCATCCCCTAGCACAAAACTTGTGGTCCATGTCATGATCCCAGTAGCCTTGAAAGAGTCGATGGAGCTACAAACTCTTTAGATAGCTACTACATTGACTGATGTCATCATTCAACATGGCACACGGTTATCACACCCTCTTGGCTCATACGATGATCAAGTAGTTGAGCCATCTGGCCTTGGTGAGCCCGTTCAACATGTGTCTCCTAGTTGTTCAGGTATATATTCTATGGGATCGATGTCGAGGCCAGTGCAGATGGTGTGAGGCCCTACCCCAACTCATCCTAGCATTTCAGTGATTGTCATGTTGAGACTATTATGGATGCTTTATTTTTATGCATTATGGATTTAGAACTTATATGATTTCATGATTTGGATAACATTGATATATATGGATGCTTCATTTCTATGCATTATGGATATATAACTCTATATGATTCTAGAATAGGATAACTTTATGATGATGTATGTCATTATTGGATTTGTAGGACTTTGCTATGACAATAGAAATAGGATGCATGTCTTATGTATGGATCAAAATTATGAGGATTATGATAATTACTTATGTGGATTTATTTTGATACAAGATATATTGATTTTGTTTAATGTCAATTGTATGCAGAGTGTTTAATGTGTATTCTTATTCATGTGTTTAATATTTTATGAGGTTATTTGGAAGTACTAATGTGTAATTGAGATGCACGGGAAAATTATCCATGTGACCATGGAAATATATGGAGAACCAAACCTAGACCTATGTACATTCGTAAAACTAGGGGTTGTCTAT
Organism: Cryptomeria japonica; assembly: GCF_030272615.1. NCBI lineage: Eukaryota > Viridiplantae > Streptophyta > Pinopsida > Cupressales > Cupressaceae > Cryptomeria > Cryptomeria japonica. The sequence goes on from NC_081407.1 coordinate 923,044,983, forward strand.
TTGAAGAGACAACACCCCGTATGTATCGTATTTTATTTGTGAAAGTAAATGATGCATGTGTGTTAAATTGAATTTATTAAGTTGTGTAAATCCAACAAGAGACAAATTTCATGTGTAATTTTGTAATGTATTTTATTGTGTCACTTGACACGTGTTGATTTATGTCTTGATTTTTGACTTGTCTCTTGGAGGGAGTTGTTTCAACCATAGCTTTTTCAAACATTTGAATGTGGTTCTAAATTTTCCTTGGGTAGAGAGTCTTTGGAGTGGTCAACATAGGTTTGACCCGAAATTTAACTTCAGATGGGTTTATAAGGGGTCAAATGGACTCCTAAGGGTAGTTTAAAGGTGTTTCCTAAAGTCCATAAGGTATACCTATGGGTTAGGAGTATTTTTAGGCATGTGTCTACTCCCATGTGACTATTTAGTCACCTCAAAAAGTGGGTTTCCTAAGGTGAGCGAAAATTGAAATTAGAAGGTGCCATCTAGGTTAGATAACCTTTCCTTTTGATGAGAGATCATTTTCCGCTTTTTCTTACTTTTTCCTTTTTCAGTTTTAGAAACCTATGAGAACTCTCATTGAGGTCGTTTTAGGCAAGAATGAGAGATTTTGTGGGTAATCACCCACTCTCCATTTTTGGAGATGATGCAATTTTGAAAAATACAATTTTGGAATAGAATTTTGGCGAAGTGTAGAAGGAAGATTTGTGGATTTGGGCTACTCATCCTCAAACTAGTTCTAGCAAACCTTTGGGTAGATTGAAGGTTGGTTAATCTTCTTCTTTTGTTTCTTTTTAAGTTGCATGTTTATGTTGGAAAGATTGTTTGAATGAAAAAGTTGTTGTCTTGTATTTTCTTTTGTAAAAAATATTATGCGACCCTTCTTTAATTCTTTTATGCATTTCCTGTGATTTGTGAGTAACCAAGGCCTTCTACTCTTGGGAGAGTAGGATGGTCTTGCGGGTGGTAGGAGTTTGACAGCCCTCAAGTGAGAGACTCTCATTATGAGAGTGAACTCAAGGGGTGTATATGTGACCCTTGTTGCATGGCCTGGTTTATGCATTTGGGGGTCATAAGGGGAGAAACTATGGCATGAATGCCTTTGGGGGGGCATAAGGATGTGGGGTTAATGAATCTTATGATATATCTTTGTTTTCCATGAGGTGGCTTTGCGATCTACCATTCTTGCAGTCTCCTCAGGGTATTTGGTTCACTACCACCCATGTAAAATCATCACATTTTGTGATGAAATGTAGCCTTGGTTGGGAAAGTGTTTCTTGTATGTTTTTCCCTTGCTTGTTATGTTTATATGTGTGTAACCTATCTAGGTCTTGGTTTTCCAAGCTCGGGGGTGACTTCTAGTAAGCCTAGGCTGGGAGGTGAGCACTCTGTGGTAAAAAAAAACGTATGATTTATTTGTAGGTTGCTTGGAAAGAAAAGAAAAAGACAAGCTAGGACTTGCTGGTTTTTGTACTTAATTTACAGAAAGAGAATAAGAAAAGGGATGCTATATTTTGAGTTGCAGAAATGTGAATAAACAGTTGCATGTTGTATTTACTTTAAAAAAAAGAAGAAAATGTACCTATTTTATTTAAAGTCCTCATTTAATAGAAATGAGAGACTAGTTGGGCATCTCACCCTCTTGTAATGTTGACTATATTGTATTCATAATATGTTCTAAAGAAATGCATTATTTTATTAAGTTATTATTGCAAAAAAATGAAATGTGTATTTCTGGATTTAGTTCCTATAGTTCTGAAAATAATATTTGTTGTGTATGTGTTATTTTGAAAATCAAGAAATTCATTTTATTCCCCTTATGCATTTGAAATATTGGAAAATAATGAAATAGAAAAGCATGTATGTTAGTAAGCTGGAAGTAGAACATTTAGTCCTATTTATGAAAGTTCTAAATGCAATTATAGTTAATTAGCCATTTAATATGAGCACTAATGTTGCATGCGGTAGTTTAATTAATTATGTTATTTTTCCTTCAATTTATTGCAAAAAGTAAATTCAAAAAAAAAAATTAATATGTCTATCTCTAAGATTTATTTCAATGATTTCTAGTCTAATATAGTTGCTGCTTAAAATTATTTAAATCTGTCATTTTACCTAATTGCAGAAAATAAATCTAAAGTCAAATAGTCTATCTCTAATTTTAGCTACATGGTATTAAAAAAAAATACATTGTTTTAACTCTGAAAATTTTGATTAATCTGTTTAAAAGTTCAAAAAAAATAATATATATTTGCATGGTAAAGTTAGCCCTAGATATCATATGCCAATATATAGATATGGATATGGCATAGAGCCTTTAGCTTAGATGCCTATGATATATATATATATATATATTTATATCTAAAATACATATATATATATATATATATATATATATATATTAATATATATATATATATATATTAATATATTTATATATAAAAAAAATAAAACAAAAAAAAGAAGGGATTAAATGTTTTTTTATTTTAAATAATAAGTAAAAATGGGGGAGCCTCGGCCCCCCTCTGCACTGTGGGCCGCAACCCACAGTCAGGGAGGCTTCCACCCCCCCGGTGGGCAACGCCCCATAGTGACGGTGTAGCTAGGCTACGGACCGCGACTCACAATGGCGGCCAAGGCTGCCTCTGTGGGTCATGACCCGCAGGCACGACTGCGGCCGTCCCTGCGGGGAGTCCCCACAGTCACCACCGCCGCCCTTCTCCAAAAAACTACGATCGTCCCTACGGGGAGCCTTCCCCCCATGGGCTCCTCTCTCCTCTACCACCGTCACCTCCTACGAACCAAACCCTCCTCTGCCATTTGCCTTCGGCCTCCTCCCTGTAACAAAAAAAAATATGAAACCCTAACTCGGTTTGGGTTAGGGTATTTTGAAATTATGAAAGGAATAAAAGAAAATGGTTTGAAAGGGCATTTTATATTATTTTTAATTAGGTTTCATGGGTATTTTTATAATAATGTTTGTTTAGAATAAATATCCTCATATATAAATATATAGGAGTTTAATATATATATATATATATATATATATATATACATATACATACATATGATTTTATATATATATATATATATATATATATATATATATATATATATATATATATATATATATATATATAATTTAAAATTATGAATATATAAATTCAAGTTTAATTTAATTAGTTTATTTAAACATTCATAGTTTATAAACGTTTATATAAACAGTTAAATTTGGTGTTTTAGATTTTCAATTATTGTGGAGTTTAATCCCTTAGAAAATTAATAACTAATTTATTTTGTTTGTAAGTTATTTGACTATAGGGGATTATTTAGTCCACCTAAATCTAGGCTATTCTAGACTAAATTTTATAGGACAATTTACATTATGGATTTAATTGACCCTTTAGTCGAATTAGTTTAATCACATTTTAATTATTGTTAGAATAAAATATAGTCATTAATAATCTAAATGCTAGGACTAATTTATTTAGTTCCTAAAAGCAATTAATGGATATTGGAGATTAATACTATCTTTGTCAATTAATTTAGTGATTTTAGGTTAAATTAATTTATTTATTAAAATTGATGAGATAATAAATAACTCTTTAGTATTCCGCATTTAATTTAAATTATTTTCGCTTACTTGAGTTAGTGGTTAGAGTTAACTCAAAACATAGTTAAGACAAAACTTGTTAGTGCGTTTCGTATTTGCAAATTTAATGTTATTAGGTTGTTATTTTAAAAAAAAAAATTATTCTGTTCGTGCCCAAAAGTTTGGGCATGACAGATGGTTCCATGTCCCATCTATGTACAATTTGTAGGAGTAGATGTCAGATTACCACTATAGAGGATGTGGCACCGACTGATGATTTGATGGATATGGTGTATGGTGGTCACACCTAGACAAAGGTGTGTTGATTTGAATTGATAACATTTTATTTAATAATCTCTTAAAAAATTTAGATGTAAATGAATTTTTATTTATAGATTGATTTAAATTTATATTAAAAATATGCATTTCAAGATGCAGTAGTGGGTGTTAATACACCATCTGATATTCCTCCCACACTTGTTGCAGCTACAACTTCAACGCCTGAGGTATAAATTTTGTAAATTTTTAAAATAGAATAGTACCTTGAATTAAAAAAAAAATTATAATATATACTAACTCTCTTTAATTTTTATTTATTTTGTATTTTATATGCATTATCAATGGATCAAATGTCCTAGATTGATAATGTCACGGTCTTGACCATCAATTTTGGCCTAGAAAGCTATGCAATATCATATTTTGCACACCTCTTTTTTATGTATTCTTTTAATTTAATATGCAAGTCATTTCAATTTAGATTTGTTAAATTAAATTTAATATTATCTACTAATATCTCTTGTGTTAATTTTGTTTCTTTCAAGGTACCCCACATGTGTCTAGGACACCTCCTCGGTGAAAGAAATCTTCAAGGATGCCTAAACGTCAAAAGGTAATTGAACACATTTTTAATTGACACAATTGTTTGAAAAGGTTGAAAATGTCTTAATTGGAACTTGTAGATTGATTAGTTACTTTTATCTTCTTTATATATAGTGGCAATTGGGATTTGTAGAATTGATGAATGCACTTGATACACCAGAGGATCAAGAGAGGGAAGAGGTATGTATCTCTACTTTATTTTTTTGATTTGATGATAGCATGCACATGTACATGTGAAATTTATATAAATTCTAATCTTATCATTTTTCATACAGTAAATAGCCATAGTTGCTTCATCAATGGTGAGCCCTCCTAAGTCTACTAGAAAAACATCTAAGGGTTCAATACACTTTTCTTTTATAAATTGTAGATTTTTAGTGTTTTTGATCTATATATGGTATTATGTTTTATTAATCGTATTTAACCTACAATACTTATCATTGTATTAATTGTATTTAATCTTATCATTTTTCATACAAGAAATAGCCATAGTTGCTTCATCAATGGTGAGCCTTCCTAAGTCTATTAGAGAAGCATCTTAGGCTCTGGTACACTTTTGTTCTATATATTTTAGATTTTTAGTGTTTTTGATCTATATATGTTATTACCTTGTATTAATTGTATTTAACCTACAATAGGCCCCTTCTCAGTTTGGGCATAATGTGGATCCTCTCAAGTTCCATTTTAAGAGGACTCCTAAGTCTAACAAAGAAACAAAAGAAAAGATGGTAGATCCCACATCAGTAGATGAGGTAATCTACAATTCAATTTCAAAGAAATTATAGTTGAATGTATAGTTATGTTGATAATTGTGAAGTATTTTGTACAAAAGGATTCTAACTTGACTTTTGAATTGTGGTTGTGCAACCATCTACAAAGCCACATACTGGATCAAAGAGGCTCCATTTTGATGATACAGTACAACTATAGGATCATATAGTGTTAGTTGTGGTCATCGAAGGACCAATACATCTAGATATAGTCTACAGTTTTATTGTATATCGATCCGGACATGACATATATCATATTTTTGTAAAAAATTTATTGACTTGGCATATATACCATTTTTTGTATACATACATAGTTATTGTGCATTTTGATATATATAATTGTTGATATTCGATCCAATAAATGTGCGTTGTGTTCATTATTGTGCATTTTATTGATATTGATATTGATATTCGGTACATACATAATTTGTTCATTGTGTTCATTATTATGCATTTTAATATATATAAATGTTGATTTATAATTGATATAGTTAATTTTTGCTCAAACAAAGACATACAATTCATTATGTGAGCAATATATCCAAAGCACTCAATGAAACAAGTCTAAATGACAACAAAAAAGCTTATAAAATTGTAATAAAAGAGCCTCCAATACAAAATCATAAAAATTTGTCTCTACATAAAATAGTAGTTGCAAGCTAGGTATTGTGAAAACTAGTGGCTTGCTAATCAATTACTTTAGCTAAACAAATGCCTTTTGTTGAATTCTACCCCATATAAAAGACTTAACAATTGCCATCACAAAATATGAAGCATTGCAACTATGGAATATGATTTGATAAGCTTTTTCAAATATTGAACTACCCCTATAAAACTCCATGTCTCAATCATAGTGAAAGTCTTGGATCACTTCAAAATAGCTTCCACTTTTACTAAATTCCTAACAATAGCTAGATACTTGTCTGATAAATTTTAATCTCAGGTACTCCATAGACTTGGCTAATATTTGATATTAGACTTAGACAACTATTCGGTGTATTTGGTGATTGCCCTTTTATAAAGTTAAATGAATATTTTCCTATGTAATTATCAATATGAATGTAAACAATAAAAATCTATTTTCTACAATCATGGGTTACAATGAAATAAGGTGATTTGATAAGCTTTCTAAAATATTGAATTAACCCTACAAAACTCCTTGCCTCAATCAAAATTAAATTAAATGGTAATGATCACATTTGATCCATAGTAATGATCACTGGATGAGTTTATTCCTTTCCTTTATATCTATCAATGTGAGTGGTGTGCGAGCACCCTCATGCTCGCAATGGTCAAATTTGGTTTTTTATCTTGTTTTGTGATGTTTCATCTAAATAAGGTCATTTGGGACCAATAATGATCATTTGGATAAAAGATGTAAAAGTTGCTCAGTTCTTATCAAGGTTGCAAGAAAGACTAAATTTGATTCCATTCATCATGGGCACAAATCAGTAGCACAAGCGCATTTACATGGGCAGGTTTATAGTAGGCATTCTCTTGTTGTGCCTCCTAGCTCACTGGAACATCTAGAGCCATACCCTATCAGTGCAATCTCTTAAGTGCCCTAAGTCCAACAAATTGTTGAACTTTGACAAACTATTTCTCACAATCCAGGATGCATACGGTTGATCTATTTAAACCTATAGGGTCAAGTGAGGCCCATCTACAATGACCTATCTTAGTTTTTTAAGACTCGAAGGCATTTTCACATGGTAGCATTTTTTTAGTTGCTGCGAAAATAATCAGATGTATGCAATGCAAGGTTGAAAGATAGCCTAAATTTGATTCCATTCATTGTAGGCACAAACCAAATATTGGAAACAACAATGAAGAAAAACTGAGAGGGGGGAGGTCAATCAATTTTCACTAGATCTGCAAACTTAACCACGAAAATAGATCTGATAAACTACAACAACAACAAAGATAAGCAAATTGATAACACAACACATAACACCAAGCTTTGGATGTGGAAAACCAAGTTAAGGGAAAAACCATGGTGGGAACCTACCCACAATAAAATAATACTCTGTAGTAGTATGTGAAAATATTATAATGGGGAATGCACATGCATCCAGGCACACTGCCTAGAGCTCACTACTCAACAAATAATGACCCAGAAGGCTACAACCCTCAAGGAAGTCTCACTAACTTACAACAAGATTTGGACTATAATCTAGAAATAATGTGCTGCAATAATAGCATCTCCAAATGTTTGACGATAGTTTTGGTTAAGCATAATTGTTTTCTCTACAAGACCAATCTCTGCTCAATGTACTACACCAAAAGATGAATCCTTGTTTGCACATACACCACTCTCTGATAATATAGACACAACCTTGATACTTAAATTACATGACAATATCACGTATTTATACAATTCATCAATCTTGATAACAAGGCCGACTAAACCCTCACTCACAATTACAAAATTACATCACATGATACAAAGATCAACACATGAAACACCACTGAAAATCATGCCAAGATCAACCATAGCACGCTACACCACCAGGTAAACCGCATAACACAAAGAACACCACCAGTTCAGGAAAATCACCAAGAACTCACACAATGATCAATGCAGATCATCAAAACAAATAGAACATACTTAGGAAACACGAGCAAGCATGTTAGAATCATTAGAAATAGTTGCACCAACACCACTTATCAAATCTTCACTAGTCAACATCTAAAACTCAAGAACACTCAAACAACAACAAATGTCATGAAGAAAGATAACTTGTAGAGCACCAAGTCACAAACCATCTAAAATGAAGATACACAAGACCATCCCAAACAATATCCTAAAATATCGGATCTTGAGTTGATCACACTAGAATATACCAGAGAAAATACTAAACTCTGCAAAACACTAATCAGATAAACAAACTGTAAAACTAGATTATCTGATATGACCAATTATGCTTCTCGGATCACCAAAACTAATAGAGAAGAATATAATGATACTAGAAATACTCCATACACCAAACCATGATCCCAATAAACCAATCTGCAATCACTAGAGCAAGAATATGTTGACATTAATGAAAATGACATATCCTAGCAAAAGTAATGTCCAATACCAATAGCACGAGCACATCTGGGTGGGAAGGTTAAATAATAGGCATGCTCCTAATGTGCCTCCTAGCTCACTCAAACATCCAAAGCAATACCCTACCGACGCGATCTCTCAAGTGCCCTAACTCCAAAAAATTGTCAAACTTTGATGGACTATTTCTCGCAATCCATGATGCATATAATTGATCTGTTTGATCCTATATGGTCATGTGAGGCCTGTCTACAATGACCTATCTCAAATTTTGAAGACTCGGAGTCATTTTCACATGGTAGCATTTTCCTAGTTGGTACAAAAACCATCTGATACATGCAATACGAGGTTGCAAGATAAGCCAAAATTTATTTTGTTCATCATAGGCATGAACCAATAACATGAGAATGTCTAGGTAGGGAGGTTTATAGTAGGCATGCTCTTGTTGTGCCTCCCAGCTCACTGGAATATCCAGAGCCATACAATAGGCATATGCATGTACTCATAAATAGTCATAAATTAGGTCATGTACTCAAAAATAGTAATATAAAATTTCAAGTATAATAAAAAATAGAAAATGCATCACAAAATTCCATTTATGCACAAATTTACATATACAAAAATTTGCATATACAAGAATTTACATATATGGAAATTGACATATATTGAAAAATTTGCCTCTGAAAATGGAAAAATCAACTCTTGGCTATTTAAATATACAAAAAAATTATTTACAATCAGCTCTTGGCAAAATTATTTACAATCAGCTCATGGGAATTTATACATAATTTGGCATCTAAATATACAAAATCCAGCTTATGGCCATATAAATATACAAAATATGGTATTTAAATATGTACAAATCAGCTCATGGAGATTTAAATATACAAAATTTTGCCTCTAAATATGAACAAATTCGCTCATGGGCATTTATATATACAAAAAATGAATATAGAATAATTCACCGACGATATATACAAAATTATCAAAATCATTTTACCCTGAATCGTAGAATCATTGTAATGCTCCAACAATTGAACACTTGTAGATGACCCAAAATCAATCAAGTGAGCCTTCTGGATCGGCTCTAACCCATATTGTGTCAAGTGTTGCCTCGTGGTTGGATTCAAGAACTTTCCATAAATTCTTGTTATGAGGTCTACCACGATACTATTGGCATTATGAGAATCGGTATGTGGACATAATGACATTGTATGTTGTCATTGATGTCAATATGTTTCAAAGGTGTGAACTGGCATATGTGAGAACTGGTATAACATGGTGAACCGACATTTATGCCAAAGTGAAGTGGTGTGCTTGTTCAAAGCTGAACCAACATATGGTTATGGGAACCGACACATGGAAACATTGAATGACTACCAGTTTGTAGTCTCAACTTTAGGGTTTTCGGTTGAAGTGCTTCAAGCCTGTATGGCTCAACCGGTGACTTTGTGCGATGAGTTAGCATGATAACAAAGAACAAGATCATTTTGCCATCTAAGCCTTGTGTGCATGAAGAAGATCTTTCCTATCTACCTCGAGAATATGAGAAGACTGTAAAATGAAGATAACATGTGATGGGTTATCAGCCACCATGAAAACGATGGAAAATGAACGATGGAGATTAATGAAATATGCTCAATAGTCAGGATTGAACCATTTGAATTCCTTAACCTATTAGGTTTAGGGTTTAGGGTTTATGCTACCGACCTAACTATTTTCTATAAGGTCGATGTTGTGACTCTTTCTAGGGTTGTTGGCAAAAGTTGTGTGTGCGTACCCAAGTGAAGGAATACGTAATTCTTGCCAGACCAGAAAGAGAGAAGTGATACCTGCAAAGTGTAAGTGCAAAAGGAAAAGAGGAGCTTAAGTGGATCTATATTGGCATTGAGTGTTGTTACCAGATCATTGTTATACCTGTTGATCTCTAACCACCTCAATAGTTGGAAAATCCCTTAATAGGGTAGCCTTAATCGGCTTGTTGTAAATCCTTTAACAGGGTAACTCTAAGCTATTGAGTTCGAAGTCCTTTAGCTATTGAGTTCCTGAAATCCTCTAACAAGGTAACCTTTAATAGGGCTTAACCCTTAATCGGGTATTGTATCCATCCCTTAACCGGGTGATCTCTAACCGGATCGGTTCCTAGCAGAACCTATTGTAATGTCTCTAACCGAAAAAGGGTCCTAACAGAGTGGACTTCCAAAGAGTTCAAAAATAGCTTGTGGGTATTCATCCCCATCGTGGTTTTTCCCAGTTGGGTTTCCATGTGAAAAATATGTGTGTCATGTGTGAAGCTTTTATCTTGTGATTCTTTGCTATTGTTTATCAACCATATGATGGTTCTTTGTTTTATGCCTATCAATAAAACATGTTGAACTAGTTGTTATTATGATCTGTTGATAGATTACCTATTTATGCATAAGGGTGATATGGTAGTGTAGTCTCAAGTTGAGTGAAAAGTTAAGTGAGTAACTGATTAATGCTTGTCTCAGACATTCTTAGCTTTATCGATTGCACTCTGTCTCAAACCGGTGTCACTATTTGCTAGTCATTTGAAGTGTCTACTGTCAAACTGGTTTAAGATAGTGTTTTTTGTTTGTACTGATTCACTGAGTTATCATTGAGTTATCAATTGGTATCAGAGCCTCCTCCAGGTCCTCTGTGTTATAAGCTTAACCGCTTGAGGTAAAGATCCCAATCAAATGATGAAGAGGGAAGGTCCAAAGTTTAACAGGGAAAATTTCAGTATATGGAAAGACAAGATGAAGATATTCATCAAAAGCATGGGTGCTCAATATTGGAGCTATGTTGAGAATGTATATGTTGCCCCTACCGGTACTCTCACCGATGACCAAGAGAGAGAGATACAAGAAAATGGGCAAGTCATGGAAGCCCTAATCGGTAGTTTATCTGACATTGAGTTTATCAATGTTTAGGACAAGGTAAATCCCAAAGAGGTATGGGATGCTCTTGAAAATATCCATGGCGGTGATGAACATGTAAAACAGGCTAAGGAAGAAAGCCTGAGAGGGAAGTTTGAAGATATGTGGATGGTTGAACATGAGACCATTCAATGGTATGGAATAGGAATCAAAACCGTTGTTGGAGATATCAAGAGTGTAGGTGGTAAAATAGAAGATTCCACTGTGGTAAGCAAAGTCCTGAGATCCCTATTGCTGGTCTATACAATAAGGGTTGCTGCTATTCAGGAGCTGAGATCAATAGACAAGACTAAGGTATCCTTGACTCCATCATAGCAAAGTTGACAGCCTATGAGCTAAATAGTTTTGATGGCAGTGCTCAAAAGACTGAATCAGCTTTTAAAGCTTCTACTATACCATCCAAAAAAGGAAAAGAAGCTAGCACTAGTGGTGAACCAAGATAGAGCAAAGAAATGGATGATGAGGAGATTTTGATGGCATTTTAAGCTCTCCTTGCTAGGAAACTTCCTAAGGGAACTAGCAAATACAAAGGTAAGCTACCTTTGAAATGCTTTTCTTGTAACCAGATAGGACATATTGCTGTAAACTATCCTAATGGCGATAACAAGGACAAATTGAAAAGGTTCAAGAGATTCAAAGGAGGAAACCAGAGAAACTGTTTTGTGGCAGTTGATGAAGGTGTCATAGATGAAGAATCAGAGGATGAAGAAAATGAAGATATTGTGTTTGTTGCTGTCAAAGAAGAGGTGTCAGACAAGAAGGCTCTTGTCTCTTGGTTTGATAATTCCAATGAGTGGATCATTGACAGTGGCTATTCTCACCATATGACTGGTGACCAGAGCAAGTTTCTATCCTTGGAGGAGAATAATGGTGGTGTGGTTCGCTTTGGAAATGATGCACCATGCATGGTCAAAGGCAAACGGTCCATCTCTCTGAATGGAAAGAGTAGTGCTGACAATGTGTACTGGGTTGATGGTCTCAAACACAACCTTCTGAGTGTTGCCCAGCTAAATGACAGTGGCCTCACTCTATAATTTAAGAATGGAGTTTGCAGAATCAAAGGAAAAGATGGTGAATTAGTGGCCACTGACATGCAGACCAAAGGTAACCTATTTCATCTGAATGCAAATATAAGTACATGTCTTATGGCTAAATTTGATGATAGCTGGATATGGCATAGGAGACTCTGCCATGTAAACTTTGATAACATTGTAAAGGCCAGTAAGATCAAGGCAGTTAGAGGGTTGCTGGTATTAAGCAAACTAGATAATACCTTGTGTAGAGAGTGTCAATTGGGGAAAATTTCTTCCTCAACCTTTAAAGGTAAATCTTTCACTGCTGACAACTTGCTTGATCTTGTGCATACTGATTTCTATGGTCCTATGAAAACTAGGAGTGTGCAGGGGTGATAGGTACTTCATGATTCTCACTGATGACTGCTCAAGAATGATGTGGGTCACATTCTTGAAAGACAAGTCTGAAGCCTTTGTAAAGTTTAAAGCTTTTAGAGAAATAGTGGAGAAGGAAAGCAGTAAAAGGATCAAGTTCCTGAGAATTGATCAAGGAGGGGAATTCACTTCCAGTGAATTCAACAAGTACTATGAAGAACATGGCATCAAGAGGCAATTGTCTGCCCCCCGGACTCCACAACAGAATGGCCTAGTAGAGAGGAATAATTGGAGTATGGTTGAAGTAGCTAGAACCATGTTGATTCAAGGAAAGGTAGCTCACACCTTTTGGAGAGAAGCGGTGAGCACTGTAGTCTACACAATGAACCAGGTACTCATCAAGAAAGGTAAGGATAAAAATCCTTATGAGTATTGGACTGGTAAGACACCTGTGGTTAGCTACTTTAGAATGTTTAATAGCAAATATTACATCAAGAGAAGTGAACACTAGAGCAAATTTGATGTGAAATGTGATGAGGGAATATTCATAGGATATTCTACCAAGAGCAAAGCTCTCAAGTGTTTCAACAATAGGACTCAAAGAATTGTGGAAAGCATCAATGTAAGAGTTGATGAAACCTCTGAGAAATATGAGGAAACCAGTAGTGAGCAAGTAGTAAGTGAACCGGTTGCAACCTTCTAGGAACCGATTGTCAGTCAACCGAGTACCAGTAATAGTGTTCCTACACCGGCAGATGTAGATGCTGCTACTGATGGAGATGAGGATGAATAAGAAAAGCAAGAGGAATCTATCAAGACCATTCCTCAATATGTCAAGCTGAATCATGATCCTAAGTAGATCATAAGAGATAAGGATGCAGGAATCCTTACAAGAAGAAAAGTCAGAGAAAACTCATGCATGATCTCTGAATTCGAGCCTAAAACATTCAAAGAGGCACATAAGGATGAAGACTGGATCAAGGCAATGGAAGAGGAACCTGACTAGATAGAGAAAAATGGTACATGGTCCTTGGTACTTAGACCAGAGCACAAAAATGTCATTGGTACCAAATGGGTCTTCAGAAATAAGTTGAATGAGGATGGCATAGTGATTAGAAACAAAGCTAGACTGGTGTGCAAAGGATATGCGCAAGAAGAAGGAGAAGACTATGGTGAAACCTTTGCTCATGTAGCCAGATTGGAAGGAGTTTGTATGCTTCTAGAATATGCAGCTTTTAAAGGCTTCAAAGTATATCAAATGGATGTAAAATTTGCATTCCTAAATGGTGTACTTAAAGAGGAGGTGTATATAGAGCAACCAGATGGGTTTGCCCTATCTGAAGATAGTGACATGGTGTGTAGGCTACATAAAGCCTTATATGGTCTAAAGCAAGCACCTAGAGCATGGTATGAATGCCTGCATTCCCATCTTGTAAAGATTGGATTTGAGAGAACAAGTGAAGATAGAAATATCTACTTGAAGTCTGAAGGAGATCAGAGCCTGATCTGTGAGGTATTTGTTGATGACATTATCTTTGGTGGAGATGACAAGATGAGTCATGAGTTTGTAGATGAGATGAAGAAAGAGTTTGAGATGTCACTCATAGGGGAGATTAAGTTCTTCATTGGACTGCAGATCCAACAGATGAGAGATGGAATCTTTATCACTCAGTCCAAGTATGTCAAAGAGGTGTTGAAGACCTTTGGCATGGAGGATAGCAAACCGGTTGGTACACCGATGGTGACTAGTTGTAAATTATCCAAAGAGGATGACTCAGCATTGGTTGATTAGAAGGAATACCGATCAATGATTGGTAAATTGCATTATGTAGTGCATAGCAGACCAGATATTGCACATGTAGTTGGCATTACTTCAAGGTTCCAGAAAAGTCCAAGAGAATCCCACTTGGTTGCAGTCAAGCGGATTCTTAGGTATCTAAAGGGAACTGTTGACTATGGATTGTGGTATCCATATAGCAAGGATTTCAACTTGAAAGTGTTCACAGATGCTAATTGGGCTAGTAATGTAGATGATCGAAAGAGCACAACCAGTGGTGCATTCTTCCTTGGTGGTAGACTAGTTTCCTGGATGAGTAAAAAGCAGAGTTGTATCTCTCAGTCTACAGCGGAAGTGGAGTATGTTGTAGCTTTCATGAACTACACTCAGACAATTTGGATGAAGCATGTATTGAATGGCTTCAAAGTTCTTGTATCTGAACCGGTAATTATATTTTGTGACAATACTAGTGCAATTAATATCTCCAAGAATCCAGTTTTACATTCTAGAACCAAGCACTTTGAGCTTAAGTATCATTTCTTGAGGGAAAAGGTTCAGAAAAAAGAGATTGCACTGGAGCATGTTTCCAGTAAGGAGCAGTTAGCAGACATATTCACCAAGCCTCACCCAAAGACTACATTTACATACTTAAAAGGTGAATTAGGGGTACTGTCCCTTCAGGAGGTGAACTGAAAGCATATGCTCCACATCAATCAGGTATTGCATAGTCAAATTTTTTCTGGATTGATGTGTTGAAGGATGCTACTCCTCAAGGGGAGCAGCATAATGGAATAGGGAAGCTTGTGCCTCCACTTTGGCATTGTTGTCAAAGGGGGAGAAGATGTGAAGCAAAGAAGGTATCTGCAGAAATTGGGGGAGAAGATGTGAAGCAGAGAGATATCTTTGTATATTGCCATCAATGCTAAAGGGGGAGATTATTGGCATTATGAGAACTGGTATGTGGACATAATGACATTGTATGTTGTCATTGATGTCAATATGTTGCAAAGGTGTGAACCGACATATGTGAGAACTGGTATAACACTATGAACCGATATTTGTGCCAAAGTGAAGCGGTGTGCTTGTTCAAAGGTGAACCAGCATATGGTTATGGGAACCAGCACATGGAAGTGTTGAATGACTATCGGTTCATAGTCTCAACTTTAGGGTTTCTGGTTCAAGTGCTTCAAGCCTATATAACTCAACCGGTGACTTTGTGCGATGAGTTAGCATAATAACAAAGAATAAGATCGTGTTGCCACGTAAGCCTTGTGTGCATGAAGGATTGTGCATGAAGAAGATCTTGCCTATCTACCTCAGGAATATGAGAAGACTGTAAAATGAAGATAATGTGTGATGGGTTATCAGCCGCCATGAAAACGGTGGAAAATGAACGATGGATATTAATGAAGTATGCTCAATGGTCAGGATTGAGCCGTTTGAACTCCTTAACCTATTAGGCTTAGGGTTTAGGGTTTATGCTACCGACCTAGCTGTTTTCTATAAGGTTGATGTTGTGACTCTTTCTAGGATTGTTGGCAAAAGTTGTGTGTGTGTATCCAAGTGAAGGGATACGTAATTCTTCCCATACCAGAAAGAGAGAAGTGATACCTGCAGAGTGTAAGTGCAGAAGGAAAAGAGGAGCTAAAGCTGATCTGCATTGGCATTGAGTGTTATTACCAGATCATTGTTATACCTGTTGATCTCTAACCACCTCAACAGTTGGAAAATCCCTTAACAGGGTAGCCTTAACCGACTTGCTGTAAATCCTTTAACAGGGTAACTCTAAGCTATTGAGTTCAAAGTCCTTTAGCTATTGACTTCTTGAAATCCTCTAACAAGGTAACCTTTAACAGGGTTTAACCCTTAATCGGGTATTGTAGCCATCCCTTAACCGGGTGATCTCTAACCGGATTGGTTCCTAGCAGAACCTATTGTAATGTCTCTAACCGGACAAGGCTCCTAATAGCGCAGACTTCCAAAGAGTTCAAAAATAGCTTGTGGGTATTCATCCCCACCATGTTTTTTCCCAGTTGGGTTTCCATGTGAAAAATATGTGTGTCATGTGTGATGCTTTTATCTTGTGATTCTTTGCTATTGTTTATCAAGCATATGATGGTTCTTTGTTTTATGCCTATCAATAAAACATGTTGAACTAGTTGTTATTATGATCTGTTGATAGATTACCTATTTATGTATAAGGGTGATATGGTAGTGTAGTCTCAAGTTGAGTGAAAAGTTAAGTGAGTAACCGATTAATGCTTGTCTCAGACATTCTTAGCTTTACCGGTTGCACTCTGTCTTAAACTGGTGTCACTATCTGCCAGTCATTTGAAGTGTCTACTGTCAAACCAGTTTAAGATAGTGTTTTTTGTTTGTACTGATTCACCCCCCCCCCCTCTCAGTACCGGTTTGGTACAATTTGCTTATCATTGAGTTATCAGATACTTAATACTCAATACCCTCTCCATCAATGATTGTGGTTGTCAATTTTCTCTTAGGCATAATACAACGACACAAAAAGTAATCCACTTCTTCTTCATTGTTCTCTTCTGCAACAACTACATACACATGACCTGAATTTTATAGAATGATAATTACTACCAAAAATAATGTGTGATGTAACAAAATGAGCCAAAAAAACTTCCTGCAAAAAATTTAACCAAAAAAACCGCTTGGTTCCGCTAGGTTGGATACATGGTCAGAATCCACTAATACTTCCAACTGGTTCAATTGTAGTGCTTTGGGAACTTGATATGTATCAATTGGAATTAATCATCTACAAGACCATTTGTCAACCCACTCTTGTGATTCACATTCTTCACACAAAAAATACATACATGAAGAGCAAAAACATACAATCTATCTAGTATAAATTACTACTGAACTTGCATTTGAACTTCTAAATGAGTGCATTTCACTCAATCCTACAATTGAAAAACATTATTGATAGTTTTAAATGCTAGATTCACTGATCAACCAAAAATATCTATGAACCATTGATGTACTTGCATTACCTAGTCCCATTGTAGAGTTACACCATCACACAGTTCTTGTTGCATCTATCAACTTAACACCACCTTTGTACTTCAATTCTTCTCTAGCTAGGGCTCTTTTTGTTAGACATAATGCACCACTGAGAGGGCGGGGGGGGTGAATCAATGGTTCTCAACTTTTTCCCTTTATCTATCCTAGGTGTGTATACAGGTAATGGGATATAACACAAGGCATACTTGCCCATTAGTGGGGAGACCAACACAAATGCAAATACACACAAGGGACTGTTCACATTGCACACTCCAATGATAATTGTAGATGATTGAAGGTATTGTCATTGATGGCAACCTTGAAATCTTATGGCACCAGCATTGATAAACTTTACATCGACAGATAGTTCACCGACAATAACAAAGATGATTACCGACACCCCAGACGATAGGATTTTGGTTATTATATTTTGTATTTAATTGTAATATCTTTTTGTAAGCCGACAAGGCATATTGTAATAAGACTCTTATATAAGTATGAGATCTTGTAGATCATTTGAGAAGTGGAAATGGTTACAATATTGCAGAAGTAATGTACGAATATTAAGGCATATTGTGGAGTAAGGTTTATGGTTATTATATGAGCTTAAACCGGTACTGAACCTGGCATAGAAGATGTTGAACTAAAGCAGTACATTATATTGGATTTACGTAATCTATTTTGTAAGTCAATGAGACTTCCTTTTGTAATTATGCAGTGAGCTTTAGGCAGTTGGCCTTCCTGCATGTGCAAGCCCCTATTGTAAGTAATATCCATTCATTGGCCAGTGAGTGAATATTGTGGGTCACAAATCCCACCGATGTTTTTCCCACACCCGGTTTCCTAATTAAAAATCTTGTGTTATGGTGTGCTTTTTATGTTGTGTTTATTGTTCATATTTACTGCATTAATTCTTGTTTACTGGTACACTATTTTGGAATGCAATTTATTTAATAAGATTAAAAAATCTATTTACCAGCTAGATACTAATTCACCCCCCCCTCTCAGTATCTTTGGGAATTCTAAAAATTGGTATCAGAGCTTGGTCCTCTATTTTCAGAAGCCTAACAGCTTGAGGAAGATTTTGACACCAGTACAGATGGAAAACTTGAGAAAGCAATTGGAAACAACTCTTTCAAATTATGATGCAGAAAAGTTGAAGAATATCAAACTTGAAGATGATCTAAAGGCTGTACAGGAAATCATTTAAGGACTTCACTATTGCTAGAAACTAAAGAAGAGAACTTCATTAGAAGATACAAAATGATGATGATGAAAAGGAAACTCTTAATGATCTTCTAAGCAACATGAAGCAAGAAAACATGACCTTGAGGAATGAGATGCAAGATATGACTATGAGATTTTGTAAAGACATTGAAGATAGAAAGAAGAATGAAGATGACTTGACTAGAAGACTCAGTGATGCTAGAAATGAAAATCTAAGACTTAGTCATGAAAATGATATGTTGAAGACGGATCTGATTCACTTGGAACATGATAAAACTAAACTCATGAGACAGAAGGATTTCTCGGAAAATGAGTTGGCTACTACAAATCAACACAAAGAAATTCAAGAAAAGTTCAGAAGAACTTGATGATATGCTAAGAAATCAGAAACCTAATGGAGACACTAATGGTCTTGGATTTGAAGTTGGTGAAAGCTCTAGTACTACAAACAATCATGATCACAGTAAACCGGTAAGACAACCTAACACCTACAAATTGAATGGGAAATGCCTCAACTGTAACAAGTATGTTCATAGAGAAAATTAGTGTAGATCTAGAAACTATTAGAACACCAATGCACCCATCGGTCAATGTTCCAAATGCAACAAAATTGGTCATAATTCAAAAAACTACAAAATGAATGTAAGATGTTATGTTTGTGGAAGATTTGGACACTTATCTAATCAATGCAGAACACATACTAGCATAGGATATGGAAAGGCTATTCAGAAAAACAATGTGACTTGTTATGCTTGTAACAAGATTGGACATATTGCAAAATTTTATAGAAGTAAGGAATCACTGACAAATAATAAAGGACCCAGTTTGAAAGGTAAAGAGAAGGTTGATGAGGTAAAGCAAGAATTTTGAAAACAATGGATTAGAAAGAGAGATCAGAATGTTGATGAGACTATTCCTTCATCAGTAGAACAAAGTATCACTCCATCGACAGGAGATTCTTCATCTAAATAAAACTAAACCTTTTGGGGGTATGGCAACTAATTGAAAATCATGCTATTTAACCCTCGGTTGATGGTAAGAAGATGAATTGCTTCTTTACCGGCAGATATGTTAAGTTTCACTTAACTGGGAGGCATTTATTGTGGTAGTTGAAGGAAAAGACATTATAAAGCAAGTTTTTTTCACTCATTTTCACTCGTCGAGCATTCAAATTAACTAAGAGCGCGGAAAAACCGAGTGAAGGCATCCACAGTGAGAAGTGAAGCAAAATATTTCAAGCATCCAAACCTAAAGGCAGATTAAGGTATTTATTAATGGCTTCCTCCTTTGCTTCTGAATTCATTGTAAACCCAACTGTTATTGAAGTGGTTAAACGCCCTAGGCCCGTATTCAAAATCATACCCGAAGTAGCAAAGCAGGATGATACCCTAGGTGCATTCTCTAAAATCCCTAAAGGAGTTGCATATACAGAAGACCCTAGGATATACATACATTGTCATATTGAGGAACTAGGTACTGATGAAATCATGAATATGTACAATACTGTCATTTGTGATGAGAATGGTGTTGTGAAACTAGAACATAAGATCATAGAAACCCTAGGTTTTGCGGAAATACTTGATATTCCGGATTTCCCTAAGGAAGTTGTGAGGATTGTACTCAGTAGAGTTCATGGAGAATTATTTTGGCTTGATTCTATCCATAAGATCACTAGAGAAGCAGTAAAGGCAGTGACTGGCTTACCTTCCACCGGAAGCATGCCTGACAAAAATAAGAAAGTTTCAAATAACATTGTGAAGACATTAACTAGTGCAACCCATGACAACAGATCCTTGAGAGTCAATGATGTGAAAGACATAAATGTCAGATTCATTAGCATGATACTAGGATACAAAACTACACATGCTAACAGATTGAACTCTTTTTCTAGTTTATGTATCAAGAGTGTTTATGATATGGTGAATAGTAATGCTAAGATAGATATATGTGAATGGTTGAAGGATGAATTGATTGAAAATCTAATGAAAATTAAAGGTGATAAGAAAGGTACTTTCAGATTTGGTAATTTACTTGTGTTCCTAATGCTATATATTACAAAGGAAGTTCCCAGTATAGGCGGGAAAGAATTTGGTTTTGACATACCGGTAGGTAAACAACTATTGGATATCTTTACCAGCATTGGAACAGACAGGGAAAACAATATAATTGAATATTTCCAAGCATTTAAGGCTAGAATGAAACAAGGGAAAGGCTACCTCAGAACATTGTTGACAAATATCATAAAGAAATTTGTTTTGTTATTAAGAAAGATGAAATCTGGATGGAGGCAGTGGTTCCTAGAACTATTTGGGTGACAGAAATGGGTTATGAGGCTGATGTAAATATAATTGAGACATATGCCAAAGCTCTATTTGAAGCCCCTAGAGAACCTGAAGAGAAAATATTTGGTAGTGCTGAAACCATTGAAAGCAAAGTACAAACACTTAAACAAAGGAAAAAAAGAGAGAAATATATCAGAAAAGCAACACAACAGGTGAAAGAGATCAGGGAAAATGTATTGAATATCACCGGCATTAAGGAAAGTGACTTGGAAGGGTTACAACCGGAAGCTCACCTCTCACCGATTGGAACTTCATCTAACAGTGAAATACCAGCTGAGTTTAAGAGAGTAGAAAGGAAGAGAAAACCTTCACCGACACCCTCTCCTGCACCAAAGAAAACAAGAAAGAAACAATAGGTAGTAAGGCCTCCAGCAAAGAAAATGACACCAAGGAAGAAGAAGGAAAAATAGGTTATCCCTCCTTTAGACAATCTTCTGAATGAAATAACAGATGATGGAAACTTGTCTAATGTTAGTAAGCTGTATGATACTTTTACGAATGAGGAAAAGGAAAGCATAGAAAATAGTATCATTCTACACCTAGATATCTATAAGAAATTTTTGATAGAGGTTGTAGACGATTTGCCCAGTGACTTGTATAGACGACTTGATGCAAAGAGGCTAGCTATTATGGAATTAGATAAGAAAATAAAAGTTGAAAAGCTACTTGTTGTACACCCTGTTAAATCAGTAGAAGAAATTGATGAGTTAATAAGTGAGGCTAACAGAATAGTATTTTCTAGTGGTCACCGACATGTATCTTTAATGGCAGGCAAAGTTAATGAAATCACTGAAGAGACGATAGATAAATGGGATATCTTCTTTGTGGAGAAATAGAAGCAAGAAGAACTCAATAGACCCAAAACTTTTAAGGTATATCAAAAGGATAAGGACAAAGATAAGGGTAAAGGAAAGGTAGGTGGACTACCCAACATAAAAGTAACAGACAATTTGCCACCACCTCCTTCTATTACTTCACTAGTTGAAATTGTTGACACACCGACAACTGAGGATATGGAGACTACTCATGAGGGTACAAATCCTGAATCAGAAATCCTGTATACAATGAATGTTGATATACAAGAGGTCAATATTGTGGTTGATAAGGAAACCACTAGTGAGAAGAAATATGTGGCTACTGAGCCACCGGTTGACAATATTTCAGTTCAAACACTAGCTGATAATGTTGAGATTGGGGTTGAGACACAATTTGAGCAAACTAAACAATCAGTTGATCCCCTGGTTACTGGAATGGATACTGACAATACCATTAATACACACATTAAAAAACCTATAGAGCTAGAGCAACTGGCTCATAACATAGAGAAACCAGTTGAGATACCGGCAGTAGATAGTACAGAGGTGGATACTGAGAAACTGACAGTAAATACCACTAAGACATCATCAGAGAAATCGGCAATAGAGAGCATAGTGAAACCCACTGAGGTATAGGTTGAGAAACAAGAAGAGAAAAAGGTTGAGTCATAGGTTCATGTAGAGACAGTGCGACCGGCAACAGCTGAGAAGCCCAAGCCTTTGCTGATAGAAATGTAGACACAAACTGACCTACCAGAGGTCAATACAAGCAAAGAGGTTACTCACACCGGCGGAATGCAGATTGTTAAGGTAGTTGGACAATCATCTGGTTCTTCCATGATAGAATTCAGACCAACTAATGTGATAGAGGTATTATTGGATTCAATTAAGAAAATCACAAATTTTAATGCACTAGCATATAAGGTTATTGATGATACCATTCCTATTCTAAAATTGATTGCACCCAAGTGCAACGTGGAAAATAAAGACTCTTTAAGTCAATTAGACACATTGTATAAGTATATCACCGGTAACATATTGACAGTGGAACAAATAAATGAGGAGACATTTAGAGAGAAAATGAATAAGGAAAAAAAGAAATTCTTTGATGAGACAATAAAGAAGTGCATGGAACACATTGACACCATCTTACCGGCACTAAGAAAACCCATAATGGAGTTTAAGGAGTTATACAGAGACACATGTAAGACTAATATTTTGATAGTGGATATTGATAAGGAGATTAGTAAAGTACAGACAAAATTAAATGATATAGCTGACAACATCATTGGTTCCTCCGAACCAATATCAGTTATAGAGTGGGAGATAGCAGGTTTTGAGGAAAAACTTGAAAAATTGGAGAAGAAAAAGGAAAGAATACAATACAAGGAAAAATAACTTAAATGTAGACTCAGTCCCAAATTGGATTACCTCATCTCTTTAAGGAAAAAGATATCAGAGGCATTTGTTCAAGGACTAAAGACACCAGAAGAGAAAATGCATCACCTCACCGGTACCATTCAAAGAACAAAGGCAACATTGAAGAATAGTGACAGGTTCACTAAGAGCCTGAATTTTGTATCAGCAGACATTTTTCAGATTGTAACCAACTGGTTATAGGGTTCTAGCTAATAACTACACTCAATTGACATTTTGACAACCTTTGTCATTGATGTCAAAGGGGGAGTAGTAGTGAAGAGAAAAATAAAATGACATAGAGATCATCTGCTCAGGGGGAGCACACAGTTTTGGTAATAATTTTGGACTTCAATTTTTGGATACAATTTTGAATTTTTCTCATGGGTGTTGCCATCAATGCCAAAGGGGGAAATTGTTGGCATTGCACACTCCAATGAGAATTGTAGATGATTGAAGGTATTTTCATTGATGGCAACCTTGCAATCTTATGGCACCAGTAGGCACCGGCACCGACAAACTCTAAACCATAGATAGTTCACCGACAACGACAAAGATGATTACCGGCACCCTAGCCGACAGGATTTTGGTTATTATATTTTGTATTTAATTGTAATATCTTTTTGTAAGCCGACAAGTCATATTGTAATAAGACTCATATATAAGTATGAGATCTTGTAGATCATTTGAGAAGCAAACATGGTTAGAATATTACAGAAGTAATGTGCGAATATTAAGGCAGATTTTGGAGTAAGGTTTATGGTTATTGTATGAGCTTAAACTGGTACTGAACCTGGCATAACAAATGCTGAACTAAAGAAGTACATTATATTGGATTTGCGTAATCCATTTTGTAAGTCAGTGAGACTTCCTTTTGTAATTAAGTAGTGAGCTTTAGGCAGTTGGCCTTCCTACATGTGCAAGCCCCTATTGTAAGTAATATCCATTCATTGGCCAGCGAGTGAATATTGTGGGTCACAAATCCCCTCGAGGTTTTTCCCACACTAGGTTTCCTCATTAAAAATCTTGTTTTATGTTGTGCTTTCTATGTTGTGTTTATTGTTCATATTTACTGCATTAATTCTTGTTTACCAGTACACTATTTTGGAATGAAATTTATTTAAAAAAGATTAGAAAATCTATTTACCAGTTAGATACTAATTCACCCCACCTCTCAGTATCTTTGGGAATCCTAACAGGGACATCACATAACACCAATATATACAAGGAAAACCCAAGATGGGAAAAACCTTGGTGAGCAATGTTGATGGAGTCTACTTCTCCAATCCAGGCTCTTAATGAAAATTTGTTACAATATTTAGGGCACCAACCCAAGGAGCACAATCCCCTAACTTGTTAATGGGAAACAACCTAAATGAGCTACAACTTAGTGTTCACAATGAAAATATCAATTACAAAAATTAGTTGTCTTGTTACAAATGAATCTTGCAACCATTTCATATACCTTACTCTGTTGGTGAGATACCTTCTCTCTTGCACCGACTCACTCTTCTGCTACTCTCATCTGTTGCTTAACTACTGGTAAATTCTATTGGTACACCTCTCCTCTTCTTCATCTCTGTTGGATCTCCTCCTCACTACTCTACACTTTACCAGTGCTATACTCTACCGGTTATGTATTTGCCTCCTTTGCAGCTTCCTTCTCTTCTTCTCTGTTGGTATGGACACTACCAGTTCTGCTCTTCTACCGGTTGAACACTTCAACCTGTTTCTCCCTCACTCTCACTCTCTTCTCAGATACTCTATGAGCACTTGGCTGATTTGATCTTACATGCATAAGTAACACTTCACAGCAACATAGTCTTTTCCCATTCAACAACAACTTAACAATGTCTTTGGCTTGCATATTTATAGCCTGGTTTTCCCACCAAAAGTTAATTCAAAAACATGGGTGGTTAGGGTTTCCTCATCATCCTTGAGGAAAACAAAACCCAATCAGATCTTGCTTGATATGATCTCCCTAATGGCCAACTGTACACCTCCGCCATTATCGTGCCTTCTTGATCACGCCTTCTATCTTTGGCGATCTAATTTTTCCCTTATTGGCTGATTTCTTCATCAACCACCATGATTTGTCTTGCGGTTTCCTTCTTCTACCTCAATCTCCTCAATCACTTTGAGTTGGCTCTTAGTTGTCCTCCAAACCTCAAGCTACAAACCTCTGCAACATGTCCCATGATTTGTGAGATCTACCTTTAATGTCGACCAACTCTGCAACTACCCTGTCGGTGTACATTCCTTCTTCATTCAACCGCACATTCGCCACCTTGAATCCATGTGGCATCCATTTCGACCAATTTCCAACTTGACTCTTCATGTCGGTCCAGATAGGATCACTAATCAAACACTCTACCAGTTCCTCTTTCCTATTGGTTTTCTAACCCTACTGGTATCTCACACTCTACAAGTTACCTCACCATGTCTGCACTCTGTTGAACTGCTGATGAAGCACTCAAAGTGGCCTCCAGACATGTCTATCCATAGCACGCTCATTCCCATCAAGTGGGAGGTCTTCTACCTCTACACCTTTCTCATAGTACTGGTGAACTTGCATACTAGTAAACACTCTTGATGACACAAGTCGTCAACCTTCACCAGACTCTACCTTCAGTCAGGTCACATTCCTCTGTTTGCATCTAAATGGTTTGTTAAGATGAAAAACTCATTATTCTTCATCTGTTCCACCATCTCAACATGCCTTCTCTATTGATCAGTGTGTATATTCCTATTCTCATGCACTTAAGGAATTCCCTTAATTTACTGGTAGATCCAGTGTGAGCCTTCAAACACCTACCTTTTCTCCATCTTCCTTATCTCACAAGACTATGATGCATACTTATGCATAATAGGAGATAAGTTCCACTTACCAGTGGGAGTGATACCTTGACATCAACATCCTACAATGTACTCATGTGGCTTCCCTATTTGTGCAACATATCTTCAAATAGGCACATGTGATCCGATGTGGTCACATTCACTATCAGTCATCTTTTCACATCATGATTGCATCTTCATCCGATGGGAGTCATGTTGTTCTAAAACCTCACAGTATTTTGGTGGCCTGTTCATTCTTCTCTTCCGGTGTTGATGTGATTCAGGTAACATTCTGCCTCTTCAT
Source organism: Cryptomeria japonica (assembly GCF_030272615.1). Lineage (NCBI taxonomy): Eukaryota > Viridiplantae > Streptophyta > Pinopsida > Cupressales > Cupressaceae > Cryptomeria > Cryptomeria japonica. The sequence continues at coordinate 923,071,346 of NC_081407.1, forward strand.
CACAAACAACATCCAACCACCTTGGCCATTGTCAACACTTCACTTATCAGTTGACATCCTTTCCTTACTGGTGATACACTTTACTCCTCCTTGATAGTGTTGCACATACATCTCTTTTACCGGTAGACATCCCATATCGGTTGACATCAATGACAATACAATGCCAACAATCTCCCCCTTTGGCATTGATGTCAACTCATGTAGTATCTGGTATACTACATAATCCTTCTCCCCATTTCTCTAATCCATGGATTCTCACACATGTAGTATGCAGTGGATTCTCACATGTGTAGTATGCAGTATACTATATAATCCTTCTCCCAGGATCATTCCTCCTTATATTTGCCAAGTACTGACATAATTATTTCTCCCCCTTTGTCTATACTGGATGCATCTCCTCCTTTGATATCAATTGTTACAAGTTATTACATCTTCTCAAGTCACAACACTTGAGATGGAGGACTTAACCATCAACTAAAACCAATTGAGCATACAATTGTTGATGCGCCAGTGAATACTACTCACTTGTCCGTCACCCTGCAACACTTCCTTTTTGATCCCAAATATATTTAGGAATAAAAAATGATTGTGTTGGTCATCAAAACTGATTAACCCAAGTACACTTGCAATTGATCTATGAAATAGCCAATTCAATCTATGAAGAACCTCAGGGCTTGGACAACATGACAAGGATATGAATCCTTCAACTCTTCAGGCTCTGCAAGACCTAGGCGAGTATACCTTTGATGCTTAAAATTAAACCTATTACACACCTATGACAACATCAATAAAGCAGATAGATCTCACAAGGGCTTAACAACTAGGAGGCTACTGTAGATGGGCTAGATCCACATTGACATATCAACTAAGTTGAAGCATGAGATGGATGAAACATTCCCACAAAACATAAAACAAAGAAAGATATTCTTATTCTGGATTTTTAAATGATGTTCTGACAACCCTTCAATGTTACAAAAGACTAGTGCCTTATCCAGGCCACAGAGTCATGCATAAAACTGGAAGAGAAATCTCAGATGCAAGTTCCTTTCAACATTAAATTTTCATGTACCAATGCCTTACATTATTACAATTTTCTGCTCAGTCATAAAATCATGCTTACACATCCAATATAAATATTCAACATCATTAATGTTGGGTTTCAGGATTTAAATTCTTCCTTGAAGAACACCAAAAAGACAAACATTACACTCTTAGAGAAGGCTAAAAGAGACAAATCCAAATTATCCTTGACAATATGAAATTGTATGAATCTAAATACATTTTGGAGACAATTCATGGAAAATCACACGTGCCTTGCATATGCGTGAACCTGCAAACTAAAACAAAACCTACAACAAAGACAACACTGAAAAACCTTGAAGAACACATTGTCATTTGCAAAAATAAAAAGATGTCATCACTGGAACCTGCAATTTTGGATTTCTCCCTTAGAGAAAATCTCTCAAAAACTGAAACCCCTACAATTGAGAAGAATTGGGAATAAGAACGAGAGGGAAAAAGATCAAAATCCACCAGAACATGCCAAGTGTCCCTTTTTCATAACTGCAAGAATATCTCCTCTTCTTCCCATAGAAACTGCTCCCAAAATATCTGATATCTATTGAAACTAATTCCATAACTGGATTCCACATTTCGAGAGCTTTCCGGTGATATACAATACTTGCATATTTGGCCAAAAATACTCTCTGGGCGAATTGATCTTGAATATGGATCCATCATTTAAATTTTTCGAATTTCTCTATAGTTTCAACTATATATTTAATTTTGATTTTTTAAGTCCATTTTACACCTGACACCCTGCCACATGGTAGCTTGTGATTCAGTGATAGTTCACTAGGTGCCACCTCGGATGACACCTCATCAATCCACCACTTGTCTGCCTCGTTACTACCACTGGACTGCCACGTGTATGCCACCTCATCACCACATCATCGCCACCTTTTAACCACATCATCACCATGTCAGCGCCACTGGATGGGACCCACGAGTTGGACTTCCACCTGGACCTGCCACCTATCTTTCGCCATTTCGCGATGGCTAACGAGCTTGCATCTTCAGGTCACGAAGTCACGCCGACCATCAGATCATCTTGAACATGCAAGGTCTTTTACCTTCACCATTTGAGCATGTGCTTTTCACCATTTTGCGAAGGGTATTCGGCATGCATCTTCCCTTCGCAAATCCACGTGCACCATAGATCTTCGACAAACCGCTCACTTGTTAATCCACTCTTCCTCTGCAAAATTCATGTGCCTCGGGATTTCTGCCTGCGTGGGGTCCACTTGTCACCAAATGGCAGCCTTCTTGGTCACCTCAAGAAGCGCGCCCATGTGCATGGGGTCCACTTAGGTGCCCATCAGCACCATCCATCAAAAGCCTCTTGAGGCTTTGACAATATGGATGAGTGTAACTTTACCTATAAATACCAAAATTTCCTCCTACCCAGCCAATGTGGGATTAATGCTTATGCCTGGAAATGCACTTTGAAAGTTTTTTCTGAGACTTCATGGCTCCTCTTCCTCATTCACCACACATAGGGGCTTCATTTTAAAAACCTTACGAATTACATTATGCTTCAGAGTTTAGAATGGCATTCAGCCATTACTGGTTCCCACGTGGGGGAATGCTGGAGTTCATACTTACCATATCCATTTTCAGAAGTATGTGAATCCTCAACCAAAGCCACGCCAAAGGAAGAGGATGCTAGAGGTTTCATTTTGTTTGAAATATTTAAAACCTTTACCCATACCACACCATGCCAAGGAGGAGCTACCAATGCATTTGGTTGAGGTTTTATGCTGCCTATCCTCCACCAACCACGTAAGGGCTGCCAAACTGGTGTTTGCTTTAAACCTGAATGTTCATTTCCCTCTCCAAACACTAGTCACGTGCTATAGGTAGGGAGGATGTTTGGCATTTGTTATGAAATTAAAATTAATAACCTTTCAACAATCACGCACGGGAGAGATTTTGGATTTGCTGTGGAAATTTTGTGTATTTCACATGCCATATTGCCATTTGCTGCTAATTATTTATGAATTGCCCCTTTCCCATTTGTTCAGGGAGACTTGCATTGTTTTGGAATTGGATTTATGCCTGGAAAAGATGCCTTTGCCATTTGCATCATCAAAGGGGAAATGCTGGAGATACACCTACTGATTGCATTGGCTGAAGTTTTTATTTGCTGCTCCAATACCACACAAGGAGAGACTGCTGCCATTTGACTTGGCAATGCATCTGCTGGAGCCTTCCATCGGTCAATTGAGGAACAAGATTCATTTGTTATTTCCAGTTCCTCTCCTCCTTGTTAATTCATCAGAATCATTACAAGAATAAAGTTGAGTTATGTAAAGAAGTGCCTCCAATCTGCTAAAGACCAAATCACCAATGTGTTGAGTTCCATTCCTTGTTTGTTTATCATTGTCCTCCTTTCGTTTTGCTTGTTCTTGCTCTAAACGTTTATCTTCTATTGCTAGATCTTCTAGAACTAGAAATACTTAAATGCTTTTGGACATCTTTCTCCTTTATTCTTAAATCATATAACATATGATTTAAAATACCAATTTAAACTTTGCCTGAAAAGATGCATGAAGTGGCAAGCTAGGTCGGGTCCCAAAGTGGGTCCAGCTAAAAAAAATTTCGTTTTCATGCAACTAACCTCTGAAATGCCTTACGAACCTGAAACATACCTCTAGAATCGATCGACACTATTTTCAGATCATCAGACTGAGTTTTGCAACTTTTAGTTACTTGTGCCACATTTTTTGCATTTAATCGCGAAGACGTAATTTTCAAACTAGTCAAACACATTTCTCGACCTCACCATCTGACAAGCATGTACTCTGATATATAAGCATGAACTCTACCAAATGGTTTTTCAAGATGAGTCGCGAGTGAAGAGATATTAATTTTCGAAAATGTCCAACTAGCTTTGTCGACACTACAGACCTGATGAAATCAATGTTCAGGCAACACATGATGCCTTTCTTAAAAATATGAAGCGATCTCCATAGACCCTCAAATCTGAGACATAGGTACCTTGAAGTACATATTAAAACTTATAATACTCAATTCGACCAAAAAGATGAGTGGGTGCAAACGGCGCGCTGATGAAAATAGCAACTTTAACTGATACGACAATGAAAGTACGGATCACTGAAACAGATGGCCTAAGAAACCCTTTTGAAAACCAATCAAACGGATTGGAAAGAGCTTGAAATGTGAAACACAGCTTGTCAATTATATCAAAAATATCCTGGAATAAACATTCTGACATGACATTCACCGACGCAATTTTTACACATGCAAAATAGAGCTCCGACTAGGTCCTGAAACAGGGACTTGTCAAAACATACAAACTGCAAACATATTGAGCTTTGAAAACTGAGCAAATGAATTGCTAGAGACTTGAAATTTTGCATGCTGACTCACATTTATGAATAAAATCCAATCCATTTTGAAATTCTTCATGATGATCAATAGGGCAAAAGATATGAGAACTCAAAGTAGGCTGCTCAATAAAATATGCATTTGTGCCTAAAATGCACTTTCAACTCACCCCTTGAAATGGGTACCTGATAAAATGATCCAAACTAAATTCTAAAAGTTGCACATCACTGCATAGGCCAAATTAAAGGTGTAGGACACATTTCCCAAGCCTTACCCTTTGAAAATCATCTGGCTCCATTTTACCCTCTGTCTAACTAGGCCATTCAAACTGGCTCATTTTATGATCATTTGGAAATGCAGAGCAAAATGTTGAAATGGGCCTTTAAACTTGAATCAAATTTAATGAGTCCCAATAGTTGCTTTGACTGGGGATGGTTGATTGCAAGATCAACACAAGAATCTAGAATCTATGGTTAAGCAGACCACCCAAAAATGGAATACACCCTTCTCTTCTAAAAAATAGGGCTTCCTTATTCTACCCAAGCAGCAAGGCACTTTATTGAAAACCATAACTGAAGAAAAACAACTGTACAAAATATACAACTTATAAATGGCCCTAAGCCATCAAAATTGAAATCAATTCTTACCTCTATCAAACACATGATTTTCGTTTCCACAAATCAAAGGTAAGCTGAAATCACCATTCACATCTACCTGTTCAAAAACACTTCCACTTCTAATCAGCTGATCACATAAAACATAATCAATAGCATGTTCATAATCATGAAGTCTTTGAAAACCAAACAAATGTTGAAAGGGATGATCACTAGGTGACATAAGAATGCCATACTCTTTACCATTCTTTCCCAACTGAAATGAAAAGTGGCCTAACTTATTCTGAAAGTTGAAAACATCAAGCACATCTCTATTGCTAGTTTGCTCAAATGATGAATACTCTTCCACAATAATGGCTTGCAAACTAGAGAGGAAAACTTCCTCATAACATGACTACAATTCATCTTCATGTTGATCATAATTTCTATTAGCACTTTGCATAAGTAAAAATACATGATCATCACTTATCAATGGTTCATTTCCCACTTGCAAATCTGAGAAAACTACTTCAAATTTGTCATTCTCTTTAACATCGAGATCCATACAATGCATACCAAAATATGAGTTCATATCAACATATGAATCTACATTATCACACCTATCAAGCGTATATGCATCTTCATCTTGTCCATCACTCAAATAAAAAATAGGGAAAGAATCAATAGCATATGTATCATACTTCACACCTTCAAAAACATCATCAATATCTAAATAGGTACTGGTTGGGCGTGAGAGATTGGGAACATTTTTGGATGCATACCTCTGAAAATCAGCAGCTAAGAGTTCTGAATTTTGTTCACTACTTAGTGAACCTTCTTCTTCATTTTCATTTTCCTTGGCTTCTCCTCTGAGCTGTAAACATTGTCCCAATCTGATAAATGTATTAAATCAGCAATGCTCATGTCTCTTTGCACATTTGTTTCATCATTACAACAACTCGCATCCGCATCATAGCCTTTATCATGCTGCTGATAAAGTGTTGCTATATGTTGCAACATAGTTTCATAACTTGGGTTGCAAACATCTTGTGGATTGAACTTAACAACAAGGTGATCCATATTATTAAAATCTAAAACCTCAACGGGCTCATGATTATTTGAACAATTACTTATGTTCTCACAAATTTCTTCTTGCTCTGAATACACATCTAAATTGTCATGCTGAAAATAACAATCACATTTAGCATCATAGGAGGCATATCCACTCACGAATCCATCTCCTTCACTGTACTCAATCTTGTGTACATTTTCAAATTTAATTACTTCAATATCATCTATCCATTCTTTAATGCAGGCAACACTTTCTTCTCTCAAGGTAGCAAACCAATTAATTGAGTCAGGCTCATCAAGCTCTAAAAATAATTCAATCAAAATAGACTCATGGAGTCTAGCATCAGCTGGAAACTCATTTAATGTAGCTATGAATCTTTCATAAAAAATATATGATGACTCTTCCTCTTTTCTTTTCCCTACTTTCTTTCTTAAAAACCAGATGAATTTCTCTCGAATCTTTTGAAGACATACTGCAATCTCTTTATCAATCTCTTTCAGATTTGACAAAGGATTTGGAGATCTAGGAACTACATCTAGATCCATCAAGTTTATAACATTTACTGAACCATTATTTGGACAATGCATCCTACTACTTTACAAACTCCATTCAAAACACGTGTAGTCATTAATTTTAAGAATCATACACACTTCTCCCATCACTTATGACTGAATTTTTTTAAAACATGAAGTATGTAAAGGGCAGATTTCTTTTCCTTTCAATGGTGATTGTTTCACCTTATAAGGAACATATAATTTCATAGATACTTTGAGGAATACCTGGTAAAATCAATGCTGCTACTGTTCACTTCATTTTCCCTTGACTAAGACCTTCAATCTCAAAACTCCAAGCCTCTATTACCTCTTTGTTGCAAGCTCACCAAATCCTTAAATTTTTTTACAATAATGCACACTGGTGCAAAGATCTTTCAGAGTCGCCACTCACTGCTGTGAGAATTTATAAAATCATTACAGAACATGAACAGATCTAGACTTACACAAAGATAAAAAGATAGAAGACTTTCAACACTTGGATAGGAATTGACTCTCACAAAGAAGACATTCCTGACTTCATACAACACTACCAGGCAGATAACAATAGATCTGAAAACACTTTCAGATCTACAACACTTTTATGACTCTCTCCTAAAATGGAAATGGCTAGACTCATGGATTTGACTTGACAAAATTCTTACATCTCTTTCCCCAGCAGAGTCACCATTTTTGTTGGTCATCAAAACTGATTAACCCTAGTACACCTGCAATTGATCTATGAAATAGCCAATTCAATCTATGAAGAACCTCAGGGCTTGGGCAACATGACAAGGATATGAATCCTTCTACTCTTCAGGCTCTGCAAGACCTAGGTGGGTATACCTTTGAGGCTTAAAATTAAACCTATTACACACCTATGACAACATCAATAAAGCAGATAGATCTCACAAGGGCTTAACAACTAGGAGGTTACTGTAGATGGGCTAGATCCACATTGACATATCAACTAAGTTGAAGCATGAGATGGATGAATTATTCCCACAGAACATAAAACAAAGAAAGAGATTCTGATTTTTTATTTTTAAATGATGTTTTGACAACCCTTCAATGTTACAAAAGACTAGTGCCTTATCCAGGCCACAGAGTCATGCATAAAACTGGAAAAGAAATTTCAGATGCAAGTTCCTTTCAACATTAAATTTTCATGTACCAATGCCTTACATTAATACAATTTTCTGCTCAGTCATAAAATCATGCTTACACATCCAATATACATATTCAACATCATTAATGTTGGGTTTCAGGATTTAAATTCTTCCTTGAATAATACCCAAAAGACAAACATTACACTCTTAGAGAAGGCTAAAAGAGACAAATCCAAATTATCCTTGACAATATGAAATTGTATGAATCTAAATACATTTTGGAGACAATTTCATGGAAAATCACACATGCCTTGCATATGTGTGAACCTGCAAATTGAAACAAGACCTACAGCAAAGACAACACTGAAAACCTTGAAGAACACATTGTCATTTGCAAAAATAAAAAGATGTCATCACTAGAACTTGCAATTTTAGATTTCTCCCTTAGAGAAAATCTCTCAAAAACTGGAACCCCTACAATTGAGAAGAATTGGGAATAAGAAGGAGAGGGAAAAAGATCAAAATCCACCAAAACATGCCAAGTGTCCCTTTTTCATAACTGTAAGAATATCACCTTTTCTTCCCGTAGAAACTTCTCCCAAAATATCTGAGATCTATTGAAACTAATTCCATAACTACATTCCTCATTTCAAGATCTTTTCGGTGATATACAATACTTGCATATTTGGCCAAAAATACTCTCTGGGCGAATTGATCTTGAATATGGATCCATCATTTAAATTTTTTGAATTTCTCTATAGCTTCAACTATATATTTAATTTTGATTTTTTATGTCCATTTTACACCTGATAGCATGTCACGTGGCAGCTTGTGATTCGCTGATAGGTTCACTGGGCGCCACCTGGGATGACACCCCATCAATCCACCACTTGTCCACCTTGTCACTACCACTAGACTGCCACGTGTACACCACCTCATCACCACCTATGTGCCACGTCATCGCCATGTTAGCGCCACTCGACGGGACCCGCGAGTTCGACCTCGACTAGGACCTGCCACCTATCTTTTGCCATTTCGCGATGGTTAATGAGCTTGCATCTTTGGGTCACGAAGTCACACCGGTCATCAGATCATCTTGAACATGCAGGGTCTTTTACCTTCGCCATTTGAGCACATTCTTTTTGCCATTTTGCGAAGGGTATTTAGAATGCATATTCCATTCGCGAATCCACGCACACTGTAGATCTTCGACAATCCGCTCACTTGTTAATCCGCTCTTCCTCTACAAAATTCGTCTACCTTGAGATCCATGTCTGTGTGGGGTCCACTTGTCACCACCTCTCAGCCTCCTTGGTTGCCTTGGGAAGCACACCCACGTGTGTGGGGTCCACTTGGATGCCCATCAGCACCATCCATCAAAAGCCTCTTGAGGCTTTGAAACTATGGATGGGTGTAACTTTACTTATAAATACCAAAATTTTCTCCCGCCTAGCCAATGTGGGATTAATGCTTATGCCTTGAAATGCACTTTGAAAGTTTTTTTCGAGACTTCATGGCTCCTCTTCCTCATTCACCACACACAGGGGCTTCATTTTAGAAACCTTACGAATTACATTGTGCTTGAGAGTTTAGAATGGCATTTAGCCATTACTGGTTCCCACATGGGGGAATGCTGGAGTTCATACTTACCATATCCATTTTCAGAAGTATGTGAATCCTCAACCAAAGCCACGTCGAAGGAAGAGGATGCTGGAGGTTTCATTTTGTTTGAAATATTTAAAACCTTTACCCATACCACACCATGCCAGGGAGGAGCTTCCAATGCATTTGGTTGAGGTTTTATGCTACCTATCCTCCACCAACCACGTAAGGGCTACCAAACTGGTGTTTGCTTTAAACTTGAATGTTCATTGCCCTCTCCAAACACCAGTCACATGCTACAGGCAAGGAGGATGTTTGGCATTTGTTATGAAATGAAAATTAATAACCTTTCAACAATCACGCACGTGAGAGATTTTAAATTTGTTGTGGAAATTTTGTGTATTTCACATGCCATATTGCCATTTGCTACTAATTGTTTCTAAATTGCCCCTTTCTCATTTGTGCAGGGAGACTTTGCATTGTTTCGGAATTGGATTTATGCCTGGAAAACATGCCTTTGCCATTTGCATCATTAAAGGGGAAATGCTGGAGATACACTTGCTGATTACATTGGCTGAAGTTTTTATTTGTTACTCCAATACCACGCAAGGAGAGACTGCTACCATTTGACTTGGCAATGCATCTGCTGGAGCCTTCCATCGGTCAATAGAGGAACAAGATTCATTTGTTCTTTCCACTTCCTCTCCTCCTTGTTAAATCATCAGAATCATTACAAGAATAAAGCTGAGTTATCTAAAAAAGTGCTTCCAATCTGCTAAAGACCAAATCATCAATGTGTTGAGTTCCATTCCTTGTTTGTTTATCATTGTCCTCCTTTCGTTTTGCTCATTCTTCCTCTAAATGTTTCTCTTCTATTGCTAGATCTTCTGGAACCAGCAATACTTAAACATGTTTGGACATCTTTCTCCTTTATTCTTAAATCATATAACATATGATTTAAAATACCAATTTAAACTTTGCCTGAAAAGATGCATGAAGTGGCAAGCCAAGTTAGGCCCCAAAGTGGGTCCAGCTAAAAAAAAATTCGTTTTCAAGCAACTGACCTCTAAAATGCCTTACAAACCTTAAACATACCTCTAGAATCAATTGGCACCATTTTCGGATCATCGGACTAAGTTTTGCAACTTTCGGGCACTTGCGCCACATTTGCGCATTTAATCGCGAAGACGTAATTTTCAAACCAGTCAAAACACATTTCTGGACCTCGCCATCTGATAGGCATGTACTCTGATATAAAAGCATGAACTTTACCAAATTTATTTTCAAGACAAGTCCCGAGTGAAGAGATATTAATTTTCAAAAATGCCCGACTGGCTTTGTCGACACTACGGACCTGATGAAGTCAATGTTCAGGCAACACATGATGCCTTTCTTAAAAATATCAAATGATCTCTGTAGACCCTCAAATCTGAGACATAGGTACCTTGAAGTAAATTTTAAAACTTAGAATAGTCAGTTCAACCAAAAGGATGACTGGGTGCAAACAGTGTGCTCATGAAAATAGCAACTTTAACTGATATGGCAATGAAAGTACGGATCACTGAAACAGATGGCCTAAGAAACCCTTTTGAAAACTGATCAAACGAATTGGCAGGAGATTGAAATTTGAAACAAAGCTTGTCATTTATATTAACAATATCCTGGAATAAACATTCTGACATGACATTCACCAAGACAAATTTTACACATGCAAAATAGAGCTCCAACTAGGTCCTGAAACAGGGAGTTGTCAAAACATACAAATTGCAAACATATTGAGCTTTGAAAACTGAGCAAATGAATTGTTAGAGACTTGAAATTTTGCATGTTGACTCAAATTTATGCATAGAATCCAATCCATTTTTAAATTCTTCATGACGATCAACAAGGCAAAAGATCTAAGCACTCAAAGTAGGCTACTCAATAAAATCTGCATTTGTGCCTAAAATGCACATTCAACTCACCCGTCAAAATGAGTACCTGATAAAATGATCCAAACTGAATTCTAAAAGTTGCACATCACTGCATAGGCCAAATGAAAGGTGTAGGACACATTTCCCAAGCCTTGCCCTTTGAAAATCATCTGGCTCCATTTTACCCTCTCTCTAACTAGGCCATTCAAACTGACTCATTTTATGATTATTTGGAAATGTAGAGCAAATTTTTGAAATGGGCCTCTAAACTTGACTCAAATTTAATGAGTCCCAACAGATTGTACTACCAATACAACTAACCAGCTAACATGTAGGAATCAAATGTGATTGTAATATGAATACAACCAACCAAATGATAGGTAGATACCCCTTACAATGAAATTCTCCTAGGTATTGCTACTGGAACTTTTAATCATCTGCAATTTTGGGTAGTCAGTATCCATACAAGTTCAAGCATGTCGTCTCTACATCATGAGCACTTGAACTCCTTCTGAGTCATACATCTCAGGTTGTTATCTCCGGTCAGGTACAATACCGGGACTCCAATCTCCTCCATATACTAGTTTAGTTGTGCAAATGTGATCATTTGATGATCCTTCAACTCCATTGTATCCACCACAACCTATAACATGATCCTGGATCTACACAATGCCAGACAATGTTATCATCATGCCTAGAATTAAACCGGTTAGCCCAAAAACATGCAAGCCTGCATGATCAACAACCGGGCCAATCATATATCATTCAGGTCTTTTCTAATACCACCTGAGACATAGACACCTCATTCCATTCTATTGGGGCTAATGCAATGAACTTCCAACTTCATACATGCCGATAACATTTTGCACATATTGGTTAACATATGATACCAATTGTTAACCTCCACTTATTGACACATGTAGTAGTGATCCAACATTGATCTGTAGGCATGTAGTTAAGGTAACGTCCACACACACTTATCATCTCATTTCCATCCTTCATACCAGAAACAACATGTTCTTCCATGTTGCCTTCTTCACTAAGGGGGTGAACGATAAATTCAATTTGCTACTCCCTCTATGATCCTACATCTCCTTTAGGCCTTAGGAGATATCACCTATGCACTAAATTCCCAGTGTTGGTCTGTGGTCTTATTCCTCCATGCCTTCTCGGTCTTGTTCTTCTTCCCATTTACAAACTTGGGAGAAGGTCTTACCATCTTCTGCTGATGGGTCATTTCTTTTCCTGATTCTCCATCACGGCCAGAAGTAGTGCTATAGTAGCACACAACATCAATCCTAAATTCATGATTGGGTAATCTCTTGACATACTGGTTTGACCATCTTCTCTTGGTCATGTTGTTGTGACTGACAACCAAAATCAGTGGACCTCTTTCTCCTGCAGGGACATTTCTCCTTTGGTTCCATGCAGGTCTTTGACTTCCATATGCTCTGTATTCTCCTTTCTACAAAGCATAGTTATACCACCCTCCATGTGAATGTAGATTCCTCTTCCTGCATTCAAACTCTCTATGGCCAAATCCATTGTAGTTATAACATACAATAGTAGATGGATTCTTTCTAGCATAACTGGGAGAGGAGTCATGCATGTATCTACTCCTGGATACATTTTGCTCATATGCTTGATTTCTGTGAAATCCTATAATATTCCTTCTAGACCTCTTTCTACATTCCTCTGCCCTATGGCCATAAGCATTACATGCAAAGCAATAACTAGTAAAATATGGTAGATGACTTAAAAATTTGTTCTGCAATGCATGGGGAGATCTTACTAGTTTAGCATCTCCACCTCTTCTTCCTTGAGAATGTATACTTGGTTTTCCATTCTGGATAGTTCTTCCATCTGGTCTCTTCTTCTCCCACACTTGCTTTTCCCTATGGGTGGTAGCATTTCTTTTTCCTCTACTGGTAGGAGGTCTTGTTTGCAGAATTCTCATGTTCCTGCTACTGGTGAAGTTGTCTTCTCCTATTTTCCCTTTACCTTTAGGATCTGCATTGTTCCTCCTTCTTGCAGCACCGGTCTTCTTTCTTGCCTGCTGGTCCTCATTGGTTGTATCTAGATCAACCTTATTTCGGGGAGAATTTCTCACTGTGAAGGTTTCGCCTTTGTTTTGTCCTAGAGGAGACAAGTAGAATGTCATCGTTGGCGACATTCACGCTAGTGGAGAATTCATCAGCACCACTTCCTAGACCTTCAGTATCCTTGGCATGCTTTTTCTTCTTCAACATCTTGTCCAAGGAATCACTGTTGCCATCAAACCAAATTCTTACCTTGAGCTCATCTTGACACTTCTCAAGGTCATTTCAGAGAGTTTCCATTTCTCCAAGCAACTATTGATATTCATCATTTTTAACTTCTAGCCTAGATGCTAGATCTTCACACCAACACTCCTTGGTGTTCTCTACCTGAGACTTCAACTCTAAGATGCATTTCTCAGATTCCTCAAGGCATTTTGTCAGTCAGTTCTGCTCTACTATAGAAGAATTCTTGAATAGCTTGTATTCCCTTCTAACTCTACTAAGTTCTTCAAGTGCATTTACAAGCACTCCTTCAAGATCTATCTCTACTTCTTCTTCTTCACCTTCACTATCAAATAGATCTTGATGGCTAGATATATATGCCTTGTCTCCTTCTTCCTCATCATCACTGCCAAAAACATCTTGCTGGTGGGATCTATTTGCCCTAACACTTTCAGATGTGTGCACCTCATCTTCGTATTCTTGAGCCATAAAGAGGTGGATTCCTTCTTCATCAATGTTATGACTGCTAGTGGATTTGCCTTCATCATCTGCATATGTATCTACTGTATTATTCTTCTCACTTCCACACACTTTCAGTGGTGTAGGGTTCATTTTCATAGAGCTTCCTTAGTCTATCCCATAGACTCTTTGTTGTTTTACATTTATCCACCTATGAGGAGATATCACTAGTGAACCCACTGAATAAAGCCTTCATGGCTTCTTAATTGCACATGCATCTTCTCTCTTCTTTAGATCCAGTGGGAGGACTGACATTATTAGGGAGACCATTAATAACCTACATCCATACATCAAACCCTAGAGAGGATAGGAAGACTTCCATTCTACAACTCCAAGTAGAATAGTTTGAACCATCAAACACAGGACCAGGGATTGACACTAAACAAATCATTGTATCCTTAAGCCAGAATCTACCCAAGCTAGAGAAATCACTTCTAACTAGGAACCTAGGATCTTATACCAATTGTTAGACACAATGTACCATTGAGAAGGGGGGTTGAATCAGTGGTTCTCAACTTTTTCCCTTTAGCTATCCTAGGTGTGTATACTGGTAATGGGATCTAGCACAATGCAGACTTTTTGATTAATGGGGAGATCAACACAAATGAAAACACACACAAGGGACATCACATAACATGAATATATATGAGGAAAACCCAAGATGAGAAAAACCTCGGTGAGCAATGCTGCTGGAGTCTACTTCTCTAATCCAGCCTCACAATGAAAAATTGTTACAATTTTTAGGGCACCAACCTAACGAGCACCAACCACTGATTTAGGGCACCAACCCCTAACTTGTTTATGGGCAACAACCCAAAGGAGCTACAACCCCTATACCGAGCTACAACTCAGTGTTCACAATGAAAATATCAATTACAAAAAGTAGTTGTCTTGTTACAAGTGAATCCTGCAACCATTTCATATACCTTACTCTGCCAATGAGATACCTTCTCTCTTGCACCGACTCACTCTTCTGCTACTCTCATCTATTGCTTAACTACCAGTAAACTCTACTAGTACACCTCTCCTCTTCTTCTTCTATGTTGGATCTCCTCCTCACTACTCTACACTTTACCATTGCTATACTCTATCAGTTATGTATATGCCTTCTTTGTAGCTTCCTTCTCTTCTTCTCTATCGGTATGGACACTACCAGTTCTTCTCTTCTACCGGTTGAACACTTCAACTTGTTTCTCCCTCACTCTCACTCTCTTCTCAGATACTTGATGAGCACTTGGCTGATTTTCTCTTACATGCAAAAGTAAAACTTCATAGCAGCACCATCTTTTCCCATTCAGTAACAACTTTATAATGTGTTTGGCCTGCATATTTATAGCTTGGTTTTCTCACCAAAAGACAATTCAAAAACATGGATGGTTAGGGTTTCCTCATCATCCTCAAGGAAAACCAAATCTAATCAAATCTTTCTCAATCTGATCTCCCTGACAGCCAACTGTACACCTCTGCCATTGTCATGCCTTCTTTATCATGCCTTTTATCTCTAGCGATCTGGTTTTCCCTTATTGGATGATTTATTGGTCAACCACCAAGATTTGTCTTAGGGTTTCCTTATTTTTCCTCAATCTCCTTAATCACTCTGAGCTGGCTCTCAATTATCCTCTAGACCTCGAGCCACAAACCTATGCAACAGGTCCAATGATTTGTGGGATCTACCATTAATGTCGACCAACTCTGCAACCACCCTGTCGGTGTAAATTCCTTCTTCATCCAACTGCAGACCTACCACCTTGACTCCATGTGGCATCCATATCAACCAATTTCCAGCTTGACTCTTCATGTCGGTCCAGATAGGATCACCGATGAAACACTCTACCAGTTCCTCTTTCCTGCTAGTTTTCTAACCCTGTCAGTATCTCACACTCTACCAGTTACCTCACCATATCTGCACTATGTTGAACTGTCGGTGGAGCACTAAAAGTGGTCTCTAGACATGTCAATCCATAGCATGCTCATTCCCATCAAGTGGGAGGTCTTTTTCATCTACACCTTTCTCATAATACCTGTGAACTTTCATACCAATAAACACTCTTGATGACACAAGTCATCAACCCTCACCAGACTCTACCTTCAGTCAGGTCACATTCCTCTATTTGCATTTTCTCGACCTTGCCTTCTCCTTGATCAACACAGACCATATCACAACCGATTTGTCAAGATGACAATCTCATCATTCTTTATCTATTCTAGCATCTCAACATGCCTTCTTGGTTGATCATTGTGTATATTCCTGTTCTCATGCACTCAAGGCATTCTCTTAATTTACCGGTAGATCCAGTGTGAGCCTTCAAACACTTGCCTTTTCTC
Organism: Cryptomeria japonica; assembly: GCF_030272615.1. Lineage (NCBI taxonomy): Eukaryota > Viridiplantae > Streptophyta > Pinopsida > Cupressales > Cupressaceae > Cryptomeria > Cryptomeria japonica. The sequence goes on from NC_081407.1 coordinate 923,087,680, forward strand.
CATCTTCCTTATCTCACAAGACTATGATGCATACTTATGCATAATAGGAGATAAGTTCTACTTACTAGTGGGAGTGATACCTTGACATCATCATCCTATAATGTACTCACATGTCTTCCCTATTTGTGGAACATATCCTCAAATAGGCACATGTGATCCGGTGTGGGCACATTCATTGTTAGTCATCTCTTCACATGGTGACTGCATCTTCATCCGGTGGGAGTCCTGTTGTTCTACAACCTCACAGTATTTCAATTACCTGTTCATTCTTCTCTTCTGGTGTTGATGTGATTTAGGTAACATTCTGCCTCTTCATTACAAACAATATCTAAGCACCTTGGCCATTGTCAACACTTCACTTATCAGTTGACATCCTTTCCTTACCGGGTATACATTGTACTCCTCCTTGAGAGTGTTGCACATACATCTCTTCTACCGGTAAACATCTCATACTGGTTGACATCAATGACAACACAATGCCAACACTTTTTATGCATGGTCTTGTACCATCATGCTCCCCCTTTCCATGTCCAGCCTTAGTGAAATTCCAAAAATATTGTACATCACTTGTCACATACATCCTAGTCAACCAGTAGATCATCCTTGCATTCCTGAACTGTGAGGAGCAATTATCTGACGATATTATGTGTTTCTTGTATTGTATGTTTCTTTCCCTTAAATTATCATAGAAAACTTTAAAGAATCCTTGCACAAACTCTAACGAATGAGTACGATTGTAACTTATGTAGAAGTGATACTCTATTACAACCTTTCTATCCTCCCTTTTGCTATCATATGCATGCATGAATTCTATGTGTATAAAAATAGAAACTTATGTAGAATGGTAATACATAGATTGAGGTTGTAGTGTATATTTTTCAGCAAAATCAATGATAGATACAATGGTACTAAGAGGAAATGTGTCCTTACATAACTTGAATTGCTCATCTAACCTCCGATCTCTATGTGTATGCATTATGTAATCATAAACTAGTTTCTCTTGAAACATTTTCATAATTTCAGCTACACATATATTATTTTTCACTAATTCACATCTCTTAAATTCTTTTCCATCTTTAATCCCATATGTGATTGTCTTGTATTTTCCAAAAGAAACTAGTTTCTTACCAATTTCATGTGTGCTCTCCAAATGTACACATCTTGGTAAATGTTGCAAACCACCACATGCAACACAATAACCTTTTAGACACATCATCTTATAATAAATACAACCATCATATATTTTACATACCACACTTGAAATAAATTCTCTTGTTGACTTAGGAGGTTCTTGTATATTGCATTCTTACAAAACATCGTTAGAGTGCAAAGTATGACATATATGATGATAAATATCATAGTGCATGGAATATTCAATATGCATTCTAAAACAATACATGGTGTGTACATGATTAATCTTTACATAAAAAGGTTTTCCATTTCAAAAAATATTTGACTAGTTCTTATTTGAGGAAAATTTTGAAGGAATCTTTCATATAATTCTTTTGAGTCATATCCAAATAATGTTTGGCATGTGGCTCACGATTTCTAGATCCAATTCACCTTCTAACAACATCTCTTTGGTTGGGTGAAACCCTTGTGTTGTCATGCCAAAAAATTTCAATTAATGTTCTTAGTGTATCAACAACAACCTTGTCTTTGCGTGGTAGTCTACCCGAGAATGCCCAAAGAGAATTACTGTTAGGATCTTCTATTTTCTCCTGCCTCTCTAATGGTCTACGTAATGTTGTTCTACTTATGTTTAATGACTTACTTGTTTTTCTTATCAAATGATATTTTTTATTTTGTTGCTCATTATGGTTGATGTAATAACACATTGAGTAACATTAGAATCTTTAGTATGTGATTTTGAACCAATAGCTTGATATGCTTCAAACAAGTTTCTCACAATAGTTATTTCACTATTACTTTATGATGATCTTAGGTCTAGAATTTTCGTTGTCTCTCTAAAATTCAAATTTTTAATCATTTGAACAATTAATTGGCATCTTCTAATTTGATTTAAGTTTTCAAAATAGTGTTGCCATATTATTTTAACCATTCTTGTACAAGTTCGTTCATTTATTTTATCAGGCGTTGCCTTCAAAATATTCTCATCGATGTCAATTAGATATTTGGTTTCATACGAATAATTATAGGAGGTATTAACATTGGTGCATTGCACGCATTAGGTACATTAATTGCATCAAATTGAGTTGGTATATGTTCACCATTTGATTGATTATTCATTGTGGTCTCTTCTTCAATTGCATTAGGTTCATTTGGTAAATCAAATGTTGTTGGTGCATCTTTATCATTTGTTTGATTATTGATTGTGATTTCTTTTTCAATTGCATTAGATTCATTTGGTACATCTAATTAAGATGTTGTTGATGGAATACCTTCTTGTCCCATTGTTCTTAGTTCATGCAATTTCTTCATATGTTGCCTTTGCCTTTCCTTTTCAGCCTCTCGTTGTTCAATTGTTCCTCGCTTGTTCTTTCCCATCATTAATAACGATTGTCCTAAATAGAATCATTTTGAATGAATTAGAATAAAAATTCAATTTTTTGAAATCATGCAAAATAAAATTTCCCTTACATTGACATATAAAAATCGTAGTATCATTTGCAGTGGGGCCTTCAACGACTTCAAAAAATCCTTTCCCGACTATTGAGGTTATTGACCAAATAAAAATATGTGCAAGAAAGGCATACAAGTTATGTTTAGTTAACCTATATGCATAATAAGTCCCTAAAAATACCCCAATAGGCCAATGTTCACAATTCCCATAACCTGTACAGATTTTTTGTTTGGAAATATGCTAGATTTGGTTTAGCATTCTCATGGATGTCAACACTGTAGCCTGGTTGGAGGCTATCCTAGTTGGACCTATCTCGGTTAGTATTGGTGATCATTTTGGTTTTGGCTATGTTTCTGATCTGGTATGATCAAATCTCTAAACACAGTTTTGGATGCTTACTCTGGATGGTTATATGCTTTCTATATTCTGTTGGTTCATGATTTGGTACTTAGGTTGCTATCACTTTTGTTCCCGGTTGATATTTCTTGGTACCGGTTAGCTTCACCGGTAAGCGATATTTGGTGATTTGATCAGATGATTTTGGTTCGGCTTATGAAATTGGTTTCTATCATGTTGAAGGTGCTTCTTGATCATGTCCTAAGTGTTCGGTGACTTTGCATTGGCTAGCGTATTGTTATGATGGTTCTATTTGGATCCAGTTAGACTTTATGTTATTTCACGAAGGGTTTCTACCGGTTGGTGAAGCGTGTTGGATTTTGGTCTTAGCGGAAATTTTGGTGGATTTAATTGCTTGGATATTTGTATTAGGTCCATGCTATGTAATATAAATCATAATATTGGTCCGGTAGTACTGTGTGATGTATTTTTTATAATTATAGGTTTATGGGTTTAGGGTTTACCCAACCTTGTCAATAAGGTTGATGATCTGTATTTATAGGTGACTTATTCATATAATTTGTAGGATGGATGGTTATATCTGCATTATCAAAGAGTGGTTTATGTGCGAACAAGGTTATATCATTTAGTGAAGGTTTGAGGAGGTTTTGTGTTGTATGGCAGACATTTATGCGTAACCAAAACTGTATCAAACATTAGTAGATGCTACTTTCACAGTTCATTCTTTCCAAATTGTAGTCCAATGTTTATGTAAGTTAGTGAGACTTCATTTTGTGATGAGTAGTGATCTCTAGGTGGTTGGCCTAATTGCAAGTGTAATCCCCATTGTAATTATTTCACATACTACTACAGAAGCATTATCTGATTGTGGGTAGGGTTTCCCACCTTCGTTTTTCCCTTTCCCAAGTTTTCCACATCAAAATATTGGTGTTGTGTGTATTGTGCTTCCATGTTCTATCTTTCATTGTGTTGGTTTCTCTATGCTCCAGTTTAAAGGTTATGATATGCTATAGTTCTTATTTCTGATAGTAAACCGATTCAGCCCCCTCACTCTTAGTTTACTCTCGGTATCATACCTATCTAACAATTAGTATTAGAGAAAGGTCCTCTCTACAAAAGCTTAACCGCTTGAGGAGATTTGATGGCATATAAATCAAGTTCTACATTCAATCCCTATCGGAAGGAGAGTCCTAGATTTGATGGTACAAATTAAAAAATATGGAAGGGGCGAATGAAGATTAATCTCAGATGTCTTGGAGCTGAAGTTTGGGAGATACTGGAGAAAGGGTATATACCTCATGATCCTGATGGTATGATGAATAAATAAGGATCTGGCCAACTACTAAGAGGGGGGGTGAATCAATAGATAGAAAGCTGACATAAACTTTTCACCAAACTCAAAAACAACCTCTCAAGTCAAACTTAGAACTAACTGGTTCAAACATTGGACTACAAATTGCAATATCATAGTCAAGTATACTGGTTGACTGTCATAACAAAATAACATAAACACAACTTTGAAACTCTCAAAGGCTTTTAACCAAAACATCGAAATACTTTACTAACAAAAGTAAAAGCTCATTTCGGATTGTTGTCGGTCATCATATTATATTTAAGTGGATTTAGCAATTAAGCAAATTAACCATAGCAAACATAACCACAAAAACATTCACCACTTGACACAATAATTTTGCATGGAAACCCAAATGGCAAAAACCACGGTGGGGATGAATACCCAAAAATATTCTGAACTCTTCTAAAGCTCGCCCTGTTAGGAGCCAAGCCTGTTAAAGCTTTAAAATAAGTCTTGTTAAGAACAAATCCTATTAGGGACCACCTGGTTAAGGGATTAACTATAATTTCCTATTAGAAGCAATACCCTATTAGGAGTAACCTCGGTAGAGGATTTGAAATCCAAGCTAATGGATCACCTAGTTAGAGGATTTAGATAATACTAAGCTTGTTAGAGCTTACCCGGTTAAGGGATTTGATTGTTGTAATTGTTAGAGAACAACAGGGGTTTGCTAATATGGTGAATAGCACTACTCTGCTTGATCAGATCCTTTTCATGCTCCTATTTGCCTTTACACATACTACATTACATCTCCTAGTTTGGCAACCAATCACTCTTACATTCAACCAAAATTGCTAGCACTACAACAAAGCAACTCATCGACCTTATAAGAAAAACAATAGGTTGGTAACACATCACAAACCTAAGATCTCTTAGAGATTACAAACAAATCGGTTCAAGTATGACCATTGGATTACATAGCAGTCATTGCACATCATTCAAGACAACCTTGACCGCTCCTTGATCACTGCTTCATTGATCCCTATAACTCATCATGCAGTTTCGACTACATGCAATGTACTCGCTCATTCCCAGGATAAAATTGTTATCTCTACATGCCAAAAACCATTTGAAACTCTTCACATACAACATGCATATATGGCATAATCATTACCGTTCATCATTTTATCATAAACCAATACAACCAATTCACTAGGCTCCATCAGTTAGGGTTTGGCACATCAACAGGTAGGGTTTACTGGATGATCTCACTTCTTCTCAAGTAATATCGATTTCCTTCACAAGCTCATCTACCAGTTGCAAAACAACATCATTACAACATCATTACTGGTTATAATTAACATCAATGACAACATAATTGTTCATCAATGCAATCTTCATACAAATGCCAACAACCTCCCCCTTTGGCATTGATGGAAATACAAGTATCAATACCCTTGATTGTTATGATTGTGAAGCGGAATCCTAGTTTACATTTTACCATGTACTCTCCTTTAACTGAGTCTCCATGTCTTCAACTGGTAACTGGCTATAGATCTTCTCTCTGTCATTCATACAATTCTTCTCCCCTTAATCTTATAGTTCTTCTCCCCCTTTGACAACAATGCCAAAGTGAAAGTAAAACATGCAGTGTCATACTTTACTGTCCTGCATCAACAATCTACAACTTGATGCTCCCCCTATGGAATAACTCTAGCCTACACCAATCTTGCTTCAAGATTCTTCAATTAGTTCGGGGATTGATGTATTCTCATCTTTCTCAATTGCCTCATGTAGGGGCACAACCCCTAGCTTTTCTCAATTGACCTCATGTAGGGGCACAAGCCCTAGCTAACCTCTAAGATACTCAAAAGTAGTCTTAGGCAAAGGTTTAGTAAAGATATATTCTAGCATCTCCTTGGTAGATACATGCTCTAATAACACATCTTTACTCTGCACTTTCTCTCTCAAGAAATGATATTTCAACTCAATATGCTTGGTTCTAGCATGCAACACCAGGTTCTTTGAAATATCTATTGCACTAGTGTTGTCACATAAAATATTTAGGGGTTTTGTGATCTTCTTTTTAAATCCTTCCAAAATGTGTTTCATCTAGATTGCCTGGGTACAATTCATATACACTGCAACATACTCAGCTTTAGTAGTGGACTGTGATATACAGCTTTGCTTCTTGCTTCTCAATGATACAAGTCTTCCTCCAAGAAATAATGCACTGTCGGTTGTGCTCTTCCTATCATCAACATTATCTGCCCAGTCTGCATCCATATAAACCTTCAAATCAAATTTACCTGCACATGGATACCATAATCCATAGTCAATAGTACCTTTCAAATATTTGAATATCCTTTTGGTTGCTATCAAGTGTGTCTCCTTTGGATTCTTCTGAAATCTAGCAACTAAACCAACTGCATGAGCATCTATGAACAAAATAATACAATTTTCCTATCATTGATCTGTACTCCTTTTCATCAACAGATGTGGCATCATCATCTTTAGACAATTTACAACCTATAACCATTGGTGTCCCAACTGATTTACAATCACTCATTCCAAATGTCTTCAATACCTCTTTCACATACTTAGACTATGTGATAAAAATATCACTCTTCATCTACTAAATTTGCAAACCTATGAACAATTTTATCTGTCCTACTAGAGACATTTTAAATTCACTTTTCATCTCATTTGCAAACTCATCACTCATGTCATCATTTCCTCCAAATATTATATCATCTACAAACACTTCACTAATGAATATCTTATCTCCTTCAGATTTGAGATATATATTGTTGTCTTCACTGGTTCTCTGAAAACCTATCTTCATCAGGTGTTAACTTAGTCTTTCATACCACTCTCAATTCTTACTTCAAACCATATAGTGCCTTGTGCAGTTTACACACCATATCCGTTGCATCAGTCAAAGCATAACCATCTGGCTACTAAATGTATACTTCCTCTTACAGTATTCTATTTAGAAATGCTGACTTCACATCCATTTGATATACTTTGAATCCCTTATATGTTCTAGATGCAAGTAGAGTCATATCACCTTTCAATGTAGCAACTGGTGCAAATGTCTCACCATAGTCTTCTCCTTCTTCTTGTGCATAACCTTTGCATACCAATCTAGCTTTGTTTCTGACAACTACTCCATCTTCATTCAGTTTATTTCTGAATACCCATTTAGTACCTATCACATTTTTGTTTACCGGTCTAGGTACTAGGGTCCATATATTGTTCTCTTCAATCTGGTCAAGCTCCTCTTCCATAGCCTTGATCCAATTATCATCTCGAAAGGCTTTCTTAGCAATTCTAGGCTCAATAGTGGAGATCATGCAATAATTCTCTCTAATTCTTCTTTTGGTTAACACTCCATCATCTTTATCTCCAATAATCTGGTCAAAATTATGATTGAGTCTCACATACCTTGGAATGACATGATCATTACCTTCAGGTTCTTCTTCCTCACTTTCATCATCTTCATCTGAATCTACATGTTCCGGTTGAACTGGTACTACAACATTCACTTCACCAGCTTCTAGTTTCACCATTTTTGGTTCCAAAATTAGAATGCAAGGTTCATCTTCCTTCTTTTCCTTACTGGTTTCTCCTAAAACTTCATGACACTCATCCACTTGGACATCAACACTCTCAATGATTCTCTGTGTCTGTTTGTTGTAACATTTATAAAACTTACTCTTGGTGGAGTAACCAAGAAATATGCATTCATCATTTTTAGTCTCAAACTTACTAACATAGTCACCTCTCTTGATAAAACAATTACTGCCAAAAATATTAAAATAACTAACATTAGGTGATCTACCATACCATTATTCATAAGGATTTTTATCCTTACCTCTCTTTACCAATATCTAGTTCATAGTGTAGACAACTGTGCTGACAACTTCTCTCCAGAAATGTTATGTTACTCCTCCTTGTATTAGCATCATTCTAGTAGCTTCAACAATTGACCGATTGTTTCTCTCTATAATACCATTTTGTTGTGGTGTCCTCAGTGCAGAAAGTTGCCTCTTAATTCCATTATCTTCACAATATCTAGTGAATTCCTCTGAAGTAAATTCACCACCTTGATCAATCCTCAGACACTTTATCTTCTTGCCATTGTCCTTTTCAGCTAAGGCCCTGAATGCCTTGAACTTACTAAAGGCTTCTGTTTTGTCCTTCAAGAATGTGACCCACATCATTCTTGAGAAATCATCAGTGAAGATCATAAAATATCTATCACCTTGAATACTTTTAGTCCTTATGGGTCCATAGAGATCTGTATGAACCAAATATAACAAAATTTCTAGTGAAAAAGATTTGCTCTTAAAAGTTGAGGATGTCATCTTTCCTAACTGACATTCCTTACATAGAGAATTCACTAGTTTGTCCAACTGAGGAAAACCTCTTACCGAATTGGACTTACTGACCTTAACAATGTTATCAAAATTTATATGATAAAATCTCTGATGCCAAAGCCAACTATCATCTACTTTAGCAATTAAACAATTGTTGACTTTAGGATTCAGGTGAAATAGTTTACCTTTTGTCTGCTTGCTGGTTGCAATTAGTTACCTTTTCCCCCATAGATTTTTCACACTCCATTCTTGAATTCCAATGGATATCCTTTGTCATTGAGTTGAGCTACACTTAAAAGATTGTTCTTTAATCCTTCAACCCAGTAGACATCATCTGCATTGCTCTTTCCATTAAGAGAAATGGTTCCCTTTCCTTTTACCATGCATCGTGAGTCATTTCCAAATCTCACAACTCCTCCATCAAATTCCTTCAAAGTAACAAATTTACTCCAGTCACCAGTCATGTGGTGTGAACAACCACTATCTATGATCCAATCATCGAAACTATCTATGTGAGAAACTAATGCCTTCTGATCAGATGTCTCCTCTTTAATGGCAACAAAGACAATGTCTTCATTATCATCTCCCTTAGATTCCTCATCAATGATACCACCATCAACTACAATGAGACAATCCATTTTGCCATTTCCTTTGTAATTCTTGTACTTCTCATGCTTATGCTCATTGTCACCATTAGGATAGTTAGTTGCAATGCATCCAATCTTGTTACATGCAAAACATATCAAAGGTAATTTACCTCCGTACTTACCAGTACCTCTGGGCAACTTCTTGGCCAACAATGCTTCAAGCTCTATCAAAATGTCTTCATCATCAACTTCTCTATTGGATCTAGATTCATAACTATGACTGACATCTATGCTTTTCCTCATAGGAGGGTTAGAAACTGAAGCTCTAAATGTAGCTTTAGATTTATAAGCACTACCACCATAACCATTTAATTCAAATGCAATAAGCTTACCAATGATGGAGTCAAGAGTTACCTTAGTTTTATCAATAGACTTTAGCTCCTGAATGGATGCAACTCGGATAGCGTAGACCGGTAGAAGGGTTCTCAACACCTTACTAACCACTGTGGCATCCTCCACTTTACCACCAACACTCATGATCTCACCAACTATCTCTTTGATCCTCTGACCATACTATTGTATATTCTCACTTTCAACCATCCGAATGTCATCAATTTTTACCTCTCAGACTCTCTTCTTTTTCAATCTTCACATGCTCATCACCGTTATAGATTTAATCAAGTTTCTTCCACACCCCATAAGCAGTCTCTAGACCATGGACATCAACATACTCTGAATTAGACAAAGAACTGATAATGGCCTCCAATTCTTGATTATTTTCTTGTTACTATTTCTTTTGATCATCTGACATAGTTCCACTAGGTGTAACATATTGAGTAACAACATGTTCCCAGTATTGACTTCCTAGACTCCTGATATAGATTTTTATTCTATCACTCCATATTCTATATTTTTCCCTATTAAACTTCGGACCTTGTTTATTAATCATGTTCTTCAAGATCTTTACCTCAAGCTATAAGGCTTAGACACTAGAGGACCTGAAATGCTCTAATACCAATTGATGGTATGATGAATCAATAAGGACCCGATCAACTACTAAGAGGGGGGTTAATTAGTATATAGAAAACTAACATAAACTTTTCACCAAACGCAAAAACAACCTCTCAAGTCAAACTTAGAACTAACTGGTTCAAACACTGAACTACAAATTGCAATATCACTATCAAGTATACTAGTTGACTTTCATAATAGAATAACACTAACACAACTCTAAAACTCTCAAAACCTTTTAACCAAAACATCCAAATACTTTACTAACAAAAGTAAAATCTTATTTCAGATTGCTTCCAGTCATCATACCATATTTAAGTGGATTTAGTAGTTATGCAAATTAACCATGGCAAGCATAACCACAAAAACATTCACCACTTGCCATAATGATTTTGATGTGGAAACCCAAATGGGAAAAACAATGGTGGGGATGAATACCCACAAGTATTCTAAACTCTTTTGATGTTTGCCCTGTTAGGAGACAAGCATGTTAAAGCTTTACAATAAGTCTTGTTAAGAACGGATCCTGTTAGGGACTACCCGGTTAAGGGATTGACTATAATGCCCTATTAGAAGAAATACCCTATTAGGAGTAACTTCGGTAGAGGATTTGAAATCCAAGCCAATGGATCACCTAGTTAGAGGATTTAGATAACACTAAGCTTGTTAGAGCTTACCCAGTTAAGGGATTTGACTGTTGCAATTGTTAGAGAACAATAGGGGTTTGCTGATCTGGTGAATAGCACTACTTTGCTTGATCAGATCCTTTTCATGCTCCTATATGCCTTTACACATACTACACATACATCTCCTAGTTTGGCAACCAATCACTCTTACATTCAACCAAAATTGCCAACACTACAACAAAATAACTCATTGACCTTATAAGCAAAACAATATGTCGGTAACACATCACAAACCTAAGATCTCACAGAGATTACAAACAAATTGGTTCAAGTATGACTATTGGATTACATAGCAATGATTGCACATCATTCAAGACAACCTCGACTGCTCCTTGATCACCACTTCATTGATCCCTATAACTCATCATGCAGTTTCCATTACATGCAATGTACTCTCTCACTCCCAAGATAAAACCTTTATCTCTACGCACAAAAAACCATTTGAAACTCTTCACATACAACATGCATATGTGTCATAATCATTACCATTCATAATTTGATCATAAACCAATACAATCGATTCATCGAGCTCCATCAGTTAGGGTTTGGCACATCAATAGGTAGGGCTTATTGGTTGATCTCACTTCTTCTCAAGTAATATCGGGTTCCTTAACAATCTCATCTATCGGTTGCAAAACAACATCATTACCGATTATAATTGACATCAATGACAACATAATAGTTTATCAATGCAATCTTCATGCAAATGCCAATAGATCCTAATTTCAGAACACCGACACCTACTGATGAACAGAAGAAAGCTGAAAGTTATGGTAGAAAAAAAGAAGCATTGTTGAGTGCCCTATCTAATGAAAATTTATTGAATGTCATAGAATTTGAGAATGCTAAGAAGATTTGGTTGAAGCTTGAAACTCTTTATGAAGGCGATCAGGTAGTAAAGATTGCAAAACTTGAAGGTTTCTAGGTAAGATATGAAACTTTGAAAAGGGAAGAAGATGAGAAGATTAGTTCTTTCGTGGATAGAGTGAATGAGATTGTCATGGGTATCAAATTTTATGGTGGACTAGTGAGTGAGGATGAGATAGTGTTAAAGGTTCTGATATTTCTACCTCCAGCTTACAAGATGAAGGATACTGTGATCAATAAACTTCGGACAATGTCAAGTACCCCTGTTATCAGAGATACATTGGGAAATTGATTTCTTTTGAGATTGAAGAACTTGGAGATCAGAGTGCTACTAAAACTGAGACTGCATTTAAATAATCTACCTCCAATGAGAAAAAGATAGATTGGAAGGAAATATATGCTAAATATATGGAGGATATTGAGAGAGAAGAAAGAGAACTTGAAGAGCTAGAAGCCCTGATTGCTAGAAGAATTCCTAAAGGACCAACTGGAAGTAAGTATGAAGGAAAAGTCCCTTTTAAATGTTTTTCATGCAATAAGATTGGTCATTTTTCTTCTAGATGCCCTGAAAGAGCTGCTAGGAATCATGAAAGATTTGTAAAGAGTTATAATCCTAATCCAGAATATCAAAGCAGACCTAGATTTAGAAGGAATAAGGGTAAATCATGCTATTATGTTGGTGATAATTTTGGTATTATTGATGATGATGATGATGATGATGAACTTGTGAGTGGATCTGGTAATGGAGCTTCCTCCGGTAAAGATTGGGTCTTTATTGCTATCAAGGATGATTCTTCAGAATCTATCATTGAAGCAACTCATACTGAGGAAAAGGCTTTAGCTATTAAAATTGAAGAAAAGGATGAATGAGTTATAAACTTTGGATTCTCACATCACATGACTGGTGACAAGAGGAAATTTCTAACACTGCAAGAATTTATTAATGGCGGATTAGTCAAATTTGGAGACAACAAGGCATGTAGGATTAAAGGCAAAGGAACATATCATTGGATGTCAAGACTAATACTGATAATATTTACTATGTTGAAGGCTTAAAGCATAGTCTTTTAAGTCTAGGTCAGATGGTGGATAGAATATTTCATTTGCAATTCAAGGATGGAAAATGTAAGATCATCAATAAATTTGGATTGGAAATTGCTTCCAAAACTCAAACCAAAGGTAACAATTTTCATTTGAACTCTGATGACAAAGCTTGCTTGATTGCTCAGATTGATGAAAGTTGGTTATGGCATAAAAGAATGTGTCATGTAAACTTTGATTGCATAGTGAAGATCAATTCAACAGAGGCTATCAGAGATTTGCCCAAGATTGCTAAACCTCATAATCCGATATGTTGAGAATGTTAAATGAGTAAGCAAGTTAGAACTTCTTTCACTAGTATACATGATAAATCTAATAAAATTCTTGATCTTATTCATGTCGATCTGTGTCGACCGGAAAGGACTAAAAGTTTTCAAGGTGATAGATACTTTATGTTACTTATTGATGATTATTGTAGAATGATGTGGGTAGCATTTTTGAAGGAAAAATCTAAAGCTCCTGAGAAATTCAAAATCTTTAAATCTATGGTTGAGACTGAGACAGGACTGAAGATAAAATGTTTAGGATCAGATCATGGCGACGAGTTTACATTCAGTGAATTCAACAACTTTTGTGAGAGGAATGGAATCTGAAGACAACTTTTCGCACCTAGAACTCCATAGCAAATTGGATTGGTGGAAAGGAAGAACAAAACCATATTGGATGCAACAAGGACAATGATGACGGAAGCTAGATTGCCTGATATCTATTGGAGAGTTGCTGCCAATACATCTGTATACACTTTCAACAGAGTGCACATTAAAGGTGATACCGGTAAGAATCCTTATGAATTATGGTTTGGTCATACTCCTACTGTCAGATATTTCATAATTTTTGTAAGTAAATGTTACATTAGAAGAGATGATGCATTAGGAAAGTTTGATCCTAGAAGTGATGAAGGAATATTTTTGGGTTATTATACTAAGAGCAAAGCATATAGATGTTATAACAAAAGATTGAATAAGATAATTGAAAGCATAAATGTCATGGTGGATGAGCATGGTAGTAATTAGATCAGATCATATGACTATGGACTGGAAGATGAATTTATTATACTTGAACCAGTAATGCAAGAAATAGTTCAGATCAGTGAACCAGTGACACTAGTAACATCAAAAAATTCAACAATGACAGATGAACAACAGAAAGGGTCAGAAAATCAAGAAAACTCAAAGACTCCCAAGTATGTGAAATTAAATCATTTTGAAGATCAGATCATTGGAGATAAAAAGAAAGGTGTGATGACTAGAAGAAGATTAGTTGCTGAAGAGGTATGTTTAATTTCTCAAATTGAACCAGAATCATTTATTGAAGCAAGAAAGGATGAAAATTGGATAAAAGCAATGGACAAGGAATTAGATCAGATAGAAAAGAATAAGACATGGGAACTAGTTCCTAGACCTAAAGACAAGAATATTATTGGAACTAAATCGGTTTTTAGGATTAAATTGAATGAGGAAGGTTAGGTTGTGAGGAACAAGGCTATATTGGTTTGAAAAGGTTATTCACAAGAAGAAGGAGTTGATTATGGAGAGACTTATGCCCTGGTTGCTACAATTGAAGCGGTAAGACTTTTTCTTGCTTATGTTAAACACAAGAACTATAAAGTATATCAGATGGATCTCAAATGTGCATTTCTGAATGGAGATCTTGAAGAGGAAGTCTACATTGAGAAACCTGATGGATTTTCTTTATCAAAAGACAAGGACATGGTTTGCAGACTAAAGAAATATTTATATGGACTAAAACAGGCCTCTAGAGAATGGTATGATAGATTGGATAAGTATCTTTCAAAGCTTGGTTTTAGCAAAGGTAATGCTGATAGTAACCTATATTACAAAATTGAGCATGATGACATATTGATTATTGAAGTCTTTGTGGATGATATGCTTTTTGGAGGTGAAGAAGGTCTATGCATGAAATTTGCTAACGATATGAATAAATTTGAAAAGTGTATGATTGGTGAAATGAAATTTTTCTTAGGATTGCAGATTACCTAGACTGATAAAGGTATTTTGATTTGTCAAACTAAGTATGTGAAGGAGTTACTTAAGAAATTTGGACTTGAGAATTCTAAATTTGTCGGTACTCCTATGATAACCAATTGCAAAGTGTCAAAGGATGATGAATCTCCTAAAGTGAATCCAAGTAGATACAAATCAATGATTGGTGGTTCACTATACTTAACTCAGACTAGACCTGATATAATGAATGTTGTTTGTATTTATTCTATATTTCAGTCAGATCCTAGAGAAACTCATGATATTTCTATCAAGAGGATATTCAGATATTTGGTAGGAACAATAGATTTTGGGTTATGGTATCCAAAGAATGATGACTTTAGATTATGTGCATATACATATTCTGATTGGGTAGGAGATGGGGATGACCGAAAGAGCACTACTGGCAGTACATTATTTCTTGGGAAGAATTTGGTTTCATGTCTTAGCAAGAAATAGTCATGCACTCTATTATCTACTGCTGAAGTAGAATATGTAGCTGTTGCTACCAACTGTACTTAGATTTTATGGATGAAACAGATGTTGAAAGATATAAGGGTAAGTTATGATGAGCCTGTTGTTATTCATTGTGATAATACTGATGAACTTATAATGCACTGAGAGGGGGGGTGAATCAGTGCCAGTAAAAACAATATGAAACAACTTAAAACTTAACAAGCATATAAGAAATATAACCACATATGCCAATGCCCAATAAAGAAAATTCCACATAACACAAGAAATTTATACTTGGAAAACCCAAAAGGGAAAAGACATGGTGGGAGTTGGTACCCACAAGATTCACTATCTGCAAAATATACATCTTGATCGGTTAAGGTCTTACAACTATGCCCTATTAGGAGCAAACCCGGTTAAGTGTCACCCGGTCAAGGGATTTGAATGATAAGCCCTGTTAGGAGCTATGACCTACTAGGATGAACCTCATGTGAGGATTTAAGACTCTAATATAGAGCTACCCTATTAGGGGATTTATAGATTTAAGGCTTGTTAGGACCTACCCAGTTAGGGGATTTTGCTGTTGCAAACTGTTAGGAAAACAATAGTGAAAAGATCTTCATGTAACACCTTCTTTGTCTAGTAAGATCCACTTCAAATCCTCAAAAATTCAACAACACTTCATTAGAGAGCTTCACTAATCACCGCACAATCATATTTGCATCATTCACTAATGATCTCTCTCTCTTTCATACGTCGATTTCATACCTCATCACACTTTTTATAAACATTTACTTTAGTGGGCTACAACCTTGGAAGAATTTCCTAGGAAAAATTAATCTCGACGAAATTGCATTGCACTCTTTACTTATGTCGGCCACCAACATAAGAATTTAAAGCCTATGTCATTTTACCAATTTAAGTGAGTTATATCACTATCGGTTAAGTGTTCTACTAGTTTGTCTTCTCTATACTTCAAATCTTGCTCATCTAATTGAATCTGCCAATGCGGTCATGGACATGGCTCCAAATACTTGTCTCCAACAATGCTTTGAAACCACATCACCCAACTCTTCAAGAATCGCCTATATTGGTTGCTTGAATGTATCAATGTCCTTTGTTGGAATTTTGATGATGTTTGTGATGAATAAATGATGAACAGTTAGTACCAAACTGGTATTGAGAGGGAGGGGGGGTGAATCAGTACAGGCAAAAACACTTTTCCTGAACCGGTTTGACTGCAAAACACTACACTTTGAGTGGCAAGCACTAACACCGGTCTAAACCAGATTACTATCGGTAAAACATAGTGAGAATGTGAAAGACATAAACCAGTAACCCTTAGCTTTCCATACAATCTAATACCTCATTTCCACTTCACCCTTATGCATAAACAAGTAATCTATCATAAAAAATATAATGACTGCTAGTTCAACATATTTCACCAATTTGACATAAAACACTAAACCATCACATGAAAGGCATCACACATGACACACTGATTTTTTATGTTGAAACCCAACTGGGAAAAACCATAGTGGGGATGAGTACCCACAAGATGTTCGTAAACTCTTTTGAAGTCCGCTTTGTTAGGAGCCTAGTCTGCTTAGATACTTTTACAATAGGTTCTGCTAGGAACCGATCCTGCTAGAGATCACCCAGTTAAGGGATGGCTAAATACCCGGTTAAAGGTTAGAACCCTGCTAAAGGTTACCTCGCAAGAGGATTTGGAGAACTCAATGAATTGAGTCACCCTGTTAAAGGATTTACACAAAAGCCTGTTAAAGCTACCCGGTTAAGGGATTTTCCAACTGCTGAAATGGTTAGAAGTCAACAGGTAATACACTGATCTAATAACAACACTCAATGCCAAGGCAGATCCACTTTAGCTCCTTTTCTTCTGCAATCACACTCTGTAGGTATCAACACACTTCTCCGATCTGGAAAGAATCAAGTATCACTCACTGGGATACACACATATCATTTGCCAACAGTCTTGAATAGATCTCATTACGTTCTCCAACATTCATTCTTTGCTGCTTCAGGAAGCTGATAACTCATCATGTGCTCTCCATCATTTACAGAGACTTCGCACATTCCCGAGGTAGATAGGATCAATCTCCATGCAAGATCCTCAAGGAAATCCTTCACGCACACAAGACCGACGTGACAACACTTATCTAGTCTTCATACAATGCTAACTCATCACAAGATGTCATCCGTTGAATCACACAAGCTTGGAATGCATCAACCAGAAACCCTAAAGCTGAGACTACCAACCGGTAGTCATACCAAATGAAACCCCAATATAAAACTTCCATTTACCGGTTCTCATTCCAGCATACTGGTTCACCTTGAACAAACATACCGCTTCACTTTTTTACAAATACTGGTTTACATCATCATATCGGTTCTCTTGCCAGTTTGCTTACTGTGTGTGTGAAAAAGTGGTCTATAGATGCAAACACAACACTTCAATTAAGTCATTATATGCATGGTTAGTAAATAATAATCAATCAATAACAAACCATAACAAAGCGACTAATTGCCTTCTAAAAGATGCAAGTATAAGATTGCTCTCATAGTTTTATAAGCAATACCAGTGACTAGACTACACCAAGATGAAAGATTTAATCTATATGATATTAACTATATGGATGCAAGATGGATGAATAATTCAAGCAAATAATCAATTCAAGCAATAATGGATGTAAGCAATGATGGATGTAAATAATCTAAAAAGCACAATGATCTTCAATGACTCCAGAACAAAATTAGCATGATAATAATCTCCAAGTGTGTTCTCAAAAATCTTTGGGGTAAATTGGAATGAGAGCTAAAGACTGAATTTATAGAGAATCACAACAGAGAAAAGCTCAATTTAGAATTAATTGAAAATAATTGAGAAATCGGGTTCAATTAACCTTGAGATAGATTCCAATTTTAGTTTAATTGAAATGCATTCAAATTATAAGTCCAAGTTTCATTGGAAATAATAATAAATTAATTCCATGCATTTGTGATAAAAATAGATAATTCTTTTTTTTATTCAAGAAAAGAGTCTTTTCAATGCAACTGAACTTCTTTTTCTGAAAATCTTTGAGTTCCAATTTTAGAGAATAATTCAACAATTCAATTAATTGCTTTTCTGATTTCAAGTTCTAAATTTAGAAAAAGAAATAATATCTCAAGTTTGATTTCTCTCTCAATTCAATTCTTTTTTGTTTAATTTCAATTCAACTCTTGCTTTGTAATTAATTCCTCTTTTATAATAAATTAATTCCTTTTGCATGATTAAATGGCAATTTTATTAATTAATTAAATATGCAAGGATATTTAATAAATTAAAATGGGATAATTGATCAAAATGATATTCATGGAAATGATTCAATTAATTAAATGAATATTTAATTAATATTGAGTAATTGATTTTCCATGTGATATTTGATATTAAAGAATTAATAATGTGCTCAAGGTTGATTTAATTACCTTTGGTTAGGACCTTGGTGATGTTGTCGAGATTAGGGGCCCATGGTTTAGATGACCATTTTTAGGGTATTACATTTGCCCCTCTTTGAATTAATGTGCGAGCAATGTGTTGGTTCAAAGAATGTGTGATATCTAGGAGATGTCAGTTCTGAACTTGAATGATCACGAACTAGATGAAGAGCAAGGTGTTTAGCTTGATTCAAAGCGACAAAGCTGAATGAAGTCTGATTAAAGCAATAGCGTTCCCAAACTTGATTGAATTGAGGAATGATAGAAAACAAATGATACCAAACTTGAACTTGATTGATCAAGAAGCGGATCTTACTGATCTAGAACTTGATTGATCTAGACATAGTGAGTGATGATAAAAATCGATCTTGAACTTGATTGATCAAGACACAATGAGTGAAGATAAACTGTTAAGATTGAGTGTGATCAAAGATACTCTTTAAACGTTTGATTAAGTCTAAACGAATAATCAGCTTGATTTGGATCGATGAAACTGATTAACATTAAGAGACTGATTCAGATGAAAGACAAATATCAGTTTGATTTGAAGTGATGAAACTGATATGCCCCTAGTGATTGATTCGATTCAGATAATCGAGAGATCTCAACTTGATGTGAAGTGATGAAGCTAAGATGCCCCTTAGCAAATAAGAATTGATTTATTTTCTTTAGAAGATTTTGCTCAACTTTTGATGAAGATTTATGTGAAGTCATAAGGTCGTGAGTATGCCCCTTCGGGAGTGAGATTGAAAGATAGTGAGGGTACTTGATAGGCAATTGTTGACAATAATAATTTATTTGAGCACAAATTGATTCTAAGGAATATTTGAAGAATCGATGTTGATTGATAAGAAATTCAGCACAAAGTTGATGTGTAGAATTGAAATTGATATTCAGCGTTGAAATTGAGCATAATTTGAAGAAAGAATGAGCATTTGATGAAAAGAGCGCTAAGTGGTCCAAATTATGAAATTGAGTAGAAAAATGATCTCAAATTTTGATTTCAATCCCGAAAATGGAATCAGAACGGTCAAATTAGCTAAGGGTACAATTTTCATGTCCATCGGAGCAAGTTGAAAAATTAGGTTTTTGGCTATATATATGACAAAAGTGTCATTTTCAAATCATTTTAACCCTCCAAGTTTGAAAATTCAAAAAGTCTTCTGTGAAGTGTTGGTAAACAGATTTGTCTCTCTCTTGAAATTCTTACAATTATCTTCTTTAAACAAAATATGACTCCGTTTTACCAATTAGAAAGAAACAAATAAACCAACAATTGGAAGAATTAATGAAAATTCAACCTCTGCATTAGTGGGCAGCTCCTCGTATGATTTACAATGAATTTATTATATAATTGATAGCCTAACACTTTAAACCAGAAAGAATTGAAAGGTTTCAGCATTTATTCATCAACACAAATAAAATCCTTCAAAAGAAATTGGAAAACAGAGGAAATGTCTGAAAAGAATATTCAAAGGAGAGTTCACAAACTTTGATTCATAACATTCTTGCTGTATAAATTCAAACCAAAAAAAGGACTCAGTAAAGACTAATGGCTTGATTGATACTCTCTCGTGCCTCATAGGGGAATCAAGCTAACTAACATCATGCGAGTCATCCAACATTCTATAATAAATATGAACCAAAAGGAAACGCAGAGATAACTAATTATCTGATTAAATTATGCCCACATAACAACCTAAGAAGAATCATCAATCTCAGAATGCACAAATTCAAAGATGTATCAACATTCCATTAATAATCAGTCATTACTTCATTTCACACAATACGTATCAAAAACTCTTCTATTTGTTTCCAAAAATCACTGTTTTTAGAACCCTTCAAAAGCAAGCTCTTCAGCTTAAATAGCCACCAGGCCATAGTTTTTACATAATTAACAAATAAAATTTACTTTCACTTCAGTGAAAGAAACCGTTCAGATAACGCAAAAGAAAGCTAAACTAATAGCCGCTAAAAGGACGACATTTCATTGTTACAAAACTAAGCATCCACTGCAACTGAGGAAGTTACGGGTTTGTCCCATTTTGTCGAAGCTCCTCGCCATTCTAGGTCTGCAGTCAAAAAATTTAGGATAACTTGGAAATAGGAAAGGACTATGTGTATGATCCTTTGCCTCCACACTTCCTTATCCATATTCACCTACGTGACCTTCGCTTTATGAATCTCCAAGTCATATGAACATACAATGAGCATTGAGTCAATCCTTGCTACCTTCGAAAAGTCATCGGTAGTCAAAGATTTTGTGGTCTGAATGGAATGAACTCTATCTTGAAAGATTTTAATCATGTCTGCAACTTCCTCAATCACCTTAGCTCCCTCCTTCATGAGCTGGATGTCAATACATTAAATATCCTTCTATATAGTGTCAATCAAATCAGTCAGTCCCCTAAGTAGCTTAGTGGATTCTTCATGGCCTTGCCCAATGATTGAACTGCACCATTCCACATTTTTCTTTGACACAAATAGCACATTATCATCTAGGTTCTCTACTGGTTTCTTAGATAAGAACTTCATCAATCCATTCTTCTGAACATCATTCATTTGTGCAAGAGCCTCTACCCACTTAACCCTTTCCTTTTCCGAAGCGATTGTTTCCAACTCAAGCTCTTTACTCATAGTTTCTGCGTCTTTGTAAACCTTGACCAAATTAGTAATATATTTTGAACCTTGTTGAATTATTAGATCCATCCATTTGTTGAACATCTTCATCACTACCCTGTTCCTTTGAACTTGATCAAGAATCTTGTGGTTTGCTGGAGACTTAGGATCAAATGACACTGGTATCTATCACAGTGGTTGAGGATTTGGATTATGAATAGCATTGATGTACTCTGCCATCTGTGTGACCATTTGTTTCATCTCTCTCTTGTCTTTCTCATCTTTCCAAGTCCTGGAGATTATCCTCTTTGTAGAAGACTCTAAATGTTTTACATCCATGACCCTTGATGCGACACCCAAATCTATTTTCTCCACAGTAAAATCTTCTTTCGTGGTCTTATCTGCATCTCTCCCAGGAATAGGCTTGGCCACTTCTGTTGTCTAGTGTCCTGTTGTGTCATCCACATCAAGCATTGCTTGTGTTATGAGCTTTTTTGGCTTTGATGCTTTTCCTAGGCATTTACTAACCATGTCCTCTAATGGAATGGTGACCAACACCACACTCCTTTTCTTACCAATGGTGGCTTCCAGCCATCTTGGAGCATTGGTAGATCCTTTAGGTGGCAGAGTGACCTATGTATCTGGAGAGGTAAAGATTACCAGAGCATTCATGGGATCCTGTCGAGTTCCTACCCCTTCATTTGTATCCTCTTCTTGTATCTGAGGTTCACTTTGATCCTATGGGTCCATTATTTGTTCAGGCTCTTCACTAGGGTCTAAATCCACCACAACCCATTGTAGAACATGCTTGCTACTCTTCTTCTTGCTTCTTGACTTGGTTACTTGGGTGGCTGTAGCACTAGATGATGACCTTCCTGACCTTCTTGGTGGTATTTTCTCTATGATGGGCTTTGAGACACTTGCAATATCAGTAATTTTGTTAGTGGCAAAAATAGGAGATTGAAGCAAGATGTGTGAATCACTTCTTGATTCGTGTGGGGACATGAAAGGAGACTCCTTGAATTTTAGTTTCCTCGACCATCTCTCTGTTCTCCTGACAAAATTTAAGGTCCTTGTTTGAATGCTATCATCTCCTTTCATACTCCAGTCAATTTCTAGAATTGGTTTCCCTTCAATCTCAGTACCGAACTCAGGGTCCAAGACATCTTCCTCAGTATCTTCCAATACACCTGATGTATTAATTGGGAGCCTCAAGACAGATATCTTCCACAAAGTGAATCTTGAACACAACCTCTTTCTCACTTCATGCTCATCCTTGCAATTTTCCCTATAATCCTCCATCTGGGGTTCATGGAGGAAATGACTGTCTATGTTAAGGTTCTCCCTTGCATAACCTTTTCTATCAAATCTTTCCCTAGCTACATATGGCTACAGATTCATTCTTTTGAACTCCAGTTCCAGATTCAAAACATCTGACACCAATTTGCAGCTGTAATACCCAAGATCAACAAGAAAAACCACCTTGGATTCTCCCTTTGCCCCTAGTTTTTTATCTACATGGGCTATCTTCCTGCTCACCTCTGTAAGTACAAAGCTATCAAAGGCGTATATGGACAATTTGAATGGTTGGCCTTCAAAACCAACTACCTGTATGTAAGTAAACCATGTAAACTAGATAAAGAAGCTTCCATAAATACTCACTAACTCCATAGCCTCTACATACATCCTTTTGTTTGCATTCCCCTAGAGTTTTAAGGCCATTCTTCCCACAAAGACTCCATTCCATTTGTCAATTTGTTCAACATATCTCTGTTGTTGCAACAAAGGGTAAAAAACATAAACCCTCATTCCATCAAGCCAAGGTTCATTGGGTAATCCAAGCCAATCCCTTGTGCAGGCTAAAATATAAAATAGGTAAGAAGACATGTAAAACCCACTCATACCCACAAAGTTTCTTAGTCCTTCATGAAGCCTCTCCGCAATTAACTGAGACCAATCCAGAAATCTGTCACCAGATAGAACTACTTGGATGAAAAAGTATATCCAGTCTTCCCAATAGAAGGAATGTGAATTCCCTTTTACTCTGTTTAAAAGCACAACAATGTCCTACACCTTAGTGATGAGGTGTTCTCTGGCTAAGGGTTTGGGTAGTTTTGATCCTCCTTTCTGAGCCCTCAAGAGCCAATTTCTGGCAATCACACTTCTGTACTTGCTCTTCTTCTCTGAGAAATAGGCATATGAATTTCCAATGGTCCAATCCTCATACTCCTCCTTATGAGAAATTGCCATTGTCACCATCACCGTTTCCCTATTAATATGGACTAACACTCCACCATCACTAGTTTTGATACATCTATTCCCATAATCATATCTATTCATACAAGCCAACACTAAATCTAGACACAGTGCGGCTAATGGAAATGCAGCAGCTTCCACAAGACCACTCTTAACTATCTTCTCCATTAGTGACCCAGCCTAAGGATTCTTATCCCTTTCAAGGAAATTCCTCAAATCCATATGAACTAAGGAGGTGTCTTCCATTTCCGATAGGATACTCACTAAACATGAGGTTCGGTCAAGCTTTGGTAGCACAGGCCTCATTTTGAACTATTTATTCCCTTAACTAAGAAATTCTAACAACAGTACGATATGCTACCCCAACAATTTCAGATCTTCCCCTTTCCTATACTGGTAAAACTTCAGTGCACAAAGAAACACAATCATAGGGGAAGACAACTGAACTTACCAGATAACACCATGAAAACTGGGAATTCTTCCAGAGAACAGAACTAGATTTACCTTTGGTGCCTCCAATTAATTGAAGTCAAGCGGCTATGATCTTCCTAAATATGGAAATAAACTCATACGTCGTCCTTTAACCAGACAGGAAAATATCAATAGGGCTACACACACTTCGTCATGATTTACTCAAACATCCAAAATAATGATGAAATGACAAACCTGACACCTTCTTAATTATCCATCACTTCCGCACAGGAAATTTGACATTTTCATGATTACTTTCCACATTTAGAATTTCAAAAAGCTGAATAAGGGAATATTCCTTCTTATCGGGCCGCTTTTATTTCCACTACAAATCTTTTCCGGATTAGTTTTAAAAGAACTTTTGAACCTTGAACCACTTGAACACGAGGTTCAATGGTTCAAGCTCATTTAGGTAATAAAACAATAACGGTTGGCACATAAACAACACCAGGAACGAGCGACAAAGTAAAAGGAATAATTAAAAACAAATGAACCTTGAACCTTTGAATCGCTTGAAATTTTGGTTCAAGGTTCAAGACTGCATACCAACTTAACATAAAAGAAAGACTCGTGCTCGTCATAAAACAATACATTGCCACGACCCACTAAAAAGGCATTTTTGAACCTTGAACCCTTGAACCCCTTGAACACGAGGTTCAATGGGTTCAAACCTTCAATGACTGAAGACCAAGTGAACACGTTTGAAAATTGGAGACCGGAACGACTAATTTCTTTTATTTTCCTTCTCTTTTAGAATGTACTTTGAACTTTGAACCTTTGAAACCTTTTTTTAAAAGAAGTTCAATGGTTCAAGTGCAAAGAGAACAAATGACCCGATGGAAACAAAAGACACAAAAAGATAACCCACAAATTGGAATATTTTATAAAAGAAAAACTTACGGGTGGACTAACATCAGCTCTGACTGGGGACTAGAACTGAGAAGGAACTAGAAATGAACTTCAGAATCTCTAGTTTTGCACGCTAAACTTTATCCAAAGATACAAACTAACTAAACCTAAAGAAACACACAAACACAAAAATAACCAGACTCTATGTACAAAACTATGAGGGACTCTCGTTTACAGTTGATACAATTTGAGATCTTGACCATTGTAGGTCAAAGGAAGAACAGTACCATTGAAATATGCAAGTTTAAAAGAATTCAATCCTTTTACCTCACGAATAAAGAATGGTCCCTTCCAAAGCGACTTGAACTTAGCATGTGCTCCCTTAGGTTCTCTTCTTATGTCCCAAAGCAGTACCTGATCACCTTGCATGAACTTTCAAGGCCTTCCTCACTTATCAAATATTCTTTTTACTCTCATTTGATGTTCTGTTATCATGTCCACTAGTCTATCCCTCTCTTCATCAATCTTTGTCAAGTGCATGATTCACTTTTCCAAAGAGCTCTGGAAGTAAGCATCTTCAATCACTGTTTGTAGCTTGGTGGCTGCCAGCTCTAGAGGAAGTGCTACCTAGGCACCAACACCATAGACCAGTTCAAAGGGAGACATCCCAATTGCCCTCTTTGGTGATGTACGGCTGGCCCAGAGAGCTTCATATAGTTTCTTATGCCAATCCTTAAAATTCTCACTCACTAATTTTTTCATAATATTAATGAGGTTTTTGTTACTAGATTCAGCCTGGCCATTTCCTTGGGGATAATAATTAGATGAGTGAGCAAGAGAGATTCCATGATCATAGCAAAACAAAGAGATTTCAGTGGAGGAAAAATTGGTAGCATTATCTGCCATAATTTTTATGGGAACTCCAAAACAAACTAGAATGTTCTCCTTCAGTAAGTTAGAAACAAGCTTCGAGGTTTCCTTTTGTACTGGAATGGCCTCGACCCATTTAGTAAAATAATCTATGGCTATCAAAATATGGGTATGACCAGCACTTGAGGTTGGTGTCAAGGGACCAATGAAATCAAGACCCCACTGCTTGAAAGGTTCATCCACAATCATGGGTCTGAGTGGTAATGCTGCAAGCTGAGGCTTACTAGTGAACAAATTACATTTTTCACACCTGGCCACCCATGTATACGCATCCCTGAACATTCCTGGCCAATGGTAACAGTTCCTTAGGATCTTATAAGCAGTTACTATTGAAGAAAAGTGACCTCCACAGGCTTCATCGTGGAATGTTCTCAAAAGAGACTCCTGAAGTGATTTATCAACACATCTTAGAAAGGTCCCATCTAGTCCCCTTTTATATAGTACATCATTAAATATGACGTACTTAGCAGCTTTTAGTCTCAGGTTCCATTTTTCCTTTGCAGAAAGGTGTTCCGGAAAATATCCATATGTCAAGAAATATGCTACATCTACAAACCAGGAATCTTGTAGAGCAACAAATAAAACTAAAGGCAATTCCTCTGTCACCTCCTGCTTACTTGCAGTGATCAGCCTACACAAATCTTGCCCCCTCACCAACTTTTTGGGTCGAATGTCTAAATCGAACTCCTGAATTTTTGATACCCAATAAGCTCTTTCATTCATTCCTATGTCTTGCTGCATTAGAATGCTCTTGACAGCTGAATGAGGTACAAAAACCATGGCATGAGAATGAAGAATATAATACTTGAACTGTTTCATTGCCTTTACGATCGCATATGCCTGTTTTTCGATTATTGAGTATTTAAGTTCATTCTTTTTCAAAGGTATGCTCATGAATGCTATAGGGACCTCATCATTATTATCATTCTTTTGTAGCAAAACCCCTGACATAGTGTGCTCTGATGCGTAGCAGTGGATGATAAAATCTTTTCTAAAATTGGGATTAACCAAGATAGGTGTCTGACCAATTGCATCTTTTATTGAGGCAAATGCCTTTTTCCCCTCCTCGCTCCATTTGAAAGATTGTTTCTCACTCATCAAGTTCACAATATATCTAGTAGTCTCAGCAAAGTCCGAAATAAACCTCCAAAGAAAATTCACCTGCCTGAAAAAGGATCTGACAACATTCCTATTTGATGGAAAAGTTAATTGTTGAATTGCTCTTACCCTTTCAGGATCTATTTTCACCCCTTCTTTAGAGACAATATGACCGAGCAACTTACCCTCTGTGACTCCAAACATTGATTTCTTGGGGTTCAAGGATACCCCATGCTCGCGACATCTCTGCAACACTTGTGTTAGGTCTCGAATGTGATGTTTCCTTCTTTTCAAGAACACTATCAAATCATCCAGATATACAACAATGATCTTATCCTTTAAGTGGCCAAATGACAAATCCATAGCTCACTGAAACATTGCTCCTGCATTGATTAATCCAAAAGGCATCCAGTTAGATGCAAATGTACCCCAGGGAGTAATAAAGGCAATTTTTTGTTGATCATTTTCCTGAACACTAATCTGATTATATCCGAAAAACCCATCTAACATGGACATCATCTCTGACCTTGAGACGGTTTGCAAAATGTGATCCATGGCCGGCAAGGGATAATTGTCTTTTAGGCTAGCTTAGTTTAGATTTCTAAAGTTGACGCAAATACTTATTTCCCTGTTTTTCTTTCTAACTGGTACAATATTTTCTATCCACGTCGAATGATGGATGGGATATATTATTCTGGCTTTTATCATCTTATCTACTTCTTGGAATATAGCGTGTGCCACTTTTGGATTAAAGCTTCAAAGCTTTTGCCTGAATGGACTTGCTCCAGGCTTCAAGGGAATCTGATGCTGAAATTTTCCCTCTCTGAAGTTCTTAAGGTCGTCATAACACAAAGAAAACACGTCCTTAAACTCTACCAGGAGATTAATGAACCTCTCCTTTTCTGTCGGTGTGCAACACTTTCCTAGATTGATACATTTAGGTTCATTCTCAGTACCAATGTTGACCTTCTCATAGCCTCCACTATCCTGAGCCTCTCGAAACTTGTCACCCTTATTATTTGTGTAGGCATCATTACGGTTAAATAAAAAATCCAAAGAAACCAGTCCTCTAGGAATCTTATTTCCTTTCAATTGCATGATCCCATCAAGTAATTCCTTGGCTCGTTCAGGCAAAAATTATTTGCATTCTACATCAGAGCCTTCAAAATACATGGTAGAAAACATATCCAAACCTTGCATAAAATTATTTATTTGTTTATCATTGTCAAATACCTGCCATGAGTCAGAATTATCTGGAACACTGGGCCGATATATCAACTCTATTTTGTAAGTTTCTTCAGCAAATTCAAGGTGTGGGACAATCAATGAAGTTGAGACTACCGATGAATCTGCTTTTGAGTTCAATTCCCTGGGTATTACCTCAATGGAAAATGCATCAAAACCTTCAATTTCATCCCAAACTCTATTTTGATAGTGCTTCAACCTTTCATTCTTAATGCTAAACAATCCCTTAACCTTCTTAACAATGAGTTCAACATCTCCTTTAACTTGTAGGATCTTAACCCCCAACCTTTTAGCTTCAACTAAGCCTAACAATAAGGCCTCATACTTCACTGTATTGTTGGTGTTTTTGAACTCTAGTTTAAAAGAAAAAGGAATAGGATTGCCGGAAGGTGGTAACAACACAACTCCTATGCCAAATCCTGACGCTACACAACTGCCATCAAACTCCATTAGCCACAAGCCTTCTTTTTCTCTATTTTGGGATGAATACGCATCCACTTCACTGTCAAACATAATCATGTAGTTCCCAAATTTACAATCATGGTACAAAATCTGGGCCTTAGGGTCATCGGATGGGAAAATAGTGAATTTGGACTTTGGTTCAGGTTGCAGGATGACTCGCTATTTTCCAACAGGGATTGTGGCTTGGGACAAATCCATTTTGATTTCTCTGCCTAAGTCTCTACAAAAAGTGCGACTTAAAAGCATGCTATAGCTAGCTGGGATATCAACTATTAGAATTGTCAACTTGATCCTTTTATCCGAGTGAGAAGCAAGAACTACTTAAGCATCTTTAATTTGGCCTAGCAGAGGAATTTGTTTTGAGTCCATGGAATAGTATCTACCAAAGGTTTTGGTCAGGGATAACCCCAATGCTTTGGCTACAGCGGAAGGCATTATGTTATCAAATGCACCTGAGTCTATTATACAATTATTCAACCTATGACCATTAATGAATAATGATATATAAAAGGGCTCTGGTTTCACCTCAAGAAGGGGAACATGATCATCTATTTGAATAGCAGTAATTTCATGCATTTTTTCACAAACCGGGGAATGTACTGACTCATTTCTATGTGAGGGCAAAAAGGCATTTATTGACTGCTGCATATCATTGATCTGTTGTGTATTATTTCCTTTCATGAATTGTACCAGTCTATCTAATTCTTTAGGATTTAATTTTAGATACTCAGTAGGTGTGATTTGAATTTGTGAGGACTTGCAAAATTCTACTATATCAAAGGAACTTTCTTTTTTAACAGTATCCAAAAATAAAGGTTCTTGCAATTCTTGATCATTTTGATGCAACTTTGAATCCATTCTTTTACCTTTGAAGGCCATCGTAGATGAATAAGAAGACATCTAGGGTTTCACATTTTGTTGATTTCTTGTGAGCACCACACATGAAGGATCCTCCAAAGTAACCAAAATGTCACCACCTCTTTCTGAATTAGATTCATACTCAAGAAAATGAATTTCAGAGTTGCCAGGTTGCTTTCGAGATCCCTCTTCACCCCATTCATTTGAAGTATCTTTAAAATTCATCAATTGTGCATACCGTACCATCTCAGGGAAAGAACTACCATCATGTTCATCAGTTAGGTGAAAAACACACATATTTTCTTTAGTAGGAGGTGCTTCAATTGCTAGTCTTTGCTGAGCAGGAGGTAACTACATTGTCTTATTCCCATAGCCTGGAAATTGGTTCACATTCCTTCTAGTTATATTTTGGTAAGGAGATGAGTACGAGGTACTAGCTTTACACCATCATTTTAGGGTGATCACATCATTCATTAACCTCTGGCTAATAGGATCAGAAGAGGAAGAAGAAGAAGTCGAAGGTTGAGCATTGGGTGTCTATACTTCCCTTTTCCATTTATCTGCTATGATTAGATCATCTTCCAATTCAACCGCAAGGGTTTTGGCAGCATTTAGATCTGCAACTCTTTGCCTATGAATCAAGAAACCTATTTCAGAAGGCATAGAATTAATAAAAAAACACTTGAGTTTATCATCTGAGGGTTTTTGGTTAACTGGAATCTTATGCAAGATCTTGTCAAACTTTGCCATGAAATCCCTCATTGATTTAGGAATTTCCTTCTTTAGCTGGGCTAATTGGGCTAAAAGGGAATGTTCATCCTCTTCTACCTTAAGCCTTGCTTCAAATCGCGTTTTTAGATCCTACTAGGTTGTTATCACACTATTTGGTAAGTGATAAAACCAGTTTACTGCTGCCCCAATTAGTGTCTGAATGAACAATCTCACTGCAACATCCTCATGTTGAACTCCTATTACTCCACAGGCTACATTAAAGGCATTCAGGTGTTCATCAATAGTAATCTTTCCATCGCCACTAAATTTTGGAAAATGATCCCTAGCACCCTTTGGTAAGGGGTTAAGATTCAGACCCAGGTTCAACGGGCCTATAGACCCCCCCAAGGATTATTCGCTACCATTGGAAATATGATATTGAGGGGAGTAGGGTTTATTATATTAGGTAGAATTACACCATGCAAGGTGAGAGCTTGACAAACTAAGGACACGGGTGGTGATGACAATGAGGAAGGAGGCCTACTTCTTGCCCTTCTCTGAGGTGAAAAGGTAGGTTGAGAATCTAGGTTTTGTAACTCCTGAAAGACAGAATCAAAAACCCCTTCCCTTCTCTGGGACCTAGTATATCTCCTTGACTCTAGACTTGCAACTAGGCAACTGATTTGATAATTTGATATCCCCAATAGAGTCGCCAAAAATTTGTTGGTAAATAGATTTGTCTCTTTCTTGAAATTCTTACAATTATCTTCTTTAAACAAAATATGACTCCGTTTTACCCGTTAGAAAGAAACAAATAAACCAACAGTTGGAAGAATTAATGAAAATTCAACCTCTGCATTAGAGGGCAGCTCCTCATATGATTTACAATGAATTTATTATATAATTGATAGGATAACACTTTTAACTAGAAAGAATTGA
The DNA here is from genome assembly GCF_030272615.1 of Cryptomeria japonica. Classification (NCBI taxonomy): domain Eukaryota; kingdom Viridiplantae; phylum Streptophyta; class Pinopsida; order Cupressales; family Cupressaceae; genus Cryptomeria; species Cryptomeria japonica. The sequence goes on from NC_081407.1 coordinate 923,118,941, forward strand.
AAGGCTTCAATATTTATCCATCAACACAAATAAATGCCTTCAAAAGAAATTGGAAAACATAGGAAATGTCTAAAAAGAATATTCAAAGGAGAGTTCACAGACTCTGATTCATAACATTCTTGCTATATAAATTCAAAGCAAAATAAGGACTCAGCAAAGACTAATGGCTCGATTGATACTCTCTCATTCCTCACAAGGCAAGGGGAATCAAGCTGACTAACATCATGCGAGTCATGCAACATTCTATAATAAATATGAACCAAAAGGAAATGTAGAGATAACTGATTATCTGATTAAATTATGCCCACATAACAACCTAAGAAGAAATATCAATCTCAGAATGCACAGATTCAAAGATGTATCAACATTCCATTAATAATTAGTCATTACTTCATTTCACACAATACGTATCAAAAACTCTTCTATTTGTTTCCAAAAATCACCATTTTTTGAACCCTTCCAAAAGCAAGCTCTTCAGCTTAAATAGCCACCAGGCCATAGTTTTTACATAATTAACAAATAAAATTTACTTTCACTTCAGTGAAAGAAACCGTTCAGATAACACCAAAGAAAACTAAACTAATAGCCGCTGAAAGGCCGACATTTCATTGTTACAAAACTAAGCATCCACCGCAACTGAGGAAGTTACGGGTTTGTCCCATTTTGTCGAAGATTCTCGCCATTCTATGTCTGCGGTCAAAAAATTTAGGATAACTTGGAAATAGGGCAGGACAATGTGTATGATCCTTTGCCTCCACACTTCCTTATCCATATTCACCTGCATGACCTTCGCTTTATGAATCTTCAAGTCATATGAACAGACAATGAGCATTGATTCAATCCCTGCTACCTTCGAAAAGTCATCGGTAGTCAAATATTTTGTGGTCTGAATGGAATGAACTCTATCTTGAAAGACTTTAATCATGTCTACAACTTCCTCAATCACCTTAGCTCCCTCCTTCATGAGTTGGATGTCAATACATTAAATATCCTTCTGTATAGTGTCAATCAAATCAGTCAGTCCCCTAAGTAGCTTAGTGGATTCTTCATGGCCTTGCCCAATGATTGAGTTGCACCATTCCACATTTTTCTTTGACACAAATAGCACATTATCATCTAGGTTCTCTACTGGTTTCTTAGCTAAGAACTTCATCAATCCATTCTTCTGAACATCATTCATTTGTGCAAGAGCCTCTACCCACTTAACCCTTTCCTTTTCCGAAGCGACTATTTCCAACTCAAGCTCTTTACTCATAGTTTCTGCGTCTTTGTAAACCTTGACCAAATTAGTAATATATTTTGAACCTTGTTGAATTATTAGATCCATCCATTTGTTGAACATCTTCATCACTACCCTGTTCCTTTGAACTTGATCAAGAATCTTGTGGTTTGCTGGAGACTTAGGATCAAATGACACTGGTATCTATCACAGTGGTTGAGGATTTGGATTATGAATAGCATTGATGTACTCTGCCATCTGTGTGACCATTTGTTTCATCTCTCTCTTGTCTTTCTCATCTTTCCAAGTCCTGGAGATTATCCTCTTTGTAGAAGACTCTAAATGTTTTACATCCACGACCCTTGATGCGACGCCCAAATCTATTTTCTCCACAGTAAAATCTTCTTTCGTGGTCTTATCTGCATCTCTCCCAGGAATAGGCTTGGCCACTTCTGTTGTCTAGTGTCCTATTGTGTCATCCACATCAAGCATTGCTTGTGTTATGAGCTTTTTTGGCTTTGATGCTTTTCCTAGGCATTTACTAACCATGTCCTCTAATGGAATGGTGACCAACACCACACTCCTTTTCTTACCAATGGTGGCTTCCAGCCATCTTGGAGCATTGGTAGATCCTTTAGGTGGCAGAGTGACCTGTGTATCTGGAGAGGTAAAGATTACCAGAGCATTCATGGGATCTTCTCGAGTTCCTACCCCTTCATTTGTATCCTCTTCTTGTATCTGAGGTTCACTTTGATCCCTTGGGTTCAGGCTCTTCACTAGGGTCTAAATCCACCACAACCCATTGCAGAACATGCTTGCTACTCTTCTTCTTGCTTCTTGACCGAGTTACTCGGGTGGCTGTAGGACTGGATGATGACCTTCCTGACCTTCTTGGCAGTATTTTCTCTACGACAAGCTTTGAGACACCTACAATATCAGTAATTTTGTTAGTGGCAAAAATAGGAGATTGAAGCAAGATGTGTGAATCACTTCTTGATTCGTGTGGGGACATGAAAGGACACTCCTTGAATTTCAGTTTCCTCAACCATCTCTCTATTCTCCTAACAACATTGAAGGTCCTTTTTTGAATGCTATCATCTCCTTTCATGTTCCAGTCAATTTCTGAAATTGGTTTCCCTTCAATCTCAGTATTGAACTCAGGGTCCAGGACATCTTCCTCAGTATCTTCCAATACACCTGATGTATTAATTGGGAGCCTCAAGATAGATATCTGCATCAAAGTGAAGCTTGACCATAACCTCTTTCTCACTTCATGCTCATCCTTGCAATTTTCCCAATAATCCTCCATCTGGGGTTCATGGCAGAAATGACTGTCTATGTTAAAGTTCTCCCTTGCATAACCTTTGCTATCAAATCTTTTCCTAGCTACATATGGCTGTAGATTCATTCTTTTGAACTCTAGTTCCAGATTCAAAGCATCTGACACTGATTTGCGGCTGTAATACCCAAGCTCAACAGGAAAAACCACCCTAGATTCTCCCTTTGCCCCTAGTATTTTATCTATATGGGCTAGCTACCTGCTCACCTCTGTAAGTATGAAGCTATCAAAGGTGTATCTGGGCAATTTGAATGGTTGGCCTTCAAAACCACCTACCCATATGTAAGTAAACCATGGAAACTAGATAAAGAAGCTTCCATAAATACTCACTAACTCCATAGCCTCTATAGACATCCTTTTGTTGGCATTCCCCTGGAGTTCAAAGGCCAGTCTTCCCGCAAAGACTCCATTCCATTTGTCAATTTGTTCAACATATCTTTGTTGTTGCAACAAAGGGTAAAAATCATAAACCCTCATTCCATCAAGCCAAGGTTCATTGGGTAATCCAGGCCAATCCCTTGTGTAGGCTAAAATATAAAATAGGTAAGAAGACATGTAAAACCCACTCATACCCACAAAGTTGCTTAGTCCTTTGTGAAGCCTTTCCGCAATTACCTGAGACCAATCCAGAAATCTATCACCAGATAGAACTACTTGGATTAAAAAGTACATGCATTCTTCCCAATAGAAGGAATGTGAATTCCCTTTTACTCTGTTTAAAAGAACAACAATGTCCCGCACTTGAGTGATGAGGTTTTCTCTGGTTAAGGGTTTGGGTAGTTGTGATCCTCCTTTCTGAGCCCTCGAGAGCCAATTTCTAGCAATCACACTTCTATACTTGCTCTTCTTCTCTGAGAAATAGGCATATGAATTTCCAATGGTCCAATCCTCATACTCCTCCTTATGAAAAACTACCATTTTCGCCATCACCATTTCCCTATTAATATGGACTAACACTCCACCATCACTAGTTTTGATACATCTATTCTTAGAATCATATTTGTTCATACAAGCCACCACTAAATCTGGACACGACATGGCTAACGGAAATGTAGCAGCTTCCACAAGACCATTCTTAACTATCTTCTCCATTAGCGACCCAGCCTGAGGATTCTTAGCCGTTTCAAGGAAATTTCTCAAATCCGTATGAACTAAGGAGGTGTCTTCCATTTTAGGCAGGATACTCACTAAACATGAGGTTTTGTCAAGCTTTGGCAGCACAACCCTCATTTTTAACTATTTATTCCCTTAACCAAGAAATTCTAACAACAGTATTGTTGGGACTCATTAAAATTGAGTCAAGTTTAGAAGCCCATTTCAAAATTTTGCTCTGCATTTCCAAATGAGTCAGTTTGAATGGCCTAGTTAGAGAGAGGGCAAAATGGAGCCAGTTGATTTTCAGAGGGTAAGGATCGAGAAACATGTCCTACACCTTTCATTTGGCCTATACAGTGATGTGCAACTTTCAGATTTCAGTTTGGATCAGTTTATCAGGTACCAATTTCAAGGGGTGAGTTGAAAGTGCATTTTAGGCACAAATGCAGATTTTACTAATTAGCCTACTTTGAGTGCTTATATCTTTTTCCCTGTTGATCATCATGGTAAAATTAAAAATGGATTCATTTCTATGCATAAATGTGAGCCAGCATGCAAAATTTCAAGTCTCTAGCAATTCATTTGCTCTGTTTTCAAAGCTCAATATGTTTGCAGTTTGTATGTTTTGACAAGTCCTTGTTTCAGGACCTAGTCGGAGCTCTGTTTTGCATAAGTGTAAAAATTGCATTGGTGAATGTCATGTCAGAATGTTTATTTCAGGATATTTTTGATACAAATGACAAGTTGTGTTTCAAATTTCAAGCTCCTACCAATCCGTTTGATCAGTTTTCAAGAGGGTTCCTCGAGCCATCTGTTTCAATGATCCGTACTTTCATTGCCGTATCAGTTAAAGTTTCTATTTTCATGAGCGCGCTGTTTGCACCCAGTCATTCTTTTGGTCGAACTGAGTATTCTAAGTTTTAATATGTACTTCAAGGTACCTATGTCTCAGATTTGAGGGTCTACGAAGGTCGTTCGATATTTTTAAGAAAGGCATCATGCGTTGCCTGAACATTGACTTCATCAGGTCCGCAGTGTCGACAAAGCCAGTTGAGCATTTTCGAAAATTAATATCTCTTCACTCGGGACTCATCTTGAAAAACCATTTGGTAGAGTTCATGCTTGTATATCAGAGTACATGCATGTCAGATGGTGAGATCCAGAAAGGTGTTTTGACAGGTTTGAAAATTACATCTTCGCGATTAAATGCGAAAATGTGGCATAAGTGCCTGAAAGTTGCAAAATTCAGTTTGATGATTTGAAAATGGTGCCGATCATTTCCAGAGGTATGTTTAAGGATCATGAGGCATTTTAGAGGTTAGTTGCATGAAAACAATTTTTTTTTAGTCGGACCCACTTTGGGGCCCGACCTGGCTCATGCCCATGCATTATTTTTAATGGTGAAATGGTCTTAATTCAGAGTGATGCATATCAATACCAGTAAGTGTATTTTCAAATTGGTTTATTAAGAGATGATTTTGTTTCATTATGTGGGCATATAACTGAGAGGTTTTTATGGAGCTTTATGGTGTTCTTTTGGCTGGCAATAAAAACTTTAAAAATTGCTATAGGCAGATGTAAAGCCCAAGAAATTCTCCTACTGTGTGTGGTGTTGAAAAGGAATTAGAATTTTAAAACAAAGGCAAATACCCTCTCTTCCTTGTGTGGTATGTGGAGGAAATGAAACTTTCAATCAAATTCAATTGGCATTTGCAAAGCCAGTTCTTCCATTCCGGGCTATTACTAGTAAAAGTTAAAGTTTCTTTCAGCAAATGCAACAACAGTCCTCCATCCTCCTTGTGTGGATGAAGGGGCAAGTTTAGAACACAAAGTTTCCAAGGAAATACAAATGTGCAGCAGGCAGTGTAGAAAATGGAGGGGCATTCAATGAAGTTTCAGCAATTTGCAATGTGGCATTGGAGGCATAGAAATTTCAAATAAAAAATGCTTTGGCAGTTGTAAATTGCTAGTCCTCCCCTTTGTTGTGACCCTCTATGTGATGGCTGGTAAAGGAAATAAAAGGGTTTAATTCAAATTGCTATTGGCTGGTGTATGCCCAAAACTCAACAACATTGTAAATCCTCCTCCTTGCCTCCCACGTGACTGGTGAGGATGGCTTTAAAAAGTTCAAACAATTGCAATTAGCAGGTTTGTAGCAGGTTTGCAGCAGAAAACACAGTGTTTGGGGAGAGGCAGCAAGTGAAAACTCCAGACAATTGCAATGGTAGGTGAAATCAGTTCCTCCTTGCATGGAATTTTAAAGTGGAGTGGAAGGGCATTTAAAAATCTTTTAAAACAAAATGAATTTGGCAGCCAAAGCCAATAACGTCCCTCACGTGGCAGAATTCAAACCAAATGTTTTCCTTGATTTAGCTGGTGTGGTGGAAGGAAGTTGAAAGAAATGTGAAAGGCATTAAAATGCAACAAGTAGCAATTGGCAGGTTAAAGCACCCATCTCCTCCCTCTCTGCTGTAGCTGGTGAAAATACATGGAACCTCAAGAAAATGCTTTTGGCAAATGAAATGCCAAATCGCCCCTTCTGTGCGTTGAGCTTGTGTGGAGTTCAACGAACTGTTGATCTTTCAATCAAATGCAAAGGTAGCCATGAAAATTCTTAGGCAAAACCTTCAGAATGCACAGTCCCAGGCAAATGCATTATCCCACATTGGTTGAGCAAGCAAACTTTTTGTTATTTAAAACCAACACTCCACACATCTATAATGTCAAAGCCTCAAGAGGATTTTGATGGATGGTGACGGATGGGCGCCCAAGTGGACCCCATGCGTGTGGGTGTGCATCCCAAGGTGACTACGGAGGTTGACAAGTGGCCACCTGGTGGCCCCACGCAGGCACAGATACTGAGGCAAGCAAGTTTTGGAGAGAAAGAGCAGATTAACAACTAAGCAAGTTGAGGAGATCGGATGGTGCACGCGATCTCGCGAAAGAAAGATGCTCGAAGAATAACCATCGCGAAATGGCGAAAAACACATGCTCAAAAGGCAAAGGTTAAAGACCCTGCATGTTCAAGATGATCTGACGGCTGGCGTGACTTTGTGACCCGAAGATGCGAGCTCATTAGCCATCGCGAAATGGCAAAAACCAGGTGGCAGGTCCAGGTGGAAGTCCAACTCAAGGGTCCTATCCAGTAGCGATGACGTGGCGATGAGGTGGTGTATGCGTGGCAGTCCAGTGGTGCATAGGTGGCAGTGACGAGGCAGTCCAGGTGGCTAATTAGTGAGGTGTCATCCCAATGGATCCCATCAGCCAATAAGAGACCACCATGTGGCAGGGCATTAGGCCAAAAAAGATGGAAAAATCAAAGTTAAATTGTATAGTGCAGACTATATAGAAAATTAAAAAATTTAAATGATGTGCACATATGAAGGATTTAATTTGCCCAGAGGTCCATTTTTTCCTAGAATACCAAGTATTATATATTACCGGAAAGCTCTCGAGATAAGAAATCCAATCATGTAGTTAATTTTAACCAATTTGGGATATTTTGAGAGAAGTTTCCATAGGAAAGATGAAGGAATTGAAATTCAGTTAGGGAAAGAAGACACTTGGCAGTGTGTTATGCAGATCTGAGCTTTTCCCTCCTCTTCTTATTCCCATTTCTTCTCAATTGTAAGGGTTCCATAATTTTGGAGAAAGTGCTCCACTTTTCATGGCTTCCATTTTTTGAATATCTTGACCCAAATTTGTAGAATTCTATGGATCTTTTTAGGGTATAGAGGTTACATTGCAGGATGACATATTGTTTTCTAGTTGCAGGTCTTACTTGTGTTAGGCATGAGTAAATTTCCCATAATATTGTCTCTGTGCATGTATTTCATTATCATGAATTGAATCTTCAAGGAGGCTTATAATTTGTCATCTCAAGGAGATTGTATGATTGTTTGTAGGCATTCTTTAGTGAAGAGTTTAAATTCTATAATCAGTCATAAACAATGGAATGTGTCCCAGATCTACTAATTTTTTGAATGGATTGAGTAATGCATTAGTATAAGGTATTAATGTAGGGATATCTTGTAAGGAAAACAAATTTGCAGCTGTGATTGGAATTTTGTAGTTCTGTGTGTGACTCTGTTGCCCAATGAACAAGGCACTAGTTTTTGACAGATTGGGGGATGGTTTCAGATATACATTTTAAAATAAAATCTATTTCCCTTTATGTTTAGGAGTTTGTGTTCTTTTCATTCCAAGCTCTGTTTTCAATTATGGTTTATACAGATTTAGCCAATCTGTAGTGTGTTTCTAAATTGGGTGAGCTTGTGGAATGGTTTGTCTACTTTATTGATGCTATCATGGTGAGTAAATGAGTTTGATTTAGTGCATCAAAAGGGTGTTCCCCACTAGGTCTAGCAGAACCTGAAGTGCAGGAGGATCAATTAGGGTCCTATGTTATGTTGTCCAAGCCCTGATGTCTTTCGTAGACTGAAATTGGCCATTTCATAGAAGGATCGTAGGTGTACTTGGGTTAATCACTTTTGGTGAGAAACAAGTACAATATGCTACCCCAACAATTTCAGATCTTCCCCTTTCCTATACTGGTAAAACTTCAGTGCACAAAGAAACATAATCATAGGAGAAGACAACTGAACTTACTCGATAACACCATGAAAACTGGGAATTCTTTCGAAGAACAGAACTGGATTTACCTTCGACACCTCCAATTAATTGAAGTCAAGTAGATATGATCTTCCTAAATATGGAAATAAACTCATACATCTTCCTTTAACCAGACGAGAAAATATCAATAGGGCTACACACTCTTCGTCATGATTTACTCAAACGTGCAAAATAACGATGAAATGACAAACCTGACACCTTCTTAATTATGCATCACTTCTGCACAGGAAATTTGACATTTTCATGATTACTTTCCACATTTAGAATTTCAAAAATCCAAATAAGGGAATATTCCTTCTTGTCGCGCCGCTTTATTTCCACCACAAAGCTTTTCCGAATTAGTTTTAAAAGAACTTATGAACCTTGAACCACTTGAACATGAGGTTCAATGGTTCAAGTTCATTTAGGTAATAAAACAATAACTATCGGCACATAAACAACACCGGGAACGAGCGACAAAGAAAAAGGAATAATTAAAAACAAATGAACCTTGAACCTTTTGAACCGCTTGAAATTTTGGTTCAATGTTCAAGACTACATACCAACTTAACATAAAAGAAAGACTCGTGCTTGTCATAAAACAATACATTGCCGCGATCAACTAAATATGAATTTTTGAACCTTGAACCCTTGAACCGCTTGAACACGAGGTTCAATGGGTTCAAACCTTCAATGACCGAAGGGCAAGTGAATGCGTTTGAAAATTGGAGACTGGAACGATTGATTTCTTTTTTTTTTTCCTTCTCTTTTAGAATGTACTTTGAACCTTGAACCTTTGAAACCTTTTTTTAAAAGAAGTTCAACAGTTCAAGTACAAAGAGAACAAATGACCCAATGGAAACAAAAGACACAAAAAGATAACCCGCAAATTGGAATATTTTATAAAAGAAAAACTTATGGGTAGACTAACACGAAGAAAATGGTGGTCCCTACTCGTATGCATCGATTCGAGCACCAGAGACATCATAATCGACCCTAAAACTATGAACCAGTGGCAAGTGATCGATCTTAAGCCTCTTTATGTTTTCAATTTTGAATTTTTGTTCATTTTTCAAGTTTTTTGCATGTGTGGGGTCGGGTTTCACATTTTATCGTGTGAGACAGGATTCTGTCTCGTACGTGTAACTGGTAAATTATATTTTGTTGTTTGAAGTCATTATAATTATCGTTCGAGATGAACCCTTGTATCATAGGACAGGTTTGTTAAAAGACCATTTGGTCGTGCGAGACCCAATTATTTGTCATTTGGGATTGTTTTGTCGTACGAGAGATATTCCTGACTCGTACGAGATTCTATACCTCTGTGTTTTGTCGTTCGAGAGACAGTGAGCATTTTTGAAGGTCTAAACGTGAAAATTTTATTTTGCATTTGACTCAGTTGGATTTGCTTGATGTTTTACTTCCCTTGTAGGCTCATTTGGAATATTTTTTTATGCTTCGTTGTTGGGTTTTTTGCAGGTTCGATTACCTCCTGTGCTCTTTAGATGCATTTATCCTCCTAATATGGCATTAGTTCTATTGGGACTCATTAAATTTTGGTCAAGCTTAGAGGCCCATTTCAAAGTTTTTCTCTGCATTTCCAAATGAGTCAGTTTGAATGGCCTAGTTAGAGAGAGGGCAAAATGGAGACAGTTGATTTTCAAAGGGTAAGGCTCGGGAAACATGTCCTAAACCTTTCATTTGGCCTATTCAGTGATGTGCAACTTTCAAAATTCAATTTGGATAAGTTTATCAGGTACCCATTTCGAGGGGTGAGCTGAAAGTGCATTTTAGGCACAAATGCAGATTTTACTAAGTAGCCTAATTTGGGTGTTTATATCTTTTGCCTTGTTGATTTTCATGGTGAAATTCAAAATGGATTGAATTCTATGCATAAATGTGAGTTAGAATGCAAAATTTCAAGTCTTCATGAATTCATTTGCTCAGTTTATCAAGCTGGAACTGTTTGCAGTTTGAATGTTTTGACAAGTCCCTATTTCAGCACATAGTTGGAGCCTTGTTTTGCATAAGTGTAAAAGTTTCCTCAGTGAGTGTTATGCCAGAATGTTTGTTCTGGGATATTGTTGGTATAAATGATGAGTCATGTTTCAAATTTCAAGCCTCTGCCAATCCATTTGATCAGTTTTCAAAAGGGTCTATTGAGCCATCCTTTTCAGTTATCCGTACTTTTGTTGCCACATCAGTTAAAGTAGCCATTTTCATGAGCGCGCCATTTGTACCCAATCAGAATTTTGATCTAACTGAGAATTCAAAGATTTAATATGTACTTCAAGGTACCTATGTTTGAAATTTGAGGGTCTACGGAGGTCGTTTGATATTTTTAAGAAAGGCATCATGTGTTGCCAGAACATTGACTTCATCGGGTCCGCAGTGTCGACAAAGCTAGTTGGTCATTTTTTAAAATTAATATCTCTTCACTCGGGACTTTTCCTGAAAAAACCTTTGGTAGAGTTCATCCTTGTATATCAGAGTACACACCTATCAGATGACAAGGTTCAAAAAGGTGTTTTGACCAGTTTGAAAATTATGTCTTCGTGATTAAATGCGAAAATGTGGCGCAAGTGCCTAAAAGTTGCGAAACTCAGTTTGATGATTTGAAAATGATGCCGATCATTTCCAGAGGTACGTTCAAGGTGTCTAAGGAATTTTAGAGGTCAGTTGCATGAAAAAGAAAATTGTTTTAGTCGGACCCACTTTGGGGCCTGACCTGGCTCATGCCTGTGTCGTATTATTTTATTGGCGACTTTGTTCACAGAGAGATTTTCAGGATATCTAAATATGGATTGTAATCACGAGACATGTCATGAGGGTTGAAAAGACTGTAGACCTCCAGGCAATTTCAGATTGGCGATTTTAATGCCAAATCCTCCTTCAGCGACAGAGAAGAGATTTTAAAAAAATGTAAATGTATTTGGCAGATGGTGTGGAATGGAGAGTGGATTGATCATTCAAGAAATATAATTGGCATGTAAAATGCTAGCCACCATCTTCCTGTGCATTAATCATGGTTTTGAGAGATTTTATAAATTTCAAGCAATGAAATTGGCAGGCATTAAGCGAAACCTCTAGAGTGTGGTGTGGGTTGAAGTCTTCAGTGAAATGCAATCTGCTGGTAAAAGATTTCCCTCCTCCCTCATGTGGCTTTTGAAACTTTCAAGCAAAATGTTGTTGGCATGCAATGTGCTATCATCTTCCCTCCTCCCAGAACGTGGCATTGTAAAAGCATTGAGAAACCAAGCAAATACAAGTAGCAGCCTGTGTGACATGGTAAAGAATTTTTTTAAAACTTTAATAGCAAATACAAGCACCAATTTAGCCTGTTGCATGGAGAGTGGGAGAATGGGGAAGTTTAAAACTAAATGCAGATTTGGTAAAGGTAAACCAGACTTATTACTCCCTCCCTGTGCGTGGCATATGGGTCAATGCTTATTAAAATTTCAACCAAATGCAAATAAAATTGCAGAACGTGGCATGGTAAAGGGTTTTCACTTTTAAAACCAATGCATTCAGCAACAGTATGGATGGGTAAAGGCGTTGAAGATGGAATGGAGTTGGAGAACTTTCCAATTTAGAAGAATGACAGCCATGAAAAACTCATAAATCTTCGAAATACACAGTCCTAGGCTAAATGCTATTATCCCACATTGGCTGGGCGGGAGCATTTTTTGATATTTAAATGCACAAACACGCTCATCCATAGTGTCAAAGCCACAAGAGGCTTTTGATGGATGGTGCTGATGGGTGCCCAAGGTGGACCCCACATGGGTGGGTGCACTTCCCGAGGTGATCAAGGAAGCTGACAAATAATGCCAAGTGGATCCCACACAGGCATAGATCCTGAGGTAGGCAAATTTTGCAGAGGAAGAACAGATTAACTAGCGAGCATGTTGAGGAGATCGGATGGTGTGCGTGGATTCGTGAAAGAAAGATGTTCGCTAGTTAAGGTCTGTGAAATAGCGAAAAAACATATGCGAAAAACCAAAGTTAAAGACCCTACAGGTTCTAGATGATTCGATGATGTGCATGGATTCACGAAGGAAAGATGCAAGCTCGTTAGCCATCGCGAAATGGTGAAAGACAGGTGGTAGATCTAGGTGGAGGTCCATCTTGTGGGTCCCAGTGACATGGCAGTGACGTGGTGCACATGTGGCAGACACATGGAGATGACGTGGTGATGAGAAAGCAGCCTGGTGGCGGACACGTGGCAGAGTGATGAAGTGTCATCCGAGGTGGAACCCAGTGGATCCTATCAGCGAATCAGAGGTTGCCACGTGGCAGGGCATCAGGCAAAAATCAGAGGCAAAAATGGATGAAAAATTAAATTTAAATGTATACTGCAAACTATATAAGAATTTTGAAAAATTTAAATGATGGATCCATGTTTAGAATTAATTCGCCTAGAGGTCCATTTTTGCTCAAAATGCCAAGTATCATATGTCACCGGAAAGCTCTCGGGATAAGGAATCCAACCAGATAGGTAATTTCAAATTTTTTTGGATATTTTGGGAGTAGTTTCCATAGGAAAGATGAAGTGAAATTCAGTTGGAAAAAGAGACACTTGGCAAATTTTGATGAAACCTAATCTTTTTCCATCTCCTTCTTATTCCAATTTTCTTCTCATTGTAAGGGTTCCGGAATTTTGGAGGAAGTGCTCCACTTTTCATGGCTTCCAGTTCTGAACTTCTTGACCCAAATGTGTAAAATTCTTTGGTTTGTTTCAGGGTATAGAGATTACATTGCAGGATAGTAGATGGTTTTCTAGTTGCAGACCTTACTTGTGTCAAGCATGAGTAACTTCTCACAATATTGTCTCTGTATATATATTTCATTATTATGAATTCAATCCTCAAGGAGGATGAAATTTGTCAATTTCAAGGAGGTTGTGTGATTGCTTGTGGGTATCCTTCAATGAAGGTTTTAAACTCTATGATCAATCATGAATAAAGGAATGTGTCCTAGATCTGATGATCTTGTGAATGGATTGAGTAATGCATTAGTATAAGGTATTAATGCAGGAATATCATTTAAGGAGAACCAATTTGTGACTAGGATGCACATTTACAGTTCTGTGTGTGACTCTGTTGCCCAATGAACAAGGCACTGGTCTTGCAGATTTGGGGATAGTTTCAGATTAATTCAAATTAAAGACAAATCTATTTCCCTTTATGTTTAGGGGTTTGTGTTCTATCCTTCCCAAGTTCTATTTCACCCATTATTTGTACAAGATCTAGCCAATTTGTATATGTTATCTAATTTGTTGAGTTTGTGGAATGGTTTATCTATTTCATTGATGCTGTCATGGTGAGCAAACGAGTTTGATTCAGTGCATCAAAAGGGTGTCCCCCCCTAGGTCTAGCAAAACCTGAAGTGCAAAAGGATCATTTAGGATCCTATGTTATGTTGTCCAAGCCCTGAAGTGTTTCATTGATTGAGATTGGCTTTCTCATAGATTGATTTGTAGGTGATCTTGGGTTAATCACTTTTGGTGAACAACAAAAATGGCAACTTTGCTAGGGAACTAAATGGATATAAATGTTTGACTGATAAGGTTAGAAGTTGAATGTATTCCTCATTCTGTCAATTTCATATCTAGCCAGTCTATCCATTGAAAATGCACAGAGTTGAAAATGTCTTTTATGATTGAGGGATTTTGTATTATGTTTTGAGGTTGTAATGGTATTGTCTGCTATCAGAGAAAGTTTCTTGTGAAGAATTAGAGAAAATATACATTGTTGAGAGTTGTAAGAATTTCTTATAGCTGTTTATGAATTCTCCCAAATGTCATAATTGGGTGGCGACTCTAGTCTCTGTACTAGTGCTTGTAGGAAGTTTTTATTCCAAGATTTTCACAAAATTAGTAGATAATCTGATGAGTCATATTAAGATGTAGATGATTAAATTAGTTGTATGCTCAGACATGGTATTTTCATCATAAAAGCTTGAGAAGAAAAGTGCAGTAAAAGAGTTCAATTCACACATAAGTCTGATGCATTCCCAGATTTGTGTTAAATAGCCTGGAGTGAATTGGTTGCAGCAAGATTGAAGGAGACAATAAAGAATTTAAATATGTGTTGAATGGTATTCTGCTGTTCAAAATGTCCTCTGTGCAAGAGGTGGCAACTTTGAGGTAAAAGACCATGCTAAAAGTTGAAATAAATGCTCGGATCTACAAGTCTTACAGCTGCAAACACCCAAGTATTTTTAGAAGTTTCAATGCAAGATGTTTGTTCTAAAAATTTGAATGAGTAATGTAGTTTTCCCATTAAGTGAACAACACTAGTAAAGAGGGAAAGAGAGGAATCACAAATTAATTTGCATATCCATTCTGCTGAAATGTTTAGTGTATATGTTCTTCTGTAGTATGCAAATTTGAAAAACTTTATGTCAAGCAATGTTATGAAAAGATTTTGAAATAAGGGTATGTGCTTGAAGTGTTTCATTCTTTTATCCAAGGTTATATAATCATCTGTGGGAGTAAGAAGGAATGAGTAGTGAAGTTTTTCAGCCTTGTGTATTTCCACATAGAGCCATGCCTAGTGAAGTGTCACAACCATGTAATAGGAAAGGTTTCAATATGAAGTACTATGTTGCTCTAAATTTCAGAGATATTCCGGGTTACCCAGATCCCATACCCACAGAAATTAGAAAATATTTGCCCATATTCAGAGGGAAGAAATCAGAATCAGCATGTCAACATGTGAAAAGATTTTCAAATTTGATAGGCCAGTTTGAAATTTGCCAAGAGGATGTGTGCATGAAGTTATTCGTCCAGTCATTGAAAGAGGATGCAAGGGATTGGTTCTCTTTTTTGTCGGCAGATTGTATTTCCTCATGGGAATAATTGATTTCAGATTTCTTAGACTAATTTGATGAAAAGACGAGTGATTCTGATTTGTTGAAAGAATTCACTTATATACAAATCAGGGAAGATGAACTGGTACCAACATTTAATATCAGATTTTCACAAGCTTTGTCTAAAATTTCCAGAAAGTATAAGTTTGATGATAAAGTATGTCTGGATATCTATATGAGTGCATTTGATGAGAAGATGGGTTTCTTATTGAGAAACAAAGAACCTAAAACCTTGTATGAAGCTTTTAACATAGCTAGGGACATCAAAAATAGTTTGAAATTTGGGATCTCCAAGAGGTTTGTGTCTGCTGTTGTTTTTTGTCAAAGCACCTCCAATGGTGAAATACCATTTGAAACTAATCAAAACATTCTGTGTCAAAATATGCCAAGCCCTGCTGTTCCGAATGGTTTTGCTGATATATGTGAATCAATTTTAGATGAGAGTCAACAATTATTGTTGTCAATGCCGGTTGTCTCTCATAGTAATAATGGAATGATCAATGGGAAATGTTGTGATAATGTTGATACAGAGATAGATTTATATAAGGGATATGTACCATTTGATTTGTATGTCGGTTATGCTGATTATGTGACTGCAAATTTTGAGGTAAATCATGCATCTCCTAAGGGTAATAATAATGAAATTAATGAGGATGATAACCATTGATCTTTAAATGTTGCTGATGTATTTGATGTTCAAATACCAAATACTAAAGAATCACCAAATGTTGTTGATTATGTAAGTGAAAATGTGCAATATGATGAAAATTAGATTTTGTTTAAGTCCGATAAATCTGAAAATAAAATTATGGATGATGCTGATAGTGTTTTCAGTGCAAGTATACCCAGTGATGAATGTGTTTCAGAATGGAGTGGTGTTGTTGATTATGAGGATAATGAGTTTGATTTTCAACACCTTAAAGGTATACAAATGAACAATGAAGAGCAATTTCAGAGTAGGAATGACCTTGACACAAGTTATTCACTTTCTTATGATCAACAAATGAATGCCAGTTATGCAGCTGATGATGGTTATGAGAATTCTTATTATTCATCTTATGAAGATGATATAGGAGGAGACCAAGCTATGTACCTCAATCGGAAATCTGAAAATGAAAGTGTCTTTGAAGATAAAAACATATGTAACAAAGTTGATAATGTTCTATTTCCAGATTTAAATGAACCAGTATTTGAATGCTTTCAGAATTTGAAGTACCATGAAGAGAATGTGAATGTTGACATTATGCTTGAACCAGAGATGGAATTATTTGTCTCTGATATAAATGTTCATGGTGTTGATCTCTTTGATGAAAATGCTGAAATTTCCCCTTGTATTGAACAGGTTTTTAATGCTGATGAAATTCTGAACAACAATAGCATGGGTTGTAAAAATTTACTTCATGATGAAGACAAGAGGCATGGGTTGTGTGATGACTACTTCAGACCACAAATGAAAGTTTTTCGAGTGGATATAAGTTTGAATGAAGAAAATTTAGCTAAGGATTTGCTTCAGCCAGAGGTATGCATTCTTTTCCATGAATGGGATATTGAGAATGCGGAGGTTTTGTGTTTGATAAACAAGGATAGTATGGAGTGTGATCAACATATTGAAGTATCACATCCGGATTGTAACATTTATGTTCCTTGTTTGCATCAATTGGTAATGAATGTAAATCATTCTATGAACGAAAATGATAGCAAGGTGAGTGTTGATAAGAACTATAGTAGCGAGATTGAATTCTTTGTTTTTGAAGTTTAGCATGATGATGCTTTTGCAAATGATAGAGTTGATTGGGATAGTGAAATGTATTGCAGCTTGTGAGAAGGCCTCTATAATGAGTTGTCTCATGGTTTTACTTTTGTTGAAATAGTGTATGATTACAAAGTTTAGAATTAGACAAGAGGTATGTACACCAACTGTTACAATAATGAGACAAAAGGGGTTGATTATAAGGATTATGCTCAGGTGTTATTGGAAGGTACCTTTGTTTGGATCATAACATCAGATGATGAGAATCAGATTTTTGACAAAGGTAAATGCTAAGGTTGTTTGGAGCAGCTTATGATCAGTTGTGAGTATGTTTGTATCTATTGTATAGTTGCTTTGCTTCAGTTGTGTGGTTTTCAATAAAGTGCCCTGTTGTTTGGGTCGAATAAGGAAGCCCCATTTTTTAGAAGAGAAGAGATAAGATCCATTTTTGGGTGGTCTGCTTAACCATTGATTCTAGATTCTTGTGTTGATCTTGAAATCAACCATCCCCAGCCAGAGCCACTATTGGGACTCATTAAATTTGAGTCAAGTCTAGAGGCCCATTTCAAAAAATTTCTCTGCATTTCCAAATGAGTCAGTTTGAATGGCCTGGTTAGAGAGAGGGCAAAATGGAGATAGCTATTTTTCAAAGGGTAAGGCTCAGGAAACATGTCCTACACCTTTCATTTGGCCTATTCAGTGATGTGCAACTTTCAGAATTCAATTTGGATAAGTTTATCAGGTACCCATTTCAAGGGGTGAGTTGAAAGTGCATTTTAGGCAGAAATGCAGATTTTACTAAGTAGCCTACTTTGGGTGTTTATATCCTTTACCCTATTGATTTTCATGATCTAATTCAAAATGGATTGAATTCTATGTATAAAAGTGAGTCAGCATACAAAATTTCAAGTCTTCATGAATCCATTTGCTCAGTTTACCAAGCTCGAACTGTTTGCAGTTTGAATGTTTTGACAAGTCCCTATTTCAGCACCTAGTCGAAGCCCTGTTTCGCATAAGTGTAAAAGTTGCCTTAGTGAGGTCGTTTGATATTTTTAAGAAAGGCATCATGTGTTGCCAGAACATTGATTTGATCAGGTCTGCAGTGTCGACAAAGTCAGTTGGTCATTTTTGAAAATTAATATCTCTTCACTCAGGACTCATCTTGAAAAACTGTTTGGTAGAGTTCATCCTTGTATATCAGAGTACACGCCTGTCAGATGACAAGGTCTAGAAAGGTGTTTTGACTGGTTTGAAAATTATGTCTTAGTGATTAAATGCAAAAATGTGGCCCAAGTGCTTGAAAGTTGCGAAACTCAGTTTGATGATCCGAAAACGATGTCGATCGTTTCTAGAGGTATGTTCAAGGTGTCTAAGGTATTTCAGAGGTTAGTTGCATGAAACCGAAAATTGCTTTAGTTAGACCCACTTTGGGACCTGACCTAGCTCATGCTTGTGCCATATTATTTTATTGGCGACTTTGTTCACTGAGATATTTTCAGAATATCTAAATATGGATTGTAATCACGAGACATGCCATGAGGGTTGAAAAGACTGTAGACCTCTAGGCAATTTTAGTTTGGCAATTTTAATGCCAAATCTTCCTTCAGCGGTAGAGAAAAGATCTTAAAAAAATGCAAATGTATTTGGGAGATGGTGTGGAATGGAGAGTGGATTGATCATTCAGCAAATATAATTGGCATGTAAAATGCCAGCCAACATCTTCCTATGCATTAATCATGGTTTTGAGAGATTTAATAAATTTCAAGCAATGAAATTGGCAGGCATTAAGCCAAACCTCTGGAGTGCGGTGTGGGTTGAAGTCTTCAGTGAATGCAATCTACTGGTAAAAGATTTCCCTCCTCCCTCACGTGGCAGTTGAAACTTTCAAGCAAAATTCTTTTGGCATGCAATGTGCTACAATCTTCGCTCCTCCGAGAACATGGCATTGTAAAAGCATTGAGAAACCAAGCAAATGCAAGCAGCAGCCTGCGTGACATGGTAAAGAATTTTTAAAAAACTTTAATAGCAAATAGAAGCACCAGTTTAGCCTATTATGTGGAGAGTGGGAGAATGGGGAAGTTTAAAACTAAATGCAGATTTGGCAAAGGTAAACCAGACTTAATCCTCCCTCCCTGTGCGTGGCATATGGGTCAATGCTTATTAAAATTTCAACCAAATGCAAATAAAATTGCATAACGTGGCATGATAAAGGGTTTTCACTTTTAAAACCAATGCATTCAGCTATAGTATGGATGGGTAAAGGCATTGAAGATGGAATGGAGTTGGAGAATTTTCCAATTTAGAAGAATGACAGCCATGAAAAACTCAGAAATCTTCAAAATACACAGTCCCAGGCTAAATGCTATTATCCCACATTGGCTGGGCAGGAGCAATTTTTGATATTTAAATGCATAAACACACTCATCTATAGTGTCAAAGCCATAAGAGGCTTTTGACGGATGGTATTGATGGGTGCCCAAGGCAGAGCCCACATGCGTGGGCATGCTTCCCAAGGTGACTGAGGAGGCTGACGAATGGCAACACGTGGACCCCACACAGGCACAAATCCTGAGGCAGGCAAATTTTATAGAGGAAGAGCACATTAACCAGTGAGCATGTTGAGGAGATCAAATGGTGTGCGTGGATTCATGAAAGAAAGATGATTGCCAGTTAAGGTCTACAAAATAGCGAAAAAACATGTGCAAAAAACCAAAGTTAAAGACCCTGCAGGTTCCAAATGATCTGACGGTGCGCATGGATTCACGAAGGAAAGATGGAAGCTTGTTAGCCATCATGAAATGGAGAAAGGTAGGTGGTAGATCCAGGTGGAGGTCCAGCTCGTGGGTCCTAGTGACATGGTAGTGATGTGGTGCACATGTGGCAGACACATGGAGATGACGTGGTGATGAGAAAGCAGCCTGGTGGCGGACACGTGGCAGAGTGATGAAGTGTCATCCGAGGTGGCACCCAGTCGATCCTATCAACGAATTAGAGGCTACCACGTGGCAGGGCATCAGGCAAAAATTAGAGCCAAAAATGGATAAAAAATCAAATTTAAATGTATAGTGCAAACTATATTCAGATTTCGAAAAATTTAAATGATGGATCCATGTTCAGAATTAATTAGCCCAGAGGTCCATTTTTGCTCAAAATGCCAAGTATCATATATCACCGGAAAGCTCTCAGGATAAGGAATTCAATCAGGTAGTTAATTTCAACAAATTTTGGATATTTTGGGAGCAGTTTCCATAGGAAAGATGAAGGAAGTGAAATTCAGTTGGAAAAAGAGACACTTGGCAAATTTTGATGAAACCTAATCTTTTTCCCTCTCCTTCTTATTCCAATTTTCTTCTCATTGTAAGGGTTCCATAATTTTTGAGGAAGTGCTCCACTTTTCATGGCTTCCAGTTCTGAACTTCTTGACCCAAATGTGTAAAATTCTTTGGTTTGTTTCAGGGTATAGAGATTACATTGCAGGATAGTAGATGGTTTTCTAGTTGCAGACCTTACTTGTGTCAGGCATGAGTAACTTCTCACAATATTGTCTCTGTATATGTATTTCATTATTATGAATTCAATCTTCAAGGAGGATGAAATTTGTCAATTTCAAGGAGGTTGTGTGATTGCTTGTGGGTATCCTTCAATGAAGGTTTTAAACTCTATGATCAATCATGAATAATGAAATGTGTCCCAGATCTGATGATCTTGTGAATGGATTGAGTAATGCATTAGTATAAGGTATTAATGCAGGAATATCATTTAAGGAGAACCAATTTGTGACTAGGATGCACATTTACAGTTCTGTGTGTGACTCTGTTGCCCAATGAACAAGGCACTGGTCTTGGAGATTTGGGGATAGTTTCAGATTAATTCAAATTAAAGACATATCTATTTCCCTTTATGTTTAGGGCTTTGTGTTCTATCCTTCCCAAGCTCTACGTCACCCATTATTTGTATAAGATCTAGCCAATCTGTATATGTTATCTAATTTTTTGAGTTTGTGGAATGGTTTATTTGCTTCATTGATGCTGTCATGTTGAGAAAACAAGTTTGATTCAGTGCATCAAAAGGGTGTCCCCCCTATGTCTAGCAGAACCTGAAGTGCAGGAGGATCATTTAGGATCCTATGTTATGTTGTCCAAGCCCTGAAGTGTTTCATTGATTGAGATTGGCTTTCTCATAGATTGATTTACAGGTGATCTTGGGTTAATCACTTTTGGTGAACAACAAGTTCGACATTTATCTGAGGTTGAGAAGGCTCATATTGATGTATGTGGTTTGACTCATCTTTTTAGTTTTCCATATATCCATGTGAATCATGGAATGCTCATAGCGTTGGTAGAGAGATTCTATTCAGAGCATAACACCTTTCATCTGCCAGTGGGGGAGTTGACTATCACCCCTGAGGATGTATATAGGATCCTCCATATCCCTTTTGTTGGGGATAAGGTAGATTACGATTCAAGGCACCTTCCAGGATTACAAGCAATGAGGCATGTCTTCAGAGATCTTAACATTTTGACCCATTCTATTAGTTGGGACATATTGATGAGCAGATACAGCGAGGAGTTTCCTCTGGTGTGCATTCTAGCAAGATTCATAGGTTGTTTCCTGATGCCAGATAGAAGGCAGTAGGGTTTCTAGTGTGGTTGGGGTAGGATGTTGATGAGATTGATGGAGACCCCTCAGAGGCTTGGCTGGGGTTCTTGCTTGCTTACTCACATGTATCGCGAGATGCATGAGTTCATGTATAGAGATGGTCAGAGCATGGCCGAAGGTGTATATATTTTACAGGTTTGGGCTTGGGAGCATCTTCCCGTTTGTTAGCCGGTGGTAGATGATAGTAGAAAGCTCGGGTAGCCAATTATATATAGATATGCCGGTTATATTACACAGCCCCATCTGAGCAAGACAGATTTTTGGCGGCAATAGTTAGACAATTTGATAGCCATAGTGTGGAGATCTTATAGAGGTTTGGAGCCTTGGGATGATTGGCGGCTAGTCCACAGGGACCTTTTTGTCATGCGTCCTCTTATTGGGAGATCATAGACCATTATGGAGTGGTTCATCATTTCTCGAGTGATGAGGCAATATGGCTGGCCTTAGGGGATCTTATAGGAGTTTATAGTGTATGCGCGTTACGTGGATTAGGAGAGATAGGGATGTTCTCCTCAATTATCTTATGCCTTGGCCATGCAAGAGCTGACTGGTCTACAACACCTCAGATGGGATTATATGGATGATGTTGCGGATGCAGGGGTATTGCCCCAGTATAGAGAGTGGTTCCAGCAACATCCTTTTCCTAGATTTGCAAATCCGGGTGAGTAGGCACTGCACATCAAGGATGTTGAGGAGGATTCTCCTGCACAGGTACAGGGACAAGGATAGAGAGCCAAGGCTCCAAAGCAGACAAGTGGTGATCCTGGTGCTAGTAGCAGCAGGGTTCCAGCTAAGGGTGGATGGTAGAGGGGTGAGGGTGGATCCCTTGGGAGAGTAGGAGTGAGATTGGGTGGAGCTGAGGAGGAGCAAGCAACTTCGAGATAAGTTCGGTAGTGGAGATGGAGGTGGAGGTGGAGAGTCGGCGAGAGAGTAGGGGACAGACACATGATGGTCGATGAGAGCACGTCTTGTAGAGATGCAGTCACAGTTGACAGTGGCTCAGACTTAGCTGGTGGAGCGAGACTGACAGCTTGCAAAGGTGAGGGCTGAGAGAGATTGGCAATTGGCTGAGTTGAGAGTAGAGGATGATCATTAGCTTGCAGCGATAAGAGCAGAGTGAGACACCCTCCAGCAGGAGGTTTTGCATCAGAACAACAGGGCAGCCTACTATGTCGTAGCATATAGTGTGGCAGTTCCAGTAGCGCAGCAGGTGATTCCTTATTCTTAGTATATGGCATGTTCTGAGGGAGCTCGGGCACCTCAATAGGATCCTAGTCATCAGGCTCCTTCTCTTCGACAAGGTGATGAGGGAGAGGCTCAGAGCTAGATATTCTTCTTGTAGCTCGAATATATTTTTTGTAGACACACCCATTTTTTTGTATCCTATACGATTCTTGCTCTGATAGGAGTTTGTATATGTCATTCGACATCATTTTGTACCTTTAGACTTGACATGATATATATATATATATATATATATATATACGAGATCCAATTTGACTTCATCATACTTGTGTTGATTCGTTTATGAGATGTCTTTTATATGCTTTGTTCTATATGTATGCATTTCTTTTCAATATGAATATATGTAATGCAAATGATTATGGATGTCTATTTTTGTTTCTTTTCACATGCAAATGAGTGAATGAGCAATGAGTAATATGAGTAATGCAATGTTTTCATTTTTCTATGCAATAAGATGAATGCAGATGAGTAAATAATGAAATGCATGAAGCTATATTAAATGTTATGTATGCAGCTAACATCTCAAAAACACAAGTACTCGATCGAAGAAATGATGATAAATAGACCACTTAGCGTAAGAAATGATGATGCTTTCAGCTCTCATTCAGAAGATAAAGAGATTATTACCATATTGAAATCACTCTAAAGTTACAAAAATACAAAATGATATGCAAAATGATATGAGAAATCCTATGCAAAATGCTATGCGAAATGCAACCTAAACCTAGTCACTGGATTTAAAATACTCAAGATTCATCATTGAGCATAATGAACACAATAGGTAGGTTAGAGTTCCTTTCTTTATCAATGTGCAATATATATTATCTTGTCCGCAATGACCCTTTTTTCATTCATATCCTTGGGCAGATTTCGTAGGGACCCGAATTGCATCATAAAAAAATTCCCTCAAAACAGACAAAGAAATGATATGGACCTCCCTGTAGCATACAAATAAGCGGAGTCAAGGTATGTGAGGCAATTTCACCTTGTTGTGAAGGATCTTATCATAGACACCCAGCTAATTTATATGTTTCCAGATCATTGGGATCATTCCTACAAGCAGAAACAAAGAAAATATTATGCCCCCAATCCTTGCTCCTCTTAGTCACAATAGACTTCCTCGAGTTACTCAGAGGGATAATAATCGAAAGCCAATATAAAAGACAAGACACAAATAAAATTTTCATTCATATCTCAAACTATTTAGTGATTGTTTTTCGTTATGTTGTTTTGCTTGTTTACTCAATGATAAAAAAGTCTTTGGTAGTTAGGAGACAGGTAACTGACTCGGAGTGGATGACCATGATTCATTGATGGAAAGATGACTTGGTTGGTACTACTTAGGATATGTAATGTGCTCTGTCAATTAACCTAAGACTAGGACATTGATCAGTTTCAAGTCATGAGGGTTCTAACAAACCAGGATGTCATGAAAGTGACTGAAAAATATGTACAAGCGAAAGCAAAGATGCATGGAAATGGGAATTGCCAATGTTGTGTTGATAGATGGAGCGCTTGAGTACAAGAGGCACTTGTTTGTTGGGTTTTCACCTTCTTGGCAGAGATTCAATTTTTTTTTTGTACCAAGGTGCCTATTTACTAGGTTTTCACCAAGGTATTTTCTCTCTTTTTATATTTTTTCTTTTTCTTTTTTTTCCTTTTTTTTTTGTATTTTATGATTTTTCTAATTTTTTTGATTTTTTTCAGAACTTTTTCCAGCTGTACAAGTTGGTGGCACAGAGAATGCTAAGAAAATTTTTTCTTCAAGTGGATGGTTTTAATTGGTTCATGGAGTTGTTCTTCTTTCGAGTTTGAGAGTTGATAAGCACCAGAGCCGAATAATGTAGTAACAATGTAGGGACCTAGCCAGTTGGGTTCAAACTTCCCTTTATTGTCACAAAACTATTGATTTTTTGGATTTTCTCTCAGAACTAGGTCACCAACCTGAAATTCTCTTTGTCGAACTTTCTTGTTATATCCTCTAGACATTCTCTTCTGATACACTCTGAGATGATCAAACACCACTTGTCGACACTCATCCAACAAATTGAGCTCTTGCAATCTAGATATTCTATGATCTTCATTAGTAACAAGACCTTGCAAAGAAACTCTTAGAGATGATATTTCTACTTCAATAGGTATTACTGCTTCGGACCCATACACCAAAGAGAAAGGTGTCATCCCAGTAGGTGTTCTGATACTTGTTCTGTAAGCCCATAGTGCAGGATTGAGCTGCATATGCCAATCCTTCCCAGACTTGTTCACTGTTTTGTGCAAGATAGTCAGTAGGTTTTTGTTAGACGCCTTAGCTTGTCCATTACCTTGAGGGTAATATACTGATGACCAGTGTTGATTTATTTTGAATTTCTCACAAAGCTCATCCAAATCTTTATTCTTAAATTGTCCTCCATTATTAGTCACGATGGAAAAAGGTATCCCATACCTACAGATGATATAGTTTAGGATGAACAAGGCAACTTGTTTACCGGTTGCTTTAATGAGTGTAACTGCTTCTACCCACTTGGTGAAATACTCAGTGGCAGTTATGATGAATTTATGTCTGTTAGATGAAGGAGGATATATCTAACCAATGAGATCAAAGGTCCATTGCTAAAAAGGCGAGTGTATAATAAATGGTATGAGGTCCCTTGCCGGGGCATGTATGAGATTTCCATGAAGCTGACATTTCTCACAAGTCTTAGCAAATTTGATGGCGTCTTTTTCCACGTCTGGACAGTAGTAGTCAGCACATAGTAGTTTTTGAGCTAAAGTAAAGTCATTTGAATGAGATCCACAAATACCTTCATGAACTTCCGATAACACACATTTAGATTCTTCAGTTTCTAGACATCTAAGCAATGTACCATCCAAACCTAGTCTAAATAAATCGTTAGCTATGATAACATACCATGAAGCTTTTTGAGTTAGGTATCTTTTCTCATTTCAGGTAAGATTTCTAGGGATAATTTGGTCCCATAGATAGGAATAGATATGGTTGTATTGGGATGAGTCATGTCCAATAATAGAACAAACTATTTGGGTCTCAGGAGAATCATAAGCGAGGTAATATAACTCTTCCACCAGGAAATCAAAGTGAAAATTGGACTCTTGTAACTCAGGTATAGATGCCAAGGTAGCCATAGCATCTGCTACTCTTTTTGCAGATCTAGGAATCTGTTTGAATGATACAAAAGAAAAATACTTCTTAAGATCATCAACCATCCTCTTGTAAGGCATCAGTTTCTCATCTTGAGTCTAATATGTATCATTGATTTGATTAACCACCAGCTGAGAATCTCCATAGATATACAATTCTGCAACCTTCCATTCAATAGCTAGTTTTATCCCATTCACCAAAGCTTCATATTCTGCAATGTTATTCATGTAAGGGAATATGATCTTATAAGACTTTGGGATTGAATACTTCTAAGGAGTAATGAATAATATGCTAGCACCTGAAGCATTTTGAGTAAAGGACCCATCAAAGAACATTTTCCAAGGTTGTTGAGTAAGGTGCATTATTGATTCATCCAGAAACTCTATGTGTAGCAGTTGAGTGTCCTCAAGCGAGCTTTAGCAAGTTGATCAGCAATTACATGTCCTTTTATGGCTTTGCGTTCCACATATTCAATGTCAAACTCTGTAAGGATCATGACCCATTTCGCTAATCTTCCTATAAGTGTTGCTTTATTGAGAAGATATTTGAGTGGATCAATTTTGGCCACTAGCTTGACTGAATGTGCTAGCATGTAGTGTCTTAGTTTTTGTGATGCAAAGACTAACACCAAGCATGCTTTTTATATTATAGTTTAGTTCATTTCATAAGACACCAATTTTCTACTGATGTAATAAATAGCTCGTTCCTTTTTGTTGTCATCCTATTGTGCCAGAAGTGCCCCCAGTGATGAATCAGTTACTGATATATATATAAGATTAGTGGTTTACCCTGAATCGGTGACATCAATATCGGTGGATTTGATAGGTACTCTTTTATCTGTTGAAGCTGTTGTTCGCACTGCTGATCCCAGTTGTATATTATTCCTTTTCTCAACACCTTTGTGAAAGGTTGAGCTTTGTCTGCTAGCTGAGAAATGAATCGTCTAATGGATTGGAGACGTCCGTGTAGACTTCTTATTTGACTGATTTTCTTTGGAGGTGGCATTTCCATTATGGCTTGAACTTTCTCAGGATCAACCTCGATTCCCTTCTTTGAAATGATGTAGCCAAGTAGTTTACCAGATGTCACTCCAAATGCACACTTCTTTGGATTTAACCAGAGTTTGAACTTTCCCATTTTGACAAGTATAGGACCTAACTCTTGAATATGTGTTGATCTTTTCATAGTCTTTACTAAGGTTTCATCAATGTAATCTTCCATATTCTTATGCATCATGTCATGAAAAATAGTTGTAACTACTCTTTGATAGGTTGCTCCTGTGTTCTTTAGCCCAAATGGCATGATGTTCCAGCAAAAAGTTCCCCATGCATAGGTGAAAACTATCTTTTCTTGATATCCAGGAGCTATTTTGATTTGATTGTATCTAGAGAACCCATCCATTAGTGAGTACATCTCATATCTGACAGTCATGTCGACTATCATATCAATATTTGGTAATGGAAAGTTATCCTTCAGACATGCTTTGTTAAGATCTCTGAAGTCCGTGCAAACTCTGATAGACTTGTTTGCCTTTGACATAGGTACTATGTTTGAAATCCATTCGACATAATCTATAGCTCTAATGAATCCATCTTTGAGCAGTTTTTCTAGTTCAGCCTTGACTAATATTGCTACATGCGGGTGCATCTTATAGAGTTTTTGCTTAACTGGTTTTACTCCTGGTGTAATTGAAAGATGGTGCATAATGAGATTAGGATCCAAGCCTGGCATATCAAAGTACGTCCATGCAAAGTTTATTTTATTTTCTAAGAATAGCTGAGTGAACTCCTTCAATTATTATGCTGATAGTGATTGAGCTACATGAATGATGTGTGGTGTCTCTTGACTCCCAATGTTCACTAGCTGAGTTGGCTCAATCAATATGGAAGACCTCTCCTAGAAATGACTTGGTAGTATATCAAGTATCTCACCTTCAGGCACCTCAGAGAGGTTTTCACCTGTAGGTACGTCCTTTATTTTCTCTTTTTTAGATTCTGACACCGCCACAATGTGGTTTTCGCCATCAGATCTTTTATTTTTATTTTTCTTGTTTTTGCGACTAAGATACTTGATATCCACTTTAGTCATATTTTCACTCTGTTCACTGGTGGAAGAGTCTATAGGTTTGACTGTATTGAGATAATAGGCTAACATATAGTCATTAGCAAAAGTAGGTATATTCATGGGCCGATTTTGTAAAGTACAGTCAATCAATTCAGGGTGTACTAAGGATAAATTTTGGATAGGTTCAAGAGCGTTCACGGTATTGTTATCACAGCGGTGGAACAAAAAGTTGAGTTCTAGAAGAATACCTTGCGTAAGTGTCTCGAGACCAGGAAGAGTCAGATCATGATTATTAAAGTTCATGTTAATATTTAGTCGATCTAATCCAATAGACATACTTGTAACATCGTTCACTACGCCAGACTGGACGTCATATCATGGTTTAACAGCGATAAGATCAGTAGACAGATTTTCATTGTTTGTACCAATTGATTCAGAATTTGAGGCTGAGTAGATATTGTCTTGAATAGGACTGTCATCAAAGTCATCAGGTGAAGTTTCTGAGTTTTCTTCAAGTGATTTAATAAGTGTATGTATGGTATCAACACCAACATCTTTAATAATGCAAGTTCCTTCATGTTGTGGTTTATTTGTCATTTGTATCTGACACACCTGTTGACATGATCTTGATGTTTCTGTGATTTGTTGTCGTCTACTCCATTCAGCTTCTTCTGGATTGATAACTGGTTCTTGTTCTATAGCTTCCAACTCTTCTTATGTAGTTCTATACCTAATTTGTTCTATTTTAGGATAGGGGTACATAGATGAGAAGCTTTCTGGTATTCTTCCTTCTTTCAGTCCTTGTTCATAATTTTCTTTTCTCTTTTGTCTCATTTCCTGTATTTCTTTCTCTAGTTTTATGCACATCAGCTCTTGAGTATCATCTATGACACCACTGGACTCTTCTAGAGTTTTTGTAGTGGATGTGTCTAAGAGGTGGTCAGGACCCCATTCATACTCATTTCAGTCAGTCTCTGAATTGTCTATTTGCTGCCTGCCAGTATATATGACTGGAACTTTTAGTGGTGCAAACAATTCTCTGATTCTTACTACTTCATTTCTTATATCTTCTGGGACCTCAACTTCATGTATTATTGTAGCTGACACCATCAAAGCTTGAGCACTAACTATTTCTTCTTTCTTGACTGTTGATTCCTCTTTCTGTTTTCTACACTCTGCTTTTGTTTGTTGAGTGTCTACTTCCTGTAATGTTAAAGGATATTCTTTTTTGCCACTTAGACTTAGAAACATGTTTTTGGTCTGATGTCTTTTTTGGATTGTATCCCAGTCCAGCCTTATCATTTGTGGATTTTGTTTGTAGCTGAATTGGTTCAGTAATACCTTCCTTTTCTTTGCCTAGAGGACCAGTACCTAAATACCCCATGCATTGAATCATTTTGTAGCCAGGACCATATTGGTTTGAGGAAATCTCACAATGTCATACCTCCTCATTTTGACTATCTTCCTTAAAGAGCCAATTAAGAACAACATCCTCTTCTATTTCATCTCCCAAGGAGGTAGAAGATTGTATAAAGAGACCATCATATATGGTATTCAGAGCTGAAGTTTGTGTCTTATAGCCTCTGATGGCTTGCCCAATTGTTTTGGTGATGGAGGGAGAGAAACTAATGAAAGTACTAGTTCTATCTTGTAGCCATCCATGCCAGTATTTGTAATCTTCAATCTCTTTTCTAAGTCTTTCATCAGTGTTTCTAGATCTGCATTTGGAGAGGCTTCCCTATTATGAGGCACAAAAGTATCTGCACCTTTTGTCAATGCATTACAGACGACATTTGTACTAGCAGGAATACTGACTTTAGCTCCGTTATAAGGAAACTTTAAGCATTGATGGTATGTTGATGGTACTGCCTTCATTTCATGAATCCATAGTCTGCCCAGTAATATATTGTACGACAAAGGAATATCAAGTACTTGGAAAATGACATCTCTTTCTATAGGTCCCACTCTGATAGGTAATGACACCAGACCTTTAGAAGTCCTTTCTTCTTCATCATAGGCTTTTATTATTATTTTCTTGCCAGGATCAATGACATTTTTAGAGAATCCTAGTTGTGTAAGCAAACTGTAAGTACAGATTTTCAACCCTGTGCCTCCATCTATCAAAACACATTTGACTCTATGTTTGTGGATCATGGCTTCAATATGAAATGGCTGGTTATGTGGATGATTTAGTGAGTTGTCATCTTCTTCAGAGAAGGTCAGATAGTGAGGTGAAGTGAGATGACCCACCATAGACTGAAACCGATCAATGTCTAAATCTTTTGGAACATTAGTGGTGAGCAATGCTTTGTCTAGGATCTCTTTGTGAGTAGATGAGAGTTTTAGCAATTCAAAGATTGAGATTTGAGAATTTGTCCTTTTCAACTATTCAACGACACTATATCTAGAAGATGATGATGAAGTTAACCTTTTAAATTTGTCCAAGGTTGATTCTTTTTGTTTGTTTGGCAAGGCTGGTGGATTTGATGTTGCTTAAGCCGGGTTGGAATAACTAGCTCCTTGGAGGGTGACTTTCTTCTGAGAATGGGTGAGAGCTCTTGCATATCGTGATTCATTTGGTTTATCTTGGACTATAATCACATTGCAATATTCTGAGTGGGAAGGCTCAATCATGTTGATAACATTGTCCTGACTGGTATAAGTATAATATACCTTGGCACCTCCTTTGGTCTTTAAAGAATCACCTTGTTCGTAAATAGGCAAAGGGTCTTTAAATGCTTTATGATCTGCATTAGTCAGATGATTCCCAACACTTTACTAGCATCTATGAGATCTTGGATCTCATGTTTTAGCTCCATACAATTGTTTATGTTATGACCTTTATTCCGATGGAAGTCACAGTATTCATTTTCTCTCCACCATCTTGGTTTGACTTCTGGATCATATGGTCTGGAGTTATCTGGTAGTGTTATCAAGTTGTTTGCCAATAGATTTTTGAAAGTGGATTCATACGATTCTTCGAGAAGAGTAAAATCATGCTTAGGTTTGGAAAGCCAAGGCTTTTCTTTGAACCATTCTTTTATTTTCTTTGGTGGATTTTCTGTTGCAACCTCAGCAGCTTTAAGTGATTGTGTACCACTAGCCAAGTTGAATATTGTGGATTTTGAGGTGGCTTTGACAGTGTCTACTACTCCATCGTTAACAACATTCTTGTTGTTGTCATTGCCAAACTTCCAATACTTGTTCTTCTCTTTAGAGCTAGATCCTGGTTGTGTTTCTTTCCAAGGCGTGATATCCCCCTTGTTTATGAGCACATCTTCCATTTGAATGTCATTATCTACCATTTTGTTAAATGATGGGTATACTTGCATTTGTATACTATACTTCAGTTCGGGGACCAAGTTATTGACAAATATATCCATTTTCTCAGAGTCTAGGATAGGTCGAGAATACCTAGAAAACATCTTTTTCTAGTGTTGGAGGAAAGTAAGAAGAGGCTCCCCTATTTTTTGTTTAGTATTGCAAAGCTTGATCATAGTCACAGGATGTTGAATGTTGTATGAGTATTGTTGTAAAACTAGTTGGATTAGTTCTTCGAACGTTTTTATTCCTTTGGGTAGACTTGAGAACCATTATGTTGCTTGACCCCCTAAACTCCTTGGGAAAAGGTGCATGAGGTATGTTTGATCATGCATGGACTCCATACAGATGACACAAAACTCTCTAACATGATCTTGAGGATCCAAGCTACCATCATACTTATCAAATTTTGGGATCTCCACTCGTGAGGAAAATGGAGGCATGTATAGATTCTTGTCAAATGGAAAGGGACATATTGTTTCTAGAGAATATTGTAATGGGGAGATGTCCTTATTCTTCAGTTCTATGACCTCCATTTGTAAGCCTTGTAATTGTTTGTGTACCATGCGTATAGTTGAATCTTTCTTTTTAGTAACGAGTTTCTGAACATCATATCCAGTAGGAAGTTTAGCACCTTGTTCTCCTAGTTCTAAGAAATAGTCTTCCTTCTCTCGGGTCATGATAGCTTTCATCATTTTTCTAAAGTCTTTGTCCTTTTGATAGTCAAGAATTTCTTTTTCTAGAGGTTCAGTATCTTCGTCAGCCTCACTTGATGATGAGGAATCATTATCATTTTCGGGAATGTTATATCGTCCTTATTTCTATCATTATGTTCCGTCTCATATATAGTGGGAGATTTAGGCTTATCAAAAATTGGTCCGCTTGATGACGACGGTATGTCAGTGAGTGGATCCTTTTTGTAAAATGGATTATCGGTGTATGAAAAGGGTATTCCTTTTCCTTTAGCTTCTTTCTTATGAGAACTCCTGGTTTGTTTAGGAATTTTTATAGATTAGTGTGACCTAAAGTTGTTTGTGATGCAAAGGTCAAGATCAATTTTAGAGCTAGTTGTTCGGTTAATGTATGGTTTGGGAGAAACAACTGAGATTCAATCTAGTTGCAGGAATGATCTATCCTATATAAGACATTTATCTAAGTTGATTCTAAGAGTATTGTAAGATTCAGTTTGGTTTCAGGAATGATCTATCCTATATAAGACGTTATCTAAGTGACTAAAATTTGATAGATAGTTGATTGAACTAGCTGAAAGATGATCGACCAAATCGTGCAATGCAAATGGCAGAGGTACACTGCCTTGATCTATTTATGCTCAGGAAAATTGATAACCAGTATTATGTTCACTGTAGATTGCTTTTAGGCAAGTTTACCTATTCTGTTCTGACAAAATTAGAAATTCATATGATAGAATTTTCTGAATCGGATGACAATTTAGCAATTTTAGGATGATAAAAGTTTTGTTTCGTATGAGTTGCTGCCTTGAACTGTATGATAGATGGATATGTGCAGGATGAAAAAAGACTCAGTTCAGTTCTGTTTCGTATGACATAGGATACAGAACCAAACGACAGATGAAAATGACTCTTACGACACAGGATCAGGTCTAGGACGACAAATCAGAAGACTCATATGACACAAGATCAGGTATAGCACGATAAATTATCAGACTTGTACGACTATTCATAGGACAGAGCCTAGAAATTCTGAGTTTTTTCAATTGCTGAGTATGATAACTGAGTATGACCAATTCTGAGATGGACTAATTTTGGACCAGGATATAAAATTTTGACTTAAGATGGACAAGTTTCTGACATGGACAGAGTTTCGACTTAGGATGGACAAATTTCTGACACAGACAGAGTTTCGACTTAAGATGGACAAATTTCTGACATGGATAGAGTTTTGACTTAAGATGGATTAGTTTCTAACACGGATAGAGTTTCGACTTAGGATGGACTAGTTTCTGACACAGACAGAGTTTTGACTTAGGATGGACTAGTTTCTAACACAGACAGAGTTTCAACTTAGGATGTGCTAGTTCTGACATGGACAGAGTTTCGACTTAGGATGGACTAGTTTCTGATATGGACAAAGTTTCAAATCACTGAGTTGTTTCTTGTCTTCTCCAATTTTGGTATTTCAATTTTTGTTTCAGGGATGAAAACACAGAAAACAAGTAGTATGTGTAGTGACTCCAATCATAGCATGCAAACCCTAAGGAATTTGGTGAGGAAAGAAAACCTTTTCTTGTAGACTCAGGTACAGACCCAATAGCTAATCAGAATATGACCACTGAGTCTCACGCAATGGATTCTCAATGCCATATTATCTGACTCCAAATGCTAATGGGGGCATGAAATGACAAGTATCTTGGGAGAGTTACTATCTCTCTTGCACAAAGATTATCCCCCTTTCAGAGATGAACTAGGTAGCTTCTAATTTTAATTGGAACTAGTCAGGGATCCAATCAGCGCGTCGAGGGATAAACTCAATTAAGAGGTCTCCCAGCCTTGAAAACCAAGGTTTAATATACTCAAAAGTATGGAGGAGAGATATTCTTGAGCACTGTCGTTGACTTGATTTTCATCAAATCACATTTATTTTTAAGTGGGTTGGAGTACTTGGCGTTTAGCCATTCCCACTTAGGTCGTTCCCCTCACACCGGCCGTAATGACTTTAAGAGTTTTTCAACCCCTCGGGAGGGCATGCCTGCTAAAGATGTACAAATCTCAAACAAAGAAAAAGCCTCAAGGGTTTGGATTTCTGAATGTCTAGAAAAAGCCAAGAGCATACTTTCCTACCTCTTAGAATCTTCTAAAAACACAAAAGACAGATTTGTTCTTTAACCAAATAGCAAGTTAGGTTCCTAAAAATGAATTTAAAGAATACATGATGTTTAGTCGATTCTCCTTAGGCAACCTACAAAGGCAACGAATCAGTAGTCATATTATCTTTGTGAAACAAGCATATTCTTTGACAAGCGTTCTGCAAAAACTGATTAGGCTGTGAAAAATTCTAAGATAGATAGATAAACAATCAGGGTTAGTCATCAGAATAATAAAAAAATAATAAAAATTTGCCTCTTTTTTAATTTTTTTTAACCAGAAAATACAGAATCGTACGACAGTATGAAAACTTGTACGATACAGGATCCCAACTCATACGAGACAGGATTCCAGTTTGTACGACACCTGCAGTTTGTCATTTCAGCTTGTGGCAATTGTCGTACGAGATGTACGGACGAAAAATTGAAAAATTTGAAATCTGAAAAATAACAAAAAACAAAGCAGCCAGTCTTGGAGGCCAAAAAATGTAGTCTTCTGCCCCACGGTGGGCGCCAAATATGTGTGTGTGAAAAAGTGGTCTATAGCTGCAAACACAACACTTCAACTAAGTCATTATATGCATGGTTAGTAAATAATAATCAATCAATAATAAACCATAACAAAGCGACTAGTTGCCTTCTAAAAGATGCGAGTATAAGATTGCTCTTAGATTTTTATAAGCAATACCAATGACTAGACTACACCAAGACAAAGGATTTAATCTATATGATATTAACTATATGGATGAAAGATGGATGAATAATTCAAGCAATAATGGATGTAAGCAATGATGGATGTAAATAATCTAAAAAGCACAATGATCTTCAATGACTCCAAAGTGAAATTAGCGTGATAATAATCTCCAAGCGTGTTCTCAAAAATCTCTAGGATAAATTGGAATGAGAGTTGAAGACTAAATTTATAGAGAATCACAAAAGAGAAAAGCTCAATTTAGAATTAATTGAAAATATTTGAGAAATCAGGTTCAACCTTGAGATAGATTCCAATTTTAGTTTAATTGAAATGCATTCAAATTAGAAGTCCAAGTTGCACTGGAAATAATAATAAATTAATTCCATGCATTTGTGATAAAAATAGATAAGTCTTTTATTTATTCAAGAAAAGAGTCTTTTCAATGCAACTGAACTTCTTTTTCTGAAAAGCTTTGAGTTCCAATTTTAGAGAATAATTCAATAATTCAATTGATTGCTTTTCTAATATCAAGTTCTAAATTTAGAAAAAGAAATAATATCTCAAGTTTGATTTCTCTCTCAATTCAATTCTTTTTTGTTTAATTTAAATTCAAATCTTGCTTTGTAATTACTTTTATAATAAATTAATTCCTTTTGCATGATTAAATAGTAATTTTATTAATTAATTAAATATGCAAGGATATTTAATAAATTAAAATGGGACAATTGATCAAAATGATATTCTTGGAAATGATTCAATTAATTAAATGAATATTTAATTAATATTGAGTAATTGATTTACCATATGATATTTGATGATTAAAGAATTAATAATGTTCTGAAGTTTGATTTAATTGCCTTTGGTTAGGTCCTTGGTGATGTTGTCGAGATTAGGGGCCCATGTTTTAGATGACCATTTTTAGGGTATTACACTTACTACAACATACCGGTTCATACTTCAGCATATTGACATCAATAACAACATACAATATCATCATGTCATTATGCTTTGCGCATATGCCAACAATCTCCCCCTTTGGCATTGATGGAAATATACAAAGATATCTATCTACTTCTGCTTCACATCTTCTCCCCAATACTGCAGATATCTTCCCTGCTTCACATCTTCTCCCCCTTTGACAACAATGCCAAAGTGGAGGCATACACATCTATGTTCCACTATGCTACTCCCCCTAAGGAGTAGCATCCTTCAACACACCAATCCTGAAAAAATATATCAATGTAAGACCTAACTGATGTGGAGCATGTTGGAATTTTTTATGATGTTGTTGTGATTGTCATTGATGGACACACACTTGCTTTGAGATCACTTTTTCTATGTAGGAGTTATGCTCAACCAGTATTTGTCCCAATTGATATTATGTATTATAGTCTTTAGACTATCGGTGTTTTGTAGAAAGTGTTTACCGATCTCTAGTGGTATGAAGACCTCAAACCATTTGAGGATCTCAAGCAGTACAAAGGAATTAAAGCGGTAGTTATCATTTTCCCAGTCTTCATTTTTGTCAATCGGTAATCAATAATAGATGTGAACCGGTAATAGGTAAATGTGTGAACCAGTATTACTCTGTGATGAGTTATCTACTGGTATTATTTTTGTGATGAGTTACCATCCAACAACACTTTGACGGTGATTTTGTGTTGTGTTACCAAATGTGTCTAGATGCACTGAACCTAGGAACTTGCAATGTAATCCTATTGGACCGACATGAAATTAGATTCCTTTATAAGGACATCATGTCTAGGGTTTTAGAAGGAGTAGCTATTAGGGTTTTTGTGTGGTTGATGAGTTTTGGAATGTGCGATCTTAGAAGAGAAGATTGAGTCTGTGTGCTATAACATAGTGTGGATTTACTAAAGACTAAAGTAATGCTAAAATGCATTAGCAATGAGATATCATGGATCTAACCAAGTAGACTATGCTATTTGCTAGGTCATTCACTTGTTGATTACTCACATCTTCGACAAGTCTGAAACCCTTAACTAAGTAGGCCCAGAAAATCCTTTGCAAATCCTCTAACAAGGTGGTTCACAACAGTGGATCTAAAATCCTCTCACAAGGTAGTTTTTAATCAGACTTATGTCTTAACAGAGATTGAGATTCCTAACATGATCTGTTCCGGTGAAGAACATTGTATGACCTTAACTGGACTGGTTACTATTCTGCAGATAATTACTTGTGAGTTTCATCTCACCGCAGTTTTTCCCATTTAGGTTTCCATGTCAAAATCTATTGTGTTATGGTGATTGTGCTTCTATGGGTAAATGCCTTATTTGTTGTTTGGTTTGCATTTGTGTTAACTGGTTTGTTAGTAAAACTGTTATACCAGTTTACTATTAAACTATTTAAGTGTTTAAATTCAGTATTTTTCTGTATACTAATTCACCCCCCCTCTTAGTATTCATCAATTGGTATCAGAGCCAACCTTTCTATAATTTTAACTACTTGGAAAGAGATATGGGGGAATACATTGTGAGGGAACTTACTCATCAGCTCACTTAGACTGAGAAAGCCTATGATGAACTCAAAGTCAAATATAAAGCCTCTCTATCAAAGAGAAGAGAGCATGCTAAGAAACTGATGGAACTAACTGAAAATAGTTCCTCTGATGAAGCCGACATGGAAGCCCTAGTTGAAAAAGTTGAAAAACTGAATGAGTCTAATGCCAACCTAAGAAGGGAATTTGAAGGACTGACTATCATGATGTGTCAAGAGCTTGAGAACCGGAGAAAAGCTAAAGATCTAGTAAAAGACAAAGATCATGAGATCTCCAAGTTGAAGCAAGAAATCAGTGCACTTATCACTTATCTCCAAGAGAGTAAAGTGGAAAAAGAAGAAATGCAAGGTGAACTAAACATGGCTATTTTTGAGAATGCAACCTTGAAAGAATCCAATGCTGCTATTTCCAAAGAACTCACTGAGTCAAAGGAAATACTTGCCAAATTCAATAAGAGCACTATTAAGTTAGAACAAAAGCTTGAATCAATAAAACCGGTGAAGAATACCACTGTACTTGGTTTTTCTGGTTATGAGGAAGGTGATACCTCTGGAACAAAAGATGGAGCATCAAAGAAGCAACCAACACCAAAGGATAAAGGTAAGCAAAAGTTCAAACCTATTTGCTTTAATTGTCTCGAGGAAGGACATACTACTAATGTATGTAGAAGTAAGGCTAACAATAATTTTCCCTACTTTCTAAACAATAAGCCTAGATCCAATAGATTCAATGGAAATTGTTATGGATGCAACAAGTTTGGGCATAGAGCATTTGAATGCAGGTCTGTCATGCACAACACTGGAAGGTATCCCCAAAGGAGTCAAGGAGTTTTTCCTGAACCCTCTAGGAACTAGAATCCAAACCAGTTTAATACCTATAATCATCAGTCAGGTAGTGGTGGCTATCAAGTGGCAGCCAGATGGAGAGAAACCTATTTGATCTGTCATGGTAATGGTCACACTACTGCAACATGCAGAAGGAAGAATAGAAACATGAATTATGGACCTTGGAGAGCACCTGGAATGGTTTGCTATCATTGCAACAAACCGGGTCATACAACAAGATTCTACAGAATGAGAAAGAATATATCAGATGATATACCAGTCACTCTGGAAGGAAAGAATGATGTTGAAACTGTTCAAGTGGATATGAAGAAAACCTAGAAAAAGAAGCCAGAAGAATTGTCTCAAGAAGAACTAGTTTCTGCACCTAGTGTGGAAATCTCTGAACTAGCAAAATAAGCTACAAAGAAGCTTAGGGGGAAAAAAATTGGTGAAATGTTTTGAACCCCCGATTTACATCGGTAAAAGACCTTAGTCAGTATGTGATACCTGTCAATTGGCAGAAGATAGGAAATGGTAAAAGGAAAATTAGGGCTTACACCCTAATGGTGGAGCATTTATTATGGTAGGTGAAGAATTCGTTTAAAAGGGATTTTCAAAGTCATTTTCACTTATCAATTTGCGAGCGAAGAAGTTTTCAAGTGCAGAGCAACAAAAGACGATTTGTCTTGCAATTCAGAGAGATTTCAAAACTTTGAAGAAGAATCAGAATATAACATCAATCGGTCAAGTGTAGAACTCAAAGCGGTAATCCAGCAACCAAAGTAGTGTGTGGCGAAGCGGAATTTGCAAGCCCTAAAACTCGACTTGTGAAGGTATTTTTGGAGTTTCTTTGTTTATCAAGGCTTCTGCATCGCACTCTAGTTCTAGTGCACCCGTTGATTCAGTAGATTTCATCCAACGGAAGGTAAAATATAATGCCCTATCCCAAATACCCACTGGTGCTATTATTGAGGAAGGTATTTCAGATTATATTGACTATAAAATTGAAGACCTAGGATCTCTAGTGATCCATTCTTATTTGAGCCTATTCTGCGGGAAGGATAAGAAGAACATGTTGGCATATGTGAACCGGTATGAAGACATGATGACATTGTATGTTGTCATTGATGTCAATATGTTGAAGAGTGAACCGGTATATGGTAGTAAGCAACTAGAAAGAGAACCGATATGATACTAAGAGCTGGTATATGAGAGAACCAGTATAACATTATGAACCGGTATATGTGAAAAGGTTAACCGACATGTTCGTATGAGAACCGGCTTATGGAAGTTTTGCATGACTACCGGTTGGTAGTCTCAACCTCAGGGTTTCCAGTTGAAGTGTTCCAAGCCTGTGTGACTCAACCGATGACATTGTGTGATGAGTTAGCATTGTAATGAAGATCCAATCATGTTGCCATGTCAGCTTGAGCACGTGAAGGATCTTGCATGAAGGAGATCGATCCTATCTACCTTGGGAATATGCAAAGTCTTTGTAAATGGTGGAGAATGCATGATGGGTTACAAGCCACCATGAAAGTGGTGAAGAATGAATGATGAAGAATGTCTTGAGATTCAATGCAATGTGTTCAATGGTCAGGATTGAACCATTTGAATTACTTAACCTAAATTTTTTAGGGTTTAGGGTTTATGCTACTGACCTATTTGTTTCCTATAAGGTCGATGTTGTGTTTCTTTTTGAGGTTATTGGCAAATGATGTGTGTGTATATAAGTGTAGAGATATGTGATTCTTGCCAAACCAGATGAGATAAGAGGATTGATTCTTGCATAATGTGTGTGTACAAGGAAGGAACTTAAGCGGATCTGCATTAGGCATTGAGTGCTATTATCATATCATTGTAATACCTGTTGATCTTTGACCACTTCAACAGTTGGAAAATCCCTTAACCTGGTAGCCTTAACCAGGTTGTTGTAAATCCTTTAACAGGGTGACTCAAACTCTTTGAGTTCTTGAAATCCTCTAACAAGGTAACCACTAACAGGGTTTAACCCTTAACCGGGTATTTAGCCATCCCTTAACTGGGTGATCTCTAACAGGATCTATTCCTTGCAGAACCTATTGTACTAGTTTCTAACTATACTAGGCTCCTAACTGAGTGGACTTCTAAAGATTTCAAAAGCAGCTTGTGGGTATTCATCCCCACCATGGTTTTTCCCAGTTAGGTTTCCATGTGAAAAATCTATGTGTCATGTGTAGTATTTTTCATGTGATGATTTAAGTGATTTGTGTCTGAAGGTAAATCATGTTGAGCTAGCTGTTATTATATTTCTGATGATAGATTACCTATTCATGCATAAAGGTGAAATGGAAGTGTAGTATTAAGTTGAGTGGAAAGTTAAGTGATTAACTGGTTAATGCTTGTCACAGTCATTCTTAGCTTTACTAGTTGCACTCTGTTTCAGACCGGTGTTATTGTCTGTTAGACATTTGCAGTCAAACCAGTTTGTGAAAAGAATTTGTGTCTATACTGATTCACCCCCCCCCCTCCTCTCAGTACCGGTTAGGTACTTATTGTTCATCATTGAGTTATCAATTGGTATTAGAGTGTCCTATAGGTCCTCTATGTTGTAAGCTTAACCACTTGAGGGAAAGATCCTATTGTAATGATGAAGAGAGAAGGTCCAAAGTTCAACAAAGATAACTTCAAAATCTGGAAGGATAGAATGAAGATTTACATCAAAAGCATGGGTGCTCAACACTGGAGGTATGATGAGAATGTTTTTGTTATTCCTACCGATACTCTCACTAATGATGAAAAGAGAGAAATATAGGAGAATGGGCAAGTCATGGAAGCCCTAATCAGTAGCTTATCTGACATTGAGTTTATTGATGTCCAGGATAAAGATAATCCCAAAGAAGTATGGGACACTCTTGAGAATATCTATGGCGGTGATGAGCATGTAAAACAAGCTAAGGAAGAAAGCCTTAGAGGGAAGTTTGAAGACATGTGGATGGTTGAAGGTGAGACCATTCAACAGTATCGAATAAGAATCAAAAATTTTGTTGGAGATATCAAGAGTGCAGGTCGTAAAATGGAAGATTTCATAGTGGTAAGCAAATTTTAGAGATCCTTATTACCGGTCTATGCAATAAGGGTTGCTACTATTCAGGAGCTAAGATCAATAGATAAGAC
Source organism: Cryptomeria japonica (assembly GCF_030272615.1). Lineage (NCBI taxonomy): Eukaryota > Viridiplantae > Streptophyta > Pinopsida > Cupressales > Cupressaceae > Cryptomeria > Cryptomeria japonica. Next base: position 923,160,308 of record NC_081407.1, read on the forward strand.
TAAGGTATCCCTAGATTCCATCATTGCAAAGTTGACAACCTATGAGCTAAATAGTTTTGATGGCAGTGTTCAAAAGACTAAAGCAGCTTTTAGAGCTTCTGCTATACCATCCAAGAAAAGGAAAAGAAGAAAGCACCAGTGGTGAACCAAGACAGAGCAGATAAATGGATGATGAGGATATCTTGATGGAATTTGAAGCCCTTCTTGCCAGGAAACTTCCTAAAGGAACCGGTAAATATAGAGGCAAGCTCCCTTTGAAATGCTTTTCTTATAACTAGATAGGACATATTGCTATAAAATGTCCTAATGGTGACAACAAGGACAAACCAGAGAGGTTCAAGGAATTCAAAGGAGGAAACTGGAGAAACTATTTTGCTATAGTTGATGAAGGTGTCACAGATGAGGAATCGAAAGATGAAGAGAATGAAGATATTGTGCTTGTTACAGTAAAGGAAGATGTGTCAGACAAGAAGGCTCTTATCTCTTGCTTTGATAATTCCAATGAGTGGATTATTGACAGTGGTTGTTCTCATCATATGACTGGTGACCAGAGCAAGTTTCTATCTTTGGAAGAATATGATGGTGGTGTGGTTTGCTTTGGTAATGATGCACCATGTATAGTCAGAGGAAGAGGGTCTATCTCTTTGAATGGAAAGAGCAGTGCCGACAATGTGTATTAGGTGAAAGGTCTTAGACACAATCTATTGAGTGTTGCCCAACTGAATGATAGTGGACTCACTCTAGAATTAAAAAATGGAGCATGCAAAATCAAAGGAAATAATGTTGATTTGATGGCCACCGGTATGCAGACCAAAGGTAACTTATTTTAACTTAATGCAAATATAAGTACATGTCTTATCGCTAAGTTTGATGACAACTAGATATGGCATAGGAGACTTTGCCACATAAACTTTGACAACATTGTGAAGGCCAGTAAGATCAAGGAAGTTAGAGGACTGCTGATGCTGAGCAAACTAGAAAATCCTTTGTGCAGAAAATGTCAATTGGGGAAAATGTATTCCTCAACCTTCAAAGGTAAATCCTTCATAGCTGACAACTTACTTGATCTTGTGCATACTGATTTGTGTGGTCCTATGAAAACTAGGGGTGTGTTGGGAGATAGGTATTTTATGATTCTTATAGATGATTGCTCAAGAATGATGTGGGTCACATTCTTGAAGGATAAGTCTAAAGCCTTTGGAAAGTTCATAGCTTTAAGAGCATTGGTAGAAAAGAAAAGTGGTAGAAGAACCAAATGCCTTAGAACTGATCAAGGAGGGGAATTCACTTTTGGTGAATTCAACAAATATTGTGAAGAGAATGGCATCAAGAGGCAACTGTTTGCCCCCCGAACTCCATAGTAGAATGGCTTAGCAGAGAGAAACAACCGGACTGTGGCTAAAGTAGCTAGAACTATGTTGATCCAAGGAAAAGTTGCTCACACCTTTTGGAGAGAAGTAGTGAGCACTGCAGTCTACATAATGAACCAAGTACACATCAAAATGGGAAAGGATAAGACTCCTTATGAGTATTGGACTGGTAAGACACCAGTGGTAAGCTACTTTAGAATGTTTGGTAGAAAATGTTATATCAAGAGGAGTGAACATCAGAGCAAGTTCGATGCAAAATGTGATGAAGGAATATTCCTAGGATATTCAACCAAGAGTAAAGATCTCAAATGTTTCAATAATAGGACTTAGAGAATTGTTGAAAGCATCAATGTTAGGGTTGATGAAAACTCTAGGAAACCTAAGGAAACTGACAGTGAGCAATTAGGAGATGAACCGGTAGTAACCTTCTAGGAACCAGTTGAAAATCAGCCCAGTACTAGTAATTGTGTTCCTAAATCAGTGGATGCTAATGTTGATGAAGATGAGGATGAAGAAGAAAAGCAAGAAGAATCTATTAAGAACATACCTAAGTATGTCAAACTCAATCATGATCCAAAGTAGATCATGGGAGACAAAGATGCAGGAATTCTTACAAGAAGAAAGGTCAGAGAAAGCTCATGTATGATCTCTGAATTTGAGCCTAAATCATTCAAAGAGGCACATAAAGATGAAGACTGGATCAAGGCAATGGAGGAGGAACTTGACTAGATAGAGAAGAATGGTACATGGTCTTTGGTACCCAGACCGAAGCATAAAAATGTCATTGGAACCAAATGGGTTTTTAGAAACAAGCTAAATGAGGATGTCACAGTGGTAAGGAACAAAGCCAGACTAGTGTGTAAAGGATACACCCAAGAAGAAGAAGAAGACTATGGAGAAACCTTTGCTCCAAAAACAAGATTTGGAGTGCGTATGCTTCTTGCATATGCAGCTTTTAAAGGATTCAAGGTATATCAAATGGATGTAAAATCTGCATTCCTAAATGGAATACTTAAAGAGGAGGTGTACATAGATTAACCAGATGGGTTTGCCCTATCAAAAGATAGTGACATGGTGTGTAGGCTACATAAAGCCTTGTATGGACTGAAGCAAGCACCTAGAGCATGGTATGAATGCTTGCACTCCCATTTTGTGAAGATTGGATTTGAGAGAACAAGTGAAGATAGCAATATCTACTTGAAATCAGAAGGAGACCAAATTCTGATCTATGAAGTATTTGTTGATGACATCATCTTTGGAGGTGATGACAAGATGAGTCATGAATTTGTAGATGAGATGAAAATGAAGTTTGAAATGTCACTCATAGGGGAGATTAAGTTCTTCATTGAACTGTAGATTCAACAAATGAAGGATGGAATATTTATTACTCAGTCCAAGTATGTCAAAGAGCTATTGAAGACCTTTGGCATGGAAGATAGTAAACCAGTTGGTACACCAATGGTGACCAGTTGTAAATTATTAAAAGAGGATGACTCAGCATTGGTAAATGAGAAGGATTACTGATCAATGATTGGTAAGTTTCATTACATAGTGCATAGAAGATCGGACATTGCACATGCAGTGGGTATTACCACTCGGTTTTAGAAAAGCCCAAGAGAATCCCACTTGGTAGCAGTCAAGTGGATTCTTAGATATCTGAAGGGAACAATTGACTATGGGTTATGGTATCCATACAATAATGATTTCAACCTGAAAATGTTCACATATGTTGATTGGGCTGGTAATGTAGATGATCGGAAGAGCACAACCGGTGGTGCATTCTTCTTTGGTGGTAGACTGGTCTCATGGATGAGTAAAAAGAAGAGTTGTATCTCTCAGTCTATAGCAGAAGTAGAGTACGTTGCAGCTTTTATGAACTGCACCCAGACTATTTGGATGAAGCATGTATTAAATGGCTTCAAAGTTCCTGTATCTGAACTGATAAGCATATTTTGTGACAATACCAGTGCAATTAATATTTCCAAGAATCCAGTTTTGCATACTAGAACCAAGCACTTTGAGCTCAAGTATCATTTCTTGAGGGAGAAGGTTTAGAACAAGGAGGTTGTCTTGGAACATGTTTCCAGTGAGGAGCAATTAGCAGACATGTTCACCAAGCCTCTACCAAAGGCTATATTTACCTATTTGAGAGGTGAATTAGGGGTGCTGCCCCTTCAAGAGGTGAACTGAAAATATGTGCTCCACATCAGTCAGGTATGGCAGTTGTAGACATCTAAAAATGGTCAATGCTTGCGGAGTCATACTTTAACATCTACGCATTGCCTTATTTTAGAGTTTTTGCGTTGCATTAAGATTTCTTCTATGTAACGCACTTGGTCTTTATCATTTGCGAGCATCGAGTCCTTCTTCTACATTCCTCATGTTTATCACTTTTGAATTTGGTCTTGTCGATAGCAATCTTTAGTCATGATTTTGGTCGATCTTATCTTGTCACATCATGGTGCGTGCTCATTTATTATCATTTTGGACATCGTCAATCCTAATCAATGATGTAATTAGGGTTTTGTCCTCTTGTCAATCTTGTCATCTTGCGATCAATTTGTCATCGATCCTCATCCTTGTCAATCTTGTCATCTTGCGATTGATTCATCATTTCTCCTTGTCCTTGTCAATCTTGTCATTTTGCGATCGATTCGTCATCAATCCTTGTCCTGGTCAATCTTGTCATTTTGCGATCGATTTGTCATCGATCATTGTCCTTTTCAATCATGTCAATTTGGATCAATTAGTCATTGTTCCTCATCAATTGGTGCTTTTCAATTTGATCTCTTTGTCAATCTTGGTCAATTTGTCAACCAATCTCAATCGTTTATCAACATTGGTCCTTGTCAATCAAAATCATGATCGAATTGACATTAATTTCTCGTTGTCTTGACCTAATTCCTTGTCCTCTTATTTCTAGGGTTTTATGATTTGTTCATTTAATCCTTTTCTTATTCTTTGTGGGTTAAATAAATCTATTTATTTAGTCCTAGGTCTCTTTCATGAATTAATTAATGGATGAAAACCTATTAATTAATTCACCTAATTTCTATTTCATCTTTTTCCTTAGTTTTCCAATTTACTAATTTCTCCTAATTCCTAATTTCTATTTCTCCTATTTTCTTCATTTTAAAAAATTTTTCCCCTAATTTTCTCCTATGTTTATGCTTCCATTTGTTGCAATCATGGAGGCTATTTTCTCTCTTCCCTTTTGTCATGGGATTGACATTTTAATCTTGTCATAATTTGTCATAATTTTGTCAATCAATCAATCTTGCATGTCAATCTTGTCATAATTTGTCATAATTTTGCCATTCATGATTTGAATTTCCATTCAAACCTCTTCATGCTAATCTTGTCCTCTCTCCAATTTGTCTATAAATTGGATGATTTTCTTCAATGAAAGGAGGAATCAATCACATTTTCAGGAATCAATCACATTTTTAGAATCAATCACATTTTCGGGATCAATCAACCACACTTCTAGTATCCTCGTGATATCAAAATCAATCTTGCTTCATGCTTTTGCACTTGTAGGTGAGATCCACACAAATCCGTTGTTTGGAGGAGAAAGGAGAACAATGGAGGTCAATTGAAAGAGGCATTGGTGATGGATTTCCATTTATTTTGAGTGTCTTGTTTTCAATTCTTCTATTGATTGTAATTAGGATTTATTTCATTGCAATTTTGGCTTTTGTGGTTAGCTAATTTCTATTTTCTTTGATGTTAATCAAATTCCTGATCTACATTTTTGGTGAACCCGACGTGAAACTTAACTCCCTTAGCCATGTTTTGAGTGGTGTTGAGCTAATTTGCAGGTGAAAAACTCAAGAAATAGGGTGACTTAGAGCTTTCTGGAAACTCCCGCGCTTGTGTCAAGACATCCTTCGCCTGTGTCAAGACATCCTGTGCCCGTGTTGAAGGGATCTGCGCCTGTGTCAAGACATCCTATGCCTGTGTTGATGGGATTTGCGCGTGTGTCAAGACATCCTGCGCTTGTGTTGAGACATTCTACGCCTGTGTAAGGCCAAAAACAGAGGTAAAATCAGTGTTTTTACTTGCAAATTAGTTTGTTTTCATTCTGTTTCTTGCATTCTAGTTTTTCCTTTGGTACTAATTCTTTGTGCAGCATCTTGGCGTTACGTGTGAAGAAGACTAAAAATACAACTACTAACAAATCTTATGCAGGACGCGGTCAAAGACTTTCACTAAAACATCATACTTGCATTTTTTTAAAGTAGTTGCATATCTAATTTCTTAAAGGTTAATGAACACCATGCATGCTTTGTTTGTTTTTAGCTTGATTGCATGTTTTAACCCTTAGAATTGGTCCTACCTCCCGATTTGCCTGGCACTTCACATAGGCATTGGTGAGAGGGAATGACCCAAAGTGGTGATGAGCTAAAGCCAAGCTCTTCCAAACCACTCTAAATAATTGTGGATGCAATGAAATTTGTAGACAACGGGTGCTGGAATGGTATTGCGATGATTTATTTGCCGGATCAATACCCACCCGAATGGATTCCTTTACTAGAATCTCTTGTTTTTAGAGGCCAAAATCATTCTATCTGTTGGCTCAGGCATTGTGATATGCACATGCCGAAGACACCTCTCATGTACTCTTTAGTTAGAGATAGCAAGTTCTTGGGAAGTGATGCCCCTTGAACTCGAAGCTTGGTATGCCCGAGAAGTGAGTGCACTGTAAGGGGGAGCCAGTGCTACCAAGCGTCTAGCTATCCGGCTAAGTGTTGTATTTTATGGTTAGAGGATTCAACAGATATTGTCCTTGCCAACCATAGGATTTTTTGTGAATGTGTTTGATTGTCTTGAGTCAAAGTCAAACAAATATTTTGTCTTCCGTGATTGTCAAAAGTTAAATCAAAAACAAACTTTCAAAAGTACTCATAATCAACTTGGGTTTTCAAAATCAACAACCTTCAATTCAAAAAAAAATCTAAACAAAAGTCCAAATTTGTCCAAGTATTCATCCAACATTTGAACATGGCTTGTCAAAACATTGAATATCTTTGTTTCAAAATTCATGTCACTTGAAGCTAGGTTTTGCATAGTCCAACTTAGGTCCTAGGGCATATTGTCATCTCCCTTCATTTTAGTCCTTTTCATTGCAAGCGTCTTCATTTTGCACTTAGGTTCAAAATCATTTCTCTAAGTTTGCATTTCATTGTCATATCCAAGCTATATTTCCATTTAGGTGACATTTGTACATTATCCTTGTCATGCTAAAATTAGGTCTTGCCTAGGTTGCATTTTGCATATTCCAAGTCATTGGTCTTTGCATATCCTTATCATTGTATTGTCATCTTGTCTTGGCTTCATCTTGTCATATCATATCCTTAGATCATTTTCATGTCATATCCTAAGTCATTGTCATAATCATTGCCTTCTTGCATTTAGTCTCAAAAATTTGGTTTGTCAAACTTGAAAAATCAAAACTTTGGATGATACCCTAAGTTGTTGTTAGGGAGTCTTGACCTTGTCTAAAATTTGTCCTTTCATTAATATCATTTTTTTCAAACCTAGCTTAGTATCCAAGCATATAGGTGAGACATTGTCATTAGCCCTATTGTCATTTTTTCCTTTTTCCTTTAAGGTCTTGACTTCATTTCAATTTCCCAAGGTTGTGTCTTTAGGTTTGCATTCCAAAAAGTTTGTCAAAATCTTGAAAAACAACAAAAACATAGGTTGCATTCTTTCCATAGATTTCATTTTCATTTATTTAGGTTTCATTTAGTTGCATATCATACAACATCCTTTTAAAATCAACAATCCCAAAAACATTGCATAGTGACATGTCTATTGAAACAAGGTTCCAAGCACCAATGATGCAACAAAGTTTGACGTATCAACCGACAATGCAATCAAATTTTAATCCAAGGCAATCACAATTATATCCAACCCAACAACATGGCAATATCGGTCAAATGTTTTATGATGAAACAGGGCTCCAAATACAAAAACTAGAGGAAAAACTAGTTCGAGAAAAAGAGATCTTGGAACAAAAAGTGAAAAATAGTGAGAAGATTAGATCCCAAATGTCCAAAAGATTTAAAAAAATTCAAGGTCCAAAATTTGAGCCAATTGATGTAAAAGCTCTTATCGAATGATCAAACATACCAGCTCTCATCTCTCAAATAGAGATGATGAAACAATTTCAAAAAAAAAGCACAAATTTCAATCAAGTCCCACATCAAAATTCATTTGGTCAAATTTCATTCAATAAAATCTTGAATCAACACCATATCCAACAAACACAACCAATGGTCCAACATATACAACCATCACAACCAATGGTCCAATTTCAACAATATGTCCAACTGACTGTCAAGTATCAACAACAAACTCAACAGACAACTTAGTATCAACAACTACAATCACAAATTCAAAAACAAAGGTTGCAACCCACACCAAGCCAACTTTCGAACATGTCAAACCAATTTGATCAACATCTAGTTCAAAATTAAAACATGACATTAGACCAGAACCAACTTCTTTCCAAACAAGTTCAAATTCTAGATACAACTATGTCAAAACCTCGAAAGAAAGGTGGCTATATTGCAAGGATCTTAAGGAAATTACCAAGTGAGTTCTTTGAGGAAGATCAAAATAATACACTTATGTCTAGCAATGCCTCATCCCCCCACAAACAAATTGACTCTCCAGTGGCAGCTATCCCTACACCTTTAGAAGTTTCACAAGAATCTTCCATATTGTCCTCATCAAACAACACACCCAAGGATGAAATGATCCAAGGGCTATCCATAATTGATTGCCAAGATAATCCAATTCATGATGCACATCCTTGTCATGTTTCAAAAATACAAGACCCAATGCCACCATGCACTTTATTGCCATTACCTATTTTAGAGGAACCCATTCGAAGTCCCTCTTCCTCATGTTCAAGCATTGATTCCTTGCCAAAATCCATCACAAATGTTCAAAGTGCATTTCCTTCATGCCAAAACATTGATTCCTTGTCAGAATCCCCCATGCATATCCAAAGTCCAACCTCATGTCAAGAGGATAATTTAGAGCATGAAGAAATGTGTCTTAAAATAGATCAAGATCAAGATCTTGAAACCTTATCATCCCATCCAATTGTTGACCAGGACCCCATGTTCCCAGACACTCACGATGATTCACTTATTCCTGTCAATTCTATCCAAGAACACAATGTCCTTTCAAATCCCATTGACATTCCACTTCCTAAGAAAGATCAAGATAGCCCTTCCATCCTTTTTGATGATCCCATTAAAAGTCAAGAGCAAAGCACCTTTAAAGAGGATTCCAATGATCTTCCTCCTTGTCAAGATCAAATTATTCCTTTAGATCCTCCACAAGATCCACTTGTTCCTCCATCTCCATGTCTTAATACTCCATATACACTCCAAGATCGCATTTCTTTTGATGATCCCATTATTTCTCCCATTCCATCTCTTGAAGAGCCTGTCATTGAACCATGTCCACTACACAATCCTAGTCCCCCTCATGATCCTAATCCCCCTCATGATCCTAACATGTCAATGCAAGATGTTCATGAACCCTCGACATGCATAATGGGTTCTTCCTCTTTGGTGCAATCTGATCCACTTCAAGATCTCATTATTTCTCTCATATCATATCCACCTCATAATGGACTCGCGTCTTCTTCCCAAAGAAAAGAGTATCCTACAAATCAAGATATTCATAAAGGCAAAGAAGTAGACCTTCATGAGAAAGAACCCCTCCATATCAAAAAAGATCTTAAGGGTCATGTCTACACAACTCACTCTCAAGACGTTGGTATCCCTCCATCAAAATCAAAACATACACCTTCCCCATCATACTTTTCATCCATCTTAGGTCCTTATATCCCTTCGTCCTCTATGCAAGGTCAACAAAGGCACACATCCTTGAGTAAATTTCATCAATCCAAAAGAAGTCCATTTCATTCATATCCATCCATGAATTCCTTTCCCCCTCCAAGCAATTTGGATGCCAAGTATAAATGTCATAAGTCTAGCAATCCACATGTATTCAAGGATCAACATGTCCAATATAATTGACATGTCAAAACAAAGAACAATATGATCTATAAAGAAAAAGAAATATCCAAAAGGCCACAAAGGTCCACTAAGCAAAATAAAGCAAAGTCAAAATATATATGGGTTCCTAAATCCCTTATGCAAGCCATGCACACCAAAGAACAATAAAAGCATGAAAAATCCAAAACAATGTGGGTTCCTAAGCGGCTTCTTGAAGCACAAAAGCCTAAAGAAACATCAAAATTGGCATCTAAAATTGCTATTCCTCCATCCAAACCTTCCAAGTATACCTCCACCACCTTCTTCATCCGTTTTGGGCCCTTATGTCCCAAAATCCATAGCCTCTCCTTCATCAAGATCTCAATATCCAAAATACATTTTTCCTCCATCAGTCCATCACCCCTCAAGGTGTGTACCAATGTCGATCTTGCCAACATTTCTATCCACTCAAGCACAGTTCTTCCAATACCCTATCCATTATCCAATGCATATTTTCCATCCTTCCATCCCTCTGGTCCAATCCTTTGCATAAATCCTTGCCTTAATTTCATCTTATTTTCCATGTCCTTATCCTACCAACGTCTTTGAGCATACTTTTAAAGGTCATGGTCCATTTTTTTTAAAGGCTACTATCCAAAAAAAAAAAAACAAGACGCTTGAGTCCTTCTTCCATCCCCTATCATTTGTCCATCTTCTATTGAAAAAGTCAAAATACAAAAGGAAAAAAAAAGTGAAAAAAAGACAAGAGAAAAAAAAGTAAAGAAAAAATAATTTGTCCATTGGTGAAAACCTGGCAAACAGGCACCTTGGGCAAGTACCGTGATGAAAACCTGGCAAACAGGTGTCATGTGTAATCTATAAACTTCTTGCATACCATACTTGGGGACAGGTTTTATCCTATCATATCCTTTTGTCCTTCATTGTTCCATTATCCTATCGAACCCTTGTCATTACCCTTCATATCCTATTGTCCCTCATGTCCATCTCCTCTTTCCACTTTTGATCTTGACAAGGCTAAGGATCGTCATGAGCATCATGCATCTAGTTTACATCTTTTAGTCCATCATAGCTTTTGGTCTTTATCCATTTGCTTATTACAACCTTTCATCCATATTCCCTAGCTTATTGCAACTTTCTGCCACTATCCCTTAGCCAATCCCGACCTTCAGTCCATGTCCCTTATCCATTCTTGGTCTTGCTTATCCTATCCATATCTTATCACTATCCATACACTCTTTTTCACTCCTTGATCTTGATCTGACATAAAGACACAAAATTTAAACATGGTTTCAAAATGACATGTCCTTCATGCCATGTCACTGCTTTACATTGTCATATCCAGTCTCTTGTCCCATCACGCAATAGCCCTTGAAAATTGCATCTGTATTGTCTCCAGGATAAAAATCCTTTGTCTTCCCTCTATCCACCAACATTTCAGAAAGCTTGTTTATTAACCTGTCATATTCCTTGCCTTACTAGACACTGGGGGAAAAATCATAAAAATTGAAAAATGTCCTGAAAAAATCATAAAAATTGAAAAATGTCCTGAAATAATCCAAAAAAAATCAAATAATGTCCTAAAATAATCCAAAAAAAATCAAATAATGTCTTGAAATAATCCAAAAAAAATCACATAATATCCTGAAATAATCCAAAAAAATCACATAATGTTCTAAAAAAAAATCCCTAAAAAGTCAAATAAAGTCTTGAAAAATGAACGAATTTTTTTTCAAAACATCAAAATCCAAAAACAATTTCTTTGGCATTTTGCATTTTGGTAGACCACTGAGCATACATCCAATGACAATCGATCAAACATTTGTGTAGACAACAAACAGATAACATGTTACAACACTGCGCTTTACTGAAATCACGCATTAACAGATGAACTTTTCAATCAAACCAGACATTCAAACTGATCAAAATTGTCATATCAATCAATCAACATCAATATCATTTGTCCTTGTCACTTTTATCATGGGTCTTATACAGGGTGTGGTATACTCAAAACCAGACTGTGTCCTATCTTAGACGGGGTACCGCATTCCCTAAAACTAGACAGCATGATCATTCTTGTTTTCCACCTTTGACAATGACAATCAGAATGTTTGTTTGACTTGGTTGGATTTGTGCATCTTATCTTTTTATTGGTTTATCTTTGGCTTTGATTAGGTTCCTATGTTGCTTGATGATGTCATTGAGTGATTTAGAGCGACCAGGATGGTTTATGGTCCCTTTCCTTTTTTGTTGTGTTTGTTGTTTGTGGAATGTTTGTCACAAACTGGGGCAACTATATCATTGGGTGTCTGTGATAAGTACGTTCGCTTTGTGAATGTCACACATACCTCGACCCTTGATGTAGGCACCCTAGGATGCTTCACTCATTCCTTGTGTGCAATTTGTCTATCTTTTGCAAAAGGGGTTGCATTCCAGCTCTGGCCTTCACTGCCATGATGCTCTGCACCCGCTTTGCTACATTAAATAAAGGTTCCCACCTACTTATGTGCATTTGTAAAAGAAAGTTTTCCTTCATCTCTACCTGTCCTCTATCTAATTTCTTCTTACTAACATTTCTTCCATCAGTCTTGGCAGTCCGTTCGAACCTATCGTCTTCTGTCATTCTTATCGATCACTTGGCCTCTTTTCTAGATTTTTTCGGCCAATTCCTCGAGGCGGCATGCATATGTTATTGTTAATGTCTAGGGCATTTTCATTATTGTTCTTTGAAACAATGCTTAGAATCGCATTGTCTCAAAGAGGGGCAAAATGTACACATCTAAAAATGGTCAACGCTTGTGGAGTCATACTTTAACATCTGCGCATTGCCTTATTTTAGGGTTTTTGCATTGCATTAACATTTCTTCTATGTAACGCACTTGGTCTTTATCATTTGAGAGCATCGAGTCCTTCTTCTACATTCCTCATGTTTATCACTTTCAAATTTGGTCTTGTCGATAGCAATCTTCAGTCATGATTTTGGTCGATCTTATCTTGTCACATCATGGTGCGTGCTCATTTATTATTATTTTGGACATCGTCAATCCTAATCGATGATGGAATTAGGGTTTTGTCCTCTTGTTAGTCTTGTCATCTTGTGATTGATTTGTCATCAATCCTCATCCTTGTCAATCTTGTCATCTTGTGATTGATTTGTCATTGATCCTTGTCCTTGTCAATCTTTTCATTTTGTGATCGATTCGTCATCGATCCTTGTCCTGGTCAATCTTGTCATTTTGCAATCAATTTGTCATCGATCGTTGTCCTTTTCAATCATGTCAATTTGGATCAATTAGTCATTGTTCCTCATCAATTGGCACTTTTCAATTTGATCTCTTTGTCAATCTTGGTCAATTTGTCAACCAATCTCAATCATTTATCAACATTGGTCCTTGTCAATCGAAATCATGATCGAATCGACATTAATTTCTTGTTGTCTTGACCTAATTCCTTGTCCTCTTATTTCTAGGGTTTTATGATTTATTCATTTAATCCTTTTCTTATTGTTTGTGGGTTAAATAAATCTACTTATTTAGTCCTAGGTCTCTTTCATGAATTAATTAATGGATGAAAACCTATTAATTAATTCACCTAATTTCTATTTCATCTTTTTCCTCAATTTTCCAATTTACTAATTTCTCCTAATTCCTAATTTCTATTTCTCCTATTTTCTTCATTTTTTTAAATTTTTCCCCTAATTTTCTCCTATGTTTATGCTTCCATTTGTTGCAATCATGGAGGCTATTTTCTCTCTTCCCTTTTGTCATGGGAATGACATTTTAATCTTGTCATAATTTGTCATAATTTTGTCAATCAATCAATCTTGCATGTCAATCTTGTCATAATTTTTCATAATTTTGCCATTCATGATTTGAATTTCCATTCAAATCTCTTCATGCTAATCTTGTCCTCTCTCCAATTTGTCTATAAATTGGATGATTTTCTTCAATGAAAGGAGGAATCAATCACATTTTCAGGAATCAATCACATTTTTAGAATCAATCACATTTTCGGGATCAATCAACCACGCTTCTAGTATCCTCATGCTATCAAAATCAATCTTGCTTCATGATTTTGCACTTGTAGGTGAGATCCACACAAATCCGTTGTTTGGAGGAGAAAGGAGAACAATGGAGGTCAATTGAAAGAGGCATTGGTGATGGATTTCCATTTATTTTGAGTGTCTTGTTTTCAATTCTTCTATTGATTGTAATTAGGATTTATTTCATTGCAATTTTGGCTTTTGTGGTTAGCTAATTTCTATTTGCTTTGATGTTAATCGAATTCCTGATCTACAGTAGTGTTCAATATTTTTTAGGATTGATGTGTTGAAGGATGCTACTACGCAGGGGGAGCAGCATAATGGAATAGGGAAGCTTGTGCCTCCACTTTGGAATTGTTGTCAAAGGGGGAGAAGAAGTGAAGCGGAGAAGATATCTGCAATATTGGAGAGAAGGTATGAAGCAGACAAATATCTTTGTATATTGCCATCAATGCCAAAGGAGGAGATTGTTGGCATATGTGAACCGATATGAAGATATGATGACATTGTATGTTGTCATTGATGTCAATATGCTGAAAAGTGAACCGGTATATGGAAGTAAGCAACTGGCAAGATAACCGGTATGATACTAAGAGCTGGTATATGAGATAACCAATATAACATTGTGAATCAGTATATGTGAAAAGGTGAACGGACATGTTGGTATGAGAACCGGCTTATGGAAGTTTTGCATGACTATCGATTGGTAGTCTCAACCTCAAGGTTTCCGGTTGAAGTGTTCCAAGCCTGTGTGACTAAACCGATGACATTGTGTGATGAGTTAGTATTGTAATGAAGATCCGATCATGTGGCCATGTCAGCTTGAGTGCATGAAGGATCTTGCATGAAGGAGATTGATCCTATCTACCTTGGGAATATGCGAAGTCTCTGTAAATGGTGAAGAACACGTGATGGGTTACAAGCCGCCATGAAAGTAGTGAAGAATGAACGATGGAGAATGTCTTGAGATTCAATGCAATGTGTTCAACGGTCATGATTGAACTGTTTGAATTACTTAACCTAAATGTTTTAGGGTTTAGGGTTTATGCTACTGATCTATCTGTTTCCTACAAGGTCGATGTTGTGTTTCTTTCTAAGGTTGTTGGAAAATGGTGTGTGTCTATCTAAGTGCAGAGATATGTGATTCTTGCTAGACCAGATGAGATAAGAGGATTGATTCCTCAATAATGTGTGTGTAGAAGGAAGGAACTTAAGGAGATCTACATTAGGCATTGAGTGCTATTATCAGATCATTGTAATACCTATTGATCTTTAACCACTTCAATAGTTGAAAAATCCCTTAACCGAGTAGCCTTAACCAGCTTGCTGTAAATCCTATAATAGGGTGACTCAAACTCATTGAGTTCTTGAAATCCTCTAACAAGGTAACCACTAATAGTGTTTAACCCTTAACCAGGTATTTAGCCATCCCTTAACCAAGTGATCTCTAATAGGATCGGTTCCTAGCAGAACCTATTGTACTAGTCTCTAACCAAACTAGGCTCCTAACAGAGAGGACTTCTAAAGAGTTCAAAAGCAGCTTGTGGGTATTCATCCCCATCATGGTTTTTCCCAGTTGGGTTTCCACATGAAAAATCTGTGTGTCATGTGTAGTATTTTTCATGTGATGATTTAAGTGATTTGTGTCTGAAGATAAATCATGTTGAGTTAGCTGTTATTATATTTCTGATGATAGATTACCTATTCATACATAAGGGTGAAATGGAAGTGTAGTATTAAGTTAAGTGGAAAGTTAAGTGATTAACTGATTAATGCTTGTCACAGTCACTCTTAGCTTTACCGGTTGTACTCTATTTCAGACTAGTGTTACTGTCTACCAGACATTTGTAGTGTTTGCAGTCAAACTGGTTTGTGAATAGAATTTGTGCCTGTACTAATTCACCCCCCCCTCTTAGTACCAGTTAGGTACTTATTGTTCATCATTGAGTTATCAAAACAAACCGAAATACAACATCTTGGAAAAGAAGAATCTTCACAATATGGTCTATTTCCTTGAAGAATTTACCGATGATCACATCTACATCATTCTAAGCAGAGTGCATGGTGGCAAAATGTATTTAGAGCAGACACATGACATCACACTGAAATCGATTCATTTCGTCACTGGTTTCTATAACGTTGGAGATGTGCCAGCCCTAAGGAAGGTCATCAAGACTGAAATGACCAAGCTCACCGGTTCTATGAGTGACCAATGGGGAATGAGTGTCAATACCATCAAGGACGGTCTGTTCAAATATGCCTACATGGTGATAGGTTACCGGACATTCCATGGTAGCAAAATTAACTCTGTCTCTGCTGCAACGGTAAATGCTGCCTATAGGATGATCATGGAAGATGCCTCATTTCATTTATGCACCTGTATGCAAAGGCAACTTCTGGTGAACCTGAAGTCAATTAAATAGGACAATGCCTTCAAATTTAAATTTGGACAACTATTGGTCGGATTGTTCTTCTACTTCCAAGGCTATTTCCCAGGAGTTGGTGATATTCAATGGTCTGTTGACCAACCGGTTACCAAGCAAATCAGAGAAAGTCTTCAAGAGGTTGGTACCGGTTATCCTGAAGTCCTGAAAAAATACTTTTTTGAGTTCAGACGCAAGATGAGCCAAAGGGTGAGAATATTTGGTGATATTGTCAAGAAGTATGAAGAGGACATTTGATTCACCATCAAAGTAGATGAGTGTATAATGGAGGTGGTTAAGCCTAGAAAAGAAAAGGTGGAACCTATGGGATATGAGGTAATGTATGATATGCTAGACAGGTATGCTTCTACCCTACTTGCCTCACCACTTGATCCTAAGAAGAAGAGAACTGACACCTATCTGGAAAGGGTTACACCGATTGAAGAGCCTTTAGTAAAGAAAGGAAAGGAAGTGCCATATGTATTGGTACCGATTACTTCAGCAAGTCCTAAAGTGACCAAGCAGTCACCGACAAAGAAGAAACTGGAAGTTGCACCTGCCAAGGTATTTGAGAGGAAGCGGAAGTCAAAAGGCAATACACCGGACTCAGAGGACACAGAATCTGAAGAACAACCTAAGAAGACTAGGCAAACAAGGAAAAAGACAAAGACAACCAGCAATGAACCGGCATCATCAGCACTATTAAATATTGATATTTCCTCTTACAAACCTTTAACACATTGTCAAAGAACTATCAAGAATATTAGGAGAAAAGTGTTGAGTGATTTAGTAGATTATTTTGATGATTTCAATGATAATGAGAAAGAGGAAGTAGAACAAGAAGTCATTCAATATTTATGTATTAATGACTGGTTACCATCAGAAATTAAACCCGTGACACTGGATTCTTTATATAATTCTTTGGATAACAAATGGCGCATTGCCATAGAAAAGGAATGGGAAATAAGAGAGGAAAGATTTGCACAATATTTTCCTAATGTGTCTAATTCAGAACTTTATGAAGTTATGGAAAAATATAAAGGACTCTTATTCATGAGAAGAAGGAGACTCTTGTTGCTAGAAGGGAAAGTCCCTAAAGTGGTAAAAGATACCCACTCTCATGCCAAAGCCGCTCTGAGGTTGCACCAAGTGTCTGAAGCCAACAAGAAGGCTGAACAAGAACCGGAAAGTGAAAAACTGGGTGAGGCGTATGATAGTGCAGGAGAACTGGTCACTGAACAAATGGACCCTATTGACATTGATGCTTTGGATGGTGAAAATGTCACCCCAGATACAACAAAGGACAAGGATGACAAAGAGAAAGTGGACAAGGAGAAATAGGACAAAGAAAAGGCTGGCAGAGAGCAAGCGGAGAATGAGAAAAAGAAGCAAGAGGAGGAAAAGAGAAAATAGGAAGAGAAGAGGAAACAAATAGAAGAGGAGAAAAAGAGAAAAGAGGAAGAGGAGAAGAGAAAAGAAGAAGAAAAGAAACAGGAAGAGGAGGAGAGAAAAGAAGAGGAGAAGAGGAAGAAGGAAGAGGAGAAGAAGAAATGGGAAGAGGAGAAGAAGAAGAAAGAAGAAGAAAAGAAACAGGAAGAGGAGAAAAAGAAGAAAGAAGAAGAAAAGAAACAAGAAGAGGAGAAGAAGAAGAAAGAAGAGGAGAAGAAAGAAGAAGAGAAGTGGGAAGAAGAAGAAAGGAAGAAGGAAGAAGAGAAAATAAAGAAAGAAGCAGAGTAGCAAAAGAAGGCAGAGGAAGAAAGGAAAAAATCCAAGGACAAGGAGGAATCGACAAAGAGCGTACAAGTGGAGACCCCAAAGGCAACCGGTAGTCAAGCCAAACCGACTGATATTACCAATCCCATTGATCTTCAATCTACAAATGAAATGGAGCTGCTACAAAGCATTAAGCTTTCCCAAGAGCGACTGGAAGGGCTAAGGAGGAAAAAGGAGGAAGGTGTTATTCAAACTGCAGTGGAAACTCTTGCCAGCTTGATTCCCGATACCAATCTCCCAAGTACCAATTCCTCTTTGGCCCAACTGAAACTCTTATGCACAGTTGTAGAGGACCAGGTGCAATGCTTGGAAGATGTTGTTGAAGCCAACGCACAAAGAAGCATCAAAAGGCTCATAACACTACCTTAGTGAAGAAGTTAAATGAGCTTTGGTCTGAACTTCAGAAGGCACAGAAGGACATAAGAGATTCTATGGATGAGGGGAATCTATTGCTCAGTAAGACTAGTCAACCCCATCTATTTTGTGATTATGTGGTTGCATAGAAGGAGAAGTTGCAATCTAACCTGCAAGCATACATAAGCACCTTTAAAGACGCCCTATGATTCCTTCACAACTTATGGGCAAACCGCTCACCCGTTTCAACTCTAGACTGCAAGAATAGAGTTAGAGATCAGCAACCAGACATGAGATTTGTAGGAACTTCAACTAGTTCTACTACCAAGACTGCAAATACTTCAGAAATGCTATCTCAATCTCAATTTGGATGCCTTAACGGTCACTTAAGAGATGAGTACCTTGGATGCCATGGAGGAACAAGTTTTCGAGATGCAAATGGAAAGTGAGGTTGCTACCTCATTACTTGAGTCATGGTCCTTATCCATGAAGAAATTTATGCAGGACTTTAGATCATTTTTTGACAAGTTTCACTCTTTATTGTCATAAACACTTATTATTTTAATGATAATGGAAACAGGGGTTATTCAGCTGTACTTTGTCATTGTTGGCAAAGGGGGAGTAGTATTCTGTATTTAAAATTTTAATGCATGTTATGTATACTTTCATGTTTATCTCTGTAAGGGAGTAGTATACATTGTATTGTCTGCAAAAGGGGTAGTGTATATGCTTAGGGGGAGTAATTTTGATTATGGCATATTTTTGTTGTAAAACACTTAGATGTCAAAATTTTTCCTAAGTGTTGCCATCAATGCCAAAGGGGGAGATTGTTGGCATTTTTGTTGATGTTGTTGTGATTGTCATTGATGGACACACACTTGCTTTGAGATCACTTTTTGTATGTATGAGTTATGCTCAACCGGTATTTATCCCAACTGGTATTATGTATTATAGTCTTTAGACTATCAGTGTTTTGCAGAAAGTGTTTACCGATCTCTAGTAGTATGAAGACCTCAAACGGTTCGAGGATCTCAAGTAGTACAAAGGAATTGAAGCGGAAATTATCATTTTCACAGTCTTCATTTTTGTCAACCAGTAATCAGTAATCGATGTGAATTGGTAATAGGTAAATGTATGAACCGGTATTACTCTGTGATGAGTTACCAACTGGTATTATTTTTGTGATGATTTACCATCCACCAATACTTTGATGATGATTTTGGGTCATGTTACCAAATGTGTCTAGATGCACTAAACCTAGGAACTTGCAATGTAATCCTATTGGACCGATGTGAAATCAGATTCCTTTATAAGGATATCATGTCTAGGGTTTTAGAAGGAGTAGTGGTTAGGGTTTTTGTGTGGTTGATGAGTTTCTATATGTGTGATCTTAGAAGAGAAGATCGAGTCTGTGTGTTGTAATAGAGTGTGGATTTACTGAAGAGTGAAGTAATGCTGAAATGTATTAGCAATGAGATATCATGGATCTAACCAAGCAGACTGTGCTATTTGCTAGATCATTTACTTGTTGATTACTCACATCTTCGACAAGTCTGAAACCCTTAACCGAGTAGGCTCAGAAAAGCCTTTGCAAATCCTCTAACAAGGTGGTTCACAATAGTGGATTTGAAATCCTCTCACAAGGTAGTCTTTAATCGGACTTATCTCCTAACAGAGATTGAGATTCCTAACAGGATTTGTTCTGGTGAAGAACATTGTATGACCTTAGCCGATTTGACCTTAACCAGTCTATTTACTATTCTATAGATAGTTACTTGTGAGTTTCATCTCACCGTGGTTTTTCCCGTTGGGGTTTCCAAGTCAAAATCTATTGTCTTATGGTGATTGTGCTTCTATGGGTGAATGCCTTATTTTTTGTTTGGTTTGCATTTGTGTTAACTGGTTTGTTAGTAAAATTGTTATACTGGTTTACTGCTAAACTATTTAAGTGTTTAAATTCAGTATTTTTCTGTATACTAATTCACCTCGCCCTCTTAGTATTCATCAGAGAACACACCTTTTTTTCACCTCTTGAAGGGGTAGCACCCCTAATTCACCTCTCAAATAGGTCAAGGTAGCCTTCGGTAGAGGCTTGGTGAATATGTTTGCTAACTGCTCCTTACTGAAAACATGTTCTAGTACAACCTCTTTGTTCTGAACCTTTTCCCTCAAGAAATGATACTTGAGCTCACAGTGCTTGGTTTTAGCATGTAAAACTGGATTCTTGGACATGTTAATTACACTTGTGTTGTCACAAAATATACTTATCAGTTCAAATATAGGAACTTTGAAGCCATTTAATACATGCTTCATCCAAATTGTCTAGGTGCAGTTCATAAATGTTTCAACATACTCCGCTTCTGTTGTAGACTGAGAGATACAACTCTGCTTCTTACTCATCCATGAGACTAGTCTACCACCAAGAAAGAACATACCACTAGTTGTGCTCTTCCAGTCATCCATATTACGAGCCCAGTCAACATCTGTAAACACTTTCAGGTTGAAATCATTACTGTATAGATACCATAATCCATAGTCAATAGTTCCCTTCAGATATCTCAGAATCCGCTTGACTACTACCAAGTGGGATTCTCTTGGGCTTTTTTGGAACTGTGCAGTAATGCCCACTATATGTGCAATGTCCGGTCTACTATGTACTACATAGTGCAATTTACCAATCATTGATCGATATTCCTTCTCATTTACCAACACTAAGTCATCCTCTTTTGATAATTTACAACCGGTTACCATTGGTGTACCAACCGGTTTACTGTCTTCCATGCCAAAGGTCTTCAACATCTCTTTGACATACTTGGATTGAGTGATAAAGATTCCATCTTTCATTTGTTGAATCTGTAGTCCAACGAAGGAATTAATCTCCCCTATAAAAGACATCTCAAATTCCTTTTTCATCTCATCTACAAAATCATGACTCATCTTGTCATCTTCTCCAAAAATTATGTCATCAACAAATACCTCACAGATTAGAATCTGATCTCCTTCTGATTTCAAGTAGATATTGCTATCTTCACTTGTTCTTTCAAATCTAATCTTCACAAGATGGGAGTGCAAGTGTTCATGCCATGCTCTAGGTGCCTACTTTAGTCCATACAAGGCTTTATGTAGCCTACACACCATGTCACTATCTTCTGATAGGGAAAAACCATCTAGTTGCTCTATATACACCTCCTCTTCTAGTATTCCATTCAGGAATGTAGATTTTACATCCATTTGGTATACTTTGAATCCCTTGAAGGCTGCATATGAAAGAAGCATACGAACTCCTTTCAATCTGGCTACTAGAGAAAAGGTTTCTCCATAGTCTTCTCCTTCTTCTTGAGCATATCCCTTACACACCAGTCTGGCTTTGTTTCTAACCACTTAGACATCTTCATTCAACTTATTTCTGAAAACCCATTTGGTACCTATGACATTTTTATGCTTAGGTCTGGGTACCAAAGACTATGTACCATTCTTTTCTATCTGGTCAAGTTCCTCTTCCATTTCCTTGATCCAGTCTTCATCTTTATGTGCCTCTTTGAATGTTTTAGGCTCAAATTCAGAGATCATGCAGGAGTTTTCTCTAGCCTTTCTTCTTGTAAGAATTCTTGCATCTTTGTCTCCTATGATCTACTTTGGATCATGATTCATCTTTACATACCTAGGAATGATCTTATTTGTTTCCTCTTGCTTTTCTTCTTCATCCTCATCTTCATCAACATCAACATCTACCAGTGTAGGAGCACTGTTACTGGTGCTAGTCTATTTTGCAACCGGTACCCAGAAGGTTACTACCAGTTCGTCTCCTGCTTGTTCACTACCAGTTTCCTTAGGTTTCTCAGAGGTTTCATGAACTCTAACATTAATGCTTTCAACAATTCTCTGAGTCCTATTGTTGAAACATTTGAAAGCTTTTCTCTTTGTGGAATACCCTAGGAATATTCCCTCATCACATTTAGCATCAAACTTTCTCTGATGTTCACTCCTCTTGATATAAAATTTGCTACCAAACACTCTAAAGTAGCTTACTACTAGTGTCTTACTAGTCCAATACTCATAAGGAGTTTTACCCTTACCTTTCTTGATGAGTACCCAGTTCATAGTGTAGGCTGCATTGCTCACCACTTCTCTCCAAAAGGTGTGAGCAACTTTTCCTTGGATCAACATTATTCGGGCTGCTTCAACTATAGTCTGGTTGTTTCTCTCTGTTAGGCCATTCTGCTATGGAGTCTGGGGGGCAGACAGTTTCCTCTTGATGTCGTTCTCTTCACAGTACTTGTTGAATTCACCAAAAGTGAATTCTCCACCTTGATCAGTTCTCATGCATTTAATCCTCTTATCACTTTCTTTTTCAACCCGTGCTCTAAAGGCTTTGAACTTTCCAAAGGCTTAAGACTTTTCCTTCAAGAATGTGACCCACATCATTCTTGAGCAATCATCAGTAAGAATCATAAAATACCTATCTCCCTGCACACTCCTAGTTTTGACAGGACCACACAAATCATGTTGGCATTATGTGAATTGGCATGAAGACATAATGATATTGTATGTTGTCATTGATGTCAATATGTGACATGGTGTGAACTGGCACATGTGATAGGTGAAAAGAGAGAGGAACCAACATATGTATGAACCAGTTTATATACCAAAGTGAAGCGGTATATTTGTTCAAGGTAAACCGGCATGTAGCTATGGGAATCGGCACATGGAAGTATTGTATGACTACCGATTGGTAGGTAGCTTCCACTTCAGGATTTCCAGTTGGAGTACCTCAAGTTTGTGTGACTCAATCGGTGATCTTCATGTGATAAGTTAGTAGTATAATAGAGGACAAATGGTGTTGCCACGTAAGCTCTCTGTGCATGAAGGATCTTGCATGAAGAAGACTATTCCTATCTACCTCAACAATGTGCGAAGTCTATCAAATGGTGATAATGTGTGATGGGTTATCAGCCGCCATGAAATCGGTAGAAAATGGACAATGGAGAATGTCTTGAGATTGATTCAAGACTGTTGCATTTAATGCAGTATGATTCAATGGTCAGGATTGAACCACTTGAATTGCTTAACCTAACAGGTTTAGGGTTTAGGGTTTTTGCTACCGACCTATCTATTTCCTATAAGGTCGATGTTGTGTTTCTTTCTAGGGTTGTTGGAAAAAGTTGTGAATGTGTATCCAAGAGAAGTGATATGTGATTCTTGCCAGACCAAAGGAGAGAAGAGATACCTACAAAGTGAATGTGCAGAAGGAGAAGAGGAGCCTAAACGGATCTACATTAGCATTGAGTGTTGTTAATAGATCATTGTAATTCCTGTTGATCTCTAACCACTAACAGTTGTAAAGTCCCCTAACAGGGTAGCCTTAACTGGCTTGATTCAAAATCCCTTAATAGGGTGGTCTTAACAGGCTTGATTCAAATCCCTTAACCAGGTAACTTGAGGTTAATGAGTTCTGAGAAGCTATAGAGCTCTGGAGATCCTTTAGCTATTGAGTTCTTGAAATCCTCTAACAAGGTGACCCTATCGGGTTTAACCCTTAACCAGGTATTATAGCCATCCCTTAACTAGGTGATCCCTAACAAGATAGGTTCCTATAAGAACCTATTGTAATGTCTTTAACCGGACAAGGCTCCTAATAGAGCGGACTTCAAAAGAGTTCAAAAGCAACTTGTGGGTATTCATCCCCACTGTGGTTTTTTCTAGTTGGGTTTCCACATGAAAAATATGTGTGTCATGTGTGATGCTTCTATCTTGTGATGCTTTGTTATTACCTGTTGAGCATATGATGGTTTTGTATTTTATGCCTTTCTATAAAACATACTGAACTAACCGTTGTAATGATCAGATGATAGTTTACCTTTTCATGCATAAAAGTGAAATGGTAGTATTGTTTTGAGTTAAGTGAAAATCTAAGTGATCAACTGGTCAATGTTTGTTTTAGACACTCTTGGCTTCACCGGTTGCAGTCTGTGTGGAAAATGTATCCCTGTTTGTCAGTCGTTTGGAGCATTTGCTGTCAAACCGGTTTTGGACTGTATTTGTGTTTGTACTGATTCACCCCCCCCTCTCAGTACCATTTTGGTACTAGTGGTTCATCATTAAGTTATCAATTGGTATCAGAGTGCCTCTAGGTCCTCTGTGTTGTAAGCTTAACCGCTTGAGGAAAAGATCCTAGTCAAATGATGAAGAGGGAAGGTCCAAAGTTTAATAGGGAAAATTTTGGTATATGGAAAGATAGGATGAAGATATTCATCAGAAGCATGGGTGTTCAACACTGGAGTTATGTTGAAAATGTATATGTTGTTCCTACTGGTACTCTCACCGATGACCAAAAGAGAGAGATACAAGAAAATGGGCAAGGCATGGAAACCCTCATCAGTAGCCTATCTGACATTGAGTTTATTGATGTTCAGGACAAGGCAAATCCCAAAGAGGTATGGGATGCTCTTGAAAATATCTATGGTGGTGATGAGCATGTAAAACAGGCTAAGGAAGAAAGCCTGAGAGGGAAGTTTGAAGACATGCAGATGGTTGAAGGAGAGACCATTCAGTAGTATGGAATAAGAATCAAAATGGTTGTTGGAGAAATCAAGAGTGTGATGAATACTAAGAGGGGGGGGTGAATTAGTATGCCAAAAACTACCACACTAAAACACTTACACAGTCTAAAGATAAACTGGTAAAGAAGCCTGACAGTCAAACTGGTTACCACACATGCAAACCAAAACGCGAATAAAACATTCACCCACAAAAGCAATACAACCATAACACAAGATATTTGACATGGAAACCCAATTGGGAAAAACCATGGTGAGATGGAACTCACAAGTTACTATCTGCAGAATAGAAACCAGACCGGTTAAGGTCAGACCAGTTAAGGTCTTACAATGTTCTTCAGCAAAATAGATCTTGTTAGGAATCTCAATCTCTGTTAGGAGATAAGTCCAATTAAAGACTACCTTGTTAGAGGATTTTACAAAGGCTTTGAGGCCTACCTAGTTAAGGGCTACAAACTTGTCAAAGATGTGAGTAATCAACAAGTGTTTGATCTATCTAATAGCACAAACTGCTTGGTTAGATCCAGTATTGCTCACAACTAATGCATTTCAGCATTACTTCAGTCTTCTCTCTCTCTCTCTCATAGTTACAACTTGATCTTCTCAGATAAGATCATTCTCACAACAACTTAGCTTCCACCTCAAACCCTAGCTCAACATTAAACCTTTTAGCAACAACCTAAAACCCTAGACATGATGTCCTTTTACAGGAATCTGATTTCATGTTGGTCCAATAGGATTACATTACAATTTCCTAGGTTCAATGAATCTAGACATACTCAGTAACACGACACAAAAAGCACCGTCAATGTGTCAGCACCGTCAAACAATTGGTGGATTGGTAACTCATCACAAAATGCTAGTTGGTTACTCATCACAAAGTATTACTGGTTCATACAAAATACCAGTTGCCGGTTTGACAAAAATGAAGACTGGTAAGAATGTGTTGTGCCGCTTTGCTCCCTCATACCGCTTCAGACTAAGAAACACATTCTGCAAAATCACTAGTCTAGAGACTAGTATACAACATACTGGTTGGAACAAATACCGGTTGAGCATGAGCTCATACATATAAAGGGGATCTCAATACAAGTGTGTGTCCATCAATGAAAATCACAACATAAACAACAAAAATGCCAATAGAGTGCACGTGGTAAAATAGAAGATTCCACTGTGGTAAGCAAAGTCCTGAGATCTCTGTTGCCAGTCTATGCAATAAGGGTTGCTGCTATTCAGGAGCTGAGATCAATAGACAAGTCTAAGGTGTCCTTGGACTCTATTATAGCCAAGTTGATAGCCTATGAGCTGAATAGTTTTGATGGCAGTGTTCAAAAGACAAAATCAGCTTTTAAAGCCTCTGCTATACCATCCAGAAAAGGAAAAGAGGATAGCACTAGTGGGGAACCTAGTCAGAGCAGAGAAATGAATGATGAGGAGTTTCTGATGGAATTTGAAGCTCTTCTTGCCAAGAAATTTCCAAAAGGAACTAGTAAATACAAAGGTAAGCTCCCTTTGAAATGTTTTTCTTGTAACCGGATAGGACATATTGCTTTGAATTGTCCTAATAGCGATAACAAGGATAAACTGGAGAGGCTCAAGAAATTCAAAGGAGGAAACCAGAGAAACTACTGGTAGTTAATGAAGGTGTCACAGATGAGGAATCAAAAGATGAAGAGAATGAAGACATTGTGTTTGTTGTTGTAAAGGAAGATGTGGCAGACAAGAAGAATCTTGTCTCCCGGTTTGATAATTCAAATGAGTGGATCATTGACAGTGGTTGTTCTCACCATATGACTGGTGACTAGAGCAAGTTTCTATCCTTAGAGGAGTATGATGGTGGTGTGGTTCACTATGGCAATGATGCACCATGCATGGTCAAAGGCAGAGGGTCCATCTCTCTGAATGGAAAGAGTAGTGCTGACAATGTGTACTGGGTTGATGGTCTCAGACACAACCTTCTAAGTGTTGCCCAACTAAATGATAGTGGCCTCACTCTGCAATTCAAGAATGGAGTTTGTAGAATCAAAGGAAAAGATGGTAAATTGGTGGCCACTGGCATACAGACCAAAGGTAACTTATTTCAATTGAATGCAAATGTAAGTACCTATCTTATGGCTAAGCTTGATGATAGTTGGATATGGCATAGGAGACTCTGTCATATAAACTTTTATAACATTCTAAAGGCTAGTAAGATCAAGGCAGTTAGAGGGTTGTCAGTGCTAAACAAACTGGATAATACCTTGTGTAGAGAGTGTCAATTGGGCAAAATGTCTTCCTCAACTTTTAAAGGTAAATCTTTCACTGCTGACAACTTTTTTGATCTTGTACATACCGATTTGTGTGGTCCTATGAAAACTAGGAGTGTGTAGGGTGATAGGTACTTCATGATCCTCACTGATGATTGCTCAAGAATGATGTGGGTCACATTCTTGAAAGACAAGTCTGAAGCCTTTGGGAAATTCAAAGCTTTTAGAGAATTAGTGGAGAAGGAGAGCGGCAAAAGGATCAAGTGTCTCAGAACTGAACAAGGAGGGGAATTCACTTCTGGTGAATTCAACAAGTATTGTGAAGAATTTGGCATCAAGAGACAGTTGTCTGCCCCCCAGACTCCACAACAAAATGGCCTAGTAAAGAGGAATAACCGGACTATGGTTGAAGTAGCTAGAACCATGTTGATTCAAGGAAAGGTAGCTCACACTTTTTGGAGAGAAGCGGTGAGGACTGTAGTCTACACTATGAATCGGGTACTCATCAAAAAGGGTAAGGAAAAAACTCCTTATGAGTATTGGACTGGTAAGACACCTCTGGTTAGCTACTTTAAGGTATTTGGTAGAAAATGTTACATCAAGAGGAGTGAACATCAGGGCAAATTTGAAGCTAAATGTGATGAGGGAATATTTCTAGGATATTCCACCAAGAGTAAAGCTTTCAAGTGCTACAACAATAGGACTCAGAGAATTATGGAAAGTATCAATGTAAGAGTTGATGAATCCTCTGAGAAAACTAAGGAAACCAGTAGTGAGAAAGCTATAAATGAACCGGTTGCAACCTTCTGGGAACCAGTTGTTAGCCAACCAAGTACTAGTAACAGTGTCCCTGAACCAGTGAATGCTGATACTAATGAAGATGAGGATGAAGAAGAAAAGCAAGAAGAACCAGTTATGACCATTCCTCAGTATGTCAAGTTGAATCATGATCCTAAGCAGATCATAGGTGATAAGGATGTAGGAATCCCTACAAGAAGAAAGATCAGAGAAAACTCATGTATGATCCCAAAATTTGAGCCTAAATCATTCAAAGAGGCTCATAAAGATGAAGACTGGATCAAGGCAATGGAAGAAGAACTTGATCAGATAGAGAAAAATGGTACATGGTCCTTGGTACCTAGACTTGAGCATAAAAATGTCATTGGCACCAAATGGGTGTTCAGAAACAAGTTGAATGAGGATGGCACAATGATTAGGAATAAAGCCAGATTGGTATGCAAAGGATATGCTCAAGAAGAAGGAGAAGACTATGGAGAAACCTTTGCTCCTGTAGCCAGATTGGAAGGAGTTCATATGCTTCTTACATATGTAGCTTTTAAAAGGTTCAAAGTATATCAGATAGATGTAAAATTTGCATTCCTAAATGGTGTACTTGAAGAGGAGGTATATATAGAGCAACCAGATGGGTTTTCCCTATCTGAAGATAGTGATATGGTATGCAGGCTACATAAAGCCTTATATGGTCTAAAGCAAGCACCTAGGGTATGGTATGAGCACCTACATTCCCATCTTGTGAAGATTGGATTTGAGAGAACAAGTGAAGGTAGCAATATCTACTAGAAGGCTAAAGGAGATCAGATCTTGATCTGTGAGGTTTTTGTTGATGACATTATCTTTGGAGGAGATGACAAGATGAGTCATGAGTTTGCTGATGTGATGAAAAAAGAGTTTGAGATGTCACTCATAGGGGAGATTAAGTTCTTCATTGGACTGCAGATCTAGCAGATGGAAGATGGCATCTTTATTTTTCAGTCCAAATATGTCACAGAAGTGTTGAAGACTTTTGGCATGGAAGATAGCAAACTGGTAGGTACATCGATGGTGACCGGTTGCAAATTGACAAAAGAGGATGATTCTGCACTGGTTGATGAGAAGGAATACCGATCAATGATTGGTAAGTTACATTATGTAGTGCATAATAGACCGGATATTGGACATGCAATTGGCATTACTGCAAGGTTCTAGAAGAGTCCAAGAGAATCCCACTTGATTGCAGTCAAGCGGATTCTTAGGTATCTGAAGGGAACAGTTGACTATGGATTGTGGTACCCATACAACAATGATTTCAATCTGAAAGTGTTCATAGATGCTGATTGGGCAAGTAATGTGGGTGATTGGAAAAGCACAACTAGTGGTGCATTCTTTCTCGGTGGTAGACTGGTCTCATGGATGAGTAAAAAGCAGAGTTGTATCTCTAAGTCTATAGTGGAAGCGGAGTATGTTGCAGCTTTCATGAACTGCACTCAGACAATTTGGATGAAGCATGTACTGGAAGGCTTCAAGATCCCTGTATCTGAACCGGTAAGTATATTCTATGATAACACAAGTGCTATCAATATATCAAAAAATCCGGTTTTACATTCTAGAACCAAGCATTTTGAGCTTAAGTATCATTTCTTGAGGGAAAAGGTTCAGAATAAAGAGATTGCATTGGAGCATGTGTCCAGTAAGGAGTGTTAGTAGACATATTCACCAAGCCTCTCCCAAAGACTACATTTGTGCATTTAAGAGGTGAATTGGGGGTACTGCCCCTTCAGGAGGTGAACTAAAAGTAATTGTTCCACATCAGTCAAGAATTGCGAAGTCAAATTTTTGTTGATTGATGTGTTGAAGGATGCTACTCCTTAGGGGGAGTAGCATAATGGACCCAACATATATTGCCATCAATGCCAAAGGGGGAGATTGTTGGCATTATGTGAACCGGCATGAAGACATAATGATATTGTATGTTGTCATTGATGTCAATATGTGACATGGTGTGAACCGGCACATGTGATAGGCGAAAAGAGAGAGGAACCGACATATGTATGAACCGGTTTATATGCCAAAGTGAAATGGTATATTTGTTCAAGGTAAACTGACACATAGTTATGGGAACTGACACATGGAAGTATTGTATGACTACCGATTGGTAGGTAGCTTCCACTTCAGGATTTCCGGTTGGAGTACCTCAAGTCTGTGTGACTCAATTGGTGATCTTTGTGTGATAAGTTAGCAATATAATGGAGGATAGATCATTTTGCCATGTAAACTCTATGCGCATGAAGGATCTTGCATGAAGAAGACTATTCCTATCTACCTCGGGAATGTGCGAAGTCTATCAAATGGTGATAATGCATGATGGGTTATCAGTCATCATGAAATTGGTGGAAAATAGATGATGGAGAATGTCTTGAGATCAATTCAAGACTGTTGCATTTAATGTAGTATAATTCAACGGTCAGGATTGAACTACTTGAATTGCTTAACCTAACAGGTTTAGGGTTTAGGGTTTTTGCTACCAACCTATCTGTTTCCTATAAGGTCGATGTTGTGTTTCTTTCTAGGGTTGTTGGAAAAAGTTGTGAATGTGTATCCAAGGGAAGTGATACATGATTCTTGCCAGACCAAAGGAGAGAAGAGATACCTACAAAGTGAATGTGCAGAAGGAGAAGAGGAGCCTAAATGGATTTGCATTAGCATTGAGCGTTGTTAACACATCATTGTAATTCCTATTGATCTCTAACCACTTCAATAGTTGTAAAATCCCCTAACAGGGTAGCCTTAATTGGCTTGATTCAAAATCCCTTAACAGGGTGGTCTTAACAGGCTTGATTCAAATCCCTTAACCAGGTAACTTGAGGTTAATGAGTTCTTTGAATCTATAGAGCTCTGGAGATCCTTTAGCTATTGAGTTCTTGAAATCCTCTAACAGGGTGACCCTATCGAGTTTAACCCTTAACTGAGTATTATAGCCATCCCTTAACTGGGTGATCCCTAACATGATCAGTTCCTAGCAGAACCTATTGTAATGTCTTTAACCGGACAAGGCTCCTAATAGAGCGGACTTCAAAAGAGGTCAAAAGAAACTTGTGGGTATTCATCCCCACCATGGTTTTTCCCAGTTGGGTTTCCACGTGAAAAATATGTGTGTTATGTGTGATGCTTCTATCTTGTGATGCTTTGTTATTACTTGTTGAGCATATGATGGTTCTGTGTTTTATGCCTATCTATAAAACATACTAAACTAACCGTTGTAATGATCAGATGATAGTTTACCTGTTCATGCATAAAAGTGAGATGGTAGTATTGTTTTGAGTTAAGTGAAAAGCTAAGTGATCAACCGGTCAATGCTTGTTTTAGACACTCTTGGCTTTACCAGTTGCAGTCTGTGTGGAAAAGGTATCCCTGTTTGTCAGTTGTTTGGAGCATTTGCTGTCAAACCAATTTTGGACTGTATTTGTGTTTGTACTGATTCACCCCCCCCTCTCAGTACCATTTTGGTACTAGTGGTTCATCATTAAGCTATCAAATCAGTATGCACAAGATCAAATAATTTGTCTATAGTGAAAGATTTACCTTTGAAGGTTGAGGAAAACATTTTCCCCAGTTGACACTCTCTGCACAAAGGATTTTCTAGTTTGCTCAGCATAGGAAATCCTCTAACTACCTTGATCTTACTAGCCTTCACAATATTATCAAAGTTTACATGGTAGAGTCTCCTATGTCATATCCAGCTATCATCAAACTTAGCCATTAGACATGTACTGATATTTGCATTCAGCTGAAATAGGTTACCTTTGGTCTGCATACTAGTGGCCATTAGTTCACCACTTTTATCTTTTATTTTACACACTCCATCTCTAAATTCCAGAGTGAGTCCATTATCATTCAGTTGAGCAACACTCAAAAGGTTCTGTCTGAGACCTTCTACCCAATACACATTGTCAGCACTTCTTTTTCCATTCAGAGAGATGGACCCTTTGCCTTTTACCATACATGGTGCATCATTACCAAAATGAACCACATCACCATCGTACTCTTCTAGATATAGAAACTTACTCCGATCACCAGTCATATGGTGAGAACAACCACTATCAATAATCCACTCATTGGAATTATCAAAGTGGGAGACAAGAGCCTTCTTGTCTGACACATCTTCCTTAACTGCTACAAACACAATGTCTTCACTATCTTCATCTTTTGATTCCTCATCAGTGACACCTTCATCAACTACTACAAAACAGTTTCTCCTATTTCCTCCTTTGAACTTCTTGAACTTCTTCAGGTTGTCCTTGTTATCACCATTAGGACAGTTTAGAGCAATGGGTCTTATCCTATTGCAAGAAAAGAATTTCAAAGGGAGCTTTCCTCTATATTTACTGGTTCCCTTAGGAAGTCTCTTGGCAAGAAGAGCTTCAAATTTCATCAGGATCTCCTCATCATCCATTTCTTTGCTTTGTCTTGGTTCAACACTGGTACTAGCTTCTTTTCCCTTTCTAGATGGTGCAGCAGATGCTCTAAAGGCTGATTCAGTCTTCTGAATACTGCCATCATAATTATTTAGCTCATAAGATGTCAACTTAGCAATGATGGAGTCTAGGGATACCTTTGTCTTGTCTATAGACCTCAACTCCTGAATAGAAGCAACCCTTATTGCATAGACCGGTAATAAGCATCTCAAGAAGTTGCTAACAATAGTGGAATCATCTATTATACCACCTACACTCTTGATGTATCCAACAATAGTTTTGATTCTTATTCCATATTATTGAATGGTCTCTCCTTCAACCATCTGCATGTCTTCAAAATTTCCCCTAAGGCTCTCTTCCTTAGCTTGTTTCACATGCTCATCACTGCCATAGATATTCTCAAGAGAATCCCATACTTCTTTGGGATTGTCTTTATCCTGAACATCAATAAACTCAATGTCAGATAGACTGCTGATTAGGGATTCCATGACTTGCCCATTCTCCTAAATTTCTCTCTTTTGATCATCAGTGAGAGTACTGGTAGTGATAACATAAACATTCTCAACATAGCTCCAGTGTTGAGCACCCATGCTTCTGATGTATATCTTCATTCTGTCCTTCCATATTTTAAAGTTGTCTCTGTTGAACTTTGGACCTTCCCTCTTCATCATTAGAGTAGGATCTTTTCTTCAAGCGGTTAAGCTTACAACATAGAGGACCTGGAGGATGCTCTAATACCAATTGATGAATAAATGATGAACAGTTAGTACCAAACTGATACTAAGATGGGGGGGTGAGTCAGTACAGGCAAAAACACTTTTCTTGAACTGGTTTGACTGGCAAGCACTAACACCGGTCTAAACTAGATTACTACTGATAAAACACAGTGAGAATGGGAAAGACATATACAATCTAATACCTCATTTCCACTTCACCCTTATGCATAAACAAGTAATATATCATCAAAAAAATAATGACTACTAGTTCAACATATTTTACCAGTTTGACATAAAACACTAAACCATCACATGAAAGGCATCACACATGACACACTGATTTTTCATGTGGAAACCCAATTGGGAAAAACCATGGTGGGGATGAGTACCCACAAGCTGTTCTTGAACTCTTTTGAATTCCACTCTATTAGGAGCCTAGTTCGGTTAGCAACTTTTACAATAAGTTCTGCTAGGAATCGATCCTACTAGGGATCATCAGTTAAGGGATGGATAAATACCCAATTAAAGGTTAGAACCCTATTTAAGGTTACCTCGCAAGAGGATTTGGAGAACTCATTGAATTGAGTCACCCTATTAAAGGATTTACACAAAAGCCTGTTAAAGCTACCCAGTTAAGGGATTTTCCAACTTCTGAAATGGTTAGAAGTCAACAGGTAATATAGTGATCTGATAACAACACTCAATGCCAAGGCAGATCCACTTTAGCTCCTTTTCTTTTGCAATCACACTCTGTAGGTATCAACACACTTCTCTGGTCTGGCAAGAATCAAGTATCACTCATTGGGATACACACATACCATTTGCCAGCAACTTCAAAATGAAAAAAATCATCAAACTTATAGGAAACAAATAGGTTGGTAGCATCAACCCTAAACCCTTAACATTTAGGTTTTACAATTCTGTCGATTCAATCCTGGCCGTTAATCACACTGCATTGAATACAACAGTCTTGAATAGATCTTAAGACATTCTCCAATGTTCATTCTTTGCTGCTTCAAGAAGCTGATAACTCATCACGCTCTCTCCACCATTTACGGAGACTTCACACATTCCCAAGGTAGATAGGATCAATCTCCATGCAAGATCCTCAAGGAAATCCTTCATGCACACAAGACTGACGTGGCAACACTTATCTGGTCTTCATACAATGCTAACTCATCACAAGATGTCATCGGTTGAATCACACAAGCTTGGAATGCATCAACCAGAAACCCTGAAGCTGAGACTACCAACCGGTAGTCATGCCAAATGAAACCCTGATATAAAACTTCCATTTATTGGTTCTCATTCCAACATACCAGTTCACCTTGAACAAACATACCGCTTCACTTTTTCACAAATACTGGTTTACATCATCATACCGGTTCTCTTGCCAATTTGCTTACTACAACATACCAGTTCATACTTTAGCATAATGACATCAATGAAAACATACAATATCATCATGTCATCATGCTCTACACATATGCCAACAGTTTGTACTTAGTTGTGATTGTCATTGATGGAAACACACTTGTTTTCTATATGAGTTATTCTCAACCGGTAGTATGTGATGTATTGTTTAAACTCATATAATATGCCATTGTATGCATAGTCTTTGTTTGTAGAAGGCTATCGGTGTTTTGCAGAAGGAGCTTACTGGTCAAAGCATGATCGAGGACCTAAAGTGGCACAAGGAGCTCAAGCGGTACAAGGACCCCAGGCGGCAACCAATCTTTTTAAGATCGAAACACTATGTTCCAATTTACCAATCTTTGTTTGTAAACCGATAATCGACATACCTTGTTTTGTTAACCGATAAACTTGTAAAGTGTGATGAGTTATCATCCACCAACACCGATGCAGTGATTCTATGTCGTGTTACAAATTGTGTCTAGATGCATTGCACTTAGGAAATTGTAGTCTAATCCCATTGGACCAACATGAAATCAGATTCCTATATGAGGACATCATGTCTAAGGTTTTGGGTGTGTTGTGTAAGATTATGTCTTTGAAAAAAGGTATCTTGCGACAGAGATTGAACGTGTGAAGGATAGAAGACTAAAGTAATGCTGCAATGTATTAACAGAGAGTAATCAAGGATCTAACTAAACATTCTATGCTACTTTCTAGATCACTTACTTGGTGATTACTAATCTCTTCGACAAGTCAGAAACCCTTAACCAAGTAGGCTCAGTCAAGCCTATTCTAAATCCTCTAACAAGGTGGTTAACAGTTGTGGATGTGAAATCCTTTAACAAGGTAGTTTTTAACGAGACTTATCTCATAACAGAAATCAGGATTCCTAACAGGATCTATTCTGGTGAAGAACATTGTAAGGCCTTAACCGGTCTGACCTTAATCGGTCTGGTTGCTATTCTGCAGATAGTAGACTTGTGAGTTTTACTCACCGTGGTTTTTCCCATTTGGGTTTCCATGTCAAAATATCTTGTGTTATGGTGATTTTGCTATTGTGGGTGAATTCTTTATTTTCTATTTGGCTTGTTTGTGTATTAACTGGTTTACTATTTAAAGGTCTATACCGGTCTGCAGTAAAACTGCTTAAGTGTTTGGTAAGGTTTTTGGGTATACTAATCCACCACCCCCTCTTAGTATTCATCAATTGGTATCAGAGCCAACCATTCTTTAAGTCTAACCACTTGAAAGGAGATATGGGGGAATACAATATGAGGGAACTCACTCACCATCTCATTGAATTTGAGAGAGCCTATGATGAACTTAAGGTCAAGTATAAAGCCTCTTTATCCAAAAGAAGAGAACTTACTGAGAAAATGCTAGAAGTTACTGAAAATAGCTCTTCTGATGAAGCAGACATGGATGCCCTAGGCAAACAAGTGGAGAAACTGAATGAAAACTAACTTGAGGAGGGAACTAGAAGGACTGACCATTAGGATGAGTCAGGAAGTGGAAAACCGAAGAAAAGCTGAGGATCTAGTGAAGGATAAGGAGCACAAGATCTTTAAGTTGAATCAAGAAATTTGTACCATTACTGCTTATCTGCAAGAGGGTAAGGAAGAGAGAGAGAAAATGCAAGAATAATTCAATGTAGGCATTTCTCAGAATGAAACCCTAATGAAGACCAATGAAGCCCTTTCCAGAGAACTTGCTGAGACAAAGGAGATACTTGCAAAGTTCAACCAGAGTGCTGCAAAATTGGACCAAAAGCTGGAATCAATGAAGCTATCAAGGGATACCACTGAGACTGGTTTCTCTGCATATGAGGAAGGTGAATCATCTAGAACCAAGATTGATGGACCAAAAGAGCAACCGATACCTGAGAACAACAACAAAAGAAAAAGTAAGTTAAATTTCAAACCTATATACTTTAACTATCATAAGGAAGGACATACTGCTAATGTATGTAGGAGAAAGGCTTATAGTAATTTCCCTTACATGAAAAATAATGTGTATGACCACAAGGCTAGAAATAGTAGATTTAATGGTCATTGTTATGCATGAAACAAGTTTGGGCATAGATCTTTTGAGTGCAGATCAGTTATGAACAACCCTAGAGGATATGCACCAAGATCAAAAGGAGTTGTCCAAGAACCTCTTATGAACTGGAACCCAAATCGGTATAGAATCTATGACCAATGGTCAAATGGTTATGGAGTGACAAACGATTGGAGTGCAACCTATGTGATCTGTTGTAGTAGCAGTCACACTGCTGCAACATGTAGGAGAAAGAATGGAAAGGTGAAAACTAGACCATGGAGAGCACTTGGTATGGTATGCTATCATTGTCACAAACTGGGACATCTTTCTAGAGCATGCATACTGAGACATAATCCATTGGAAGACAAACCAGTCGACCTAGAAGGTAAAGGAAAGGTCGATGTTGAAACCGTTCAAGTGGATATGAATAAAAATTGGAAAAAGAAATCTGAAGAGAAGCCACAAGATGTGTTATCACTGTTTAAAATTTTGGGTGATTTCTCTTTTCAATCCTTTGAATTTTGGGCTTTCATGGCTTCATTCTACCTCTAAGGGTTATTTGTCTAAGGGTTTAGGGTTTTTGCAAATTCACCTTTTCCATCTTGAAAACCCTGTGTTCTATTTTCCTGTTACCTTTTTCCACTTAAGTGGAAGGGTCGGTCCATCGTTAGAGGGGTGTCCCTTTTTAGGTCTTTGCCTTGGCGGGATATAAAATTCTTTTGATAAATGCCTTTTTCCTAAGTCTTATTTCATTTTATTAATGTGTCAGGTTTCGTAATGTTCCTGCAAGTTCTGGTGGATCCAAAAATAGGCGCTATTTTGCGATTAGAAGATGCACGAAGTTTATCCTTCATGAAGTAGCAAAAAAGTGGCGGGCCTGAGAAAAGCAGTCAAGATGAAGGATAAAAGTTGTGCATCTTATGGTTGATCCAACAGTTGACACTATTTCATGATGTGAAGATGCGGGCTATTTACCTTTCGCGAAGCAGCGAAAGGGCAGTAGGCCCAGCAGATAGATTTTCTTGCTAGTTAGAAACCATGCAACTTGAAGATGATCTGATGATGTGCATGGTTTCGCATTGAAAAGGTGAGGGATGTTTACCTTCCGTGAAGTAGCGAAAAGTGGTGGGCCTGGCAGGTAAGCGGCTCCCGAGTTTAAAGACCAATCAACTTGAAGTTGATCGGACGTCACGCGTTGTTTTGCAATGAAAAGTAACACAATGTTTTTCCTTCGTGAAACAATGAAATAGAGTTGGTAGTGACATGGTGGATTAGGTGGCAATACAACTTGATGTATGACTAAGATAGAAAGTGATCTATCAATGAGACACATGGCTTCGACTGGATTTCCGGATTGGTCCATTTTGAAATGGTGGCCGTGTTGGTGAAATTCATGGTGTAGTGAGACACATGGTGGTTCAGATGTGGAGACTGACAGAATTCTTGGGCGAGTAAGTAACAGACACATGGAAGATACTTGTCAGAGGTTTGTAGATGAGTGGATTTATGAAGAGGGCCCACTTTGAAGAATAAAGAGACTAAAGGTCGATTAACTTGAAGTTGATCGGATGTCACACACTATTACACATGGTAAAGGTGCAGCAAGTTTAATCTTCGCGAAACAACGAAAAAATGCTAGCGGTGGCGGTTATACACAGTCATGAGGACTAGCAGCCATGGTGAAGGCTAAAGGCCGAGTATCTTATTGTTGATCCAATGGTTGGCACTGTTTTGCATTGCGAAGATGCTCGAAGTTTATCCTTCGCAAAGTAGCGAAAGGATGGTGGGGCCCATTTTTAAAAGGGGATGACATAGGTAAAGTAAAGAACATGCACATCTTGCATGATCCTACAGTTGGCGCTATTTTATGATGCAAAGATGCGTGAAATTTACTCTTCGTGAAGCAGCCAAAAGGCAAAACACTTAGAAAATTTATGTGATCCGTTGGAGCCATTTTTTAATTCAATTATGAATTAATTGCTGAAGCATGTGGCTTAATTGTTTCTAATCAATGCTCAGTTGTCGTAATACTTCACATCAGTTGAGACTTCAGCGTCAATTCGAAGAATCTTGCAAAGGAACTAGTGCACAGGGAGAATTTCTTGAGGAAACAAGTAAGTTTATGCAAATTGCTTGATAGTTATAGTTGAATTAGTATCACCGAGTGTTTGATTTCTTAAGGAATCCGTCTAAGATTTAATTGAAATAATTGTAATTCTGAGATGGCACCAAGAAGAGATTTCACGGGGAAGGTTAATTACTAGGAGAGATCCATTTGTGATGACCTTTTAGAGAAATTAAATAGGTCTACTAATGCTCCAGGTAAAATGAAAGAATTGGTGCCTAAAGCTTCCCACCTGAGAATTGGCGATGGCCTATACGATAAAGGGAATTGGTTGAGGGATCCCAGATAGGAATATCAAGTTTGGGACTTTTTAAAGTGGGTTTTAGCTAGAGAAATTCCCTTGCTCCTATGAATAGTATATGGGAACTATATTTTGGGAAGCTCATAGTCCCTAGGGTTTTCATGGATGTGGATCTGTTAACCCAAATTGCCAATAATTATGATCCCAATACCAAGACTATAAAGAATGTAAATGGTGGGCTTTAATTTAAATAAATGATGATGAGTTTAGGAGAGTTTTTAGACTTAGTGAGGTATCAAATTATTTAGAGCCTGTCAATTTTGAAACATTTGCAAAGGTTTATGATGCACAGAGAGACCACCTCAAAAATGGCCCAATGAAGGAATTCTTTGCTAAAATAGGAGGACTAATAGTTGTAGGCCCTAGTACCATGGAACCATTTTCATTAAACTTATTTACTTTGAGGGATAAAGGGATGTATTGGTCCTTATGTTAGATCTTGGGGGAAGATGCAGAGGCTACTATGCCAACCCACTATATGCTCATGATAGCACAGATTTTGAACCCTTCCCTAGCAGTAACTTTATATTTTGCACCTTATCTCACTGATGCCATTCAAGAGGGATTGGTAGGGATAAAAAATGCTAAGGTGGATAGACCTTTTGGGTGGTATTCTCTCCTTATGCAAATGTTTTTTATTTAAAGGTGCTGAATATTTTCCTAATGAAATGGACCTAATCAAAGAAAAAGATGGCGAGGAGATGACCGTTCAGTTGTGGAGCACAATTTTGTCTTGGGACAGAGAAGATGTAAGTTACCTAAAGTTTGATAGATGTTTTGCATGTAAGCTTAGAATTCTTCTATGCCCACAGAACCCTAGGATTCCTAGAGCTCTCCTTGAATTCCTTAGGCCTAAGGAATTTGCTGAAGATATTAAGATTGTGCATAATTGGGGTGATATATATCTATACCCTGTCTCCACTATGTTCAGAGTGTTTGGTTTTAGAGGAACTCTATATTTTCTCCCATATCAAGTCCCATTGAAGATAGGAATTGCTGAGGTCCTAAGGCAGATTGGAGGCCTGCAAGAAGCAGAATTAACAAACAGGGGGAAAGGAACAATTTTCCCAACTATTATTGTGGCACATCAGTTTGTAATCACCAAGGGTGGTTGGGTACTTTTTGATGATTTCTTTCGGCCATACAGGTTGTCTACTGTAGTGGCAAGATTTTTTGACCTAGAGGGTTTCTTTAATGGCATGCTTAAGAAGAGAGTCATGTGCAAGGGTAGGGCACACCAGTTCCATTTTCCTAAAGATTTGATCAGAAATGAGTTCAATTTAGATGAACAGGAATTGAGGAAAGAAAAGTGGATAGCTTTTAAGAAATCTCTGGACTTCATCCACCAATTTGATAGTAACTATGACCCCCTGGCCAGTTTTACTCCTTTTGAGGAAAAGGTCAAGTTTTTGATTCTTTATTTTAAAGATTTAATGCAAACTTTAAAGGAGAAGAGGGAAGCTATATTGAAGAATGACCCTGAAAAGGCTAAAATTATCTTAGCTAAGCCAGCATTTGCAAAGGCATTGCCTCCCGGTGATTATGTGATGCACAAGAGATCTACTTACAATGTGCTAACGCCAACAAAAGGTGAATCTTCCTCCTCAAAAGGGAAAAGGCCATTAATAGATGTTGTGGAAATTCAAGACTCTCCTAAAAGGCAAAGGGTAGGAAAAGAGGTACAAATAAATGAGCCTTTATATTCTCCATCTGAATCCCCAATCCATGTAGGGGATGAACATGTAGTAGTAGAACAACTGCTACAATTAGGAAACCTTGGGGAAATTGCCCTCACTTATGAGGAGTTGCAAGAAAGAATGCCTCAGGTGCCGACAAGTGCCCAAATGGACCTAACTATAGAGGACTTTATAGGAAAAGAATTGGACCCTGTCATTAAGCAGGCCAGTGAGAAATTTTTGGCAGATGATAGTTTCATCAAAACGGGATCCTTCTTGCAGTTTGTTTGGAGGAATATAAGCCAGCTCAAGGAAAGATGTGAGAAAAGAAAAAATGAGAATCCTCACAAAGATGCATCTGCAATTGAAGCAAACATAAAGCAAGAAATGTTGATAAAATTTAGGAATATAAGTCCTGAACAAGGGAGGAAAATGATTGCAGAAGCAAAGGTGTTGATTCTCCCTGAATGGGATATATCAGATGCATTAGTGCTTGAGGCCGTAAGGAAGGAGACAAAGACCTTGGAAGGAATAACTTATAACAATGATCATGTCGCCTTAGTTATATGGTCACTAAGGAGGGAGGAGAGAAAAAAGAGGAAAGACACCTCAGAATCCAGCTATCTCGGAGGCATGATTGTGAAGAGAGTAAAGGACACAGGGGTAGTAGAGGCTACTAACACAATCTTGGAATCAACAAAATTCAACATGGTTGTAGCTGAGAGAGAAGCCAAGGAAAAGGTAGACCTCTAGGTCAAGTTGGAGGTAGTCTTGAAAGACTACAATGAAGCCCAAGTTGAAATAGCTCAGAGGGATAGCGTGATTGCTAAATTGAAGAATCAAATAGCAGGGCAACATCATCAAGGTGAGTCTTCTACCTTGATGATTGCCTCTTCTCCAGCTAAACCTCCATCAGCTATGTCCCTTGTAAATCTCGGTTTTCAATCTACTGAATCTATTCAAGATGAAATGGAAAAATTGAAGCAAGCTTAAGCCATATTTGCAAGTAAATATGAGGAGGAGGTCAGGGGAACAATTTTGAAGTTTGCTGACACATTAGGGGCTTCTATTATATATATATATATATATATATATATATATATATATGAAAAGAGTTTTAAGCATGTTGACTAATTTTTAGGAGGACAAGGCTACTCTGGAACCAATTTTAAATAAATGGATGGCAAGGGAAGCAGATTTGGAACTTATGTGCTCATCCTATGAAGAGGTAGAGGCTGATACCAATATCAAATCCACATGTGAGTTGGTTAAAGGTATGTCTAGGTTAGTAGAAGGAAGAGCTGGTTTAGAGAGAAAGGCCAACCTGTACAGAAATAATATGCTAACTAGAAGTTTTAGATATTTCCTGGAGGTTTTGTTAGTTCAAGTCAATTGAAAGATGAAAAAGTATGTCCTGATGAGCTAGGACATAAATTGTCTCAATAGATAAATGAAGTCATCAACTCAGATGACACACCTTTATTTATTCGAACAATTGAAGAAATTGAAAAGATGAATTCACATTATGGGTTTTTGGAGGCTGAAGTCAAGCAGTTAAGAAGCACCTGGAAAAGATTAAATAAATTGAAGAACAAAATTATTAGTTACTATTGGCCCAATGATGAC
This sequence comes from Cryptomeria japonica, assembly GCF_030272615.1. Lineage (NCBI taxonomy): Eukaryota > Viridiplantae > Streptophyta > Pinopsida > Cupressales > Cupressaceae > Cryptomeria > Cryptomeria japonica. Next base: position 923,202,267 of record NC_081407.1, read on the forward strand.
GTATTTCGGGGATGGAAAGATAATATATGGTGCAAGAAGAAGAGGATCAAGAATAATCAATTGATGCTACAACATTGTAACAACCTTCAGGAAGTTAGGGATGAAGGTTATTTGTAACCTCTTTTAATAGGGAATTATGGTTGTAACAAACTATTCCTAGGAAAGTCTAAAGGTTGTTTGCATCCATATCATTATAAATGGATACCATGACTATTGAAAAAAGGATCACAAGAATTGGTAAAGAAACTCTACCGAAATATATTTAAGGTTTTCTAGTTCTTTTAGAAATCACCTTGAGTTATGTAAGATTTTCAAAAAATGAATATTAATATATAGATCAAATCATTCTGAGCCTAGATCTCTGTTGTCTTCTTGTGTGCATTCATTAATTTACTAGTTTCTTTTAAATAATCTAGGGTTATTTGATTGAATAGGGTTTGCAAGGTAATCTTACAGACATGTTTTATGTTTTTCTCTCAAGGAGGGGAATTAAATATACGTGAAACCTTTCTGTTAGTAAATCAATTGTTTTCTGCTTGAATTTGATGATTGGGTTTAGCATAAAGAAAAGACTTATATATATGTCAGGCATATATTAGGTTGATAAAGCTGAAGCAATGAAATGTATGTGAATGTTTAGATTTGGAATTCTTGTTTAGTCTGGGTGACTCTGTAGTCCGGAATAGGCATTGATATCATTTATGGAGTTTTTCTATCTTCCTTGGGGTCAAGACTAAAAAATGAATACATGTTTTTCTCTTTAGTTTTAGTATTGTTGAGGTGATGAGGTTCACAAGTTTCTAACACTGGTTTACTGTGGATCTTATATTATAGTTGTGAAAGTATTCACATGAGGTATACCTACCTAAGCCTAAGATAGGCTTAAAGTGTAGAAGGTTTCCGATAAACCTTGTTATATGTTATTATGGATTTCAATTTTCTTATCATTCTCTCCACATGCAACAAAGGATTTAAATTTTATTATAGAGTGGATAGGGGAATCAAAATTTGAGAACAACAAGATGTACCAGTTTCCACACCCAGTGTGGAGACCCCTGAATCAGGAAATTGAGCTTCGAAAAGGTTAAGGGGGAACATATCGGTAACAATGTTTTGAACCCCCAGAGTATATCAATAAAGTGCTTTTATCAGTATTGGTTACCTGTCGACTGACAGAAGAAATGAAGTGGTAAAAGGTAAAATTAGGGTTTGTACCCTAACAGTGATGCATTTATTGTGGTAGGTAGGATCATGTATAAAGGTGACTCTTGTTGTCATTTTTACTAACCTATTTTTGAAGAAGCATTTGTCTAACATGAGCAGTGAAACAAAAGCAATCATCTTGCATTCAAAGAAATCCAGAAAGAAACCTTGTGCAAGACCTAGTAGTCAGTTCAATCTATTCACAATGGAGGTTAGAGTGGTAAAGAAAGATTTTGGAGAAGTGCATTGTGCTTGACATTGGCGAACCCTAGTTTGGAGTGGAAAGGTATTTTTTGTTGAATCACTCTTATCATTCAGGATTTATTTAGACATGGCTTCTACATACAAAGTCTCTTCTAGTTCTTCCGCACCTAAGGAGTCATCCAAATCTCTTAGGAAGAAGTTGAATTACAATGCCCTATCTCAAATTCCCACCAGAGTCATTGTCGAAGGGGATGTTTCTAGTTATATTGATTATAGATTGAAAGACCTAGGGTCTCTAGTGATTCACTCCCAGTTGAGTTTGTTCAATGGAAAAGATAAGAAGATTAAAGTAGATTACAACGTGATCGAGAAGAAGAAATTCCACAATGCGGTATATTTTATCGAAGAATTCACAGAAGATCATATAAGAATTATTCTTACTAGAGTTCATGGTGACAAGATGTATCTTGAGTGAACCCATGATATCACACCAGAGGCAATCCATGTCGTGACTGGTTTCTACAATATTGGAGAAGTCCTTGTTCTTCGTAAGGTCACAAAAGCCAAAGTGGAAAAGCTCACCGGTTCTGTGAGCAACAAGCTGGAAATGACTATCAACACCATTAGAGATGACTTGGTGAAGTATGCATGCATGGTGATCGGGTATAGGGCATTTTATGCCAGTAGAATGAATTTTGTTCCTACAGCTATGGTGAATGCCACTTATCGAATGATCAAAGAAGATGCAGAGTAGGACTTGTGTACCTGCATGCAAAAATAGCTCATGGATAATTTGAAATCCATGAAAGAGGACAAGGCACTAAGGTTCAAGTTTGGTCAACTACTTGTCGGGTTGTTTTTCTACTTTCAAGGGTATTTTGTGGGAGTTGGTGATGTTCAATGGTCAAGTGACCTACCGGTTACAAGACAAATCAAAGAGAGTCAGTGGGATGTATTTTGATGAGTTCAGACTGAAGATGAACCAAAGAACAAGGATATCAGGTGACTTGGTTAAGAAGTATGAAGATGATATTTGTTTCATGATCAAAGTGGATCATTGCATAATGGAAGCAGTTAAGCCAAGAAAAGAGGAAGTTGAGCCTATGGGCTATGAAGTGGTGAACGATATACTCATTGGGTATGCCTCTACCCTACTTGCTTCACTGCTTGATCCAAAGATGAAGAGGACTGGTACCTTCTCTGAGAGAGTTAATCTTACTAAAGTACCAAAGCAGAAGAAGAGAAAAGTTGTGCCATCGGCATCGGCACTGGTTACATCTGCTGCTAGTCCAAAAGTGACCAAGAGGTCACCAGCCAAGAAGAAACCGAAGGCTATTCCACCAAAGGTATTTGAAAGGAAGAGGAAAATCAATAATGGAGCAAAAGATTCAGTAGACACTGAATCAGAAGATGAAATTAAGAAGGTGAGGTAATCAAGTAAGAAGACCAAGCTAATTGGTAATGTACCTATAACCTCTGCACCGATAAATTTACAAATTGCTTCTTACAAGCCTATGACACATTTTTAAAGGACTATAAAGAATATTAGAAGGAAATTCTTGATGATCTAAAAGATTATTTTGATGATCTTGATGATACTGAAAAGTAGGAGGTAGAGGAAGAACTCATTAAGTATCTATGTGATAATGATCAGGTTCCAACCAATATTAAACTTATAGTTTCTAATTATTTGTATAATTCTTTGGACAATAAATGATGTATTGTCATTGAAAAGGAGAAAGCAATTAGGGAGCAAATTTTTTCTCAATATTTCCCAGATGCTTCTAGTTCTAAATTATTTGAGATTCTTGATTGGTACAAAGGCACCTTTTTCATGAGAAGAAGAAGACTTCAGTTACTTGGAGGTAAAATCTCTGAAGTAGAAAAGGATACTCATCTGTAGGCTCAAGAAGATGTCAAGATGCAAAAGGTATCTAAAGAAAATCTACAGGCTGAACAAGTGTCTGACCTATCAAAATCAAAACTAGATGAAACCTTCAATGATTAGGGAGAAAGAGTAGCTGAGAAAAGTGATCCTATCGATGTGGATGCACTAGATGCTGAAGGTAGCAAACCAGAGAAAGCTGAGAAAGAGAAAGTAGAGAAAGAGAAAGTGGAGAAGGAGAAAGTGGAGAAAGAGAAAGTGGAGAAGGAGAAAGCTAAGAAAGAGAAAGCAGAGAAAGAGAAAGTGGAGAAGGAGAAAGCGGAGAAAGAGAAAGTGGAGAAGGAGAAAGCTGAGAAAGAGAAAGCAGCAAAGGAGAAAGAGGAGAAAGAAGAGCAGAAGAAGAAGAGACAAGAGGAGATCAAAGCAAAGGAAGGTGGAAAGAATTTGGAGACTCCCAAGGCAACTGAAGATCAAGTTCAAGCTAAATAGGTTAATCCCACTGGTCACAATAAATTGACTCTTGCCTGTCTTACCAAATATGTAGATGAAAATGAGATACCTAGAAGTATTCAACTTGCTCAAGATAGATTGGAGGAACTAAGAAAGAAGAAAGAAAAAGATGTCATTCAACTTGTTGTTGATACTCTTTCAACCTTAGTCCCTGATACTGATCTTTCCAGTACCGATTCCTCACTGGCCCAGTTGAAGCTTCTATGCACAATAGTGGGTGATCAAGTGCAATCATTAGAAGATGTTGCCCAGACTGTTGCAGAGAAAAAGCATGAAAAGGCACTAAAAGTTGCATTGGTGAAGCAATTTAACAAAGACAAAGACAAGCTAATCCATCAGAGGGATGATATCAGTCTAGTAATGGCTGAAGGACATAAACTTTTGAGCAAAATCTGTCAGCCCGATCTATTCTGTGATGATGCTATGAAGAAGAAAGGTCAACTTCAATCAGAATTAAAGTAGTTTGTAGAGACCTTCAAATTTCCATATGATTCCTTCACAGTGTATGGGCAGACTTTATAGAATCATAGGCAACAGATTTCAAGGATTGATTTAGAGATCTACAAACAGACTCATCTATAGCAGCTTCAATTGTTTTGTTACCTAAGTTGTAGATTCTTCAGAAGTGCTTTCTGAACATGGAAGCCATTATTGTCACTCAGGAATTGAGTACTATTGATGCGATGGAGGAGTTAGCATTAGAGATGAAGACTCAGAGTGAAATTTCTGCCTCACTCCTAGATACTTGGTCTACAGACATGAAGGAATTTCTGAAAAACTTTAAATTCATTTTTGAAAAGTTTTACTCCTTATTGTCAGAAACATATACTCTATTTTCATGTTATGCAATATGATTTTGGTAAATCTCTGTGACATGTTTGCATTACTTTGTCATTGTTGGTAAAGGGGGAGTAGTATTGAATGAAAATTTTATGCAAATAGAAGTAGTACGTGCATGTAATTTTGGCAAAGGGAGTAGTGTATATGCTTAGGGGGAGTAATTTTGATTATGGTATCATTTTTTGTTTTGTAAGCACTTAGATGTCAAATTTTCCTAAGTGTTGCCATCAATGCCAAAGGGGGAGATTGTTGGCATTTTGATGATGTTTGTACTTAGTTGTGATTATCATTGATGGACACACACTTATTTTCTATATGAGTTATCCTCAACTGGTAGTATGTGATGTATTGTTTAAATCGATATAATATGCCATTGTATGCATAGTCTTTGTTTGTAGAAGACTATCAGTGTTTGCAGAAGGAGATTACCAGTCAAAGCATGACTGAGGACCTCAAGCAGCACAAGGACCTCAAGTGGTATGAGGACCCCAAGTGACAGTTAATCTTTTTAAGATTGGAACACTATGTTCTAGTTTACCAGTCTTTGTAAACCGGTAATCGACATACTTTGTTTTATTAACCGACAAACTTGTAAAGTGTGACGAGTTATCATCCACCAACACTGATGCAGTGATTTTGTGACGTGTTACAAATTGTATCTAGATTCATTATACCTTGGAAATTGTAGTCTAATATCATTGGATTGACATGAAAACAGATTCCTATATGAAGACACCATGTCTAGGGTTTTGGGTATGTTGTGGAAGATTAGGTCTTTGCCAAAAGCTATCTTGCAACATAGATTGAATGTGTGAAGGATAGAAGAGTGAAGTAATGCTGAAATGCATTAACAAAGAGAAATCAAGGATCTAACTAAGCATTCAGTGCTACTTTCTAGATCACTTACTTGTTGATTACTAATCTCTTCAACAAGTCAGAAACCCTTAACTGAGTAGGCTCAGTCAAGCCCGTTCTAAATCCTCTAACAAGGTCATTCATAGTTGTGGATTTGAAATCCTTTAACAAGGTAGTCTTTAATAAGACTTATCTCCTAACAGATATCAAGATTCCTAACAGGATCTATTCTAGTGAAGAACATTGTAAGGCCTTAACCGGTCTGACCTTAATCGGTCTAGTTGCTATTTTGCAGATAGTAGACTTGTGAGTTTTGTAAGATTTGAGAAATACAAATCCACAGAACCCAAAGAAACCTGCATGCAAGAAACCTATCACAGAGAAAGAGAGAGAATGAATACAAGGGTTTTGGCTCTGACAAAGTGAAAAGATTTATTATCAGAGAAAAATGAATCAAGAATATGACAATAATACAAGAGATCAATCCTTATAAAGGAGATCAACACCGAAAAGAAAACCTAACCCTAAGGTGAGAGCATTTAATAATTAAATATTAATTATTAAATGACTAATGTATGCATAAAGAGAAATCTTAAGAGGAGAGTAAAGTTAATTAATTACTTTACTCTAACACCCCCCCTTAAGATGAGCTACAATGCAACTACAAACAATGCAGAAAAAAGCAAAGGACCTACAATGCAAAAGAGGGTCCCGGCAACAAGGCCTGATCAGGTACCCGAATACAAGAAAATCTCTATAAAGCGGAGTAAAGGAGAAAACCCAGTGGGAAAAAACTCTTCTCCAAAAGGAGATACAAAAACATGCTAAAAAGAAAACATGAAGGAAGGAAGGCCTCACTGAGACCCCCCAAGGACAACTTCCTTCACCCCAAGCATGGAGCGCAACTGAAGATAGCGCGGAGATACCAAAGGTTTAGTGAAGATGTTTGCAAACTACTCCTCTGTAGGAATGTACTCCAAGATGAGAGAACCATCCTGAATCAACTGCCTGATGAAGTGCATGTGGATTTCAATATGCTTTGTCTGCTGATGCTCCACTGGGTTGCGAGAAATGTGAATGGCACTCTGATTGTCACACCAAAGAAGAGTGGGACAATCTGGAGGAAACCCAAACTTTGTCATCAACTGCCAAAGCCATAAAACCTCCTGACTAGCTAACACTGTTGCATGGTACTCAGCCTCTGTAGATGATAATGCAATAGCAGACTGCTTCTTGCAAGACCATGTAATAGGACCAGAACCAAGGCAAAAAACGAAGCCAGAAGTAGACTTCCGGTCATTGACATCACTAGCCCAATCGGAGTCAATGAAGCCAATGATGTGAGGGGATCTTGAAGTATAGTGAATGCCATAATGTGTGGTGCCCCGAATGTACCTCAAAATACGTTTGGCTGCTTGCCAATGGCTCTCATGAGGATCATGGGAGAAGCAAGAGACAAGGCCAACCGCAAAGGAAAGATCAGGACGAGAATGTGTCAGGTACAACAAACTGCCAACTAACTGCCTATATAAAGTGGGGTCTACTGAAGGAGTAGAGCAAGTGGAAGACAAAACAACACCTGACTGAAATGGAGTGGGGGCAGACTTGCAATCAAGCATGCCAAATCGCTGAAGCATATCAAGAGCATACTTCTCCTGAAATATGGAAATCCCATCCGAAGACTGAATAACCTGTAGACCCAAAAAGAAGTGCAAGAGACCAAGATCTGTCATCTCAAATTGCTCCATCAAAGCTCTCTGAACACTCTGAATCATGGAGGATGAGCTACCTGTAAGGATGAGATCATCTACATATAGCACAAGAATCAAAAGATCACCCTCTTGATGCTGAATATACACTGTGTGATCAGAATGACAGCGTGTGAAGTGAGAGGAAAGCAGGAAAGAGTCCATCTTCTCATACCAATCCCTGGGGGCTTGTTTGAGACCATACAATGAACGGCGAAGTCTGCAAACCAAAGAAGTGTCCTGCACAAATCCCTGAGGCTGCTCCATATAGATCTCCTCATGTAGGTCTCCATGCAAGAAGGCACTCTTCACATCCATCTGAAACACTGTCCATCCCTGTGAAGCTGCAAGTGAAAGTACCAGGCATATAGAATTCATCTTGGTGACAGGAGCAAAGGTCTCAGAGTAGTCAATACCCTCTACCTGAGAAAACCCCTTCGCAACAAGACGGGACTTATACTTATCAATAGAACCATCGGCAGCATACTTGGTACGATACACCCACTTGCACCGAACCAACTTTCTTCCCTTAGGAAGAGGACAAAGATCCCAAGTATGATTCTTCATCAAAGAAGAATACTCCTCATCCATGGCCCTATCCCACTCAAGGTGTCCTGTCGCCTCTGAAAATTTTTGAGGATCATCTGAAATGAAATGACTCAAAAGACTAGAACTAGATGTCTGAGCACGAGTGCGACAAGTATCGGAAGGATCACCTGCCAAAGAACTAGCTGCCTCAATAGTATCACGGGCCCACCTCGGCAAAGATGGAGCAACTGGTGGTGGTGGAGATGGTGGATCATCATCTACATCATCCTCAAGAGATAAGTAATCCTCAAGAGATGAAGAGGAAGGAGTAGGCAATGAGGGAGAAGCTGGGGATGGAGAATCCATCGAGGATAGCACTCATCAAATTGGACATCCTGCCGAAACAGGACCTCTCTGGAATAAGGATCAAACAACCTGTATGCCTTAAAATCCTCACAATAGCCAACAAATATGAGTGGTCGGCTCTTCCTCTCCATGGCATTCCGCTGAGCATCAGGAATAAATGCCCAAGCCTCACTACCAAAAACTTGGAATGTAGAAACATCAGGCTTGACATGGGTCCAAGCCTCCTAAGGAGTCATATGTCACAATGCCTTATGAGGCATCCGATTCTGAATATAATTGGCACAATTGACTGCCTCAGCCCAAAATGAAGAACTCATAGCTCGAGACTGTATCATACAATTTTCCATCTCCCGTAAGGTTCTGTTCTTTCTCTTAGCAACACCATTCTACTGAGGGGTGTAAGGAACTGTAAACTGATGCTGTAAACCATGCTCAGTGCAAAAATCTTTGAAGGCCTGATTTACATACTCCCCCCCATTATCTGTGCATATCCTCCTGATAGAAAGTCCAGATTGCTTCTCCACAAATGTCTTAAAAATCCTGAAGGAGTCAAAGACATTCGACTTGTACTTAAGAAACTAAACCCATGTACATCTGGAGAAGTCATCAATAAAATTGAGCACATAACAGGCCCCTGAAAAGGAAGGAGTCGGAAAGGACATAAGATCACTGTGTACCAACTCTAGGGCTGCCCTAGCACGAGAGGCTCGACCCTTAGGAAAAAGATCCCGATGATGTTTGCCAAGAACACAACCACGACATACACCATCCATACAAGAAATCTGTGGAAGCCCAATCACAAGTGCCTGTGTACTCATCTACTGTAGATATCTGTAATTGACATGGCCAAAACGCTCATGCCAAAGCCTGCTCACTGAATCTGCATGAGCTATGAGAGAGGAACCAACAGTGTCTGAACTCTCAAAGCCATCAAAACTATATAAGTGAGATGCAGAATCAACACTCCCAGTATCCACAACCAAGTTAGGATCATGAAGATCTCAAATAACCACATCATGAGGTGAGAAATCAACTGTCTTACCAGAGCCAGAGTGGCAAATCTGATAAACAGATAGAAGGTTTGTCGAAATGTCAGGAACCAAAAGTACATCCTGTAGACAACCACCATCCAATGAAACAGTACCGGAACCCTGAATGGAAAGTTGTGCTGAGTCACCAACTGCAATATGTCTAGTGCCTGTAGGGGCAAGAGCAGTGACCAAATCCTCTATGTGTGTCATATGGTGAGAGGCACCAGAATCTAGAATCCAAGTGGATGTGGAGGACATTGCTCGTGCAGAAAGAGCATGACCTTTCTCTGTGGGCTGTGAAGAAGGCTAAGGTACACTAATATTATGCTACTGCATGGCTTCCTCCAAAGCCTCTAAACGTTTCCAACACCTGGAAACGGGATGTCCTTCCTTGCCACAAAAACTGCAAGGATCACCAGATTTCTTCTTAGTCTTGGAAGAAGACTCACCAGACTTTGAAGATTTGCCCTGTTTAGAATTGGACTGTGGTTTTGAATCAAACTTAGGTGGTGGCTTGGAGGGATTCTCACTAGCCTCTGAATCTTTCTTAGGCTTCAGTTTCTGCTTTTGTTTTCCTTTGGACGACTAGGCTACCAATGCTTGGTTCTGTGAACCTAAAAGTGAATCCAACTGCTTAAGCTTAGCTTGCTCATGAGTCAGACGATCACAAAAGACCTCAAAAGAAGGCATGACATGTCGAGCACCCAAGGCATCCATGGTGGAATAGAAGGTCGAAGAGAAGATCTGAAATGGACCCCGAAGCTTGGAGAGGATTAGGAAAATGCACTCTGTATTAGTCTTAGTCTTACCACAACCCTACAAGATAGATCTTTGCTGTTTGAACTTCATCAGAAAGTCCTCAATAGAGGGAAATGAATCAGGTACCAAGGAAGTTAAATTTGCCTCAAGCTACAAAGTTCCGAACTCGTTGACAATACCAAAAAGTCCTTCAAACTTGGTCCAAATGGCTCGAGGAGTGAGACAACCCTCAAGATGAAACTAGAGACTGTCGGAAATGTGTAAAGCCATCAATCCCATAGCCTGATCCATATTGTTCCTGTGCTGCATAACCTCAAAGGGATGTGTCAACTGAGGTTGAATCTCATCCAAATAGGACCATAACCCTCGAGACTGGAGAAGAGTCATCATGCGACCCTTCCAAGTGTGGTAATTATGTGGGGTGAGAGATTCAATAGGTCTGTCGGCCATCCTGTGAACTGTGCCTCAACTGCTCTGAATTTTTTAATTATTATTAAGTGGTCTTTCAGAACTAGATAGAAGATGCAGAAGGGGTTTGGTTGTTTGTTTTGGTGTTTATAGATTCTATTTTTCTAATGTAAATAACAAAAAGCAAGAAAAAACACCCCCCACAATGCAAAAAACTAATCCCTAGTACAAACTGAAAGCCTGAAAATGATAGAAAGTAGTAACGGGTTGAGACAAAATTTTGAGCACCTGAAGAATTTACTGATGAAATAGACTATAGATATAGAAAGAGCACAGAACCACCTTTCCGATGCCTATTCTCTTTCAAAAAATGGAGCAAAAACGAGCAAGTTATGCCCCTCGGAGTGCAAAAAAGCTCATTGGACTTTGACTGCAAAAAAATGCAATCAAACTAGAGAAATATGAAAATATTCCTGCACCATTAGAACAAGCTCGGAGTCAGCTTTCCAATGCCTATTTGTTTTCAAAAAACGAAGATCGAACTCCCGATTTATGCCCGATTTTGTAAAACAGCTCCAAAAAAGCCTAGATAGGCCCTTATAGCCCTCAAGGGCTTAAAAAAAGGAAGCCCCTGGTCTGCTGGGTGACCAAGAGCTGGTGCAGGGGGCTGGTGGCGTGGGGACGGTGCAGGGGCGGCGCCACTGGATCCAACAGAGAGTGGGTGGTGCACGGGCGGCTCGAGGGCGGCGGGCTTCGTCGGCGGCACGACGGTGGCTGCTTGGCCGCGACCGGTGGTTACCACCGATGGCGGTGGCTAGGCAGTGGCCGTTGGGCTATGCACCGGTGGCGCAGGGTTCAAATTGGCGGTGCCCGATTGGTAAATAAAAATGCACATTTTTTTAATTTTTTTAATTTTTATTTTTATTTTTCCGCCTCGTGCTGCGTGCCCTGGGGCCGTACGGCCTTGGGGCATAAATTTTTTTTGCCTTCTGGAGCAACTGTGTCCAAATCGGATGAATTTTATATGAAAATAGGGGTTTTTGGGCGCTACGAGCTCAACGGTGAGGTCCATTTGGGCTCAAAGTGCACCGAAAAAAAATACCCCACTATTCCAAAATAAAAAACAGAAGACAAACATAGATCTGATGCAACCAAAACCTAGATCTCAAAATCTTTCAAAAGTCTAAACAAGCTACAACAGATTTGGCTTTGATACCATGTAGGATTTGAGAAATACAAATCTACAGAACCCAAAGAATCCTGCATGCAAGAAACCTGTCACAGAGAAAGAGAGAGAACGAATACAAGGGTTTTGGCTCTCACAAAGTGAAAAGATTTATTATCAGAGAAAAATGAATCAAGAATATGACAATAATACAAGAGATCAATCCTTATAAAGGAGATCAACACCAAAAAGAAAACCTAACCCTAAGATGAGAGCATTTAATAATTAAATATTAATTATTAAATGACTAATGTATGCATAAAGAGAAATCTTAAGATGAGAGTAAAGTTAATTAATTACTTTACTCTAACAAGTTTTACTCACCGTGGCTTTTTCCATTTGGGTTTCCACGTCAAAATATCTTGTGTTATGGTGATTATGTTATTGTGGGTGAATGGTTTATTTTCTATTTGGCTTGTTTGTGTATTAACTGGTTTACTGTTTAAAGGGCTATACTAGTCTATAGTAAAACTTCTTAAGTGTTTGGAAAGGTTTTTGGGGATACTAATTCACCCCCCCCCTCTTAGTATTCATCATCCTCTGTTTACCGGTTGAAGTCCTAATTACTGGTTCACTGTCAAACTATCTTTTGTACTTGTTATACCTTATCGGTTGGCTTCTAAGACTTAGATGACTACAAAACATTGTTGCTATTAATGAAAACATAAAACTTAGTCATCAAATATGAATCTCAATCTCTTCAATCAATCATCTACCAGTTGCATATCAACAACAATCTTTACCGGTTTAGTCAAACGCCAACATTCTCCCCCTTTGGCATTGATTGCAACACTTAGGAAAAATTTTGTCAACTAAGTGTGCAAAACAAATATTGACTCTACACATAATCCCCCTTAGCAATTGCATAATATTACAAAAATTGTAAATAAGTACAAGACTTATACTCCCTTTATTCTTTCATACAAAATTTTGACTGGCTCTTCAGCTATTAGTCCCCCTTTGACAACAATGCCAAATAAATAAGTAAATCCATGAAAAATAAATATATATTACATCAAAATTTTCATCAAAATTGCATAGCATATATAGATATGAATGATAGGACCCAAAGGAAACTAAGAGAGGGGGTGAATCAGTTGTATAATAATTTCAAACCAAATATAACTTAACCAAACTTGATACTTAATACCAGTAAACCAAACTTAATGCCGGTAAACACATTAATAGTTAATATCAATACCAGTAAAACTTAATGCATGAAATAGAAATACAAACAACATCCATAACACATAACACAAAGATTTGTATGTGGAAACCCTTTAAGGGGAAAAACCACGATGGGAAACCTTACCCACAATCAAATGATATTGTATGCGGGAAAAGCGAGATGATGAAACTTAAAATGTGAAAATTAAAGCTCAAAGAGGCTTGCCCACACACCCACAGGACTTCTTGGTGCAAGTTATTGAGTCATGAAGAATGACTCAACTTCCCAAGGATGGTTCCATAGTTCTCTATCTCACAAGGTCCCTCAAGCCAATGCCTTTTCTATCATATCACTGAGAAAAGTGGCTTAGAGATGACAAATGCAAGAACAAGGGATGCTTATGATTGATTTAGTTATGAAAATGCATCCTATCTATGCATGATTCTACACATGCAATAAACTAGATTATACGATGAGAAGATTAGTAGCAATACTATCCTAACATGATATACTAGTTTATGAGTTAAGCTAATGATAAAGGAAATAGTCTAAAATGCTTATTAGGTTTCTTCCTATAACAAAGAGAAGCTAGATGTATTAATAAAATTGAGCATAAATGAGATACTAAAGCTTGCATGGATCCTTAAAATGGAGGAATGAGAGCTCTATTTATAGTGAAAATAGGGCAATGGATGGTCAGGATTGAAAGAGTTAATCAAGGTTCAAGTCTGAAAGTTGTCAATCCATGTTTTCAATTTTCACCAATGAAATGGTGACAATTGTCAACATAAGGCTAGTTGAGAAGAGAAGTAAGAAGCATTAAATGCTTGAGAAGACCTCATGGTTACCCTAGGAGGTAAGGGTTAAGGTTAGGTTAAGGTTATCCATTGGATAAAGCTTTTACCTAAGGGGTAAACTCTTGTACAAAGGTTAAAGGAATAACCATGGTCAAAGCAATAAATGCTTGATGATACCCTTGGGTTAGATGGAGGTTAAGTTAGTCAAAAATTCTCTAACCATGCCACTAAGGGTTAGTTAACCATTAATGGTTTGAAGACTTTGGGGAAAAATTTGTAAGAGTCCTTCCAAATTTGGGGGTATTCAACAAGTTAGCTTGTTGAATGGATAAAGGCTTCAGTGCCTTTTGAAGACTTTACTCCAAATTTGAGAAGTGACCTCCTCAAATTTAGGGAAAGGGGATAATGGATGAATTTAGGCTAATTGATTAGGATTAGATGGATTCTAGAAGAAATTAGGAATAGGGTTTATGATGCAAGTGAGAGATGTAGGAAAATGCAAGTGGGTGAGGGAAAATAGAATTAATTAAAATAAATTGGTTTATTTCAATTTGGTTGCAAGTTGGAGATTTAAATAAATTAGATTTATTTAATTGGGGTAAACTATTTAATTAAATGTGAATTTAATTAAAAGTAGAGATAAGGGTTTTAATTAAATAAACTGATTTATTCAATTAAATGACATAAAGGGCTTAAGTGAATTTAACTAAATAAATTGAATAATTTACTTAATTAAATAGAGGAATAAGAATAAAATGAACATTAAATACTCATTTAGGAATATGGTCATTTTTATATGTCTACATTTTGCCCCTCTTTGAAGTGACGTGTGTGCACATGTTGATTCAAAGAAAATGATGCGTCATCATGATTTGGTTGTGATCAGTGTGATGTCTTGTCGAGATGTTCATGCCATGCCCCACATTTGATGAACGATGTTGATAATGATGTTGATAATGCCCATTCGGGAGATGAATCAATTTTTTTTTGAAAATTTGATTTGATTTAGATAAATTTGATAAATTTCCTTGCATTGTAGAACTTCGTCTATGTTGAATGTGGTAATTTGATTCATCTCCCGATATTGCCATTTAATAGGGTCGCCATTTAATAGGGTCGTAGGAGATACCACGAGCAATTTTACGTGTCCCTCCATGTAACCCTAATTTTGATTTACCCTATATAAAGGGGAAAAGTGACTTCTTTTGTCTCATTTGTGCTTGTTGAATTTGGAGAAAGTGATTTTTGGAGAGAAGTCAACATGTCGGTTCCCTATTCTTCTCATCGAATCGAGCGTGTTTGGAGGCCTGCCGTGTATGGAGCACCAGTAAGTCAACCTTTTTGACCCCTTTTGGATTTTTTATTTTGTCGGTTTTGGTCATCTTTTTTAATTTTGTCACGTGGATTTTACATTTTAGCATGTCAGGGTCAAAGCTTAGTGCATACAATAAATTTTGTAGCACGTAGGTTTTAATGAATTAGGGTAGCATCCGAAAGGTTTAGGGTAGCGTATCACTAGGTTAGGATAGCGCGTAGGATTAGTTTAGCATACTGGGGTCACAAGGGAGCAGAGAGGGTAAAACGGGTAGCATATAGGAGATACCTAGCGCATAGGGTTTCTACGAGGTCGCATGGGTAGGGCTAGATAGTGCGTAGGGATGACCTAGCACATAGGGATATATACTTAGCGCAAGAGCATGATAGAATAGCACATAGGTTAGTTTTAGCTCTTGGGGTAGGTTAGGTGGCGCTTTGGAAGAAAAGGGTAGTGCATAGGTTTCATCTAATGCATAGGGTAGATTGGGTAGCACTTGGCAAGGATAGGGTAGCGCATGATAAGCAGTTTAGCGCGTAGACAAAATAGTTTAGTGCATAAGCAAAATTTTTTGGGTAAAGTAGGATTTTGGATGAAGAAAGATAGGTAAGTTTTTGCCAGTTTTGTCGGGATAGTTGCAAATTGTCAGTCTGCATGTCTGCTGTCATTGTTTTGATAAGTTTGTCCAATATGAGTTATGATATAACTTGATTTGATTTGTGATTTTTCAAGTTGATATAGACTTGATGCAAATTTGATATGATGTGGTTTTTGATATGAATGTGGAGCTTGAGTTGTTTTAGAAGCTATATTGATTGTGGAACTTGAGTTGTGTTTCAAGCTAATATGATTAGATATGAAAATGAATTGATATGATGTGGAACTTGATTTGATTTCTGAAGTTTCAAGTTTGTTATATAAATTTGATTTTGGTATCTATGTTGTGAGGAGGAAACTAATATTGGACTTGTTTCGCTTTTTGACAGGAGCGTCTTGGAATGGTTCAGTCATGTGAGTGATTTCTGAGACCGTGGTCCTTGGTACCACGATTGACATAGGCAGATAGAGACATTATTGAGAGGTGTGGCTTGACCTCGTTGTTAGATATGCCTCAGTTTATCGTGAATCAGGGTTTATTGACAACATTGGTGGAGAGGTGGCACAGTGATATGAACACCTTCCATTTGGTGATAGGCAAGATTATAATGATGCCTAAGGATTGTTACCAAATTCTACAAATTCCTATTGTAGGTGCATTGCTTCCCTATGAGAAGACCAAGGAGGGTGGGACTGAGGCACTTCATTGGATCTTTTAGGATGATACTGTTTGCGGGTATGAGATCCCATGGCAGGAGTTCTTAGATTTGGATTACGCACCTCTACCATCAGTTCTGGCAGGCTTCATAGGTGGTTTCTTATGTCCCGATCGTAGGTCAAAGGGACTAGTAGTAGGGTGGGGATTGGTTCTAGAGAATATGGTGACATAGGGTCACTGATTTGCATGGGGGTCAGCTATGCTGGCCCACTTATACAGGGATTTACATCAGGTGGTATACCTAGGTTATGGCAGTTTATCAGGTGGAGTGACACTACTACAGGTATGGGTGTGGGAGCATATTCCCGCAGCTAGGCCATTGGCGGACAAAGATAGGCTTGTTGGGTGTACGTATGCATATGGATATAGAGGGATAGTTGTCCAACATAAGTTGGGCAAACTAGAGCACTAGAGGAGAGTGCTGGATGATATCGATATAGTCGTCTGGTGACCATATACAGGTTGTGAGGTATGGGTTGAGGATGGGATGGAGATGCCCTATTTTTACATGACCAGATATTTGATAGGGTAAACGCCCTTTGTTATTGAGAGGTTTCTGCATAGCCGGGTGTTGTGGTAGTATGTTCGACAGCAAGGGATTCCATAGGGAGCATGTTTTTATGCTCAACGGAGATAGGATATTCTTGATTGGGGACTGACGATTGATAGCGCAGTGGCAGTGGAGGAGTTCTTTCATGTAGCCGGCTAGATATGGGATTATGCTCCTAAGATAGTGGATGCAGGGATGACTAACAAGTTTGCAGCACTCTTCGCAGCGCATGCAGTGGCCAAGATATCGGATCTAGCCAAGATGATTCTGGCTTTTGATAATGATGAGGAGGTAGATGAGGGGGTGGTGATGGTGGAGGAGATGATGGCGGAGATGGCAGAGGAGGTAGCTAAGGTTGGCGAGGAGATAGAGGGAGATTGGATCAGGGGAGGAGAGGAGATAGGGGTGGAGATGGTGGTGATAGGGGGATACAAGCTGAGAGAGCCGCACAGCGAGCTGTTATGTATAGGGGGAGAAGAGGTTTGGCTATCAGAGTTGGGGGTGAGGAGAGGGTTGGGGAGGTGATAGCGGCAGTTGGAGGGTATGATGACGTGTGATGACTGGCCCAGAGGAGGAGGTCAGATGTTTTATCTCCACCTGCACCGAGGACAGGTAGAGGGACAGGGGGTACCCCTTCACAGGTACCCTTGCAGATGTGGATTCTGACACATGCAGAGGATGCGCAGATTAGATCGCTGCAATTGTTAGTGCAGCACTTGCAGACACAATTGCTGGCACATCAGCATCAGATTACTCAGCTAACCATAGAGCATGATACTAAGATAGAGTGGTGGGGTTGAGTAGAGGAGCTCGCAGCGAGTGTGCAGAGAACTGTAGCAAGTGGTCCGATGAGAGACACCTTGAGAGAGCTACCTTTGAGAGCCAAGGAGGCAAAGTACTAAAGGAGACATTATGAGGATGCAGTGCCCAGGGCGTTGAGTGCAGAGTTTTACATAGTCGAGATCTAGTTGATCTCGAGAGACTGGGTCAAGGATGGAGAGAAGGGGCATGATAGGGCCTACTAGATAGGATCCACCTAGAGATCCAGGTGCTGGGACATCTACAACGAGATCGTTGCCTTCAAGAGATAGTCATACCTGAGAGACGTTGTCTCCTATTGTATTTTGACCATTTTGTTGTATTGGCACAGACATGAAATATTTTGTATATTGATCATTCTTTGAGATATATATGACACCATTTTCTTTGATCCTCATGTGATGTGTCATGGATTATGCTTTCTAGATGTTTTTTGATTATTCTATGATGATGTAATGCTTAGATAGATGCATGTGATGTGATATGTGATGAATATGATGTGATAATGCAGGATGTTGTGAGATGTATCTTGAAAATGAGATGTATGATATGATATGTTGTGAGATGTATCTTGAAAATGAGATGTATGATAATGATATATTGTGAGATGTATCTTGAAAATGAGATGTATGATAATGATATGCTGTGAGATGTATCTTGAAAATGAGATGTATGATAATGATATGCTGTCAGATGTATCTTGAAAATGAGATGTATGATATGATATGCTGTGAGATGTATCTTGAAAATGAGATGTATGATACGATATGCAACTAATTAAGAAATGATATGCAACTAATTGTATTGAGCATCCTCATTCTGTACTTGTCATCCCTGTATAGCCACATGTTGTTTGCTCTCTTTATATGTATCATCAGTGAGCATTGATTAATTTTGGGATATGTTGAAAATTTATACAAGCATATTGGTATATTTACACCATAATGACCTGAGAAAAATATACATGATTTTTGATTTTGCAATATAGCACAAGCGTCAAGGTATAATTGAACCAGGACAACCTGAGTGTGGATTGCGTAGAAACAGACAAGATTGAATCATGTGTATGCGTAAAGTGGAATCATGTCTTTAATGATATGTTGTGAATCACATCTCGAGACAAGTATTTACACAGTACAGATGATTGCTTCATAGACATAAAACTAATAAAATATTGGAGTCCCCACGATGTTCTCTAGCTTTGAAGCATTATTGAGAAAATTTAGAGGATCCAATAATTCAAAAAGTTCAAGTGAAAAAATAGTCAAAAACTTTATGCAAGATGCAACATTTGATATTTCAGAAAATCATCCATCATATTTGTGAATCTTGTTAAGCGATCAATGTTTTGCTTTGCGATTGTATGTGTGTTGTTTTTGCTGGATGCATGCTCTGAGTTTGTGACAAGTTTTGACAGTTTGAATGTGCTGCAAGTTTATACTACCCCTAGTCAAGTGTGCCTCTAAATGTGGATTGTACAGTGATTACCAAGCCATGGTGAGATGTGGTGAAAGGATATGTGGATAAACAAAGGTAGTGACTACGCTAAGTATGGCCTGGATGGATATTGTGATAAAAATGTCGTGCAATGGCCAATAGTGCTTTACTGTGGATATAATGGTATGGATATAGATAGAGGAGTTGTCCTCTCACAATAGCGTCTATTTCTAGGTTTTCACCAGTTGCTTTTATTGTACCTTTTTATTTACCTTTCTCTTGATTTTTTTATTTTTTTTATTTTTTTGACTTTTCCGTGCATTAGATTACTCAAGTGTAGTATTTCTTCAGATGGATGTTGTTAGTTGGTTCGTCGAGCACATCTCCTTCTGAAGTTGTTAACTAATAGGCACCTGATCCATAGGCTAATATGATGACATAGGGACCTAACCAATTAGGTTCAAATTTCCCTTTCTTTTCCCGATCTTTCTGATTCCTAGGATTTTCCTTGAGTACTAGGTCACCAATTTTAAAAATTCTGGGAATGACCTTGTGGTTGTAGCTCCTACACATGTGTTGTTGATATGCTTTGAGATGAGTGTAGGAATGTTGACGTCTTTCATCTAGAAGCTTGAGCTCTTGCAGTCGGTTAACTCGATACTCTTCATCTGGGATTAGGCCTTTTAGAGAGACTCTGAGAGATGAAATTTCTACCTCCAAGGGTAAAATTGCTTCTGATCCATATACTAATGAATATGGTGTAGCTCCTGTAGGTGCACGGATGCTAGTTCTATAGGCCCAAAGTACTGGATTGAGTTGTATATGCCAATCTTTGCCTGCATCATTCACTTTTTTCTTTAGGATTTTCAATATTGTTTTGTTGGATGCTTCTGCCTGACCATTCCCCTGTGGGTAGTAAGGTGTAGAAAAATGATGTTGGATTTTGAATTTTTCACATAGTTCTTGTACATTTTGGTTTTTGAAAGGTCATCCATTATCTATGATGATGGAACTTGGAATGCCATATCTGCAGATCAGATAATTAAGGATAAAAGAAGCAATTTGTTTCCCAGTCACTGTGGTCATGGGGACTACTTCAATCCATTTGGTAAAGTATTCCATTGTAGTTATAATGAAATTGTGTCTATTTGAAGATGAAGGATGAATTTTTCCAACCAAGTCTAGTCCCCACTGAAAGAAGAGCCAAGATGTTGTGAATGCCTACAGTTCCTATGCTGGTGAATGTATAAGATTGCCATGGATTTGGCATTTAGGACACTTTTTTGCAAAGTGATAAGAGTCTTTTTCCATTATTGACCAGTAATATCCCATTCTTAAAAGCTTTTTAGCAAGAGTAGTACCACTTGAATGTGTGCCACAAATATCTTCGTAAAGCTCATGTAAAGCATAGTCAGATTCATTACGATCAAGACAACAAAGAAGAGTACCATCTAGACCTTGATGGTATAAAGTATCAGCAGTAAGAGTATAACGGGTGGCTTGCCAGATAAAGTTGCACTTTTGGTTTCGGGATAGGTCAATGGGTAGGATATTGTTCTTAAGATAGTCATAGATCAGTCCATATAACAAAGAGTCAGAACTGGTGAAGGCATAGATAACATGGGATTCTGAATGGTCATAGGCTGGGGAGAACAATTGCTCTATCAGAAACTCGTAACAATTCTGTTGCTTTAGAATTTACAGTAGTGAAGTGATAGTAGCCATGGCATCAACTGCTCTATTATCCAACCTTGGTATTTATTCAAAGGTGATGTGTACAAAATATTGCTTGAAATCATCCACCATTCGCTTGTAGGGTAGCATCCTATCATCCTTTGTCTGATAGCCATTGTTGATTTGATTGATGACTAATTGTGAATCTCCATAGACTTTTAATTCTGTGATCCTGCATTCTACGACAATTTTGATGCCTATAACCAATGCCTCATATTCAGCAATGTTGTTGGTGCATGGAAACATAAGCCTATATGATCTTGGGATAGTGTGTCCTTTAGGAGTGATAAATAAAATGCCAGCACCTGAGCCATGTTGTGTGTAGGATCCATCAAAATATAAGGTCCATTGTTTAGTGGAGATAGCAAGAACATCTCTGTCTAGAAATTTGATCTCCATAGTTTGTTTTCCTGGTAGTGGTGCTTCTGCCAGTTGATCTGCAATTTCTTTACTAAGTAAATATTTGAGAGGATCATGACCCACTTAGAAAATCTGCCTATAAGAGCTGCTTTACTGAGTAAATATTTGAGAGGATCAATTTTTCCAACCAGCTTAATTGTGTGACCTAGCATGTAGTGTCACAATTTTTGAGAGGCAAATACCACTGTTAGACAAGCTTTCTTAATGAATGTATAGTTGAGTTCATATCCGTTTAATGTCTTGCTGATATAATAGATAGCTTGCTCTTTGCCCTGTTGATCTTCTTGTGCTAATAATGCCCCCAGTGATATGTCTATTGTTGAAATGTAGAGAATGAGTGGCTTCCCTACTATTGGTGGTGCTAGAACTAGTGGGTTCATTAGATACTGCTTGATTTGATAAAAGGATTCGACACATTTGGATTCCCATTTGAACGGTACATTTTTATGTAGCAAATGATTGAATGGGAGACTTTTATCTGCTAGTTGAGTGATGAATCACCTAATTGATTGGAGTCATCCTTGTAGAGATCTAAGTTGGCTGATGTGCTTTGGTGGTGGCATCTCCATAATGGCTTGTACCTTTGTTGGATCCACTTCAATACCTTTAGCTAAAACTATGTAGCCTAGTAATTTTCTTGATGTAACCCTGAAGACACACTTCTTAGGGTTGAGCCTGACTTGAAATTTTTCCAATCTATAAAAAATCTTTTCTAAGATGGTTAGATGTTTTGCTCTGGTGAAGGATTTAGCTAGTAAATCATCTACATAGTCTTCCATGAAGGTATGCATCATGTCATGAAAGATTGTTGTCATTGCTTGTTGATAAGTTGCTCCTACATTCTTTAAGCAAAAAGGTATGACATTCCAATAGTACGTTCCCCATGGACAGGTAAATGTTGTTCTATCTTGATCCTCTGGGGCTATCTTGATTTGATTATAGCCTGAAAAACCATCCATTAATGACAGCATTACATGGCCTGTTGTGAGGTCTACAATTATGTCGATACTGGGCAAAGGAAAGTTGTCCTTTGGACAGGCTTTGTTGACATCTCTGAAATCAGTGCAGATTCTCATACTGCCATCTGGTTTTGATACTGGTACAATGTTGGAAATCCATTCAGCATAGTTGATAGGTCGAATAAATCCGACTTCTAATAGTTTCTTCAATTCATCTTTAACCATGAGTGCGACATGTGGATTCATCTTTCTTAGTTTTTGCTTGACTGGCTTAGCTCTTGGAGCAATGGACAAGTGATGCATGATTAATTGTGGATCAATCCCGAGCATATCTGCATATGACCAAGTGAAGTTGATTTGTTTTTCTTTAAAAAATTTGATAAATTCTGATCTTTCTTCCTCTATCAGAGATTCTGCAAGTTGTATAGTTTTGGCTTCTTCTATAGTACCAATGTTGATTGATTGAGTGGGCTCAATCAATATGGGTGATCACTCATGATAATGCATAGGAAGAGTGTCAAGTCTCCCATCCTTAGGTGCCTTAGAAAGGTTTTCACCTTCAAATGCATCCTTTATTTTTACTTTTGTGTGATCTATTGCTGCCATTGACTGGTTTTCAGCAGTAGATCTTTTAGTTTGCTCATTTTTGCGATTGAGAGACTTGGCACTCCCCTGGTTGCAGACATCGTTACTTTATTCACTGGTAGAGTCTGTTTCTAGGTTAATGGTACATAAGTAGTGGATAATGGATTCGTCATTTGGGAAAATTGGTATATCATGAGTTTCAGGTTCATCCCAATCTATGAGGTCATGAAAGACAAGTGGTAAGGAGTCATTAGGTGGATCAAGTTCGACTATTGTAAGTGTCAGGATGGAAGTATCATCGTGGTTGCCCTGGGTGTTAAAGAAGTTAAGGATCTCATTAAGGTCTTCGATGGTATCATCTTCCATATAGACTTGCTCATAATGTCGTTGTTCTTTTTCCTTGGTGTCATAGATATTTTGTGGACCGAATTCAAGTGGTCTAGATTCTGTGTCATGTTCTTCTTGAGAGATGGGTGTACTACTGTCTTTTGCACAAATATCTTTAGTAACATTAGAATAGCTACCCCATTCATATTCATTGGAATCAGTCTCAAAGATATTATCCCAGATTCTAGCAATGCTGTGAACTGGTATGTTGTAGGGTGAGAATAAGTCTTTGATAATTGAGACAAGTTTGATAGTTTTGTCTGATTCTGTGTCAGATCCTACTTCTACTCTTTGCATTTGTTCATATACTGTCTCTCCTCGGGGAGGAATGATGTTATCAAGAAGTGATTCTTCTTTGTTGGATATTGGTTCTTGAATATGATGTGCTCTTGCAGTAGATGCTTCCTTCTTTTGATTGATAGGTTGTTTTTGACATTGCTTTTGCTCTTGATGTTCACGTTCTTTACGTATTGTCTCAGGTGACTCAAATAGTGCCTCCTGCTAGGAGTCTTCTTTTTATTTCTTCTTTGTTTTCCACTAAGGTTTTTGATATTTGTGTGGTGCCCTCTTTGGTAGTAGAGTGAGTTCAAATCCCAATCCCTTTTTGTCTTTACTAAATTGTGAAGGAGGATCTAATGGTTCTGTGATGCCTTCCTTTCACTTACCAATAGGTCCTTTGCCATTGTATCCCATTTGTTGCATGATTAAGTATCCTTTTCCATATAGGTGTGTTGGTATAACTACTTCCACAGTAGCTGCTCTATCTTCTTCCTCATCTTTGTATAGCCAACTAGGGATATCCTTTTCCTCAGATTTATGTGCTAGAGTGTCGAGTTGAATGAATGTGCCATCAAACTTGGTGATGGGCTGAGTTGCTTTATGTGTTGATTTTGTAGGTAAGCCATGAGATCTAGGTGATGTTGGTAAGTTGGCCAAACACATGGGTTCCAAAGAGTATTCTCCCATGCGTTGGTCTTTGATCTTCATTTTCTACTTGAAATCTCTAGGTAATGATTTAGAATTTTCTTGTTGAAGATCTTGTGCTGATGAAATTTGTTTCTCTCTATTATGTGGAACCAAGCTATCTTGGGCTGCCCCCATAGCATTACAATGTTGAAATGGATTATGATCAACTGATATAGAAAATTCCTACCCATTGTAGGGGAATTTGACACACTAGTGATATGTGGAGGGTACTGCTTGCATTTCATGTATCCAAGGCTGCCCTAATAGGATATTGTATGTGAGGTCTATGTCTAAGACCTGGCACATAGTATCCTTTCATAGAGGTCCTACCTAAATTGGCAACACCACTGTTCCTTTAGATGATCTTTCTTCATCATCATATTCCTTTATAGTGATCTTTTTGCATGGATCAATAGACTCCTCCAAGAAACCTAATGCACAGATAAGTTTTAAGGTACAAATATTAAGTCCACCTCTTCCATCTATTAATACTCGTTTAACTCGGTGTTTATAGACCATGACTTCAATATAGAGTGGAGTATTATGTGGATGACTGAATGAGATATTATCATGCTCAAAAAAAGTGAGGTTATGAGGTCCTATCATATGAGCCACCATGGTTTGGAATTTGTCAGCATCCAGATCTTGAGGTACATTTGTTTCCAATAAGACTTGTTCCAATATGTCTTTGTGTTTTGGTAAAAGTTTCAGCAACTCAACTATAGATATCTGAGCAGGAGTTTTGCATAGTTGACTGACTAGATCATATTGAATTTTGGGTACGGTGTTTGTTGTTGACATATGTCCCTTCAAGACATATTTTTGAGCTATGGTTGTTACATTGACGGATTCATGTTCACGTATGTCTTTGATTATGATAACATTGACTTGATTGTCTTCAGCTGATATGTGATTGATACAAGCTCCATGTGTATCATTTGAGATTGAAGCTCCATCCTTGTTGTAGTTTGGAAGAGGATTTTTGAAAGCTCCGTGGTCACCATTTGTTTTGAGACCATCGACCATTAAATCACATCTATCGATCATGTCTTGAACAATGTTTTTCAGCCTCATGCAATCATTTGTTTGATGACCTTTGTTGTGATGAAAAACACAAAAGTGTGAGTAGGGTGGTTTGATTTGTGGTTCAAAGTTGTTGATTGCGGGTAAAGAGATACTTTTGTTTGCCAGGAGTTCTCTGAATGCTAACTCCAGTGATTGCCCTAGTGGTCTATAAATGCATTTTGGAAAGTTGTTTGTGTTACCCCATGAGTTTGGATTAGGTCCTCTATTGGCGTTATTGTTTTGGGTATTGTTGGTGTTGTTTGTGTTGAGTTGATCTTGATTGGTATTTTGTGCATAAGCGTTAGTGCCTGGGTTAGCACCTTTGGGATTCTTTGTAACTTGAGGATTACCTGATAACACGAGCATGGGTTGCTTTGATTTTGGATCATTTGATTCAGTTCCTCCTTCATTACCATTGTTTTTGTCTCTGGTCCAGAATCAGGATTTGTCCAAGTTGTTGTTGTTTTGGTTGTTGTAATTGGATGAACTTGTTCCTTCTTTGAAAAATTTCAACGTTCCCTTTTTGACACATGCCTCTTCTACTTGGATTCCATTCTCAATCAATTTAGCAAAAGATGGTATGCATTGGAGTTTGAGTCTGTAACACATCTCACTATTCAAGTTGTTGATGAAAATTTCCATCTTTTCTTTTTCGGGGACATCACAAGGATATCTTGAAACCATACGCCGCCATTGTTGAAGGAAGACCATGAATGTTTCATTGTTTTTTTGTTTGGTATTACAGATGTCTAACATGGTGATAGCATGTTGAATTTTATAGGAAAACTGAGTTATGAATTTGTTGACTAGTTCATGGAATGATCTAATAGGAGGTGTGATTTTGGATAACCATTCCATTGTTTGTCCACCCAAGATTCTTGGAAATAACCTCATAAAATAGGTATCATCATGAGTGAATTCAAGACTCATTGTGCAAAATTCTTGAACATGATCACGGGGATCACTTTTCCTATCATATTTGTCAAATTTGGGAACATCTGAGTTTGGAGGAAAAGGTACCATGTTCAATCTTCTGTCAAATGGATAAGGAAAAATTTTAGTTAAGGAGTACCGTACTATTGTACCTTGTCGCATGTCTTGCATTTGTCTTTGTAACATTTGCATTTGCTGAGTGAGAGAAATCAAAGGTGCATTGTGTTGTTGAGGGAAGAGTTCTTCCCTTGTATTAGTTCTAGGCTGAAATGGTGTGTGGAATGGTATGTTTTTCTCTGGGATGTTTTGCTCAAGGATGTTTTGCTCAGGGATATCTTGTTCAAGGTCACATGCTTCTTCCTCTCTTTGTCATTCTTGATATTCATAATGTCGCGATCTTGTTCTAAAAATATCTGTGTCCAAATCTTCAGAAATTTTAACTCCTTTGCTTGTGAGCATGAGTAGATATTTTTCCTTGTCATTTTCCATGAGTCTTTCCACAAGTTTTTGAAATGAAGCGCTTTCTTGACACTCTTGAAGTTCTTCAATAATTTCAGTGTCATCTAGATGCGGACCCTTGAAAGGATTTGATAATCTTCGATTCATGCTGGATTCCAGTTGCATTTCTCTTTGTTTGTTTCATTGAGAGCGAGTAACAGTGGGCATCTAGTAGAAGCTTTCTGTGATAAAAGGAATGAACTCTTCTTGAATGTTTTTCTCAGGGGTTGGTGGTTCAAATCGGGGTATGTTATAAGTGGTGCACTCTTTGGGAAAGAAGGCCGAGTTGATCTTCCCTCCTTGATTTATGCTTTGACTGAATGCTGATTTTTGATAGAATGCCCTACTCCTCAAGGGTTCCTTGTCAAATTCGTTTGTTCTATTTTGAAGATATAAGCGTATATGATGAAGGAATACGCGATGAGATTTGAAGAGTTGACGATTGATGTATAAAAAGTTATTTCCTTTGGCAAGTTTCGAAGAACTTGGTTGCTGTTTCTTCAACTTAGTGTTATGATATATATTCCTTCTTCTCAGAATATGAGGATTAGTCATGCACAAGCAATCAATGGTTTCCTTTAATTTGTTTTGGCTTTAGTTTAGCTTGTTTTAGAAACTTAAGTTTTACTTTATCAAAGTGAAGGTTTAGATGTCCCCTCATGACAAAGTGCATCAAATGATATGGAATACGAGCTTTCCCGATATGGAAACTCGAATTGACAACTTAGAGTTTTTAAACAAGTGTGTTTTGGGATAAAAATCCATTTGCTTTAAAGGGCCTGTTTGCTACTTGTGATGATGTTTCCCAATTTTGATAGGATAGATATGTTTATCTTGTGACTAGTTTCAGATTTCAGGAAACTTTGCTTGATGGAAACTTGCTTTTAGAAATAGCTTTTGATACTCTATTTTTGGTTTTCTGATTGATGAAGTTCAAACTAATGAAGGGAAGCTTTTGAAATTGTTCTCAAAATTTTCCAAATTGACCTCTGTTTTGCCCCCTATTTTTCTGGTTTTGACCACGCACTGAAACAAAAACAAAATGCGCTATAAAAAGTTCTCTATGCGCTGGAGAAAAGACTCTACGTGCTATGCTGCCCCCGGCTACGCGCTAACTGGTTAAGTTTTCTCAGCTTTGGTTCAGCTTTGGTTCAGCTTTGGCGCTAATATGGGCCTCCTATGCACTAATAGCTAAACCCTACGTGCTAAAGTTTGACTTTTACGAGCTAAGCTGATGCTTCAACGCGCAAAACTATTTTCAAGATGCGCTAACTGTCACTACTTGTTTTTAGATTCTAGTGAAGCGCTACTGTTAAGACTTTACATGCTAAAGAGAAGGTTTAATGCACTAAAAGATGGTTCCTACGTGCTAAGAAGTTTCTCTTATGTGCTAAAATGCCCTGAAATATATTGACTTGGTTGCTTTTCAGTAATTTCAGAATTTTGTCTTGAGTTTTTAGTGCTTATAGATGATTTTCCGAAATAATGAATGAAAGAACGACACCAAAGAGACAACCATTTTTCTTAATCTAAACAATAAGTGTATGTTCTGCGAGGATGTGTTCAAATCCCCAATGTTTCAACAAGTTTCGGTACAACATGCATTTCAATTAGACTCTTCATTCAAAGGTCATAAGCAATATCATAGCCCACTAGTCTCGATACTCCGTCAGCTCAAACAACCATGTCACCCCCTAGGGGGTGCCTGTTTTTTTGCCTTTTGCCAGAAATTAACCCAAAGTTAATTTCTTCAC
This sequence comes from Cryptomeria japonica, assembly GCF_030272615.1. Classification (NCBI taxonomy): domain Eukaryota; kingdom Viridiplantae; phylum Streptophyta; class Pinopsida; order Cupressales; family Cupressaceae; genus Cryptomeria; species Cryptomeria japonica. The sequence goes on from NC_081407.1 coordinate 923,230,531, forward strand.
AATTGAGTAGTTATCTTGGGAGATATATGGTGAGCGATCTTGGGGGCAGATTCTTCCCCACCCTTGCACTATGATATTGCAAATGTCTGGTTATTGACTTAGCTCAAAGTTTATATGCTAAGGTTTGTAATCAAGCTTCCTGTTCGGCTATCAGTGATAAACTCCCTCAGGGGGCTTCTCAACCTTTAGAACAAAGGCTTTACGTATCTCAAGGATACTGGGGGAAGACTAATCACTATGCGCAACCGTTGAAAAGGAATTTTGTCACTTTCCACTTTTGATTATAGTGGGTTGGAACACTTGGCGTCAAAGTCATTTCCCACTTAGGTTGTTCCCTTCACACTGGCCAAAAATGGCTTTAAGAGTTTTTTAGCCCCTCGGGAAGGCAAGCCTGTTAAAGGATTTATTGCTTGAATTAAAGAAAGCTTTAAGAGTGGTTTGGCTTTTTGATCACCCAATTAAGGGGAGATCATATACTTTCACTTTTGAGACAAAGCACACAAGTTCCTTTTAACCCTTCAAAGCAATGATTTTGTTAATCCTATATGGAGATGTTGCTCCATGAAAATATGGTGTTCTTTTTAATTTTTCAAGGCAATGATTTTCTAATCTAAAAAGAAGAACTTGGTCAACAAAATGAACACGATGCTTTGTCAAGAAAAGAAATCAAGAAAAAGGGGAAGATCTTCCCTCTTTACTTGCAAAACAAAAGACTTTTGGGATTGTGTGATTTTTTTCCTTGCTAAAACCTACAATGGATCCTTTTATACACCAAAGGATGGTGAAGTTCTTTTTAATCCATTTGTTTGCAAAACTTGAAAAAAATTGATTTGCTCTTTTTAAAACCTAATTTGAAAATTTTCTCTCCTAGGAAACCAAGGAAAATTTTGTTTTGTGGTTCTTTTTAAAGCCCCAAACAAAAGTGAGTTCAATTTTAACAAGAATCAAAATGAAGTTTATATCTTAACTAACTTTATCTAAGCTAGTAAGAACTTAAATTATTTAATGATCCTAAAATTAAGCTCCTATCTACAAGAAATTTGTTAGAACCTTGCAAACTACAAGTAAAATTGTTAGAAAACCTGTGGACTTCAACAAGTCTAATTTTTTACATTCGGTTACAGTTTGTTTTGCCTCTGTCTATGATGCACTACAGAACAAATTGTACATGCTACAAGGTAATCCAGATGCACTATCAAAAAGGCCCGATGCGCTGAACTGTGTTTTAGATGCGCTACTCTATTTTTCTCTCACGCTGAGACCTATAGGAAAGTATTAGTGGGGATGATGCACTAAGGTAAAGACTACACGTGCTAGAGAATAGACCCCATGTGCTAAACAGTGTGTTAGATGCACTAAAAGATCCACCAAATGCACTAAGGGATGTTCCCTATGCGCTAATACCTATTTCCCGTGTACTTGCAAAAGTGTTTATTTTTGTAAACCGATTTGATTCATGGGGTAGTGCCCCACGGTGGGGGCTAGAAATGTATATGGAAAAGCGGGGCGATGAAATTTAAAATGTGAAAATTAAAGCTCAAAGAGGCTTGCCCACACACCCATAGGAATTCTTGGTGCAAGTTATGGAGTCATGAAGAATGACTCAACTTCCCAAGGATGGTTCCATGGTTCTCTATCTCACAAGGTCCCTCAAGCCAATGCCTTTGCTCTCAGATCACTGAGCAAAGTGGCTTACGGATGACAAATGCAAGAACGAGGGATGCTTATAATTGATTTAGTTATGAAAATGCATCCTATCTATGCATGATTCTACAAATGCAATAAACTAGATTATAAGATGATAAGATTAGTAGAAATACTATCCTAACATGATATAATAGTTTATGAGTTAAGCTAATGATAAAGGAAATAGTCTAAAATGCTTATTAGGTTTCTTCCTATAACAAAGAGAAGCTAGATGTGTTAATAAAATTGAGCATAAATGAGATACTAAAGCTTGCATGGATCCTTAAAATGGAGGAATGAGAGCTTTATTTATAATGAAAATAGGGGAATGGATGGTCAGGATTGAAAGAGTTAATCAAGGGTCAACTTTGAAAGTTGTCAATCCATGTTTTCAATTTTCACCAATGAAATGGTGACAATTGTCAACATAAGGCTGGTTGAGAGGAGAGGTAAGAAGCATTAAATGCTTGAGAAGACCTCATGGTTACCCTAGGAGGTAAGGGTTAAGGTTAGGTTAAGGTTATCCATTAGATAAAGCTTTTACCCAAGGGGTAAACTCTTGTGCAAAGGTTAAAGGAATAACCATGGTCAAAGCAATAAATGCTTGATGAGACCCTTGGGTTAGATGGAGGTTAAGTTAGTCAAAAATTCTCTAACCATGCCACTAAGGGTTAGTTAACCATTAATGATTTGAAGACTTTGGGGACAAATTTGTAATAGTCCTTCCAAATTTGGGGGTATTCAACAAGTTAGCTTGTTGAATGGATAAAGGCTTTAGTGCCTTTTGAAGACTTTACTCCAAATTTGAGAAGTGACCTCCTCAAATTTAGGGAAAGGGGATAATGAATGAATTTAGGCTAATTGATTAGGATTAGATGGATTCTAGAAGAAATTAAGAATAGGGTTTAGGATGCAAGTGGGAGATGTAGGAAAATGCAAGTGGGTGAGGGAAAATAGAATTATTAAAATAAATTGTTTTATTTCAATTTGGTTGCAAGTTGGAGATTTAAATAAAATAGATTTATTTAATTGCGGTAAACTATTTAATTAAATGTGAATTTAATTAAAAGTAGAGATAAGGGTTTTAATTAAATAAACTGATTTATTCAATTAAATGACATAAAGGGCTTAAGTGAATTTAACTAAATAAATTGAATAATTTACTTAATTCAATAGAGGAATAAGAATAAAATGAACATTAAATATTCATTTAGCAATATGGTCATTTTTATATGTGTACAAATAGTACTGTAGATAGTATGTGTATACAAATGGGGTTTGCACATGTAGAAAGGCCAGCTACCTAGAGTTCACTAATCAATCACAAGAATGGGAGTCTCACTGACTACAATTGGATGATTAAATCCAATGATAATGTATTGCTCAAGGTAGCATCTCCAATGTTGGATTCAGTACTGGTTAAGCTTTGATTGTCTCCTTCAAACCTTCCTTGAATCTTCAAATGATGTATACATGAGTAGCTCTGCTTATATTCACATATATCGAATATCACAACCTTACAATACCTTATTACCTTCCATTACATTAATCTCACAAATGAGATCTTGTATATATACCAAAACCTAATACCAAATGTGTAGGTCAGCTCACTAAGAATATTACAATAAAATCAATTAAAAGTAAGTCAAGATGCGATGCATCATGTTAGATCAACAACAAATTAATTGATTAAACCATCTCCATAACATGTCGTGCTGATCTGGAATAGATAACGCATGTTGGTCCATAACCTAGACTGATTTGCCAGTAACAACAAATATGTCAACTCGATTAGACCAATAACCAAATCTACAAAACCAAGTGTCCAAACCATGTCTTCGACATAACCAAGTGATCTCCAGATGATAACAAGTCATCCTCAGTGCTGGTGAACAATATTATCTACCGGTGAACCAAATACCAGTGACTGTGCATGCCACTAAACTTGTCGGTGAACATAACCAAAGATATCCAGAAGGATAAGTGTTGATAAGTGTTGACATCAATGACAAAACCAATGCAACATATCCATAATACCAACAATGAATATTATAATGTCTTTACAATGCAATTCTAGAAAAAGCATCACAAAAATCAGACTTCAATTGTTTAAGATCATTATGCCATTTCTCAGAAATGGTTTTGATAATCTCCACATGAGTCTTTGTCTATCCAGCCAGCTCCTCTGTTGCATCAATGGTGTTCATCTCTGGTGTAGTGAGGATAGCCTTGGTTTCCTTATAAGATCTCTGCAAGATCTCCACCTTGGGTATCACTAGTGTTTGTAAATCCTGCAGTACTCTGACTCTCTTTACCTGTTCATTTTTATAAGCTTTTAGCTTATGCTGAAGTTAAACAACAGATCATCCAAAAATGATAGTAGAGTCATTAAGGGGCTTAAATGACTCACTAATAACTTCAAGTTCTTTTTTATCTTCCTTCTTCTAATTCTTTAAATTATCACAAAATGATGAAAACTTGGAAACAGTTCAAAGGATTTTACCTCCGGTTTCAAGTGCTTCCTTCAAATAGTCTTTATTGATAGTAAGAGCAACTTTTCCTTTATCAATTTTAGTCATCAATTGCTTAGTCCTCTTTTTCTTGTAATATTTCTCCATACTGACATAAGGTGCATCCTCAAATGTTTTAATTTTCTCTCCGACATCAACTACCAATTGACCAAGCTTATCAATTGGAGTAATAATATTGTCTGTATCAGTCTTTGGTAGGAGACTTGACAAAATTTTGACAGCATTTTTTATTGTCTCTACATCCTTTTGTTGTTCTTTCATCCTCTTCTTTTTTGCCTGGGATCTCATGGTTGTTGCAATCTCTATCAATTCAATAGAACTCAATTTATCCATGTCCAGGGGTCCTTGGATGCTTAATGCATCATCATCTTCTTCATCAACACTCTTCTTTTTGGAATCAAGTGACAAGGGTGACACTTTAGGCTCTGTATCCTCTATTTTCTTCTCCTCTATTTTCTCTTCTACTTTGTCCTCCTATTTTTCCTTTTCCTTCTCCTTATCAATATCTTTCTTGTTGACTTCCTCACTATCCTTTACCAATGGTGGTTGTGTATCAGCAGTCTAATTATCTACTGGTGTCTCCTCATCCTTCTTTTCTTCTTCATCTTTCTTTTCTTCATGTTACTATTTCTGCTCATGTTTTTCAGACATATGAACATCAACATCATATACATCTATATTATCAACAGTATTATCAACATTATCACTAGTGTCATCATTAGGGATGACCACTATCTTAGTTTGTGCATTAACTGGTTGATCATCCAACACAATTTCATTAGGCTTAAAATCAGTTATCTTAAAGCCTTTAGGAAGATCTTCACTTTTCAATTTCACCAGTTTCTCTTCCTCACCTTCTTCCTTATCCAAAATCAGACCCAAAACTTTCTTCAAAATTTGTTCAGTCTCCTCATGGACTGATTGGGTCTCACCGATTAACATCCTTTGTCAGTCTTTTCTTAGATCTAAAGGAAGATTTTGCATTCAACAAAATATCATCTAATTCTTCCTTTGTGGCTTCTAGTTGAAGTTTTTTGAGTGTATACTCAATAAATTCTCTATCTTGTTTCATTGCAGCCTGCCATCTGGCATCAATTTTATTGTATAAAGAATTTGGGATCTGTCCTTGCAACTCAATAAGGGCCTTGCTATATTTATTCATCATAAAGACTAAAACATCCTCTACTTGCCTCTTCTCATCTTCTTTAAACATTTCATAGAGCTTCTTTATAGCTTTGAATAAACCATATTCTTTAATATTTATTATCAAATTCTCAAGAGGTGAAAGTGTTGTTACCAGTTTCTTTGAAGATTTCCCACTTTATTTACCAGTAACCTTAGGCTTTTTGACACTAGCCCTTATGGATTTATTTTTTTCCTCAAATTTTGTTGCTTCTTCATCAACAAATGCCAATTTTTTAGCCTGTTGCTTCTTCCTTTTGCTAGATACTGGTGGAGCGGGTGGATCAACAATCTTTCCTTTTCTCCCAAATTGAATCTTTGTTGGTTTATCTGTCGATTTATCTTTCTTAACAGCTACTTGTTTACCTTTTTCTACAACTTTCTCCTTTCCATCTCTTGTTTGTGTTAGGTCTTGGAGAAAACTGAGAGGAGGGGTGAATCAGTTGTCAAATAAATTCAAACCAAAAACAACTTAACCAACCTTAATGCTTAATACCGGTAAACAACTTTATGCTGGTAGATAGTTTGTCAGTTAATTATAGTACCAGTAAAGATTAATGCATGAAATACAAAGACAATAACATCCACAAAACATAACACCAATATTTGTACGTGGAAACCCTATAAGGGGAAAACAATAGTGGGAAACCTTACCCACAATTAGATGATACTACTATAGATAGTATGTGTATACAAATGGGGTGCACATGCAGAAAGGCCAAGCACCTAGAGCTCACCATTCAAACACAAATAGGAGTCACACTGACTACAATTGGATGGTTAAATCCAATAAGAATGTACTACTCAAAATAGCATCTTCATTTGTTGGATTCAGTACTGGTGTAGTTCTGATTGTCTTTACAAATACCTTGCTTCACCTTCAAATGATGTCTACATGTATAGCTCTACTTATTCTTGCATATACCTTCTTACAATTCCTTATCCCTATCACATATTGATCTTACAAATAAGATCTTACATATATACCATAACCTAAGACCAATTTTAGTAGGTTAGCTCTAAAAGATATTACAATAAAACAATTACATGTAAGTCAATAACCGATGCAATATCTGATTCAACATCTCAACTTAATGCATTTACAATAACAACAAAATCATCTCCAAAGCGTGTCGTGCTGATCTGGAATAGCTAAGCCTGTCGGTGCATAACCTAGACCTATTTGCTAGTAACAACAAATATGCAAATACGAATATGCCAATGAACAAATCTCCAAGACAAGGTGTCCAAATGATGTCTTTGACATAACCAGATGTTTTCCATGTCATTACAAGTGCCGGTAAATAAGATATCCTACTGGTGTACTGGATATCGGTGACTGTGCATAAGTCACTTGCTTGCCGGTGAATATTGCTGATCCTCCAAAGTCCCAGAGTTGATAAGTGTTGATAGGTATTGGCATCAATGAGAAAACCATACTAGAATACCAACAATCTCCCCCTTTGGCATTGATGGTAACACAAGATGGAAAAACCATCAAAGTGCCAAAACAAAAATGCCAAATACCAAAAAACAATAATCTTCCAGAAATCAAAATTTAGAATCAATCTCTCCAAAGTAACAATCTCTCCCCCTAAGAGCAATATGTGTTTTCCTTGTGTTTTTCCATATCAATCTCTCCCCCTTTGACATCAAATTCCAAAGCCAATACAAAATCCAGGTTCAAATACAAAATATCAACCAATTCAGTATGTCTATTGGTATTTTGGTATGGTTTTGTCATTGATGTCAACACCTACTGAAACACTAGCACTTTGGAGATCTAGTAGCATTCACCGGCAAGCAAGTAACTATTGCACAGTTACTGGTATATGGTTCACCAACAGGATATAATGATCACCGACACTTGGAATGATATGGAGGACACCTGGTAATGTCGAAGACATCATGTGGACACTTTAAGAATTAATCATTAGTATATTCATATTTGCATATTTGCTTTTACCGGCAAATAGGTCCAAGGTTACCTAGGGTTACACCGGCAGGTTTATCTTTTCAAGATCGGCATGGCACGCTATGGAGATGATTAATTATTGTTGTAAATGCTTTAAGCCGACATGTTTAATTGGTTATTGCATCGGATATTATATTGTTTGTAAAATGTTTTATTGTAATATCTTGTAAAGCCGACCTACTAAAATTGGTCTTAGGTTATGGTATAAATGTAAGATCGAATGTGGAATGCGCAAAAAATGTGAAGGTATATGCGAGATTAAGCAGAGCTATACATGAAGACATCATTTGAAGGTGAAGCTAGGTTTTTGTGGAAGCATATCAGTATTACACCGGTATTGAATCTAGCATATGAAAATGCTATTTTGTGTAGTACATTCTTATTGGATATAACCATCCAACTGTAGTCAGTGTGACTCCCTTTTTGTGATTGAGCAGTGAGCTCTAGGTTATTGGCCTTTCTGCATGTGTAGACCCCATTTATGTACACTTACTATCTGCAGTAGAATCATCTGATTGTGGGTAAGGTTTCCCATCGTGGTTTTTCCCATTACAAGGTTTCCATGTACAAATATTGGTGTTATGTGTTGTGGATGACTTTGTGTTTATGTTTCATGCATTAATCTTTATCGGTATAGCAATTAACTGTTAACACTATCTACCGACATACTTAACTGGTTTACCGATATTAAGTGTTAAGTTGGGTAAGTTGTTTTTGGTTTGAATTTATTTGACAATTGATTCACCCCCCTCCCCTCTCAGTTGTCTCCAGGACCTAACAATTGGTATCAGAGCTTAGTCCTCTTTTTGTAGAAGTTTAACAACTTGAGGAGATCCAATGTCTACTAATTATTTCAGGAAGGACAGTCCTAAACTTGATGGAACCAACTATGGGATATGGAAGATCAGAATGGAGACACATCTGAATTGCATTGGTAAAGACATCTGGGAAGTTACAAATAAAGGTTATACTACTGCTATAGCTGGTCAGCCCAGTCCAACTACCTTAGCTAAAGATGAGGAGAATGATTGCAAAACAAGAGAAGCACTTTTGAGCGCATTATCAGATCAACAAATCATGGGATTATCAGATAGGTCTACTACTAAAGCTATTTGGGATCATTTGGAAACACTGAATGAAGGAGATTCCATAGTCAAGATTGCAAAACTTGAAAGCTTCCGAGTCAGGTATGAACATCTAAAAATGGAAGAAGATGAAAGGATTTCTGCTTTTATGGAAAGAGTAAATGAAATTGTTTTGGGTCTTAAATGTTGTGAACAAACCTTGAGTAAGGATGAAATTGTTTCAAAATTTTTAAGAGGATTGCCACCGGCATATAAAATGAATGTTACTACTATAAATGAGTTGAGAACAATGCCTAATACATCAGTAACTAGGGATACATTGATTGGAAAACTTTCAGCTTTTGAAATTGAGGAATTTGGTCCTGCTACTACTATAAAGACAGATTTGGCCTTTAAAGTATCAACATCATCTGCTCCATCATTTGATAAATCAGATTGGAAAGCCTTTTATGCAAGAGAAGTTGAAGAAACTAGGAAGGAGAATGAAGAACTTGAAGAACTTGAAGCACTATTTGCAAGGAAAATGCCTAAAGGTCTAATTGGAAGTAAGTATGAAGGTAAAGCACCCTTTAAATGTTTTAACTGCAATAAGATTAGTCATATGGCTTCGAGATGCCTTGATAGACATGCTAGACTAAGAGAAGAAGCTAGAAGAACATACAAACCTAATTCTAAATATCAGAGATACAGATTTAAGAAGAGCAAAGACAAATCTTGTTACATTGCTGATGAAGGTGTGACTGATGATTCTGCTGAGGATCTAGCAGACAATGGATGGGTTTTTGTTTCTATAATAGAAGATCAACTAACACCTACTGCTCAATAGGTAGAACAAGCCCTAGCAACTAAAGTTGAAGTAAAGGATGAATGGATCATTGACTCAGGATGCTCACATCATATGATAGGAGACAAAGGTAAATTCTTAAACTTTCAAGAATACAATGGAGGTTCAGTAAAATTTGGAGATGACAAAGCCTGTTCAATAAAAGGTAAGGGTACAATATCTCTTGATGGTAAGAATAACACTAACAATATCTACTATGTTGAAGGATTAAAGCATAATCTTTTAAGTGTTGGTCAATTGGTTGAGAAAGTATTTCAATTACAATTTAAGAATGGAAAATGCAAAATCATGAATAGAACTGGTTTAGAAATTGCAACTAGTAATCAGACTAGAGGTAATATCTTTCATTTGAATAACAGTGAAAAGGCATGTTTGATTGCACATATAGATGAAAGTTGGTTATGGCATAAGAGACTCTGTCATGTAAACTTTGATTGCATGGTAAAGATCAATACTTCTAAGGCTGTTAGAGATCTACTTAAAATTGTCAAACCTCAGAATACAATTTGTAAGGAATGTTAATTTGGAAAACAAGTTAGAGCTAGTTTCAAAAGTATTCCAGAAAAATCCAATAATGCTCTTGATTTGATTCACACTGATTTATGTTGTCAAGCTAGAACTAAAAGCTTACAAGGTGATAGATATTTCATGCTAATTATTGATGATTATTCTAGAATGTGTTGGGTTACTTTTCCTAGAGAAAAATCAGATGCACTTGGAAAGTTCAAACTGATCAAAGCAATGGTTGAAAATAAAACCGGTAAGAAAAACAAATTTTTAAAATCAGATTAAGGAGAAGAATTGACATGTAAAGACTTTAATACATTTTGTGAAGTGAATGGAATCAGAAGAGAACTATCAGCACCTTGGACACCACAACAGAATGCAGTTGTTGAAGGGAAAAATAGAATTATCTTAGATGCAGCAAGAGGTATATTATTTGAAGCAAATTTACCACATGTGTATTGGAGGAAAGCAGTCAGGACAATGGTCTATACATTCAACAAATTTCACATCAAAGGTGAAACCAGTAAGAACCCTCATGAACTATGGTTTGGTAATACTCCTACTCTTAAGTATTTCAAAATTTTTGGAAGTAAATGTTATATTAGAAGAGATGAGTATATTGGCAAATTTGATCCTAGAAGTGATGAAGGAATATTTATTGGTTATTCATCTAAAAGCAAGGCATATAGATGTTTTAACAAGAGATCGTAGAAAATTGTTGAGAGTACAAATGTAAAAATTGATGAACAATTTAGAGGAACTTCAAGGTATATAGACTTTGAACCAGCAACATAAATTGTGACAAATGAACCTACACTAAATCCACCGGTACAGAATCAAGATCCAGTTACCCCGATACCATCAGAGGATTCCACAGTAATTGAAGAACAACATCAAACTAAGACACCCCGGTATGTAAGATTGAATCATTATGAAGATCAGATAATTGGAAACAAATTTAAAAGAGTTATGACAAGAGGAAGATTGGCAAATGAAGAGGTATGTCTTATTTCTCAAATTGAACCATCATCTGTTAATGAGGCATGTGAAGATAAATTTTGGATTTTAGCTATGGAAGAAGAGTTAGAACAAATTGAGAAAAATAATACTTGGACATTAGTTCCCCGACCTAAAGATAAAAATGTAATTGGAACAAATGGGTATTTAGAAACAAACTTAATGAAGATGGTAAGGTTGTCAGAAATAAAGCAAGACTAGTGTGTAAGGGATATTCTCAAAAAGGAGGAGTTGATTACAATGAAACCTTTGCACTGGTAGCTATTATTGAGGCAGTCAGATTATTCTTGGCTTTTGTAGCACACAAGAACTACAAAGTTTATCAAATGGATATTAAATGTGCATTTTTGAATGGAGATCTTGAACAGGAAGTATACATTGAACAACCTGATGGATTTTATTTGACAGATGACAATGATATGGTTTGCAGGTTAAGAAAAGCTTTGTATGGACTGAAACAAGCCCCAAGAGCTTAGTATGCAAGATTGGATAAGTATCTTTTAAAGATTGGTTTTACTAAAGGAAATGCAGATAGCAATTTATATTACAAAATAACTAATGATGATATCTTGATTATAGAAGTGTTTGTTGATGATATAATCTTTGGAGGAGAAGATGGATTATGTAAAGAATTTTCTATTAAAATGCAACGAGAATTTGAAATGTCTATGATTGGAGAAATAAAATTCTTTTTAGGATTGCTAATTTCACAGACTGACAAAGGTATATTTTTGAGTCAATCCAAGTACTTAAAAGAGTTACTAAAGAAATTTGGGATGGAAAACTCTAAACCGGTAAGCACACCTATGACTACAAATGACAAATTATCTCAAAGGGATGAATCTACACCTGTTAATCCAACTAGATACAAATCTATGATAGGAGGTTTACTGTATTTGACACAAACTAGACCTGATATTATGAATGATGTATGTATTGTTTCTAGATTTCAAAGTAATCCTAGAGAAAATCATGAATCAGCAGTAAAAAGGATTTTTTGGTACTTACAAGGCACTGCAAATCTTGGATTATGGTATCCTAGAGATGAAAATTTTGATCTATGTGCATACACAGATGCAAATTGGGCAGGAGATGTGGATGATAGAAAAAGCACCACTGGCGGAGCATTCTTTCTTGCAAATTGGGCAGGAGATTATGGTATCCTAGAGATGATTAGTTTCTTGGTTGAGTAAGAAACAAAGTTGTACATCTTTATCAACAGCAGAATCATAATATGTTGCAGCAGCAACTAACAGTACATAGGTACTATGGCTTAAGCAAATGTTGAAAGACATAAAGGTAAAATGCAAGGAACCTATTACTATATATTGTGATAACACTGCAGCAATTGATATATCTAAGAATCCGGTATTACATTCTAAAACAAAACATGTTTCTATCAAACTGAATTTTCTAAGGGAAAAAGTTGAAGAAAAAGAGATAAAACTAGTTTATGTGAATACTAAAGAACAACTTGCAGATATTTTCACAAAACCTTTGCCTAAGGAGACTTTTGAATATCTCATAGATCAGCTTGGAGTCATACCACCACCGGTAGAGACTTAGATAGTTGATGATTGTCATCAACCGACAAAATTTATAGAGAAATATTTTACTCGGTCTTTGATAAGGAAGCTACTTCTCAGGGGGAGTAGTTGGTATATTGAATTGATTGGTATTTTGTAGATGAACTTGATTTTATTATTGTAACTTTGGCATTTGATGTCAAAGGGGGAGAGATATCAATGGAAAAACACATTATCCTTTTAAGGAGAGATTGGTATTGAAAAAATTTGGATAACACATGTTGCTCCTAGGGGGAGAGATTGTTGTTTAGGAGAGATTGTTGGTTTTTGGTATTTGGCATTTCTGTTTTGGCACTTTGATGGTTTTTCCATCTTGTGTTGCCATCAATGCCAAAGGGGGAGATTGTTGGTATTTTGGTATGGTTTTGTCATTGATGTCAACACCTACTAAAACACTAGCACTTTGGAGATCCAACAACATTCATCGACAAGCAAGTAACTATTGCACAGTTACTGGTATATGGTTCACCGGCAGGATATAATGATCACTGACACTTGGAATGATATGGAGGACACCTAGTAATGTCGAAGACATCATGTGGACACTTTAAGAATTAATCATTAGTATATTCATATTTGCATATTTGCTTTTACCGGTAAATAGGTCCAGGGTTACCTAGGGTTACACCGACAGGTTTATCTTTTCCAGATCAGCATGACACGCTATGGAGATGATTAATTATTGTTGTAAATTCTTTAAGCCAACATGTTTAATTGGTTATTGCATCGGATATTATATTGTTTGTAAATTTTTTTATTGTAATATCTTGTAGAGCCAACCTACTAAAATTGGTCTTAGGTTATGGTATAAATGTAAGATCTTATTTGTAAGATCAAATGTGGAATACGAAAAAGAATTGTGTGAAGGTATATGCAAGATTAAGCAGAGATATACATGAAGACATAATTTGAAGGTGAAGCTAGGTCTTTATGGAAGCATATCAACATTACACTGGTACTAAATCCAACATATGAAGATGCTATTTTGTGCAGTACACTCTTATTGGATTTAACCATCCAACTGTAGTCAGTGTGACTCCCTTTTTGTGATTGAGCACTGAGCTCTAGGTTGTTGGCCTTTCTACATGTGTAAACCCCATTTATGTACACTTACTATCTGCAGTAGTATCATCTAATTGTGGGTAAGGTTTCCCATCGTGGTTTTTCCCCTTACAAGGTTTCCATGTACAAACATTGGTGTTATGTGTTGTGGATGACTTTATGTTTATGTTTCATGCATTAATCTTTATCAGTATAGCAATTAACTATTAACACTGTCTACCGACATACTTAACTGGTTTACTGGTATTAAGCATTAAGTTGGTTAAGTTGGTTTTGGTTTGAATTTATTAGACAACTGATTCACACCCCCCCCCCCTCTCAGTTGTCTCCGGGACCTAACAGTCACAGTCTTTACTACTTCTTTAGTGATTTTGTGAACTAAGTCCAACCAGAAGATTGCACCATGTACCCTGCTTAGTACTATCCTTATAACATCCTTGGGAAAATCCAGGATACTGAGAATTTCAGTGAAACCTAGGGTTTCCACTATCTTGTGTTTAGGTTTGATATTGTCAGATTCATCACAAATTCTAGTTTTATACATACCCTTGATTTCCTCATTACCTAATTCTTCTATATGATATTGGTGTTATGTGTTGTGGATGACTTTGTGTTTATGTTTCATGCATTAATCTTTACCGGTATAGCAATTAATTGTTAACACTATCTACCGACAGACTTAACTGGTTTACTGGTATTAAGCATTAAGTTGGGTAAGTTGTTTTTGGTTTGAATTTATTTGACAACTGATTCACCCCCCCCCCCCCTCTCAGTTGTCTCTGGGACCTAACAATGCCAATTACTCCCCCTGAGAAGTAGCTCTCCTTATCAAAGCCAGAGTAAAAGATTTCTCTATTAGTTCTATTGGTTGATGACAATCATCAATTGTCTAAGTCTCTATCGGTGGGGGTATGACCCCAAGCTGGTCTCTAAGATATTCAAAGGTCTCCTTAGGCAAAGGCTTATGAAAATATTTGCAATTTGCTCTTTAGTATTCACATAAACCAGTTTTACTTCTTTGGCTTCAACATTCTCTTTTAGAAAATTCAATTTGATAGAAACATTTTTAGTTTTAGAATGTAGTACGGGATTCTTAGAAATATCAATTGCTGTAGTGTTGTCACAATAGATAGTTATAGGTTCCTTGCATTTTATCTTTATGTCCTTCAACATTTGCGTAAGCCATAATACTTGTGTACAGTTAGTTGCTACTGCAATATATTTTGATTCTGCTGTTGATAAAGATGTACAACTTTGTTTCTTACTTAACCAAGATATTAATCTGCTTCCAAGAAAAAAAGCTCCATCAGTGGTGCTTTTTCTGTCATCCACATCTCCTACCCAATTTGCATTTGTGTATGCACATAATTCAAAGTTTTCATCTCTAAGATACCATAAGCCAAAATTTGTAGTACCTTATAAGTACCAAAAAATCCTTTTTACTGTTGATTCATGATTTTCTCTAGGATTACTTTGAAATCTAGAAACAATACATACATCATTCATAATATCAGGTCTGGTTTGTGTCAAATACAATAAACCTCCTATCATAGATTTGTATCTAGTTGGATTAACAGGTGTAGATTCATCTCTTTGAGATAATTTGTCATTTGTAGCCATAGGTGTGCTTACAAGTTTAGAGTTCTCCATCCCAAATTTCTTTAGTAACTCCTTCAAGTACTTGGATTGACTTAAGAATATACCTTTATCAGTCTATGAAATCTGCAATCCTAAAAAGAATTTTATCTCTCCAATCATAGACATTTCAAATTCATGCTGCATTTCAATAGAAAAGTCTTTACATAATTCATCTTCTCCTCCAAAGATTATATCATCATTAGTCACTTTATAGTATAAGTTGTTGTCAGCATTACCTTTAGAAAAACCAATCTTCAAAAGATATTTATCCAATCTAGCATACCAAGCTCTTGGAGCTTGCTTCAACCCATACAAAGCTTTTCTTAACCTGCAAACCATATCTTTATTATCTGTCAAATAAAATCCATCAGGTTGCTCAATGTAAAATTCTTCTTCAAGATCTCCATTCAAAAATGCACATTTAATATCCATTTGATATACTTTGTAGTTCTTGTGTGCTGCAAAAGCCAAGAATAATCTGTCTGCCTCAATTCTAGCTACCGATGCAAAGGTTTCATTATAATCAATTCCTTCTTTCTGAGAATATCCCTTACACACTAGTCTTGCTTTATTTCTGATTACCTTACCATCTTCATTAAGTTTTTTTCTGAATACCCATTTTGTTCCAATCACATTTTTGTCTTTAGGTCGGGGAACTAATGTCCATGTATTATTTTTCTCAATTTGTTCTAGTTCCTCTTCCATAGCTTTAATCCAGTGTTTATCTTCACATGCCTCATTAATTGATGATGGTTTAATTTGAGAAATAAGACATATCTCTTCCTTTGCCAGTCTTCCTCTTGTCATAACTCCTTGATACTTATTCCCAATTATCTGATTTTCAGAGTGATTCAGTCTTATATACTAGGGTGTCTTCATTTGTTGTTGTTCCTTAGTTACAGTGGAATTTTTAGATGATACCAGTGTAACTGGATCTTTATTCTATATTGGTGGATTCAATGTAGGTTCATTTTTTAGTATCTCTATTGCTAGTTCAGAGTCTATGTACCTTGAAGTTCCTCTAAATTGTTCATCAATCTTCACATTTGCACTCTCAACAATTTTCTACAATCTCTTGTTAAAACATCTATATGCCTTGCTCTTAGATGAATAACCAATAAATATTCCTTCATCACTTATAGGATCAAATTTGCCAATATACTCATCTCTTCTAATATAGCATTTACTTCCAAATATTCTAAAATATTTAAGAGTAGGAGTATTACCAAACCATAGTTCATGAGGGGTCTTACCGACTTCTCTTTTGATGTGAAATTTGTTGAATGTATAGACTGTTGTGCTTACTTCCTCTCTCCAATATACATGTGGTAGATTTGCTTCAGATAACATACTTCTAGCTGCATCCAAGATAGTTCTATTTTTCTTTTCTACAACTGCATTCTGCTGTGGTGTCCGAGGTGTTGATAGTTGTCTTCTGATTCTATTCACTTCATAGAATGTATTAAATTCCTTAGATGTGAATTCTCCTCCTTGATCTGATCTCAGACACTTGATTTAATTACCGGTTTCATTCTCTACCATTGCTTTGAATAGTTTGAACTTCCCAAGTGCTTCTAATTTTTCTCTGAGAAAAGTAACCCAACACATTCTAGAATAGTCTTCAATGATTAGCATGAAATATCTATCACCTTGTAAGCTTTTAGTTCTAGCTGGACCACATAAATCAGTGTGAATTAAGTCAAGAGCATTATTGGATTTTTCTGGAATACTTTTAAAAGATGCTCTAACTTGTTTTCCAAATTGACATTCCTTACATACCAGATTGTGAGGCTTGACAATCTTAGGTAAATCTCTAACTGCCTTAGTAGTACTGATTTTTACCATGCAATCAAAATTTACATGACAGAGTCTCTTATGCCATAGCCAACTTTCATCAATATGTGAAATCAAGCATGTCTTTTCACTATTATTCAAATGAAAGATATTACCTCTAGTTTGATTACCGGTTGCAATTTCCAAACCAGTTCTGTTCATAATTTTGCATTTACCATTCTTGAATTGTAAATGAAATCCTTTTTCAACTAGTTGACCAACACTCAAAAGATTATTCTTTAAACCTTCTACATAGTAAACATTGTCAATATTATGCTTACCATCAAGAGATATAGTACCTTTTCCTTTGATCAAACAAGCTCTATCATCTCCAAATCTTACCAGACCTCCATTATATTCTTGAAAGTTCAATAATTTACCTTTATCACTAGTCATGTGATGTGAACATCCTGAATCAATGATCCATTCATCCTTAACTTCAATTTTAGCTACCAGTGCCTGTTCTACTAGTTGAACAGTAGGTGCCGGTTGATCTTCTATTGTAGCAACAAAAACCCATCCATTTTCTATCGGATCTTCATCAGAATCATTAGTGACTCCTTCATCAACAAGATAACAATAATTATCTTTATTCTTCTTAAATCTGTATCTCTGATATTTAGGGTTAGGCTTGTATGCTCTTCTAGCTTCTTCTCTTAGTCTAGCATCTCTATCAAAGCATCTTGAAGCCATATGACCAATCTTGTTATAGTTAAAACATTTAAAGGGTGCTTTACCTTCATACTTACTTCCAACTGGACCTTTAGGCATTTTCCTTGCAAATAGTGCTTCAAGTTCTTCAAGTTCTTCATTTTCTCTCCTACTTTCCTCAAGTTCTCTTGCATAAAAGGCTTTCTAATCAGATTTGTCAAAAGATGGTGCAGATGATGTTGATGCCTTAAAAGCTAAATCTGTCTTTATAGTAGCAACAAGACCAAATTCCTCAATTTCAACAACTGAAAGTTTTCAAATAAATGTATCCTTAGTTACTGATGTATTAGGCATTGTCCTCAACTCATTTATAGTAGTAACTGTCATTTTATATGCCAGTGGAAATCCTCTTAAAACTTTTGAAATAATTTCATCTTCACTTAAGGTTCCTCCACAACATTTAATACCCGAAACAATTTAATTTACTCTTTCCATAAAAGCAGAAATCCTTTCATCTTCTTCCATTTTCAGATTTTCATACCTAACCCAGAAGCTTTCAAGTTTTGCAATTTTAACTATGGAATCTCCTTCATTCAATGTTTCTAAATGATCCCAAATAGTTTTAGCAGTAGACCTATCTGATAATCCCATGATTTGCTGATCTGTTAATGCGCTCATAAGTGCTTCTCTTGCTTTGCAATCATTTTCTTCATCTTTTCCCAAGGTAGGTGGATTAGGCTGACTTTGAGTAGGAGCAATGTAGCCATTCTTTGTAACATCCCATATGTCTTTTCCAATGCAATTTAGATCTGTCTCCATTTTGATCTTCCATATACCATAGTTGGTTCCATCAAGTTTAGGATTGTCCTTCCTGAAATACTTAGTAGACATTGGATCTCCTCAAGCTGTTAAACTTCTACAAAAAGAGGACTAGGCTCTAATACCAATTGTTAGGTCCTGGAGAACACTAAGAGGGGGGGGGGGGGGGGGGGGTGAATCAGTTGTCAAATAAATTCAAACCAAAAACAACTTAACCAACCTTAATGCTTAATACTGGTAAACAACTTTATGCTGGTAGATAGTTTGTCATTTAATTACAATACCAGTAAAGATTAATGCATGAAACAGAAAGACAATAACATCCACAACACATAACACCAATATTTGTATGTGGAAACCCTGTAAGGAGAAAACCACGGTGGGAAACCTTACCCACAATTAGATGATACTACTGCAGATAGTATGTGTATACGAATGGGGTCTGCACATGCAGAAAGGCCAAGCGCCTAGAGCTCACTACTCAAACACAAATAGGAGTCACATTGACTACAATTGGATGGTTAAATCCAATAAGAATGTACTGTTCAAAATAGCATCTTCATTTGCTGGATTCAATACTGGTGTAGTTCTGATTGTCTTTACAAATACCTTGCTTCACCTTCAAATGATGTCTGTGTGTATAGCTCTGCTTATTCTAGCATATACCTTCTTACAATTCCTTATCCTTATCACATATTGATCTTACAAATAAGATCTTACATATATACAATAACCTAAGACCAATTTTAGTAGGTCGACTCTAAAAGATATTACAATTAAAAAATTACAAGTAAATCAATAACCGATGCAATATCTTATTCAACATGTCAGCTTAATGCATTTACAATAACAACAAAATCATCTCCAAAGCGTACCATGCTGATCTGGAATAGATAAGCCTACCAGTGCATAACCTGGACCTATTTGCTCAGCAAATATGCAAATATGAATATGCCAATGAACAAATCTCCAAGACAAGGTGTCCAAACGATGTCTTTGACATAACCATATGTTTTCCATGTCATTACAAGTGTCGGTGAACAATATATCCTGCCGGTGTACCAGATACCGGTGACTGTGCATAAGTCACTTCCTTGCCGGTGAATATTGTTGATCCTCCAAAGTGCCAGAGTTGATAAGTGTTGATAGGTGTTGACATCAATGACAAAACCATACAAAAATACCAATAGTTTGTACACCAGTGGAGGTACCAGTGGGTGCACTTGATGTTCCAGCCTGTTGAGCAACATGTTTTTCTCTTTCTTCAGCAATTTGTTCCTTTATGAATCCTGCTAGCTCAGCAAAGGCTTCTAATTCCTTTCTAATTTTCTTCACAATAAAAAGTTTTCAAAGTTCAAAATGTACTTGTAAGTATTTTTCTTTATAAGTGCTAAATATTTTTGTAGTTGTATCAACCGGTTGTCTAAGAAAATGATCTGCAAATTCAATGAAAAGGTCTTTGTCTACTTTGTACCCCATGGGTATAACCCATGTAGTCTGGGGCTCTACAACTTCCATCATGCAAGTATCTGTGTCCACCATAAAGAAAATTGTGTTCTTCTACCGGTTTACAACTTCTGTCGGTAACCTCTCCCTTGCATGCATTTTCTTTTGAAAATATTTAAAATATCCCCATGCAATTTTATCAAAAATCATTACCAAGCATCCTAATGCTATTCTTCATTTTCATTAATGCAGGTGTGTCTTCAATCCATTGAATATCACCAATATCAGGGAAACAATTCTGAAAATAAAAGTGTTTCATGCTTAAAAATCATCAATGCAGAAATAGGAAATAAGGATGAATCACCAAATCCTTAACTATCAGAGCAATTTCAAACATAAACCAATAGAAATTAACACAAGATAAAAATAAATTCAAATAAATGAAACTCCCTCATCTTGCATCGTGGCTTCCATTGTTCTTCTCCAATTTGTGTGGTTGTTGGCTCTCAGGTATTGCACCAATTTCCCGCATACAAATGTTTTGAAGACTGTGATTCTAAAAAAAGCTATACTAAAATGAGAAAAGATGCTGATTTTATAGATTTTCAACACAAAGGGGGCGAGAAATAGAACTCAAGTGCTGATTGAGAGACAAGTGAAATTGATTGATTAGTTAACAGGTTTGATTGATTTGTTAACTCATTTGATTGAGTAGTCAACTAGATTGATTGGAGAATGAACTGAATAGATGGATTAGTAAACTCATTTGATTTATTAGTGATCTGAATAGACTAGGGAGATGACTGAATTGATGGATTAGTCATAAAAAGTTGATTTTGAGTTAAAAAGGATGATTGATGAGTTAACCAAGTTAACTAATTTGACAACTAAATTGATCAATGAGTTCTGATTTTAGTATGTGTTGTTGGAATTTGAAATTGAATTTGATTTTCATTTTCAATTTCGATTTGAATTTGGTTATTTGAATGCTGAAATGCATATAAAATTAATTGAAATTCAAATTTGGGGAAAATGTGAATTTGGAAATATGAAATTAGATGAAATTAATTGAGTCGAATTTGAGAGAAAATGAGATGAAATTAGATGGAATTAATTGGAATTAGAATTTGGGGATTTGGAGGAATTTAATTAATTTAAATAATTTAAATGAAATTATTTAAACTTAGGAAATAGAATTAATTAAATAATAAAGATTATTTAACTAAGGAAAAAATCATAATTAATTAAATAATTGATGTTTAATTAATAATTGAAATAGGGTTAGTTGATTAAAATGATTTGAGAATAGAAATAGAATAATTAGAAGTGTTGAAGGGCAATGATTAGAAGAAATAGTTAATTTAATCAAATAATTAAAGAATTACTTAATTAATTAGATGAATAATTAGTGTAGAATTAATGAGACATTTTTAGGTGTCTACATTTGCCCCTCTTTGAGACAGTGTTGGAACGATGTTGTTTCAAAGAAAAATGAAAAGAAAAACCACCCCAATATGCCCCAATGACACTTAGGGTATAATGCCCCCTCAAGAGATTGTTTGTGCATTGAAGGAATGAATGATCTCTTGAAAGAAGAAGAATCGTTAGTTGATGACATGAATGAGTTTGATTATAGAAAATAAATGGTTAGAATGATTTGTAGTTTATTAAATGATACGATCGATGGGATTGATAAGATAAAGATAGTCTGGTTTTAGGAAGGACACACCCTGTATAAGACAAAAAAAATGATCAAAACATCTGGTTTCAGGAAGGATACATCTTGTATAAGACTGATTTGTCTAGTTTCAGGAAGGATACATCCTGTATAATACAAAGATAGATGATCATATCTGATTTTAGGAAGGATACATCCTATATAAGACAAATTATAGGTCAAAAACATCTTGTTTCAGGAAGGATACATCTTGTATAAGACAATGATATATAAAAATTGGTTGAATAATAAAATATGATGAAGGTGAGGAATAATTGATCGATAGATAGAATAGTTGATATGAGAAAATGACAGAATTATAGATAAAAAGATTGAAATTAAGTGATGAGAGAGGTCATGTTAGATGAGAGAATGATTGTAAAGAATGATCAAGTAAAAAAATGCTTGATCAGACAGTCAACATGATGAGATTAGAAAAATGAAATGATATGATTGATGATGAATAGTCTTCTTGTCTTTATCCATAGTGCAATACATTTTCATCATTGAGCCTTATTATGTAACAATGAAGCATTGTACACCAAGGTATAAGGAACCAAGATGCATAGATATAGTTAGAGTAATTGGGTCTTTACTTGATTAATTAAACAATATTTGTTTAATTCTTTAAGTTCCCAATTATCTTTTTACACTTAAGCTAACATTAGGTGCATATTAATTAATTATTTTATTAATTATTATGTGCAAGCCTAGGGTTTTCCCTTTTTAGGGTTTCTTGACCTATTAGAGGTTATTTTTCTTTTCATTGTATTATCTTTTCACAATACATTTTTGGTGAATTGGAGCTCTCATCTTTTGAGAATATTTTTCCTGTGTTTGGTGTGTTCTTCAGATTATTGCTTCATTGCTTCTTCTTGTAACAGGTTATTCAACTTGCAAAAAATCAGATTTGCAGCTATCTGTTCCTATTTTTGAGAATTTTGCATTAGAAGCAGATCTGGGGTTTCAGGCATTTTTTTGTGTGCTTAGGGTTAAGGTTTTTTATTCTGAGCACTTCGGGCCTAAACTGACCTCACCATCATGCTCAGAAGGCCAAAAAACCCCTATAATCATATAAAATTTCTCCATTTTTTACTCATGAGCATTTGGGTGATTTTTTTTCTCCCAACCAGGTCGTACGACTTTGGCACACAAATTGAGAAAAAAAAAATTTTGCCTTTTTATGGCATGCAGGATAGATTTTTTATTTTTTAACAAAAAAAATAAAAAAAAATCAAATAAATCACATAGCATTCAAAAAAGGCGAAAGGGAAATTTTTTTTAGGTTTTTTGGGCACTAGACCTGACTGTCCGGCGCCGTATGATGCCTACAGACCAATCAAGCCAGCCCCACCAGCCCCGTCAGCCCTCTAGCCACCTCGGCCCCCACCGACTATAGACTTCGGCAACCCCCGCCGGCCCCGGCCCCCCCCGCCAGCCTCCGGCCCCTGCTGGCTGTCCTCTTCGGCAACCCCACCGCCTCTCCGGCCCAGCACCGCTACCACCTCCGCTCCCCAGCCAGGAGCTCAGCTTCACCTGGTTGCTCCACCCACCCACCGCTCTACTCAGCTGCTCCACCTGATTGCTCCACTCTGCCTAGTTGCTCCACCCGGCTGCACCACCAGAGCTTTGCTTCTTCACCAGAGCCCCGCACTTTACCCTTTTTGAGGAGGGATTGGTTTTTCGGCTCTATCTTATGAATCCGGAGTTGAATTTTGGTGAATAAATAGGCGTCGAAAAGGGGATTCCAAGCCAGACCTCATGGTGGTGGATTTTTTTTCTAAATCTTCTATTTGACTATACTTTTTACCAGTCAAAGTCAAGCTTCTTTTTTGCACTTCTAGGGCCGTAGATTGAGCAAACGGACTCTGTTTTTCGAAAACGAATAGGCGTTGGAAAGCTCTCAACATGCTCTATTCATATTTTTGATATTTTTTCTTAGAATGTTCACCAAGTACATGAGATATTAGTTTGAAGTTTTTTTCCTTATGCACTACTTCCTTCTCATTACTATGTACTAGGGTTTGGGTTTCTCTATTGTGGGGGGTGTTTTTTCTCACTTTCTATCATTTATATCAAAAATAAAGAACACCTAAAATCTCAAAACAAACAAACCCTTTGGCATCTTCTATCTATTCTGAAAGATCACATAATAATAAAAACCACCAAGCAGGTGCAGGTGTTGAGTTTTTTTTGTTCTCATGGTAGATCCTTCAGTTGAGTTGTTGACTTCACACAACTATCACACCTGGAAGCCCTGCATCATGAGGCTTCTTAGGGCATGAGGGTTGTGGGCTTCTTTGGATGAGGGTCAGCCAATACAACAGTGTCCTTATGAGATTCTTATGCATAGGAACAAGCTAGATGAGGTCATGGGTTTTCTCTCTTTGCATGTCTCCGACAGTATTCTATTTCACCTTGATGAGTTGTTTACTCCTCGAGATATGTGGTTGAAGTTTGATTCTCTCTTCGAGAGGGTCAATGAGATTCGGACATTACAGATTGAGGCAGAGTTGGTTTCTTTGTCACCTGATTCCTTTCCCACTATTGAGGATTTTTTGAACAAATTCAAGACTACTAGATATGTTCTACAGGGATGTCGAAAGAACAAGATAGATACAAAGTGCATTCATTTGATTCTTTCGAAGCTTTAGGGTCACTTTCAATTTTTTGCCTTTGCTTTCTACTCCACCATGGATGGCTTGGGTGCTCATTTCAACATGCCTACCTTTGATGTCTTTTGTGAGCGATTGTCTTGTGAGCAGTCTCATCTTTCTCAGCTGGATACACTCTCAAGCTCTAAGAACAAAGCATTGGTTCCTCAGTCCTCTAAGGAGAAGGAGAAACAAAAGCAGAAACTGAAGCCAAAGAAGCCTTCTGTAGGTAGTGAGAATTCCTCCAAGCCTACCCCTAAGTCTGATTAAAAACCATTTCCTCCCAAACAAGGGAAATCTTCATAGTCTGGTGAGTCTTCTTCCAAGACTAAGAAGAAATCAGAAGACACTTGCAGTTTTTGTGGCAAGGAAGGACATCCAATTTCCAGGTGTTGGAAACCATTAGAGGCTTTAGAGGAAGCCATGCAGCAACATTACATTTCCTCACCTCAGGCATCTTCTCCTTCCAAAGGGAAAGGTCATGATCTCACTACTCGAGCTTTGACCTATGGGTCCACATGGATTCTAGATTCTGGTGCTTCTCACCATATGACACACACTCAGTAGCTGGTTATTTCTCTTGCCTCTTGTGGTATTTCATAGATTGCAATGGGTGACTTAGTTCAGCTTTCCATCTTGGGTTCAGCATCTGTCTCTTTGGATGGGGGTACTCTATAGGATGTTCTAGTTGTCCTTGACATCTCGACGAACCTCCAGTCCATTTATCATATTTGCCACTCTGGCTCTGGTAAGACAGTTGAGTTTTCACCACATGATGTGGTTATTCGGGACCTCCATGACCCTGATTTGGTTGTGGCTACTGGTAGTGTGGATTCTGCATCTCATCTCTATAGATTTGATGAATTTGATCCCTCTTCAGGTACAGGTTCATCTCTCATAGCACATGCAAATTCAGTGAGTAAGCTTTGGCATGAGCGAATGGGCCATGTCAATTATAGATATCTTCAACAGATGAGTACATAGGCACTTGTTCTTCGGCTCCCACATATTTCCTGCACTGATGGTGTTTGTCATGGTTGTGTTCTTGGCAAGCATCACAAAGATCCCTTTCTAAAGGGAAGAGCCTCTTGTGCCTTGGCACCCTTGGAGTTGATTCACAGTGATCTTATGTCATTTCCCACTCCTTTTTCTGGGGCCAAGTATGTACTCACTTTATTGATGACTTCTCCAAACGCACTTGGGTGTACTTTCTTAAGTATAAGTTTAATGTCTTTGATTCATTTCAAATCTTCAAGAAATATGTAGAGAAGTAGTCTAGTTGTTCTATTCGACAAATACATACAGATAATGGGAGGGAGTATGTGAATTAAGATTTCAGAGATTTTTGCACTAAGCATGGTTTGTAGCATCAGTTTACTGTTCCCTACACCCCTCAGCAGAATGGTGTCACTGAATGCAATAACAAAACTTTACGAGAGATGGCAAATTGTATGATTCAGTCTAGGTCCATGGATTCATCTTTTTGGGCTGAGGTAGTCAATTGTGCCAACTATATTCAGAATCGGATGCCTCACAAGGCTATTCGATATATGACTCCTGAGGAGGCTTGGTCTCATGACAAGCCTGATGTTTCCTTTTTCAAAGTGTTTGGCAGTGAGGCATGGGCTTTTATTCCTGATGCTCAGAGGCATGCCATGGAGCAGAAGAGCCAACCACTCATTTTGGTTGGCTACTGTGAGGATGTTAAGACGTACAAGTTGTTTGATCCTGATTCTAGAGAGGTCCTATTTCGATGGGATGTTCAGTTTGATGAGCGCCTTCCCACAATGGATACCTTGACTCCAGTGTCTCTTCCTCTGCCTCCTCTGACCACTGCACCCCTTCTAGATCTTTTTGAGTATGATTATGATGATGGTGTTGTTGATCCACCATCCCCACCTCCACCCACTCCACCTCAAATGCCTAAGTGGGCTCGCCTTACTATTGAGGTGGTAGGTCCTATGACCAGTAATCCTTCAGATACTCGTCGCACTTGTTCTCATACTGTGGGTTCTAGTCTTTTGAGTCATGCTATTTCAGATGATCCTCGGAAGCTTTTAGAGGTGACAAGTCACCCTGAGTGGGATTGTGCTATGAAGGAAGAGTATTCTTCTTTGATGAGGAATCATACTTGGGATCTTTGTCCTCTTTCTAAGTGAAGAAAGATGGTTAGGTGTTGCTGGTTGTTTCGCACTAAGTATGTTGTTGATGGTTCCACTGATAAGTACAAAGCACATCTTGTTGCAAAGGGTTTTTCACATCTTGAGGGTATTGATTACTCTGAGACATTTGCCCCTGTCGCCAAGATGAACTCCATTCGCTTTTTACTATCTCTTGCACCTTCTTGGAGTTGTCTTGTTTTTTAGATGGATGTGAAGAGTGCCTTTTTGCATGGGGATCTACAGGAGGAAATCTACATGGAGTAGCCTCAGGGATTTGTGTAGGATAGTTCTTTGGTTTGCAGACTTCAGCATTCATTGTATGATCTCAAACAGGCCCCTCGAGCTTGGTATGAGAAGATGGACTCTTTCTTGCTCTCCATTGGGTTCTCCCACAGTCATTTTGATCACACAGTGTATATTCAGCTTCTTGAGAGTGACATCCTAATTCTTGTGCTATATGTTGATGATCTCCTCATCACAGGTAGCTCATCCTCTATGATTCAACATATTCAATGTGCCTTGATGGATCAGTTTGAGATGACAGATCTCGGTCTTTTGCACTATTTCCTTGGTATTTAGGTGATTCAGTCTTTTGATGGGATCTACCTCTACCAGCAAAATTATTCTCTTGACATGCTTCAGCACTTTGGCATGCTTGATTGCAAGCCTGCTCCCACTACTTTTCAGTTAGGGGTTGTTTTGATTACTGCTTGCCCCACTCCTTTGGTAGATTCTACACTTTACAGGCAGTTGGTTGGCAATTTGTTATACCTAACTCACACCCATCCTAATATTTCTTTTGCATTTGGTCTTGTCTCTCGATTCTCCCATGATCCTCATGAGAGTCATTGGCAAGCTGCCAAACGCATTTTGTGGTACATTCAGGGCACTAGTTCTCATGGCATTCACTACACATCAAGGGAACCACACATTGTTGGCTACACTGACTCAGATTGGGCTGGTGATGTCATTGATCAGAAGTCTACTTCTAGTTTTGTTTTCTATCTTGGCTCTGGTCCTATCACATGGTCTTGCAAGAAGGCAATTGCTCATGCATTATCATCTACAGAGGTTGAGTACCGCGCTGCTATGCTCGCTAGTCAGGAGTTCTTATGGCTTTGAAAATTGATGACTAAGTTTGGTTTTCCTCCTGATAGTCCCACTATTCTTTGGTGTGACAATCAGAGTGCTATTCATATTTCCCACAGCTCGGTAGAGTATCAGCGGACGAAGCACATTTAGCTTCACATGCATTTCATCCGTCAATTGATTCAGGATGGTGTTCTCATTCCGGAGTACATTCCCACTTCCGAATAGGTTGCAGACATCTTCACGAAACCTTTTGCATCACCACGCTATCTTGCGTTGCGCTCTATGCTTGGGGTGAAGGAATTTGTCCTTGGGGGGTCTTTATGAGGCCTTCCTTCTTTTTCTTCTTTTAGCATGTTTTTGTTCTCTTTTTGGAGAGGAGTTTTTTCCCACTAGGTTTTCTCCTTTGTCTCCATTTCATAGAGATTTCATTGTATTTGGGTACCAGATCAATGTTGGTATTTTGGTATGGTTCTGTCATTGATGTCAACACCTACTAAAACACTAGCACCTTGGAGATCTAGAAGCATTCACCAGCAAGCAAGTAACTATTGCATAGTTACTGGTATATGGTTCACTGATAGGATATAATGATCACCGGCACTCGGAATTATGTGGAAGACACTTGGTAATGTCGAAGACATCTTTTGGACATCTTGTCTTGGAGTTTTATTCATTGGTATATTCATATTTTCATATTTTCTTTTACTGGCAAATAGGTTCAGGGTTACCTAGGGTTACATTGACAGATTTATCTTTTCCAGATCACCATGGCATGCTAAGGAAATGATTAATTATTGTTGTAAATGCATTAAGCTGACATGTTCAATCGGTTATTGCATCAGACATTATATTGTTTGTAAAATGTATTTATTGTAATATCTTGTAGAGCCGACCTACTAAAATTGGTCTTAGGTTATGGTATAAATGTAAGATCTTAATTGTAAGATCGAATGTGGGAATGCGAAAAAGAGCAATGTGTGAAGGTATATGCGAGATTAAGCAGAGCTATACATGCAGACATCATTTGAAGGTGAAGTTAGGTTTTTGTGAAAGCATATCAGCATTACACCAGTACTGAATCCAGCATATGAAGATGCTATTTTGTGCAGTACATTCTTATTGGATTTAACCATCCGATTGTAGTCAGTGTGACTCCTATTTTGTGATTGAGTAGTGAGCTCTATGTTGTTGGCCTTTCTGCATGTGCATACCCCTTTTATGTACACTTACTATCTGCAGTAGTATCATCTGATTGTAGGTAAGGTTTCCCACCATGGTTTGTCCCCTTACAGAGTTTCCACATATAAATATTGGTGTCATGTGTTGTGGATGACTTTGTGTTTATGTTTCATGCATTAATCTTTACCGGTATAGCTATTAACTATTAAAACTATCTACCGACATACTTAACTGGTTTACCGGTATTAAGCATTAAGCTGGTTAAGTTGTTTTTGGTTTGAAATTAGTTGACAACTGATTCCCCCCCCCCCTCTCAGTTGTCTCCAGGACCTAACAATTGGTATCAAAGCTAAGTCCTCTTTTGCAGAAGTTTAACAACTTGAGGAGATCCAATGTCTACTAATTATTTCAGGAAGGACAGTCCTAAACTTGATGGAACCAACTATGGCATATGAAAGATCAGAATGGAGACACATCTAAATTGCATTGGCAAAGATGTCTGGGAAGTTACAAAGAAAGGTTACACTGCTGTTGTAGCTGGTCAGCCCAGTCCAACTACCTTGGCTAAAGATGAGGAGAATGATTGCAAAGCAAGATAAGCACTTTTGAGTGCATTATCAGATCAACAAATCATGGGATTATCAGATAGGTCTACTACTAAAGCTATTTGGGATCATTTGGAAACACTGAATGAAGGAGATTCCACAGTCAAAATTGCAAAACTTGAAAGCTTCCGAGTCAGGTATGAATATCTAAAAATGGAAGAAGATGAAACGATTTCTTCTTTTATGGAAAGAGTAAATAAAATTGTTTTGGGTATTAAATGTTGTGGAGGAACCTTAAGTGAGGATGAAATTGTTTCAAAAATCTTAAGAGGATTTCCACCCACATATAAAATGAATGTTACTCCTATAAATGAGTTAAGATCAATGCCTAATACATCAGTAACTAGGGATACATTGATTGGAAAACTTTTAGCTTTTGAAATTGAAGAATTTGGTCCTGTTGCTACTATAAAGATAGATTTAGCCTTGAAAGCATCAACATCATCTGCTCCATCATTTGACAAATCTATTTGGAAAGCCTTTTATGCAAGAGAACTTGAAGAACTTGAAGCACTATTTGCAAAGAAAATGCCTAAAGGTCCAATTGGAAGTAAGTATGAAGGTAAAGCACCCTTTAAATGTTTTAATTTCAATAAGATTGGTCATATGGCTTTGAGATACCTTGATAGACATGCTAGACTAAGAGAAGAAGCTAAAAGGACATACAAGCCTAATCCTGAATATCAGAGATACAGATTCAAGAAGAACAAAGACAAATCTTGTTGCATTGTTGATGAAGGTGTGACTGATGATTCTGATGAGGATCTAATAGACAATGGATGGGTTTTTGTTGCTATAATAGAAAATCAACTGACACCTATTGTTCAACCAGTAGAACAAGCCCTAGCAGCTAAAGTTGAAGTAAAAGATGAATGGATCATTGACTCGGGATGCTCACATCATATGACAGGAGACAAAGGAAAATTCTTGAACTTTCAAAAATACAATGGAGGTTTAGTAAGATTTGGAGATGACAAAGCCTGTTCAATCAAAGGTAAAGGTACAATATCTCTTGATGGTAAGCATAACACTGACAATGTCTACTATGTTGAAGGATTGAAGCATAATCTTTTAAGTGTTGGTCAATTAGTTGAGAAAGGATTTCAGTTACAATTTAAAAATGGAAAATGCAAAATCATGAATAGAACTGGTTTGGAAATTGCAAACGTTAATCAGATTAGAGGTAATATCTTTCATTTGAATAATAGTGAAAAGACATGCTTGATTGCACATATATATGAAAGTTGGTTATGGCATAAGAGACTCTGTCATGTAAAATTTGATTGCATGGTAAAGATTAGTACTACTAAGGCAGTTAGAGATCTACCTAAAATTGTCAAACCTCAGAATACAATATGTAAGGAATGTCAATTTGGAAAACAAGTAAGAGCTAGTTTCAAAAGTATTCTAGAAAAATCCAATAATGCTCTTGATTTGATTCACACTGATTTATGTGGTCCAGCTTGAACTAAAAGGTTACAAGGTGATAGATATTTCATGCTAATTATTGATGACTAACCATGGTTGAAAATGAAACCGGTAAGAAAATCAAATGTTTAACATCAGATCAAGGAGGAGAATTCACATCTAGGGACTTTAATACATTCTATGAAGTGAATGGAATCAGAAGACAACTATCAGCACCTCGGATACCACAACAAAATGGAGTTGTTGAAAGGAAAAATAGAACTATCTTGGATGCAACAAGAAGTATGTTATCAGAAGCAAATTTACCACATGTGTATTAGAGAGAATCTGTCACCACATCGGTCTATACATTCAACAAAGTTCACATCAAAGGTGAAACTGGTAAGACCCCTCATGAACTATGGTTTGGTAATACTCCTACTCTTAAGTATTTCAAAAATTTTGGAAGTAAATGTTATATTAGAAGAGATGAGTATATTGGCAAATTTGATCCTAGAAGTGATGAAGGAATATTTCTTTATTATTGATCTCAGAGCAAGGCATATAGATGTTTTAACAAGAGATTGCAGAAAATTGTTGAGAGTACAAATGTAAAAATTGATGAACAATTCAGAGGAACTTCAAGGTATATAGACTCTAAACTAGCAATAGAAATTGTGACAAATGAACCTAAATCAAATCCACCGGTATAGAATGAAGATCCAGTTACCTCGGTACCATCTAGGGATTCCACAATAACTGAAGAATAATAGCAAACAAAGACACCCCCATATGTAAGGTTGAATCATTCTGAAGATCAAATAATTAGAAATAAATTTAAAGGAGTTATGACAAGAGGAAGATTGGCAAATGAAGTGTTATGTCTTATTTCTTAAATAGAACCATCATTTGTTAATGAGGCATGTGAAGATAAATTTTGGATTAAAGCTATGGAAGAAGAATTAGAACAAATTGAGAAAAATATCATTTGGACATTAGTTACCCGACCTAAAGATAAAAATGTAATTGGAACCAAATGGGTATTCAGAAACAAACATAATGAAGATGGTAAGGTTTTCAGAAATAAATCAAGACTACTGTGTAAGGGATATCCTCAAAAAGAAGGAGTTGATTACAATTAAACCTTTGCACTGGTAGCTAGAATTGAGGCAGTCAGATTATTCTTGGCTTTTGCAGCACACAAGAACTACAAAGTTTATCAAATGGATATTAAATGTGCATTTTTGAATGGAGATCTTGAAGAGGAAGTATACATTGAACAACCTAATGGATTTTCTTTGACAGATGACAATGACATGGTTTGCAAATTAAGGAAAGCTATGTATGGACTGAAACAAGCCTCAAGAGCTTGGTATGCAAGATTGGATCAGTATCTTTTAAAAATTGGTTTTACTAAAGGAAATGCAGACAACAATTTATATTACAAAATAACTAATGATGACATCTTGATTATAGAAGTATTTGTTGATGATATAATCTTTGGAGGAGAAGATGGTTTATGTAAGGAATTTTCTACTAAAATGCAGCAAGAATTTGAAATGTCTATGATTGGAGAAATAAAATTCTTTTTAGGATTGCAGATTTCATAAACTAACAAAGGTATATTCTTTAGCCAATCTAAATACTTAAAAGAGTTACCAAAGAAATTTGGGATGGATAATTTGAAACCGGTAAGCACACCTATGACTACAAATGACAAATTATCTCAAAAGGATGAATCTATTGTTGTTAATCCAACTAGATGCAAATCTATGATAGCAAGTTTACTGTATTTAACACAAACCAGACCTGTTATTATGAATGCAGTATGTATTGTTTCAAGATTTCAAAGTAATCCTATAGGAAATCATGAATTAGCAGTAAAAAGGATTTTTCGATACTTACAAGGCACTATAAATCTTGGATTATGGTATCCTAGAGATGAAAACTTTGAATTATGTGCATACACAGATGTAAATTGGGCAGGAGGTGTGGATGATAGAAAAAACACCACCGGAGGAGCATTCTTTCTTGGAAAGAGATTAGTTTCTTGGTTGAGTAAGAAACAGAGTTGTACATCTTTATCAACATCAAAATCAAAATATGTTGCAGCAGCAACTAACTATACATAGGTACTATGGCTTAAGCAAATGCTGAAAGACAGAAAGGTAAAGTGCAAGGAACCTATTACCATATATTGTGATAAAACTGCAGCAATTGATATATCTAAGATGTGAGGCCCTACCCCGACTCAGTTTGACATTTTCAGTTAATTACATATGAAGACTATTATAGATGCTTTATTTTATGCTTTATGGATTTAGAACTTATATGATTCCATGATTTGGATCACATTGACATATGTTGATGCTTTATTTTATACATGATGATTATGAAACTATATATGTTTCTAGAATAGAATTATTTTGAAATGGTGAATGTCATTATTGGAATTGCATGACTTCATTTTGATGATAGAAAAATGATGCTTATTTTATGAATGGTTCAATTTTGAGAATTATGTTAATTGCTTATGTGAAATCGAATTTAATTGAATGAGATATTGAATTGTTGTTGCCAATGTATGAGTGTTTGATGTGCAATGAAATCCATGTATTTAATTATGTATAATTGTGATTATTTGGAATTACTAATGTGTTAATTGAGATGTGCAGGAAAATTATCCATGTGACCATGGAATTTATATGGAGAACCAAACCTAGACCAATGTACGTTTGTTAAGCCAGGGGTTGTCTATTTGGAGAGACAACACCCCGTTTGTAATGTATTTTATTTGTGAAGTAAATTATGCATGTGTGTTAATTTGATTTGATTTAATTGTGTAAACCTACAAGAGACAAATTCCATGTGTGATTTTTATATTGTATTTTATTGTGTCACTTGACACATGTGATGATTAGTGTCATTGATTTTGACTTGTCTCTTGGAGGAAGTTTTGCTTCTACCAAAGCCATTCAAAAACATGAGTGTGGTCCCAAATTTGCCTTGGGTAGGGAGTCTTGGGAGTGGTCAACTCAGGTTTGACCCGTAGGTAAACTTCAGTTGGGTTTCTAAGGGGTTAAATGGACTCCTAGGGTCAGTTTTAGGGCCTTTCCAAAGGTCCAAAGGGTATACCTATGGGTTAGGGGTATTTTGAAACATGGGACTACTCCCATGTGACTGTTTAGTCACCTCAAAAAGTGGTTTTTCCAAGGTGAGCGAAAATTCAACTTAGAAAGTTCCTCCTAGGATAGACAACCTTCCCTTTTGATGTCAAACTCTCTTCCCCATCTTCTCTCACCTTTTCCCTTTCCAGTTTTAGTAATGTGTAAGAGTTTGGAAAGAGCAACCAATGGGAACTCTCACCTCACCCAAGGGGTTGGGAAGTGTGTGAGAGGCCTTCTTAGGCAAGAATTAGAGACTTAGTGAGTAATCACCCACTCTCCATTTGTTGGAGATTATGCACTTGTTTTGAAAATTAGTTGTAAAATAAAATTTTTGGGAAAGATTGGTGGAAAAATTTTGTGTGGATTTGGGCAGCTCATCCCCAACTATATCTAACATACCTATTGGCAGATTAAGGTTGGTTTTATTCCCTCTTATTTATGTTGTTTATGTTGTTTTGTTGAAGGAAGAAAATGCTTGTTGTAAAGAGATGTGTTTATGTAAATTGTTGTAGAAAAAAAAGAGAGTAGTTTTCATTTCTATGTTTTGTTTATGTGTTCTTATTTTTTTTGGAAGTGTCCAAGATCTCCTACTCTTGGGAGAGTAGGATGGTCTTGGGGTGGAAGAAGTATGACAGCCTTGGGTGAGAGGCTTTCCTTATGGAGAGTGATCTCAAGGGTGTCCTTTGTGACCCTTGCTGCATAGCCTTGTGTATGCATTTGAGGGTCATAAGGGGGGGAAAATATGGCCTTTGAGCCTTTGGGGGGCATAAGGTGTGGTGGTGTATTTTTGTTGCATTTGTATTGCCATGAGGTGGCTTGAGTTGTATTTTGGCTTGCAATCTCCCCAATGGTACTTGGTCCACTTCCACCCATGGAATGATCATCACAAAATGTGGTGAAAGTGTAGCTTGGGATGGGAAGATGTATATTGAGTGTATGCTCTATTTGTTGTGTCGTTTGCTTGTTTGTAACCTGTCTAGTGCTTGGTTCTCCAAGCTCGGGGGTGGCTTCTAGTAAGCCTAGGCTGGGAGGTGAGCTCTCCATGGTCAAGTTGTGTTTTTATTCCAGGTTGCTTTGGATGGGAAAAGAAAGAATAAAGAGCTTAGTTGCTATTTTGTGTTGCAGAAAAGTGTTGAAGGAAAAAAAAAGAAATGTATTCAATGTTGTAGCTTGTATAAAAAAAAAAGGAATGTGAGCTATGTTGTATTTATTTTCAAGAAAAGAAGTGTAGTTATTTTATTCATATTACCATGAAAAGAAAAATATTGTGGGGTTTTCAAACCCATTTGCATTCATATTTACTTTGTATCTACCTTTGCTAAAGAAATATATATTTTTCCTACTTGGTTAGTTTGCAAAAAGAAAGGAGAGAAATATTAGCTTGTATTTAAATCTTCATGTTTTACAAAAAATTGAAGTAGATACATTTTTGTGTATTCTGAAAATAAAATTTAGTTTATTACTACATGATTATTTTGTTATTTATGCTGCTGCAAAATAAATAAATCAGTCATTTATTTTCCCATTTAATGCAGAAAGTGAAACTTATTATAGTAGCCTATTTCTTTTCAAAAAAAATTAGCATTTAGTCTTAGTTTATTTTGCCTACAAAAATATATATATATATATATATATATATATATATATATATATATATATATATATATATATATATATATATATATATATATATATATATATATTAGGTTGTTGTTAGGATGCATTGTAAATGTTAGTTTGCAGAATGCTATTTTAAAACAAAAAAAATATTCAAATATATTTCTTCAACTATTTTCTTTGAAAAAAATAAAATAAAATATATTTTCCCCATTTTACAAATTACAAATGAGTATTAGAAAATTCTTGCATGCATTAGAAAGTATACAAGGATAATAATCTCCCAAGCTTGCCCAAATGAGTTATAAAAGGGTAATATACAAATATATATATATATATAGCTATGTAGCGTCCTAAAATTGCGACACTTGCAATTTTGACTGCATTTGGGTCTTCACGATGGCGATGCAACACAGAACCTGAATGGAGACCCTGAGACTTGTTCATGACATCATAAACTGCATTTCTCAGCACCCTGGCCTGATCCTCCTTGCACCCTGCTATCCCGGGAGGTGCAACCATGGCGCCCAGCGCCCTGGTCCTTAAGGATGAGGGCGCCTAGCGCCCTGGTCCCTGGCTCTATTTTGGGCCTGGTCTCTTATGGGGCTTCGGGTCTTTAAATTTGCAAATTGGAAAATAATGTTTCCTGGTCGGCCTAAGGTCAGGAAAATTAGTCTATCAGCCCTAATTGACAAGTATATAAACTACTTTTCCTCTCCTAAAAAGGGAGAGAAAGAGGAGGACATATATGAGCAAGGCGTGAAAGCGTTATTCAAACATTCAAGCATTCAAGCATTCCTTCAAGCAATTGAGCATTCTAAGTCTCCATTCAAGGCTAAGTGTTGCATTCAAGACAAGGATTCAACCATTGAAGAGGAGATCATATACAACATACAACATACAACATACATTACACCTTCGCATGTAAGAATACAAACATTCTTATAACAAGGTATCAGTACTTGTTTACATTACAAACATTTACATTTACAGCATTCTCATTTCTTGGTTAATTCCAAAATCGGGGTTTGACCTAAAGGCAAACCCCTCATCCCTAACCCCCCAATCATCCTCTCTTTTTTGTGTGTAGGTTGCAGGTATGCAGCTGTAATTGAAGATCTGGAATCCTTGTGCAGAGACGAACAGATCCACCTTCGTTTTGCGGATTTTTCGGAGGACCGTTTGCACGCCGGGCGCCATCGTCCCGTCAACTTTCGCTCAAATTTGCAGAACAGCACCATCTCGACATTTTACTGCTAATTCCAGGTCCGCAGCTTCATCCCATATCCCTATCTCTGTTTATAAATGAATCTTTCCTACTTTACATGCATTCCTAGTTCAATCATTCTATCTACATTTCTTTACAAAAGAGGGTATCCTTGATGTCTTAACCCTTGAAACTCATTTAGAATCCAATCTTGCATTGCGTGGGATTGGATCTTGTGGGTTTCAACCCCTCTTTTGAATGTAAAGTCCCTCCTAAGTGAAAACCATCAACCCTAGTGACTCTCCCTTCTCTCTCCTCAGAGTTGGGGAGGAGAGAACAACTAGGGTTCGATTTTTCCGCTTTACATTTTGGTGAAACTGACGTGAACATCCTCATTCTGATTATCCATGGTTAGATCTGAAAATTTTGTTTCCTTAATTACATTTCCATGTTTGATCTTTTGTAAATTTTAGAGGTTGATTACATAAAAACCCTAAAATTTTCTTTTTAGTAATTAAACTTGTGGAATGTTTAATTGTTAATGCTTGTTTCAGATCTACCCTTCTATTGTAAATTGTCAATTCATATTTGTGCTTTAATTCTGAAAATTAAGTGGTTAAGTGTCAAAACCCTAATTTTTAAAACCTTCTTGATTCAACCTTTGACTGATAATTTGACTGATCAAAACACCTCCAAATCGGCTGTAACTTTGGATTCCGTAACAAAATCACAATATCTTTCATCCCTGAAAATTTGGAAAAAAGTTGCAAGGACCGTGTGCACCCCGAGCGCCATCGTCCCCGACATTTTTTCCGAAATTTCGGGAGCTAGATCTTACTGTATTTTTCTGCTAAAATCCAAAATTTTGGCTGATTTTATCAAATTTAACACTTTCAAAATTAAAGTCAAAGTTGGTCTAGTGATTGCTTGGATTAAGGCTTCTAATCATTCAAAAATTGTTGAAATTGAAATTTGTGTCAAAATTGTGTTTCTTACAGTCCTAAATCTGAAAAGTGTGTTGGCATTCATTCGAAATTTCAGTGTTTTATTCAAATTTTTGCAGTTTGTGACTTTTGAAATTAAGTGTTTAATTACAGCAACTTTGATTTCCACTTTCAAATTTGAATTTTGCATGAAATTGAGTCACCTTTTAAATTTCAAAGCTTGCATTGCTTTCAGTATTCCTTCTAAAATCATAAAATTCAAAATTTCAGTTTTCCTCTCTTTTTCAAAATTCAAATTTTACATTTTTCAACAATCTTGGTAGGGTTCAATTTTGAGATTACAACTTTAATTTGGCCTATCTACAGATCGTAAAATCACTCAATTTTTTTAGATTGGCTTTAAAATCATCATAACTTTAATCCCTGAAAATTTTGAAAAAAGTTGCGAGGACCGTGTGCACTCCGTTCGCCACGGTCCCAGACATTTTTTCCGAAATTTCGGGAGATTGTCCTGATTGTATTTAACAGCTTAAATCTAGGAGATTGGCTGATTTTATTGAAATTTGCTACCTCTAAAATTCAAAATCTTCTCTCTCTCTTTAGTGCATGAGTTTTACGACAATAAGCCCTACTTACACTATTCCCGTTAGACGAAGCCTTAGAATTAAGTCTTTCCAAGGTGTAATTACTGAGGAGATGGAACCTAATTTGAATGGCCTTTTTAACGAGGACATGGGTAATTCCTCTAATCCTATTAATGATGAAGAATCTCTCCATGAGGTTTCTGTAGAACAACTTTCAAAATTGGATAACCAATTTGATGATTTTCGACAATGGATGTCTCAAGAATACCCTAATAGTGAAGCCCTTTCCTTAATTGAGGGTCTAAAACATATGGTTCAAAGTGATAAGAATGGAATTGATATTTTGCATGGTATTGCACACATTGTGGATTCGAATGTGATGCTGATAAAAAGTTGTGCCGAAACTTTAGGTTATACACAACCTCCTACTCAAGTTAATCATTCTATTCCTTTGACAACTCCTATTGCTAGTATACCTACTTTTACATCAAACATAATGACTACTTCAATACAAGACATTCCTCCTATGATCACTAATCATGGGGGAAATCCTTCTTCTTCAATCAACCCTCTGCCTTCACTCAATCCAACTTCTTCATTCATTCCTTCAATGAGTGTTCCTATTATATCACCACAAATGAACATGACACAAGGGGGCAATTCGTTTAATCATTCCATTCCTCCTTGTAGTGTTCCTCCTTTCCAATCATCTCCTATGACTAACTATCATAGTGTCCCACCACCTTACTCTCTACCTTCTTTCAATAACATAACACCTCCATCACAATCTAACACGTCTAATATGAACTCTTCGACTGAAGCGACCATTAACAATCTTGCACAAACTGTCTCTTCTTTACAGCAACAAATTGCCTCTATGAATCAATCTAAGTTTAGTGTCCCCACATTTGATGTTGCGAGCCCACTTTCTCTTGACATTGTTCGAGCTATCCCCCCTAAACATGTTGAAATTCCACATTTGGAGCTTTATAATGGTAAGGGTGATCCTCTAACACATGTTAAGACATTTCAAACAATATGTACCGATTTTGCTTATGACCAAAGGTTGCTTGCAAAACTGTTTACTAGAACATTAAGAGATAAAGCCCTACAATGGTATTACTCGTTGCCTTCTTATTCAATTTCTTCTTTCGAACAACTTGCAAATGCTTTTATTCAACAATTTCAAAACAAGATAAGTCCTAAAGTTACTTTGATTGATTTAATGCATTGTAAACAAGGTGTGAAAGAAAAAGTGACTGATTTCATTGGTAGATATAAGCATTTGTATGCTCAAATTTCCTTTCCAGTGCCTGACAATGATATTCAAAGAATCTTTATTTCTAATTTACAAAAAGATATTAGAGAAAAACTCCTGTTTTCTAAGTTTACTTCTTTCCAACAGTTGTGCGCAACTCTTCACAATTATCAACTGACCGTGAGTCAAATGGAACAAGCAAATCCTATGGCTTTGAGTGATAAGGGTGATAGTAGTCAACAACCACTTGGGAAGTTTAAACTGAACAGAGAGTCCATTAAATTCAATGAAAACATCATCAACAACAATGTGAATGCAGCATCAGGTGTGCCTCCTATTTCTAAATTTTTCAAGAAAGAAAGAAAGTTTACTCCTTTGAATGAATCATTGCATAGTATTATGAATAAGTTATTGGAACAAAATGTGCTTACCCTTCCTCCTATAAGGAAAATAGATCCTGCAAAGATTAATTCACCCTATTTTGATAACAAATCTTTTTGTCAATTTCATCGTCATCCTGGGCATGATACTGAAAAATGTTTTGCTTTAAAGGGTAAAATTCAAGATTTGATTGATAATAATACTATCTCTGTTTCTGGTGTGAATGATAAAGGCAACAAATCTGTAGCTCCTCCAAACCAAAATCTTCAGATTTTTACTGATCCATTGCCTTCTCATACCTCTAATACGATTGATACTAATGATTCCTCTGTCTCACCTGATGATCTTGTGTCTATGACTCCGAATGTGATTAATT
The DNA here is from genome assembly GCF_030272615.1 of Cryptomeria japonica. NCBI lineage: Eukaryota > Viridiplantae > Streptophyta > Pinopsida > Cupressales > Cupressaceae > Cryptomeria > Cryptomeria japonica. The sequence goes on from NC_081407.1 coordinate 923,270,743, forward strand.
TTGTAGAGCAGCAGAAAATCCCCAAAGAACCTTCCATCACATTTGATTCTAGTGAAACTATCAGGGCACCTAATGGTCCTTTATATATAGTTGCAAAAGTCAAGAATACACCTTGCCATGGAGTGCTTATTGATCTTTCTTGTATGGTTAATGTCATTACTGAAGAATTTCTTTTTACTTTGCAATTGAATCAAGTGATCTATGATGAAACAAATGTGGTTGTGAAACTATTTGATGCATTTTCTTCTCCTGCAATTGGTTCTATTACATTACCTATTGAGGTCCATAACAAATCCCTTGATGTGGACTTTGCTATTATTCCATCGTCCGAACAATTTCGTGTGAAGCTAGGCTATCCTTGGCTGTCTTCCATGAAAGCTATTGCTTCTCCTATTCACAAGTGTTTGAAATTTCCCCATAATGGTGAAGTTGTTACTGTCAATCATAGTCTCTTTAAACCAACTGAAAGAACTTCTAGCGTTCCTATTGATTACTTTTGGCCTAAACAATTCAAATCTCTTCCTCCGTGAAGTGATCATCTTTTCAAATCTTATCAAAAGTGGAAAAAAGATATGATCCTATCTCTAAGTGAACCTAGAACACCCAAACTTGACATTCCTATCGTTCTTGAGAAGGAAGTTCTTCCTTTGAAAGATAAAACTAATGTCTTTCCTCAAGAAGATTCCCAACCCATTCCTATGAATGTGACTATGTCTATATCTAATAAACTTCCTAAAAGTAGACCTATACCTCCTCGTCATGATGGGCTTGGTCTCCTTCCTAAACCAAATATTCCTCCCTTATATGGAGTAGTTCCTCTTCCTTCCTCTTATGGAGAGAAGAGACCTTCCTCTTCTCCTATTATTCAACCTAAGAGACCACAACCTAAACACCCAAGTGATAAGGATGAGAACATTCCTCCTCCTCAATCTTCTCAACTTCCTACTAAGACTAGACAAAATCGTTCTGCATGTGAACGCCGACGAAAGCGTTGTCTTAGAGCTCAGGCAGCTGCTTCTCAAACTTTGCAATCCCCAAAAACACCTTCAGCTAGTATTATTCCATTTTCTCCTTAGCCGAAAATTGAGCCAAAATCTCCTAAACATAAGATGCATGATGGTCTTGATCCTATGCGAGTTAAAGATCCTATTTTTATAAATCTTGATGATGATATAGATGAAAATGTTATGCATGATGAAAATGTTACTTCTGTTCATTCTGATAGTGAATATGAATATGTTGATGTTGATAACCATTTATCTAACGAATTTTCTAAAGCACTTATCCTAGCTCCTAGACAAGAACAACGTGGCTCGGAACATGAACATAGCCCTTGTTTGGATCTTGTGATAGCTCCATCTGCTATGTTGGATGTTCCTCCTCTAGCGTGTTTCCTACCTTCCCGAAATATTGATCAGGAAGATCGGGGGGTAGATGACGTGCTAGACTAGTTTCATTAGCATAGCAGACTCTCTCCTCCTCTCTTTGGTTACTTCTTCTATGTGTTATTCTCATTCTTCTATTTGTTGTCCTTAGTGTTGTCTACTTGAGGATGATGCAAAGCATTGAGATCTCTTTTGGTCTCTCTCATGTTGACTCAAAAGACACATGTGTTCCCTTCTTCTAGGTGACTTTCCTTGATTGGGGAATGAAGAACAATTATGTATACATACATATGATATCCATGAATTATCATACATCATACTGACCCCGAGGAAAGCGAAGTCACCTTGTGCTTTGTGTTTTGTGTCTATTATCCTTGGGCTTATCTCACACTTGGGGGCTAAATCCTTGTGATAATGTGCTCCTTTCTCATTTCTTATATGTATCACTACCTTAAAGAAATCACCCCTGGTGAGGCGTGTGCGATCGCTTTAACGTAGGGGGGCATACATCCCGTTCATATCTTTTCAAGATACTTGAAAATTTCTTGACAAATTTAGCTTTGCCTTGAAAATTTTGATATCTTTCTTGCATGACTCATAGTGAGGGAATCTTACTACTGATAGTCATGGTTCTCCCTCGTGATCTTCCCTTTTACTTTGTCAATCGAAGTCGTAAGATCCTTAGTCCACTGGGGGCTTGGTGTATCTTGCCTCCTTGACATGGTGAAATTTTTTCAATGTTGTTTCCTTGTACTTTACCGGAAGTATGAGCGTACGCTTATACTCCCGCTAAAGTGGGGGCTAAATGTAGCGTCCTAAAATTGTGACACTTGCAATTTTGACTACATTTGGGGTCTTCACGATGGCGATGCAACATGGAACCTGAATGGAGACCCCGAGACTTGTTCATGACATCATAAACTGCATTTCTCAGCACCCTGGCCTGATCCTCCTTGCACCCTGCTGTCCCGGGAGGTGGGACCATGGCGCCCAGTGCCCTAGTCCTTCAGGAATAGGGCGCCCAGCGCCCTGGTCCCCTAGGACCATGGCGCCTAGCGCCCTGGTCCCTGGCCCTATTTTGGGCCCGGTCTCTTATGGGGCTTCGGGTCTTTAAGTTTGCAAATTGGAAAATAATGTTTCCCGGTCGGCCTAAGGTCGGGAAAATCAGTCTATCAGCCCTAATTGACAAGTATATAAACTACTTTTCCTCTCCTAGAAAGGGAGAGAAAGAGGAGGACATATATGAGCAAGGCGCAAAAGTGTTATTCAAACATTCAAGCATTCAAGCATTCCTTCAAGCAATTGAGCATTCTAAGTCTCCATTCAAGGCTAAGTGTTGCATTCAAGACAAGGATTCAACCATTGAAGAGGAGATCATATACAACATACAACATACAACATACAACATACATTACACCTTCACATGTAAGAATACAAACATTCTTATAACAAGGTATCAGTACTTGTTTACATTACAAACATTTACATTTACAACATTCTCATTTCTTGGTTAATTCCAAAACTAGGGTTTGACCTAAAGGCAAACCCCTCATCCCTAACCCCCCAATCATCCTCTCTTTTTTGTGTGTAGGTTGCAGGTACGTGGCTGTAATTGAAGATCTGGAATCCTTGTGCAGAGACGAACAGATCCACCTTCGTTTCGCGGATTTTTCGGAGGACCGTGTGCACGCTGGGCGCCATCGTCCCGTCAACTTTCGCTCAAATTTGCAGAACAGCACCGTCTTGACATTTTACTACTAATTCCAGGTCCACAGCTTCATCCCATATCCCTATCTCTGTTTATAAACGAATCTTTCCTACTTTACATGCATTCCTAGTTCAATCATTCTATCTACATTCCTTTACAAAAGAGGGTATCCTTGATGTCTTAACCCTTGAAACTCATTTAGAATCCAATCTTGCATTGCGTGGGATTGGATCTTGTGGGTTTCAACCCCTCTTTTGAATGTAAAGTCCCTCCTAAGTGAAAACCATCAACCCTAGTGACTCTCCCTTCTCTCTCCTCAGAGTTGGGGAGGAGAGAACAACTAGGGTTCGATTTTTCTGCTTTACAAGGTATATATATATTTTCTTCATTATTTTGAAAATCTGTTTATAAAAAAAAAAGTGATGTAATTACAGATTTAATAACACAAGAAAAAAAAAATATGGGGAAAACTAATAAGCTTGTTAAACAAGCCATTCAAATATATATATATATATATATATATATATATATATATATATATATATATATATATATATATATATATATATATATATCATTCATTAATATATATATATATATTTATATATATATAAATATACATATATATCTTTCATTATTTGAGAAATTTGTTTATTTCAAAATAAAACTATATATATTGTCTTACCTTTATATATATATATATATATATATATATAAATAGAAAAATATAATAAAAAAAAAAAAAAAGGAATTACGCATTTTATTTAAACCCCCAAAAAAGAAGGGGTTTTTGAAAAAGAATATCGAACTGCATGTAGGGGGCCTCAGCCTTGAGCGGCGGCGCCCACAGTCTGCGGGAGCCCGCAGCTATGGGCAGCGCCGTCCACAGGCTGCGGAAGCCACAGATTGTGGGCGGCGACGTCCACAGACTACGGAAGCCGCAGACTGTGGAAGCCACAGACTGTGGGCGGCGCTGTCTGCAGCCTGCGGGAGCCGCAGACTGTGGGCGGTGCTGTCCGCAGCCCGCAGTACCCCCGCACTACCTCCTACCATGCCGCTAACAGCAAAAAAAATAAAAAATTTAAACGCCCCTCCGCTCGGCCATTAAACAGTCTGGTTCGGCCCTGCGTGCGCCGCCTCCCATGGCTGCCGCCCACTCTTTCACCTTCACACACACACAAAATAAATAAAATAAAAAGTCATCACACACACACAGCCCACACTCAAAAAAGAAAAAAAAAACATATGTAGGTTAAAACACACATGCCCTAACCCTAATTTCGGGTTAGGGCAAATACACATGGGTATATTTTAAAAACAAATATGTGTGGGTTGGGTGTTTGAAGAGTTAGGGTTAGTTGTGAACTTTTAGAATTTCTTTTAGGAAAAAAAACAAAACATATTTACAAATTAAAGAAAGGGAAACTCCCCCTTCATGGGAATTTTTATATATATAAGATTTAAATTTCATATTTTTTGAAACCCAATAGTTAATTGTAAACTTAGCAATGCTCTTTTATTTATTAAATGGATTAAAAAGCATTTTAATAAGAAGATTTTGGACTCTTGGGAGAATAAATCTTAGAACTAAAATTAGATATAAAATTTTAATAAGAAGATTTTCAACTCCTTGGAAGGCTAAACCCTTGGGAAATAAGGTGGGGTATGTAGGGTCAAATTGGTCCCTCTATAAATTTTAAATTTTAAGGCATTTTAAAATTATGGAGATTGTATTTAATAGGATTGTCAAATTTAATAACTAGGACAACTTATTTAGACCCTAGGCAAATAAAGAACTATAAGAGATTATCAGTCAAATAATTTTAGAAATTATATATTAAGTTTGAGATTAATTGCTAGAGAGTGTAATTATTTATTAATGGAAGATTAGTGAAAATTGTTTTGGGGAAATATTAACTCGCTTATAACTTAGATTATTTATTGCCTCATTAATTTAGTTGCTTGACTTATTTGAAAACATAGTTAAGACCAAATTAGTTTGCATTAATTTAATTAGGTTAAGTCGTGCTATGCTAAGTATTTTAAAAAAAATAAAAAAAAATTATTCCGTTCGTGCCCAAAAGTTTGGGCATGACATTTTGGTATCAGAGCAAGGTTACCAACACTAGGAACCTTACTCCATTACGTTTCGCTATAATTATTTAATTAATTAAATTGTATTTATTTTTATTATATTTATTTTAAATTAGCTAAAATATTTCTCCTAAAATAGTTATTTATTTCATTTTATTTTATTTTCTTAAAAAAGATGCCTCCAACTACGCGACAAGCTTGCAAACGTGGTAGAGGCCCTAGGTGTGAATGCATGGCACGCGAAGAGGTCATTAGGGAGGAATTGGTTCAGGAAGTGAACCCAGTAGCTCCTCCCGAACGATCAGTTGACCCAAACCGAGACATCTTGGTAGCTCTACAGAACCTGATTGGCATAGTTCAGGATAGGCTTCCGGTAGTAGATTATAATGTTGAGAACCAAAACTCAGGAAGCCATAGAACAGTAGAATGGGAATGGAGTAGGAGTCCACCTCCTAATCCCATAGAGAGTCAGGCTGGGCATGAGCTTGAGTCCGTTCATCTACTAGCACCACCTCCAGCCGTAGCACCAGTGTATATTGAGAGGGCACGTCGGGATCTAGGGGATCTAATCAGAGAGGTTATGCGTCTTTAGCCACCATCTTTTGGGGGATCTACCGACGGGGTAGAAGCAGAGGCATGGCTTTTAAGCCTAGATAGGTGCTTTGCATTGCGCTCTTATGAGAGCAATCTAAAAGCACGTGCAGCGGTTCACCTATTGCGAGGAACAGCCTCCACATGGTGGAGATAGGAAGAATATAAGTGTGGCTTAGAGATAGAGACCCTCACTTGGGAGATTTTCACAAAGAGATTCAGGGAGAGGTACTTATCAGAGCATTTCAGATAGCGTAGGGTAGATGAGTTTCATTACCTCCAGCAGAAGGCTCTTTCAGTGACCCAGTATGAAAACAAGTTCTTTGAACTCTTACCGTACGTAGACTACCTGAAGGATGAGAAGCTTCTTGTCAACCAATTTATCAGAGGATTGAATTCTAGCATAGTAGGACCAGTGAGAATGGCCACTCCAGGGAGCCTTCAGGTTGCCGTGGAGAAGGATTTGATAGCCGAGGAGATTCAGGTCAGACCCCAGGATTCGAGGGATCGGTTCCAGAACCGTAACCCTACACCACAGACTTATGGGTTTCAGAAACCCCATTGGAAAGGTAACAATAGACATGCATCGGGGTTCTCCAAACCCCCTCCTCCGCAGCAGTCACAACAAAACTAGAGGCAAAGGCCTCTGCAGAGTCAGCAGGGCGTGAAGCCCAAGCAGTGGTAGTCACAGGGTCAGAGGCGAGATCAGAGATCTTAGGCTCCTTACACACCTCCCGCGAGGACTCAGCAGTCCTCCAAAGGTGGGTACAATGGTTCTAGTAGGACAAGGGGACAGTCTTTCTCCAGACCACAGGGAGTGCAGTTTCAGGCACGTGGCGCTTGCTTCACATGTGGAGCCATGGGACACATGGCGAGAGAGTTTCCTCAGGGTCAGATGGCAGGGAATCAGAGGATGGCAGCATCAGAGCCGACAGCTGGGGATATGGGCAAGTCCCATAGGGTCTTCGCAGTGGTTGACAACCACTAGGCAGAGCATCAGGCCATGGTTATTGAGGTAGCAGGTATGATCAGAGGTAGCAGTGTATCTATATTATTTGATTCAGGAGCTACTGATTATTTTATATCTCCATTGGTTGTGGAGCGTTGCAGGCTAGTGGCAATTAGACAAGAGGTCAGTTGGGAAGTGGAATTAGCTTCAGGGGCTAGAGGTTAGTGGAATCAGAGGTTAAGGGTTGTCAGCTTCAGTTTGGTAATGCCACCACCTTAGTAGACCTTAGAGTTATAACACTCGGATCATATGGCATCGTACTTGGCATGGGTTGTCGCCTGAAAAGGATCGAGTGTGAGGATGATCATGGTTCTCCTATAGTGATCACTGGAATTCAGAGACCCGTGTCTCTTCGTATGATCTTTGCCATGTAGCTTAAGCGGAGCATGCGAAAGGGATGTCAGTTATTTTCCATCACCATTAGTGATAGAGAAGAAGAAGAGGAAAAGGAACCATCTATTGATGACCATCCTATCCTTAAGGGATTTTTAGATGTATTTCCTTTAGAGTTACCCGGTATGCCGCCCCATAGAGAGATTGATTTTCATATAGACCTCGTTCTAGGAGCCAAACCAGTTTCCAGAGCACCATATAGAATGACCACAAATGAGCTTAATGAGCTCAAGATGTAGCTTGAGGAACTCCTAGAGAAGGGCCACTTTTGCCCTAGTGTATCCCCTTGGGGTGCACCAGTCATCTTCGTGAAGAAGAAGGATGGATGTCTCCGATTGTGCATGGATTACCGTCAGTTGAACAAAGTAACTATTAAGAACCGATATCCATTGCCTAGGATCGACGATTTATTCGACCAACTTTAGGGTGCCAAAGTATTGTTCAAGATTGATCTAAAGTCAAGGTACCATCAGTTGAGGATAGTGGATAGTGATATCCACAAGACCGCATTTCGCACTAGATATGGCCACTATGAGTTCACCGTGGTCCCATTTGGTCTTACGAATGCCCCAGCAGTTTTCATGAGTCTCATGAATGGAGTATTCCGCACATTCCTCGACCGTTTTGTGATTGTGTTTCTCGATGACATATTGATATATTCATGGAATGAGGAGGAACATGAGGAGCACTTGAGACAGGTTTTGCAGTGTTTGAGGGATAATCAGTTGTATGGCAGTTTGTCGAAGTGTGCTTTCTTTAGAATAGAGGTCAGGTACCTTGGTCATGTTATATCTAGTGATGGGATCTCAGTAGACCCATCAAAGATCAGAGCCATTATGGATTGGCCAGCGCCTACCAGTGTGATAGAGGTTAGGAGCTTCATGGGTTTAGCAGGTTATTACCGACATTTTGTTGAGGGATTCTCTAGAGTTGCTCATCCTATTACTTCTCTTCAACGCAAAGGGAAGAGGTTTGAGTGGACGGAGAAGTGCGAGAAGGCCTTTCAGGAACTTAAAAGGGCACTTACTACTGCACCTATCCTTGTAGTACCAGATCCTTTAGCTGATTTCATGGTTTGCACAGATGCTTCCCTAGAGGGTTTAGGAGCAGTCCTTATGTAGGGTGGCAGAGCTATAGCTTTTGAGTCTAGGAAACTCAAGACTCAGGAGCTTAATTATCCTACTCATGACCTTGAGCTTGCAGCAGTAGTGCATGCACTTGTGAGATGGAGACATTTCCTTTTGGGTCATCATTTTGAGTTGCACTCAGACCATCAGAGCCTTCAGTACATATTCACTCAGCCAAATCTTAATGCACGTCAGAGGAGATGGATGGAATTCTTGTGCGAGTACGATTTTGACGTACACTACATCAAAGGGAAGGAAAACGTAGTAGCAGATGCTTTGAGTAGGAGACGACATGAGGTATACACCATATCTATGAGCACAGATTTGAGAGATCGGATCATGCAGCAGTTGCCAGAAGACAGTTGGTATTTAGAGGTTTGTCAAGCTATACGATCCCAGGAAACCTTAGAAGGGAAATATGTGGATTATTCCTTAGAGTCCGATGGTTTATTACGCCATAGAGAGCGCATCTATGTACCTTCTTCCGAGGGATTGTGGGAGTTCATTATCACAGAGGCTCATAGAGCTCCTTATGCAGCACATCCCGGGGTCAAGAAGTTGCATGCAGACTTGAGGGAATTATACCATTGGCCAGGAATGCGACAGCTTATTGCCGAGTTGGTAGCCTGATGCATTGAGTGTCAGAGAGTCAAGGCAGAGCACCGCCATCCAGGTGGGTTGCTCCAATCTCATGCTATACCAGAGTGGAAGTGGGATACTATATCCATGGATTTCATCTTTGGTCTCCCCATGTCATCTTATCGCCATGATGCCATCTTGGTGACGGTTGACAAGTTGACCAAAGTGGCTCACTTTTCACCAGTTCGTACCACCTTCACAGTACCAGCAGTAGCATAGGTGTTTTTGTGAGACATTGTCAGACTTCATGGTGTTCCACACAAGATCATTTCCGACAGGGATTCCCTCTTCACTTCTTCCTTTTGGAAGGTGTTACAGGCAGCTATGGGTACCAAGGTCAATTTTAGTACAGCCTATCATCCGGAAATGGATGGCCAGACAGAGAGGGTTAATTAGGTGTTAGAGGATATGCTTCGCATGTATGTCATGGATCACCAGACCAGATGGGAAGAGTACCTTCCCTTAGTGGAGTTTGCCTATAACAATGGGCATCACACGTCCTTGGGGATGCCACCCTATCAAGCATTATATGGTAGACCTTGTAGGACACCATTGAGTTGGGACCGCATTGAGGATAGAGTTGCTATTGGTCCAGAGATAGTTTGGGATATGGAGCAGCAGATGGATTTGATTAGGCAGCATCTTAGAGAGGCACAGGATAGATAGAAGAAATATGTAGATGCGAAGAGAATAGATCGTAGCTACTTGGTTGGAGATAGAGTCTTCTTGAGAGTGCGACCGCATAAGAGTCCAATCCGATATGGAAAGGGTTCTAAGCTTGCACCTCGATTTGTAGGACCGTTTGAGATCCTTGAGAGGATAGGACCAGTTGCCTACCATCTAGCATTGCCACCTAGCCTATCACGCATCCACAATGTGTTCCATGTTTCAGTTTTGAGGAAGTATATCTATGATGAGTCTCATATTCTAGATTGGGATGCCTTGCAGGTGGAGTCAGACGGGTAGCTAGCTTTGGAGCCCATTCGCATTTTGGCACACCACACACTGGGCCTTCGAGGTCAAGAGCTGGACTAGGTTAGGGTCCAATGGGATTGCTATGATGAGGTCACAGCCTCATGGGAGGATGCAGCACGTATGAGATCACAATATTTAATTGAATGAGATATTGAATTATTGTTGCCAATGTATGAGTGTTTGATGTGCAATGAAATCCATGTATTTAATTATGTATAATTGTGATTATTTGGAATTACTAATGTGTTAATTGAGATGCGCAGGAAAATTATCCATGTGACCATGGAATTTATATGGAGAACCAAACCTAGACCAATGTACGTTTGTTAAGCCAGGGGTTGTCTATTTGGAGAGACAACACCCCATTTGTAATGTATTTTATTTGTGAAGTAAATTATGCATGTGTGTTAATTTGATTTGATTTAATTGTGTAAACCTACAAGAGACAAATTCCATGTGTGATTTTTATATTGTATTTTATTGTGTCACTTGACACATGTGATGATTAGTGTCATTGATTTTGACTTGTCTCTTGGAGGGAGTTTTGCTTCTACCAAAGCCATTCAAAAACATGAGTGTGGTCCCAAATTTGCCTTGGGTAGGGAGTCTTGGGAGTGGTCAACTCAGGTTTGACCCGTAGGTAAACTTCAGTTGGGTTTTTAAGGGGTTAAATGGACTCCTAGGGTCAGTTTTAGGGCCTTTCCAAAGGTCCAAAGGGTATACCTATGGGTTAGGGGTATTTTGAAACATGGGACTACTCCCATGTGACTGTTTAGTCACCTCAAAAAGTGGTTTTTCCAAGGTGAGCGAAAATTCAACTTAGAAAGTTCCTCCTAGGATAGACAACCTTCCCTTTTGATGTCAAACTGTCTTCCCCATCTTCTCTCACCTTTTCCCTTTCTAGTTTTAGTAATGTGTAAGAGTTTGGGAAGAGCAACCAATGGGAACTCTCACCTCACCCAAGGGGTTGGGAAGTGTGTGAGAGGCCTTCTTAGGCAAGAATTAGAGACTTAGTGAGTAATCACCCACTCTCCATTGTTGGAGATTATGCACTTGTTTTGAAAATTAGTTGTAGAATAAAATTTTTGGGAAAGATTGGTGGAAAAAGTTTGTGTGGATTTGGGCAGCTCATCCCCAACTATATCTAACATACCTATTGGTAGATTAAGGTTGGTTTTATTCCCTCTTATTTATGTTGTTTATGTTGTTTTGTTGAAGGAAGAAAATGCTTGTTGTAAAGAGATGTGTTTATGTAAATTGTTGTAGGAAAAAAAAAGAGTAGTTTTCATTTCTATGTTTTGTTTATATGTTCTTGGTTTTTTTGGGAGTGTCCAAGATCTCCTACTCTTGGGAGAGTAGGATGGTCTTGGGGTGGAAGAAGTATGATAGCCTTGTGTGAGAGGCTCTCTTTATGGAGAGTGATCTCAAGGGTGTCCTTTGTGACCCTTGTTGCATAGCCTTGTGTATGTATTTGGGGGTCATAAGGGGGGGAAAATATGGCCTTTGAGCCTTTGGGGGGCATAAGGTGTGGTGGTGTATTTTTGTTGCATTTGTATTGCCATGAGGTGGCTTGAGTTGTATTTTGGCTTGCAATCTCCCCAATGGTACTTGGTCCACTTCCACCCATGGAATGATCATCACAAAATGTGGTGAAAGTGTAGCTTGGGATGAGAAGATGTATATTGAGTGTATGCTCTATTTGTTGTGTTGTTTGCTTGTTTGTAACCCGTCTAGTGCTTGGTTCTCCAAGCTCGGGGGTGGCTTCTAGTAAGCCTAGGCTGGGAGGTGAGCTCTCCATGGTCAAGTTGTGTTTTTATTGCAGGTTGCTTTGGATGGGAAAAGAAAGAATAAAGAGCTTAGTTGATGTTTTGTGTTGCAGAAAACTGTTGAAGGAAAAAAAAAGAAATGTATTCAATGTTGTAGCTTGTATTGAAAAAAAATGAAAGTGAGCTATGTTGTATTTATTTTCAAGAAAAGAAGTGTAGTTATTTTATTCATATTACCATGAAAAGAAAAATATTGTGGGGTTTTCAAACCCATTTGCATTCATATTTACTTTGTATCTACCTTTGCTAAAGAAATATATATTTTTCCTACTTGGTTAGTTTGCGAAAAGAAAGGAGAGAAATATTAGCTTGTATTTAAATCTTCATATTTTACAAAAAATGAAGTAGATGCATTTTTGTGTATTCTGAAAATAAAATTTAGTTTATTACTACATGATTATTTTGTTATTTATGCTGCTGCAAAATAAATAAATCAGTCATTTATTTTCCTATTTAATGCAGAAAGTGAAACTTATTATAGTAGCCTATTTCTTTTCAAAAAAAAATTAGCATTTAGTCTTAGTTTATTTTGCCTACAAAAATATATATATATATTAGGTTGTTGTTAAGATGCATTGTAAATGTTAGTTTGCAGAATGCTGTTTTAAAACAAAAAAAATATTCAAATATATTTCTTCAACTATTTTCTTTGCAAAAAATAAAATAAAATAAAATATATTTTCCCCATTTTACAAATTACAAATGAATATTAGAAAATTCTTGCATGCATTAGAAGGTATACAAGGATAATAATCTCCCAAGTTTGCCCAAATGAGTTATAAAAGGGTAATATACAAATATCTATATATATATATATAACTATATATATATTTTCTTCATTATTTTGAAAATCTGTTTATAAAAAAAAAAGTGATGTAATTACAGATTTAATAACACAAGAAAAAAAAAAGGGGGGAAAACTAATAAGCTTGTTAAACAAGCCATTCAAATATATATATATATATATATATATATATCAATCATTAATATATATATATATATTTATATATATATATATAAATATACATATATATCTTTCATTATTTGAGAAATCTGTTTATTTCAAAATAAAACTATATATATTGTCTTACCTTTATATATATATATATATATATATATATATATATATATATATATATATATATATATATATATATATATATAAATAGAAAAATATAATAATAAAAAAAAAGGAATTACGCATTTTATTTAAACCCAAAAAAAAGAAGGGGTTTTAAAAAAGAATATCGAACTGCATGTAGGGGGCCATAGCCTTGGGCGGCGGCGCCCATAGTCTGCGGGAGCCCACAGCTATGGGCGGCGCCGTCCACAGGCTGCGGAACCTGCAGACTATGGGCGGCGACGTCCATAGACTATGGGAGCCGCAGACTGTGGGCAGCACTGTCCGCAACCTGCGGGAGCCGCAGACTATGGGCGGCGTTGTCCGCAGCCCGCGGTACCCCCACACTACCTCCTCCCACGCCACTAACAACAAAAAAAATAAAAAATTAAATGCCCCTCCACTCGGCCATTAAACAGTCCGGTTCGGCCCTGCGCGCCCCGCCTCCCATGGCCACCGCCCACTCTTTCACCTGCACACACACACAAAATAAATAAAATAAAAAGTCATCACACACACACAGCCCACACTCAAAAAAGAAAAAAAAAACATATGTAGGTTAAAACACACATGCCCTAACCCTAATTTCGGGTTAGGGCAAATACACATGGGTATATTTTAAAAACAAATATGTGTGGGTTGGGTGTTTGAAGAGTTAGGGTTAGTTGTGAACTTTTAGAATTTCTTTTAGAAAAAAAAAAAAACATATTTACAAATTAAAGAAAGGGAAACTCCCCCTTCATGGGAATATATATATATAAGATTTAAATTTCATATTTTTTGAAACTCAATAGTTAATTGTAAACTTAGCAATGCTCTTTTATTTATTAAATGGATTAAAAAGCATTTTAATAAGAAGATTTTGGATTCTTGGGAGAATAAATCTTAGAACTAAAATTAGATATAAAATTTTAATAAGAAGATTTTCAACTCCTTGGAAGGCTAAACCCTTGGGAAATAAGGTGGGGTATGTAGGGTCAAATTGGTCCCTCTATAAATTTTAAATTTTAAGGCATTTTAAAATTATAGAGATTGTATTTAATAGGATTGTCAAATTTAATAATTAGGACAATTTATTTAGACCCTAGGCAAATAGAGAACTATAAGAGATTATTAGTCAAATAATTTTAGAAATTATATATTAAGTTTGAGATTAATTGCTAGAGAGTGTAATTATTTATTAATGGAAGATTAGTGAAAATTGTTTTGGGGAAATATTAACTTGCTTATAACTTAGATTATTTACTGCCTCATTAATTTAGTTGCTTGACTTATTTGAAAACATAGTTAAGACCAAATTAGTTTGCATTAATTTAATTAGGTTAAGTCGTGCTATGCTAAGTATTTAAAAAAAAAAAAAAAAAATTATTCCGTTCATGCCCAAAAGTTTGGGCATGACATAAGAATCCGGTATTACATTCTAAAACAAAACATGTTTCTATCAAACTAAATTTTCTAAGGGAAAAAGTTGAAGAAAAGGAGATAAAACTGGTTTATGTGAATACTAAAGAACAACTTGCAGATATTTTCACAAAACCTTTGCCTAAGGAGACTTTTGAATATCTTAGAGATCAGCTTGGAGTCATACCACCACCGGTAGAGACTTAGACAGTTGATGTTTGTCATCAACTGGTAGAATTAACAGACAAATCTTTTACTCCGATCTTTGATGCTGAAGCTACTTCTCAGGGGGAGTAGTTGGTATTTTGTATATGAACCTGGTATTATTGTAACTTTGGCATTTGATGTTAAAGGGGGAGAGACATCTATGGAAAAACACATTATCTTTTGGATAAATTGGTATGAAAACTTTGGAAAACACATGTTTCTTCCAAGGCGAGAAATTGTTTTTTGGGAGAGACTATTACTCTCTATATTTTGGTTATGATCTTTTTAGAGATTGTTGGTATTTGGCATTTCTGTTTTAGTACTTTGATGGTTTTTCCATCTTGTGTTGCCATAAATGCCAAAGGGGGAGATTGTTGGTATTTTGATATGGTTTTGTCATTGATGTCAACATGCACTAAAACACTAGCACTTTGGAGATCCAGAAGCATTCACTGGCAAGCAAGTAACTATTGCACAGTTACTAGTATATGGTTCACCAGCAGGATATAATGATCACCAGCACTCAGAATTATGTGGAAGACACTTGATAATGTCAAAGACATCTTTTGGACATCTTGTCCTGGAGTTTTATTCATTGGTATATTCATATTTGCATATTTGCTTTTACCGGCAAATAGGTCCAGGGCTACCTAGGGTTATATCGGCAGGTTTATCTTTTCCAGATCAGCATGGCACGCTAAGGAAATGATTAATTATTTTTGTAAATGCATTAAGCCGACATGTTCAATCAGTTATTGCATCGGACATTATATTGTTTGTAAAATGTCTTTATTATAATATCTTGTAGGGCCAACCTACTAAAATTGGTCTTAGGTTATGGTATAAATGTAAGATCTTAATTGTAAGATCGAATGTGGGAATGCGAAAAAGAGTTGTGTGAAGGTATATGTGAGATTAAGTAGAGCTATACATGAAGACATCATTTGAAGTTGAAGTTAGGTTTTTGTGAAAGCATATCAGTATTACACCGGTACTAAATCCAGCATATGAAGATGCTATTTTTTGCAGTACATTCTTATTGGATTTAACCATCTGATTGTAGTCAGTGTGACTCCCATTTTGTGATTGAGCAGTGAGCTCTAGGTTGTTGGCCTTTTTGCATGTGCAGACCCCTTTTATGTACACTTACTATCTGTAGTAGTATCATCTGATTGTGGGTAAGGTTTCCCACTATGGTTTTTCCCCTTACAAGGTTTCCATGTACAAATATTGGTGTCATGTGTTGTGGATGACTTTGTGTTTATGTTTCATGCATTAATCTTTACTGGTATAGCTATTAACTGTTAAAATTGTCTACCGACATACTTAACTGGTTTGCCAGTATTAAGCATTAAGTTGGTTAAGTTGTTTTTGGTTTGAAATTAGTTGACAACTGATTCACCCCCTTCTCTTAGTTGTCTCCAGGACCTAACAATCAGGCCTTGTTGCCGTGACCTATCTTTCATGCTTTCAGTAGTTGTTCTAGGTTTTAGCTTCTCCCTAATTCCAGCTTAAGGGGTGGTGTTAGAGTAATTGGGTCTTTACTTGATTAATTAAACAATATTTGTTTAATTCTTTAAGTTCCCAATTATGTTTTTACACTTAAGCTAACATTAGGTGCATATTAATTAATTATTTTATTAATTATTATGTGCAAGCCTAGGGTTTTCCATGTTTAGTGTTTCTTGACCTATTAGAGGTTATTTTTCTTTTCATTGTATTATCTTTTCACAATACATTTTTGCTGAATTGGAGCTCTCATCTTTTGAGAATATTTTTCCTGTGTTTGGTGTGTTCTTCAGATTATTGCTTCATTGCTTCTCCTTGTAACAGGTTATTCAACTTGCAGAAGATCTTCAGGCTACTGTGGGGTTGTATTTCTCAACTCCTATAGATATTTCATTTCTAAGAAACAAACACATAGCAGAAAATGAATGAACCCTCCATTCTGGGAATTACACTAGGGTTCAAGGTATGTGTGGCATTCACAAGATGAATGCTCCTATCACAGACACCCACTAGAGCAATTGCCCCATCACTTCAATGGGTAAAACCACAAACAACAAACAAAGAAAAGGATCATGCCCATCATGGCTCCTCTAGTCACTTTTTGGACATCCTTGAGTAGCTAGAAACATGATCTTCGCCAATTTGATAAAAGATAAAACCATCTAGAACAAAATCCAACAACTGTACTAATTTTTGTCTTTGTGTGATTGCTTGATGTGATTTTGATAATGTCTGGTTTTAGAAGTTTTGGACCTCGTTTAAAACTGACCTGTCTAGTTTTGAGTGTACCGATTCTATTTAAGACAAGATGTTGATCACGTTGATAGTTTGATAGTGATTTGATAGATTAGATAGCTGATTAGCTTGATTGCAGTTGTTTTGACAAGACAGTTGTATCCTTTGTTTAACTTTGTGTGAAATGTTTGCTGGATAGCTGCTAGGATATTTGATTCTTGCGAGAGATTTATTGCTAGTTTTTTATGTTTTCTAGATTTTTAGTTTGTTTTTTACTTGTTCAGGACTTTTTATGAATGTATTTGTTGTGATTTTGATGTTTTATGATTTATAATTTTTTTAGGACTTTTTCGAATGTTTTGGTATATTTATGGTTTTCAATTTTTTTTGGTATTGATGAAACATGATTTGCCATTAATTGATAAACATAAGACTAACTTGGACAAAATCCAGCAGTCATATTAATCTATGTCATTTTTTTTATTTGTGTGATCATTGATAGGAATGTCTAGTTTCAAAGAGTGAGTACCCTGTATAAGACCGATTTGTTTGGTTTCGAGTGTACCAATTCTTGTATAAACATGTTGATGTTTGATAGAGTTTGATTGATTAACAAGACATGTGATCAGTTTGATTGTAGACTTTGAGAGTTTTCTTGTTGTTGATTTGATTTGATGGATGGCCCATGCTTTCTTGTTTTGATTTTTTCTTTTTTTTTTTCTTTTTTCATGACATTTTGTGGTTTTTTTAATTTTTTCATGACATTTTTTTGAATGTTTTTGATTGATTTTTTCAAGATATTTTGTGAATGTTTTGGATTGATTTTTTTTTATTTTTTTGATTGATTTTTTTAGGACTTTATCTAATTTTTAGGATTTTTTTCAGTTATGCCCCCAAGTATGCAAACCTATGATGATAACATGATGATGCATAATGCGGTGGAGACAATGAATTTTTTATATGAGTTATGCTAATACATGATGCATGACAAAAATGCAATTCCTATTTGAAGAATGAGTGTGTGTGTCTTTCATTCTGAAATGCACTAATTGGATTAAAGGTATGAAATGTTTCAAAGATAGGAGTTCAATCCATTCTCAAAAGACTTAGACCATCCAGCCTAACACACTATGTAACTGAGATTTATGAATGAAGGTGCAGAAAACTTCTCCATCAATTATTGAAATATTGATCTTCTTTTGACCGTGTGTGTTCAATTGAGTTATTCTATGTGGCTAGCTACGTGAGTTATTCTGACTTCAAAAGCAACTTGGATAGAGCCTCACTGCTAGCAAGCTTTTAGGGCTCTGGTGAGGTTATGCACTATAATCTCTCAAACATTGCTCTATTGCCAACAGACATCCATAGCCCTGATGGAGTTATTCACATGTTCCCTTAGTCAAGCTTTATTGCACATTTTTGCATAATATTTTGATATTGATTTTGGCATAGCATTTTTTTTTTCTTTCTTGCCTTGACTTGTAAGTAATGAAACCTTCTTGGGTATGACAATTATAGTGGCGCTGAAGTTGACCTTTGAGTTTTTCACTAGCCACATGATCAACTAGGTATCTGTAATGACTTAGAGCTATTGATTAATGTGTGAGGTATAACAATTAATAGATTTTGGGTAACAAGACTTGACAGTGAAACCTCTACCCAACCAAGGATAAAGATAAATCACGATGTGACATTGAAGATGAATGACTAAAGACCTCCTAAATACTTCATGAACAAGTATCTAGGAAATGAGACAACCTTCACTCATTTTAGTGCAGATAGGTGAATAACTCAAACAATCATCATGTTTTTATAGATGCAACTATATAAGAAAGCAATAATGATATGTAGCTATATGTTGTGCAATGGTGATATGCAAGTAACTATGATGCACTCTGAAATGGAGATATGTAATGCAGTAAAGAAATATGCAAATGTGGTACTGAAAATTTGAAATGAACCCACCCTTAAATGTAATATCTTTTTAGGTGCATGTTGTTATTGAGTTGGTATGAACTTTGTGTAGATAATTCATTGGTCTTTGTTTCAAGAGTTGGATGAACCTATCTTTTTCAATAGGATAGTCAGCTAGGAGTCTTTCATGTACAATTTTTGCTCTAGCCTCCTTATTTTCAAGCCAATTCAATTGTGGTAAATCTTCTTGTCCCCAGTCTTTCAAGTGTGGGTGTATGAGGAAAATAGATTTCGGTTTCGAAGTTGTGATATGAGTGGGTATTATGCATGTTTTTATTGATGGACTTGAAGAGTATGATGAAACAGTTTGGGTGTTGATTTCAATAGCTAGTGTTATGCTTGTTTCTGTCACGATATTGGCATTTGATGATGGTGCACATACCATTGTTGACAAGTTGTCCTGTGTAGTATGATCTAGATTGTTAATTTTATTGATAAGGGGTTCATGAACAACTTGTGTATTGGAATCATCAGAGAGACTAGGAGAAATGATAATGGGATCTTGTTTAGGAGGTGGATGTTGGATGGTACTTGAAAGAAAATCTAGCTTTTGTGAAACAAGGGTATTATTATGAGTGGAATAGAAAAGAAGGGGATCATCATAAGATTCTTGGTCGACGAGATCTTGATCAAAAATTAGGTATGATAAAAAGGTTTGTTCTTGATCTTGATTTATTTCATGACTGATTTCTTCTAATTTTGGATTGTCCTCCTGACATGGTGGAGTTTGCATGGGAGATTTTTGGAAGGTTTCAACCTTTTGACTTGAATAGAAAGGATTTTGAATGAGATCCTCTAAATCATGACTTGAATTAGATTGGATTTGTGCTATGGATAGCCCTTGGGAGATTGTGCTATTGGATGAAGATAGTGTGGATTGGTCTTGTGTAACCTAGGGGATGATGAAATGATGGATAGATGTGGTTGATTTGGACTTTGGTTGAAAGGTATTTGATTTTGGTTGAAAGGAGTATGATTTTTGTTGAAAGAGGTTTGATTTTGGTTGAATGAGTTTTGACTTGGACTTTGTTTGAATGGGGTTTGATTTTGGTTGAAAGAGGTTTGATTTTGGTTGAAAGAGGTTTGATTTTGTTGAAGGGGTACTTTGAGTGTTGGGTTGATATGATTGGTATGATTGATATGTTGGGTTGAAAGAAGGTTGACATGACTCTAATGTTGGTTGAACTGAGGTAGGAATGCTTTTGTTGAAGAATGAAAGTTGGAATGTTTGAATGGTCTCACATGAAGAAGGTTGGCCTAATAATGATTCCCTCATGGTTATCACCTCCCTCGTCATATTTTCTAACCAACCCCTATGGTTGCTAGGACTAGTCATGTCTCTCATTTTTTGTTGTAAGGTATTTATTTGTTGAGATAATGTTTCTATGGATGACAATGGAATAGGAATGGAAGGGATGAAGTCTTCTCCTTCCCTACAAAATGCATAGCACCAATCCATGATGTTTTCTTGATTGGTTTGAACCTAAGATCACAACATGTAAGATGTTTTATTCATTTTTAGAATGTTGCAAAAGTTTGATTTGATGTTGATGTTGAAACTTGACTTGTTGAGGGGTTTTCATCTTGTTGGTGTTTCTGACAAAAATTTGGTTGAGATTCCACTTTGTTTTTACTAAAATGTTTGAATGTATCAAAGGAAACAACATGCACATCAAAGAGAATAATACCATGAAAATAATACTTGTTTAAGATACTTTTTGAAATCCCCATGAATGTTGGAATATTTTTCAAGGCCCCATTTGGTTTTTCATTGTATTTGGAAAATTTGATAGAATATCAAGTAGACTCTCCTAAGGTCAAAAGGTCACAAGTATTACCACAACCCACATGTTGATACTCCATCAACTCAAACAGACCTGTCACACCCTAGGGTGTGCCCATTTTTTTGCTTTTTTTCAGAAATTAGACCAAAGAAGATTGCTCCTCATTTGGCCTGTTATCCTGGAAGATATACGGTGAGTGTCTTGGAGGCGGATTCTTCCCCACCCTTGCACTGTGATAAAACAAGTGTTTGGTTACTGATTCAGTTTGGCTTCTAATTTCTATGGTGTTTAGACAGGGTTCCATTTGAGTGGTCACAATCAACAACATTTTGCACTCTGTTGAGGGAGTTCTCCCAGTCCATAGAGGTTACGCTCTACAGATTTTAACATACCGTATAGACACTGAGGGAGGCATAATGTTGTTGTGACAACATGTAACACTCGTTGCATATGATTTTCATCACATACACATTTATTTATAGTGGCTTGGATTACTTGGCTTTAGCCATTGCCACTTAGGTCGTTCCCCTCTCACCGACCTTAATGGCGCCCTAAGGGCAACTCAGGAGGGCAGGCCTTCTAAAGGATTTAATTGCAAGAAATAAATAAAAACATGAAAGAAGAGAGTTTGGTTTTTTGATTACCCATTGAAGGGGAGAGAATAATACCTATCCCTTTGAAAACATGAAAGACAAGGGTTCTTTTTAACTTTTCATTGCAATGATTTTCTATTCTATTTGGAGATGTTGCTCCAAAAAAGCATGGGGTTCAATTTTAACCATCATTGCAATTGTGAAATAAGAGACAAGTTTGTTTGTAGTTCATTTTAAGTGCACCAAATTGAAATGTTTCTAAGCTACCCTTGCAAAAAAATAATATTAGTCAGCACATGGTGGGCTATCTAGCCTAATTTTCCAATTACAGAGTTCCATCTTTTTACAGACAAAGATATTCTGATAAAAACCAGAACCGAAACAGAACAGAAGAAGAAAAACTTAATCTAACAAATACAAATTACCTACACAACAAATGTGAATATATATTAGATCAATTTTGAATTAATGTTTAAGCAATTGCAATGTGATGACTACTTAATTGCGAATTGATATAAGATCAATTGCTCACAGTAAAATTTAAAAATTAAATTTTTTAAATTTTCTTTAAAAACAAAAGAAAAAGATAGAAGATAGGAGGGTTATTCTGCAATGAAATTGTCCCACACCACACAATCCATCACATCAATTTTATCGAAAAACTTGTACTTGGTTAAAAAATGGTGGATGTTTCTGTGATATTGAGCAATCTCCTCTTTTTCTTCGATCTCACAGAGCTCCCTTTCTACCTTTAGATTCTTTGATATGTCCTTTGTTGTCTCCTATGTTGTTTTTCCTTCCTTGCTCCTGAAATCCTAAAAGTCAACTTTCCTGCCATAGGATTTATTTACATCTTATATGCAGAAATTAAATTTTTCAGAATTTGATGAAATTTCTAGGTTAGGTGCGCAAGATTAAATAATGAAGAAATGACACAAGAATTTTTTAATTTGCAACCCCCTAAGGCAATTGTGAGACATTTTTGCAATTGTGGTGCACTGACTGATCAATTGTGAGGTATTTTGCTAGAAATTGCGATATAATATTGGCAAATGCAAATTTTTGCATAGGCAATTGTGATATGAGTACAAATTTTTTTTTTTTTAGATTAAGAGAGAAGGAAAAGACAAAAGATAGAACTTTTTTCTCTTTTTGATATTATTTTACTTCGTCTTGGCACCTGCAATCTTGAAAGTTAGCATGCTTCATGTAGGGTTCACTAAATGTTTCATGCTTAAAAATCATCAATGCAGAAATAGGAAATAAGGACAAATCACCAAATCCTTAACTATCAAAGCAATTTAAAAAATAAACCAATAGAAATTAACACAAAATAAATAAAAATTCAAATAAATGAAACTCCCTCGTCCTGCATTGTGACTTCCATTGTTCTTCTCCAATTTGTGTGGTTGTTGGCTCTCAGGTATTGCACCAATTTCCTACATACAAATGTTTTGAAGACTATGATTCTAAAAAAAGCTAGATTGAAATGAGAAAAGAGGTTGAATTTATAGATTTTCAACACAAAGGGGGTGAGAAATAGAATTCAAGTGCTGATTGAGAGACAACTAAAATTGATTGATCAGTTAACAAAGTTGATTGCTTTGTTAACTCATTTGATTGAGTAGTCAAATAGATTGATTGGAGAGTAAACTAAATAGATGGATTAGTAAACTCATTTTATTTATTAGTGAAATTAATAGACAAGGGAGAAGACTAAATTGATGGATTAGTCATAAGAAGTTGATTTTGAGTTAAAAAGGATGATTGATGAGTTAATTGATTTGATCAATTAGTTTTGATTTTAGTATGTGTTGTAGGAATTTGAAATTAAATTTGATTTTCATTTTCAATTTGGATTTGAATTTGGTCATTTGAATACTGAAATGCACATGAAATTAGTTGAAATTCAAATTTAGGAAAAATGTGAAATTGGAAATATGAAATTAGATGAAATTAATTGAAATTCGAATGTGGGAGAAAATGAGATGAAATTAGATGGAACTAATTGGAATTAGAATTTGGGGATCTGTAGGAATTTAATTAATTTAAATAATTTAAATGAAATTATTTAAACTTAGGAAATAGAATTAATTAAATAATAAAGATTATTTAACTAAGGAAAAAATCATAATTGATATTTAGTTAATAATTGAAATAGGGTTAGCTGATTAAAATGATTTGAGAATAGAAATAGAATAATTACAAGTGTTGAAGGGCGATGATTAGAAAAAATAGTTAAAGAATTACTTAATTAATTAGATGAATAATTAGTGTAGAATTAATGAGACATTTTTAGGTGTCTACAAAAAGAATAAACCAATAATCAATTGATCGAATTTGAACCCTAACCTCATGTCCTTCTTGATGGCTTCCAGGTTTATCATAAGTTGACTTCTCAATTCCTCTGATAAGTCATAGTCAACATCCTCTTTGATCATTCGGTAAGCAATATGAATGGTAGTTCCCGGTACACTATTCATCCTGCAATCCAATCATCATTGAAGCATATTTCACTGACAAATCATTGATGTTGTTTACAGTCATTGCTTTGCCATCCCATTTAGATCATGTTAAATTTTCCACATCATTCTTTGGAATAGATCTAAGTAAGGTTACCTCACTGGTGGCACAAAATCTAGTGACTACATGAATGGATTCCTTAGAATTGGTCAAGCCACATGAACTAATCATGTATTCTGCTAAGCACAAATCTCACAAGTTCATCATCAAGATCATCAATGGTATTCAATGCATGATGAAACACTTTATTGGTAAATTTCTTGAGTTGTTCTTCCATTCTACCATTCTTATCACACAATTCTCTAAATTGATCATAAATAGCAGCCATACCCATATCTTCCAATTTATAGTGATAAAATGACCTAACATCTTCAACATGTAATTCACCATAGGGAACTCTAGATAGGGATCTGGCATGATCAGTTCCTTCAGATTTAAATGGATGTTTCTTAAATTTAGGTCGTGGCCTATCGGTAACATCAACTAGATGTGGAGAGTCCATCTTCAACAATTTAGGAAATAAGCAGATAGTAAGATTTTTGGATAAATACCTTTTATTTCTATCACACCGGCTAAGGTTTCTCACACTGATCACTGATTCTTAGATCACTTTTAATCTCCTTAAATCTTTGCCAACATAGTAGATGTTGCCACCACAAGCTTTTCTCTACTCTATTCGCTCTCCAAATTCTCATACGAATGAAGTGTGACAAGTAACATTTACAAAATCCCTTTTATTTGCCCTTTATCTACCGCATTAAATTCTGTTAATGATAAAACCCTAAAATATCACTTAACAAACTAATACATACTACTAGTTGCCAAAGATACATCATTCATACCTATTAAGATCCAAATACTCTTCATAACATCTAAATGTATCAAAATATACAAATCTAACTTACTGTACTTCATCCAGGGGTTCTTCTAAAGATTTGACAATAAGCTCTCCCCAAGTTGTATAAACAACTCAGTTTACTGATGAAGGGTTCTCCACACTAGGTGAATAATTAGACTCCTCAAATAGTTTGTCATCACTCTTCTTCTTCCAGATTCTATTCATCTCAGCTCTGGTTTCCTCAACATCATCTTTCTCCTTCCCTTTTTGGTCAACAGATTTATTTACCAGTTGCTTCTTTACTCTGCAAAACTTAGCAATGTGTCCCAGTTGATGACAATGATAACAAGCCATATCAAATTCTCTCCAAGGTCCTGCATTGCCTCTACCAGTCCTTCTTTTATAGTTCATAGCTACATGACCAAAGTTATTATAGATTGTACAAGCCACATTCATTATTTTCTCCATCTCATAGGGGCTAGACCAGTTAGCATAGAGTCTTAGCAAATTAGGTTTTTTCCAGTCATTAAATTTTCTTTTCCAATCACCACCAGATCTCTTGTTCATGTGAGGTGTTGGATTATTTGCTCCATACCTGCATTCAATAGATCTATGCCCATACATGTTGCATGTGTAACAATAACCTTAAAATCTCCTAGGCACATATCTTTGATAAGTATTAGGTCTGTAACCAGTATCAACATTAGATCTGCTTCTACAAACATTAGTAGTATGTCGTGGTTTATGAAAATTAAAACATACAGGTTTATAAGGTTTCTTACTGGTAGATTTCTGAATCTTAGGTGCAGTTTTACCTTCATGCATGTTGTCCTTTGTACTGGAAGACTCACCTTTCTCAAGTGTTCTATAACCCAATATATTTGTATCACCTTTCATTCTCTAAGCTTAGATCTTTTCATCAAGCATGGTATAACTTTTGTTAAACTTTGCAAGCTTTCATTAGCATCAGCAAGTTCTTTTGTAAGATCTTCATTCTGCTTCATAATAGTCTCTCTAAGAGACATTGCCATATCAAGATCTGTCTTTATTTCTTATTTTTCTTCTTTCTCCTCATGCCAATGAGCATACAGGGTGCCAAATTCCTAATTCAACTTAAAGATCTCATGTTCTTTTTCTTTGATCTTGTCTTTTGTAGTCCTCCTTGCTTCAAGTTCTTGACTCATTCAGATGGTTTGGGCTTCTAACTCTCTTCTCATGTTAGCCTTCTCTTCATTTAGCTTCTCAACCTTATCAACCAATGCATCTATGTTAGCCTCATCAGAAGAGATGGTTTCAAAAACTCCCAATAGTTATTCAGTTAGTTCTTTCCTCCTAGCTTGTGAAGCTTTATACTTGCCTCTCAATGTTTCTAGGGCTTCCTCAATTTCTGCAAGTCTTTTAGCCATCTCTCTATAGATCAATCCTTGCCCCATGTCTTCCTTAGGAATCCCTTCCAAGAAATTAAGCCTCAAGAAAGTTTGGCTCTGATACCAATTGATGAACTTATAAGGCACTAAGAGGGGGGGTGAACCAATGCAAGAAAAAATAATATGAAATAACTTAAAACTTAACAAGCATATAAGAAATATCACCACATATACCAATGCCAAATAAAAAAAATTCCATATAACATGAGATTTATATGTGGAAAAACCAAAAGGGAAAAACCATGGTGGGAGTTGGTACCCACAAGATTCACAATCTACAGAATATAAATCTTGACCGGTTAAGGTCTTGCAACTATGCCCTGTTAGGAGAAGATCTGGTTAAGAGTCACCCAGTTAAGGGACTTGAATGATAAGCCCTATTAAGAGCTATGAACTGCTATGATAAACCTCATGTGTGGATTTAAGACTTTGATATAGAGCTACCCTATTAGGGGATTTATAGATTTAAGGCCTGTTAGGACCTACCCGGTTATGGGATTTTGCTGATGCAAACTATTAGGACCTACCCAGTTAGAGGATTTTGCTACTACAAACTGTTAGGAAAACAATAGTGAAAAGATATTCATGTAATACCTTCTATGTCTGGTAAGATCTACTTCAGATCCTCAAAAATTCAACAACACTTCATTACAAAGCTTCACTAATCATCACACAATCATATTCGCATCTTTCGCTAATGATCTCTCTCTCTCTCTCATACACTGGCATCATAACTCATCACTCTTTTTATAAACATTTACTTTAGTCAGCTACAACCTTGGAACAATTTCCTAGGCTCAATGAATCTAGACAAACTTGCATTGCACACTTTACTTATGTTGGCCACCGAGATAAGAAATCAAAACTTGTGCCATTTTACCGATTTAAGTGAGTTATATCACTACCGGTTAAGTGTTCTACTAGTTTGTCTTCTCTATACATCAAATCTTTCTCATCTAGTTGAATATGCCAATGCAGTCATGAACATAGCTCCAAATACCTATCTCCAACAGTGCTTTGAAACTGCATCACCCAACTCTTCAAGAATCGCTTGTACCAGTTGCTTGAATGTAACACTGTCCTCTGTTTACCAATTGAAGTCCTAATTACTAGTTCACTGCCAATCTATCTTCTAGACAAGTTATACCTTACCAATTAGTTTCTAAGACTTAGATGACTACAAAACATTATTTCCATTAATGACAACACAACTTAGTCATCAAACATGAATCTCAATCTCTTCAATCAATCATCTATCAGTTGCATATCAACAACAATCTTTACTAGTTTAGTCAAATGCCAACAAATACTGCTGCTATTGATATGTCAATGAATCTAGTATTTCATTCCAAATCAAAACACATTTCTATAAGGTAAAATTTCTTGAAAGAAAAGGTTGAAGCAAAGGAAGTCAAATTGGTTTATGTGCCTACAAAGGAACAAATTACAGATATTCCAACTAAACCATTTCCTAAAGATACTTTTGAATATCTCAGAGATCAGTTGGGGGTTACCAACCCTCTAGAAGAGACTTAGAGATGTAGGGATGCATCAATCCGGTGATCTTATTAGACATATTTTTCTGATCGTGGTTGATGAGATGATGCTACTAGTCAAGGCAAGTAGTCAGCTCTTTGGTTTAGTATTTTTGGTTTGGTATCCGTCCTTTCTCATTAATGTCAAAGGGGGAGAAGGTGTTCATGTCAAAAACTATTAATCTTAGGGGGAGATATATATTCCAATCAATCTTTGGAGAAACATTGCATGAGGGAGATTGTTGGCATTTCTTGGCACTTGGATGTTTTTCACATTCAGTGTTGCCGTCAATGTTAAAGGGGGAGATTGTTGGAAATATGATATATTTTCTTTAGTGTTTTTGTTGATGTCAACATTGTATCTCGATTGGAGGCTATCCCAATTGGACCTATCCCAGTTAGTCTTGGTGATCATCTTGGTTTTAGCTATGTTTCTGATCTGGTCTGATCAGATCTCTGGACTCAGTTTTAGATGCTTACTCTGGATGGTTATATGCTTTCTATATTGTATTGGTTCATGATTTGATGCTCCAGTTGCTATCGCTTTTGTTCTCAGTTGATATTTCTTAGTACCGGTTAGCTTTACCGGTAAGCGATATTTGGTGATTTGGTCAGATGATTTTGGTCCGGCTTATGGAATTAGATTCTATCATGTTGAAGGTGCTTCTTGATCATGTCTTGAGTGTTTGGTGACTTTTTATTTGCTAGTGTGATGTTATGATGGTCCTATTTGGATCTGGTTAGACTTTCTGTTATTTCAATGAGGGTTTTTCCTAGTTGGTGAATTTTATTGAATTTTGGTCTTTGCTGAATTTTTGATGGATTTAATTGCTTGGATATTTGTATTAGGTCCATGCTATGTAATGTAAATCATAACATTGATTTGGTGGTACCGTTTGATGTATTTTTTTTAATTATGGGTTTATGGGTTTAGGGTTTAGCCGACCTTGTCAATAAGGTTGATGATCTATATTTATAGGTGACTTAGTCATGTAATTTGTAGGATGGATGGTTATGTTTACATTATCAGAGAGTGGTTTATGTGTGAACAAGGTTATATAATTTAGTGAAGGTTTGAGGATATTTTGTGTTGCAGAGAAGACATTTATGCTTAACCAAAACTGTATCAAGTATTAGTAGATGCTACTTTCATAGTTCATTCTTTCTAGATTATAATCTGATATTTATGTAAGTTAGTGAGACTTCTTTTTGTAATGAGCAATGAGCTCTAGGCAATTGGCCTGATTGCAAGTGCAATCCCCATTATAATTATTTCACATACTTTTGCAGAAGTATTATCGGATTGTGGGTAGGGTTTCCCACCGTGGTTTTTCCTTTTACCGGATTTTCCACATCAAAATATTGGTGTTGTGTTTATTGTTCTTTCATGTTCTATCTTTCATTTTGTTGGTTTCTTTGTGCTCTGGTTTAAAGGTTATGATATGCTATAGTTCTAATTTCTGATAGTGTATGCGGGAAAATGCAGTGACGAAAACGAACAACTCAAATTCAAAAGACACACACGCCAATCACAATCTTGGTGCAATAATATGAACTAATTCAATTACTTCGACTTCCGAAGGGGTTTCCAATTGTTCTCTATCTCACAGGATCTGTAAAGTCAATGTTTTGCTATCAAATCATTGAACAAGTGACTTAGGAATGACAACTCCAAGAACAAGTGAATTTTTATTTATATGCATGAATGCATTCTAAGATGTACGATATTAAAACTATGATGATTAAGTTAGTATAAAGATGATGATATGATAAAAGGTTAGCCAATTATCCTAGCATTATATTCTATCCTAGCATGAATATTCTATGATATTAAAAATTCTTCTAAATATTATTATGATGCTTAGTAAATTAGACTATAATGTAGATGCATGAAAGATTGTTGATATAAAAAATGAGGAATGAGAGATTTATTTATTGGAAAAATAGGGCAATGGATGGTCAAGATTGAATAATCTTAACAAGGGCTAGGATTGAAAGTTAATTAATCCATGTTTACAATTCTCACTAATGAAATGGTGACAATTGTCAATAAGAGGTTGCTTGAGAGGAGATGCAAGAAGCATTAAATGCCTGAGAAGACATGAAGATTACCCAAGGAGGTAAGGGTTAAGGTTAAGTTAGGGTTATCCAATGGATAAAGCTTTTACCCAAGGGGTAAACTCTTGTGCAAGGGTTAATAGGATAACCAGGGTTAAAGCCATGAATGCTTGATAAGACCCTTGGGTTAGATGAGGGTTAAGTTAGAGAGAAAGTCTCTAACCATATAAGAAAGTTGAGTTAATCATTAATGGTTAGGAAGACTTTGAGGGTTAACTTGTTGAAGACATAAAGCCTTTAATTTATTTTAAAGACTTTGGAGGCTTTGAGAAGTTACTTCTCTTTGCTTAGGGGTGTGACAATAATTAGGAGATGAATTAGGCTAAATTGGAAGTTATTAGAAGAATCTAGAAGGGGTTTAGGAGGCAAGTGGGAGATGTAGGAAAATGCAAGTGGAGGAAAAAGGATTTTAATTAAAATAAAATTACTTTATTTCAACCAAAATAGATGCAACTTGCATAAATACAAGTGGGGAAATTTAATAAATAAATTAGATTTATTTATTTGCAAGGATGAATTTAATTAAATGTAAATTTAATTAAAAGGGAGAAAGGGGAATTAATTAAATAAAGTGATTTATTTAATTAAAGTTTAGAAAAGGTTTAGGTGAATTTAATTAAATAGATTGAGTAATTTATTTAATCAAATAGATTAAAATTAAGAAATTAATTAAATAGAATTTAATTAATAGGGGAATGGGGTTTAAATAAATATTAAATATTTATTTAGGAAAGTGGTCAGATTTATACGTCTACTTTTTGCCCCTCTTTGAAGTGATGTGTATGCACATGTTGATTCAAAGAAAAATTTGTTGGATATGCTGCCAAAATTTGATCAATATGATTTTGTGTGTCAAAATGTCGATATGATGCCCCAGATGTAGATTCAATGAACGATATTGATGATGCCCCATCAGGAGATGAATCAAGGATTTAGTGAAAAATTGTCAAGTTGATGAGTGTTTTTTTTTAATTAATTGCGATATGAGAATATTGACTGTGTTGAATGCACATTATTGATTCATCTCCCGAAAAAAATGATGTTGATAAGGTTAAAATTAAAAAAGGGGGGGGGGGGAATACATGCCCCACTTATTAACCTTTTTTATTTCACCCTATTAAAAGGTAAAATGTGACTTTGAAA
The DNA here is from genome assembly GCF_030272615.1 of Cryptomeria japonica. Classification (NCBI taxonomy): domain Eukaryota; kingdom Viridiplantae; phylum Streptophyta; class Pinopsida; order Cupressales; family Cupressaceae; genus Cryptomeria; species Cryptomeria japonica. The sequence continues at coordinate 923,301,397 of NC_081407.1, forward strand.
ATTCATTTGCACATTTGTCTCTTTATGATTGTGACATTTGGATCTCTGGCGATGATGTCGATTCCATACTCGTACTGATTTGAGCGCATCAGGTGACACCGGAGACCCACCGCCTATGGCCCACCAGTAAGTGGCCAAAATCCATCTTTGTTTTTTATTAATTTTATTTATTTTGGTCACATTTTAAAATTTTGGGTCAGATTTTGTCAGTTTAACATGTAGGGTAGGTTGTCTAGCACATACGATAGGAGTTTTAGCACATAGAAAAACCCTAGGAGGTTTAGCGTCTGATGGCCATATTGTAGCATGATCTGGGGATAGGTTAGTGCAAATGATTATTTGGTGCATAGAGTCTTGATAGAAGCGTAATGGGTAGGCCAGGTAGTGCATAGGATAACTTAGCGCATTGGGTAAATATGGTAGTGCAAATGGTGTGCCAGTTGGTGCGTAGGGTGTGTGTTTTAGCACATTGATGGAAAATGTTAGCGCATGTGTGGCATCTTAGCACTTAAGAGCCCTAGTTTAGCATGTAGGGTCCAAAGTGGGTAAAAAAAAGCATTTGTGAAGAATGTGTTGTGAGTTGAATAGATTAGATAGATTGTGTAGATGTCAATATGGGTCCGTTGATTGTGTTGATATGGTTCATGATCCAATGTGAGTCCTATTTTGGGATGATGTCGGATTTTGATATGCTGCTATATTACAATCTGAGTCTAAGTTTGATATGGATCTTGTTGCATTCCATATGAATTGATTTTGGATATAGATTTGTTGAGTCGATTTGAGTCTTGATTTCAATATGGATCCTAATTTTGATTTCGATATGGGTCCTGATGTTGCTTTCTATATGAACCCGGATTGATTTTTGATATGGGTCCTGATTGATTTTTGATATGAGTCCTAATTGATTTTCGAGATTAGTCTTTGATTGATTTTGATATGAGTCCTTGATTTTGGGTATGGGTCCTGATTGATTTTGGATAAGGGTCCTGATTGATTTTTGATGAGTCCTAATTAATTTTTGATATGAGTCTTGATTTATTTTAGATATGAGTCTTTGATTGATTTTCAATATGAGTCCTTGATTTTCAATATGGGTCTTTGATTTATGATATGAGTCTTTGATTGATTTTCGATATGGGTCTTTGATTTTCATTATGAGTCCTAATTGATTTTTGATATGAGTCCTGATTAATTTTTGATATGAGTCCTGATTGATTTTTGATATGAGTCCTTGATTTTTGATATGGGTCTTTGATTTTTGATATGATGCATTGATTGATGTGAATATTTTTCGGATGCGTTCTTGATATTTTTCTCATTTTCAAGTTGATTTTTTTTTTGATAAATTTGATGGAATCGAGAACTGATGATGGATATGTGTTGTTCTATACGCAGAGCTTGGCATTCTCCAGTCTCGAGAGTGATTTCCGAGGCCATGGACACTGATTCAACATTTGTCATAGGCTGATAGAGATGTTATTGAGAGATGTGGGTTGTCCTCCTTATTAGACATGCCTCGATATATCATTAACCAGGGTTTATTGACAATTTTGGCCGAGACGTGGCATAGTGATATGAACACCTTTCACTTGGCGATGCATGAGATGACAGTCACACTAGAGGACTATTATTGGATTCTATAGATTCCTTTGGTTGGGGTCATGTTGCCTTACGAGAAGACTAAGGAGGGTGGCACAGAGGCTCTCCATTGTATCTTTTAGCATGATAAGATTAGTTGTTATGAGATCTCATGGCAGGAGTTTTTTTTATCTAAGTTACACTTTGCTGCCATCAATATTAGCAAGTTTTATTGGTGGGTTCATGTGTCCCGACCGTAAGTCAAAGGGGCTAGCCGTTGGATGGGGATTGGTGTTGGAGGACATGGTGATGCAGGTTTGCATGGGGCTCCTGTATGTTGGCCCATCTATACAAAGAGCTTCACTAGGTAGTATATCTGGGATATACTAGTTTATTAGCTAGGGTGATATTGTTATAGGTGTGGGCCTGGGAGCATATTCCAGTATCGAGACCGCTTGCAGAAATGGAAAGGCTAGTTGGTCGAGCTTATGTTTATGGGTATACAGGTGTAGTTGTCCAGTGTAAGATGGGCAAAATAGAGCATTGGCTGAGGGAACTAGATGATATCAATATAGTCATTTGGAAACTGTATATGGATTGTGAGATGTGGGAAGAGGATGGGATAGAGATTCCCTATGTATATATGTCAAGGTATCTGATGGGGTAGATGACCTTCATTATTGAGAGATTCTTGCACAACCATGTTTAGCAGTAGTATGGTAGAAAATAGGGGATGCCACAAGGAGCCTATTTATATGCTCGTCGACGACAGGATGTGTCAGAGTGGAGACCTACCCTAGATAGTGGAGCAGCTATTGAGGTGTTTATGTCACTGGCAGGACAGATCAGGGATTATGGGGCTGGGGTTGTTGATGCTAGGATGATAGAGGAGTTTTCAGCCTACTTCATGGCACATGTAGTGGCACATATATCTAATCCGACAGAGCTACTACTCGCTTTTGAGGATGATGAGGAGTATTGATAGAGGCAAGGGGGAGCTAGACAAAGAGATGAGGAGGAGGGAGAGGAGGTAGGAGAGGGAGGTGGAGGTGGTGGTGGAGGAGACGGAGGTGGTGGTGGTGGAGGAGGGAGAGTAGGAGATAGAGGGAGAGGGGGTGGAGGAGGTCTTGTTCTTGGTGCTAGCAGGGGTGGTAGGGTAGGTGTGGTGCTAGCTATGGTGGGCGGGATAGAGGATGATAGGCAACCTTCCCAGAGGAGGAGATCTAATGTTCTACCTCCATTGACACCTCAGATAGGGATAGGGGTGGGTAGGACCACAACACAAGTACCCATTTAGATTAGGGTGCCAACCCATCAATAAGATTCTCAGATTAGAGCTCTACAGGTCTCGGTGTACAAGTCACAGGCACAGGTGTTAGCATAGAGCAGGATACAAAGATAGAGCGTCAAGGTCAGGAAGAGGCCCTTGCTGATAGGTTAGAGAGAGCCATGGCTAGTGCCCTAGTTTGGGACACACTAAGAGAGATACAGTACTCAACCAAGGAGGCCAGGTATTATAGGTGCTTATACGAGGAGGTGGTCCCTCGAGATCATAGAGATCCTAGCTATGTTACAGTGGCATCTGTTCGATCTGGCCATAGTCATATGAGGAAAGAGAGCAGAGGTGTTGCGAGGCTTGTTCGACATGATCCACTAGGTGGAGATTTGAGAGCTGGGACATCTACTATCAGACCGTCTACCTTAGGAGATAGTCATATCTGAGAGACCTGTCCTTAATATTTTTGAGAACTCTTGTTGTATTTTGACAAACATGATATCCCTTGTACATTTCAATCAGTTTTGAGATATATATATATATATATATATATGGTATTGAGTTCTTTGATCCACATGTGATGTGTTATTGATGATGATTTATTTATGATGCATTATGTTTTGATATGATGATACTATGAGGATGATTAGATGCTTAGAGAATAATGCTCTTAATTTTTTTATTTTGATTATTATATGAATGCATGATTCATGATGGAATGGGTGATAATGCGATGATGTATTGTTGTGATTACTTTGATATGAGATGTAATATTATCTGAATGTTATGATTTGTGAGATGTATCTTGAAAATGAGATGTATGATAATGATAATGATGTGAGATGTATCTTGAAAATGAGATGTATGATGATGATGATGATGATGATGATGATGATGTGAGATGTATATAATGCAAGATTAACATGATATGTAATTTAAAATGATATGCAACTAAATGCAAGATTAACATGATATGCAATTTAAAATGATATGTAACTAAATGCAAGATTAAGATGATATGCAATTTAAAATGATATGCAACTAAAATGTAATTGTTTGCAGCTAAATGATCACTTTAATTCAATTGTTCTTATTCCCGTTTAGTCACTTGTTTGTGCTCTTTTTGTCATCATTGAGCTTTTGATATGTTGAAAGTTTAATAAAAACATCATGGTATAATTGAACCATAACGACCTGAGTAAAATTTACATGGATTTTTGATATTCCAAGGCAACACAAGCATCGAGGTATAATTGAACCAAGACGACCTGAGTGTTGCTTGCTTAAAATAGACAAGAGTTAACCATTTTTATGTGCAAAGTGAAAATGCCTTCAATGATATGTTTCCAATCATGTCTCGAGACAAATTTGCACCATATGAATGATCATCTCACAGACAAAAAACCCAAGAAAATGTCAGATTCCTTCATCACTTCTCTAGCTCAGTGCATCCTTGATTAGCTCAGGAGATCTAATGATTCAGAAATCAAGATACAAATAGTCAATATTTCATGCCAAAATGTAAACAAATAATAATTCAGAAAATCATCCATCATGTGTGTGTTAAATTTCCATGAGTATTGTTTGAAATCATCCACCATTTGCTTGTAAGGCATTACCTTATCATCCTTTGTCTGATAGTCATCATTGATCTAATTTATAACTAATTGAGAATCCCCATAGACTCTCAATTATGTGATTCTCCATTCCACAACCATTTTGATTCCTGTTACTAGGGCTTCATATTCAACAATGTTGTTGGTGCATGGAAACATCAGTCTATAAGATCTTGAAATTGTGTGCCCCTCTGGAGTGACAAACAGGATACCAACACCCGATCCATGTTGTGTATAGGATCCATTAAAGTATAGGGTCCATTGCTTGAGTGCGACAGTGAGTACATCCATGTCTGGAAATTCCACCTGCAGTTGTTGTTGGTCTAGTAGGGGTGCTTCGACCAGTTGATCTACAATTACCCGTCCTTTGATATCCCTACATTTTGTGTACTGGATATCAATATTACTAAGAATCATGACCCACTTAGCCAATCATCATGTGAGAGCTGCCTTGCTGAGTAGATGCTTGAGAGGATAGATTTTTGCTACTAGCTTGACTATATGGGCTAGCATATAGTGGCAAAATGTTTGAGAGGTGAACATTACTACCAAGAATGCCTTCTCAATGAATTTATAATTTAGTTCATATCCGTTCAAAGTCCACTAATGTAATAGATAGCCTGTTCTTTGTCTGCTGGATCTTCTTATGCTAACAATGCCCCCGATGATACTTTTGTTGTTGATATATAGAGAATGAGCATCTTTCCTGCTATCAGAGGTACCAAAACTGGCAGATTCATCAAATATTGTTTGAGTTGGTGAAATGATTTTGCACACTTATCTTCCCATTTGAAAGGTATATTCTTATTAAGAAAATGATTGAATGGGAGAGATTTATCTTCTAGTTGAGAAATGAATCATCTGATGGATTTCAGTCATCCCTGTAGAGATCTGAGTTGGCTAATGTTCTTGGTAGGTGGCATTTCCATGATAGCCTATACCTTTTCTTGATCTACTTCGATGCCCTTTTCTGATACAATGCAACCTAACAGTTTGCCTAATATGACCCCGAAGACACACTTCTTAGGATTTAGTCTGACCTTGAATTGATCCAACCGTTGAAAGATTTTATCTAGTATGCCTAGGTGTTCTTCTTGGGTGAATGATTTAGCCAGTAAACCATCCACATAGGCCTCCATGAAGGTATGCATCATGTCGTGGAAGATTGTTGTCATGTCTCTTTGATAAGTTGCCCCAATATTTTTCAAGCCAAAAGGCATGACGTTCCAATAATACGTTCCACATGGACAAGTGAACATAGTTTTATCTTGATCCTATTAGGCTATCCTAATTTGATTATACCCAGAGAAGCCATCCATTAATGATAATGTTGTGTGGCCTACTATTAGATCCATAATTATGTCAATTCTTGGCAAAGGAAATTCATCCTTTAGAAATGCTCTGTTGACATCTATTAAATATGTGCATATTTTGATGCCTTTGTCAGGTTTTGAAACTGGTACAATGTTTGAGATCCATTTAGCATATTCTATTGGTTGGATGAATCCAACATCTAATAACTTCTTTAGTTTTTCTTTGACGAGTAATGCCACATGTGGATTCATCTTTCTTAGTTTCTGTTTGATCGGTTTATCTCCTGAAGTGATGGATAAATGATGCATGATTATATTCAGATCTATTCCTGGCATATCAACATAAGACCAAGCAAAATTGATTTTCTTTTCCTTGAAGAATTCGATAAAATCTAGTTGTTATTCTTTTGTGAGTGATTCTGCTAGATGTATGGTTTTGATTACTGCTTCAGTATTGATGTTGATTGATTGAGTTGGATCAATCAATATTGGTGACCTTTCTTGGTAATGTTTAGGAAGAGTGTCAAGTCTCCCATCTTTAGGTGCCTCAAAAAGGTTTTCACCCTCAGATGCATCCTTTATTTTTACTTTTTTTGTGATCTAATACTGCCATTGACTAGTTTTCACCATTAGATCCTTTACTTATTTCATTTTTGCAATGGAGAGACTTGAAACTCCCCTAACTATAGATATCATTATTTTGTTCACTGGTAGAGCCTGTTTCTAGGTTGACTAAACATGGGTATTGGACAATGGATTCACCATTTGGTAATATTGGTATATTAGGATGTTCAAAATATTCCCAGTCTATGAGATTAGGATATATGAGCGGCAAGGAGTCATTTGGTGGGTTAAGATCAACTGCTGTAAGTGTCATCATGGAGTCATCATCATAGTCATTTGTGTTGGTATTATAGTAAGAAAGATTGTTGATATTCAATAAGGATATTGAGAAGGTTGTTGAAGATTATTGATATAACTGCAAAACGATGATAACTATCTTTATAACATTATTTTGTCATTGATGTCAAGAAATTGATTATCTAATTCAGTATGATTCTGCCATATCTTGGGAAGATTGATTAGAAGAGAATTAAGATGTCGGTAAAAGACATAGAAAGAATGTGATGAATAAAGGGAGGAATAATTTATTCAATGGGAAACTATTACTGAGTTAGACAATGATGAGATCATGATGTTTAGATTGTTTTGTTATCCTACATATGTTGTTGATTGTAAGGTTAATACTATACTATGCAACAGAGCAATGAACCTAGTTGGTAAACCCTAAGGAACCTAGTCGGTAAACCCTAAGGTTATCGATATTGGTTAACGAAGGCGAAATGTCTACCGATTAAAGTTTAGTATTTACCGAGTTGTAACTAAGTTATGACAATGCGCATGGGATGGATAAAAGCATTATTTAATGAAGGACAATGATTAGTTGGAGATGTATACATGATTGGTATGCTATGTATAAAGTTTGTTAAGGATCTATGGCAAAGGAAAATTGGTAGGAAGATCTACAGTGCAGATTGAACCGCAATAACCTTATGCAAGTTCCAAGAAGGGAATGCAAGTCCCGAGGTAAGGTAAAACATCTTCAAATCGGAAGGATACATTGAACTTGGTCAAGTTTGAAGATCTGATGGCTAAGATTGATCATGGGAAATGTGATCAAGAAGATTTAGCGGTTAGCAATTATTTATAAATAAGAAATTGTTAATAAACAATGTATGTGGGCAAGTGTATGGAAAGGGATGCTACATAGTGATTACCAAGCACAGAAGCTTGAAGACCTATTTGAATAACAGAGTAGAAATCCCAGCAGAGGGACAAGATAAGTTGTATGACTAGATTGTTTTGAGTAAATAAGAATCTACTTTAGCATTTTATATGTGAAGTTGCAGATAGATTTTTATTACTATTATTTTGAAAGTGACAGAAAATCTCTTAACCGAGTGGACTTAACAGTCTTATATGTAAACACTCTAGCAAGGTAACATTCTAAGTGAGTGTTTGAAATCTTTTAACAAGGTCACTTCTAACAAAGTGAATATCCTAACAGATCTGAGGGAAATCCCTTAATCGGGTCACATCTAGCAATGTGTTTGTAATCTTTAACATGATTTGCTTTTAACCGAGCATACTCTAGAAGAGTATATTTCTTAGTGGGTCCAAAATCCCATAGTGGTTTTTCCCTATTTGGGTTTCCATGTTAAATCTGGTGTTATGAGTGTTATTATGATTATGTGTTCATAAGTTTGCAGGATTAGTAGTTTTTGGTTAAGTTGTTGAAGTATAAGTTACCGAGGTTGAATCTGTTGATTTAATGAAAGTTTAAGTTTGTATGATTCACCCCCCCTCTCATCTTGTTAGCTATTGGCATCAAATCTTTACATTAAGTATCAGAACTAACAATTGGTATTATAGCTCAGGACTCCGGAAGAAAAAGTTTAAAGGTACTTGAGGCAAAGATCCGAAGATGTATAAAAGGGATGCACCAAAATTGAACAAGTCAAGTTTCTCCACATGGCAGAAAAGGATGAAGCTGCATTTATAAGGAATTGGATAATATGCAACATATTATCTAGAGAATGATTACATTGCACCAAGCACCAACCCTATGACCTTGGAAGAGATTAAGGCAAAGCAAGGACATATTCAAGCTATGATTGAAATAACATCAGCATTGACCGACTCAGAGTTTAATGATCTAGAAGTCTGCAATGATGCAAAAGCAATGTGGACTAAGCTCATATCTATATATGGAGGTGATGAACATGTTCAAAGAGCAAAAGTAGATAGTCTAAGAGGACAACTTGAATCCATGAGGATGAATGAAGGTGAGAACATAACCTAATACAGTACAAGACTAAAGGAGATTGTCAATCAAATTAAAGGAGCTGGTGGAACTATTGAAGAAAAGGATATAACAAGTAAGTTGTTGAGAACTCTTCTACCAGCTTATGCTATTCAAGTCTCTACAAGCAATGAATTGAGGTCTGTACCTAACATGCCAGTTTATTTGGATGCTACTATTGGTAAGCTACATGCATTTGAGTTAAGTAATTTTGATAAAAGTGGGTCTTCGGTAAATAAAGTAGAATCTGCATTTAGTTCTTTTCATATTGGTGAATCTGATGATTACAATGATAAAATGAGTAAGTACTTTGAAGGGGATCATAGTGGAGCAAGTGAAAGATTTCGCAAGAACATGGAAAAAGTGCACAAACTGTATGAGGAAATCAAGAAGCAAGAAGAATTTGAAGCATTATTAGCTAGAAGGTTACCGAGAGGAAAAGGTAAGTAAGTATAAAGGAAAGCTACCTTTAAAATGTTTCAATTGTGATAAAATAGGACATATCGCTTCTAACTGCCCTGACAAAGAATCTAGTGAAAATAGAGAATACCAAGATAATAGGTAGAAAGATAACCAATAAAGAGGACACTGAGACTTCAGAAGGAGAGATAGAAAGACATGTCTAGTAGCAGATGAGGAATCCAACGATGACAAATCTGATGAAACTGATACTGAGGAAGTTGTTTATGTGGCTATTAAAGATGGATCTGATGAGGAAAGGTATGAAGAAAAAGCCCTAATATCTCACATAAATAAGAATGATTCTTGGATCATAGACAGTGGATGCTCACATCATATGACAGGTGATAAACATAATTTTTTTAAATTAGAAGACTATGATGGAGGCTATGTAAGATTTGGTAATGATGCACCATGTCTGGTAAAAGGTAAAGGATCTATAACACTTCTTGACAATGCTAAATGTGATGATGTATACTGGGTTGAAGGTTTGAAATACGATTTGTTGAGTGTAGCACAACTAAACAATATAGGATACCAAATAGAATTTCAGAAAGGAATTGTCAAAGTTCATGACAAACATGGAAAGTTAGTTGCTACCGGGACACAAACAAAAGGTAATACATTTCATCTTGACTCAACTCGAAACAAGTGTCTTTATGCAAAGACAGATGATACTTGGTTATGGCATAAAAGGTTTTCTCATGTAAATTTTGATAATCTGATCAAAATAAGTAAGAAGCACCGAGTAAGAGGACTACCAAGTCTTGAAAAACCTGAGAATGCTATGTGTCAAGGATGCTAGATGGGTAAGATGACAAGATCAAGCTTTACAAGTAAGTCCTACACTTCTAAAGGAATTTTAGATCTAGTACACATTGATCTTTGTGGTCCTATGAAAGTTCAAAGTTATTATGGTGATAAATATTTCATATTATTTGTGGATGATTACTCAAGGATGGTGGTAGTTATGTTTTTAAAAGAAAAATCAGAAGCTTTTCAAATGGTACAAGGCAAGAGTTGAAAATGAAATAGGAAGACAACTAAAATGTCTTAGATCTGATAGAGGGGGAGAATTCACTTCTGATGAATTTAACTTATACTGCAATGATCATGGTATAAAGAGGCAAGTATCTGCACCGATAACACCTCAACAAAATGGGATAGCCGAGAGAAGAAATAGATCAATTGTGGATTGTGCAAGAACCCTGATGATAGAAAAGAGGGTACCTCAAACATTTTGGAGAGAAGTAATCAGCACTACAGTTTACACCCTGAACCGAGTTCAACTAAAGAAAGGAACTATGAAGACACCATATGAGATCTAGCATGACAAGAAACCTAATGTAAGTTACTTTAAAATCTTTGGAAGTAGATGTTATGTTCACAAAGATGACAGAAATGGAAAGTTTGATCAGAAAAGTGAAGAAGGAACATTTCTTGGTTATTCCTCTAGAAGTAAAGCATTTAAATGTCTGATCAAATCATCTAACAAAATAGTGGAAAGTACAAATGTGAAAATTGATGAATTTGCAGAAAGAAATGGTGAAGGAAATTCCAAAGAACCAGAAGATTATGAAGAATTTGTTTATGTTCAACCAAGAAGTCCTACCAAGAAAGCTGCTGAAGAAAATGAAGAAGATCATACAGAACCTACCGAGCCTATAGTAGCCAAATATGTCAGAAGACATCATGCATCAAGTCAGATTATAGGAGATAAAGATGATCTAGTGATGACAAGAAACAAACTGAGACAGGACACATGTCTGATTTCTGAATTTGAACTGAGAATAGTAAAAGAGGCATTTAACAATGAAGATTGGGTAAATGCTATGACAAAAGAAATTGATCAAATCAAGAAGAATGACACATGGACACTAATCCCAAGACCAAAGGACAAAAATGTAATCGGTACTAAGTGGATTTTCAGAAACAAGCTAAATGAAAAAGGTGAGGTCATTCGCAACAAAGCAAGACTAGTTTGCAAAGGTTATGCTCAAGAAGAAGGAACAGATTATGGTGAGAGTTTTGCACCTGTGGCTAGACTTGAGGGAGTAAGAACATTGTTGGTATATGCTACTTTCAAAAATTTCAAGGTATATCAAATGGATGTTAAATTTTCATTTTTGAATGGTATACTAGAAGAAGTTTTCATTGAACAACCTAAAGGATTTGTTGAAGACAAGAGTAAAGATCAGGTATGGAAACTGAACAAAGCCTTATATGGTCTGAAACAAGAACCTAGAGCATGGTATGAAAGATTGCACTCTTATTTAATCAAGATTGGTTTTATAAGTACAAGTGAAAATAGCAATATGTACATGAAGAAAGATGAGGACAATGGAATACTGATCTCAGCCATATTTGTTGATGACATTATATTTTGTGGTAATGACTCCTTGTGCAAGAACTTTGGAAATGAAATGTGCAAAGAATTTGAGATGTCACTAACTAGTGAGATAAAGTATTTTATAGGTTTACAGATATTGCAAATGAAAGATGAGATTTTTATTACTCAATCCAAGTACATAAAGGAAATCTTGAAGAAATTTGGAATGGAGGATTCTAAACTAGTAAGTACTCCTATGACTACCAACTGTAAACTATCAAAGAATGATGAATCTACATTTGTTGATGAGACACTTTATCAATCCATGATTGGAAAGCTACAATATGTTGTTCACAGCAGACCAGACATAGCACATGCAGTAGGTATAGTTGCACGATTCTCTGCAGATCCTAAGGAAACCCACATGACAGCAATCAAGAGAATTTTTAGATACTTGAAAGGCACTGAGGATTATGGCTTAGTATATTAGAAAGGAAATGGTTTTGATTTAAAATTTTATACTAATGCTGATTGGGCAGGCAACATTGATCTAACTGGGACTGAGATGTTACATAGCAAAGCAAATCACTTCACAGAGGAAGAAATCATGATTTAGTTCTTTTACTTTTTGGCATTGTTGCCAAAGGGGGAGAAGACTAAATGGTTGAAAGACTAAATGGTTGACTACATAGTAAAGCCTTGAATGATGGAAATAATAGAAAACTAATGATAGGGGGAGCAGATTGCAAAATGGAGAAGACTTTAGAAGACAACAGATCAAGGATAAAAGGAGAAGTCTAATAGCAATCTGAATCTAAATAAATTTGAATATCTTGTTGGTATTACATTTAATTGTTGGTTTTGCTATCAATGCCAAAGGGGGAGATTGTTGGCATTACAGTAAGAAAGACTGTTGATATTCAATAAGGATATTGAGAAGGTTGTTGAAGATTATTGATATAACTGAATAAGGATAATAGCTATCTTTATAACATTATTTTGTCATTGATGTTAATAAATTGATTATCTGATTCAGTATGATGTTGCCATATCTTGAGAAGATTGATTAGAAGAGAATTAAGATGTCAGTAAAAGACACAGAAAGAATGTGATGAATAAAGGGAGGAATAAGTTATTCAATGGGAAACTATTATTGAGTTAGACAATGATGAGATCATGATGTTTAGATTGTTTTGATATCCTACATATGTTGTTGATTGTAAGGTTAATACTATACTATGCAACCGAGCAATGAACCTAGTTGGTAAACCCTAAAGAACCTAGTCGGTAAACCCTAAGGTTATCGATATTGGTTAATGAAGGCGAAATGTCTACCGAGTAAAGTTTAGTATTTACTGAGTTGCAACCGAGTTATGATAGTGCACATGGGATGGATAAAAACATTATTTAATGAAGGACAATGATTAGATGGAGATGTATACATGATTGGTATGTCGTGTATGAAGTTTGTTAAGGATCTATGGCAAAGGAAAATCGGTAGGAAGATCTACAGTGCAGATTGAACTGCAATAACCTTATGCAAGTTCCAAGAAGGGAATGCAAGTCCCGAGGTAAGGTAAAACATTTTAAGATTGGAAGGATACATTGAACCTGGTCAAGTTTGAAGATCTGATGGCTAAGATTGATCATGGGAAATGTGATCAAGGAGATTTAGCGGTTAGCAATTGTTTATAAATAAGAAATTGTTAATAAACAATGTATGCGGGCAAGTGTATGCATAGGGATGCTACATAGTGATTACCGAGCACAAAAGCTTGAAGACTTGTTTGAATAACAGAGTAAAAAGCCCAGCAGAGGGACAAGATAAGTCCTATGACTAGATTGTTTTGAGCAAATAAGAATATACTTTAGCATTTTAGATGTGAAGTTGTAGATAGATTTTTATTATTGTTATTTTGAAAGTGACAGAAAATCGCTTAACCGAGTGGACTTAACAGTCTTATATGTAAACCCTCTAGCAAGGTAACATTCTAAGTGAGTGTTTGAAATCCTTTAACAAGGTCACTTCTAACAAAGTGAAGATCCTAATAGATCTGAGGGAAATCCCTTAAGCGGGTCACATCTAGCAATGTGTTTGTAATCTTTAACAGGATTTGCTTTTAACTGAGCATACTCTAGAAGAGTATATTTCTTAGTGGTTCTGAAATCCCACAGTGGTTTTTCGATATTTGGGTTTCCATGTTAAATATGGTGTTATGAGTGTTATTATGATTATGTGTTCATAAGTTTGCAGGTTTAGCAGTTTTTGGTTAAGTTTCTAAAGTATAAGTTACCGAGGTTGAATTTATTGATTTTATGGAAGTTTAAGTTTGTATGATTCACCCCCCCCCCCTCTCATCTTGTTAGCTATTGGCATCATCTCTTTACATTAAGTATTAGAACGAACAGTTTGGGATATTTTTGAGGTCTTTGATGGTATTATCTTTGATGTTTCCTTGTTTGTATTGTCGCTGCTCATTTTCACTAGCCTCGTAGATATGTCATGGTCCAAATTCAAGCGGTCGAGATTCTGAGCCTCGTCCTTCCTGAGAAAGGGGTGTGTATGCATGGATGGTATCCAAGTCAATATCTTCAGTAATATCAAAACAACTATCCCACTCATATTCATTGGAATCAGTTTCAGAATCACTATCCCAGGCTACCTCGCTATATCTAATAGGTATGTTGTATGGTGAGAAACAATCATTGATGATTGACACCAATTTATTAGATTGTTCTGATTTGGGGTCAATGGTTGCTTGCACTCTTTGCATTTGTTTGTACATTATTTCCCTTCTGTGAGTAGTTGATGCAGAAGCATCCTCGATTCATAGCAATCTTGCATCAACCAAAAAAAACATTTTCTTTTATGTTTGCAGTTTCAGTTTTCCTTTTTGTGTGTCCTGGTTTTGGCACACCGAGTTCCTGTGGAGTTGGATTCTTCTTTAAGACTTGATCACCCTGCTTGCTCTCTAACAGCATCTCATTTGGATCACTTTCTGGCATGATATCGCTACCAGTTTTTTCTTGACAGTTTCTATTACCGGATTGTTCCATGATTACCAGTTTCCTAAGACCTATTCTGATGATCTACCGGAACCCATTCCGATGCTTGTGGATCCTTGGACGTTGATCTCAATGTTTCTTGACATGTGGGTGACCTTCTACATTTCACCCTTTGGGATTTTCTGAAGGCCAACCTCATTTGATTTCTGCAAGTTAGGATTTTAATCCTTTTGGGTGGACTTGATCCTTTGGATCAATACATATATTTGTAATCATGCTTTATAATATAGTCAATCAATTCAAAGATAAGGAGTATCAGATAGATAGTGCTTAGAAGATAGATCTTTCAATTCAAGGTCCTTGTGAGACCTATTCTACCAGACCTGTTTGTCAGTATGTTGTAACCCGGTTGATGCCGGTTGGATGTAATTGACTTTTCATGTAATAAAACAATCTATTCTACAGTTGCCTCCATCATATTTATGTGTTTTTGTTGTTTTAACTCTTGCTAGCTGGTTTGGACTGATCTCTTTGAGGTCCCTCCTCTCCGATGACTGCTTCAAATTTTATCAGAGCAAAGTTTCATTCCAGAGGATTATGTGTCTTGAATTTTGTTGTAGGGTGGCAGATTGTGGACCTGACCTATTATCACTGATTAAAAATGGGCTTTTCCTTTCCCATAATTGGCTATGATTTTGAAGTCTTGAGTAAGATGCATTTTCAATTACTTCAGCTCTGTGTTAGGTCTTAGGGGTTTAGGGTTTTTTGATTTTAAAATGCCTAATGTTTGATAAAAACCCTTTGGTTTCTATTCTTTCGTTACTTTATCCACTTAAGTAATGGGTCCTGGGATCATAGGAAGTGTCCCCCTTTGTCTTTTGCCTAGGCGATCATGTGAATTAATCGCAAAAATTTATGCCGTATGTGTATTTCTCTTAAAGTTGTCAGGCCCGGTAACCAGTGCGCATCTCGCGGATGGATCTATGGCTTTCGCTATTTCGCTAGGCGAAGTTGCACATGGTTTAAAACCCGTGAAGTTGCGAAAAGGCTTTGCATTCTAAATGGCGATTGTGGTCCAGTCTAAAGAGGTCTCATCTTGTCCAAGATCCAACGGCTAGCGTTATTTCGCAGCCTGAACCTGCAAGCGAAATACCATTTGCAAAATGGCGAAAGCGTTTGGTGGGACCTTACATGCGAGGATTTTCTAAGTGACTAAAAGGTGATCAAGTCCCTTTTGATCTGACGGTTCACGTTATTTCACAGGATGAAAATGCTCGACAGTTATCTTTCACGAAGTTGCGAAATGACCCGACATTCCATGTAGACAATCCAGCTGGTCGAGAAGGCGAATAGAGTGGTGGCACATGGCATAAGCTACAATAGTCAGCAAGTCAGGATTAAACGCTAAAAGGTGGGTCCAGAGGTGAGTCAGGTCGTAGGATAGGAGATGACCTGGTAGATATAGGTGTCAAGAATTAATCAAAGCCCAGTGCTTTCTCTTGGCAAATGAAAAATCAACATGTCAGCTCTGAAGGTGACTGGATGCCAGGTGTTTAAAGTTGAGTCAGAGGGCCCACCCCTCCCAAGGTCTATTCAGATGGTTAAGCATCGAACAACTAGAAAATGATCTAACGGCCCACGTGATTTCACAAGGGTAAGATGCTCGTGCTTTATATCCTGCGAAATAGAGAAAGTAAAAGAGGACCATCCATGCATCATGATAGATGGTAACGTGTCCATGGACATGTGGTTTTAAAAGAAGTCATGGGCCCGCCAAGATGGAACTAGTGGTATAAAAGAAAGACACGCGACCAACGTTGAATTGAATGCAAAAGTTTTTTTAAAGCCAGTGGTTGAGTGCCATGTGGTAGCACGTAGCCAGTAAAGAAGCGGGACCCAGTGCAGAGCCAAGGCTATTAGTTAGTGTAATGACCGATCAAGTTTCTTTTGATCTGACAATTGGCGCTATTTTGCAGGACCAAACTGCCCGATGGTTATGCTTCATGAAGTTGCGAAAGAGCGAAAGGAAAGAATTGTAGGAACATTGTGGCCCATTGGAGCGAAAAATACGAATTCAATTTTGAAAGGACGGCCAAAGCATGTAGAATCAATGTTGCAGTTAAGACCTTGGGTACAATACATGATTTCCTATCAACTGAATGAAGGTATCTTTTTAAAGAATTATTGCAGAGGAGCAGATACAGAGCTATTTTCTTCAGATACAGAGCGAGTCAATTCAGTTGCAGAGAAAATTCCTTCGAGTTAAGAACAGGTTTTCTCGTATTCTTGTGTAGCAATTTTTGTGTGGTGTGTTTTAGATAAGATATTGATTTGTCACAAAATTATTTAGGGGCAGTATTCATTTCTTATGTTTTTAAAATGGCACCTAAGAGAGAATTTTCTAGGAAAGTCAATTATCCGGAAAGAGCTATCTGTGATGATTTTCTTGAATAGTTGACGTTGTCAACTAACCAGGCATCGAAAGCAAAAGAATTAGTGCCTAGAGCTCCCTGTTTGAAAGTAGGAGAAGGACTCTATGACAAGGGTAACTGGTTGAGAGACCCACAAGTCGGATTGTCTAGGATGGGGTTATTTAAGGTTGGATTTGGAATGAGAAATTCTTTGGCCCCGCAAAACAGTATTTGGGAGTTAGATGCTGGGAAGTTGGTAGTCCCAGGGGTATTTATGGATATGGATTTGTTGACCCAAATTGTACTTAACTATGATCTAGTCACAAGGAGCATTTGGGACATAAATGGAATATCCCTTATTGAGATTAATACTAAAGAATTCAAAAATTCTTTTGGGCTCAATGAGTTTACCAATTTTCTAGAACCCATAAATTTCAAATCATTAGCTCAAATTTATAGTGCACAGAGGAATCATCTTAGGAATGGGCCTCTCAAGAAATTTTTTGTGAAGATAGGTGGGTTGACGATTGTAGGACCCAACACAGAAGAGCCCTTTTCATTGAGTATATTCACCCGTAGGGCTAAGGGAATGTATTGGGCACTTTGCCAAGTTTTGGGAGAAGATGCTGAAGTGAATATGCCCAATCACTACTTGCTAATGATTGCTCAGATTTTGAATCCTTCTCTTGCAGTAACATTTGATTATGCTTCTTTCATTGCTGATGCTATCCATGGAGGGTTAACAGGAATAAAGAATGGAAAGGTGGATAGGCCTTTCAGATGGTACTCACTCCTGATGCATCTATTTCTTTTCAAAGGTGGTGATTACTTTGCCAGTGGATTGGACCTTGTCAAAGAGAAAGAAGGAGAAAAGATGTCAGTACAACTATGGAGTACTTTGTTGTCATGGGATAGAGAGGATGCCAGTTTCTTGAAGTTTGACAAATACTTTGCATCCAAGATCAGGACTCTCCTCTGCTTGTAGAACCCAAGAATCCCCAAGGTTCTTTTGGAATTCATCAGACCAAAAGAATTTGTAGAGAACATAAAATTTTTTCACAATTGGGGTGACATTTATTTGTACCCAATCTCAACAGTTTTCAGAGTTTTTGATTTTAGAGGCACCCCATTCTTTTTATCCTATCAGGTCCCTCTCAAAGTGGGAATTGCAGAGATCCTTAGACAAATTGGTGGTGTACAAGAGGTAGAACCGATAGGCAGGGGTAAAGGGACTATTTTCCCTATAGCTACCATAGCCCACCATTTTGTAGTAACAAAGGGAGGTTGGAATTGCTTTGAGGATTTTCTCAAGCCTTATCATTTGTCTACTGCAATAACCAGGTGTGCAGATCCAGAAGATTTTTTCAACGACATGTTTAGAAAGAGAGCAACGTGCAGAGGTAGGCCCCATCAATTTTAGTTTCCTGAAGACCTCATCAGAAATGAGTTTGATGTAGATGAGAAGGAGCTGAGGAAGGAGAAATGGGTGGCTTATAAGAAAGCCTTGGATTTTGTGCATTAGTTTGATGCCAGCTATGACCCTTTGTCTAGATTTTTTCTCTCTGAAGGAGAAAATAAAGTTTTTAATTGTTTGTTTTGAGGATGTGATGCAGACCCTAAAGGAGAAGAGGGAAGTTGTGATTAAAGGCAACCCTAAAAAGGCAAGAGTGGTCATAAGTAGGTCATCTTCCAGTAGAGCAATCCCTCCTGGTGATTATACACTGCACAAGAAATCTAGTTACAGTGTGTTGATGCCTACAACAGGGGAGCCCTCTACCTCTAAAGGAAAGAGGAAGATACAAGATGTCATTGACATCCATGAGAGCCCAAAGAAGTAGAGGGTAGGGAAAGAAGTACAATCAGATGCACCTTTTTATTCTCCATCCCAATCCCCTATCCACATAGGAGATGAGCAAGCAGCAGCTGAGCAACTCCTACAGCTAGGCAGTCTAGGGGAAATTGCCTACACTTATGATGAAGTGGAAGAAGGAATGCCAGAAGAACCCCTTGCTACTAAAATGGACATTACCACCACTAAATTGAAAGGCCATGAATGGGATCCTAATATAAAGTAGGCAAGTAATGTCTTCTTGGCTAACAACAATTTTGTCACATTAGGAGCATTTATGCAATTTATATGGAAATAGAACATAGATAGGTACAATGCTAGATGTGAAAAGAGAAAAGGTGAACAACCTAATAAAATTCCAGCCCTGGTAGAGGAGGAAATAAAGCAAGAGATAATGGAAGAATTCAAGACCATCACCCCTAAGAAAGGAAGAGATATGGTGGCACAAGCTGGAGTGCTTATTCTACCTGAATGGGATATAGCAGATGCCCTGGTACTAGACGCAATGCGAAAGGAGACCAAACCCATGGAGGGAATTACTTTCAGTAAGGATAATGTTGCACTCATCATGTGGTCTCTCAAGAGAAATGAGAGTAAAAAAAGCAAAGATACCCCAGCGTCAAGTTACCTTGGTATAACGATGGTGAAGAGAGTGCAGAATACATGGGTGGTGGAAGCTGCTAGAGACTGCAAAATTTAGTGTTGCAGTAGCAAAAAAGGAAGCCAAGGAAAAGGAGATCCTCCAAGTCAAGTTGGAGACAATTTTCAAGGCCTATAATAGTGCTAAGGAGGAGGTAAGAGGTAAGGATAGCATCATTGCTAAGCTACAGAGCCAGTTGACTAGACAACACCATCAAAGTGAGTCTTCAACACTGATGATCTCCTCTTCTCCTGCAAGACCTCCACCTACTAGCCCTATCATTGAGTTTCCACCATCTCCAACACCATCCAGCTCTCAAATGGTTAAGATTACTCCTCAAGAACTAGAAAATTTAAAACAGGCTCAGGCCTTATATGCAAAGAAGTACGAGGAGAGAGTAAGGGCTACAATTTCCAGTTTTGCAGATACAATGAATGCCTCATTACTATATAATAACATAGGCAAGATTTTGGATATGAGGAATGAGATAAATGGGGATAAGGCTATTTTGGTACCCATTCTTGACAAGTGGAAGCCCAGAGAGCAGGACTTGGAAGCTATTTGTGCATATTATGATGAAGCTGGGGCTGATCCTACCATTAAATCCACTTGTGACATCACCAAGGATCTAGTAAAGCAGGTAGGAGAGGTAGACAATGCTGACAGGAAGATCAACCTATATAAAAAGGAATATACTGATCAGGTTTTTGAATTGATTCCAGGAGTTTTTGCTTGCCCAAATCAATTAAAGGACAAACAAGTGTGGCTTAAAGAATTAGAAGCCAAATTGTTAGCCAGGATAAAAGGAATTATTGATTTAGATGATGCTTCCTTTCTTTTTGTAACAATTCAGGAGATAGAAAGAATTAAATCTCATTATAGTTTCCTCAATTCGGAGGTTAACAAGATGAGGAATTCTTGGAAAAGGCTGACCAAGGCTAAGATAAAGGTGATTAATTTCATGTGGCCAACTGATGATGTGTACAATGAATGGATAATGAAATATGCCATCCAGGAAGCAGAGTAGTTAGAGGGCACTCTGGAACAGTTGGAAGAGGTTACAACCAGACAACAAGTTGAAGAAGCTACAGAAGTCGGAAAGGACTTGTAGCTATTTTGTAAAAGGCTTTGTAACCTCTTTTGGAAAAGAAATGATTGTAACTAATTCTCCTTAGAAAGTCCGAAGCTTTGTGCATCCATTTCGTTATAAATGGAACCAGGACTATGTAAAAAAGGATCGCAAAGAATTGTAAGAAAACACCGTAGAAATTCATATCTAAGCTTTTCTAAGTGTAATGGAGAAAATTCCAAAGTTTTTGTAGTACTTTCTTGAAGAATATATCAATATACAGACCATTGGTTTTTGAGTAAACTTTGTGTCGTCTTCAAGTGTGTTTGCAATTTGTTTACTGTTTTTCATTCTGAATAATCCAGGGTTATTTTGTTTGAATGGGGTTGCAAGGCAATTTTCAGTAGATGTGTCCGCTAGCTTTTCTCTTTAGGAGGGAAATTAAAGATGCGGGGATCACTCCTACTAGTAAATTCTTTGTAGGGAACTTTGAATCTTGATGATCATAGTTTAATTTGATATGCATAAATTCTTATAAGTGTTAGGCTCGTATAAGGATTAATAGAAGCCGAGCCAATGGGACATGTAAAGATATTTTGTTTGGGGAGTATTGTCTGAATTTAGATGACTCTGTGACCTTGGATAAGGCACTGGTATTGAGTGAAGCTGTCTATTACATGTTTTGTTGGTCACAATACTGAATATGAGTATAATTTTCATTCCTTTGTTTCAGTTAGTTTCAAGGTGAATAGATCCACTTGTTTTTTGGACTGGTTTGCTGTGGATTTATCTTTTGAAAGTGTGAATCCAGTTCACAAAGGTATACCCACCTAGATTATGAATAAGTCCAAAGTGTAGAAGGTTATATCAAACCTTGTCATATGTTTTCCTAAGAATTTCCTTCCCCTTAACATTCCTCTTGCATAGAGTTTACTCATTTTATTATAAGGATGTTGAAGTGAGTCAGATTTTGAAGACAACAAAAGTGGCGACACTGCTGGGGAGAGTCACAATAAGGATACAGATGCAGATTTGTGTTGAAGCTTATAAAGAAAACTATTGTGTGTTTGTGGATTAGACTGCTTGTTTTCATAATTCCCATAGTTTTGTGGGTGGCGACTCTATTATTTTTTGAACCAGTCCTTGTGAGATACAAATATTTCTAAGAGAAAGACAAGTGAGATGTAAGGAGCAAAAAACACAAGATCATTCATGAATAAACATTCTCGTGAAACCTTGGGAGAAGGTTTGCTAGAGCAGTCACGAAGGGTCTAGAAGAGATTTGTGCTGCATGAGCCATCAATTGCTACTTGGGTACAGAAGAACAATAATACTGGTAAGATGCCTGATCGACCTGCTTATGCAAAGTCTAATTCATCTTCCAGAGATTTAGAACATGATATATTAGGTTTCCATTCATGATTGTTTGGAAATATTGATAATGCACCTGTTTTAAATCAAGATTTATCTCATGTTAGTGTTTCTGTAAGAGATAGGACCAGTTCAAATGCAATTAGACACTCTGTGCCTAGAATAATAGATGGAAACATTAGTTTGATTGACATAGACCAAGTCAATATATCTGATTCTGAGGAAAATTTCCCTGATGAGGATAAAGTGTCCCACGAGATTGAGGATTTGAATAGAAGAGTTCACCATTTAATCTCCCTAAGAGCCCAAAAGGAAGCAAATAAGGAGAAGGAAGTCAAAGCTAAATTAATGGAAAGAGATAGGCTTCTTAGACAGATAGCTGATCTTGAGGTGGTGGCTACGGAGAAAGAAAAAAGTGATGAAGAAGGCCTTGTGATTAGAGAAATCTTGATCCCCAAGGTTAAGCCAGCTTATAGGTCAGTAGTCCAACCAAGCAAAGAAGTGCTCAATGATTCACAATTTCCTAGGACAAAGCTGGATAAAGGAAAACAGAAATGGGTAGATGATGGAATTGAATCTAAAACTGCAGAGGAGATTTCTCATAGGTTATCAGCACATGAGAAAGAGATGGAAAGAATGAGGAAAGAAAAGGAGGATCTCCAAATGGAATTAGAGAAAGCTGAATTGGAAGCAGCAAATCAGGAAGTAAAAAGAAAAATTAGTTACTTAAAGGCTCCCCCTATCACATTTCCATCAAAAGATCTTAATAAGCCTAATCCTCAACAAATTTCTCTTCCCCAGGCTAATACTCAACCTGCAGTACATGCTAATATTGCCTCAGTAAGTCAAATCCCTGTAAATAAGTAGTACACCCAAGTACCTCAATCTCCAATCCCAAAAGTTAAAATGACCATGGGAAATAATAATGCTATTACCCCTTTTCAAAGGAGACCAATCAATTTAGAACAATATAGACAATTTTTTTTTGATGGGATCCCTAGATATCCCAGTCATGTTCCTACTAAGTTAAGAGACAGACTCCATAAATTTGCTGGGAACAATGCCATTAGTGTTGAGGAACATCTGAAGTCTTTTGGGGATCTAATAAACGATTATGAGATAGTGGATGAGGATGTTATCATGAAACTATTTGTCCAATCCCTAGTTGACGATGCAAGAGATTGGTATAGAGGTCTTCCAGTCAATAGCATAGGGTCATGGGAGGATTTTAAAAATTGTTTTCAAGAGCAGTATGGTGACAAGACTAATGTGAGCTTTATGCTCAATGAATTCAATAATATCAGAAAGTCTGATAATGAAATCGTCACTGATTTCAATGCCAGATTCCAGAAGGCCATACACAGATTGTATCAAGTGATGAGGTTAGATGACAATATGTGTCTTAATACGTATTACAATTCATTTGATTCTAAGATGGCCTATATCTTGAGAGATAAGAATCCACATAACTTGAGAGATGCTTTTAGAATTGCCATAAATGTAGAAAGTAATAGAAAAGCATCCAGGAAGTTAGGAAGAAGGACAAATGGTAGATTATGACAAGAAACAAGACAACAACCTAATAAAGTTGCTAAGGAGGATGATAAGATAGAGAAATTGGTTACTGCTATGAAGGATATGATTGCCAAGGTTAACAAAAATGATAAACCTCATTATAACTGGCAAGATAGACCCCCTAGATTGCATGATATGCCATATAATACCAATTGGAAAGATGGCAAGCCCCAAAATGAGAAGCCCAAAATTGCCCAAAATCAGGACACTCTAGATCCCTTGAAAGGGAAAACTATACATAATATAGAAAATACTCCCTAGTGTGTTGCTTGTGATGGGCCACATTCTCCTCATCAGTGTGCAGTGGCTCAGGCTCTTAAATAATCTATGAGACCAGAAACGGAGCCTGACATCAATATGTTTGAAACCATCATCGAAAGTGATGAGGAATCTATGCAAAGTGAATACAATGATGTGCTAGATAATGAAATGTTAGTTCAAGGACAATTAACCTTAGATTGGCATCCTACATTGAATGTGGTAACAATTGAGGATGAAGAGGTTCATCTTAGAAGGCCTAGTGAGGAAGAAGTTAAAAATCTTACTAAAGCTACCATTGCCAAAACAAAACACAATTATAACTTGAGAAGCACTAAGAGAGACACTAATCAGGGTGACCAGGTTCTATGTTCATAAAAGAGGTCACTCAAAAGGGGGCATCAAGTAGTGCTACCACTGTTCCTAAGATCGGTCAAGAAAAGGGGGAACAAGTTAAAGATGTATCCAAAAGCACAAATGACAAAAATATTGGTGATATACAAGGAGCGGCAATGATGAAAAAGGCAAGTTAGCTCAAGATAGAAAGAGTTAGAGCTAGCACTGAAATAAGCAGTAGTTCTACATTTGACATGGCTCAGGCTCTTACTCAAATGAAGGTCACTGTCCCATTGATAGAACTACTGAAGATTAAAGAACACAGGGATGTAGCCTTGTCTTTATTTTCTAATATACCTGATAGTGACACAGTCCTACCCACCGGTTCAGTTAGAAAGGGAAAAGAATCAGAGTTCCAAACCCTAGAGGTATATGTTGGAACCACTATTACTCAAGAGCCTTCACAAGTAAATCCTTTCTACATTACTTTATTATTAAAAAACCGGTTAATAAAAAACTGCATGATAGATTCAGGAGTTGCTACTAATGTAATGCTCTATGGTGTTATGAAAGAATTAGGACTATCAGTAACTACTATGTATGGAAAATGTTATGCTATAGATAACCGGGAAGTGCCTGTGATAGGCACAATGAAAGATGTGAGGTAAAAATAGTAGCATTCCCCGATGCCACTTACAAAATGGATGTTATTGTTACTGACACTAAACCCCACTATGGTATGTTACTTTCCAGGCAATGGGTAGTAGCAGTAGGAGGAAATGTTCAACTGGACTTATCCTATGCCACCATTCCAATTAATGGAAATCAGGTCAAATTGTACAGAGAGCCACGAGCTCCTAGGGTAATTGAAAATGTAGACCCTAGTATGCTCAATTGTATGATTGATGTAGATTTAGATAACTTTAGACTTCAACCAATTTTACCTCAATTGAAGAATACTGACCCTATTGTGGTCAAATTACAAGCACAATAGTATGGACTATTGCAGATGTATTTTGATGGAGCTTGCTCCAAAGAAGGATCTAGAGCAGGGGTTCTTTTTGTGTCCCCATCAGGTATAACTTTTAAGTATTCATTTTTGTTGGCCTTCTAGTGCACAAATAATACTGCAGAATATGAAGCCCTGTTATTGGGACTTGAGGCTGCAAAAAGGAATGGAATCCAGCTGTTGAAAGTGATGGGGGATTCAGAATTGGTTGTCTCTCAGGTGAGATCCAAATATGCATCCAAGAATGATAGATTAAAGCAGTATAGGCATGTTGTTTGGGATGCAACTGAGCATTTTGATGCATTTTCTATTAATTGGATAGAGCGAGCAAAGAATATTATGGCAGATTTCCTAGCTAATGTTGCTTTGAAAAATGATGATGCAACACTAACCAGTATTTCCACTGTGGAAATAAAATCTAGGCCTACTATTCTTGATAATGTGTACAATTGGCAAGTTTTTGCTGATGATGAAGACATTCTTAGGTTTATTCAATGTGTTGGCGATTATGATGGACAAAAGATTGATTGCAATGCATTGGTGGAAGTGGTAGACAATAGAGAAACAACATTTGGAAATGATTTGGTCCAGTTGGAAACTAATGAAATACCTAAAGGGCTGGTAGAGTTGGAGAGCATGTTCAGTTACAATGATAGTCACTTACATCAGTAGTCTACCACCAAATTGGAAGAATTAGAGGAGGTAAATTTGGGGACTGGATCATCCCCTAAGTTAGTATATATTGGCAAAAAATTACCTTCTCATGTCAGAAATAATCTTATTAATTTATTAAGAAAGTACAAACATGTTTTTGCTTGGTCTTATGAGGATCTAAAGGCATATAGACAAGATGTTTTTCAGCATGAAGTTCCTTTACTTCCAGATGCTAAGCCTTTTAGACAAAAACAGAGACCCATTAATCCCTTATTAGAAGCTATGATGTAGCAGGAGCTGACTAAATTAAGAGAAGGGGGGATTATCAGACCTATAAGACATTCTTCATGGGTCTCCAATCTGGTCCCAGTAAGGAAGAAGAATGGGGACATTAGATTGTGTGTAGATTTTAGGAATTTAAATGTTGCTTCCTTGAAGGATAACTACTCATCCCCAAATATGGAAGCCATGCTACAAAGAGTGATAGGATGTGACCTTTTATCCATGATGGACGATTTCTCAAGATATAATAAAGTGTTAGTGAAAGAGTCTGAACAGTTTAAAACAACCTTCACTACTCTATGGGGAACCTATGTTTATGTGAGAATGCCATTCAGATTAAAAAATGTTGGAGCTACATTTTAGAGAGCCATGGATGTAGCTTTCAAAGAATTCATTAATGTTAGAATATTTAATCTTTACTTAGCTTAGGTTTATTTTTATTTAGTTTAGGATATTCCTTTGGAATTCCTACATGTAATTTGTCCTCTAGTACATGTGCGAGGACAAGTCATTTCTTTTATTTTCCTTTATTAAGGAATATTAGATTTCCTCCATAAGAGGATGTGGACACATGGCACACACATTTTATGAATGGTGGCATTCATAGATTTGGGAGTTACTTTGTAACTCCTCTCCTCATCTCTATTTAAGAGATGCCTCCTCTCTCATTTCTTCTTAATGACAATATTGTAAAGAGCTTCTTGCTCTCTCTCTCTCTCATTTTTAGGCATTGCCTCCTTCATAATATCACAAGGGGTTTTTCTTTGCTTTTCCCCTTTCAAAAGTTCTTGTGCCTCCTTCTTCACATTTGGGTGATGCTCCAAGTTTATTGCTTTTCTCTTGGTAACAATTACTTCACCATAAACTTTCTTGGATTAATTTTCCTTTCCTTGCTCTTTTATTTCCTTTCATGGTATCAGAGTAGGTTTCTAATCCTTGTTTTAAGTTAACATTGATGAAGGTTACCATTCTGTGGAGTTCACCTTGTTGGAGGCATTCTTGAGAGGAGAAGAAGTTCTTTTCTAATATTTTCTATTGTGCAGGTTTTGGTTTCAAATTTTAACTTTTTTTTCAAACTTGTTAACAAGTTTGCCTGCAGGTTTAATCTCCTATTCTAGTTAATTTTTTATTTAAAAAAAAGGGCTTTGGAAGGCTTGCCGCCAAAGTTCCTTCTTTCTAGTTTAAATTTAATTATTTTTTAAAGTTTTGGAAGGCTTGCCGCCAAAACTTCGGTGCTAACTTCTTTTCCTGCATACTTTAGATTTCATATTCATTTGTTTTGGAAGGCTTGCCGCCAAAACAGTTTCATCATAAAGTTGTTTCTCTGATTCATATTGCAGGTTCTCACATTTTGTTTACTTGCAAGTTTTTTTTTATTAAAAAAAAAAAAAAAATTTAAGCTTCCTTGCAGGATTTTGTTATCAAATTTTCTCATTTTCTAACCTCATTCACAGAATACTAACTTTTTTAATATCTATTAATCTATTTCAATCTTTGTTTGTGCTTATTTCAGCCTGGTTTACTTTACATAATAAATCTTACATTTTATTCCTCTCTGGAAGTTTGTTTCTGTGAGATATTTTGATCATGCACTATCTTCAAGCATTGTAAACAGAGTGCATTTTAAATTAATTTGCTTACCATCTGTTAAATTCTTTCTGCTTGTACCTGCGTTGTCTAACTTTACCATCTGCATTGTCTAACTTAAAAAAAATTAAACTGCTCTTTCAGCATAAACGTTGGACAATATAATAACAGATTAAAAAAAAAATCTTTTCATTCTTCTTTTCCACGGCCTCTGGGATTCTTCTTCATTCTATGTCCTGTTTTACAGAGCCTGGCGAGCACAATCCCTCGCACGAAGGGAAGCTTATCGCATGAGAACCAATATAAAACACCGGTTCTTGTCTTATCATCTCACTAATTTTCCAACGGGCAAAACTAGCATCAATCAGACTTTCTGGATTTCGATAAAGCTTTCTTTCTCTGTCCTATCATATAGGTATACATATGCGGACTTCCTGGTACATAGACAGCTAGTACAAGAAGTGAAGCATAGAAATAGTCAAATCCAAAGTTGAACTTGTTTGGCATCCTTAAGCAATACTGTCTTGTTCTCTCCCTCTATAAACTTCAGTCCTCCGCTCTACCATATTTTTTTTTCAGGATTTCGAACCATTGCCCATACACAACTCAATTATCAGCCCCCAACTGTGGTTCCTGGAGGCGATCTTGCCAAGGTTCAGAGGGCAGTTTGCATGATATCCAACTCCACCAGCGTTGCTGCAGTCTTCTCCACCTTTTAAAAACTTTCTTTGTCTTTCCCAGCGTACATGTGAAAATTGCTCCCTTTCATTGTGTGCTGCTAAGCATCATCCCGTATAGCTTCCCTCACCTCTGTGTGTTAAACGTCTCCCTTGATAACTGCTGCAAAAAAAAAACTTCTGTGGTCTGCAACTTCTATGTATTCCCTGCAAATCATCATAACATGCATTCAACGTCTCTGCACCTCTGCATAGTAACGCCATTTGCTCTTGTATTTAATACAAAAATTTTAGAAAGTTTATTAACTTTAAAAAAAAATTTAAATAGTTTATATCACAAAATTAATAACGTTAAAAAAAAATTTATAAAGTTTTTTTTAATTTTAAAATAAATTAAAGTTTTTTGAATAAAGTTTTTTTTAATAAAGCTTTTAATATACAATAGTTTTATTTTGTTATTAAGTCTTACAATTTGTTTAAATCAAATTTAAAAAAAAACAAAAAAAATCAATTTCAATTTGTTATTAAAATATAATTTTTTCTTTGGTAAATATATTTTTTTTTTTTTGTTTAAAAATTTGTTATTTAAGATTTGAATATAACATTTTTTTTACATAAATTTTGTTATAATTCTTACTCAAATCTGGTTTATTTTTAAATCAAGGAGGTTAATTTTTATTTTTTTTAATCAAAGGGGTAATTTTTTTTTACAAACTATTATTTTGCTATCATGTCTACATTAATTCCAGAAATTAAATTAAATAGTTCCAATTATCATTCTTGGAAAACACATTGCTCTCCAACACCACTTTATTAGAGAACAAATTGAAGACAAGCAAGTTTCACTCCTCTATTGCTAGGGGGAAGACCAAGTTGCAGATATTTTGACCAAGCCACTTTGTAAAGAAAAGTTCCAATTTCATTGTAAAAATCTTGGATTACAACCCATTGAAGGGTTTGATGTAAGCTCCCCAAGTAAAGCTTAAGGGGGGGTGTTAGAATATTTAATCTTTACTTAGCTTAGGTTTATTTTTATTTAGTTTAGGATATTCCTTTGGAATTCCTACATGTAATTTGTCCTCTAGTACATGTGTGAGGACAAGTCATTTCTTTTATTTTCCTTTATTAAGGAATATTAGATTTCCTCCATAAGAGGATGTGGACACATGGCACACACATTTTATGAATGGTGGCATTCATAGATTTGGGAGTTACTTTGTAACTCCTCTCCTCATCTCTATTTAAGAGATGCCTCCTCTCTCATTTCTTCTTAATGACAATATTGTAAAGAGCTTCTTGCTCTCTCTCTCTCTCTCATTTTTACGCATTGCCTCATTCATAATATCACAAGGGGTTTTTATTTGCTTTTCCCCTTTCAAAAGTTCTTGTGCCTCCTTCTTCACATTTGGGTGATGCTCCAAGTTTATTGCTTTTCTCTTGGTAACAATTACTTCACCATAAACTTTCTTGGATTAATTTTCCTTTCCTTGCTCTTTTATTTCCTTTCAATTAACATCATCATGGTGGTTTATCAAGATGATTTAACCTATTTCTCTAAGAAAGTTGATGATCATTGTGGACATCTAGAGAAGGTGTTCAATAAAGCCTTGGAATTTGGTGTATCACTAAATCCCAAGAAATGTCATTTTGGAGTCACTGAGGGAAAGCTATTGGGACACATAGTTTCCAAGGAAAGAGTAAGGATAGACCCTGAAAGAATTGAAGCAATCAATAAGGTGTCTGAACCTAAGAATATAAAAGGTATTCAATCTTTCCTAGGAAAAGTAAATTTTGTTATGAGATTCATTGCAAACTTTGCAAAGATAGTGAAGCCTATTGTCAAGCTGCTCAAGAAGGATACCAAATTTTGTTGGGACCAAGAAGCCTCAAAGGCTTTTGCTGAAATCAAGAAGGCAATTCAGGAAGCACCAGTGCTTAAATCTCTTGATTACAGTAAGCCTTTATCTCTATTTTCCTTTGCTTCATATCATACAGTAGCAATAGTATTGTTACAAAAGGATAACAAGGGATATGAACATCCTATAGCCTTCTACAACAAGTCTTTGCAAGCAACGAAACTGAAATATGAAACCATGGAGAAACAAGTTTATGCTTTGGTCAAAGCTGTCAAAGCTTTTAGGCCATATTTGGTGAATGCAAATATCACTGCCTATGTCCCACATGCTGCAGTTAAGGATATTTTGTCTCAGTCTGAGGTTACTGGGAAGAGATGCAGATGGATCAACAGAATTCAAGAATTCAATTTGGAAATAAAGATCACCAAATTGGTGAGAGGTTTAGGTTTGGCTAAGCTCATGACTGAGTCTAATCTCATGAATGTAGAAATACATAATGTTGAAGTTAGAGATGCTTTAGTCACTAGTATTGAGAGGCAGCCTTGGTACTCAGAGATAGTCCAATTTTTAAGAGATGCTACATTCTTAGAAGAAATGACACATAATCAAAAAAGAACTTTGAAACTCAAGTCCCAAAAGTATGTGCTCATTCAGGGTGACTTTTTCTAGAGGAAAAGAGATGGAGAGTTACTAATGTGTTTAGATGAATTCCAGGCCAAATGAGTGTTGACTGAAATGCATGATGGAGTATGTGGAGGCCATTACTCTGCTAAGGCTACTGCTGGTAAGATAATCTGGGCTGGGTACTATTGGCCCACTCTATTTAAAGATACTCATGCATATGTTCGGAAATGTGACCCATGTCAGAAATTCTCATCCAAGTTGAAGTATGAAGGAGCCTTACCCCTAAATCCAGTCTCTGTAGAAGCTCCTTTTGTCTAGTGGGGCATTGATTTTATTGGAGAGATTGTTGAGAGGTCAGGGAGAGGTCACAGATGGATCATAGTGGCCATTGATTATTTCACAAAATGGATAGAAGTTGTCCCTACAAGAAGAGCTACTAGTAAAGTTGTCATTGATTTCCTGATGGATAATGTTGTAACTAGATTTGGAACAACTGCAATATTGGTGATGGATAATGCCATGTGTTTCAGGTCACAAGAGTTTGTAGGCTTTTGTACTAGTCATGGAATACTCATGTCCTACTCTTCACCTTATCACCCTCAGGGGAATGGACAAGCAGAATCCAGCAATAAAGCCTTTTGACTATCATCAAGAAAATCCTTGAAGAAAATAAGAGAGCTTGGGATCAAAAATTGAAGCTAGCTTTGTGGGCAGATAGAATAATAGTCAAGAAGGCCATTGGAATGTCCCCTTTTGAACTGGTTTATGGTGCTCAAGCCAGATTGCCAGTAAATAATCTTCTTCCAATTTACAAGTTCTTGCAAGATGAGGATTTGGAGTTATCTGAACCTATGGTAGACAGAATGATCCAAATTGTGGAGGTGGAAGAGCTCAGAGCTTTAGCTCACAAAAGAAATTAGAAGATCCAATTGCAAACCAAGTACCTTTTTGATAAAAGGACATCATTAAGGAAGTTTCAAATCGATGACATTGTTCTTCAGTAGAATGTAAAAGGACAGGACAAAGGAAACCACAAAAAATTTGAATCATTATGGATTGGTCCTTTTGTGGTCTGTGACATAAATGGTAAGGATTCATAGTTTGTGAAGAATATGAATTATGAAATATAGGAATTTCTAGTGCATGGACAATTCCTAAAGCATTATTTCTCTTAATGTCCATGCACAGTAGGTCTTTTGTTTGTACATATTTTGTTTATTTCCTGCTTTTCTGTTTGGGTCTATGTTTTGGCTTGTTTCTCCAGAGTTCCTGAGTTTTCTTGTGTTGACCTTGCGATCAACCATCCCCAGTCAGAGCCACTATTATCACTGGTTAAAAATGGGCTTTTCCTTTCCCATAATTGGCTATGATTTTGAAGTCTTGAGTAAGATGCATTTTCAATTACTTTAGCTCTATGTTAGGTCTTAGGGGTTTAGGGTTTTTTTATTTTAAAATGCCTAATGTTTGATAAAAACCCTCTGGTTTCTGTTCTTTTGATACTTTATCCACTTAATTAATGGGTCTTGGGATCGTAGGAAGTGTCCCCCCTTGTCTTTTGCCTAGGCGGTCATGTGAATTAATCGCAAAAATTTATGCCGTATGTGTATTTCTCCTAAAGTTGTTGGGCCCGGTAACTAGTGCGCATCTCGTAGATGGATCTATGGCTTTCACTATTTCACTAGGCGAAGTTGGGCATGGTTTAAAACCCGTGAAGTTGCAAAAAGGCTTTGCATTCAAAATGGTGATTTTGGTCCGGTCTAAAGAGGTCTCATCTTGTCTAAGATCCAACGGCTGGTGTTATTTCGCAGCCTGAACCTGCAAGCGAAATACCTTTCGCGAAATGGTGAAAGTGTTTGGTGGGACCCTGCATGCAAGGATTTTCTAAGTGACTACAATGTGATCAAGTCCCTTTTGATCTGACGGTTCGCATTATTTCGCAGGATGAAAATGCTCGACAGTTATCTTTCGCGAAGTTGCAAAATGACCTAGCATTCCATGTAGACAATCTAGCTGGTCGAGAAGGTGAATAGAGTGGCGGCACGAGACATAAGCTACAATAGTCAGCAAGTCAGGATTAAAGGCTAAAAGGTGGGTCCAGAGGTGAGTCACATCATAGGATAGGAGATGACCTGGCAGATACAGGTGACAAGAATTAATCAGAGCTGAGTGCTTTCTCTCAGTAAAGGAAAAACTGACATGTCAGCTCTGAAGGTGACTGGATGCTAGGTGTTTAAAGTTGAGTTAGAGGGCCCACCCCTCCCGAGGTCTATTCAGATGGTTAAGTGCTGAGAAACTAGAAAATAATCTGACGACCCATGTGATTTCACAAGGGTAAGATGCTTCTGCTTTATATCCTATGAAATAGTGAAAGTAAAAGAGGACCATCCATGTGTCATGATATATGGTAATGTGTCCATGGACATGTGGTTTTAAAAGAAGCTGTGGGCCTGCCAAGATGGAACCGGTGGTATAAAAGAAAGACATGCAGCCGACGTTGAATTGAATGCGAATGTTTTTTTAAAGCCAGTGGTTGAGTGCCACGTGGTAGCACGTAGCCAATAAAGAAGTAGGACCCAGTGCAGAGCCAAGGCTGTTAGTTAGTGTAACGACCGATCTAGTTTCTTTTGATCGGACGGTTGGCGCTATTTCGCAAGACCAAACTGCTCGATGGTTATGCTTCGCGAGGTTGTGAAAGAGCGAAAGGAAAGAATTGCAGGAACGTTGTGGCCCATTGGAGTGAAAAATATGAATTCTCCCATGAATTCAATTTTCAAAGGATGACCGAAGCATGCAGAATCAATGTTGCAGTTAAGACCTTGGGTACAATATATGATTTCCTATCAACCAGATGAAGGTTTCTTTTTAAAGAATTATTGCAGAGGAGCAAATACAAAGCTATTTTCTTCAGATATAGAGTGAGTCAATTCAGTTGCAGAGCAAAATCCTTCAAGTTAAGAATAGGTTTTCTCGTATTCTTGTGTAGAAATTTCTATGTGGTGTGTTTAAATAAGATATTGATTTGTCACAGAATTATTTAGGGGCAGTATTCATTTCTTACATTTTTAAAATGGCACCTAAGAGAGAATTTTCTGGGAAAGTCAATTATCCAGAAAGAGCTATCTGTGATGATTTTCTTGAACAGTTGACATTGTCAACTAACCATGCATCAAAAGCAAAAGAATTAGTGCCTAGAGCTCCCCATTTGAAAGTAGGAGAAGGACTGTATGACAAGGGTAACAGGTTGAGAGACCCACAAGTCGGATTGTTTGGGTTGGGGTTATTTAAGGTTGGATTTGGAAAGAGAAATTCTCTAGCCCTGCAAAATAGTATTTGGGAGTTAGATGCTGGGAAGTTGGTAGTCCCAGGGGTATTTATGGATATGGATTTGTTGACCCAAATTGCACTTAACTATGATCCAATCACAAGGAGCATTCGGGACATAAATGGGAAAGCCCTTATTGAGATTAATACTGAAGAATTCAGAAATGCTTTTGGGCTCAATGAGTTTACCAATTTTCTAGAACCCATAAATTTCAAATCATTAGCTCAAATTTATAGTGCACAGAGGAATCATCTTAGTAATGGGTCTCTCAAGGAATTTTTTGTGAAGATAGGTGGGTTGACGGTTGTAGGACCCAACACAAAAGAGCCGTTTTCATTGAGTATGTTCACCCTTAGGGCTAAGGGAATGTATTGGTCACTTTGCCAAGTTTTGGGAGAAGATGCTGAAGCGAATATGCCCAATCACTACTTGCTAATGATTGGTCAGATTTTGAATCCTTTTCTTGGAGTAACATTTGATTATGCTTCTTCCATTGCTGATGCTATCCATGGAGGGTTAATAGGAATAAAGAATGGAAAGGTGGATAGGCCTTTCAGATGGTACTCACTCCT
Source organism: Cryptomeria japonica (assembly GCF_030272615.1). Taxonomy (NCBI): domain Eukaryota; kingdom Viridiplantae; phylum Streptophyta; class Pinopsida; order Cupressales; family Cupressaceae; genus Cryptomeria; species Cryptomeria japonica. The sequence goes on from NC_081407.1 coordinate 923,335,932, forward strand.
GATGCATCTATTTCTTTTCAAAGGTGGTGATTACTTTGCCAGTGGATTGGACCTCATCAAAGAGAAAGAAGGAGAAAAGATGCCATTACAACTATGGAGTACTTTGTTGTCATGGGATAGAGAGGATGCCAGTTTCTTGAAGTTTGACAAATACTTTGCATCCAAGATCAGGACTCTCCTCTGCTCGGAGAACCCAAGAATCCCCAAGGTTCTTTTGGAATTCATAAGACCAAAAGAACTTGCAGAGAACATAAAAATTGTTCACAATTGGGGTGACATTTATTTGTACCCAGTCTCAACAGTTTTCAGAGTTTTTGATTTTAGAGGCACCCCATTCTTTTTATCCTATCAGGTCCCTCTCAAAGTGGGAATTGCAGAGATCCTTAGACAAATTGGTGGTGTACAAGAGGCAGAACTGACAGGTAGGGGTAAAGGGACTATTTTCCCTACAGTTACCATAGCCCACCAATTTGTAATAACAAAGGGAGGTTGGAATTGCTTTGAGGATTTTATCAAGCCTTATCATTTGTCTACTGCAATATCCAGGTGTACTGATCTAGAAGATTTCTTCAACAACATGTTTAGAAAGAGAGTAGTGTGTAGAGGTAGGCCCCATCAATTTCAGTTTCCTGAAGACCTCATCAGAAATGAGTTTGATCTAGATGAGTAGGAGCTGAGGAAGGAGAAATGGGTGGCTTATAAGAAAGCCTTGGATTTTGTGCATCAGTTTGATGCCAGCTATGAACCCTTTGTCTAGCTTTTTCCCTCTGGAGGAGAAGATAAAGTTTTTAATTGTTTGCTTTGAGGATGTGATGCAGACCTTGAAGGAGAAGAGGGAAGCTGTGATTAAAGGCAAGAGTGGTCCTAAGTAGGTTAGCTTCCAATAGAGCAATCCCTCCTGGTGATTATACACTACACAAGAAATCTAGTTACAGTGTGTTGATGCCTACAATAGGGGAGCCCTCTACCTCTAAAGGAAAGAGGAAGATACAAGATGTCATTGACATCCAAGAGAGCCCAAAGAAGAAGAGGGTAGGGAAAGAAGTACAATCGGATGCACCTTTGTATTCTCCATCCCAATCCCCTACCCACATAGGAGATGAGCAAGAAGCAGCTGAGCAACTCCTACAGTTAGGCAGTCTAGGGGAAATTGCCTACACTTATGATGAAGTGGAAGAAGGAATGCCAGAAGAACCCCTTACTACTGAAATAGACTTTACCACAACTAAACTCAAAGGCCAGGAATGGGATCCTGAGATAAAGTAGGCAAGTAATGTCTTCTTGGCTGACAACAATTTTGTCACATCAGGAGCATTTATGCAATTTATATGGAAATAGAACATAGATAGGTACAATGCTAGATGTGAAAAGAGAAAAGGTGAACAGCCTAATAAAGATCCAGCCGTGGTAGAGGAGGAAATAAAGCAAGAGATGATGGAAGAATAGAAGACCATCACCCCTAAGCAAGGAAGAGATATGGTGGCACAAGCTCGAGTTCTTATTCTACCTGAATGGGATATAGCAGATGCCCTGGTACTAGACGTCGTGCAAAAGGAGACCAACCCCATGGAGGGAATTACTTTCAGTAAGGATAATGTTGCACTTGTCATGTGGTCTCTCAAGAGAAATGAGAGTAAGAAAAGCAAAGATACCCCAGGGTCAAGTTACCTTGGTGGAATGATGGTGAAGAGAGTGCAGAATATAGGGGTGGTGGAAGCTACTAGCACTATGCTAGAGACTGCAACATTTAGTGTTTCAGTAGTAGAAAAGGAAGCCAAGGAAAAGGAGATCCTCCAATTAAAGTTGGAGACAATTTTGAAGGCCTATAACAGTGCTAAGGAGGAGGTAAGAGGTAAGGATAGCATCATTGCTAAGCTGCAGAGCCAGTTGACTGGACAACACCATCAAAGTGAGTCTTCAACACTGATGATCTCCTCTTCCCCTGCAAGACCTCCACCTAATAGCCCTATCATTGAGTTTCCACCATCTCTAGCACCCTTCAGCTCCCAAATGGTTGAGATTACTCCTCAAGAACTAGAAAATTTAAAACAGGCTTAGGCCTTATATGCAAAGAAGTACGAGGAGAGAGTAAGGGCTACAATTTCCAGTTTTGCAGATACAATGAATGCCTCATTACTATATAGTAACATAAGCAATATTTTGGATATGAGGAATGAGATAAATGGGGATAAGGCTATTTTGGTACCCATTCTTGACAAGTGGAAGCCCAGAGAGCAGGACTTGGAAGCTATTTGTGCATATTATGATGAAGCTGGGGCTGATCCTTCCATTAAATTCACTTGTGACAGCACCAAGGATCTAGTAAAGCTGGTAGGAGAGGTAGACAATGCTGACAGGAAGATCAACCTGTATAAAAAGGAATATACTGATCAGGTTTTTGAATTGATTCTAGGAGTTTTTGCTAGCCCAAATCAATTAAAGGACAAACAAGTGTGGCTTAAAGAATTAGAAGCCAAATTGTCAGCCAGGATAAAAGGAATTATTGATTTAGATGATGCTTCCTCTTTTGTTGTAACAATTCAGGAGATAGAAAGAATTAAATTTCATTATAGTTTCCTCAATTTAGGGGTTAACAAGATGAGGAATTCTTGGAAAAGGCTGACCAAGGCTAAGACAAAGGTGATTAATTTCACGTGGCCAACTGATGATGTGTACAATGAATGGATAACAAAATATGCCATCCAGGAAGCAGAGCAGTTAGAGGGCGCTCTGGAACAGTTAGAAGAGGTTACAACAGGACAGCAAGTTGAAGAAGCTGCACAAGTAGGAAAGGACTTGTAACTGTTTTGTAAAAGGCTTTGTAACCTCTTTTGGAAAAGAAATGATTGTAACTAATTCTCCTTGGAAAGTCTGAAGCTTTGTGCATCCATGTTGTTATAAATGGATACCAGGACTATGTAAAAAAGGATCGCAAAGAATTGTAAGAAAACACTACAAAAATTCATATCTGAGCTTTTCGAAGTGTAATGGAAAAAATTCCAAAGTTTTTGTAGTACTTTCTTGAAGAATATATCAATATACAGACCATTGGCTTTTGAGTAAACTTTGTGTCATCTTCAAGTGTGTTTGCAATTTGTTTACTATTTTCATTCTGAATAATCTAGGGTTATTTTGTTTGAATGGGGTTGCAAGGCAATTTTCAGTAGATGTGTTCGCTAGCTTTTCTCTTTAGGAGGGAAATTAAATATGCAGGGATTACTCCTACTAGTAAATTCTTTGTAGGGAACTTTGAATCTTGATGATCATAGTTTAATTTGATATGCATAAATTCTTATAAGTGTTAGGCACGTATAAGGATTAATAGAAGCCGAGCCAATGGGATGTGTAAAGATATTTTGTTTGGGGAGCATTGTCTAAATTTAGATGATTTTGTGACCTTGGATAAGGCACTGGTATTGAGTGAAGTTGTCTATTACATGTTTTGTTGGTCACAATACTAAATATGAGTATAATTTTCATTCCTTTGTTTCAGTTAGTTTCAAGGTGAATAGATCCACTAGTTTTTTGGACTGGTTTGCTGTGGAATTATCTTTTGAAAGTGTGAATCCAGTTCACAAAGGTATACCGGCCTAGATTATGAATAAGTATGAAGTGTAGAAGGTTAAATCAAACCTTGTCATATGTTGTCCTAAGAATTTCCTTCCCCTTAGCATTCCGCTTGCCCAGAGTTTACTCATTTTATTATAAGGATGTTGAAGTGAGTCAGATTTTGAAGATAACATGACCTGCAATTGCAGAGGACTAATGTAGATCAATGGCACGAAGAGGAACTAGGAATGGTGGAGCATGTGGAAATGCAGACCCTGTTGTAATGGAGATATTGCAAGGAATAGAAGCCTAGTTAGAAGCCATGGAGATAGCCCAGAGAAGAGGTTGACATGTTGAGGATGTGAGTGAAGATGAAGGAGAAGAACCCCCGACAAAACAAGTAAACCTATCGATAGTTGATCCGAAGGAGGAAATTTTTTTAAGGGTTTTAGTAGCGTGAACACCAAACCTCATTTTACCCCACTGAAATATGATGGGAAGTTAGATTCAGATCAATTTATGGACTGGTCTTGGAGATGGAGAAGTATTTTGACTTGGAAAACACTACAGAAGAGAGAAAGGTGAAGTATGCCTATACCCGGTTGAAGGGTCATACGTCTCTTTGGTGGCAGCACTTGCAAGTTGATAGGAAAAGAAGAGGTAAAGAAAAGATTAAGACATGGGATAGGATGGTTGCTAAGTTAAAATCAAAGTTTGTCCCAACAAATTATCAAGTAGATCTATTCCAAAAGTTGTAGAACCTAAGACAGAAGGAATCTAGTGTGAAAGAGTACATAGAAATATTTTACAAGTTGAACATCAGATCCAGACATGATGATAAAATTGAACAAATTGCAAGATATTTGAATGGATTGCGAATGTCTATACAAGATGAACTCAGTATGACCAAATTAGAGAGTGTTGAAGAGGCCTATTAGTATACAATAAAGGCTGAAGAGAAATTGAATAAAAGGCATCAACAAAGATAGAGAGGTAGAGGTGGAAGGTTTACCGAAGGAAGATTTCAAGGAGGAAGAGTATACACTAGAGGAAGAAGAACCAGTATAAATTAGAACAAGTATAAGGAAGTAACAAAAGAAGGTAATTCATACCGAAAGGATGATAGAAATCTCTACCAGAGGATAGAACTAGATGGTTACTAGAATGAGAACTTTGGAAGACAAGACAAAAGGACATTCAGAGGAACCTGTTTTAAATGTGGAGGAGAAGGACACCATGCATTTGAATCTAATAAGTCAGAGACTACTAAAAGAGTGGTAGTGGTGGAAGAGAACCCCACTAGATTGAATAATAGACTAGAAGATGGAGAACTGTTGATGATGAGGAGAGCTTTATGTCATACTGGACAAGATAAAGAACCCTTGCAGAGGAAGAGCCTGTTCAAGACCAAATGTAAGGTATCTGGTAAGCATTGTAAAGTTGTTATTGATAGTGGTAGTTTGGAAAATCTTGTTTTAGAAGAGATGGTGAATAAGTTGAAATTGGAGAGATTGAAACACCTTAATCCCTACCAGATAGCATGGATTCAGGATGAACACAAGTTGTTAGTAAGTGAACAGTGCTTAGTAAAATTGAAAATTGGGAATTACCATGATGAAGTTTTGTGTGATATTATGCCGATGGAAATTTGTCATCTTTTGTTGGGAAGACCTTGGCAGTTTGATAGACATGCAATACATGATGGAAGGAAAAATACATACACTATTATGGCCAATGGGATGAAGCAAACCTTGTTACCTTTGGAGGAACCTTTGAAGAATGAAGTCTGTACAAATACCAGAATCTATCTTGTAGATGGAAGGAAGTTCATAGATGGAATGAGACATGAGAATGTATGTTTTTCCTTAATTCCTAAGAGGACTAAGAGACTAGAATAGGAAGGAGAGCACCTGATAGAGATAAGAGATTTACTGACAGAATATGAGGACATCATTTCAGATAATGTACCTGATGGATTGCCACCGGTTAGAAGTATTAGTCATTGCATGGACTTAGTTCCCGGAGCTAGTTTTCCTAACAAAGCTTCACACCGGTTAACACCAAAAGAGAATGAAGAGCTGAATAGACAAGTATAGGAACTGTTGAAGAAAGGTTTGATCAGAGAAAGTTTGAGTCCCTGTGTACTACCAATAGTATTGGCACCTAAGAATAATGAAGAATGGAGAATGTGTACCGATTCCAGAGAAATAAACAAGATCACAATGAAATATTGATTTCCCTTGCCTAGGATGGATGACATAATGGACTTTTTGAGTGGAGTAAAGTACTTTACAAAGATAGATTTGAAGAGTGGATATCATCAGATTAGGATCAGGGAAGGTGATGAATGGAAGACTGCATTTAAGACCAATGAAAGATTATATGAATGGTTAGTGATGCCTTTTGGACTGACTAATGCACCGAGTACTTTCATGAGGTTGATGAATGAAGTTTTGAAGAAGTTCTTGGGTAATTTTTTTATTGTATACTTGGATGACATTTTGATTTTCAGTAAAACAAAAGAGGAACATTTGTTGCAGTTAAGACAAGTTTTGTAGAGGTTGAGAGAAGAAAAGTTACTGATCAACATCAAGAAGTGCACTTTCATGAAGGATGAGTTAGTCTATTTGGGATTTGTGATATCTAAGGATGGTTTGAAGATGGACTTGGATAAAGTGAAAGCCATTATTGAGTGGCCTACACCGGAAAGCATTGGATAGGTAGGATCATTTTATGGATTGGCTAGTTTTTATCGGAAGTTTATCAGAAATTTTAGTTCAATTTGTAATCCTATGACTGAGACCATAGGAAAGATAGGAAGGAATTTAAGTGCACCACCGGAGCAAACAAAAGTTTTGATTTGTTGAAGAAGAAAGTGACTGAGCATCTTATGTTGACTTTACTAGATTTCAATAAGGTATTTCAAGTAGATTGTGATGCAAGTGGAACAACAATATGAGAAGTTTTGAGTCAAGATGGGAGAGCAATAGCATATTTCAGTGAGAAATTGAATGATGCCCGGAAGAGATATTTAGTATATGATCAAGAATTTTATGCCATAATTCAAGCTTTGAAGAAATGGAGACATTACTTCTTGCCTAAGGAGTTTGTGTTTTATATAGATCATCGAGGTTTGCAATATTTGAGTAGATAGAGTAAGTTGAATCAAAGACATATGAGATGGGTAGAGTTCTTGCAGAGTTACACCTTTGTGTTGAAATATAGAAGTGGTAGATCTAACAAATTTGTCGATGCTTTGAGTAGGAGAAGGAATTTACTGACAAAGATGAGAGTGACAATATTAGGTTTTGAGAATTTGAAGACCTTGTATGATGAAGACCCGAATTTTGTACAACCTTGGAAAGCCTGTAGAGAACCGGTTATGGTTGATAGGAGAAAATGGTTGGATTACTTCATTCAGGATGGAATGTTATTTAAGGGAGTTCAGTTGTGCATACCTAAAAGTTCCATGAGAGAGAACCTGATAAAAGAGAAGCATAGTGGAGGTTTAGCTAGACACTTTGGCATTGATAAAACAGTTGCATTGGTAAGTGAGCAGTACTTTTGGCCCCAGATTCATAAAGATATTAAGAGATATGTACAAGTTGTATATTTTGTCAAGTTGCAAAAGGTTGTAGTCAGAATGTGGGATTGCATTAACCTTTGACAGTACCAGTATGACCTTGGGAGGATATAAGTATGGATTTTGTACTTGGCTTACCTAAGACACCAAGGGGGAATGATTCTATATTTGTGGTAGTGGATAGATTTTCAAAGATGGCTCATTTCATACCTTGTAAGAAGACATCATATGCATTGCATATACAAGGCCTATTTTTCAAGGAAGTGGTAAGATTGCATGGATTACCTAAGAGAATAGTTTCAGACAGAGACACTAAGTTTTTTGGCTATTTTTTGAAAACACTTTGGAAGAAGATGAAGACGGATTTAAAGTTCAGTTCTACTTTTCACCCATAGACTGATGGATAGACAGAAGTAGTTAACCGGAGTTTGGGAAACTTGTTGAGATGTTTAGTAGGAGATAAAACCAAAAGTTGGCTTTTGATCCTTGCACAAGAAGAGTTTGCCTATAACAATTCAGTGAATAGAAGTACCAAAAAAACACATTTTGAGATTGTTATCGGAGTGCATCCTAAAGGAATAGCAGAATTGAGAGAAATTAGTAGTAAAGACCAGAAGAGTTTAGAAGTAGAAGAATTTGTAGATCACATGGCAACATTGCACATTCAAGTTAAACAACATTTGGTAGATATGAATAACAAATACAAGAAGAAGGAAGATGAGAAGAGGAGACATAAGGAATTTGAGGTTGGCAATGAAGTGATGGTCTATTTTAGAAAAGAGAGATTCATGGTTGGAACTTATAATAAGTTGCAGATGAAGAAGTTTGGACCCTGAAAGATCTTGAGAAAGTTCAGTTCTGGAAATGCATATGAAGTAGAGCTACCAGATAGTCTAAATATTTCACCTATATTCAACATTGCAGATCTTCATGAGTACCATGAACTAGAATTCAATGAGGACAGTATTGTAGACTTGGAGAAATAATTTCCTTGAAAGGAACCAGATCATATTGAAATGATTTTGGACAGTAGGATCGGGCGTAGTGTTGGCTTGATGATGATTGTAATGTATTCATCACTTGTTGTCATTGATGAAATACTCTCTCACACACATATGATTATATTTACTACCAGTGTAACTTCAATTGTTTATGTCGTGCATGTGAAGTGTGATACCTGCAGCTGCAACACAAACACTCAATAGATCATTACAAGCATGGTTAGCAAATTAAAAACAAATGAAAGATGAACCATGACAAAGCAACCTATCACCTCCTAAGAGATGCGAGTATGGATTTTCTCTCAGATCTGGATAAGCAATCCCAGTGACTTGACTACACCTAGATGGAGGATTTGAAATGATAATGATATGCAAAGATGAGATTGATTATGCTAAATTGATCCAAGAGACTAATTAAGCTAATGTTATGCATGATTAAGTTATGATGATGGTGAAATTAAGCTAGAAAATAGATTGATTAAACTACATGATTCAACAATTATGGTAGAAAATGATCAAATTAAGCTAATGCAATTGACTATAACAATAGTTCTCCAATGATATGCCTATAGTAACAATGCCTAAATTGATAATGAGATGGGATCTGCCTATAATAATAATGCATAAGATGAAAATGAGATGGGATCCTTTGTGCTCCAAAATGGGGAATATTTATAGGATTTCCAAGGCTAAGGGTGAGGTGGTAGGAATTAACAGTCAAGATTGAGTCTGAAGATATCAAGGGTGAAATTGGAGGAGGTTGGAGAAGGGGTTGGAGGAAGAGACACTTGTCATCTTTGTGGTGACAAGTGTCAAGGAGCTTTGCTCATAAAAGGGCAAGTGTCCAAGAGAGGAGACATGTGGCCAAAGTGCCATGTGTCTCAAGAAGAAAATATCCACACCATAGAAGTTTAGGATAAGGAGGTTAGGATGTGCAAGATAGGATAGGGTTAGTCAAACCCAAGGTTAGGTGGAATGGTTGAGGTTAGAGGGATGGTTAGGTTAGGTGGTTAGAAGTTAGGAGGCATGTTGGTAATTTGAATTTTAAAAATTCAAATAATAGGAAAAGACTAATTATTCTCAACAACTCATAAATTGACTTATTTTAATTAATTAGAGGATTTGAAGAATTGATTTAAATGGGGGGGAAGATTAATTCATTTGAAATAATTAATCAAAGGAGACTATGGAAATGAACCTATTAAATAAATCCCTAGATTTATTAATAAGTTGATGAAAGGGAGAATTGTCTAATGAATTCAATTAAATTAGGAAGGGGGATTAATTAAATAATTTCTTATTTAATTAATTATCTTCAGACTATTTTAGGTGTATATAGTTTACACTATTAACCAGTATGTTAGAGGTTTATCTTTAACCATTACTTTGTATTAACCGGTATGTGCATAAGAGACAACCTATGGTTATACTAAGTTGGCACAAAGATGAAGATCAAGATGGAGATCAAGTGAAGGTTCAAGGACAACGATTCATATGTTTTATTCTAACTGGTATTGGTTGTTCCAACTGGTATTTGGTTATTTTTTGTGATGAGTTACCAACATTGACTACTTGGTGGTAATTTGTGTGATGAGTTATGATCACTTGTCTAGATACACTGCACCTCAAAAATTGTGTTTTTATTTCGTTAGACCGACATAAGATTAGAATGTCTATTTAAAAGACATCTTAGTGAATCATTTGATAGAGATATTATGTTAACGATGGTATGCTTGAAAGAGTAAAAGTTTTTGTTGAAGAGTGATAAGTATTAAGATGAAAAGTGTGTTGAAGAGAAGTGTTTAATGTACTTAGAAGGATCTGATCAAGAAAGTATTGTGCTACTCAGAACAGATCAAACCATTCTTGTTGTTTTCTAACCATTATAGCAAAATCAAATCCCTTAATCGGGTAAGCTCTAACAAGATTCAATGTATAAATCCTCTAACAAGGTGATCCATTAGTTTGGATTCTGAAATCCTCCACCGAGGTTACTCCTAACAGGGTACTACTCTGAATAGGGTATAAGCTTCTAATCAAGCTTTTGGATCTCTAAGAAGATTCATTCCTAGCAGAGCACTTTGTAGACCTTAACCGGTCAGTTATCTATTACTGCAGATAGTTAACTTGTGAGTTCCATCTCACTGTGGTTTTTACCTATTTGGGTTTTTCATGTATAAACACTTGTGTTATGGTGGATGCTTTACTTTTTGTGGATGTTGTTATATTATTTTGGATTGCATGCATTGTGTTTAAAAGCTTTGCTAAGTTCATCTACTGATTAGTGATTAAAGTATTGATAAATTTGGTGTCACTGATTCACCCCCCCCCCTCTCAGTGCTTTTCAAGTCCATCACATAGTACCCAAAGTAGTACAAAGAATACCTTGTGAAGTGGAAGAATAGACCAGTGAAAGACTCATCTTGGATTTCTCAGGCAGAGGTAGACCGCCTTAGTTTTCCTCTTACCTCATCAAAGTGAGAGGCTCACTTTCTATTAACCCCGGATGTCCTTGAAGCAGTCACCAATGAGGAGGGCCCCTGAAGAGATCAATCCAAACCAGCCAGCAAGAGTTAACACAACTGAAATACACAGATATGATGGAGGAAAATGCAGAACAAATTGTTTTATTGCATGAAAAGTCAATTACATCCAGCCGGCATCAATCGGGTTACAACATACTGGCACATAGGCCTGGTAGAATAGGTCTCATAGGGACCTTGAATTGAAATATCTATCTTCTAAGCACTATCTATTTGATACTCCTTATCTTTGAATTGATTAACTACATTACAAAGCATGATTACAAAGATATGTATTGATCCAAAGGATCAAGTTGGCCCAAAAGGATCAAAATCCTAACTTGTAGAAATGAAATGAAGTCAGCCTCTCAAAAATCCCAAAGGGTGAAATGTAGAAGGTCCACCACATGCTAAGAAATATCGAGATCAATGTCCAAGGCACTGCAAGCATCAGAATGGGTTCCGATAGATCATCAGAATAGGTCTCAGGCAACCGGTAATCATGGAACAATCCGATAATAGAAACTGTCAAGAAAAAACCAGTAGCGATATCATGCTGGAAAGTGATCCAAATGAGATGTGATTAGAGAGAAAGTAGGGTGATCAAGTCTTCAAGAAGAATCTAACTCCATAGGAACCCAGTGTGCCAAAACTAGGACACACATAAAGGAAAACTAAAACTGCAAACAGAAAAGAAAATGTTATTTTTGGTTGATGTAAGATTTCTATGAACCGAGGATACTCCTCATCAGTATTAATTCTTTCAGGTGGTGGTTTCACCTTAGTTTGACGAGGTTCATGTAGATGATGCACTTTCTTATAAGAAGTTTCTTCCTTTTGAATGGTCAGTTCTTCTTGTTGTTTCTCATTATCTTGATGCTTTTGCTCTTTCCTTGTCATTTATACTACTTGGTATAGTGTTTCTTGCCATGAGTCTTCATTATATTTTTTCTTTGCTCTCCACTAAGGTTTTTGATGGTTATTTTGCTTCTGCATAGGCAACACATGTTGTCCATATCCAACTCATGTTTTGTCTCTTGCAAATTGTGAAGAAAGTTGTAGGGGTTCTGTAATGCCTTCTTGGCACTTACCAATAGGTCCTTTGCATTTGTATCCCATTTATTTCATGATCTGGAACATTTCCATACTGTTTTGTTGGTATGACCACTTCTATGGTAGCATCTCTGGCTTCTTCTTCATCCTCGTATATCCAACTAAGCATGTCTTTCTCTTTTGATTCATCAGCCAGTGTGCCCTGTTGGATAAATTTACCATCAATCTTGGTGATGGGTTGTGTTTCCTGATGTCTTGATGTAGAAGGTTGTCCATAAGATTTTGGTGATGTTGGTAATTTAGATAGACATAAGGGTTCAACAGAGTACTCCCCCATGCCTTGGTCCTTTATTTTCATCTTTTTCTTGAAGTCTATGGATAGAGACTTGAGTTCTTCTTGATGATTGGATGTTGAGGAAGCTAGGGCCTCCCTATTGTGTAGAACCAGGCTATCTTGAGCTTCCACCATATCATTGCAATACTAAAGAGGCTTATTATCTACAAATATTGAAATTTCCTTTCTATTGTAAGGGAACTTGATACATTGATGGTATGTGGAAGGAACTACTTGCATTTCATGGATCCATGGATGACCCAATAGTATAGTGTATGTCAAGTATATGTCCAAGACTTGGCACATGGTGTCTTTTTGTAAAGGACCTACATGAATGGGTAGTATTAAATTTCCTTCAGATGACCTCTCTTCATCATCATAGCTTTGGTGATGATTTTCTTCTTTGGATCAATAGATTGCTCAGAGAAGCCCAATGCACAGATAAGCTTTAAAGTACATATATTGAGACCAACTCCTCCATCTATTAACGCTCTTTTTACTCAATTTTTATAGACTAAGACTTCTATATAGAGCAGGGTGTTATGCGGATGATTCAAGTAGACATCATCATGTTCAAAACAAGATATGTTATGTGGCACTGTCATATGGGCCACATGGCTTGGAATCGATCAGTATCCAGATCATATGGAATGTTTGTTTCGATAAGTACTTGTTCCAAGATTGTTAGGATAACCGGTGAATAGCTAAGGGGGGGGTGTGAATCAGTTGTTAACAGATTATAAATTTTAATCCACAATATAATCTTAAATAGATTAAGTACCAGTAAAGCAAAAATAGATGCTGGTAGAAGCAAATACCGGTAAACAATACACTTAACAATTAACCAGATAATCAATGAAAAGAAACCATACCACATAACACCATGATTTGTATGTGGAAAACTTGGAAAGGGAAAAACCATGGTGGGAAGCCTACCCACAGTCAGATGATACTTTTGTAGAAAGTATGTGTTATAATGAGGGGCTTGCACTTGCAGGAAGGCACACTACGTAGAGTGTACTGCTCTTTAAAAAAGAGTCTCACTGAGTACAGAGAGGCTACAACCTTCTCAAGATAAATGGACAACAATCCAATAGAGTGAATTGCTAGAAATAGCATCTACTATGCTTGGTTACAGCCCCAGTTAAACTCAATGCCAGATGACTAATCCTCTTTTGAATCTAATCCGATCACCAATGATTGATCAACTCCTCTACCTGAATGATATTACAATATTCACACATTACATTCCATGACCATGACCTTTCCAATAACTATAATAATATCATTACATAATTCCTTATTACAATTATATGCCATGTCAGCTTAAGACCAAAACAATAATAAAAAAATCCATAAAACATCTCGAATCATCCAGGTAATGTGTAGAGTACATGCTAGCATAATACTAGTCCATAACCTAGATAGGTACCAGACCTATTTTGGGTACACCATGTAAAAGAAATGTCTTCAAGCAATTGAAGCATGATCAATGAACATCTTCATCATCCTGAAATCCTCGAAGAAGCTGCACCAACACCAATTGTGCATCCTATCATGATTCCTCAATGAAAGCTCTATTGGTAAAGCCTTAAACTAGTGCTTGTAAGGGTTTACCATAGTGTATCATAACATCCAATTACCAAGACAATACCAACTGACCAAAACATGCTCATGGAGCATATAACTCATGAAATCCAATATACTTCACTGATCCAAACATGCTAGAAGTATCCAACAAACAATCTCTTCTACCGGTAACACTAGATCTTCTATCGGTAACTAAAACTTGTCTAACGATAACCATCCATATCAGCTAGTGTTGACATCAATGACAAAACATCAATGCAACACATAATCAATTCATTCATAATGCCAACAATCTCCCCCATTGGCATTGATAGCAATACTAGATGTGGAAAACATCTAAGTACCAATAGATGCCAAACAAGTCTCTCCCCATGCAAGAAAACCAATCAATCAATATCTCTCCCCCTATGAATGATATCTTTATAAGGTTCAGAATGATTTTTCACATTACTGTCACTCCCCCTTTGACATCAATGCCAGAAACCTGAAAAAATATCAAAGCAATGATATAAACCTCTGAATTTCAAAGCTGACTACTCCCCTTGAGTAGTAGCACCACTCATCAGTGCCAGAATGAATAATGTTTCTGATAATACATGTCAAACTGATGAAAAACTTAATCAATCACATCTTTGCCGAAGGGGCAGAAACCCCTAACCTTTCTCTCAAATACTCAAATGATTCCTTAGACAACAGTTTAGTGAATATGTCTGCAATCTATTCTTTACCGTTCACATAAACCAATTTGACTTCTTTTGCTTCTACCTTGTCCTTCAGAAAGTTATACTTTATTGAAATATGCTTAGTCTTAGAGTGAATTACTAGATTCTTAGACATGTCAATAGCTACAGAGTTATCATAGTAGATAACTACTAGTTCACTACAATTTACCCTAATATCCTTCAACATTTTCTTCATCCACAAAACTTGAGTGCAATTAGTTGTTGTTGCAACATACTCAGCTTCTACAGTAGATAAAGAAATGAATGACTATTTTTTGCTTATCCATGAAAGCAATTTCTTTTGAAGAAAGAAAGCTCCACCAGAAGTGCTCTTCATGTCATCAATATCAGATGTCCAATTTGAGTTAGCATATGCACATAAAGTGAAATAGTCATTTCTGGAATACCATAAACCATATTTTGTTGTTCCTTGCAAATACCAGAATATCCTCTTTAATAAAAATTCATGATTTTCTTTAGGATTACTTTGATATCTTGAAATAATACTTACTGCATTCATAATATCAGGTCTAGTCTGAGTTAGATATAATAGACCACCAATCATAGATTTATACCTTGTCAGATTTACTAGTGAAGAAGTATCCTTGATAGATAATTTCTCACTTATAGCCATAGGAGTACTTACCGGTTTGGAATTCTCCATACCAAACATTTTCAACAATTCACTCAAATACTTAGTTTGACAGATAAAAATGCCTTTGTCAGTTTGAGTAATCTGCAAACCTAAGAAAAAATTCATCTCACCAATCATGGCCATTTCAAATTCATTTTTCATGTTGTTAGCAAATTCCATGCACAATTTATCTTCTCCTCCAAAAATGATATCATCAACAAAAAATTCAATAATCAGAATGTCATTATCGGTGATCTTATAATATAGATTACTATCAGCATTGCCTTTAGTAAAACCAAGCTTCAAAAGATATTTATCCAACCTTGCATACCAATCTCTAGGAGCCTGTTTCAAACCATATAAAGCTATCTTCAATCTGAAAACCATGTCTTTGTCATTTGTCAGTAAAAATCCATTAGGTTGCTCAATGTAAACTTCTTCCCCAAGCTAACCATTCAAAAATGCACATTTGACATCCATTTGATAAACCTTATAGTTCTTATAAGAAGCATAGGAAAGAAATAGTCTAGCAACTTCAATTCTAGCTACAGGTGCAAATGTCTCACCATAATAAATTTCTTCCATTTGAGAATATCCTTTACAAACCAGTCTAGCCTTGTTCCTTATAACTTGACCATCCTCATTCAGGTTGATTCTAAAAACCCATTTGGTTCCAATAACATTCTTATTTTTAGGTCGGGGAACTAAAGACCAAGTTTCATTCTTCTCTATTTGATCTAATTCATCTTCCATAGGCTTTAACCAATGTTTATCCTTACAAGCTTCAATAACAGTTGCCGGTTCAATTTAAGAAATAAGACACACCTCTTCATTTGCCTATTTTCTTCTTGGCATTACTCCCTTGTTTCTATCTCCAATAATTTTATCTTCAGAATGATTTAATCTTACGTACCTTGGAGTATTATGAACTTCAGGTTCACCACTCTGATCATCAGTCATAGTTGAATTTTCTGATAGTGTCGGTGTAACTGTTTCAGCTTCTTGTACTGGTTGAGGCATTGATGGTTCAGTTAATGACCATTTCCACTGTTGGATTCCTGACATATGATATAGAATGATTTATGTACTGTTCATCCACTTTCACATTAGCACTCTCAACAATTTTCTGCAATCTTTTGTTCTAACATCTATATGCTTTTCTCTGGATTGAATAACCAAAAAATATTCATTCATCACATCTAGGATCAAACAATCCAATTGAATCATCTCTTTTGATATAACATTTACTTCCAAAAAATTTGAAATACTTAACAGTAGGTGTATGTCCAAACCATAATTTATAAGGGGTCTTACTGGTTTCACCTTTAATGTGAACTCTGTTCAATGTGTAGACTATTGTACTCATGGCTTTGATAGTTTTGATACTTAATATAAGTACAGATCCAATAGCCAACAAGATGAGAGGGGGGTTTGAATCATACAAACTTAATCATCCATAAAACATCATATTCAACCTTAGTAACATATATATCAGTCATATAACCAAAACTGTCAAACATGTAAACTCAAAAGCATATGAACAATATAAACCTCATAACACTAGATTTAATGTGGAAACCCAAATAGGAAAAAACCACTGTGGGATTTCGCGCCCACTAAGAAATATACTCTTCTAGAGTATGCTTGGTTAAAAGAAAATCCTATTAAAGATTACAAACACATGCTAGATGTGACCCAATTAAGGGATTTCCCTCAGATCTATTAGGATCTTCACTTTGTTAGAAGTGACCTTGTCAAAGGATTTCAAACACTCAATCAGAATGTCACCTTGCCAGAGGATTTACATATAAGACTGTTAAGTCCACTTGGTTAAGAGATTTTCTGTCACTTTCACAAAATAACAGTAATAAAAATCTATCTGCAACTTCACATCTAAAATGCTAAAGCAGATTCTTATTTGTTCAATACAATCTAGACATAGAACCAATCTTGTCTATCTATTGGGCTTCTATACTCTATTTTTTTAACAGGTCTTCAAGCTTCTGTGCTCGATAATCACTATGTATCATCCCTGTGCATACACTTGCTCGCATACATTGTTGTAGTCACATAAATCTGTCCATTTTAATTAAATGAATATTTCGTATTTATTTGATTAAAAATCCACTAGCCATCAGTTAATTAAATTAATATTTAATTAATTCATCCCCAAACATTCTTCTATTAATTAAATAAATTATTCAATTTATTTTAATTAATTCATTAAATCAAATTCCATTCAATTAAATAAATAAAATCTATTTATTTAATTTAAATCCCTTTTTTCCTCTTTTAAATAAATTAAATAAAACATTTATTTAAATCATTATCCCCCCCCACTTGCATTTTCCTACAAATGCAACTTGCACACATTTATTGGAATAAATGAATTTTTATTTTAAATAAAATCCTATTTTCCCTCACCCACCAAATCCACTTGCAAAATCTAATCCCCTTCTAGATTCTTCTAACCCCTTCCTAATTAGCCTAATCCATCCCCTAAATATTGTCACATTTCTAAGCAAAGGGAAGTCACTTCTCAAAATCCTCAAAGTCTTTGATAACCATTAAAGGCTTCAAGTCTTCAACCACTAAATGGCTCAAAGTCTTTGATAACCTTTAAAGGATTTTAACCTTCAACCACTTAATCCCCAAAGTCTCCAATAACCATTAATGGTTAATTCAAACCCTCCCACATGGTTAAAACATTTGTTTTGACTCAACCTCTACCCAACCCAAGGGTCTCATCAAGCCTTTAATGCTTTGACCAGGATTATCTCTTAAACATTTGCACAAAGGTTTATCCTTGGATTAACTCTTAATCCAATGGGTAATCTTAATTTAGGCTTGACCCTTAGCCTCTAGATAACCATGAGGTCTTCTCAGGCCTTTAATGCCTCCAACCTCTTCTCTCAACCCAATCCTGTGTTGACACTTGTTACCATTTTATTGGTGCCAATTGTGCACATGGATCCCCAACTTGCAAGCTTGGCCCTTGATTAAACCTTTCAATCCTAGCCATCCATTGCTCCACTTTTCCTATAAATAGAGCCCATTCCTTCATAATCCAGATCCTGAAAACTTGTATGCATTTAGGCTATAGACATTTTTAGAGAGCATTTAGCATAAGCAATCTAACATCTTATCATTTTGGTTAAAATATATCATTTTAGCATCAATAGATTAATATTAGCTTTTCATTTCACATTTAGAGTTATGCTACAATCTCAATCCTCCATAAGCATCCATAGTGCAAAAAGCTACTGAGAGCTACACTATTTTGGAACTTGGAGAGGAGAGGAACAAGGGAGAAGAAGCTAAGGCCATGCTAAGAGGCAGTTGGAGATGCCTCATAATCTTTGCTTTTTTTATTAGATATATTAGCATGCTTTTAGTATCTCTTTTGGTATGCCTTCATAGATTAGTTTTTGATTGACTGACAATCTAACGTTTTCGTGTCTTTTTGTGTTGTTGATCATTCACTAACCTTGTGCCATTTAGCAGGGCATCATTTGGTGAACCCGACGTGAATCGAACCACCAAAAACAAATCCTTTTTTTTAAAAAACTAACATGTTTGCTTGTTGAAAGTGCCACACAGGTCGTGCTTCGGTGCTATTGAACACGTTCTAGCGCTACCGACAATTTTTCTTTTAGTGCTATTGTTCTTACAATAGCGCTATTGTAAAAGTTTCGATGCTTTTGAAATTGTTTTAGTGCTTCTGTGATTATTTTGGCGCTATTGGAGCACTTCTAGCGCTTTTACCTTTCTGTCTCTTCTGTTCTTTCAGCGCTACTGTCTAAATTAGCGCTTCTGTTTAAACGCAGACTAGCGCTACTGTGTAAAATAGCGCTTCTGTCAAAACCCAGACTAGCGCTATTGCGACAGAGTGTCGTCCAAGTCGCCTTGTAACCGAAAAATTGAATATCTTAGGTTTGTGGAAGCCCCCCCTTGGACATAAATTTTACTAACAAATTGTGGTTTTTGCAGGTTAAAACTAACCCCTAAAAATCATAAAATTTTCATTTTGGTGCTTTTAAAACTTGAACAAAAACAAATTTCCATTGTTTTCTAGTTAGGATTCATCTTTATTTTGGTGCTTAAAATCAACACACAAAGTTTCTTTTCTTGCATCAAACTAAAGAATTTACAAACCACACTTCAAATTTTGGTGCAACTAAAATATACAATCCACTTGTTTTGATTTTTTTGCAAGCAATTTTACTTCATGCCAACGTGTTTTCCATTAAGTTGACCAGGATTTCCCAATTCTAGATTACAAAACACATTGCTTTTGAAGTTAAAAAGAACACCATGACTGTTGGAGCAACATCTCCAAATAGTTAGATCACATTTGCAAAATGCTGGATTAAAAAGAACAAGTGAATTTGGTGTTTGGCACGCTTGTGCACAAAGGTCAGTCGAGTGGTCCTACCTCTAACACACACTATCCTCTCCCTTGGCTCTTGTGGTCCTAGGTGCAAGAGAAAAGTGTTAGTAACACTCACATTTTATCTTTTTAAGAGAAGCCTGCCAAGGGATCGATACTCTTGGGAATGACCTCGAGTGGTAAATCCTTCGAGCCACTATAGAAATCAGGTGAGAGCGAAAGCTGTAGCCTTGGGTATAGTTGTTCCTACAGTGTAACTGGTCGAAAGGACAAATGGGCCCCACCACCAGTTACAAGGCTCTTAAGTGAGTCACTGCAGAATGAACTTATGTCCAAAAACATCAAACATGACTAAACACCTTTAAGTAGTACCCCACCTGTTCTATTGATTGAGGATATTTGAGATATAATTTAGTGCAAGAGCATAGATGGTTTTGCTCCCAAGATACTCACCATACATATTTCCTTGAGTAGAAACATAGTTTTTTGAAAAGTCACTTGTGGCTTGATAAAAGTGGTGACTCCCCCATCATAGGGATCATCTATTTGTTATGCTCGTGCAAGACTTAGTATATCACATCCTTACCAGCCACGGCGGGATTCATAAGGTATGTAGTACCAAAGTCGAAGAAATATCAAGATGTGGGCTAAATTTATCACAACTAGCCATTTGACCTTAGGGATAAAAAGTGTTTGAAGTGTGTTCATTTTACAGACCAAGTGCAAATTGAGCCAACTTCAGGCTTTGGAAATACACCTTAAAATACATCTAAAGGAAGGGTCATATACAAGTCCAAGGATTGGGTTAATCTAGACCCACACTCATTTTTGCCTTTGGGGCAACATTCTTGTGTTTGTGTGCTTGCTTTGTTTTCTTGTCAAAGAAAAATCAGAAAATCACTTCCCAAAAACAAAGTATTCATCCAACCAAACATCTTTCAAAAACAACCAAAAACATCAAAAACAAGGTACAAACAACAAAGAGTCAAATTTTATGACCATTCTTCACATCTTTCGAAAGAAGAAGTGTCATCAGCATATCAACTTGAAAAGAAGACCATTAAGCTGAAAGGCTTTGATCAAAAGGAGGAAATTCTTCTATATCAATCGACAAATCTTTGTCTCCCATAGAGTCTTTCTACATCGCATGCATCTCTACCTTCAAGGTAAAACAAACGAGTTTGATTCAGAATCATTGAACCGCCGAGCTTTTATGCAATATAGGGCTCTGAGTTATCACAAAAATCAAGGAGGAAAGATTAATTCCAACTTCTTCCCAAACGTCTGCATCACCTACAACACAGCTCGAGAAATACCTCCAACACCTGAAAGGGAAGAGGTAGAGTTCGTCCCATTTGTGACACAAAGTTTTTATTGAAGTTGAAAACATTTTCATCCATCATCTCACTCATACATCATCACTTCATCATCAATCCGTCCCAACTCTCAAAACATTAAGAGGTTCTTGTCCCAAGATTCTTTTTTAGATATTGCTTGAAATCAAACACATCACATCACTTTTTAGATTGTTTCTACATCTAGGATAAGCTCATCCTAAGAGACACATCTACGCAAGTTAAAACTAGTTCATGAGTGAATCCTCTCATTACTAGGTAGTTAAATCTGTAACACATATCAGATTTCTCTGCACCTTATCACATCAAATCTTATCAAAACAAACAAGCAATTCAAAGAAGGAATTTCGGTTACATCTACCTTAAAGTGCTAGAGATCCACATACAACACAAATCACCAATCATCAATCTTTCATTTCATCAACAACTCATCATCATCTTTGATCAACTTCAACAAAAACTTGTAAACAAAATGGCTCAAACTCGGTCACGGTCAAGGCAACGAGAAATAGAAATTGAGGAAGAAGAAGACGAAAATCTCAATGAATTTCAAGAAGCACTTGGAGGAAATATAAATGATGAAAACCCACGTACTCCCACTCCTTCAACAATCGAAAGGGTTCAGCATAACCCTCACTTTAATAGATTGTTTGATGAAATACTCAGGAGCAACGCAGATGCTCACTTTTTAAAACTTGCTCAAGAAGGAGCCAAACTCCTCTCTGACTTTGATCTTGCCTAATTAAGACAAGCATCAGAAAGACAAAGTCGCCATGAGGAGGAAAGAGGTAGAAATCGCACCAGATATAACATTCCTCGAGGTAACCCACCACCTCCTCCTCCAAATGAAATGGAGATGTTGCGGCAACAAGTTGAGAATCTCGCCCAACAACTTCATAGTGGTGTTAAGACCAATCAATTCTCACTTAACGACATCTATCCCTATCCTTTTGATAGGAATCTTTATATGCCACCCTTTCCACGCGGGTTCGAAACATCAAAATTTGAAAAATATAGAGGAAAGGGGGATCCCCATGATCATGTTCGAGAATTTCATTCCGCTTGTCTTGAAGTGGCATATGAAGACACCTACCTAATGCGCCTTTTTCCCCAAAGCATGGGAGGCACAACCACATCATGGTTTTCCCGACTACCAGGTGGCATTAGAACATTTGAGGAACTCATCCAAAAGTTCCTAGCTCATTACTCGCATAACATTGAACGTGACATCACCATGGCTGATCTATGCAATACCAAACAAAAACCAGGTGAATTATTCTCAGTATTCCTGCAACGATGGCGTCAAATGTCTAGCAGACATTCTCTTCAGTTACCTGAACGAGAACTAGTGGAAATTTTCATTTCCAACTTAAACGAAGAAATGGAATTTCACTTGGACGTCAAAGACACAGATTCTTTTAATGATATGATCACCAAGGGTTTAAAATGTGAAAGGGCACTCATCAAGAAAGGACTCATCAAAATCTTCAATGAACCAAAAGATGGTCCTCGCCCACGCTTCAATAGTGATAAACCAAACTTCTGGAACAAGAATAAAAATATCGTCAACGATGGGGTTGTGGATGCTCGAACTATCCAAAATGCACAACCTGTGGTTCGGTTTGCAGGACAAAATCCTCCACCTCAGAATAACACAAATGTTTCATCCAATCAAGGTCGCATCACATCTCATGATGAACCTAGACCTCGTCAGCAAAAACAGAAACACACATACACTCCCTTAGGGGAACCCATTGAAACAGTGTTGTGACAACTCCTCTCTCAAAATTTGGTCACTCTACCTAAGCTATCAAACTATGAGCCTCAGGTCAAACCGGCATGGTGGAGAGATACTGAACATTGTGAGTTCCATCAAGGAAGAGGACACAAGACAAGTAATTGTCACCGATTGAAAGATCTCATTCAGGATCTTATTGATCGAGGAGAAATTGAAATTGAAGGACATGACCCAAAAACAACCAATAATGATCATCTGATGTTCAAAAATCCACTTCCATCACAAGATCAAAGGGGTCCTTCCACTTCTAGGTGAGGCACTGATACCACTGATTATACACAGGTTGCGTATAATTACACTGTAAATCATCTGTATGATGCCAATGAACAAGTTGCAACTATAACCTTCAAAAATCCCAACTCAAATTGCAATGTTGTTACACGCTGCGGCAAAGTTACCATAAAGGCAGCTCCATAAGGCACCACCTCCATCCCAAAGCAGTACAATCTTGTGGAACAATTAGACAAAACCCCTGCGCTTATATCCATTTTGGAGCTTTTGCGTCTATTGCCATCTCATAAAACTATCTTGGATCAAGCACTCCAAGAAGCGTCAGTCCCCGCAAATCTAAATATGGACCAATTTCAAGCCATGGTTGGAAGTCTAAAGTCATCACCTTGTCTCACTTTTTCTGAAAGTGACAACACTTCCTTCCAACAACCGCATAATGCCTCACTCCACATCGAAGGATTTATTAACCAGCATAGGATCAAGCGAGGCTTGATCGATAATGGAGCAGGCCTAAACATTTGCACACTACAGTTGGTCACAGCATTGGGATATGCAATAGAATCAGTGGATCCTCGCAAGAAGATCACCATCAAGGCCTATGATGATGCAGAGCGTTCATCCAAAGGAGCTATGGTACTACCAATCCGAGTGGGTCCCATGGTAAAGCACATCATTTGTCAGGTTCTGGACCTTCCTCTGCCATATAATCTATTATTAGGGAGACCTTGGATACATGCCATGCAAGTTATTCCATCTACCTACCATCAATGTATCAAGTTCCCACATAATGGTGTAGAGATCACAATTCTGGGCGATGCAAACCCCTTTGCATTTTTCCATAATATCAGCCATCAACCAGAGATTACTGTTCCCAATAATAGAGAAGCCATTTCCTCCACATCATATATAAGTCCCGCCTCTCTTGCCAGTTCAAACACCACTATACCGAAGCAAGAAAAGCTTAAGATGAAAATAGCAGAGGAAGGTCTCGGGGAATACAACTTGAGTCAACTCTTTTGTGTGGGACAAATGACCACTTCCCCTCGAACACATGGTAAACCACAACAGTTACTCCAGCAACCACTAAACACGCCTGCATATGCTTTGACGCCTTTCATCCTTGAAAAGAGTCAAGAAGAAGAAACCCAAGATGAGGACTTAGCGGACTGGATCTATAAAGATCCCATCACCACTGATATACCGCAAGTTAGACTTCCTACAGATCAGTATGGCAAAGGTCTCCTCATTATGCAAAGAATCGGATATGATGGTCAGAGTGCTTTGGGATACTGCAAACAAGGACGACATGAACCTCTGCTACCAGAATTCAAGCCCAAAATTAATACAGGCCTAGGCTTTGAAAAAGAGATCCTTCCTAAACTCAGATTCAAAGGAAAACCCAGCACACCATTTTGCCCACTTACTGCAAAGAGGACACCTTTCATAATCAAAGCACCATCAAGCACTATCCCCACTACCCCATCGAGGCTCACAGCTCCACCGCAACCATCACCAATGCCAAACATCCCACCAATCGAATCAGTAATCCCATCTGCGGCAGCCATCACATCAATAAAACCATTCGCAACAACAACTGTATCAGAACCCGCAGCAGCATCTATGGCACCAGCCGTTCCAACAAAAGCCACTAAGTCAACACTGCTGATACTTCCAGTAACAAATCCTTTAATCCCCATCAAAATTCCTGCAGTACCGATCATTACAAAGGTACATCAACCAATCACACCTGCAGTATTTAACTCAAAGGACATCCCAGTATGGTATAGTAATCGGATGCTGGAAAGTGATTCAGAGACCGACTCACATGAGTGGGAATTTGATTCAGTACAACTTAACACTTCAGATGAGGAAGACACATCACCACCTCCACCACGCAAAGAAATCCCTATTTACGGAGAAGCACAGATAAAGACCACTTGGGTTCCTGAACTGGAAACATCTTCCACAGCCCCTACGTCTCACCCTATGCCTGATTCTGACAAGGAGAGTACCATCAATGACCTTCACCACACCATCTTAACCCTCACTGATACGTCCAACGAACTTAACCTAATCGATGAAGTAATGCCCATTGTCCACCCTGAACTCATCGAATGAAACCAACCAACTCCCCCATGTCTTGACTTCTTCCAAAACGATGAGGCTATCATTGACTTTTTGGAATTAAGGGATAACCTACCAAGTGGGGATCACAAACCTGGATTCGCCATTGAACTAAATAGCACAGCATACTTCGGGGCGGATGCCAAACCTTTCAGCTGTAAAAATATAACAATAAAACATGGATCTTCCAGTGAAAACCACACTGTGGCACTGTTTGATCCGACAAAAGTAAAAAGAAAGAGCGTATCCAACGGTGAAAACCTCTCTGAGGCGCCTGAGGATGAAGGGTTTGACATTCTCCCTGATAATACACAACAGGAACGATCAACAATTCTCATCGAGGAAACCAAAGAATACAATGTGGGGACTTCTGAAAATCCACATATCATACATCTAGCATCTCTTCTCACTCAAAAGGAACAGCCTAAGTTTGTAGAGTTCTTCCAGAAGCGTCAGATCAACTTTGCATGGTCATATGCAGACATGCCTGGGCTTGATCCTGATTTAGTCATGCATCACCTTACCGTCGCAAAAGGAGCCAAACCTATCAAGCAAAAGCTTCATAAGATGCATCCTCAGATTGTAGTGCTAGTCAAAATAGAACTCAAGAAACTCCTAAATGTTGGTTTCATTAGACCAATTGGTTATGCAGAATGGATCTCCAATATTGTGCCTGTCAGCAAACCAAAAGGGGGCATCCGCATTTGTACTAACTTCAGAGATCTAAATAAGGCATGTCCTAAGGATGACTTCCCCCTTCCAAATATCGACATCATAGTGGATCTGACAGCAGGGCATGCCATGCTTTCACTCATGGATGGCTTTTCAGGATACAATCAGATAAAGATCGCACTAGAGGACCAACATAAGACTGCCTTCACCTGTCCATGGGGCACATATTGCTGGAATGTAATGCCCTTCGGTCTAAAGAATGCAGGAGCAACCTATCAAAGAGAAATGACCACCATCTTCCATGACATGATGCATACTATGATGGAAGATTATGTGGATGACTTACTAGCAAAATCACTCACTAGAGAAGGTCATTTGGACATATTAGAGAGAATCTTTGATAGACTGGAACAATATCATGTTCGACTCAACCCAAAGAAATGTGTCTTTGGAGTAACCTCCGGGAAGCTTCTAGGATACATTGTCTCAAGCAAAGGTATTGAGGTCAACCCAGTAAAGGTAAAAGCAATCATGGACATGCCACCTCCAAAGAATATCAGTCAGCTAAGGACACTACAAGGCCGACTTCAATCCATCTGAAGATTCATTGCACAATTGGCTGATAAGTGTCACCCATTTACACATCTGTTACACAAGAACATCTGCTTTCAGTGGGATGCCCGATGCCAGCAAGCATTTCAGACGCTTAAAGACTATCTCATGAATCCACCATTGTTGATGCCACCAGATCCAAGTAGACCGTTGTTACTCTATATCTCGGCAACAAGTACAGCATTAGGTGTACTACTGGCACAACATAATGCAGAAGGAAAAGAGTGTGCTATTTACTACATCTCTCGCACACTAGTGGGCTATGAACTCAATTACATGCCTATTGAGTGAGCTTGCTTAGCAGTAATCTTAGCAGCCACTAAACTGAGGCACTATCTGTTGACACACAAGGTACAACTCATTGCAAAGATTGATCCACTCAAGTATTTACTCAGCAAAGTAGCATTAACAGGTCGCTTGGCCAAATGGGTGATGATTCTAAGTGAATTTGACATCGAGTACGTGGACCGTAAAGCTATCAAAGGTCAAGTTATTGCAGATTAGTTGGTTGATGCACCACTCATAGGCAATCATCCTCTTATTTCCAATTTTCCAGATGAAGAGATATTCATGATCACAACAGCACAACCATGGAAACTATATTTTGATGGTTCATACACTAGGCACGGCTTGGGGGCAGGCATTCTGTTTATCACACCCCAGGGTGATAGCATCCCGAAGTCTTAGAGGCTCACATTTCCATGCACAAAAAACATAGCAGAGTATGAGGCCTTGATCACAGGACTCAGGTTAGCCGTACAATGGAAATTACAAGAACTGCAAGTATATGCCGATTCCCAACTAGTCATTCGACAAGCAATAGATGAATATCAGACCAAAGATGATAAACTCATGCCATATAAGCAAATGGTGGACACTCTAAAGACATCATTTACTACTATCACTTTTGAGCAGATACCACGAGATCAGAATCGAGCTGCAGACGCTATGGCTACCATTGCATCTCTCCTAGATCTTTCACAAAATTCAACACGCTACGAGTTCTTGGTAGAACAGCTTTGGATCCCCGCTTATGATATCCCTGAATCCGAGATGATATGTCGCCTTGTCGGTTCTAAATCCCCATGGTACGGTGAGTACTACACCTATCTCCACGATCACACTCTTCCTCCCAACCAATCAAATAACCAACGTAAAACCTTCATTCGCCAAACTGCTCGATATACCATTATTGTCGAAACCCTATACCGATGCGGTCTTGATGGTACTCTCCTTCGATGTCTGGAACAAGATGAGATAACAAAGGCTTTGGAAGAAGTACATGAGGGAATTTGTGGGATTCATTCAAGTGGTCCGTCACTAGCCAAGAAACTCCTACGCAATGGATACTATTGGCCATCTATGGAAAAAGATTCCTACTACTTTGTCAGAAAATGCAAGAAATGTCAAGTTCATGGTAACCTGATACATGCACCGGCCTAGGAACTACAACCAATCACAACACCATGGCCTTTTTGTCAATGGAGCCTTGACCTTGTGGGTAAGATTCATCCATCTTCATCTAATGGCCATAAATTCATTATTACCGCCACCGAATATTTCACAAAGTGGATCGAAGCTGTTCCACTTACCCAAGTCACCGGCAAGCAGATCCCCTCATTCATCCTCAATTACATCATCTGCCGGTATGGTGTACCCATGTCCATCATCACAGATAACGGTCTTCCTTTCAAAAATTAGGATGTCCATGAACTTTGTGAGAAATTTCATATCCAACACCGCTTTTCCACCCCCTACTACCCACAAGGCAATGGTCAGGCCGAAGCATCCAATAAAAACATATTGAGGATCCTAAAGAAGACAGTTAATGATGCCGGTCGTGACTGGCATGTTCAACTAAATTCGGCACTATGGGCATATCGAACTAGCATTCGAACCCCTACAGGTGCAACTCCTTATTCATTGGTCTATGGTGCAGAAGCTATCTTGCCTATTGAGGTCGAGATACCATCATTACGGGTTTCCTTGCACAATCTCATCGATGACGAAGCCTACAGAGTATCCCGTCTTCAGGACTTAGAGTTACTTGATGAGAAATGACAAGTTGCATACAATCACCTCAAAGCCTATCAGGAGTGCATGAGCAGAAGCTACAATCACCGAGTTAGACCTCGTACATTTGAGGTAAGTGATCTTGTTCTTCGAGAGAATCCTCGCAACCAACCAAACAGAGAACATCAGGGCAAGTTTGAATCAAACTGGCTGGGCCCATATGTTTTCACTGCTGTGTTCGGATCCGGAGCATATCAGTTGGCTACATCAGAAGGAGAACCGCTTGCAGATCCAATCAACAGCATGCACCTCAAACGGTTTTATACCTAAGTCATACAGAGCATCAGGCTCCCCTACATACCAGAAAATACCAAAAACATTCAGAAAAATGTCCTGAAGAAAATACGAAAACATTCAAAAAAGTAAAGAAAAATCATGCATCCAAACGGTGAATAACCACTCCAGTGGCACCTTGGGTAAGTACGGTGGTGAAAACCTGGGAAACGGGTGCCACTCGTAACAACAATGGCTCCAGTATCTTTCAGGCTTGTTGCGATCACATCTACTTCATACATACATCCATCCATCCGAAAACCTTGGCTTGTTATTTCTCTGCAATTAGGATAAATACTTCATACGTCTAAGCATCCCGCTTTTTCATAGTCATGTCTAAAACTGGGGGCAATGCCTTTAAACCTATTGATGGAAGTGGATTCTACATTGTCTTATGATTCATTAATTTCTTCATTCAAGCAATCATCAAAATACCAAAAACATTCAAAAATATTTCAACATCAAAATACCAAAAACATTCAAAAATGTCTCACAAAATCCAAAAACATTAAAAAATGTCTCACAAAATCCAAAAAAAACATCAAAAATCACACAAAAACATGGCAACACATTGTACATACCCATCTATGCAGATACCAAAATAAACATTGACAAACTACTCACACAATGACCATTTACCAATCAACCACACAATCAACATCAACAATCAAACTGTCTTCAACAAGGATGCATCCTTCCTTACCAAAACAAAGACAAAAGTGACATTTTCTTTGACAAGAAAATTATGTTAAGCTATCAAATACTTGGTTGGTTTGTGAGTACAATCGTTCATTTATCTGTATCAGGATCTTGCAGCATTTTTTTGTATCGTTTGCGCATTATTTCCAATGAAGTTTTGGGGCATGTACTAATGGTGTCTATGTGGGAAGTTCACCAAGCTACGTAATCTTATGCCAAATACAATCATAGATCACTACGGCTTCCTGACTACAGCATATACCTCGACCATATGGGCATGAACCATTACCAAGGATCCATTTTCTTTATTCTTTATGTATATATTTTTTGTTTGTAGGTACAATGCTCTTCCTTTGGTTCCTCCTACCTCATCCAAACTAGATAAAGGTGTTATCTCTTAGTACGGTATGCACTTGTCTCAGGATATGATCAGCCTAAGATCAAGGAGGACGATCCAAGTCATGCATGAAAGGAGATAATCCTTGCCTGTTCCGCAAGCAATACTCTAGTCGACTTGATCCCTTATATCAAGTCGCTTGTATTAACTTGCTATATAAAATCCATGAAAGGAATACTCAGGTCATCTTGAATCTTTATGTCAAGTTGCTTTTATTCTCTTCCAACATTTTAAAAGCTCAATGATGAAAATAGAGCACTATGGATCGTCATTTCATCTCATCTGTTTATATATTGCATTCCGTTGCACATCACCCATCCATTCGCTCATTCATATATAGGCTTTATATGCAAAATGTGAAAATTAGGCTAGTCTTGGATACAATCACGATCGAGTACTCTGATACATCATCAATGCATCATGCTAAGTCTTACAAACCTTGCATTCCTTATGATCATATCATCCTCGCATTTAGTTGCACCTTGCATTCAAACATTTAGTTGCATTTTGCATTAAAACATTCATGTCATTTTTAAACTTTGCATATAGTTCATTTTCTTGACATTTAGTTTTCATTAAAATCATTGGCATCATTGCATCAATCATAAATAATTAGATTCATTCATGGGATCAAATTGTCTTTTGATTGCTTTTAAATCATTTACTAGACATTCATTTAGTATCAATTATCCATTATCATTTTATTATCCTTTATCATTTATTATTACACACATTCATTTATAGTTAAAAGGTGCATTCATTCCTTCATTAACTAAGTATCCTATTATTCTCATTTTAGGATTCATTCACATTGCATTCATTATCATCTTTTTTTAATTGCATTAAGGTGCAGTTATTAAAACCATAAGTTATAATATCCTCACATTATCATTTTTACTTAAACATCATATTTAAAAGCATTTAGAATCATAACACCATTTGTTTCCAAACATTGGTTCATACCATTATATATATCCATCTTACATTCATTTAACAAACATCTAGATGCATATTCATCCATAAACATCATTCATTCGACCATTGCATTAACATCATCACATAAATCATCTCATCATTATATTGCAATAGGAAACACCAAAATCCTGTTCATAAAATCATCATAAACATATATCATCTTCATGGCATTACATACATAAAGCATTGCATCAAACAAACCAAATCATACATATATAAACCTGCATTCATACGTCAGTATCCAACATCATACATCATCATAAAAACATGCATATAGGAAACATCTCATCAAATGCATACATATACATACATATCTATCTAAAGCAATAAACTCATCATCATGCATAAACATCCATACCTAATCAACTGCATATCATCAAAATATGGGATCTCCTCATATATATCATCTCATATATCAGAGTACAATGAAGTCTACCAAATCGGCTACCCAAAGCCATCCAAGATATAGTCCATAAATAAACAATGATACAATATATATGCAAAAATGCTCTCTCAAATGCCGCTCTGGCTAGATGTTGTACCACCACCACCACCTCTACCTGCTCCAGCACTGGTACCTGCACCACCTGATCCATCTCTCCGTGGAGGCCTCATCGAACCTCCACTCCCTCCTGCATCTCCTGATCTCTCCCACCTCAAAGGACCCATCACTCCACCACTGCTCTGCATCCTCTATGATCGCTCTGATCTCGTCTGCCGCATCTGGGTATAAATGAGAGCTCGCTGACTGAGTGGCACCACCTACTCATATAAACCTCGCCAATACTCTATCTCAGCCTGTGCTCGCCCAAACTGCTTCATAACCTCCCCTGTAGGCCCTTGTGCTCCTACTCCAGTCCGCACTCTCTCCTGCAGCTCCGCCAATCTCTCCACTGCAGTATCTCTCTCCCGCAGCACCACCGTCAGCTCTATCTCTCGTGCAAATAGCTGCACATCCCTAGCTGCTACCTCTACCTCCAAATCCTCTATCCACATCTGCAAGCGCACTATAATATGCTCTCGTAGATCTCCAGTGGCTCCCTCCCCGGTGTCCATAGCTGCCTCCCCTACACCTCCCTCTCCAGAAGTCCCCTCCCCTCTATCCATCGGGATCTCCCTCTCCATCCCCCTCCCACTCAGCTGCACTCCTCTAGGAATCAATGGTCCCTGTGAGATCTATAGAGGAAGTCCACCTCTCCCTCTCTGCTAGCTTCGCATCCCTACTCCTCCTCCACCTCCTCCTCCTCCATCTCCTCCACCTCCTCCACCACCTCCTCCACCTCCACCTCCTCCTCCTCCTCTATCTCCTCGACCTCCTACCCTCCCCCGTCTCCGTCCCCTCTCATCCTCAAATGCTGGGATCGGCTCTGCTGGGTCCGATATCTGTAGGATCGGGTGCGTCGCCCGATACTGCGTGTACTCATCTGTAACCCCTGCATCGATGACCCTCGGTCGTAAGTCCCATGGCCTCGCCTGTAGTGTCTGAAACTCTGCTAGTGCCTGATCATAAGGTAGCACTGGACCCCATGCATGCCTCTCCCGAATCACCCGTGCATACTCTCCTGATCCGCTAGGCAATCCCTGCTGCCATCCGAACTGTCTCATCACTCTCCCGGGCACCTGTCTCTCCACATGATATGCCGTCCTCCCAATGAGGAATCACGTCATAAGAACATATGGTAGTGCCTCTGCATCATCCTCTCATGGCTCACACTCCAAGTATGACTGCCATATCACTGCATCTAAGTCATCCAATGCCCGCCGCCACCACTCTAACTTCCCCAAGTGGGGCTGACTCATCATACCACTGTACATAAACATGTATGGCTGGTCCACGGCTCAGAATCTGAGACTCACTGGTCGAGTCACTAGTAGGTGCTCCCAAGCCCAAATGTGTAGCAGCGTCATGCCCACTGCTAAAGAACCCCTCCCTCGATACACTACCTCATGGAGCTCCTGATACATATGCGCCAGCACGCACGACCCCCATGCAAATCGGGTCCCCTCGGTCATCATCATCTCTATCACCTGTCCCCATCCCACTGCCAATCCATGTGACCGCCTGTCTGGACATAGAAGTCCTCCCACAATCCCTGACAACACTGCTGGAAGGGGCTCATATAGTGATGCTATATCCTCCCATGCGATCGAGCCATCGTCAATATATACATCATCATCAAAAATCCTTTGACATGAAAGCGTCCCCCAAGATCTGTCATATGTGACTAGCTCCCCTCGAATCGGAATCCGAAGGATGCGCCACACGTCCTCCAAGGTCACAGTCATCTCTCCCTGTGCCAAATGAAAGGTGCACGTCTCACTATGCCACCGCTCTGCCAATGCTGTAATCAAACCGTGATTCATACGAATCACGAGCATGTGCATCACCTTGTACAAACCAGTCGCAGCAATGCAGTCTATCTCAGTCTGAGTCAATCGGTCCCGCAACCCCTGTGTCGCAGGATGACGCTCGCATAACTGCAACACACGCAGATCCTCCTGCACATAGACATTCATCAATCACCATCAGTTGTTTTATTTTCAAACTTTCTTAAGTTTAAACCTAGACTATCAACAGATACTCTGATCAAGTATCTTCGGGTCTCAACATGTAAGCAATCATGGCCACCTAGACTTCAACAAGCATTTATCCTAACAAA
This sequence comes from Cryptomeria japonica, assembly GCF_030272615.1. Taxonomy (NCBI): domain Eukaryota; kingdom Viridiplantae; phylum Streptophyta; class Pinopsida; order Cupressales; family Cupressaceae; genus Cryptomeria; species Cryptomeria japonica. The sequence goes on from NC_081407.1 coordinate 923,369,179, forward strand.
TGACCTAAGTCTCATCAGGCTGCTATGGTTCAAAACAACTCCCACTTCACCTCGCCATCCATCAATCATTGGCATCAGGAGATTTGTTTTGTCCAAAACTAGGGCATCTCTTTATCCTAAGGCAAAAACGCTATTTTACCCACAAAAGCGCTAGTTTTACACAATAGTGCTACTCAACTAACAAAAGTGCTCTAAAAGCTATACAAAAGCGTTACAACTGCAAAAGCGCTAAACCAGCTATACAATAGCGCTCCTTAACAACAATAGCGCTCAATTCACCCCATAATAGCGCTACTTAGTCAATAGCGCTAATACTTTCATACAGTAGCGCTAATTCAAAACAAAAGCGCTTAAACAAGAGCACAATAGCGCTATTGCGGCACAATAGCGCTAGTTTATGGAGCAAAAGTGCCAAAACCAAAGTTCCAGCACTCTTGCTCCGACTTGACTTGGACTCAGCTAAAAACTTATCAAAAATGCACAAAAGTTAAGTTTTCGAATTTGCGTACCGCTGGTCCGTAGTCCTCTAGGCGCTGGAATCGTCGGACTTGCTCGAATCTGTGCTCAGTGATTGGAATCGGCATCGTAGCTACTCCTTGCTCCTCCAAATGTCACTATCAGAGCTCTCGTTTTCAACTGGTCGTGGTCACAAATGATCCTGTTTTCACCCCTTTCACCCCATTTATACCCCTCGCCGTCCCCGTAACTTCACCCCGCTTATCGCCGTGGTCCCCGTGAACTTCCCGAGCCCCCCATTTCTCCATGTTTCCCCCGCTTTCTTCTATTTTTCACCAGTATACCTAACTTCTTCTCTTCTACACCCTGCCAATTTTCATCCTTTTTCGAGAGATTGCCCGATTTTTCAAAAATTTTCGGCCCATCTCTCGAGGGGGCATACCACCCATTAAATTCACATTTTATGGGGCATTTCTTCACACCAGTTTTTCTTTCTTTGAAACAATGCGATAAACCGCACCGTCTCAAAGAGGGGCAAATGTAGTCACATAAATCTGTCCATTTTAATTAAATGAATATTTCGTATTTATTTGATTAAAAATCCACTAGCCATCAGTTAATTAAATTAATATTTAATTAATTCATCCCCAAATATTCTTCTATTAATTAAATAAATTATTCAATTTATTTTAATTAATTCATTAAATCAAATTCCATTCAATTAAATAAATAAAATCTATTTATTTAATTTAAATCCCTTTTTTCCTCTTTTAAATAAATTAAATAAAACATTTATTTAAATCATTATCCCCCCCACTTGCATTTTCCTACAAATGCAACTTGCACACATTTATTGGAATAAATGAATTTTTATTTTAAATAAAATCCTATTTTCCCTCACCCACCAAATCCACTTGCAAAATCTAATCCCCTTCTAGATTCTTCTAACCCCTTCCTAATTAGCCTAATCCATCCCCTAAATATTGTCACATTCCTAAACAAAGGGAAGTCACTTCTCAAAATCCTCAAAGTCTTTGATAACCATTAAAGGCTTCAAGTCTTCAACCACTAAATGGCTCAAAGTCTTTGATAACCTTTAAAGGCTTTTAACCTTCAACCACTTAATCCTCAAAGTCTCCAATAACCATTAATGGTTAATTCAAACCCTCCCACATGGTTAAAACATTTGTTTTGACTCAACCTCTACCCAACCCAAGGGTCTCATCAAGCCTTTAATGCTTTGACCAGGATTATCTCTTAAACATTTGCACAAAGGTTTATCCTTGGATTAACTCTTAATCCAATGGGTAATCTTAATTTAGGCTTGACCCTTAGCCTCTAGATAACCATAAGGTCTTCTTAGGCCTTTAATGCCTCCAACCTCTTCTCTCAACCCAATCCTGTGTTGACACTTGTCACCATTTTATTGGTGCCAATTGTGCACATGGATCCCCAACTTGCAAGCTTGGCCCTTGATTAAACCTTTCAATCCTAGCCATCCATTGCTCCATTTTTCCTATAAATAGAGCCCATTCCTTCATAATCCAGATCCTGAAAACTTGTATGCATTTAGGCTATAGACATTTTTAGAGAGCATTTAGCATAAGCAATCTAACATCTTATCATTTTGGTTAAAATATATCATTTTAGCATCAATAGCTTAATATTAGCTTTTCATTTCACATTTAGAGTTATACTACAATCTCAATCCTCCATAAGCATCCATAGTGCAAAAAGCTGCTGAGAGCTACACTATTTTGGAACTTGGAGAGGAGAGGAACAAGGGAGAAGAAGCTAAGGCCATGCTAAGAGGCAGTTGGAGATGCCTCATAATCTTTGCTTTGTTTATTAGATATATTAGCATGCTTTTAGTGTCTCTTTTGGTATGCCTTCATAGATTAGTTTTTGATTGACTGACAGTCTAACGTTTTCGTGTCTCTTTGTGTTGTTGATCATTCACTAACCTTGTGCCATTTAGCAGGGCATCATTTGGTGAACCCGACGTGAATCGAACCACCAAAAATAAATCTTTTTTTTTTAAAAACTAACATGTTTGCTTGTTGAAAGTGCCACACAGGTCGCGCTTCGACGCTATTGAACACGTTCTAGCGCTACCGACAATTTTTCTTTTAGCGTTATTGTTCTTACAATAGCGCTATTGTAAAAGTTTCGACGCTTTTGAAATTGTTTTAGCACTTCTGTGATTATTTTTGCGCTATTGGAGCACTTCTAGCGCTTTTGCCTTTCTGTCTCTTCTGTTCTTTCAGCGCTACTGTCTAAATTAGTGCTTCTGTTTAAACGTAGACTAGCGCTACTGTGTAAAATAGCGCTTCTGTCAAAACACAGACTAGCGCTATTGCGACAGAGTGTCGTCCAAGTCGCCTTGTAACCGAAAAATTGAATATCTTAGGCTTGTGGAAGCCCCCCCTTGGACATAAATTTTACTAACAAATTGTGGTTTTTGCAGGTTAAAACTAACCCCTAAAAATCATAAAATTTTCATTTTGGTGCTTTTAAAACTTGAACAAAAACAAATTTCCATTGTTTTCTAGTTAGGATTCATCTTTATTTTGGTGCTTAAAACCAACACACAAAGTTTCTTTTCTTGCATCAAACTAAAGAATTTGCAAACCACACTTCAAATTTTGGTGCAACTAAAATACACAATCCACTTGTTTTGATTTTTTTGCAAGCAATTTTACTTCATGCCAACGTGTTTTCCATTAAGTTGACCAGGATTTCTGAATTCTAGATTACAAAACACATTGCTTTTGAAGTTAAAAAGAACACCATGACTGTTGGAGCAACATCTCCAAATAGTTAGATCACATTTGCAAAATGCTGGATTAAAAAGAACAAGTGAATTTGGTGTTTGGCACGCTTGTGCACAAAGGTCAGTCGAGTGGTCCTACCTCTAACACACACTATCCTCTCCCTTGGCTCTCGTGGTCCTAGGTGCAAGAGAAAAGTGTTAGTAACACTCACATTTTATCTTTTTAAGAGAAGCCTGCCAAGGGATCGATACTCTTGGGAACGACCTCAAGCGGTAAATCCTTCGAGCCGCTATAGAAATCAGGTGAGAGTGAAAGCTGTAGCCTTGGGTATAGCTGTTCCTACAGTGTAACTAGCCGAAAGGACAAATGGGCCCCACCACCAGTTACAAGGCTCTTAAGTGAGTCACTGCAGAATGAACTTATGTCCAAAAACATCGAACATGACTAAACACCTTTAAGTAGTACCCCACCTATTCTATTGATTGAGGATATTTGAGATATAATTTAGTGCAAGAGCATAGATGGTTTTGCTCCCAAGATACTCACCATACATATTTCCTTGAGTAGAAACATAGTTTTTTGAAAAGTCACTTGTGGCTTGATAAAAGTGGTGACTCCCCCATCATAGGGATCATCTATTTGTTATGCTCGTGCAAGACTTAGTATATCACATCCTTACCAGCCACGGCGGGATTCATAAGGTATGTAGTACCAAAGTCAAAGAAATATCAAGATGTGGGCTAAATTTATCACAACTGGCCATTTGACCTTAGGGATAAAAAGTGTTTGAAGTGTGTTCATTTTACAGACCAAGTGCAAATTGAGCCGACTTCAGGCTTTGGAAATACACCTTAAAATACATCTAAAGAAAGGGTCATATACATCTGAGCTATAGATCTTCATGCCGACTTTCCATTGCCTTAGATTCGTTAACAAACTTCCTCCACAGCTTACCAATCATTGATCCGCTCCAACTCATCAACTTCTTTTAGTAAATATCGCATGTAAACATTTAATGCATTATGTTATAGCTCGGTTACAACTCGGTGAATACTAAACTTCACTCGGTAGACATTCCGCCTTCATTAACCGATAGCGATAACCTCAGGGTTTATCGACTAGGTTCCTTAGGGTTTACCGACTAGGTTCTTTGCTTGATAACATAGTATAGTATTAACCTTTACATTTTACAACATATGTATGATGTTAAAACAATCTAAAACATCATGATCTCATCATTGTCTGACTTGGTAGTAGTTTCCCATTGAATACCTTATTCATCCCTTAATTCATCAAATTCTTTCCTGTTTCTTTTACCGACTTCTTTATAATCTTCATATCATACTTCTCAAGATATGGCAACATCATACTGAATTAGAAAATCAATTTCTTGACATCAATGACAAAATAATAATATCAAGATAGTAAAACATCTTTAATTAGTTATGTCCATAATCATCAACAACCTTCTCAATATCCTTAAGAAATGCCAACAATCTTTCATTGTTTGTTATAATGCAATATTGCCAACAATCTCCCCCTTTGGCATTGATGGCAAAACCAATTGATTTGACCTTAATAGATTCAAATTGTTGTGATTCTGAAATGCTGAAATGCTCTCCCCCATACATTAGTCTTCTCCTATTTGCTCGGTCTTCTTTCCAATCTGTAGTCTGCTCTTCTCCCCTTTCATAGGTATTATCCCCCTTGCATAGGTATTCTCCCCCTTTGACAACAATGCAAAAAAGAAAAGAACTAAAACATAATTTGTTTCTATAAGAAGTTATTTCCTACTGTTGTGTGTCAACTAAGTCTCGATCAGAGCATTTGTCTTCAATTCCTGTTCCCTGTAATATTCTCTGTATTAATTCTAGTATTAATTCCAGTACACTTTTAGAAAACATTCTAAAGTGTATAACTCCAGCATCAACTCCCAAAAGATATTCAATAGAGTCATTAGATTGATGCTTTCACCGAACTCGGTCAGTGAGTAGAAGATAGGGGTAGGACCCCTAACTTACTTTTGAGATATTCAAAAGTGTCCTTTGGTAGTGGCTTGGTGAAGATATCTGTTATTTTCTCCTTTGTGCTAACATATTCCGACACCACTTTCTTTTCTTGAGCTTCTTCTCTAAGATAATGATATTTGATAGATATGTGCTTTGTCTTAGAGTGCATAACATGATTTTTTGAAATATTAATGGCACTGGTATTGTCACAGAATATAGTTACTGGCTCGGTAACTTTCTCATTTATACCTTCCAACAGTTGTTTGATCCATTCAATGTTGGTACAATTCAATACTGCAGCAACGTATTCAGCTTCTTCTATTGACTGTGAAACACATCCTTGTTTCTTGCTAAGCCAAATCACTAGTCTTTCTCCTAAAAAGAAAGCTCCACCACTTGTGCTTTTTTTGTCATCAATGTTGCCTGCCCAATCAGCATCAGTATAAAATTTTAAATCAAAATCATTTACTTTCTGATATACTAAGCCATAATCCTCTGTGCCTTTCAAGTATCTAAAAATTCTTTTGATTGTTGTCATGTGTGTTTCCTTAGGATTTGTAGAGAATCTTGCAACTATACCTACTACATGTGCTATGTCTCGTCTATTGTGAACAACATATTGTAGTTTTCCAATCATGGATCGGTAGAGTGTCTCATCAACAGATGTAGATTCATCATTCTTTGATAATTTATAGTTGGTAGTCATAGGAGTACTTACTGGTTTTGAATCATCCATTCCAAATTTCTTCAATATTTCCTTTATGTATTTGGATTGAGTAATGAAAATCTCATTTTTCATTTGCGGTATCTGTAAACCTATAAAATACTTTATCTCACCGATTAATGACATCTCAAATTCTTTGCTCATTTCATTTCCAAAGTTCTTGCATAAAGTGTCATTTCCACAAAATATAATATCATCAACAAATATGGCTGAGATCAGTATTCCATTTTTATCATTCTTCATGTACATGTTGTTCTCACTTATCCTTATAAAACCAATCTTAATCAAATAAGAGTGCAATCTTTCATACCATGCTCTTGGTGCTTGTTTCAAACCATATAAAGCTTTGTTCAACTTACATACCTGATCTTTATTATTGTCTTCAACAAATCCTTTAGGTTGCTCAATGAAAACTTCTTCTTCTAATATTCCATTCAGAAATACAGATTTGACATCCATTTGATATACCTTGAAGTTCTTGAAAGCAGCATAGGCCAACAATGTTCTTACTCCTTCAAGTCTAGAAACAGGTGCAAAAGTTTCACCATAATCAATTCCTTCTTCTTGTGCATAACCTTTGCAAACTAATCTTGCTTTGTTTCAAGTGACCTCCCCTTTTTCATTTAGCTTGTTTCTGAAAATCCACTTTGTACCGATTACATTTTTGTCCTTTGGTCTTGGGATTAGTGTCCATGTGTCATTCTTCTTGATTTGATCAATCTCTTCTATCATAGCATTTACCCAATCTTCACTATTAAATGCCTCTTTTACTATTCTCGATTCAAATTTAGATATCAAACATGTGTTTTGTCTTAGTTTGTTCCTTGTCATCACTGGATCATCCTTATCTCCTATAATCTGACTTGGTGCATGATGTCTTCTGACATATTTGGCTAATACATGCTCAGTAGGCTCTATATGATCTTCTTCATCACTCAGTAACTGGATATTTTCTTCAACAGTTTTCTCGGTAGGACTTCTCGGTTGTACATAGACAAATTCATCATAGTCTTCTGATTCTTTGGAATTTCTTTCATCATTTCTTTATGCAAATTCATCAATTTTCACATTTGCACTTTCTACTATTTTGTTAGATGATTTGATCAGACATTTAAATGCTTTGCTTCTAGAAGAGTAACCTAGAAACATTCCTTCTTCACTTTTCTGATCAAACTTGCCATTTCTATCATCTTTATGAACATAGCATCTACTTCCAAAGATTTTAAAACAACTAACATTAGGTTTCTTATCATACCAGATCTCATATGGTGTCTTCAAAGTACCTTTCTTCAATTGAACTCAGTTCAAGGTGTAAACAACTGTGCTTATTGCTTCTCTCCAAAATGTTTGTGGCACCTTCTTCTCAATCATCAGTGTTCTAGCACAATCCACAATAGATCTATTTCTTCTTTTAGCTATTCCATTCTACTATGGAGTTCTTAGTGTAGAGACTTGTCTTTTAATACCATGATCATTGCAGAATAAGTTAAATTCATCAGATGTGAACTCTCCTCCTCTATCTGATCTAAGACATTTCAATTGTCTTCCTATTTCATTTTCAACTCTTGCCTTGTACCATTTAAACATTTGAAAAGCTTCTGATTTTTCTTTTAAAAACATTACTAACATCATCCTTGAATAGTCATCCACAAATAATATGAAATATTTATCACCATAATAACTTTGAACTTTCATAGGACCACAAAGATCAGTGTGCACTAGATCTAAAATTTCCTCAGAATTGTAAGACTTACTTGTAAAGCTTGATCTTGTCATCTTAGCCATCTGGCATCCTCGGCACATAGTATTCTCAAGTTTTTCAAGACTCGATAGACCTCGTACTCTGTGCTTCTTACTTATCTTGATTAGGTTATCAAAATTTACATGACAAAACCTCTTATGCCATAGCTAGGTATCATCAATCTTTACATGCAAACACTTATTACGAGTTGAATCAAGGTGAAATGTATTACCTTTTGTTTGTGTCCCGGTAGCAGCTAACTTTCCATTCTTGTCATGAAATTTGACAATTCCTTTCTGAAATTCTATTCGGTAACCTATGTTGTTTAGCTATGCTACACTCAACCGGACATGGTGCATCAAGAAGTGTTATAGATCCTTTACCTCTTACCGGACATGGTGCATCATTACCAAATCTAACATAGCCTCCATCATAATCTTCTAACATAACAAACTTGTGTTTATCTCCTGTCATATGATGTGAGCATCCACTATCTATAATTTAAGAATCATTAGTGTTTATGTGAGATATTTGGGCTTTTTCTTCATACATTTCTTCATCTGATCCATCCTTGATAGCCACATAAACAACTTCCTTTGTATCAATCTTATCTGATTTATCATCATTAGATTCCTCATCAGCTATTAAGCATGTCTTTCTATCTCTTCTTCTGAAGTCTCGGTGTCCTCTGTAATGGTTATCCTTCTGTCTGTCATCTCGGTAATCTCTCTTTTCAGTAAAATCTTTGTCAGGACAGTTAGAAGCCATATGTCCAATCTTATCACAATTGAAACATTTCAAAGGTAGTTTTCCTTTATACTTACCTTTGCCACTTGGTAACCTTTTGGCCAATAGTGATTCAAAATCTTCTTGCTTTCTAATTTCTTCATACAGTTTGTGTACTTCTTCCATGTTCTTCCAAAATCTTTCACTTGCTCCACTGTGATCTCCTTCAGAGTACTTATACTTTCTTTCATTGTAATCATTAGATTCATCAAGATGAAAAGAACTAAATGCAGATTCAACTTTATTTACCGAAGATCCACTGTTATCAAAATTACTTAACTCAAATGCATGTAGCTTACTGATAGTAGCATCCAAGGAAACTAGCATATTAGGTACAGACCTCAATTCATTGATTGCTGAGACTCGGATTGCATAAGCTGGTAGAAGGGTTCTTAACAACTTACTTGTTATATCTTTTTCTTCAATAGTTCCACCTGCTCCTTTATTTGATTGACAATCTCCTTTAGTCTTGTACTGTACTGAGTTATGTTCTCATCATTCATCCTCATAGATTCAAGTTGTCCTCTTAAACTGTCTACTTTTGCTCTTTGAACATGTTCATCTCCTCCATATACTGATATGAGCTTATTCCACATTGCCTTTGCATCATTGCAGCCTTCTAGATCATTAAACTCTGAATCGATCAATGCAAATGTTATTTCAATCATTGCTTGAATATGTTCTTTCTTTGCCTTTATCTCTTCCATAGTCAATGGATAGGTGCTCGGTGTGACAAAATCATTCTCTAGATAGTATACAGCATATTCTCCAACTCCTAATAGATGTAGCTTCATCCTTTTCTACCATGTAAAGAAATTTGACTTGTTCAGCTTCGGTGCATCCCTCTTATACATCTTTGGATCTTTAACTCAAGTGCCTTTAAACTTTCCTTCCAGAGTCCAAAGCTCTGATACCAATTGATAGTTCTGATACTTAATATAAGTATAGATCCAATAGCCAACAAGATAAGGGGGGGGGGTGAATCATACAAACTTAATCATCCATAAAACATCAGATTCAACCTTGGTAACATATATATTAGTCATATAACCAAAACTGTCAAACATGTAAACTCAAAAGAATATGAACAATATAAACCTCATAACACCAAATTTAACGTGGAAAGCCAAATAGGGAAAAACCACTGTGGGATTTCGGACCCACTAAGAAATATACTCTTCTAGAGTATGATCAGTTAAAAGCAATCCTGTTAAAGATTACAAACACATTGCTAGATGTGACCCGGTTAAGGGATTTCCCTCAGATCTGTTAGAATCTTCACTTTGTTAGAAGTAACCTTGTCAAAGGATTTCAAACACTTAATCAGAATGTCATCTTGCTAGAGGATTTACATATAAGACTGTTAAGTCCACTCGGTTAAGAGATTTTCTATCACTTTCACAAAATAACAGTAATAAAAATCTATCTGCAACTTCACATCTAAAATGCTAAAGCAGATTCTTATTTGTTCAATACAATCTAGACATAGATCTAATCTTGTCTATCTGCTGGGCTTCTATACTCTATTTTTTTAACAGGTCTTCAAGCTTCTGTGCTCGGTAATCACTATGTAGCATCCCTATGCATACACTTGGACACATACATTGTTTATCAACAGTTTCCTATTTATAAACAATTAGGTAACCTCTTAATCTCCTTGATCACATTTCCCATGATCAATCATAGCCATCATATCTTCAATCTTGTCCAGGTTCAATGCATCTTTTGATCTGAAAACATTTTACCCCACCTTGGAACTTGCATAATAGTCTTGGAACTTGTGCTAGGGTATTGCAGTTCAATCTGAGCTGTAGATCTTCATGCTGACTTTCCATTGCCATAGATTCGTTAACAAACTTCTTCCATGGCTTACCAATCATTTATCCGCTCCAGCTCATCATCTTCTTTCATTAAATACTGCATGTAAAAATTTAATGCATTCTATTATAGCTCGGTTACAACTCAGTAACAACTCGATGAATACTAAACTTCACTCGGTAGACATTCCGCCTTCATTAACCGATAGCGATAACCTTAGGGTTTACCGACTAGGTTCTTTGCTTGATAACATAGTATAGTATTAACCTTTACATTTTACAACATATGTATGATGTTAAAACAATCTAAAACATCATGATCTCATGATTGTCTAACTCGGTAGTAGTTGCCCATTGAATACCTTATTCATCCCTTAATTCATCAAATTCTTTCTTGTGTCTTTTACTGACTTCTTTATAATCTTCATATCATACTTCTCAAGATATGGCAACATTATACTGAATTAGAAAATCAATTTATTGACATCAATGACAAAATAATAATATCAAGATAGTAAAACATCTTTAATCAGTTATGTCCATAATCATCAACAACCTTCTCAATATCCTTAAGAAATGCCAACAATATTTCATTGTCTGTTATAATGCAATATTGCCAACAGGCTTCTCTCCAGTAGATATGAGGCAATTTGGCTTCCATCATCATAGATCTAGTTGCATCCAAAATAGTTTGGTTCTTCCTTTCAACTACTCCATTTTGTTGAGGATTCCTAGGTGCAGATAGCTGTCTTCGGATTCTATTTGTCTCACAATAGCTATTAAATTCATGAGAAGTGAACTCACTGCCATGATTTGATCTTAGACATTTGATTTTCAATCTAGTTTCTGTTTCAACCTTCACTTTAAAGATCTTGAATTTCTCAAAAGCTTCAGACTTCTCCCTCAGAAAAGTCACCCACATCATTCTAGAATAGTCATCAATAATCAACATGAAATACCTGTCACCTTGAAAGTTTCTAGTCCTTGCTGGACCACATAAGTCAGTGTGAATCAAGTCAAGTACACCATTAGATTTATTATGTATGTTCTTAAAAGACCTTCTGACTTGCTTACCCAATTGATATTCCTTACATATCGAATTATGGGGCTTCATAATCTTAGGTATATCTCTAACTGCCTTAGTTGAACTAATCTTAACAATACAATCAAAATTAACATGATACAACCTCTTATGCCATAGCCAATTCTCATCAATATGAGCAATAAAACATGTCTTATTACCAATTTTCAGGTGAAAGATGTTACTTCCTGTTTGAATACCGGTTGCAATCTCCAAACTAGTTTTGTTAATGATTTTGCATTTTCTATCTTTAAACTGAAGTTGAAAACCCTTATCAATGAATTGACCAACACTCAAAAGATTATGCCTTAAACCTTCTACATAATAGACATTATCAGTGTTATTCTTGTCATCCAAAGAAATAATACCTCTACCTTCGATTATACATGACTTGTCATCTCCAAATCTGACTTGAGCACCATTGTATTCTTGCAGGGATAGAAATTTTCTTTTATCTCCAGTCATATGATGTGAGCATCCACTATTAATTACCCATTCATCCTTATCTTCAACTTTTGCTGCCAGGGCCTTCTCTTGATTTTTGATAGCCGGTTCTGGCTCATCTTGTTGGCATATGCACACTCCAATGAGACATTGTATGTGATTGAAGGTTTTGTCATTAATGGCAACCTTACAATCCTATGGCACCGGCAAGGCATTACACCGGCAAGATAGTTCACCGGCATCAACAGATCACACTCTACACTAGCACTCAGACCACCGACACCGGCACAGAGAAAGGAAGCATACCGATACAGAGGCTGACAAGATTTTTGTTATATTATATTTTTTTTATTATTGTAAAAACTTTGTAAGCCGACTTGGCAAGTTGTAAGATGACTCTTATATATAAGAGAGATCATTGTAGACATTTTGGAAGTAATGGAAGCGAAGAAAAAGAAGATACTAGGCAGACCTATTATGCGAAATATAGGTTAAAGGTTTTATGTAAAGAACATAGCAGAAACCAGTACTGGATCAGGCATTATAGATGCTATTGTAAAGCAGTACAAGATATTGGATTTGTATAATCCACATTGTAAGTCAGTGAGACTTCCCATTGAGTAGTGAGCTTTAGGCAATTGGCCTTCCTGCATGTGCAGGCCCATCTTGTAAGTAATATTCTCTATTGGCCAGTAACTGGATATTGTGGGTCACAAATCCCACCGAGGTTTTTCCCACATCGGGTTTCCTTGTTAAATCCTTGTGTTATGGTGTGCTTTTCATGTGGATGTTTTTCATTCTGTTTATTACATTATTTCTTGCATACCGGTACACTGTTATAATATGTTCTGCATGTTTTAAGTTGAGAAATTCTAATTACTGGTTAGATACTGATTCACCCCCCCCTCTCAGTATCTGTGGGATTCCTAACAATTAGTATCAAAGCTTGGTCCTCTATTTTCAAAAGCCTAACAACGTGAGGAAGATCTTGACACCGGTAAAGATGGAAAATCTAATGAAGCAACTTGAAGAAGCTCTCTCAGACTGTGATACAAAAAAATTGAAAAATATCAAACTAGAAGATGATCTAAAGGCAGCTCAGGATATCATTCAGGCACTTCAAGAGAATCTTACTATTGCAAGAAATAAGAGGAGAACTTTGTGAAAAAATGCAAAATGAGAATGATGAAAAGGAATCACTTAATGATACGTTAAGTAAGCTGAAACTGGAGAACATAACTACAAAGAATGAGATGCAGGATATGACTATGAGATTTTGTAAAGAGATTGAAGATAGGAAGAAGAATGAAGAAGAATTGACTAGAAGACTAAGTGATGCAGCAAATGAGAACACAAGACTTAGCTATGAAAATGATTTATTAAAGACAGATCTGATGCACACTCAGAATGACTCCAATGAACTGATGAGACAGAAAGAAGTCTTAGAAAGAGAACTAGAAACTGCAAATCAACATAAAGAAAAATTCAAGAAAAGCTCAGAGGAACTTGGTAACTTGCTGAAGAATCAAAAACCTAAATGTGACACTTCTGGAATTGGCTTTGAAGTTGGTGAAAGCTCCAGTACTGCAAACACACAGGATCACAACAAACCGGTAAGGCAATCTAATGCTTATAAATTCAATGGAAAATGCTTTAATTGTAATAAGTATGGTCATAGAGAAAATGAATGTAGATCTAGAAATTATCAGAATATCAACACACCCACCGGTCAATGTTCAAAATGCAACAAAGTTGGTCACAATTCTGAAAATTGCAGAATGAATGTGAGATGTTATGTTTGTGGAAGATTTGGACATTTATCTAATCAATGCAGAACACAAACTGGCATAGGCTATGGGAAAGCTATTTAGAGGAATAATGTGACTTGTTATGCATGTAACAAGATTGGGAATATTGCAAAATTCTGTAGAAGTAAAGGATCACCAACAGACAACAAAAGTTCTAGCTTGAAAGGTAAAGAAAAGGTTGAAGAAGTTAAGCAAGAATTCTCAAAACAATGGATTAGAAAAGATGATCTAAATATTGGGAATAATCCTCCACCGGTAGAACCAATCAATGCTTCACCGACATGATAGAGTGATGCTTCACCGACAGGATAGAGCGATGCTCCACTGGCAGGAAGTTCTTCATCAAATTGAAGAAAGTTTCCTTAAGGGTTTGGCAATCTAATGACACATGTGTTGTTATTCCCTCGGTTAGAGATGAGAAGTTGGAAATTACTTCATTACCAATAGACAATTCTAAATGAATACTTAACCAGCATGCATTTAATGTGGTAGATGGAAAATTAACACTAAAATTTTGTGGTTTTGGCTCCATTTCATTTCACCATGATTTCAAACATTCGAAGAGCACAAAATTTGCAGAGCTAAGGAATTTCAAGAAAAGAGGCGAAGAACTTCAAGCAATCAATCCATCCAAGACAGAAAAAGGTATTTATCATCATGGCATCCACCTCTGTAGTTGAGTATATAGCAAACCCTACTATAGTTGAGGTCATAAAATGCCCTAGGCCCATATTTCAACTAGTTCCTGAAGTAGCAAAGAAAGAGACAAAGGAAAAGGAAAGGTTGGTGGACCTCTGAGTATTAAAGTAAAAGACAACTTACCCCCACCTTCTTTTATATCACCAGTAACAACAACTACAAAAGATCAACCGGCAGTTGAAAGTATGGATGTAGAGGATGTCAATCCTAATCCTGAAGTCTTATACATAGTAGATGTTAATACACAAAAGATCAACATTGTGGTAGACAAAGATACAACTAGTAAGACTGAAATGGCTAGTGAGCCACCAGTAGCTGAGAAAACTGATAACACACAAGAGAAACTGGTAGATGACAAAGAGAAATAGGCAAGAACTCAGACTGAGACAGTGCAACAAGAAGAGCAACAACAACAGGAACAGGTATAGGAACAGATTCATGAGGAGACAGTGCAACTGGCAACTGGAGAAGTACACAAACCATTTCTTCAAGAAATGCAAACACAAACAGACCTACCAGAGGTCACAACAATCTTGGTTACTTCTTCCACTAGCAGAATTCAGAATGTTGGTTCCTCCTCAGTAGGCCACAAACCAACAAATGTAACTGAAGTACTTTTGGATTTAATCAAAAGGATAATAGATTGTAGTTCATAGGCTTATAAAGCTATAAATGACACAATCCCAATTTTGAAGGTAATTGCTCCTAACCGTAATATAGACAATAAATATTCTTTAGGACAACTTGATACTTTATGTAAATACATCATTGAGAACATTGAGAAAATAAACGAAGAGACATTGAAGGACAAGGTAGACATTGAAAAGAAAAAATTCTTTGAAGATCAAATAAATAAGTGTACTAGGGAATTTGACACACTTCTACCGAAACTATGCAACTTATTAAAGGAATACAAAACTCTATACAAAGACACCTGCAAGACAAACTTTTTGACAGTAGACATAGATAAGAAAATAAGCAAGGTACAGGATGAAATCAATAAACTTGCTGATAATTTTATTAACTCACCTGATACATTATCAGTTTTTAAGAAAAGGATAACAAATTTTGAGGAAGAGTTACTTAAATTAGAAAGAGAAAAGGAGGGAATATTGAATAAGGCAAAGCATTTGAGATTAAAACTAAGTCCAAGATTGGACTATCTAGCATCATTGCGGAAGGAACTATCTGATGCACTGATATAGGGACAGAAAACACCAGCAGAGCATATGCAACACCTCATTGGTACAGTTAAAAGAACAAAGACAACAATAAGAGACAGTAAAAAGTTTATGGAGAGTATTGTTGGCATTTTTTATGTTTATGTTGTGATTGTCATTTATGGATACACACTTGCATTGAGATCCACTTTATATGTATGAGCTAGAGCTCAACCAATATCTGTTCCAACCGGTATGTTGTATTCTAGTCTTTAGACTATTGGTGATTTTGCAAAATGTGTTTCCCAGTCTGAAGCGGCATGTCAACCCCAAGCGGTTCGTAGATTTCAAGTGGTACGAGGGAGAAAAGCGGCATAACACATTCTTACCAGTCTTCATTTTTGTCAAACCGGCAACCGGTATTTTGTATGAACCGGTAATACTCTGTGATGAGTTACCAACCGGCATTTTGTGATGAGTTACTAATCCACTATATGTTTGATGGTGCCGACACACTAATGGTGCTTCTTGTGTCATGTTACTGAGTATGTCTAGATTCATTGAACCTAGGAAATTGTAATGTAATCCTATTGGACCGAAATGAAATCAAATTCCTTTAAAAGGACATCATGTCTAGGGTTTTAGGTTGTTGCTAAAAGGGTTTATGTTGTGCTAGGGTTTAAGGTGGTTGACGAGTTATTGTAAGAGTGATCTTATCTGAAAAGATCAAGTTGTAACTGAGTGAGAGATAGAGAAGACTGAAGTAATGCTAGAATGAATTAGCAGTGAGCTATACTGGATCTAACCAAGCAGTTTGTGCTATTAGATAGATCAAACACTTGTTGATTACTCACATCTTTGACAAGTCTATAGCCCTTAACTGGGTAGGCCCAAAAGCCTTTTGTAAAATCCTCTAATAAGGTGGTTCACCTCTGTGAATCTAAAATCCTCTAGCAAGGTAGTCTTTAATCAGACTTATCTCCTAACAAAGATTGAGATTCCTAACAGGATCTGTTCTAGTGAAGAACATTGTAAGACCTTAACCGGTCTGGTTTCTATTCTGCAAATAGTGACTTGTGAGTTCCATCTCACTGTGGTTTTTCCCAGTTGGGTTTCCACGTCAAATATCTTGTGTTATGGTTGTACTACTTTTGTGGGTGAATGCTTTATTTGCATTTTAGTTTGCATGTGTGTTAATCAGTCTGTGTGTTAAACTGCTTTACCAGTTTATCTTTAGACCATTTAAGTGTTTTAGTGTAGTGATTTTTGGCATACTAATTCACCCCCCCCTCTTAGTATTCATCAATTGGTATCAAAGCCTACCTTTCTATAAGTTTAACCACTTGGAAAGAGATATGGGGGAATACACCTTGAGGGAACTTACTCAATGACTCACATAGTTTGAGCAAGCCTATGATGATCTTATGGTCAAATACAAGGAATCTCAAGCAAAAAGGAGAGAACATGCAGAGAAGTTGATGGAGCTATCTAAAAATAGTTCTGAAGATGAAGCAAATATGGAAGCCATGATTGCAGAAGTAAATAAGTTGAATGATTCAAACTCCAATCTGAGAAAGGAGTTGGAAGGACTGACTATCCGGTTTAGTCAAGAGCTTGAGAACCAGAGGAAAGCTGAAGATCTGGTAAAGGACAGAGATCATGAGATCTCCAAGTTGAAACAAGAGATTAGTGCCCTAAATGCTCAACTCCATGCAAGTAGGATGGAAAAGGAAGACATGCAAGGAGAACTAAACATAGCCATCTCTGAAAATGCAAACCTAATGGAGACAAATACTGCTATTTCCAAAGAACTCTCTGAGTCAAAGGAAATACTTGCTAAGTTTAGCAAAAGTACTATCAAGCTAGAGCAAAAGCTTGAGTCATCTAGACTGGTAAAGAATACTAATGAACTTGGTTTCTCTAGACATGAGGAAGGAGAATCCTCAGGAACAAATGCTAAAGCATCAAAGAAGCAACCGACATTCAAATGAAAAGGTAAGCAAAAATTCAAACCTATTTGCTTTAACTGTCTTAAAGAAGGACACACTTCAAATGTATGTAGGAGAAAATCCTACAATAATTTTCCTTACTTTATTAACAATGTACCTAGATCCAATAAGTTCAATGGTCATTGTTATGCATGCAACAAGTTTGGGCATAGAGCATCTGATTGTAGGTGTATCATGAACAACACTGGAAGATATCCTCAGAGGACCCAAGGAGCTAGCCTGGAATCTTTTGTGAACCGAAACCCTAATCGGTTTAATTCTTACAATTACCATTCAGGTAACAATGGTTATCAGCCGACAACCAGATGGAGAGAAAACTGTTGGATTTGTCATGGTCATGGTCACACTGCTGCTACATGCAGAAGGAAGAATGGAAACATGAACAATGGACCTTGGAGAGCACTTGGATTGGTTTGCTATCACTGCAACAAACCGGGTCACATTGCAAGATTCTACAGAAGTAGAAAGAGTATATCTGATGATATACCGGTCACTCAAGAAGGAGAAATTGATGTTGAAATAGTTCAAGCGGACATGAACAAAACCTGGAGGAAGAAACCAACAATGTTGGAAGAGGAACCGGTTTCTGCACCTAGTGTGGAAATATCAGAACTGGCAAACTAAGCTCCAAGAAGGCTTAGGGGGAGAAAATGGTGAAATGTTTTCGAACCCTCGGTTTACACCAGTAAAAGAACTTAACCGGTATGTGATACCTGTCGCTTGGTAGAAGATCGAAAATGGTAAAAAGGCAAATTAGGGTTTACACCCTAATAGAGGAGCATTAATGGCGGTAGGTGAGAGACATGTATAAAAGAATTTTTCAAATCATTTCTCACTATCTATTTTTGAGTGAAGAAAAGTTTTTCAAAGTGCAGAACGAAGAAAAGGTGATTTGAGCTAAGATTTCAAGAAATTGAATAATCTTGAAGGAGATTCAAATTCAGTTTGCAAATGGTCAAGTGGTGAAAACAAAGCGGTGATTCAACAACCGATAGAGTGTGGAGTGTAGGAGAATTAGGAAGCCCTAAATTCGCATTTTAAAGGTATTTTTCGTGTTCTTAAAATACTCTACAATGGCTTCCACATCTCATATCAGTTTTAGTACATCCATTGAGTCGAAAAGTTTCATTCAAAGAAAGTCCAAATATAATGCCTTATCACAAGTTTCGGGTGGAGTAATAGTAGAAGAGGCAATCTCTGACTATATTGATTGCAAAATAGAAGACCTAGAGTCTTTAGCTATTCACACCCAATTAGGTTTATTTTGCGGCAAGGACAAGAAAATCAAACCAGAATTTAGTATCTTAGAGAAGAAGAAACTCCATAATGCAGTATACTTTCTAGAAGACTTTACAGAGGATCATATTAGGATCATTTTGAGCAGAGTCCATGGTGACAAGATGTACCTAGAGAGGACGCATGATATCATGCCATAGGCAATTCATGCAATCATCAGTTTCTCCAACACACAGGAAGTGCCAACCCTAAGAATGGTAAGCAAAATGGAAATGGCCAAGCTCACCGGTTCAACAAGAAACTCACGAGGTATGATAGTTAATCCTATCAAGGATGATCTGGTGAAGTACGCCTGCATGGTGATAGGCTACAGAACATTCTCAGCTAGCAGGATTAATTATGTATCTTCTACAATGGTAAATGCTGCTTACTGGATGATTAAAGAGGATGCATCATTTGACCTATGCACCGGTATGTAGAGGCAACTCCTGTCTAATCTGAAGTCGATTAAATAGGATAATGCACTGAGATTCAAGTTTGGACAACTATTGGTTGGGTTGTTCTTCTATTTCCAAGGCTACTTTCCTGGAGTAGGAGATGTCCAATGGTCCCCTGACCAATCAGTAACCAAACAGATCAAGGAAAGCATTTAAGCTATCGGAACTGATTACCCTAATGTACTGAACAAGTATTTTGATGAGTTCAGAAAGAAGATGAGTCAAAGGGTGAGGATCTCAAGTGATATTGTTAAGAAATACAAAAATGACATATGTTTCACCATCCAGGTGGACAAATGCTTAATGGAGGCTGTTGAGCCTAGAATGGAAGAAGTGGAGCCAATGGGCTATGAGGTGATGTATGATATGCTGGAAGGGTATGCCTCAACCCTTATTGCCTCGCCTCTTGATCCTAAGGCTAAGAGGACCGGAACCTATCTGGAAAGGATTACACCAGTAGAGGAACCCTATGTTAAGAAAGGAACAGAACCAGCAACAAAGAAAATAAAGGCAGTGCCTATAGCATTGACACCGGCTACTACTGCAACTCCAAGAGTGACCGTGTGACCAAGCGGTCACCTGCAAAGAAAAAACTGGAAGTGGCATTGGCAAAATTCTTTGAAAGAAAAAGGAAGACTAAGTCAAATGAACTGGACTCTGAAGAGATTGAGTCAAAGGAGATGCCAAAGAAGGCTAGATAGACAAAGAAGATGGAGAAGAATGAACCGACAACATCTGCATTGGTAAATATTGATATCTCCTCATATAAACCTTTGACACATTGTCAAAGAACAGTAAAGAATATTAGGAGAAAATTACTGCATGATTTAGTAGATTATTATGATGATTTTAATAGTGAGGAGAAAGATGAAGTACTACAGGAGATTATTATTTATTTATGTAAAAATGACCGGACGCCATCAGAGATTAAATCTCAGACACCGGATTCATTATATAAGGCATTAGATAATAAATGGCGCATTGCCATAGAAAAGGAACAGGAGATTAGGGAGAAAGTCTTTGCACAATACTTTCCTGACCTCTCAAACTCAGAATTATTTGATGTTTTGGACCAAAATAAAGGACTCTTCTTCACAAGGAGAAGAAGACTCTGGCTATTAGAGGGAATAGTTGATGATGTTGAAAAAGACACTCATTAGCATATGAATCATGCAACCCAAGCTCACAAAGCACAACTGGCCAACCGGCAAGCAGAAAAAGAACCGGTTATATCCAAACCGGATGAAGTTTTTGATGAAGAAGGAAACCTCATTGAAGAACCAATTGACACTATTGATGTCAATGACTTGGATGTAGAAGATGTCACTCAGGACATACCTTCTGAGGGAACAAAACAAGGGCAACAAGCCAAACAGGGCAGTGAGCAAGCCAAGGACACACAGGAAGTAGTTGAGGAATAGGTAGAGAAGAAGAAGAGGGATGAAGATGAGAAAAAGAGGAAAGAGGAAGAGAAGAGGAAAGAGGAAGAGAAGAGAAAAGTGGAAGAGAAGAGAAAAGAGGAAGAGGAGAAAAGAAAAGATGAAGAGAAGAAGAAGCAAGAAGATGAGAGGAAAAAGAAAGAAGAAGAGGAGAAGAGGAAGGAAGATGAGAGGAAAAAGAAAGAAGAAGAGGATAAGGAAGAAAAGAAGAAGGAAGAGGAAAAGAAGAAGAAGGAAGAGGAAGATAAAGAAAAGGAAAAGCAGAAGGAAGAAGAAAAGAAGAAGAAGGAAGAGGAAGAGAAAGAAGAGGAGAAGAGGAAGGAAGTTGAAAGGAAAAAGAAAGAAGAGGAAGACAAGGAACAAGTAAACAAGAAGGAAGCAGAGAAAAAGAAGAAGGAAGAAGAAGACAAGGCAGTGGAGAAAAGAAAAGCAAACAAGGTAGTGGAAGCAATGAAGAGCACACAGATGGAGACTCCGAAGGCAATCGGGAGTCAAGCCAAACCGGCTGATATCTCCAGCCCTATCGATCTCCAGTCTACAAGTGAGTCAGAGATTATGCAGAGTATCAAAGTTTCTTAAGAGAACCTTGAAATCATTCGAAGGAAAAATGAGCAAGATATAATTCAAGCTGCTGTACACCCTTACCGGTTTGATCCTTGGTACCAATCTTCCCAACATTGAATCATCACTAGCACAGCTTAAGCTACTATGTACTGTAGTGGATGATCAGGTGTAGAGCTTGGAAGAAGCAGCTGAGGCAAATGTCAAGAAAAAGCATCAAAAGGCTCTTAACATTGCTCTAGTGAAGAAGTTGAATGAACTCTGGTCTGAATTGCTGAAAGACCAAAAGGATATAAGGGACGCTTTAGATGAGGGAAACTTGCTACTAAGCAAAATCTGTCAACCCCATCTATTCTGTGATGATGTGCTAGCCCAGAAGCAAAAGCTTCAAATGGACTTATAGTCTTACTTAAGCACATTTAAGCCACCTTATGATTCCTTTGCAACTTATGGGCAAACTGTTCACTGGTTTCAGATCCAGTCAGCCAAAATGGAGCAAGAGATCAGTACACAGTCTAGGGATTTGCAAGAGCTTCAACTGGTTTTACTTCCACGTCTACAAATTCTTCAAAAGTGTTATCTGAACCTGGATGCCTTGACAGTTACGTAGGAGATGAGCATAGTTGATGCCATGGAAGAACAGGTATCCTAGATGAAAATAGAGAAAAAAGCGGCCACCTCCCTACTTGAGTCTTGGTCTCTATCCATGAAACAATTTTTGCAGGACTATAAATTGGTTTTTGACAAGTATTATTCATTGTTGTCATAAACTTTTATTATTTTAATATCAAATGGAAACAGGGTTGTTCAGCGGTACTTTGTCATTGTTGGCAAAGGGGGAGAACTACTCTATCTATTTTGGGGAAGAATAAGGAGAAGTATCTAGCTTTAAAATTTTGATATATGCTTTATGCTCTGATATATCAATGTTTATGCTCTGTATGCAAAATTTCTATACATTGTATTGATTAAGGGATAGTCTATATGCTTAGGGGGAGCAATTTTGTTAATGGCATGTTTTTTGTTGTAAAACACTTAGATGTCAAAATTTTATTTTCCTAAGTGTTGCCATCAATGCTAAAGCAGGAGATTGTTGGCATTTTTGATGTTTATGTTGTGATTGTCATTTATGGATACACACTTGCATTGAGATCCACTTTATATGTATGAGCTAGAGCTCAACCAATATCTGTTCCAACTGGTATGTTGTATTCTAGTCTTTAGACTATTGGTGATTTTGCAAAATGTGTTTCCCAGTCTGAAGCGGCATGTCAACCCCAAGCGGTTCGTAGATTTCAAGTGGTATGAGGGAGAAAAGCGGCATAACACATTCTTACCAGTCTTCATTTTTGTCAAACCGGCAACCGGTATTTTGTATGAACCGGTAATACTCTGTGATGAGTTACCAACCAGCATTTTGTGATGAGTTACTAATCCACTAATTGTTTGATGGTGCCGACACACTAATGGTGCTTCTTGTGTCATGTTACTGAGTATGTCTAGATTCATTGAACCTAGGAAATTGTAATGTAATCCTATTGGACCGAAATGAAATCAGATTCCTTTAAAAGGACATCATGTCTAGGGTTTTAGGTTGTTGCTAAAAGGGTTTATGTTGTGCTAGGGTTTAAGGTGGTTGATGAGTTGTTGTAAGAGCGATCTTATCTGAGAAGATCAAGTTGTAACTGAGTGAGAGATAGAGAAGACTGAAGTAATGTTGGAATGCATTAGCAGTGAGCTGTACTGGATCTAACCAAGCAGTTTGTGCTATTAGATAGATCAAACACTTGTTGATTACTCACATCTTTGACAAGTCTATAGCCCTTAACCGGGTAGGCCCAAAAGCCTTTTGTAAAATCCTCTAACAAGGTGATTCACCTCTGTGAATCTAAAATCCTCTAGCAAGGTAGTCTTTAATCGAACTTATCTCCTAACAAATATTGAGATTCCTAATAGGATCTATTCTAGTGAAGAACATTGTAAGACCTTAACCGGTCTGACCTTAACCGGTCTGGTTTCTATTTTGTAGATAGTGACTTGTGAGTTCCATCTCACCGTGGTTTTTCCCAGTTGGGTTTCCACATCAAATATCTTGTGTTATGGTTGTATTGCTTTTTTGGGTGAATGTTTTATTTGCATTTTGGTTTGCATGTGTGTTAACCGATTTGTCTGTTAAACTGCTTTACCAGTATATCCTCAGATTGTTTAAGTGTTTTAGTGCAGTGATTTTTGGCATACTAATTCAGCCCCCCCTCTTAGTCTTCATCAAGTATAAACTTTATTTTGGTGGATCTATTTCAAATTGTAACTACCTAGTTACAAGGTTGAAACTACAAACTCTACTGACATCTTGATAACCTTTGTCATTGATGCCAAAGGGGGAGTAGTGGTATGAGAAAATTCAATATCACAGGAATCATATGCTCAGGGGTAGCACACATTTTTGGTAACATTTTTGACTTCACATTTGGATACACTTTTGAAATTTCTCATGAGTGTTGCCATCAATGCCAAAGGGGGAGATTGTTGGCATATGCACACTCTAATGAAATATTGTATGTGATTGAAGGTTTTGTCATTGATGGCAACCTTACAATCCTATGGCACTGGCAAGGCATTACACCGGCAAGATAGTTCACTGACATCAACAGATCACACTTTACACCGACACAGAGAAAGGAAGCATACCGGCATAGAGGCCAACGGGATTTTTGTTATATTATATTTTGTTTATTATTGTAAAAACTTTGTAAGCCGACTTGGAAAGTTGTAAGATGACTCTTATATATAAGAAAGATCATTGTAGACATTTTGGAAGTAATGGAAGCGAAGAAAAAGAAGATATTAGGCAGACCTATTATGCGAAATATAGGTTAAAGGTTTTATGTAAAGAACATAATAGAAACTGGTACTAGATCAGGCATTATAGATGCTATTGTAAAGCAGTACAAGATATTGGATTTGTATAATCCACATTGTAAGTCAGTGAGACTTCCCATTGAGCAGTGAGCTCTAGGCAATTGACCTTCCTGCATGTGCAGGCCCCTCTTGTAAGTAATATTCTCTTATTGGCCAGTAAGTGGATATTGTGGGTCACAAATCCCACCGAGGTTTTTCCCACACCGGTTTTCCTTGTTAAATCCTTGTGTTATGGTGTGCTTTTCATGTGGATGTTTTTAATTCTATTTATTACATTATTTCTTGCATATCGGTACACTGTTTATAATATGTTTTGCATGTTTTAAGTTGAGAAATTCTAATTACCAATTAGATACTAATTCACCCCCCTCTCTCAGTATCTGTGGGATTCCTAACACATCTTCCTTCAAAGCATAGAACACCCATTCCTTTCCATTTCCAGATCCACTAGCTGAGTCTTTTGTCGGTTCATCTCTAGAGTCATCAGTTACTTTATAGGACCCCTCCCCAATCAAGCTCTGGTTAACCTAGTTTGACCATGGTTGACCTTATTAATAGATGGTATACTTCAATAGGATGGGCTATGTTAGACAGATAGATTAGTGAGAAAAGTAATTGAACCATGTTATGAAATCATTTTACCTTTCAATGCACATTTTGATGCGTTAGGGATTTAGATTCCATATGATTCACTGATTCGATAACCTTGATATGATGTATATCATTTATCTTTGAATTTGCAGTACTTCATTAGGATGTTATAAAACATGGATGCATGTCTTAGGAATGATAGAATTTCATGATGATTATGATGATGTCATTAAATAAATTATTTCATGTGGATTTTATGGGATAATTGATAAATTGATTGTTATGATTTTAGGTGTATGCAAAGTGTTTGATTTGTATTCTTTTCATATATTAATATTGCATATGATTATTTGAGATTACTAATGTGCAAAATGAGATGTGCTAGAAAACTAATCCATGTGACCATGGAAACTATTCGGAGAATCAAGCCTAAACCTATGTGCATTTCTGAAGGCAAGGGTTGTTTGGAGAGACAACACCTCATGTGTAAATGTGTTTTATTTGTAAATGTTTATGCTTGGATGTGTGTTTAATTTAAAATTGTTAAATTTATTAATTCTAAAAATGGGACATTGCCATGTGTATTTAAGTATTGTGTAATTTTGTGGTGTCACTTGACACGTGTTGTGAAGTGAGTTGGCAGTGACATGTCCCTTGGAGGAAATTTGTTTTACCAATGCATTTTTCAAAATATCCTAGTATGGTCCCAAGAAAGTCTTGGATAGGGAGCTATTAGAAAGGTCAACTCAAGGTTGACCCGTAGGTAAACTTTGGGTGAGTTTCTAGAGGGTTAAACTAACTCCTAAGGTTAGGTTAGGGGCATTTTTAATGGGCCATATGTTATACCTATGGGTAAAGGCCAATTTTAGCCATGTGTCCACTCCCTGGTGACTATCTAGTCACCTCAAAAGTTGAGTTTTTCAAGATGGCCGAATTTCAACTTTTGAGGATCTCACCTAGGTTAGACAACCTTCCAAATGAGTGATTTTTGTTCTTCCCCATTTTCTTTTACTTTTTTGGGTTGCCTTGTTTAGAGAGCTTGTAAGATGTTGGGAAGACCAACCTATGAAAATCTCTCACCCTTCCCAATAGGATTGGAAAGAGTGAGGAGTGTCTTCTTAGGGAATGGTTTGAGAGGGAGAATTTTGATCACCCACTCTCCTTTTTTTTGGAGACTTAGAATTCTTGTTGGAGATTTTTATGGTTTTTGAGTTGCATTTCTAGGCTTTCGAAAGAGAAGAATAGTGGTTTGGGCAGCTCTCCTTCAACCCTTCCTCATTCCATTTGCAGGATTAAGGTTGGTTATGTTTCTTCCTTGCATTTTGAGATTGTTAATGTGTAGTAAAGATTATTTATGTATTTTCCCTTGTTGTTTACATTATTTGTGGAGTTGAATGGGGAAGCTCCTTTCTTACATTTGTTTTCTGTGAGTTATATGATTATTGTGATATAGGTGTTTCAAGGCCATACTCACCCTTGGGAGGGTAGAGTAGCCTTGGGGTTGAAGGGTTGCTTGATAGCCTATGAGTGTAGAGACTCTCTTCTTGGAAGAGAGAGATACACAAGAGTTATGGGACCCTTGCTGCATTATTTGTATGCTTATGCATAAGGGGGTCATAAGGGGAGATATGAGCTTATAAGCCATGGGGGACATAAGGTTTGTGTTTGGGTCAAGTATTTGACTTGAGATGGTTGTATTTTGGCTACCTTGTGAAGGCATGTGCTATTTTTCTTGTAGATCTCCTTTAGGTACTTGGTCCACCTTTACCCCACAAAAGGAATAGTCACTTGGTGACTTTGTTATCCTTGGGTTAGGAGTTCAAGTGTTTTGAGTTTCTTATTATTTTGTGGTTGAGATGTTTGTAACCTATTTAGCCTTGGTTCTTCTAGCTCGGGGGTGGCTTCATGTAAGCCTAGGTTGGGAGGTGAGCATCCATGGTCAAAACCTGTAAATTTTATTTGCAGGTTTGTTTTGGAAATAAAGGATGGAGAAAATCCAAGATCATGTGCAAGATCTCCTTTTAGATTTATTTAATATTTTGAAAATATGTTTTGTAACAAGCCCTCATTCTTGTAAATATGTAAGAGGCTTGGGGATGTATTTATTTTTGGTTATTATTGTAAAGTGGGATTAAAAAAAAGGAATGTATATTTACCCCTTTGTTGTATTTTCATTATAGAGAAATCAAAGAAGCAGTTTAAAAACATTCCTATATTGTCATTTGTTATCATGAAATAGAGTAGGAAAAGTAAACTTATTTTCTGTTTTATTGTTTATTGAAAAGAAATATATAATAATATAAAAGGGTAGATAAACATATAAATAAATTGCAGCCTTATCTCTTTACCCAATTTTATGGTGTAAACTTGCCTAGTATGAAATCTAAACATGCAGTGTTGAATAAAAATATTTGCAAGCATTTATTTATTTGAGCATATTCCTTGAGTTAAAAGTTGTTAGAAGTAAATCTACAGTAAAACATAAATATTTAGCATAACGTAAAATTAATTTCCTAGTTAAAAGTTCAGATTTATTTCCTACATTAGTATTCAATGAAATTTTGGATACTAGAAATGTTAAATCTATGAGTATCCATTTGGAGCTTTATAGTTATTCATTTCGCTTATATTCTGATTGTATTTAAAACTGGTGATTAAGATAAGTTATTACTCATGAACTAGTAATATCCTAAAACGGAAAGTAAAAGTTCATTGTAGCATTTCTATTAATCTCCACATTTACTAAATCTAGAAAAATACATTGCACAGTAAATGTTTACATATATTCACACATTCCATGTAGATTAGTATGTTGTTGTACATTCAAATCTAGAAAGATAAATAAAAAGCTCACTGTGTTTACACAGTGAGTGTATGTTTTCATAAAAGAATATACACATATATAAATATGATAAAAACGTAAAGGCTACTAATAAATAATTTAAACATGCTCACTATTAATGTATTTGCTAAAATATATTTATATATTACCTATAAACTAAAGTTGTTGTTTTTTTTTATAAAAAATAATATAGTAAGATTAAATTTGAGCATGCACATATAAATGCATTTACTTTCATTTCTGATTTATATATATATATTTATATAATAAACAAAAAAAATAAAAATGCAATAAGTCGGCCTTGTGAAAGGAGCCAAACTAGAGGCGCAACCCATAGTAGCCGACCACTGTGAGGTCGCGTCCTCAGTGTGACCCATAGTGGGCAACCACTGTGAGGCCATGTCCTCGGCGCGACCCATAGTGGGCGACCACTGTGAGGCTACATCTATGACGCAACCCATAGTGGGCGGCCACTGTGAGGCCGCATCTACGACGTGACCCACAGTGGGCGACCACTGTGAGGCGGAATCCTTGGCGTGACCCACAGTGGGTGACCATAGTGAGGCCGCAACCTGCGTAGCATGGCCCAGCCATTGTGGTGCCATCGTAGAACTCCGACGTCATCATGACCCTCCACCCTACAATCATCCTGCATGAACATCAAGAGAAAACCCTAACCCAATTTTTGGGTTAGGGTTAGAAAAGAAAACAAAAAAAAGAGAAATTTAGATGTGTGTTTAAAGGAAGTAAATAGGGTATAATAAAATAAGAGGGCCTTTTGAAATTTAAAATAAGTGGATGGGAAATTTCCCATTTCATTAGAGTTAAATTTATTTATTTATAACAATTTAATTAGAGTTATTTTAATATAAGGGAAATTTTTTAAAGGTAATATTTAATTGGATATTTATTTGATCCTAAGAGGGGTCTTTTATATTACTATATGAGGGTGTAATTGGTAAATGAATGTTTATGTCCCCTAGAGGGTAATTTTGGTGAAAATAATTATTTAAATTTTAGAGGAGATTAGTTATCAATAATGGAAGTTTATAATTTCTTGTTTAGATAATCATATATATAATATTTAATTATCTTAAACATTTATTAATGTGTATATTTTTTTTGTATAATAAATATTTTAACCTAAAGGGGTAATTTAGTTGTATTTGATTATTAAAATCTTTTAAGGGGATTAATTGCCACTCAAGGAAGATTTATTTTCTAAGTGAGCATATAAAAGTTAATTTGATGATGTTTCAATATTTGCCTATTTAAATTATTATTAATACAAGGAATTGTACTAATGTTAATTTAATAAATTTTGGAGTTATTTAAAATTGTATGGGATTAATGATAATTCATAATTAAAATTGAAGTATTTAAATCAAGCGAATCAATTAACTAAGAAATTTGCGATGACTTTATAGGAATAATGAAGCAAGTTAAGTAATGGTGATTATTGAAATTATTACGTAAAATAAAATAAATTTGATCACTTAGGAGTTTGAGATAAGACCTAAGTCTTCTAGTTAAAGTATATTTCATCACTCACTTTAGAAACCCATTCTTAATGTCTAATAAGATTTCCTTTAGTGAAACTTATTAAGTTGTCACATCTAATTAAACGTAGGTCACTAGTAATTAAGAGTTTAAAAAATAACAATTGTTGTTGTGTTTTTTGCCCAAAATGTTTGGGCATGACATACTCCTTCCTCATCTACTATGTAGCATCATTTGTTTTTCTTGAATCTATATCTGTTTGGGTTAGGCTTAAAAGTTTTCTTAACTCTTTCCTCAAACCTTGCATTCCTTTTAGGACATCTAGATGCAAAATGACCAATCTTATTACATGCAAAACATTTAAAAGGTACTTTTCCTTCATACTTACTTCAAGTTGGACCTTAAAGTACTCTTCTAGCAAATAAGGCTTCAAGTTGCTCAATCTCTTCATCTTCTTTTCTCATGTCTTCCATTTCTTTTGTAAATTGGGCTCTCCAATCACTTTTTCCGATAGATGTTGATGATGATGCATGAAAAGCAGGTTCAAAATTTACAACTCTAGAAGATCCAAATTCTTCAAGCTCAAAAGCAGATAATTTTCCAATCAGAATGTCTTTGTTGACTGAAGTGTTTGCCATTGTTCTTAGCTCATTAATTGCAGTTGCCTTCATCTTGTAAGCTGGTAGAAGGGCTCTCAAGACTTTGGAAACTATTTCATCTTCATGTAGAAATCCTCCACAACATTGAATTCCCATAACAATCTCATTTACTCTTTCCATAAACACAACAATTCTTTCATTTTCTTCCATTTTCAAGTTTTCATACCTTACCCAGTAACCATCAAGTTTAGCAATTT
The DNA here is from genome assembly GCF_030272615.1 of Cryptomeria japonica. Classification (NCBI taxonomy): domain Eukaryota; kingdom Viridiplantae; phylum Streptophyta; class Pinopsida; order Cupressales; family Cupressaceae; genus Cryptomeria; species Cryptomeria japonica. The sequence continues at coordinate 923,399,128 of NC_081407.1, forward strand.
TGATAGTAGGGTCACCTTCATTCAAAGTTTGCAATTTGTCCCATATAACCTTAGCCGATAATTTTTTAGTCAATCCCATAATCTGCTGATCAGTAAGTGCACACAAGAGGGCTTCTCTAGCTCTGCAATCATTTTCAATATTCTTGTCTAGGTCTGCAGGAGCACGATTGCCGGATGTTAGATCATAAGGTGTGTATCCTTTCTCAGTGATCTCCCAAATATCCTTTCCAAGACATCTAAGATGAGTCTCCATTTGAATTTTCCATATACCATAATTTGTTCCATCAATCTTAGGGATTTCTCTTTTGAAAATAGTTGTTAGTGGATTAGAAGTGTTAGCTTCCATAAGATCTACCTCATGCAGTTAAGCTTCTGCAAAAGAGGACCAAAGATCTGATACCAATTGTTAGGATGACCGGTGAACAACTGAGAGGGGGGGGGAATCAGTTGTTAACAAATTATAACTTTTAATCTATAATATAACCTTAAATAGATTAAGTACTGGTAAAGCACAAAAAGATGCCGGTAGAAACAAATACCGGTAAACAATACAACTTAACAATTAACCAAATAATGAATGCAAAGAAACCATACCACATAACACCATGATTTGTATGTGGAAAACACAGAAAGGGAAAAAATACAGTGGGAAGCCTACCCATTGTTAGATGATACTTCTACATAAAGTATGTGTTATAATGAGGGGCCTGCACTTGTAGGAAGGCACACTGCCTAGAGCGTACTGCTCATTACAAAAGAGTCTCACTGACTACAGAGAGGCTACAACCTTCTCTAGATAAATGGACAACAATACAATAGAGTGAACTATTGGAAATATCCTCTACTATGCCTGGTTACAGTCCCGATTTTAATGCCAGAGGACTAAATCTTCTTTTGAATACAATTCGATCACCAATGATCGATCAACTCCTCTGCCTCAATGATATTACAATATTTTCACATTACATTCCTTGACCACGACCTTTCCAATAACCATGATACTTTTACAAAGAGTTTCTACCTCTTATTTATACAAATGCTAAGGCCTAAACCAATTAGGTCGCCCACCTAAAGATATTATAATAATATCATTACATAATTCCTTATTACAATGATATGCCATGTCATCTTAAGACCAAAACAATAATAACAAATCCATAAAACATCTTGAATCATCCAATTATTATGTAGAGTACATGCTAGCATGACACCGGTCCATAACCTAGATAGGTACCGGACCTATTCTGGTTCTACCATGCCAAAGAAATGTCTTCAACCAATTGCAGCATGATCAATGAACATCTTCATCCTAAATTCCTCAAAGAAGCTACACCAACACCAATTGTGCATCCTGTCATGATTCCTCAATGAAAGCTCTGTTGGTAAAGCCTTAAACCAGTGTCGGTAAGGGTTTACGAGAGTGTCTGATAACATCCAATTACCAAGTGAATACCAACTAACAAAAACATGCTCATGGAGCATATAACTCATGAAATCCTATATACTTCACTGATCCAAACATGTCATAAGTGTCCAACAGATAATTTGTTCTGCCGATAACACTAGATCTTCTACCGATAACTAAAACTTGTCTGTCGGTAACCATCCATATCAACTAGTGTTGACATAAATGACAAAACATTATTGTAACACATAATCAATTCATTCATAATGCCAACAAAGATATCCTTGTGTTTTGGCGAAAGTTTGAGTAACTCAAGTCTAGTTGTCGATGTGGAGGTGTTCCCTTTCAAGACATATTTTTGCGCTCTGGTTGTCACATTTATCGACACATGTTCTTGTTTGTCTTTTATTTTTATGACATTTACTTGATTGTCATATGTCAATATGTGATTGATGGTATTCTTGTATAGGTGATTAATACGAGCTCCTTTAGTGTTGTTTGATGTTGATGCTCCTCCCTTGTCATAATTTGGAAGAGGAATTTTGAAGGCTTCATGGTCACCATTCATTTTGTGACCATCAACTATTAAATTGCCCCTTTCTATCATGTCCTGAACTATGTTCTTTAGCCTCATGCAATCATTTGTGTTATGTCCTTTGTTTTGATGAAAATCACAATAATGTGAGTCATTCCACCAAGGTGGTTTGACCTGGGTTTCAAAGTTGCTTGTGGCTGGCAATGTGATGATCTTATTCACCAAGAGTTCTCGAAACACTGATTCTAAGGTTTTTCCTAATGGCATGTATATGCGTCGATATGGGAAAGTATTGGTGTTGCCTCTTTGGTTTGTGTTGTTTCCTTGGTTAGTGTTGTTTCCTTGGTTAATATTGTTGTTGCCTTGATGATTTTGGTTGGTGTTTTATGTTTAAGCTCCTTGATTGGTATTTCGTTGATAAGTGTTAGTGCCTTAATTAACACTTTTTTTATTATTATTGGATGGTGGGTTGCCTGATAAAGTTAACGCTAGTTGTTTAGACTTCACATTGTTGGCATCAATTACCCCATCATTAACAATGTTTTTGTTCCTTGTCCAAAATCTAGATTTTTCTAAAGTATTGTTATTGTTTTGATTGTTAAAGGTGTTAGTGTGTGATGAATTAACATCTTCCTTAAAGAACTTCAATGTTCCTTTCTTGATGCAAGCGTCCTCTACTTGAATACCATTTTCTATCAATTTTGCAAAAGATGGTATGCATTGGAGTTTGAATTGATAACTAATCTCACTATTCAAATTGTCGATAAAGATTTCCTTCTTTTCCTTTTCAGGCACATCACGGGGATATCTTGAGACCATGCTCCTCCACCATTGTAGAAACACCATGAATGTTTCATTGCTCTTTTTTTGTGTGTTACACACATCCAACATGGTGATTGCATGTTGAATGTTATAGGAGTATTGTGTTATGAATTTTTTTACCAACTCATCAAATGATCTTATGGGAGGTATAAGTTTAGACAACCACTCCATTGTTTTCCCTCCCAAAATTCTTGGGAATAGTCTCATTAAGTATGTGTCATCGTGAGAAAATTCTAAGCTCATGGTACAAAATTCCCAAACGTGATCATGGGGATCACTTTTACCATCATATTTGTCGTATTTTGGTATATCTGAAATTGGGGGAAAAGGTACCATGTTTAATCTCCTATCAAAAGGATAACGACAAATTTTGTCCAAGGAGTATCGTATCGTGGTTCCTTGTTGTATGTCTTGCATTTGTCTTTGTAGTGTTTGGAGTTGTTGTGTAAGAGCAACCATGGGTGCATTTTTCCTTTGATGGGGAGCTTCCCCTTATTCATTAAGATTGTCCTAATTGTGGGCATGATCTTGTTCATGGGTGTTATCTTGTTCATGAGTGTGATCTTGGTTGCATATATTTTCTTGATTATGTGCCTCTTCTTCTCTCCATTGTTCTTGATAGGTATAGTTTCTTGATGTTCTTGAAATTATCTCATCTATATTCCTTAAGTTTTTTGTATTGAAATCCTCAGTAATGTTGACTTCTTTGCTAGTTAGCATGAGTAGATATTTTTCCTTATCTGCTTCTATAAGTCTTTCTACAAGTTTTTGGAAATTTGTGTTTTCTTTACATTCTTAGAGAAGTTCTTCGGTGATCTCTATTTCTCCCATATTTTCATACTCATAAAAAGGATTGGACAATCTACGACCCATACTCTATTCTAGTAGTGATTCTTTATTTTTGTTTCTCTGAGATAGAGTGATAGCGGGCATTAATATATCTCTATTATATGATGAATTATTCTTCTTCTATTGGGGTTCTTGGTGGAGTTTGTGGCTTAGGTCGAGCTTCATTATAAGTGATAAGGAAATTTGGAAAAAAACTGGGGTTAATCCTTCCTCCACTATTTAGGCATTGGTTGAATGCTGCTTTCTGAATGTAAGCCCTACTTCTCAAAGGCTCTTTGTCAAATTCATTTGTTTTTTCTTGGATATACAACTGCATATGACACAACAATGCGCAATGTGATGCAAAGAGTTGATGATTGATATAGAGAAATTTATTCCTTTTAACAAGCGTCTTAGAACTAGGTTGTCTCTTCTTCAACTTAGTATTTTGATGAAGACTTGTTCTTCTTAAAATGTGAGTGGTCATACACAAATGATCAAATGTTGATGTTGATGCTGGATTTGGATACTTCATTTGAACACTCAAGTTTTACTTTATCAATTAGAGGTTTAGTTTGATTCCCCTCCATGACAAAGTGTGTCAAATGATATGAGTCAAGTTTCCTGATGTAGAAACTTAATTTCATAATTTGAGGACCCAACTAGGTATTGTTTTGATAGGATCCATTGGATGAGGGAACTTTGATCATTGTTTTGATACTATTTAATTTTGTTGGATGAAGTCTGATCTCAAGCTAGTTAATTATTTGAAAACTCTTTCTAAGAGTGCCTTGTTGGATTTGGAAATTTTCTCACTAATGATCTTTTTTGAAGTTTTGTTGCTGGATTTGTTAGAGAACCCAAAAGGGTATTTGAAACGATAATTTTTTTCCAAAGTAACTGGTTAGCTCTCTATTTTTTACTAATATTGATCATGCACTAATACAAAGACTTGATGTGCTAAAGGAATTTCTCGAAGCACTACAGAATGTTCACTATGCACTATGCTTCGTCTCCTATGTGCTATTTTAGACTGTTTGATAATTAAATTGCTGGATAGGTGATGCACTAATATGTCCCTATTATGCACTAATGTTTGATATGAAAGTGCTATAATATGATTTGAATGTGCTAGGATGATGCTTGAATGTGCTACAGAGATGTTCACAGTGCTATCTAAAATTTTAATAGTATGATATTGGTCATGCATTAAGTTGAGTGATGAAAGAGCTAAGTTTTGTGTGAATGCGCTACTAAATGTCTAAGATGCACTAGGTTTTTGCTCCTATGTGCTAGTTCTGTCCTAATTTATTTGTTTGATTCTTTTGTTGGGATGTTAAAAAATAACACTTGTGATTTGATGGATAATTTTTTGAAATCACTTGAAAACATGAAATGTAGAAGAGATAATAATTTGTCTATGCTAAACAAGTAGTGTATGTTCTTTTAAGGATGTTTTCAAATCCCTGATGTTTTCACTGGTTTGGATTGCAAAGAAGACATATCAAGAAGAATCTTTATTCAAAGGTCATCAAGAATATCATATCCTACTAGTCTCGATACTCCATCAGCTCAAACAACCTTGTCACCCTAGGGGCACCCATTTTTTTGCCTTTTGCCAGAAAATAACCCAAAGTTAATTTCTTCACAATTGAGTAGTTATCTTGTGAGATATATGGTGAGTGATCTTGGGGGCAGATTCTTCCCCACCCTTGCACTATGATATTGCCAAATTTTGGTGACTAACTTGGTTCAAAGTCTCTAATGTTAAGGTTCTTAATAATGCTTTCATTTGGTCTTCAGTGATAAACTCCCTTGGGAGGCTTCCCAACCTCTAGAACAAAGGCTTTACGTATCTTAAAGATACTGGGGGAAGACTAATCACTGAGAAAAACCATTGAAGGGGACTTTCATCAACCTCTACATTTAATTATAGTGGGTTAGAACAATTGGCGATAAATTCATTTCCCACTTAGATCATTCCCCTCTCATCGACCATTAATGGTGCCCTAAGGGAAACTCGAGAGGACAAGCCTTCTAAAGGAATAAATTGCTTGAAGTAAAAGAAAGCATAAGAGTGGTTTGGCTTTTTGGTCACCCAATTAAGGGGAGAGCATATGCCTTCCACTTTCAAGACAAGGCAAACAATATTCTTTTTAACTTTCAAGGCAATAATTTGCTAAGATCTATTTGGAGATGTTTCTCCAACAAGAATGGTGTTCTTTTTAGCTCTTCATAGAATGTGTGTTTCAAAACTTTGGAAAATAAACCTGGTCAATAAAACAAAATTGTGTATTGGTCAAGAAAATGAAAATCATGTGACCAATCGTCAATGAGGTTCTTTTTATTTTGTACCAAAGAAAATGAGGTTCTTTTTAGTTTGTACCAAAATGAAAGAGATCTTTTTTTAACTTTACAAAAATAAAGATTTGTTTGTAGTTCTTTTTAACCCTTTGCAAAATAGAAAGTAAGGTCTTATTTTAAACACCAAAGAAATGATGAGGTTTTTTTTAACCAACTCGAAATGAGTTCTTTTTAAACCAACTTGAAAAGCTAGGAAAGAAAAAACAATCATATTCCTAAATTTAACTCCTCCAATCTACAAGAAATGATTAGTAACCTACAATGAAAGAAAGTAAGTGAAAAAAATTTAAAACCTTAGGTGGGCTTACACAAACCTAGTTTTCTAACTCTGTTACAAACTATCATTTTTCTCTATCAGAGTTATGCACTGAACTTCTGCACAGATGCGCTACAGAATGGTATAAAATCACTACAAGATGATTCCTATGCACTACTTTGATTCCAAAATTTGCTACATTGACACTTCCATGCGCGAGAAAGAAACATAAAATGTTATGCCCTAAAATATAGTTCCAAAGTGCCAAAAGATGAGTCATATGCACTAAACAGTGTGATGAATGCACTACTATTTTCCATAGATGTGCTAAACTATACTTTGGATGCACTAAAAGGGTATTCTAGTGTGCTTGTAATCCTTGGCTTGCACAAAAAATGATGTTATTTATGGGGACGTGCCCCATGGTGGGTGCCAAAAATGTATGCAGGAAAATTCAGTGACAAAAATGAACAAGTTGAATACAAAAGACCCACACACCAATGAGACTCTTGGTACAAGTATATGAACTAATTCAATTAGTTTGACTTCTCAAGGGGTGTCCCATTGTTCTCTATCTCACAAGATCCCCAAAGTCAATATTTTTCTCTCAAATCATTGAGCAAGTGACTTAGGAATGACAACTCCAAGAATGAGTGATGTTTGATTTATATGCATGAATGCATTCTAACATTATGATATTGAAACTATGATGATTAAGTTAGTATAAAGATGATGATATGATAAAATTTTAGCCAATTATCCTAGCATGAATATTCTATGATATTAAAAATACTTCTAAATATTGTTATGATGATTTAACAAAGAGAGGCTAAAATGCATAGTAAATTAGACTATAATGTAGATGCATGAAAGATTGTTGATATGAAAAATGAGGAATGAGAGCTCTATTTATAGGAAAAATAGGGCAATGGATGGTCAAGATTGAATAATCTTAACAAGGGATAGGATTGAAAGTTAATCAATCCATGTTTACAATTCTCACCAATGAAATGGTGACAATTGTCAACAAAAGGTTGCTTGAGAGGAGATGGAAGAAGCATTAAATGCCTGAGAAGACATGAAGGTTACCCTAGGAGGTAAGGGTTAAGGTTAAGTTAGGGTTATTCAAAGAATAAAGCTTTTACCCAAGGGGTAAACTCTTGTACAAGGATTAATAGGTTAACCAAGGTTAAAGCCATGAATGCTTGATGAGACCCTTGGGTTAGATGAGGGTTAAGTTAGAGAGAAAGTCTCTAACCATGCAAGAAGGTTAAGCTAACCATTAATTGTTAGGAAGAATTTGAGGGTTAACTTGTTGAAGACATAAAGCCTTTAATGCATTTTAAAGACTTTGGAGGCTTTGAGAAGTGACTTCTCTTTGCTTAGGAATGTGACAATAGTTAGGAGATGAATTAGGCTAGATTGGAAGTTATTAGAAGAATCTGGAAGGGGTTTGGGAGGAAAGTGGGAGATGTAGGAAAATGCAAGTGAAGGAAAAAGGATTTTAATTAAAATAAAATTACTTTATTTCAACCAAAATAGATGCAACTTGCATAAACACAAGTGGAGAAATGTAATAAGTAAATTAGATTTATTTATTTGCAAGGATCAATTTAATAAAATGTAAATTTAATTAAAAAGGGAGAAAGGGGAATTAATTAAATAAAGTGATTTATTTAATTAAAGGATAGAAAAGGTTTAGGTGAATTTAATTAAATAAATTGAGTAATTCATTTAATCAAATAGATGAAAATGAAGAAATTAATTAAATAGAATTTAATTAATAGTGGGGATGGGGTTTAAATAAATATTAAATATTTATTTAGGAAAGTGGTCAGATTTATACATCTACAGATAGTTAACTGATTCATCCCCCCCCCCCTCTTAGTTTACTCCCAGTATCAAACCTGTCTAAATCTTTTTATGTTGAAAAAATCATACACATTTTTAATGTTGAAAAACACGTACACATTTTTTATGTTAAAAACCCTATGCGTTACTTATAGTAAAGAAAGGGTGAAGGAAGAGAGAGAGAGAGAGAGAGAGAGAGAGAGAGAGAGAGAGAGAGAGAGAGAGAGAGAGAGAGAGAGAGAGAGAGAGAGTTGGGGAGGGAGGGAGAGGGGGAATGAGAGAGAGAAAAAGAGAGAGGGATGGTAAGGGGAGTGAGGGAAAGGGAGATAGAGAGAAAGAGTGGGGAGAGGGAGGGAGGGAGAGAGAGAGGGAGAGATGGTAAGGTAGGGAGGGTGAGGGAGAGAGAGAGGATGAGAAAGGAAGGGAGAGAGAGAGAGAGAGAGAGAGAGAGAGAGAGAGAGAGAGAGAGATCTGGTGAGGGAGGGAGAGGGAGGGAGAGGGAGAGGGAGAGAGAAAGGATGGGAAAGGAAGGGAGATAGAGGGGGATGGAGAGAGAAAGAGTGTGGAGATAGACAGATAGACAGACAGAGACACAGACAGAGAGAGGGGGGAGAGAGAGAGAGAGAGAGAGAGAGAGAGAGAGAGAGAGAGAGAGAGAGAGAGAGAGAGAGAGAGAGAGAGGATGGGAAAGGAAGGGAGATAGAGGGGGATGAAGAGAGAAAGAGTGTGGAGAGAGAGAGAGAGAGAGAGAGAGAGAGATAATATGGCCCCTCGGGACTGATGAATACTAAGAGGGGGGTGAATTAGTATACCAAAAATTAGTGAACTTAAACTCTTAAATAGTTTAGAAGTTAACTGGTATAATAGATTTACTAACAAACTAATTAAGACAAATGCAAACTAAATAGAAAATAAAGCATTCACCCACAAGAGCACAATCACCATAACACAAGAGGTTTTGATGTGGAAACCTTGATGGGAAAAACCATAATGAGCTGAAACTCACAAGTAACTATCTGCAGAATAGTAACCAGACTGGTTAAGGTCATACAATGTTCTTCACCAGAACAGATCCTGTTAGGAATCTAGATCTCTGTTAGGAGATAAGTCCCGTTAAAGACTACCTTGTGAGAGGATTTCAAATTCATAGTTGTGAACCACCTTGTTAGAGGAATTACAAAGGCTTTGCCAGGCCTACCCGGTTAAGGGTTTCAGACTTGTCGAAGATGTGAGTAATCAACAAGTGAGTGATCTAGATACTAGCACTACTATGATCTCACATATTAAAACCCTCATGCACTACTAAAAACCCCCATCAACTTTCTAAAACCTTAGACATGATGTCCTTATAAAGGAATTCGATTTCATGTCGGTCCAATAGGATTACATTGCAAGTTCCTAGGTTTAGTGCATCTAGACACATTTGGTAACACGACACAAAATCACTGCCAAAGAGTCGGTGGATGATAACTCATCACAGAAATACCGGTTGGTAACTCATCATAGAGTAATACCAGTTCATTACCGATTATCGGTTCATAAATTTTACCAATTACCAGTTTGTACATTTTACCAATTACCGGTTTGTCAAAATGAAGACTGGAAAAATGTTAACAACTACTTTGTTCCTTCATACTGCTTTGGGATCCTCAAACCACTTGAGGTCTTCATACCACTTTGCAACCGGTAAACACCTTCTACAAAACACCGATAGTCTAAAGACTATAATACATAATACCAATTGGAACAATTACCAGCTGAGAATAACTCATACATAGAGAAGTGATCATAAAACAAGTGTGTGTCCATCAATGACAATCACGACATCATCAAAATGCCAACAATCTCCCCCTTTGGCATTGATGGAAACACTTAGGAAAATTTTGACATCTAAGTGTTTTACAAAATATATGCCATAATCAAAATTACTCCCCCTAAGCATATACACTATCCCTTTTTGCAGAAAATACAATGTATACTACTCCCTTAAAGAAATAACATGAAAGTATACATAACAATCACCAAAATCTTAGATACTACTCCCCCTTTGCCAACAATGACAAAGTAATATAGAATAACCCCTATTTCTCATTATCATTAAAATAAATAAGTGTTTATGACAATAATGAGTGGAACTTATCAAAAACTAATTTAAAGTCCTGCATACAAGTCTTCATGTATAATGATCATGACTCAAGTAATGAGGTAGCCACCTCACTTTCTGTCTGCATCTGTGATACCTGTTCTTCCATGGCATCAATTGTGCTCATCTCTTGGGTTGTCGTTAAAGCTTCTAGATTTAGAAAGCACTTCTGAAGAATTTGCAGTCTGGGTAATAAAACCAGTTCAAGTTCCTGCAAATCTCTTGTCCTGTTGCTAATCTCCAACTCTATTCTGGCAGACTGAAGCTGATACTGGTGAACCATTTGCCCATATGTGGTGAAAGAATCATATGGCATCTTAAAGTTTCTTATGTATGTCTGCAAATCAGATTGTAGTTTATCCTTTTGTGCAAGCACATCATCACATAATAGATGGGATTTACTTATTTTTCTCAGCAGTAGTTTTCCCTCATCCATAGCATCTCTAATATCCTTATGCTCTTTCTGAAGTTGAGACCGAAGCTCATTCAGTTTCTTTACTAAGGCACTGTTAAGTTCCTTTTGGTGCTTCTTTTGTGCATTAGCTTTAGCAACTTCCTCCAGGCATTGTACCTGGTCCTCTACCACTATACATAGAAGTTTCAGTTTGGCCAAAGAGGAATCGGTACCGGGGAGGTTGGTACCTAGGATCAAACTGGTAAGGGTGTCAATAACAGTGTGAATGACATCCTGCTCCTTTTTCCTTCTCAATGCTTCTAGTCTTTCTTGTGCTAGCTTTATGCCTTGTAGTAGCTCCAATTCATCCTCAGATTGGAGGTCAAGAGGATTGGTGATGTCAGCTGGTTTAGCTTGACCACCAGTTGCCTTTGGAGCCTTTGCTTGCTTGTTCTTTTCTGCTACCTTCTCCTCTTCCACTCTTTTCTTTTCCTCTTCTTTCTCCCTTTGTTCTACTTCATTATTTTTCTTCTCTTCCTCCTTCTTTCTTTCTTCCTCTTTTCTCTTCTCCTCTTCTTTTTTCTTCTTCTCTTCATCTTTCCGCTTCTCCTCTTCTTTCTTTTCTTCCTCTGCTTTTCTCTTCTCCTCTTCTTGTTTCTTGTTCTCCTCATCTTTCTGCTTCTCCTCTTCTTTCTTTTCTTCCTCTTCTTTCTTCTTCTCCTCTTCTTTCCTCTTCTCCTCTTCTTTCCTTTTCTCTTTCTCTTGTTTCTTCTTCTTGTCCGCTTTGCTTTTCTCTTCGTCTTTCTCTTCTTTCTCTTTGTTTGCCTTTTCCTTTCCCAGCTTTTGCTTGTCTGTGTTTTCTTTGTCCTGTTTCTCCTTGTCTACCTTTTCTTTATTAGCCTTTTCCTTTTCAGTGTCTGCAGTGACATCTTCAACATCCAAAGCATCAACATCAATGGTGTCCACCTTTTCTGTAGCCAGTTCTCCTTCATCATCAAATTCCTCATCCGATTTTCTGGTTTCCGGTTCTTGTTCAGCCTTCTTGTTGGCCTCAGACACTTGATGCAACCAGATAGTAGCTTTGGAATGCAGATGAGTATCCTTCTCTACTTTAGAGGTTTTGCCTTCAAGAAGCCCGAGTCTTCTTCTTCTCATGAAGAAGAGACCTTTATGTGTGTCCATAATCTGAAATAATTCGGAATTGGAGGCTTCAGGAAAGTACTGAGCAAATACTTTCTCCCTTATTTCCTATTCTTTCTCTATGGAAATGCGCCATTTGTTTTCTAAATAATTATATAAAGAATCAAGTGCCTCAGATCTAATTTCTGATGGCGACCGGTCATTTTTACACAAATAATTAATGACTTCCCACTCTGTTTCCTCTTTCTCACTATCGGTAAAGTCATCAAAATACTCCCTTAGATCACTAAGTAATTTTCTTCTTATATTATTGATAGTCCTTTGACAATGTGTCATTGGTTTATAAGAAGAGACATCAATATTTACCGGTGCAGATGATACAGGTGTCTTGCCAATAGCTTTTGTCTTTTTCCTTGTTTGCCTTGTCTTCTTAGGCTACACATCTGATTTTGTGTCTTCGAATTCTAGTGAGTCGCTCTTGGCCTTCCGCTTCCTTTCAAATACTTTAGCAGGTGTAACTTCCAGTTTCTTCTTGGCAGGTGACCACTTGGTCACTTTAGGGCTGGCTGAGGTAACTAGTGTCGATGCCGCTGGCACTGCCTTTCCCTTTTTCACAGAAGGCTCTTCAAGAAGTGTTACCCTTTCCAAGTAGGTGCCGATTCTCTTTCTCTTTGCATTTAAAGGAGAGGCAATCAAGGTAGAGGCATACCCATCCGACATGTCGTACATTACCTCATAATCCATAGGTTCTACTTCTTCCTATCTGGGCTCTACCGCTTCCTTTACACACTCATCTACTCTAATGGTAAAGCAGATCTCCTCTTCATACTTCTTAACAATATCACCAGATATCCTCATCCTCTAGCTCATCTTCTGCTTGAATTCATCAAAGTATTTATTCAAGACTTCAGGATATCCGGTTCCCACCTCTTGGAGACTTTCCCTGATTTGTTTGGTGACCGGTTGGTCAGCAAACCATTGAATATCACCCACTCCTTGGAAATAGCCTTGGAAGTAGAAAAATACACCCACCAATAGTTGTCCAAATTTGAATCTTAGGATACTGTCCTGTTTGATAGACTTCAAGTTTAATAGGAGTTGCTTCTATAAACAGGTGCATAGATCAAATGAGGCATCCTCCATGATCATTCTGTAGGCATCATTTACCACAACATTAGAGACAGTTTATTCTATTGGCATAAAATGTCAGGTATCCAATCACCATGCAAGCATACTTTACCAAAGCATCTTTGATGGTGTTGACAATCATTCCCCATTGATCGCTCATAGAGCCGGTGAGCTTAGTCATTTCTATCTTGATGACTTTCCTTAGGGCTGGCACCTCACCTATGTTGTAGAAACTGGTGACGACATGAATTTCTTCAAACATAATGTCATGTGTCCTTTCAAGATACTTCTTGTCTCCATGCACTCTGCTCAGGATGATGCAGATGTGGTCTTTCGTGAACTCTTCAAGGAAGTAAACCGCATTGTGAAGTTTCTTCCTCTCTAAAATGTTGTATTCTAGTTTGATCTTCTTGTCATCCCCACAAGAAAGACTTAGCTAGGAATGAATTGCTAAGGATCCTAGGTCTTCTAGTTTGCAATCAATGTACCCTGAAATATCTCCTTTGACAATGACTCCGGCAGATATTTCGGACAGGGCATTGTATTTCATCTTTCGTTGGGTAAAATTCATTGAATCAGCAGGTGTACTAGAACAGAAGTGCAATGCAGAAGCCATGATTAACTGATAAACAAGAATTTCGATAAATACCTTCAGAACTTCAAAGTTTAGGGTTTGACAAATGCAACTCACACTACACAACTTCGGTTGCTTGATTACCGCTTGGTGTTCTTCACTTGATTGATTGTAAATGTCTCTGGATACTTCTGCAAGATTTGAAATCTCTTTGAATCACAAGTCAAATTGCCTTTTGTCACTCTGCTCTTGAAAAATTCTTCGTTCGAAAACTGATAAGTGAAAATGACTTGAAAATTCCTTTTAAATGAATTCTTCACCTACCATAATAAATGCTCCACCGCTAGGGCATAAACCCTAATTTTCCTTTTACTGCTTCACAATCGTCTGCCAATCGACAGGTAATGTATACTGGTTAAGGTCTTTTACCAGTGTAAACTGGGGGTTCGAAGCATTTCATCGATCTATTCCCCGTAATATTTTCTGAAGCTTAGTTTGCCAGTTCAGCAACTTCCACACTAGGTGCCGAAACCAGTTCATCTTGTGACACTTCTTCAGGTTTCTTTTTCCATGTTTTATTCATTCTGGCTTGAACGGTTTCAACATCAATCTTCCCTTCTAGAGTGACTGGTATGTCATCTGAATGGTTCTTTCTCATTCTGCAGGTTCTGGTAGGGTGTCCCAGTTTGTTGCAATGATAGCATACCATTCCAGGTGTTCTCCATGGTCCATTGTTCATTCTACCATTCTTCCTCCTGCATGTTGCAGCAGTGTGACTGCTACCATGGCAAATCAAATAGGTTGCTCTCCAACCAGTTGCCACTTGATAGCTACCACCACCTGACTGACAGTCATAGTCATTATACCGGTTTGGATTCTGGTTCACAGAGGATTCAGGAAAAACTCCTTGAGTCCTTTGAGGATATCTCCTGGTGTTGTGTATAACAGACCTACATTCAAATGCTCTATGCCCAAATTTGATGCATGCGTAATAGTTACCATTGAATCTATTGGATCTAGGCTTATTGTTTAGAAAATAAGGAAAATTATTGTAGGCCTTATTTCTACACAAATTAGTAGTATGTCCTTACTTGAGATAATTAAAACAAACAGGTTTAAACTTTTGCTTACCTTTATCCTTTAGTGTCGGTTGCTTCTTTGATGCTCCATCTTTTGTTCTAGAGGTCTCACCTTCCTCATAACTAGAAAAACCAAGTCCAGTGGTATTCTTTACTAGTTTTGCTAATTCAAGCTTTTGTTCTAGCTTAACAGTGCTCTTATTGAATTTGGCAAGTATTTCCTTTGACTCAGTGAGTTCTTTGGAAATAGCAGCATTGGATTCCTTCAAGTTTGCATTCTTAGAAATAGCGATGTTTAGTTCACCTTACATTTCTTCTTTTTCCACTTTACTCACTTGGAGATGAGCGGTAAGGGCACTGATTTCTTGCTTCAGCTTGGAGATCTCATGATCTTTATCTTTTACCAGGTCTTCATTTTTCCTTCAGTTCTCAAGCTCTTGACACATTCTGATAGTTAGTCCTTCCAGTTCCCTTCTCAGGTTAGCATTTGATTCATTCAATTTTTCAACTTCTTCAACTAGGGCCTCCATGTCTGCTTCATAAGAAGAACTATTTTTAGTAAGCTCCATCAGTTTCTCAGCATGCTCTCTTCTCTTTGCTAGAGAGGCTTTATATTTGACTTTAAGTTCATCAAAGGCTTTCTCAGTCTGAGTGAGATGATGAGTAAGCTCCCTCATAGTGTATTCCCCCATATCTTCTTCCAAGTGGTTAAACTTATAGAAAGGTTGGCTCTAATACCAATTGATGAATACTAAGAGGGGGGGGTGAATTAGTATACCAAAAATTAGTGAACCTAAACTCTTAAACAGTTTAGAAGTTAACTAGTATAACAAATTTACTAACAAACCGGTTAAGACAAATGCAAATCAAACAGCAAATAAAGAATTCACCCACAAGAGCACAATCACCATAACACAAGAGGTTTTGACGTGGAAACCCAAATGGGAAAAACCACGGTGAGCTGAAACTCACAAGTAACTATCTGCAGAATAGTAACTAGACCGGTTAAGGTCATACAATGTTCTTCACCAGAACAGATCCTATTAGGAATCTAGATTTCTATTAGGAGATAAGTCTTGTTAAAGACTACCTTGTGAGAGGATTTCAGATTCATAGTTGTGAACCACCTTGTTAGAGGATTTATAAAGGCTTTGCCAGGCCTACCCGGTTAAGGGTTTCAAACTTGTCAAAGATGTGAGTAATCAACAAGTGAGTGATCTAGATACTAGCATAGTATGCTTGGTTAGATCCTTGATAGCTCATTGTTAATGCACATTTAGCATTCCTTCAATCTTTAGTCTCTCCACACTTTATTTCTTCACATGGACCTAATCTTCTCTTCTATGATCACACATACAAAAACCCTCATGCACTGCTAAAAACCCCTATCAACTTTATAAAACCCTAGACATGATGTCCTTATAAAGGAATCTGATTTCATGTCGGTCCAATAGGATTACATTGCAAGTTCCTAGGTTTAGTGCATCTAGACACATTTGGTAACATGACACAAAATCACCGCCAAAATATCAGTAGATGATAACTTATCACAGAAATACTAGTTGGTAACTCATCACAGAGTAATACCAGTTCATACATTTTACCAATTACCAATTTGTACATTTTACCAATTACCGGTTTGTCAAAATGAAAACTAGAAAAATGTCAACAACCGCTTTGTTCCTTCGTACCACTTTGGGATTCTCGAACCGCTTGAGGTCTTCATACCACTTTGTAACTAGTAAACACCTTCTGCAAAACACCGATAGTCTAAAGACTATAATACATAATACCGGTTGGAACAATTACCAGTTGAGCATAACTCATACATAGAGATGTGATCATTAAACAAGTGTGTGTCCATCAATGACAATCATGACATTATCAAAATGCCAACAGGGACACCATATGACCCCTTAGGACACCACACAATGTCTTAGGATATCGTATGATCCTACTTGGGGTTGTATGGTGTGCTAAGGGATCATTTGGTATCATTAGGGGTCATGTGGGGTCCTAAGGGGTTGTATGGTGTGCTAAGGGACTAGGTGATCTGAACTTATTTTTGTAAGCAGTATTGGCATTGATTTTAGTATTGTAATAATTGTTCATCTTTCCCCTCATTACAACATATGACCCCCTAGGACACC
This sequence comes from Cryptomeria japonica, assembly GCF_030272615.1. NCBI lineage: Eukaryota > Viridiplantae > Streptophyta > Pinopsida > Cupressales > Cupressaceae > Cryptomeria > Cryptomeria japonica. The sequence continues at coordinate 923,415,797 of NC_081407.1, forward strand.
ATACGACCCCTTAGGACACCATATGACCCCTTAGGACACCATACGATGCCTTAGGAAATCATATGGCCCTACTTGGGGTTGTATGGTGTGCTAAGGGATCTTATGGTGTCGTTAGGGGTCATGTGGGGTCTTAAGGGTCGTATGGTGTGCTAAGGGCCCAAGTGATCTGAACTTATTCTTGTAAGCAGTATTGGCACTAGTTTTTATATTGTAATAATGGTTCATCTTTCCCCTCAAGACACCATATGACCCCTTAGGACACCATATGACTCCTCAGGACACAATATGACCCCTTAGGACACCATATGATGCTTTAGGATATCATATGGTCCTACTTGGGGTCATATAGTGTGCTAAGGGGTCTTATGGTGTCGTTAGGGGTCATGCAATGTCCTAATGGGACCACACATGTGTTACAACACTATATGACCCCTTAGAACACCATACAACCCCTTAAAACATCACATGGTCCAAAAATGTTGTATGGTGTGCTAAGGGGTCATATGGTGTTGTTAGGGGTCATCTGGGGTCCTAGTGGTGCCACACATGTATTACAACACCATATGACCCATTAGGAAACCATATGACCCCTTAGGAAATCATATGGTCCTAAGGGGTCATGTGTTGTGCTAAGGGATCACATGATATCATTAAGGGTCACATGGGGTCCTCATTAGGCCACACATGTGTTACAACACCATATGACCCCTTAGGATATCATACATGGTCCTAATGGGTCATATGGTGTCATTGGGCTCATGTGGGGTCCTTATGGGGCTGCACATGTCTTAGAACATCATATGACCCCTTAGGACATAATACGACCCTTTAATATATCATATGGTCTTAAGGGATCATGTCATGTGCTAAGGGGTTGTATGGTGTTGTTACAGGTCTTTGGGATCCTAATGGGACCACAAATGTGTTAGAACACTATATTACCCCTTTGACACCATACAACCCCTTAGGACATCATATGGTCCTAAGGGGTCATGTGGTATGCTAAGGGGTCATATGGTGTCAGTAGGGGCCTTGTGGGGTCGTATGGGTTTGCACATGTGTTAGGACACCATATGACCCCTTAGGACATCATATTCTCAAGGGATCACGTGGTGTGCTAAGGGGTCATATGGTGTCATTAGGGGTCATGTGGATTCCTAATGGTGCCACACATATGTTACAACACTATATGACCCACTAGGACACCATATGACCCCTTAGGACATCATATGCTCCTAAGGGGTCATGTGGTGTGCTAAGGGGTCACATGATGTCATTAGGGGTCATGTGGGATCCTATTTGGGCCACGCATATGTTACAATACCATATGACCCCTTACAACACTATATGACACCTTATGATATCATGCATGGTCCTAAGGGGTCATATGGTGTCATTGGGGGTCGTGTGGGCTCCTAATGGGGCTGCACATGTGTTAGAACATTATATGACCCCTTGTGACATCATATGGTCTTAAGGGGTCATATGGTGTGCTAAGGGACCTTATATGATGTGATTAGTGGTTATGTGGGGTCCTAAGGGAGAGAGAGAGAGACAGAGAGACAGAGAGAGACAGAGAATAGGAATGCAATGTACTAAGATATTAAGAGACTATAATGCATATATTTTACATATATATATGTATACATACACATACACATATTATATATATACATATATATACATATTATACATATACATACACATTATATACATACATACATACATATTTCTATATATTAGGATGTCTTTATGTTGACATAAACTGTATGGGTTTTGTTCTCTCTAAACCTCATACGTGTTTATTGCATTTAGGCTTGTGATTAGACTTGGATGATAAGGCTAAGGGTTGGAAGTTTTATTTCCTTCCATTTCCCTCCTTTTTGATGTGTTTTTCTTTATCAAATTGGTTTCTTGACTTAGCTTTCTAACCATATATATTTTTTTTAAATTTGAACAACAATAACATATTAATCTTGAATTTCTTTTACTAGTGTCTCCATAGTTTTCAGAGACATATGTGTACCATATTTTTAATAAGTTTTTATCTACTTATCCAAATTTTAAAAACTTTATATATTATTGTAGTGCACTTGATTTTTTACACTAAAAGAAAAAATCATTTTCTATTATTTTGGTGCAAGGTATGCTTCGTGCACAAATAGGTACCTGATTTTTAGGATGTGCCCGATTCAAAAAATCATAAAAAAAAATACTCAACAAAAAATTGCATAAAAATACACAAATCCTAGTACTCACTCTTAACTATCTTTCTACAAAAGGATTTGTCAAAATATTAAATTTAACTATGACTTTTTTGATGTGCATGTTAGACACTATGTCATGTTTTTCAGAAAAAAATCAGTATCTATTTTTTTGTGCGTGAAGGATTTGACCCCCTTAATCTCATCCAATTTTGAAAGAATTTAGTAGTTTGGAAACTAGATTTAAAGTACTAAAATCTTTTTTCTTTAAGTATCTTCATATTTTGAGTGGATGACTCTCAAATTTCTCCTGCAAGTTAAGGTTTAGGTGATTTTAAAAAAAAAGTGTCCACTTATACCCCCCTTTTTGCACACCATCTTGGTGCACTTACCCATACCTTCACATGATCCTAGGGTTTGATCTCCATTGTTTTCCCATCTCCATTGATCTTGCTTGCTTGATTATGATTTCTCTCAAATTTGTATTGTGCGCAAGATCTCAATAAAGAATAGATTGTAGTTGCAATTCGATAGAGTGTAGGTGCATATGCTTGGATTCTATATGGAGGGATATGAAAGAGGTCACTTTTATATAGAACACCCTAAAAATGGAGGGCTAGGATTAAGAAGTGAAAGGATAAATGGCTGGCTTATATTTCAGGGTAGGTATAGAAAACTGGAAAATATTAGAGAGGTGGTTAAAGGTAAATTAGAAGATGAATAACAAGTGTCATGGAGGGAAAAAAATGAATTAATTAAATAAATAAAGATTTTTTTAATTAATAGAAGAGGTGGAGCCAATTAAATAAATAAAATATTTATTTAATTTAGAGAAAGAATAATTTAAATAAACAAAAATATTTATTTAAATGGGAAAAGGCTAGAAGATAATTAGTGAATTAATTAAAATAAATAATCTATTTAATTAATAGAAGACTTAGTTTAGAATAATTAAATAAATAAAATTAATTTAATTGGGGTGGGACAATTTTAGGTGTCTACAGGGTCAAATTTACAATGTTACAAATTTTTTAAGAGATTTGGTTCTTACTATCATCTCCTATCATTTATTTTTATAAAACACAATGAACATTGCTCAATTTGATTAGTAAAATAGTATTATGCTAATTTCATATTATATTAATTCTATATTTAATATTAATTTCATATTGTAAATATATATTTTATATGTAGAAGACTTATATCAAATATGCAACTTCATTCAAAAAAATATGAGGAGAAATTATATAAGATTTAGATATGAATATTGTTTGATGTGGATCTTGAATAGTCTCCAAGTCAGAGATTGTTGGTATGTGGCAACTGATTATGTCACAAGGCTTAAATTTAGATGATATTTTTAGCCAAATTTTTCCCCTAAACTAGTTTTTATTGTTATGTGAGTGTGGTAAGTTGCAAAGGGGGTTACCCTCCTTAGAGTCTAAGTTCCCCTAACTAGCTAGCTATTTGGGGGGTAGTGTGCCCTAGCGAGGGTTTTCAAGGGCAATGTCCCTAAACCAAAATTTTATTGATAATTTATCATTATGAATCCTAACCATTTATCATTGGGTCATAGATCTAAAGGTGGATATTGTGTGTGCTCTTTTTTTTCCCTAAAAGGCAACCTTATTTTATGAGGGCATTGTATTATAGCTAGATATCATATTGTAATTTTCCCTTCACTAGATAATAGAAAAGAAGTGGATATCTATTTCTATAGTGGATGTAGGCTACATCAGGTGAACCACATTATATCTCTATGTCATTGTGATTTATTATTTTTTCCTCTATTTTTTGCATTATATTTAATACTGTCTATTGCTCTAGTCTACCTTAGAACCCCAACAGATATGTGGGTTCCTATTTAACTATACAAGATGTACAAAGTAAAAATTTATACATAATATTATATGTAGGATATAAATATATTCTCCACATATATACTAATAAATTTCCAATGAGTTGTGCATAACACTTGTGGATGGGATGGTGCTATGTGTCAAACCTATGTGGTTAGTTGTATTGTTGTCTCATGCGATGTGAATGTTACTGTTGGTGTAAATAATTATTCATCTTGGATATTATTACACTTACTTAAGTTTACTTAGGAAATGCATTTCATAGTAGTTTGGGTATGAGACACTTGGGTGTTTGTGCCACATTGGGATAGTGTGTGTAGGAGAAATTCCACCTTTTATGGTGTTGATCTTGTTGTTACACTCCACTTTCAGTGGGTGATCCACCTCATGTGGACTATTATATTATTTCTCCTACCTACCCACACCTATTTCCTACCTACCCTTGTTTCTTATTGAGCCACATGTCATGTTTGTGTGCTCACATATCCCTAGCCTTGCCTATATAAGCAAGCTCATCTACATTGTATGTAATTGATATTATTGATCATTTTCTATTGATGAGAATATAGTTTATTCTTGTCCTATATTGTGTCTCTATTTTGTACATTTCATTGAGTTCTTGATCTTGGCAAAATCTCACATGGTATCAGAGCGATTGGGGCTTCATTGATTCGTCTTGAAGAGGCATTATTGCAACGTCAAGAGGCAGATCTGAGGAGCAACATCTTTTGGAGGCGTCCTAGACCAGATCCGACCCCGCCATTGTATCCAAAAGGCTGTTTCCATGAATTTTGGTTATAAAGTTGGCCTATTTTGGTGAGAAAAATTTTTTCGCCAATTTTGCTAGTATTGTACGGATTTCGAATTTTTTTATTATATTTTTCGAAAAAAAAAAAAAATTATTTTCTGAAAAAAAATTTCAAAAAAAAAAATTTTCAAAAAAAAAAAATCAAAAATAAAAAAAATTCAAAAAAAATTCAAAAAAATTCAAAAAAAAAATTATCAAAAAATATCATAAAAGCAATTTTTTGGGGGGTCCGCAGACCCCCCCGTGACCTGCTGTACCCGCAATTCCGCATGTTGCAGGTCTGTCATACCCTGTAGGTCTGCAGAGCCCGTACCTTGTGCCTCATCCCGTGCCGCCGAGAGCCACACGCCATCGCCCGCGCTAGCCGACCTGTCCTCGCCACGCTCCGCCCGCGCCTGTACTTGCCGAGACCCGTGCTGCTGCCAGTCTCCGCCACCCACAGGTTCCCTCTGCATGCAACTCTCGGGCAGCAGCTCCGCCCAGTGATGCCCGCTACCTCCTCTTCGGCGCCCTCAGCCACCATCGCCGACCTCTCGGCTCCGACCGCTCCCTCCGCCGGCGGTTAACCCAGACAGGAGGACCCGCGTCCGCCACGTGGCAGGCGGCCACTGGCCCGCAGGTACAATCCGTACACTATGACACATCACTTCGTACGCACCGTCAGACTGCCACGTCATCCGTACGGCCTGCACAGTCACTCGCCACGTCATCAGTCAGTTAGTACGGACGCCCGGTCAGCAGGGAGGCGAAGTTTTTGCGACGGTCATACGGTCGTCAAATTTAACATAGTGACTTGTTGACATCAGGGCCACATCATCATTTTTCAAAAATTTTGCAGGCCCCTCTCATTGAGCTTTTTGATTTTGCAGTTCGACTTCAAATGGCCATAACTTGCTCATTTTTGCTCCTTTTTGGGTGCATTTTTTTTTGAAATGGGCTAGAATTTTGTGCTCTCCACAGTGGTGAAGAAATTTTTTAATTTTGATACACTAATTTTTCAGAAAATGCAGTTTTTGGTGACTGTACCTGAGTAATCCCAGTTTTTGCAACTTCAGAGGCTTCATTTGGGGTCATACGACCTCCTTTTCATGTGCCATTTTTTTTGAAAGTGCGTATTTTTTTGTCTACTTTCACATGATGCTATCATATTGATGCCATTGTAAGTAGAAATTGTACTTTCAGATTTTGGCCATTTTTGGCTCTCTTGGTACTTGTATATTTGCTTGAATCTCAGTTAGATTCATTACACTATTGATTGAAGTTTCTTGTATCTCATTTGAGAAGTTGTAAAATTTGCATCATAAGTCCACTTTGCCTTGTTTTGCAAGTGGCTCATTGTAATCGCACTAAGTATAAAGTGCGAAAATCATCACTTTGGGGGGGGTACTTTGATTGATTGAATTTGGGGGGGTGTCTCTTGTGCTTTTGTGCACTTGTGTTCTTTCTTTTGCTGCTATGGGTTCTTCTAAGTTTCCTCTCTTAACTCCTCATAATTATGCTACTTGGAAAATTGATGCATGGAGTAAACTTATGGAAAAAGGACTCACTCATTACATTGATGGAACTATTGTTGCTCTAGCCGATCCTAAGGCTGATCCAGTTGGTCACTTGGATTGGCTCACTAAAAATAACATGGCAATTGGTACCTTAAGAAAGTATGTATCAAAGGATCTCATTTTTCATATTGAGAAATGTACTCTAATCAAGGATGCTTGGCAAAAGTTTCAAGACTTGTATGGTCAAGTTGATGAGATTAGGGGATATCAAATTGATAGTGATCTCACCATATTAGATCCCAAGAACTTTGATACTATACAAGATTATGTCACTAAGGCAAATGAGTTGAGGGCACAACTCAAAGATTGTGGCATTGATAAGAAGGATACTCAATTGATATTCAACTTGATAGGCAAGCTTCCACAAGAATATGCAACATTTGTTTCTAGTTTCCAAACCCATAGGATGACAATGGGTTCAAGCTACAAAATGCCTACATTTGATGCTTTCAATGAAATGTTGATGATGGAACAAACTAAGTTGATAAGCATGGGCATTCTTAAGGCTTCTAAGTCTCAAGCATTAGTGGCAAATCAAGGGAACAAAGGAAATCAAGGAAAGGACAACTCAAACAAGAAGAAATGGCAATCAAAGCCTAAAGAAAAAGCACCATCTTCTCCACAACAAGGAGATTCATCCTCTTCCAAAAGAGATAATTCACCAAAGAGGGAAAGACCTACTTGTGCTTATTGTAAAAATATTGGTCATGAGGAGCATCGTTGCCATTCTAAGAAGATTGATGAGCTCACACATAACATCAAAAAGCATAACATTGATTTGCCTAAAGTCTACAAGAAGGATGATTCATCAACTTCCACTTCCTCACATTCAAAAGGAAAAGGGCAAGCATTCATGGCTTCTACAAGTGGGAAGACTCACTCTTTTGGAACAAGAAAAGGAAAAGCTCTATGTGATACTATTAGTCATAATTCAGAGAGATGGCTTCTAGATTCAGGGGCTTCTCATCATATGGCATCTTCGCAGTCTATGTTCTCTACATTTGAGCCTTGCACCATGCCACAGATTTTGATGGGCAATCATACATACATGGATGTGATTGGGAAATGATCTATTGACATTGGGGATAACTCCTTCAATGATGTGTTGTGTGTACCCCACTTGACAAACAATCTCCTTTCTATCTATCAAATCACACATGGCGCAACTAAGAGAGTTGTGGAGTTCACACCTGACTCAGTTTTCATTAGAGACTTGGACACTAGAGCTATCATTGCGACTGGGGTGGTTGATCATGCATCTCGGTTATACTCCTTTTCAGATTTTGTTGATGATGATGATTTCACATTTGATGATTCTACACATTATGATCACACTTCTTGTGATGGTTCAGTTTTTTAGGAGAACTTTGGGCACTTGAACATGGGGATTCTCACATGTGACCCCATTCTTGAGTCTTGTATTTCATCTCCTCATATTGATATCACATCACCTATTGCACCTGATGATGTAGATAGTGCGATAGTTTTGCCTTCATGTGATTCAGTGCAGCAGGATATTCATTGTCTTCCAGCTTCAGATTCATGGGATGATTACTTGGCAGACATTGCAGGTTTGTTTGTGGAATCCTACATTGCAGATTTGGGAGACATCATTGAAGACATTCATCTTCTCTTTGATGAAGGTGATCCTTCTTCGATTGTTGCGAGGGCACACTCTGACCCTCTTGTTCATTCTCTACATGATCATTCTTTCGAGGTTGACATGACTGTGGATACTTATGTACAGCAGTTGGAGGAGGTCTCTTTATGTTTTGAGGAGACATGTGAGTCTTTGGGACATGTTCTACATCCATCTCCACTAGATCTTGGAGTGCCTTTTTCAGCAGTGTGGCACAGTTTACCACCTTTGGAGGGGGTATCTTTCAGCATCGACATGGGGACACTTGAGCAGTTTTCAGAGATTCCTTTCATCATGAGTTTTCTTCATACATCTTCCCTTCATGATTGGGGAGACTTCATGGATACACATTTGGTTTTGTTTCTTCCTAAGGGGAGGAATGTTTTTGACATTCGTGGAGCAGTTTCTTCATACATCGAGCTTCTATCATTGGTGCAGATTCCACATTGAGGGGGGGCTTTCTAGCTTCTCTTCTTCTCTCATATGGGGGGGACTTTTTCCTCACATGGGGTTTTGTCCTTCACATTCTTCTATGAGAGTTCTCTTGTATGTTTTTCATCTCTCTTTTGGGGGAGGGTTTTTTCCCATTGGGTTTTTCTCTCTTTCCCCACTTTGTGAGAGTTTTTCATTGCATTGGTTTTCATGCATTTGCATTTGTACATGGTACCTAACATGGCCTAGTAGCCGGGACCCATCTTGCATTGCTTAGTTGCATTGTAGACTTAAGTGCATTCCCCTAAGTTGCACTTAAGGGGGGGTGTTGGTGTAAATAATTATTCATCTTGGATATTATTACACTTACTTAAGTTTAATTAGGAAATGCATTTCATAGTAGTTTGGGTATGAGACACTTGGGTGTTTGTGCCACATTGGGATAGTGTGTGTAGGAGAAATTCCACCTTTTATGGTGTTGATCTTGTTGTTACACTCCACATTCAGTGGGTGATCCACCTCATGTGGACTATTATATTATTTCTCCTACCTACCCACACCTATTTCCTACCTACCCTTGTTTCTTATTGAGCCACATGTCATGTTTGTGTGCTCACATATCCCTAGCCTTGCCTATATAAGCAAGCTCATCTACATTGTATGTAATTGATATTATTGATCATTTTCTATTGATGAGAATATAGTTTATTCTTGTCCTATATTGTGTCTCTATTTTGTATATTTCATTGAGCTCTTGATCTTGGCAAAATCTCACAGTTACCATAGATTGAATGTTTATTTTATTAATTTTGTATCATAGCCTATGATGTAGAGGATACCAAGTGTTGTATCTAGATCTTGACATAATATGTGGATAATCTTAATGCTCAATGTGTCATAGAAATTTGGTTTAACTTGGGGAAAGCATGTGCAACCTATTGGTATTTTGGTATGGTTTTGTCATTGATGTCAACACCTACTATCACTTACCAACTATGGCATATGGAAGATCAAAATGGAGAAACATTTGAATTTCATTGGAAAGGACATCTGGGATGTTACAAAGAATGGCTATACTACTCCTACTCCCTGTCAGCCTAATCTACCTACCTTAGGAAAAGATGAGGAAAATGATTGCAAAGCAAGAGAAGCACTTCTGAGCGCATTAACAGATCAACAAATCATGGGATTATAAGATAGGTCTATTGCTAAAGCTATTTGGAATCATTTGGAAACATTGAATAAAGGAGATTCCATAGTCAAAATTGCAAGACTTGAAAGCTTCCGAGTCAGGTATGAAAATCTGAAAATGGAAGAAGATGAAAGGATCTCTGCTTTTATGGAAAGAGTAAATGAAATTGTTTTAGGTATTAAATGTTGTGGAGGAACCTTAAGTGAAGATGAAATTGTTTCAAAAGTTTTAAGAGGATTGCCACCGGCATATAAAATGAAGGTTACTACTATAAATGAGTTAAGAATAATGCCGAATACATCAGTAAGTAAGGATACATTGATTGGAAAACTTTCAGCTTTTGAAATTGAGGAATTTGGTCATGTTGCTACTATAAAGACAAATTTAGCTTTTAAGGCATCAACATCATCTGCACCATCATTTGACAAGTCTAATTGGAAAGCCTTTTATGCAAGAGAACTTGAGGAAAGCAGGAGAGAAAATGAAGAACTTGAAGCACTATTTGCAAGGAAAATGCCTAAAGGTCCAGTTGGAAGTAAGTATGAAGGTAAAGCACCCTTAAAATGCTTTAACTGTAATAAGATTGGTCATATGGCTTCTAGATGCCCTGATAGAAATGCTAGACTAAGAGAAGAAGAGAGGAGAACATACAAGCCTAACCCTTAATATCAGAGATACAGATTTAAGAAGAATAAAAATAACTTTTGTTATCTTGCTAATGAAGGAGTCACTGATGATTCTGATAAAGATCCGATAGACAATGGATGGGTTTATGTTGCTATAACAGAAGATCAACTGGCACCTACTGTTCAACCGGTAGAGCAGGCCCTGTCAGCTAAAGTTGAAGTTAAGGATGAATGGATCATTGATTCAGGATGCTCACATCATATGACTAGTGATAAAGGTAAATTCTTGAACTTTCAGGAATATAATGGCGGTCTAGTAAGATTCGGAGATGATAAAGCTTGCTTGATCAAAGGTAAAGGTACAATATCTCTTGATGGTAAGCATTATACTGACAATTTTTACTATGTAGAAGGTTTAAAGAATAATCTTTTGAGTGTTGGTCAATTAGTTGGGAAAGGATTTCAGTTACAATTCAAGAATGGAAAATGCAAAATTATGAACAGAACTGGTTTGGAAATTGCAATCGGTAATCAAACTAGAGGTAATATCTTTCATTTGAATAACAGTGAAAAGACATGCTTGATTGCACATATTGATGAAAGTTGGCTATGGCATAAGAGACTCTGTCATGTAAATTTTGATTGCATGGTAAAAATCAGTACTACTAAGGCAATTAGAGATTTACCTAAGATTGTTAAGCCTCACAATCCGGTATGTAAGGAATGTCAATTCGGAAAACAAGTTAGAGCAACTTTTAAAAGTATTCCAAAAAAATCCAATAATGCTCTTGAGTTAATTCATACTGATTTATGTGGTCTAGCTAGAACTAAAAGTTTACAAGGTGATAGATATTTCATGCTAATCATTGATGATTACTCTAGAATGTGTTGGGTTACTTTTCTCAGAGAAAAATCAGAAGCACTTGGGAAGTTCAAACTATTCAAAGCAATGATAGAGAATGAAACCGGTAAGAAAATCAAAGGGTTGAGATCAGATCAAGGAGGAGAATTTACATCTAAGGAATTTAATGCATTCTGTGAAGTGAATGGAATCAAAAGATAGTTATTATCACCCTGGACACCATAGCAAAATGGAGTTGTAGAAAGGAAAAATAGAACTATCTTGGATGCAGCTAGAAGTATGCTATCTAAAGCAATTCTACCACATGTATATTGGATAGAGGCAGTAAGCACAACGGTCTATACATTCAACAAAGTTAACATCAAAGGAGAAACCAGTAAGACCCCTCATGAACTATGGTTTGGTATTACTCCTACTCTTAAATATTTTAGAATATTTGGAAGTAAATGCTATATTAGAAGAGATGAGTATACTGGAAAATTTGATCCTAGAAGTGATGAAGGAATATTTCTTGGTTATTCATCTAAGAGCAAGGCATATAGATATTCTAACAAAAGATTGTAGAAAATTGTTGAGAGTACAAATGTGAAGATTGATGAACAATTCGGAGGAACTTCAAGGTATATAGACTCTGAACCGGCAACAAAGATTCTAACAAATGAATCTACATTGAACCCACCAGTACAGAATGAAGATCTAGTTACACCGGTATCATCTGAAAATTCCACTATAACTGAGGAACAACAACAAACAAAGACACCTCGATATGTAAGACTGAATCACTCTAAAGATCAAATAATTGGAAACAAGTATAAAGGAGTTATGACAAGAGGAAGACTGGCAAATGAAGAGGTATGTCTTATTTCTCAAATTGAACCATCATCAATTAATGAGGCATGTGAAGATAAACATTGGATTGAAGCTATGGAAGAGGAACTAGAACAAATTGAGAAAAATAACACATGGACATTAGTTCCCCAGCCTAAAGAAAATAATATGATTGGAACAAAATGGGTATTCAGAAACAAACTTAATGAAGATGGTAAGGTAATCAGAGATAAAGAAAGATTAGTGTGTAAGGGATATTCTCAGAAAGAAGGAATTGATTATAATGAAACCTTTGCACCAGTAGCTAGAATTGAGGCAGTCAGATTATTCTTGGCTTTTGCAGCACACAAGAACTACAAAGTATATCAAATGGATATTAAATGTGCATTTCTGAATGGAGATCTTGAAGAAGAAGTTACATTGAACAACTTGATGGATTTACTTTGATATATAACAAAGATATGGTTTGCAGGTTAAGGAAAGCTTTGTATGGGTTGAAGCAAGCTCCAAGAGCTTGGTATGCAAGATTCGATAAATATCTTTTGAAGATTGGTTTTTCTAAAGGTAATGCTGACAACATCTTATACTATAAAGTGACTAATGATGACATCTTGGTTATAGCAGTTTTTGTTGATGAAATAATCTTTGGAGGAGAAGATGGATTATGTAAAGATTTTTCCATTGAAATGCAACAAGAATTTGAAATGTCTATGATTGGAGAGATAAAATTCTTTTTAGGATAGCAGATTTCATAGACTGATAAAGGTACAATCTTAAGTCAATCCAAGTACTTGAAGGAGTTACTAAAGAAATTTGGGATGGAAAACTCTAAACTGGTAAGCACACCTATGACTACAAATGACAAATTATCACTAGGATGAATCTACACCTATTAATCCGACTAGGTACAAATCTATGATAGGAGGCCTACTGTATTTGACACAAACAAGACCTAATATTATGAATGCAGTATGTATTGTTTCAAGATTTTAGAGTAAACCTAGAGAAAATCATGAATCAATAGTAAAAAGGATTTTCTGGTACTTACAAGGCACTACAAATCTTGGCTTATGGTATCCTAGAGATGAAAACTTTGAATTATGTGCATACACAGATGCAAATTGGGTAGGAGATGTGGATGATAGAAAAAGTACCCCCGACGGAGTATTTTTTCTTGGCAGTAGATTAATTTCTTGGTTGAGTAAGAAACAAAGTTGTACATCTTTATCAACAGCTGAATCAGAATATGTTGCAACAACAACTAACTATACACAGATACTATGGCTTAAGAAAATGTTGAAGGACATAAAGGTAAAATGCAAGGAACCCATAACTATCTATTGTGACAACACTGCAGCAGTTGATATATCTAATAATCTGGTATTACATTCTAAAACTAAACATGTTTCTATCAAACTAAATTTTCTAAAAGAGAATGTTGAAGCAAAAGAAGTAAAACTGGTTTATGTGAATACTAAAGAGCAGATTGCAGATATTTTCACTAAACCTCTGCCTAAGGAAACCTTTGAATATCTTAGAGATTAGCTTGGGGTCATACCCCCATTGGTAGAGACTTAGATAGTTGATGTTTGTCATCAACCGACAGAATTAATAGAGAAATCTTCTACTCCGGCTTTGATGAGGAAGCTACTTCTCAAGGGGAGTAGTTGGTATACTGAATTGGTTGGTATTTTGTATTTGAATTTGGTTTTGTATTGGCTTTGGAATTTGATGTCAAAGGGGGAGAGATATCTATGGAAAAATACTTTATCTCTTGGGGAGAGATTATTCATTTGTGGAGAGATTGTTTTTTTGAGAAATTGTTTACTCTCTATATCTATATTTTGATTTCTGGTTATGATCTGTTTTTGGGAGATTGTTGGTTTCTGGTATTTGGCATTTCTATTTTGGCACTTTGATGGTTTTTCCATCTTGTGTTTCCATCAATGCCAAAGGGGGAGATTGTTGGTATTTTGGTATGGTTTTTTCATTTATGTCAACACCTACTATCACTTATCAACTCCGGCACTTTGAAGAATCGGAAATGTTCACCAGCAAGCAAGTGACTTATGCACGGTCATCGGTATCTGGTATACCAACATGATATAATGTTCACTGGCACTTGGAATGATATGGAAAACACCTAGTTATGTCAAAGAAATAGTTTGGACACTTTGTCTTGGAGATTTGTTCATTGGCATATTTGTATTTGCATATTTGTTGTTATCGGCTAATAGGTGAGGTCATACATCGGCATGCTTATCTATTCCAGATCAACATGGCACGCTATGGAGATGTTTTATTATTGTTGTAAATGAATCAAGCTGACATGTTGAATAAGTTATTGCATCAGATATTGTTTTATTTGTAAATTGATTTTATTGTAATATCCTTTAGAGCTGACCTACCAAAATTGGTCTTAGGTTATGATATAAATGTAAGATCTTATTCATAAGATCAAGTGTGGAATGCAAAGGAAGAAATAATTCAGAATATGCAAGAATAAGCAGAGCTTTACACGCAGACATCATTTGAAGGTGAAGCAAGGTTTTTGTGAAGACAATCAAAACTACACCGGTACTGAATCCAGCATAGTAAGATGCCATTTTGAGCAGTACATCCTTATTGGATTTAACCATCCAATTGTATTCAGCGTGACTCCTATTTGTGTTTGAGCAATGAGCTCTAGGTGCTTGGTCTTTCTGCATGTGCAGACCCCATTTGTATACACATACTATCTGCAGTAGTATCATCTAATTGTGGGTAAGATTTCCCACCATGGTTTTTCCCCTTACAGGGTTTCCAAGTACAAATATTAGTGTTATGTGTTGTGGATGTTATTGTGTTTCTATTCCATGCATTAATCTTTACCGGTATTGCAATTAACTGATAAAATTGTCTACCGGCATAAAAGACTAGTTTACCGGTATCAAGCATTAAATTTGGTTAAGTTGTTTTTGGTTTGAATTTATTTGACAACTGATTCACCCCCCCTCTCAGTTGTCCCTGGGACCTAACACAACCATGTATAGAGCCACACTATGTGCATAAAAAATGATGTGTGACCCCATGTAACGAATATGCATAAAGTTGTATGAATTATATTTCTTGTATATATGAGAGAATTTTGTTGCATTGAGTAATATTAGTTGTGTTGTTAAATTTGACACATGAGGTTACACTCAAGTAACTGCCACAGAGGTCAAGTATATATAGTAGAGCCTTTCTAATTTTAACATATCCTCTAGTTGGTCTTCAATCATCTATAATGATAATCAAATTTTCATTCTAATATTTACCAACCTTGTTCACAATCAAGGACCAAACACATCAAGGTATATATTATTGGATATTGCTGCTACTAGGATATGTTGTTGTCATTGATGTCAACATATTCCTATGTTTTGGTGTTGCAGAGAGTTATTTTGATGTTCCAGTGATTGCAGCAAGTTGTTCTTGTTGGATTTGTTGGATATGGTTGTTCATTGTTTCTGCTAGGATATGTTGTTGTCATTGATGTCAACATATTCATGTGATTTATTCCGATGAGTTTGAGAAGATCTTTTGATCCGATTTTTTTAGTTCAGTTTTAATGATCACTGTTTTGTAGACTCAGATATTTCCTCTGGTATATTCTGGTGTGATTAGATCTGGTGCTGAGGTTTTGGGATATTATTTGGGAAGAATCTTGTGTATCTTCATTTCAGATGGTTCATGATTTGGTACCCCGCAAGTTATCTTTCTTCATGGCAGTTGCTGATTGGTTGTGTTCTTGATCTTTCTGATGTTGATCGATGAAGATTTAATAAGTGGTGTTGGTGCAACTATTCTGCATGATTCGAACATGCTTGATGGTATTTCCTAGTCATGTCCTATTTGTCTTGATGATCTTCATTAATTATTATGTGATTTTTTGGTGGTTTTCATCAATTGGTATTGATTTTTTCGTGTTATACAGTATTTCTGTTGGTGTAGCGTATTGCGATTGATCTTGGCATGATTTTTGGTGGATGTGATTGTATGGAAATTTGAATTAGGTCCATGCTATGTAATTTAAATCATTATATTGGTTTGGTGGTTGATCTTTGTATCATTTAATGTAATTTTGTGAGTTGACGGTTGAGGGTTTAGCCAACCTTGTTATCAAGGTTGATGAATTGTATATATAGGTAAGTTATTCACTTAGTTTTGGTGTTGGTATTGTGTCTTCATTATCAGAGAGAGGTGAATATGTGAACAAGAGATTTATCATTTAGTGAAGTGTTGAGTTCTGATTGGTGTTGTAGAGAAGACAATTGTGCTTAACTGGAACTGTCATCAGGTATTTGTAGATGCTACCATTGTAGCTCATTTCTTCTGGATTGTAGTCTGAATCATATTGTAATTCAGTGAGATTTCCCTGAGGGTTGTAGCCTTCTGGGTAAATATCTTTTGAGAAGTGAGCTCTAGGAAGTGTGTCTGAATTCATGTGCATTCCCCATTGTAATATATTTTACATACTACTGTAGAGTATCATCTTACTGTGGGTAGGTTCCCATCATGGTCTTTTCCTTAACCGGGTTTTTCACATCAAAAATCTTGGTGATTGTGTGTTGTGTAGATCTGTTTATTATTGTTGTTTATTAGTTTATGTTTTGGAGTTTAATTTTCGGTATTTGGAGAAGACTAATTCACCCCCCCCCTCTTAGTCTTCCTTCTTGATTGCTGCTAAAAATTGGTATCAGAGCTAGATCCTTTGGTAGAAGCTTAATCGCTTGAGGAGATCCAGGATGGCAGCTCAAGGTATTATTTTCAAGAAGGACAGTTTGAGGTTTGATGGAAGTAACTATACTATATGGAAGAGCCAGATGGAGGTGCACTTAAAAAGTATTGGAGAGGATTACTGGAAGATTACTAAGAATGTCTACGTTGTTCCTTAGAATGGACCATCTACTCCCGATGAGGTTAAGGAAGTAGAATATAACATCAGAGCGAAGGAAGCATTTCTTAGTGCCTTGACTAATTCTGAAACAACAAATGTTATTGAACTTTAGACCACATAGGAGATTTTAGAGAAGCTTGAGATCATGTATGAAGGTGATAGTCAAGTGAAAGTTGCTAAGTTGCAGAGTTTGAAAGGAAAGTATGAGACATTGACAATGGGAGATGATGAGAACTTACATTCATACATGGCTAAGGTGAATGAACTTGTCCTTAGTATCAGGTGCTCCGGTGGAAAGATTAAGGAAGATGAGATTGTTGCTAAGGTGATAAGATCTTTGCCTCTTACTTATAAACATAAGGTTTCCGCTATTGATAAGATCGAGAGTGTGACTACAATAACAAGAGATGTGTTGGTTGGAAAACTTGTTTCATTTGAGATGAGTGAATTTGGAGAATCACATGAAAAGTCTCAGACAATATTTAGAGAATCAACATCTGTATCCGGTAAGCAAAAATATGATCCTGATGAGTGCAGGATATCCAAATATGAAAGAGAAAGAAGAGAAATAGCAGAGCAAGAAAGAGAGCTTGATGAGATTGAAGCATTGATTGCCCAGAGATTGCCTAAAGGTGTCGGTAAGTATGATGGAAAGTTTCCCTTGAATTTTTTTTCTTGTAATAAGATAGGGCATTTTGCTTCTAGATGCCTAGAGAGAATGGTTAAGTATGACAGACATGATAAGTTTGATAACCATGATAGGAATGATAGATATGAGAAGCATGAAAAATATGATAATCCTTATAAGTCTAAGAAAAAATTTAGGAACTAGAAGAACTATTATTATGTTGCAGATGAAGGTGTTATAGATGATGAATCAAAAGGAGATGAAGTTGTATTTATTTCCATTAAAGAAGATAGACCTGTACTTATTGATTCCACTAGCTGTTCTGATGAGGAGAAAGCTTTAGCTGCTAAGGTAGAAGAAAAGAATGAATGGGTGATTGAGAACAGTTGTTAACATCATATGACCGGTGATAAAAGAAAATTTGTAAGCATGGAAAGGTATGATGGTGGAATAGTTAGATTTGGAGATGAAAAAGCCTATGTGATCCATGGGAGAGGTTCTATTTCTTCTTATGGTAAGCATAACATTGATGATGTCTTGTATGTTGAAGGTTTGAAGCATAATATTTTGAGTGTTGGACTGATGGTTGATAAGGGTTATGATTTATAATTCAAGGATGGAAAATACAAGATCTTGAATGCCTCCAGTATAGAGATTGCATCTAGGACTAAGACTGAAGGTAACATTTTTCATTTGAGTGCTGGTAAGAAAATTTGTTTGATTTCTAAGATAGATGAGACTTGGTTGTGGCATAGAAGAATGCATCATGTAAACTTTGATTCATTAATTAAGATCAGTTCTACAAAATGTGTTAGAGATCTACCTAAGATTGTTAAACCTATTAATTCAATATGCAAGGAATGTCAGTTGGGTAAGCAAACACGGATTTATTTCAAGAGTAAATAGTATACATATGATGGACTACTAGATATTGTGCATACTGACCTGTGTGGACCTACAAATGTTAGAAGTGTGCAAGGTGATAGATACTTTATGCTGCTAATTCATGATTATTCCAAGATGATGTAGGTTATCTTTTTGAAGGAAAATCCAGAAGCATTTAAAAAATTCAAGATATTCAAAGCTAAAGTTGAAACTGAGTCAGGATTGAAGCTAAAGTGTCTGAGATCTGATAGAGGTAGATAGTTCTATTCTGATGAGTTTGATTCATTCTATGAGATGCATTGAATAAAAAGACAACTATCTACTCCTAGAACCCCACAATAGAATGGAGTTATTGAGAGGAAGAACTGTATTGTTTTGGATGTTGCAAGAAGTATGTTGATTGAAGGAAATGTTCTGAAGGTCTACTAGAGAGAAGCCAATAGCACTACAGTCTGTACATTTATCAAATTTCATATCAAAGGTGATATTGGTAAGACTCCTTATGAGATTTGGTTTGGTCATGTTCCTACTGTGAAATATTTCAATTTTTTTGGTAGCAAATGTTATATCAAGAGAAATGAGGATATTGGAAAGTTTGATGCTAGAAGTGATGAAGGTATCTTTTTGAGATATTCTACAAAGAGCAAAGCCTACCAGTGCTATAATAAGAGACTAAGGAAGATAGCTGAGAGTTCAAATGTGAAGGTGGATAAGAACATTGGGAAAAGGATCAGAGCTTATGATGATGGTCAAAATATCATTTTAGCTCCTATTCAGCCTAAAGATTCTAAGTAGAATGATTCGGTAGAGACTGTTAATTTGGATGTTGTTGCTTCTAATGAAGATGTTCAAGAACCTAAGGATTAGAACAAACAAAAGACTTCAAGTTATGTTAAATTGAATCATTCTAAGAATCAAATTATTGGTGATAAGAATAAAGGTGTGATGACTAGAAGAAGGTTAGTTGCAGAAGAGATATGTTTGATTTCTGAAGTTGACCCTAAAGATGTTGTTGAAGCCTGTAAAGATGATAACTAGATAAGAGCCATGGAAGAAGAGTTAGATCAGATTGAAAATAAAAAGGGAACTTGTGCCTAGACCTAAGGAAAAAAATGTTATTGGTACTAAGTGAGTTTTTAGGAACAAATTGAATGAAGCCAGTGAAGTAGTCAGAAATAAAGCTAGATTGGTCTGCGAAGGGTATTCACAACAAGAAGGAATTGACTATGAAGAAAATTTTGCTCTGGTTGCCAAAATTGAAGCTGTTAGACTATTACTTACTTATGTTGCCTATAAATATTTTAAGGTATATCAGATGGATGTCAAATCTGCATTTTTGAGTGGTGATCTAGAGGAAGAGGTTTACATTGAGAAACCTGATGGGTTTTCATTGTTGCATGATGAAAACATGGTATGTAAGCTGAAGAAAACACTTTATGGATTGAAACAAGCTCCTAGAGCCGAGTATGCTAGATTAGACAAATACTTGTTGAAATTATGATTTACTAAAGGTGTTCCTGGCAGTAATTTGCACTTTAAGATTGAAAATGATAACATTTTGATTTGTTTAAGTCTTTGTTGATGACATTATTTTTGGTGGTGATGATGATATGAGTTTGGAGTTTTCTGATGATATTAAGAAAGAATTTGAGATGTCTATGATTGGTGAGATAAAGTATTTCTTAGGTTTGCAAATTGCATAGACAGGAAAAGGTATCTTTATATCTCAAACCAAGCATGTGAAGGAACTATTGAAGAAGTTTGGACTAGATGATTCCAAACCAGTTGGAACTCCTATGGTGACTAGTTATAAATTGTGTAAAAATGATGAATCTCCAAAAGCTAATCAAAGTTTGTATAGATCTATGGTTGGTGGACCGATATATCTTACTCAAACTAGGCCTGACATTATGCATGTTGTGTGTATGGCTGCTATATATCAGGTTGATCTGAAGGAGAGTGATGTCACTACTATTAAGAGGATATTCATATATCTAAAGGGAACTATGGATTATGGTTTATGGTATCCGAAGAATGATGATTTCATGTTGTGTGCCTATAGTGATGCAGATTAGGCTGGTGATGTTGATGAATGGAAGAGTATTACTAATGGAGCATTCTTTTTTAGGTAAGAAATTAGTTTCATGGGCTAGCAAGAAACAAGATTTAGTATCCTTATCTATTGTTGAAGCTGAGTACATTGTTGCTGCTAGTAATTGCACTCAAATAGTTTCGATGAAGCAAATATTAAAAGATATCAAAGTTATTCATGATGAGCCTGCTATCATTTACTATGATAATTCTAGTTCTATAAACATGTCAAAGAATCCCGTGCAACATTCAAAGACTAAGAATATATCAATCAAATATAATTACTTGAGAGGGAAAGTTAGTGAAGAGAAGGTGAAGCTAGAGTATGTAACTATAAAGGAATAAATTGCTGATATTTTCACTAAGCCTTTGCCTGTAGATACATTTTTTTACTTGAGAGACAAGTTAGGGGTATCCACCCCTCCTGATGAGAACTAGATGCATTGAGTTGCATCAATCCAGTGAATTTCAAAGCCTTATTCTTTTATCTAGATTGGTGTGTTGGTGCTACTCCTCTACTGGAGTAATTTGTTGATTTGGTTGTGTCCCAGAGGGAGAGAGGCTCACGTTTTTGTTTTAGGAATGAGTTTGGTTTTTTGTTTGGAGATCATTGGAATTGCTGTCAATGGGGGGGAGAGATCATGTGAAAAAAATGCATTATCTATCATGATCTTAGGGGAGTTTGCTGGTGATATCTTCTTTCTTTGCATTGATTGTTTTTCACATTCATATGTTGCCATCAATGCCAAAGGGGGAGATTGTTGAAGTTGTTGGATATGGTTGTTCATTGCTACTACTAGGATATGTTGTTGTTATTGATGTCAACATATTCCTGTGATTTATTCCAGTGAGTTTGGGAAGATCTTTTGATCCAGTTTTTGTAGTTTGGTTTTGCTAATCATTGTTTTGTAGAGTCCGGTATTTCCTCTAGTATATTCTAGTGTGATTAGATCTGGTGCTAAGGTTTTGGGATATTGTTTGGGATGATCTTGTGTATCTTCATTTAAGATGGTTCATGATTTGGTTCCCTATAAGTTATCTTTCTTCATGGAAGTTGTTGATTGGTTGTGTTCTCGAGCTTTCTGATGTTGATCGATGAAGATTTGATAAGTGGTGTTGGTGCAATTGTTCCAGGTGATTCTAACATGATTTCTAGTGTTTATTAATTGTGTCCTATTTGTCTTGATGATCTTCATTAATTATTGTGTGATTTTTTGGTGGTTTTCATCAATTGGTATTGATTTTTTCGTGTTATGTAGTATTTCTGTTGGTGTAGCGTATTGTGGTTGATCTTGGTGTGATTAATGGTGGATGTGATCATATGGGAATTTGAATTAGGTCCATGCTATGTAATGTAAATCATTATATTGGTTTGGTGGTTGATATTTGTACCATGTAATGTAATTTTGTGAGTTGAGGGTTGAGGGTTTGCCGACCTTGTTATCAAGGTTGATGAATTGTATATATAGGTGAGTTATTCACTTAGTTTTGGTGTCAGTATTGTGTCCGCATTATTAGAGAGATGAATGTATGAACAAGAGATTTATCATTCAATGAAGTGTTGAGTTGGGGTTGTTGTTGTAGAGAAGGCAATTATGCTTAACCGGAACTGCCATCAAACATTTGTAGAAGTTATCATTGTAGTTCATTTCTTCTAGATTGTAGTCCAAATTGTTGGCAATTGACACTTAATTGGTTGGTTTCACTATGTTGTCATTGATGGCAACATGGAAATTTGTTCCAGCTTCATATTTTAGGTTAGTTGTGTCCCAGCATGCACTTCACTGCCATCGACACCAGCATCAGCACCGACAAGTTGGAAGGAATTCTTTGGTTACCAACAATGCAGGACGACATGGTTTAGATTAAGGTTATCAGTATTGGACGCTGACATCTTTTGGATCTGGTATCGATAATTATTTTTGATATTCATGTATTTATGTTATCTAGCTGACATGTATGTTCATATTGTAAATATCTTTATAAGGTGACATAAGGCATGATGATTTGTAAAGGGTATATAGGTCAGTTGGCTAGATCATTTTGATATATAGAGTGTATGATATGTAATGAAAGGATAGGAGAAGAGGATAATGTTATGTAATACAAAATATATCAGAGAGATCATATATGTGAGGATATTTTTGTAAGGGGTATTCCGGTAAAGGGTTTAGGGTTTCAGACTAGAATAGACAATGCTTGATAACTCAATGATGAACAATAAGTACCAAATTGGTATTGAGAGAGGGGGGTGAATTAGTACAGTCACAATATCTTCTCACAAACCAGTTTGACTGTAAACACTACAAATGTCTAACAGATAGTTACAGTAACACCGGTCTGAAATGGAGTGCAATCAGTAAAGCTAAGAATGACTGTGACACGCATTAACCAGTTAATCACTTAACTTTCTACTCAACTTAATACTACACTTCCATTTCACCCTTATGCATGAATAGGTAATCTATCATCAGAAATATAATAACAGCTAGCTCATCATGATTTACCTTCAAACACAAATCACTTAAATCATCACATGAAAAATACTACACATGACACACAGATTTTTCACATGGAAACCCAACTGGGAAAAACCATGGTGGGGATGAATACCCACAAGCTATTTTTGAACTCTTTATAAGTCCGCTCTATTAGGAGCCTAGTCTGGTTAAATACTATTACAACAGGTTCTGCTAGGAGCCGGTCCTGTTAGAGATCACCCGGTTAAGGGATGGCTAAATACCCGGTTAAGGGTTAAACCCTATTAGAGGTTACCTTGTTAGAGGATTTCAAGAACTCAATTAGTTTGCGTCACCTTGTTAAAGGATTTACAACAAGCTGATTAGAGCTACCCGGCTAAGGGATTTTCCAATTGTTGAAGTGGTTAAAGATCAATAGGTATTACAATGATCTAATAGTAGCACTCAATGCCTAATGCAAATCCTCTTAAGTTCCTTCCTTCTGCACACACACAATACAGGAATCAATCCTCTTATCTCATCTGGTCTGGCAAGAATCATGTATCTCTTCACTTAGATACACACACACCATTTGCCAACAACCTCAGCATGAAACACAACATCGACCTTATAGGAAATAGATAGGTCGGTAGCATAAACCCTAAACCCTAAAACATTTAGGTTAAGTAATTCAAACGGTTCAATCCTTACCATTGAACACATTGCATTGAATCTCAAGACATTCTCCATCGTTTACTCTTCACCTCTTTTAGGGCGGCTTGTAACGCATCATGCGTTCTCCACCGTTTATAGAGACTTCGCATATTCCCGAGGTAGATAGGATTAATCTCCTTCATGCAAGATCCTTTATGCGCACAAGGCTGGCATGGCACCATGATTTAATCTTTATTACAATTCTAACTCATCATACAATGTCATCAGTTGAATCACATAGGCTTGGAACACTTCAACCGGAAACCCTTATGCTAAGACTACCAACTGGTTAGTCATATCATGTTAAGTCTTCATAGAGAACATTCCATATGCTGGTTCACATTTCATCATACTGGTTCTCTTAGAAAAACATACCACTTCACCTATTGCTCAATATACCGGTTTATACCACTATACTGCTTCACTTTGCCAACTGTTTAGCTTCAATATACCTGTTCACTTCTTTGCACATATACCGGTTCACCACATTGTACCGGTTCACTTTTCAACATACTGCTGGTTCACTCTCCAACATATTGACATCAATGACAACATAATATCATCATGTCAACATACTCAGCACAAATGCCAACCCTCCCCCCCTTTGGCATTGATGGCAATATACAAAGATCTCTCTTTTTGCATCACATCTCCTCCCCATTGTTGCAGATATCTTCTCTGCTTCACATATTCTCCCCCTTTGACAACAATGCTAAAGTGGAGGCACAAGATTTCCTATTCCAATATGTTGCTTCCCCTAAGGAGTAGCATTCGTCAACACATCAATCCGGAAAAATTGTGGACACTGCCATACCTGACTGATGTGGAGCACATATTTTCAATTCACCTCCTGAAGGGGCAGCACCCCTAATTCACCTCTCAAATAGGTAAATATAGCCTTTGGTAGAGGCTTGGTGAATATGTCTACTAGCTGCTCCTTACTAGAAACATGTTCCAACACAACCTCCTTGTTCTGAACCTTCTCCCTCAAAAAATGATACTTGAGCTCAAAGTGCTTGGTTCTAGCATGCAAAACCGGATTCTTGGAAATGTTAATTGCAATTGTATTGTCAAAAAATATGCTTACTGGTTCAGATACAGGAACTTTGAAGCCATTCAATACATGCTTCATCCAAATAGTCTGGATGCAGTTCATAAAAGCTGCAACATACTTTGCTTCTACTGTAGACTGAGAGATACAACTCTTCTTTTTACTCATCCATGAGACCAGTCTACCACCGAGAAAGAATGCACCACTGGTTGTGCTCTTTCGATCATCTACATTACCGGCCCAATCAACATCTGTGAACACTTTTAGGTTGAAATCATTATTGTATGGATACCATAACCCATAGTCAATAGTTTCCTTCAGATATCTAAGAATCCGCTTGACTACTACCAAGTGGGATTCTCTAGGGCTTTGTTGAAACCGAGTGGTAATACCCACTGCATGTGCAATGTTCAGTCTGCTATGCACTACATAATGCAACTTATCGATCATTAATCGGTAATCCTTCTCATTTACCACCGCTAAGTCATCTTCTTTTGATAGCTTACAACCGGTCACCATTGGTGTACCAACCGGTTTACTATCTTCCATGCCAAAGGTCTTCAACACCTTTTTGACATACTTGGACTGAGTAATATAGATTCCATCTTTCATTTGTTGAATCTGTAGTCCAATGAAGAACTTAATCTCCCCTATGAGTGAGATTTTAAACTCCTTTTTCATCTCATCAACAAATTCATGACTCATCTTGTCATCACCTCTAAAGATGATGTCATCAACAAATACTTTACAAATCAGAATCTGATCTCCTTCTAATTTCAAGTAGATATTTCTATCTTCACTTGTTCTTTCAAATCCAATCTTCACAAGATGGGAGTGCAAGCATTCATACCATGCTCTAGGTGCCTACTTCAGTCCATACAAGGCGTTATGTAGCCTACACACAATGTCACTACCTTCTGATAGGGAAAACCCATCTTGTTTCTCTATATATACCTCCTCTTCAAGTATTCCATTTAGGAATGCAGATTTTACATCCATTTGGTATACCTTGAATCCTTTACAAGCTGCATATGCAAGAAGCATACGAACTCCTTCCAATCTGGCTACTGGGGCAAAGGTTTCTCCATAGTCTTCTCCTTCTTCTTGAGCATATCCTTTACATACTAGTCTGGCTTTGTTCCTTACCACTGTGCCATCCTCATTCAACTTTTTTCTGAAAACCCATTTGGTACCAATGACATTTTTATGCTCCAGTCTGGGTACCAAAGACCATGTACCATTCTTCTCTATCTAGTCAAGTTCCTCCTCCATTGCCTTTATCTAGTCTTCATCTTTATGTGCCTCTTTGAATGATTTAGGCTCAAATTCAGAGATCATACAAGAATTCTCTCTAACCTTTCTTCTTGTAAGGATTCCTGCATCCTTATCTCCTATGATCTACTTTGGATCATGATTCAGTTTGACATATCAAGGAATGCTCTTGACTGATTCCTCCTACTTTTCTACTTCATCCTCATCTTCATCAGTATCAGCATCTACCGATGTAGGAACACTGTTACCAGTACTTGGCTGATTAGCAACCGGTTCCCAAAAGGTTACTACTGGTTCATCTCTTACTTGCTTACTATCGGTTTCCTCAGGTTTTCCAGAATTTTCATCAACTCTAACGTTGATGCTTTCAACAATTCTCTGAGTCCTATTGTTGAAACATTTGAGAGCTTTGGTCTTGGTGGAGTATCCTAGGAATATTCCTTCATCACATTTTTCATCGAACTTGCTCTGATGTTCACTCCTCTTGAGATAACATCCACTACCAAACATTCTAAAGTAGCTTACCACTATTGTCTTACAAGTCCAATACTCATAAGGAGTCTTATCCTTTCCTTTCTTGATGAGTACCCGGTTCATTATGTAGACTACAGTGCTCACCGCTTCTCTCCAAAAGGTGTGAGCAACTTTTCCTTGGATCAACATAGTTCTAGCTACTTCAACCACAGTCCAATTGTTTTTCTTTTCTAAGCCATTCTGTTGTGGAGTCTGGGGGGCAGACAGTTACCTCTTGATGCCATTCTCTTCACAATATTTACTGAACTCATCAGAAGTGAATTCCCCTCCTTGATCAGTTCTAAGGCATTTGATTCTTCTACCACTTTCCTTTCCTACCAATGCTCTGAAAGCTTTGAACTTTCCAAAGGCTTCAGACTTGTCCTTCAAGAATGTGACCCACATCATTCTTGAGCAATCATCTGTAAGAATCATAAAATATCTATCTCCCTACACACTCCTAGTTTTCATAGGACCACACAAATCAGTATGCACAAGATCAAGTAAGTTGTCAGCTATGAAGGATTTACCTTTGAAGGTTGAGGAAGACATTTTCCCCAGTTGACATTCTCTGCACAAAGGATTTTTTGGTTTGCTCAGCATCGGCAGTCCTCTAACTACCTTGATCTTACTGGCCTTCACAATGTTGTCAAAGTTTACATGGCAGAGTCTCCTATTCCATATCTAGCAGTCATCAAACTTAGCGATAAGACATGTACTTATATTTGCATTTAGTTGAAATAAGGTACCTTTGGTCTGCATACAAGTGGCCATCAAATCACCATTCTTTCCTTTGATTTTGCATGCTCCATTTTTGAATTCCAAAGTGAGTCCACTGTCATTCAGCTGGGCAACACTCAATAGATTGTGTCTGAGACCTTCCACCCAATACACATTGTTATCATTGCTTTTTCCATTCAAAGAGATGGACCCTCTTCCTTTAACCATACATGGTGCATCATTACCAAAGCGAACCACACCACCATCATATTCTTCCAAAGATAGAAACTTGCTTCGGTCACTAGTCATATGGTGAGAACAACCACTGTCAATAATCCACTCATTGGAATTATCAAAGCGAGAGACAAGAGCCTTCTTATCTAACACATTTTCCTTTACTACAACAAACACATTATCTTCATTCTCTTCATCTTCTGATTTCTCATCTGTGACACCTTCATCAACTGCAACAAAACAATTTCTCCGGTTTCCTCCTTTGAATTTCTTGAACCTCTCTGGTTTGTCCTTGCTGTCACCATTAGGACAGTTTATAGCAATATGTCCTATCTGATTACAAGAAAAGCATTTCAAAGGGAGCTTACCTCTGTATTTACTAGTTCCTTTGGGAAGTTTCCTGGCAAGAAGAGCTTCAAATTCCATCAGGATCTCCTTATCATCCATTTCTCTGCTTTGTGTTGGTTCACCACTAGTGCTTTCTTCTTTTGCTTTTCTGGATGGTACAATAGAAGCTCTAAAAGTTGATTCAGTCTTTTGAACACTGTCATCAAAACTATTTAGCTCATAGGCTATCAACTTTGCAATGATGGGGTCTAGGAATACCTTAGTCTTGTCTATTGATCTCAGCTCCTGAATAGAAACAACCCTTATTGCATAGACCATTAATAAGGATCTTAGAACTTTGCTTACCACAATGGAATCTTCCATTTTACCACTTGCACTCTTGATATCTCCAACAACAGTTTTGATTCTTATTCTATACTGTTGAATGGTCTCATCTTCAACCATCCGCATGTCTTCAAACTTCCCTCTAAGGCTTTCTTTCTTAGCTTGTTTTACATGCTCATCACTGCCATAGATATTCTCAAGAGTGTCTCATACTTCTTTGGGATTATCTTTATCTTGGACATCAATAAACTCAATGTCAGATAAGCTACTGATTAGGGCTTCCATGACTTGTCCAGTCTCCTTTATTTCTCTCTATTGATCATCGGTGAGAGTACCGGTAGGAATTAAAAAACCATTCTCAACATAGCTCTAGTGTTGAGCACCCATGCTTCTAATGTAAATCTTCATTCTCTCCTTCCAAACTTTGAAGTTATCTATGTTGAACTTTGGACCTTCTCTCTTCATCATTACAATAGGATCTTTCCCTCAAGCAGTTAAGCTTACAACATAGAGGACCTGGAGGATGCTTTGATACCAATTGATAACTCAATTATGAACAATAAGTACCAAACCGGTACTAAGAGGGGGGTGAATCAGTATAGTCACAATATCTTCTCACAAACCGGTTTGACTGCAAACACTACAAATGTCTGACAGACAGTAACACCGGTCTGAAATAGAGTGCAACTGGTAAAGCTAAGAATGACCGTGACACACATTAACCGGTTAATCACTTAACTTTCTACTCAACTTAATACTACACTTCCATTTCACCCTTATGCATGAATATGTCATCTATCATTAGAAATATAATAACAGCTAGCTCAACATGATTTACCTTCAGACACAAATCACTTAAATCATCACATGAAAAATACTACACATGACAGATTTTTCACGTGGAAGCCCAACTGGGAAAAACCATGGTGGGGAAGAATACCCACAAGCTTCTTTTGAACTCTTTAGAAGTCCGCTCTGTTAGGAGCCTAGTCTAGTTAAAGACTATTACAACAGGTTTTGCTAGGAACCGATCCTGTTAGAGATCACCTGGTTAAAGGATGGCTAAATACCCGATTAAGGGTCAAACCCTGTTAGAGGTTACCTTGTTAGAGGATTTCAAGAACTCAATTAGTTTGATTCACCCTGTTAAAGGATTTATAGCATGCTGATTAGAGCTACCCGGCTAAGGGATTTTCCAACTATTGAAGTGGTTAAAGATCAACAGGTATTACAATGATCTAATAGTAGCACTCAATGCCTAATGCAGATCCGCTTAAGTTCCTTCCTTTTGCACACACACAATGCAGGAATCAATCCTCTTATCTCATCTGGTCTGGCAAGAATCATGTATCTCTTCACTTAGATACACACACACCATTTTCCAACAACCTCGGCATGAAACACAACATCAACCTTATAGGAAATAGATAGGTCGGTAGCATAAACCCTAAACCCTAAAACATTTAGGTTAAGTAATTCAAACGGTTCAGTCCTGACCATTGAACACATTTCATTGAATCTCAAGACATTCTCCATCATTCATTCTTCACCCCTTTCATGGTGGCTTGTAACCCATCATGTGTTCTCCACCATTTACAGAGACTTCGCATATTCCCGAGGTAGATAGGATCAGTCTCCTTCATGCAAGATCCTTTACGTGCACAAGGCTGACATGGCACCATGATCTGATCTTCATTACAATTCTAACTCATCATATGATGTCATCGATTGAATCACATAGGCTTGGAACACTTCAATCAGAAACCCTTAAGCTAAGACTACCAACCGGTTAGTCATATCATGTTAAGTCTTCATAGAGAACATTCCATATGTGGGTTCACATTTCATCATACTGGTTCTCTTGGACAAACATACCACTTCACCTATTGCTCAATATACCAGTTTATACCACTATATCAGTTCACTTTGCCAACTATTTAGCTTCAATATACCTGTTCACTTCTTTGCACATATACCGGCTCACCACATTGTACCGATTCAATTTTCAGCATATTGTCGGTTCACTCTCCAGCATATTAACATCAATGACAACATAATATCATCATGTCAACATACTCAGCACAAATGCCAACAAAGCTTAACCGAAATTGTATTCAGGCATAAAAGATGCTATCTCTATAGTTCAATCATTTCTCCAGATTGTAGTCTGGATTTGTATGTAGCTAGTGAGGCTCCTTTTGTGATTGAATAGTGTGCTCTAGGTTGTAAGCGTTCCTGCAAGTGTAGGCCCATATATTTTGTAATATCCCTTCATATGGGCAGTGGATTGATATTGTGGATCACAAATCCCACTGTGGTTTTTCCTCTTTGAGGTATTCCACGTATAATTATGTGTGTTATGATATCCATTTATCTGATTGTCTTATTGATTGCTTTACTTCTTTCAATTCTATATGTACCGGTATATTGGTTGGTGTATGCATGTTTTATTAAGGTTAAAATTGATCATTCTGGTATAACACATTCACCCCCCCTCTCGGTGTTCTTGGATTCCAGCAATTGGTATCAGAGCCTTGTGCCTTAGAGGAAGTTTAATAGCTTGAGGGAGATCTTGAATCTAGAATCCATGGATGAAGAACTTGAAGTTACAAAAGAATTGAATTCTACTCAGGAATTCATTCTTGTCCTACAAGAGAGGATGTCATTTGTTCAGGCTAGGAGGAAGGAACTTTTGCAAAATCAGGATGATGAAGAGAAAGATGCACTTAAGGAATAGTGTCAGAAGCTCAGTTAGGAGAACATGGTCATGAGAAATGAAATGCATGCTATAACTATGAGAATGTCTAAAGAGTTTGAGGACCAGAAGAAAAAGGAAGAAAATCTTGTTGTATCTCTGAAGAATAAATTTGAAGAATGTGGTAGGTTGGTTCATGAGAATGATATGTTGAGAATTGATTTACTACAATCCTAGAGTAATGAACAAGAGCTTGAGAGACAAATGATGATTTTGAGAGATGATCTGACTATTACAAGTGAGTATAAATAAAAATTCAAGATTAGTTCAACACAACTAGATGTGTTATTGAAGAGACAAAAGCAGAATGGAGATTCCAGTGGACTTGGATTTGAGAAAGGATAGAGTTCCGGTACTGCAAATGAAGATCAAAACCTTAAGGCACTAGTAAGACATTTTAATGCTTATAAATTTAATGGTAGATGTTTTGTTTGTAATAGATTTGGTCACATGGCTAGACAATGTTGAAACAGAGCAAATCAGAACCCCGATTCT
The DNA here is from genome assembly GCF_030272615.1 of Cryptomeria japonica. Taxonomy (NCBI): domain Eukaryota; kingdom Viridiplantae; phylum Streptophyta; class Pinopsida; order Cupressales; family Cupressaceae; genus Cryptomeria; species Cryptomeria japonica. The sequence goes on from NC_081407.1 coordinate 923,447,213, forward strand.
GCTCCCAATCAATGTTTTAAATGTTCTAAGTATGGTCATAAGATAGAAGATTACAGAATGAATGTTGTGTTATGCATGTGGAAAATTTGGACATATGGCTAATCAGTGTAGGTCGAACAATTATACCAATTTTAGCAAAGCAATTCAAAAGAACAATGTTACATGTTATGCATGTAATGAGGTTGGACATATTGCTAAATTCTATAGAAGTAGAAATCCACTGGTTGGTAATGGAGGATCAAATGAGAAAGGGAAAGAGAAGGTTAATGAAATCTGACAAGATCATACCCAAAGATGGGTCAAGAAGTCTGAATAACAATCTGGAAGTGGGAATGCACCGGTTACTTATCTGACAGAGGAGGTTGTTCCTGCACAGGCAGGAAGCTAACCGGTAACTAAGGTAGATACCTTAGGGGTAGGCAAAATTCATGAAGATGTTTCATATGCCTCAGGAAGAGGTTCTGGAAGATGGTCTAGACATTGGAGATGCTCATCCGGCATGGAGATGATTGATCGAGATTCGGTATCTTCTACCGGAAGTCATTGATGTCAATGAAAGATTAGGGTTTTTATTGGAGGATAAAAGGTGGAATTCACTTCATTTCTAATGGCACTTGAAGATTATGATTCTCAAAGGATGAAGAACTTGAAGTTACAAAATGAATTGAATTCTGCCCAGGAATTCATTCTTGTCCTACAAGAGAGGTTATCATTAGTTCAACCTAGGAGGGAGGAAATTTTGCAAAATAAGGATGATGAAGAGAAAGATGCACTTAAGGAATAATGTCAGAAGCTGAGTCAGGAGAACATGGTCATGATAAATGAAATGCAAGTTATAACTATGAGAATGTATAAAGGGATTAAGGACCAGAAGAAAAAGGAAGACAATCTTATTGTATCTCTGAAGAAAAAAAATTGAAGAATGTGGTAGGTTGGTTCAAGAGAATGATATGTTGAGAACTGATTTAGTACAATCCCAGAGTAATGAACAAGAGCTTGAGAGACAAATGATAATTCTGATCTTGATGATTTGACTATTTCAAGTGAGTATAAAGAAAAATTCAAGATTAGTTTAGCACAACTAGATGAGTTTTTGAGGAGACAAAGGTAGAATGGAGATTCCAATGGACTTGGATTTGAGCAACGATAGAGTTCTGATACTGCAAATGAAGATCAAAACCTTAAGGCACTGGTAAGGTAGTTTAATGCTTATAAATTTAATGGTGGATATTTTGTTTGTAATAGATTTGGTCACATGGCTAGGCAATGTAGAAACAGAGCAAATCAGAACCTTGATTTTGCTCATGGTCAATGTTCTAAATGTTCTAAGTATGGTCATATGATGAGAGATTGCATAATGAATGTTGTGTTATGCATGTGCAAAATTTGGACATATGGCTAATCAATGTAGGTCAAGCAATTATACTAGTTTTAGCAAAGCAATTCAGAATAACAATGTTACATGTTATGCATGTAATGAGGTTGGACATATTGCTAAATTTTGTAGAAGTAGAAATCCACCGGTTGGTAATGGAGGATCAAATGAGAAAGGGAAAGAGAAGGTTAATGAAATCCGACAAGATCATACTCAAAGATGGGTTAGGAAGTCTGAAGAACAATCTACAAATGGGAATCCACTGGTTACTTATCCAACAGAGGAGGTTGTTCCTACACAGGCAAGAAGCTCAACTGGTAACTAAAGCAGATGCCTTAGGGGAAGGCAAAATTCATGAAGATGTTTCATATGCCCCAGGAAGAGGTTCTGGAAGATGTTATAGACATTGGAAATGCTTATCCGGCATGGAGATGATTGATCGAGATCCGATATCTTCCATCGGAAGTCATTGATGTCAATGAAAGATTAGGGTTTTTCTTGGAGGATAAAAGGTCAAGTTCACTTCATTTTTTATCACTTTGCATTCAGAGCAATTCAAAGCGATTAAAGGCGATTCAGGGTGATTGATATCATCTTCAGCGATTTCACCAGTGATTGGAAGAGGTCTTTACAGTTTTTCACCATCAGCGATTAACATGTATTTATCTTCAATAATGGAAGCTAGATCATCGTCTGTACATATCTTTGTTGCAAATCCAACTATAGTTGAGGTCAAGGACCATCCCAAGGCGATTTTCAAGCAATATCCACATGCGGCTACCCTATATGATTCAGTTGGCATTTTTTCCCATGTCTTATAAGGAGTCATGTATGTTGAATATGTGAGAGCTTACATCCACTGTCATATTGATTATTTGGGAAAAACTGATATCAAGAACATGTACATGAAGGAGTTAATGGGAGATTCTAGAAAGATTAAACCCGAATACCAACATATTATTGATCTAGGGTTTATTGACATTCTGGATATTCTAAAATTTGAAGATGAAATTGTTAGGTATGTTTTGAGAAGAGTACATGGAGAGTTTGTCTAGTTGGATAGACCATATAAGATCATGAAGGAGGCCATCAGGTAAATCGCCGGTTTACCACAGGTTGGAAAATGTCTGGAGAAGAAAACTTCAAATGATTAGGTTAACCAGATTACTAGCACAACATCAGACAAATAGTAAATGAGAATCAATACTATCACTGATATAGACATCAGATTTAGTAGCATGGTCATCGGTTACAAGGTAACACAATCAAACCAATTTAATTCTGTTTATAACTCCTGCATTTATGCAGCTTATAAAATGATGAGGGAGAATGAGAAGATAGATCCATGTGGTTGGATGTTAGATGAACTATTGATAATCCTAGGAAAGATTAAAGAAGAAAAGAAGGGAATTTTCTGGTATGGTAACCTAATTGTCTGTGTAATGTTATTTTTCATCAATTAGACTCCCGTTTTGGGAAGAGACAATGGGGATTTGATATCCTAGTAGGGAGGCAACTGAAATAGTCAATTGCTTCATTGGGAAATTAGAGGGATGACAAAGTATGGGGATATTTTAAGGCATTTCAAAAGTCTATGAATTCTAGGATGAGGGTTCCTAAGCACATTGTTGAGAAGTACCCAACTGACATATGCTTCATGGTTAAGAAAGATGAAACACTCCTTGAAGCAGTAAAACCTCAGAAGATCTAGATTGAGGAAATGGGATATGAAGTTGATACAAAGATCCTTGATGCTTATGCACATATGCTAATTGATGCACCAGTAGATGAAACTATCAAAACCTTTGGCACTGCTAAGAAGAAGACACAAGAGGTTGAAACTGAGTTCAACTAGAAGAAGAGAGAGAAGAAGGAAGGAAAGGAAAGTAAGTTTGTTGAAAAGGTTTCATAGGACATCAAAGAATTGATTGATGTTCTCCCAAATAAAGGCAGGAAGAGAAAATCATAAAATGTATTCATTGATCCTATTGTAGCTGAATCTGAATCTGAGGATGACACACCCCTGGCATTCAAAAGGGTAATAAGGAGGAAAATTGAAGAAACTAAGGTAGAGGCAAAGAAGCAACCAATTAGGAAAGTCATTATCAGGGTACCAACATAGAAGAAAGCACCAAAAGAGACACCTTCAGCCCCATCTAGTACTGGAAGAAGGAAGAAGAAGGATGACATTGATCTGGTAATTGAATCTGGTAATGTAACTATCATTCCACCAAAAATATGCATAATTAGCTGATGAGATTACTAAAGATGGTATGTTAAAGAATGTACAATTTTATTATGAACATTTAGAAAATGATGAACAAAGAGAAGTAGAAGACGCAGTTTTGTTGTATTTGGATATTTATAAGAAATCCTTGATAGAAATTGAAAACCAAAAACCGACACAGTTATATGATATGTTAGATGCTAGGAGACTATCAACAATGCAAGAAGACAAGCATATAAAGATTCAAGAGTTGTTATCTATTTGTGTTTCTATTTCTCTAGAGGAGATGGATAAGACACTTGAGGTTGGAGATAGGAAAATCTTTAACAACAAACATAGAATAATCAGTCTTATGTTAGGAAGAGTAAATGAGATAATCAAGGAAACCCACAAGGCATGGGTTAAGTTCTTTGAAGAGAACTATGGTTTCTATACTTCATCAGAATCTAAGATAGACAATGAAGACATCCTGGTTGAAGGGAAAGGAAAGGGTATTATGGGTACTTAACCCTCAATTTTGAAAAACATTAAGATAGTGGAAATTAACGTAGCTACAAATGTACAGAAAAATGCTGAGATACATAAAAATACAGAGAGTGTAAAGGTTGATATTGTATAGGATACTAATATTGAGGCAACGATCCTTCGGATATAGATGTATAGGATGAAGTTACAATTCCTAGGGAGGAACCGACAGTTACTGAGACTGCACGAAGTGGCGAAGCCCCCAGTGCAAGTGAAGAAGCTATAAAGGATAGAACATCAAAGGAGAAGAAAGAGGAATCTGATAGGGAACCGGTATTAGGTCCATCATTGTTGTCAATTAACACCTAATAGGTTGAAAAGAAAACCATAATCGAGATGAGTTCTATTGAACTCATGATAATGGCTGCACAAAAAATGTTGAAGGAAGGATCTATAGATAAAGGTGTTATTGATCAGTCTATCACTGTTTTGCATAGACTAGTCCCAGAGTGCAAGTTTGACATAGATGCGAGCCCATCCGACAAGCTTAAGACAATCACATAGCACATTTCAAAGGATTTTCCATCCTTACAATAGATTTCAAATCGGCAAGCACTGGAGAGCTTCACACAGGCAAAGAGAGCTACATTTGATCAAATGATTGAGTTTGAAAGGAAGGAAATTAATGATAAGTTAAAATTGATAGATAATTCTTTAAAGCAGTGTACAAATATTTATAGAGTATGTTGCAACAAATATTTTCTTACAGTTAATTTGGATAAGAGGATTAAGGAATCTTAGGAGAAAATTGTAGGTATAGCCAATTCTTTTGATGGATGGAATTCATTGACTACATCCATTGATGGTCAGATTTTAGGTTTGGAAGTCTAAGTTTCTTCTCTTGAGAAGGAAAAAGACAAAATCATAAGGAGAGACAGAAGTCTTAGAGGTTTTGTGAGTCCCCAGTTGGATTCACTTAGTGTACATAAGAAGGAGTGTATAGATCTGGTTGGTAAGCCCACATTGACAAAGTTAAATGAGAAAGAGTCATTTTCCCATTTACTAAATGGACTTGTATCCATTTCTGACACTTTCAAATCAAGTTGGGATACTTATCTTGAGCTATTGTTGAAGGCCTATCCGGATATTTTCAAATATATTAAGCTTTGATAAGGTATTTTTGGGATATTCATTGCACAGTCATCCCGATTTTGGATTTTTGGTATTCTTTTTGGAAATTTTGATGGCATTGATGTCAAAGGGGGAGTGATATAAAGAAAAAGGGAGTTGTATACATTAGGGGAGATATGGAGATACATAGTATATTTAATTATTATCATAGATGAATATTTAGCTTAGGGGGAGTAGGTTCATAATGAAACCGACAGTTGGAAACCATGATCATTTTTCACATGAGTGTTACCATCAATTCCAAAGGGGGAGATTATTGGCAATTCACACTCAATTGGTTGGTTTCACTATGTTTTCATTGATATCAACATGGAAATTTGTTCCGGCTTCATATTTTGGGCTAGTTGTGTACCGACAGGCACTTCATCGGCAGGTTGGAAGGAATTCTTTGGTTACCAACAATGCAAGCCGACATGGTTTAGAATAAGGTTATCGGTATTGGAGGCTGATATATTTTGCATCTGACATCGACAATTATTTTTGATATTCATGTATTTATGTTATCTAGCCGACATGTATGTTCATATTGTAAATATCTTTCTAAGCCGACATAAGGCATGATGATTTGTAAAGGGTATATAGGTTAGTTGGTTAGATCATTTTGATATATAGGGTGTATGATATGTAATGAATGGATAGGAGAAGAGGATAATGTTATATAATGCAAAATATATCGAAGAGATCATGTATGTGATGATATTTTTGTAAGGGGTATTATGTTAAAGGGTTTAGAGCTTTAGACCAGAATAGACAAAGCTTAACTGGAACTGTATTCAAGCATAAAAGATTCTATCTTTGTAGTTTAATCATTTCTCTGAATTGTAGTTTGGATTTGTATGTCGTCAGTGAGGCTCCTTTTGTGATTGAGCAGTGTGCTCTAGGTTGTAAGCGTCCTTGCAAGTGTAGGCCCATATATTTTGTAATATCTTTTCATATGGCTAGTGGATTAATATTATGGGTCACAAATCCCACCACAATTTTTCCTCTTTGAGGTTTTCCATGTATAATTCTATGTTATGGTATCCATTTATGTGATTGCCTTATTGGTTGTTTTACTTCTTTCAATTGTATATATATCGGTATATCAGTTGGTGTATGCATGTTCTATTAAGGTTAAAATTGATCATTCTGATAGAACACTGATTCACCCCCCCCCCTCTCAGTGTTCTTGGATTCCAACACAAATCATATTGTAAGACAGTGAGACTTCCCTGAGGTTTGTAGCCTTTCAAGCAAATATCTTTTGAGCAGTGAGCTCTAGGCAATGTGCTTGAATGCATGTGCATTCCCCATTGTAATATTTTCACATACTACTATAGAGTATCATCTTACGGTGGGTAGGTTCCCACCATGGTTTTCCCTTAACCGGGTTTTCCATGTCAAAAATTTTGGTGATTGGGTAAGTGCACAAAGATGGTGGTCAAACAGGGGGATATAAATGGACACTTTTTTTCTGAAATCAGGTGAACCTGAACTTGGACGCAAAATTTGAAAGTCATCCACTCAAGATATGAAGATATATTGTAGTACTCTAAATCTAGTTTCCAAACTACTAAATTTTTTTGAAATTTGATAAGATTAAGGGGATCAAATACTTTGTGCACAAAAAACAAACCCTAATTTTATCTGGAAAACATAATATAGTGTCTGACGTGCGCATAAAAAAAGTCATAGTTAGATTTAGTATCTTGACAAATCCTTTGGCAGAAAGATAGTTAAGAGTGAGCACTAGAAGATTTGTATTTTTTGTAATTTTTTGTTTAGTATTTTGTTTTTTATGATTTTTCTTATCGAGCACATCCAGAAAATTAGGTACCTGTTCGTCATGAGCATCATGCATCTTGTTTGCAGCTTTTAGTCCATCATAGCTTTTGGTCTTTATCCATTTGCTTATTACAACCTTTCATCCATATTCCCTGTCTTATTGCAACTTTCTGCCACTATCCCTTAGCCTATCCCGATCTTCAATCCATGTCCCTTATCCATTCTTGGTCTTGCTTATCCTATCCATATCTTATCACTATCCATACACTCTTTTTCATTCCTTGATCTTGATCTGACATAAGGATGCAAAATTTAAACATGGTTTCAAAAAATCTCTTGACATGTCCCTCATGCCATGTTCACTACTTTACATTGTCATATCCAGTCTCTTGTCCCATCACGCCATAGCCCTTGAAAATTGCATCCTTATTGTCTCCATAATAAAAGGCCTTTGTCTACCCTCTATCCACCAACATTTCAAAAAGCCTATCTATTCACCTGTCATATTCCGTGCCTTGATAGACACTGGGGGCAAAATCATAAAAATTGAAAAATGTCCTGAAAAAAATCTCATAAAAAATTGAAAAATGTCCTGAGAAAATCTCTTAAAAATTGAAAAAATGTCCTGAAATAATTCAAAAAAATTGAAAAAATGTCTTAAAAAAGATCATAAAAATTGAAAAATGTCCTGAAATAAATCTCTAAAAATCAAATAATGTCCTGAAAAAATCTCTAAAAATTGAATAATGTCCTGAAAAAATCCAAAATAAAAAAAAATCAAAAAATGTCCTGAAATAAATCCCTAAAAAGTCATAAAAAGTCCTGAAAAAATGAACACAAACAAAAAATTTCTAAAAATCGAAAAGAAAAACAAAAAATAAAGGATCCCTTTTGTGCATAAGACAGATCATTGAGTATACCTCCAATGACACGCAATCCAACACTATTCTTTAATGAAATCATGCTTAAACAGATGAACTTTTCACTCAAACCAGACATTCAACCTGATCAAAATTGTCATATCAATCAACCTCAAAATCATTTGTCCTTGTCACTACTATCATGGGTCTTATACAGGGTGTGGTATACTCGAAACCAGACTGTGTCCTGTCTTATACGGGGTACCACATGTCCTGAAACCAAACAGCATGATCGTCCTATCAACACTTTCAACTTTTGACAATGAAGATCAAGATGTTTGTTTAATTTGTTGGAATTTGTGCATCTTATCTTTTTTATTGATTTATCTTCAATCATGTTCCTATGTTGCTCAATGATGTCACTGAGTGATTTAGAGTGACCAGGATGGTTCATGGTTCCTTTCTTTTTTGTTGTGATTGTTGTTTGTCTGCAATGTGTTTATTTTTTGCAAAAAGGGTTGCATTTCAGCTCTGGCCTTCAATGCCATGATGCTATGCATCCATTTTGCTACATTAAAATAAAGGTTCTCACCTACAAAGTGCATTACTGAAAGCAAGTTTTTCTTCGTCTCTAACTGTCCTCTGTCTCATTTTCTTCTTATTAACATTTCTTCCATCAGTTCAGCTAGTCAGTTCAGTCTAGTGCTCCAATTTCTCTACATACATATGCTGCATCCTGCATCCATTTGGTTAGTACATTTGCATTACATCTAGTATTTTATCCATTTAATATTATCAATGCATCAAAAACAACACATAAAAATGCATCCATACATGTTCCACAATCATACATAAACAATGCATACACCATCCATACATAGAAAATAACTATCAGTTATAACACATTGCATCCCATCATATCGATGCATATCATCTCATATGTCACAATAATATCGGAGTACAAAATTGGACTGTCTGTCCTAAGTATGGCCCGCAGGCTGACTACAATATGTCAAACTACATAATGTCCACTGTCTATCATAAGGAGCACATGCCTCTATCACTGGGTGCTCCCTCTGTCCTCCTCATACCTGCCATGTCTCATGGATGATGTCCCTCCTGGTCCTGGCTGTGGTGGTCTCATAGGTCCACTCACCCCCATGCTACTCAATGACCTCCAAGAGCGTGCCCTGCTCTCTATCCTTGATCATGTCCGATATGATGCTTCTCTTTGCTCGGGTGGAACTGCACTCTCATATAGTGTCCTCCAATGGCATATCTCCTCTCCGGTCTCTACCAACATCTGTGCCATCTCGCATGCACTGGCATCCCGAATCGACCCAATATACTCAGTGACTCTTTGTTCCTCTCGCTGTGCCTGAGCAATTGCTGCATCTCGAGCCACTGTGAGTCTTGCTATCTCCGCTCTGAACTGATCCTGCTGTCTCTCTAATGTCACAATGTGATCCTGCTGACTTGCTATGATAGCCCTACACATCTCCATCTCCTCTATCCTAGCTGTCTCTGGCTCTATGGGTATATCCTGCAATGCCTCCTGCTCGCCTGAATCTGGCTCATCCTCGTCATCCCCATCCTCATCTTCATCCTCATCATCCCCATCATCCTCATCTCCATCCTCATCATCCCCATCATCCTCATCCCCGCCCTCATCCTCCTCATCCTCATCATCTCCCTCCTCCTCTCCTGTGAGTGGGAAGTCCTCCTGTCGCCTCGGTACTAGAATATCTGGATCTGTCAATGGCACTGGCCGTAGTCGTGCAAACCATCTCTCATACTCCTCTATCGTCCTGACATCAACCACATCTGATCTCCAATCCCACTGTCTCTGTTGTAGCTGTGCGAAGTCAGCATATGCTATGTGTGGCTGAATCATACTCCCCCACTGACTCGTCTCTCTATGAGATCAGGCAAAGTGTCCAGTCCTCCTAGGTACATCCTGCCTCTCTCCAAACTGTCATCTGACTCTCTCTAGCAGGTACAACTCAATCACTCTCTAGCGATTCACTGGTCGTCCAATCAGGTACCTCTCCTATCTGCAGTACGGTAGCTCCTCACTATCATCTTACCATCCAGGGCAATCACGATAAGGCCTCCATATGAACTCTCTCAATCTGTCTAGCTCATGTCGCCAATATAGTATGTATCCAAAAGGACCCTATCTCAGTGCTCCATCATAGCAGTACACATATGGTCAGTGTGGTACTACTTGTCTATCTGTAATCGATCGACATATGGCTATGTGCTCAAATGCCCATACCTGCAGCAATGTGACTCCATAGCTCAAAGTCTGAACTCCCTGATATGCTATTTGATGCAGCTGAAAATATAGCATAGCAAGTACACATGGTCCCCATGCATACACCGTCCCCTCTGTTGCCATCCGCTCTATCACTCTTCCCCATCCAATAGGGAATCCATGTCCTCGTCTGTCTCCTACTAGTAGACATGCTATCACCATGGCTATCACCACATATCGCCGATCATACTCTGATGCCATAGTCTCCCAGCCAATCTCCCTCTCTATGATATCTAGATCATCTGCGTCACACTCAAATAATTTGCACAATGCATCTCTCCCTGTCACTGGGTCATACTCTATCATCTCTCCATGAATCAGAATGCGGAGGATACGCCATACATCCTCCAGTGTCACAGTCGCCTCTCCAGTCGCAAGATGGAAGGAGGCAGTCTCTGAATGCCATCGCTCTGCCAATGCGGTAAGCAGTCCTGTGTTTGCCCTAATCTCGGGCATGAATGTGACATAGTATATCCCTAGTCCTGCTAATGTATCTCTGTCCGTGCTCCTGAGTCTATGTCGTAGCATGAAGCAGTCAAGTCGGTTCTCCTGTGTGATCAATGGATACTGTCGCCTCTGCATCACAATAGGGGCATATTTTGTCAGTTTTAGGGTTTTCTCCTATGGGTTGCATTTCATCATTTCATCCACAACTCAGGGTGTTTTTTTATCTAATATGACCTATCCTACCATTATCCCCCCTTTTCGAATCATTTGCATGACGTTTAGGACCAAAATTGAGTTCTCAATGCACAACTACGCCTATGTCAAGGAACCTGCGCCTGTGTCATGTAACCTATGCTTGTGTACCCTACACAAGCATAGAAGACCTCAAACAAGCGTAGAAGTCAATTTCTGCACTCCCTGTGGGCCCCGCAATGTCCCGCAAGCAATCAAAATTCATGAAATTGAAAATATGGGTTTTTGAGATCCATACTGCTGCTCTTACGTCGTCCGGTCGTCTGAATGTGCATATATGTTCTTTGAGGTGATCTGCCATTGGAATGTTTGCCATCTGTCAGCAAGTGTCCTTGTCCAGTGCAACAAATCCTCCTCTTTGGCTAGTGCAAATGAGCTCTTTTCACTTTCTTGGTCCCATTTATAGATCTTTGTCAGTGCATAGATGGATGTGCATCCTCTCCATCTTATGTTGGTCACGGTCTTGTGCACCTTAAATTGCTTGTCCTTCATGCATCCGATCTCCGATTGTCAGTCCGTTTGATCCTATCATTTTTATTGATCAATTGGCCTCTTTTCTGCATGTTTTCGGCCAATTCCTTGAGGGGGCATGCATATGTCATTGTCATTGTCTGGGGCATTTTCATTATTGTTCTTTGAAACAATGCTTAAAATCGCATTGTCTCAAAGAGGGGCAAAATGTAGACACCTAAAAATGGTCAACGCTTGCGGAGTCATACTTTAACATTTGCGCATTGCCTCATTTTAGGTTTTTGCATCGCATTAACATTTCTCCTATGATTCGCACTTGGTCGTTATCATTTGCAAGCATCGAGTCTTTCTTCTGCATTCTCCATTTGTCTCGCTCTCAAATTTGGTCTTGTCGACAACGCTATCCAGTCATGATTTTGATTGATTTTATCCTGTCGCATCAATGTGCGTAGTCATTTGTCATCATTTTGGACATCATCAATCCTAATTAGGGTTTTGTCCTCTATCAATCTTGTCATTTTGTGATCAATTTGTCATTGATCGTTGTCATTTTCAGTCTTGTCATTTTGCGATCAATTTGTCATTGATCGTTGTCATTTTCAATCTTGTCGTTTTGCAATCTATTTTGTCATCGATTCTTGTCCTCTTGTCAATCTTGTCATTTTGCGATCGATTTGTCATCGATCGTTGTCTGTCTCAATTATGTCAATTTGGATCAATTAGTCATTGTTCCTCATCAATTGGCGCATTTATCAATCAAATCATTTATCACATTGGTCCTTTGTTAATTAGAATCAAATCGATATCAATTATCTTTCATCAAGACCTAATTGTCGTTCTTGCCTTGTTAATTCATCTTTTCGGGTTTCATGATTTAATCATTTAACCTTGTTTGTCATTTCTCTCTCTAGGATTAATAAATTATTTATTTATCCTAAGTCTTCTCATTGCAATTAAATGTTCATTTAATTGGCTAATTATTCCTCTTTTTGTGAATTAATTAATAAATGACAAATTATTAATTAATTCACTGATTTTCCTATTTTCCCAATTTTCTAATTTTCCTAATTCCTAATTTCATTTCTCTCCTATTTTTCTCCTAATTTCATGGGAATGACATAGAAATTTGTCATAATTGACAATCAATCAATTCTTGACATAGAAATTTGTCATAAATTGTCATGAATTATCAATCAATCAAATTTTGCATAGAAAGTGCATAATTTGTCATAAATTTGTCATAATTGACATAATTGATTTGCAATTTCCATTTGAATCTCTTCATGCTAATTTGATCATTTTTCCAATTTGTCTATAAATTGGATGAATTTCTTCAATCCCTAATCAAATTATCGAATTTATAATCACTTTGTCAAATCACACTTCGAGTACTCTTGTGCCAATGTCAATCTTGCTTTCACATTAGGTTTATGCATTTGAAGGTGAGATCCACAAACAAAGGCTATTTGGAGAATAAAGAAGGACAATGGAGCCGCATGAAGGAAGCATTTAGATCTACATCTGGTTTGCATAATCTTTAGTTTTGAATGTTTCATTTTCATGTCTCTATTGAGTGTGTTAGGATTGATCATGGCAATTTGCTTTTGTGATTGAGCTAATGATTAATGTTTATATTGCTTTGATGATTTCCACATTTCCTAGCTACACTAACAATAATTATTTTTGGGCATTCTTGGGTAGACTACCACGCAAAGACAAGGTTGTTGTTGATGCACTAAGAACATTAACTAAAATTTTTTGGCATGACAACACAAGAGTTTCACCCAACCAAAGAGATGTTGCTAGAAGGTGAATTGGGTCTACAAATCATGAGCCACATGCCAAACACTATTTGGATATGACTCAAACTATATTTTATGAGAGATTCCTTGAAACATTTCCTCAAATAAGAATTCCTCAAAGATTTTTTGAAATGGAAAAACCTTTTTATATTAAGATTAATCATGTATGCACCACGTGTTGTTGTAGGATGCATATTGAATTTTCCATGCACTATGATATTTTTCATCATATTTGTTCTACTTTGCACACTAACGATTTTTTGCAGGAATGCAATATACAAGCACCTCCTAAGTCGGTAAGAGAATTTATTTCAAGTGTGCTATGTAATAGACATGATGGTTGCATTTATTATAAGATGCCTTGTTTGGAAGGTTCTTGTGCTATATGTGGTGGTTTTCAACGTTTACCAAGATGCGTAAATTTCAAGAGCACACATGAAATTGGTACGAAACTAGTTTCTTTCAAAAAATACAAGACAATCACATATGGAGTTAAAGATGGAAAAGATTTGAAGAGATGTGAGCTAGTGAAAAATGATATATGTGTAGCTGAATTTATGAAAATGTTTCAAGAGAAACTAGTTTATGAGTACATAATGCATCCACATAGAGCTCGATGGCTAGATGAGCAATTCAAGTTATGTAAGGATACATTTCCTCTTGGCACCATTGTCTCTATTATTTGATTTTGCTGAAAATTATACACTACAACCTCAAAATGAAGTGCAATCTATGTATTATCACTCTACACAAGTTTCTATTTTTGTACATATAGAATTCATGCATGCAGATGATGGTACAGAGGAGGATAGAAAGGTTGTAAGAGAGTATCACTTCTACATAAGTGATGATCGTACTCATTCATCGGAGTTTGTACAAGGATGCTTTAAAGTTTTCTATGATAGTTTAAGGGAAAGAAACATACAATACAACCGACACTTAATATGGTCAGATAATTGCACCTCACAATTCAAGAATGTAAGGATGTTTTATTGGTTGAAAATGATGCATATGACAAGCGGTGTACAACATTTTTGGAATTTCATTGAGGCTGGACATGGTAAGGGAGAGCATGATGGTGTAAGAGCATGTGTGAAAAGAGCCCTAGCTAGAGAAGAATTGAAGTACGAAGGTGGTGCTGAGTTGATAGATGTAGAAACAATTGTGCAATGGTGTAAGTCTACGATGGGTCCAAGTAATCCAGGTACATCAATGGTTCATAGATATTTTTGGTTGATCATTGAATCTAACATTGAAAACTATCTAGATTGTTGCACAGTTGTAGGATTGAGTGACATGCACTCATTTATTAGTTCAAATTCAAGTTCATTGGTAATTTATACGAGACATGGTATGTTTTTTCTCTTCATTCATGTATTGTTTGTTGGAAGAATATGAATCACAAGAGTGGGTTGACAAATGGTCTTGTAGACCGTTGGTTCCTATTGATTCATATCAAATTCCCAAAGCACTACAATTGACCCAGATGGAGACTTTAGTTGATTTTGACCATATATCCGACCTAGTGGATTCAAGTGATTTTTTGAGTTAAGTTTTTTGCAAGTATTCATTTTGGTTCATTTTGTTCTACATCATACTTTATTTTTGGCATTAATTAAGACTTTATAAAATGCGGGTCATGTGTATGCAATTGTTATAGAAGAGAACAATGAAGAAGGGACATATTACTATTTGTGTCGTTGTGTTGAGCTAAAAAGAAAATTGACAACCACAATCATTGATGGAGAGGGTATTGAGTACCCAATAGGGTCTACTATCGTGACGGGAACATGGCTTCAGAGATACCCTATCAAGAATTTTGATGTTTGGTTGCTCGAGGAATTTGAAACACACAAACATATTCTTGATTTCTCTAACCTTGTTGTTGCAACAAATATTCATTTGATGAAGTATCATGGTAGACCTCACAACTTTATGGAAAGTTCGTGAATCTGACCACGAGGCAATACTTGACACAATACGGGTTAGAGCTGATCTTGAAGACTCACTTGATTGATTCTACAGTTCAAAGTACAATGATTTTGAGAATTTTGTATAAATCATCAATGAATTGTTCTATATTCATTTTTTGTATATATAAATGCCCATGAGCTGATTTTTACATGTTTATGGGCATAATTTTGTATATTTAAATGGCAATGAGCTGATTTGTACATATGTACATGCCAAATTTTTTATATTAAAATGGTGATGAGCTGAATCACACATATTGTAATGCCAAATTTTGTATAAAACCCCATGAAATGATTTGTAAGATATTTTTTTGTATAATCAAATAGCCAAGAGCTGATTTGACAATATTTAGAGGCAAATTTCTGAATGTTTTGTGACTATGTTTTGAGTATATGTGATGTGTCCCTAGTCAATCATGAGAATTATTGATTCTTTTATAATCATGGAGAATTATTTGAGTCATTATCGGGTCATAGGGGTCATAGATTGAGACTAGGTACAATTTGAGCAAAAATTGTCAAAAAAGTTGTCAAACAACTTCTACATTGTGTCGGTAGGGTATGACTCTTGACGTTCCAGCACTTTGGGATGTACGAAAGGGGCATGCCTAGTGTAAAAATGCCCACCCGGACGCGCTTGTGATGTCAGTTTGTACACATGATGAACTGAATCAATTCTAGCCAATCCTACAACTTTGCATTGCATGCAACTAACAGTTTTTGCAGCAGGCGAAAAAATGCTACCAATTGAAAATGGCTCTAATTTGTCACAAACAAAGATAGGAAATTATAGAGGATCCTCACGCAACCCCACAGGTTCAAATGGATCAACCATATGTGTCCTGGATTTGAAGAAATAGTTCGTCAAATTTTGACAATTTTTTGGACTCAGGGCACTTGAGAGATCGGCCTGGTACGGTATGACTCTCGACATTCTGGCACTTTGGGATGCATGACAGGGGCATGCCTAGCATAAAATTTCCCACCTAGATGTGCTCGTGATGTTGGTTTGTGCACACGATGAACCAAATCAATTCTAGCCAATCTTGCAACTTTGTATTGCATGCAACTGACGATTTTTGCAGTAAGAAAAAAAATGCTACCAATTGAAAATGGCTCTGAGTCATCAAAAATTGAGATAGGAAATTGTAGAGGAGCCTCACACAACCCCACAGGTTCAAATGGATTGACCATATGTGTCATAGATTTGAAGAAACAGTTCATCAAATTTTGACAATTGGACTTAGGGCACTTGAGAGATCGCCCTGGTACGGTATGATTCTCGACGTTCTGGCACTTTGGGATGCATGAGAGGAGCATTCCTAGGGTAAAACTACCCATGCGGATGCACTCATGATGTCAGTTTGTGCACATGATGAACCAAATTAATTCTAGCCAATCCTGCAACTTTGCATTGCGTGCAACTGACGAATTTTGTAGCAGGCCAAAAAATGCTACCAATTAAAAATAGCTTTGATTCATCAAAAACCGAGATACACCATTGTAGAGGAGCCTCACACGACCCCATAGGTTCAAACAGATTGACCATATGTGTCTTGGATTGGAAGAAACAAACTATCAAATTTTGACAATTTTTTGGATTCATGGTGCTTGAGAGATCGTCTCGGTATGGTATGACTGTTGACGTTCTGGCGCTTTGGGATGCATGACAGGGGTATGCCTAGCATAAACTTTCCCACCTGCATGCACTCACAATGTCGATTTGTGCACACAATGAGCCGAATCAATTATAGCCAATCCTGCAACTTTGCATTGCATGCAACTGATAATTTTGTAGCAGGCAAAAAAATGCTACCAATTGAAAATGGCTCGAAGTCGTCAAAAACTGAGATAGGCCATTGTAGAGGAGCCTCACGGGACCCCATAGGTTCAAACATTTTGACCATATGTATCTTCAATTGGAAGTAACAGTCCGTCAAATTCTGACAATTTTTTGGACTCATGGCACTTGAGAGATCGCCCCGGTACAGTATGACTCTTGATGTTCCAGCACTTTGGGATGCATGATAGGGGCATGCCTAGCGTAAAACTTCCCACCCAGACACACTTGCAACGTTGGTTTGTGCACATGATGAATAGAATTTAACCTTTGCGAGTGTGAGGGTGCTCTCACACCAAACACATATTGTTGTTTATATTCATATTGTTGATTACATATGCAAATATTCATTTAAATTTATAAAAGGGCAGCCACCAAATACAGTGAATACACAATAATGAACTGAATACAAGGAGTTTTGTAGGGTTAATTCTATTGGTATTTTGGTATGGTTTTCTCATTGATGTCAACACCTGCTAAATACACCTACTTTGGAGATCCAGCAACATTCAACAGCAATCAGTAAACTGTTCAAACAATCACCGGTATATGGTTAACCAGCAAGATATAATGTTCACTGGTACCTGCAATGACATGGAAGACACTTGGTAATGTCGAAGACATCATGTGGACACTTTTCCTTGAAGTAATATCATTGGTATATTCTTATTTGGATATTTGCTTTTACCGGCAAATAGGTCCAGGTTATCTAGGGTTACACCGGCATTTTTATCTTTTCCAGATCAGCATGGCACGCTATGGAGATGATTTATTATTGTTATAAAATCATTAAGCCGACATGTTCAATTGGTTATTGCATTGGATATTGTATTATTTGTAAAATGTTTTATTGTAATATCTTGTAGAGATGACCTACTAAAATTGGTCTTAGGGTATGGTATAAATGTAAGATCTTATTTGTAAGATCAAATGTGGAATGTGAAAATGATTTAAGGAAGGATATATGTGAGATCAAGCAGAGATATACACGAAGACATCATTTGAAGGTGAAGTTAGGTTTTTGTAGAAGCATATCAGCATTACACCAGTACTGAATCTAGCATATGAAGGTGCTATTTTGTGCAGTACATTCTCATTGGATTTAACCATCCAACTATAGTCAGTGTGACTCCCATTTGTGTTTGAATAGTGAGCTCTAGGTTGTTGGCCTTTCTGCATGTGCAGACCCCTCTTTGTACACTTACTATCTGCAGTAGTATCATTTGATTGTGGGTAAGGTTTCCCACCGTGGTTTTTCCCCTTACAGGGTTTCCACGTACAAATATTTGTGTCATGTGTTGTGGTTGACTTTGTGCTTATGTTTCATGCATTAATTCTTACCGGTACAGCATTTCCTGTTAACACTGTTTACCGGCACAATTAACTGTCTTACCGGTATTAAGCAATAAGTTGGTTAATAAGATTTTTCTTTGAATTTATTAAACAACTGATTCACCCCCCCCTCTCAGTTGTCCCCGGGACCTACAAATTCAATATTTTAGAAATTTTATCAAATCATATTCCACGATTGCAATGTTTTATATCATATATTTTTTGTTGTTTATATTCGTATTGTTGATTACATAGGCAAATGATCAATTAAATTTATAAAAGGACAACCACAAAATGCAACGAATACAAAATAATGAACTCAATACACATTTATTGGATCGAATATCAACATTTATATATATATAAAAAGGCATGTCTGCCAAGTCAATACAAGTATTACAAAAATGTGGCATATGCCATGTCCAAATCGATATACAATAAAAATGTAGAATATATCTACATGTATTGGTCATTCTATGACCAAAACTAACACTATATAATCCTAAACTTGTGGTGGATCATCAAAATCAAGCCTCTTCGATGCAGTACATGGCTCTGTAGATGGATACAAAACAACAATTCAAAAGCCAAGTTGGAATTCTTTTGTAGAAAATAGTTCACAATTAACAACATAACTATGCATTTAACTATAATTCCTTTACAATTGAAATGTAGATTACCTCATCAGTTGATCTAGGAGCTAATGTCTTCACTCTCCTCTCCTTGTCACTCTTAGGAGTTTTCTTGAAGACATACTTAAATGGATCCATGTTATGGCCGTACAGGGAAGGGATCTATTGTAGATTAAATGCACAATTAATACAATGTACTAACATAAATATATCAAAAACACTTAAAAGCTATAATATAGAGAACAATGACACACATGTGCTTGAGATGCTTCTCCAATGGACTGAGGATGGTTCACTATCGATGGAGAAACTGTCGCTTTTACCTATACAAAAAATGTTCAAAGATTAAATACAATTAATTTTACATATCAAACAAAAGTGTACTGGATCCTGAGATGCTTCTCTAGTGCATGGAGGAGGGTTTGCCATTGATGAAATAGGTATGGATATTTCCTATATGAAAAAATTATAAGATTATAATACATCACAAGTTCACATGTATGCGTGCATATAATCATGAAATCAAGAAAATAAAGTAGAGATGCATACCTCCACCCTCTCTTGATCCACGGGTGAATCAGGTGCATTCAACAAATCCACATAGCTCAATGACTATTGTACATGTAAAATAGACAAAAACACTAATCAAGCTACAAACCCCAACTAATACTTGATTTCAACATTTTCAAACAATTGTACAACTAAAAATGTGTTCAATTACCTTCTTCCCACGTTTTGGCATCTTCGAGGAATTCTTTTTCTTAGGATGAGCCCTAGACGCGGAGGGGGTACCCTAAGAAACAAAATTAACATGAGATATTAGTACAGATAATAAATTAAACATAATTTTAAAAATCTAAAATGAAATGACTTGCATATTCCATCAAAACAATACATAAAAAGGGTTGTACAAAATATGATACTGTATAGCCTTGTAGGCCAAAATCGATCACTAAGAGAGTGATGTCATCTATCTAGGACATTTGGTCCCCTGTCAACACCTACAAACCAAAAATTGGACCAAGCGTTAAAGATAGTTAGTATATCTTGTATTTTTTTTTAATTCAAAGTGTACTATTCTATTTTAACATGTTACAAAATTTATACCTCAGGCATCGAAGTTGCAACTGGGGGAGGACTATGGGATAACACTGCTGCATCCTGAAATGCATATTATTTGTCTCAATTTGAATTGATGTATAAATGAAAATTTATTTATGTAATTACAAATTTAAAGTTTCTAATAATTAAAATTCTATGAATTCAAATCAACACACCTATGTCTATCGCTCATGGGCAAACACCATGTCCATCAACTCATCTGTCAGTGCGAAATCCTCAGTCGAGTGGGCCTGACATCTACTCCCGTAAATCATGCACAAATGAGATGTGGATCCATCTGCATCGACTACATCATCTATCCCTAAGCAACTGACACACATATGCTGGATGGACTCTCTATCACCACCTGGAGCAACTAATGGATTATCATCCAATACAATAGGGTGTGCTAACGATGTCCCATTATGGATGATGGCACCAATCAACATTGTGGTCGTCTGAAGAGTCTGTATCTCCATCGACTCTTTTAACTCTACTAGGACAACCTGATTCACCTTGGGTTTGGGTGCTAGGGGGCGGCGACTCTTCGTGGGTAATCGCCTATGGGCTTTAGGTCTATCTTGGGCAGAGCCACCACCACTACCGTCGAAGTCTCTCATGTTAAAATAGTTTGGGTGCACATTGAGCACAAACTCACAATATACTTTTCTCAAAAAATATAATGGCACGTCATAATTATTACAAGGTGGATCATCAAAGACCATCCACCACCTCTGCCAAAAAAGATTCTTCACCTGCACATTGGTACACCAATATATGGGAAACATCTTTGCATTAATAGGTAATGACTGACCAGTTTTGGGATCAATGAAAAGGGTACATATTTGTTGTTTACTAATTGTTTTGTTTTTTACTCCCTCGTATGATAGCCCATCGGCATAGAATTGATGACACCTATCCCTAAAGCTTCCCCATTTGGTAATTTGTGTGGAAACAGCTATGCCACCACTAGCTAATGTTTCTAGGCTAGTGGCAAGGGATTGATGATGCTCAAGTTCGGATGTTTTCAATTTAACAATCAGTCTATTGATTTTAGACGTATTTTGTCCTAACTGATTAATTAATTGCTCATGTGTTTCAGGTGTGCGGTCAAAAGGAGGAATTGGGGGTGTATCTTGTGGGTTTTCAGGAGGTGCATTTGGTTTTTCTTGTTGTGGATTAGAAGAATCTAGTTTTTGAAACAAAAAATTAAAAAACCTAATCAAAATTAATGGAATTAAATTCAAAATGTAAAACAAATTGAACAAACGGGAAAGAAAGACAAAAATAAACAAAAACTAACCTTGATCTATAGTGTCTGGAGGAGAAATCTAGCACCCCATTCGTGGTTTAGGAGAGAAAATGAAGAAAAAACAAACTAAAAATGTGCTATTCACGGGAAAATAAGACCTAGTTTTTTTTTCAAAACTTTTTTTGACAAGCACCACGTACACGGTTCTTTTGAGATTATTAGTGCGCACGCGCTCATTTTCCTATAAGTAGCACATACATGCTCATTTTCCTAGAGGTAGCACGTACATGCTACTTTCCCTAAAAGCAACGCATACGTGCTACCTACTTTAGGCTCGGGAACAACAAACCTAAGCGCGTACGCGATCATTTCAAATTTTAGAACTGCATATGCGCTACTTGTTTTTCCATGTTTTTTTTGCATGGTGTCCACTTTTCTGACCACCATCTTTGTGCACATACCTGATTGTGTGTTGTATTGATTTATTTATTGTTGCTTTTTATCAATTTATGTTTTGGAATTTAATTTTCTGTATCCGGTGAAGACTGATTCATCCGCCCTTCTTAGTCTTCCTTCTTGATTGTTGTTAACAGTTCTAGTTGTTTTATCTGTTTTCTATGCTGAATCAAATAGAGATACTTTATTCTTTATTTATTTCATGATTGTATGTGGTAACTTGATCGAGTTGTGGATTCCATTATGAAGAATGGTGTTTTAGGTTTCACTGTTGTAGTGTTTTGATGTTTGATCCATTGTTATCCATTGTTCTTCGATTTGGGATAATGTTTGGGATGTTCAAATGTATCTTCAATTCAGATGGTTCATGATTTGGTGCTACACAAGTTATCTTTCTTGTCTGAGTTGCTATTGTTGAGTGTTCTTGAGTGTTAGTGTGTTGATTGATGAAGATTTGATTAAGTGGTATTGGTGTAGCTATTGCAGATGGTTCTATTGTGTTTGTTGGTGCTTCCTAATCGTGTCCTATTTGTTTTAGTTCTCCATATTGATCATTGTGCGCATTATTGAAGATCTTATTATTGTCCATTTAGTGGAATTGATTATGTGTTGCATAGATGTTTTGTCATTGATGCCAACACTAGCTATTTGGATGCTTTATTGACACCCTTCTGGTCCTGATAGATTGAGTGGTTTCTCGTTGATTTGGATCTGGCATGATTCAATGGGCTCTGGTATAGTTTGGTTATGGAATTGGCATGTTCATGATACTCATGCTCATATTTAGTTAGTTGGTTTTGGTCTGGTGATCGGATGTTATCCTGTTTTCTTAGAAGCTTGGTTTCTGGATTCGGCGAGGGTTTCATCGATAGAGATTTTGATGAATATCTTTGATGAATTGTATAAGTGGTGTTGGTGCATCTTCTTGTGGAGTTTCAGGATGCTGATGGTGATCATGTTTGAGACTTGGCGGATGGAGATCATTTCTATAGTGTGTGGACCTATATCATGTCTCGGTTGGTCTAGGTTATGGACCAGTTTAATGAAGCATGTGGATAGGACCTCTCGATGTGTTTCCAGGATGTCTTATGTGTTGGATATTATTTGTTTGGTTTAAGGCCAAAATGATTTGTAATTATGTAATTAGTTTAATGTTTGGTGGCTGACCTAATTGTTAATGGTCAAGGGTTTGTATATATAGATGTAAGATCTCATTATAGATCATATATGGTTATGGGAATGGAATGTAATGTGAGAATAATGTAATATCATTTAGGTGGAGGATTTGATTGATCATTGGAGATCGAATTAGGTTTATGTAAGAGGATTTAATCCTCCGGTATTGAGCTTAACCAGAATTGTACTCTGGCATAGGAGATGTTGTCTTTTGCAGCTCACCACTTCTCCAGATTGTATTCTAGATTTCTATGTAGTCAGTGAGACTCCTTTTGTGATGAACAGTGTGCTCTAGGTTGTTGGCCTTCCTGCAAGTGTAGGCCCCTCAATTGTAATTCACACACTTACTACAAAAGTATTATCTAACTTTGGGCAGGCTTCCCACCATGGATTTTCCCTTTACCGGATTTCCCACGTATAAATCTTGGTGTCATGTGGATGGTATTTATTCTGTGATTATTGTTTATGCTTAATTTTTTTAACTACAATTCTGGTATTAATATTTTGGGTTCCGATATTAAAAGTTTTAATCGCTCATGGTTCTTATAATCTATGACAACTGATTCACCCCCCCTCTCATTTATCTTCCAGTTCTTTGAACTGTCTAACAATTGGTATCAGAGCTCTGGTCCTCTCTACAGAAAGCTTAACCACTTGAGGAAGATCCTATGGTGTCTAACAGTTCAAGTTCATCCAGTTCATCTGGAGCTATATTTCAGAGAGATATTCCTAGGCTTGATGGAATAAATTACATAGTATGGAGGATTCAAATGGAGACTCATCTGAGATGTCTTGGCAAGGAGATTTAAGAGATCACATAGAATGGTGTCACACCTTGTAATCCAGAATCTGGCAATCCTCCTCCAGAAAACCTAGATAAGGAGCTTGAGAATGATTGTAGAGAAAGAGAAGCCCTCTTGTATGCACTTTCTGATCAGCAAATAATAGGATTAATAGACAAATCATCTGGAAAGGCTATATAGGATAAGTTGGAGACTCTTAATGAAGGTGACCCTATAGTGAAGATTTCTAAACTTGATGGTTACCAGGTGAGATATGAAAACCTGAAGATGGAAGAAGATGAAAGGATTACTGCATTCATGGAAAGGGTAAATGAGATTATTATGGGAATTCAATGTTGTGGTGGAACTCTGAGCGAAGATGAAGTTGTTTCTAAAATTCCAAGATCCCTACCACCGGCTTACAAAATGAAGGCTACTGCTATTAATGAGTTGAGAATGGCTAATACATCTGTGAACAAAGATACATTAGTTGGGAAACTATCTACTTTTGAGCTTGAAGAGTTGGACCTTTCAGAGTTGTGAAGATTGAACCTGTTTTTCATGCATCTACATCTACAACTAGGAAGCAAGATTGGAAAGCTTTATATGCAAAGGAATTGGAAGATATAAAGAGAGAAAATGATGAGTTTGAGCAACTTGAAGCACTATTTGTTAGAAGAGTACCTAAAGGACTAGTAGGAAGTAAGTATGAAGGAAAAACACCTTTTAAATATTTTGCATGTAATAAGATTGGTCCTTTTGCATCTAGATGTCCTGAAAGGAATCCAAGATTTGAAAGAGTTAAAAGATCTTTCAAGCCTAATCTTGGATATCAGAACAAGTATATGTACAGGAAAAAAAAGACAAGTCATGCTACATAGAGGATGAGGAAGGCGTTATTGATTCTGATGATGAACCGACATAAGACTCTGCTAGTGGTTCCGACAATGGGAAGGAATGGGTGGTCCTGGCTATCAAGGAAGATGTTACAATCATGGAAGATAATGTACCTGAAGAGAAGCCACTTGTTGCTAAAATTGAAGAAAAGGATGCATGGGTAATTAACAATAGTTGTTCACATCATATGACTAGAGATAAAGGGAAGTTTCTATCTTTTCAAGAATTTTATGGCGGTTTAGTTAGATTTGGAGATGGCAAAGCATGTATGATCAAAGGAAAAGGAACTATATCAATGGATGGTAAGAACAATACTGATAGTGTTTATTATGTTGAAGGTTTAAGGCATAATGTATATGGTTTGAACTTCGGTGAGAAGACCTGTTTGATTACACAGATTGATGAAAGTTGGCTATGGTATAAAAGGCTATGTCATGTGAATTTTGATTGCATTGTGAAGATCAAGTCAACTAAGGCAATTAGAGATATACCTAAAATTATGAAGCCCTATAATCTGCTATGTAAAGAATGGCAAATGGGTAAACAAGTCAGAACCTCTTTTAGGAGTATACAAAATAAATCTAATGATGTTCTTGATCTTATTCATACTGATTTGTGTGGCCCTGCTAGAGTTGAAAGTTTTCAAGGTGATAGATATTTCATGCTAATAATTGATGATTATTCTAAAATGATGTGGGTTACTTTTCTAAAGGAAAAAACTAAGGCATTTGAAAAGTTTAAGATCTTTAAGGCTAAAGTGGAAATTGAGACAATATTC
Organism: Cryptomeria japonica; assembly: GCF_030272615.1. Taxonomy (NCBI): domain Eukaryota; kingdom Viridiplantae; phylum Streptophyta; class Pinopsida; order Cupressales; family Cupressaceae; genus Cryptomeria; species Cryptomeria japonica. The sequence goes on from NC_081407.1 coordinate 923,472,603, forward strand.
AAGATTAAATGTTTGAGGTCAAATCATGGTGGAAAATTCACATTCGGTGAGTTTAATAACTTTTTGAGAAGCATGGTATAAGAAGACAATTTTCTACTCCCTGGACACTTCAGTAGAATGGAGTTGTGGAAAGGAAGAACAAAACTATCTTGGATGTTGCTAGAACAATGATGATGGAAGCTAGTCTACCACATATCTACTGGAGAGAAGTAGTGAGCACAATGGTTTATACATTCAACATAGTACATATCAAAGGAGAAACTGGTAAGACACCTTATGAATTATGGTTTTGCAATACACCTATAGTTAAGTATTTTAGAATATTTGGTAGTAAATGTTATATCAGGAGAGATGATATTATTGGTAAATTTGATCCTAGATGTGATGAAGGAATATTTCTTGCTTATTCTAATGAAAGAAAGGCATACAAATGTTATAACAAAAGATTGTAGAGAATTGTGGAGAGTGCTAATGTCAAAGTGGATGAGCTGAATAGAGGTCAAATAAGAGTTTATGAGAAGCAACCGACAATAGAAATGATTATATCTGAACTAGTAGCACCTTTATCGGAATAGAGTATTGAACCAGCTACTCTGGTAGTATCATAAAATTCTACAGTAACTAAAGAACAAGGAAGAGGAATAAAGAGTCAAAGAACTCCTAGGTATGTCAGATTGAATCATTCAGAAGATCAAATCATTGGGAATAAGAACAATGGAGTAATGACAAGAAGAAGACTAGAAACTAATGAGGTATGTTTAATTTCACAATTTTAATCGGTATCAGTAATTGAGGCATGTAAAGATGAATATAGGTTGAAAGCTATGGAAGAAGAATTAAGATCAGATTGAGAAAAATAATACATGGACCTTGGTTCCCTGGCCTAAAAATAAAAATGTTATTGGAACTAAATGGGTTTTTAGGAATAAATTGAATGAGGATGGTCAAGTTATAAGGAATAAGGCTAGACTGGTTTGTAAAGGGTATTCTCATAAGGAAGGAATTGATTATGGAGAGACTTTTGCACCTGTAGCTAGGATTGAAGCTGTAAGATTATTTCTTGCCCATGTTGCTTATAAAAACTACAAGGTTTATCAGATGGATGTTAAATGTTCATTTTTGAATGGGGATCTTGATGAGGAATTTTATATTGAGCAACCTGATGGTTTTTCACTATCAGATGATACAAATACGGTTTGCAGGTTAAGGAAAGCATTATATGGATTGAAAAAAGCACTTAGAGCTTGGTATGCAAGGTTGGATAAATATCTTTTGAAGCTTGGTTTTACTAAGGGTAGTGTTGACAGTAATTTATATTATTAAATCACTGATGATGATATATTGATTATTGAAGTATTTGTTTATGATATTATTTTTGGAGGTGAAGATAAGTTGTGCATAAAAATTTCTAAGAATATGGAGAAAGAATTTGAGATGTCTATGATTGGAGAAATGAAATTTTTCTTAGGTTTGTAGATTACTCAGAGTGAAAAAGGTATTTTTATCTGTCAAACTAAGTATGCTAAGGAATTGTTGAAGAAATTTGGTATGGGATATTCTAAACCGGTAATTACTCCTATGGCTACACCTGCTATATTGACAAGAAAAGATGTTTCTGCACCGGTAAATCCTACAAGATACAAATATATGATTGGAGGTCTTCTTTATTTGACTCAGACTAGACCTGACATTATGAATGTTGTTTATATTATTTCAAGATTTCAGAGTGATCCTAGAGAAAATCATGAGAGTGTGGTGAAAAGGATTTTTAGATACTTGCAAGGTACATCAGAATATGGTTTGTGGTACCCTAAGGAAGATGACTTTACTTTATGTGCATATACAGATGTTGATTGGGCTAGAGATGTTGAAGACTGGAAAAGCACTTCCAGTGGAGCTTTCTTTCTTGGAAAGAAGTTGGTTTCATGGATTAGCAAGAAACAATCATGTACTTCTTTATCTACTGCTAAAGCTGAGTATGTTGCTGCTTCTACTAATTGTACATAGGTTTTATGGATGAAGCAAATGTTGAAGGAAATAAAAGTGGATTGTGATGGACCAATAATTATTCACTATGATAACTCTGCTACTATTGATATATCAAAGAATCTGGTATTTCATTTTAAGACAAAGCACATATCCATTAAGTACAACTTTTTGAAGGAAAAGGTGGAAGAAAATGAAGTTAGATTGGTTTATGTGAACACTAAAGAGCAGATTGTAGATATTTTCACTAACCATTGCCCAAGGAATCATTTGAGTACCTGAGAGATAGATTGGGAGTTTCTGCCCCTTCGGTAGAGACTTGATTGATACGGTTTAGCATCAGTCTGGTATGCATTATTAGAGATACTATTCATTCCGGTACTGATGGGGGATGCTATTGTTCAAGGGGAGTAGTCAACTTTGTGATTCAGTGGTTTATGTTTTTTATTTGATATTTTTGTCATATTTATGGCATTGATGTCAAAGGGGGAGAGATATTGATGTGAAAAAGAAAAATAAAGGGGGGGAGATATTGATAAAGGGAGAGATACATGTATAATTCAAAGATTTACAAAGATATCATTCATTGGGGGAGTTTGGTCTTTGTTTCAGAACCTCATTACTACATCTGTATGTGGGAGATTGTTGGTTGTCTTCCATTGGGGGAGACTTGTTTGGCATTTCTTGGTACTTAGATGTTTTTTCACATCTAGTGTTGCCATCAATGCCAAAGGGAGAGATTGTTGGTCATTTGGTGGAATTGATTATATGCTGCATTAATGTTTTGTCATTGATTCCAACACTAGTTCTTTGGATTCTTTACCGACACTGTTCTGGTCCTAGTAGGTTGAGTGGTTTCTAGTTGATTTGGATCCGACATGACTTGGTAGGCTCCGGTATAGTTTGGTTATGGAATTGGATTGTTCATGATACACATGCTCATATTTAGTCAGTTGGTTTTGGTCTGGTGATCAAATGCTATCCTGTTTGCTTAGAAGCTTGGTTTCTGGTTTCGGTGAGGGTTTCACTAGTAGAGCTTTTGATGAAGATCTTTGATGAATTGCATAAGTGGTGTTAGTGTAGCTTCTGGTGGTGTTTCAGGATGCTGATGATGATCATGTTTGAGACTTGGCAGATGGAGATCATTGTTGTAGCATGTGGACCTATACTGGGTCCTAGTTGGTCTAGGTTATGGACCAGTTTAATGAAGCGTGTGGATTGGACCTCTCAATGTGTTTCCAGGATGTCTTATGTGTTGGCTATTATTTGTTTGGTTTAAGGATGACATGGTTTGTAATGTGTAATTAGTTTATTGTCTGGTGGATGACCTAATTGTTTATGGTCGAGGGTTTATATATATAGATGTTAGATCTCATTATAGATCATATATGGTTATGGGAATGGAATGTAATGTATGGATAATGTAATATCATTCAGATAGAGGATTTGGTCGATCATTGGAGATCGAATTGGGTTTATGTAAGAGGATTTAGTCCTCCAGTATTGAGGTTAACCAAAACTGTGCTCAGGCATAGGAGATGTTATCTTTTGCAGTTCACCATTTCTCTGGATTGTAGTCTGGATTTCTATGTAGTCAGTGAGACTCCTTTTGTGACGAGCAGTGTGCTCTAGGTTTTTGGCCTTCCTACAAGTCCATGCCCCTCAATTTTAATTCATATACTTACTACAGAAGTATTAGCTAACTGTCGGTAGGCTTCCCACCATGGTTTTTCCCTTTACTGGGTTTTCCACATATAAATCTTGGTGTCATGTGGATGATATGTATTATGTGATTGTTGTTTATGCTTAATTGGTTTAACTGCTATTCTGGTATTAAAATTTTGGGTTCCGGTATTAAAAGTTTTAATTGATCATGGTTCTAGTAATCTGTGACAACTGATTCACTCCCCCCCCTCTCAGTTGTCTTCCAGTTATTTGAACTTTCTAACACTTATGGGTTTGGTGATATTCTTCATGCTATGTGGCATTTTCAGTGGTGTGAGGTGTTGCAGTTGATCTTGGCAAAGATTTATGGTGGTTTTGCACGTTGGAGGAGTTGATTTGGGTCCATGCTATGTCTTCTATATCATTGTATTGGTCTGGTGGATGTAATTTTGTAATTAGGTGTTGAGGGTTGAGTTGACCTTGTAGTCAAGGTTGATGATTTGTATAAATAGGTGTTATATTCATGTAATTTGGGTATCAATGTTGTGTCTACATTATCAGAGATTGATGTATGTGTGAATAAGCAAATTTATCTTTTGGTGTGGTGTATTGAGTAGAGAGTATTGCAGGGAAGGCAAATGAGCTTAACTAGAACTATCATAAGGAATTAGGAGATGTTATTCTTTTAGTTCACCTTGATTGGATTGTAGTCCGAATATCATTGTAAGGTTGTGAATCTTCCTTGAGGGTTGTAGTCCGAGTCATTGTATGTTGAGAAGTGATCTCTAGGCAGTGTGCCTGAATGCATGTGCATTCCCCATTGTAATATTTTAGCATACTACTACAGAGTATCATCTTATTATGGGTAGTTTCCCATCGTGGTTTTTCCCTTAACTTATTTTTCCATGTCAAAATATTGTTGTTATGCGTGTTTTTGTTATTGTGTTTATCTTTATTCTTGGTGCAGTTGATCAGATCTGAAATTGTGCTTAAATTATTTAATCTAGTGAAAACTGATTCAATCCCCCCTCTCAGTTTTCCTTACTTGTTGTTTCCAACAATTTGTATCAAAGCTAAATCCTCTGGAGGAATCTTGATTTCTTGAGGAGATTAGAGATGACAACCTATGTGTTCAAGAAAGAGAGTTTTGAGATTTGATGGAAATAATTACACTGTTTGGAAGGATCGGATGAAATTTCATCTGAAGTGTCTTGGAGATGATTATTGGAAGAGTACAAATAATGTCTACAATGTTCCTCAAAATGGTCGGGTTAATGTTGATGAGATCAAGGATTCTAAACATAACATAAGAGCTAAGGAAACATTGATGAGTACCTTGACCAATTCGGAGATGACTAATGTGATGGGATTGTAGACTACACATGAGATCTAGAAAAAGTTAGAGACCTTGTATGAAGGAGATGCACAAGTTAAAGTTTCTAAGTTGCAGAGCTTGAAAGGAAAATATGAGACATTGAAGATGGGAGAAGATTCGAGAATATAAAATCCCTTATGGCTTAAGTGAATGAACTTGTTATGAACATAAGATGTGCCTATGGAACTCTTGAATAAGATGAGATTGTTGCTAAGGTATTGAGATCCTTTCCTCCTTATAAAGTTTAAGTTGGTGCTATTGATGAGATCTAAAGTGTGAGTAATAAAAAACACGTTGGTTGGCAAGATTGCTGCAATTGAGTTGAGTGAATTTGGAGAATCACATGGTAAATTTGAGAGTGCATTTAAAGCCTTGTATCTGGGAGGTAGAAGTATGATTCAAGAGAGAGTTCATCTAGGGTTTCCAGATATGAAAGAGAGATGAGTGAGATGGAAGAATAGGAAAAAGAGTTGGATGAGCTTGAATCACTTATTGCTCAGAGATTACCTAAGGGAGTTGGTAAGTATGATGGAAAGTTACCTTTGAATTGTTTTTCTTGTAATAGGATAGGACATTTTGCCTCTAGGTGTCCTGAAAGAATGTCTAGGTATAATAAGCATGAAAGGCATGCTAGATCTGATAGGAATGATAGATATGAGAAGCATGATAAGCATGATAATCCCTATAAGCCTAACTAGAAGTAAAGATATCAGAAGATATGTTATTATGCTGCTGATGAAGGTTTGACAGATGAAGAATCAGACAAGGGGAATTCAAAAGAAGAATTTGTATTTATTACTATCAAGGAAGATGATTTGGTACCAATGAATTCTACGAGCTACATCATTGAGGATAAATATTTGTCTACTAAGATTGAAGAGAAATATGAATGGGTAATTAACAGTGATTGTTCACATTATATGACAGTCGATAAAAAGCAAATTTGTGAATATGGAGAGGTATGATGGTGGTATAGTAAGATTCGGAGATGATAAAGCTTGTGTGATCTGTGGTAGAGGTTCTATTTCCTTTGATGGTAGGCATAATATTGATGATGTCTTATATGTCGAAGGTTTGAAGCATAATATTTTGAGTGTTGGACATATGGTTGATAAGGGATATGATTTACAAATCAAGAATGGTAAATGAAAGATTTTAAATGCCTCTGGTATAGAGATTGCATTAGGGACAAAGACTAAAGGTAATATCTTTCACTTGAATGTTAGTGAGAAAAGTTGTTTGATTTCCCAGATAGATGAAAGTTGGCTTTGCAATATAAGGATGTGTCATGTTAATTTTGACTACATGATAAGAATGAGCTCTACTCAAGTTGTTAGATATTTGCTTAGGATTGTGAAGCCTTATAATCTGGTGTGTAAAGAATGTCAGTTGGAAAACAAAACAAGAACTTCATTTAAAAGTAAGTTGTATACATATAATGGTTTATTAGATCTTGTGTACTGACTTGTTTGGTCCTACAAGAGTGAGAAGCATGTAGGGTGAGATATATTTCATGTTGCTGATTGATGACTACTCTAGAATGATGTGGGCTACCTTTCTAAGGGAGAAATCAAAAGCACTGGAGAAATTCAAAGTACTCAAAATTAAGGTGGAAACTGAGATAGGGTTGAAGCTAAAGTGTCTAAGATCTGATAGAGGAGGAGAATTCACATCTAATGAGTTTGACACATTTTGTGAGAGGAATGGAATTAGAAGACAATTATCTACTCCTAGAATGGAGTTGTTCAAAGAAATAATAGAACCATTTTGGATGTTGCTAGGACTATGTTGATTGAAGGAAATGTTGTACAAACCATTTGGAGCGAAGTTGTTAGCACTAATCGGGTGCATATAAAAGGTGATTATGGTAAGACTCCTTATGAGATATGGTTTGGCCATGTTCCTAAAGTTAGATATTTCAGAGTTTTTGGATGCAAATATTATATCAAAAGAGATGAGGATATAGGGAAGTTTGATACAAGATGTGATGAAGGAATCTTCTTAGGATATTCTACTAAGAGCAAGGCCTACCGGTGTTACAATAAGAGGTTGAAGAAGATATTAGAAAGTCAAAATGTGAAGGTCGATTAATATCATAGAAAACATATCAGAGGATGTGGATATGAGTTTGATGATCAAGATGTTACTTCAAAGCCCGTGTAGCCTAAGATCTTAAAGAAAAATGCTCTGATAGAGATAGTTAATTTGGATATTGTTGCTGCTAGTGAAGAGCTTCAAGAACCTGAGAATTAGAACAATCATAAGACTCTGAGGTATGTAAGATTAAATAATTAAGAAAATCATTTTATTGGTGATAAAAACAAGGGTTTGATGACTGGAAGAAGGATTGATGCTAAAGAGATATGATTGATTTCCAAGATTGAACCTAAAGATAGTGTAGAAGCATGTGAAGATGAGAATTAGATAAAGGCTATGGAAGAAGAGCTCAATTAGATTGAGAAGAATAACACATGGGAGCTTGTTGCAAGACCTAAAGATAAGAATGTGATTGGCACTAAATGGGTGTTCCAGAATAAACTGAATGATGTAGGTGAAGTGGCAAGAAACAAAGCAAGATTGGTATGTAAAGGATGCTCACAGATGGAAGGAATTGATTATAAGGATATGTTTTCTCCGGTAGCTAGAATTGAAGCTATTAGATTTATGTTTGCATATGCTTCTTACAAGAATTTCAAGGTATATTAGATGGATGTGAAGTCAACCTTTATGAATGGTGATTTGGAAGAGGAAGTCTACATTGAGCAACCGGATGGATCTTCATTATCAGATGAAGAAGATATGGTATGCAGATTGAAGAAAGAACTATATGGACTAAAGCAAGCCCCTAGAGCCTCTTATGCTAGATTGGACAAGTATTTGATGAAGTTGGGATTTTGTATTTAAAGGTGTGCTGCTGATAGTAATCTACACTTTAAGGTTGATAATGATAACATTTTGATTGTTGAAGTGTTTGTGGATGGCATTATTTTTGGAGATGATGATTTGAGTATGAATTTTGTTGATGATATGCAAAAAGAGTTTGAGATGTCTATGATAGGTGAGATGAAATTATTATTAGGATTGTAGATTACAGAGACTGGTAAAGATATTTTCATTTCTCAATATAAGTATGTGAAAGAATTATTGAAGAAATTTGGGTTAGATGATTCTAAACCTGTTGGAACTCCTATGGTGACTGGATGCAAGTTGTTTGAGAATGATGAATCTCAAAAAATTAATCAGACTTTATATAGATCTATGGGTGGTGAATTGTTGTGCTTAATTTAGAATACACCAAACATTATGTATCTTGTTTGTCTTTGTGCTAGATTTCAAGTTGATCCTAAAGAGAGTCATGTTACTGTTGTGAAGAGGATTTTCAAATACTTGAAGGGGACATTTGACTATGGTTTATGGTATCTGAAGAATGACAATTTCATGTTGTGTGCCTATATTGATGTTGATTGGGTAGGTGATGTTAATGACTACAAGAGCACTACTGGTGGGTCTTTCTTTTTGGCAAAGAAGTCGCTTTCATGGGAAAGTAAGAAACATGATGCTATATCTCTATCTACTGTAGAAGTTGAATACATTGTTGTTGCTAGTAACTGTACTCAGGTAGTTTGAATGAAGCAAATGTTGAAGGATAGAGTTGTTTATGATGAGCCTATTGTTATATATTGTGACAATTCAAGTGCTATTAATATCTCAAAGAATCTGGTATTACATTCTAAAACAAAGCATATATCAATTAAGTATCATTTCTTGAGGGAGAAAGTCAGTGATGAAGAAATCAAACTGGAGTATATATCTACAAAGGATGAGATTGAAGATATCTTTACTAGACCTTTGCATGTGGATACATTTTTCTATTGGAGAGACAAGTTAGGGATCTCTACCCCTCCTGATAAGAACTAGATGCATTGAGATGCATCAATCCAGTGGACTTCAGAACCTTGTCTTCTTATCCGGATTGATGAGTTGGTGCTGCTACTTAGCCAGAATAGTTAATGAGTGATTCATTTGTTCAAATTTTTGTGTTTACCCTAAGGGGGAGAGATTGTCCTTCTTAGAGGGAGAGTATAATGACTTTCATTTTTGTCTTTGACATTTCTGTCAAAGGGGGAGAGAAGCATGTGAAAAACTACCTTATCTTTGGAGCTATGTGTGCATGACCTTAGGGAGAGTTTATTGATGATAATTTATTCCTTTGCATTGATTTATTTTCAGATTCATATGTTTCCATCAATTACAAAAGGGGAGATTGTTGGATATTGCTGAGCTATTAGGATATGTTGTTGTCATTTATGTCAACATATTCCTATGCTTTGGTGTTGCACAGAGTTGATTTGATGATTGAGTGATTGAAGTGAGTTGATCTGGTTGGTTTATCTATTTTTTATATTGAATCAACTAGAGATACTTCATTATTTATTTATTTCACGATACTATGTGGTGACTTGATCAAGTTGTGGATTTTGGTATGAAGATTGGTGTTTTAGTGTTTAGTGTTACAGTGTTCTAATGTTTGATCCATTGTGCTCCGATATTTTCATCTCTTTGGTTCTGAATTTGGGAGAATGTTTGGGATGTTCATGTGTATCTTCAATTCAAATGGTTTGTGATTTGGTGCTTCGCAAGTTATCTTTCTTGTCCGAGTTGTTGTTGTTGAGTCTTCCTAAGTGTTTGCCTATTGATTGATGAAGATTTGATTAAGTGGTGTTGGTGAAGCTATTGTGGATAGTTCTAACGTTCTTGTTGGTGCTTCCTGATCATTTCCTATTTTTTTTTGTGGTCTACATTGATCATTGTGTGTGATATTGAAGATCTTATGGGCCTAGTGATATTCTTCATCTTATGCGGTATTTTTATGGTGTAATGTGTTGTGGTTAATCTTGGTGAGATTTCTGGTGGTTTTGTATGTTCGAGAAGTTGATTTGGGTCCATGATATATTGTCTATGGAAATGTATTAGTCTAGTGGATGATTTATGTATTGTGTGATGTAATTTTGTAATTAGGTGTTGAGGGTTGAGCCGACCTTCTAGTCAAGGTTGATGATTTGTATAAATAGGTGTTATATTCATGTAATTTGGGCATCGGTGTTCTATCTACATTATCAAAGAGTGGTGTATGTGCAAATAAGCAAATTTATCTCTCGATATAGTGTATTGAGCAAAGAGTGTTGCAGGACAGACAAATGAGCTTAACCGGAATTGTCATTAGGCATTAGGAGATGCTATTGTTTCCATTCATCTTGACTAGATTGTAGTCTAAATATCATTGTAAGGTAGTGAAATTTCCTCGAGGGTTGTAGCCTTCTGGGTCATTGTATATTGAGAAGTGAGATGTTATTCGTCTATTAGGAAATGGTTAAAATTATTATTCTTAGAGTTGTATGGGTATCTAATGGTATCTAATGGTTGGGATAAGATTACTCTCTCAACCTCTTGCCTCCCAAGAGGTGGGAGGTATCTCTCCTAAGAGATGGGAGAGAATTAGTTGAGAGATGAGGTGAAGAGGAAGGGTAGGTGGATGGTTGAGGATGTTGAAATGTGGCATCATTTTAGAGAGTGGATGGATGGAATAACGAGAGGCCACTTGGCCTCACCTCATCCATTCTTATACTCAAACCCCTTGGCTATAAAATAATGTGTGGATAGTGTTGTGGGGACTTTTTGGCCATTTTTTATTTTCAAGGTTTTCCGATAGGTAGATTAGAGAAGGAAGAAAGGGGAGAGAAGGTGAGGATGGAGAAATATTTGGGCAAGTAAGACCTATTGATTAAGGTTATTTAAGATCTCTCATTTATTGTTGTATATGAACTTCAATCTATATGTATCTTTCGATTTCAATATACTGCTTGTATTTGGCAATTTGTGTGGTTGTATGAGTGTTGTGTGAATTTTGGGGGTTTTGTAAGTGTGTTTTTCTAATGATTTACTTCTCAAATCTATGTCACTTTGATCGTATTTTTTTGTTTATGTGAGGAAAAAACTTATCTTTCAATGGTGGAAAGGATGAGGAATTCCTTGGGTTGTTTAGGGGTATGTGTATCCATAATATTCCTATGTGGTATAAGTACCACCATTCTATTATATGAATGCTATGTAAAGGGTATGAGTACCCATGACCATCATTCTATTATGTGAATCTTACTGAATGGGTATGACTACCCATGATATCGTTTTATGTACCAATATGAGTACCACTTTGCTAATATGTGGAATTACACTTGTTATATGCTTAAACTTGAGATGAGATTTGAGAATTATAATGGATATTTTATGAGTATTTGATTTAATATAATACCCTGGGAGGTTCTCCCTACACCCCTTGGACAGTGTGAGCTATGTTCTCCTTGTTTGGGTGTGATGAGTTGAACCTATAGTGTGATTTTTATACAAATGTAAGTTTAATATGTTTTTTATATGAATTCTCATGGCTATAATTGTGTTGTCAGGGTGAATCCTTAACAATGTGATAATTTGTACACCATGAGTGTAACCTGAAGTAGAGTTTCAACCCCTAGCTCGAGGGTGGGCTAATATTTGTCCCTATGGATGGAAGGTGAGCTCCCCTTTGGCCTATTTAGCCTCCATTTTATTTTGAGAATTGGAGTTAAAAGAGTAGAGAATTATGTTGAGTTTTGTGGAGCTTGTCATTGTGTTGAAACATATTTCAAATTTTCATAAAGTTCTATGAAGAAGTGTCATTTTTGTACAAATGTGTTTGTATTATAATCTATGTTGATGACTATTTCTTCATTTTTATACCACTAAGTTTTAAATATAATCTATGTTGATGACTATTTGTACATTGGAGGGTTGAAATTGTAAAATATTCCTAAGTGTGGTTGAAGTTTGTATAAGGTATACTTTTGATGTATTTAAGTTTTGGGAGATGCGTGCTTTCTGAAAATGCATGTGTTATATGGTACTTTAGAAATAATATATAAGTTTGACTTTGGAAATAATAAATATGCTAATTACCTCGGAGAACTATTATTAGATAATGTTGTGTTATTGAATGTTGATACTAGAATATTGAAAGAAACACTACTTGTTAATGAGAGACTTGAATCCATGCTATTATTTTATAATTCAATTAGATAGAAATAAAATAAGGTAAATGTTGTTTAATTCTAGCTTGTTTCCTTATTCCTTGCACCTTGTGCTTGCTATAAATTTTAGTTGATTTCCTTACGCTAAGAAAGTAGACAAAAAATGGAACTAGAATATTATATTTTCTTTCATAATGTAAGGTTTTAAATTTATAAGTAAAAAGCATATTAAAACTAACTTTCAAATTTAATAAGTAAATGTTTGATTATTTGTCATTAGTGTATTTTATTCTATTATTAATACCTTTCAGTTCAAATATATACACACCCTTGACTATATATATACATACATATATATACACACACTCGACTATATTTACATATATATACATTTCTATTTTTAAAAAAATTAAATAATGCAAAAAAAAAAATCACTTATGGGTGCATCACAAGAGGAAGCTCTAATACTGCACATGGGGGGTCACAGCCTCATGGAGGCTTGCAACACCCCATATGAGGATTGCATCTCCCATGTGTGGCGGGGGGATTCTTAGACCTCCCCTCTACTAAAAAATATATATATATTTTTAACTAACAAAAAGTAAACTAGAAAAAAAGATGCTAAATGAACAAAACAATAATAGCATTCATTCCTATGCATCTTCTTGCCAGAAATATGGTCAACATTCTCATTGGAGAAACCATCCTCCTCATGCCACAAATAAGAGTTTCAATTGGTAAATAACTATAAATTAATAATGAAAATCTTATCAAAAGATTAAAAAAAAGGCATCGGGAAAACCATATATAATTTTGTAGCTTCCTTCAAGAATGAAAAATCCATCATGACCTCTTTCACAAAGCAACAATAATGGCTTCCATGAGAAATTGGATGAAAAGAAGGTAAAAATGGAAGTGTTATCTCCTCTTCTTTTGATTTTTGGGTTTTCTTGCAAGCCCTAAAATGCAATGATCATGATTGATCCCATCCAATGGATGAGATTTGATGCACATTCCATTAGAGTTGTGGTTAAATAATTAATATTTGATTAGTCTAATTAATGTAGATTAACTTCATGGTTGGGGCCTATGTTATTAGGGACCCATCACTTGATTCTCTTAAATATAATTCAAAAAAGTAAATTTAAAATTAAAATTATTAGAGTTTAGTCAATATAAATTTAAATTATATCTACTAGAGCCTAATTAGTATAAATTTCAATATTAAGTTAGATAAAAAAAAATCAATATATATGCTCCTATGTTGGGAGGATGTTATAGTAATTAGGCGAGTCCTAAATAAAAGGACCATGAGCAAAAATCTAATGATAGGATTTTCTCAACTTAATTAATATTTAAGTTTCTAATTCCTTGTATTTTTTCTTGAGGAGGGAGTAACTATCTTCAAGATTTATTTCCTAAATTCTAATAGTGAATCTAACATCTAGCAAAACAATATTATTAAAATTATTTTGAAAATTAGTAAGTGAATTTTGGAAATTTTTTACTCTATTATTTGTTATAGGATTTTTAAGAGAGAAAATATGAGAAGATTAATTGATAAAGAGATTAATAGTCTAATATAAGTTCATTTTATAATAATAAATAAAAAATCTGATAATTATAAAATGTTAATTGTTATTCCATGAGATTAGTGTGGTTGTTATTTTTAGGACGAGCTTATATCCTTCTTTTAATTAAATTAATTGTAATAGATTTAGGATATTTTTAACGTAGTTATAATTGAGTTTGATTATTGAGATGATTTGTTATGGGTCTAGTAAAAAAAATTGTAGGTGAGTTTAGGGTGGGTCATGTTTCGACCTTGTGAATGTTGGGGCATGACATATATTTTACAATTTTTTTATGGAGAACAACTTTGCTCTAGTATGAATTTTTGTTGGTGTTTTAGAAGTTATTTATTTGTGTGGCTTCATATCTCTTGTGTGTATTTGCCATCTAGGGGGCATCTCTTCTTTCTCTCACTTCTTATGTAGAAATATTTCTTTGAGAATACACATTTCAACATGGAAATTTAACAAGAGCTAGTTGTTCGGACCCTTTTTTTTTACACATGCTTAAGAGAAAGTTGATGTACAATATAAATTATTATAGCTTGACTTATACATTTTTTTAGGTAGATAATTAGACCTTATGTATTTATTTTAAAATATTCTATTTAGATCATTTTAGGTTTAGCTTTTTTTTGTTCCTAATAATATAGTGTTTGATTTACATAGTAATAGTGAGACTTCTCTAAGAAGAATGAAAATATTTCATAAATATTCTTTGCAACTCTAAAATACTACATTTCTAAAACAATAAAACACAAGATCATTAGAATAGAGAAAACACATGTATAAATAATGTCACTCAAAAAGATTTTTCAATAAGTTATAGACATGATTAAATATCTTAATCATATTTTTTCAAGAATATCAAAATCTACACTAAATTACGTAATAAAAATAAAATAATACTTAACAAAATGAAAATTCATCAATTAATTAATAATATTCTTGTTTAAGAAACAATGCTTAAAAAAATACAACCCATATCATCATAAAAATAAGTACCTATGAACCATATAGACACCAATTAATATATAACCTTTTATCTAATATATTTAAATTTTTAAAAATTACAATTATAAATAAATACCTAACAAATATTAATCTCACCATATTGAAATTAAAGAGTCTTTGATTGAAATATCACCCGAAAGTAGTTCCAAATAAAACACGTTAAACATTATTTTAAATAGGCAAGACGTAAATAAAATTTCATTTTTCCATGCATGAGAAAATTAACGTCAACAATAAGGAGGCGTCCCTAATGTCTAAGAATCCAATGCATTTTCAGAGGCATCCTTGATGTCAATAAATGCCTCTTGGAAGCACATAGAAAGCATTTTTGCGTCAACATAACCCTTTGTTGTAATCACCTGCATCCTCAGCTTTCCCATATAACTGTGGCATGTCACAAGAATACTCTGTAGAGGGAAAACATGTGTGCATCAACAACAACACCTCTCATAAAAACTAAATAAACTAGTGCATAAATTACTCACTGTTGGAGAACCCGAGACTGAAAAGAAGCCACCTCTAATTTTGTACCCTGCAAGCATTATCTGCTTTGATGGACCACTTACGTTTGTCACCACAATGCTAGTGTTGGCCAATGTATTGTACAGAGCTTTAGCTGAAGTCTGTATGGTAGAAAATTAACACAAAAACTGTGGTGATTTGTATCTTCAACCCATTATCCTTTGTGATTGACATGAATAATAGTTCTAAACTACAAACTACAATTTTGAGGTAGAAAAAATAGAAACAAAACCTGTGCGCCTTTGAATCGTGTAACATAGTGCAACACTATGCCTGTTAAAAGAGCTGCCAGTGACATTTTCTTCTTGTCGAACATATGCTTTGCTCTTCGGACATACTCCAAAGGGTTTTTCAACTTCTTCATAGGGATTGCTACGGATAAAAACCCAAAGTTGTTTCCCTTTGTAGCTCCTGCTTTAGATTTACCCATCTCCTCTACACTCTGTGCCATTTCATCTTTTAATGAATTAATTGGACTCTCATCTAAATAAACACAATTTCTCTGAAAATAAAAATAAGAAAAGCTGAAAGCTATGCAAGTCATGAAAAATCTATTCGCAAAACCTTTTTTCCATGTGGAGACCTTGTGTTCATTAAAGCTATAGCTGTAACTCTCAAATTCTCCATGTTTTTGAGATCTGAATAAGTTGAAACAACTGTTTAAATTAGTTCATATTTTTCTAAACTAAATACAAAAAGAAGGGTAATTGAGCACTCGTCAGATCAGACCGCTAAGAACCCTCCCGCAGTAGAGTTGAAATCCGTAGAATACGGTGCCCATTACCACATCATTCACAGTCTGCAAAACAATATCAATAGCACCATCAGATTGTTTAGAAAGAAAAATGGAATCTTTCATTTGATATTAGAGCAGGTTATCTTTTGGATAATCATGTCAAATTAGTTTTCAATGGAAGTGGTTATGATTTTTAGTTCATCAGGAGAGATTTATGAAAGATGGCTGATTCATTCTCGCAGTCAATGATAGAATAGATAAAAAAGACAAAAAAAAGTACAGAAGAATCTATTTCAAAAATATTGAAAAAAGTGAACTTGAAAGATCCTTAAAAACTTACCCAGACAGTGATCAAATCAAAATTACCGAAACTATAGGCTTGACACTTTAATCTTCAAATGCATGTTCGCCATTATTATCCAACAATATAGAGAGAATGAATAGAAGAGCAGTATTAACAGTAATATTGATGTAAGAATGATTAACAAGTACCCCATCAACGCATTTCTTTATTTCTCCAATGTCTTGGAGTGTAAAAGTGCAAGAAGCCATAACTTTAGGCAACAGCTCCACTCCAGCATGCCCTCGAAGAGGAAACCTGCTATCCTCCATCCATTTCGATCTTAAAAAACTGGTAATGAGATCATGTAAAGTGTACCACATTACAAGCACAACAGTTAACAGCCCATTCCATATCCTACTTATGAATTCAAAGCCAGGCCATGTGGTGGTCTCACCCTGTGAGTCTTTATGCGTAGTTATTGGTGGGTGTTGTGGATTTTGGGAAGGGGGAGAAAGGAGAGTATGATTTTTGGAAGGGGAAGAAATGACGGTTGTAGAACAGGCCCGAGTTAAAGAGGCAATGGAAGCACCATCTCCCAGCATATGATCCAACTTTAGAATGGCGATGGCTTCGCCCTTTGTGGTTTTGTAGTTAATGAAATGGTACTCCCAAAGTGGGCGTGAGGGATCAAGCTTGGTTAAATGCAAGTCTGAAATATATTCCTCTACATGCTTATCATATAGTGAGAGATGGGGAGGAAAGTGAGGCACAAATACATGGTCGTCCACATTAACCTCCGTCTTCTCCCAGTTGAGAACTCCCTTCTCATCTTTAGTCTGCAACCATTATACATTGTAAATCTTCGTTATTCATTCTAAGAGAACAGTGACCATAAGCACTTTATGTATTAATAGTATAAAGAGAAACTTTACCACTATAGACGAGAATCTTGAGTTCTGAATGAGCAGGATATCACGAATGGCTTTCTTGGCTTGAGAAATATCGACAGGTTCATCAAGCTCAGCCACACATAGCACCGATAAAGAGAGTGATGGATCGTTGAGAATCTCTCCCATTGGACTCACTGGACCTTCCTCGTCTTTCGACATTGCTCGCACTGATATTGACCAAGTATCAAGTTAGATGAGAAAGTTGATATTCTTCTTTACCTTTATAATTGCGCTATTTAAGAAGGTTGTTGAAAATTGAATGCTCCGCATAGTGGTTTTAGCTCCAATTTGACTTTATTTTAAGGTTATTGAATTCGGGTAAGAAAATTCTTGGTGGGTGTTCATATCATGGTTCGCTCCAAACCATAAATTCGCCATTTCTCTTCACTCACTCGGTAACCCATATTGAAGGCGCAACTTTTATTGTTGGTGGATATTCATATACCATTACCATTATAAATTCCCTACGTGCATTCAGTCAATGGTGGTGGTATAGGAATGGATGCATCATTTCCTTCCCATAGGGAAAATCCTACACACAATCGTAGAAATGGTATTTAAATTTTATTTACGAGATTTTGATGTATTTAAAATTATTGAGATTTAGGTTTTTTTAACAAGTTCTAATGTAAGTCTCCCTAGCATAAGTTCTAACGATAAATACAATAGTAAATGAATATAATTCAAAGTTCTTATATATGATAGTAAATAAATTATACAAATTTATCTGTTATAAGAGAATGTTTTTAAATATAAAAATATAATAATAAGTTACACACGTTTATGTTTAATTATATAAGGACATAGCAATAAAGTCACATAAATGAGAAAATAATAGGCAAGAATTAGACCCACAAAAATGGTTCCAGACACGAAAATGGCAACATGAGAGTTCTCAGTTGATAATGGATGTGTGGTGTTGGCTTCATAGGTAAACATAATAAATGCATAGTTAAGGTGGTTATAAATATGGAAAGTTAATGCATATGCAACATGTGAGATTATAATGAATATAAGGATTTTGTGTCTGATATAAATGAATGATGGATGTATGAATGCTTATCTACTTAATATATGGTTTGATCCACCACATATGCTCCGATTCAGTTTCTTATGCATTGCACTATGGTTAATAAACCATTAATTAAGATCAAAACCATGGTTTATGCTTCCGCTTATTAACATATGGTTACATTATTTGGACTTATAGTGTCGTAAATTGTATGCCTTAACAATTTCATACTCTACTTGGTACCTACTTTAGTATGGTTTCCGGTAGGTCATTTTAAGGCCATTTATGCTTTATGCTACAACTTAATCATCGCCAAATGCAAAATCTAAGACTAGGTCCTATGTTTAGGGCTCTAGCATGTTGTTTCCTCTTTTGATGGCTCCCTTTTTAGTGGACCAAGGCATCCAACACCCTCGTCCATCCAAAAGGGGCCCAAATTTTAGTATCTGCAAGTATCGAGCTTCGTCATTAATAGTCCACTCACATTCTTGGCATTTGATCATTATTTGTTGACCTACATTGAAAATAACCTTGTGATCCCTACATAAACACATCTTCTATCATTCATAAGGTCTAACTAAGAAGCAAGCATTATAATATAATCTAATTTTTTGCTATAATCTAATTGTTTCCTCTTTTGATGGATCCCTTTTCAATGGACCAAGGCATCCAACCATTGGCAATATGGAGGAATTGATTATCTGTTGCATTGATGTTTGTCATTGATGTCAACACTAGCTTATTTGGTTGTCTACCGGATTCCGGTAGAGTTGTTGGACTTTGATGATGATCAGTTGATTTGTCTTCGGTATATTCTAATTGGTGGAATTGGTTTGGTTCGTTCATTCATGTGATTCAGATGCTTGTCGTGTTCAATTGGTTCGGGATATGGTGATCTTGAAGCTATCATATGTTCTAGTAAGCCTTTTGGTTACCGGTAAGGGTTCTACCGACAGAGCTTTATTGAAGATCTTTTGATGAATTCAGTAAGTGGTGTTGGTGTGGCTTCTAGAAGGTTTTCATGTTGATGGTTATCGTGTTAGTGTTCTAGTTGATTGGTGGTATTTCATTTGGCTTATGGCGACCTATTTTAGTTCTAGTCTTATTCTGCTAGGTTATGGACCTATTTATGTAACATGTTGGCGGATGCTCCCAATGCGTTACCAGTTGGATTTATTATTTGGTTAATGTTGTTTCGGTCTTAGGCCGACTTGGTTTATCATTGGTTTGCAGGTTTATGTAATGGATTTATTGTATAATCTTTTAGGTGGCCGACCTAATTGTTTAGGTCTTGGGTTTGTATAAATATGATGTAAGATCTCCTTGTAGATCGTCGATCAAGGATATGGAATTATCTATGTGCAAATAAAGTTGTAATCATATGTAGAAGGTTTGGTCGATCATAGGTGATCGAATTGGGTTTGTGTAAGAGGTTTTAGACCTCCAACATTGAGCTTAACTGGAATTGTACTTAGGTATAGGAGATGCTATTCTTCCAGTTCATTCTTATTTCTGAATTGTAGTCTAGATTTATTTTGTAGTCAGTGAGGCTCTTTTGTGATGAGCAGTGCACTCTAGGCTGTTTTCCTTCCTGCATGTGCAGGCCTCTTATTGTATTCACATACTTACTGCAGAAGTATCATCTGACTGTGGGTAGGCTTCTCACCATGGTTTTTCCCTTTACTGAGTTTTCTACGTACAAATATTGGTGTTATTTGTTGTGGATGCATGGTATTTGGTTCATTATTTATGTTTGTGCTTAATTGATATATCTTCTGTTTCGATATTTGGTTTATGCATTCCAGTAAAAGGTTTTGTGTGCTTAAAGTTTCATAATCTGTTAACAACTGATTCACCCCCTCCTTCTCAGTTGTTCACCAATTATCCTAACAATTGGTAACAGAGCTTGGTCCTCTCTGCAAAAGCTTAACCACTTGAGGAAGATCCTATGGTGACTAATCATTCAACTTTAATTGCTTACCAGAAGGATGACCCTAGGCTTGAAGGAACAAATTATAGGGTATGGAAGCTTCAGATGGAGACTCAACTGAGATGTCTTAGCAAGGAGATTTGGGAGATCACTAAGAAAGGCTATACTCCTTACGATCTGGCATCTAGAAATCCTCCTCCGATAGACTTGGATAAGAACATTTAAAATGACTGTAGATCTAGTGAATCCCTCTTGAGTGCCCTTTTAGATCAGCAAGTAATAGGATTAACAGACAAATCATCTACAAAATCTATATGGGAGAAGTTGGAGACTCTGAATGAAGGTGACCCTACTGTTAAAATTGGTAAACTTTATGGTTACCGAGTAAGGTATGAGAACCTGAGAATGGAGGAAGATGAAAGGATTACAACTTTTATGGAAAGAGAATGAAATTGTTTTGGGAATTCAATGCTATGGTGGATCTCTAAGCTAAGATGAGATTGTTTCTAAAGTATTGAGAGCTTTGCCATTTTCTTACAAGATGAAGGCTACTATATTTAATGAGCTGAGAACTATGTCTAACACTTTTGTTAACACGGATACTTTGGTTTGAAAGTTATTTGCTTTTGAGCTTGAAGACTTTGGTCCTCAAGGAACTGCAAAGACATATTTTGCAATCACGGCATCTACATCATCAACCAGAAAGAGTGATTGGAAAGCATTATATGTGAAGCAACTGGAGGATATGAGGAAACAAGATGAAGAGGTTAAATAAATTGAAGCCCTATTTGCTAGAAGAGCACCTAAAGGTCCAGTGGGAAGTATGTATGAAGGAAAACCACCTTTCAAATGTTTTGCATGTAATAAGATAGGTCATTTTGCATCTAGATGTCTTGAGAGGAATTCAAGATTTGAAGAGAAAGCTATAAGATCTTTTAGACCTAACAATAAATATTAGAACAAGCATAAGTATAGGAGGAACAAAGATAAATCATGATACTATGCTGATGAGGAAGGTGTAACTGATGATTCTAATGATGAACTGGCAAAAGATTCAACTATTGGATCTGGAAATGGAAAGAAATGTGTATTCTTGGCTATCAAAGAAGATACTCTGGAACCTGTCATTCATAATGAAGATAATACCCTTGCTGCTAAGGTTGAAGACAAGGATGAATGGGTGATAGAAAGTGGATCTTCACATCATATGACTGGAGATAAAAGGAAGTTTCTATCTTTGCAAGAATTTGATGGTGGTGTGGTCAAATTTGGACATGACAAAGCATGCATGATCAGAGGAAGAGGAACTATATCATTGGATGGTAAGCATAACACTAATAATGTTTACTATGTTGAAGGTTTAAGACATAATATTTTAAGTGTAGGTTAGTTGGTGGATAAGAGATTTCAATTACAGTTCAAGGATGGAAAATGCAAAATCATTAACCATTCTAGATTGGAGATTGCAACCAGTACTCAGACTAAAGGTAACATCATTAATTTGAACTCTGCTGAGAAGACATGTTTGATTGCACATATTGATGAGAGTTGGCTATGGCATAAGAGATTGTGTCATGTGAATTTTGATTGCATTGTAAAGATCAATTCAACTAAGGTAGTTAGAGATATACCTAAGATTATGAAGCCTCATAATCTAGTATGTAGGGAATGTCAAATGGGAAAGCAAGTCAAAACTTCTTTTAAGAGTATACAAGACAAATCTAATGATGTTCTTGATCTTATTCATATTGATTTGTGTGGTCCTGCTAGAATAAGAAGTTTTCAAGGTGATAGATATTTCATGCTAATCATTGATGACTATTCTAGAATGATGTGGGTTACTTTTCTAAGGGAGAAATCTGAATCCTTTGAAAAGTTCAAGATCTTTAAAGATATGTTGAGACAGAGACATGATTGAAAATGAAATGCTTAAGATCCGATCAGGGTGGTGACTTCACATCCACTAAATTTAACAGTTATTATGATAAACATGGGATAAGGAGACAATTGTCTGCACCCCAGACATCTCAAGAAAATGGTGTTGTGGAGCGAAAGAACAAAACTATCCTGGATGCGGCTAGATCTATGATGATGGAAGTTGATTTACCACATATCTATTGGAGAGAAGCTATGAGCACGTCAATATATACATTCAACAAAGCTCATATCAAAGGAGACACCGGTAAGACACCTTATGAGTTATGGTTTGGTCATACACCTACAGTTAAGTATTTCAGAATCTTTGGTAGTAAATGCTATATCAAAAGAGATGATTCCATTGGAAAGTTTGATCCTAGATGTGATGAAGGAATATTTCTTGGTTATTCTAATCAAAGAAAAGAATATAGATGTTATAACAAAAGATTACAGAGAATTATGGAGAACGCTAATGTCAAGATGGATGAGCAGAACAAAGATCAAATCAAAAATTATGAGAGAGAACTGGAAGTGGAAATGGTTATGACTAAACTGGTAGCACCTGTACCGAAATAGAATGATGAACCACTTACTCCGACAGTATCATAAAATTCAACAGTAACTGAAGATTAGAGCAGGGAATCAGAAAATCATATGACTCCTCGGTATGTAAGGTTGAATCATTCAGAAGATCAGAAAATTGGAGGCAAGAGCAAAGGAAAAATGACAAGAAGAAGGTTGGCAGTTGAAGAGGTATGTTTAATTTCTCAAATTCAACTAGTATCAATAGATGAAAAATGTAACGATGAATGTTGGATGAAAGCTATGGAAGAGGAATTGGATCAGATAGAAAAGAACATCACATAGACTTTAGTTCCCCAACCTAAAAATAAGAATGTTATTGGAACTAAATGGGTTTTTAGGAATAAATTGAATGAAGATGGACAAGTTGTGACGAACAAGGATAGATTGGTCTGTAAAGGATATTCTCAGAAGGAAGGAATTGATTATGATGAAACTTTTGTTGGCATTGTGTTTTCATTGATTCAACTGGTAGGAGATGACTACTGGTATGAGAGATGTTGTACAACACTGTCAAGGAGGAGTACAGGTTGAGATATCTTTGATATCACCTTGTGTTGCAGAACACCGGTAAGGTAAGGAAGATGACCCCTTGAGTCACCAGTACACAAGTTAGTGCCTGACTTGTGTGGATGGAATGGTAAGGTGATCAATACAGGTATACTATATCACCAGTGAGGAAAGGATGTCAACTGGTGAGTGATGTGATGACATGGTAAAGTCAGATCAACCAAGTGAGTGGTTGTCAGCCTGCAAAGGTCATGACCAGGGTACAAGAAGGATGGGCAAGGTGTTTGAGTGGTTGCTTGTGATGAAGAGGCAAAATGTTACCTGAATCACATCAACACTAAAGGAGAAGTATGAATAGGTCACAACTACACTGTAAGGTTGCAGAATAGTAGGACTCCCACCGGTTGAAAAAGAAATCATCATGAGAAGCAATGACTGATAGTAAATGTGCCCACACCAAATCACATGTGCCTATTTGAAGATATGTTGCACAATCAAGGATGTCACATGAGTACACTGCAGGATGTAGAAGACAAGGTGCCATTCCACTGGGTTATGCACTGAATTAAGAAAAAAGGCATGTTTAAATGCCGGTACAGAAGGAATGTGATGTGTTTATCATCTTGACAAACCGGTTGTGATATGGTCCTAGCTGACTAAGGAGAAGGCAAGGCTAAGAAGATGCAAACAGAGGAAGTGGCTTGACTGAAGATGGTGTCTAGTGAAGGTTGATGACAAAGTGTCATCAAGAAGATTTATTGGTATGTAAGTCCACCTGTAATATGTGCAAGGTGCAGATGCAAATGTCTCCCTACTTTGTGGGAATGAGCATGCTATGGACAGGCATGTCTGTCAACCGGTCAAGGGGTTACATCGGTAGGATAAAAAAGGAGATGGCAGGAAGGTTAACCGACAAAGTGATTTGTGTCGGTAGGGTCAGTATGTGTGTGACCGGTTATGAGAGTGGTCGGTGACTAATCTGAACTGACGGTGTTGTATGCCAAGGTGGATACTGATAGTAATGCCACCAGGAGGTGAAGTGGTGATCTTGCACAGGTCGGTGTAGTGTGACGATGAGGTAGTTGAGGTTGGTCCGACATAAATGGTGATTGCTAAGTTTGAGGTGGAGTTGCAAAGGTGCGTGGCTTGAGATTAAAATGGACAAGAGAGGATCGGGGATAGACTGATCGAACAGATCAAAGTAGTTGAAGCTATCCATCATGCCATTAATGGTGATTGACCAAGAAGTGTGCTGACCGATTGATTTTAGGTTGCTGAAGTAGGAAGGCGTGTTTTGGAAGGCACGAAAATGGCAGATATGTAGAGATAAACATCTCTAAGTTGTGATCCAATCAGATTTGATTGGATTCAGTGTGCCTCATGACCAGTGGAGAAAACCCTAACGTGCCAAGTTTGAATTGGTTTTTGGCGGCAAGTATGGGTTATAAAGATGCAAGCCTAAGAGATAGTTAGCTGTTGAAGAGAAGAAATATATTGTGCTATTGTGAAGTGATTAAGTGTTACTTCTGCATGTGAGAGAAAATCAGACAAGTGCTCAGAGAGTATCTAAGACAAGAGGGAGAGTGAAGAGCGTAACTGATAGTGGTTATACTGGCAAAGCAAAAAGGGAAGTGAGTCGTAGAGAAGGCAAATAGTGGACCGGTAGAGTTTAGCACTGGTAAAGTGGAGAGTAGTGAGGAGGAGATCCTACAGAGAAGAAGAGTATAAGAAGTGTACCAGTAGGGCTTACTAGAAGAAAAGCAATAAGTGAAGAGCAATAGGAGAAGTAAGTCGGTGTAGCAGAGAAGATATCTCACTGGTAGAGTAAGGTATATGAAAAGGTTACAAGATTCACTTGTAACAAGATAACTACTTTTGTATTTGAAGCTTACTTTAAGAACACTGAGTTGTAGCTCGGTGTAGGGGTTGGTGCTCCTTTGGGTTGTAGCCCATAAAGTCAGGGGTTGGTGCTCCTTGGGTTGGTGCCCTAAACTTTGTAATAGTGTTGTCATTGTGAGGCTTTCTTGGAGCACTACACTCCAACAACATTGCTCACCAAGCTTTTTCCCATATTGGGTTTTCCTCATATATGTTAGTGATATGTGATGCCTCTCGTGTGTGATTGCATCTATGTTGGTCTCCCCACAAACCGGTAAGTCTACATTGAGTCAGAACCATTAACTGGTATGCTCACATAGGATAGCTAAATGGAAAAGTTTGAGAACCATTGATTCACCCCCTCCCCCTCTCAGTGGTGCATTGTGTCTAACAATTGGTATCAGAGCCTAGGTTCCCAACTAGACAAGATTTTTCCAGCTTGGGTAGTCTCTCGCTGAAGGACACAATGGTTTGTTTAATGTCAATCCCTACTCCAATGTTTGATGGATCAAACTATGCTATTTGGAGTTGCAGAATGGAATTCCTCCTATCCTCCCTAGGTTATGATGTCTGGATGGCAGTTGTTAATGGTCTCCGTAGAAATGTCTATCCTCCCACTAGCATTGAAGAAGAAAGAAGATGTATATGCAATGAAGAAGCCATAAAGGCTATATTCAGTGGACTCACCGGTGATGTTCTCTCATAGGTGGATAAGTGAAAAACAACAAAGAGTCTATGGGCTAGACTGAAGAAGCTTTATGGAAATGAAACCTGCACTACTAATTTAGTTTGTGAGAGTGAGAGGTATTGTGCAGCAGACACATGCATAGATGACAGGGGCAGATCGGATTGTTGCAGTAGCAATAATGATGATGAGGAGATTCATATTTTCATGGCCCATGAGACAGACATTGAGAATCACATATCAAAAGGGAATAATGTAGATAGATACCATTGGTATGATGTGCTTGACAGTAACACTGAAAAGGAAGAAGAAGAAGGAGACAAGGCAAATAGATCTAGCCGGCAAGATCTATTTGGAAATCATGATGAAGAAGAAAAAGATGTAGAAGTAGATCTTGAGTGTGAACTGGTAAGTGCTCTAGAAGAGCTTCAAGATGTTAGAAATGTGTTTAAAGACTACAAAAGATTAGTTCATGAGGAAATCAGTCTTGGACTCCAAGGAAAGTGAAATGGAGAATTTGAGAAATGAATACAAGTTGTTTAAGAATGCTATAGTTGTAGAGAAAAATTGGCTAATCAGATGCCTTGAAGAATCTAAGGAATGTATCTCAGAGTTAAAGACTCAACAAAATGACGCCAAGGAATGCAGGTGCAAAGAACTAAGGGATGAGCTAGAGACAAAGGAGAAAGAGCATCGACAGGTAATAGTGGAAATGGAGGCCCTCGGGAAAGAACTTGAGACATGTCAAGATGAGCTCAAGCTGAGGATGAAGAATGATGCTGGATGGAGAAACAATGCAGATCTGAAAGGAAAAGGAAAGATGAGGGAAGACTATGTTACCGACAGCATGAAGAGGGGAAGACCTCCTACCGGTAGAAGATAAAGAAATGTTGCTACCACCAAGTCAAGACAAGCATGGCAGAGGAAGAGATCAGATGGAAGATCTGCAGAGAATGGACAACCCTGGATCCATTCTCGGAGAAGCAAAAATACTGATGCCAAACCAGTAAGAACACCACATGTTTGGCAAAATAATTTTTTAAGTAATAAGCCTCATCTCTCCGGTTATTGTTTTGAATGCAAAGGTTATGGCCATAGGGCAGAAGAATGTAAAATGAGGTCTAGGAATAGATAGAGTGTTCTTCCTAAGCATAATAAATCAGATGGCTATAGATTTTATGCATATGAGAATAATGCATCTAGGGGTAGAAGCATGCATACCCCCTCTTCCGGTATTGCTAATGTTGTATGATTTAACTACAACAAACTTGGCAATAGAAGTTATGATTGCAGGAAGAAGAACTTGCAGTCCTACAACAATCAGAGGAACAATCATGCTCAACATGGAAGCAGTTATAGAGGATACAAGCAGCAAAGACTTGCATGGAACAAGATGAGTGGTGTTCCTGCTCAAGCAACATATCCAAGGAGATCGGCAGATGGCTACAATGACATAACAAGAAGAAGAATAAGAGAAAACCGATACAATAAAAGGTTCCCTTGTCATGAGGTTAGCATGGATGTTGTGTGCTACTACAACATTTCTTCCTATCTTAGTGCTGAATTTGGAAGCGTAAGGATCAATCAGAAGGAGAAGAAGAAACCTGCTCCCCGGATTGAAAAGGGGAAGAAAAGCGAGACCATGCAAACATGGAGAAAGAAGCAAGTTAATAGGACCATGGACTGGCATTGTGCACTCAATGCACAAGTGATGTCTCCTAAGGCCTAAAGGAGATGCAGGACCTCAGGGGGAGTAGTACATTGAACTTATCATCCCCCCCTAGGTGAAGAAGGCAACACGGAAGAACATGCTGCTACCGGTATGAAGGAGGAAATGAGAAGATAAGTGTGTGTAGATGATGCCTTGACTACACACCTATAGATTAGTGTTGGATCACTACTGCATGAGTCAAGAAGTGGAGGTTAACAATTGGCAACAAGTGTTAACCGGTATGTGCAGGATGTTACCGACATGAATGCTAAACAGGTACTTGCAGGTTATGTAAGACAATGAAGTTGGAGATCATTGCAATAGCCCCGGTAGCATGGAATATGGAGTTATGTCTCAAGTGGTATTGAAAAAGACCTTGATGACATATGTTGGCCTCGTGGTTGATCATGCAGGCATGCATATCCTTGGGTTAACTAGTTTGATTCTTGGCATGATGATAACATTGTCTGGCATTATGTAGATCCAGGATCATGTCATAGGTTGTGGTGGATACAACAGAGCTAAAGATCATTAGATGATCACATATTCTTAGCTCAACCAGTATATGGTGGATATTGGAGTCCCGGTATTCTACCTGATTGGAGTTGAGAATCTGAGATGTATGACTCAGGGGGAGTTCAAGTTCTCATGATGAAGAGCCGACATGCTTGAACTAATAAGGATACTAATTTCCCAAACTGTAGGTGATGAAAATTGCAATAGGGATACCCAGGAGAATTTCATGGTTATGGGTATCTACCTATCTCCTAGTTGGTTGTATTCATGGTACAATCACATTTGATTCTAAAGAAATTTGGGATCAAACAGGAGGTGTTGCAGGGTGACCGACAGGTGAATAGTATCCACTGACACATCAACAATTGGTATCTGTCTTTCTGCAAATTGAGTGCTCTATCAAATAGTATCTAACTTGCATGCTCAATTGGTGTTAGTTGATGGTTAAGCTCCCCATCTCAAGTGTTGTGACTTGAGAAGATGTAACAATTGGTGACAAGATAACAAGTGGTATCAAAGGAGGATTTGCATCCAATGAAGATAAAGGGGGAGAAACAATTCTATCAGTGACTGGTAAATACATGGAGAAATGACATCCTAACAGTGCCCTTTGCCATTGCTATCAAAGGGGGAGAAGGATTCAATAGTATACCACATACTACATGTGTGTAAATCCATGGATCACAGTAAGGGAGAGAAAGACAATGTAGTATGTCGGATACTACAAGAGTTGACATCAATGCCAAAGGGGGAGATTGTTGGCATTGTGTTGTCATTGATGTCAACCGATATGAGATGACTACCGGTATGAGAGATGTTGTGCAACACTATCAAGGAGGATTAAAGGTTGAGATATCTTTGATATCACCTTGTGTTGCAGAACACCAGTAAGGTAAGGAAGATGACCCCAGGAGTCACCAGTACACAAGTTAGTGCCTGACTTGTGTGGATGGAATGGTAAGGTGATCAATACCGGTATACTATATCACCTGTGAGGAAAGGATGTCAACTAGTGAGTGATGTGATGACATGGTAAAGTCAGATCAACCAAGTGAGTGGTTGTCAGCCTGCAAAGGTCATGACCAAGGTACAAGCAAGATAGGAAAGGTGTTTGAGCGGTTGTTTGTGATGAAGAGGCATAATGTTCCCTGAATCACATCAACACTAAAGGAGAAGTATGAATAGGTCACAACTACGTTGTAAGGTTGCAGAACAACCAGACTCCCACCAGATGAAGATGTAGTCATCATGAGAAGCAATGATTGATAGTGAATGTGCCTACATCGGATCACATGTACCTATTTGAAGATATGTTGCACAAACAAGGATGTCACATGAGTACACTGCAGGATGCAGAAGACAAGGTGCCACTCCACTGGGTTATGCATTGGACCGACAGAAAAGGCATGATGAAATACCAATACAAAAGGAATGTGATGTGTTTGTCATCTTAACAAACCGGTTGTGATATGGTCCTAGTTGATCAAGGAGAAGGCAAGGCTGAGTAGATGCAAACAGAGGAAGTGGCCTGACTAAATATGGTGTCTGGTGAAGGTTGATGATAGAGTGTCATCAAGAAGATTTACCAGTATGTAAGTCCACCTGTAATATGTGCAAGGGGCAGATGCAAATGTCTCCCGACTTTGTGGGAATGAGCATGCTATGGACATACATGTTTGGTGACCGGTCAAGGGGTTACATCGGCAGGATAGAAAAGGAGATGGCAGGAAGGTTAACCGACAAAGTGATTTGAGTTGGTAGGGTCAGTATGTCTGTGATTGGTTATGAGAATGGTCAGTGACTAAGCTGAATCAATAGAGTCAAGTATGCCAAGGTGGATACCGACAGTAATGCCTTGAGGAGGTGAAGTGATGATCTTGCATAGGTTGGTGTACTGTAACGATGAGGTAGTTGAGTTTGGTCCGACATAAATGGTGACTGCTAAGTTCAAGGTGGAGTTGCAGAGGTGCGCGGCTCGAGATTAAAATGGACAAGAGACGATGGAGGATAGACTGATCAATTAGATTGAAGTAGTTGAAGCTATCCATCATGCCATTAATGGTGATTGACCAAGAAGTGTGTTGACAGATTGATTGCAGGTTGCTAAAGTAGGAAGGCATGTTCTGGAAGGCACGAAAAATGACGGATATGTACAAATAGACATCTTTGAGTTGTGATCCAATCAGATTTGATTGGATTCGGTGTGCCTTGTGATCAGTGGAGAAAACCCTAAGGCACCAAGTTTGAATTGGTTTTTGGCAGGAAGTGTGGGTTATAAATATGCAAGCCTAAGAGATAGTTAGCTGATGAAGAGAAGAAATATATTATTCTATTGCAAAGTGATTAAGTGTTACTTCTACATGTGAGAGCAAACAGCCAAGTTCTCAGAGAGTATCTGAGACGAGAGGGAGAGTGAAGAGCATAACTGGTAGTGGTTATACCAACAGAGCAAAAAGGGAAGTGAGCTACAGAGAAGGCAGATAATGGACCGGTAGAGTTTAGCACTGGTAAAGTGTAGAGCAATGAGGAGGAGTTTATGCAGAGAAGAAGAGTAGAAGAAGTGTACCGGTAGGGCTTACTGGAAGAAGAGCAGCAAGTGAAGAGAAACAGGAGAAGTGAGTCGGTGTAAAAGAGAAGGTATTTCACCGATAGAGCAATGTATATGAAAAGGTTGCAAGATTCACTTGAAACAAGATAACTACTTTTGTATTTGAAGCTTACTTTAAGAACACTAAGTTGTAGCTCAGTGCAGGGGTTGGTGCTCCTTTGGGTTGTATCCCATAAAGTTAGGGGTTGGTGCTCCTTTAGGTTGTAGCCCATAAAGTCAGGGTTTGGTGCTCCTTGGGTTGGTACCCTAAACTTTGTTTTAGTCTTTTCATTGTGAGGCTAGATTGGAGCAGTAGACTCCAGCAGAATTTCTCACCGCGGTTTTTCCCATATTGGGTTTTCCTCATATATGCTAGTGTTATGTGATGCCTCTTGTGTGTGATTGCATTTGTGTTGGTCTCCCCACTAACCGGTAAGTTTGCATTGAGTTAGAACCATTAACTGGTATGCTCACATAGGATAGCTAAAGGGAAAAATTTGAGAACCACTGATTCACCCCCTCCCCCTCTCAGTGGTGCATTGTGTCTAACAACTTTTTCTCCGATAACTAGGATTGAAGTTGTGAGATTATTTCTTGCTTATGCTACCCATAAAAACTACAAGGTTTATTAGATGAATGTTAAGTGTGCATTTTTGAATGGAGATCTTGAAGAAGAAGTTTATATTGAGAAACCTAATGGTTTTTCACTTTCAGATGACAAAAACATGATTTGCAGGTTAAGAAAAGCTTTATATGGATTGAAGCAAGCACCTAGAGCTTGGTATGCTAGATTGGACAAATATCTTTTGAAGCTTGGTTTCACTAAAGGTAATGTTGTCAGTAGTTTATATTATAAGATTGTTGATGCTGACATATTGATTTTTGAGGTATTTGTTGATGATATCATTTTTGGAGGTGAGGATAAGTTATGTATGGAATTCTCTGATAATATGAAGAATGAATTTGAGATGTCCATGATTGGTGAAATGAGATTTTTCTTACATTTGCAGATTACTCAGACTGATAAAGGTATTTTCATCCTTTAAACTAAGTATGCTAGAGAGTTGTTGAAAAAATTTGGTATCGAAAATTCCAAACCGGTTGGTGCCCCTATGGTTACTAGTGAGAAATGGACAAAGAAAGATGAATCAACTCCAGTAAATCCTACAAGGTATAAATCTATGATTCTCTTGCATATCATCCTTCATGATCTACGATAAAATCTTACATCATATATATATACAACCCCTCGACCTTAAACAATTAGGTCGGCCACCAGACAATAAAACCTATTAAATAATTATAAAACATGTTAGCCTGAGGCTTGTTAGAGTATTTAATCTTTACTTGGCTTAGGTTTATTTGTATTTAGTTTAGGATATTCCTTTGGAATCCCTACATGTAATTTGTCCTCTAGTACATGTGTGAGGACAAGTCATTTCTTTTATTTTCCTTTATTAAGGAATATTAGATTTCCTCTTTAAGAGGATGTGGACACATGGCACACATTTTATGAGTGGTGGAATTCATAGCTTTGGGAGTTACTTTTTAACTCCTCTCCTCATCTCTATTTAAGAGATGTCTCCTCTTTCATTTTTTCTTAATGGCATTATTGTAAAGAGCTTCTCTCTCTCTCTCTCTCTCTCTCTCTCTCTCTCTCTCTCTCACACACACACACACACACACACACACACACACATTTTAGCCATTGCCTCATTCATAATAACACAAGGGGTTTTTCTTTGTTTTTCCCCTTTCAAAAGTTCTTGTGCCTCCTTCACATTTGGGTGATTTCTCCATGGTTTTTGCATTTCTCTTGGTAGCATTTACTTCATCAATAAACTTTCTTGGATTTTGTTTTTCTTTCCTTGGCATTATATTTCCTTTCATGGATTACAAGTTCATGGTATTAGAGTAGGTTCTAATCCTTATTTCAAGTTGAGATTATTGAAGGTTGCCATTCTATGGAGTTCACCTTCTTGAAGGCATTCTTGAGAGGAGGAGAAGTTCTTTCTCTAATATTTTCTACTATGCAGGTTTTTTTCTATAAATATGTAATTTTTTTTTGCTAACGTGCTTTGGAAAGCGTGCCGCCAAAGTTATTTCTTTGGTTTAAGTTTTTTTTTGTGACTAGTTTGGAAGGTTTACTGCCAAACTCAGCCTCCTTAATCTATTTGGTCAGCTTGCCGCCAAACCCATTTTGTTTAACTTGTTTTGGAAGGCTTGCCGCCAAAATTGATTTATTATTAAATTGTATCTCTAATTTGCTTGTAAGTTCTAACATCTCGTGTTTGTAGGATTTTGTTAAAAATAAGTTTCATATTGTTCTCTAGTTTTACGTATTGCAGATTTTTATTCCAGAAGTTTAACATTATATCATCTTCTGTTTGTATTGTTATCTTTTCTGATTTAACCTCTGTGTCTATATCTCTATGTTGATAGCACCTCACCTTTGCTCTTTTTGACTCATTCTTGAGTATACCATTTTCTTCTTAAACCTATTTGGAGGTACCTGGAAGTATCTTCCCTTATGTGGTCACTGTATCAACACCTGCATGGTCACTGCCTTATCTAAATTACATGATTTTTTTGTAAGTGTTCATCCTCTGTGTATTGTCTCTCGTTTATTCTACCCATATTTAGAAACTGTCAAGACCGAGACCCAGATTCTCTCTAAAGATAACGTTTTCCTACTATAACATTTCATTTCCTTACCTTCCACGCTATTCAAGTTCATTTAGTTTATACAAGTAAAAGTTTATAAAGTTCCAAATTAAAAGCTCTTACTTTAGTTCTTTTCTTTCGTATATTTCTTATATAAAAGTTTCAAACTTTTAAAAAGTTTATGAAGTTTTTTTTAATCTAAAATTTTATAATATTTATAAAGTCCTTTAATTAAGTTTATTATATTTAAAAATATATTTCATATATTAATAAGTTTTTTTTAAAAGTATGTAATTTATTTTATAATAAAACTTTTAAATATATAGGTTTTCAAAGAATCATTTTACTTTTATTATTAATAAATATTTTAAAAATGTATATATATAAAATTTGTTTACTAAAATTTAAGTTTGTTAAATTTAAATTTGTTTTTCAAACTTTGAAAGTAACATTTCTTCTTAAATGTTTTTTTTTAAAAATTGTTATTTTTAATTATTATTTAAATTTAGTTTATTATTTCAATCAAGGAGGTTAATTTTTGTTTTTTAATCAAAGGGGCAAATTTTTCATATTTTTTCTTTTATTTTGTTAGCATGTCTACTTTAATTCCGGAAATTAAATTAAATAGCACTAATTATCATTCATGGAAAATGCATATTTCTTTTATTTTTTGTTTCAAGCACATTTTGGATGTTGCTACTAATAAAACCTCTGAGCCCACTACAACTACTCCTCAAGCTGACAAAGATAGGTGGAAGGCTCAAAATGAGGAAGCACTTGGTTTAATTGCTATTTCGATGGTTCCTGAATTGTACGTTCTTATTGGAAATTCTACAAAAGCATATGAAGCTTGGGAAATTTTAAAAACAACTCATGATAACTCAAATAAATCCTAAAAAATTCAGTTTCAAGATCAACTCGAAGATCTCAGTTATATAGATTTAAAACCATGGATGAATTCTTATTAAAGTTTGATTCTATTAACGGTCAATTAACTGGTTTAGGAGTTACTCTAGTTGATATATGTTTAATTCATCTTATTCTTAAAAAATGTCTTCCTCGTCAATTTCAGCAATTTATTACTAATATTAATGCTCATCTTGCTATTCCTAGTTTATCTACTCAATTAACTTATGATATTTTTCAAAATTTATTACGATAAAAGGAAGCTAAATTAATTCAGTTTGGTACTCTTAAAAGTAGTGAACATGCTTTTATGTCTAAAATCAAAATCATAATAATCAATTTTAAATCCAATAATAATAATTATAATAATTATTATTCTAATAATAAATTTCATTCTAAATCCTATAATAACAATTCTAATAATAATCAAAAGAATAATTATTCTAAGGGGCCCCATTGTACGTATTGTGGTAAGGATGGTCATGTGACTAATAATTTTTTAAAGAAGCAAAATGGTAAAAAGCCCATGAGCCAAAATAATCAAAATAATCAACAACATAAACCTCATTATAAGAAAGGTAATAATAATGGTAATTCATCTCGTCATGCATATACATGTACTTATAATGTTTCTCAATCACTAGAGTGAATTATTGATTCCGATGCATCTCAACATGTTACTTCTCATAAAGAATGTTTTGAATCTTTGCATCCTGATACTTCCAATATTCCTATTCAATTAGCTAATAATCATAGTTTCAAAGTTGAAGCTATTGGTGATGTGAATGTCCCTAATGGGAAATTACATGATGTTCTTTATGTTCCTTAATTATAATCAAATTTGCTTTCAGTTCCTAAACTTTGTCAAGATTATAAGACTAACTTTTATAGGGGCATACGTTATATCATTGATCCAAAATCTAATCATGTTATTTCTATTGCTAAAATGGATACTGATAAATTATTCAAGTTATATGAATTTGCTCCTACAAAGTATTCCTTGCTTACTATTGTTGATTTTACTATATGGCATGAAAGACTTGGCCATCTCAAATTTGATTATATTTCATTGATGCAAAAAGAAAATATGGTTGACGGATTGCCTACTAGTGTTCCTTCTCAAATCATTTGCAATGGTTGCATGAGTGGTAAGATGCATAGGGAACCCTTTCCTCATGGTCAATCTTGGAGGGCATATACTAAATTGCATCTAGTTCATAGTTATATCTTGGGTCCCATGGAGAATCCCTCCATCCAAGGTTCAAGGTATGCTCTTACCTTTTTTGATGATTTTTCAAGGAGAACATGCATATATTTCCTTCATAGTAAGGATCAAGTGCTTGATGTGTTTACTGAATTTAATATTTTTGTAGAAAGGCAATCTGGTTCTAAAATTAAGATTCTTCATACTAACAATGGAAGAGAATATGTCAATAATGCATTTAATGCTTATTTGAAATCTTTTGGAATTAAACATGAACTTACCATTCCTTATACACAACAACAAAATGGTGTGGTGGAATGGAAGCATAGGACCATTGTGAAAGTGGCAAGATGTTTATTGCATGCAAAAAATATGGATTACAAGTTTTAGGTTGAATATATGGCTTGTGCAACTTATTTAATTAATAGAACACTTACTAAGGCCTTGAATTATAAAACACCTGAAGAATCTTGGTCTGGTAGAAAGCCCAATTTGTAGAATTTAAGAATTTTTGGTTCCATGGATTATGTTCACAAACATAAGGAGAAAAGACAAAAATTAGATGCTAAATCTTCTCCTTTTATTTTTGTTGGTTATGATGAAAATACTAAAGGTTATCGAGTTTATGATCCTATTACTAACAAGATAAAAGTTGCAAGAGATGATTGTATTGCAGAAACAAACATTCTTGATTGTTCCAAAGTGGAAGATGATGAACTTGCTTAGAGCAAAGTTGTTCTTGTGGAGGACCAACCTCCTTCTCTTAACCCTACTCCTAATGCATCTCTTTCTATTCCTTCTAGTGATAGTGATTATAATAATAATAACTCTACTCCTCATTACTCTTCTTCTTGTGATGAATCCATTACTTCTAAAAGAAGACTTAAATGGTTTAAATCTTTAATTCAAGATAGTGATGAATACTTAGCTAGAATGGATATACTTCAAGCTAGAAGAGTTAATTATTGTAATTATGCTTTAATGTCTACTATTATGAATTCTAATGATCCTAAAATATTTGATCAAGCTAAAAATCAAACACATTGGCAAAAAGCACTGAAGGAAGAATATGATACTTTAATCTCTAACCAAACTTGGGATTTAGTTCCCTTGCCTCATGGTAAAAATATCATTTCTTGCAAGTGGCTTTATAAAACTAAATTGAATGCTAATAATCAAGTTAGTAAATTTAAAGCTAGATTAGTTGCTAGAGGTTTTTCTCAAATTGAAGGCTTAAATTACACTGAAATGTTTGCTCCTGTTGCTAAAATGCCTACTATTAAACTTGTTCTTTCTTTACCTTCTAATATGAGTTGGTCTATTCACCAAATGGATGTTAAAAGTGTTTTTCTTAATGGAGATTTACATGAGGAAATTTATATGTCTCAACCTCCTGGTTTTGTTAAGGAAGGTAATGAATATTTAGTTTGCAAGTTAAAGAAATCAATTTATGGTTTTGAAGCAATCTCCTAGGGAATGGTATTCTAAGATTAATGCATTTTTTATTTCTCGAGGTTTCATTAGAAGTAAAAATGATCCAAATTTGTATATTAAACATAGTGCAAATGACATTGTGATTATTATTTTATATGTAGATGATTTAATTCTAACTTCAAGTTCCAATAATTTGATTTCTGAAATTAAGTTTCAACTCAATCAAAAATTTCCAATGACTGATTTAGGACTTTTACATTCTTTTTTGGGAATGCAAATTTGGCAAACAAGTAATGGTATTTTCTATGTCAAATTAAATATGCTCAAGATCTTTTAGACAAGTTTAAAATGAATGATGCTAACCATGTTTTAATTCCTATTGAATTAGGAACTAAGTTAATACTTGATATGCAAACTCCACTTGTTGATCCTACTTTGTACAAACAATTAGTTGGAAGTTTGAATTATTTAACTCTTACTAGGCCAGATATTGCTTATAGTGTTGGTTTGGTTTTAAGATTTATGTCTAAACCTCAACAAACACACTTTAAAGGTGCTAAAAGAATTTTAAGATTAATTAAAGGAATTATTAATTTAGGTTTGTTTTATGATGAAAGTTTTTATTTTACTTTTAAAAGGTTTTATTGATTCCAATCTAGGTGGAGATCCCAATGATGGGAAATCTACTTGTGGTTATTATTTTTTTGTTTGTTCAGGAACAATTTCTTGGAATAGTAAAAAGCAACAATCTACCTCTCTTGGATCCACTGGAGCTGAGTACAAAGGATGCACTAATGCTTCCAAAGAAGCCTTGTGTCTTAGAAGACTGCTTGAAGATTTGGGTTTACCTCAACACGAACCAACTCAGTTGTATTGTGACAACCAAAGTGCATTGCCTTGGCCAAAAATCCAGTTTTCCATGCAAGGATAAATCGCATTTCTCTCCAACACCACTTAATTAGACAAAAAAATAAAGACAAGCAAGTTTCACTCCTCTATTGCAAGGGGGAAGACCAAGTTGTAGATATATTGACCAAGCCACTTTGTAAAGAGAAGTTCCAATTTCATTGTAAAAATCTTGGTTTGCAACCCATTGAAGGGTTTAATGTAAACTCCCCAAGTAAAGATTAAGGGGGGGTGTTAGAATATTTAATCTTTACTTGACTTAGGTTTATTTGTATTTAGTTTAGGATATTTGTTTGGAATCCGTACATGTAATTTTTCCTCTAGTACATGTGTGAGGACAAGTCATTTCTTTGATTTTCCTTTATTAAGGAATTTTAGATTTCCTCCATAAGAGGATGTGGACACATGGCACACACATTTTATGAATGGTGGCATTCATAGATTTGGGAGTTTCTTTGTAACTCCTCTCCTCATTGAGCTATTTAAGAGATGTCTCCTCTCTCATTTCTTCTTAATGACATTATTGTAAAGAGCCTCTCTCTCTCTCTCTCTCTCTCTCTCTCTCACACACACACACACACACACACACACACACACATTATACGCATTGCCTCATTCATAATAAAACAAGGGGTTTTTCTTTGCTTTTCCCCTTTCAAAATTTCTTGTGCCTCCTTCACATTTGGGTGATTTCTCCAAGGTTTCTGCATTTCTCTTGGTAACATTTACTTCATAAATAAACTTACTTGGATTTTGTTTTTCTTTCCTTTCTCTTGTATTTACTTTCATAGATTACAAGTTCATGGTATCAGAGCAGGTTCTAATCCTTATTTCAAGTTGAGATTGATGAAGGTTACCATTTTGTGGAGCTCACCTTTGTTGGAGGCATTTTTTTTTAGAGAAGAGAAGAAGGTTGTTCTTTAATATTTTGTTGTGCAAGTTA
Source organism: Cryptomeria japonica (assembly GCF_030272615.1). NCBI lineage: Eukaryota > Viridiplantae > Streptophyta > Pinopsida > Cupressales > Cupressaceae > Cryptomeria > Cryptomeria japonica. Next base: position 923,511,151 of record NC_081407.1, read on the forward strand.
TGATTTAAGTTAAAAAAAAATTCCAAACTTGTATGCAGGTTTAATCTTCTTAGATTCTAGTTTTTTTTTTTTAAAGCTTCAGAGTGCTTGCCGCCAAAGTTTCTTCTTTCTGGTTTAAAGGTGTGGCTTTGGAAGGCTTGCCACCAATGTCTTCTTTCTGGTTTGAGTTTTGTTTTGGAAGGCTTGCCACCAAGACATCTCTATTTGTTTGCAGGTTTTAATATTTTATTTCACTTAGTGGTTCTAACATATCTCTTTTGAGGATTCATACTGAAAGTTTATTTAATATCTACATTCTTATATTACATATACAGTTTTATGTCTTGTTTCAATTTCTGGTTCTCTATCTTTTCACTTGTCTTATTCATATTACAAAAATATCAATAGCATGTTTGTCATAAAGTCTTTGTGCAGGTTGGTATTGGTAAAGAGTTTGGTTCACATTACTTTTATTTATTTATTTATTTATTTTCAATCATTCATATAACATCTTTCATGTCATTTCCTATCTCTACTCCTGCCTATTCTTTCACCTGTGCAACGTATCTTTTTGCATTAGTTATGTATCTCTATCTGTTTAGTAACGTCTTTCCTATCATTTTGTCTCTGCTTCCATTTGTAACATATTTCAGTCATTAGTTTATTTATCCTATTGGCTTGTCCACATTTTGTCTTTGCTTCCATTTGTAACATATTTCAGTCATTAATTTATTTATCGTATTGGCTTGTCCATGTTTCATTTTCATGTATAATAATTTTTTGATCATTTATTACCCCACACATGTATACCTAAGCTCAAAAGTTGATAAACATTTTATTATAAAAAAGGTTTAAGGTTTTTTAAAAGTTTATATTAAAAGGTTTAAAAGCTTTAGAAGTTTAAAAGTAAAGTTCATAAAAGTTAAATTTATTTTCTTCTTTCATACATTAAGAAAGTTTATAAAGTTTATAAACCTTTCTTAATAATAAAGTTTTCTTAACCTATAAAGTGCTTTTAATAAAAAATTTAATAAAGATTTAAAAGCTTTACTTTAAATAGTGTTATTTTAAAGTTGTTTTTTTATAAAGTTTATTTAATTAAAATAAATTTGTAAAAAACAAAAGCTTTAAATTTGTTATTTGAAATTAATATTTTTGATAAATAGTCTCTTTTACATTTTTTTTTGTTATTATTTAAATTTTGTTGAATTTTTAATCAAGGAGGTTACTTTTTTTAGTCAAAGGAGCTAATTTTTATTTATTTTCAATACTAACCATCACTTATTCAAGTTTTTTTTTGTTATCATGTCTACGTTAATTCCCGAAATTAAATTAAATAACACTAATTTTTATTCATGGAAAACACATACTTCTTTTATTTTTCATTTCAAGAACATTTTGGATATTGCTACTGATAAAACCTTTGAGCCCGATACAATTGCTCCTCAAGCCGACCAAGACAGGTGGAAGGCTCAAAATGAGGAAGCACTTGGTTTAATTGATATTTCGATGGTTCCAGAATTGTACGTTCTTATTAGAAATTGTACAAAAGCGTATGAAGCTTGGGAAATTTTTAAAACAACTTATGATAGCTCAAATGAATCACGAAAAATTTAGCTTCAAGATCAACTTGAAGATCTCAAGTATACAGATTTTAAAACCATGGATGAATTCTTATTAAATTTTGATTCTATTAATAGTCAATTAACTAGTTTAGGAGTTACTCTAGCTGATATAGGTTTAATTCATGTTATTCTTAAAAAAAGTCTTCCTCATCAATTTCAATAATTTATTACTAATATTCATGCTCAACTTGCTATTCCTAGTTTAGCTACTCAATTAACTTATGATATTTTTTGTAATTTATTATGTCAAGAGGAAGCTAAATTAATTTAGTTTGGTACTCTTAAAAGTAGTGAACATGCTTTTATGTCTAAAAATCAAAATCATAATAAAATTTTTAGAGCCAATAATAATAATCATAATCATAATAATAATCACAAATATTCTAATTATTAATCTCATTCTAAATCCTATCATAACAATTCTCATAATAATAATCATAATAATACGTACAATAATCAAAGGAATATTTCTCATACAAGACCCCATTGCACATATTGTGGGAAAGATGGACATATTACTAATAATTGTTTTAAAAAGAAAAATGGTAAAAAGCCCATGAACCAAAATAATTAAAATAAACAACAACATAAACCTCATTATAAGAAAGGTAATAATAATGGTAATTCATCTCGTCATGCATTTACATGTACTTATATCTCAACCACTTGAGTGGATTATTGATTCTAGTGCAATCTCAACATGTTACTTCTCATAAAGAATATTTTGAATATTTGCATCTTGATACTTCCAATATTCCTATTCAATTAGCTAATAATCATAGTTGCAAAGTTGAAGCTATTGGTGATGTGAATGTCCCTAATGGGAAATTACATGATGTTATTTATGTTCCTAAATTAAAATCAAATTTGCTTTCAGTTCCTAAACTTTGTCAAGATTATAAGATTAACTTTTATAGGGGCATGTGTTATATCATTGATCCAAAAACTAATCATGTTATTGCTACTGCTAAAATGGATACTAATAACTTATTCCAGTTCTACGAATTTGCTCTTACAAATTATTCCTTGCTTACTACTGTTGATTTTACTATAGGCATGAAAGACTTGGCCATGTCAATTTTGATTATATTTCATTGATGCAAAAAGAAAATATGGTTGATGGATTGCCTATTATTGTTCCTTCTCAAATTAATTACAATCGTTGCATGAGTGGTAAGATGCATAGAGAACCCTTACCTTATGGTCAATCTTGGAGGGCATATACTAAATTGCATCTAGTTCATAAAGATCTCTTGGGTACCATGGAAAATCCATCCATCCAAGGTTCTTGGTATGCTCTTACCTTTGTTGGTGATTTTTCAAGGAGAACATGGATATCTTTCCTTCATAGTAAGGATCAAGTGTTTGATGTGTTTACTGAATTTCATATGTTTGTAGAAAGGCAATCTGGTTCTAAAATTAAGATTCTTCGTACTGACAATGGAAGAGAATATGTCAATAATGCATTTAATGCTTATTTGAAATCTTTTGGAATTAAACATGAGCTTACCATTCGTTATACACCACAACAAAGTGGTGTGGCAGAATGAAAGCATAGGACCATTGAGGAAATGGCAAGATGTTTATTGCATGTAAAAAATATGGATTACAAGTTTTGGGTTGAAGCTATGGCTTGTGCAATTTATTTAATTAATAGAATACTTGCCAAAGCCTTAAAGGATAAAAATCTTGAAGAAGCTTGGTTTGGTAGAAAGCCCAATTTGTAGAATTTAAGAATTTTTGGTTCCATGGCTTATGTTCACAAACCTAAGGAGAAAAGACAAAAATAGATGCTAAATATTCTCCTTTTATTTTTGTTGGTTATGATGAAAATACTAAAGGTTATAGAGTTTACAATCCTATTACTAACAAGGTAAAATTTGCAAGAGATGTTTGTATTGCAGATAAAGGCATCCATGATTGTTCTAAAGTGGAGGATGATGAACTTTTTCAAAGAAAAGTTGTGCTTGTGGAGGACCAACCTCCCTCTCTTAACCCTACTCCTAATGCAGTACTTTCTATTCCTTCTACTGATAGTGTTGATGATAATACTAACTCTACTCCTCATGACTCTTCTTCTAGTGATAAACAGACTTCAAGCTAGAAGAGTTAATTATTGTAATTATGCTTTAATGTCTGCTATTATGAATACTAATGATCCAAAAACATTTGATCAAGCTAAAATTCAACCACATCGGGAAAAAGAAATGAAGGAAGAATATGATACTTTAATCTCTAACCAAACTTGGGATTTAGTTCCCTTGCCTCATGGTAGAAACCTTGTTTCTTGCAAGTGTCTTTATAAAACTAAATTGAATGATAATAATCAAGTTAGTAAATTTAAAGCTAAATTAGTTGCTAGAGGTTTTTCTCAAATTGAAGGATTAGATTATACTCAAACTTTTGCTCCTATTGCTAAAATGCCTACTATTAACCTTGTTCTTGCTTTAGCTTCTAATATCAATTGTCCTATTCACCCAATGGATGTTAAAAGTGCTTTTATTAATGGTGATTTACATGAGGAGATTTATATGTCTCAACCTCTTGGTTTTGTTAAGGAAGGTAATGAACATTTAGTTTGCAAGTTAAAGAAATCAATTTATGGTTTGAAGCACTCTCCTAGGAAATGGTATTCTAAGATTAATGCATTCTTTCTTTCTCAAGGTTTCATTAGAAGTAAAAATCATCCCAAATTGTATACTAAACATAGTCAAGATGACATTGTGATTATTATTTTATATGTAGATGATTTAATTCTAACTTCAAGTTCCAATAATTTGATTTCTGAAATTAATTTTCAACTCAATAAAAAATTTCAAATGACTGATTTAGGACATTTACATTATTTTTTGGGAATGCAAATTTAGCAAACAAGTAATGGTATTTTTTTTTCTCTCAAAGTAAATATGCTCAAGATATTTTAGACAAGTTTAAAATGAATGATGCTAACCATGTTTCAATTCCTATTGAATTAGGCACTAAGTTAATGCTTGATATGCAAACTCCACTTGTTGATCCTACTTTGTATAGACAATTAGTTGGAAGTTTGAATTATTTAACTCTTACTAGGCCAGATATTGCTTATAGTGTTGGTTTGATTTCAAGATTTATGTCTAAACCTCAACAAACACACTTTAAAGTTGCTAAAAGAAGTTTAAGATATATTAAAGGAACTATTAATGTAGGTTTTTTTTTATGATGCAAATTCTGATTTTACTTTAAAAGGTTTTAGTGATTATGATCTAGGTGGAGATCCCAATGATGGGAAATCTACTTGTGGTTATTGTTTTTTTGTTGGTTCAAAAGCAATTTCTTGGAATAGTAAAAAGCAGCAATCTACATCTCTTGGATCCACTAAAGCTAAGTACAAAGGATGCACTAATGCTTCCTAAGAATCCTTGTGGCTTAGAAGAATACTTGAAGATTTGGGTCTACCTCAACACGAACTAGCTCCATTGTAATGTGACAACCAAAGTGTCATTGCCTTGGCTAAAAATCCAGTTTTTCATGCAAGCACAAAACACATTGTTCTCCAACACCACTTTATTAAAGAACGAATTGAAGACAAGAAAGTTTCACTCCTCTATTGCAAGGGGGGAGACCAAGTTGCAGATATTTTGAGCAAGCCACTTTGTAAAGGGAAGTTCCAATTTCATTGTAAAAATCTTGGTTTGCAACCAATTGAAGGGTTTGATGTAAACTCCCCAAGTAAAGCTTAAGGGGGTGTGTTAGAATATTTAATCTTTACTTGGCTTAGGTTTATTTGTATTTAGTTTAGGATATTCCTTTGGAATCCCTACATGTAATTTTTCCTCTAGTACATGTGTGAGGACAACTCATTTATTTTATTTTCTTTTATTAAGGAATTTTAGATTTCCTCCATAAGAGGATGTGGACACATGGAACACACATTTTATGAATAGTGGCATTCATCGATTTGGGAGACACTTTGTAACTCCTCTCCTCATGTCTATTTAAGAGATTTCTCCTCTCTCATTTCTTCTTAATGACATTATTGTAAAGAGCCTCTCTCTCTCTCTCTCTCTCTCTCTCTCTCTCTCTCTCTCTCTCTCTCTCTCTCTCTCTCACACACACACACACACACACACACTCTCTCTCTCACATTTTAGTCTCTCTCTCTCTCTCTCATTTTAGTCATTGCCTCATTCATAATAAAACAAGGGGTTTTTCTTTTCTTTTCCCCTTTCAAAATTTCTTGTGCCTCCTTCTTCACATTTGGGTTATTGCTCCAAGGTTTCTGCATTTCTCTTGGTAACATTTACTTCATCAATAAACTTACTTGGATTTTATTTTTCTTTCCTTGCTCTTTTATTTCCTTTCATGGATTACAAGTTCATGGTATCAGATCAGGTTCTAATCCTTGTTTCAAGTTGAGATTGATGAAGGTTACCATTTTGTGGAGCTCACTTTTCTTGGAGGCACTTTTTTTGAGAGAAGAGAAGAAGGTTATTCTTTAACATTTTGTTGTGTAGGTTATGATTTAACTTTAATTTTTTTTCAAACTTGTAAACAAGTTTGCATGCAGGTTTAATCTTCTTAGATTGTATTTTTTTTTTTAAAAAAGCTTTGGAATGCTTGCCGCCAAAGTTTCTTCTTTCTGGTTTAAAGGTGTGGCTTTGGAAGGCTTGCCGCCAAAGTCTTCTTTCTGGTTTAAGTTTTGTTTTGGATGGCTTGCCACCAAGACATCTCTATTTGTTTTAATATTTTATTTCACTTAGTAGTTCTAACATATCTTTTATGAGGCTTCATACTGGTAGTCTATTTAATATCAACATTATTATATTACATATACAGTTTTCTCTCTTGTTTCAATTTCTGGTTCTCTATCTTTTCACTTGTCTTATTCATATTACAGAAATATCAATAGCATCTTTGTCATAAAGTCTCTATGCAGGTTGGTATCGGTAAAGAGTTTGGTCACATTACTTTTATTTATTTATTTATTTATTTTCAATCATTCGTATAATGTCTTTCCTGTCATTTCCTATCTCTACTCCTGCATATTCTTTCACCTATGCAACATATCTTTCTGCATCAGTTATGTATTTGTATCTGTTTAGTAACGTCTTTCTAGTCATTTTGTCTTTTCTTCCATTTGTAACATATTTTAGTCATTAGTTTATTTATCGTATTGGCATGTCCACATTTTGTCCCTACTTTCCATTTGTAACATATTTTCAATAGTAACCAATAAAAGAAATGGACCCCTTACAAGATCAAACACTTGCAACCTTCCAAGAGAGAATGCACTTCATCCTCTACAATCTAATAGATGAAATAAGCTTAATTGGTCAAAAGCTACTACAGAGATTTGTTAGCAGGTTACATGAAGCATTCCCTAGCCATATTCTCTCAAATTTACTAAATCTAGAGCCTACAATTGCATATTGGAAACTTCTAATGTCACAGCCAAGTTCCTCACTCACAACTGAAGAGAAATTTGTTTTCTCATCCTCCATACATCTATTTGCAACAAATGGATTGGTGTCTTTACATAATAAATGTATGTTGTTCTCTTCAACAATGTCAATTACACTATCCATAGTAGATCAACTTAGGGGATCAACATGCTCAGATCTAGAGGAAGAACACCTTGAATCTAAGATACTCCTATGTATTGGCCAAGAGGTTATGTTATGTTCAAATTTGTGGGTGGAAACACGACTTGTGAATGGTGCATTTGAAAAATTCAAAAAAATTGTATATAGGGATGGAGAAAAACAACCTCAACTTCCCTTATTTGTTGTTGTTCACTTCAAAAATTATATAGGACCAATGTGGGATCACAATGAATAAAAAAATGTGCCTGTGACACCATTAAGTCATGGTTTTCATCATCAAACAACACTAAAAATGGTATAGGCATTAACAATACACTTTCACAAGAGCTTCTACTTCAACGAGCAACAATCAACATTGGCAACATTGACTGTCAACAATTGGCATTCATGGCTATTTAAAGAGTTCATTAACTTGCAAGTGTCTACATACACCTTACCTTCATATTTCAAAGATATTCACGCATGCAAACCAACCCATATGTTGCTCATCAAAAACAAGAGTAGGAGTGATTGCTAGCATTATCAAATGCAAGGTCTTCAAATACAAGTTAAAAGAAGTCTAGGTTTGTTCATTCAATCACTTATTTTAGCCAATTTTACTAAATCCAAGACCCACCTTTCTGTATCTTTAAATATTTTTACATTTAATCTATATTTCATTAACTTAGAAACCATTTAAGAAACAATTCCTTTACATTTAATTTTATTAGTAAAGATACGAATATTCAATATTCAATGTTAAACAATTAAGCATGTAACAAAAGTTGTATTATTTTTCACATTTTGATTATATCTCTTTTTTTTTTTCTATAGGCACAAAGTCTACAAAAGGATAATTTCCCTTATTTCCAATATTATTCTATTATTACTTACTTCCAATTTTATGTAGTTTGCAAAATTAACTTGTACAGAGAAATGAACATTATTGTGTTAATTGAATATATTGTTGGAGGTCCAAAAGCAAATTAATCTGCCAACTATATCTATGATCTTTTTTCATGCTTCAACAAAATAACTCAAGTGCAATATTATACTCAATATACTAACAAGTCCTTACATTTTATCCACTATCTTATCACTAATCAAAGATATCCTTGGTGTTCCCATTCCACACTAAGATGGAATTGTTGGTAATATTTATTTTTACATTTATATAAATCAACATATGCATCCAATCTTAAATTTTGTGGCTTCTAGAAAAATCCTTAAACCCTCTCTAACATAAATGAATTCATTTATTATAGTATACAGGGGAAAAGAGAAAAATCAAATAATAAACAATGTGACCAATAAAATTTATTTGAGCTACATAGCAATTGTGACATTTATTTTATAAAAATAATACAATGTTTCATAAATAATCTTTTGTGATTCCTCCAAAATATTACTTTTATAAAAGAAAAAAAACAACATTATTTGAAAAATGAAAAGAGATTTATAATTAATGTCAATACTAGTACATAATCATAATCATAATCATAATCATAATCATAATTACTTACTAGTGGGAGACCCGAGATTGAAAAGAAGCCACCTCTAACTTTGTACCCTGCATACACCATCTGCTCTGATGGGCCACTTACGTTTGTCACGGCAATGCTAGTGTTGGCCACCACATTGTACAGAGATTTAGCTGAAGTCTGTAAGGCACAAAATAAACATAAAGACTTCAAACAGCTCTATCTTCAACCCATTATAATCTGTACAGACATGAATAATAATTTTAATTTCTTCTTCTCACCAAACTACAAACTACATTTTTAAGGTGGAAAACAGAAAAACAATACCTGTGCACCTCTGTATCATGTAATGTAGCGCAACACCTTGCTTTGTAAAAATGCTGCCAGTGACATTTTCTTCTTGTCTAACATATGCTTTGCTCTTCGGACATACTCCAAAGGGTTTTTCAACTTCTTCATAGGCATTCCTAGAAATAAAAGTCCAAAGCTGTTTCCTTTTGCCATCTCATCTACGCCCTGCACCATTTCACCTTATAATAAATAAATTGGACTCTCATGTGAATAAACAAATCATTTCTCTAAAAATGTAAACGACGTGTGTTCTGCCACCATTATGTTAGTAGAATTCAAGTGAATACCAGGAAAAGAAAAAATATCAAAGCTATGACAGTCATGAAAAAGCTATTTGCAAAACCTTTTTTCCCTGTAGAGACCTTGTGTTCATTAATGCTATGACTGTAACTCTCAAATTCTCCATTTTTTTTGGATCTGCATAAGTTGAAACAACAGTTTTTGACACAATTCATACTTTTCAAAACTATATACAAAAAGAAATGTAATGGGGCTCTCGTTAGATGAGACCGCCAAGAACCCTTCTGCAGTAGAGTTGAAATCCGTAGAATACGACGCCCATAATCACATCATTCACAGTCTGCAAACAATATCAGTAGCACCATCAATATGCAGATTATTGTTTATATATATTAATCGAAAATGTAATAACTGAAATTACATTAAGTAGGAGATAAACAAATTAATTATCATTCAGATTGTTCAGAAAGAAAAAAATCATAATTAAATTGTTTATGTTTTTCATTATTATTTTTTAAACAAATTAATTATCATTCAGATTGTTCAGAAAGAAAAAAATCATAATTAAATTGTTTATGTTTTTCATTATTATTTTTTAAACAAATTAATTATCATTCAGATTGTTCAGGAAAAATGATAATTAAATTGTTTATGTTTTCAATTATTATTTTTCACTTATCAGCTGGTTAAGGAATTGTTGTATGGAAATAATCATGTTGAATTCTAACTCCTTACCCATTTCAAAATTTAGTGGAACTCATTATGATTATTAATTCATTATGATTATTAATGCATATGGATGAGTTTTTCTAAAGAAAAATTTATGAGAGATTGTAAATATAGATTATAAGAGCTAGCTGATTGAAAGACTCTTGCAACCTATGACAAAATAGCTGAAAAAAAAGGGTTAGAAAAAAGATGCTAAGTTTTATTTCATGTAATTTAAATACTTTTAAAAATTTGGAAGATGCAAAGATAATCGAGAAAATGATCAAATCAAAATTTAAATACTTTAAAATGCTTACCGAGACAATGATCAAATCAAAATCATCAAACCAAAGACATTGAAAAAAAAAAAGAAAAATTAAAATTATTCCTAAACACTTTCACATCTCTTAGCTTCAATTGTATGTTTGACATCATTATCCAACAGCATATAGAGAGAAACAGAACAGTAGCAACAGTAATGTTGATATAAGAATGATAAACAAGTACCCCATCAACGCGTTCCTTTATTTCTCCAATGTCTTGGAGTGTAAAAGTGCAAGAAGCCATAACTTTAGGCAACAGCTCCACTCCAGGATGCCCTCGAATAGGGAACCTGCTATCCTCCATCCATTTCGATATTAGAAAAGTGGTAATCAGATCATGTAACGTGTACCACATTACAAGCACAAGAGTCAGCAGCCCATTCCATATTCTAGTTATAAATTCAGGGCCATGCCATGCGGTTGTCTGAGTCTGTGAGTATTTACGGGTACTTATTGGTGGGTGTTGTGTGTGTTGAGAAGGGGAAGAAATGAGTGTATGATTACGAGGGATTGTAGAACAGGCCCGAGCTAAAGAGACAATGGAAGTACCGTCTCCCAGCATATTATCCAGCTTCAGAATGGCGATGGCTTCGCCCTTTGTGGTTTTGTAGTTAATGAAATGGAACTCCCAAAGTGGGCGTGAGGGATCAAGCTTACTTAAATGCAAGTCTGAAATATATTCCTCTATATGCTTATCATATAATGAGAGATGGGGAGGAAAGTGAAGAACAAACACATGATCGTCCACATTAACCTCCGTCTTCTCCCAGTTGAGGACTCCCTTCTCATCTCTAGTCTGCAACCATTATACATTGAAAATCTTAGTTATTCATTCTAGGAGAACAGTGACCAGCAGCAGTTACAACAACTATAGCATAAAGAGAAACTTTACCACTATAGAGGAGAATCTTGAGTTCTCAGAGAGCAGGATTTGGCTAATGGCTTTCTTGGCTTCAGAGACGTCCACTGGCTTATCGAGGTCAGCCACGCAAAGAACGCATAAAGAGAATGATTGATTGTTGAGAACCTCTCCCATTGGACTCACTGCAACGTCCTCCTCTTCTGCCATTTTTCTCACTAATTAAGTTGATCGAGAAGTTTCATAGCCTTGGTCGCCTTTATATGCGTCCTATTTATGAAGGTTATTAAATGCTAAGAATTCAACTGATGAAGTTAAGTAATGGATGTTGAATTCGGCTTTGTAGGTTGGTGGGCATTCATATCCTGTAGCTATTTGGTTCGGCTTTGTAAATTTTTGGTGAGTGAGCATTCAGATGATATTATTATTTGATTTGGCTTTGACAATTCTTGGTGGGTATTCATATCATGGGATGCTTCAAACCATAAATTCCTCATATTGAAGGCACAACGGTAACTGTTGGTGGATATTCATATACCATGATGTAGCACGGTAAAAATCCCTCACCTGTTTTCAGGTACTCGGTAATTGATACAGAAGGCGCAAGGTTAATTATTGGTTGATATTCATATATAATGATGTCCCACACTATAAATCCCTCACTTACTGTTGTAGACACCTAAAATTGTCATGTCTAATTAAATAAATATTTTATTTATTTAATTATCTAAGCCTAATTCTTCTATTAATTAAATAAATTTTTATTTATTTAATTAATTCATTTATCCTCTTCTAGCCTTATTTCTCATTTAAATAAATACATTTATTTATTTAAATTATCCCTTTCTTAAATTAAATAAATATTTTATTTATTTAATTGCCCTACTTCTACTATTAATTAAATAAATCTTTATTTATTTAATTAATTCATTATCTTTTTCTACACATGACACATGTCATTCATCTCTTAATTCTTACACTACCTACCTCTTTCATTATTTTGGTATTTCTTATACCTACCCTTTAATCCTAGCCGACCTCCTTTTTACACCTCTCAATCTTAACCCTCCATTTCTTATTGTGTCTTCTATTTAAGGAGATGCTTTCTTCATTGTCTAACCCTAACTACTGGATCAATTGACTACACTACAATTCTACTTGCAACCACATTCCGTTCTTTGTTGAGCTCTTGTGCATACAAAAATCTGAGAGCAAGCATATCAAACAAGATCAATGGAGATAGGAAGAATGGAGATCAAAACCCTATTGGACATGTGATGGTATAATCTTTGTGATTTTGAGTTATTTGCATTGTCTTAGGTTATCTTCATATGTTATGGTGGATCTTTGTTCATTGTTAGGCTAGGGTTTAGTGGTTGAATCCATTTTAGTCTTTCAATATTGTTGTTATTTGTTATCCATTTTCACCATATACATTTTGGCACGCTCGGTGGGACTCTTGTCCCTTTGCATTTAACATTTTTGTTGCAGATTTCGCATTTTTGAAGTTGCAGATCGGACGATTTCGACGATATTTTAGGTTTTTTCCGCGTTTGCGAGTGTTCGGATCGCGTTTTTGTATTTCAGAGGCGTCTGCGATATCTTGGATTGCGTCTGTGTTTCTGTCATTTTCTTTTTTTTGCAGGTTTCCGAAAGTCGTGTCTGTGATTCTGAATCGCGTCTGTGCATCATCTTATCGCGTCTGTAGTCGAAAGAAGCGTCTGTGTTATGTGGCCGCGTCTGTGAATTATAGAACCACGTCTGTGTCGGACAGACGCGTCTATGTCTGGTATAACAGCGTCTGTGTATTCTGTTTTGCAAATTTTTCAAGTTTTTCGATTTGGGTTTTCGGATTTTGTACTTAGGGTTTCAGATCTGGTTTATTTTCGGCTAACCTTTGCAGATCTAGCTAACCTGGTTTGTGCAGCTTGCTTTGGAGGCAAATACGTTTTTGTTGAAAGCCCCTTTTCACAAAGTCTTTTTGGGTTTTCTAAAAATTTACCTAACTTGTGTGCTTGCAGGAAGGGGTTATCATTTGAAACAACCCAAACTACTAACAATTTTGTTGCAGGGCCTTAGCTAGGGTTTTGTAATTTTTATTGTGTGCCTTGTTTTCATAGCTTAGCAAACACTTCAATTGGTGCACTAAAATTGAATCATTGTCTTTTGTGTCTTGAGAAATAGGCTCTTTTTGTTTACTCTTTAGAGGGTCTGTCTTCCCGTGTGGTCATTAGGACTACTAGTGAGAAGAGAACGACCCAAGTGGTAGCGAGGAAAACCCACCTCATCCAAACCACTATAATCAAATGTATTCATGGTGAAAACTATGAATAACGTGTGCTGATTAGTTCATACCGACACTATGTCTCCCCATAAACCCGTTTGATCAAATTTATTTGATCATTTGTAGGGCGTAACCCCTACCGGCTGGGAGCCTTCTATATTTACAGAGATGAAAGTGCCGCATGTATGGCCACACGAGCGGATGCCCTTACTAGCACCATTTTGTTTTAGAAGCCCAAATCCTTCTAGTTGTTGGGGCAGGAGGTCGGACCTCTGGTAGCGGCCCACACACATACGGTTCTTAGTAGAGATACAAAGTTCGCCATGGGGAGTTTTCATGGGGATTGATGCTTGGCTGACCCGAGAAGTGAGTGCCGAGGGTGGAGCCAGTGAGGTCAAGCATCTAAGTATCCGCTCTGAATAGCGTAGCCTCGGGGGTAAAACCCCATGTGGGATCAACAACTATTGTCTTGGCCAGCCATAAGAATTGTGCTTGACTTATGATAAACATTCAAACACTCAAAGACAAAACAGCAAAACATTGTGTCTTTTGTGTCTTCAAGTGTATGCAAAAACTTTTTACATCAAACAACACACTTTCTTGGAGTCATTTTGGAGTCTAAACACTAGCAAACATTGAGTCATCAGCACTGTGTCCTCTTGTCACGAAAAACAGTCGAACAATCAGATTTGGTCACAACAAAACAACTTCACAGATAGGAAAGATTGCACGAAGGTTACAGAAACGCGTTTGTGTCTGTTCAAACCACGTCTGTGTCGGATAAACGCGTCTGTGTTTTTATCAGCGTCTGTGTCGAACAGAGACACGTCTGTGTCTGTGAATCGCGTCTGTGAAGTATACAGGCGCGTCTGTGTCCACAATTGCAAAAAACTGTTACAGTCCCGGCAAACATCAACAGGAAAATCTCAGAATCACGTCTGCGTTAAACAGAGTAGCGTCTGTGTCTTAAAACCGCGTTTGTGAAGTATACAGAGGCGTCTGTGTCAGGATTTGAAAATTTTAACAGTCAAACAAACAAAGAAATCAGTTTCGGCATACTTGAGCTTCCTAGGTTGTCTCTTCAGATTTCATCTAGCATTCAACCTGTCTTTGGGTCTCACATAGTCCATCATTGCTTCACATCTCATTTTACATTCATACTTGTCTAAACTTGAGTCAAAAGGTCACTTGCTTGTCCTCATCATACTTTGTCAACACACTACATACAACTACACTTTGCTAAGTGGTCCCTCATCAAGGTTTCTTACCTTTGGGTCTCATTTGGTCTTACTTAGAGTCAAGGTCAGCTTACCTCATCAAGAGAAACTATCCTCTCTTTGGAAGTCACACCTACTCTACTACTTACATACTTGGTCTTACACTTTGGACATTGCAAGTACACCTCAAGATTCATTTACACTCCATACAACTCTTAGTCTTCCATACTCTTTTCATTTTTCGTCTAGTCTCTCACATATTGCTAAACACCTAGTTCATGGTTGAAACCCGTCTTCAAAAATCTAGGAGAAAAGCTAAAGAAGCTCAAGGGTTCGTAAACATGAGTTCTTATGAGTATGACAATGATGTCTTCTACAATCCTGAGCACACTACATTACCAGACATGAATGTTTATAGACACAATCCAAATGTGGAAAGCGCAAACACTATAAACAACAATGCTACACTCAATGACAATGTTGACAATTCTTCAATACTATCAGCAGACATACAAGAATCTATAATGGATCCTCAATTCAATAGATTGGTTGAAGAGATAATGAGGAGAGATCGTCAATATTTCCTAAACATGATGGCACAAAGTGGAGCTAAAATACCACATGATTTTGACTTATCTCAACTTATGGAAAGTAGACCTTCACAACAAACTCAACCTAATAGTGGAGGACTAAATAATATGATGCCAGAGTCACCATCAGTTTTGCTTCAGAAACCAGCAATCCCACATACACAAGCTCAAATGCATGATACTTACACTCAAAGACCATCATGGAGGCCTTATGCTCAAACACATGCTCAAGATATGGGTCAACCAAGACAAATGGATACTCAAGGACTTCCTCAAAATTTTGACACAAGGAGACCTCATGCCAAAATTGGGGGCAACACAATGGAAAATGAAAGGCCTATTGAATATGGTTTATATACACAAAACAGATATGGGGTCCCTCAACAAGAAGTTATGCCAAGTGCTCCATACATGTCGCAACAATATAGACCTCCATATGGACATGTCTACGATCAGTATCATCCATACATGCAACAAGCTCCTCCTCAAATGGGTATTTCAAACATGGGATATGCTACAAGAAATCCATCTCCTCCCAAAAATAATTTGGAGCAACAAATTAGAGATCTACAAAAGAAAGTGGAAGACATGGGCACATCAAAACCCACATATACTATGAGAGATATATGTCCTTATCCCTTTGATAAGAGCATTCCAATGCCTCCATTTCCTCCACACTTTGTAACGCCAAAATTCGACAAATATAGAGGGAGAGGAGACCCCAAGGCACACATAAGACAATTCTTCACAGCTTGCATTGAGGTAGCGGCAGAAGAAACATACTTGATGAGGTTGTTCCCACAGAGTTTAGGTGACCAAGCGATGGAATGGTTTTCTCAATTACCTCCTGGTATTAAGTCATGGGGCGACTTAGCAGAAGCATTCATTCAGCATTTTTCTTACAACATTGAAACAGATGTCTTAGTTACTACCTTGTGCAATACGAAACAAAAAGAAGGAGAATCTTTCGCGTCATTTTTACAAAGATGGAGAAACTTAGCTAGCAGATGCTCTTGCGAAATCCCGCAAAAACAAATGGTGGAGATGTTCACACAAAACGTTAATAAAGCTATTGGCTATGATCTCAGGAAAGCTTGTTTGTCTACATTCAAGGATGTCATTGAAAAGGGCCTAGCAACAGAAAAGGTCTTAATTGAACAAGGAGTTATCAAACTATTCAAAGAAAACAAAGAGGACTTCAAAGGAAAGGACAAACCAAAATTTTGGAACAAGAACAAGAACACGGTTAATGATGGTGTTGTTGATGCCAACACAGTAAGACCAAAGTTCGTCTTTTCTGGATCAAATTCTACTGACAATCAGGTGAACAATCAAACGACTGCTAAACCACGAAGGAAGTACACTCCATTGGGAGAACCACTTGAATCAGTATTCAAAAAGCTTGTAGCAAACAAAGTGATCACGGTCCCAGATTTTCCTCCATATGAACCAAAGGTCAAACCGAATTGGTGGAATGATGATGAATATTGCGAGTTTCATAAGAGCAAGGGTCACAAGACAAGTAATTGCCATCGATTGAAAAACATTGTACAAGATCTCATTGACAGAGGAGATATTGAGATTGAGGGACATTCATCTAACCAAGAGCATGAGGTGTTTAAGGAACCATTCCCAAAACATGACAAAGGAAAAGGCAAAGTCACAGATGATCAAGCCAATTACACCAGAGCATCTTACAATTATGATTCCACTATTAATCACATCTCAATGGACAATCATATTTCTACCATTACTAGCAAAAATAAAAATCCCGAGAATCCTCCTCAGCGACCCAAAATTGTCCTAAAAGGTGTGGGATCTTCGTCCACATCTACCTCTGAATGTCATGTTACAACCCGTCGAGGTAAGATCACATTGCCAGGTACCTCTACTAAGAATACCAATCTTCCGTCAACTAAGCCTGAGTACGACCTTGTAGAGCAATTAGGGAAAACACCCGCACTCATCTCTATTCTTGAGCTCTTACGTATATCTCCTGCACATAAAGCTGTCCTTGACAAGACCTTGAGAGATACTGTTGTCCCTACTGATCTAAACGTGGACCAGTTTCAAGCCATGGTGGGATATTTATCCGTTCCACACTCCCTCACATTCACAGAAGCCGATGACGCCTCCATAAGTCAGCCTCATAATGCACCTCTACATATTGAAGCCTTCATACATAAACACTGAATAAAGCGAGTCCTGATAGATGGAGGAGCAGGTCTTAATATTTGTACATTGAGCACCATCAGACAATTGGGATATTCTGACAAAGCTGTAAATTCTACAAACCAAATCACTATTAAGGCTTATGATGATGAAGAGCGTTCGTCCAAGGGCACGGTCATCTTACCACTAAGAATAGGGCCAGTCACAAAGGATGTGGTTTGTCAAGTCCTGGATCTAGACCTTACATATAACATATTGCTAGGACGTCTGTGGATTCATGAAATGAGGGCAGTCCCATCAACATATCATCAGTGCATTAAGTTTCCTCATAATGGAGTCGAGGTAACAGTCAATGGTGATCCAAATCCATTCATATATTGTAATAACTTGAGATCACATACTGAGACTATCATTCCCAGCAATCGTGAAGCTACTCCTTCTTCAGCATATATTGATCCTGAGTCATTAAAGCCCTCGACATCCAAACAAGGTGAACTTAGAGCCAAGTTTCAAGACAAAGGCATGGGAGAATACACTCTGAATCAAACAATGTTCTTACGACAAGTCATGACCTCTCCCAAGGAATATGGGAGGCCACATCCTAATAAGCAAATCTCCATCATGCTACTCAAATGGGATCCTACCATCTTTCAAAAATGGGGCGAACTAGAGGAAGAAACTTTATATAAAATGCTATATAAGGACGCTGAAGAGGATACACATGATCAAATTATAATACCCTGTGAGAACTATGGCAAAGGTTTCAAAATTCTACAAAGATTTGGGTATGATGGAAAGAGCCCTCTCGGACTACGCAAAGAAGGTGTCATGGAGCCTCTACAACCTGAGCTAACTACAAGAAGGGAACGCTCCAAGGGGCTTGGTTTTCTAAATCCCAAGATTCACAACAAAAGAACAAAACAGATATGGCGAGTCAAAGTGGCTGAAGTCCAACAAGAAGATGACTATTCTACAGATTCCAACGAATGGGAATGGGGTTCGGACAAATCCTCCAGTGACTATGAGCTCCACGAGACATTTAGAGAGCTAGAGGAACCTACAGAGGAGGAGGAGTTTTACAAGAAATTCAGAGTTGGTCAAGAACCGACCCATAAGGATCCCGCACAAGCTTCGTTTCAAGGCCCTAGGTCAAGATCACATAGGATGAGGACACCTGTCCCTGAGGGTGCTACTAGTGATGATAATTTGGACTCACTCACGATCGAAACTGATGAGGAGAGTGCCATTGACGACCTCGATGACTATCTTGACATACCTGAATATAACCACATCTTCACTATTAGCCTTGCGAACTCTGAAAACACTAAAGACCTTCCCCTCGTTCACCCCCAACTCATTGACTGGGATCAGGATGGACCAGCACAGCTTGATACATTTCAAAATGACGAAGCTATAGTCGATTATCTTGGCATTTGCGATGATCTTCCTCTTGGAGACCATAAAGCAGGATACGCCATAGAGCTTAATAACATGGCATACTTTGGCGAGGGTGTCGGGCCTTCTAGTCGCAAAAATGTGAAAATAAAAACAAAACAAGGGTCTTATGGCGAAAACCACACTGTGGCGCTATCTGACTCTAAAAAAGTAAAAAGAAAGGACGTATCTGAGGGTGAAAACCTCTCTGAGGCGCCCGAAGATGGAAGGCTTGACATTCTCCCAGCATCATACGAGGAAAAATCATCCATGTTGGTAGAAGAGACTATAAAGACAAACATTGGTACGACAGAGGTTCCACATAACATATTTTTGGCTCAATCATTGACAGAGGCCGAGAAAGCAAGGTTCATAAGCTTCTTTAAGGAACGACAGGTCAACTTCGCATGGTCTTATGCTGATATGCCTGGACTAGACCCCGATTTAGTAATGCATCATTTAACAATCAAACCGGGGGCAAAACCAGTAAAACAGAAATTGAGGAAAATGCATCCACAAGTGGCATTATTAGTCAAGGCAGAGCTGGAGAAATTACTAGATGTCGGATTCATACGCCCAATTGATTATCCTGAATGGATTTCCAACTTAGTACCTGTTAGCAAACCAGATCGCAGCATCCGAATATGTACAGACTTCAGGGATATCAACAAGGCTTGTCCAAAGGACGATTTCCCATTACCAAACATTGATTTAATTGTTGATCTCACAGCAGGCCATGAGATGTTATCTTTAATGGACGGATTCTCGGGATATAATCAGATCAGGATTGCACCTGAAGATCAACATAAAACATCATTTACTTGTCCATGGGGAACCTTCTGCTGGAATGTCATGCCCTTTGGGCTGAAAAATGCAGGTGCCACGTATCAACGAGCCATGACTACTATCTTCCATGATCTCATGCATGTAACGGTGGAAGATTATGTTGACGACCTTTTGGTTAAATCAATAGACAGAAATACACACTTGGATATACTTTCAGTTGCTTTTGATAGGCTGGAAAAATACAAGGTAAGATTAAACCCAAAGAAATGTGTCTTTGGAGTAACCTCCGGGAAGCTCCTAGGATTCATTGTGTCTAAAAGAGGAATAGAAGCTGATCCAGCAAAAGTCAAGGCTATCTTGGACATGCCGCCACCCAAGAATATCAGTCAACTTCGGTCTTTACAAGGGAGACTCCAGTCCATACGAAGATTCATAGCACAACTTGCAGATAAGTGCAATCCTTTCTAGCACCTGCTACACAAAAACATCAAGTTCAAATGGGATGAGAACTGTCAACAGGCTTTTCAGGCACTCAAAGACTATCTTTTGAACCCGCCAGTTTTGATGCCACCAATTCAAGATCAACCATTGCTACTTTACATATCAGCTACTCCAACAGCACTGGGGGCACTCCTAGCACAACAAATACCTGACGGCAAGGAAAAAGCAGTTTACTATATCAGTCGCACGTTGGTGGGATATGATCTGAAATACACTCCAATTGAGCGTGCATGTCTCGCTGTGGTCTTTGCTTCACAAAAATTATGACATTACATGCTTACTCACAAGACTAAGTTGATTGCTAGAATTGATCCACTAAAATATCTTCTCAACAAAGCTACACTTACTGGGCGACTGGCCAAGTGGGTAATGATTTTGAGTGAATTCGACATTGAATACGTGGACAGAAAAGCCATAAAAGGACAAGCCATCGCAGATCAACTGGCAGATGCTCCCATGATAGATGATGTTCCTCTACAGTCAGAATTTCCAGATGAGTCCATTCTAACAATATCACCTGCAAAGCCATGGCAACTATACTTTGATGGCTCATACACACAGCATGGGGCAGGAGCGGGTATACTCTTTATAACTCCCCAAGGCGATTCTATACCAAATTCATACTGCTTATCATTTCCTTGCACCAACAATATAGCGGAATATGAGGCATTAACAACTGGGTTAAGAATTGCAGTTCAATGGAAGATCCAAGAACTTCGTGTTTTTGGGGATTCTCAACTCGTCATCCGTCAAGCAACTGATGATTATCAAACAAAAGATGAAAAGCTAATGCCTTACAAACAACTGGTAGATGATCTGAAACAGCACTTTGCAAAGATAGAGTTTGAGCAGATACCAAGAGAACAGAATCGTGCTGCTGATGCCATGGCTACAATTGCTTCGCTCATTGATCTGCCGCAAAATGAGACTCGCTATGAGTTCCTGGTTGACAACCTGCTGATTCCGTCATATGAGATCACTCCTACGGAAATGATATGTGTTGTTGGTCCTGAATCCCAGTTATATGGTTCCATATTCACATACCTTCGCGACAATATCTTACCTCCCGATCTATCGAACAACCAACGCCGCACTTTCATTCGCCAATCCTCCCGATACATTATCCTAGCTGATATCCTATACCGACGAGGTCTAGATGGCACCCTTCTTAGATGTTTAGAGAGTGACGAAGCTCAGATTGCGTTACGAGAAGTGCACGAAGGGATATGTGGTCCGCATACTAGTGGTCCTACCTTGGCCAAGAAACTCATCAGGACTGGATACTACTGGCCTACTATGGAAAAAGATGCATATCAGTTTGTCAAGAAGTGTAAGCAGTGTCAAATTCATGGAGACCTTATACATGCACCAGCACAAGAACTACAGCCACTTGCATCTCCTTGGCCCTTTTGTCAGTGGGGACTCGATCTCATAGGCAAGATTCACCCTCCTTCTTCCAATGGACATAAATTCATTATCACAGCCACAGAGTATTTCACAAAGTGGATTGAAGCTGTGCCTCTCACACAAGTTACTAGGAAACAAATCGCTACTTTCATCCTGAACTACATCATTTGCCGATACGGGATTCCTACTTCCATTATCACCGATAACGGGCGTCCTTTCAAGAACCAGGATGTTCGTGAACTCTGTGAGCGCTTCCATATCTCTCACCGTTTCTCCACACCATACTACCCCCAAGGTAATGGCCAAGCTGAGGCGTCTAACAAAACAATTCTCAAAATACTTAAAAAGACAGTCGACGACGCTGGCCGTAACTGGCATGTCCAACTCAATCCCGCACTTTGGGCCTATCGTACCAGTGTCCGCACACCTACAGGAGCTACACCCTACTCACTTGTCTACGGCGCTGAAGCCATCTTGCCTATTGAGGTCGAGCTACCTTCTTTACGGGTCTCCTTGAGAAACATAATCAACGATGAAGACTACAGGGTCTCCCGCTTACAAGAACTAGAACTGCTGGAGGAACGACGACACACTGCTTTTAATCATCTCAAGGCTTACCAACAACGAATGAGTCGCAGTTACAATCACAAGGTCAAGCCTCGCACATTTGAGGTAGGTGACTTAGTCCTCAGAGAGAACCCCAAAAATCAGCAAGACAAAGATAAGAAGGGCAAATTTGAACCCAATTGGCTTGGTCCTTACATCATCACAGCAGCATATGGATTTGGGGCATATCAGCTCTCTACTACAGAAGGTGAACCCTTGGAGGATCCTATCAACAACATGCACCTTCGCAGGTTCTACACATAAGCTCTTTTTGAATATCCTAATTCAAAAATACAAAAAAATCAAAAATTTCAAAAATACAAAAAAATTATAAAAACAAAAAAATCGTTACTTGGTGAAAACCTGGCAAACAGGCGCCTTGTGACAACAAAAAAATTGAAAAATCGAAAAAAGTAAAGAGAAATAATTTCGTCCAACGGTGAAAACCACTTCGGTGGCGCCCTGGGCAAGTACCATGGTGAAAACTGGATCACCAGCGCCATGCGTAGAGACTTTGCTCCTCTCTCCTTCAGGATTCACTTTCATCCTTTCACTTTGCACACACTCACAACCTATTCACTCACAATAAACTTACCTATTCCCATCATGGCTTGTTATTGATCTACCTAAGATTGGTTAGCCATCCATAACCCTCCCTTTTCACTCCCTTTCCATCCATAATAAATCAGATCCTATCTGTGGCTAAGGCAAATCCTACGTCTAGTGATGGGTGTGGAACTGAGAACATCACATGTTTCGAGGATTACAGTTTCTTTCATCTTTCTTCAAGTCTATCCGCGCACAATCCGCAATAAAGCAACATTTGCATCGCTAGTCCACAATAAAGTTCCATCTTCTCCACAATAAAGTATCAGTTTCATGGATTCAGTCAGTTTCAGATGAGACACAGCAGCAACAATGGGCTTCAACAAAATCAAATCTTTCAACAGACTCTGACAACATATGGTTCAGTGCTATCTATCCTTTTTGTGAAAGTAAACATTGTGACCACAATCAAAATTCGACTTATACAAGTGACAAGAGACACTAAACTTGAGGACTACAGTGGATGTTGGTGTCGAGTCTTGGTTTTCTTTTGATTTTATCTTTTGGTGACATGTCTTTTAGATTTTCCAGGATGTCTTTGACTAGAGATTCTATCTCCAGGATGTCTTTGACTAGAAAGGCGAGGATGGGGTATCGTCACCTATTTGCATTTGCTGTCTGTGGATTGTCTTTTAGTAATGCTATGACTTCTCCAAGGATATGAGGACACTGTGAGTCTAGTATGAACTGGGGCATTCCTTGTTTGTGACTGTCTTATCTCCATGCAAACAGGTACAATGACTTTCTGGGCCGAACAAATGCCTCGATTGTCATAACCTACCTGCCATAATAAGCTCAATGATGATAACGCACAAGACGCTCTTTCACGTTCATATCTTCTGTCTTCCATCCCCCTTTCTTGATTGACTTCCATCGTCCTTCTCAAGTCCGCGTAGCCTGCTATCACATGACTGAGTATAATGACACACCAAAAACATTTGCATTTCATGTAGTTGCACCTGCATCACCACATATAAGCATTTCATACATACATATAGATATCACAATTGCATCACATCCTGCATACAACTCATGTTAGCACATCTCACATTTTCATTATGTAAATAATCATTTGCAGTATCATATTCATTTGCATTACATACATTCACATTTGCATCATGCATCACATATACAACATAAAAGAACAAAAATATATTGCATTGCATCATATAAGCATCCATATCATAAAACATGTATCACATAAGAAGCATTTCATCACATAAGGTACGCATGCATATAGCTGCCGCAAAAAAAAAAATGGATCATCTCTCATATATACTCAAAATGTGTCATGATACAATGATGTCAAAAGAATCATATGGCTACAAAAGAATCACCCGCAGGTGTCTACAATACAACAATGGTACATCTACTGATACAATGGGAGCCCACTATAGCTATGAGGAACTCCCTCCCTCGGAGCCGCCTCGCCTCGACGGAGTCTGAGCTATAGATGGACCCGCCCCTGGATCCCCCTGTCTCTCTGGTGGTGGTGGAGGCCCCATGACCCCACCGCTGGATGCCTGTCTCCTGCGGCTCCCTCCCGTAGCTGTCGCTGTGCGCGACGATCTATGGAAGCTCCTAGCCCGCTGATCTGCTGGCACGGCTGCATAGTATAGATCCCTCTAGTAGGCGATCTCCTCTCCGGCTCGCAAAACATATGCGTAGCCTGCCCCTGCATCCTCTGCTGCCCGCCTACCTTCCCTCAGAGCTGTCTCGGCCTCTGTGTATCTCTGGATGGCCTAATCCCTCTCCCGCTCTGTGTCTTGGACCCTGATCCTGAGGTGGTTCCTCTCTTGAACCAAATCCTCAATCTCATCTGCCTGGCCCTGGCAGATCTCCCGCAGCCTCACCACCTCATCCTCCTCAGAGTCTCCGCTCTCCGCCTCTGCCTGTGGCTCCTCCTCTACAGGTGCCTGTCCCTCAACCTCTGCCTGCACCTGTCCCTGTGCCTGTATAGGTACCTGTGGCTGCACCTGTCTCTGTCCCTCTGGCTGCACCTGTCTTTGTCCCTCTCTGGGACCCTGTGCTGCTGGCACCTGTAGGGGCAGTCCACCCCGTCCTCTCACCACTGGAGCTGCTCTCTCCTGTCCTCCCTCCCTCCGAGGTGCCACCCGCCTCTCTCCCACCACTCCCCTCCGCCTCCGCCGACCCCTACCTCCATCCCCTCCTCCATCATCATCCTCTCCTCCGCCCTCTCCATCCAGTGGCTCTGCCGGATCTGTCAATCTGGGAAATGGATGCTCTGCCTAGTACGCAGAGTACTCTGCGTCCATCCCTGCATCATCTACCTCTGGCCACATGTCCCATGGCATCAGCATCATCTCAGCTAATTGTGTCACTGCCTGATCATATGATAACAATGGGCCAAACTGCACCTGATCTCTGACCGTACGGGCATACATGCCCGAGCCTCGTGGCATCCGTTGAATCCGCCCGAACTGCCTGCACACCCTGTCTACCAGCTGCCTCTCCAGAATATAGGGCGTCCGCCCCATCAGATACCTGCTCCTAAACACATATGGTAGCTCCAAGGCATCGTCCTCCCACTCCTCGCACCCCAGGTACGGCCTCCAGATCACCATGTCAATGTCATCAATGACTCGCCTCCAATGCTCTAATCTCCCAATCCGAGGCTGGGATGTGATCATGTCATACAGGTGCACAAAACTCTGTCCCTGTCCTCTGCCTCTGAAATGAATGGGCCGTGTGATGGGAAGGTGCTCATAGGCCCACACCTGCAAGAGAGTCACACCGCAGCCCAAACCCACTGATCCGTGGTATACAAACTGATGCAGCTCATAATACAAATGTGCTAGGACACATGGCCCCCATGCATACCTAGTGTGCTCTGCCATCAGCGTCTCCAAGGCCCCTCCCCAGCCCACTGCCAATCCTCGTGTGGCCCTGTCTGGACACAAATATCCACTGATGACTCCCCCAACAACTGCCAGCAATGCTAATCCTGTGGCAGTCATGGTGTCCCAGGCTACATGACCTGCTCGCATCTCCAACTCAGGATCCTGAAAAACCCGTCTCAATGCCTCCCTGTCACCGTCACGGTCGTAGGGAATCAACTCTCCATCAATAGGAACATGCAGAATCCTATATACATCCTCTAATGTCACTGTCATCTCACCCATCGGCAGGTGAAACGTGCATGTCTCTGAGTGCCATCTCTCGGCCAACGCAGTCAGCAACCCCATGTTTGCCCGAAACTCGAGCACATAGAGCATATGTGTGAGACCCATCTCCTCAATGGAAATCATGTCCTGGATCGACAACTCTGGTCGCAGTCTTTGAGTCGATGGGAATCTCTCCCGTGACTCCAACATCGGCAAATACTCCTGCAGTCAAGCAACTCAATCATGTCAGTTATCGTGGCATTCACTGTTTATCACAAAATGCTACTTGCTACCTAAATGCATCTGGTTATCTATCCTAGTGACACTCACTGTTCATCACAAAGTGTTGCTATCTACCCTAAGTAGTGCTCCCTGTTCATCACAAAGTACTACGTGTATGACTTTCCCTGTTCATCACAAAGTGTCACTCACATTCGCACTCCCTGTTCATCACAAAGTGCTGCCTATCTTGGTGCTCCCTGTTCATCACAAAGTGCCTTGATCTATCCTAATCTTTCTAGAGGACCTGCTTGAGTGTATCCTCTCAGCAGCTTATCCAATCGACAGCGTATGTTCATCACAGAACTGCCGATTTGACCTAAAAGACTAAAACCATGCATTTAAACACACAAACGCACTTTTACAACACACACGCGCTTTTAACTCATAAACGTGCTTACAGACTGCACAAACGCGCTTCTACGACACAGACGCGCTTTCTGAACACAAACGTGCCTATGCCAGACACAAACGCGACCAGGGAACACAGACATCCCTACATGACATAAACGCTTCTATAAAGCACAGACGCTGCTACATTTCACAAACGCATCCGCATTCAACACAAACGCGGTTCCAGGCACAGACGCGCCTGGACCCGACACAGACGTGCCTGTTGGACACAGATGCGCCTGGCGCTGACACAAACGCGGTTGCGCATTTTTGCACTTTTTAAATATCCTATTCCTAGCGCATTTATTGCTCCTAAACATGCATTTATGACAAAACTCGAAATGCGTGCAAGTACGAGGAGGTTTTCGGGTACTTACCGGCTCTCCTGCATCGGCTGGTCGCTGGAATCGGTGGACACGGTCGAATCTATGAATGAATGCCATCGCTGCTGCCTGCTGCTGCTCTTTTCTCGCTCTGCACTGTGATCTTCTAAGGGTGTGGATGACAATGAAGATGTCTTTTGCCCGTGGTCTATCTTATAGCCTAGCCTAGCCCTCGCCTTCATTTCCCGAGTCAGTCTTTCTCATCCCGTGACTTTGTCACTTTATCCAATCAGTCCATTCTATCCCGTTTTTCTTATCGAGA
Source organism: Cryptomeria japonica (assembly GCF_030272615.1). Lineage (NCBI taxonomy): Eukaryota > Viridiplantae > Streptophyta > Pinopsida > Cupressales > Cupressaceae > Cryptomeria > Cryptomeria japonica. The sequence continues at coordinate 923,538,323 of NC_081407.1, forward strand.
GATTGTCTGCAATCTTTTCAGACATTTTCATCCAATCTCTCGAGGGGGCATATCATTCCCATTCTGGGGCAACTCTGTATCAGTTCATCTTATCTTCTTTGAAACAACGCGACAAGCCGCATTGTCTCAAAGAGGGGCAAAATGTAGACACCTAAAATTGTCATGTCTAATTAAATAAATATTTTATTTATTTAATTATCTAAGCCTAATTCTTCTATTAATTAAATAAATTTTTATTTATTTAATTAATTCATTTATCCTCTTCTAGCCTTATTTCTCATTTAAATAAATACATTTATTTATTTAAATTATCCCTTTCTTAAATTAAATAAATATTTTATTTATTTAATTGCCCTACTTCTACTATTAATTAAATAAATCTTTATTTATTTAATTAATTCATTATCTTTTTCTACACATGACACATGTCATTCATCTCTTAATTCCTACACTACCTACCTCTTTCATTATTTTGGTATTTCTTATACCTACCCTTTAATCCTAGCCGACCTCCTTTTTACACCTCTCAATCTTAACCCTCCATTTCTTATTGTGTCTTCTATTTAAAGAGATGCTTTCTTCATTGTCTAACCCTAACTACTGGATCAATTGACTACACTACAATTCTACTTGCAACCACATTCCGTTCTTTGTTGAGCTCTTGTGCATACAAAAATCTGAGAGCAAGCATATCAAACAAGATCAATGGAGATAGGAAGAATGGAGATCAAAACCCTATTGGACATGTGATGGTATAATCTTTGTGATTTTGAGTTATTTGCATTGTCTTAGGTTATCTTCATATGTTATGGTGGATCTTTGTTCATTGTTAGGCTAGGGTTTAGTGGTTGAATCCATTTTAGTCTTTCAATATTGTTGTTATTTGTTATCCATTTTCACCATATACAACTGTCACTCATTTTTAGTTGTATGGCTAGACCAAACCTACATGTATCGTAGAAATATGATATAAATTTTATTTATTAGATTTTAATGTTTCGTGAAAAAATTAATCATTATCTAGTTATTTCTAGCAAGTTCTAATGTACATAAGTTCAAACTACAAATAAAATGATAAATAAATATACCTAAATGTAATGGTTTTGATTAAGATAAGCAAGATTTTGAAAGGGTTCCGAATCTTATAGAAAGTGTAGGAATAAGTTTGAAGCACAAAGCAAGAGGAACCACAAAAAGGCTACAAAGACGAAAGATTAGAAGAAACAACATCTTAAACAACCTCATTTTGAAAACAACTTTCATCTTCAGCAAGATAAGAGGCTTTTGGCAGATCTAGAACTTTGTGCTCTGTCAATATAAAAATGTCAAATAATTGAACATAACGTTATTAAATATAAAGATATCCAATAATAAGTTAAACAAGTTTATGTTTCATTAAATACAACCATATAACAATAAAGTCACATAAATGAGAAAAGAAAAGGAAAGAGTTAGACCTACAAAATTGATTATCAAAGTAGATGATGGAAGTGCGGATAGGTGGATGGATAGGCATAATAAATGCATAGTTAAGTGGTTATATCAGATTTAGAACTAATGAATATGTATCATATGAGATTCTAATGAATACAAGTTTGTTGTGTCTAATATATATGATTGGTGTATGTATGAATGCTAAGCTTATTTAATGTATGTTGTAATCCATCATATATGTTTTGATTCTCTTTTTATACATTACACTAGGTTGAATACAATAATGATAAAAAGTTAATCCCAAACAATAAGTTACACAAGTTTATGTTTAATTATACAAGGATATAAAAATAAAGTCACATAAATGAGAAAAGAATAAGTAAGAGTTAGACCGAAAAAATCTATGATCAAATTAGATAAAAGATGTATGGGGATGGGTGCATGGATAAGCATAATAAATGCATAGTTATGGCCTTTACATCAAATTTAGAACTAATGAGAATGCATAGTATGATTCTATAACATAAATATAAGGATGTTGTGTAAGAATAGTATATGTATGAATTCTAATCGTATTTAATATACGAGTAAGTGCATAAAGATAGGGGACAAAAATGGAGTCTTAAGATGCCACTTTTTTTTTTTTTTTTTTCTGAAATCAGCAAAGTCTGAACTTCGACAAGAAAATGAAGATAGTTACGCTCAAAATATGAGGATATAGAAACAACAAGAGTTGTAGTGCTCCGAGTCTACTTTCTAAACTACTAATTATTTTTTTAAATGGTGGAGATTAAGGGTTTCAAAAAGGGAGAGCACAAAAAATGGTGATGTTTTTCAAAAAAAAATTAGCATAGCACTTCGTGTGCTCCCCCTAAAATGTCAACTATTTTTTGGAACTTTGAAAATCACTCTAGTGATAAATTAGCTAACACCATGTAGTTTATGCCAAATTTTTCAATTAATTTTTTGGTTAATGGGTAATATGTTGTCCTGAGGGGGCACATGTTATTGTTAGGGGGCACATGCTTCTTGTCTAGCTATCGGTGAAAATGTTTCTTCAAATTCAATCCCCTCTACCTGAGAGTATCCTTTCCACTCCAATCTAGCTTTATGCCTAACAATCTTACCTTCTTCATTCACCTTATTATGGTAGACCCATTGTGTGCCAATGATGTTCTTGTCTTCTAGTCTAGGGACTAGTTACCAAGTCTTGTTCTTCTCAATTTGTTGCAGTTCTTCTTCCATGGCATCCATCCACTCTTGTCTTCTACTGGCCTCATTGAATGTTTTGGGTTCAACTTCATTCATGAGGCAAATGCTGACTTGTTCATCATTCAGGGCAAGTCTTCTTCTAGTCTGAACACCATCACTCATATTTCTCAAAATTTTCTCTTCTGGGTGATTCAACTGTACATACCGGTTGGGAGCCTTCTTGGATGCTTCCTTTGGTTCAATGTCTAACAGAGATTCATCATCTTCATCACTTGAATGATCATACCGGATAACCTATGGTTGACATCCTTTGTGCATATCCTCATCAACTTTTACATGCACACTCTCAATGACTCTTCTTAGTCTTTTGTTATAGCATTTGTAGGCCTTTCTATTACATGAGTAACCAAGGAAAATTCCTTCATCACTCTTGGAGTCGAAACATCCTAGTCCACCCATATCCTTTTCTGATGAAGCACTTGCTTCCAAATACTTTGAAGTATTTGACAGATGGCTTCCGGTCATACCACAACTTATAAGGTGTTATTCTATTGTTTTTTCTTAATTGAACCCCATTCAAAGTATATACAACAGTATGAACAATTTCCTTCCAATATGTGTCTGACAGACTGGCTTCATTTAACATGGTTCTGGTCATCTCCTTGACTATCCTGTTCTTCCTTTCTACCACACCATTTTTTTGTGGTGTCCTAGGAGCTAAATATTGCCTTCTAATTCCATGTTTTTTATAATAATCTTCAAAATCATTTGATGTAAACTCTCCACCCCGGTCTGATCTTAGGCATTTTAACCTGCACCCACTCTCTTTCTCCACCATCTTCCTAAAGATCTTGAATCTTTCAAATGCTTGCGTCTTATCTTGCAGGAAGGTGACCCATGTCATTCTTGAGTATTCATCAATAAACAACATAAATTATGTTTCTCCTGCAAGTGCTCTTGTCCTAGTTGGACCACATAGATCTGTATGCACAATTTTGAGTGGTCTTGAGGTGTTATGTTGTTTTGTCCTGAAGCTCACCTTATTTTGCTTACCTTTCACACATTCATCACAAAATGTGCTTACCAGTTTGATGATGGGTGGAATATTCCTCACAAACCCCTTTCTTCTTACTGCAACTAGGTTATCAAAGTTTATGTGGCCTAATCTTCGGTGCCACAGCCAAATTTCATCTACTTGTCCTAACATACATTGGGACTCATAACATTCCTTCAGATTATAAATATTGCCATATGTTTTCTTTCCGTATGCCACAACTTGACTAGTACTGTCTTTGTTTATCTGGCAATCGGTTGAGTCAAAGGTGAATTTGTAACCTTCGTCACACATCTGACTCACACTTAGCAGATTGTTTTTAAGGCCTTCCACATAATATACATCATGTGCCTTCAATCTTCCATCAATACTTAGAGTGCCCTTTCCCTTTATTTTGATGGATGAGTTGTCTCCAAATCTTACTAAACCACCATTCCAGTCTTCAAGTTTGAGGAATTTCCTTTTGTCACTAGTCACGTGGTTGGAGCAACCACTATCTACAACCCATAGATTTTTCCTTTCAGCATGTAAGGTAGTCTGCACTATGAGACTTGATTCTGACTTTTCCTTTTCTTTCTCAACCCATACCGGTTTGGTTTCCTTCTTCTTGTCAGCTATTATTTTATGCTCAAGTTCAGTTCCAGTTCTTGATCAGGATTTGTCTTCTTCTGCTTGATCTTCCAACTTTTACACAACTTTGCTATGTGTCCAAACTCTTGACAGTTATAGAATTTTACATTTTCATATAAGGGAACATCCTTAAAATTATTGTGGGGCACTGCTTTATTCTTCCTACATTCAAAACTCTTATGACCATATCCATTACACTTATAGAAGACAACATTCATATCACAGAGTGCATTAAATGAATTTCTACTTTCATAACTCATAGAGGGCTTATTGATTAATCTACAGTCAGCCATTTTATGCCCAAATTTGTTACACTGGTAATAGTAACCATGAAAGTTTGAAACATACCGATTAGGTTGCCTTGGTCCTGAATGTGACTACCTCATTACGAGTCTTCCCTTCATGTTGTTGAATCTGGTGAAACCTTCATGATCAAACCTTGCATTTCTCCTTGGATCGGCATGTTGATACAAGAGGTGTGGTCTCCGATTCATCATTGTATGCCAATTTGAGTGGTGATTTCCAACAACATCTGCATATATCTTTTTGTCGACATCCTTGCCCACAATGAATGTCTTCTTTTCTTCACCTTCAAAAGAAGAGGTGAACTTTATTTCTTTGCCAGATTTATCTTTGTGGGTTTAGCTTTGACCTACTTCAAAGCCTAAACCACTAGTGTCTTTGGATTGCTTTTGTTTGCTCAGCATCTTGTCTAAGGCCTCAGTACTGCCTTCATATTTGCTCCTTATTTTTATTTCTTCCTTACTTTCTTCAAGCTCCTTTCTGAGCTTCACTATCTCTGCTTCCAACTCTTGATGTTCCTTTTCCTTCTTTGTTACATTAGAGGATGTACCTTCACATATCCTCTTAGTTTCTTCCAGCTACAATTTCAAATCAAATATAACTTGACTGGACTCATCCATGGATTTCTTCAAGAGATCATGTTCATCTACTACAGCAAGCTTGACCTTTTTGAGTTCTCTTCTTTTTTTTCTCGATTCCTCAAGAGAACTGATAATTTCACCTTCCAAGTCCACTTCAGCTTCAATATCCTCCTCTTCCTCATCTTCATCAACTGGTTCACCTAGTGTCATGAAGAGTTTGATTTTTTTGTCATTCTTATTGTAATCATTTTCTGATGCATTTTCTTCATCTATTGTATCATCCTCAATAGTATATAGAGTTTTATGATTTTGGTAGCCTCTCCTTCCTTGCCTATAGTCATTTCTTTCTCTATCTTTGCCAACAGATTTTCTGAACACTCTTGACTCATCTCCACCGGTTTCTTTGTAAGGACAAATTGCAGCTGTTAGATGGAATGAAAGTCCCAAAGACACTGAACTTTGCAACCCAAATTGATGTACCGGTAAACGAGAAATAGTGCAGCAAAGAGAAATAACAGAGACAGAATAAATGCACACCATAACACAAGATATTTTAGCGAGGAAACCAGGTAAGGGAAAAACCTTGGTGGGATTTGTAACCCACAATACTTACTCAGTGGCCAATATGAATAAATATTACTTACAATAGGGGTTTGCACATGCAGTAAAGCCAACAACCTAGAGCTCATTGCTCAATGAAAGAGTCTCACTAACTACAAAATGGATAATTAAATCCAAGACAATGTACTGCTCAAAATAGCATCTGCAATGCTTGATTCAGTACCGGTTTAAGCTCTGTCAGAAACCATAACCAAAAACCTTTCCGATGAATGAAATTCACTCACATAACCTATCTGCCTTATTACAAAATCCTTTTGCTATCTTCTATGATCTATTACATAATTGTCTCTCTATATTCTATCAAAAATGACCTATAAGATCTCATACATATATGATTCTTTACAATACATTATGTCGGCTTACAAATAATTAATTACATTATAATACAATTCACATAAATAAAATTGTCTCATGTCAGCCTAAGTGTCATTATGCTTGTTGCTGGTGTAAACTAGATGTCGATGAATGAACTTTGTTGTGCCTGTCAGTACCGGTAAATGATGTTTGCGTTGCCGGTGAACATGTAGAATCATGTTATAGGTTGGTTACCATCAATGACAACATCAACCATTCTCATGTGAGTGTAGAATACCAACAATCTCCCCCTTTGGCATTGATGGCAAAACTCATGAGAGCAATCCAAAAACTGTTCTCCAAAAATGAAGCCCAAAACTGATCCCCAAAAATAGTGTGCTCCCCCTCAGCAAGTGATTTATTCTCTGCATTTTCTTCTTTCTTCTATGCATTTTCCTCCATACATTTTTCTCCATACTACTCCCCCTTTGACATCAGTGACAAAGGATGTCAAAAAGAATCAAAGAATACAAAAATTCTACCGCATAGCCTGTAACCAGTTGTGTACAATTTGAAAGATCCGCCAAAATTAGATTTAGGCTCTGCATGAATTTATTACTGTTAGAAATAATGGTTTGGGTTTGCTGGATCATGCCGATTAGATAATGCATCTATTGTTCTAGTGATTGTTCTCCTTGAATTAATTCTTTATATAGCTCAACCCGCTGAGTTATAAGACTGTCCAATCTTGGACCAAGTTTGTCTTTTAGTTCCCGAGCCTTCAACCTTATCCTTTCTTTTTCCTGCTCTAGTTTCCCTATCTTTTCTTCAAAAACTGCCATCTCTTGATAAAAAACTGAGGTAAGTTCCGAAAAACCTATCATATTATCTGCTATATCATCTATTTCCTTTTGTGTTTTCTTAATCTCCTCATCAATGTCTTCAGTCAGGTAGTGAGGCTTGCAAGCTTCTTTATACAAATCCTTATATTCCAAAATTGTTGAATTAAGTATAGGTAATAAGGAATCAATATGCTCAGTACAGTCCTTGATAGGTTTCTCAAAGAATTCACGTTTTCCTTAATGGTTTCTTCATTGATCTTATCTACAGTTAGAATATTTGAAGCAATAAATTTGGACAATGCATCCAATTTACTCAAAGAACCATCAATATGATCTATCTTACATGTCGATGCAATCATTTTCAAAATAGGCAATGTATCATCAATAGCCTTAAATGTTAAGGCATTGCAATCTGTGATCCTCTTAATTGAATCCGAAAGAACATCTATTACATTTGTAGGTCTGAAATTTGTAGTGGATGTGCTTGGTTCTGCAATGACCTTTTTTCATCAGACACTAGACCAATTACCTTGACAATTTCTTCCTTGTTTCCATCATTTGTTTCCTCTTGATTTACAGTTGTTGCCAGTTTCTCACTTTGTGTTATTAGCTCTGCTTCTGCTGGTTTCTCAACTTGTGTATGTCCCTCTATATCTGTTGGTTTCTCAGTGTCTAGTTTCTTAGCTTCTTCTGATATTTCAATATTCTAAGAGTCAGCAGTGTTAACCGGTGACTCGGAGATTTCAACATTCTTACCATCAACTGACTTTACCTCTGCAGTCTCTTTATCCATAACAATATTAAAGTCTTGTGTATCTACATTCATAGTAAAAATAATTTCTGATTCTGGATTAGTATCATCATGAGTTGTTTCTTTAGCCTCCTTATCCGGTTGACTGTCTGTATGTATCGATATCTCTGAAGTTATTGGTGGGGTGTCCTGTGCTGGTGGAGAAAGGTTATCTACAACCTTTATAATAGGTGCACTACCAATTTTACCTTTACCTTTATCCTTTTGATATACCTTTGTAAAAGAATTATCCATTTTCTATCTCTCCCTTTCTTCTTTCTTTTCTTTTTCAACAAAAAATATGTCCCATTTGTCTGCACTTTCATCTGTTATTTCTTTCACTCTCCCTGCCATTACACGAACCTATCAGTGACCACTCACAAAATCTGACCGGTTGGCTTCAGCAATTAGTTCATCAATCTCCTCCCTGGAATTAATAGGGTGAACTGCCAACAATGCTTCAACCTTTAACTTTTTATCCAATTCCATCACTGACATTCTTTTAGCCTCTAATCTTATGTACAAGTCATTGGGCAGATCATCTACAACCTCAATCAAAGCTTTCTTGTAGATGTCAAGATGCAAAATAATGTTTTCCTCTATTGTCTCCTTGTTAGAATCTTTGAAAGAATGATAAAATTTATTTATATTACTAAGATTACCTTCTTGTATTATTTCATTTATCAATTCCTCAGGTGTAAGGGTTTCTTGGTGCTTCTTCCTTAATGTTCTTGTCCTTTTAGCAGAAGGAGAAGGTACCGATGAAGGTTTCCTCTTCTTCCTTTCAACTCTCTTGAACTTTGTTGCCTTACCATTGTTTGTATCCGAAGAAGTGACAATCGGTGAAACATGAGCTATCGGTTCTAGTCCTTCAAGTTCACTAGTAGAAATACCACTTATGTTCATCACATTTTCCTTAACCTCTTTGACCATTTTGGATGCATCTCTGATGAGTTTTTCTCTTCTTTTTCTCTGATTTTGCATCGAAACAACACTCTCAATAGTGTCAGCACTGCCAAAAATTTCTTTAGAAGGTTCCAAAGGTGCATCAAGAAGTGTCTTATCATAAGCCTCAAGAATATTCATATCAACTTCATATCCCATCTCTCTTATCCAAATAGTTCTAGGAGAGACAACTTCCATCCATGTTTCATCTCTTTTGATTAAAAAACAAATTTGCTTGTCATACTTATCCACAATACTCTGCAGTATCCTTTCTCTAGCCTCCATCCTAGTTTGAAAGTTTTTGAAGTAGTCTACTACAATGTTATCACTGTTAGCACCAATGCCGGAAATAGCTTCCATGATCTGTCTACCTATCGGGATGTCATATGCAAAGTCCTTGTGACCAATGTTGGGTATCTGCTTTGTGAATTAAAGCATTAAACACACAAGTAGATTCCCAAAATGGAATATTCCCTTCTTTTCACCCTTAATCTTCTTCAAGTTATCTATCAGTTCATCCTTAAGCCACTCACAGATGTCAATTTTATCATTTTTCTTAACCATCTCATATGCACTATGAATACACAAGATAGAAACATAATTTAACCTATTTGCATGAGTAAATCTGTATCCAAATACCATACTCACATATTTCTTATTTGCATCAATGATATCACTAACCCTAAGAGATCTGTTGTCAAATCTAGCTCCGGTTAGGTCCATAACACCCTTGTTTGGTATCTTCTTCTTTTTGTCAAGTCTAGTACCGGTTGAGGGTAAACCAGTAACTGCCTTGATTTCTTCCTTAGTGATTTTAAACACAGAATCTAGCCACATAAACTCCCCATGAACTCTGCTCAGTACAAGACAAACTATTTCATCCGAAAATTCAGGAATGTTCAGAATTTCAACAAATCCTAAATCCTCAACAATCTTATGCTCGGGCTTGACTAAACCTTGTTCATCAGTTATAACATTTTTGTACATATTCCTCAAGTCATCTAACCCTAAATTCTCTATGTTGTAGTGAATATAAATCCTCGGGTCTTCGACAAAATCAACTCCTTCAGAATCTTAGAAAAGGCTCCAATGGAATCATCTTGCTTAGCAATCTCAAGAATGATTTTAAACATAGGTCTAGGGTGCTTAATTTTTTCTACCATACTAGGGTTTGCAATAAATTCAGGTGCAGAAGATGAAATTGTCATTGTGAAAGATAAATACCTTTAACTTGAAATCCTTGAATGCCTGAAAATACCTTGCTACTTCACCTTAGAATGTCTTTGCTCTCTCTTCGCGCTCTTTGAATGCTTGGTGAATTGAAATGAGGGTTTTTTAGTGCTTTATAGTAAAAAATGCTCTCCAACAAACACATTAAATGCTTGTCAGTTAAGTGAAATCTTAACATATCTATCGGTAAAGAAGAAATATAACTTCTTACCATCAACCAAGGGTAGAATGCATGATTTTTCATTTTTCTGCCATACCCCCTAAGGATTATTCCTTAGTTAAATGAAGAATATCCTAACATATGCACCAGATTTATGAAGGTTATTAAATGCTAGGAATTCAACAGATCTAGTTAGGTAATGGATGTTGAATTCGGCTTTGTAGGTTGGTGGACATTCATATAATGTAGTTATTTTGTTCAGCTTTGTAAATTGTTGGTGAGTGAGCATTCATAAAATGTAGTTATTTTGTTCGGCTTTGTAAATTGTTGGTGAGTGAGCATTCATATCATGTTATTATTTGATTTGGATTTGGCATTTTTTGGTGGGTATTCATATCATGGGATGCTCCAAACCATAAATTCCCCATATTGAAGGCACAAATCTAATTGTTGGTGGATATTCATATACCATGATGTAGCACAATAAAAGTCCCTCACCTATTTTCAGGTACTTGGTAACTGATACAGAAGGTGCAAGGTTAATTATTGGTGGATATTCATTTATAATGATGTCCCACACTATAAATCCCTCACTTACTGTCACTCATTGTTCGCTGTATGGCTAGACAAAACCTACCTATATCATAGAAATATGATATCAATTTTATTTATTAGATTTTCATGTTTTGTGAAAAAATTAATCAATGTCTTATTTTTTCTAGCAAGTTCTAATGTACATAACTTCGAATCACAAATAAAATGATAAATAAATATAACTAACTGTAATGGTTTTGATTAAGATAAGTAAGATTTTCAAAGGGTCCAAGTGTTGTATAAAGTGTAGGAATAAGTTTGAAGAACAATAAGACATCAAAAACAACAAGAGGAACCACAAAAAAACTACAAAGAACAAAGGTTAGGAGAAACAACATCCTCCACAACTTCATATTGAAAACAACTTTAATCTTGAACAAGATAAGAAGGTTTTGGCAAATCAGGAACTTTGTGCCTTGTCAATATAAAAATATCAAATAATTCAGCATAGTGTTCTTAAATATAAAGATATCCAAAAATAAGTTAAACAAGTTTATGTTTCATTAAATACAACCATATAACAATAAAGCCACATAAATGAGAAAAGAAAAGGAAAGAGCTAGACCTACAAAATTGATTATCAAAGTAGATGATGGATGTATGGGATAGGTGAATGGATAGGCATAATAAATGCATAGTTACGTGGTTATATCAGACTTAGAAGTAATGAATATGTATCATATGAGATTTTAAAAAATACAAGTTTGTTGTGTCTAATATATATAATTGGTGAATGTATGAACACGAAGCTTATTTAATGTATGTTGTGATCCACCACATATGTTTTGATTCTCTTTCTTATACATAACACTAGGATGAATACAATATTGATAAAAAGCTAAGCCCAAACCATAAGTTACACAAGTTATGTTTAATTATACAAGGATATAAAAATAAAGTCACATAAATGAGAAAAGAATAAGAAAGAGTTAGACCGAAAAAATCTATGATCAAATTAAATAAAAGATGTATGGGGATAGGTGCATGGATAAGCATAATAAATGCATAGTTATGGCCTTTACATCAAATTTAGAACTAATGAGAATGCATAGTATGATTCTATAACATAAATATAAGGAGGTTGTGTAAGAATAGCATATGTATTAATTTTAATCGTATTTAATATACAGGTAAGTGCATAAAGATGGGGGACAAAAATGGAGTCTTAAGATGCCACTTTTTTTTTTTTTTTTCTGAAATCAGCGAAGTCTGAACTTCGACAAGAAAATGAAGATAGTTACGCTCAAAATATTATTGGCATTCTACACTCTTATGAGAATAGTTGATTTTGTCATTGATGGCAACCATCTAGCAACCAACCGATAGACACCGACACCAGCAATAGATTTCTACATACACCGCAACCACTTTACTGGCACTGGCAACAATGCATACCAACACTCAAGATGACATAGAATAAACTTTTGTTTATTGTATTTTAATGTAAATATCTTTTGTACGCCGACATGGTACATTGTAATAGAGTCATATATGTATGAGATCTTATAGGTCATTTAATGTAAGTAGATGGATGAGAAGTATAAGGAAATTTTGTATAAGGTGATATAGTTGACAGTGAAGGTTTTGGTTATTGAATGAGCTTAAACCGGTACTGAACCTAGCATGAGAGATGTTGTTTTGAAGCAGTACATTGTATTGAATTTTGATAATCCATCTTGTAGTCAGTGTGACTCTTTATTGAGCAGTGAGCTCTAGGCTGTTGGCCTCCCTACATGTGCAGGCCCCTCATTGTAAGTAGTATTTATTCATTGGCCAGTGAATAAATATTGTGGGTCACAAATCCCATCGAGGTTTTTTCCATAGCAGGTTTCCTCATTAAATGTCTTGTGTTATGGTGTGTTTCTATGTTGTCTCTATTATTTATGTTTATTGCAATAATTCTTATTTACCAATACACTGTTTTGGGATGCAAAGTTATTAATAAATTTAAATATTATGCTAACTGGTTAGACACTGATTCACCCCCCCCCTCTCTCAGTGTCTTTGGGACTATCATTGAATCTAACAATTGGTATCAGAGCCTAGTCCTCTATTTTCAAAAGCCTAACAACTTGAGGAAGATTCTGACACCGATACAAATGGAGAACTAAATAAAATAGTTGGAAGGAGCTCTTGAAGATTTTGATGCCAAAAAATTGAAGAATATCAAACTTGAAGATGATCTGAGGATTGCATAGGAATTCATTAAAGGACTTCAGGAGAAATTTGCTATAGCACAAAATAAAAGAAAATAACTTCATGAGAAGATGCAGAATGACGATGATGAAAAAAAACTCTTAGAGACATTGCAAACAAGTTGAGACAAGAAAACAGTAATATGAAGAATGAAATGCAAGATATAACTATGAGGTTATGTAAAGATATTGAAGACAGGAAGAAGAATGAAGAAGACTTGGCTAGGAGACTTAATGCTGCTAGAAATGAAAATCTGAGACTTGGTCATGAAAATGATATGTTAAAAACAGACTTGATTCACATGCAACATGATAAAGCTGAGCTTATGAGACAAGTTGGAATTCTGGAAAATGAGTTGGCTACTGCAAATAAACACAAAGACAAATTCAAGAAAAGTTCAGAAGAACTTGATGACATGCTAAAGAAACAGAAACCTAATGGAGATAATAATGGACTTGAATTTGAACATGGAGAAAGTTTCAGTATTGCAAACAATCAAGATCAAAACAAACTGATAAGACAACCTAATGCTTATAAATTTAATGGCAAATGTTTCAATTGCAACAAATATGGTCATAGAGAAAATCAATGTAGATTTAGAAATAATCAAAATACAAACTCACCCACCAGTCAATTTTCCAAATGCAACAAAGTTGGTCATAATTCAGAAAATTGTAGAATGAATATGAAATACTATGTTTGTGGAAGATTTGGACATTTATCTAATCAATGCATATCACAAACCGGCCAAGGATATGGAAAGGCTATTCAGAGGAATAATGTAACTTGTTATACATATAACAAGATTGGACATATTGCAAAATTTTGTAGAAGCAAGAATGTACCGGAAAACAACAAAGGATCTAGTTTGAAAGGCAAAGAGAAGTTAGAAGAAGTAAGGCAAAAAATTTCTAAATGGTGGATTAAGAAAAGAGATCAGAGAACTGATGAAACTATATCTTCACCGGTAGAAAAGAATAATCCTCCACCAATAGAAGATTCTTCATCTAACTGAGGAACAATCCTTAGGGGGTATTGCAGCAAGTTGAAGATCATGCATTCTACCCTCGGTTGATGGTGAGAAGATACATTTCTTCTTTACCGGAAGGTGTGTTAATTTTTCACTTAACTGGCGAGCATTTAATGATGTTCTAAAGAATTTTTTGGCTATAAAGCACTGGGAAACCCTCATTTCAAACTCACTGAGCATTCAAACTTTCTGTGAGCGCAAAATTGAGCAAAGGCATTCAAGCATTCAACAAACATCTAGATAAGAAGCATTTTCATAATGGCTGATTCATCTTTTGTTCTTGAATTTATTTTGAACCTTACCATTCTGGAGAATGTGAAACACCCTAGGCCCATATTCAAAATCATTCCTGAGATTGCGAAGCAAGACAACTCTATAGGAGCTTTTTTTAAAATACCTAAGTGTGTAGGATTTGCAGAAGACCCTAAGATTTACATACATTGCAATATAGAAGACCTAGGATCTGAGGAGTTAATGAAAATGTTTAATAAGGTCATTTGTGATGAACATGGAATTGTTAAACCCGAACATAAGACTATGGAAAATTTAGATTTTGTGGAGATACTGAATATCCCTCAATTTCTAGAGGAAGTGGTAAGAATTGTATTAAGTAGAGAACATGGAGAATTCTTGTGGCTGGATTTTATTTGTAAGATAACCCGACAAGAAACTAGGGCAGTTACTAGTTTACCCTCAACCGATAGTAGACCTGATAAGACAAATAATATTCCCAACAAAATGGTGACAAGCCTAATTGGAGCAACATCTGACAATAGATCACTTAGAGTAAATGACATTAAAGACATTAATGTGAGATATGTAAGTATGGTTGTTGGATACAAAGCCACACATGCTAACAGACTCAATTATGTTTCCAGTCTTTCTATTTACAGTGCTTATGAAATGATAAACAAAAATGCTAAGATAGATGTGTGTGAATGGTTAAAAGTTGAGCTTATTGACAACCTGAAAAAGATTAAGGGAGACAAGAAAAGTTATTTTGTGCTTTGGAAACTTTTTGGTATGTTTGATGTTATATTTCACCAAAGAGATCCCCGAAACAGGACACAAAGACTTTGGTTATGATATACCGGTAGGAAGACAACTAAAGGAAGCTTTTACCGGCATGGGAATTGATAGAGATAATAATATAACATATTACTTTAAAACTTTCCAATCTAAGATGAGAGCTAGGGAAAGGATTCCTCGGAGCATAATTGAGAAATATGAAAAGCAAATTTGTTTTGTCATTAAAAGAGATGAAACCTGGATGGAAGTAGTAAGCCCTAGAACTATTTGAGTTACTGAAATGGGTTATGAGGTTGATCTACATGTTGTGGAAATGTATGCAAAAGCACTGCTTGAAGCACCAAGAGAACCATCTGAGGAAATTTTTGGAAGTGTTGAAACCATAGCTAGTAAAGTATCAATGGAGAAAAATAAGAAGAAAAGAGACAAATTCATTAGGGATGCATCTAAGGAAGCACATAAAATCAAAGAAAATGTCATGAACCTTAGTGGCATATCAGCTAGTGAGCTTGAAGGACTTCAACTGGAGGCACATATTTCATTGGCTGACACATCTTCTGACAGTGACTGTTGGAAGGCTACTGAGTTCAAAAGAGTGGAAAGGAAAAGGAAAGCCTCATCGGTACCTTCTCCTACCCCAAAGAAAACAAGAAAGAAACAACAGGAGGTTAGGGAACCAAAGAAGAAGCTTACTCCAAAGAGAAAATAGACACTGGTTACCCCTTCACTGAATGATCTACTAAATGAGGGTACACATGAGGGAAATCTGTCAAATGTGAACAAGTTATATCATTCTTTCAATAAAACTGATAGGGAAACTATTTAAGAAAGCATTGTTCTTCATTTAGAAATTTATAAGAAAGTTTTGATTGAAGTTATTGATGAGCTACTAAATTATCTCTACATGAGACTAGAAGCTAAAAGGCTATCTATGATGGAATTGGATAAGAAATTGAAAGTTGAAGCACTCTTGGTTGTTCACTCGATTAACTCCAAAGAAGAAATAGATGAACCTATTTATGAGGCTAACTGATCAGTATTTTATAGTGGACATCGACAAATGAGCCTGATGGCTAGAAGAGTGAAGGAAATTGCATATGAAATAGCAGATATATTCTTTGTGGAGAAAGAAAAACAAGAGGAAATGAACAGACCTAAGAAGACATTTAAGGTTTACCAAAAGGACAAGGGTAAAGGAAAAATTGGTGGAGTTCCAAACATTAAGATTACTGACAATCTTCCACAGTCACCTTTGGATACTGCACCAATACACTCAGAAGATCCACCAGTTATTGACACTGAAGGAATAAAACATGATGATACTAATCCTGAGTTGGAGATACTTTTTACAATGAATGTGGATACTCAAGAAGTAAACATTGTTGTGGATAAGGATAATTCAGAGGTTAAGTCAGACAATGTTGACAATTGCAACATAGCAGAGAAAACGGTACAAACTGTTGAAACTGAGACATCAACACAAATAGAGAAACCGACAAAGACTAAAAAACCTACTAAAGATAAAGGTACTTGCATAGGGCCACTAGAGACAAAGAAACAAACTGAGGCAGATGTGCACACAGAGATAGAGGAACTGCCAATCACAGAAACATTGAAACAGTCTAAGAAACCTTTAAAGGTTGAGATACAAACACAGACTGATCCACCAGAAGAAAATGCAAGAAAAATGGACACATTTGATGGAAGAAAAGAGGTAATAAAAATGATTGGTCAGACATCTGGCACATCCACAAGTGAATTCAAACCTACCAATGTTACAAAGGTACTTTTTGATTCAATTAAGAAGATAACGAATTGCAATGCATTGGCCTACAAGGCAATTGACAACAAATTACCTATTCTTAAGTTGATTGCACGAAATTGTAAAATAGATCACAATACTGATTCTTTGGGTAAATTGGACACATTGTCCAAATTTATTGCTTATAATGTAATAGCTATTGATAAGGTGAATGAGGACACAATTAAGGAGAGAGTTGAAAAAGAGAAAAACACATTCTTTGAAGACACTATAAAGAAGTGTAGAAAACACTTAAATACATTATTCCCAGTACTTAACTCTACAATTTTGGAGTACAAGGAGCTATATAGGGAAACATGCAAACCTCACCTATTGACAAAGGACATAGATGAGGAGATCAGAAAAACACGGAAATAAATTAATGAAGTAGCAGATAATATAATTGGTTCATCTGGATATATATAAGTTTTTGAGCAGGAAATGGCAGTTTTTGAGGAGATGTTAGAGAAACTTGAGAAAGAGAAGGCAAGGATAAGGTCAAATGCTCGGGAACTTAAAAATAAACTTGGTCCTAAGTTGGACAATCTTATCACTCAGAGAATTGAAATATCTAAGGCATTAGTTCAAGGAGAGCGATCACCGGAAGAACACATGCATTATCTCACCGGCATGATCAAACAGTCTGAGGCAGCTTTGAATGATAGCAAAAGGTTTATTCAGAGTCTGAATTTGGTTTTGGTAGATATTTTTCAGATTGTAACCAACTGGTTATAGACTTTGAGGTGAAATTTTTGCACTCAAAATCAAATTTTTTTTACAACCTTTGTCATTGATGTCAAAGGGGGAGTACTGGAGATAAAAATGCTTGTACAGAGGAGATCACTTGCTCAGGGGGAGCACATCTGTTTGGAATCTTGTTGGACTTCAGTTTTTGGAAACAATTTTTGGATTTTTCTCATGAGCATTGCCATCAATGCCAAAGGGGCTTGTTGGAATTCTACACTCTTATGAGAATAGTTGATGTTGTCATTGATGGAAACCATCTGGTAACCAGCTGGCAACCAACTGGCAACCAACCGGCAGACACCAGTATCAGTAATAGATTCTACATACACTGGTAGCCACTTCACCAGCATCGGCAACAATGCATACCGACACTCGGGCCGACATGGAATAAACTTTTGTTTATTGTATTTTAATGTAAATATCTTTTGTAATACAACATGGTACATTGTAATAGACTCATATATGTATGAGCTCTTATAGGTCATTTTATGTAAGTAGATGGATGAGAAGTATAAGGAAATTTTGTATAAGGTGATATGGTTGATAGCAAAAGTTTTGGTTATTGAGTGAGCTTAAACTGGTACTAAACCTAGCATGAGAGATGTTGTTTTGAAGCAGTACATTGTATTGGATTTTGATAATCCATTTTGTAGTCAGTGTGACTCTTTATTGAGCAGTGAGCTCTAGGTTGTTGGCCTCCTTGCATGTGCAGGCCCCTCATTGTAAGTAGTATTTATTCATTGGCCAGTGAGTAAATATTGTGGGTCACAAATCCCACCAAGGTTTTTCCCACACCGAGTTTCCTCATTAAATATCTTGTGTTATGGTGTGTTTCTATGTTGTCTCTATTATTTCTATTTATTGCAATAATTCTTATTTACCGGTACACTGTTTTGGGATGAAAAGTTATTAATAAGTTTAAATATTCTACTAATCCATTAGACACTGATTCACCCCCCCTCTCAGTGTCTTTGGGACTGTCATTGAACCTAACAAATATGAGGATACAGAAAGAACAAGAATTGTGGTGCTCCGAGTCTACTTTCTAAACTACTAATTTTTTTTTAACTGGTGGAGATTAAGGGTTTCAAAAAGGGAGAGCACAAAAAATGATGATGTTTTTCAAAAAAAATAACATAGCACTTCATGTGCTACCCCTAAAATGTCAACTATTTTTTGGAATTTTTAAAATCACTCTAGTGAGAAATTAGCTAACACCATGTAGTTTATTCAGCTAAATTTTTAATGAATATATGAATTTTTACTAATTTTTGAAGTGAACACATCCTGAAAAGCATAAATTTGAGTGTGCTCCCCCTAAACATTTGTGAAAACTAATCAAAAATAAATTTTTTTAAAAATTGTGTAGATTGGATTCTAGTTTCTAAAAAAGTAAATTTTTTCCAAATTCAACAAATGAGTAAAAATATATGGTCAAAATACGACATGTTGGTTTTGACAAAAAAACAAACATACTAACAAAAGAAATTATGGATGAAGACCTTAACATTATCAAAATTTGAGAAGAATTATAGGTTGGATAGCTAAGAGAGAGCTTGATGATTGTATGTCATTTTTTTATTGCATTGAAACACGTACAAACTTGACAGAGAGCATGAACAAAAAAGTAAGAAAATTTTCACTATTTGCTAGAAAACATGTCTCAGGCTATAGAAGGGCGTCCAAGCCTTTGGGTTGGATATCCAAGGCAAATCCAAGCCTTTGGGTTGGTTTTTTCCAAGGCATCATGTTTGGTGCGTTCCAAATGAAAAAAAAATGATAATTCATTTGGTGTGTGCCAATTGGATTTCATAGAAATTTTTCATTTTAGAAAGCAAAAATTATTTCCTCTTTGAATATATAATATAAAATTGAAGTATAAGACATAAAATACAACATTTAAGTATAAGTCACTTTTCTATTTGTCTTTTTATGTATATATTGTAAGGATGTTTGAGAGTGGTTACAAATCTCTAGGAGTTATAATGTAGATTATACTTTTTTGAGTGTTCATAGAAATATCAAACAATCAAATTTCAATAATCAGCATGCTTATATTAGCATTATCTCTTTGGTCTCTTCCCTGCATTATCCCTCTCTCTTCCTTAACTCCTACATCTCTCTCTCTTATGTCTCTCCCTCTCTACTTCCCTCCCTCTCTCTTCCTTAACTCCTCTCTCTCTCTCTCTCTCTCTCTCTCTCTCTCTCTCTCTCTCAGGTCTCTCCCTCTCTACTTCCCTCCCTCTCTTAGGTATCTCTCCCTCTCTTTCCCGTCTCCCTCACCCTCTCTCTCTCTCTTTCATATATCCCCCTCTTTCCCTCTTTCACTCATACTCTCTCTTTCTCTCCCTCTCCCTTTCTCTTCCTCTCTCTCTCTCTCTCTCTCTCTCTCTCTCTCTCTCTCTCTCTCTCTCTCTCTCTCTCTCTCTCTCTCTCTCTCACTCACTCCCATTCTCTTTCTCTCAAGTCTCTCTCCTCTCTATCAAGTCTCTCGTTAATCTCAACCCTTATCTATCTATATCTTTGTCCTCTCCCAGGTGTCTCTCTCTCCTATTTTTTCTCTCTCTTTCCCTCTAACTCTTTTTCTCTCTCTCCCCCTCTCTCTATCTATCTCTCTAATCCTATTTCCCTCTCTTTCTCTCCCAATCTTTCTCTTAATTCTCTCTCCCTTTCTGCCTCTATGTCTCTATCCCACTCTCCTCCTCTCTCAAGTGTATGTCTCTCCCATTCTCTCCCTCCCCCTCCCTTTCTCTTTTTCACTCTCTCTCTCTCTCTCTCCTTGTTAGCCTCTATCTCACTGTCCCTCTATCCTCCCCATCCATCTCTCCATTTCTCATTACATCTTTCTCATTCTCTCACTCTCTCCCTCCCTTCACCTCTTTCTCTCTAGTCTCTTGTAATCTCCTTCCATCCCTTCCTCCCTCTCACTCAGACTCACTTTATCTCTCACTCTCTCTTTCTTTTTACCTCACCATCCCTCCCTCCACCTCTTAAGTATCTCTCTCTCCTTCCCTCCCTCCACCTCTTAGGTCTCTCTCTCACAACCCCTTCATCCACCTCTCAGGTATCTATATATCTCCCCCACTCAGACCTCTCTCTCTCTCTCTCTCTCTCTATATATATATATATATATATATATATATATATCCCCTCTCACTCAGGTGTCTCTCCCTCCTCATATTGTCCTAGGGAGTGATATGTTTTCATAAGGGGTCATATGGTGTTGTTAGGGGGCATATGGGGTCCTAAGGGTCTAGGCATGTGTTAGAACACCATATGAGCCTTTAGGGCACCATATGACCCTTTAAGACACCATATGATGCATTAGGATATCATATTGTCCTAAGGGGTCATATGGTGTCATAAGGGGTCACATGGTGTTGATAGGGGTCATAAGGGGTCCTAAGGGGCCATGCATGTGTTAGAACACCATATGACCCCTTACAACACCATTAGGACATCATATTGTCCTAACGGGCCATGTGTTGTCCTAAGGGGTCATATGGTGTCCTAAGGGGTCATATGGTGTTGTTAGAGATCATATGGGGTCCTAAGGGGCCATGCATGTGTTATAACATCATATGACCCCTTAGGACACCATATGACCCCTTAAGAAATCATATAACCCATTAGGACATCATATTGTCCCAATGGGTCGTATGGTGTCATGAGGGGTCGCATGGTATCATTAGGTGTCATAAGGCATCCTAAGCGGTCACACATGTGTTAGTGTTGGCTTGATGATAATTGTATTGTATTCATCACTTGTTGTCATTAATGAAACACTATCACACACATATATGATTACATTGACTACCGGTGTAACTTCAATTGGTTTACACTACCAACCGGTATGTTTAAGGTCTATCTCTAACTGGTACTTTGTGTCAACTAGTATGTGCCTAAGAGATAACCTATGATTACACTAGGTCGGCATCAAAATGAAGATAAATTTGAAGATGAAGATCAAGTGGAAGATTCCAGGACAATGATTCACTAGTTTTATTCCAACCGGTATTGACTGCTCTAACAAGTATCTGATTTTGTGATGTGTTACCAGCACCGTTTGTTTGGTGGTCATTTTTGTGATGATTTATGTTTAAATGTCTAGATACACTACACTTAGGAAATTGTGTTCCTATGGCCGACATAAGGTTTGAATGTCTATTTAAAGACATCTTAGTTAAACATTTCAAGAGAGATGAAAAAAAGAGAACATATATAGAAGAGGTGATCTATGCGAACACTTTTGTTGAAGAGTGATAAGTGTTTAGATGGAGAGCAGTGTTGAATGTACTTAGAATGATCTAATCAAGAAAGTTTTGTGCTACTCAAAACAGATCGAATCTTTCTTGTTGTTTTCTAATCATTACAACAGAAGAAAATCCCCTAACCAAGTAAGCTCTAACAAGGTGATCAATTAGTTTGGATTCTAAAATCCTCCAACAAGGTTACTCTTAAAAGGGTAGTACCCTTAACAAGGTATAAGCTTCTAATAAAGCTTGGGATCTCTAACAAGATCCGCTCCTAGTAGAGCTCTGTGTAAGACCTTAACTAGTCAGTTTTTTATTATTGCAGATAGTTAACTTGTGAGTTCCATCTCACCGTGGTTTTTACCTATTTGGGTTTTCCACATATAAACACTTGTGTTATGGTGGATGTTCTACTTTATGTGTATGTTGTTATTTAATTTTGGATAGTATGTATTTTGTTCAAATTCTTAGTTAAGTTCATCTACCGGTTAGTGTTTAAAGTTGTGTCTATTTTGGTGTCACTGATTCACCCCCCCTCTCAGTGCTTTTCAAGACCATCAATTGGTATCAGAGCCTAACATCTTTGAAGCCTAACTGCTTGGAAGGAAATCTTGAAACTACCATGGGGGATAGAAGTTACTTCGAGATTGAATCCCTTAGGGGCAAACTAAAAGTTTCTCAAACCAAAAGAAGACAGTTATCTGAAAAAATATTAGAAATATCTGATAACAGTTCTTCAGATGAAGCAAATATTGATGCTTTAGCAGAAGAAGTTGAAAAGTTGTAGGGTGAGAAACTGAATCTAAGAAGAGAGCTAGAAGGTCTCACTATTCGCATGAGTCGGGAACTGGAAGTCAGAAGAGTTGTTGAAGATCTTATCAAGGTAAGAGATCAGGAAATAATAAAGATCAAACGGGAAAAAGATACTATACATGAGGACTTGATTGTTGAAATAGAAGAAAAGGAAAACCTAAAGCTAGATCTTGAGTTGGCATCATCTCTGCAAGACAACCTATCTAAGCATAATGAAGATCTTGTCAAAAATCTTACTGAATCCAATGAGAAATTGGAGAAGTTCATCAAAAGTTCTACCATGCTGGAAGAACAAATTCAATCATAGAGAATGAAGGGTGATATCTCTGGACTTGGTTTTCATACAACTGAAAAAGGTGAATCCTCTGGCACAAAGAGAAACAATCCAAAGAACAAAACTGCTTCTAAAGTCAATAAGACTACCGATAAGAAGGCTTTTAAACCTATCTCCTTTGTTTGCCATAAGCCTGGTCATACTGCAAATGTTTGTAGGAACAAACCTAACAGAAATGCAAGTTACAATACTAATGCTAGGTATGTGTCTAGAAAGTTTGAAGGACATTGCTACACTTGTGGAATGTATGGGCATAAACATAATGAGTGCAGATATGGATCAAACAATCTTGTACCACACATGCAACCTAGACCATATGGTGATCGGAAAAGGAATTTTGATAATCGGGTAAATAGGAACTGGCAAAGATCCTATGGCAACCGGTTTAGTCCATTTGAAATGAAAAAGGTAACAAATGTTGTTTGTTCCTTTTGTAATAACTTTGGTCATGTGGCTATGAACTATAGAAAAAGAATAGGAAGAGGAAATGCAGGACCCTGGAGATCATCTAGTATGGTCTATTACCACTGCAACAAACCGGGGCACCTTGCAAAATTTTGCAGATCAACGAACACTAAACCGGTCAACTCTTTCAAGGATCAGAAAGGCAAACATAAAATTGATGTTGAGGAAACAAGAGAAGATATGAACCGGACTTGGAAGAAGAAAAGCGAAGAATTTTCTGTAAAAGAAATCATTTCAACACCGGTGACTTAAGCTTGTCTAACATGGCTAAGGGGAGCATAACAGTAAAACATTTTCGGACCCCTTTTGTAAAATGAGCAGTAGAAAATTTTTGAATTTTGAATTTTGGTGACTTTTTGTTGACGTGTTATTAACCAGTATTTCACTTAAGTGGTGAAATTAGGGTTTGTAACCTAAAAGTATGAGAATTTTTTGTAGTTGGTAAAAAGGATAAAAGCAAGTTTTACCTTATCATTTTTACCCTAACTCTTTTGAAAAAGGAAAATTGAAGCGATTGCAGAGCAGAGAAAGATTGTCTTGGTGCAAATTGACAAATTGATTTGTGATTAGAAAATTCAAGTTGAATTGGAAGCTGGAGAGAAGCGAATGGCTGTGCATTTGAATAGTTCAACTGGGAAATGGAGCGACATGCAATATTGTACGTATTTCTTTGTATACAGCTTTGAAACTTGTTTATCTAGAATGGCATCCACTTCTAAGTCTATAGAGAGGTTGATGATCACTGCTAAGCCTAAGGAAGCTCTAAAGGCAGCATAAATTATGTCTTATAATGCATTGTCGCAAGTCCCGAGTGGTGTCATGGTCAAAGGTGATTTGTCCAGCTATATAGATTGCAAAATTGAAGATTTGGGAACTCTTCACATCTATACTCAGCTGAAATCACTCTATAATAAGGACAGAAAGATTGAAACTAAATATGCTAGGGTTTTGAAAAAGTGTTTCATAATGCTGCCTACTTTCTTGAAGATTATGAGGATGAACACATAAGAATAATTTTGAGTCGATTCCACAAAGAGAATATGTATCTAGAGAGGACTCACATAATAACCAAGGAGGCTATTAGGGTTGTAACAGGTTATTGCTCAACTGGTGAAGTTCCTATTTTGAGAAGAATTTCAAAAGATACTGTCTTCAAGTTAACCGGTTCTACATCCGATAGGCGTGCTTTTTTTTATCAACAATATTAGGGACCTTACGGTGAAACTTGCAGCAATGGTGATAGGCTACCTAGTGTTTTACTCCAGTAGACTTAACAATGTTCCATCCACAGTAATTCATACAGCACATATAATGATAATTGATAATGCAGACTATGATATTTGTGAAGCTAGCAGACTCCAACTATTTCAAAATTTGAAATCCATTAAGAAGGACAATTCTTAGAAGTTCAAATATGGTCAACTATTAGTTGGGTTATTTTTCTACTTTCAGAACTTTCTACCGGGTATAGGTGACATTGAATGGTCCAAAGAACAATCGGTCAATGCACAGATCAAGAACAACATTAAGGTTATGAAGAATACTTTTTCAGCTGCCACCAATAGGTACTTTAATGAATTCCAGAAGAAGATGAGCTTGAGAATGAGGTTACCTAAAGATATGGTAAAACACTTTGAAAAAGACAATCTTCACAGTTACCACTGACTTTTGCTTGATGCAAGCAATTGAACCTAGAGAGGAAGAGATGGAAGATATGAGCTACGAGGTCAATCATGCCTTACTGGTTAGTTATGCTAATACTCTGTTAGCATCGCCCAAAGACAAAAAGAAGGCAAAATTGGACACCTTAGCAGTCCAAGTTGCACCAACTGAAACTGGTATTGCACCTATAGCAAAAGCAAAAGGAAAGCAAAAGAAATGTGATGAAAAATCTCATGTGAAGAAGACTAAAAGGGTGACTCAGAGTGTCCTAACCAAAAAGGAACCAACACCTAAAATATCTAAGAAGAAGGAGAGTGCACCAAAGAAGAGGAATAGGAAATTGATTCTACAACCAGAGTCTAAGGGTACAGATTTTGAAGAAGAACCTAAGAAGGAAAACCAACCAGCAAAACACCTAGGAAGGTAAAGGTAGTGCCAAAGGCAACTACACCTGTAGACATTGCCACCTACAAACCTGACACAACATTTGAGAGAACAATGAAGTCATTGGGAAGAAACAGGTTTGACAATGTCAAAGAACATTATGATTATTTTACTGAAGATGAGCAGAAGCAAGTACTCCAATAGTTAATAACCTACTTGGGTCATTACAGTAGATTTCCACATGATTTGGAGAAAGATATTTTAGTCTCTCTTTGTATAATACTTTGTTAGATAAATGGGAAGAAGCCATTAAATTAGAAAAGAATATTTTTGATGAAGTATTTGTACAGTATTTTCCCAATCTATCATCAAATGGAATTAGTGCTTTAACTGAGGAATACAAAGCATATTTTGATTTTAAAGTAAGAATACTGAAGATTCTTAATGCAAAAAGGTCAGTTGTTGAGTCTGAGACACATCAGCTAGCCCGTATAATCAAAAAGAGGGAAGATGTCATCCACTCAAGCAGTAAGGATGATACCATAGAAGATGTTCCTCAACCAGAAATGGATGAAGAGGAAACTGTTCAAGCTAACGTAGTCTATCTAACAAAGAAGAAGGATGATTCCAATATTCTTGTTGATGAAGATATTTAGGACACAATAGACCTATCTAGAGACATTACTGCACCAGATATGGATCCTCCTACAATCACAGAAGTACAGGTTACACTAGGTGATCTACCAAGTAATCAACTAAAAGAGGTCAGTGAGTCGGCAACTGAACAACTGGAGAAACCCCAATCTCCATCAGTCATTGAGACTACTCAAAAGGAGTCTACTGAGGAAGCCACTACTCAACAAACAAAAGATACAATGGAGAAGAACACAGAAAGAGCCATCATTAAGAGTATACCCCTTGAACCGGCAAAGCAAGAACTACTTGATGATGATGATGAAGACTCTTTAAGTATTTCAGGACCTATTGACATGAATACCTTGAGTGCATCTGAAATGATGAAGATTTCTAATGTAATGCTATCTCGTGCACACAAGAAGAGATTGAAAGAGAAAAGAATTGAGACAAAGACAATCCAGAATGCAATAGAAATTTTGTCTAGATTACTACTAGAAACCTTTGTCGCACATATTCCTACTCCTATCAGCAAACTTGGTCAGTTAGTTGCAGATGCATCTGATCAAATCAAATTGCTTGAAGATGCTGCTCAAATATCTACTGAGAAGAGCCACAAGAAGACATATGGAGATAAATTGGCTAAGCACATTGAGAATAGAAAAATGGCTTTATCTCATAATGGTAGTCTGTTAAAGAAAGCTATTGAATCTGGAGGAAAGTATCTTGCCTCTACCTCCAATATTACTTTCTTTTATTCTAATATTTCTAAGAATCATGTTGAAACTAAGTAGGAAATAGAAAGGTTATGCAAGGCATATGTCCCTCTCCAGGACTCCATTCATGCCTTTAACCGGTCTATCGATGAATTGCATGATAGACTAAACATGAATGATAATGAGAGAGGTAAGAGATTCCAATCTCTAAGAGAGCTCAAGAGTCAGCTCACCTCATAGATTGACATTCTTCAAAAAGCCTACTCTAGTGCAGAAGCTATTCTTGCTACTCCTGAAACTTGCACGCTAGATTCAATGGAAGAATTATATTCCTAGTTGTTTTCTACCTCTGAGTATACAGACAACATACTAGAATCATGGAAGAATGCTCTATCCCTGATGAAGCAGAATTTCAATAATATTTTCATGAGAATAGCCAATTCATGAACTTGTTTAAAATTGTAATATATGATGAACACTTTGATATAGATTTTCTATATATATGTATATATTTTACTTTATTATTTTGGCATTGTTGTCAAAGGGGGAGTCATAATATGTATGTGTGTTTTTGAAAATTTTGTATTTATGCATGCATTAAGGGGGAGTATTGCATTAAAACAGGAATATGAGTAAATATGTAAATATGTTAGTGTATGCACACTTAGCGGTATTGTATTACTCTAAAATTTTCTAAGTGTTGCCATCAATGCCAAAGGGGGAGATTGCTAGCTTGATGATAATTGTAATGTATTCATCACTTGTTGTCATTGATGAAACACTCTCACACACATATATGATTACATTGACTACCGGTGTAACTTCAATTGGTTTACACTACCAACTGGTATGTTTAAGGTCTATCTCTAACTGGTACTTTGTGTCAACCAATATGTGCCTAAGAGATAACCTATGATTACACTAAGTCGGCATCAAAATGAAGATAAAGTTGAATATGAAGATCAAGTGGAAGATTCTAGGACAATGATTCACTAGTTTTATTCCAACCGGTATTAACTGCTCTAACCGGTATCTGATTTTGTGATGTGTTACCAGCACCGTTTGTTTGGTGGTCATTTTTGTGATGAGTTATGTTTAAATTTGTAGATACACTGCACCTAGGAAATTGTGTTCCTATGGCCGACATAAGGTTTGAATGTCTATTTACAGACATCTTAGTGAAGCATTTCAAGAGAGATGAAAAAGAGAGAATAGATATAAAAGAGGTGATCTATGTGAATACTTTTCCTGAAGAGCGATAAGTGTTTATATGGAGAGCTGTATTGAATGTCCTTAGAATGATCTGATCAAGCAAGGTTTTTGCTACTCAGAATAGATCAAATCTTTCTTGTTGTTTTCTAATCATTACAACAAAAGAAAATCCCCTGACTGGGTAAGCTCTAACAAGCTTCATTGTATAAATCCTCTAACAAGGTGATCCATTAGTTTGGATTCTAAAATCCTCTAGCAAGGTTTCTCTTAATAGGGTAGTACTCTTAATAGGGTATAAGCTTCTAATCAAGCTTGGGATCTCTAACAATATTCCCTCCTAGCAGAGCTCTTTGTAAGACCTTAACCGGCCAGTTTTCTATTACTGCAGATAGTTAACTTGTGAGTTCCATCTCACCATGGTGTTTACCTATTTGGGTTTTCCACATATAAACACTTGTGTTATGGTGGATGTTCTACTTTATGTGGATGTTGTTATTTCATTTTGGATAGCATGTAAATTATTCAAATTCTTAGTTAAGTGCATCTACCAGTTAGTGTTTAAAGTTGCATCTATTTTGGTGTCAATGATTCACCCCCCCTCTCAATGCTTTTCAAGACCATCAATTAGAATACCATATGACCCCTTAGGACATCATATGGTGTCCCAAGGTGTCATATGGTGTCCTAAGGGGTCATATGGTTTTGTTAGGGGTCATATGGGGTCCTAAGGGCCCACATGTGTTAGAACACCATATGACAACATAAGACAACATTTGACCCATTGACACATTATATTGTCCTAAGGGGTCATATGGTGTCATAAGGGGTCATGTTGTGTACTAGAATGTTAATAGGGGTCATATGGTGTCCTCACAAGTCATATGGCATCCTAAGGGGTCATAGGGTGTCCTAATGGGCCAAGCATGTGTTAGAAGACCATATGACCCCTTAGGACACCATATAACCCCTTAAGACACCATATGACCCATTAGGACATCATATTGTCCTAAGGGGTCATATGTTGTCATGAGGGGTCACATGGTGTCATTAGGGTTCATAAGGGGTATTGAGGGGCCCCACATGTGTTAGAACACCATATGATTGCATAGGATGCCATATAAAAAAACATATTGTCGTAAGGGGTCATATGGTGTCCTCAGGGCCCACACATGTGTTAAAGGGGTCATATTATCATAATGGGTAATATGGTGTCCTGAGGGGGAACATGCTATTGTTAGGGGTCATATGGAGTCTTAAGGAGGCAAACATGTGTTAGAACACCATGTATGACCCATCAAGGCACCATATGGACATCCGATGGTGTCATATGGTATCTTAAGAGGTCATATGGTGTCGTTAGGGGTCATATGGGGTCCTAAGGGCCCACACATGTGTTAGAACACCATATGACACCTTAGGACACCATATGACCCATTACGACATCAAATTGTCTTAAGGGGTCATATGGTGTCATAAGAGGTAATGTCATGTACTAGGATGTTAAAAAGGGTCATATGGTGTCCTAAGGGGTCATATGGGGTCCTAAGCGACCAGACATGTGTTAGAAGACCATATGACCTCTTCGGACACCATATAACCCCTTAACACACCATATAATCCATTAGGACATCATACTATCCTAAGGGGTCATATGGTTTCATGAGGGGTCACATAGTGTCATTAGGGTTCATAAGGGGTCCTAAGGGAACACGCATGTGTTAGAACACCATATGACCCCTTAAGACATGATATGGACATCATATGGTGTCATATGGTGTCCTAATGGGTCATATGGTGTCGTTAGGAGTCATATACAGTCCTAAGGGCCCACATATGTGATAGAACACCATATGACAACTTAGGACACCAAATGACCCAATTTGGAAATCATATTGTCCTAAGGGGTCATATGGTGTCATAACGGGTCATGTCATGTACTAGGATGTTAAAAGGGGTCATATGGTGTCCTATGGGGTCATATGGTGTCCTAAGGGATCATATGGGGTCCTAAGGGGCTAGGAATGTGTTAGAAGACCATATGGCCCCTTAGGACACCATATAACCCCTTAAGATACCATATGATCCATTAGGACATCATATTGTCCTAAGGGGTCATATAGTGTCATGAGATATCACATGGTGTCATTAGTGGTCATAAGTGGTCTTGAGGGGCCACACATGTGTTAGAACACCATATGACCCCTTAGGACACCATATGCACATCATATGGTCCTAAGGGGTCATATGGTGTCCTTAGGGCTCACACATGTGTTAGAAGGGGTCATATGTTCTAATGGGTAATATATTGTCATAAGGGGTCATATAGTGTCCTGAGGGGGCACAAGATGTTATTAGGGGTCATATGTAGTCTTAAGGGGCCTCTCTCTCTCTCTCTCTCTCTCTCTCTCTCTCTCTCTCTCCCCATCATATCTCTTCCCTCTCCCTCTCTCCCTACCATTGTTTTCCTCCCCCATCTCTCTTTCTACCTCTCCAATCCTATCTCTTCCCTCTCCTTCTCTCTTTCTCCCTCCCCCATCCTATCTCTTCCCTCTCCCTCTCTCTGGCCCTCTCTCTCTCTTCCATCTCCCTCTCTTCCTCCCATTTTTTCCCTCCCCCCTCTCTTTTTCTCCCTTCCCCATCCTATCTCTTCCCTCTCCCTCACTCCATCCCATTGTTTCCCTACCGCCTCTCTCTTTCTCCCTCCCCCATCATATCTCTTCCCTCTCCCTCTCTCCCTCTCATTGTTTCCTTCCCCCCTCTCTCTTTCTCCCTCCCCCATCCTATCTCTTCCCTCTCCCTCTCTCTCTCTCACCCTCTCTTGCTTTCTCTGCCTCCCTCATCCTATCTATTCCCTATCCCTCTCTCCCTCCCTATGTTTCCCTTCCCCTCTCTCTTTCTCTCTCCCCCATCCTATCTCTTCCCTCTCCCTCTCTCTCTCACCCTCTCTTGCTCTCTCTCCCTCCCCTATCCTATCTCTTCCCTCTCCCTCTGTCTCTCTCACCCTCAATTGCTCTCTCTCCCTCCCCTATCCTATCTCTTCCCTCTCCCTCTCTCACTCCCATTGTTTCCCTTCCCCCTTTCTCTTTCTCCCTCCCCCATACTTTATATTTTCTCTCCCTCTCTCTCTCTCACCCTCCATCTCTCACCCTCTCTTGCTCTCTCCCCCCCCCTCTCTCTCTCATTGTTTCCCTCCCCCTCTCTTTCTCTCCCATTCATTCTCTCTTAATTCTCTCTCCCTCTCTGCCTCTATATCTCTATCTGACTCTCCTCTCTCGAGTGTATCTCTTTCCTATTCTCTCTCTCTCTCTCTCTCTCTCTCTCTCTCTCTCTCTTCCACTAACATTCTTTATCTCTTAAGTCTCTCCCTTTCAACCTCTATCACTCAATCTCACTCTTCTTTTCTCTCAGGTGTATCTCTCTCCCATTCACTCCCTCTATCCTCCCCCTCCCTCTCTTCCTTTCTCATTATATCTCTTTCTCAGTCTCTTCCCCTCTCCCTCCCTTCACCTCTCTCTCTCTCTAGTCTCTTGTAATCTCCTTTCATCCCTTCCTCCCTCTCACTTGAGGTATCTTTATCTCTCTCTCTCTCTTTCTCTTTATCTCACCATCCCTCCCTCCACCTCTTAGGTATCTATGTCACCTTCCTTCCCTCCACCTCTTAGGTCTCTCTCTCACAACCCCTCAATCCACCTCTCTCTCTCTCTCTCTCTCTCTCTCTCTCTCTCTCTCTCTCTTTTGCTCATTCCCTCTCTCTCACTCCATCACTCTTCCCCTCCCTTTCCCTTTCTATATCTCTCTCAAGTGTCTCTCCCATTCTTTTCATTCTCTCCATTCTCTCCCTCTCCCTCCTCATATTGTCCTAAGGGGTCATATGTTGTCATAAGGGGTCATATGGGGTCCTAAGCAGTCCTAAGGGGCGAGGCATTTGTTAGAACACCATATTAACCTTTAGGACACCACATGACCCCTTAAGACACCATATGACCCATTAGGACATCATGTTGTTCTAAGGGGTCATGTCATGTCATATGGGGTCACGTGGTGTCGATAGGGGTCATAAGGGGTCCTAAGGGGCCACACATGTGGTAGAACACCATATGACCTCTTATGACACCTTATGACCCCTTAAGGAGTCATATGATCCATTAGAACATCATATTGTCATGAGGGGTCATATGGTGTCATGAGGGGTCACATGGTATCGCTAGGGGTCATAAGGCATCCTAAGGGGCCACGTATGTGTTAGAATACCATATCATCCCTTAGGACACCATATGGACATCATATGGTGTCCTAAGGTGTCATATGGTGTCCTAAGGGGTCATATGGTGTCGTTAGGGGTCATATGGGGTCCTAAGGGCCCACACGTGTTAGAACACCATATGACAACATAGGACACCAGTTGACCCATTGAGACATCATATTGTCCTAGGAGGTCATATGGTGTCATAAGGGGTCATGTGTTGTACTAGAATGTTAATAGGGGTCATATGGTGTCCTCGGGAGCCATATGGCATCCTAAGGAGTCATAGGATGTCCTAATGGGCCAAGCATAAATTAGAAGACCATATGACCCCTTAGGACACCATATGATCCCTTAAGACACCATATGACCCATTAGGACATCATATTGTCCTAAGGGTTCATATGGTGTCATGAGGGGTCACATGGTTGTTAGTTGTAGCCAAGAGGGAAGACTGAGAGGGGGGGATGAATCAGTCTTCACCAAAATATCAAACTTAACCACAAAACACATATCTAATAAATTGCAGCAATAAAAATGATAAGAAAATTAAAAGCACAACACACAACACCAAGATTTTGATGTGGAAAACCTAGTTAAGGTAAAAACCACAATGGGAACCTACCCACAGTAAGATGATACTCTACAATAGCATGTGAAAATGCTACAATGGGGAATGCACATGCATTCAGGCACACTACCTAGAGCTTACTGCTCAAATATAATGGCCCAGAAGGCTAAAACCCTCAGGGAAGTCTCACTAACTTACAATAAGATACAAACTACAATTAGGAAGAAATGAACTGAAAGAATAGCATCTCCAAATGTTTGATTACAATTCCAGTTAAGCATAGATGTTTTCCCTGCAACACTAATCTCACCACAAAATCAACACCAAAGGATGAATTACTTGTTTAGACACAAACCTCTCTCTGATAATGTAGACACAAAATCGACACCCAAACTACATGACTATATCACCTATTTATACAATTCATCAACCTTGATAACAAGGTCGGCTAAACCCTCAACCATTAATTACAAAATTACATCACATGCTACAAAGATTGACCATCAAACTAATATAATGGTTTACATAGCATAACATGGTCCTAAATAAAATTCCCAAATGTACAACTCCACCGAAAATCACACCAAGATCAACCGCAACACGCTACACCACCAAAAATATGACATAACATTCAAATCATCACTGGTTGATAGAAACCATAAAAATATTGCACAACGATCAATGTGGATCACTAAAACAAATAGGAAATGACTAAGAAACACCAACAAGCATGTTAGAATTATCCAGAACAACTACACTAACACCACTTTTCAAATCTTCATCAGTCAATGTCTCAAAGCTCAAGAACACAACCAATCAATAACTCTCACAAAGAAAGATAAATTGCAGAGTACCAAATCATGATCTAACTAAAATAAATATACAAAATACCATCCCAAGCAATATCCCAAAAGCTCACCACCAGGTCTGATCACACTGGAATATACCAGAGGAAATACCGAACTCTGCAAAACAGTAATAAGCAAACCAACACTACAAACTAGATTAGAAAATCTTCCCAATCTGTAATCACCAGAGCAATCACTAGAATATGTTGACATTGCTGGCAATATTAAGGAATTTATTATGTGTTGCATTGATGTTTTGTCATTGATGTCAACACTAGCTGTTATGGTTGGTTACTGACAAATAGATTTTGATTAGCAATAGAAGAACTTGTGTTACCAGCAGAAGGGACTATTAGTTGGATACTACCAACATGTTTGGATCAATGGAATATATTTTGTTTGATGTGTTTCATGTTTC
Source organism: Cryptomeria japonica (assembly GCF_030272615.1). Classification (NCBI taxonomy): domain Eukaryota; kingdom Viridiplantae; phylum Streptophyta; class Pinopsida; order Cupressales; family Cupressaceae; genus Cryptomeria; species Cryptomeria japonica. Next base: position 923,572,368 of record NC_081407.1, read on the forward strand.
TGGAGTATGTTTTGGTTAGTTGGTATTGACTTGGTGATTGGATGCTATCATACATTCTAGTAAGCCTATACCGATAAGGGTTTAAGGTTTTACCGGCAAAACTTTTACTGAGAATCTTTGACAGGATGCACAAGTGGTGTTGGTGCGGCTTCTAGATGGAATTCAGGATGCAGAAGGTGATCTTTGTCCATACCTCAATTGATTGGAGACATTGCTTTGGTGTTGTGGATCTATTTAGGTCTGGTACCTATCCAGGTTATGGACCGGTATCATGTAACGTGTTCTCTACATGTTATCGGAATGATTTATGGATTGGTTAATATTGTTTTGGTCTAAAGATGACATGGCATATCATTGTAATGTGGATATATGCAATGATCTTATTGTAATATCTTTTAGGTGGCCGAGCTAATTGGTTTAGGCCTTAGGGTTTGTATAAATTGATGTAAAATCTCATTGTAGATTTTGGTTGTAATGGTCGTGGTCGTGGAATGAAATATCATATACAAAGGAGATTTGGTCGATCATAGGTGATCGATTTGCATTTATGTAAGAGCTCATAGGCCTCCAGTATTGAGCTTAATCGAGACTGTAATCAGGCATGATAGATGCTATCACTGGCAGTTCATTCTTTTGGATTATTGTCCAGTTATCTTGAGGTGGTTATAACCTTTCGGTAGTTAATGAAACTCCTTTGTAATGAGAAGTACGCTCTAGGAAGTGTGCCTTCCTGCATGTACAGGCCCCTTATTATATCACATACTTTCTGCAGAAGTATCATCTAACTATGGGTAGGCTTCCCACCATGTTTTTTTCCTTTACCGGGTTTCCCACATACAATTCGTGGTGTTATGTGGTATGGTTGCATTGCATTAATTCTCTATTTCATTCTTAAGTTTTATTGCTTACTGGTATCTATTTTTGCTATTCTGGTATTCAATATTTATGTGCTTCGGTTAAAGGTTATAAATTGGTTTGATTAATATAATTTTGTTGACAACTAATTCACCCCCCCTCTCAGTTGTCCACCAGTTATTGTAACAATTCGTATGTCAGATTAAATCACTCTGAAGATAAAATCATTGGAGATAGGAACAAGGGAGTTATGACAAGAAGAAGACTGAAAAATGAAGAGGTATGTCTTATTTCTCAAATTGAACCAACATCTGTTATTGAAGCTTGTAAAGATAAGTATTTGTTAAAAGCTATGGAAGATGAATTAGATTAGATAGAGATGAATAAGACTTGGACTTTATTTCTCTAACCTAAAAATAAGAATGTTATTGTAACTAAATGTTTTTTTAGAAATAAACTAGATGAGGATGGTCAAGTTGTAAGAAACAAGGCTAGACTGGTTTGTAAAGGATATTCTCAAATGGAAGGAATTGATTATGGTGAGACATTTGCACCAGATGCTAGAATTGAAGTTGTTAGACTATTTCTTGCTTATGCAGCATACAAGAACTATAAGGTCTATCAAATGGATGTTAAATGTGCATTTTTGAATGGTGAACTTGAGGAGGAAGTATACATTGAGTAGCCGAATGGATTTTCACTGACAGATGACCAAGATATGGTTTGTAGGTTAAGGAAAGCATTACATGGATTGAAACAAGCTCCTAGAGCTTGGTATGCAAGGTTGGATAAATATCTTTTGAAGCTTGGTTTTACTAAAGGCAGTGCCGATAGTAATTTATATTACAAGATCACTGATGATGATATTGTGATTACTGAAGTATTTGTTGATGATATCATTTTTGGAGGTGAAGATAAATTGTGCATGGAATTCTCTAATAATATGAAGAACGAAGTTAAAATGTCTATGATTGGTGAGATGATATTTTTCTTAGGTTTGCAGATTACTCAAACTATCAAAGGCATTTTTATCTATCAAACTAAGTATCTAAGGGAATTGTTGAAGAAGTTTGATATGGATAATTCCAAACTAGTAAGTACTCCTATGGTGACAAGTGAGAAATTATCTATCAAAGACACATCTGCACTGGTAAATTCGACAAGGTATAAGTCTATGATTGGTGGCTTGGTATATCTAACTCAGAGTAGACCAGATATTATGAATGCAGTAAGTATTGTTTCAAGATATCAAAGTAATCCTAAAGAAAATCAAGAATGTGCAATAAAGAGGATATTTTAGTATTTGGAAGGAACAACAGAATATGGCTTATGGTACCTTAAAGATGATAACTTCACTTTATGTGCATATATAGATTCAGATTGGGCTGGAGATACTAATGATAGGAAGAGCACTTCTGGTGGAGCTTTCTTTCTTGGAAAGAAATTGGTTTCATGGATCAACAAAAAATAGTTATGCATTTCTTTATCTACTACAGAAGCAGAATATGTTGTAGGGTATGTGCACAAATATGGTGGTCAGAAAAGTGGACACCACCCAAAAAAACATGGAAAAACAAGTAGCGCATATGCGGTTATAAAATTTGAAATCACCGCATACGCGCTTAGGTTTGTTGTTCCCGAGCTTAGAAAAGGTAGCGTGTACACGCTGCTTTTAGGAAAAGGAGCGCATACACACTACATATAGGAAAATGAGTGTGTACGTGCTACTTATAGGAAAATGAGTGTGTACATGCTAATAATCCCTAAAAGACCGCATACGTGGTACTTGTCAAAAAATGTTTTATTTAAAAACTTGGTCTTATTTTCCCATGACAGCCATGTTTTTTCCTCATTTTCTCCACCAAACCGCAAATGGGGTGCCATATTTCTCCTCCAAACCATGAATGGGGTGCCATATTTCTCCTCTAAACCATGAACGGGGTGCCACATTTCTCCTCCAAACACTATGGATCAAGGTTAGTTTTTGTTAATTTGTCTTTCTTTCCCGTTTGTTCAATTTGTTTTACGTTTTGAATTTAATTTCATTAATTTTGATTAGTTTTTTTCATTTTTTCTTTCAAAAACCAGATTCTGATAATCCACAACAAGAACAACAAAATGAACTTCTTGAAAACCCACAAGATACACCCCCAATTCCTCCTTTTGACAGCACACCTGAAATACAGGAACAATTAATTAATCAGTTAGGGAAAAATATGTCTAAAATCAATAGACTGATTGATAAATTCAAAACATCTGAACTTGAGCATCATAAATCCCTCACCACTAGCCTAGAAACATTATCTAGTGGTTCCATAGTTTTTTCCACACAAACTACAAAATGGGGAATCTTTAGGGATAGGTGTCATCAATACTATGTTGATGGGTTATCATATGAGGGAGTCAAAAACAAAAATATTAGTAAACAATAAATATGTGCCCTTTTTTTTAATCCTAAAACTGATCAGTCATTACCTCTTAATGCAAAGAGGTTTCCCATACATTGGTGTACTGATATGCAGATGAAGAATCTTTTTTGGCAGAGGTGGTCAATGGTCTTTGACGATCCACCTTGCAATAATTATGAGGTGCCATTGTATTTTTTGAGAAAAGTATACTGTGAGTTTGTGCACAATGTGCGGCCAAACTATTTTGGAATGAGAGAGTTCCATGGTAGAGGTGGCATCTCTACCCAAGATAGACCTAGAGCCCATAGGTGATTAGCCCCGAAGAGTCATCGCCCCTAGCACCCAAACCCAAGGTGCATCAGGTTGTCCCAATAGAGCTGAAAGAGTCAATGGAGCTACATAATCTTCAGGTAGCCACAACATTGACTGGTGCCATCATCCAACATGGGGCATTGTTAGCACACCCTATTGTACTAGATGATGAGACATTAACTGCTCCAGGTGGTGACAAAGAGCCCATTCAACATATGTGTGTTAGTTTCTTGGGTATATGCTCAGAGATAGATGATGAGACCAATGCAGATGGATCCACATCTCATTCATGTATGATTTGCAAGAGTAGATGTCAGGCCTACAGACTGAGGATTTTGCACTGACAAATGAGTTGATGGACATGGTGTTTTCCCATCAGTGACAAACACGGGTGTGTTGATTTGAATTCATAGCATTTTATTTATCAGTCACCTTAAATTTGTAATTACATAAATGAATTTTCATTTATACATCGATTTAAATTGAGACAAATAATATGCATTTCATGATGCAGCAACAGTATCCCATACTTCTCCCCCAATTACTATAGCTGCAACTTTGATGCTTGAGGTATAAATTTTGTAACATGTGAAAATAGAATAGTACACTTTGAATTCAAAAAATATTACAAGATATATTAACTATCTTTAATGCTTGGTCCAATGTTTGGTTTGTAGGTGTTGATAGGGGACCAAATGTCCCGGATTGATGACATCACGCTCTCAACAATCGATTTTGGCCTACAAGGCTATACGGTATCATATTTTGTACAACCCTTTTTATGTATTGTTTTGATGGAATATGCAAGTCATTTCATTTATATTTTTTAAATTATGTTTAATATATTATCTGTACTAATATCTCATGTTAATTTTTATTTTTTAGGGTACCCCCTCCACGTCTACGCTTCGTCCTAAGAAAACGAAATGCTCGAACATGCCAAAACGTGGGAAGAAGGTAATTGAACATATTTTTAGTTGTACATTTGTTTGAAAATGTTGACATCAAGTATTAGTTGGTGTTTGTAAATTGATTAGTGTTTTTTGTCTATTTTACATGTACAGTGGCCATTGAGCTATGTGGATCTGTTGAATGCACCTGATTCGCCCGTGGATCAAGAGGGGGTGGAGGTATGTATCTCTACTTTATTTTCTTGATTTCATGATTATATGCACACGTACATGTGAACTTGTGATATATTATAATCTTATATTTTTTTCATACAGGAAATATCCATAGTTGTTTCATCAATGGCGAGCCCTCCTCTGTGCACTGGAGAAGCATCTCAGGATCCTGTACACTTTTGTTTGATATATTACATTAATTGGTTTTAACATACAATACTTATCATTATATTAGTTGTATTTAATCTTTGATCATTTTTTGTATAGGTAATAGCGACAGTTTCTCCATCGATGGTGAGCCATCCTCAGTCCATTGGATAAGAATCTTAGGCACAAGTACGTCATTGTTCTCTATATTATAGCTTTTAATTATTTTTATATATTTATGTTAGTACATTGTATTAATTGTACATTTAATCTACAATAGACCCCTTTGCGGTATGACCATAATGTGGATCCTTTTAAGTATGTCTTCAAGAAAACTCCTAATAGTGACAAGGAGAGGAGACCAAAGACATTAGCTCCTAGATCAGCCGATGAGGTAATCTACATTTCAATTGCAAAGAAATTATAGTTAAATGCATAGTTATGTTGTTAATTATGAACTATTTTCTACAAAAGAATTCTAAGTTGGATTTTGAATTGTGGTTTTGCAACAATCTACAAAACCATGTACTACATCGAAGAGGCTTGATTTTGATGGTCCACCACAATTTTAGGATCATATAGTGTTATTTTTGGTCATAGAATGACCAATACATGTAGATATATTTTACATTTTTTATTTTATATTGATTTGGACATGGCATATGCCACATTTTTGTAATACTTGTATTGACTTGGCAAACATGCCTTTTATATATATATAAATGTTGATATTCGATCCAATAAATGTGTACTGAGTTCATTATTTTGTATTTGTTGTATTTCGTGGCTATCCTTTTATAAATTTAATTGATCATTTGTTTATGTAATAAAAAATATGAATATAAACAACAAAAATATATGATATAAAACATTGCAATCATGGAATATGATTTGATAAAATTTCTAAAATGTTGAATTAACCCTACAAAACCCTTGTATTCTGTTCATTATTGTGTATTCACTGTATTTGGTGGTTGCCCTTTTATAAATTTAAATGAATATTTGCATATGTAATAAAAAATATGAATATAAACAACGAGGGCACACTCACACTCGCAATGGTCAAATTTTGGTTGTCGTGTGCACAAACCAATGTTACGAGCGCGTCTGGGTGGGAAATTTTATGCTAGGAATGCTCCTCTTATGCATCCCAAAGCACCAGAACGTCGAGAGTCATACCCTACCAGCGCGATCTCTCAAGTGCCCTGAGTCCAAAAAATTGTCAAACTTTGATGGACTATTTCTTCCAATCTAGGACACATATGATTAATCTATTTGAACATGTGGGGTTGCATGAGGCTCCTCTACAATGGCCTATCTCAGTTTTTGATGACTCAGAGCCATTTTCAATTGGTAGCATTTTTTCGCCTGCTGCAAAAACCATCAGTTGCATGAAATGCAAAGTTGTCGGACGTCAAGAGACATACCCTACTAGTACGACGTACAAGTTGTTTGACAATTTTTTTGACAATAATCACAATGTTTTCTCAAATTGTATCTAGACTCATTCTATGACCCCTATGACCCAATAATGACTCAAATAATTCTCCATGATTATACAAGAATCAAGAATGCTTAGGATTGACCTTATCACATCACATATACTCAAAACATAGTCACAAAACATAGTCACAAAACATTGACACGAAAAATAGTCACATATTATTCAAAAATTTGCCTCTAAAAATGGTCAAATCAGCTCTTGGCTATTTGAATATACAAAAAAATGTCTTACAAATTATCTCATGGGCTTTTATATAAAATTTGGCATTACAATATGTGTGATTCAGCTCATCGCCATTTTAATATACAATATGTGGCATCTACATATGTACAAATCAACTCATTAGCATTTAAATATACAAAATTATGCCCCTAAACATGTAAAAATCAGCTCATGGGCATTTATATATACAAAAAATGAATATAGAACAATTAGTCGATGATTTATACAAAATTCTCAAAATGATTCTACTCTGAACCGTAGAATCAATCAAGTGAGCCTTCAGGATTGGCTCTAATCCGTATTGTGTCAAGTATTGCCTCAAGGTCAGATTCACGAACTTTCCATAAAATCTTGTTATGAGGTCTACCACGATACTTCATCAAATGAATATTTGTTGCAACAACAAGGTTAGAGAAATGAAGAATATGTTTGTGTGTTTCAAAGTCCTCAAACAACCAAACATTTGAATTATTGATAGGGTATCTCCTAAGCCATGTTCCTGTCACAACAACAGACCATATTGGATACTCAATACCCTCTCTGTCAATGATTATGGTTGTCAATTTTATTTTTGGCTCAACACAACAACACAAATAGTAATATGTTCCTTCTTCATTGTTCTCCTCTACAACAACTACATACACATGACCTGTATTTTATAAAGTGTTAATTAATACCAAAAATAAAGTATGATGTACAACAAAATGAACCGAAAAGAATACTTTCAAAAAAATTAACTCAAAAAATCACTTGAATCCACCAAGTTGGATACATGGTCAAAATCTACTAATGTCTCCATCTGGCTCAATTATAGTGCTTTGGGAATTTGATATGTATCAATGGGAACCAACGGTCTACAAGACCATTTGTCAACCCACTCTTGTGATTCACATTCTTTCCACAAACAATACATGCATGAAGAGAAAAAACATACCATCTGTCTCGTATAAATTACCAGTGAACTTGAATTTGAACTCATAAATGAGTGCATGTCACCTGATTCTGCAACTGTACAACAATCTAGATAGTTTTCAAAATTAGATTCAATGATCAACCAAAAATATCTATGAACCATTGACATACCTGGATTACTTGGACCCATTGTAGCCATATTCTTTTAACCATTCTCCTACAAGTTCATTCATTTATTTTATTAGGCATTGGCTTCAATATATTCTCATCAATATCAATTAGATACTTTGGTTTCCTATAAATGATTCTAGGAGGTTTTAACATTGGTGCATTATGTACATTCAATTCATCAAATTGAAAAGGTGTATGTTCATCATTTAATTGATTATTCAATGTGGTATTTTCTTCAATTGCATTAGGTGCATTATGTTTGTTTGGTAAATTGAATTGAGATGTTGAGGGTGACATACCTTCTTCTCCCATTGTTCTTATGTCACGTAATTCCTACATACGCTGCCTTTATCTTTCCTTTTTAGCCTCTCATTGTTCCATCGTTCCTCACTTTTTCTTTCCCATGGTTGATATCAACTGTCCTAAATAGAATCATATTACATATATATGTAAAAAAAAGTTCATAAACAAACAAATAACCATAAATATGCATCTTATCATTATTATTTTGAATTGAAACTATTAAACAATCACAATAATATTGACAAAACTAATAAGAACAACAATTCAATCATTTGAAATCATGGAAAAAAAAAAAATTCACTTACTTCTATGTATAAAATAGTGATGGAAGTGTAGACACAGTTCCAGTGGGACCTTCAACGACCTCAAAAACTTCTTTTGAGGCCATTGAGGCTCTTGGGAAAATAAAACTATATCTAAGTACCCCATACGTGCTATATTAATAACCATATGTGCACTGTTAGTCTATAAAATGTTGGCAAGCCCAATGGTATTTTTTTTCCACTTTGTACTAATAAGTAGTGCGTACGCGCTCCTACACCTTAAAAATGTTATGGCAGGGTAGCAAACTAATAGGCTCAATACCCCATACATGCTTACAAGTAATAAGTACCGCGTACGCACTCCTACACCTTAAAAATGTTATGGCAGGGTAGTGAACTAATAGGTTCAGTACCCCGTACGAGCTATTTGTAGTAGAGGAAATGTGAAGGAAAAGGGAGGGAGGGAGAGAGGGAGAGATAGAGGGGGAGAGAGGGAGAGAGAGGGAGAGAGAGAGAGGGAGAGGGGGGAGAGTAGGGGAGAGGAAGAGAGAAGGAGGTGGGAGTGAGAGAGAAGGGGGGAGGGAGGGAGAGAGGGAGAGATGAAGGGGTATGGAGGAAGGGAGAAGGAGAGAGAGAGAGAGAGAGAGAGAGAGAGAGAGAGAGAGAGAGAGAGAGAGAGAGAGAGAGAGAGAGATAAGGGGGGATGGAGAGATAAGGAGGTGGGAGGGAAGGAAGGAAGGAGGGAGAGACACAGAGAGAGAGGGAGAGAGAGGGAGAGAGAGAGAGGCAGAGGGGGAGAGGGGGGAGAGTAGGGGGGGGGGAGAGAGGAGGGGGAGGGAGGGATGGAGGGAGGGAGAGTGGGAGAGAAGAAGGGATATTGAGGAAGAGAGAGAGAGAGAGAGAGAGGCACCTTGTACATGCTTGAGAGGGGGAAACAATACACTTATATGTGTATATATATACTTAATATATTATATATTATTATATACATATATATATATATATAATAATTATATATTATATGTATATACACATATTATATATACAATATCATATTATACACACACCCAAAATTTAAACAAACGAAGCGTGTATGCGTTGTTTATAGTAAACATAGTGCGTATGCATTGTTTATAGTAAACATAGCACGTATGTGCTTCTTACACCATAAGTACCCCGTATGCGCTTTTTATGCCATAAGTGCCCTGTATGCACTTTTGACTATTTAGGCTTGGAAATATGCCTAGATGACAAAGCTACGATTTGAAAGTTTGATTTCACTCTATTTCTCTCCTTTTTTACGTGTTTTATTTTATCAACTTGGTTTATCGACTTTGTCATCATCAGGTTTACACTTCATCAAGTGGGTATTTCTAAAATTGCCACCATATTTTCACCCCTCTTCTAAGATTTCCAACCATATAATTTTTTTAAAATTTGAACAACAATAACACATTATTATTGAATTTCTTTTACCAGTGCCTCCATAGTTCTCACAAACATAGGTGCACCATTTTTTTAATAACTTTTGATATACTTATCTAAATTTAAAAAAATGTATATGTTATTGTATTGCACTTGATTCTTTACAATATAAAAAAAATAATTATTTTTGATTGTTTAGTGCAACTTATGCTTCGTACATGAACAGGTACCTAATTTTCAAGATGTGCTCGATTGGAAAAAAAAAAAAAAAAAAATACTCAACAAAAAACTACACATATTCTAGTGCTTACTCTTAACTATCTTTCTGCCAAAGGATTTGTCAAAACACTAAATCTAACTATGACTTTTTTGATGTGCACGTTAGACACTATGTTATGTTTTTAAAAAAAAAATCAGGGTCTATTTTTCGTGCGCGAAGGATTTGACCCCCTTAATCTTATCTAATTTTGAAAAACTTTAGTATTTTAGAAACTGGATTCAGATTAATACAATATTTCTTCTTTGAATATCTTAATATCTTGAGTGGATCACTTTCAAATTTTGCCTCCAAGTTCAGGTTCACCCAATTTCAGAAAAAACGTGTCCACTTATACCCCCCTTTTTTACCACCATCTTTGTGCACTTACCCTGCAGCAACAATTAATTGCACTCAAGTCTTGTGGATGAAGAAAATGTTGAAGGATATCAAGGTAAATTGTAGTGAACCAGTAGGTATCTATTGCGATAACTCTGCAGCTAGTGACATGTCTAATAATCTGGTATTTCACTCTAAGACTAAGCACATCTCAATAAAATATAACTTTTTGAAGGAAAAGGTGGAAGAAAAGGAAGTCAAATTGGTTTATGTGAACACTAAAGAGCAGATTGCAGATATATTCACTAAACTATTGTCTAAGGAATCATTTGAATATTTGAGAGACAGGTTAGTGGTATCTAACCCTCCAGCGAAAACTTAATTGATGGAGTAGAGCATCAGTTTGGTATGCATCATCAGCTTTATCCTTTGCTCCGAGTTGATGTAGTGGTGCTACTACTCAGGGGGAGTAGTTAGCTTTGAGATTCACAGAATTTTAATATCTATGTCATATCTTTGGCATTGATGTCAAAGGGGGAGAGTTATATGTGAAAAATAATGTTTATGGGAAAGTTTCATATCAGTTTCAGATTAGACTGCACTCCTCAAGGGGAGTTGCTAGGATTTTTTCATTTTTTCATTGTTATATCATCTATCAGAAATGTTTGGCATTTCTTGGCACTTAGATGTTTTCTTTTTCACATCTAGTGTTGCCATCAATGCCAAAGGAGGAGATTGTTGGCAATATGAAGTAATTGATTATGTGTTGCATTGATGTTTTATCATTGATGTCAACACTAGCTATTATGGTTGTTACCGATAGACAAATTTTGGTTACCAGTAGAAGAACTTGTATTACCGATAGAAGGGACTATCGTTTGGATACTACCGACATGTTTGGATCAATGGAATATGTTTGGTTTGATGTGTTACATGTTTCTAGAGTATGTTTTGGTTAGTTGGTATTGACTTGGTGATCATATGCTATCATACACTCTAGTAAACCTATACTGGTAAGGGTTTAAGGTTTTACCAGCATAACTTTTACTAAGAATCTTTGACTAGATGCACAAGTGGTGTTGGTGCAGCTTCTAGATGGAATTCAAGATGCAGAAGGTGATCTTTGTTTGTGCCTCAACTGATTGGAGACATTTTTTTGGCATCGTGGATCTATTTAGGTTTGGTACCTATCCAGGTTATGGACCTGTATCATGTAACCTGTTCTCTACACGTTACTGGGATGATTTATAGATTGGTTAATGTTGTTTTGGTCTAAAGACGACATGGCATATCATTGTAATGTGAATATATGTAATGATCTTATTGTAATATCTTTTAGGTGGATGACCTAATTGGTTTAGGCCTTAGGGTTTCTATAAATTGATGTAAAATCTCATTGTACATTGTGGTTGTAATGGTCATGGTCATGGAATGAATTATCATATGTGAAAGAGATTTGGTCGATCATAGGTGATCGAATTGGGTTTATGTAAGAGGTCAAAGGCCTCTAGTATTGAGCTTAACCGAGACTATAATCAAGCATGGTAGATGCTATCACTAGCTGTTCAATCTTCTATAATGTTGGCCAATTATCTTGAGGTGGTTATAACCTCTCTATAGTCAGTGAGACTCCTTTGTAATGAGTAGTACGCTCTAGGCAATGTGTCTTCCTGCATGTGAAGACCCCTTATTGTATCACATACTTTCTATAGAAGTATCATCTGATTGTGGGTAGGCTTCTCACCGTGGTTTTTTCCTTTACTAGGTTTTACATGTACAAATCATGGTGTTATGTGGTATGGTTGCATTGTTTTAATTCTCTATTTCATTCTTAATTTTTATTGCTTGCTAGTATCTATTTCTGCTATTTCAGTATTCAATATTTATGTGCTCTGCTTAAAGGTTATAAAGTGGTTTGATTAATATAATCTGTTGACAATTGATTCACCCGCCCCTCTCAGTTGTCCACCGGTTATCCTAATAGACATCAATGCTAACAACATATCCTAGCAACAACAATGACCAACAATATCCAACAATATTCCCCTTTGGCATTGATGGCAACATATTAATGTGAAAAACAATGAATGCAAGGAAAAGAAGATATCTCCAACAAACTCCCCCTAAGATCAAGTCTTAGAAAAAATATTTTCACATGCTCTCTCTCCCCTTTGACAGTGATGCAAAAGCTCACAAAAAAAAAAAACTCTCTCCCAAAAAATAGAAACATAATCTCTCTCCCCCAAAACTATATAACCATATCAATCAAACTACTCCACCAAAGGAGCAACACTAGCTCACCAATACAGATAAGAAGATAAGGCTCTAAAATCCACTAGATTGATGCAACTTAATGCATCTAGTTCTCATCAGGATGGGTGGATACCCCTAACTTGTTTCTCAAGTAGACAAATGTATCCGTAGACAAAGGTTTAGTAAAAATATTAGTTATCTATTCCTTTGTAGATACATACTCTACCTTCACTTTTTCATCACTAACTTTCTCTCTCAAGTAATGATATTTGATTGACATGTGTTTAGTCTTAGAATGTTACATTGTATTCTTTGACATGTTGATAGCACTAGAATTATCACAATATATAATAGTAGTCTCATCATAAATAACTGATATCATTCAACATTTACTTCATCCAAACTACTTGAGTGCAATTACTAGTGGCAACAATGTACTCAACTTCAGTAGTAGATAAGGACATTGAATCTTATTTTTTCTAAGCCCATGAAACCAACTTCTTACCCAAAAATAATGCTCCACCAGTAGTTCTCTTTCAGTCATCAACATCACCAACCCAATCAGAATCAGTATAGGCACATAACACGAAATCATCATTCCTAGGATACCATAATTCATAGTCCAAAGTTCCCTTCAAGTATCTGAATATCCTCTTCACAACAATGACATGACTCTCTTTTGGATCAGCTTGATATCTAGTAGCCATGCACGTAGCATGCATAATGTCTGGCCTAGTCTTAGTAAGATACAATAGTCCACCAACAATAGATCTATACAAACTCTAATTAGCTTTAGGAGATTCATCATTCTTAGACAATTTACAACTACTCACCATAAGAGTTCCAACCAGTTTAGAGTCATCCAATCCAAACTTCTTTAGCAATTCCTTCACATACTTAGTTTGAGATATGAATATACCTTTTCTAGTTTGTGCAATCTGCAAACCTACGAAAAATTTCATTTCACCAATCATAGACATCTCAAATTCTTTCTGCATATCACCAGCAAAGTTCATGCTCAAGTTATCATCATCACCAAATATTATATCACCAACAAAGACTTAAACAATTAGGATGTTATCATTTTCTATCTTATAGTATAGATTGTTGTCAGCAACACCTTTACTAAATTCCAATTTCAACAAGTATTCATCTAGTCTAGCATACCAAGCTCTAGGAGCTTGTTTCAGTCCATAAATAGATTTCTTCAACTTACATACCATATCTCCATCTGACAATGAAAATTCATCAGGTTGTTCAATGTAAACTTCTTCCTGAAGATCACCATTCAATAAAGAATATTTGACATACATCTAATATACCTTGAAATCTTTATAAGTAGCATAAGCAAGCAACAGTCTAACAACTTCAAGTTTGGCAACTGAAGGAAAAGTCTCCTCATAATCAATCCCTTCTTGTCGTGAATGCCCTTTGTAGACTAGTCTAGCTTTATTTCTGACTTCACTGACTTCATTTAATTTGTTTATGAATACTCATTTAGTACCAATAAAATTCTTATCCTTAGGTCTAGGCACAGATTCCCAAGTGTTATTATTTTCAATCTAATCTAGTTCTTCTTCCATAGCTGTCATCCAACTTTCATCTTTACAGGCTTCAGCAACGTCTTTAGGTTCAACTTTGGAAATAAAACATACTTCTTCAGTAGCTAACCTTCTTCTAGTCATCACACCTTTATTTTTATCACCAATAATCTGATTTTTAGAGTGATTCAATCTTACATACCTCAAAGTCTTCTTATTGTTCTGATTTTCAAGTTCCTACACTCCTTCACTAGCAATATCCAGATTCGCAATCTCTACTGAATTATTCTGCTTGGACTCTTTAGGCTGAATAGGGGCTAAAACAATATGTTAACCATCATCATAACCACATGCTCTGATCTCTTTCCCAAGGTTCTCATCCACCTTCACATTTGCACTTTCTACCATCTTTCTCAGTCTCTTATTGTAGCACCGGTAAGCCTTGCTCTTTGTTGAATATTCCAAGAAAATACCTTCATCACTTCTAGCATAAAACTTTCCTATATCCTCATCTCTTTTGATATAACATTTTCTACCAAATACTCTAAAATATCTCAAAGTAGGAACATGACCAAACCAAAGCTCATACGGGGTCTTACCGGTATCTCCTTTGATGTGAACTCTGTTGAATGTGTAAATAGTGGTACTAATAGCTTCTTTCCAGTAGATCTTTGAAACATTCCCTTCAATCAGCATAGTCCTTGTAGCATCCAAAATAGTTATGTTCTTCCTCTCAATGACTTCATCCTATTGAGGGGTTCTAGGAGTAGATAATTGTCTTCTAATCCCATGCTTCTCATAGAATGAATTGAACTCAGCAGAACAAAATTCTCCACCTCTATCAGATATCAAACACTTCACCTTCAATCCAAACTCAGTCTCAACCTTAGCTTTGAATATCTTGAATTTAGCAAATGCTTTTGATTTCTCCTTCAAAAAGACAACCCACATCATCCTAGAATAATCATCAATTAGCAACATAAAATATCTATCACCCTACACACTTCTAACATTTGTAGGTCCACATAGGTCATTATGCACAAGATCTAGCAATCCATCAAATGTATATTGTTTTCTTTTGAAAACAATTCTTGTTTTCTTACCCAACTGACATTCCTTATATACCAGATTACAAGCTTAACAATCTTAGGCAGATCTCTAACAACATGTGTAGAATAGATCTTAATTATTGAATCAAAATTTACATGAAACATTCTCCTATGCCATAAACAACTCCCATCAATATGAGCAATCAAACAACTTTTCTCACCAACATTCAAATGAAAAATGTTACCTCCAGTCTTAGTTCCAAATGAAATCTCTATACCGGAGGCATTTAAGATCTTTGCATTTACCATCCTTGAATTGTAGATCATAACCCTTATAAACCATATGTCCAACACTCAAAATGTTATGCTTCAAATGTTCAACATACAACACATCATTAGTGTTATTCTTACCATCAAAAGAAATAGAACCTTTCCCATGGATCACATAGGCTTTGTCATCTCCAAATATGACTATTCCACCATCATATCTTTCCATGCTTACAAATTTTCTTTTATCATCAGTCATATGATGTGAACAACCACTGTCAATCACCCATTCATATTTCTCTTCAACTTTAGTAGCTAAAGCTTTCTCCTCAATAGTACAGCTAGTGGAATCAACAGGTATATGTCCATCTTCCTTAATATCAAGGAATACAAATTCATCTCCTTCAGATTCATCATTTGTAATACCTTCATCAGTAACAAAATAACACTTCTTCTAATTCCTATACTTCCATATAGGCTTGTAAGGCTTTTCATACTTCTCATGCTTGTCATATCTATGATTCCTACCATGCTTATCAACCTTAGCATGTATGTCATACTTAGCCATTCTCTCTAAGCATCTAGAAGAAAAATGTCATATCTTATTACAAGAGAAATGTTTCAAAGGCAACTTTCCATCATACTTACCGACACCTTTAGGAAATCTCCAGGCAATCAATGCTTCAAGTCCATCCAACTCCCTCTCTTGCTATTCCATTTCTCTTAAATCTCTTTCATAACTAGATATTCTACACTCATCAAGATCATATTTCTACTTACTGTATACAAATGCAGTTGCTATAAATATTGTCTCAGACTTTCTATGTGATTCTCCAAATTCACTCAGTTCAAATGCAACGAGTTTTCCAACCAACCTATCTCTTGTCATAGTAGTCAAACTTCTAATCTCATCAATAGCAGCAACCTTATGTTAATAGGCAGAAGGAAAAGATCTCAACACCTTAGAAATGATTTCATCTTCTCAAAGGTTCCACTGGTACATCTAATACCTAGGAGAAGATCATTCACCTTAGCCATAAAAGAGTTTATGTTCTCATCATCTCCCATCTTCAATGACTCATACTTTCCTTTTAAACTCTACAACCTATCAACCTTCACTTGTTTATCACCTTCATACAGCACCTCAAGCTTCACCCAGATCTCATGTGCAGTTTGAAGTCCCATTACATTTGTCATCTCAGAATCAGTCAGGGCACTAAGAAATGCTTCCTTTTCTCTAATATTATGTTCTTCTTTGTTAACCTCATCAGGAGTAGATGGTCCATTCTAAAGAACAACATAGACATTCTTTGTAATCTTCCAATAATCTTCACCAAGACATTTCAAGTGCACTTCCATCCGGTCTTTCCATATAGCATAGTTACTTCCATCAAATCTCAGACTATCCTTCTTAAAGATTACACCTTGAGTTGCCATTTTGGATCTCCTCAAGAGATTAAGCTTCTACCAGAGGATCTAGCTCTGATACCAATAGTTAGAAACATCCAAGAGGGAAGATTGAGAGGGGGGGGAATCAATCTTCATTAGAATATCAAACTTAACCACAAAACATAGATCTAATAAACTATAGCAATAAGACATATAAGAAAATTAACAACACAACACACAACACCAAGATTTTGACATGGAAAACCCGGTTAAGGGAAAAACCACAGTGGGAACTTACCCATTGTAAGATGATAGTCTATAGTAGTATGTAAAAATTTTACAATGGGGAATGCACATGCATTCAGGGACATTGCTTAGAGCTCACTGCTCAATATAATGGCCCAAAAGGCTACAAACCTCAAGGAAGTCTCACTAACTTACAATAATATTAGGACTACAATCCGGAAGAAATGAACTGAAATAATAACATCTCCAATGCTTGATTACAGTTCTGGTTAAGAACAGATGTCTTCCCCGCAACACTAATCTCACCACAAACTCACTAATACATTTGGTCTAGAATTCTGATGGAGGTTTCCGACGGAGAAGGTATATTGTGACCAAATTTGATTTTTTTTTGAAAAAATGCCCTAATTCATCAGAATTCCGATGGTAATTACACATTTGGTTTCGCTGGAGAAGGCATTAGCAATAAAATTTGTTTTTTTTTTCAAAAAAGTGCTCGCGTTCATCGAAATTTCGACAACAACGGGCATTACTTGAAAAAAAAAAAGAGGGCAAGTCATTTGTGCTTTCAATCTCATGTGGGCTTCCACGTCGACCTCAACCCATTGCAAGATCAAACAGCACACTCACCATTCGAGGTAGAATCTTCACCTTCATTTCGGATTTGCATAATACGAGGAATTGCTGAATCTTCACCTTCATTCATTGAATCTTTGGATTTGCATGAGGAATTTTGGATTTTCATAATATTTGCATAATATGAGGAATTGCTTGGGTAGAATATTCACCATTCGAGGTAGTTGAATCTTCACCTTCATTCATTTATTTGCATATATGAGTAATTGCTTGTGTCCCACCCATTGCTTAAGCTATCCACTGCAATTGTAGGGGCTGGTTCATGGCTTCTCCATCTCGATCTATAGGATATGCTCCAATGGGCATGGGTACAACTAAGTCCATTTTCACTCTAGTGCCAGAGATGGTTGATCGAGTACCAGGAGCACAGTCAACATCAACACTAGATTGAGAGCCTATAGGATCCCTCCCATTTCTTATTGAACCATAGCCTATTTCAAATCTGATTGTTGAACCTATTAACTCACAAATACTCGTGCTTTGTTGTTCCAAGGTCAACATCATTGGAAGTCTTTTAATGTTGCCCCCATTCCTCGGTTGTCGATGTTCAGTCTTTCCCTTTTTCCAGTGAGTGCATAGGTTTTGTTTTAAAAAGAGTATATTACTCAGTCTAAATAAGCAAAGTAGAGTAGCAGTACAAAGAACATAAAGTTTTTAAGATAGTCAATTTTTGTAGAAATTTTTGGATACCAAGAGAAAAATTATCAGTAATAGACTTAAGGATCTCAATAAAAGGGAAACAATATTCATTTAGATCCTTTGAAAAAGCATGCTAGAATGTGATATTTGTGGTCTAAATGAATGAGACAAATAAGTATAATAGGTAGCACAAGTTAGTCCATGATGATATGGAGAAAAATGCAATGATTGACAATCCAATCAAATGGGAATACATCACATTCCAAGTAGCAATAACAATCCCTAGCATGATATATAGAAGAAATATTAAAAAAGGATGTTCAACTTGAGCATTGATACATTGATGAAGGCAATTCCCAAAACAAATTGATAGTCTTATAGAAGATTACAACAATAAGGCAGATTTGAAACCAAGAAGAGAAAACATGATAGTTTAAAAAGGGATGTGGACATTGTGGCAGTCATGGAGGCCTAATTTTGTGATGGTCAAGATGCAATAAGTGCACATATATATTTTATATAAATAGACAAAGGTTTATTCCCACCATTATATGTTAAGGTATGAAGTTTGTGGTGAACTAAACTACAACAATGAGAAAGCACAAAGATAGCATTACATGATAAAGACCATTTTGTAAATCTATTTTCAACCAGTTGGAAGCTATATACTAAACTAGTTGGAAGCTCAAACAAGTTGTCTTATATCTTGGCCAAGAGTTAGCAGAGAAAGTTTTTATGCAGGCCTTATTTTAGATAAAGTGACAACCATGTCATTGTCAAGACAATCATGTGAAAAGTTGTAAAGAATGGTGCATAAATGTAAATAAAAAATTGATAAATATACCTCAATTTTGAAATGCTTGGCATGAAGTTCCACACAAGCCTTAATTTTTCTAGAACATGTTAGTGTATTCTTTCATCATGGAAAAACATAATGTAGTTGATCATAACTGATGTACGAAAGTTGTATCTTTGATTGCCTTTTTCTTTGATTATAGATCTATTCTCAATTGATTTGAATTGATTAATTGAAAAATTGGTATATGTGGGCTGGAGTTGATAGGGGTTTGAAATGAGAAATAGACTTGTATCTATATGCAACTTGCACCTTTTCAAATTGAACTTTTGGAAAAGTCCAAAATTGGAGGCCTAATTCCTACTATTTGTGAATCCAACATTCATCTTTCAAATTTTAGGTCCAATTTTCATGAATAAGGGTTCCCAAGACCCTAGTCCTAGAAAATTGAGCCATGAGGAACATCATGAATAAGGGAATGAACCAAATTTATAGAAAAATTCTCAAACCTAAGTACAATTAGGCATAAATAAGGCACAACCACTAAAGTGAGTCCAAACCTAGTGTATATTTATAAAGAGATACAACTTATGATGCAATATTTAGGCCCCTCTTATAAAGAGTATGAAATTATACTCATGTACTCTTGGGAAAATATGGAGAAACCAAATATTCTTTCACCAAGATATTGAAGAGTCAAGATGATTACAAGTTTGGAAAGGTGGTAGCTCCCAAGACTTATGATATTGTCAATCTACAATATTGAAATAAAAGGGAAGTACAAAGTGAGTAATATGTGTAACATTGGTAACACACATGGAGCATGCAAAACACAAAGTTATGGCATTTAGAACTAGTAAAATTCATATATCCTCACTAGGAACCATATCAAAAAGATAAGGCATAGATATAGGACTAGTAAGATCCTTATATAGTTACTAGGAGTCATGTCAGAGACACATAAAAGCATGATACCCAAGTTCGTAAGATCCTCTAATACTTAGTCATAGATCACATTCTAACAACAAATAGAAGGCCATAGCTTGGTAACCTAACTATTCCATGAGTAGTAGCTCAAAATGTTATCAAAGCTAGGTTAGGTTAGGAGCCCCAAGAACCTATAATGTGTCTTATAATGGGTGTTGGAAATAATCTACACTCAACTAACAATGGAATGGTAAGAAAGGGGGTAGTAGCTCAATCGTAGAGAAATTTATTAACAAATAAAAGGCCTTAAGTTGGATTCCTAGCTATTTTATGAGTATTAGCTTATAATTTTCATGCATAAATAACATCTACTCCCACCTCTACCATAGATCCAACTTCCACCATTTCTCCTTCCACAACCTCTAGTCACCTTCATGTACCAAAGCCACTAGTGCCACACCTTTAGTACTTACATCCTCCACTTACCATCCACCATATGGCCTATTTATCAAATTGATTTCTTCTACATGTAAAATCCATATGCACAAGATGAAATGTAAATTGGTAGATGTAAAAGCCATATTCCATAACCTTTTCTAATATCCTTTCTTCCATTTCCAAAATGTGAGGTTTGTAATAGGATGCGACATCCATCAAAGCATAACAGAGAGGAGATTTCTAACAAGATGGCAGATCAAACAGTGTAGGAAAGCATAGATTAAAAAATAAATACAAGATTGCAGTTTATATAGTTTAATAAAAGGGGCAATGAACAAACATAACACTACTTTGGAAGGTTGCAGAGATGGTTTGTGGCACAATATAGAGACAGGCTATGCAAGAAACAAGAATAGAAAAGATGCAAGGTTGAGCCATAGAGTAGGGTATGATATCCATCAAAGTGTAAAGGATTTTGAAACTCTACCATAAATATAATTACCATGTGTTTGATCAAATCAATAACTATCCAAAAATTTGAAATGCTGGGTAGAGACATTAAATGTGAAGAGGATTGATGTGCATGGAGATTGTTAATTGTATATTTGAATGAATATTTTATTGTAATCTTTATGTCAGTTCAATTTGTGTGCAAGCTTTACCCTCTTTGGAAGTTGCCATACCATTCAAATATTCATGTATTGGGGACCCTATGTAACCTTCAGAAGGGTTTGTGGATCAAAACCAAATGAAATAGATTAAATTTCTATGACTATCCTAAAGGTATTAATTGTCACAGTCATAGTTTTACTAGCGATATTGTTTTTGTTTTGACAGAGTTGTGTTTGTAAATGCAAGTGTGGACATGTAATGGATTCATGAGATTTATTAAGACTACATCAATACTTAACAACAAAATAGTGTGTAGGCACCTAAAATATGAAAGGACTACATATTGGAAGGAGACAATCATCCATACTTATCACAAGCATCTGCAACTCATGTAGACTCAATGTGAGTTGCAAAATGGCCATCAATGAGTGTGAACCCTATCTTCACAAATTATGATCAGTTGCCATGATACTTGACCCTATCCTCATGGTGTTGGATCAATTCATATTAGTTTTCCCGAGCCTAGAAGCCAATTAATGTATCCAAGGCTGTCTAGAAAAATGGATTGTATGATCATTGACTTTGTATGTTGAAACCATTATACATGCCCCTACCTCTGCATCATACACATGAGTCAAGGATGATAGTGAGGTGTGAAAACATCCTATATGGATAGGACATAAGAGTTTGTACCAAATAGTGCTAGGTGAAATGTATTTAATATATTAGACTTACAGGACATATGGGGAAGTTTGTGCGTGTGATGATGCCATGAAAGGTCTGATAACCCTAGTATCAGACTGAGAAAACCAATGAAAGACAAAAAAAAATGCATTGAGAAGGAAAAAGGTTGAATTGCCTAATGTTTGGAATTGAAGTGATGTGTGGGGACTCTACCAAGTCAAATACCTTGTTGTAGTTTCAAAGGGTAGAAAAAGAATAAGCATTTTATTTACTGTCCTAATAGACCATTCAACATAACAATGATTACCAATGATGTGTGCATTGCAAACAGAGTTCTAGAGGAAGGCTCTTTGTATTGTAATACCAAGTGAGTGTTCATAAACCTTGTGTAGGGTCCTCCAAGCCTAGAGAAGGAGTTCAAAGCCTAGATACATTGATTTGGCCTTGTGGCCATCAATGAGTGTTGACCAAATAGGATAAGTCTTGAGACTGACAATTTTGGAAGTGTGGCATTGTTGACAGCCAACACTTAGGTGTGAGCCCCGTCTTCACGTATTATGATTAGTTGCCATGATACTTGACCCTATCCTCATGGTGTTGGCTCAATTCATATTAGTTTTCCCAAGCCTAGAAGCTAAGTAATGTATCCAAGGGTGTCTAGAAGAATGGATTGTATGATCATTGACTTTGTATGTTGAAACCATTATACATGCCCTCCATTGAGGATATTGAGGAAGATTGGGATCAGAATAGTGTGTTTTTTTGAAGAAACATGATGTGAGAAGTTTGATGCAGAGGCAAGGGTAGAACTCAATATTTCATATTAGGACAACAACCACATTGATTAGGCAAGTCAAATAAGGTCTCTCCAATGTTTAGGATACACAAGGGCAGAATTAGTATGCATGAGCATGAGAATGGATAGTTACTTTCCTTTTAAACTAATTTGGATAGTATTGAGAGGATCCTATAAGGATGACTATCACCATACTCTCGATGACTTCACAACATTGATAATAAATTCACATTAGACACTCATGGATTACCCCAATTAGACATTAGTCAACTTAAGATATGATACAAGGATTGTATTCCACAAAGCCATTAGCATATCACCTTCTCTGAATCACCACAAAGCCATTAGATATGTTTTGAGATGAAAAAGAAGAGTATGAGGCCCTACCCCAAGCCATCATAGCATTTCAGTTATTTTTCATGTTGGACCTACTATTGATACTATATTTTGATGCATTATGGACATAGATTTTATATGATCCAATGTTTGGACCACACTGACATGATTATGTCATTTACTTGCATGGAATTATGGATGCATGCTCTATAAATGATTTAATTCCATGGTGATTATGATGATGTCATTTAGTAGATTATTCTATGTGGATGTTATTAGATAATTGGAAACTTGATTATTATAATTGAAATTGTATGCAATGTCTGATTTGTATTCTTTTCATGTGAAAATATTATATGTGATTTTTGGAATTACTAATGTGCAAAGTGAGATGTGCAGGAAAATTATTCCATGTAACCATGAAAACTATTTAGAGAATCAAGCCTAAACCTATGTGCATTTGTGAAGCTAAGGGTTATCTATTTGGAGAGACAAAACCTTGTTTGTAAACATTTTTTAATTTGTAAATGTTTATGCTTGGATGTATGTTTAATTTGAAAATTGCTTAATTTATTAATTCCAAGAAAAAGAGACATTGCCATGTGTATTTTAGTGATGTGTAATTTTTTGTGGTGTCACATGACACATGTGTTGTAAAGGGAGTTGGCAATGACATGTCCCTTGGAAGGAATTTGTTTTACCAATTCATTTCTCAATTATCCTAGTATGGTTCCAAGAAAGTCTTGGATAGGGAGCCATTAGAAAGGTCAACTCAGGGTTGACCCATAGGTAAATTTGAGGTGAGTTTCTAGAGGGTTAAACTATCTCCTAGGGTCAAGTTAAGGGCATTTTTAGTGGGCCATATGATGTACCTATGGATGAAGGCCAAATTTATCCATGTGTCCACTCCCTAGAGACTGTTTAGTCACCCCAAAAGTTGAGTTTTCCAAGGTGGCCGAATTTCAACTTTTGAGGATCCTACCTAGGCTAGACAACCTTCCTCATGAATGTTATTTCCATTCCCAATTCCTTTTACCTTTTTGAGGTGCCTTGGCTAGAGAGATTTTAAGGTGTTGGGAAGACCAACCTATGAGCATCCCTCACCCTTCCCAAGAGGATTGGAAAGAGTGAGGAGTGTCTTCTTAGAGAATGGTTTGGGAGGGAGAAGTTTGATCACCCACCCTCCATTTTTGGAGACAAAGATTTTCTTGAGAAATTGGTCTTGGATTGGGAAGTTTTTGGCTAAGTCTTGTGAAGGAAAAGTTAGTGGATTGGGCAGCTCTCCTACAACTTCTATTCATCATTTTGGCAGATTTAAGGTTGGTTGGTTTACAATCTCATGTATGTTGCTTTGTATTTGAAAAGATTGTTTGTTGTAGTTGTTTTTCCATTGTTGATTTCTTAGTATGTTTAGAAAGATGTTGAGTTCTTCCTTATGTGTTTGTGTTATTGAGGTTTTATGATATTATTTTGGGTGTTCAAGGCCATACTCACCGTTGGGAGGGTAGAGTGGCCTTGGGGTGAAGGGTTGTTTGACAACCTAAGAGTGTAGAGGCTCTATTTGGAAGAGAGTGATACATAAGGGATTATTGGACCCTTGTTGCATAGTGTTTGTTTATGCAATGGGGATCATAAGGGGAGTTTGATGGCTTGTATGCCTTGGGGGACATAAAGATTTGTTGGGACAAGTTTGGAACTTGTGGTTGTTCTACTTGGTAGCCTTGCTATGGCATTATGTTCTCCTACTTGCAGAATTCTCCTCTAGGTATTTGGTCCACCTTCACCCCTCAAGTTATAGACACTAACTGACTTTGTTCATCCTTGAGTTGGGAGTGTTTGTGTTGTGTTTTCCTTTTCTTATGTGTTTATGCTTGAGTGTCACCTTTTTAGCCTTGGTTCTCCTAGCTCGAGGGTGATTTCTTGTAAGCCTAGGTTGGGAGGTGAGCCTCCATGGTCACAACCTACAAGGTTTTATTGCAGGTTTGCTTGGGAAGAGATTGGAAGGGAATCTTGGAATGATCCTATTTCTTATTGTATTTAGTTACAAAAAAAAGCATGCATTTGGCAAGCCCTCATTTAGTAGAAATGAGAGGCTTGATTTTGTTATTTACCTATTTGTATAAAAGAAACTATGATGTACTAAATGTAACTATTGGATTTGTTTTACCATGTAATAAAGATGTACTTTATTTGAGTAAATCCTTGCAAAGAAAAGAATAAAATTTGACTTATTCTTTATTGTTATTTACTTCTTGAAACAGATTAGAAATGAAGTTTATTTTTGTCTTCTTTAGCTAATGGAAAAGAAATGAAAATAGTTAAAAGTTAGTAGTGTAGTTATGTAGAAATAAATGAAATAAATTTAAATGTTGTTGTGGAGTTATTAGTAAAGAAAGGAAATATTGCTTCTGTCTATAGTTTAGACACAAAATAAATAAATAGACATTTTAGAGTTAATATTAATCTGCTTTACATCTTATTGTTTATTGTTTAAATAGATTTTAGAAAAAGATAGTTGCAGCAGTAAATAAAACCTTTACTGTTATTTTTTTAATCTGAAATACATGTATAGTAGAAAGTAAACAAATCTAGATCTGGTTATTTAAATGAAAAGATAACTGTGTTTTTGATAGAAAACAAGATTATTCTATTCTGTTTATTTAAAATATCATATTCTTAGCTATGGAAATGCAGATTTATTCATAGAAATAAATATATATATTGTAAAGTTTTGATGCCAATAGCTAAAAAGATGAGGGGGGGGGGTGAATCATACAAACTTAATCTTCCATAAAATCAACAGATTCAACCTCAGTATCTTATACTTCAACAATATAACCAAAAACTGCTAAACATGCTAACTCATAAACACAAAATCATCATAACACATTTAACACTAGATTTAACGTGGAAACCCAAATAGGGAAAAACCACTATGGGATTTTGGACCCACTAAGAAATATACTCTTCTAGAGTATGCTCGGTTAAAAGAAAATCTTGTTAAAGATTACAAACACATTGCTAGATGTGACCCGGTTAAGGGATTTCCCTCAGATTTATTAGGATCTTCACTTTGTTAGAAGTGACCTTGTCAAAGGATTTCAAACACTCATTTAGAATGTTACCTTGCTAGAGGGTTTACAAATAAGACTATTAAGTCCACTCGGTTAAGAGATTTTCTGTCACTTACAAAATAAACAATAGTAATAAAATATATCTGCAACTTCACATCTAAAATGCTAAAGTAGATTCTATTTGCTTAAAACAATCTTGTCATAGGACTTCTCTTGTCCCTCTATTGGGCTCCCTACTTTGTTATTCAAACAGGTCTTCAAGCTTCTGTGCTCGATAATCACTATGTAGCATCCCTGTGCTTACACTTTCTCGCCTTCATTGTTCATCAATAATTTCTTATTTATAAACAATTTTCTAACTGATGAATCTCCTTGATCACCTTTCCCATGATCAATCTTAGCCATCAGATCTTTAAACTTGACTAGGTTCAATGTATCCTTCGATCTGAAAAATGTTTTACCTTGCCTTGGAACTTGCATTCCTTCCTAGGAACTTGTGCTAGGTTATTGCAGTTCAATCTGTGTTGTAGATCTTCCTCTTGATTTTCCATTGCCGTAGATCTTTAACAAACTTCATGCACGACATACCAATCATTTATTCATCTCCAGCTCATCAGCATCCTTCATTAAATAATTCTTTTATTCATCCAATGCAATCTATTATAACTCGGTTGCAACTTGGTAAATACTAAACTTTACTCGATAGACATTCTGCCTTCATTAACTGATATCGATAACTTTAGGGTTTACCGACTAGGTTCTTTGCTCGGTGACATAGTATAGTATTAACCTTACAATCAACAAACATATGTAGGATATCAAAATAATCTAAACATCTTGATCTCATCATTGTCTAACTCGGTAATAGTTACCCATAGAATAACTTATTTCTCCCCTTGTTCATCACATTCTTTCTATGTCTTTTACCGACATCTTAATACTCATCAACACATACTTCTCAAGATATGTCAACATCATACTGAATCAGAAAATGAATTTGTTGATATCAATGACAAAATAATATTATAAAGACAGTAATCATCCTTCTTCAGTTATATCAATAATCTCCAACAACCTTCTCAATATCCTTATTGAAATGCCAACAATCTCCCCCTTTGGCATTGATGGCAATACCAACTTTTAAATGGTAATACCAACTTGATTTATTCCAACTGATTCAGATTCAGATTGCTAGTAGACTTCTCTTGTTATCCTTGAGCTATTAAAATCATCTCCTGGCCGTCTTCTAGGCTTTCTCCCTCTTTCATTAGTCTTCTGAGCTGTTATCTTGCATTTAGTCTTCTCCCTTTTTCAGTAATCTTCTCCCCCTATCAGTAGTCTTCTGTTATCTTCTTCATTTAGGGCTTTACCAATTAGTCTACCATTTAGTCTTCTCCCCCTTTGACAACAATGCCAAAAAGTAAAAGAACTAAATCATGAACTCTTCTGCTGTGAAGTGCTTGCTTTTGTTGAGTTACAAGTGCAAATGTAACATCTAAAACTTGATCAGAGCAACTTGTCTCTATTCACTATTTTCTACACACCTTTAGAAAACCTCCTAAAGTTGCTTAAATCAACATCAATCCACAAATAATATTTTGTATATTCATCGAATTGATGCTTTCACTGAACTCTATCAGTGAGTAGAAGATAGGGGTAGGACCCCTAACTTGCTTCAGAGATACTCAAAAGTGTCTCTTGGCAGTGGCTTTGTGAAGATGACTGCAATTTTCTCCTTTGAACTAATATATTCCACCACAACTTTATTCTCTTGAACTTCTTCTCTTAGATAATGATACTTTATAGAGATATGTTTTGTCTTAGAGTGCATTACCGGATTCTTTGAAATGTTAATGGCACTCATATTATCACAGAATATAGTTACTGGCTCGGTAACCTTTTCATTTATACCTTTCAATAGTTGTTTTATCCATGCTATATTAGTGCAATTCAATGCTGCAACAACATATTCAGCTTCTGTTGTTGACTATGAAATACATCCTTGTTTCTTGCTAAGCCAACTCACTAGTCTTTCTCCTAAAAAGAAAGCTCCTTCGCTTGTGCTTTTCCTGTCATCAATATTGCCTGCCCAATCAGCATCAGTATAAAATTTTAAATCAAAATCATTTCTCTTTTCATATACTAAGCCATAATCTTCAGTGCCTCTCAGGTATCTAAAAATTCTCTTAATTGCTATCATATGGGTTTCCTTGGGATCTGCAAAGAATCTTGCAACAATACCTACAGCATGTGCTATATCCTATCTACTACGCACAACATATTGTAACTTTCCAATCATAGATCGGTAAATTGTCTCATCAACAGATGTAGATTCATCATTCTTTGATAGTTTACAGTTAGTAGTCATAGGAGTACTTACAAGTTTAGAATCCTCCATTCCAATTTTCTTCAAGATTTCCTTTATGTACTTGGATTGAGTAATGAAAATCTCATCTTTCATTTGTAGTATATGTAAATCTATAAAATACTTTATCGCACTGATTAGTGACATCTCAAATTCTTTGCACATTTTATTTCCAAAGTTCTTGCATAAGGAGTCATTACCACAAAAAATAACATCATCAACAAATATGGCTGAGATCAGTATTCCATTGTCCTCGTCATTCTTCATGTACATATTGTTGTTTTCACTTGTTCTTATAAAACGAATCTTGATCAAATAAGAGTGCAGTCTTTCATACCATGCTCTAGGTGCTTGTTTCAGACCATATAAAGCTTTGTTTAATTTACATACCTGATCTTTACTCTTGTCTTCAACAAATCCTTCAGGTTGTTCAATATAAACTTCTTCTTCTAGTATACCATTCAAAAATGCAGATTTAACATCCATTTGATATAACTTAAAAATTTTGAAAGCAACATATGCCAACAATGTTCTTACTCCCTCAAGTCTAGCTACAGGTGCAAAAGTCTCACCATAATCTATTCCTTCTTCTTGAGCATAACCTTTGCAAACTAGTCTTGCTTTGTTCTGAATGACCTCACCTTTTTCATTTAGCTTGTTTTTGAAAATCCACTTTGTACCAATTATATTTTTGTCCTTCGGTCTTGGGACCAATGTCCATGTTTCATTCTTATTTATTTGTTCAATCTCTTCTGTCATAGCATTTACCCAATCCTCATTGTTAAATGCCTCCTTTACTATTCTCGATTCAAAGTTAGATATCAGACATGTGTTATGTCTCAGTTTGTTCCTTGTCATCACTGGATCATCCTTATCTCCTATAATCTGACTTGATGCATGATGTCTTCTGACATATTTGGCTAATATAGGCTCGGTAGGCTCTGTATGATCTTCTTCATCACCTAATAACTGGACATTATCTTCATTTTCTTTAGCAACTTTCTCGGTAGGACTTCTTGGTTGAACATAAATCAATTCTTCATAATTTTCTGGTTCTTTGGAATTTCCTTCATCATTTCTTTCTACAAATTCGTCAATTTTTACATTTGCACTTTCTACTATTTTGTTAGATGATTTGATCAGACATTTAAATGCTTTACTTCTAAAGGAATAACCAAGAAATGTTCCTTCCTCGCTTTTCTAATCAAACTTTCCATTTCTGTCATCTTTGTGAATATAACATCTACTTCCAAAGATTTTAAAATGACTTACATTAGGTTTCTTGTCATACCAGATTTCATATGGTGTCTTCATAGTTTCTTTCTTCAGTTGTACTCGGTTTAGGGTGTAAACTGCAATGCTGATTGCTTCTCTCCAAAATGTTTGAGGTACCCTCTTTTCTATCATTAGGGTTCTGGCACAATCCACAATTGATCTGTTTCTTCTCTCAGCTATCCCATTTTGCTGAGGTGTTCTTGGTGCAGACACTTGCCTTTTTATACCATGATCATTATAGAATAAGTTAAATTCATCAGAAGTGAACTCTCCTCCTCTATCAGATCTAAGACATTTCAGCTGTCTTCCTGTTTCATTTTCAACTCTTGCCTTGTATCATTTAAACATTTGAAAAGCTTCTGATTTTTCTTTTAAAAACATAACTGACATCATCCTTGAGTAATCATCCACAAATAATATGAAATATTTATCACCATAATAACTTTGAACTTTCATAGGACCACAAAGATTAGTGTGTACTAGATCTAAAATTCCTTTAGAAGTGTAGGACTTACTTGTAAAGTTTGATCTTGTCATCTTACCCATCTGGCATCCTCGGCACATAGCATTCTCAGGTTTTTCCAGACTCGGTAGACCTCTCACTCGATGCTTCTTACTTATTTTGATCAGATTATCAAAATTTACATGACAAAACCTTTTATGCCATAACCAGGCATCTTCTATTTTTGCATATAGATATTTGTTCTGAGTTGAGTCAAGGTGAAATGTATTACCTTTTGTTTGTGTCCTGGCAGTAGCTAACTTTCCATGCTTGTCATGAACTTTGACAATTCCTTTCTGAAATTCTATTCGGTATCCTATATTGTTTAGTTGTGCTAAACTCAACAAATTGTATTTCAAACCTTCAACCCAGTATACATCATCACATTTAGCATTGTCAAGAAGTGTTATAGATCCTTTACCTTTCACCAAACATGGTGCATCATTACCAAATCTTACATATCCTCCATCATAATCTTCTAATTTAACAAACTTGTGTTTATCACCTATCATGTGATGTGAGCATCCACTATCTATGATCCAAGAATCATTATTATTTATGTGAGATATTAGGGCTTTTTCTTCACACCTTTCTTCATCTGATCCATCTTTAATAGCCACATAAACAACTTCCTCTATATCAGTTTCATCAGATTTATCATCATTGGATTCCTCATCAGCTACTAGGCATGTCTTCCTGTCTCTCCTTCTGAAGTCTCGGTGTCCTCTGTATTGGTTGTCTTTCTGCCTATTATCTTAGTATTCTCTCTTTTCACTAGATTCTTTGTCAAGGCAGTTAGAAGCCATATGTCCTATTTTATCACAATTGAAACATTTTAAAGGTAGCTTTCCTTTATACTTACCTTTTCCTCTCGGTAACTTTCTGGCTAATAATGCTTCAAACTCTTTTTGATTTTTGATTTCTTCATATAGTTTGTGCACTTCTTCCATGTTCTTACGAAATCTTTCACTTGCTCCACTATGATTCCCTTCAAAGTACTTACTCATTCTATCATTGTAATCGTCAGATTCACCAATATGAAAAGAATTGAATGTAGATTCTACTTTATTTACTGAAGACCCACTGTTATCAAAATTGCTTAACTCAAATGCATGTAGCTTACCAATAGTAGAATCCAAAGAAACTGGCATATTTGGTACAGACCTCAATTCATTGATTGCAGAGACTCGAATGGCATAAGTAGGTAGAAGTGTTCTAAGCAACTTACTTGTTACATCCTTTTCTTCAATAGTTCCCCCTGCTCCTTTGATTTGATTGACAGTCTCCTTTAACCTTGTACTATATTGGGTTATGTTCTCACCTTCATTCATTCTCATGGATTCAATTTTTCCTCTTAGACTATCTACTTTTGCTCTTTGAACATGTTCATCACTGCCATACACAGATATGAGCTTGGTCCACATTGCTTTTGCATCATTATAGCCTTCTAGATCATTAAACTCTGAGTCGGCCAATGTTGATGTTATTTCAATCATAGCATGAATATGTTCTTGCTTTGCCTTTATCTCTTCCAAGGTCATCAGGTTGGTGCTTGGTGGTATGTAATCATTCTCCAAATAATATGTTGCATATTCTCCAATTCCTGATAAATGCAGCTTTTGTCATTACCAAACTTTTGGGCATGAACGAGATATATTTTTTTTAAAAATAACAACCTAATAAGATTAAATTTGTTAATACCAAATGCACTAACAAGTTTTGTCTTGACTATGTTTGAGTTAACTGTAACCACTAACTCTAGTAAGCGAAAATAAATTAAATAAAATGCGGAATTCTAAAAGAATAAGATTATTATCTCATCAATGTTAATCAATAACTTAATTTAAACAAAACTCTCTAAAATAATTAACGAAGATAATATTAATCTCCAATAATCATTAATTGCTTTTAGGAACTAATTCACTTAGTCCTAGCACTTAGATTTATTAATGCCTAAATTTTATTTTAACAATAATTAGAATGTAGTTAAACTAATTCGATTAAAGGGTCAATTAATCCTAAAAGATTAAACTCCATAATAATATAAATTTTAAAACCACATTTTTAAATATACCCATATGTTTATTTTAAAACATATATAAAATATAAACACCTAATAAAATAAATAAATCCACAATTTTTCCTATACATTCATATTCTATACTATATATAAATATATAAATATGTATATGTATACTTATCAATATACATATGATAATATTTATATATATACATATATATCTATTAAACACTTATATATTTATATGTGAGGATATTCTCTTTTTTTAAAACATACACTATTATCAATATACCCATGAACCCTAATTTTATTATTATAAAAATGCCCTATATATTTTTTTTAAACCTCATTACTTTCCCTAACCCCAAATTTTGGGTTAGGGCTTTTATAATTTTTTTCCTTTTCTTTGAGTTGCACGGCCGAACGAAGGAGAATAGCGGCCATGGTGGATCTCGATGGAAGAGTGGTGGAGTGAAGGTGTGGAGGCGGGTTGGAGAAGTGTTGGGCGGGGACCTTCCCGAGTGCCACTGGGTATCCCCATAGTGGCGGTTAGGTGCCGCCCACTATGGGAATACATAGTGGCGGTTAGGTGCCGCCCACTATGGGAATACATAGTGGCGGCTGGGCCCTTCCACTGTGGTTACCTACAATGGGAGGCCCCGACCGACCATTGTGGTTTCCCACAGTGGCGGCCTCCGTGTCGTCCATTGTGTGGGGCCACAGTGGTGGCCCGAGCAGCCCCCGACCCATTGTGTATACAGTGGGTTCGACCTTCCCCCCCCCCAAAAAAAAAACCCTAGTTTCTTTTTTTTTTTATAAAAATTTAAAAGTTGAAAAAAACTTATTTTCCTCTTTATTTATTTATTTATTTTAATTTATAATATTATATATATGTGTGTGTGTGTGTGTATATATATATATATATATATATATATATATTAGAAGCATTTGAAACCCAGGCTAACTCTACCATGCAAAAATATAGATATTATATTTTATTTGAAACTTTTTTTTTTAAAACAGATTGATTAAAATATTCAGAGTTAAATCACTCTATTTCCTTTTTTTTTAATTTAAATACCTTAAATTAGAGATAGACTAATTAACTTTAGATTTATTTTCTGCAAATTAGTAAAATGACAAAATTAAATAAATTTATACAACAACTATATTTAGACCAGAAAATATTGAAATAAAACTTAGAGATAGCCATGATAATTTTTAGATTTATTTTCTGCGAATAAATAAAATAATAGATTTAAATAAATTTAAACAGCAACTATATTAATCTAAAATCATTGGAATTTTAACCTTAGAGATATGCATAAGGAAATAAACCGATCTTTTATTTTTAGAAGTAACATGCAAATTAAACTTTCATTTTCATAATACCATGTATAAAAAAAATCAACATTATTTCAAGAACAATACATAACTTAAACTTCAACATAAATATTTCATTTTGCAACAAAATAATACTTAATAAAAATAATGTTTTTCCTTAAAGTATATTTAAATTACAATATAGTCAAACTTACACATGGATCTCTCATTTCTATTAAATGAGGACCTTAAAAATAATAGATACATTTCCTTTTGAAATAGATACAACATATAGTTTCCCTTTATAGTGTTGCAACTTAAAATATAAAATATTCCATTTCCAAAACTTTTTCTACAAACAAACAAATCCAGCAACTTCTACTTGTCCTTTTCTTTTCTTCCAAACAACTTGCAAATAAATCATAGGCTATGACCATGGAGTGCTCACCTCTCAGCCTAGGCTTACTAGAATCCACCCCCAAGCTTGGAGAACCAAGCCCTAGACAAGTTACAGACATGCAAACACAACAAGAAAGGGAAAATCACGTAACAATCACTTTCCCAACCAAAGCTACACTTCATCACAATATGTGATGATGTTACATGGGTGGTAGTGGACCAAATAACCTAAGGAGACTGCAAGAATGGTAGAACATAATGCCACCTCATGGCAAACAAGTTATTTCATAAAATCATAAACCCCACATTCCTTATGCCCTCCCAAGGCATTCATGCCATACTTTCTCCCCTTATGACCCCCAAATGCACAAACCAGGCCATACAGCAAGGGTCACAAATACACCCCTTGAGTTCGCTCTCATAAAGAGAGTCTCTCACTCGAGGGTTGTAAAACTTCTACCACCTGCAAGACCATCCTACTCTCCCAAGAGTAGAAGGCCTTGGTTACTCCCAAGACACAGAAAAAATGCATACAAGGAATAAAAGATAGAACACAAAATAATATTCACAAAGGAAAATACAAGAAAACCATTTTTACATACAAACTAACTTTCCAACATAAACATGCAACATGGAAGAAACACAAGGAGAAGATAAACCAACCTTCAATCTGCCCAAAGGTATGCTAGAACTAGTTTGAGGATGAGCAGCCTAAATCCACAAATCTTCCTTCCACACTTAGCAAAAATTTCCAATCCAAAAACCCAAACTTTTCAAAATGCATAGTCTCCAAAAATGGAGAGTGTGTGATTACCCAAAAAATCTCTCATTCTTGCCTAAGAAGACCTCAGTGAGAGTTCTCATGGGTTTCTAAAATTGAAAAAGGAAAAAGTAAGAAAAAGATCAAAAAGGATCTCTCATCAAAGGGGAAGGTTATCTAACCTAGATGGCACCTTCTAATTTTGAATTTTCGCACATCTTAGAAAATCCACTTTTTGGGATGATTAAACAGTCACATGGGAGTAGACACATACCTAAAAACACTCCTAACTCATAGGTATACCTTATGGGCTTTAGGAAACACCTTTAAACTACCCCTAGGAGTCCATTTGACCCCTTGTCAACCCATCTAAAGTTAACTTTCGGCTCAAACCTAAGTTGACCACCCCAAAGATTCTCTACTCAAAGAAAATTTAGAACCAAAATCAAATGTTTGAAAAAGCTATAGTTAAACAACTCCCTTCAAGAGACAAGTCAAAATTGAAGACATAAATCAACACATGTGTCAAGTGATACAATAAAATACATTTCAAAATTACACATGGAAATTATCTCTTGTTGGATTTAAATAAACCAATAATAAAATGTAACACACACGTGCATCATTCACTATTACAAATAAAATACGATACATATGGGGTGTTGTCTCTCCAAATAGACAACCCCTAGCTTTACGAGCATACATAGGTCTAGGTTTGGTTCTCCAAAATATTTCCATGGTCACATGATCATGGTTTATTTATGTTTATCAATTTTATATAGGTCAAGCACCCTAAAGAACATGATATGGATCAACACTGTTGGTATTTTGGTATGGTTTTGTCATTGATGTCAACACCTACTAAAACACTTATCAACTCTGGCACTTTGGAGAATTAGCAACATTCACCGACAAGCAAGTGACTCATGCACAGTCACCGGTATCTGGTACACCGGCAAGATATAATGATCACCGACACTTGGAATGATATGGAAAACACTTGGTTATGTCGAAGACATTGTGTGGACAATTTGTCTTGGAGTTTTGTTTATTGGTATAGTAGCATTTACATATTTGCTGTTACCGGCAAATAGTTCCAAGTTACACTGACAGGTTTATCTTTTCCAGATCAGCATGGCATGCTATGGAGATGACTTATTATTGTTGTAAATGCATTAAGCCGACATATTGAATCGATTATCGCATCGGGTATTAATTGATATGTAAATTAATTTTATTGTAATATCTTGTAGAGCCGACCTACTAAAATTGGTCTTAGGTTATGGTATAAATGTAAGATCTTATTTGTAAGATCAGGTGTGAAAGGCCAAAAAGGATTGTGTGAAGGTATATGCGAGAATAAGCAGAGCTATACATGAAGACATCATTTGAAGATTGAAGGAGGGTTTTTGAGAAGACAATCATAACTACACCTATACTAAATCCAGCATATGAAGATTCTATTTTGAGCAGTACATTCTTATTGGATTTAACCATCCAATTGTAGTTAGTGTGACTCCCATTTTGTGATTGAGAAGTGAGCTCTAGGTGCTTGGCCTTTCTGCATGTGCAGACCCCATTTATGTACACTTATTATCTGCAGTAGTATCATCTGATTGTGGGTAAGGTTTTTCCCCTTGCAGAGTTTCCACGTACAAATACTGGTGTTATGTGTTGTGGATGACTTTGTCTTTATGTTTCATGCACTAATCCTTACCAGTATAGCAATTAACTATTAAAACTATCTACCGGCATATTGAACCGGTTTACCGGTACTAAGCATTCAGTTGGTTAAGTTGTTTTTGGTTTAAATTTATTTGACAACTAATTCACCCCCCCTCTTAGTTGTCTCTAGGACCTAACAATTGGTATCAGAGCCTAGTCCTCTTTTGTAGAAGTTTAATAGCTTAAGGACATCCAATGTCTACTAACTATTTCAGGAAGGACAGTCCTAAACTTGATGGAACCAACTATGGCATATGAAAGATAAGAATGGAGACACATCTAAATTGCATTGGAAAGGATATATGGGATGTTACAAAGAATGGTTATACTGCTCCTACTCCTGGTCAGCCTAATCCGCCTACCTTGGGAAAAGATGAAGAAAATGATTGCAAAGCAAGAGAAGCACTTTTGAGCGCATTATCAGATCAACAAATCATGGGACTATCAGATAGGTCTACTGCTAAAGCTATTTGGGATCATTTGGAAACACTGAATGAAGGAGATTCCACAGTCATAATTGCAAAACTTGAAAGCTTTCGGGTCAGGTATGAACATCTGAAAATGGAAGAAGATGAAAGGATTTCTACTTTTATGGAAAGAGTAAATGAGATTGTTTTGGGTATTAAATGTTGTGGAGGAACCTTAAGTGAGGATGAAATTGTTTCAAAAGTTTTAAGAGGATTACCACTAGCATATAAAATGAAAGTAACTGCTATAAATGAGTTAAGAACAATGCCTAATACATCAGTAACTAGGGATACATTGATTGGAAAACTTTCAGCTTTTAAAATTGAAGAATTTGGTCCTATTGCTACTATAAAGACAGATTTGGCTATTAAAGCATCAACATCATTTGCTCCATCATTTGACAAATCTGATTGGAAAGCCTTTTATGCAAGAGAATTTGAAGAAAGCAGGAAAGAAAATGAAGAACTTGAAGAACTTGAAGCACTATTTGCAAGGAAAATGCCTAAAGGTCCAATTGGAAGTAAGTATGAAGGTAAAGCACCCTTTAAATGTTTCAACTGCAATAAGATTGGTCATATGGCTTCAAGATGCCCTGATAGACATGCTAGACTAAGAGAAGAAGCTAGAAGAACATACAAGCCTAACCCTGAATATCAGAGATACATATTTAAGAAGAATAAAGACAAATCTTGTTACATTGCTGATGAAGGTGTGACTGATGATTCTGATGAGGATCCGACAGACAATCGATGGGTTTTTGTTGCTATAACAGAAGATCAACTGACACCTACTGCTCAACTGATAGAACAGGCCTTGGCAGCTAAAGTTGAAGTAAAGGATGAATGGATCATTGATTCAGGATGCTCACATTATATGACAGGAGACAAAGGTAAATTCTTGAACTTTCAAGAATACAATGGAGGCTTAGTGCGATTTGGAGATGACAAAACTTGTTTAATCAAAGGTAAGGGTACAATATCTCTTGATGGTAAGCATAACACTGACAATGTTTACTATGTTGAAGGATTAAAGCATAATATTTTGAGTGTTGGTCAATTAGTTGAGAAAGGATTTCAATTACAATTCAAAAATGGAAAATGCAAAATCATGAATAGAACTGGTTTGAAAATTGCAACCGGTAATCAAACTAGAGGTAATATCTTTCACTTGAACAACAATGAAAAGACATGCTTAATTGCACATATTGATGAAAGTTGGTTATGGCATAAGAGACTCTATCATGCAAACTTTGATTGCATGATGAAAATCAGTACTACTAAGGCAGTTAGAGATTTACCTAAAATTGTCAAACCTCACAATACAGTATGTAAAGAATGTCAATTTGGAAAACAAGTTAGAGCTAGTTTCAAAAGTATTCCAGAAAAATCCAATAATGCTCTTGATTTAATTCACACTGATTTATGTGGTCCAGCTAGAACTAAAAGCTTACAAGGTGATAGATATTTCATGCTAATCATTGCTGACTATTCTAGAATGTGTTGGGTTACTTTTCTTAGAGAAAAATCAGAAGCACTGGGAAAGTTCAAACTATTCAAAGCAATGGTAGAAAATGAAACCAGTAAGAAAATCAAATGTCTAAGATCAGATCAAGGAGGAGAATTTGCATCTATGGAATTTAATACATTCTATGAAGTAAATGGAATCATAAGACAACTATCAGCACCTCGGACACCACAACAGAATGGAGTTGTTGAAAGGAAAAACAAAACTATCTTGGATGCAGCAAGAAGTATGTTATTAGAAGCAAACCTACCACATGTATATTGGAGAGAGGTAGTTAGTATAATGGTCTATACATTAAACAAAGTTCACATCAAAGGTGAAACCAGTAAGACCCCTCATGAACTATGGTTTGGTATTACTCCTACTCTTAAATATTTCAGAATTTTTGGAAGTAAATGTTATATCAAAAGAGATGAGTATATTGGAAAATTTGATCCTAGAAGTGATGAAGGAATATTTCTTGGTTATTCATCTAAAAGCAAGGCATATAGATGTTTTAACAAAAGATTGCAGAAATTCATTAAAAGTAAAAATGTAAATATTGATGAACAATTCAGAGGAACTTCAAGGTATATAGACTCTAAACTGGCAACAAAATTTTTGACAAATGAACCTACACTGAATCCACCGGTACAGAATGAAGATCCAGTTACCTCGGTATCATCTGAGGATTCCACAGTAACTGGGGAACACTAGCAAACAAAGACATCCCGGTATGTAAGACTGAATCACTCTGAAGATCAGATAATTGGAGACAAGTGTAAAGGAGTTATGACAAGAGGAAGATTGGCAAATGAAGAGGTATGTCTTATTTCTCAAATTGAACCATCATCAGTTAATGAGGCATGTGAAGATAAATTTTGAAATGTAATTAGAACCAAATGGGTATTCAGAAACAAACTTAATGAAG
The DNA here is from genome assembly GCF_030272615.1 of Cryptomeria japonica. NCBI lineage: Eukaryota > Viridiplantae > Streptophyta > Pinopsida > Cupressales > Cupressaceae > Cryptomeria > Cryptomeria japonica. The sequence continues at coordinate 923,611,563 of NC_081407.1, forward strand.
ATGGTAAGGTTATTGGAAATAAAGCAAGACTAGTGTGTACGGGATATTCTCAGAAAGAAGGAATTGATTAGAATGAAACCTTTGCACCAGTAGCTAGAATTGAGGCAGTTAGATTATTTTTGGCTTTTGCAGCACATAAGAACTACAAAGTATATCAAATGGATATTAAATGTGCATTTTTGAATGGAGATATTGAAGAAAAAGTTTACATTGAACAACCTGATGGATTTTCTTTGACAGATAACAAAGATATGGTTTGCAAGTTAAGAAAAGCTTTGTATAGATTGAAGCAAGCTCCAAGAGCTTGGTATGCAAGATTGGATAAGTATCTTTTGAAGATTGGTTTTTCTAAAGGTAATGCAGACAATAATTTATACTATAAAGTGACCAATGATGACATCATGGTTAAAGAAGTATTTGTTGATGATATAATCTTTAGAGGAGAAGATAGATTATGTAAAGAATTTTCTATTAAAATGCAGCAAGAATTTGAAATGTCTATGATTGGAAAATAAAATTCTTTTTGGGATTGCAGATTTCACAGACTAATAAAGGTATATTCTTGAGTCAATCCAAGTACTTAAAAGAGTTGCTTAAGAAATTTGGGATGTAAAACTTTAAACTGGTAAGCACACCTATGACCACAAATGACAAATTATCACTAAGAAATGAATCTACACCTGTTAATCCAACTAGATACAAATATATGATAGGAGGCTTACTATATTTGACACAAACCAGACCTGATATTATGAATGAAATATGTATTGTTTCAAGATTTCAAAGTAATCCTAGAGAAAATCATGAATCAGCAGTAAAAAGGATTTTTTGGTACTTACAAGGTACTATATATCCTGGATTAGGGTATCCTAGAGATGAAAACTTTGAATTATGTGCATACACAAATGCAAATTGGGCAAGAGATGTGGATGATAGAAAAAACACCACCGGCAGAACATTCTTTCTTGGAAACAGACTAGTTTCTTGGTTGAGTAAGAAATAAAGTTGTACATCTTTATCAATAGCAGAATCAGAATATGTTGCAGCAGCAACTACCTGTACACAGGTACTATGGCTCAAGCAAATGTTGAAATACATAAAGGTAAAACACAAGGAACCTATTACTATCTATTGTGATAAAACTGTAGCAATTGATATATCTAAGAATCCGATATTACATTCTAATACCAAACATGTTTCTATCAAACTGAATTTTCTAAGGGAAAATGTTGAAGCAAAGGAAATAAAACTGGTTTATGTGAGTACTAAAGAACAAATTGCAGATATCTTTACTAAACCTCTACCTAAGGAGACTTTTGAATATCTCAGAGATCAGCTTGGGGTCATACCCCCACCGGTAGAGACTTAGGAAGTTGATGATTGTCATCAACCAAAAAAATTAATAGAGAAATCTTTTATTCTAGCTTTGATGGGAAGCTACTTCTCAGGGGGAGTAGTTGGTATACTAAATTGATTGGTATTTTGTATATGAACTTGGCTTGGTAAGAACTTTGGCATTTGATGTCAAAGCGGGAGAGATTGGTATGGAAAAACACAAGGAAAACACATGTTGCTCCCAGGGGGAGAGATTATTGTTTGGGAGAGATTATTTTGATTTCTGGTTATGATCTCTTTTTTGGAGATTGTTGGTTTTTGGTATTTGGCATTTCTGTTATGGCACTTTGATGGTTTTTCCATCTTGTGTTGGCATCAATGCCAAAGGGGGAGATTGTGGGTATTTTGGTATGGTTTTGTCATTGATGTCAACACCTACTAAAACACTTATCAACTCTGGCACTTTGGAGAATCAACAACATTCACTGGCAAGCAAGTGACTCATGCACAGTCACCGATATCTGGTACACCAGCAAGATATAATGATCACCGACACTTGGAATGATATGGATAACACTTGGTTATATCAAAGACATCGTGTGGACACTTTGTCTAGGAGTTTTATTTATTGGTATATTAGTATTTGCATATTTGTTGTTACCGGCAAATAGGTCTAGGTTACACCGATAGGTTTATCTTTTTCAAATCAGCATGGCACCCTATGGAGATGACTTATTATTTTTGTAAATGCATTAAGCCAGCATATTGAATCAATTATTGCATCGGGTATTAATTCATATGTAAATTAATTTTATTGTAATATCTTGTAGAGCCGACCTACTAAAATTGGTCTTAGGTTAAGGTATAAATGTAAGATCTTATTTGTAAGATCAGGTGTGAAAGGCAAAAAAGGATTGTGTGAAGGTATATGCGAGAATAAGCAGAGCTATACACGCAGACATCATTTGAAGATTGAAGGAGGGTTTTTGAGAAGACAATCAGAACTACACCATTACTGAATCCAACATATGAAGATGCTATTTTGAGTAGTACATTCTTATTGGATTTAACCATCCAATTGTAGTTAGTGTGACTCCCATTTTGTGATTGAGTAGTGAGCTCTAGGCACTTGGCCTTTCTGCATGTGCAGACCCCATTTATGTACACTTACTATCTGCAGTAGTATCATTTGATTGTGGTTAAGGTTTTCCATCGTGGTTTTTCCCCTTATAGGGTTTCCACGTACAAATATTGGTGTTATGTGTTGTGGATGACTTTGTCTTTATGTTTCATGCACTAATCCTTGCCGGTATAGCAATTAACTGTTAAAACTATCTACCGACATACTGAACTGGTTTATTAGTATTAAGCATTAAGTTGGTTAAGTTGTTTTTGGTTTGAATTTATTTGACAATTGATTCACCTCCCCCTCTCAATTGTCTCTAGGACCTAACAAACACAACCCAAAGAATATGGTTTTCAAAGTGGAGGAGCATGGAGGTGTGAATATCGAAGCTGAAGATAATGATCCCATGGAAGATGATGATCATGAGCCATAAAACACAATTGAAGATGATGGTACAAATACATTGATCCATGACACATTTAGTACTGGCGTAGCTGATCATGATGATGAAGATGACCTTGATGTTGTTCATGATTTACCTTTACTTGAGAAGGCATCTAAGGCCCTTTACGAAAGCTCCTAGACAACTCTTCTCTCTGTTCTATTGTTGTTGGTGAACTTGAAGGCTATCAATGGTTTATACAACATAAAAATCTCACGTATGTTAAGGTATGTCATATATGTCATTATAGTTAATAAATGGTGAATCATGTACCATTAATATTCTTTATATTAACAAATTCTATTTTTTTGTTGTAAATTGATAGGCACGTTTTTGTTACCACCATCAAATATTCTACCTCTCTCATACCAAGAATTATCTGCAATTATGAAAGATATGGGAATGGAGTATCAAGCAATAAATGCTTGTCCCGATGATCATATTACATATCACAAACAACATGAATTTTGAATTGAATGCCCTGAATGTCATATCAGAAGATATTAAATAGATCAAATAACAAAAAGGGTGTCTTGCAAGGTTCTTCATTATATTCCCATTATTCCATGTATGCAACAACTATTCAAGTGCACTAGCTTGGCATAATTTATGGATTACCATGCATGCAATAGAAGCCAAGATGACATTATTCGAATGCCTATGGATGGTTCAACATTTATGGACATAGAGGAAAAGTGGCCACACTTTAAAGAAGAACCTCGTAATCTCAAGCTTTCATTGGCAGCAGATGGTGTCAATCTATTTGGAGAGTTGAGATTTGTTTACTCAGTGTGGCCTATTTTTGTTATCAACAATAACATTCCTCCATGAATGTCAATAAAGAGGGAGCACATAATGTTGGCAATGATTGTTCCAGGTATTTTATCATTTAATATTTGTCTACATTTAACTATAAATATTGCAGTAAAATGGTCATAATAATTATGTAATGTTTTTGTTCATTTGATTAGGTAAGTACCAAGTTAAAGTTATGAATGTATATATTGAGCCTCTTATCGATGAGTTGGTGAAGTTATTGAATGGTGTCACTATGTATGATGTCTCTAGAACAAAAGGACAAAGACAATTTCAATTCCATGCGATGCTTGTATGGATAATACACGATGCCCCAGGGCTAACACATTTTTGTGGTATGTTATAATGTTCAAGTTGCGCATGATAATTATAATTTAAAAAATTAACATATTTAATCCAATTATATATTATCTTGTAGGTCTTCAAACAAAGGGAAAATTTACATGTCAAGTTTGTGGTCCAAAGATGAAATCTCGTCATTCAAAAAGTTTAGGAAAGCAAATGTTTGATGAGTATAGGCACTTTCTCCAAAAAAATTATAAGTATCAAAATACTAAAAAATATCTTTACAATGGGAAAGAAGAGAATACATCAAAGCCATGAAGAATGACACCTCACCTGTAGAAGTTGGAATATAATAGAATTAATCATCAAGGTAATGTCATTCCATCTAATGGTTTATATCATAAAACATATTTTCTATTGTGTATTGTTTACTGATGATGTGATTGATGATTGTGAAGGTCGTCAAGGCATTAATGACCACCTTCCCAAGGGACTAGAAAGTTATCCCTGATAATTTAGTAGGTTTCCCTACTACAAGAAGTTACAAATTATGCATTTGTTTGATACTATGCATATTGGAAAGAATATAACAGAGATATTATAAAAAATATTGGATGGAAGGTGTGACAAACAAAAAAATGTCAAAATTTGTATTGACATTTAGGAATCCAATCATGCAATGAAAAATGTCATTCAATCAAATAGCCATGGATACTAGATTAATATAAGTAACCTTCATTGGTTATTAAAGGACTAGCAAAGCAATGCTATAAAAGAAGTCATATGAAAAATTTGATTTCCCACAAGATTTGCTACGAACATAAACAATCTCATATCAAAGAAAAGTGAATTTGGGCCAGGGACGAAAACACATGATTGGCATACCTTCATTAAGGTAATTCATGTTCTTGTGCATTTACTATATATTTGTATACTGCACATGTACTTTTCATTGTATTATGTTAGAAAAAAATGAAAAGATAATTTTATAATTGTTGCAATGCATTCTACCTCTATCTCTCCCAGACCACTTTAGAAATAATGTCAAGCAAGTAATATATGATCTTGGAAAATACATGAGGTAAGTAGTGATATTTGTTCATTTCATTGTATAGATATTGTATGCCGAAAAAGCGGGTCGATAGAACTCAATATGTGAAAAATGGAGTCTAAGGAGCCTTGCTCACACACCCATAGGGCTTCTTGGTGTAAGCTATGGAGTCATGAAGTATGGCTCAGCTTCCCAAGGTTGGTTCCATGGTTCTCTATCTTACAAGGTCCCTCAAACCAATGTTTTTGCTCTCAGATCATTGAGCAAAATGGTTTAGGGATGACAAATGCAAGAACGAGGGATACTTTGGTTGATTTTAAGATAAAATGTATCCTAATCTATGCATGATCCTATAAAATGCAATAGACTAGTTTATAAGATGACAAGATTAGTAGCAAGACTATCCTAGCATGATATACTAGTCTATGATTAAGCTAAATGATAACGAAAATACTCTAAACATGCATATTTAGATTAATTCCTATTTAAAAGAGAGGCTAAATGATGAGCACAAATGATATATTAAAACTTGCATGGATTTGAGTATAAGTGTGATGCTAAAGACTTGGATCTATGAAAATGGAGGAATGAGAGCTCTATTTATAGCAAAAATAGGGTAATGGATGGTTAGGATTGAAAGAATTAATCAAGGGCTAAGTTTGAAAGTTGTCAATCCATGTTTACAATTGGCACCAATGAAATGGTGACAATTATCAACATAAGGTTGGTTGAGAGGAGATGTAAGAAGCATTAAATGCTTGAGAGGACCTCATGGTTACCCTAGGGGTTAAGGGTTAAGGTTAAGTTAGGGTTATCCATTGGATAAAGCTTTTACCCAAAGGATAAATTCTTGTGCAAAGGTTAAAGAGATAACTATGGTCAAAGCAATAAATTCTTGATGAGACCCTTGGGTTACATGGAGGTTGAGTTTAGGGAAATTCTTTAAACATGCTAAAGGGTTGAGTTAACCATTAATGGTTTGGGAGACTTTCAAAGTTAAGTGGTTGAAGTTTTTAAGGGTTTTCAAAGACTTTGAGGGTTTGAGAAGTGACTTCCCCTTGCTTAGGGATGTGACAAAGTTTAGGAGATGGGTTTAGGTTAATTGGGAGCAATTAGAAGAATCTAGAAGGGATTAGAAATAGGGCTTAGGAGGCAAGTGGGAGGTGTAGGACTTTGCAAGTGGATGAAGGGATAATAGGCTTTTAATTGAATAAAATGAATTTAATTCAATTTGGTTGCAATTGGGAAAATTAAATAAATTAGATTTATGCAATTTAGGATAACTATTTAATTAAATTTGAATTTAATTAAAAAGTGGATAGGGGTTTTAATTGAATAAAATGAATTTATTCTATTAAATGGTAAAAGAGGTATAGTCAATTTAATTTAAATAAATTGAGTAATTTACTTAATTAAATAGAGGAATGTGGGTTATTCAATTAAATTGGATTTAATTAAATAGAGAAATGAACATAAAATATTCATTTAGGAATATGGTCATTTTTATACGTCTACATTTTGCCCCTCTTTGAAGTGACGTGTGTGCACATGTTATTTCAAAGAAAATGATGTGTCATTATGATTTTATGATCAATGTTGTTTTTATGGATTTTCATGTCGTGCCCCAGATTTCATGTGTGATGCCCCAGTTTTGATAATCGATGCTGATAATGCCCCCTTGGGAGATGAATCAAAATTGTGAAAAATTTGATTTGATTTGATAATTGTGTTTGTTGTGTTGAATTTTGGCTAGGTGGAATGTTTAAATTGATTCATCTCCCAATAATTGACGTGTGCAAGGATATGAGGGAGACTGCGAGCAAATTACATGCTCATTTCCCTAACCCTAATTTTATTTTACCCTATAAAAGGGGAAAAGTGTATTGTTTTATCTCATTTGTGCTTGTTGACCTTGGAGAAAGAGACTTTTGGAGAGAAGACAAAATGCCTATTCCATATTCTACGCATCGATTCGAGCGCGTTTGGAGGTATTGGAGGCCTGCCGCATATGGATCACCGGTAAGTCAACCTTTTTGACCCCTTTTTGATTTTTAATTTGGTCATTTTTGGTTAGTTTTTGAATTTTGAAATGTGGTTTCCACGTTTTGCCACATAGGGGTCTTAGGTTAGCGCATACGAAAAATTCCATAGCGCATAGGGTTGTAATTTAGGGTAGCGTCCGAAAACATTTAGGGTAGTGCATGGAGTTTTTAGGTTAGCGCATGGCCTTAGGTTAGCACATGAGGGACACAGGGTAGTGCTTAGGGTTTAAAGGGTAGTGCATCAGGTAAACCTAGCGCATAGGGTGCACAGGGGGTCACATGGGCAGGGGTATTTAGCGCGTAGGTTAGACCTAGCACATAAGGTTGAATAGGTAGTGTAGGCGCAGGATAGGTTAGTGCATGGATTGGGTTTAGCGCTTAGGGTAGATTAGTTGGCGCATGGAGAAAAAAGGATAGCACGTAGAGTTAGTCTAGCGCATAGGGTAGATAGGATAGCACGTGGAGGGTAGCACATGGATACGGTTTAGCGCGTAGCCAAATTTAATTAGTGCATGCAGTAGGTTTTACAAGCTAGGATGATTTGTCAATGTAGAAAATTACATAGGATAAGATCAGTTTTGCCTGGGGAGGTGAATTTTTGCCATTTGTTGTGTCGGCTGTCATATTTTTGATAGTTTGTCCAATATGAGTATTGATATAACTTGGTTTGATTTGCAGATGTTCAAGTTATTTATGTAGATATTAATGTGTTTGTGATTTAAACTTGATTTGATTTGCATTGTTTCAAGTTAATATGTGTGGAGCTTGAATTGTGTTACAAGTCGATATGATTGTGGAACTTGAGTTGTGTTACAAGTTGATATGGGTTGGAAACTTGAGTTGTTTTACAAGTTGATATGGGTGGGAAACTTGAATTGTTTTACAATTTTATGTGATGTGGAGACTTGAGTTGTGTTACAAGTTTGATATGGTTTTTGAAAACTTGAGTTGTGTTACAAGTTGATATGGAATGATATGATGTGGACTTGATTAAATTTGCAAAATGTTTCAAGTTTTTGATGTGATTTTGATTTTGATATCTTTGTTTTGATGAGGAAACTGATATTGGACTTGTTTATCTTTTTGACAGGAGTGATTGGGAGTGGTTCAATCACGCGAGCGGTTCCCCAAACCATGGGCATTGATACCACGGTTGGCACAGGCTGACTTAGATATTATTGAGAGATGTGGTCTGTCATCTTTATTAGATATGCCTTGGTTTACTGTGAACCGGGGTTTACGTATAGTGCTCGTAGAGAGATGGCATAGTGATACGAACACCTTCCACTTTGCCACAGGTGAGATGACGGTGACTCCTAAGGATTGTTACAGGATATTGTGGATTCCCGTAGTAGGTGCATTATTGCCTTATGAGCAGACCGAGGAGGGCGGGATAGAGGCACTGTGTTGTATATTTCATGATGAGACAATTTGTGGATATGAGATCCCTTGGTAGGAGTTCTTGGATTTGGACTATGCACCTCTTCCGTCAGTACTAGTAGGCTTTATAGGTGGATTCCTATGTCTCGATCGTAGGTCGAAGAGATTTTTCATAGGTTGGGGATTGGTGCTAGAGGAGATGGTGACACAGGGCCGCAGGTTCGCATGGGGATTGGCCATGTTAGCCCATTTATACAGGGACTTACATGAGGTGGTGTACCTAGGTTACGACAGTTTGTCAGCTGGTGTGACACTTCTATAGGTATGGTGTTGGGAGCACATTCCAGTAGCTAGGCCACTGGTGGATAGAGACATGCCTATTGGGCAGGCATATGCATATGGATACAGGGGGTTAGTTGTCCAGCGGAAGCTGGGAAAAGTTGAGCACTGGAGGAGGGTATTGGATGACATCGATACGGTTGTCTAGCGATCGTATACAGATTGCAAGGTATGGGCCGAGGATCAACTAGAGATGCCATATGTGTTTATGAGTCAGTTTTTGATAGGGCGGACGCCCTTTGTGATTGAGAGATTTCTAGTTGGCAGAGTTTTGCGGCAGTATGGTCAACAGCAGGGGATACCATAGGGGACTTTCTTGTATGCACGTCGGAGGTAGGATATACCAGATTGGGGTTTGACTATTGATAGTGGAGCGGCTGTAGAGGATTTTTCCAGTTTAGCGGGCTAGATATGGGACTATGCTCCTGAGATATTAGATGCTGGGATGACACATGAGTTTGCTGGTTTGTTCATAGCTCATTTTGTGGCTAGGATATCAGATCCTGAGGAGATGCAGCCTACTTTTGATGATGACAAGGATGAGGTAGGGGGAGATGGGGATGAGGGAGATGATGGAGGTGGTGGAGGAGGATGATGAGGGAGAGGATATCGGGGGAGGAGAGGAGACAAAGGTAGGGATGGAGGTGATAGGGGAGGGCGAGTGGAGAGAGTAGTTCGATGAGCCATGATGGATAGAGGGAGAGGAGGGGAGAGTGGGAGAGGTGATAGCAGTGGTGGGAGGGACTGATGAGTGGAGACAGCTAGCACAGAGGAGGAGGACTGATGAGTTACCTCCACTAGCACCGAGGACAGGTAGAGGGATAGGGGGTACCTTGTCACAGGTGCCCCTACGGGTCCAGATCCTGATGCATGTGGAGGATGCCCAGATCAGGACCCTATAGTTGATAGTATAGTAGCTGTAGGCATAGCTATTGACGTAGCAGCATCAAATTACCCAACTGACCCTAGAGCGCAATACTGAGATAGAGCGGCGGGGTCGAGCCGAGGAGCTGACAGGGAGTGTGCAGAGAGCAGCAGTAGGTGGTCCGATGAGGGACATCATGAGAGAGCTGTGCTTGAGAGTCAAGGAGGTGGAGTACTATCGATGCCACTATGAGGATGTGGTGCCTAGGGAGCATAGAGTGCAGAGCTTTACGCAGTCGAGATCGAGTCAATCTCGAGAGACTGGGTCACGGTCAAAGAGCAGAGGCATGACGGTGCCTTCAAGATAGGATCCCCCTAGAGATCCAAGGGCTGGGACATCAACGGCGAGACCGGTCCCCCTCAGGAGATAGTCATACTTGAGAGATGATGTCTTTATTGTATTTCTGGATCATTATTTTTATTGTATGGGGCACAGACATGACAAATATTGTACATTTTGATATATATATATATATATATGTGACACCATTTTTGTTGATCATGTGATGTGTTATGGATGATGCTTTCTATATGCTTGTGTTTATTTTATGATGATGCAATGCTTAGATAGATGATAGGATGAAGTGAAATGCATGATGTAAATGTATGATGTTTATGAGGTGTGAGATGTATCTTGAAAATGAGATGTATGACTTTATATGCTGTGAGATGTATCTTGAAAATGAGATGTATGATTTTATATGCTATGAGATTTATCTTGAATGTGAGATGTATGATTTGATATGCAACTAATTGTAAAATGATATGCAACTACTTGTAAAATGATATGCAACTACTTGTTTTTGGAGCATCCTCATTCTGCATTTTTCATCCGATATAACCACATGTTTATTTGCTTTTGATATATGTATCATCTTTGAGCATTGATTTGTTTGGGATATGTTGAAAATTTATACAAGCATAATGGTATAATTGAACCATAATGACCTGAGAAAAATTTACATGATGTTTGATTTTGAAAGATAACACACACTAATACATTTGGGGTCAAATTCTGATGGAGGTTTCCAACGGACAAGGAGCATTGTGTGAAAATTTGATTTTTTTTTTTTTAAATGCCCATGTTCGTCGGAATTCCGACAACCTCGTACATTTTATTAAAAAAAAAAACACAACGCATTTTCATTTTGAAAGCAAACCGAAGCAAGCGGCGACCATCTTGCCTCCCTGCCCCCTGCCAAAGCGATCTCTGCACAAGCAAGGTAAGGTTTTTTTTGCAATCAAAGGAACTCTTTGTTTTTCAATGAAGGGCAACTAATTTGTTTTCGCAATCAAGGGCAACTGGTTTTTTTTTGCGAATTAATACATTTTGTGCATATCCTGTGATCTTAAAATTCCATGAAATGACATCTCTTTGAGGTATTCCATCATATAGTTCACATGCAGTGTGTATGCTACCCCATTTTGTGATTTTTGTTATTGGAGCATTTGCAACTAATTTCTGACAAAAAAACCCCTTCGATTATGCTTTGATGGATGTCCATACCTTGTTCCAAAGCTCCTATTTTGGCACACGCAGGGAGGATGCTGGCAAATGTTGCATTGAGATAAACATGAGTGTATTTCATGAGGATTTGAACTCAAAGCATTGGCACTATCACTTATGGCTATATTAGCTTTTTAAGACACTTTCATAGTGCACTTCACCTATCCTAATAATGGACTATCATGAGATTCTTAAGAATGGAAATACTCCAAACATTCATGCCCTCTATGTTGTCATTATGGTTTTCAATCATTGTGACTACATGCTTTTCAAGGACCAAGTAGTGTTCTTTTTTCATTGTTCTACTGTGCTTCTCAAGCTGCACCAACATAGTTTTATTTAATGGCTTTGTTTTGATAGTGATTTCTCCATGGCTTCCACTGTCTTTTTCTTGGCACATTCAATGCATTGTCATCTATCACTACTATTTATTGTCCTTTTTACCTTTATTGAGGTTGTTCTCATACATGTCATTCACTTTGTCTGAGTATATCTCAACCAATTCACTATTGTAAGTAGAAATAAAAGATTAGTCTCATCTCTTTTACTATTTTAGACCTTCATAGTAATCTTTGCAATATATCATTTCCTTCCAATTATATGGAATAATGATTTTCTTTTTATGGAATGTGATGAAGGCTTGAGTGTGTCTTCTTGAACTCACTATATCAGCTCCTCTATGATTACCTTAGATCTTTGTGGCTAAGAATTGTTCTTGATGAACTTATGCTCTTTATTGATTTCTTTTACTACCATTATATTATCTTGAAAAAGACTTGTTCAATGCTCCCTTAGCATGCATGTGCTCTCTTTATATTGATCTAGGGCTACTCATTAATGTATCTATGGATTTCCCTTATTCACTATGTTGTGACAGTCATTTGCAGATTTGGGACTGTCATCTTTTATAATTTGATGTCTTTAAGATGTGGGTACATTGCTTGACAAGAAAAGCTCAAGCATTTGTGAAGTTCATAGAGTTTAAACCCCTTGTTGAATGGTCATCCAGTTGTTCTCTAAATAAAAAATTCTCAAGTAAATGAGAAATTCACTCAAAATGGTTTATCCACAACTAAAAGAAAACAACTAACCACTACATATATGCATCAACAAAACAGTGTTGTATAGAGACCTAATCATGCCTTCATGGATATATAGATCAAGTTCCTACATTTTGGACAAAAGCAATTCACACAATAATATATCTGTTGAACACACCCACCACAAAGATTTGGTTATGCAATAATATATTTGTTGTTAACTTTATCATGGAGGATTTGGTTATGCTTGTTACAATCAAGGTTTGACCAAACTAATTCTTAAATATACAAATGAAGAGTGTGGTTGGTTGGTGACTAATTACTCTTTTTAACACCATTTACAAGATCATATCTAAATCAAGTGTCTCAAGAATTAAGCTACTACTAAGAAGATAGTTTGCCTAAAGCAAATGGGTTTCTTGGGTGGCTATTTATTGTAGATAACTTAGTTCCTTCATGAGAATCAATCAATTTGGAACATGTATAACTCACATTTGTGACATGTCACTAATGCAATTCATTAGTACTTGTTTGAGTACTATCTCCTCTATTCTTTTCTATCCACTTTTGTGTCCTTCTTAGAACAAATAATAGATTAATAAGAAGGTGGAAAAGGTGGATTCATCTAAGAGGGAGTGGATTTTCCCAATAATATGTTAGATTCTCCCAAGGATGGATGGACTATACACTTGAAAGGTAGATGATTAAGGATGATGACAAGGTGAATTTTCCTTATAATGATAGGGTTGATTTTCCTAAGAACAAGTAGATTCATGTAAACTAGAGGATACAAATTTGGACAAAATAATGGAAGGAGACTAAAACTAGATAGATTCACCTAAATGGGAGTGTAGTCATCTAAGGATAGGAAAAATTCACCATTTGCGTAAGAAAGATGGATAAGATAAATGATTTATGTGAAATAGATTCACCTAAGAGAAAGTAGATTCACATAAGGATAGGTGGATTTTCCTAAAGATGAAGGGATAAGACTTAACAAAAAGAGGACTTAGGATGATGACAAGGAGGATTCATTTAAGGATATGACATATTCACCTAAGGGATAGTGTATTCTCCCAAGAATATGGAAAAATTATTGATTGGTGGAATGACATACTAGATCAAGGAATGATACAAGGGTAGATTCACCTAAATATAGGGTAAATTCAGCTAAAAGGGTACCCATGAGATTGTGGTACTGAGTACCTATCTATGGATGGTGTATTTGGATATAAGTATGATGAAACTATGCTTGTGTATGATGAAAGAAAGTACAGATCTCTATTATAGGTCCAACATAATCTCTATTATTTGAGACACCATTTTATTAGCATATCCAATTAGGGTAATTTATGGGTTTAGTTATGGATCATGTTGTCTATTTCCATGCACTATTGAACTTATTTGGATGTATTGTGATTATTTTAATTTTGAAGTTATAAATAAATTATGTTTGTACCTTAGAAAGGGTAACTCCAATTGATGTTTGGGCAGTTTATTTGAAAACTTATGGTGATTATTGCCCTATGTTATGTAATGGAGTTATTTTTACACTAAGTAATTAACTAGAAAAATGAATTTATATTGTTGTACAAGTATGATGAAACCATGCTTGTGTGTTTACATGTTTGTGCATCCTATTGAGAACCAACCTCGCTATTGAGCAACTCAATAAATGTGGTGTTAAGTAGAAGAATGGAAAAATCAAGAAGCTATGGTGACATATTGTGGCATTAGTAGGGATTATCTCTATTGACCACACCTTTCAAAGATAGTATCCCCTAGTTCTCCTCATAGAATGGACCATTGGATGGCTCATAGTGGTATCCTATCCTACATTTATCTTGATGGAATTGCCAATAGTTGGTATGTGGTTCTTGGTATGGGTTTCCTCTTACCCTATTATCTTATTTATATCTTTGTTCCAACATGTGGAGATTGAATTTTGTCATGCTATGATGATTTTCATGTTTGCATGTGTTTTGACATTATGCAAATAGATATGATGTCACACCATACTTATGTTTTGATATAGTGTAGGTGATGGTTACATGTTGTTGATGGCAGCGATTTGGGTTGAAAGACACAATTCCACACACACACACAAATATTTGAAGATGCATTTTATATTATTCCTTTTTAGTGGCGATTAGTGTTGGAAGATTTGCACACATGTAGAGAGGAACTCATGTTAGATACAATAGGTTGTGTTTGATAACATATGAATGTGCCTCATGATGTATACATATAGCTTTGGTGTGTGACATGCATGCACATTTTTCCATAAGACACATTACTATGTGGCATGTGCCCTATGCATGTCTTCTTTGTGAGGCACATTGCTATGTGCAATGTGGCCCTAGGTGTGTCTTCTCTATGAGGTGTATTGCCATGATATGTTAGGATTTGTAGTGTGCAGGCTACAAATGCATGCATGAGGGACTATTATTATAGTCATGTTTTTTGGGCATGTAGCCTAGGCATGTCTTCTCCATTAGGTACATGGCCATGCCATGTGGGAGTTTTTGTGTTCATGCCACAAATGCACACATGAGGGACTATTATTGGAGTCATGATGAATCTTCACTCTATTTAGCTACAATTTCTAGTCGTATAGTTATGTAATGTGCACTTTTAAGGATTGTGAAGTTTCCTTCAATTATTGATGATCTCTCATCTTTGTTGCATGGGCCAACAATTTTATTTTATCTTGTTTGAATTAGTTTAATCACTATTGTGAGTTTTCTCTATTGTGTAGTTATTGTGGCTATGTTTGATTTTCTATTGGAATTGAACACATTTATTTGACTTATTATTGGTACTATTTTTTCTTTCTTTCAATATTTATGATCTTTGGTAGTTTAGTGAAACTCTTGCTATTTTTAAATGTTGCCTTCTTTGTTGTGATGTGATTCCTCACCAAGATCGACGTAGATAACCTTGGATGAGTGTATATAAGGAATCAAACATTGGGAAAATTTGAGGATAGGAGTAAGTGTTTGTTGTATGGGTAGCTATGATCCACTTGTACATTCTTAGTGATTATTGATGGCTATGTCTTGGAGGCTAATCCCATTAAACAAACAAGGGGGAAGTCATACATAATCATATGGATCCTCCCTAGTTGTGTGTGGATTCAAGACCATCATTTCATATGGTTCTTGGTTACTTTGTGAGACCATGGCATCCTCTTAGACCAATATGTGAGCCTTGTATTGTTATCCCTGCAATGTGGTTGAATAAGTGTATGTTAAAATAAATGCTTTGCATGCCATATAGTTGCATATGAGTTGTTCACATCATCAGATCATGATTTAGAATATGTGAATTCTTTTATCCATGTGAAGTCGAATGATTGATTATGAAAATGTGTTATACATTGAAGCATAATCTGTAAGATGTTCTCTTCAAGAAAAAATATTTATGCTTTCATAGTGAAATGTTGACGAAATGGGGTCCTAGTCTAGGAAAGTAAACTACAAACATATGCATTCACCATTTAAAAACATTTTATTGGGGAATAGTCAATTTGGTTCAATTTAATTCCTCTAGGAGAGACCAGCAATATGATTAATTGTTCCATTTTGATGTGATTGGATATGATTAGATATAATTTCATTGAAGATGCAAGAACTAAGTAAAATTATGCAAAATTAACAAGATTAAGCATAAACAGGAAAATAATAAAGAAAAAAGCTAACATAGAGGTACATATTTGGAAATAAGACTCTAAAATGAACCTAATCAGTTACCTATAGGGAAAATGAGGTTAGAGATAATCTACCTATATGGAAAGTGTAGACATATAAAAATGACCATATTCCTAAATGAATATTTTATGTTCATTTCTCTATTTGATTAAATCCAATTTAATTAAATTATCCACATTCCTCTATTTAATTAAGTAAATTACTCAATTTATTTAAATTAAATTCACTATACCCATTTAATGAATAAATCATTTTATTCAATTAAATCCCCCCTATCCACTTTTAATTAAATTCAAATTTAATTAAATAGTTATCCTAAATTGAATAAATCTAATTTATTTAATTTCCCCAAATTGCAAACAAATTGAATTAAATTACTTTATTTCAATTAAATCCTATTATCTCTCCATCCACTTGCAAAATCCCAAACCCCTTTCTAATCCCTTCTAGAATCTTCTAATCGCTTCTAATTAACCTAACCCCTCCTCTAAACTTTGTCACATCCCTAAGCAAAAGGAAGTCACTTCTAAAAACCCTTAAAGTCTTTGATAACCATTAAAGGTTTTCAACCTTCAACCACTAAATGGCTCAAAGTCTTTGATAACCATTGAAAGCTTTCAACCTTCAACCACTTAATTCCCAAAGTCTCCAATAACAATTAATGGTTAACTCAAACCCTCCTACATGGTTAAAACATTTGTTTTAACTCAACCTCTATCTAACCCAAGGGTCTCATCAGGCCTTTAATGCTTTGACCATGATTATCTCTTAATCATTTGCACAAAGGTTTATCCTTGGATTAACTCTTAATCTAGTGGGTAAGCCTAACTTAGACTTGACCCTTAGCCTTTAGATAACCATGAGGTCTTCTCAGGCCTTTAATGCCTCCAACCTCTTCTCTTAACCCAACCCTATGTTGACACTTGTCACCATTTCATTGGTGCCAATTGTGCACATGGATCCCCAACTTTCAAACTCAACCCTTGATTAAACCATTCAATCTTGACCATCCATTGCCTTGTTTATGCTATAAATAGAGCTCTCATTCCTCCATTTTCAACAATCATCTTTCAAATTTGAAGCATTACACTTATGCTCAAATTGTTTCAAGCTTTCATATCATTTTTATGCTCATCATTTAGCCTCTTTTAGATCAGGAATTAGACTAATATGCATGTTTAGAATAATTTCTTTATCATTTTAGCTCAATTATAGACTAATATATCATGTTAGGATAGTATTCATACTAATCTTGTCATCTTATCATTTAGTTTATTGCATTTCTAAGATCATACATAGCTTAACACATCTCATCCTAAAAACTATCAGTACATCCCTCGTTCTTGCATTTGCCATCCCTAAAACCATTTTTCTCAATGATCTGAGAGCAAAAACATTGGTTTGAGGGACATTGTGAGATAGAGAACTATGGGACCCTCCTTGGGAAGCTGAGTAATATGTTATTACTCCATAGCTTGCATCAAGAAGTCATGTGTGTGTGTGTGGACTAGTATTTAACTAAATTTTCATATATTAAGTTTTATTCACCCACTTTTCCTGCATACAGAAAGTGGTTAAACTCTACCTCTAAGTGGCTCATCTTGAGCATTGTCGGTATATGGGCATTGATGACATATTATATCTGGTTCTATCATTTTTGTGGGTGCAAAATTAACAAGGCAAAATAGTATTAGTGGGATCCTGATCTCATCAAAATGGTTTTGGCTTTGCATTTATGATAGCACATTGATCACACCTTACAAAAGGTTCCAATCTCATACATAGCATCCCAAAGTAAAGTCAATAATGATGTAACTTAATGCTTAAACTAGAGTTCTGGGTAGTCATATACCGATCATTTCCAGGATTGATGTTTAAACTAGAGTTCTGGGTAGTCATATACCCATGGAATAGGGTAGGGGTGACCTGCAAACAATGCTAGTTCTAGATTAACAGGAATCAGCGCGTGGGATACATTCCCTAGCGCATTTGATTAACAGTCTAGCGCATCCCACTTACTATTTAGCACGTGCGGTCTACACTCTAGCGCGTGGAAACCTTTCCGCAGCGCATGACTCCCTCTAACATTTTCCTGTAGGTCTTGACGTGGGCAAAACACAGAGTAGCGCATTCAATAACTAGAATAGCGCATACGATCCATAGTTCAGTGCTTATAGACCATCATCCAGCATGTGTATTTCAAACGTTAGCGCATCATATTTCAAATTTCCTAGAGGACTCAGGGTGGGAAAGAGAAAAAGACAGAACAGCGCTTCCAACACACAGAGTAGCGCATTCAGAAAATAGAGTAGCGCGTTGATCATTAATTTTAGCGCATCGAACATATATTGTAGCGCGTACAGTCTGTTCTGTAGTGCATCATAGACAGAGAAAAAAAAAACGAAAAAAAAATAAAAAAATTTGTAACCGAACTGGATTTTAGACTTGTGGAAGTCCCCCAAATTCGCTAACATTTTCCTTTTCTGGTTTGCTTGCAAGACTCTAACCAATTTCTTGCAGGTGGAGCGGACGCCTTTCCTTTTTAAACCGATTTCTTTTGTTGACCGCAAAATCGAACATTTGCTTCATTGACCATTTCCCTTTCATAGATCAGAAAATCATTCTTTTAAGGTAAAATGAACACCATGTTTTATGGAGCAACATCTCCGCATAGATTTTAGCAAATCACTAATTTGAGAGGATAAAATAAACCCAATTGATTGCTTTGTCTCGAAAGTGGAAGGAATATGCTCTCCCCTTAACTGGGTGATCAAAAATCCAGCCCACTCTTATAGCTGTCTTTAAATTCAAGCATTTATATCCTTTAGCAGGCCTGCCTTCCCGAGGAGTTGCAATCAACTCTTAAAGCCATTTATGGCCGGTGTGAAGGGAATGACCTAAGTGGGGAATGACTTTGATGCCAAGAATTCCAACCCACTATAATCAAATGTGGAAAGTGACGAAAGTCCTTTTCAACGGTTGCGCGCAGTGATTAGCCTTCCCCCAGTATCCTCGAGATACGTAAAGCCTTTGTTCTAAAGGTTGGGAAGCCTCCTGAGGGAGTTTATCACTGACAGCCAAACGGGAAGCCTGATTACGAACCATAGAAATAGAAACTTTGAGCCGAGTTAGTAACCAGACATTTATAACATCATAGTGCAAGGGTGGGGAAAAATCCGCCCCCAAGATTACTCACCATATATCTCCCAAGATAACTACTCAACTGTGAAGCGATTCACTTTGAGTTAATTTCTGGCAAAAGGCAAAAAAATGGGCGCCCTCTAGGGGGTGACACGGCTGTTTGAGTTGACGGAGTATCGAGACTAGTGAGCTATGATATTATTTATGACCCTTGACTAAAGAGTCTTTCTGAAGTGTCTTACTTGTATCCAAACTTGTTAAAACATTGGGGATTTGAACACATCCTCGCAAGAACATACACTTTTTGTTAGATTAGGCAAAAATGGTTGTACTTTTTGTGTTGTGCTTGCATTTATTATTTCAAAAAATCATCCATCAAGCTTGAAAAATCCACAAAAACTTTCAAAATCAACAAAAACTGAACCAAAGGAAAAATCAATGCAGTCTAGCGCATAAAAGCAACTTCTTAGCATGTGGAGTACATCGGCTAGTGCATCCAAACCTCAAATTAGCGCGCTAGCCCAAAATAGTAGCGTTTTCATCTTAAGGCAAAATAGTGTAAAGTCTTTTAGCGCATCCCAACAACAGTCTAGCGCGTGGAAGCAACATCTCAACATGTAGGATCCAAAAATTAGCGCATAGAATCTAAAAGTTAGCGCGTAACAGGCCCAGTATAGCGCGTAATCTTTTCAAACAAACTCGACAACAATTTTTCAACAGTCTGAATTTTAGCGCATAGAAGCAACAGCTTAGGGCGTGGCATAGAAACATTAGTGCATAAAGTTGAATAGTTAGCGCGTCGAAAACCCAAGATAGCGCATAAACTTTTCAACTGTTAGACCACCATTTTCAGAAAGTCCAAACTTTAGCGCGTGTCTAGGGGCAGCTTAACGCGTGTGCTCATTCCTTTAGCGCATCAAGTAAATTCAGTAGCGCATGTAGACTCTATTCTAGCATGTGATTCAAGGTCGAAAAACAGAGAGCAAAACTGAGAAAAATTTTGAAATTTTAAAAAACCTTTTTAGAAGCCTTTTTTCGTCAAACATCATTTTTCATCAAACCAGAGTGACAAAAATGAACCATTAAAACTTTACTCAAGCTAAATCTGTGCCAAACGAAGTTGTCAGAATCCTAAATGAATCACGCAATAGAGGATGTCTCTCCTATCATAATCCAGAAAATTTTCATCATCAGTATCAACAGAATCCTTCACCATCTTACGGATTTTTATCTCAAACACACTTGTTTAAAAATTTTCAAATTGTCAAATCCAGTTTCCAGATCGGGAAGCTTTTATCCATATCATTTGACACGCTTTGTCATGAAGGGGCATCTAATCCTTCACTCTGATAAAGTAAGATTTGAAATTTTTCAAACAAGATCAACTGAATCCAAACCAATCAAAGGAAATCATTGATCACTCATGCATGACTAATCCCCTTATTCTGAGAAGAAAGAACCTCTATCATAACATCACGTTGAAGAAACAACCTAGTTTTTCCAAATTCATCAAGAGAAATAAGTTTTTATACATCAATCGTCAACTCTTCAAATCTCATCGGGTATTCCTTCATCATGTCAAAAAGTATATCCAAAACAAATCTACCGAATTTAACAAAGAACCCTTGAAGACAAGAGCATACTATCAAAAGTCTGCTTTTAATCAAACTATAAACCATGGTGGAAAGGTCAATCCATCATTCTTACCCGACGAGTGCATCACATATAACACATCTCGACCAGAACCACCAACACCCGTGCAACACATCGAAGAGGATTTTGTTCCTTTCATCACTAAAAGTTTCTACTAAAATGCCTGTCACTCGCTCTCAATGAGACAAACAAAGCGAGACGCACGCAGAATCAAGTATGAATCGAAGATTATCAAATCCTTTTGAAATTCCACCCATAGAAGACTCTGAAATTACTGAAACACTTCTTCGGGAATGTCAGGAAAACCCTTCCTTCCAAAAACTTGTAGAAAAGCTCATAGAAAATGACAAAGAAAAGTATCTGCTCATGCTCACAAGTAAAGGCGTTAAACTTCTTGAAGATTTCGATGCAAACATTTTTCAAACTGGGTCTCGACAATATACATATCAAGAACAACTAAGAGAAGAAGACACTCACATACCAGAACAACACATTCCAGAACAACACATACCAGAAATGCGTATACCTAAGCTTGAAACTCCAGAACAAAACATACCATTTACCACACCTTTTCAGCTAAGAACAAATACGAGAGAAGAACTCTTCCCTCGGCAAGATAATGTGCCTTTGATTTCTCTTACTCAACAAATGCAAATGTTGCAAAGACAAATACAATATATGCAACAAGGGACAACAGTACGGTACTCTTTAAACGAAATATGTCCTTATCCATTTGATAGAAGATTGAACATGGTGCCTTTTTCTCCAAACTTGGACATTCCCAAATTTGATAAATACGATGGGAAAAGTGATCCTCGAGATCATGTTCGAGAATTTTGCACACTGAGCCTTGAATTTGCTCATGATGACACCTATTTAATGAGGTTATTCCCCAGAAGCTTGGGAGGGCAAACCATGGAATGGTTATCCAAAATTTCGCCACCTGTTAGATCATTTGATGAATTGGTTAACAAATTCATCACCCACTATTCCTACAACATCCAACATGCCATAACCATGCTAGATGTTTGCAACACCAAACAAAAGAACAATGAAACATTCATGGCGTTCCTTCAACGCTGGCGACGCATGGTATCTAGATATCCTCGAGATATTCCTGAAAAGGAGAAAATGAAAATCTTCATCGATAACTTAAACGGCGAAATGAGTTACAAACTAAAACTTCAATGCATACCATCTTTCGCTAAATTGATTGAAAACGACATTCAAGTAGAGGAAGCCTGTGTCAAAAAGGGAACACTCAAATTCTACAAGGAAGGAACAAACTCATCAAATTACAATAATCAAAACAACACCAACCTTGACAAATCTCGATTTTGGACTCGAAATAAAAATGAAGGCAACAACGAATCATTTGATCCCAAATCTAAGCAACCAGTGCTTGCATTATCCAGAAATCCTCAAAATCCTCAAAATCGTAAAAATGCTACTCCTAGTGCTAACACATATGCACCAAACAATAATCAAGGACAACTCAACACGAACCACACCAATGATTCTCAAAGAAAAAACATGAATCCAGGACCTAACAATAATTCACGCAACAACACGAACAATTTCCAAAAACGTATCTTCACACCACTAGGACAATCATTAGAATCCGCATTCAGAGAACTTTTGGCAAACAAGATTCTTTCGTTGCCTCCAATCAACAACTATGAGCCCCCAATCAAACCACCTTGGTGGAATGATTCGCACTATTGTGATTTCCATCGCAATAAGGGTCATAGAACAAACGAGTGCATGAGATTGAAACACATAGTACAGGACATGATTGATCGAGGTGACTTAACGGTGGATGGTCTTAAAACAAACGGTGATCACAGAGCCTTCAAAAATCCTCTCCCAAATTACAACAAAGATGGAGCATCAACTTCAGATGATACACGCAGAGCTCGTATTAATCACATCTATAACAACACCATCAACCACATATCAGCTGAAGATCATCAAGTCAATGTTATCACCATTCGAGATCGGCATGATCATGAATCTGTCAATGTAAAAACCCGAACTCAGAAATATGTCTTGAAGGAACATACTGCACCTACAACTACCACACCAAAAATCCAATATGATTTGGTTATCCAACTACGCAAGACTCCAGCTTAGATATCTATCCTGGAATTATTGAAACTATCACCAATGCACAAGCACATATTGGAGCAAGCGCTATTGGAAACAAATGTACCTCAAAATCTGGATACAGACAGATTTCAAGCCATGGTTGCCCATATGACAGAACCTCATAACCTCACCTTCTCAGAGCATGACAATACTTCCTTGAGTCATCCACATAATACTCCTCTCCATATTGAAGTCATTGTTTGCAAACACCGAGTAAAAAGAGTCTTAATAGATGGAGGAGCCGGACTCAATATATGTACTTTAAAGCTTATCCGTGCATTAGGCTTCTCAGAAGAATCTATTGATCCTTGCAAGAAAATTACCATAAAGGCATATGATGATGAGGAAAGGTCCTCTAAAGGAACAGTGATATTACCTATTCAAGTAGGACCAGTACAAAAGGATACTATATGTCAGGTCTTAGATATTGATCTCACTTACAATATCTTGTTAGGACGACCCTAGATACATGAAATGCAAGCAGTACCTTCTACATATCACTAGTGTGTCAAGTTTCCTTATGATGGAAAAGAAATCTCCATATCAGCTGATCACAATCCATTTCAACATTGCAATGCAATGGGGGCAGCCCAAGACAGTTTGGTTCCTCATAATAGAGAAAAGCAGCAATCCTTGACATCAGATCTACAAATAGCAAAGCCCAACTCCTTATGGGGAGACTTCAAGCAGAAAATGCAAATCAAAGACCAAGGCATAGGAGAATACTCTCTGGAGCCTTTATGTTTGGCAAAATTGCCAACCTCACCTAGATCGCATGGTTTGCCTACTACATCAACACAACTGGCTACTCAGTCCATCACTAAATTTGATGGTACCTTCATCCAATTGGGTACTCTTGCAAATGAATCAGAAGACAAGGACGTTCTTAGCTGGTTGTACAAAGATGAAGAAGAAAATCATAGAGCAGCCGCTCTGGACATTGTTCTACCAACACACCTGTATGGAAAAGGCTACTTAATCATGAAGCAAATGGGATATGGCGGTAAAGGACCTATTAGGAAACGCAAAGAAGGAGTCACTGAACCTATAGATCTTCCTTCACAACCTAGTAGAAACAAAGCAGGATTGGGTTCTAAACTCACGTTCCTATTGAAATTGCTGACACACATAGCTCCAAAATCTCAATGGAAGGAAAAGAAGAAGTACAAAGAAGAATCCTAGCAGGAAGCACTTTTTGAATCAGCAAAAAGAATCTGCAAGGTACGGGAACGTCAAGATTAGAAGTTACATCAGGAAAAGCTTCTAACTCATAGGAAGGCCCTATCTATAGCAGTCGCTCATATTCAAACACCAATATCTCAAGAACAAATCATGTCATCTCCAGATACCATTATTCCTCCCCGAGGAAGCACAGTCTATGAACAAATCCAGCAAGTAGAGGACGGATCTGATACAGAATCTACAAAAACCATCAAAATGGTATCTATCATCAAAGATTTGTTTTCACCATACAACACACCTGTTTGCAGCACAGATAGAATCTGGAATGATGCCTATGAGACAGATTCCAATGAATATGAATGGGGTACCTGCTCCAATGCTACTACCGATATTCTGGATGATACTGATTCTATATCTCTTTCTCAAGAAGAACATAACGCAGAAGATAGACCTCTTGAATTTGGACCACAAAATATCTATGATGCCAAGGAAAGCAAACAGAAACATTATGAACAAGTCTATGTGGAGAATGATACCATCGAAGACCTCGACGAAATCCTAGACTCCTTTAAAACCAAGGCCCATCACGATGAAAACTCTGTCCTAACACTTACAGTAGCAGAGCTTGATCCACCCAATGATTCCTTACCGCTTGTCTTTCCTGACCTCATCGACTGGGATGAACCTAAAATCCATGCTATACCAATTTTTCCAGATGATGCATCTATTATCCATTACCTGTGTACCGTAAATCCCAAAACAGGCTCTACTAGTGAACAAAATAACGATATCTATCAATCAGTGAGTGTCAAGTCTCTCAGTCGCAAAAATATAACAAATAAAAGATCTGATGCTAAAAACCAGTCAATGGCAGCTCTCGATCCTAAAAAAGTAAAAATAAAGGATGCATCTGAGGGTGAAAACCTTTTTAAGGCACCTAACGATGGGAGACTTGACACTCTTCCTGAGCACTTTCATGAGCGATCACCTATTTTGATTGAGCCCACTCAATCAATTAACATTGGGACAACAGAAGCAGCTAGAAATATACACCTTGCAGAATCTCTGATAGAGGAAGAAAGATTGGCATTCATCATCTTCTTTAAAGGACAGCAAATCAACTTTGCTTGGTCATATGCTGATATGCCCGGAGTAGATCCACACTTAATCATGCATCACTTGTCCATTTCTACAGGAGTTAAGCTAGTCAAGCAAAAGCTACGAAAGATGAATCCACAGGTGGCACTCATGGTCAAAACTGAACTAAAGAAACTATTAGACGTCAGATTCATTCGACCCATTGACTATGCAGAGTGGATTTCCAACATTGTTCCAGTATCAAAACCAGACGGTAGTATCAGAATCTGCACTAACTTCAGAGATGTCAACAAAGCTTGTCCAAAGGATGACTTTCCTCTGCCAAGTATCGACATAATTATAGATCTCACAGCATGCCATGCAATGCTTTCATTAATGGACGGTTTCTCAGGCTACAATGAAATCAAAATAGCTCCTGAAGATCAAGATAAAACAGCATTCACCTATCCTTGGGGAACGTACTGTTGGAATGTTATGCCTTTTGGCTTAAAGAATGCAGGGGCCACTTATCAAAGAGCAATGACAACAATCTTCCATGACATGATGCACACATTTATGGAAGACTATGTGGATGACTTATTAGCTAAATCTTTCACCAGAGCAGAGCATCTTGGTATCCTAACAAAAATTTTTGATCGATTGGAGAAATTCCAAGTTAGGCTTAACCCTAAGAAGTGTGTCTTCGGGGTTACATCAGGCAAGTTACTAGGCTACATTGTCTCAGCTAAAGGTATTGAAGTGGATCCCGCAAAGGTACAAGCCATTATGGACATGCCACCACCACAGAATATCAGTCAACTCAGATCTCTATAGGGACGACTTCAATCAATCAGACGATTCATCGCTCAGCTAGCAGATAAAAGTCTCCCATTTAACCATTTATTACACAAAAATGTACCATTCAAATGGGAAGCCAAGTGTGCAGAATCTTTTTACCAAATCAAACAGTACCTGATGAATCCACCAATTTTGGTACCACCAGTCATAGGAAAGCCTCTCATTTTATATATTTCAACAACAGATATATCACTAGGGGCACTATTGGCACAAGAAGATCAACAAGGAAAGGAACGCACCATATATTACATCAGTAGGACATTGAATGGATATGAACTCAACTATACATTCATTGAAAAGGCTTGCCTAATAGTGGTTTTCACATCTCAGAAGTTCCGACATTACATGCTAGCACACACCATCAAGCTAGTAGCAAAAATTGATCCTCTCAAATATCTACTCAGCAAGGCTGCTCTTACAGGCCGATTGGCTAAATGGGTCATGATTCTCAGTGAATTTGACATTCAATACACAGAAAGATGAGCCATCAAGGGACAAGCAATTGCAGATCAGTTGGCTGAAGCACCGCTACCAGGAAAACAAACCATGGAGGTTGAATTTTCAGACAGGGACGTTCTTGCTCTTTCTACCAAACACTGGACCCTATACTTTGATGGATCCTATACACAACATCGTTTAGGGGCTGGCATTTTGTTCATTACTCCTGAAGGACACACTATGCCAAGATCATATAGGCTTATGTTTCCATGTACAAATAATGTGGCTGAATATGAAGCATTGGTCATAGGCATCAAAATGGCCATCGAATGGAAAATCACAGAGTTAAAAGTCTATGGAGACTCACAACTGGTCATCAATCAAATCAATAACAACTACCAGACAAAGGATGATAAGCTACTACCCTACAAACGAATGGTGGATGACTTCAAACAGTATTTTGTGCACATCACCTTTGAGCAAATACCAAGGTTGAACAACAAAGCAGCCGATGCAATGGCTACAATCGCTTCACTACTACAAATTCTAGAGCAACAGAGTCATTACGAGTTCCTGGTAGAGCAACTATTCTCCCTCGCCTATGACCACTCTAAATCCCATGTTATCTATGCCTTGACTGGTTCAGATTCTCCGTTATATGGACCAATATACGACTATGTCAAGCATAATATCTTACCCATTGACCAATCCCGTAACCAAAAATGTAACTTTATCCGACAAGCTGCCCATTATACCCTTACCACTGATACTTTGTATCGTCGAGGTCTCGATGGTACCCTTCTTCATTGCCTTGATCGTAATGATTCCGATTCTACTTTACATGAGCTTCACGAAGGTATTTGTGGCACCCATTCAAGTGGTACTACTCTTGCTAAAAAGCTTCTAAGGATGGGATACTACTGGCCTACAATGGAGAAAGACTCGTATCATTTCGCCAAGAAATGTCCTAAATGCCAGATCCATGGTAATCTGATACATGCACCAGCACAAGAACTACAGCCGTTTACAACATCCTGACCCTTTTGTCAGTGGGGATTGGACCTAGTTGGCAAAATTCATCCTTCATCATCAAATGGACACAAGTTCATTATAACAGCAATAGAATACTTTACCAAATGGATAGAAGCAGTTCCCATGACCACAGTGACTGGGAAACAAATTGCCTCTTTTATCCTCAATTATCTGATCTGCAGATATGGTATTCCAAGTTCCATCATCATAGATAATGGATGGCCCTTCAAGAATCAAGATGTCCAAGAACTATGTGAGAAATTCAAAATCCAACATAGGTTCTCTACACCATACTACCCGCAAGGAAATGGTCAAGCGGAAGCATCTAACAAAACAATACTGAAAATCCTCAAGAAAATAGTGAATGATGTAGGCAAAGATTGGCACGTACAACTTAATCTAGCACTTTGGGCATACTGAACCAGCATCCACACACCTACATGAGCAACACCATATTCCTTGGTATATGGATTACAAGCAATTTTGCCCCTGGAGGTCAAAATCCCATCTCTCAGAGTCTCTTTGAAAGGCTTAATACCAGATGAAGAGTATCGAGTTAACCGACTACAAGAACTTGAGCTATTAGATGAAAGACGCCAACATGCTTATACTCATCTCAAAGCATATTAGCAACGCATGTGCAGAAGCTACAATCACAAGGTCATTCCCTATAACTTCAAGGTTGGTGACCTAGTCCTCAAAGAAAATCCAAGAAATCAGCAAGATCGAGAAAAGAAAGGGAAATTTGAGCCTAACTGGTTGGGTCCCTATGTCATCATATCAGTCTATGGATCAGGTGCTTATCAGCAAACAACTTCAGACAGAGATGTGCTCGACGACCCAACTAACAGCATACATCTAAAGAAGTACTATACTTAAAGTAGCCTAATGCACGGAAAAAGCCAAAAACAAACAAAAAAAATCAAAAATCCAGAAAAAGCAAAAATACAGAATACAAATAAAAACAAATGGTGAAAACCTGGTAAACAGGCGCTCTTGTGAAAGAACGGCTCCTCTATCTATCTCCATGCCATTTTATCCATCAAAACACTATCGGCCATTGCCCGACACTTAGCATATATTCATTCAGGATATACTTAATGTAGTCACTATCAAGGGTTATCCATCTGTATCTATCCTCTTACCACATCTCACCATGGCTTGGTAATCACTGTACATGATCATATCAAGAGGCACACTCAGCTAGGGGCATTAATTGGTTCAAAAACTTGCAAACATTCCAAACATCACAAAATATTGCAAAAATCAGAAGCATGACATCCAACAAACAACACTACGCTTCATCGCAAAAACCAAAACAAAAACAATTCACACAAATATCAAGAATAGATGATTTTCTGAAGTACTAGATGTTGCATTCTTGCATAAAGTCTTGACTAGTTTTGCATTTTGAACTTTTTGAATTATTGGATTCTCTTCCTTGTCTCACTACATGCTTCATAGCTAGAGGTCAAGAGGAATTTCCAATATTTTCTTAGTCTTCTGTCTGGGAGGCGATCACTTGTACTGTGTAAACACATGCCTCGAGACGTGATACGTCGAATATCACTGAAGGCTTGATTCCACTTCACGCATATAAATGATCTAATCTTGTCTGTTTATGCAATACGCACTCTGGTCGTCCTGGTTCAATTATACCTTGACGCTTGTGCTATCTTGCAAAATCAAATATCATGTAAATTTTACTCAGGTCATTATGGTTCAATTATACCATTATGCTTGTATAAATTTTCAACATATCCAAAACAAATCAACGCTCAATGATGATATTTACAAAGAAAGCAAACATATGGTTCTATCAGATGGCAAATATAGAATGAGGGATGCTCCAAAAACAATTAGTTGCATATCATTTTACAATTAGTTACAGATCATTTTACCAGTAGTTGCATATCATTTAAACATCATTACATATCATATAAGTGTGTTTGCATATCATTTTAACATCATTACATATCATATTACATTCAGTTGCATATTAAAACATACATCTCATTTTCAAGATACATCTCACAGCATATAAAAGCATACATCCTGCATCATACATTACATCATATATTTCAGCATTGCATCATCACATTAAATAACCCACATAAAATGCATCCATATAAACACATCACATGATCAAAAATGGTGCCATATATATATATATATATATATATATATATATATATATATATATCAAAACTGATCAAAAAGTATAAAATGTGTCCAAACACTGTGTCCAGTACAACGAATAACAATGATCCAAAAATACAATAGAGACCATGTCTCTCAAGTGTGATTATCTCCTGACGGAAATGGTCTCGCTCCAGATGCACCCGCCCCTGGATCTCCAGGAGGGTCCTGTCTTGGTGGACCAGTCACACCTCGGCTCTCAGATCGTGACCCAGTGGCTCAAGATTGGCTAGATCTCGACTGAGCAAAACTCTCAACTCGCTGATCCTTGGGTACTAGAGCCTCATAATGCCACCTATAATACTCCGCCTGCTACGCTCTCAATGCTAACTCTCTCAGGGTGTCTCTCATGGGACCACCCGCCACTACTCTCTGCATGCTTGCCACCACCTCCTCCGCTCGTCCTCGCCGCTCTATCTCAGTATCTCACTCCATGGTCAACTGAGCAATCTGCTGCTGGTAAGTCAAAATATGTGCCTAGAGCTATTGCACAGTAATCTGTAAGGTCCGGATCTGAGCATCCTCCATATGCCCTGGAACTCGAACCCGTAGTGGTACCTGTGCTGGAGGGACCCCGCCCACTCGACCTGTCCTCGGTGCTGGAGGTGGGAGCACATCTATCCTCCTCCTCTGAGCTGGTTGCATGGCCTCCTCTGCACCACCCACTGTAGCTAACACCTCCCCCACTCTCCCCTCTCCACTAGCTCCGATAGCCAATCCACCTCTCCCCCTATCTATCCTCCCCTATCTGACTGCTCTATCCACTCCTCTCCTCCCTCTATCTCCCTGCCTCCCTCTGGCTCCTCTAACTCCTCCTCCTCCTCCATAATCCTCGTCATCTCCATCATCTCCCCCATCTCCCTCCTCCTCATTTGAGTCAAATGCTGGCCTCATCTCCTCTGGATCCGAGATCCTAGCCACCGCCCACGCAGCAAACAATCGAACAAACTTGTCTGTCATCCCCACATCTTGGATCTCTGGGGCATAATCCCAGATCTGCCTGACCAACCCCACAAACTCCTCCACTGCCATGACACTATCAATAGTCGGCCCCCAATCGGCCACATCCTGCTACCACCGTGCATAAAGGCACGCTCCCTGTGGAATACCCTGCTAGCCCCCAAACTGCCTCAAAACTCGGGTCACCACAAACCGCTCAATGACGAAAGGGGTCCTCCCAATCAGATACCTCATCATGAATACAAAGGGCATCTCCAGCCCATCCTCAGCCCATACCTCATAGCCTGTATATGTTCTCCAGGTGACCGTATCAATATCATCAAAAATCCTCCTCCAATGCTCTAGTTTGCCCAGCTTACGCTGGACAACTAGACCCCTGTATCCATAGGCATATGCTGCACCTACGGGCCTGTCCCTGTCTGCCAGTGGCCTCGCTGCTGGAATGTGCTCTCAGCACCATACCTGTAACAAAGTCACGCTAGCTGACAAACTGCCGTAACCAAGGTATACTACCTCATGTAGACTCCTGTATAAATGAGCCAGCATCGCTGACCCCCATGCAAACCTCCTGCCCTGCATAACCATCTCCTCCAAAACCAATCCCCATCCCACCAAGAATCCCTTTGACCTGCGATCAGGACAAAGGAATCCCCCAATGAATCCTGCCAGTATAGATGGCAGTGGTGCATAATCCAAATCTAGAAACTCCTGCCAGGGGATCTCATAACCGCAGACGGTATCATCATGAAAAATCCGGTGCAGTGCCTCTGTGCCACCCTCCTCCGACTGCTCATATGGTAGTAGTGCACCTACCACAGGAATGCATAGAATCTGGTAATAGTCCTCAGGTGTGACTGTCATCTCTCCAGTGGCAAAATGGAAGGTGTTCATGTCGCTATGCCACCTCTCTGCCAAAGCTATCAAAAGCCCCCGGTTCATAGTGAACTGAGGCATATCCAGGAGAGACGTCAATCCACATCTCTCAATAATGTCCAAATCAGCCTGTGACAACCGTGGTATCAATGTCCACAGTCTGGGGAATCTCTCCCTCAACTGTACCACGTTCAATCGCTCTTGTCAACAAACAAAATATATCCAATATCAGTTTCCACATCAAAACAACACAGATATCAAAATCAAACTTACATCAACAACATGAAACAATTTGCTCATCTACATCAAAGTTCAAAATCCTATCCTTTCATATCAACTTGTAAAACAATTCAAGTTATCAAAAACCATATCAAAACTTGTAACACAACTCAAGTCTCCACAATCACATAAACTTGTTAAACAACTCAAGTTTCCCACCCATATCAGCTTGTAAAACAACTCAAGTTTCCAACCCATATCGGCTTGTAACACAACTCAGGCTTTCACACACATTGAACTTGAAACAGATCACGCAAATAAATCATATTCTGATCAATACAACCAATTGATATCTATACATAACTTGGAAAATCGCAAATCAAAACAAGTTATGCAAACACTCATATTGGATAAGTTCATCAAAACACGACAGGCAAACAAAACAAATTTTCAAATCGGCAAATTCTGCAAAATTTTTCCGATGCACTAAAATAGTTATTCAATGTGCTAAAAACCTCCCACGCGCTAGACTGTTTTTCCTACGTGCTAATTTATCTATCCAATGCGCTAGACTGACTCTACGTGCTAATTTTCTCTCCCCATGCACTACCTAACCCACCCCATGCACTAGACTCTGCCTATGCGCTAATCTACACCTCCTAGGCGCTACCCGTTTAGCCCTATGTGCTAGGTTAGTCCTACGCGCTAAACCCCCTTACCTATGCGAACCTCTGCGACCCCTATGCCCTAGGTCACCCCTACGCGCTAACCTGCTGAATGGACATGCTACTCGACACTTTCCATGCGCTATTCTACATGCACGCGCTAACCTAATAATTTTATGCGCTAACCTATCTTTTTTGGACGTGACCCCTAAATTTGAACTCAATGCGCTACTCTAAACTTCGTATGCGCTACTATAGACCCTAGACATGCTAAAACGTAAAACCCGAACTTTGAAATTCAAAAACTAACTAAAAACGACAAAATAAAAAGTCAAAAAAGGGTAAAAAACGTGGACTTACTGGTGGTCCCCGCGCTGCAGGTCTCTGATACCTCCGAACGTGCTCGAAACGATGTTTGTGATAAGGAATAGGCATTTTCTCTCTAGAGAAAATTCTCTTTCTCCAAAGTCAACAAAGCACAAATGAGTCTAAATCAAGCCCTTTTCCCCTTTTATAGGAGGAAAATGAAATTAGGGTTAGCCAAATGGACCTATAATATGGTCGTGGTCTCCCCTATACCATAACATTTGTAACTTATCAGGAGATGAATCAATTTGCACACATTATACATGCACAGAATCATATACATCATACGCAACTCATCAAATTAAATCACAAAAAACTTTCAAAAATATTAATTCATCTCCCGAGGGGGCATCACCATCAAATATCGAATCTGGGGCATCACATCGAATTTGGGGCACGACCTGTAAATCAAAAGAGCGACACAAAAATTGCATTAAATCATAAATCATGATATGGCATCATTTTCTTTGAAATAACATGTGCACACATGTCACTTCAAAGAGGGGCAAAATGTAGACGTATAAAAATGACCATATTCCTAAATGAATATTTTATGTTCATTTCTCTATTTGATTAAATCCAATTTAATTAAATTATCCACATTCCTCTATTTAATTAAGTAAATTACTCAATTTATTTAAATTAAATTCACTATACCCATTTAATGAATAAATCATTTTATTCAATTAAATCCCCCCTATCCACTTTTAATTAAATTCAAATTTAATTAAATAGTTATCCTAAATTGAATTAATCTAATTTATTTAATTTCCCCAAATTGCAAACAAATTGAATTAAATTACTTTATTTCAATTAAATCCTATTATCTCTCCATCCACTTGCAAAATCCCAAACCCCTTTCTAATCCCTTCTAGAATCTTCTAATCACTTCTAATTAACCTAACCCCTCCTCTAAACTTTGTCACATCCCTAAGCAAAAGGAAGTCACTTCTAAAAACCCTTAAAGTCTTTGATAACCATTAAAGGTTTTCAACCTTCAACCACTAAATGGCTCAAAGTCTTTGATAACCATTGAAGGCTTTCAACCTTCAACCACTTAATTCCCAAAGTCTCCAATAACCATTAATGGTTAACTCAAACCCTCCTACATGGTTAAAACATTTGTTTTAACTCAACCTCTATCTAACCCAAGGGTCTCATCAGGTCTTTAATGCTTTGACCATGATTATCTCTTAATCATTTGCACAAAGGTTTATCCTTGGATTAACTCTTAATCTAGTGGGTAAGCCTAACTTAGACTTGACCCTTAGCCTTTAGATAACCATGAGGTCTTCTCAGGCCTTTAATGCCTCCAACTTCTTCTCTTAACCCAACCCTATGTTGACACTTGTCACCATTTCATTGGTGCCAATTGTGCACATGGATCCCCAACTTTCAAACTCAACCCTTGATTAAACCATTCAATCTTGACCATCCATTGCCCTGTTTATGCTATAAATAGAGCTCTCATTCCTCCATTTTCAACAATCATCTTTCAAATTTGAAGCATTACACTTATGCTCAAATTGTTTCAAGCTTTCATATCATTTTTATGCTCATCATTTAGCCTCTTTTAGATCAGGAATTAGACTAATATGCATGTTTAGAATAATTTCTTTATCATTTTAGCTCAATTATAGACTAATATATCATGTTAGGATAGTATTCATACTAATCTTGTCATCTTATCATTTAGTTTATTGCATTTCTAAGATCATACATAGCTTAACACATCTCATCCTAAAAACTATCAGTACATCCCTCGTTCTTGCATTTGCCATCCCTAAAACCATTTTGCTCAATGATCTGAGAGCAAAAACATTGGTTTGAGGGACATTGTGAGATAGAAAACCATGGGACCCTCCTTGGGAAGCTGAGTAATACGTTATTACTCCATAGCTTGCATCAAGAAGTCCTCTGTGTGTGTGTGGACTAGTATTTAACTAAATTTTCACATATTAATTTTTATTCACCCACTTTTCCCGCATACAGAAAGTGGTTAAACTCTACCTCTAAGTGGCTCATCTTGAGCATTGTTGGTATATGGGCATTGATGGCATATTATATCTGGTTCTATCATTTTTGTGGGTGCAAAATTAACAAGGCAAAATAGTATTAGTGGGATCATGATCTCATCAAAATGGTTTTGGCTTTGCATTTATGATAGCACATTGATCACACCTTACAAAAGGTTCCAATCTCATACATAGCATCCCAAAGTAAAGTCAATAATGATGTAACTTAATGCTTAAACTAGATTTCTGGGTAGTCATATACCGATCATTTCCAGGATTGATGTTTAAACTAGAGTTCTGGGTAGTCATATACCCATGGAATAGGGTAGGGGTGACCTGCAAACAATGCTAGTTCTAGATGCCTGTTTGCTTGGTGTATAACTTGTCAAAATTAGATCGATTGGCTACAGGTCTGCCATAAAGTTTCCAACTTATCACCAGTGAAAATACAAGAACCAAGGCTTAGAATACTCAAAAATGTCTCTTAGAAAGTCTGCAATAGGCAAACTTTTAGTAAGAATTTGCAGACACAATGGTCAGAAATTCACACAATCAGCTACATTATATACATTCTCTATTAAGTTCAATGTTTTAAGATGAAAAAGAAGAGTTAAATGGTTTTGTTTTGATTTGTAATTTTTGTGAAGCTTTTGCACTGAAGTTTCCATAGCCTGATTTTTTTGCCTGTGAAGAAAGACCTTGTCAGATAATATCAGCGAAGAACAAAATAAGGAGACAATTGCTAGGTTATGGTCTAACTTGAAAAGAAAAGGTGATGGGAAATGTTATTGTCCCTGCAAAATTTGTAAGGGCTTAAAGACTAGAAGACTTCTAATCAAAACAACTAAGAAACATTGTAGGCAGCATGGTCACATTGAAGGGGGACATGATTATCATCCACTGGTAAGTTGTTCATTATATCATTTTAACAATTTATATACATAAGAAATCACTTGATAATGAGATCATGATCATGGTTTATTTATGTTGATCATTTTTATATAGGTCGAGCACCCTAGGGCACATGATATGGACCAATACAACCCGAAGAATATGGTTTTCGAAGTGGAGGAACATGGAGGTGTGAATATCGAAGCTGAAAATAATGATCCCTTGGAAGATGACGATCATGCACCAGAAAACATAATTGAAGATGATGGGACAAATACATTGATCCATGACACATTTAGTACTGGCACAGCTGATCATGATGATCAAGATGACCTTGATGTTCATGATTTACCTCTTCCTGAGAAGGCATATGAGCCCCTTTACAAAGGCTCCCAAACAACTCTTCTCTCTGCTATATTGTTGTTGGTGAACTTGAAGGTTATGAATGGTTTATCCAACATAACAATCTCATGTATGTTAAGGTGTGTCATACATGTCATTACAGTTAATAAATTGTGAATCATGTACCATTAATATTCTTTATATTAACACCTCAAACTTTTTTTTTTGCTGTAGATTGATAGGTGAGTTTTTTCTTACCACCATCAAATATTCTACCTCACTCATACCAAGAATTATCTACCATTATGAAAGATATTGGAATGGAGTATCAAACAATAGATGCTTGTCCCAATGATCATATTATATATCATAAACAACATGAATTTGGAACAGAATGCCCTGAATGTCATATCAGTAGATATCAAGTAGATCAAATAACAAAAAAGGTGCCTCGCAAGGTTCTTTGTTATATTCCCATTATTCCACGTATGCAACGATTATTCAGGTGCACTAGCTTGGGACAATTTATGGATTACCATGCATGCAATAGAAGTCGAGATGACATTATTTGAATGCCTACGGATGGTTCAATATTTATGGACATAAAGGAAAAGTGGCCACACTTTAAAGAAGAACCTCGTAATCTCGGGCTTTCATTAGCAGCGGACGGTGTTAATCCATTTGGAGAGTTGAGATCTATTTACTTAGTGTGGCCTATTTTTGTTATCAACAATAATATTCCTCCATGGATGTCAATAAAGAGGGAGCACATAATGTTGGCAATGATTGTTCCAGGTATTTTATCATTTAATAGTCATCTACATTTAATTATAAATATTGTAGTAAAATGGTCATAATAATTATGTAATGTTTTTGTTCATTCCACTAGGCAAGTACAAAGTTAAAGATATGAATGTCTATATTGAGCCTCTTATCGACGAGTTGTTGGATTTATGGAATGGTGTGACCATGTATGACATCTCTAGACCAATAGGACAAAGACAATTTCAATTCCATGCAATGCTTGCACGGACAATACATGATGCCCCAGGGCTAACACATTTTTGTGGTACGTTATAGTGTTCAAGTTGCGCATGATAATTATAATTATAAAAATTAACAGATTTAATAGAATTATACATTATCTTGTAGGTCTTCAAACAAAGGGAAAATTTGCATGTCCAGTTTGTGGTCCAAAGATGAAATCCCATCATTCAAAAAGTTTAGGAAAGCAAGTGTTTGATGAGTATAGGCACTTCCTTCACAAAAATCATAAGTACTGGAATACTGAAAAACATCTTTTCAATGGGAAAGAAGAGACTACATCAAAGCCATGAAGAATGACTCCTCACTTATGGAAGTTGGAATATAATAGAATTAATTGTCAAGGTAATGTCATTCCATCTAATGGTTTATGTTTGGAATTTGAATTTTTCTATCATGTTTTGTTTACTGATGATGTAATTGATGATACCGAAGGTCGTCAAGGCATGGATGACCACCTTTGAAAGGGACTAAAAAGTTATCCCAGACAATTCAGTAGGTTGCCTTACTACGAGCAGCTACAAATTATGCATTTGTTTGATACAATGCATATAGGAAAGAATATAACAGAGACATTATGGAAAATATTGGATGGAAGGCGTGACAAAAAAAAAATTGTCAAAATTTGTAGTGACATTGTGGAATCCAATCATGCAATGAAAAATGTCATTCAATCAAATAGCAATGGAGATTAGATTAATATAAGTGCCCTTCCTTGGTTATTAATGGAGTAGCAAAGCAATTCTATAAAAGAAGTCATATGAAAAATTTGATTTCCCATAGGATTTTCTGCGAACATAAACAATCTCATATCAAAGAAGAGTGAATTTGGGCCAGGGATGAAAATGCATGATTGGCATACCTTCATTAAGGTAATTCGCATTCTTGTGTATTTACTATATATTTGTATACTGCGCATGTACTTTTCATTGTATTATGCTAGAAAACAATGAAAAGATCATTTTATAATTGTTGCAGTACGTTCTACCTCTATCTCTCCCAGACCACTTCGACAATAATATCAAGCAAGTCATATATGATCTTGGAAAATACATGAGGTAAGTAGTGATGTTTGTTCAATTTGTTGTATAGATATTATATTTGCCATTAGTTTTACTTGTTATGCAATATATTGTATATTATTTTGTAAAGTCTCGTTTATATATTTTTGCATCTTCGATCTCTTTTAGGTGGTTGTCATCTAAAGAAATCCACAAGGAAGATATAAAATATTGGAAGAGAAAAATCCCTCATCGAATGTGTGAAATGCAAAAGTGTCTACCTTCAACTTTTTTCAATGCACAAGAACACTACCTCATACACAAAGTTGAGGAGATTGAATTGTGTGGACCTGTACACACTAGGTCAATGTGGATGGTTGAGAGGCACTTGAAATTTTTGAAGGCTTTGGTTTGACAAAGAGCATATCCTGAGGGTTCTATGGTGGAGGGATATATGGTAAATCAAACTATGGTGTACATTACTGAATATCTTCCTAAGTTTGTAGCAAAAATCCACGTAGATCGCATTTGGGATCCCAACCCCATTAATAAATTCAAAGGGGAGCACTTGATGGGGAAAGGTAGATTGAAGAAAGTGAGAGGTAATTATAAGATGTTATTGTAGTAAATTAATTCTTCATCTTCTAAATAAATCAGTTGTAAGTGGTCTATTAATTATTTGTAGAGTTGGTCAGGAGTGGGATGCGCTACATTTATATATTGCAAACAATCTTGATTGGATGACGGTGTGGATTGAACGATGTCAACATTCTGGTCACATATTAATATGGGATGGTGTCGCTTCATTGGTTAAAGAAGCTCATCGTAATGGAGATTCCAATGTTACACAAAGGGAAATTGATTTAGCATATGGTTTAAGAGATCAACAGGTACGTATAATTTTATTAATCACCCGTATTATTATCAACTCATGATGCAATAATTTTAATATGTTAGACATATTGCAGGTCGAACACCACAAGGCTATGTGCTGCAATGGTCATAAATTTCTCATCAAACAGTTGGATGACATGAAGAAAACTTGTCATTCTGGGATAACTACAATCTTTGAGGTGACCAATATTTCATCTAGAAATGACATACATCCTCAAGAGTCTCAAAATTGATACTATGGAATTTTGGATGATATACTTGAGTGTGACTTTAATTCCTTCAAATTAGTTCTGTTCGTCATCAAATGGTATAGGCTACGACTGAATAAAAATGATCCTGATAGAACTGTTATTGAACATGATAATGGATTTACAATGGTTAATACAAGGTCATTTGAATGAGTTGGGGATGAGCCCTATGTTCTTCCAAGTCAATGTGAGCAGGTATTTTACTCGGAGGTTCCACATAAATCGGGCTGGTCATTTGTTGTTAGACATGATCCAAGAGGAAGGCCGATAATGTATAATGTGATGGAAGAAGAAGATACCGAAGAAGTAGAAGATGATATAGATGATGATCACGATTGATAGTTAGTCGATGATGTTCCTGATGGAAATGTACATGAAGAAGAAGCTGATGATGATGATGCTATTGCTGATGATGATGATGGTGATGGTGATGGTGATGGTGATGGTGATGGTGACGGTGATGGTGATGATGATGACGATGATGAACATAATGATGACAACGATGACGATGACGATGACGATGACGATGAAGATGATGATGATGATGATGATGATGATGATGATGATGATGATGATGATGATGATGATGATGGTCATGATGATGAGTTGGATGAAGAAGATCAATGACATGAATGGAATGTATGAGATGCGATTATTTTATTATCTATTTAATATTGATATCTTGATAGAAATTGATTTGACTTATATGGTTACATAAATAATTCATATGTTTTGAATTCTAATGCCATTACTTAATTAATTCATGATGCACCTCTAGCTATGTGATAGATGGTGATTTAAAATACATATGTGATGGATTACATGCTTATGATGATACATGTGACATTTTTCGAACTTTGTGTTTATTTATGGAATGAGGACTACTTATTAGCTATGTGATGGATGGTGATTTATGATACGTATGTGATGGATTACATGTTTATGATGATAAATATGTGATTCTTATGATGCTCAATTACATATATGATGATACATTTGTGATGCTTATGATTCTTATGATACTGCAATATTTATTGTTTATCAAATTACAAACGTAATGCTTATGATGCTCAATTGTTGGTGTAGGAACCTGAACCCCTTTGACGACGATCCTGCACAGTCTCATGGATCGACAGGTATAAGTCAATAGACCTTATAGAAATAATATATTTTTTAAATTACAAGAAAAACAAACTTCCTCAGTTTTTCAAACCTCAACATTAGCAGCAAATCTAATACAGTTATCAACACTTGAGGCCCTAGTTGGACTTACTCAAATTTTAATCTCAACATCAACTTTATGGCCGACTTCTTCATCAATATTACCCTCATTTGCAAAATATCTCTCTCATCACCAACTAACTCTCTCATTTGATGGTGCACAGGTATCACTAAATAGGTATTTGTCAGATGTGTCTTCCTCGAGTGAGGGAAATGTAGGAATAGAAGAGGAAAGTGAGACATGTAGTAGATCTCAAATAGGGAGATCAACTAGAGGTCAAAAGATTAGAAGAAAATTCAATAAACGCATGGAATTTTTTCTTGCTCAAGGGGGGTCATGTTCTTATGATGATGAGACCAAAGGTGACATTGAGGTGCCCTTGAGGTACAAACATCTACTAAAACAATGTGTACCCAAGGAACTTCCTCCAATAAACACTGATTTTTTTGTTAATGAGAGGATATATCGCATAGCACCTTTGTCGTTACATGGTTTGGGCCTATTTTCCATGGACAACATAAAGGTCTGTTACAACAAAGTTGCTGAATTGATGGAGTTTGTTGGACCTTGTTATAATTATAATGATTGGATGCAGATTGTTCGATATAAAAAAATTATGCGTAGGTATGCACTGTCAGCCAATTATATACAACAAAAAGATAACCATCAAAGTAAACGAGTGGTTGTATACATTGATGGAAGGCCAAAAGCAATAGGGAATATTGCAGGTTTAATAAATAGTACACGACCT
Organism: Cryptomeria japonica; assembly: GCF_030272615.1. Taxonomy (NCBI): domain Eukaryota; kingdom Viridiplantae; phylum Streptophyta; class Pinopsida; order Cupressales; family Cupressaceae; genus Cryptomeria; species Cryptomeria japonica. Next base: position 923,652,779 of record NC_081407.1, read on the forward strand.
GGGTCAACTAATAAGAAACCCAATTGCATATTTGAGGCACGTGAGGGAAATTGTGTGTTTGTATGTGCAATAAAATCAATAAGTGAAGGGGAAGAGCTGCTAATCGATTACAATTTGAATCGTATAGATACAAACAAAGTTACTATCATCGGGGTGGTATGTACTATATATATACCATTTAAGCCAACTTCCAATTAATGAATCCAATAAACCATTGTATTATTAAGTTTTTTTGCTAAGTCTATTGGTTTCATTTCACTAACGTTTGTATAGTTTTTCTTTGTCATAGGGCCACATGGATCCACCACATAGCATAGATAGGGGTGTAGGTCCCGACACTTCTACAGAGCAGGTAAACCTCATTGTAATTGTACAAATTAGATAGAAACAAACTGTTACATTATGATCTTTTCTTGAGTGTTTTGAAGTAATTTTGATAGTGTTAATTATATTCTTGTCATAGATGGATGTTTGGGATAAGGGAAAGGAACCTACAATACCTCAGCACCTCCATAGGGATGTGGGGCGCTCGACAGTGTTATGCGTTGATGACATCGCACTTAGCACAAACCCTATACAATTGGTACAAATGAATATTAGAAAAATTAGCCAAGAGATTGCTGATTTGGCAACCATAAGCCCGCAGACTGATGAGATAATAGAGAGGGTGCAACTAATGTTGCGGACAGTGGAAAACTTGCAAGTAAGTAGTAATGAAAGCTTTAATCATAACAAAAGTTCAATAATGGTTTATATTTTTTTCTCTTTTATGTCATTAACTAAAATATGTATGTGTTGTTTTTATGGAAATTTATAAGGGCTCATCATCTTGGTGGTGATGATTAGGGTATTGTAGGTAGTTAAGGTGATGACCATGTTCTATATATTAAAACCACTCCTTTGGACTTGTGAACTTGCTTTTTTTATGTTTTATATATTTAATGTATTACTCTTCAGGTGCTGACATGGGTCAGAGGTCGACCCCAACTGTATTGCCGACTACAATGTTGGCAACATGTAGCATGCAGACATCATCTGTTACACTGGCTCGTGTTGACCAACCCACTGGTGGTAGATCCCTCTTTTTCTCTCTCTTTCATTATGTGTTTATTACCCTTGAAGTGTTCTTTCTTGGAGGCATTTCATAGTGGATTCATTTACTATGGCAGGAGATGCACATGAGGATGTGCCAGAGGTGACTACTGGTGATAACATACCATCATTTCCTGGATCTTCCTATATTGCTAGTATGGGAACGTTGCAGGCCACATTGTTGGTGAGAAACAAAGAATTGATTCCCTTGAAGATACAGAAGGTTCCAGGTACTTTAAAATTATTATTATATATAGTCTAATTGTAATTTACTTACTGATCACTCATTTTGGACTAATGATCCCATGTTTTTTTTTGCAGGAAATGATATTTTTTATAAAAATCTTAATGACATTACATTGCAGATATTTGGGCCCACCATATGTAAAAGGTGGAACATCATACGTGAACTAACCCTTATCCACTTTTTTGATTTCATATCATTGCTAGAATAGTTTTCCTTTTATCCATTTCTTGAGCTATATCAAAGGTAACTTCAGTTTCTTTCTAAATCTAACAGGTTTGTTTTTGCTTTAAAGGTGGAATGACCAAGAAAAAAAGTTAAAAGATGAACTCACAAACCGTATGGGAGGGTTGTTTGGAAATGAAACATTCAACAAGACTAAGCTCCTGGAAAAAGCTGGCACATATCTAAAGTATGTGAGGGACCAATACAAGACACATTTAGAGAAGAACGTAAAGTATGAGCATCCCCCCATGATTCCAGAGAGGGAGTGGAAGGACCTGATTTTGGATGCAAAGGAGAGAATTGAAAGGAAAAAAGGAAATACACCACTAGACGCTAGAAGAAGGTATGTGATACTATTAAGAATGTGAATATGTACTAATTATTCATTATATTTATATAATCTAACATATTTCAAACTTTTCATAGATTGAGTGACACGTCAAAGGCAACCAAGGCAAGACAAGAAAAGCATGGGCAACACAAACTCAGCTCTGGTGGTTATATGAAACTTGTCGCACAAATTGTAAGAATCAGTAAATTAAGTATCACATCAAAATATTTATAAATTGTAAACAATTTTATTTTTATCAAACAATACAAGCAAAATTCACAATACTAAGCAAAAATGCAGGGCTCTGAATTCAATAGAGCGCCCACAGAAGATGACAAGAGAATTGGCTACCAGCAAGGCTATATAGCCATGGCTGAATGACTACAAGAATTGAGTGGGAAAACACGAGATTCTGATGCATTTGTCACAATGGTAAATAAGCTAAATGAAAATTATTTCAAATTGAATACTTAACCAATAATCTATTTGATGTTAAGTTTCAACATAAAGTGACTATATAGTTTTTAAATAAGCAAGCAATGATAACACTACGCGTGACATTGGAATGCAGCATGATAGTCGTGGAACAGAACCTGTACATGAAGGTCCAGATGTGCATCCTAGTAGTGGAGGTATTCATTTGCTATTCAAATTTTTTTATGTAATTATTAATACAATTAAACATCTTAAATTGAAAATTAGTGTAGTAATTAATGTAACCTTTATTGTTAATATTTTAGAGCATGTAGTTGGTGGTGACCAAGTGGAGCATGATCCAGGTAGACAACATCAGGAACGTGATGTTCCCCAATCAGGTAAAGAGGACCACTGTTATTCCTTTAAACAAATTTAATTGCAATTGGTGTATTGATTAATGTAACATTCTGTATTTCAACTCCAGAGGATCTAGAGGGTGTTCAGCATGCCGAGGTTGAGGCTAGACAAAATGATGTAGCCCCATCAGGTAAAGAGTGTAACGGTTGTGTTCTTTAAATTAATGAAATACTTGTAAAAATAATAAAAAAATGTTTTGAATTTAACCTAATTCTTTGTTATTCCAAAGGACCCCCCTTTGGTTTAGCATCCTCGTCCTTTGTATAAGACTAGGCATACATCAAGAGCACGAAGACGATGCTCCACTTAGACACTACATAGCTTTAAAAAAAAACAAAGAAAGAAATGATTGTAATCTACCTTATTTGATAATGACTGATTTTTATGTGTTAATGAATGTAATTATGTGCTAATGAATGCTCATAAATGATATGTGTTGATGATTATTGATGAATGTTGCGTGTTAATGAAAGTTAATGAATTTTATGTGTTAACGAACATTATGTGATAATGAATGAATGTTATATTTTAATAATGGATGAAAGAATGAATGAATGTTAGATGTTAACGGGGAATTTAGAGTGATGTTAGGCGGGGGGGGGGAGGGGCCAAATGAGCTTCCACCTTCATGTGGTTGGCCCTGTTAAGTAGAGAATATTAAACTATTCTCAAAACAAAGCAAAGCTCAATAAGATAACACACTTTTCAATATTTCATTATGTTGCACAGTTAATCTTATTGAATAATGTACGTATATTGAATCTTAATTACAGGGTCCAATAGAGCCAAAATGAACAACACCATGGTGTGACTGCAAAAGTTGTGAATATGCCTCATCATGAATAAATCTAAATTAGCGCATTCTCTGTAAAATCTCAAATGCTCTATACTTTGGAAGTTTTGAAATTTTTATGATCATATCGGTCGCCTGCCTAAAAGCTTTTTTCCTTGATTTGTTTGTGATACACATTAAGAGATTTTTGTTTTCCTTTTATTTATGCATGTCTTAACCATTCTCCACATGCTTCCCATTCTTATTTAGATTGTTGTATTTTTACATATGTTGGAATCTGTAGTTCCACATACATGTTTTCTATGTTCTTTGTAACTGTATGAAAAGGTGTAAAATGTGGGTATAGTCCAAAATCTTGATTACCAACAAGCTATTGTTGTTTAATAGCTCCAATGTTTGTATTAATTGAAATAGTTTAACCCTTTTAACATGTTTCATAGCAAACCTACACTTTGTATGCAATCTTATTGTTACAGCTCAATTACTGAGGTGATGTGATTTTCAAAAGTATTCCGAGGAAAACAAAATTGGTTTCCATTTATGTATTTTATTAAAATTTTAGAGTTTCCTTGTGAACATTTAAACTTAGAAGGATTTACAAATTCAATACAAGAGTACTGGACATAATTTCTAGAGATAGAATTGAAACTCTCTCCCATGACTTCAGATTGTTTCCATGCTCTCTAGGCTAGTAGCTTTCAGACACAAAATATAGGTCTTCTAAATTTTGTCCCAACATTAATTAGTTCCTTTCTCTTCTTTTTCATCCTATTGGAAAGAGAATTGGAAATTGTTAGGAATGAACATCTTCCTACGTGATTTGTTAAAATACAATTGGGAACTCAATCAAATTTTAATTCACTTCATTTTAAGTTATTATCACAATTCATTGAATTATACCTACAAAAGGCTTATATTTCCAAGGTAAAATATCAGTATCTTTCTTGGGTGATATTAGATAGTAGGGTCTCTTGGCTTTGATATCACCCTCTCATTATATTCAAAGTAGATGCGTAGCAAAGCTAGATGCATCAATCGTTAAATCATAAACAAACACAAGCTCAAAAATTGTGTTACCAAGTACGCTTGGAACCTAGCCTGTAACTAACTAGTTCATACTAGATATTGTTTGGATATGGTATTCAATTCTATTAGAATCTACAAAATAAATATTAACCTAGAAATTAATGTAAGTGATAACATTTTTAAAATTGTTAAATATAAATGATAATAAAATCAAATAGCATAACATAGTTGATTTCATAAGAGAGAAAATGAAAAAGTTCACAATATCTTCACTCGATATCCAAGATTTTTAATCCATGAGGATGAAGATGAGGATGAGATAGAACACCAAAAGACAAGGAATTGTTTATCCAAGTTTCCAAATTTTTGAGGATAAGGAAAAAAACATAATCCTATGAAAGAAGGAGAATGTGCAAGTCATTATCTCAAGTTAAAAGAAATTACTTAAGTAAACTAAACAAACAAATGCAATATCATACCTACGATAAAACATATCCACTTGGTGAATAAAATGGTACATTGGCACACCCCCTTAAGTGCAATTGAGGTAAGAAGAAATGGGTCAGAAGGCTAGGTATCCATGTAAAATATGAAATAACCCCAAATTATAAAGAGAGCGTACCCTCTTGAAGTAGAGACTAGAAACTCCATAGGACAAAACTCCATCCCAAGTGACATATGTGAAGGATAATATAGATCCACCCCATCCCCTAAAGTTGGTGCCTCCACAAAGAAGAGAGAAAAGCAATGCAAAATGTTGAATGGTGAATGTTGTAGTAGGTTCATTTGCAACAAATGATGCACCTTCCTTTCACAATATGGAAATATTGAGTTGTCAAATTGTTGAATTCCCATTCAAGTGGAATGTAGAAAGGAATTCAGATGTATGGTTTTTGAAGCGACTCATGTGTCTTGATGTTGATGTTAAGTTGTGATTGTTCCATAGAAGATTTAGGGACTACAATCATTGAAATGTGAGACCTTAATTAATGTGAAATAGAATGTGTCATGTTGCATGATATGGTGGGGATAGAATAAGTGAATTTACAATGGGAGATGATGTAACTCGATGGTCATTGTCATCAATGAGAAGACAAATATTCTCAATTGTTTCATCAATATTTGAAAGGTGAGAGTCCACAAATAGATGTGAAATGTTTAAGTAGGCCTCCCAATGAAGTGGATCTCATAGACACGAAGAATCCTATATAGAGAATCATTGAGAGCCCTTGAAGAAGCAAATTTGAAATTCAATGAAGCAATACATGATGGAGGAATATCTTGCAAGAGGAAATCAAAGTCATTATGGTGTCATCTAGATCTGAAATGTGGTCTACTTTTCAAAAAAGTAAAGATGCTTGATAGGAATGTGTCCTAGTGGGGTGAATCTAGAAGACATATAATCCTATTGCAAAGAATCATGGAAAGTTCTAGAAGAAGCAACTTTTAATTCTGAAGTAGCAAATATTCCTGTGTAAATATCATCGACGCCTCATCAGAGGTTAGCCCCACCTATATTGCCGACTGCAATGTCAACAACACACAACATGCAGACATCCTCTATTGCATCTTATATTGGTCCACCCACTATTGGTAGATCCCTCTTTTGCTCTATCTTTTGTTATGTGTTTATTTCCCTTCAAGCGTTCTTTCTTGGGGGCATTTCATAGTGGATTCATTTTCTGCAGCAGGAGATGCACATGAGGATACGGCAGAGGCGACTACTACTGATAACATACCATCATTTCCTGGATCTTCTCATATTGCTAGTACGGGAACATTGCAGGATACATTAGTGGTGAGAGATGAAGAAATGATTCCCTTAAAGATACAGAAGGTTCCAGGTACTTTAAAATTATTATATATAGTCTAATTGTAATTTACTTTCTGATCACTTGTTTTGGACATGATATTTTTAATAAAAATCTTAATGACATTGCATTGCAGATATTTATGCCCACCATACGTAAAAGGTGGAATATCATATGTCAACTAACCCTAATCCACTATTTTGATTTCATATCATTGCTAGAATAGTTTTCCTTTGATCCATTTCTTGAACTATAATAAATGTAGCTTCAGTTGATATCTGAATCTAACAGGTTTGTTTTTGCTTTAAAAGGTGGAATGACCAATAAAATAGGTTAAAAGATGAATTGACAAACCATATGGTTGAGTGGTTTGGAAATGACACATTCGACAAAACCAAGCTCCTTGAAAAAGCTAGCACATATCTAAGTATGTGAGGGACCAATACAGGACCCATTTAGAGAAGAATGTAAAGTATGAGAGTCCCCCCATGATTCTAGAGAGGGAGTGAAAGGACCTGATTTTGGATGCCAAGGAGAGAATTAAAAGGAAAAAATGAAATACACCACCAGATGCCAAAAGAAGGTATGGGATACTATTAAGAATGTAACTATGTACTAATTAATTACTCTTTATATTTATATAATCTAACATATTTCAAACTTTTCATAGACTGAGTGACATGTCAAAGGCAACCAAGGCAAGACAAGAAAAGCACAAGCAATAGGAACTCAGCTCTGGTAGTTATATGAAACTTGCTACACGAATTGTAAGTATCTGTAAATGAAATATCACATCAAAATATTTATAAATTACAAATGATTTTTTTTATCAAACAAAGCAAGAAAAATTCACGATACCAAGCAAAAATGTAGGGCTCTGAATTCAATAGAGCGCCCACAAAAGATGACAAGAGAATTGCCTACCAGTAAGGCTATATAGTCATGGCTGAACGGCTACGAGAATTGAGTGGGCAAACACAAGATTCTGGTGCATCCATCACATAGGTAAATAAGCTAAATGAAAATTATTTCAAATTGAATACTTTACCAATAATCTAATTGATGTTGAGTTCCAACATAAAGTGACTATATTAGTTTTAAATAAGCAAGCAATGATAACAATATGCATGACATTGGAATGTAGCCTACTAATCATGAAACACCACCTGCACATGAAGGTCCAAATGTGCATCCCAGTAGTGGGGGTATTCATTTGCCATTCAAATTTATTTATGTAATTATTAATACAATTAAACATCTTAATTTGTAATTAGAGTAATAATTAATGTAACCTTTTTTGTTAATATTTTAGAGCATGTAGTCGGTGGTGACCAAGTGGAGCATGATCTGGGTACACAACATCAAGAACGTGATGCTCCCCAATTGGGTAAAGAGGACCATTGTTATTCCTTTAAACAAATTTAATTGCAATTGGTGTTCAATATTAATGTAACCTTTAGTATTTCAACTCCAGAGGATCTAGAGGGTGTTCATCATGTTGAGGTTCAAGCTAGAAAAAATGATGTGGCCCCATCAAGTAAAGAGCACAACAGTTATGTTCTCTAAATTAATGAAATACTTGTAACAATAACAAAAAATGTTGTAAATTTAACCCATTTCTTTGTTATTGTAGAGGACCCCCCTTTGCTTCAGTGTCCTCATCCTCAGTATAGGGCTAGGCATACATTGAGATCACAAGCAGAGGGCAGAACAACTAAAGAGGGGGGGAAATGATGAAGAAAATGATGCTCCACTTAATATTTTCATAGATTCAAAGAAAAACCAAAAAAATAAATGATTGTAATCCACCTTATTTGATAATGGCTGATTTTTATATGTTAATGATTGGTTATGAATGATATGTGTTAATTAATATTGATGAATGTTGCATGTTAATTAATGTTAATCAATGTTATGTGTTAATGAACGTTTTGTGATATTAATGAATGAATGCTATATTTTATTAATGTTAGAAAGAATGAATGAATGTTATATTTTATTAATTGTAGAAAGAATGAATAAATGTTAGATGTTAACAGAGAATTTAGAGTGATGTTAGGGGGGGGGGGAGGGGCCAAATGAGCTTCCACCTTCACATGGTTGGCCCTATTAAGTAGATAATATTAAACTATTCTCAAAACCAAGTGAACCTCAATAAGATAACACACTTTTCAATATTTCATTATGTTGCACAGTTAATCTTATTGAATAATGTATATTAAATCTTAATTGCAGGGTCCAATAGAGCCAACACGAACAACAACACCACAAGTTGTTGGGTATAATGAACTCCCATATTGTCTTGTATGTACACTAACAGTATGAGTTGCTTATAGTGTTGATATCCATGGTGGGACTGCAAAAGCTATGAATATGCCTCATCCTTGTAAGTTTTTTTATTATTTGACATTTTCTTTAGCATTTTGAAATTTTCCTTATCATTTTAAGTCTAACCACTTTTATATGGAATTTATTGTTCTAGTTTTTTACCATCTGCCAGACATTATTGATACAGGGAATTGCATTGCATCCATTTTTTTAATTAGGTATTATAAAGGGTAGGTTGTATTTGTAAATGTCTCTTTGAGTTCATCCAAATTTTATAACTATTACCTCATATCTTGTTATTGCTTCATATCTCTATGTTCTATGAGGATAACTGTTGACGACTATTTTTGACACCCCCACCAATAGTCAAGTAGCCAGTGTGAATGCTCACCACCTCTCCTGAAAAGTAACGAGTTTGGAAAAATCACTACTCCAAGGTCTCTATAGTCAAGTCTCGTTGGTGATGGGCAGCCCAATGGTTGATGTGGTTATACCTATAAAGGGGCCTATTGGTTAGAACTAAATCTCACTGGTTATTGATAATTGCACTTCCTTTCTTTTTGTATTTTTATGGTTTAAGATTCTCTGGGAAATAAAATGCGAAGCGTAAAGGGAAACAAGAAAATAACAATAAAGACCAATATAATAACAACTTAATGAACTACTCAATTAGTTCCCTGCAATCCAAGCAATTATCAAATATTATCCAAGTTAGCATTCAACAACGGACCTCCAAAAAACAAGCAAAATCATCAATTTTGCAAATCTATGGAAATAAAATCATCAACAATATGGCCTATCACAATAATTCTCATACACCACTGACGTGCACAATATGATTCATAAAGTGATAGAAAAAAAGATTAAACCACATTGCTAACTCCAAATAATAGACTTTACCAGATTACACAAAACAATTTGGTAGAATATGAACGTAGATCAGGCAATCTACAAGTTGCTTCTCACATTATTCTCAATGAATGTATAACAAAAATAACTCAAACTTCTTAACACTCTACAAAATATTCTAAAATCTCTAAGTAGGCCACAAATAATCAATTTGGGACCCTTACAAATGAATCCAACTTCTCAATTTATAGAAGTTCTTTACCCTACTATCTAGGAAATAACCCTACCCTAAATTAAGAACTAAAACTAGGAGTCATAGTTAACTTGCAAGTTTCTACCTTGACACTCCACTTAACAACTATGAAATGGGGACTGCATGAGCACTACGAAAACCTTGCTAGGTGAGCCATGTTTTTATAAACATGCAGAATTTCTCTCAATATTGGAACTCGAGTAGAAGTCGTAGTTAAAAATACAAGATTTAAGGATTTATATAAAAAAATGATTTGCCATCTTTAGCAATTGTGTGCTTATCCTTTATTTCTTGATAAAAGCTCTATAATTATCAATTATACATGCAACTTCTTGAACTGGAGGATCTGCTACATGCTTAACTCTAAATTTATACTTCTTCAAAACTTCATCTGCATGCGTTCTCTCCTCCTCTAACTCCTTCACTATGTGTGCCACCTCCTGACATTGAGTAATCAGATGTGTGCACCTGTCCATAAGGGTGACATCAAACTGGGTCGTGGGTCCTAGGTGTTGTGTCTCATATGCATCCCACTGATTCAAAACTTGTTGCTGGTCCATTATTCCTGTATCAACTAATCTGAGGCCAAAAGGACCTAGCATATTCTTTACAAAATTCTCGTATGACAAAATTTCTCTAAGGAGAGGGTCCCGAATCTTGATCATATCCTTGATATATTGCTAAAACATTTCAATCTTTAGCTCCAAGATGTATATATAAGACTGTAAGTTTTTATAGTTGTCACCCCCTAAGAGGTCCTCCTTTATCACCATCTCTTCCCCTAGCCGCAATATCTTCTTAAAAACTTGGAATTGTTTGGTGAAAATGTTCCACTTCCATTCCCATTGTGTGGAACAAGAAGCGAAAGCTCCACCTACCTATACCACCTTACTATACATCTCCATAGTATCTTACAAAAATAATCTTATTTTGGTCGTATTTACTTGGAGCCATGACTTGGCTACAGCGGCCACCCGCCTCACCTCCATTAACGCTTTTACTTCTTCCTCTAGCAGCGATGAGTTAGAAGGCAAGTCATTATTTTTGCACAAGTCCAGGGGTTTGCTCATTTCAATTAGCAACTGCTTATATTTTCCTAGTTGTGCTCTGAGTTCCATGTTGGAAGTATGCTCCTTCTCTACACGTCCTCTGACGATGCTTGTGGCTAACTCCAAAGTAACTAGCTCCCCCCACTTGGTTTGTTTTCCCAAATCTATCTATGATATTTCATATTTGGGAGAAGCTTGTCCCTCGGCCTGAGATGGAACTGCCACATCTACAATCACTTCACCAGAACTAGTTTTTGATAGGTGATGAACAGTTTTCAGCTTCTTAGCCTTTGGTGGCTCCTCGGTGATTACTTGTTGTAGAGTGACCTTAGGGAGCTCTACTTTTCTCTTTTTCTTCCCAAAGGTAAATTCTAGCCATTGCGGAATATCTTCATCCTTGTCACCTTGATGTGACACTATATCCATAGTTATAACATGAACCTCTGCCTGCTCCTTTGCCTTGCCTCTTACCTCTGCTTCCATTTGCCCTGGGTCTTGAGATGGTGTAACTTGATGGGCTAAATTTGTTTGGAGAGATTGTTGCTTATGCAACTCTCCTAGTTTTCCACTGACCTCCTCATTAAATGCCATTTCTTTATTGCATTCCTCTATTTCCCCTTGCCCAACTGCTATATCCTTAAGAAGGTCCTCTTTATCTTGAGGGGTTAGCACTAATCTTTCATTCAAGAGGTCTCCTGCCGCATCCCCTTCTTGCTCGCCTTCTAGCAGTTGTTGTTTCTCAAGATCCTCTTCCTCTTGATTGGAATCAGAATCAATGTTTCTAACTTTTATTCCTTTAGTGGTGGACCTAAAGCCTTGCACTCTGAGCTGCCCTATGGATATATTGACTAGTGGTGGTGCAGGGGCACTGGTGCCTAGAGAATTTGTGGCATCTATTGAAGGTGGCTGAGCGGGTATCTCCTTAGTAATTTCTATATTTTCTTCTTGTTCTTGGGTACCCTCTCCTTCAGTGTTCCCTATATCCGTCCTCGATGGGAGAACTTTGGAAAGTGGTACCACTCCCAATCCATCGGTCACTCCCAGGTCCACAAGCTTTTTGAATAATTCAGACCCCCTCATCTTTTCTTGGAGTTTCTTTAGTAAGTACTTAGTACTTTCTTGAGGTTTGTCTTCTTCACCTAGATCGGTGGACATATTTTGCCTTGAGGCTGACCTTGTCTTCCGAGCGTACTCCTTATGGCCCCTTGATTGAGGTACCCTTGAAGTAGATTCCTTCTGTTTTGCCTTTCAGATGCTAGGTCTTACCCTCTGGCGTAACCATCATGTTGATGACTACTTGGGAGATCTTCTCCATATTGGTGTCTTCACTTGCAGACCATTTTATTAAGGAGAGGGGCCTCTTATCTATCCTTGATTCCCTATAAGCTGGATCAAGTAAGTCCCCATCATCCCTAAGGTCTTTAGGGAGGTTAGTCTTGATTCTAAAATCTCTTACCTGTGGGATAGATAACCTGTTATAGTTCTTCTCCCTAACCTCAAAACTGTCTTGAAGGTTGGGTTAAATATCCTCCAAGTTGGGCTTGTGCCCCTCATATGCCTTAGGCATAGCTTGTTTAAGCTTCCTGTAGGGATCATAGAACTCCCTAGCATGATCATACTCTTTCAAGTTCAAATCTTGAAGCTCTTGTTCTGCTAATTTTGCTTCTTGTATTTTGGAACATGCAAAGCATCCAATAGATACAGAGAAATTAATACCTGCTTTTTGTTTTGATGACAAAGTGACTGGAGGCCCACAATCTGCCTCACATACTCTAGCAAAATTATCCTATCATTGCAGTATCGGGGCAGCAGCATTGGGTTTCCTGTGAATCTGCTAACCTTGATGTAAGTAGAGCTTAGGTTTTGGATAAACCAACATGCCCACTCTCGGATGATAGCCATGGCCTCCAGGCTAATCCGATATCCTGCATCTCCTAAAAATTTGATTATTTTTGGGAAGACGAAGGCGTCATTAACTCTTTTAAAATGAGTCTTTGCATTGGCTAGAGTGAGCTGAGCGTAATACTCCCATATCTTATTATGTCCTTCATCTTCTCCCAATTGACCTTCTACTTGTAGCCCTGGAAACTTTCTAGCTCTAGCGGCTACCTACATGACATATGACGTGAAAAAGAACTTTTGAGTTTGTTGAACTTCTTTCATCTGCTTGCAAATATTGTCAGAGAGGATCTGCGGCTAATCAAAATATTGTTTTCCTATTAAAATAGTGCTCATGAATTGGAACATCCAGGGATGAAAATGCTTGCAATCCGGCTTGCCAAAGGCCCTGCTAAGCATAATGATTAAGACTCTTTGAGGCTCTTTGAAGTCCACCCTTAGGGTCTTTGTTGCCTTGAGTCCTGTCTTTTTTTCCTCTTCTAACCAGTTTGTATTTATGTGCCTCTTACTAGCTGATATTTTGTCATTCCATGCCTTTAAGGCCTCTTCTTTGGTTAATAGAAATACCTCCTCCCTGGTTGGGATTTCAACGATGAACCCAAGCATATCTGGAGACAAGTCTATGACTGTTTTTCCTTATGCATCTGTGCACTTTCTAGATTCTGAGTTATAAAATGGGGCAATGGTCATTATGAACTCTGGTGCCTATAATGACTATGGGAAGATAGTAGCTTCAACTAGGCCAGACCTCTTGATTCTCCAGTGGAGGGCCTCCAAACTAGGTTTGTCAAATTGAGCCTTGATATCTTCAATTTCTATATGGCCGATTTCGGTATCTGTGACCCATATGATTTGGTCCTCTAGCTTTGAAACATAGACCTGTCCTTGATAATGGTATTTCATGGTGGCTGGGAGTCTATCAATTTCTTTGCCTCTTTTACTGGAGGATGAGTCCATCTAACCACTCGAACCTGCAAGCCGAATGCAAATCTTTGATTTTTGATAACAAGCATAAAAGTTGATTCACCTTGGGACTTCAGGGCCCCGGGATCCTGGGATAGGCATAAGTGAAGAAGGCCTGAAACTCTGGGGTTCCAGGCTTAGCTTGGGTGTAGAAGGAATCCCAAAACTCCAGGGGTCTGGGGTTCTGGTCCTATGCCTAAGTGGAAGACACTCGGAACTCTAGGGTTTCGGATTGAGAGCTACCTAGAACTCTAGGGGTCCGGGGTTTTAGGGTTAAGTGAAGCGAGAGCCACCTGGAACTCCAGGGTTCTGGGGTTCCAGGGGCAACAAAAACCAACTACCTTAAACTTTGGGGTTCTGGGATTCTGGGTAGAAAAACTAGGGCATGCGAAAACAAAGGCACGCCAAGAAAAACAAACAAAAATCAACAACAAAACGAGGAGAAAAAATAAACTAAAAACCAACAACAAGGGCAAGAAAATTCACCAACCTGGTGAATCGAGATTCCCAAAAACGCCAAGGAAAGCTCAGATGTCCACAAGTTCATGACTTGGAGCTAGGGAGGAGGAACTCAAATTCACAAAATGAACTTTATAAGTCCATCATCTCTATTTATAGCTCCCCCAAGCCTTTCCATACGAAATCGCTAAACATGACCTTCGGACTCTGAGGTTCTGAGGTTCCGAGCTCGACAAAAGAAAAAGAACACCCCACCTTGGAACTCCGAGGGTCTGGGGTTCCAGAGCAAGAAAAAGGTGGCCCCACCTCGGAACTTCGGGACTCTGGAGTTCCGAGGCAAAAGATGCAAAAACCTTGGGGCTTCGGGATCCCAGAGTTCTAAGGTCAAAACAAAAAGAACAAAGGGACCTCGGGACTCCAGGACTCTGGAGTTATGAGGTCAAAACCAAAGAAAACAAAGAGACCTCGGGACTCTAGAGTCCTAGAGTCCCAAGGTCAAAAACCAAAAAAAGAAGAGACCTCAAGACTCTGGGACTCTGGAGTTCTGAGGTCAAAAAGGTAGAAAGAAAGAAAGAAGAAAAAGGGGACCCAAATTACACGCAAGGAGACTACAGGGGAAATAGATATGCAAGGCATAACAAATGGCGACTATCTGGGAAAAATGACTATAGGCAATTTAGAACTTTAGAATCTTTGATTAACCCGACACCTAAGGCTATTATCAGTCAAAAGGATGTATAAGAGTAAAAGATGAGTGAAGTAATGAACAAACAACCAAGAAGGGATATAGACATGATTAACTCTTAAGTGTGTGTGTATGATTTGTTACTCCATCATTTCAATAATGCAGATAATCAAAGGAAACTAGGTGCAAGCTATGTAGATGAAGTCATTAACCGTGTTTCATGCAAGGTCTTCCTAGGCATAGCTCTGCTGCCAGTCAAGCGTCTATAGACCCAATAGAGATACCTTTGGTTCCCATCAAATAGTACTCCACTGCCAGCCAAGCATCCATAGCCTCGGTGGAGGTTACTTGAAACACCCATTTGAGTTGCTTAAGAGGATCATTTCTTTTCTCTCTCTTTTTTTATTTTTTTATTTATTTTTTATTTTTTTGAAAACATTATAGGATATAGAGAATGAATTCTTTCTTCAATAACCTTTTAAGCAACTTTCAAACATTGAAATTCGATAACTGGGTTGGGAGCCACGGTGGATAACATGAAACGCCTTGACTTTGGATTTTTCACTTGAAAACCAATTTATCTGATATCTTACAAAACTTTCTCATGTATCTTAATGTGATGTTAGTGTTGAGTTTATCAAGCTAGCCTTTTCCAATTGAAATTCAAAACTCAAATCATATTTAAATGATTATATACCACTTTGATCGAGTATAGACAAAAGTTTCAAAATTAACCGAATGACAATGAAGTCATAAATAGCAGAGAGTCGAAGTCTCTCAGAATTTGGCAAGATGTTATGCAAAGGATACCTTCCTTTTAGAATCATTGGGAACAAAATATGTATATCCTGACTCAACAAACAAAACAAAAAAACAAACAAAAAGAAAAGGGGAAACACACAACAAGGCCCAAAAACACGAAGCACAACAAAAAGAAAACAACTAACTACTATATACAACAAGTCAAGCTTCATTGAGGATTTAATCGAAGTAATGCTTGAGGAACTGACCATTGACGGGCAATGGTACTAGTTCTCCACTCAAAGAGCTTAACCTAAAAGTGCTCTTGCCTAAAATTTTAGCTATTTGGTAAGGACCTAACCACAATCTTTCAAACTTGTGATGATCACATTTCTTCTCCTTGGCCTTGTCCCATAACAGGACTAGGTCAGAGATCCAAAAAGCTTTCACCTTGCCCCTTTTATCAAACCATCACTTAACAACGGCTTGGTGCTAGGAAAAGTGTTGTAGAGTATTGATCCTTTTTTCATCGATTCCTAATAAATTTAAGAGGCGAACCTCTACCTGATCCTCAATGTCAAGTTCTTTCATCAATTGGAGGACCGGCATTTGCAAGTTGATTGGGAAGACAAGGGTATGGCCATAGACAATGTAATATGGAGAAGTTCCCAAGGTGGATTTTACTCTGGTTTGATCAGCCCATAAGGCGTATCTCAGTTGATTATGCCAATCCCTGGGGTTTTTCTCAAGTAACTTCTTGATGACATATCGAATGTTC
Source organism: Cryptomeria japonica (assembly GCF_030272615.1). Taxonomy (NCBI): domain Eukaryota; kingdom Viridiplantae; phylum Streptophyta; class Pinopsida; order Cupressales; family Cupressaceae; genus Cryptomeria; species Cryptomeria japonica. Next base: position 923,669,139 of record NC_081407.1, read on the forward strand.
TTGTTTGTAGATTCAGCTACTCCATTACCTTGTGGGTAATAGTTGGATAAAAAATTTAATATCACTTTATACTCGTATGACCATTGCATCAACTGTGCAAAAGTAAAAGCGAGACCATTGTCACATACTAGAGAGAACGACATACCAAACCTGGTGATGATATTGTTGGTATTTTGGTATTTTTTTGTCATTGATGTCAACACCTACTATCACTTATCAACTCCGGCACTTTGAAGAATTGGCAATGTTAACCGACATGCAAGTGACTTATGCACAGTCACCGATATCTAGTACACCGATAGGATATAATGTTCACCGGCACCTGGAATAGCATGGAAAACACCTAGTTATGTTGAAGACATCGTTTGGACACTTTATCTTGGAGATTTGTTTATTGGCATATTCGTATTTGCATATTTGTTGTTACCGACAAATAGGTCCAGATCATTCACCGACAGACTTATCTATTCTAGATCAACACGACACGCTATGGAGATGCTTTATTAATGTTGTAATTGCATTGAGCCGACATGTTGAATCAGTTATTGCATCGGATATTATTTTATTTGTAAAATGATTTTATTGTAATATCCTTTAGAGCCAACCTACTAAAATTGGTCTTAGGTTATGATATAAATGTAAGATCTTATTTGTAAGATCAATGTGGAATACGAAAAAAGAAATTGTGTGAAGGTATATGCGAGAATAAGAAAAGATATACACGCAAACATCAATTGAAGGTTGAAGAAGGGTTTTGTGAAGATAATCAGAACTACACTGGTACTGAATCCAGCATAGTAAGATGCTATTTTGAGTAGTACATCCTTATTGGATTTAACCATCCAATTTTAGTCAATGTGACTCCCATTTGTGTTTGAGCAGTGAGCTCTAGGTGCTTGGCCTTTCTGCATGTGTAGACCCCATTTGTATACACATACTATCTGTAGTAGTATCATCTGATTGTGGGTGAGGTTTCCCACTGTGGTTTTTCCCCTTACAGGGTTTCCACGTACAAATATTGGTGTTATGTGTTGTGGATGTTATTGTCTTTCTGTTTCATGCATTAATCTTTACCGGTACTATAATTAACTGATAAAACTGTCTACGGGCATACAAGTCTGGTTCACCGATATTAAGCATTAAAGTTGGTTAAGTTGTCTTGGTTTGAATTTATTTTGACAACTGATTCACCCCCCCTCTCAATTGTCTCTGGGACCTAACAATTGGTATCAGAGCCTAGTCCTCTTTTTTGTAGAAGTTTAACAGCTTGAGGAGATCCAATGTCTACTAACTATTTCAGGAAGGACAGTCCTAAGCTTGATGGAACCAACTATAGAATATGGAAGATTAGAATGGAGACACATCTAAATTGCATTGGAAAGGACATCTGGGATGTTACAAAGAATGGCTATACAACTCCTACAACTAGTCAGCCTAATCCACCAAACTTGGCTAAAGATGAGGAAAATGATTGCAAAGCTAGAGAAGCACTTTTCAGCGCATTAATAGATCATCAAATTATGGGATTATCAAATAGATCAACTGCTAAATCTATTTGGGATCATCTAGAAACATTGAATGAAGCAGATTCCACAGTCAAAATTGCAAAACTTGAAAGCTTCCGGGTCAGGTATGAAAATCTGAAAATGGAAGAAGATGAAAGAATTTCTACTTTTATGGAAAGAGTAAATGAAATTGTTTTGGGTATTAAATGTTGTGGAGGAACCTTAAGTGAAGATGAAATTGTTTCAAAAGTTTTAAGAGGATTTCCACCAGCATATAAAATAAAGGTTACTACTATAAATGAGTTAAGAACAATGCCTAATATATCAGTAACTAGGGATACATTGATTGGAAAACTTTTGGCTTTTGAAATTGAGGAATTTGGTCCTGTTGCTACTATAAAGACATATTTAGCTTTTAAGGCATCAACATCATCTGCACCATCATTTAACAAGTCTGATTGGAAAGCCTTTTATGCAAGAGAACTTGAGGAAAACAGAAGAGAAAATGAAGAACTTGAAGAACTTGAAGCACTATTTGCAAGGAAAATGCCTAAAGGTCCAGTTGGAAGTAAGTATGAAGGTAAAGCACCCTTTAAATGCTTTAACTGTAATAAGATTGGTCATATGGCTTCTAGATGCCTTGATAGACATGCTATACTAAGAGAAGAAGCTAGAAGAACATACAAGCCTAACCGTGAATATCAGAGATACAGATTTAAGAAGAATAAAGATAAATCTTGTTATCTTGCTGATGAAGGAGTCACTAATGATTTTGATGAAGATCTAGCAGACAATGGATGGGTTTTTGTTGCTATAACAGAAGATCAACCGACACCTACTGTTCAACTGGTAGAGCAAGCCTTGGAAGCTAAAGTTGAAGTTAAGGATGAATGGATCATTGATTCAGGATGTTCACATCACATGACTGGTGATAAAGGTAAATTTTTGAAGTTTCAAGAATATAATGGAGGTCTAGTAAGATTTGGAGATGATAAAGCTTGTTTGATCAAAGGTAAAGGTACAATATCTCTTGATGGTAAGCATAATATAGACAATGTTTACTATGTGGAAGGTTTAAAGCATATTCTTTTGAGTGTTGGTCAATTAGTTGAGAAAGGATTTCAGTTACAATTCAAGAATAGTAAATGCAAATTTATGAATAGAACTAGCTTGGAAATTGCAACTGAAAATCAAACTAGAGGTAACATCTTTCATTTGAATAACAGTGAGAAGACATACTTGATTGCACATATTGATGAAAGTTGGCTATGGCATAAGAGACTCTGTCATGTAAATTTTGATTGCATGGTAAAAATCAGTACTACTAAGGCAGTTAGAGATTTACCTAAGATTGTGAAACCTCACAATCCAGTATGTAAGGAATGTCAATTTGGAAAACAAGTTAGAGCATCTTTTAAAGTATTCTAGAAAAATCCAATAATGCTCTTGACCTAATTCATATTGATTTATGTGGTCTAGCTAGAACTAAAAGTTTACAAGGTGATAGATATTTCATGCTAATCATTGATGACTATTCTAGACTATGTTGGGTTACTTTTCTCAGAGAAAAATCAGAAGCACTTGGGAAGTTCAAACTATTCAAAGCAATGGTAGAGAATGAAACCGGTAAGAAAATCAAATGTCTGAGATCAGATCAAGGAGGAGAATTTACATCTAAGGAATTTAATGTATTCTATGAAGTGAATGGAATTAGAAGACAACTATCAACACCCCGGACACCACAACAGAATGGAGTCGTTGAAAGGAAAAACATAACTATCTTGGATGCAGCTACAAGTATGTTATCTAAAGCAAATCTACCACATGTATATTGGAGAGAGGTAGTAAGCACAGCGGTCTACACATTCAACAAAGTTCACATCAAAGGAGAAACTGGTAAGACCCCTCATGAACTATGGTTTGGTATTACTCCTACTCTTAAATATTTCAGAATATTTGGAAGTAAATGCTATATTAGAAGAGATGAGTACATTGGCAAATTTCATCCTAGAAGTAATGAAGGAATATTTCTTGGTAATTCATCTAAGAGCAAGGCATATAGATGTTTTAGCAAAATATTATAGAAAATTGTTGAGAGTACAAATGTGAAGATTGATGAACAATTCAGAGGAACTTCAAGGTATATAGACTCTGAACTGACAACATAGATTCTAAAAAATGAACCTACATTGAACCCATCGGTAAATAATGAAGATCCAGTTACACCGGTATCATCTTAAAATTTCACAGTAACTGAGGAACAACAACAAACAAAGACACCTCGGTATGTAAGACTGAATCACTCAGAGGATCAGATAATTGGGAACAAGTATAAAGGAGTTATGACAAGAGGAACACTGGAAAATGAAGAGGTATGTCTTATTTCTCAAATTGAACCATCATCAATTAATGAGGCATGTGAAGATAAACACTGGATTAAAGATATGGAAGAGGAACTAGAACAAATTGAGAAAAATAACACATGGACATTAGTTCCCCAATCCAAAGACAAAAATGTGATTGGAACAAAATGGGTATTCAGAAACAAACTTAATGAAGATGGTAAGTTAATAAAAAATAAAGCAATACTAGTGTGTAAGGGATATTCTTAGAAAGAAGGAATTGATTATAATGAAACCTTTGCACCTGTAGCTAGAATTGAGGTAGTCAGATTATTCTTGGCTTTTGCAGCACACAAGAACTACAAAGTATATCAAATGGATATTAAATGTGCATTTCTGAATGGAGATCTTGAAGAAGAAGTTTACATTGAACAACCTAGTGGATTTTCTTTGACAGATAACAAAGATATGGTTTGCAAGTTAAGGAAATATTTGTATGGGTTGAAACAAGCTCCAAGAGCTTGGTATGCAAGATTGGATAAGTATCTTTTCAAGATTGGTTTTTCTAAAGGTAATGCTGACAACAACTTATACTACAAAGTGACTAATGATGAAATCTTGGTTATAGAAGTTTTTGTTGATGATATAATCTTTGGAGGAGAAGATGGATTATGTAAAGACTTTTCTATTGAAATGAAACAAGAATTTGAAATGTCTATGATTGGAGAGATAAAATTCTTTTTAGGATTGCAGATTTCACAGACTAATAAAGGTATATTCTTGAGTCAATCCAAGTACTTGAAGGAGTTACTAAAGAAATTTGGGATGGAGAACTCTAAACTGGTAAGCACACCTATGACTACAAATGATAAATTATCACTAAGGGATGAATCTACACCTGTTAATTCAACTAGGTACAAATCTATGATAGGAGGCCTACTGTATTTAACACAAACAAGACCTAATATTATGAATGCAGTATGTATTGTTTCAAGATTTCAGAGTAATCCTAGAGAAAATCATGAATCAACAGTCAAAAGAATTTTTCAGTACTTACAAGGCACTACAAATCTTGGATTATGGTATCCTAGAGATGAAAACTTTGAATTATGTGCACACACAGATGCAAATTGGGTAGGAGATGTGGATGATAGAAAAAGCACCATCGGAGGAGCATTTTTTCTTGGCAGTAGATTAATTTCTTGTTTGAGTAAGAAAAAAAGTTGTACATCTTTATCAACAGTTGAATCAGAATATGTTGCAGTAGCAACTAACTGTACACACAAACTATGGCTTAAGCAAATGTTGAAGGACATAAAGGTAAAATGCAAGGAACCCATAACTATCTATTGTGACAACACTTCAACAATTGATATATCTAAGAATCTGGTATTACATTCTAAAATTTAACAGGTTTCTATCAAACTGAATTTTCTAAGAGAGAATGTTGAAACAAAAGAAGTAAAACTGGTTTATGTGAATACTAAAGAGTAGATTGTAGATATTTTCACTAAACCTCTACCTAAGGAGACCTTTGAATATCTTAGAGACCAGCTTGGGGTTATACCCCCACTTGTAGAGACTTAGACAGTTGATGTTTGTCATCAACCGACATAATTAATAGAGAAATCTTTTATTTCAGCTTTGATGAGGAAGCTACTTCTCAGAGGGAGTAGTTGGTATACTGAATTGGTTGGTATTTTGTATTTACATATGGTTTTTCATTGGCTTTGGAATTTGATGTCAAAGGGGGAGAGATTGGTATGGAAAAACACAAGAAAAACACATGACACTCCCAGGGGGAGAGATTGTTTATATCTAAATTTTGATTTCTGGTTATGATCTCTTTTTGGGAGATTTTTGGTTTTTGGTATTTGCCATTTTTGTCTTGGCACTTTGATGGTTTTTCCATCTTGTGTTGCCATCAATGCCAAAGGGGGAGATTTTTGGTATTTTGGTATTTTTTTTTATTGATGTGAACACCTACTATCACTTATCAACTCTGGCACTTTGAAGAATTGGCAATGTTCACCGGCAAGCAAGTGACTTATGCACAGTCACCGGTATCTAGTACACCGGCAAGATATAATGTTCACCGGCACCTGGAATGGCATGGAAAACACTTGGTTATGTCGAAGACATCATTTGTACACTTTGTCTTAGAGATTTGTTCATTGGCATATTCATATTTGCATATTTGATGTTATCGGCAAATAGGACCAGATCATTCACCGACAGGCTTATCTATTCCAGATCAGCACAAAACGCTATGGAGATGTTTTATTAATGTTGTAATTGCATTGAGCCGACATGTTGAATCAGTTATTGCATCGGATATTGTTTTATTCGTAAAATGATTACATTATAATATCCTTTAGAGCCGACCTACTAAAATTGGTCTTAGGTTATGATATAAATGTAAGATCTTATTTGTAAGATCAATGTGAAATACAAAAAATAAATTGTGTGAAGGTATATGCGAGAATAACCAGAGATATACATGCATACATCATTTGAAGGTTGAAGAAGGGTTTTGTGACGATCAGAACTACACTGATACTGAATCCAACATAGTAAGATGCTATTTTGAGTAGTACATCCTTATTGGATTTAACCATCCAATTGTAGTCAGTGTGACTCCCATTTGTGTTTGAGCAGTGAGCTCTAGGCACTTGGCCTTTCTGCATGTGCAGACCCCATTTGTATACACATACTCTATAGTAGTATCATCTAATTGTGGGTAAGGTTTCCCATCATGGTTTTTCCCCTTACAGGGTTTCCACATACAAATATTGGTGTTATGTGTTGTGGATGTTATTGTCTTTCTGTTTCATGAATTAATCTTTATCGGTACTATAATTAACTGATAAAACTATCTATCGGCATACAAGTCTGGTTCACCGGTATTAAGAATTAAAGTTGGTTAAGTTGTTTTGGTTTGAATTTATTTTGATAACTGATTCACCCCCCCCTCTCAGTTGTCTCTGGGACCTAACAGATATGCTCTTCAATAAATTCCAAGACCACCTCAGCACTAGCATTTCGGCATGCAATGGATTTTGTCCACTGAGTGCAATAATCTGTCGTAGTAAGAATAAAGTTATGTCCTGCAGATGAGTTAGGATTAATAACACCTACGAAATCCAATGCCCATTGAGCGAAAGGTCTTACCTCAAACACTGGTTCGAGAGGCATAGCGGGATATCTTTCTCTACAGGCTGCAGTTTGGCATGTATGGCAATGATGAACATGCTCATGAGTATCCTTAAATATGCTAGGCCAATAATATCCAGCCTTCAAGATTTGATGTCTAGTGGCATCCACTGACCCATGACCTATACCATATTTCCCATGAAATTCCTCAATCATATTATGGGCTTCTTGATGATCAAGGTATGGAAGGTAGATACCTTCATAATTTTTTCTATAGAGTGTCGAATCCTTGATCATATAATTGACACTTTTGAGCCTTAATTCTCATCCTTGCGTGGTTGTCAACCCCTCAGGACACCTATTATTCAGCAATATAAATACCAAATCCGTGTACCAGGGGCCCTGAGTGAATGACTTCAACATATACTATTGGCACTGGATTTGAGGCATGTTGGTCACCATGGCCTGAGACAACCCTTGGCCTCAGACCAACTTCATTGGATGCATCTCTAAGTCAAATTCTTGCAATATTGCCATCCATTTCCCTCGACGTTCTCCTAATTCGAACTGCATGAGTAGTGACTTCACTGCTTGGTCAGGGACAATCACATAAATTTTACTCCTCAGGATGTAATACCTAAACTTCTTGACTGCTCTTACCAATGCAAAGGCTTGTTTTTCAAGAGGAGAAAATCTAACCTCAGCACTTTTGAAAGGAGAGCTCATAAGTGTAATAGGCTTCTCATCCCCTGCTTGCCTCTACATCAAAACAGCCTCTCTTGAGTGTAGCGAAGCAAAAGAATATATGTAAAATGACAGCACGTAATCAGGGCTAGTTAGCCTAGGAGCTTCGGTGATGGAATTCTTGATCTAGGCAAAGGCCTCTTTTGCTTCAGTTGTCCATTTGACCTTAGCATCCTTATTCATCATTTCATTCAATGGCTTGACTATTTCTGCAAACCCAGTAATAAAATTTCTAACAAAATTGATCTTCCCAAAGAAAGATCTCATCTCCTTTTTACTACTGGGCATTTGTAACTTCAATAATGCTTATACTTGATCTGGGTCTATAGATATCCCCCTCTCAAAGATTACATGGCCAAGTAGCTTTCCTTCAGCCACTCCAAACACACATTTCTTGGGGTTAAGGGAAATCCCATATCTCCGACATCTCTCCAATACCTTTTGGAGGTGGTCTAGGTGGTCTTCTCTAACCTTGGAAAATATTGTCAAATCGTCCATATAGATAATAATGCATTTTACAATCGGTTCCTTGAAAGTTGTATCCATCGCTCGTTGGAAGGTTGCCCCAGCATTAATCAACCTGAATGGCATTCTTTTGTATGCATATGTTCCCCACTTTGTCATAAACGTTGTCTTCATATGATATTCATAGTTCACCAATACCTGCTTATATCCTGAATAACCATCTAAAAATGACATCATTTGCGAACCATTTACTATTTGTAATACTTCATCCAAAGAAGGGAGCAGGTAATTATCTTTCTCAGAGGCTTTGTTGAGATTGTGAAAGTCCATGCAAAGCCATATCTCTCCATTCTTTTTCCGCACTGGTACCAAATTAGCAACCCAAGTAGAATGTCGTACCAGAAAGATAATCTTAGTGGAAAGTAACTTTTGTATTTCCTTGAAAATGAAGGGTTCTATTAGTGCATTGACCAGATGTTGTTTTGGTCAGAATGGCTTTATGTTAGGTTTTAAAGGAATCACATGGGTGATAATCATTGTATCGAATGTCTTTAAATCTTCATACCCCCATGCTATTACATCAATGAACTCTTTCAAGATCTGTATCAGTTTTTCCCTTTCATTTTGAGTGCAAATCTTCCCAATATAGACAATCCTCTCTTGTCCTTCTGGACCAATATTATGGGGCTCGTATTTTCTGGCATCTAAATCCATCGTTAGTCTCTCTTTTACTCTAGGTTCTAAATCAAAAAGTCTCTCTAAGGTGACCATCCCTTTAGGAATAATGTTAGTTGGTAAATCCAAAATATCAACATTACCTTCGATATTAAGATCATCCAATTTGTCTTTCTCATCAATAATTTGATCTTCAAAAGCCCTTGAATTGGCAATAAAAGCTAGAATGTGGGCGTCATCTCGAAAGACTTGGAAGTGTTTGATATTATCAGGTACAACAAGTATAGAGATTAATTCCATAGAGAACTTCTTTAAAGGGGATTAGCTTACTGGTTCTAATGTACTGGCAGCTACGGCCAGCGCATCAGCTATTCCGTTGACTTTCCTAGATACTAGTTGAATATCGAAAGCATCAAAATCCTTAATTAGATCCCACACTCTATTCTAATACGTTGTTAACCTTTTATCGTGGCACACATATTGGCTTCACACTTGTTTAACCACTAACTCAAAATCTCCTTGCACCTTCAAACACTTTGCCCCCTTCTTATGAGCAAAAAGTAATCCTCTAACTAAGGCCTCGTACTCCATCATGCTATTAGTACAAGGGAATTGGAGTCGATAAGAAGCTAAAAGGGTTTTCCCTTTTGGGTTGGTTAACTCTACGCCTGCTCCACTATGTTGCTTGGATCTTGACCCATCAGACTTTAAAAACCATATTTCATCTTTTGGTCTCTTTACTTTTTCACCTCTGGGTCAATGATCAGGTTAGCTTCAGGAGGGGATTGCTGCTTCTCAAACTCGAGGCCTTGTGACAATTGTGGTTATTCAATTTCTGGTTGCATAAATGCTTTAGTATTGTTAGGAACATCCTATTCCAAGTGAGTTTGAAGTTTGGATTGTGTTTCTTCTTTCTCTTGCTCAAAAGGAATATCTTCCTCCTCACTTTTAACAATCACAACTGCAAGAATCTCTTGGTTGCATTCTTTAGGTAATTTATACCTTGAACTTTTTTGATATTGATGGTATGATCATCTACTTTATATGGAACTGGATTCATCAACTTAGTAATCTCATTTTGACAAGGGATACATGAAATTTTTGAGTGCTCCTTGGGATGTATCCGACACCATTTCGGAAGCAGCAAATATTGTATCTTCATAGTGTTTCCCAATAAACACATTCCTTGTTGTACTGTTGTAGTGAACTCTTTGACCCACCTTCTATATGTGGTCTTGTCTACTTGAAATAATTGAAGAGGAGCTGGTGAGGAGAAAGTAAGAATCTCATTGACCCTGTAAACTCCTGGACTTACTTCAGCAAATGCCACTTCATTGAGAGCACCATAATCCATGACTAATTTCTTCAATTTAGGCTCACTATCAATTCGGGTCTGGTTACTTACTCCCTTCCATGGAAGCCATAAGTACAAAAAACAAGTTGAGAAATATCCTCCCAACGTCCTGGACATATCCCTACTAAGGAGCATCCCATATACTTATGGAATATACACCACTTGAATATCAATATAACAAGATATTCGGGGATCAGCGCCTAACTGGATGTATACATCTTTCAATTCTCTGATTACGTTAACCTCTATTTTGTCTAGTTGCACCACCTTACTATTTGCATGTACTGGTTGAAGTCTGAGCTGCTAACATATAGAGTAGGGCATTACGTTTCCTGAAGCTCCTGAATCTACCAAACAGTTATGTAAATTATTTCCACATATCTTCAAACTCACTAAAAATGGTGGATTTTCTATTGCATCACTACTGATGTTGGCGTTGACTTCATTAAAGTCTATTAACTTAACCTCATTGCTCTGTGATTCTAATAATTCCAACTTTCTAAGGAGAGCCCTCTTCTGTTCAGGGCAATATCTCAATACTTCCATTAAGGACATAGTGCTGGTAGTCCTTTCCACCTCCTTAGTAACGTCAAATGATCCTTTCAGAACATAATCTTTCCCTTGAGCTTGTCTAGGGCGTGTTCCTTGGAAAGCCTGAGGAGGATGAGGATTGTTGCTTGAATTGTCAAGAGGTACAAACCCACCCGTCAGGGGAGGTGGCTCTGTCAATGGAGCTTTGCCTTAACTCCTAAGATTGTAAATGTTCCTAGTCTGAAAGGTCAGAGCATCATAGACACATGGTTCACCTTCAGCTTCAGCATGAAATTCTCTACATAGGAAAGTATCGACCAGCATGGCAGTGCTAACCTTATCAGGTTCATCATTAGAACAATCTTTGGGATGAGAGTCAGCTTGAGCAATTCTTATGATTTTCTCGAACTGAGCATAATTAACCTCAGAATGTGCAGTTGTGTCATGCAACCTGCACCAATTTGTTAGCAAATTCATATCATCAAGGCTAACACTTTGTGGGTGGCTTGGGTTATCTCATGCATCCGAGTGATCATGGTTCACCCCATTGTTATTCAGACCCGTATTCCACTGCCTATTATAAGGTTTGTTGTTGTACCTTTGATTTTGGTTCCAGTTATTGTAGTTCTAGTGATTATTATATGGTTGGCATTGATTATACCTTCCTGGAGGATTCATCTTTAGCTGGCTCAAGTCTGAAGTAACCTATGAGATCATTTTCTTTAAGGCTTCTACTTCAACGAATATATGGGATCCTTGATTCTTAGGCGCTGTAGTTGGAGGCTAGTTCATTGAATTAATGTTGTCAAATTATTGATTTCTGACTTGCACTTGACCAACATATTATGTTTGAGTGGGGGCAGTATTGGTACCATTTTGCCAAGTAGATGCTTGAGTAGCAAACTGCTGACTAGTCTGAGGTTGGGGTGCATAGATTGGCACGAGATTGATCATTGGGGCACCTACAAGTAGAGACAAGGGTACACCTGGGAGCTGATTGTAGTTTCCTTGATTCACCCCTATAGGTATATTATATCTAATCCCTCCTGGGGTTTGATTCAACTCATGATTCATGCTAATTGCTAATGTGAAGACTTTTGCCAAGGTGTCCCTTTGATCTTGAGGAACACTCTTCTTAATAAACATAGCAGTCCAAGGGTCAATAGCTCTTAGATATGAGTCGATAGCTACATTAGGCACTACCTGGTAAGGGGCTTGTAGCCTCTTGAATTCCCTTTGGAAGCTAGTATTAAAAGTTGTTAATGGCTCATTTGGCGATTTCTTGAGAGAAGTGAACTAGTGGTATAGTGTCTTGGGGTCTACGTATACTCGGAATTGATCAACGAAGGCCTTCTCCAGGAGGTCCCAACCTATGATGGAGTTTACAAGTAAGGTTAAGTACCAATTGTATTCATTCTCCCCAAGGGAATATGGGAAGATTCTGCATACTACATCTTGGTGTTCAATATGATTACGAACAACCGCATCTTTGAATGCTTCAATATGTTCATCAACCGTTTGTCCCCCTAAATAGTAAAGTTTGCTACAAAATTTATTTGGGTTTTTAGGCAAGTCATGTATACCCCCTGGTATGGTTCCCAATGGTGTGGTGTCTTGGTTGAAGTAGGCCATTGAAGGTGGTGATGGTGGATGTTGAGTCACAAAAGGTGAAGTGATAGGCTGAGGACTACGAATCAGTTGATCTCCTACATTGAGTATGGATGATTGTACTGGTGAAGCTATTGAGGGTTGTTTCTTAGCTTTTTTCTTCTTTGTCCTAGTGGCAGGTCCTAATTCTACTAAGTCAAATGGTGAAGAACCACTCCTAAGGACTCGATGGAATCTCGAGAGAGAGAAGGATGATATATGATCCAGCTTAGTACGTCAATTTTCTGGTTGAGGAGGTGGTTGTGGATTTCCTTGTGGGTTCACCTAAGGATTAAGTTGTCTTTGTGCCTCTGCTTCTATACGTATAGCCATTTGTCTCTCATTGTCCAAGACTTGTCGTTCTTGTAACCAATCATTGTAATTTCTTGTATTGTCCCAAGAAAAGTCGTATAGTTGGGTAAGAATGTCATCTTGCTCGTTGTTGAGGTTAGGCTGGGTAAAGGGCATGAATCTGTCTCCTGGGAGTACCATATGCGGTTGACCAATGAGGGGATTAGTCTGGAGGCCCTCCTTCTAGAGCTAGTTTCCTCCTTTTTCTTGCTCTGAAACCCCGAACCCCCAAAGTTTCGGGGTGGGGAGTTCTTTTTCTTTTGTCGAGCTCAAAACCTCAAGACCTCGGAGTCTGAGGTAGAAGACGCAAAAACCTCGGGCTCTAGGATCCCAGAGTTCCGAGGTCAAAACAAAAATAACAAAGGGACCTTGGGACTCTGGGACTCCCGGAGTTACGAGGTCAAAACCAAAGAAAACAAAGAGACCTCGGGACTTTGGAGTTCTGAGGTCAAATACCAAAAAAACAACAAAGAGACCTTGAGACTCTGGAGTTTCGAGGTCAAAAAGGCAAAAAGAAAGAAAGAAGAAAAAGGGGACCCAAATTTGACGCAAGGAGACTAAAAGGGAAATAGATATGCAAGGCATAATAATAACACCTATGTTTTTAATTGCCAATCCTCTAAGATAGTTTATGACTGCTAATAACTGTATATTTTGATCATTTTATATTGTCTTAGTCCCATGATAATAGTGATAATGTATCAATAGAATATATGGATATAAAGTTCTTATCCTGCTATAACTATACATTGGATAGTGTTCTTTGACTCCAAGGTTGCTTTGTGTGAGGATTATTATGACTATATGCTGCTATTACTTTGTGATTCATATAGACTATTATTTAGGCATTCTCCTTATCACTGCTATATGATCTGCATGGTTGCTATCTTATATTTGTCAACCAATCTTAGATTTTCCCTTGATGATCATGTATTTTCTTGCTATTTGTATTTCCCATAATTTGAGTCTTTCTCATACTATTTTTAATATGCTTTCTCATCGCCTAGACTAATGCATAAAGTTCTATCATAAGCTAGATAGTCCCTCATTGTTGAAAAGAAAACCTTTGAATAGTAGCATACTATTTTACCATCTTATCACAAGATGGCTCCCATGACATCCTCAATAGAATTTGTGTAAGATTCAATGAGAAACAAAGAATTAGGTAAGGTCAACATTGGAGCATTGTGATGCAGAGAATCCACCAATCTCAATCAATTAGGGAGATCTTTCTCCCAACTCACCTATTCAATAGGGAACAAACCCCAATCCCTCAATAGCCTACTAGCCCCTCAAGTTTCTTCAACACCCCAAAGACTCACTCCTACTCCCTAGTCACATACAATCATTGACATACATCACATAGGGAATTCTCACCTTGCCCAAATCTATCTTGAGGTCTTCCAACCCTTGAATCATATGAACTCACAAAATCTTACTCCCTCAAGCCCTTCTTAAACATAAATTCATTCAATTCATGGCTCTAGGAATCTCTCCAATCCTAGCAACTATAGTGTTAGGATAATTGGTGAACAATTGAGAGGGGGAGGTGAATCAGTTGTTAATATATTATATCATTTAATTCACTTAATAACCTTTAACTAGATTAAGTACTGGTAAGGCAGAAATAGAAATCAATAAGCAATAAAACTTAACAATGAAACAGATAATCAACACAATGCAACCATATCACATAACACCATGATTTGTACGTGGAAAACCCATAAAGGGAAAAACCATGGTGGGAAGCCTACCCACAGTCAGATGATACTTCTGCAGAAAGTATGTGATACAATGAGGGGCCTACACATGCAAGAAGGCACACTGCCTAGAGCATACTACTAATTATAAAAGAGTCTCACTAACTACAGAGAAGTTATAACCACCTCAAGATAAATGGACAACAATCCATAATAATGAACTGTCAGAGATATAATCTACCATGCCTAATTACAGTCTCGGTTAAGCTCAATACTGGAGGCCTTTGACCTCTTCCTTAATCTCAATTCGATCACCTATGATCGACTAGATCTCCTTCGCATATGATATTGCATTTCAAGACCATGATACATAATCCTCATTCCATACCATGATCTACAATGAGATATTACATTATTTTATACCAACCCTAAGGCCTAAACCAATTAGGTCAGCCACCTAAAAGATATTACAATTATATCATTATATAAATCCATATTACAATGATATGCCATGTTGGATTAAGACTAAAACAATAATAACCAATCCATAGAACATCCTGAAACATCCTAGTAATGTGTAGATTACATGTTAACATGATACCGATCCATAACCTAGATAGGTACCGGACCTATCTGGGTCCACCGCGCCAAAGAAATGTATTCAAGTAGTTGAAGCACGATCAAAGAACATCTTCAACATCCTAAAATCCATGAAGAAGCCTCACTGACACCACTTATGCATTCTGTCAAGATTCCTCAATGAAATCTCTGCCAGTTAAACCTTAAACTGATGCTGGTATGGGTTCACAAGAGTGTATGATAGCATATGACTACCAAGTCAATACAAACAGACTAAAACATGCTCCAAGAACATGTAACACATGAAATAAAACATACTCCATTGATCCAATCATGTCGGAAGTGTCCAACAAATAATCTCTTATGTCGGTAACACTAGATCTTCTACCGGTAACCAAAACCTGTATGTCGGTAACCAATCATAATAGCTAGTGTTTACATCAATGCAACACATAATAAATTCATCGATAATGCCAACAATCTCCCCCTTTGGCATTGATGGAAACACTAGATGTGAAAAACATCTAAGTACCAAAAAAATGCCAAACAAGTCTCTCCATGTGGAAGACGACCATCAATCTCCTAAATATCAATAATTCTCCCCCTATGAATGATATCTCTGTAAAGTTCTGAATTTATTTTCACATCACTATCTTTCCCCTTTTGACATCAATGCCAGAAATTTGACACAAATATCAAAGCAATAATGTAATTCCCTGAATCTCAGAGCTGACTACTCCCCTTGAGTAGTAGCACCACTCATCAATGCCAGAATGAATAGTATCTCTGATAATTCATGTTGGACTGATGACAAACTACATCAATCAAGTCTCTGTCAGAGGGACAAAAACCCCTAACTTGTCTCTCAAATACTCAAATGATTCCTTAGACATAGGTTTAGTGAATATATCTGCAATCTATTCTTTAGTGCTCACATAAACCAGTTTGACTTCCTTTGCTTCTACCCTATCCTTCAAAAAGTTATACTTTATTGATATATGCTTAGTTTTAGAGTGAAATACCAGATTCTTAGACATGTCAATAGCTGCAGAGTTATCATAGTATATAACTACAAGTTCACTGTAATTTACCTTGATATCCTTCAACATTTTCTTCATCCACAAGACTTGAGTGCAATTAGTTGCTACTACAACATACTTAGCTTTTGGAGTAGATAAAGAAATGCATGACTATTTTTTTCTTATCCATGAAACCAGTTTCTTTCCAACAAAGAAAGCTCCACCAGAAGTGCTCTTCCTATTATCAGTATCACCTGCCCAATCTGAATCAGTATATGAACATAAAGTGAAATCATCATTTTTAATACCATAAGCCATATTTTGTTGTTCCTTGCAAATACCAGAATATCCTCTTTACTGCACATTAATGATTTTCTTTAGGATTACTTTGATATCTTGAAACAATACTTGTTGTATTCATAATATTTGGTCTAGTCTGAGTTAGATATAATAGACCACCAATCATAGACTTATACCTTGTTGGATTTACTGGTGTAGAAGTATCCCTGATAGATAATTTCTCACTTATCACCATAGGAGTACTTACCGGTTTGTAATTATTCATACCAAACTTCTTCAACAATTCCTTCAGATACTTAGTTTGATAGATAAAAATGCCTTTGTCAGTTTGAGTAATCTGCAAACCTAAGAAAAATCTCATCTCACCAATCATGGACATTTCAAATTCATTCTTCATGTTGTTAGAAAATTCCATGCACAATTTATCTTCTCCTCCAAAAATGATATCATCAACAAATACTTTAATAATCAGAATATAATCATCAGTGATCTTATAATATAAATTACTATCAGCACTGCCTTTAGTAAAACCAAGCTTCAAAAGATACTTATCCAACCTTGCATACCAAGCTCTAGGAGCTTGTTTCAATCCATATAAACCTTTATTCAATCTACAAACCATATCTTTATCATCTGTCAGTGAAAATCCATCAGGTTACTCAATGTATACTTCTTCCTCAAGTTCACCATTAAAAAATGCACATTTAACATCCATTTGATAAGCCTTATAGTTCTTATAAGCTGCATAGGCAAGAAATAGTCTAACAACTTCAATTCTAGCTACAGGTGCAAATGTCTCACCATAATCAATTCCTTCCATTTGAGAATATCTTTTACAAACCAGTCTAGCCTTGTTTCTTACAACTTGACCATCCTCATATAGTTTATTTCTAAAAACCCATTTAGTTCCAATAACATTCATATTTTTAGGTTGGGGAACTAAAGTCCAAGTCTCATTCTTCTCAATTTGATCTAATTCATCTTCCATAACCTTTAACCAATGTTTATCTTTACAAGCTTCAATAACAAATATCGATTCAATTTGAGAAATAAGACATACCTCTTCATTTTCAAGTCTTCTTCTTGTCATAACTCCCTTGTTCCTATCTCCAATGATTTGATCTTCAGAATGAGTTAACCTTACATACCTTGGTGTCTTCTGAACTTCAGGTTCACTATTCTGATCATCAGTCAGAGTTGAATTTTCTGATTGTGCCAGTGTAACTGTCTCAGATACCTGTACTAGTTGAGGCATTACCAGTTCAGTTATGATCATTTCCACTGTTGGTTCCCTGTCATATTATATAGATATATTTCTGTACATCTCATCAACTTTCACATTAATGCTCTCCACAATTTTTTGCAATCTTTTGTTATAGCATCTATATGCTTTTCTTTGAATCGAATAACCAAGAAATATCCCTTCATCACATCTAAGATCAAACTTTCCAATTGAATCATCTCTTTTGATATAGCATTTACTTCCAAAAATTCTAAAATATTTTACAATAGGTGTATGTCCAAACCATAATTCATAAGGGGTCTTATCGGTCTCACCTTTGATGTGAACTATGTTAAATGTGTAGACTGTTGTAGTCACTACTCTCTCCAGTAGATGTGAGGCAATTTGGCTTCCATCATCATAGATCTTGCTGCATCTAAAATGGTTATGTTCTTTCTTTCCAGTACTCCATTTTGCTGAGTAGTCCAAGGTGCAGATAATTGTCTCCTAATTCCATTTGTCTCACAATAACTATTAATAGATTATATCATTTAATCCACTTAATAACCTTTAACCAGATTGAGTACCGATACACAATAAAACTTAACAATAAAACAGATAATCAACACAATGCAACCATACCACATAACACTGTGATTTGTATGTGGAAAACCCGAAAAGGAAAAAACCACGGTGGGAAGCCTACCCACAGTCAGATGACACTTCTACAAAAAGTATGTGATACAATGAGGGGCCTACACATGTAGGAAGGTACACTACCTAGAGTGTACTTCTCATTACAAAATAGTCTCACTGACTACAGAGAGGTAATAACCACCTCAAGATAAATGGACAATAATCCAGAATAATGAACTGTCAGAGATAGCATCTACCATTCCTGATTACAGTCCCAGTTAAGCTCAATATTGGAGGCCTTTGACCTCTTCCTTAATCCCAATTCTATCACTTATGATCAACCAAATCTCCTTCACATATGATATTGCATTTCAAGACCATGACATGTAATCCTCATTCCATACCATGATCTACAATGAGATCTTACATCATTTTATACCAGCCCTAAGGCCTAAACCAATTAGGTTGGCCACCTAAAAGATATTATAATAATATCATTATATAAATCCATATTACAATAAGATTCCATGTCGGCTTAACACCAAAACAATAATAACCAATCCATAGAACATCTCGAAATATCCTGGTAACGTGTAGAGTACATGTCAACATGATACCGGTCCATAACCTAGATAGGTACCGGACCTATTTTGGGTCCACCACGCCAAAGAAATGTCTTCAAGCAGTTGAAGCACGATCAAAGAACATCTTCAGCATCGTGAAATCCATGAAGAAGCTGCACCAACATCACTTATGCATTTTGTCAAGATTCCTCAGTGAAAGCTCTGTCAATTAAACTTTAAAGCAATGTCGATATGGGTTTACAAGAGTGTAGATAGCATCTAATTACCAAGTCAATACCAACTGACCAAAACATGCTCTAGGAACATGTAACACATGAAATCAAACACACTCTATTGATCCAATCATGTCGTAAGTGTCCAACAGATAATCTCTTCTGTCGATAACACTAGATCTTTTACCGGTAACCAAAACCTGTCTGTCGGTAACCAACCATGATAGCTAGTGTTGACATCAATGAAAAAACATCAATGCAACACATAATCAATTCATCCATAATGCCAACATATAGGACTATAATGATTGGTCATACATTTATCAAACTTTTTGCCACAATGTTAGACATGCAATTTTTTTATGAGTACCTAGAGAAAAGTAATGTTCGAGCTTGTGGGAAAGATAGCTTCAAGGAAGATTATCAAACCATTGACCATATATTTACACTCTAGGCTATTGTTGAGAAGTCTCACCATCGCTCTTCCATAGTCTTTTCTTGTTTATAGACTTTTCGAAGGACTTTGACTCAATTGGGAAACACTTTCTTTTCCAAAAAAAACATGATGTTGGTATTTTGGATTATCTCATTAGCATTGCTTGTAGGCTTTATGAAATTTATTGGGAAGCTTCATGCTTACAATATCTTCAACTTGATGAGGAGAACAATTAGGGTCAAACAAGGGTGTCCTATCTCCAACTCTCTGTAACATCTACATTGACAAGTTGGCGGAGCTTCTTTGACTACATACTCATATGCCTTCACTAGTATTTCAAATATATATGATTGATTGAATGTAAAGAATTTTCCAAAAGACCCCTGATATTCTTGAGGCATTCAAACTTTAGATTCATTTTTCAACTTATATCTATCTAATAACATAAAAAAACCACATTCTTGTTAATTATAAATAAATAATTACCAATAATCTTATGTTTATATATTGCATATAGTAAGATCAAATAATTATAAATCTATCTCACCCAATAAGAAATGAGCACAAATCCAAAAGAAAGGGTGCTTCATAGTCTCACATAATATGAGTAGTATTCTAATTACATAGAATTAGAAACAATCTCTAAGTGAAGAAGATGACCATTCTAATCCTTACTATAAGAATGACTTTCCATACCATGTCAAATTGTGGGTTATAAATGACATTAAACAACCTTTAGATACATTCATCTCGTGTGTGATCTTGACGTCTATCACAAGTTTCACTGAAACCAAGGAAAACACTAGATTTTTTCATCTTGATCTTGATGTCAGTTGAATGCTTTTCTTTTGTGGGATACTTGCAGAGCAGATCCCTTTTCTGGAAACTAGTATTTGTGTTATGTTTCCAAGATTTGCTTAAGAATAGTATTGTCACAATAGTCCTCCTTTTGTCTAAATGCTTCCTATTGGCTTTAAGTCACAATTACCCTACATATTTTCCTTTCTCTCTCACTCATGATTACTATAACTAGGTAATGAGAATCAAGTAGTGTATCATGTACTTAGTATGTGTCCTGTTTTAACTACATGTCATTTGACAGCCATGGCCTACACTTATAGAAAAAGTAAATGCTAATGCAGGTTCAAGAAGTACACCGTTAAAATAGAAATTTTTCATACCAAGTTGTAGAATGTAGGTGGCATTTGAGGGAGGTCAGATTCCCCACAAACTTCTATATAACTACTTATCTTTGTAATGTTCACAACATAACAGTTTGCATTAGCCATGGCTTTCAACTAGCCAAGCTAAATAGAAGCTTTTATGCTTAGATCTGTTTGAAATGAGAACAAAGCTTCTCATTCTGAAGGTAGTTTCATGCCTTCACTGTTGGGAGCTAGATGAGTTTTATTTTCATACTTCTTTTTGTTTTTATCTCTTTGATGTATGCCTTCACTATTACATGAGGGGTTATTTCTAATCTACTTGTTGATGATATTGTTCTTCTCTCTCATTCTGCCAAATGGTTGCAACATTACTTTCTTTTTCACTCATCTCTGTATTGGTACTTTAGAGTTGTACATGCCATCATCGATCACTTTTGCCAACCCCTACCTTTCAAATTGCATTCTTGTCACTTTTTATTACCCCTCCCAGCCTACCACCCTTGGTATTATGAATACCATTAATGACTACATTAATTTTTAGCCTTGTTGTGCCCCTTCAAATGCTTAATGGCCAAAGAGAATTTTTGTAGATAGATCATCCACTTCACATGCCACACATTTTCCAATTTACTTTGTGTGTAGTAATTGAAGTGGGTGATGATCAATTGAATGGTAGTATCTTTGTTAAGAATATAGTGGCACCATTGTTTGATGACTTGTATGAGGGTGCGAGGCTCCTTTTAATAAGTTGAATAGTGCGACAAGGTATCATTAATAGATTTTGAGTTATGGGCAATAGGTTGGCCATGCTAAATTAGCATGATGCCTAGTACATAATCAAATGCATCAATCTAAATATCAAATTATTCTACAATATTCACTAGAGTAAATGCTAGCACAAAGTAGAGGTGTTGTTTGAGGCCATTAAAGGCATGTTTTTTGTGGAGTACATAGCAATGTTGCCTTGGTTCATATAACCTTGTTGAGTGATCAGGGAACATGTGAAAATCCAAGGACTAACCTTTTATAGAATTTCTCAAGTTTGAGAAAGTTGTGCAATTATTTGAGTTTGCATGGGTATGCTAGTATCATCTCACCTTGATTTTTTCTAGATCAACTTAAATGAGAGAGTGGTTGATAATGTAACTAAATTTGCATGGTGCCAAAATTTCATTTTTTGAGGTTGGTTTGCAACTTGTGTTGGCATAGCATATGTGGTACATGTGCAATGTGTAACATATGTTCTTCCAATATTGTATGGGATAGGCTAGTATTTAATCACCTTGATTTTCTCTAAATTAACATGAATGAAAGTGTGGTTGATTATGTAACCAAGCTATTAATTTTGTGTGGTGCCAAAATGCATTTATCAAGATTAGCTTGCAACTTGTGTTGATGTAGTGTATTTAGTACTTGTGTAACATGTATCATGTATTCTTTTAAGATCTTGTTAAAGCTTAGGATGTCGTCCATGTAGACAATATGACATTTTTTATCAAGCACGAGTGTCACAAGAGAATTAGAAACTGTCAAAAGGAATAGACATCCATTCATAGAGTCCTCACATTTTGAATATAGTTTTCCAAAAAAAAAATTATTGGATCGAAACTTGAAGATATGTTGATTTGGTTTACTGTGCCTAGAGATGACCCAAGTGATTGTTGCTATGTAGAAAGAGATACATGTTCTTCATTGAGATATTGTTGAGACATAAGAGTCAATGTAGAGTCACCATATATCATCTTTCTTGGGTGCAAGCATAATCAAACTACCACTAGGATGAACTTGACTTGATACTTCTTGAATTTACTAATTTTTGGACTTTGTGTTGATTTTGTTCTCCTAAAATGATGTGTTAAAGATATATTTGGAATAAGAGATTTGAGAATCAAGTTAATTTTCTATTGTATGAAGTAGTGCATAGGAAGTCTTATCGATAAAATATCAATGTGGCTTCATGTGGGATTCCAAATGGCATTGAAATTCATCCCAGTATACTTGAAATTGAACTACTTGGGTCCATCTAGTAGGACATGCTAAAAGGGAACCAACAAAAACCATTGTAATTGGCATGCATATTATTATTTTTCTTAAATAAATCACCGTCAGAATTCCAACATCATCCCAACTTTGCACCGATGACAAGACCATCGGACAAGTAGCATCCTCGTCAATACATGGTTCTTGGTAGGCATCAGAATTGTGGTGCCAATTGAAGAAACATCTGACAAGGATGTTGTATGTCCAACGACACTTTATTTTTGGATGCTTGTCATAATCGTCGTCGCTGCAAGTTCCTGGTAGGTGTCAAAATTTTGACATCCATCCGATGAGGATGCTTTATGCCCAATGACATTCTTTGGCCAGATGAGCGAACATGGCCACTGTCAGAAGAGTTCAGGATGTCATCAAACTTTCAATGTTAGATGACACCATCAGAATTACCAACGATCAATTTTCAACAGCTTCATTTGTCGGCATTCCGATTAAAAATAGTTGAAATTCCAACAATAGGCTATCGAAAATCAGCCCAAAATGTACTAGTGACTCAACATCGAAGGATAAATCACTTATTCGCACACAAACCTCTCTATGATAATGCAGACACAACATTGATAGACAAACTCCATTACTATATCTGTTGGCAATATGCTAGATTTGGTTAAGTGTTTTCATTGATGTCAACACTGTATCCCGATTGGAGGCTATCCCAGTTGGACCTATCCCGGTTAGTCTTGGTGATCATCTTGGTTTTGGCTGTGATTCTAATCCAGTATGATTAGATCTCTGGATTCAACTTTAGATGCTTACTCTAGATGGTTATATGCTTTCCATATTTTGTTGGTTCATGATTTGGTGCTCCGGTTTCTATCTCTTTTGTTCCAAGTTGGTATTTCCTAGTACTGGTTAGTTATATCAATAAGTGATATTTGGTGATTTAGTCAGATAATTTTAATCCATCTTATGGGAATGGTTTCTATCATATTAAAGGTGCTTCTTGATTGTGTCCTAACGATTTGGTGGTGTTGCAATTGGCTGGCATGTTGTTATGGTGGTCCTATTTGGATCTGATTAGACTTTCTATTATTTCACTAAGGATTTCTACCTGTTGGTGAAACATGTTGGATTTGGTTTTAGCAAAAATTTTAATGGATGGAATTGCTTGGTTACTTAAATTAGGTCTATGATATGTAATGTAAATCATAATATTTGTCTTGTGGTATTGTGTGATATAATTTTTGTAATTATGGGTTTATGGGTTTAAGGTTTAGCCGACCTTGTCAATAAGGTTGATCTGTATTTATAGGTGACTTATTCATGCAATTGGCATGTATGGTTATGGGATGGTTATGCCTGAATTACCAGAGAGTGGTTTATGTGCGAACAAGGTTATATCATTCAGTGAAGGTTTGAAGAGGTTTTGTGTTGTAGGGAAGACATATACGCTTAAACCGGAACTGTATCAAGCATTATTAGATGATACTTTCACAATTCATTCTTTCTAGATTGTAGTCTAATGCTTTGTAAGTCAATGAGACCTCCCTTTTGTGTTGAGTAGTGAACTCTAGACGGTTGGCCTGATTGCAAGTGCAATCCCCATTGTAATTATTTCACATACTATTGCAGAAGTATTATTTGATTGTTGGTAGGTTTCCCACTGTGGTTTTTCCTCTTACCAGGTTTTCCATGTCTAAGTATTGGTGTCATGTGAGTTTTTCTTTCATGGTTTATCTTTCATTGTGTTGTGCTCTGGTATAAAGTTTAAAATTGAATTAATTATTATACTTGTAAGAAAACTTATTCACCCTCCCCCCTCTCAGTTTTCTCTCGATATTAGATCATTCCAACAATTGGTATCAGAGAAAGTTCCTCTCTGTAGAGGCTTAACCGCTTGAGGAGATCTGATGGCATTAGCATCAAGTTCTACCTTTAATCACTATCGGAAGGAGAGTCCTAGATTTGATGGCACAAATTACAAAATATGGAAGGAGTGAATGAAGATTCATCTGAGATGTCTTGGAGCTGAAGTTTGGGAGATAGTGGAGAAAGGGTATATACCTCATGATCCTAATTCTGGAACACCAGCACCTGCTGATGAATAGAAGAAAGATGAAAATGATATTAGAGAAAAAGAAGCATTGCTAAATGCCCTATCTGATGAAAAGTTATTAAATCTCATAGAGTTGGAGAATGCTAAGAAGATCTGGTTGAAACTTGAAACTCTTTATGAAGGTGACCAGGTAGTAAAAATTGCAAAACTTGAAGGTTTTCGGGTAAGATATGAAACTTTGAAGATGGAAGAAGATGAGAAGATTAGTTCTTTCATGGATAGAGTGAATAAGACTATCATGGGTATCAAATGTTACATTGGATCAGTCAGTGAGGATGAGATTGTGTCAAATATTCTAAGAGTTCTACCTCCAACTTACAAGATGATGGCTACTACAATCAATAAACTCTCGACAATGTCAAGTACCCCTATTACTAGAGATCCATTGCTTGGGAAATTGACTTCTTTTGAGCTTGAAGAGCTTGGAGATTAGAGTACTACTATAACTGAGACTACATTTAAAGCATATGCCTCTGGTAAGAAGAAAGTATATTGGAGGGAGTTGTATGCTAAATATTTGGAGGACATTGAGAGAGAAGAAAGAGAACTTGAAGAGCTGGAAGCCCTGATTGCTAGAAGAATTCCTAAAGGAGCAACTGGAAGTAAGTATGAAGGAAAAGTCCCTTTTAAATGTTTTTCATGCAATAAGATTGGTCATTTTTCTTCTAGATGCCCTGAAAGAGATGCTAGGAATCATGATAGATTTGTAAGGAATTATAAGCCTAATCTGGAATATCAGAGTAGACCTATATTTAGAAGGAATAAGGATAAATCATGCTATTATGTTGGTGATGATTATTTTGGTATTACTAATGATGATGATGATGATGATGAACCTATGAGTGGAACCAACAATGGAAGCTCCAATAAAGATTGGGTCTTTATTGCTACCAAGGATGATTCTCCGGAACCTGTCATTGAAGCAACTCATACTAAAGAAAAATCTTTAGCTACAAAAAATGAAGAAAAGGATGAATGGGTAATAGACAATGGTTGTTCACATCACATGACTGGTGACAAGAGAAATTTTTTAATGCTCTAAGCATTTGATGGTGGACTGGTAAGATTTGGAGACAACAAAGCATGCAGGATCAAAGACAAGGGGACAATATCATTGGATGGTAAGACTAATACTGAAAATGTCTACTATGTTGAAGGCTTAAAGCATAATCTTTTAAGTGTAGGTCAAATGATGGATAGAGGATTTCATTTGCAATTCAAGGATGGAAAATGTAAGATCATCAATAGATCTAGAATGGAAATTGCTTCTAGAACTCAAACGAAAGGAAACATCTTTCATTTGAACTCTGGTGAAAAGGATTGCTTGATTGCTCAAATTTATGAAAGTTGGTTACCGCATAAAACAACATGTCATGTAAATTTTGATTGCATGGTGAAGATCAGTTCAACACCAACTGTCAGAGATTTTCCCAAGATTGTTAAACATCACAATCTTGTATGTAGAGAATGTCAAATGGTTAAACAAGCTAGAACTTCCTTCAGAAGTATACATGATAAATCTAATGAAATTCTTGATCTTATTCATATTGATCTATGTGGACCAGCAAGGACTAAACATTTTCAAGGTGATAGATACTTTATGTTACTTATTGATGATTATTCTAGAATGATGTGGGTAGAATTTTTGAAAGAAAAATTTGAAGCTCTTGAGAAATTCAAAATTTTCAAAGGTATGGTT
Organism: Cryptomeria japonica; assembly: GCF_030272615.1. Lineage (NCBI taxonomy): Eukaryota > Viridiplantae > Streptophyta > Pinopsida > Cupressales > Cupressaceae > Cryptomeria > Cryptomeria japonica. The sequence continues at coordinate 923,695,570 of NC_081407.1, forward strand.
GAGACTAAGACATGACTAAAGATAAAGTGTTTAAGATCATATCAAGGCGATGAGTTTGCATCCAGTGAGTTCAACAACTTTTTTGAGAGCAATGGTATCAGAAGACAACTTTTTGTACCTAGGACTCCACAACAGAATGGATTAGTGGAAAGAAAGAACAGAACCATATTAGATGTTGCAAGGACAATGATGACTGAAGCTAGATTGCCAAATATCTATTTGAGGGAAGTTATCAATACGACTGTATACAATTTCAACATAGTACACATAAAAATTGATACCGGTAAGACTCCTTATAAACTATGGTTTGGTCGTACTCCTACTATCAGATATTTCATAATTTTTGGAAGTAAATGCTACATTAGAAGAGATGATGCAATAGGAAATTTTGATCCTAGAAGTGATGAAGGAATATTTTGGGGATATTCTACTAAGAGAAAAGCATATAGATGTTATTAAAAAAGATTGAATAGGATAATTGAAAGCATAAATTTTAAGGTGGATGAGCAAGGCAATAATCAGACCAGATCATATGACTATGGACTGGAAGATGAATTTATCAGACCTAAACTAGTAATGCAAGAATTTGTTCATAACAGTGAACCAGTGACTCCGATAACATCAGAAAATTCAGCAGTGACAGATAAATAGCAAAGAGAGTCATAAAATCAAGAAAATTCAAAGACTACCAGGTATGTGAAACTAAATCATTCTAAAGATCAAATCATTAGAGACAAAAGGAGAGGTGTGATGACTAGAAGAAGACTAGTTGTTAAAGAAGTATTTTTAATTTCTCAAATTGAACCAAAATCATTTATTGAAGCTAGTAAGGATGAAAATTGGATAAAAGCAATGTAAAAAGAATTAGATCAGATAGAAAAGAATAAGACGTGGGAATTAGTTCCTAGACCTAAAGACAAGAATTTTATTGGAACTACATGGGTTTTCAGGAATAAATTAAATGAGGAAGGCCAGGTTGTGAGGAACAAGGCTAGATTGGTTTGCAAAGGATATTCACAAGAAGAAGGAGTTGATTATGGAGAGACTTATGCTCTGATTGCAAGAATTGAAGTGGTAAGACTATTTCTTGCCTATGTTGCACACAAGAACAATAAATTATATCAGATGAATGTCAAATGTGCATTTTTGAATGGAGATATTGAGGAGGAAGTCTACATTTAGTAACCTAATGGATTTTCTTTATCAAAAGACAAGGACATGGTTTTCAAACTGAAGAAATCTTTGTATGGAATAAAACAAGCCCCTAGAGCATAGTATGCTAGATTAGACAAATATATTTCAAAGCTTGGTTTTAGGAAAGGTAATGTTGATAGTAACTTATATTACAAAATTGAGCATGATGACATATTGATTATTGAAGTCTTTGTGGATGATACCATTTTTGGAGGATAAGATAGTCTATGCATGAAATTTGCTGATGATATGAAGAATGAATTTGAAATGTCTATGATTGGTGAGATGAAATTTTTCTTAGGTTTGCAGATTTCTTAGACTAATAAAGGTATTTTCATTTGTCAAACTAAGTATGTGAAGGAGTTACTCAAGAAATTGGGACTTGAGACTTCTAAACCTATCGGTACTCCTATGATAATCAGTTGCAAATTGTTAAAGGATGATGAATCTCCTAGAGTAAATCCAAGAAGAAACAAATCAATGATTGGTGGATTACTATACCTAACTCAGACTAGACCTGATATAATGAACGTTGTTTATATTGCTTCTAGAATTTAGTCATATCCTAGAGAAATTCATGATATTGCTATTAAGAGGATATTCATGTATTTGGCAGGTACAACAGACTTTGGGTTATGGTATCAAAAGAATGATGTGTTGCATTAGTTTTGTCATTGATGTCAACACTTGTCAACACTTGAGAACACTTATTAGCACTTGGAGATCTTTGGTTATGTTCACCGGCATGTTCAATGACTTATGAATAGTCACTGGTATCTGGTTCACCAACAGGATATATTGTTCACCGACACTGAGGATGATCTATTATCATCTGGAGATTACTTGGTTATGTCAAAGATATTGTTTGGTTATTGGTCTAAATCAAGTTTGCATATTTGTTGTTACCGGAAAATAGGTCTAGGTTATGAACCGACAAGTGTTATCTATTCCAGATCAGCACGACACTTTATGGAGATGTTTTATTGATTGGTTATTGTTGTAAATGCATTGAGCCGACATCATGCATCACATATTGATTCATTTGTAATTGATTTTATTGTCATATCTTAGTGAGCTGACCTACACATTTGGTCTTAGGTTTTGGTATATATGTAAGATCTCATTTGTGAGATTAACATGATTGTAAAAAAGGATTGTAATAAAGTATATGCGAATATAAGCATAGCTATACACACAGACATCATTTGAAGATTCAAGGAAGGTATGAAGAAGACAATCAGAGATTAACCGATACTGAATCCAGCATGAAGATGCTATTTTGAGTAGTACATTATCATTGGATTTAACCATCCAATTGTAGTTAGTATGACTCTCATTTTGTGATCGAGCAGTGAGCTCTAGGCAATTGGCCTTTCTGCATGTGCAGACTCCATTTGTACACACATACTATCTGCAGTAGTATCATTTGATTGCGGGTAAGGTTTCCCACCATGATTTTTCCCCTTATAGGGTTTCCACATACAAATAACTATGTTATGTGTTGTGGATGTTATTTATCTTTTTGTTTCATGCATTAATCTTTATCGATACTATTATTAACTGCTAAACTTTCTACCAGCATCAAGTTTGGTTTACCAATATTATGCACCAAGTTTAGTTAAGTTATATTTGGGTTGAAATTAATAGACAACTGATTCACCCCCCCCTCTTAGTTGTCTCTGGGTCCTAACAATTGGTATCAGAGCTAAGTCCTATTTTTGCAAAAGTTTAACAACTTGAGGAGATTCTATGGCGGCTAACTATTTTAGGAAGGACAATCTAAAACTTGATGGAACTAACTATGGTATATGGAAGATCAAAATGGAAACACATCTGAATTGCATTGGAAGAGACATATGGGATGTTACAAACAATGGCTATGTTGGTCCTACATAGAGTCAACCTAATCCACCAACCTTGGCTAAAGATCTGGAGAATGATTGCAAAGTAAGAGAAGCACTTTTGAGCGCATTGTCAGATCAGCAAATCATGGGATTATCAGACCGATCTACTGCTAAAACTATTTGGGATAAATTGGAGACATTGAATGAAGGTGATACCACTGTCAAAATTGCAAAACTGGAATGCTTTCGGGTTAGGTATGAAGATCTGAAAATGGAAGAAGATGAAAGGATTTCTGCTTTTATGGAAAGAGTTAATGAAATTGTTTTGGGTATATAATGTTGTGGAGGATCCTTAAGTGAAGATGAAATTGTTTCTAAAGTTTTAAGAGCATTGCCACCGACATATCAAATGAAAGTAACTGCTATCAATGAATTGAGAACAATGCCTAATGCATCACTATCTAGAGATACTTTGGTTGGAAAACTTTCAGCTTTTGAACTTGAAGAATTTGGTCCTATTGCTACAATTAAGATAGATTTGGCTTTCAAAGCTTCATCATCTGCAACATCATCATCATCATCTAAAAAATCTGATTGGAAAGCACTCTATGCTAGAGAACTTGAAGAGCTTGAAGCACTAGTTCCAAGAAAAAATGCCTAAAGGTCCAGTTGGAAGTAAGTATGAAGGTAAAGCACCATTTAAATGTTTTAACTACAATAAAATTCATCATATGGGATCTAGGTGTCCTGATAGACATGCAAGATTGAAAGAAGAAGCTAAAAGAACATATAAGCCTAATCCTGAATATCAAAGATACATATTTAAGAAGAATAGAGACAAATCATGTTACTATGCTGATGAAGAAGTTACTGATGATTTTGATGAGGAACTGGCAAACAATGGATGGGATTTTTTTGCAATAACGAAAGATCAACCGACACCTACTATTCAACCGGTAGAGCAGGCCCTAGTAGCTAAAATTGAAGAAAATGATGAATGGGTCATTGATTTTGAATGTTCACATCATATGACTGGTGATAAGAGTAAATTCTTAACCTTTCAGGAATACAATGGAGGTTTAGTAAGATTTGGGGATGCCAAAGCTTGTTTTATCTGAGGAAAAGGCACTATACCTTTTGATGGTAAGCACAATACTGATAATGTTTACTATGTTGAAGGTTTGAAGCATAATCTTTTGAGTGTTGGTCAATTAGTTGAAAAGGGATTTTAGTTACAGTTCAAGAATGGTAAATGCAAAATCATGAATAGAACTGGTTTGGAAATTACAACCGGTAATCAGACTAGAGGTAATATCTTTCATTTTAATAACAATGGGAAGACATGCTTGATTGCACATATTGATGAAAGTTGGTTATGGCATAAGAGACCTTTTCATGTAAATTTTGATTGCATTGTGAGAAGCAGTACAACTAAGGTAGTAAGGGATTTACCTAAGATTGTTAAACCTCATAAACCAATATGTAAGGAATGTCAATTTGGAAAGCAAGTTAGAGCAACTTTTAAGAGTATTCCAGAAAAATCCAATAATGTTCTTGACTTAATTCATACTGATTTATGTGGTCCAACAAGAACTAGAAGTTTACAAGGAGATAGATATTTTATGCTAATCATTGATGATTACTCTAGAATGTGTTGGGTTACTTTTCTCAGTGAGAAATCATAAGCCTTTGGGAAATTCAAACTATTCAAGGTAATGGTAGAGAATGAAACCAGTAAGAAAATCAAATGTTTGAGATCAGATCAAGGAGGTGAATTCCCATTTAAGGAATTTAATACATTTTGTGAAGTGAATGGAGTCAGAAGATAGCTATCAACACCTCGAACACCCCAACAAAATGGAGTTGTGGAAAGAAAGAATAGAACTATTTTGGATGCAGCTAGAAGCATGATATCAAAAGAAAACCTACCTCATGTATATTGGAGAGAAGCAATCAATACAACTATTTATACATTCAACAGAATTCACATCAAAGGTGAAACCGGTAAGATCCCTCATGAACTATGGTTTGGTAATACTCCTACTCTTAAATATTTCAGAATATTTGGAAGAAAATGTTATATTAGGAGAGATGATTATATTGGCAAATTTTATCCTAGAAGTGATAAAAGAATATTTCTTGGTTACTCATCTAAGAGCAAGGCATATAGATGTTTTAACAAAAGATTGTAGAAAATCATTGAGAGTGCACATGTGAAAATTGATGAACAATTTAGAAGGTCTATGGACTTTGAACTAGCAGTTGAGATAATCACAAATGAACCTACAATGAGTATACTAGTAGAGAATATTGATCTAGTCACACCGGTATCATCTGCGAATTCAACAGTGACTGAAGAATAACAGCAAGTGAATACACTCAGGTATGTAAGATTGAATCACTCTGAAAGTCAGATAATTTGGAATAAGTATCAAGGAGTTATGACTAGAGGAAGACTAGAAAATGAAGAGGTATGTCTAATTTCTCAAAGTGAACCAACAACTATTAATGAGGCATGTGAATGTAAACATTGGATTAAGGCTATGGAAGATGAATTAGAACAAATTGAAAAGAATAACACATGGACATTGGTTCCCCGACCTAAAAACAAAAATGTAATTGGAACTAAATGGGTATTCAAAAATAAACTTAATGAAGATGGTAAGGTAATTAGAAACAAAGAAAGAATAGTGTGTAAGGGATATTCACAAAAAGAAGGAATTGATTACAATGAAACCTTTGCACCGGTAGCTAGAATTGAGGCAGTCAGATTATTCTTAGCTTTTGCAGCACACAAGAACTATAAAGTATATCAAATGGATGTTAAATGTGCATTTTTGAATGGTGATCTTGAAGAGGAAGTTTACATTGAACAACCTGATGGATTTTCTTTGACAGATGACAAAGATAGGGTTTGCAGGTTAAGGAAAACTTTATATGGATTGAAGCAAGCTCCTAGAGCTTGGTATGCTAGATTGGGCAAATATCTTTTGAAGCTTGGTTACACTAAAGGTAATGCTAACAACAACTTATATTACAAAGTGACTAATGATGACATCTTGGTTATTGAAGTTTTTGTTGATGATATAATTTTTGGAGGAGAAGATGGATTGTGTAAAGACTTTTCTAATAAGATGCAAGAAGAATTTGAAATGTCTATGATTGGGGAGATAAAATTCTTTTTAGGATTGCAGATTTCACAAACTGATAAAGGTATATTCATAAGTCAATCAAAGTACTTGAATGAATTGCTAAATAAATTAGGCATGGAAAACTCTAAACGTGTAAGTACACCTATGACTACAACTGATAAACTATCATTGAAGGATGAATCAACACCTGTTAATCCAACAAGATATAAATCTATGATTGGAGGTTTACTGTATTTGACACAAACAAGACCTGATATTATGAATGCAGTAGGTATTGTTTCAATATTTCAGAGTAATCCTAAAGAAAATCATGAATCAACAGTAAAAAAGATTTTCCGGTACCTACAAGGCACAACAAATCTTGGCTTATGGTATCCTAAAGATGAAAATTTTGAGTTATGTGCATACATAAATGCAAACTAGGCAGGAGATGTAGATGACAAAAAGAGCACCACCGATGGAGCATTCTTTCTTAGTAGCAGATTAATTTCATAGTTGAGCAAGAAACAAAGTTATACATCACTATCAACAGCAGAATCGGAATATGTTGCAGCAACAACTAATTGTACACAGGTGTTATGGATTAAGAAAGTGTTGAAGGACATAAAGGTAAAATGCAAAGAACCTATAATCATTTACTATGATAATATGGCAGCAATTGATATATCAGAGAATTTGGTATTCCACTCTAAAACTAAACATGTTTCTATCAAATTCAATTTTTTGAAAGAGAATGTTGAAGCAAAAGAAGTGAAATTGGTTTAATTGAATACTAAATAACAGATTGTAGATATCTTTCCTAAACCTTTGCCTAAGGAAACTTTTGAATATCTAAGAGAGTATCTTGGAGTTATACCCTCACTAGTATAAACTTAGACAGTTGGAGCATGGCATCAAACCGACACAATTAACAGAGAAATATTTTTTCTCAACTTTGATGGAGGGCTACTTCTCAGGGGGAGTAGATTGAATAAATTTGGTTATAGCAATTGGTATTTGTAATAAGTTCTATGAACTGATTGTATTTGGTTTTGTATTTATTTGGCATTTGATGTCAAAGGGGGAGAGATATCTATGGAAAAACACATTATCTTTTGGGGAGAGATCATTCCTAGGGGGAGATATATTATGTATTATGATTTTTGGCTGATGATCTCTTTGGGAGATTGTTGGTTTTTGGTTTTCAGCATTTCTGCTTTGGCACTTAGATGGTTTTTCCATCTTGTGTTGCCATCAATGCTAAAGGGGGAGATTGTTGGTATTATGGATGTGTTGCATTGGTTTTGTCATTGATGTCAACACTTGAGAACACTTATCAACACTTGGAGATCTTTGGTTATGTTCACTGGCATGTTCAGTGACTTATGCATAGTCACCAGTATCTGGTTCACCAATAGGATATATTATTCACTGGCACTGAGGATGATCTATTATCATCTGGAGATTACTTGGTTATATCAAAGATATTGTTTGGTTATTGATCTAAATCGAGTTTGCATATTTTTTGTTACCGACAAATAGGTCTAGGTTATGGACCGGCAAGCGTTATCTATTCCAGATCAGCACGACACGTTATGGAGATGTTTTATTGATTGGTTATTGTTGTAAATGCATTGAGCTGAAATCATGCATTGCATATTGATTCATTTGTAACTGATTTTATTGTAATATCTTAGTGAGCCGACATACACATTTGGTCCTAGGTTTTGGTATATATGTAAGATCTCATTTTTGAGATTAACATGATTGTGAAAAAGGATTGTAATAAGGTATATGTGAATATAAGAAGAGCTATACACAGAGACATCATTTGAAGATTCAAGGAAGGTATGAAGAAGACAACCCAAGCTTGAGTGGTACTGAATCCAACATATGAAGATGCTATTTTGAGTAGTACATTATCATTAGATTTAACCATCCAATTGTAGTCAGTGTGACTCCCATTTTGTGATTGAGCGGTGAGCTCTAGGAAATTGGCCTTTCTACATGTGCAGACCCCATTTGTACACACATACTATCTGTAGTAGTATCATCTAATTGTGGGTAAGGTTTCCCACTGTGGTTTTTCCCCTTACGGGGTTTCCACGTACAAATAACTGTGTTATGTGTTGTGGATGTTATTTGTCTTTTTGTTTCATGCATTAAGATTTATCAGTACTGTTATTAACTGCTAAACTATCTACCGAAATCAATTTTGGTTTACCGACATTATGCACTAAGTTTGGTTAAGTTATATTTGGGTTGAAATTAATAGACAACTGATTCACCCCCCCTCTCAGTTGCCTTCGGGTCATAACATGATGACTTCAAATTATGTGCCTATATAGATTCTGATTGGGTAGGAGATGTGGATGATTGGAAGAGAACTACTGGTAGTACATTATTTCTTGGGATGAAGTTGGTTTCATGGATTCGTAAGAAACAATCACACACTTCATTGTCTACTGTTGAAGTGGAGTATGTAGCTGCTACTACCAATTGTACTAAGATTTTATGGATGAAATAGATATTGAAAGATATAAGGGTAAGTTATGATGAGCCTATTGTTATTCACTATGATAATACTGCTTCTATTGATATGTCAAAAAATCTAGTTTTTCATTCTAAATTAAAACACATTTCTAGAAGGTATAATTTCTTAAAGGAAAAGGCTAAAGGAAAGGAAGTCAGATTGGTTTATGTGCCTACTAAGGAACAGATTGCAAATATTCTAACTAAACCATTGCCTAAAGATACTTTTGAATATCGCAAAGATTAGTTGGGGGTTACCAACCTTGTGGAAGTGACTTAGAGATGCAGGGATGCATCAATCCATTGAGCTTATCAGACATTTTTTTATCTGGGTTGATGAGATGATGCTACTACTCAGGAGGAGTAGTCATCTGTTTGGTTCAATATTTTTGGTTTGGTATCCATCCTTTTTCATTGATGTCAAAGGGGGAGAAGGTGTTCATGTGAAAAATAATAATTATTTTGAGAGAAGGTGTTAATCTTAGGGGGAGATATATTTTTTATCAGTCTTTTGGGTGATTGTTGGCATTCCTTAGCAATTGGATGTTTTTCACATTCAATGTTGACATCAATTCCAAAGGGAGAGATTGTTGGAAATGTGCTAGATTTGGTTAATTTTTGTCATTGTTGTCAACACAGTTTTTCACATTCAATGTTGACATCAATTCCAAAGGGAGAGATTGTTGGAAATATGCTAAATTTGGTTAATTTTTGTCATTGATGTCAACACTATATTCCAGTTGGAGGCTATCCCAGTTGGACCTAAACCAGTTAGTCTTGGTGATCATATTGGTTTTGGCTATGATTCTAATTCGGTATGATTAGATCTCTAGACTCAGTTTTGGATGCTTATTCTAGATGGTTATATGCTTGCCATATTCTATTCATTCATGATTTGGTGCTCTAGTTTCTATTTCTTTTGTTCCCGGTTGGTATTTCCTGGTACTGGATAACTTTACCAATAAGTGATATTTGGTGATTTAGACAGATGAATTTGATCCGGCTTATGGGAACAATTTCTATCATACTGAAGGTGCTTCTTGATCATGTCCAAACTATTTGGTGGTGTTGCATTGGTTAGCGTGTTGATATGATGGTCCTATTTGGATTCGATTAGACTTTCTATTATTTCACTGAGGGTTTCTAGCAGTTGGTGAAACATGTTGGATTTTGGTCTTAGCGAAATTTCCGACAGATGAAATTGTTTGGTTACTTGAGTTAGGTCCATGTTGTGTAATATAAATCATAATATTGGTCTAGTGGTATCATGTGATGTATTTTTTTAATTATGGGTTTATGGGTTTATGGTTTAGCCAACCTTGTCAATAAGGTTAATGATTTATATTTATAGGTGACTTATTCATGTAATTGGCATGTATGGTTATGGGATGGTTATGTCTACATTATCAAAGAGTGGTTTATGTGCGAACAAGGTTATATCATTCAACAAAGGTTTGAAGAGATTTTGTGTTGCAAGGAAGACATCTGTGCTTAAATTGAAATTGTGTCAAGTATTAGTAGATGCTACTTTCATAGTGGGTTTAGGGTTTAGCCGACCTTGTCAATAAGGTTGATGATCTGTATTTATAGGTGACTTATTCATGTAATTGACATGTATGGTTATGTCTGCATTGTCAAAGGGTGGTTTATGTACGAACAAGGTTATATCATTCAATGAAGGTTTGAAGAGGTTTTGTGTTGCAAGAAAAACATTTGTGCTTAAATGAGAACTATATAAAGCATTAGTAGATGCTACTTTCATAGTTCATTATTTCTAGATTGTAGTCTGATGCTTTGTAAGTCAGTGAGACTTCCCTTTTGTGTTGAGAAGTAAGCTCTAGGCGGTTGGCCTGATTGCAAGTATAATCCCCATTGTAATTATTTCACACACTGCTACAGAAGTATTATCTAATTGTGGGTAGGGTTTCCCACCATGGTTTTTCCCCTTACTAGGTTTTCCATGTCAAAATATTGGTGTCATGTGTGTTGTGCTTTTGTGGTTTATCTTTCATTGTGTTGTGCTCCAATATAAAGTTTAAAATTGAATTAATTGTTGTACTTGTGAGAAACCTGATTCACCCCCCTCTCAATTTTCTCCTGGTATCAAATCATTCCAACAATATCACCTACACATACAATTCATTAGCCTTGATAACAAGGTCGGCTAAACCCTCATCCCTCAATTACAAAATTATATCACATGATACAAAGATCAACTATCAGACCAATATAATAGTTTACATAGCATAACATGGTCCTTAATCAAATTCCCAAATGCACGACTCCACCAAAAATCACACCAAGATCAACTGCAACACGCTACACAACCAAAGATATCACATAGCACACAAATCATCACCATTTGATAGAAACCATCAAAAAATCACACAAAAATCAATGCGGATCACCAAAACAAATAGGACATGACTAAGAAACACTAGCAAGCACATTAGAATCACCTAGAATAGTTGCACCAACACCACTTTTCAAATCTTCATCAGTCAACATCTGAAAGCTCAAGAATGTTGGGAAAATGGTGTTGTACACCTTGCATAATAATGTTTTATTGTTGTATTATTTTATTATTGTGTGATGTGGACATGGAATTATATTGTAATATAATATTGTATTGTTGCACCTAGGAGCACCTAGATGGACATGCAACATGTAAAGATTCCCTTGGAATATTCTTGTAACCACTTGATGAGTTGTATTGGTACATTGGTATTATTATATTGTATTTATTTAATATTGGGGAATGTAATTGTGATGAAGTACTTGGAATATTAAATGTGGGTCAAGGGTAGGTAGGAAAAATATTATACTTTATTGTCACATGGTTTTGGGCATATGGTTTTGATGTAAAACCACTTGGTGGTTCTGTGGGAGCTTGTGTTTATAAAAGAAACCACAAGGGTAGTTGTTTGGGTTGGTTAGTTGGCCAGATTAGCATTTTGTAGATGTTGGAAGCATGGCATGGGATGTGTGGATTCATGCTTGTTCACATGGAGTTCTTGTTGATGGCTTGTTATGGCTGGGTTTCAGAAGCTTTCCATAGTTATATTGTAATGGATGCATTGTTGATAATACAAGGTGGATGATGCTATTGGAGGTTGGGTTTTTCCCTCATGAGGGTTTTCCCAGAGTATATCTTGTGTCACATTTTTATGGGTATGTTGTCTATGTTGTCATTATGCATGAATTAATTATGTGTTGCATTGATGTTAACACTAGCTGTTATGATTGGTTACCGAAACTAGCTATTATGGATCGTTACTGACATACAGGTTTTGGTTACCGGTAGAAGATCTAGTGTTACCGATAGAAGAGATTATCTGTTGGACACTTTCAACATGTTTGAATCTATGGAGTATGTTTGGTTACATGTGGTATGTGCTTTTGGAGCATGTTCTGGTCAGTTGGTATTGACTTGGTAATCAGATGCTATCATACAGTCTTGTAAACCCTTACCGACATTGGTTTAAGGTTTTACCGATAGAGCTTTCACTGAGGAATCTTGAAAGGATGCATAAGTGGTGTTGGTGCAGCTTCTAAATGGATTTCAGGATGCTGAAGATGTTCTTTGATTGTGCTTCAACTGCTTGAAGATATTGCTTTGGCGTGGTGGACCCATAATAGGTCCGGTGCCTATCTAGGTTATGGACCGGTATCATGATAACGTGTACTCTACATGTTACCGGATGTTTCAAGATGATTTATGGATTTGTAATTGTTATTTTGGTCTTAAGATGACATGGCATATCATTATAAAAAGGATTTATGTAATGATCTTATTGTAATATCTTTTAGGTGGTCGACCTAATTGGACTAGGTCTTACAGTTGGTATAAAATGTTGTAAGATCTCATTGTAGATCGTGTATCATGGTCATTTAGGTTGATCATTGAGGATTGAATTGGGATTAAGGAAGAGGTCAAAGGCCTCTGGTATTGAGCTTAACCGGGACTGTAATCAAGCATGGTAGATGCTATTTCTAGTAGTTCATTATTCTGGATTGTTGTCCAAATATCTTGAGGTAGTTTTAGCCTCTGTAGTCAGTGAGACTCTTTTGTATTGAGCAGTACGCTCTAGGCAGTCTGCCTTCCTGAATGTGCAAGCTCCTCATTGTATCACATACTTTCTATAGAAGTATCATCTAACTATGGGTTGGCTTCCCCACGTACAAATATTGGTGTTATGTGGTATGGTTTCTTTGCACTGATTATCTATTTAATTGTTGAGTTGCATTGTTTATCTATGTCTACCGGCATCTATTTCTACTTTACCGGTATTTAAATTATTTATGTGCTCCGGTTTAAGGTTGTATTGTGGATTAAATGTTATAATCTGTTAACAACTGATTCACCCTCCCCCCTCTCAGTTGTTCACTGGTTATGCTAACAGTCTATTCTTTGTATGTAGATTCTATGAGTTTATTTTGTTGAGATCTAAATTAGGTTATGTGGAAATTGTCATATAATTGGTTGCAAGTTTCCTTTCAAGTGGTATCAGAGCCATTGGTTTAATGGTGTTTATAACCCTAGTTGGAATTGATAAATGCATGACATAATAAAAAAATAAGGCAGGATATATGGTTTTGCAGGTTGTTATTGCAAATCTATGTTATCTAGGTTTGTTGTTATGATGGGTTGTTTGGAGATTTGGGGTTGGAAGAACTTTGGTCAATCTAGGGCATCATTCAAAAATGCTTTGAATGAGGGTTTTGGGGGTGAGATTTCATAAATGGACTCGTGGGACAAAATAGACCTCATGGATGGATTCAGGTTGGCCGGGAGATGAAAAATTATATATAATTTGCCCTATTTTTGTGACGGAAATCTAAGTTTGAATTTTTTTTAGGTCATACATTGTACGACCATACAACCAAGTTGCAGGCATTAGAAAATTAAAAAAAAATTAAAAAATTTGGTTGAAATTCCTGCAAAACAAAAAATCAAAAAAAAATTTATTGGGGAGAGTGTTTTTAAAAAGTGAATTAAAAAATATATATGTATCACATCTGGAAAGGGTGGGGCCACCACCCCCGCACCCCCTGCAACTCCCCGCAGAATCACTATCGGTTGGTACTGATAGTGGTACCATTGGTGACCCCAACTAACAGTGGTCGGCAGGCCCCATGGGCCCCTATCCTATGGGGAGATCCCCAGGCAAGGTAGCCCATGGGGACCACCAGCCCTGTGGTGTGTGGGTTTCATCCCCCCCACGTGGGTGTCAAATATTTAAAAACCTTCCTTTTTCAATTAATTAAACCAAAATGAAAATGGATTTCGGGTCCACAAAATGTGGAATTTTGAAAATGAGATTTTTGAAAAATATTTGCCTAACGCCTATAAAGTAGAAAATTTTGAAATGCCACAAATTATTATTATTGGGAGATGTGTGGGGTCCAACTAGAGAGCCCCACCTAGGAAATTAAATGTTGTCCAATTGGAGATTTTTTTTTTTGGCAAATGGACTTTGGTAAATTAATTAAATTTTTAATTTCATGTATTCATCATATAGCGAAATTGAACATTTTCTTCCAACTGGCATAACTTTCACCTAGGGAGTCTGTTTTTTGACTTCTTATACTCATTGGAGAGGTGATTCTAAGAAATACCATTTGGTATAGATTTGGTTTAGTTATTTTGTTGTTTTTATATGTTTTGGGAGCCTAGAAGCCTGATATTCTCCTTGATACAGTTTTGGTCATATCTTTTGCACACGAAATCGATTTTTCAATTTCGAATAGGCGTTGGAGAGGGTGTTAAATGTACTTCAGTTTGGTGTTGTTATTGTATCAGTTTGATGAGTATATAGAGGTTTAAAAGTGTTTTTAATAGTTTTATTTTGATGGCTACAGATGCACAGGTTGTTCTCAATTTGAGGACATGATTGGACTCGGTTTGAAACTTGGAATTTTATATGGGTGATAGTTGGATGTAGGTGACGATTATGGTGTCATGGGTATTCAAGTACATGTTTTTCATTGACACGACATATTCATGATTGTGGTGATTTGGTTTGATATTAGGAGGATGTTCTTATCTCCTTGATGCTTATTTAGTTTCCTTTCACTATGGTACTAATTTGTGGATATGTTTGGCAAATCAGATCAGATGGTGATTTGGTGTTTGAGTCATGGTTATCTACATGGTTTATTCTCTTTCATATCTCAATTTGTAGTTTAATAATGTGATGATGAGTTTACATTTTCATTGTTTCACCTACGAGTTATGTAGTTGTGTTGGCTGATCACCTATTTAGTTGCAGTGGGATGGCTCGAATGTGGACTGTCTATATCCACTAGGTTTGATTCATTGTGGTGTATACTTGTTAGTTGACCTTGTTTGTGGTCATTTGTGCATTGATATGGTTGTTTTGAGATGAGAGGATGGATGATGTTTTTTGGTACCTGGTGTTATTGCAAGGATCCAGTTATTACTAAGAGGGGGCTGAATCAATAATAACAATAAATTGAAACTTTTCACCAATATGCAAAATACTTCACAAAATAGTTCATAAACAAAACTAGTATCCACTCAAGCAATCACTTAATAATAGATTTACCAAACTATTCACGTGTTCATCAAAAAGTAAGAAATGAAATGATATCAAAACCACATAAAAAAATCAACCACCATATGAACACTAAGATTTTTCATGTGGAAACCAAGGTGGGAATTAGTAACTGATGAATAATGATAAACAAAAAAAACCCTAATCGGTATTGAGAGGGGGGGTGGTGAATCAGTATAGACAAAAAATTTCTCAACAACTTATCAAGTTAAAACAATACCAATCGGTTGTCTTCATCATTGAACTTAACCATGGCAATACTGGTTAAACATAGTAAGACTTTAGACAACATAAACTGATAAGTCTGATCACTTCAAATACATTCAATACTTGATAACAACTTCACCCATAAACATATGCATGTGGTATACTAGTAATACCATAACATATTAGCTCTGCATGCATAATCACTAAAACACAAAATACTTAATCATCACATTAAAAATGCACAACTCATGACACACTGATTTTTCATGTGGAAACCCAAATGGGAAAAACTACGGGGGGGATGAATACCCACAAGCTTGTCTTGAACTCTTTTGAAGCTCACTCTATTAGGAGCCTAGTCCAGTTAAAGACTTTACAATAAGGTTTTGTTAGGAACCGATCTTGTTAAAGATCACCTGGTTAAGGGATGGCTATATACCCTATTAAAGGTTGAAACCCTGTTAAAGGTTACCTCGCTAGAGGATTTGAAGAACTCAACGATCTTGAGTCACTCGGTTAAAGGATTTACAATAAGCCCATTAAAGCTACCCGGTAAAGGGATTTTCCAACTATTGAAATGGTTAGAAGACAATGGGTAAAACTCTGATCTAATAACAACACTACATGCCAAGGCAGATCCTTTTCATTTCCTCTACTTCTGCAATCACACTATGTAGTTTTCCTCTTATTGGTCTAGCAAGTATCACATCACTTGGATACACACACAACATTTGCCAACAACAAACAATAACAAACATCATCGACCTTATAGACAACAATTAGGTTGGTAGCATAAACCCTAAACCCTAAGCATTTAGGTTTACAATACAAGTGGTCCAATCCTGACTGTCCAAAAATCTCAAACACATCACAAGACAATCTACATCATTCATTCTTCACCACATATGGGAATCAGTAACCCATCACGCTCTCTACTCATACCGCTAAGAAGAATGATCATTCCCGAGGTAGACATTTAATGCAATCGATCTTCACATGCAAGATCCTCAAGGAAATCCTTCACACGCACAAAGCTAAAGTGGCACCTCGATCTCATTCACATCTCTTAGCTAACTCATCACAGGTTGTCTTTGGTTGCATTTCACAAGATGGATTGCCAAATCGGAAACCGTAGAGTTGAGACTACCAATTGGTAGTCACACTTAGTGAAACCCCAACACTGATTCACTACATATCTTCATATCGGTTCATCGTCTTCTTCCAATCTGCATACTAGTTCACTTTCACTTATTGACATCAATGACAACATACATTATCATCATGTTGATTCATCATATGCCAACAATATCCAGCATCACCTACAAGATTTTCACTCTTTCAGAAAGAACCCTATTAAGAGCCTAGCCCAGTTAGGAGCTTTACAACAATGCCCACTTAAGAGCAGACCCTGTTAGGAGTCACCCAGTGAAGGGATTTTAACCTCAGCCTTGTTAGGAGCTATACCCTATTAGGAGTAACCTTGCTAAAGGATTTAAACCCAAATTAATGAGCCACCGGGTAAAGGGATTTACAAGATACATCATCAACATTACTTGTACCATTAAAATAGATAGAACCTTTACCTTTAACCATGCAAGGTCAATTATTTCAAAATATTACTACACCACTATCAAATTCTTCAAGAGAAATAAACTTGTTCTTATCACCAGTCATGTGGTGTGAGAACCCATTGTCAATAATCCATTGATCACTGTTGTCAATGTGAGGTACTAAAGCCATTTTATCAAACAAGTCTTCCTTAACAACAACTAAAACAATCTCCTCATTATCCTCATCCTTAGATTCTTCATCAGTATCACCTTTATCAATTGCAACATAGCACTATTTCTTTCCTTTTCCTTTATATTTTCTAAACTTTTCTTTTTTATCACTATTAGGACAATTTGCAGCTATGTGTCCTATCTTGTTACAAGAAAAACACTTCAGAGGTAGCTTACCTTTGTACTTACCAGTGCCTCTAGGAAATATTTTAGCCAATAGAGCTTCAAATTCTATGACTTGACCTTCATCATCCACATCAGCTTTACTTCCGCCATGATGAATTGACCTACATTCATGACTATGACAAACATCTTTCCCTTTTCTTACCAGTATATTAGATACAGATGCTTTAAAAGAAGATTTTGTCTTAGGTAAACTGTTATCAAAACTATTCAACTCAAAATTAGTGAGCTTACCAATCAAAGAATCAATAGTAACCTTATCCTTAGTAACTAACCTTGATTATTGAATAACAGACACTCTAATGGCATGGCTAGGAAAAAGAGGTCAAAGCATCTTACTCACAATAGTGTTTATTGGCTTGATGATGATTGTAATATATTTATCATATATTGTCATTGATGAAACACATACACACACATATGTTTATATTGTCTACCAGTGTAAATTTAAGTTGTTTACACTACAACCAGTATACTAGAGGTTTATCTCTAACTGGTACTTTGTGACAACTGGTATATGCATAGAATACAACTAGTGGATACACTTTAAGCATCATCAACATAAAGATCAAGTAGAGATTATATCAGGAGATTCAAGGATAACAGTTCAAATACTTAACTCCAACCAGTATTGATTGTTCCAACCGGTATTCGTTGATTGTGTGATGAGTTATCCCACCGACAATTTTTGGCGATATTTTTGTGATGAGTTATGATCACTTGACCAAATACACTATACCTAGGTAATTGTGTTATTATTTCTTGAGACCGGCATGAAATCTTAATGTATATATATTGACATCACAATAAATTATTTTATATGAGTGAAAGTGATATGTTGTGCACGAAAAGACAAAAGTGTTAAGTTACGGAGTATGTTGAAGAGCAGTATTGAATATGTTTAAAAGGATTTGATCGAGCAAGTATTGTGCTACATAGACAGATCAAACCAATCCTGTTGTTTTGTAACAATCACAATAGATTTAAAATCCCCTAACCGGGTAAGCTCTAACAAGCTTCATTGCTTAAATTCTCTAACAAGGTGATCCATTAGTTTGGATTCAGAAATCCTCCACCGAGGTTACTCCTAACAAGGTACTACCTTTCATAGGTTATAAGCTTCTAATCAAGCTTTGGGATCTCTAACAATATTCACTCCTAGTAGAGCACTTTGTAGACCCTAACCGGTCAGTTATCTATTACTATAGATAGTTAACTTGTGAGTTCCATCTCACCGTGTTTTTTACCTATTTGGGTTTTCTGCATATAAATACTTGTGTTATGATATCATTTTGGATTTCATGCATTGTGTTTAATTTTTTTGTTAAGTTCATCTACCGATTAGTGTTTGAAGTAGTTTAATTTTTGGTGTCATTTATTCAGCCCCCCCTCTCACTTCTTTTCAAGTCCATGAATTGGTATCCAAGCCTAACTTGTTTGAAGTCTAATCACTTAGAAGGAAGTCTTCAAACCACCATGGGGGACATGAGCTACTTTGAGATGGCTGGAGAACTTGAAGCTAGTAGAAATGAGCTTGAAAACCTTAGAGTCAAACTGAAAGCTTCATAAGTCAAAGGGAGAGAGCTAACTGAACAACTATTAGAAATATCTGATAATGGTTCTTCAGATGAGGCCAATATTGATGCTTTAGCTGAGGAGGTTGAAAATTTAAATGGTGAAAATCTAAATCTGAGAAGAGAGATAGAAGGTCTTACTATCCACATGAGTCAGGAATTGGAAGCCTGAAGAGCTATTGAAGATCTTATCAAGGAAAGAGATCAAAAGATTGTCAAGATCAAGCAGGAAAATGTCACCATGCATGAGCATTTGGTTGCAAAAATAGAAGAAAAAGAGAACTTACAACTAGATCTTGAACTAGCATCATCACTGAGAGAAATCCTATCAAAGCATATTGAAGATCTCACCAAACAGCTTACTAAAGCAAATGGGAAACTGGAAAAGTTCAACAAGAGTTATGGCTTGCTAGATGAACAAATCCAATCACAAAGGATGAAATTTGATAACTCCAGACTTAGTTTTAACACATCTGAGAAAGGAGAATTATATGGTACAAAGAGAAACACTCTTAAGAACAAATCTTCTCCTAAGATCAAGAAACCTACTAGTAAGAAGGTCTTTAAACCTGTTTGTTTTGTTTGCCATAAACCTGGTCACACTACAAATGTTTGTAGAGAGAAACCTAACAGAAATGCAAGCTACAATACTAATTCTAGGTATGTGTCCAATAAATTTTAAGGTCATTACTTCACATGTAGAATGTATGGACATAGATCAGTTGAGTGCAAATATGGAGCAAATAATCCTGTATCGCATATGAATCCAAGACCAAATGGCAATTGGATGAGGAATTTTGACAACCGGGTCAATATGAACTAGCAAAGACCCTACGACAACTAGTTTAGTCCATTTGAGATGGAAAAGGTAAAAAATGTCATTTGCACCATCTGTAATAACTTTGGTCATGTGGCTATGAACTGTAGAAGAAGAACTGGGAGAGGAAATGCATGACCTTGGAAATCATCTGGTATGGCCTGCTATCACTATAACAAACCAAGGCACTTGGCAAAATTTTGTAGATCCAGGAAGAACCAACTGATCAAACCTTCTAAAGATGAGAAAGGAAAGTAGAAAGTTAATGTTGAAGAAAATAGAGAAGAAATGAATCAGATATGGAAGAAAAAGAGTGATGAATCACCTGGAGAGGAAACTGTTCCTTCACCTTGTGTGGAGAATCCTGCATCGATGAATTAAACCTTTTCATATGACTAAGGGGAGCTTAACGGTAAATCCACCTCCAGACCCCTTGAAGTGAATATGTGGTAAGAGAATTTGAATGCATGAAATTTTGATAACTTTTTGTCATTTAGTTATCAACCGGTTTTTCCTTGAGCAGTGTAATTAGGGTTTGTAACCCTAACGGGTGATAATTTAATGCAGTTGATAAAAAGAATAAAAGAAAATTTTCACCTTGTTATTTTTACCCTAATGCATTCGAGAAAAGACTTTTGAGTGCTTGCAGAGCATAGAAGAGTTTGTTAGCTGATTTCAGTTGAAGTTGCATTAAGATTTGCGTGTTTGAGCTGATTTGAAGGTTGCAGAAGACTGAACTAGTGTACACTTGGGGCATTCAACCGGTAAATGAGGCACCGTGTGTGAAATAAGGTATTTCTTGAAATTCTTGCTGCGAAATCTAGTTTGCATCATCTTCAAAGTCAGTAGGGAAATTAATGATCACGTTTGAACCTATGGAAGTTGTAAAAGCAGACAAGATTGTGTCAATGCATTATCACAAGTTCCTAGTGGTGTCATAGTCAATGGAGGTTTGTCGAGCTATATTGATTGCAAGATTGAGGATCTAGGATTACTGTCAATATATACTCAGTTGAAATCACTTTGTGATGAGAACGGTAAAATTCAAATAGAGTACATTAGGTTTTTCAAGAAAGATTTTCACAAAGCCGCTTAATTTCTTGAAGATTTTGAAGAAGAGCATATTAGAATTATCTTGAGTTGGGTTCATGGTGAGAACATGTACTTAGAGAGAACTCATACAATAACCAAGGAAGCCATTCAGGTTGTAACTAGTTTTTACTCAACCGGTGAAGTACGTGTGCTGAGGCATATTTCAAAAGAGATAGTATATTCTCTAACTGGATCAACATCCAATAAATGAGCTTTTTCTATCAACAATATCAGGGACCCAATACTGAAATTGGCAGCTATGGTTATAGGCTACTGTGTATTTTATTCTAGTAGACTGAATAGTGTTCCATCAGCAGTGGTACACATAGCTTATAGGATGATAGCTGAAAATGCTAATTATGATATGTGTGAGGCTATTAGGAGACAATTGCTTCTAAAGCTAGAATCTATCAAGAAGGACAATAGTATAAAGTTCAAGTATGGACAACTATTGGTTGGGTTATTCTTTTATTGTCAAATTTTTCTACCGGGAATAGGTAATATTGAATGGTCAAAGGACCTATCGGTATATGCACAGATCAAGAACAACATCAAGGTTGTAAAGAATAATTTTCTTGCTGCTATGAATAAGTATTTCAATGAGTTTGAGAAGAAGATGAGCATGAGAATGAGATTGCCTGAGGATGTGGTAAAATAATTTTCCAAGGATATTGTTTTCACAGTTACCACTGATTTTTGTTTAATGTAGGCAATTGAGCCAAGAGAAGAAGAAATGGAAGATATGAGTTATGAGGTGAACTATGACATTGGTTGGTTATGCTAATAACCTATTAGCATCTCCAAAAGATAAAAAAAAGGTAAAATTGAATATTGTTGTAGTTCAGAATACACAAGCTAAAACTAGTATTGCTCCTACCACAAGTGGGAAAGGTAAGAAAAAGAAAGTTGAGGACGCACCTCCGGTGATGAAGAGTACTAGAATGACATTGAGTGTCCAAAACAAAAAAGAACCAAAACCTAAGGTGTATATGAAAAAAGAGACAAAGAAAAGAGGTCGGAAGTTAATTCTTCAAGAAGAATATGAAGGAACTGACACTAAAGAATCTAAGAAGATGAAAGCTACCAATAGAGTAGCAAAGTCAATGAAAAAAGTGCCAAAGGCAATTGTGCCTATTGATATCTCAGCTTACAAACCTCCTACCCATATTGAAGGACAATGAAGACATTAGGAAGGAACAGATTTGACAATGTCAAAGAATATTTTGATTCCTTCACATAAGATGAGAAGGAGAAAATAATTCAATAGGTAATCAATCATTTGTGTCATTGCAGTAGATTCCCACATGATCTTGAAAAGGATATCTCTGATTCTTTGTACACTATTATTTTGAACAAATGGGAGGAAGCTATAAAGGAGGAAAAAGAAATTATTGATGAATACAATATTTTCCTAATTTGTCTAAGGATGAAATAAGTGCTTTAGTTGATCAGTATAAAATTCATTTCTCTTTCAAAGAAAGAAGATTGAAGCTACTTAGTTGAAAGAGGGCAATTATTGAGACTGAGACTCATCAAATAGCCTATGAAATCAAACAGATGGAAGATCTCATAAAATATTTTAAAGATGAGGAAGATACTACTAATCGACCTGAAATGGATGAAGAGGAAATTGTACAAGCTAATGAGGTCTATTCTATCAAGAAGAAGGATGACACCATTATTCATGTTGTTGATATTCAGGATACAGTTGACCTATCTAGAGACAACACTACACCAGATATGGAACCTCCTGAAATCACTCATTTACAGGTCAATTTATTTGAGAAACTGACAACACAACCGAATGTGGACAATCCACCAGACATAGTACAACCTGAAAAACCCCAATCCCCACTGGTCTTACAAGACACTCAGAAGGAATCTCAGAAAAATGTTGACTCAAAAACTTCTAAAAAGGAAAAAGAGAAAAATCTAGAGAAAGCAATCATTAAGGTTACATCCTCTAAACTGGTAAAAACATTAGTCACTCAGCAGACTGAT
This sequence comes from Cryptomeria japonica, assembly GCF_030272615.1. NCBI lineage: Eukaryota > Viridiplantae > Streptophyta > Pinopsida > Cupressales > Cupressaceae > Cryptomeria > Cryptomeria japonica. The sequence continues at coordinate 923,718,504 of NC_081407.1, forward strand.
GATGATGATGATGATTCATTAGGCATTACAGGGCCTATAAATGTTGATAATATGAGTGCATCTAAAATGATGAAGATTGCAAATGTTATGCAATCTAGAGCACACAAAAAGAGACTTAAGGAACAAAGGATTGAAGCAGAAACTATTCAGAAAGTAGTAGACATTCTGACAAATCTGCTACCGGAAACTTCTACAGCATATCTGTCAACACACATTAGAAAGCTTGGTCAATTATTCACTAATGCATCTAACTAACTCACATCACTTGAAGAATCAACCCATGTATATGCAAAAAAGAGTTATAGGAAAAAACGTGGAGAGCAGATCATGAAGGAAATTGATACCGGCAAACTGGCTCTATCACATAATAAATCTTTATTGGGAAAAGCTATTGAAACAGGAGGAAAATATATTTCTTCTACCTCTAATGTTTCATTCTTTAATTCTGATATCACAAAAAGGCGAACAAAAATAGAGCAAAAGCTAGAAAAGATATGCAATGCATATGTCCCACTTCAAGACTCTATATTTGCTTTTAGCAAATCTGTAGATGATTTGCACAATAGGTTGGATACTTATGATCATGAGAAATCAAAGAGACCTTGGTCACTAAAGGAATCAAAGGGTCAACTTACAACACAAGTGGACATCCTACAGAGAGCCTACACTAATATTGAAGTTATTTTAGCTACCCCAGAAACCAGCTCACTGGATTCCATGGAAGAGTTCAATTCACAGATTATGTCTACACTTGAGTACATTGAAAACGTGCTAGAGACATGGACAAATGCCATATCATAGTTGAAGAAGAACTTTAATGTTATTTTCATGAGACTAGCTTATGCATGATTCTTGATTCAGTTTTTTAAGTTGTTGTTGTATAGGCTGAACACTTTGATACAAATTTTCTATATATATATATATATATATATATATATATATATATATATATATATATATATATATATATTACCTTTTTAATTTTGCATTGTTGTCAAAGGGGGAGTGGAAATATGTGTGATTTTTTGAAAATTTTGTATAATGTATGCATTAAGGGGGTGCATGTGTATATGTGTAAATTTGTTTTTTATGCACACTTAGTGGTATTACTGTAAAATTTTCTAAGTGTTGCCATCAATACCAAAGGGGGAGATTGTTGGCTTGATGATGATTGTAATATATTCATCATATGTTGTCATTGATGAAACACATACACATATATGTTTATATTATCTACCGGTGTAACTATAAGTTGTTTACACTACAACCGGTCTACTAGAGGTTTATCTCTAACCAGTACTTTGTGACAACCAGTATATGCATAGAAGACAACTAGTGGATATACTTTAATCAATATCAATATGAAGATCAAGTAGAGATTATATCAAGAGATTCAAGAATAATGGTTCATGTATATTTAACTCCAACTGGTATTGATTGTTCCAACCAATATTCATTGATTGTCTGATGAGTTATCATAAATCATGATGAGTTATCCCACCGATAATTTTTGGCAATATTTTTGTGATGAGTTATGATCACTTGACCAGATACACTGCACCTAGGTAATTGTGTTTTGATTTCTTGAGGCTGACATGAAATCTTAATGTCTATATATTGACATCACAATGAATTATTTTATATGAGTGAAAGTCATATGTTGTGTAAGAAAAGACAAAAGTGTTAAGTTGCAGAGTATGTTGAAGAGAACTGTTGAAGATGTTTAAAAGGATCTAATTGAGCAAGTATTGTGCTACACAGATAGATCAAACCAATCTTGTTGTTTTCTAACAATCACAACAGAATTAAAATCCCCTAACCGAGTAAGCTCTAACAAGCTTCATTGTTGAAATCCTCTAACAGGGTGATCCATTAGTTTGGATTTAGAAATCCTCCACCAAGGTTACTCCCAATAGGGTATAAGCTTCTAATCAAGCTTTGGGATCTCTAAGAAGATTCTCTCCTAGCAGAGCACTTTGTAGACCCTAACCGGTCAGTTATCTATTACTACAAATAGTTAACTTGTGAGTTTCATCTCACCATGGTTTTTAACTATTTGGGTTTTCCACGTATAAATACTTGTGTTATGGTGGATGTTTTACTTATTGTGGATATTGTTATATCATTTTGGATTGCATGCATTGTTTTTAAATTTTTTGTTAAGTTCATCTACCGGTTAGTGTTAGAAGTAGTTTTATTTTTTGTGTCACTGATTCACTATGCCCCTCCCAGTGCTTTTCAAGTCCATCAGTGTCTTCTTCTATAGTACCACTAGCACTCTTGATTGCAACGACAACTTCTTTAATCCGCTGTCCATACTGAGTAATATTTTCTCCTTCCATCATTCTCATACAATCAAACTTTCCTCTAAGACTCTCCTCTTAAGCCTTTTGAATATGCTAATCACCGCCATAGATTAATTCTAACTTCTCTCAAACTTAAAAAGAAGTTTCCAAACCATGGACATCAATATATTCAATATCAGATAGTGAACTTACTATGGCTTCCAGTGCTTGAATGTTTTCTTGATGATCTGCAATCAGAGGACCGATAGGAGGTGCATACTTAGTAATACCTTGTTGCCAAAAATGAGCACCCATACCTTTGATATATATCTTCATTCTATCACTGCATATTTTTTAGTTGTCCTTAGTGAAGTTGGGACCCTCCTTCTTTGTCACCTTCCTCAGATCTTTTCCTCAAGCAGCTAAGCTTTTGTACAAAGAGGACCTAAAGCTTTGATACCAATTCTTATTGTGAGGATCTAGTTATTACTAAGATGGGGGTGAATTAGTAATAACAATAAACCAAATTTTTTCACTAATCTACAAAATACTTCACAAAATAGTTCATAACTAGTACTGGTATCCACTCAATCAATCACTTAATAACAAATTTACCGAACTACTCATTCATGTGTTCATCAACAAGTAAGCAATGAAATGATATCAAAACCATACATAAATAAATCAACTACCATATGAACACTGATATTTTTCAAGTGGAAATCCAAATGGGAAAAACCACAGTAGGAATTAGTACCCACAAGATTTGCACTCTTTTGGAATGTGCCCTGTTAAGAGCCTAGCCTAGTTAGGAGCTATACAACAATGTCCAGTTAAGAGAAGACCCTATTAGTAGTCACTTGGTGAAGGGATTTTAACCTTAGCCCAGTTAGGAGTTATACCCTATTAGGAGTAACCTTGCTAAAGGATTTAAACCGAAATTAATGAGCCACTCGGTGAAGGGATTTACAAGATCAAGCCTGTTAGGCCCTACCCAGTTAAGGGATTTTAACACTGCTGCAACTATTAGGAAACAATAGATAAAATGATCTCAACTCAGCAATTCATACCTTTCTATTACAGATCCACTTTAGCTCCAATCTTGTTCACTCATGCAGACATCTCAATCTGGTTCAGAACACTCTTCTTCTCTGATCACCGACACACTAAAACCTTCCTCAAACTAGACCTAAATAGACTTTACAATTAGGGTGGTTACATAACCCTAACTTACAATGAATCTACATCATAGATCATATCAAATCATTACAAATTATTAAAAATCATCATACAGATCATTACAATAAATTTTAAGACAATTACAATCATTGAATGATCATAATACATCACCGCACATCGATCTGATAAGCTATCAAAACCCTTAACACATCCTTCTAAGAACTTCACTATTTCCAAAGAAATTCACTCCTTGATTATGATAGAATAGCATCTTATCCATTCATAGGTATTTTTCCACATCACCATTAAGTTAAGAACATGAAAAGAATCATCGTGAAACCATAAAACATCATCGGTCAAAGATCTTATTGCCGGTTTGTAAACCCTATACTTAAAATACATCAATCAATTACAAACATGAATTTTGGTTCTCCAATTACAATACAGTTATAACCATAGACTAATTGCACTATTATAAGCACACATTCCAAACCATAACACCTAACTCAACACAGATCTCTACCACAACCATCTCCTTCTCTATTCCTTCTTACCGGTTAACTTCTTGACTGATACTAAGAATTTTTATTGTCCAATTCAATCCATTACTGGTTAGACTTAACTAATAGACTTAGCTAACATAAACAAACATAGTTGTCATTAATGACAACACAAATAACTGATCATTAAGTCATCATATCACAATTATATCATCACCAACAGTCCATCAATCTCATCATATCAACATCATCCTTGATTGGTACAACATCATCTTCATCAGTTATGTCAACATGCCATCATTCTCCCCCTTTGTCATTGATGGCAACACTAAAAGAATGAAACACAAATATTAGGAACTCATCATGCCATGTTGTACTGATCTGTTCTTCTCCTCCTTTGCATTACTTATTCCTGTCATTATTCTTCTCCTTATGACTATTACATTTCTTCTCCCCCTTTGACAATAATACCAAAGATGTAAAGGCATATTTTGTCTTCATCTATCTCATCTCTATGTTCCTCATCTTAGCTGCTCCCCCTATGGAGTAGCCCACTTCTCATCAATTCATAGTGAAAGATATTCAATGAGTCCACTGGATTAATGCTTCCACATCTTCTTAGTTGACCTTAGATAGGGGTATAACCCCTAACTTACCTCTAAGATATTCAAAGGTAGCCTTAGGTAGGGGTTTGGTGAATATATATACCAACTGATCCTTACTTGACGCATGCTCCAACCTCACTTTATTTTCCTGTACTCTTTCTCTCAAAAAGTGATACTTTAATTCAATATGTTTACTCCTAGCATGCAGTATTGGGTTCTTGGATATGTTTATAGAACTTGTGTTATCACAATGTATGATCACTGGTTCTATCATATCTTGTTTGAATCCTTCCAAGACATGTGTCATCCATATAGCTTGTGTATAATTCATGGATGCAACCACATATTTTTCTTCTACTATGGACTGAGATATACAACTCTATTTCTTACTCGTCCAAGCTACCAGTCAACCACCTAGAAAGAATGCTTCACTGGTTCTATTTTTTTATCATCTACATTTATTGCCTAATCAACATCAATGTATACCTACAAAGAAAAATTCCTTCTATATGGATACCACAATCCATAATCAATTGTCCCTTTAAGATATTTGAATATTCTCTTTACTATTGCCATATGTGTCTCCTTAGGGCTCTTCTTAAATCTTGCTACTAAACCAACTGCATGGGCAATATCTTATCTACTATGAACAACATAATGAAGTTTCCCAATCATAGACCTATATTCCTTTTCATCCACTAAGAATGAATCATCTTCTTCTGACAAACTGCAACTGGTAACCATAGGTGTTCCAATCGGTTTATAGTCTTCCATTCCAAAGGTTTTTAACACTTCTTTCACATACTTAGACTGACTGATAAAAATACCACCTTCCATCTGTTGAACCTACAATCCATAAATTTTTTTATCTCACCTATCAGAGACATCTCAAACTCTTCCTTCATTTCATCTTCAAAAGTCATACACATATCATCATTTCCTCCAAATATGATGTCATCAACAAATACTTCTGCAATCAACATCTTGTCTCCTTTAGTCTTCAAATAAATATTGTTGTCCTCATTGGTTCTCTGAAATCCTATATTTATCAAATGTGCATGAAGTATTTCAAACCATGCCCTTGGTGATTTCTTTAATCCATATAGAGCTTTGTGTAGTTTGCATACCATATCCTTATCTTTTGATAATGCAAACCCATCTGGCTGTTCAATATATACCTCTTGCTCAAGAATACCATTTAGAAATGTTGACTTAACATCCATTTGATAAAATTTGAAACCTTTAAAAGTTGCAAATGCAAGTAGCATTCTAACACCTTCAAGCCTAGCAGTTGGTGCAAAGGTCTCTCCATAATCTGCACCTTCTTCTTGCACATATCCTTTGCATACTATTCTTCCCTTGTTTCTAACAATTTCACCATCTTCATTCAAATTGTTTCTAAATACCCACTTTGTACTAATCACATTTTTATCATCAGGTCTAAGAACAAGTGACCAAGTGTTGTTTTTCTCAATCTGATCAAGTTCTTCATTCATTGCCTTTAACCACTCATCATCCTTAAGAGCTTCTCTAACTGTCTTTGGTTCAACTGTAGAAATCAGACAAGAGCTTTCTCTGATTTTCCTTCTAGTTTATACTCCAACATTCTTGTCACCTATTATTTGGTCTTCAAAATGATTTAACCTAACATAACTAGGAATAACCTATCCTGGTATAATAACTTCTTGTTCTTCATCTTCTTCATCTTCTACTGATTGATCTTCTTCCACTGCATTGTTCTACTCAACATCTTTTAGCACATTCAGTTCAATAAACACAAGTTTTTGTTCATCATCTACTGGATTAGATTTTGTGGTATCATCAGATTTATCAAGGAGCTTTGATAAACTTATAAGGCACTGAGAAGGGGGGTGAATCAGTGCAAGTAAGAATAATACAAATCTAATTACCAACTTTAGCAACTTAAAATTTGATAAGCATATAAGAAATATCACCACATATGTAATCACCTAATAAAGTAAATATCACATAAAACAAAATATATATGTGGAAACCCAAGAGGGAAAAACCACAGTGGGAGCTAATACCCACAAGATCACTATCTGCAGAATAGAAATCTTGACCAGTTAAGGTCTTACAAGTATGATGCCCTGTTAGGAGAAGACCCAGTTAAGAGTCACCTGGTTAAGGGATTTCAAAGATAAGCCCTATTAGGAGCTAAGACTAGTTAGGATCTACCTCATGAGAGGATTTACCACTCTATTTGAGAGATACCCTATTAGGGGATTTACAAGTTTAAGGCTTGTTAGGACCTACCCGGTTAGGGGGTTTTATTGTTGCAACTGTTAGGATAACAACATCCAAAAGATCTTCATGTAACACCTTTAGTGTCTGATAAGATCTGTTTCTGATCCACAAAACATCACCAATACTTCATCACAAAAATTCTTTGATCACTGCACAACCAGAAATACAAAATTCACTAATGATCTCTCATACATGCATACGTTGACTTCATACTTCATCACACATTTTATAGACATTATTTAGTCGGCTACAACCTTGGAACAATTTCCTAGGTTCAATGAATCTAGACAAACTTGCATTGCACACCTTGCAAAGTCGTCTACTGAAATAACAAATTAAATCTTGTGTCGGTTTACCGATCTAAGTGATTTTTATCACTACTAGTTAACTGTCCATCAAAATATATGTGCTATCAATCAAATCTCATTCATCCGATCAAATCAGCTCATGTGGTCACGAACATAAATCAATCTATCAACCTTCAACATTGCTATAAAACTGCATCATCCAAATCTTCATGAATTTCCTGTACTGTTTGTCAGAATATAACATTGTCTGCAATTTACCGGTTAAAGTCCTAATTAGAATTTTGTGATAGACTTTCTCTGCTACCGGTCATACCTTACCAGTTTGACTTCTAGACTCCGATGATTGTAAAAACATAGTTGCCAACAACGACAACATAAAACTTAGTCATTACTCAAGAATCCCATCATTTACAAATCAGACATGTCCCCGTTGCATCAAGCAAACAATTACTACCGGTTCAGTCAAATGCCAACAAACTCATCGAATTTTATATTCACACTCTCCACAATATTTTTTGTCCTTTTGTTGTAACACTTGAAAGCTTTACTCTTACAAGAGTAGCCAAGGAATGTTCCCTCATCACTTTTAGGGTCAAATTTACAAGTATATTCATCTCTTTTTACAAAACATCTGCTACCAAAAACTTTGAAATAACTTACATTAGGAGATTTACCATACCATAACTCATAAGGTGTCTTATCATTACCTTTCTTCCCCAGTACCTGGTTCAATGTGTACACAACAATACTGACAGCTTCTCTCCAAAATATCTTTGTACATCTCCCTATATCAATATAGTCCTAGCTGCTTCAACAATGGTTATGTTTCTCCTATTTGCAATTTTATTCTGTTATTGTGTCCTAGGTGCATAAAATTGCCTCTTTATTTCATTTTCATCAAAATATATTACAAACTCATCTGATGTAAACTCTCCACCCTAGTTAGATCTCAGGCACTTAAGATTCTTACCGGTTTCCTTTTCTACTAAGGCTTTGAATGCCTTGAATTTGCTGAAGGCTTTTGACTTTTCCTTTAGAAAAGTGACCCAATCATACTAGAAAAATTATCAGTAAACAACATGAAATACTTATCACCATAAAAACTTCTAGTCTCCATAGGACCACATAAGTCAATGTGCACCAAATCTAGAATATGCTCAGAAGAAAAAGATTTACTCTTAAAAGAAGATGTAGTCATCTTACCCAATTGACATTCTTTACACAACACATTGTCTGGTTTAACACGTTGTAGCATACCTCTCACCATACTAGATTTTCTGACCTTAACTACATTATCAAAGTTCACATGACAAAAAATTCTATGCCATAACTAGTTATCTTCAATCTTAGCAACCAAACAACTATTTACATTAGTAGTCAAATGGAATAAGTTACCTCTAGTTTTTTTACTAGTATCAATTAATTCTCCTTTGCATCCTAAGATCCTGCACCATCCATTCTTAACCTTTGTCATTCAACTGACCAATACTCATCAAGTTATGTTTTAAACCTTTAACCCAATATACATCATCAACATTACTTGTACCATTCAAAGAGATAGAACCTTTACCTTTAACCCTACAAGGTGAATTGTTTCCAAATCTTACTACACCACCATCAAATTCTTCAAGAGAAATAAACTTGTTCTTATCACTGATCATGTGGTGTGAGCAACCACTATCAATAATCCATTCATCATTGTTGTGAATGTGAGATACTAAATCCTTTTTATCAAACAGATCTTCCTTAATAGTAACAAAAACAATCTCCTCATTGTCTTCATCCTCACATTCTTCATCAGTGACACCTTCATCAATTGCAACATAGCATTGTTTCTTTCCTTTTCCTTTATATTTTCTAAACTTTCTTTTTTATCACTATTAGGATAGTTTGTAGCTATGTGTCCTATCTTGTTACAAGAAAAACACTTTTGATAACACAATGATGAATAGTGAGTACCAAACTAGTACTAAGAGGGGGGGTGAATTAGTACAGGTACAAAAAAAATTCCTGAACCAGTTTGACTACAAATAGTGAACTTGACTAGCAATCACTAACACCGGTCATAAACCAAATTACTACCGGTTAAGCACAATGAGACTGTGAAAGATATAAACCGAAAAACACTTATCTTACCACACAACCTACACCCTCATTTCCACATTATCCTTGTGCATAAACATGCAATCTATCATCATAAATATAATAACTTGCTAGATCAACATGATTCACCTCTTGACAGAAATCAACAAAGCATCACATGAAAAGACATCACATATGACACATATTTTTCATGTGGAAACCCAACTGGGAAAAACCACAAGCTATTTTTGAACTCTTTAGAAGTCCGCTCTCTTAGAAGCCTAGTCCGGTTAAAGACTAATACAACAGGTTCTGTTAGGAATCAATCCTGTTAGGGATCACCCAGTTAAGGGATGGCCAGAATACCCGGTTAAGGGTTAAACCCTATTAAGGGTTACCTTGTTAGAGGATTTTATGAACTTAATGGCTTTGAGTCACCCTATTAAAGGATTTACAGCAAGTTGGTTAAAGCTACCCTGTTAAGGGATTTTCCAGCTGTTGAAGTGATTAGAGATCAATAGGTATTACAATGATCTGGTAATAGCAACTCTGTAGGTATCAACCCTCTTATCTGGTCTGGCAAGAATCATGTATCTTTGTACTTAGATACAAACACAACATTTGCCAACAACTTCAACATGAAACACAACATTGACCTTATAGGAAACAGATAGGTCAGTAACATAAACCCTAAACCCTAAACATTTAGGTTGAGCAATTCAGTCGGTTCAATCCTGACCATTAAACACTTTACATTTGAATACAATGGTCTTGAATAGATCTCAAGACATTCTCCATCATTCGTTCTTCACTGCTTCTTGGAGGTGATAACCCATCACACATTCTCCACCATTTGCAGAGACTTCGCACATTCTCAAGGTAGATAGGATCAATCTCCTTCATGCAAGATCCTTCACGTGCACGAGGCTGACATGGTAACACGATCTGATCTCCATTACAATGCTAACTCATCACACAATGCCATCGGTTGAATCACATAGGCTCGAAACACTTCAACCGAAAACCCTACAGCTAAGACTACCAACCAGTAGTCATACCATATTAAACTGCTTCACCTTTTGCACATATATTGTTTCTAAACATTATACCAATTCACGTTGCTAGTTGCTTAACTTCAATAAACCTATTCACTCTTCATCATATTACCGATTCACTCTTTAGCATATTACTGGTTCTCTCTTTAGCATATTACTGGTTCATTCTTTCAGCATATTAACATCAATGACAACACAATATCATCATGTCAACATATTCTGCACATATGCCAACAATCTCCCCCTTTGGCATTTATGGCAATATACAAAGATATCTGTCTTTCTGCATCACATCTTCTGCTTAATACTGCATATATCTTCTCCACTTCACATCTTCTCCCCCTTTGATATAAATGCCAAAGTGGAGGCACGAGCTTCCCTATTCCACTATGTTGCTCCCCCTGAGGAGTAGCTTCCTTCAACACATCAATCCTGAAAAGATATAGCAAAGTAAGATCTACCTAATGTGGAGCACAAACCTTTAGATTACCTCTTGAAGGGGAAACACCCCTAATTCACCTCTCAGATAGGTAAAGGTAGCCTTCGATAGAGGCTTGGTGAATATGTCTGCTAACTGCTCTTTACTAGAAACCTATTCCAATACCACCTCTTTGTTCTGAACCTTTTCCCTAAAGAAATGATACTTGATTTCAAAATTCTTGGTTCTAGCATGTAAAACTGGATTCTTGGAAATGTTAATTGCACTTGTATTGTCACAAAATATACTTACCAGTTCAAATATAGGAACTTTGAAGCCACTCAATACATGCTTCATCCAAATAGTCTGGGTCTAGTTCATAAAAGCTACAACATACTCTACTTCTGTTGGAATAATGATATATTTGTCATTAGTGAATACACTTAGTGAAAACACTTATTCGATTTTGAATGGTTACTGAGCTCATCACTCAGTCCACAGCCTATACCGAGCATTCAATAAAGCTCACCGATTAAACAGTTCAAACCGAGCAGTAAGATTGTCACCGAGCATATGAGACAAACAACAGTTACCGAGAAGTCAGTTCTCACCGAGTCACCAGTGGTTACCGAGTGACACTATATCTACCGAGTCACCACAGCTACCGAGTTCCAAGCTACACTTCGGGACTAGTATGGACCGCGCTTCTACTCTTACCGAGAGCATGATGATGCCGAGTACTGTAGTGGACGTCGTGTATCAGAAGATCACCGAGCCAGCTTGAGGAACCGAGTATCTACCGACTCAGTAATATTTTGTTCACCTATGTAAGGCCGACTTAAGAATGAGTTTATGTTATTAATTTGTATGAGGCCGACTTTATGAAATGTAAATGTAATTATGGACGGTATATATATGTGATGTATTATACCATCTGTAGCATGTATGAAAAAAGTAAGATGTATGGATATGTGAAATTAGAAAGAGCAGAGCAGAAACTGCATTAAGGCAGCAGACCAGAACATTTTCACAGATTCAGTAAAGGAGCAGAATCGACATATCTATCTCAGAAGGAGATCAATACTCAAAGGATCTTATCAGCAATAAAGTTGTAAGTCAAGATCTACTGTTTCATCCTAACAGTTGAATCAGTTTGTAAATCCTTTTACCGGGTAGACTTAACAGTCTTTTGTAAATCTCTTAACCGAGTGCATACTTCATTGTATGTTTGTAAATCCTCTAACAAGGTGGACCTAGCAGTCCTAATTTGCTTCTAATAGGGCAGATCATCAGAAGTGATCATTGTAAGCCTTAACCGGCCAACTTTTACTACAGTACCAAAGTTTTGTGGGTACCATCCCCACCCCAGTTTTACTTTCTATTTGGAAGGTTTCTGGGTCACCAAATCTTTGTGTTATGTGTTGTGAATGATTATATTTTCATGCATGCAGTAGATTAAATGAATGAATGGTTTAATATATGCAAGTGCAGAAATGAATTAAAAGATTTAAGTGTTATTGATTCACCCCTCCCCTCTCAGTAACTTGGTTACTCCTGAATATTTTCAACAATTGGTATCAGAGCATTGTGGTTCTCAGAGTAAAAGTTTGACAGCTTGAGAAAAGATCAAGACAATGGAGATATTCAGACTTGACAAAGCTACTGAGAATGAAAAGCTAGATCTAGAAATGGCCATAGCACAACTCAAAGAAGCAAGAGAACATCTTTCCCAATCCCTAAAAAGAAGAAAAGAACTAGCAAAAGAAATAAATGATCATGAGTATGTTGAAACAAAAATTGAAGATCTCTTTCCTACAAGTAGTTCAAATGAAGTAGATGAAGCAAACAATGCAATCAAAGAACTCCTAGAAAAAAATGGATTACTGCAAAAAGAAGTAAGGATGCTAAGAAGAGAACAGGAAATTTAGTCTGCAAGATTTTGTGAAATCTTGGAACAAAGGAATAAAATGCAAAATGAAATAGAAGGAAGAAACAATGAAATTGTACAGCATGAAGATCTCACCGAGCAACTCTCCAATGCAAATGAAGAGATCAGAATTTTCAAAGAACAGAATGAAAGTTTGAAAAATGAGCTAGATATTCAAAAGCAAGCAAATGAAAGGATGATGAAATCTCAAACAGACTTGGATCAATTAAATGAGAAAAATCTTCACAAACAAAAAGGTAAAGCTGGTCTTGGTCACAATGAAGAAGGTGAATCTTCCGAGCAAGGTAGCCAAAGAAATCAAAGACCTACATGCAATTACTGTGGTAAGACAGGTCACACATCAAACAAATGTTGGAGCAATGGAAAGACAAGATTCAAAGGCAAATACTACAGCTGTAATCAGCATGGTCACAAGGCTAGTGAATGCAAGGAGAAACCAAAATTTGAAGGCAAATGTCACAAATGCAAGAAACAAGGTCACAAGGCATCAGAATGTAGAACAAAGACATTCACTCCAGCAGAACAAATTGTCAAAGCAATATTTGGTTGGGATTACAATACCTGATGCAGATGTCATTATTGTGGAGAATATGGACACATTGGGATGAACTGTACAAGGCATCATCTAAGGAAGAAAGATACAACCATAAGATGTTATACATGCACTGAACTCGGACATATAGCCAAGAACTGCATGAACACAAAGAAGGTTGAAGATGAAAAGAAAGCTAAAGCTGACAACATTCGGAAACAGATGAGACAGCAGTGGGTTTCTAAATCTACCAAGCAGGATAATTCAAGCAATGGTCCTATCACTCAAGAATTGGGTGACCCCACCATTACAAATTAGATCCATTAAAGAAGATAAGGAACTGCATCTTCAAAGCCTTACCATAAGCAGTTCCAAAATACAAAAGCATAATCGATGAAATCAGTATTTCCGATACATACAGAAAAAGTCACTTATCGAGTTGAATGTTACCGAGCATGGTAAAACTGCAGACCTTACCGAGTTAGGTCAGACATAAGAACACCGAGTTAGGTCAGTCTTACCGAACAATCGCTAAAGTCATTAAGTCATCTCACCTACCCACTTATCAAGCATTAATGACAGAATTTTAATAAAAAGGGCAAAATCGACTTCATTCTTCACCGCGTTATTCAGCATTCGAAGAGCTTAGGTTTTCAAAGTGCTTAAGGAGATTTAAGATGAATTTGCAGCGAAGGATCTAAAAAAGAACTCGTTCCATTCAGCAATGACTTCCACTAGCACCACCAGCAGGAGCAAGGCAAAGAAGACTTCGAATATGTTAGTGAAAGGAGTTGAATGGATAGCGCCGAACTTCAAACTCGTTCCAGCGATCGCAGAATCACTCGACCCAAGTGGAGCACAGTCCATAATTCCTTCCAAGGTACTTCTTATCAATGACATTCGTACTCATTTCAAATGCACTATTCAAGAGTTAGGGACTTTAGAAATGGACAATGCCCTATGTCAGCTATGTGTTGACAAAACCCTAAAACCCGAGCATAGACATTTGGAAATCAAAGGTTTGACCCATATCCCACACCTACCAAGAAACTTTCAAGTGAAATGGATTAGGTATGTATTGAGCCATGTACATGATGGGCAACTATGGTTAGATCAACCTATCTTAATAACAAAGAAGATGATTCATAGAATCACAGGTTTACCGATGTCAGACAAAGCAAAATCCACCAAAACCCTAGGTCGGGACGAACTGCAGGAGTTAACTCTTGCCGAGTGGGATGGCAGAGGATTGAAAATTAACAATGTATCTGATGTTGAACTTAAATTTGGTATTATTATCATTGCATATAAGCTGTATAGTTCCAGTAGGCTAAATAGTGTGGCATGTGAGGCAGTAGACCTTGCCTACAAGGTAGTAAAGAAGAACATGGATTTTGACCTAGCAGAGGTCTTACTAACACAATTCAACAAGAACATGGACAGTATAAGGACATAAAAGAATAATCCATGCAAATTTGGTTCTTTGTTGATTTGTATATTTTTCTATGTACAAAACTTTTTCCCTTCTAAAGGCACAGTAGTATGGAGGAAGGATACTCCAATTTTGTATCAGATAAATGAGTTTATAGCAGAAATAGGTCAGAATTTTGAGACAGTAATGGATAATTATTTTGAAGAATTTAAGGACAAAATGAACAACAGGTTCAGGATTCCTCCTAAGTTGGTAAAAGATTACAAGGATGATATATGCTTCATGGTAGACTGTGATAAAGTTTACATCCAGGCAGCCATACCCCGAGTGGCATGGGTAAAACCATTGCCCTATGAAATTAACATAGATGAAGCAAGGGATATGATAGAAGCCCTGATAAATGAACCAGCCATTCCCAACACCCCTGCATTTGACACTTATGATGAGGCCAAAGCCAGAATTGAGCTTGAAATCAAGCTTCCAAAGGCCATCACCAGTACCAAGAGAAAGGCAGCTAAAGAAATAGAAGAAACAGAAGAGGAATCAGAAGAGGAAGCAGAAACACCAAAGAAGAAAGGCAAAGTAGTAATCACCAAGCCCAAACCTAAAACTACAGTGTTCACAAGGAGAACCAGGAAAGGGCAGAAAGAAAGTAAAGTTGTATTCAGGAAACCCCCTCCTACCTTCGAAGAAAAATTGAAACAGTTGGAACAAGGATCTGGCATGTCTAACTTCAAGGCACTGAAGTATGAAAGCAGATCAGATGCAAAAAAGATGCAGATCGAGGAGCTTTTACTGAACAAAATGGGTAAATGGAAATATACCCCAAATGATATCAGTTCTCAAATTCCAAATGAGCTTCTAGTCAGGATTAGACCAAGATGGACTTCAGCAGTGCAAACTGTCAAAGACATTTATGCACAATCCTTAAAACAATTGTTACCGAACCTGACATATAAAGAAGTAAAAGAGGCATTAAAGAAGAATGAACACCAAATGACACTTAGGTTTCATACCTTCTTAGTTCTCTCTAAGCAGATAGAAGCAATAGTAAATAATGCCACAATTGTGTGGAAAAGGATATATAATCTGCCAATGCCATCTGACCCCATGGTAACAATTGAGGGTGATAAAGATGATGAAGAGGATGAAGAGAAGAAGGAAGAAGAAGAAGCAGCTGAGGAAGAAGGTGACACAGTAATAATAGGTGATGAAGAAGGTGAAACGGTGATAATAGGTGATGAAGAAGATGATCCTGAACAGGTAGCAGCAGAAGTCATTGCATCTCTTCCTCACTCACCTCAGAAAGGCGTTGCATCATCAGCTTCAGCCAGTAGGATTGTGAGCATAGTAGCTACATTTATTGCTCAATCCTTGCCAATCACCTCTCAGCTCCAGACCCCAACAGTTACCTCATCCACTGAGCTGCAGAGCATGTCATTATCTACCGGGATGCAGAGTGTTGCCTCTACCAAACAACAGTGACTTCTTCAGTCACCGAGATCACAACTTCTCTTGCAGCATGTATAGTAAGTTTTGCAACCTCTCCAGTTTTGACACATTCTTTAGCACAAATGATCACACCAATCAGCACTCCTGCATGTACATCAATTTTGGGAATAGTCGGTACATCCATGAGTCTTCCTCTAGTAAATCCCATTCCAGTTATAACAGCTACTCCAACCTTATCAACCATTGTAACTACATCAAAAGATAAGGAAGTAAGCACAGAAGTAATACAAAAGACACCTTTAAAACTTCTTCTTACCGGCAAGGCTATAGAGGATGATATAGATCTGGATAAAGAGATTGTCATTCCACAAATAGACCTCAATACTGCATCAATTGATGAAATGAGATTGATCAGCCAGTTGTTAGAACAGAAAGAAAAAGAAAAACAACTAAGAAGTGAGAGAGACAGGGAATTCAACATCATAAACGGTGCAAAGACCATTCTCACAGATGCCTTAGGTATAAAAGTTGATCCCTCTCAACACATTTTGCTACAACTCGAAGAGGCTATGAATAGATTCAATGAGGACTCATCAGGAGAAGAGAAACTGATAGAAAGAACCGAGAAGAAATTTGATAACAAGGTGCTTGAGCACATTGCTCAGCAGATAGCAATAAAACAAGTTGAATTGACCACTATTTTGGCCAAGTTAGAAAATTCTTTTAATAATGTAACTTCATTTTTTGCAAAGTTATGTGATGTTACCGAGTTCACAAAAGGAATCAAAGATCAACTGAAGAAAATTGATAATGATCTAAAAGCAAGTGCACAACAGTTGCAGCTTGACCCCAGCTCAAGCTCAACTCACCATACAAACATCAGATTCCTATTAGATAAGCAATCAGAATTGCTCAGGGAAGATGCAAGGATCCGGTCTACATTGTTAGATATTCAGAATATGATCCTCCCTAACATGGATACAATGCAGAAACACATTACACATTCCAAAACATTGATCCATGATAACATTTTTTCAGTTGCAGAGCATGTAATTGAACTTTCAGCCAAAGTTCAAGTTGCATTGTCTATTTGCACAATTTTGCAAGAAAATTGGGATAAGACCTTGGCTCATATCAAACAAGTACACTCAGAGTTTATCTCACACTTTAATATTTCTATTTGAGTTATCTATTCTTTGGCATTATTGTCAAAAAGGGGGAGAATATGGAACATATTATTAGAGACAAAGGAAGAATGATCAAGGGAGAATGTAAATAACAATTGGTATAGAGATAAGTGTATAGAATCATATGTATATTCTATGGGGGAGTTATGTACAGTGAGATATACAGGTATATACAACAATCTACAATTGGTATCAATTTTGAAGAATCAAGTCAGCATGACAGATTCATTTTTGTCTCATAAGTGTTTTTGTCACTAATGCCAAAGGGGGAGATTGTTGGAATAATGATATATTTGTCATTAGTGAATACACTTAGTGAAAACACTTATTCGATTTTGAATGGTTACCGAGCTCATCACTCAGTCCACAGCCTATACCGAGCATTCAGTAAAGCTCACCGATTAAACAGTTCAAACCAAGCAGTAAGACTGTCACCGAGCATATGAGACAAACAACAGTTACCGAGAAGTCAGTTCTCACCGAGTCACCAGTGGTTACCGAGTGACACTATATCTACCGAGTCACCACAGCTACTGAGTTCCAAGCTACACTTTGGGACTAGTATGGACCGAGCTTCTACTCTTACCGAGAGCATGATGATGCCGAGTACTGTAGTGGACGCCGTGTATCAGAAGATCACCGAGCCAGCTTGAGGAACCGAGTATCTACCGACTCAGTAATATTTTGTTCACCTATGTAAGGCCGACTTAAGAATGAGTTTATGTTATTAATTTGTATGAGGCCGACTTTATGAAATGTAAATGTAATTATGGACGGTATATATATGTGATGTATTATACCATCTGTAGCATGTATGAAAAAAGTAAGATGTATGGATATGCGAAATTAGAAAGAGCAGAGCAGAAACTGCATTAAGGCAGCAGACCAGAACATTTTCGCAGATTTAGTAAAGGAGCAGAATCGACATATCTATCTCAGAAGGAGATCAATACTCAAAGGATCTTATCAGCAATAAAGTTGTAAGTCAAGATCTACTGTTTCATCCTAACAGTTGAATCAGTTTGTAAATCCTTTTACTGGGTAGATTTAATAGTCTTTTGTAAATCTCTTAACCGAGTGCATACTTCATTGTATGTTTGTAAATCCTCTAACAAGGTGGACCTAGCAGTCCGAATTTGCTTCTAACAGGGCAGATCATCAGAAGTGATCATTGTAAGCCTTAACCGGCCAACTTTTACTGTAGTACCAAAGTTTTGTGGGTACCATCCCCACCCCAGTTTTACTTTCTATTTGGAAGGTTTCTGGGTCACCAAATCTTTGTGTTATGTGTTGTGAATGATTATATTTTCATGCATGCAGTAGATTAAATGAATGAATGGTTTAATATATGCAAGTGCAGAAATGAATTAAAAGATTTAAGTGTTACTGATTCACCCCTCCCCTCTCAGTAACTTGGTTAGTCCTGAATATTTTCAACAGCTTCTACTGTAGGCTGAGAGATACAACTCTTCTTTTTACTCATCCATGAGACCAGTCTACCACTAAGAAAGAATGCACCACCAGTTGTGCTCTTTTGGTCATCCACATTACCAGCCTAGTCAGCATCTATGAACACTTTCAGATTGAAATCATCATTATATGGATACCATAATCCATAGTCAATAGTTCCCTTCAGATATCTAAGAATTTGCTTGACTGCTACCAAGTGGGATTCTCTTGGGCTTTGTTGAAACCATGCGGTAATACCCACTGCATGTGCAATGTTCGATGTTCTATGCACTACATAATGCAACTTACCAATCATTGATCGGTATTCCTTCTCATTTACCAATGTTGAGTCATCCTCTTTTGATAGTTTACAACCGATCACCATTGGTGTACCAACTGGTTTGTTGTCTTCCATGCCAAAGGTCTTCAACACCTCTTTGACATACTTGGACTAAGTAATAAAGATTCCATCTTTCATTTGTTGAATCTGCAGTCCAATGAAGAACTTAATCTCCCCTATGAGTGACATCTCAAACTCCTTTTTCATCTCATCTTGTGATCTCCACCAAAGATTATGTCATCAATAAATACTTCATAGATCAGAATCTAATCTCCTTCTGATTTCAAGTAGATATTGCTATCTTCAATTGTTCTTTCAAATCCAATCTTCACAAGATGGGAGTGCAAGCGTTCATACCATGCTCTAGGTGCCTGCTTCAGTCCATACAAGGCTTTATGTAGCCTACACACCATGTCACTATCTTTTGATAGGGAAAACCCATCTAGTTGCTCTATATACACCTCCTCTTCAAGTATTCCATTTAGAAATGCAGATTTTACATCCATTTGGTATACCTTGAATCCTTTAAAAGCTGCATATGCAAGAAGCATACGAACTCCTTCCAATATTGCTACTGGAGCAAAGGTTTCTCCATAGTCTTCTCCTTCTTCTTGGGCATATCCTTTACATACTAGTTTGGCTTTGTTCCTTACCACTGTGCCATCCTCATTCAGTTTATTTCTGAAGACCCATTTGGTTCCAATGAGATTTTTATGCTCCGGTCTGGGTACCAAAGACCATGTACCATTCTTCTCTATCTGATCAAGTTCCTCTTCCATTGCCTTGATCCAGTCTTCATCTTTATGTGCCTCTTTGAATGATTTAGGCTCAAATTCAAAGATCATACATGAGTTTTCTCTGACCTTTCTTCTTGTAAGAATTCCTGCATCTTTGTCTCCTATGATCTGCTTTGGATCATGATTGAGTTTTACATACCTAGGTATATTCTTAACAGATTCCTCTTGCTTTTCTTCTTCATCCTCATCTTCATCAACATCAACATCCACCGATTTAGGAGCACAATTACTGGTACTAGGCTGATTTGCAATCAGTTACCAGAAGGTTACTATTGGTTCATCTCCTACATACTCTCTGCTAGTTTCTTCAGTTTTCTTGGAGTTTTCATCAACCCTAACATTGATGCTTTCAATAATTCTCTGAGTCTTATTGTTGAAACATTTGAGAGCTTTGCTCTTTGTGGAATACCCTAGGAATATTCCCTCATCACATTTAGCATCAAACTTGCTCTGATGTTCACTCCTCTTGATATAACATTTACTACCAAACACTCTGAAGTAGCTTACCACTGGTGTCTTACCGGTCCAGTACTCATAAGGAGTCTTATCCTTTCCTTTCTTGATGAGTACCCGGTTCATTGTCTAGACTGCAGTGCTCACCACTTCTCTCCAAAAGGTGTGAGCAACCTTTCCTTGGATTAACATGGTTCTAGCCACTTCAACCACAGTCCGTTTGTTCCTCTCTGCTAAGCCATTTTGTTGTGGAGTCTGGGGGGTAGACAGTTGCCTCTTGATGTCATTCTCTTCACAATATTTGTTGAATTCACCGGAAGTGAATTCTCCTCCTTGATCAATTCTAAGGCATTTGATTCTTCTACCACTTTCCTTCTCTACTAGTGCTCTGAAAGCTTTGAACTTTCCAAAGGCTTCAGACTTGTCCTTCAGGAATGTGACCCACATCATTCTTGAGCAATCATTTTTAAGAATCACAAAATACCTATCTCCCTACACACTCCTAGTTTTCATGGGACCACACAAATCAGTATGCATAAGATCAAGTAAATTGTTTGGAGTGAAAGATTTACCTTTGAAAGTTGAGGAAGACATTTTCCCCAGTTGACACTCTTTGCACAAAGGATTTTCTAGTTTGCTCAGCACCAACAATCCTCTAACTACTTTGATCTTACTGGCCTTCACAATGTTATCAAAGTTTACATGGCAGAGTCTCCTATGCCATATCCAGCTATCATCAAACTTAGCCATAAGACATGTACTTATATTTGCGTTCAGCTTAAATAGGTTACCTTTGGTTTGCATACCGATGGCCATCAGTTCACCATTCTTTCCTTTGATTTTGTACACTCCATTTTTGAATTCCAGAGTGAGTCCACTATCATTCAGTTGGGAAACACTCAATAGGTTGTGTCTGAGACCTTCCACCCAATACACATTGTCAGCACTGCTCTTTCCATTCAGAGAGATGGACCCTTTGCCTTTGACCATACATGGTGCATCATTACCAAAATGAACCACAACACCATCATACTCTTCGAGAGAAAGAAACTTACTCTGGTCACCAATCATATGGTGAGAACAGCCACTATCAATAATCCACTCATTGTAATTATCAAAGCGGGAGATAAGAGTCTTCTTGTCTGACACATCTTCCTTGACTACTACAAGCACAATATCCTCATTTTCTTCATCTTCTAATTCCTCATCAGTGACACCTTCATCAACTGCTACAAAATAGTTTCTTCGGTTTCCTCCTTTGAACTTCTTGAACTTTTCCGGTTTGTCCTTGCTATCACCATTAGGACAGTTTACAGCAATGTGTTGTATTCGGTTACAAGAGAAGCATTTCAAAGGAAGCTTACCTCTGTATTTACCGGTTCCCTTAGGAAGTCTCTTGGCAAGAAGAGCTTCAAATTCCATCAGGATCTCCTCATCATCCATTTCTTTGCTCTGTCTTGGTTCGCCACTGGGACTAGCTTCTTTGCCTTTTCTAGATGGTGCAACAGATGCTCTAAAGGCTTATTCAGTCTTCTGAACATTTCCATCAAAACTATTTAGCTCATAGGCTATCAACTTTGTGATGATGGAGTCTAGGGACACCTTAGTCTTGTCTATTGACCTCAACTCCTGAATAGAAGTAACCCTTATTGCATAGACCGGTAATAAGGATCTCAAAACTTTGCTAACAACAATGGAATCTTCCATTTTACCACTTGCACTCTTGATATTTCCAACAACAATTTTGATTCTTATTCCATATTGTTGAATGGTCTCTCCTTCAACCATCTACATGTCTTCAAACTTTCCTCTAAAGCTTTCTTCCTTAGCTTATTTCACATGCTCATCACCACCATAGATGTTCTCAAGAGTATCCCATACTTCTTTGGGATTCTCTTTGTCTTGAACATCAATAAACTCAATGTCAGATAAACTACTAATTAGGGTTTGCATGACTTACCCATTCTCCTGAATCTCTCTCTTTTGGTCATGAGTGAGAGTATGTCATGCCCAAAATTTAGGGCAAAAACGGAACAAATTTTTTTTTTTAAATACTAATTAATTTACAAGTTTGCTCACACGACAAGCATTATTGAAATTTCCATAATTATATTCGAGCTAATTCTGAAACGAACCAAGCAGCGATAATTTGTTTAATTATATTTGCGGAAACCTAACTGGTCTAATTTTATCTCCACGAGATACCTAGTCATTAAGTTTATTAAATCAATCACGCTAAAGAAATAGGAGAGGAAAATTAATTCAATCTCCAATATGACTATATAGTCTAAACAACCATTTTAAAATTTTAATGCTCTAATTAAATTAACTAGGGCAATATTAAGCATTTAACACGCTAAATACATTTGAAATTTATAAGACCAGGCTTTATTCATAAATTTGTAAATTTCTTTTTTTTTTCTTTTACTACCTATTAGTAACCAATACAGAGGTATTTAAATATTTAAATCTCTATTAATTACTTACTCCAAATTATAACCAGAATTTTATATATATATATATATTTATAATTAAATACTTACTCCAAAATATAACCAGAATTATATATATATATATATATATAAATATTCATATATATATATATAGATATATATATTTACATATATTTATATATTTTAATTCTTTTTAAAAAAATAACTTTCCAAAATAATAATCAATATTTTTCCAACCCTAATTAGGGTTCTATTTTTTTATATATATATTAACAACTCTAAACTATCATGTAAATTTTATTTCATTTACCCTAGCCCTACCCGGGCTAGGGTTTAATCTCTTTATTTTTTTATTGCCACTAAAAATTTCACATGGCCGAACAACTGCAGTGGCCATTTTTTTTATGCAGGGTTTGAAGAAGGCAAAGGGTCGAGGGCACCACTGTGTGAACGCATAGTGGCGGCGTGGCACCACTGTGGTCCACACAGTGGGCGCCGCTTGCAGCTTGCACCACTGTGTGTCCACACAGTGGTGGCCGCGGCCGACCACTGTGCGTCCACACAGTGGGAGCCGAAGCGGCTCGCACTGTGTGTTCACACAGTGGGCGCTGTGCGGCCCACACTGTGTGTACACACAGTGGGGTCCGCGTGGAACCCAAAATTCCCCCCTTTTTTTTAATTTAGTTTTTTTTTTTTTTTAAATATATTATATATAAATATATATATATATATATTTATATTTATATAAATTTATATATATAAAAGTTTTAAGGGTGAATATATATAAAAATATATATTTTTTTTAATAAGATTTACATACAAAATTTTAAACAAAATAACAAAGGGAAAGCATTATGTAAATCAAAATTTCATGTGCACAAATATATATATATATATATATATATATATATATATATATATATATATATATATATATATATATATATATATATATATATATATATATATAATTGGTAAATAAACTTAGGCTCTTTTATTTATTTATTTTAATTGCTGATAAAAGAAATTGAAGTAGATCTTTTGCTAAACTTTTATTCTAACACATTTTTTTCTTAAAATACATCATACTATTCTGAAAAACACATTCATTGATTTTTCCACTAATAAAACCATTACTTAAAACACTCTTATTCTTTTTAAATACTTAGGATCTTTCAGCAAAATAACTCATACTTTTCAACAAGTAGAATATAGATAAAATTTATTTGAAAACTAATTTTTCCATAATACAAAAGAAGCTTTTGCATGCAACTCAAGGAGGCTTTTCTTTTTCTGAAACGAAAATAGAAGTAGAAATAAAACAAGCTTTTTTACAACTCTAAGATATTCTGCAAATTTTACAGGATGTTTCTTTGTTTAGCTACAACAATAAACCTCAAGTCTATTTTCAATATTTATAACTTGCCTCTCATTTCTATGAATGAGGGCATACTTTTGAATCAAATTAAAACAAATATTTGCAAATGGATTTAAGTATCTTCAACAATAATCTTCTGTATCTTTTCATGGTTTCTATTCTCTTCTCCTGACTTTCCTGCATAATAGAAACACAAATATGACCACGGAGTGCCCACCTTCCAGCCTAGGCTAACTGGTAGCCACCCCCGAGCTCGGAGAACCAATTCCTAGACGGGTAACAAATAGGAAAACACATAGAAGGCAAATACATACAGATTTTCAGACACACTCCCAACTTGGCTTCACAACACCACACTTTGGTGATGATCTTTTCAAAGGGTGGTAGTGGACCAATACCCTGAGGAGAACTGCAAGTATGAAATAAACAAGAAGCCACCTCATGACACAATAATTATATCAAGAATCTCAACCCCTTATTCCTTATGCCCCCCAAAGGAATTCTAGCCTTATTTCCCTCCTTATGACCCCCATTGCACAAACAGGCCATGCAGCAAGGGTCACACAAAGATCCCTTGTGATCACTCTCAAAAGAGAGTCTCTCACTCGAGGGTTGTCACTACTACCACCCACAAGATCCTCTTCTCTCCCAAGAGTAAGAGGTCTTGAGAAAACTCCCAAAACACAAACAAATCATAATGCAAAAATACCAAATGAATTTCAAAAAAAAAACATTCAAGAACACAGATTTCTTACACCAACATACTTCCAGACATAAGCAAGAAGAAGACATTATAATGAATAATTGAAACCAACCTTAATCTGCCCAAAGGTGTTATGATATTTGAGGAAGAGCTGCCCAATCCACGAATCTTTTTCCTTCTACCCTTAGTCAATTTTTCTATTCCATCCTATTATTTTCTTTTCAAAATTTCTCTTGTCTCCAAAAATGGAGAGTGGGTGATTACCCTCCAATTCTCAAAAATCTTCCTTAAGAAGCTCATTCTCTGAGTTCTCACAAGTTTCTTAAAAAAAAAACCAAAAAGGAAAGAAAGCAAAATGCAAAAAGACTCTCATTCCAAAAGGAAAAATCTTAATTAGATTTAAACTTCTAATTTTCAATTTTCGCTCAACCCAAAAAAAGCCAATTTTTAAAGCGTCAAAAAGATCATTTAAAAGTAGAAACTTGCTTAAAATTACCCCTAACCCCTAGGTATACCTTATGGGCTTTAGGAAACCCTATTAAACTACCCCTAGGTGTTCATTTAATCCATTTTAAACCCCTCTGAAGTTTATTTTCGAGTCAAACATATGTTGACCACCCCAAATATTATATTCCCAAAGTATTTATGACAACACATTATTTTATTTAAGAAAAACTAAAATTAAACATTTTCCCACCAAGAGACAAAATAAAACATTTAAATTTAAATCCACACATGTGTCAAGTGACACAAATAAAACACTTTTACAAAAGAAAACATGAAATTGTCTCTTGTGGTTTTACACATTAAATTTAAATAACACTTAACACTCATGCAGCATATACTGTTACCAATAAAATACAACACAAACGGGGTGTTGTCTCTCCAAATAGACAACCCCTGGCTTACGAACATACATAAGTCTAGGTTTGGTTCTCCATAATTTTCCATGGTCACATGGTAAATTTCCTGCGCATCTCAATTTACACATTAGTACTTTCAAATATCCACATATAATATAATTCAAAGGAATAACAATACACATCATCACTTGCATACAATTTTCATCTGCACAGATTATATACATCTTTTATCAAGCAAATTCACATAAGCAATTTCATCCCAATTCACATAAACTTAACCATACATCATAGTTCAATATTTAGAGTAAAGTCCTGCAAATTCAATAACGACATCTATCATTGCAATATCATCCTATCTAACAATCATGTAGTGTTCTATCTCATAAAGCATATAAGTAAATCATCAAATCATAGCAATGTTATCCAAATCCTGAAATCATATAAGTTCTAAGTCTCAAAAAGCATCAAAATAAAGTATTCATAATAGTCTAAAAATAAAATCCACTGAATGTCAGACTGAGTCGAGGTGAGGCCTCACAGAGTACCGGTAGGGATAACATAAACATTCTCAACATAGCTCCAATGTTGAGCACCCATGCTTCTGATGTATATCTTCATTATGTCCTTCCATATTTTAAAGTTATCTTTGTTGAACTTTGGACCTTCCCTCTTCATCATTACAATAGGATCTTTCCCTCAAGTGGTTAAGCTTACAACACAAAGGACCTATTATCACTATTTAAAATTGGGTTCTTCTTTTCCATAATTGATTATGGTTCAAAAAAAAAAAAAAAAATTTCAAATAGGGTGTAATCCCAAGTGCTTCAGCTTTGTTCTAAACCTTAGGGGTTTAAGGGTTTTTGATTTTTTATCCTTTTGTGTTAAACCCTTTGGTTTCTAATCTTCTGTTACTTTATTCACTTAAGTATGGGTCGCGAGGTTGTGGGAAGTGTCCCCCCTTATTATTTGCCTCGGCAGTTACGTTGATTATTTGAAAATTTTATGCCTTGTATGCTTTTCTTCTAAAGTTGTCAGGCCCGGTAATTAGTGATCAATTTGAGAGATGATCCAACGGCCTGCGCTATTTCGCAAGGGTTAAGTGCTCACCCTTTAGGCCCGTGAAATAGCGAGAATTAACGAGGGCTGTCCATTTGTCATGACGGAGGAAGTAAAGGGTGTAGCTGTCAAAGGTGGTTGGAGCCCCGTGGCTTTCTTCTGGCATATTAAAAGGTAGCACGTGGCACAAGTCACCACAGTCGGCGGGTTAAGATTAAAGGTTCGAAGTGGGTCCCAAAAATGACCTGGCAGGTACAGCTATTAACAATCTATTGAGACCCTGTGGCTTCTTTCTGGCAAATGACAAAGTGACAAGTCAGCTCCGAAAATGACAAGGCGCCAAGTGTCCGTGACAAGTCAGCGGGCCCACCTCTCCTGAAAGCCATCTCAAAGGATTAAATGCCGATTAATTTGAAAGATGATCCAACGGCCCGCGCTATTTCACAAGGGTTAAATTCTCACCCTTTAAGCCCGCGAAATAGCGAGAATTAACAAGGACCGTCCACGTGTCATGATGCTATGCGGTCTCAAAAGAAAATGTGGGTCCCTTGTAGTTTCCTTTCGGCTAATGACAGAGAGACAAATCAGCGCCGCAGGTGACTGGATGCCAGGTGCTGGTGACGAGTCCGCGGGCCCACCATTCCCGAGAACCTTTTCAAAGGATTAAATGTTGATCAACTGCAGGGATGATCCAACGGCTTGCGCTATTTCGCAAGGGTTAAGTGCTCACTCCTTATGCCCGCGAAATAGCAAGAATGAACAAGAACCGTCCACGTGTCATGAGGACACGTGGTCAAAGACGAAAGTGTGGGCCCGCCAAGGTGGAAACATCGTTGTAAAAAAAAGACACGCGGCCAGTATCAAATAGAATGTGAAGGGAATTTTAAGGCCAATGATCTGATGCCACGTGGTATTATCTAGCCAATAGAAAAGTGGGACCCAGACTAAAGACAAAGCCATCAGTAACGAAAAGGTAACAGTGAAACACTTGCAGGAATGTTATGATCTGTTGGAGCGAAAAATACAAATTCTTGTATGAATTCGATTTTGAAGGGACGGCCGAAGCATGCGGAATTAGTGTCATAGTTAAGGCCCTGAGTACAAGTATTTGATTTCCTAACAACCAAGTGAAGATATCTTTCAAAAGGATTTTGCAAAAGAGCAGACGCAGAGTTATCTTTTTCAGATACAGAGCAGGCGGTTCAGTTGGAGAGCAATTTCTTTCAAGCAAGCATCAGGTTTGCTCATTTTTTGTAGCAATTCTTGTAGGGTGTTTTAAGTAAAATCATTCTCGTGTTGCAGGATTGTTTAAGAGTGATATTCATTTTCTAGCATTTTCAAATGGCTCCTAAAAGAGAATTTTCTGGCAAGGTTAATTATTTAGAACGAAGTGTATGTGATGATTTTTTAGAACAGTTGACATTGTCAACTAACTAGGCATCAAAGGCCAAGGAGTTAGTGCCCAGGGCTCCCCGTCTGAAGATAGGAGAAGGATTGTATGACAAGGGTAATTGGCTGAGAGACCCACAGGTGGGAATGACCAGGTTGGGGTTATTTAAAGTCGGATTTGGAATGAGAAATTCTGCTGCCCCTCAAAACAGTATTTGGGAACTAGATGTTGGGAAGTTAGTAGTCCCAGAGGTATTCATGGATACAGACTTGTTAACCCAAATGGCATTAAATTATGATCCAGTAACAAGATGCATCTGAGATATAAATGGGAAAACCCTTGTGGAAATTAATGCTGAGGAATTTAGGACAGCATTCAGACTCAATGAGTTCACAAACTTCCTAGAACCTATAAATTTCACATCATTAGCCCAAGTGTACAGTGCACAGAGGAGTCATCTCAGGAATGGGCCTCTTAAAGAACTTTTTCTAAAAATAGGAGGGTTAGCAGTTGTAGGACCCAATACACAAGAGCCTTTCTCATTGAGTATGTTTACCTTGAGGGCTAAAGGAATGTATTGGGCACTTTGCCAAATTCTAGGAGAGGATGTTGAAGCAAATATACCAAATCATTACTTGCTAATGATTGTTCAGATTTTGAATCCTTCTCTTGCTATCATATTTGATTATGCTTCTTTTATTGCCGATGCTATCCATGGAGGGTTGATAGGAATAAAGAATGGAAAGGTGGATAGACCTTTTGGATGGTATTCACTCTTAATGCACCTTTTTCTCTTCAAAGGGGGTGATTATTTTGCTAGTGGACTGGACCTAGTTAAAGAGAAGGAAGGAGAGAAAATGCCAGTACAATTATGGAGTACTGTGTTGTCATGGGACAGAGAGGATGCTAGTTTCCTAAAGTTTGATAAATATTTTGCATCTAAAATAAGGACTCTCCTTTGCTCTGATAACCCAAGAGTCCCCAAAGTTCTTTTGGAATTCAAAAGGCCAAAAGAATTCGCAGAGAACATCAAAATTGTTCATAACTGGGGCGACATGTATTTATATCCAGTCTCCACAGTTTTCAGAGTTTTTGGTTTCAGGGGTAATCCATTTTTGTTACCTTACGAGGTCCCTCTGAAAGTGGGAATAGCGGAGATCCTTAGGCAAATTGGTGGCCTACAAGAAGCAGAGTTAACAGGCAGAGGCAAAGGGACTATTTTCCCTGCAGCTACCATAGCCCACCAATTCGTAGTTACAAAGGGAGGCTGGAATTGCTCTGAGGATTTCCTCAAACCTTACCATTTAACCACTGCAGTGTCCAGGTGTGCTGATCCAGAGGACTTATTCAATGGTGTGTTCAGGAAGAAGGTAGCATGCAGAGGTAGGCCTCATCAATTCCAATTTCCTGAAGACCTCATCAGAAATGAATTTGATTTGGATGAGCAGGAATTAAGGAAGGAAAAGTGGGTGGCTTACAAGAAAGCCTTGGATTTTGTGCATCAATTTGATGCTAGCTATGACCCGTTGTCTAGCTTCTTCCCATTGGAAGAAAAAATAAAATTCTTGATTGTTTGTTTTGAAAATGTGATGCAAACACTAAAGGAGAAGAGGGAAGCTGTGATTAAGAGTAACCCTGAAAAGGCTAGAATGATCCTGAGCAAATCAGCTTCCACCAAAGCAATTCTTCCTGGTGATTACACATTGCACAAGAAATCAGGTTATAGTATGCTAGTGCCTACAACAGGGGAGCCCTCCACATACAAAGGAAAGAGACACCTTTGTATTCCCCATCCCAATCCCCTATCCATATAGGAGATGAACAAGCAGCAGCCGAATACCTCTTGCAGTTGGGTAGCGTGGGTGAAATCGCATACACTTATGTTGAAGTGGAGGAGGGAATGCCAAAAGAGCCCATTGATAGTGAAATGGACATCACCTCTACTGAGCTTAAAGGCCAGGAGTGGGATCCTGAGATAAAAAAGGCAAGTAATGCCTTTTTAGCTGATGACAACTTTGTTACATCAGAAGCATTCATGCAGTTCATTTGGAAACATCATATAAATAGATATAATGCTAGATGTGAGACAAGGAAGGTTGAGCAGCCTGATAAAGACCCAGGCTCAGTGGAGGAAGAAATAAAACAAGAGATGATGGAAGAATTCAAAACCATCACTCCTAAACAGGGAAGAGATCTAGTAGCACAAGCTGGAGTGCTCATCTTACCAGAATGGGATATTGCTGATGCTCTGGTGCTAGATGCAGTAAGAAAAGAAACTAAACCCATGGAAGGGGTTACATTCAGTAAGGATAATGCTGCACTGGTTATGTGGTCCCTCAAGAGAAATGAGGACAAGAAAAGTAAAGACACCCCAGGGTCAAGTCACCTTGGTGGATTGATGGTAAAAAGAGTGCAAAGTACAGGGGTAGTAGAGGCTGCTAGCACTGTGCTAGAAACTGCAAAACTCAGTGTTGCAGTGGCTGAAAAGGAAGCCAAAGGAAAGGAGGCCCTCAAAGTTAAGTTGGAAACAGTTTTGAAGGCCTACAATAATGCCAAGGAAGAGGTGAGAGGTAAAGATAGCATCATTGCTAGATTACAAAGCCAGTTGATGGGACAACACCAACAAGGTGAGTCTTCAACATTAATGATTTCTTCCTCACCTACAAGACCTCCACCTACAAGCCCTATCATCGAGTTTCCACTATCCCCAACACCTTCCAGCTCCCAAATGATTGAGATTACTCCTCAAGAACTAGAAAGCCTAAAACAGGCCCAGGCCTTGTATGCAGGGAAATATGAGGAGAAAGTAAGGGCCACAATCTCCAGTTTTGCAGAGACAATAAATGCCTCATTGCTCTACAACAATGTGGGAAAGATTATGGAGATATGGAATGAGGTGAGAAGAGATAAGGCAATTTTGACACCCATTTTTGACAAATGGAGACCTAGGGAGCAAGATTTAGAGTTCATGTGTGTATCCAGTGATGAAGCAAGAGCTAATCCCATTATCAAATCCACTTCTGATGTCGCTAAGGTCTTAATGCAATTGGCAACAGATGTGGATAATGTGGAAAGAAGGGTTAAATTACTTAAGAAGGAATACACTAATCAAGTTTGTGAGTTGCTCCCAAGAATTTTTGCCAATCCGGATCAGTTGAAAGATAAGCAAATATGGCTTAAAGAGATAGAAGTCAAATTGTCAGCAAGGGTAAAGGGAATCATTGATCTTGATGATACCTCTTTCTTTGTTATAACAATACAAGAAATAAAAAAAATTAAATCACACTATAGTTTTCTTAATTCAGAAGTCAACAAACTGAGAAATTCTTGGAAAAGGTTGACTAAAAATAAAGATGATGTGATTAATTTTTCATGGCCGACAGAAGAGACATATAATGAGTGGGAAGTTAAATATTCCACCCATGATCCAGAGCAGTTGGAGAGCACCCCTGAAAAGATAGAAGAGGTTGCAACCGAACAGCCCGTTGTACAAACTGCAGAGGCTGAAAAGAGCGCATAACTGCTTTTACGCAAAAATTGTAATTTCTTCAATTTTTGAAATAATTGTAACAAACTCTCCTCGAGAAGTCTGAAACTTTGTGCATCCATGTTGTTATAAATGGATGCCAGGACTAGAGGAAAAGATGATCACAAAATTTTCTAAGAAAATGCTGCAGAAATTTATCTGAGCTTTTCTAAGTCTAATGGAGAATCAGAATTTATTGTAATACTCTTTGAAATGAATATCAATATACAGGCCATCGGTTTTGAGTAAAAGTTATGTGTTGTCTTCAAGTTTGTTCACAAATTTATTTACTGTCTTTATTCTGAATAATCCAGGGTTGTTTAGTTTCAATGGAATTGCAAAGCAATCTCAGTATAAGTGTTTGTTAGCTTTTCTCTTTAGGAGGGAAATTAAATACGCGAGATCACTCATACCAGTAAATTCTTTGGAAGGAACTCTGAATTTTGAGGACCATAGCTTAGTCTAGAATGATTGAATTCTTGTATGTGTCAGGCATATATCAGGATTAGTGGAAACCAAGCCGACGGGAAGCATAAAGATATATTGTTTCAGGAGTTTTATTTGAGTTTAGGTGACTCTGTAACCTTGGATAAGGCATTGGTGTTAATCGAGGTTGTTTATTGCATACTTTGTTGATCAAAAATGCTGAAGTTAAGTACAGTTTCTATTCTTTGCATTCAGTTGATTTCAAGGTGAATAAATCCACTGGTTTTCTGGACTGGTTTGCTATGGGTTTAGTGTTTAAAAGTGTGAAACTAATTCACAAAGGTATACCCACCTGGGCTCTAAGGAAGCCCGAAGTGTAGAAGGTCTAATCAAACCTTGTCATATGTTGTCTCTGGAATTTCCTTATCTTTGATGTTTTCTCTGCACCCAGTTTAGACCATATTATCCTAAGGACATTGAAGGGAATCAAATTTTGAGGACAACAAAAGTGGCGACTCTGCTGGGGAAAGTTATAACAAAGATATAAATATTGATCTATGCCGAGACTTTGTAAATAAATTTGTTGTGTTTGTGGGTAAGACAATTTGTTTTTCATTTTTCCCATAGTTTTGTGGGTGGCGACTCTGTTACTATTGAACCAGTCCTTGTGAGAATACGAATTTTCTAAAAGAAAGACAAGCGAGATGCAAGGAAACAAGAACATGAGATCATTCATGAAGAAACATCCTCGTGAAATCTTGCAGGAAGGTCTGCCAGAACAGTCACGAAGAGGCCAGAAGAGATCTGTGATGCATGAGCCATCAAATGCTGCATGGGTGCAGAAAAACAATAATACTGGTAAGATGCTTGATCGACCTGTTTATGCAAAGTCAAATTCATCTTCTAGAGATTTAGAGCATGATATTTTAGGTTTCCATTCAGGATTGTTTGGAAATATTGATGATGCCCCTATTTTAAATCGAGATCTATCTCATGTTAGTGTTTCTGTAAAAGATAGAACCAGTTCAAATGCAGTTAGGCACTCTGTTCCTAGGACAATAGATGGGAACATTAGCCTAATTGACATAGACCAAATTAATGCATCAGACTCTGAAGAAAACTACCCTGATGAGGATAAGATGTCTCAGGAGATTGAAGATTTAAACAAAAGAGTCCATCATTTAATCTCCCTAAGAGCTCAAAAGGAAGCAAATAAGGAAAAGGAAGTTAAAGCCAAATTGATGGAGAGGGATAGGCTCCTTAGACAGATAGCTGATCTTGAAGTGCTTGCTAAGGAAAAAGAAAAAAGTGATGAGGAAGGCCCAGTGATTAGGGAGATCCTAATTCCTAAGATTAGACCAGCTTCTAAGTCAGTAGCCCAGCCAATTAGGGAAGTATCTAATGATTCCCAGCTTCCTAAAGCCAATTTAGACAAAGGAAAATAGAAATGGGTAGATGATGGAGTAGAATCTAAAACTGCAGAAGGGATTTCTCATAGGATCCTAGCACATGAGAGAGAGATGGAAAGGATGAGGAAGGAAAAGGAAAACCTCCAAATGGAATTGGAAAAGGCTGAGTTAGAAGCAGCGAATCAGGAAGTTAAAAGAAAGATTAACTACTTAAAAGCTCCCCCTATTACATTCCCATCAAAAGATCCTAGCAAGCCTAATCCCCAGCACATCTCTTTTCCTCAGGTCAATACTCAACCTGTAGTACATGCTAATATTGCCTCAGTAAGCCAAGTACCCTCAAATAAATAGCACACCCAAACATCTCAATCTCCAATCCCAAAAGCTAAAATGATTATGGGAAACAATAGTGCTATTTCCCCTTTTCAAAGAAGGCCAATCAATCTAGAACAATATAGGCAATTGTTTTTTGATGAGATCCCAGGATATCCAAATCATGTTCCTACTGAGCTAAGAGACAGAATCCATAAGTTTGCTGGGAACAATGCAGTCAGTGCTAAGGAACATCTGAAATCTTTTGGGGATTTGATAAATGATTATGAGATAGCAGATGAAGATGTTATTATGAAACTATTTGTTCAATCCCTGGCGGATGATGCAAGAGAATTGTACAGAGGTCTTCTAGTAAATAGCATAGGTTCATGGGATGATTTTAAAATTTGTTTTCAAGAACAGTATGGTGATAAGACTAATGTGAGTTTCATGCTAAATGAGTTCAATAATATTAGAAAATCTGAAAATGAAGTAGTCACTGATTTCAATGCTAGATTCCAGAAAGCTATGCACAGATTGTATCAAGTGATGAGGTTAGATGATAACATGTGTCTTAACACATACTACAATGCATTTGATTCCAAAATGGCCTATATTTTGAGAGATAAAAATCCTCATAACTTAAGGGATGCTTTTAGAATTGCTATAAATGTAGAAAGTAATAGAAAAGCATTTGGAAAATTAGGAAGAAGAACAGATGGTAGATTATGGCATGAAACCAAACAGCAACCTAACAAAGTTGCTAAAGAAGATGATAAAACGGAAAAACTGGTTAATGCTATGAAAGATTTGACTGCTAAGGTTAGCAAAAATGATAAGCCCCATTATAACTGGCAAGATAGACCTCCTAGATTACATGATATGCCATACAATACAAATTGGAAGGATGGTAAACCCCAAGTTGAGAAGCCTAAAATTGCCCAAAGCCAAGACACACCAGATCCTTTGAAAGGGAAAACTATTAATAATATAGAAAATACTCCTTGGTGTATTGCTTGTGATGGACCACATTCTCCTCATCAGTGTGCAGTGGCTCAAGCTCTGGAAGAATCTATGAGGCTAGAAGCAGAGCCTAACATTAATATGTTTGAAACCATCATAGAAAGTGATGAGGAATTTATGCAAAGTGAATACAATGATGTGCTGGATAATGAAAGGTTAGTGCAAGGACAGTTAGCCTTAAGTTGGCATCCTACCTTGAATGTGGTAACAATTGAAGATGAAGAAGTTCATCTTAGGAGGCCTAGTGAGGAAGAAGTTAAAAATCTCACTAAGGTTGCAATCGCCAAAGCAAAACATAACTACAATCTGAGAAGCACCAAGAGAGACACTGATCAAGGTGAGCCGGGTTCTATGTTTGTAAAAGAAGTCATAAAGAAAGGGGCATCAAGTAGTGTTACTGCTATTCTTAAAGCCAGTCAAGAAAAAGAGGAACAAGTTAAAGACTTACCTAAAAGCATAGATGACAAAAATGCTGGTGATGTACAAAAGGCAGAGATGGTGAAGAAGGCCAGTCAATTCAAAACAGAAAAGGTTAAGGTTAATACTGAAAAATGTAATAATTCTGCATTTGATATGGCCCAAGCTTTAACTCAAATGAAAGTCACTATTCCATTAATAGAATTGCTAAAGATTAAAGAACATAAGGATGCAACTTTGTCTTTATTCTCTAGTGTATCTGATAGTGACTTGGTATTATCCACTGGTTCGGATAAAGTTGGAAAGGATCAAGAGTTCCAAACCCCAGAGGTATATGTTGGAACCACTATCACTCAGGAGCCTTCTCAGGTAGATCCCTTCTATGTTACTTTGCTAGTGAATAACTGGTTGATTAAAAACTGCATGATAGATTCAGGAGCAGCTACTAATGTAATGCCCTATGGTGTTATGAAAGAATTAGGGTTATCAGTAACCACTGTGTATGGGAAATGTTATGCCATGGATAATAGGGAAGTGCTTGTGATAGGTACAATGAAAGATGTAGAAGTAAAAATAGCTGCATTTCCTGAAGCCACTTATAAAATGGATGTTATTGTTACTGATACTAAACCCCACTATGGTATGTTACTTTCTAGGCAATGGGCAGTAGCAGTAAGGGGAAATGTTCAAGTGGACTTGTCTTATGCTACTATTCCTATTGGTGGCAATCAGGTCAAACTATACAGGGAGCCACGAGCTCCTAAGGTAATTGAGAATGTGGGTCCTAGTATGCTTAATTGTATGATTGATGTAGATCTAGACAATTTCAGACTTCAACCAATATCACCTCAATTAAAGAATACTGACCCAATTGTAGTCGCGCTACAAGCACAGCAGTATGGGTTGTGGTAAACGTATTTTGATGGAGCTTGCTCCAAAGAAGGATCTGGCGCAGGGGTTCTTTTTGTGTCCCCTTCAGGTATAACTTTCAAATACTCATTCTTGTTGGCATTCCAGTGCACAAATAATACTGCAGAGTACGAAGCCCTATTATTAGGACTTGAGGTTGCAAAAAAGCATGGAATCCAACTGTTGAAAGTAATGGGTGATTCAGAATTGGTTGTCTCTCATGTGAGATCTAGATATGCATCCAAGAATGATAGATTGAAGCAATATAAGCATGCTGTTTGGGATGTTATTGAGCATTTTGATGCATTTTCTATTAACTGGATAGAGCGAACCAAAAATATTATGGCAGATTTCCTAGCTAATGTTGCTTTGAAAAATGATGATGCAACACTAACCGGTATTTCCACTATGGAAATAAAATCTAGGCCTGCTATCCCTGATAATGTGTACAATTGGCAAGTTTTTGCTGATGATGAGGATATTCTTAGGTTTATCCAATGTGTTGATGATTATGATGGACAAAAGATTGATTGCAATGCATTGGTGGAAGTGGTGGATAATAGGGAGACAGTATTTGGAAATGATATTGTCCAGTTGGAAACCAATGAGATACCTAAAGGGTTGGTGGAGCTAGAGAGTATGTTTAGTTATAATGATAGTCATTTACACCAACAATCTACCACCAAGTTAGAAGAATTGGAGGAGGTAAACCTGGGGACAGAATCATCCCCCAAGTTGGTATATATTGGAAAGAAATTACCCCCTCATGTTAGGATTAACCTTATCAATTTATTGAAGAGATATAAGCATGTCTTTGCTTGGTCTTATGAAGACCTAAAGGCGTATAGACAAGATCTTTTTCAGCATGAAGTTCCTTTACTTCCAGATGCTTAAGCCATTCAGACAGAAACAGAGACCTATCAACCCCTTATTAGAAACAAAAATGCAACAAGAGTTGACTAAATTGAGAGAAGGGGGAATTATTAAACCAATAAGGCATTCTTCATGGGTCTCTAATTTGGTCCCAGTAAGGAAGAAGAATGGAGACATCAGATTGTGTGTAGATTTTAGGAATCTGAATGTTGCTTCCCTAAAAGATAATTATTCATCTCCAAACATGGAAGCAATGCTACAAAGAGTGACAGGTTGTGATCTTTTATCTATGATGGATGGTTTCTCGGGATACAATCAAGTGCTTGTAAAGGAGTCTGAATAGTTTAAAACAGCTTTCACTACTCCATGGGGAACCTATGTATATGTGAGAATGCCATTTGGATTAAAAAATGCAGGAGCTACATTTCAGAGAGCTATGGATGTGGCTTTTAAGGAATTCATAAATATCATTACGGTGGTTTACCAAGATGATTTAACTTGTTTCTCAAACAGAGCTGATGATCATTGTGGACATCTAGAGAAGGTGTTCGATAAAGCCTTGGAATTTGGTGTATCACTGAATCCCAAGAAATGTCATTTTGGGGTCACTGAAGGAAAGTTATTGGGACACATAGTTTCCAAGGAAGGGGTAAGAATAGACCCTGAAATAATTGAAGCAATTAATAGAGTGTCTTAACCTACAAATGTGAAAGGTATCCAATCCTTTTTAGGCAAAGTGAATTTTGTCAGGAGATTCATTGCAAACTTTGCCGAGATAGTGAAGCCTATTGTCAAGTTACTCAGGAAGGACACAAAGTTTCATTGGGATCAAGAAGCTTCAAAAGCTTTTGATGAGATTAAGAAGGCAATCCAGGAAGCACCAGTGTTGAAATCTCCAGATTATGGTAAGCCTTTTTCTCTATTTTCTTTTGCTTCATATCACACAGTGGCTGCAGTATTATTACAAAAGGACGATGAAGGATATGAACATCCCATAGCCTTCTATAGTAAATCTTTGCAGGCGGCAGAACTAAAATATGAAATCATGGAGAAACAAGCTTATGCCCTAGTTAAAGCAGTTAAAGCTTTTAGGCCATATCTGGTGAATGCAAACGTCATTGCTTATGTTCCACATACTGCTGTTAAAGATATTTTGTCTTAGTCTAAAGTTACTGGGAAGAGGTGTAGATGGATCAATAGAATTCAGGAGTTCAATTTGGAGATAAAGATCACTAAATTAGTGAGAGGGTTAGGTTTGGCTAAGCTCATGACTGAGTCAAATCTCATGAATGTAGAAATACACAATGTTGAGGTTAAAGATGTTTTGGTTACTAGTATTGAGAGACAACCTTGGTACACAGAGATAATCCAAGTATTGAAAGGTAACATGCTCCTAGAAGAAATGACACAGAATCAGAAGAGAACTTTGAAGCTTAAGTCCCAAAAGTATGTGCTCATTCAGGGTGATCTTTTCTGGAGAAAAAGAGATGGAGAGTTACTAATGTGTTTGGATGAATTTCAAGCCAAACAGGTGTTAATTGAAATGCATGATGGAGTATGTGGAGGTCACTATTCTGCTAAGACTACTGTTGGTAAGATAATATGGGCTGGGTATTATTGGCCTACCTTATTTAAAGATACCCATGCATATGTTCGAAGATGTGATCCATGTCAAAGATTTTCTTCTAAGCTCAAGTATGAAGGAGCCTTACCCCTAAATCCAATCTCTGTAGAAGCTCCTTTTGTCCAATGGGGCATTGATTTTATTGGAGAAATTGTTGAGAAGTCAGGAAGAGGTCATGGATGGATTGTAGTGGCCACTGATTATTTTACCAAATGGATAGAAGCCATCCCTACAAAAAGAGCTACTAGTAAAATTGTCATTGATTTCTTGATGGATAGTATTGTGACTAGATTTGGAACACCTGCGAAATTGGTAATGGATAATGCTATGTGTTTCAGATCAGAAGAATTTGTAGGGTTTTTCAATAGTCATGGTATACTTATATCCTACTCATCACCTTA
This sequence comes from Cryptomeria japonica, assembly GCF_030272615.1. Classification (NCBI taxonomy): domain Eukaryota; kingdom Viridiplantae; phylum Streptophyta; class Pinopsida; order Cupressales; family Cupressaceae; genus Cryptomeria; species Cryptomeria japonica. Next base: position 923,757,557 of record NC_081407.1, read on the forward strand.
TCACCCTCAGGGGAATGGACAGGCAGAATCCAGCAATAAAAGCCTGCTGAATATCATCAAGAAAATTTTAGAAGAAAATAAAAGATCTTGGGATCAAAAGTTGAAGTTAGCTCTGTGGGCAGATAGAATCACAGTTAAAAAATCCATTGGAATGTCACCTTTTGAGTTGGTTTATGGTACCCAAGCCAGATTACCGGTAAATAACCTTCTTCCAGTGTATAATTTTTTGCAGGATGAGGACGTGGAGATATCTGAACTGATGGAAAACAGAATGATCCAAATTGTAGAAATGGAGGAGCTTAGGACTTCTGCCCATAAGAAAAATCAGAAGATCCAGTTGCAGTCAAAGTATCTTTTTGATAAAAGGACATCATTAAGGAAGTTTCAAATTGATGACATGGTTCTTTAGTGGAATGCAAAAGGACAAGATAAAGGAAAGCATAAAAAATTTGAATCACTATGGATTGGCCCTTTTGTGGTTTGTGACCAGAATGGTAAGGATTCATATTTTTTGAAGAATATGAATGATGAAATGCAGGAATTTCCGGTGCATGGCCAATTCCTAAAGCATTATTTTTCTTAATGTCCATGCACGGTAGGTCCTTTGTTTGTATATATTTTGTTTTCTTTCCTGTTTTTTGGTTTTGGTCTGTGTTTTGGTTTGTTTCTCCAAAGTTTCTGAGTTTTCTTGTGTTGATCTCGCAATCAACCATCCCCAGTCAGAGCCACTGTTATCACTGTTTAAAATTGAGTTCTTCTTTTCCATAATTGGTTATGGTTCAAAAAAAAAAAAAAATTTCAAATAGGGTGTAATCCCAAGTGCTTTAGCTTTGTTCTAAACCTTAGGGGTTTAAGGGTTTTTGATTTTTTATTCTTTTGTGTTAAACCCTTTGGTTTCTAATCTTCTGTTACTTTATTCACTTAAGTATGGGTCGCAGGGTTGTGGGAAGTGTCCCCCCTTATTATTTGCCTAGGCGGTTACGTTGATTATTTGAAAATTTTATGCCTTGTATGCTTTTCTTCTAAAGTTGTCGGGCCCGGTAATTAGTGATCAATTTGAGAGATGATCCAATGGCCTACGCTATTTCGCAAGGGTTAAGTGCTCACCCTTTAGGCCCGTGAAATAGCGAGAATTAATGAGGGCCGTCCATTTGTCATGATAGAGGAAGTAAAGGGTGTAGCTGTCAAAGGTGGTTGGAGCCCCGTGGCTTTCTTCTGGCGTATTAAAAGGTAGCTCGTGGCACAAGTCACCATAGTCGGTAGGTTAAGATTAAAGGTTCGAAGTGGGTCCTAGAAATGACCTGGCAGGTATAGCTGTTAACAATCTATTGAAACCCTGTGGCTTCTTTCTGGCAAATGACAGAGTGACAAGTCAGCTCCGAAAATGACAAGGCGCCAAGTGTCCGTGACAAGTCAGCGGGCCCACCTCTCCTGAAAGCCATCTCAAAGGATTAAATGCCAATTAATTTGAGAGATGATCCAACGGCCCGCGCTATTTCGCAAGGGTTAAATGCTCACCCTTTAAGCCCGCGAAATAGCGAGAATTAACGAGGACCGTCCACGTGTCATGATGCTGTGCGGTCTCAAAAGAAAATCTGGGTCCCTCGTAGTTTCCTTTCGGTGAATGACAGAGAGACAAATCAGCGCCGCAGGTGACTGGATGCCAGTTGTTGGTGATGAGTCCGCGGGCCCACCATTCCTGAGAACCTTTTCAAAGGATTAAAAGCCGATCAACTGCAGGGATGATCCAACGGCTTGCGCTATTTCGCAAGGGTTAAGTGCTCACTCCTTATGCCCGTGAAATAGCGAGAATGAACAAGAACCGTCCACGTGTCATGATGATGACGTGAGAGATAGACCTGTTGAGATGAAAGTGCGGCCCCTCGTAGTTTCCCTTTGGCGAATGACAGAGTGACAAATCAGCACCGCAGGTGACTAGATGCGAGGTGTTGGTGACGAGTCCGCGGGCCCACCATTCCTGAGAACCTTTTTCAAAAGATTAATTGGTGATCAGTTTGAGGGATGATCCAATGGCTCGCGTTATTTCGCAAGGGTTAAGTGCTCACTCCTTATGCCTGCGAAATAGCGAGAATGAACAAGAACCGTCCACGTGTCATGATGACACGTGGTCAAAGATGAAAGTGTGGGCCCGCCAAGGTGGAAACGTCGTTGTAAAAAAAGGACATGCAGCCAGTATCAAATAGAATGTGAAGGGAATTTTAAGGCCAATGATCTGATGCCACGTGGTATTATCTAGCCAATAGAAAAGCGGGACCCAGACTAAAGACAAAGCTGTCAGTAACGAAAAGGTAACAGTGAAACACTTGCAGGAATGTTATGATCCGTTGGAGCGAAAAAAATGAATTCTCGTATGAATTCGATTTTGAAGGGACGACCGAAGCATGCGGAATTAGTGTCATAGTTAAGGCCCTGAGTACAAGTATTTGATTTCCTAACAACCAAGTGAAGATACCTTTCAAAAGGATTTTGCAGAAGAGCAGATGCAGAGTTATCTTTTTCAGATATAGAGCAGGCGGTACAGTTGCAGAGCAATTTCTTTCAAGCAAGCATCAGGTTCGCTCATATTTTGTAGCAATTCTTGTAGGGTGTTCTAAGTAAAATCATTCTCGTGTTGCAGGATTGGTTAAGAGTGATATTCATTTTCTGGCATTTTCAAATGGCTCCTAAAAGAGAATTTTCCAGCAAGGTTAATTATTTAGATTGAAGTGTATGTGATGATTTTTTAGAACAGTTGACATTGTCAACTAACCAGGCATCAAAGGCCAAGGAGTTAGTGCCTAGGGCTCCCCGTCTGAAGATAGGAGAAGGATTTTATGACAAGGTTAATTGGCTAAGAGACCCATAGGTGGGAATGACCGGGTTGGGGTTATTTAAAGTCAGATTTGGAATGAGAAATTCTCCTGCCCCTCAAAACAATATTTGGGAACTAGATGTTGGGAAGTTAGTAGTCCCAGGGGTATTCATGGATACAGACTTGTTAACCCAAATGGCATTAAATTATGATCCAGTAACAAGATGCATCTGAGATATAAATGGGAAAACCCTTGTGGAAATTAATGCTGAGGAATTTAGGACAGAATTCGGACTCAATGAGTTCACAAACTTCCTGGAACCTATAAATTTCACATCATTAGCCCAAGTGTACAGTGCATAGAGGAGTCATCTCAGGAATGGGCCTCTTAAAGAACTTATTCTGAAAATAGGAGGGTTAGCAGTTGTAGGACCCAATACACAAGAGTCTTTCTCATTGAGTATGTTTACCTTGAGGGCTAAAGGAATGGATTGGGCACTTTGCCAAATTCTAGGAGAGGATGCCGAAGCAAATATACCAAATCATTACTTGCTAATGATTGTTCAGATTTTGAATCCTTCTCTTGCTATCACATTTGATTATGCTTCTTTTATTGCCGATGCTATCCATGGAGGGTTGATAGGAATAAAGAATGGAAAGGTGGATAGACCTTTTGGATGGTATTCGCTCTTAATGCACCATTTTCTCTTCAATGGGGGTGATTATTTTGCTAGTGGACTGGACCTAGTTAAAGAGAAGGAAGGAGAGAAAATGTTAGTACAATTCTGGAGTACTGTGTTGTCATGGGACAGAGAGGATGCTAGTTTCCTAAAGTTTGATAAATATTTTGCATCTAAAATAAGGACTCTCCTTTTCTCTGATAACCCAAGAGTCCCCAAAGTTCTTCTGGAATTCAAAAGGCCAAAAGAATTCGCAGAGAACATCAAAATTGTTCATAACTGGGGCGACATGTATTTATATCCAGTCTCCACAGTTTTCAGAGTTTTTGGTTTCAAGGGTACTCCATTTTTGTTACCTTACGAGGTCCCTCTGAAAGTGGGAATAGCGGAGATCCTTAGGCAACTTGGTGGCCTACAAGAAGCAGAGTTAATAGGCAGAGGCAAAGGGACTATTTTCCCTGCAGCTACCATAGCCCACCAATTCGTAGTTACAAAGGGAGGCTAGAATTGCTTTGAGGATTTCCTCAAACCTTACCATTTATCCACTGCAATGTCGAGGTGTGCTGATCCAGAGGACTTCTTCAACGGTGTGTTCAGGAAGAAGGTAGCATGCAGAGGTAGGCCTCATCAATTCCAATTTCCTAAAGACCTCATCAGAAATGAATTTGATTTGGATGAGCAAGAATTAAGGAAGGAAAAGTGGGTGGCTTACAAGAAAGCCTTGGATTTTGTGCATCAATTTGATGCTAGCTATGACCCGTTGTCTAGCTTCTTTCCATTGGAAGAAAAAATAAAATTCTTGATTGTTTGTTTTGAAGATGTGATGCAAACATTGAAGGAGAAGAGGGAAGCTTTGATTAATAGTAACCCTAAAAAAGCTAGAATGATCCTGAGCAAATCAGCTTCCACCAAAGCAATTCCTCTTGGTGATTACACATTGCACAAGAAATCAGGTTATAGTATGCTAGTGCCTACAACAGGGGAGCCCTCCACATCCAAAGGAAAGAGGAAGGTACAAGATGTCATTCACATTCAGGATAGCCCAAAGAAGCAAAGGGTGGGGAAGGAAGTGCAATCAGATACACCTTTGTATTCCCCATCCCAATCCCCTATCCATATAGGAGATGAACAAGCAGCAGCCGAATACCTCTTGCAGTTGGGTAGCTTGGGTGAAATCGCATACACTTATGATGAAGTGGAGGAGGGAATGCTAGAATAGCCCATTGATGCTGAAATGGACATCACCTCTACTGAGCTTAAAGGCCAGGAGTGGTATCCTGAGAAAAAAAAGGCAAGTAATGCCTTTTTAGCTGATGACAACTTTGTTACATTAGAAGCATTCATGCAGTTCATTTGGAAACAGCATATAAATAGATATAATGCTAGATGTGAGACAAGGAAGGTTGAGCAGCCTGATAAAGACCCAGCCTCAGTGGAGGAAGAAATAAAACAAGAGATGATGGAAGAATTCAAAACCATCACTCCTAAACAGGGAAGAGATCTAGTAGCACAAGCTGGAGTGCTCATCTTACCAGAATGGGATATTGTTGATGCTCTGGTGCTAGATGCAGTAAGAAAAGAAACTAAACCCATGGAAGGGGTTACATTTAATAAGGATAATGCTGCACTGGTTATGTGGTCCCTCAAGAGAAATGAGGACAAGAAAAGTAAAGACACCCCAGGGTCAAGTCACCTTGGTGGATTGATGGTAAAAAGAGTGCAAAGTACAGGGGTAGTAGAGGCTGCTAGCACTGTGCTAGAAACTGCAAAAGTCAGTGTTGCAGTGGCTGAAAAGGAAGCCAAAGAAAAGGAGGCCCTCAAAGTTAAGTTGGAAACAGTTTTGAAGGCCTACAATAATGCCAAGGAAGAGGTGAGAGGTAAAGATAGCATCATTGCTAGATTACAAAGCCAGTTGATGGCATAGAACCAACAAGGTGAGTCTTCAACATTAATGATTTCTTCCTCACCTGCAAGACCTCCACCTACAAGCCCTATCATCGAGTTTCCACTATCCCCAGCACCTTCCAGCTCCCAAATGATTGAAATTACTCCTCAAGAACTAGAAAGCCTGAAACAGGCTCAGGCCTTGTATGGAGGGAAATATGAGGAGAAAGTAAGGGCCACAATCTCCAGTTTTGCAGAGACAATAAATGCGTCATTGCTCTACAACAATGTGGGAAAGATTATGGAGATATGGAATGAGGTGAGAAGAGATAAGGCAATTTTGACACCCATTTTTGACAAATGGAGACCTAGGGAGCAAGATTTAGAGTTCATGTGTGTATCCTGTGATGAAGCAAGAGCTAATCCCATTATCAAATCCACTTCTGATATCGCTAAGGTCTTAATGCAATTGGCAACAGATGTGGATAATGTGGAAAGAAGGGTTAAATTACTTAAGAAGGAATACACTGATCAAGTTTGTGAGTTGCTCCCAGGAATTTTTGCCAATCCGGATCAGTTGAAAGATAAGCAAATATGGCTTAAAGAGATAGAAGTCAAATTGTCAGCATGGGTAAAGGGAATCATTGATCTTGATGATACCTCTTTCTTTGTTATAACAATACAGGAAATAGAAAAAATTAAATCACACTATAGTTTTCTTAATTCAGAAGTCAACAAACTGAGAAATTCTTGGAAAAGGTTGACTAAAAATAAAGATGATGTGATTAATTTTTCATGGCCGACAGAAGAGACATATAATGAGTGGGAAGTTAAATATTCCACCCATGATCCGGAGCAGTTGGAGAGCGGCCCTGAAAAGATAGAAGAGGTTGCAACCAAACAGCCCATTGTACAAACTGCAGAGGCTGAAAAGAGCGCATAACTGCTTTTACGCAAAAATTGTAATCTCTTCAATTTTTGAAATAATTGTAACAAACTCTCCTCGAGAAGTCTGAAGCTTTGTGCATCCATGTTTTTATAAATGGATACCAGGACTAGAGGAAAAGATGATCACAAAATTTTGTAAGAAAACGATGCAAAAATTTATCTGAGCTTTTCTAAGTCTAATGGAGAATCAGAATTTATTGTAATACTCTTTGAAATGAATATCAATATACAGGCCATCGGTTTTGAGTAAATGTTATGTGTTGTCTTCAAGTTTGTTCACAAATTTATTTACTGTCTTTATTCTGAATAATCCAGGGTTGTTTAGTTTGAATGGAATTGCAAAGCAATCTCAGTATAAGTGTTTGTTAGCTTTTCTCTTTAGGAGGGAAATTAAATACGCGGGATCACTCATACCAGTAAATTCTTTGGAAGGAACTCTGAATTTTGAGGACCATAGCTTAGTCTAGAATGATTGAATTCTTGTATGTGTTAGGCATATATCAGGATTAGTGGAAACCAAGCCGACGGGAAGCATAAAGATATATTTTTTCAGGAGTTTTATTTGAGTTTAGGTGACTCTGTAACCTTGGATAAGGCACTGGTGTTAATCGAGGTTGTTTATTGCATACTTTGTTGATCAAAAATGCTGAAGTTAAGTACAGTTTCTATTCATTGTTTTCAGTTGATTTCAAGGTGAATAAATCCACTGGTTTTCTGGACTGGTTTGCTGTGGGTTTATTGTTTAAAAGTGTGAAGTCAATTCACAAAGGTATACCCACCTGGGCTCTAAGGAGGCCTGAAGTGTAGAAGGTTTAATCAAACCTTGTCATATGTTGTCTCTGGAATTTCCTTATCTTTGATGTTTTCTCTGCACCCAATTTAGACCATATTATCTTAAGGACATTGAAGGGAATCAAATTTTGAGGACAACAGGACCTGGAGGATGCTCTGATACCAATTGATAACAGAATGATGAACACTGAGTACCAAACCGGTACTAAGAGGGAGGGGTGAATCGGTACAGGTACAAAAACTTTTCTTGAACTGGTTTGACTGCAAACAGTGAACTTGACTGACAATCACTAACATCGGTCATAAACCAAATTACTACTGGTTAAGCACAATGAGACTATGAAAGATATAAACCAGAAAACACTTATCTTACCACACAACATACACCCTCATTTCCACATTATCCTTGTGCATAAACAGGTAATCTATCATCAAAAATATAATAACTTGCTAGATCAACATGATTCACCTCTTGACAGAAATCAACAAAGCATCACATGAAAAAGATATCACATATGACACACACATTTTTCATGTGGAAATCCAACTGGGAAAAACCACAGTGGGGATGAATACCCACAAGCTATTTTTGAACTCTTTAGAAGTTTTCTCTGTTAGAAGCCTAGTCTGGTTAAAGATTGTTACAACAGGTTCTATTAGGAACCGATCCTATTAGGGATCACCCAGTTAAGGGATGGCTAGAATACCCAGTTAAGGGTTAAACCTTGTTAAAGGTTACCTTGTTAGAGGATTTTATGAACTTAATGGCTTTGAGTCACCCTGTTAAAGGATTTATAGTAAGATGGTTAAAGCTTCCTTGTTAAGGGATTTTCCAACTGTTGAAGTGATTAGAGATCAACAGGTATTATAATGATCTAGTAATAGCACTCAATGCCAATGCAGAGCCACTTTAGTTCCTTTCTTCTGCATACACACTCTATAGGTATCAACCCTCTTATCTGGTCTGGCAAGAATCACGTATCTTCATACTTAGATACACACACACATTTGCCAACAACTTCAACATGAAACACAACATCGACCTTATAGGAAACAGATAGGTCGGTAACATAAACCCTAAACCCTAAACATTTAGGTTGAGAAATTTAGTCAGTTCAATCCTGACCATTGAACACTTTGCATTTGAATACAATGGTCTTGAACAGATCTCAAGATATTCTCCATCGTTCATTCTTCACTGCTTCTTGGAGGCGATAACCCATCACATGTTCTCCACCATTTGTAGAGACTTTGCACATTCCCGAGGTAGATAGGATCAATCTCCTTCATGCAAGATCCTTCTTGTGCACGAGGCTAATATGGAAACATGATCTGATCTCCATTATAATGCTAACTCATCACATAATGCCATCGGTTGAATCACACAGACTCAAAACACTTCAACCAGAAACCCTGAAGCTAAGACTACCAATCGGTAGTCATACCATATTAAACCCCTTCACCTTTTGCACATATAAAAGTTCTCAACATTATACCAATTCACATTGCCAGTTGCTTAACTTCAATAAACCTGTTCACTCTTCATCATATTACCGGTTCACTCTTCACCATATTACCGATTCTCTCTTCAACATATTACCGGTTCCTTCTTTCAGCATATTGACATCAATGACAACACAACATCATCATGTCAACATATTCTGCACATATGCCAACAACTTTAGAGGTAGCTTACCTTTGTACTTACTAGTGCCTCTAGGAAGTCTTTATCCAATAAAGGTTCAAATTCCATTAGATTACCTTCATCATCCATATCATCTTTACTACCGTCATGATGACTTTGTTGGCTTGATGATAATTGTAATGTATTCATCATTTTTTTTCATTGATTAAACACTCTCACACACATATATGATTACAATGACTATCAGTGTAACTTCAATTGGTTTTCACTACCAACCAGTATGTTTAAGGTCTATCTCTAACTGGTACTTTGTGTCAACTGGTATGTGCCTAAGAGATAACCTATGGTAACACTAAGTGGACATCAAAATGAAGATGAAGATGAAGATAAAGATCAAGTGGAAGATTCCAGGACAACAGTTCACTAGTTTGATTCCAACCAATATTGACTGCTCTAACCGGTATCTGATTTTGTGATGAGTTATTAGCACCATTTTCTTAGTAGTCATTTTTGTGATGAGTTGTGTTTAAAATGTCTAGATACATTGCACCTAGGAAATTGTGTTCCTATGGCCGACATAAGGTTTGAATGTCTATTTAAAGACATCTTAGTGAATCATTATATGAGAGATGAAAAAGAGAGAACATATATTGATTAGGTGATCTATGTGAATACTTTTATTGAAGAGTGATAAGTGTTTAAGATAGCAAGAAGTGTTGAATGTACTTAGAATGATCTGATCAAGCAAGTTTTGTGTTACTCAAAACAAATCAAATCTTTCTTGTTGTTTTCTAATCATTACAAATGAATAAAATCCCCTAACTGGGTAAGCTCTAACAAGCTTCATTGTACAAATCCTCTAACAAGGTGATCCATTAGTTTGGATTCTAAAATCCTCCAGCAAGGTTACTCTTAACAAGGTATGAGCTTCTTATCAAGCTTGGGATCTCTAACAAGATTCACTCCTAGCAGATCTCTTTGTAAGACCTTAATCGGCTAGTTTTCTATTACTACAGATAATTAACTTGTGAGTTCCATCTCACCTTGGATTTTATCTATTTGGGTTTTCCATGAATAAACACTTGTGTTATGGTGGATGTTCTACTTTGTGTGGATGTTGTTATTTCATTTTGGATAGCATGTATTTTGTTCAAATTCTTAGTTAAGTTCATCTATCGGTTAGTATTTAAAGTTGTGCTTGTTTTGGTGTCACTGATTCACCCCCCCACCTCTCAGTGCTTTTCAAGACCATCAACTTGTATCAAAGCCTAACTTCTTTGAAGCCTAACCGCTTGGAAGGAAATCTTGAAACTACCATGGGGGACAGAAGTTACTTCGAGATGGCTAGAGAGATAGATGCTAGCAGAAATGAGATTGAATCCCTTAGGGGAAAACTAAAAGTTTCTCAAACCAAAAGGAGAGAGTTATCTGGAAAACTATTAGAAATATCTGATAACAGTTCTTCAGATGAAGCAAATATTGATTCTTTAGCAGAAGAAGTTGAAAATTTGTAGGTTGAGAAACTGAATCTAAGAAGAGAGCTAGAAGGTCTCACTATCTGCATGAATCAGGAACTGGAAGCCAGAAGAGTTGTTGAAGATCTTATCAAGGTAAGAGATCAGGAAATCATAAAGAAAAAATGGGAAAAAGATACTATACATGAGGACTTGATTGTTGAAATGGAAGAAAAGGAAAACCTAAAGATAGATCTTGGGTTGGCATCATCTCTACAAGAGAACCTATCTAAGCATAATGAAGATCTTGTCAAAAAGCTTACTGAAGCTAATGAGAAATTGGAGAAGTTCTTCAAAAGTTCTACCATGCTGGAAGAACAAATTCAATCACAGAGAATGAAGGGTGATATCTCTGGACTTGGTTTTCATACAACTGAAAAAGGTGAATCCTCTAGTACAAAGAGAAACAATCCAAAGAACAAAATTGCTTCTAAAGTCAATAAGACTACCAGTAAGAAGGCTTTTAAACCTGTCTACTTTGTTTGCCATAAGCCTAGTCATACTGCAAATATTTGTAGGAACAAACCTAATAGAAATGCAAGTTACAATACTAATACTAGGTATGTGTCTAGAAAGTTTGAAGGACATTGCTACACTTGTGGAATGTATGGGCATAAACATATTGAGTGCAAATATGGATCAAAAAATCTTGTACCACACATGCATCCTAGACCATATGGTGACCAGACAAGGAATTTCAATAACCAGGTAAAAACGAACTGGAAAAGATCCTATGGAAACTGGTTTAGTCCATTCGAAATGGAAAAGGTAACAAATGTTGTTTGTACCTTTTGTAATAATTTTGGTCATGTGGCTATGAACTACAGAAGAAGAATGGGAAGAGGAAGTGCAAGACCTTGGAGATCATCTAGCATGGTCTGTTACCACTATTGGGGCACTTGGCAAAGTTTTGTAGAACAAGAAACAACAAATCGGTCAACTCTTTCAAAGATCAGAAAGGCAAGCAAAAAATTGATGTTGAGGAAACCAGAGAAGATATGAACTGGACTTGGAAGAAGAAAAGAGAAGAATTGCCTGTAGAGGAAACCATTCCTTCACCCAGTGAAGAGAATCTAGAATCAGTGACTTAAGCTTATCTAACACGGCTAAGGGGAGCATAACGGTAAAACATTTCCGGACCCCTTTTGTAAAATGAGCGGGAAATAATTTTTGAATTTTGAATTTTGGTGACTTTTCGTTGACGTGTTATTAACCAGTATTTCACTTAAGCGGTGAAATTAGGGTTTTTAACCTAAAAGTGTGAGCATTTATTGCAGTTGGTAAAAAGGATAAAAACAAGTTTTACCTTATCATTTTTACCCTAACTCTTTAAAAAAAAAAAGGAAAATTGAAGCAATTGCAAAGCATAACAAGATTGTCTTGGTGTAAATTGGCAAATTGCTTTGTGATTAGAGAAATCAAGTTGAATTGGAAGTTGTAGAGAAGTGAATGGGTGTGCATTTGAACAGTTCAACTGGGAAACAGAGCGACGTGCAAGATACAAGGTATTTCTTTGTATGCCACTTTGAAACTTGTTTATCTAGAATGGCATCTACTTCTAAGTCTGTAGAGAGGTTGATGATCACTACTAAGCCTGAGGAAGCTCTAAAGGTAGATGAAATTATGTCTTATAATGCATTGTCACAAGTCCCAAGCAGTGTCATGGTCAAAGGTGATTTGTCCTGCTATATAGATTGCAAAATTGAAGATTTAGGAACTCTTCACATCTATACTTAGCTAAAATCACTCTGTGATAAGGACAGAAAGATTGAAACTAAATATGCTAGGGTTTTTGAAAAAGGGTTTCATAATGTCACCTACTTTCTTGAAGATTTTCAGGATGAACACATTAGAATAATCTTGAGTTGATTCCATGAAGAGAATACATATCTGGAGAGGACTCACACAATAACCAAGGAGGCTATTAGGGCTATAACGGGTTAGTGCTCAACTAGTGAGATTCCTGTGTTGAGGAGAATTTCAAAAGATACTATCTTCAATTTAACCGATTCTACATCTGATAGGCATGCTTTTTCTATCAACAATATTAGAGATCCCACGGTGAAACTTGAAGCAATGGTGATAGGCTACCAAGTATTTTACTCCAGTAAACTTAACAGTGTACCATCTGCAGCAATTCATACAACACATAGAATGATAATTGATAATGCAGACTATGATATTTGTGAAGCTATCAGAATCCAGTTATTTCAAAATTTGAAATCCATTAAGAAGGACAATTCTCAGAAGTTCAAATATGGTCAGCTATTAGCTGGGTTATTTTTCTACTTTCATAACTTTCTACCGGGTATAGGTGACATTGAATGGTCCAAAGAACAACTAGTCAATGCACAGATCAAGAACAACAGTAAGGTTGTGAAGAATACTTTTTCAACTTTTGTGAACAAGTACTTTAATGAATTCAAGAAGAAGATGAGCTTGAGAATGAGGTTACCTGAAGATGTGGTTAAACACTTTGCAAAAGACATAATATTCACGGCTACCACTGACTTCTGCTTGATGCAAGCAATTGAACCTAAAGAGGAAGAGATGGAAGATATGAGCTATGAGGTCAATCATGATTTACTGGTCGGCTATGCTAATACCCTATTAGCATTGCCCAAAGATAAAAATAAGGCAAAATTGGACACCTTAGTAGTCCAAGCTACACCAACTGAAACCAGTACTGCACTTGTAGCAAAACTGAAAGGAAAGCAAAAGAAATGTGATGAAAAATTGCCTATGAAGAAGAATACAAGGGTGACTAGGAGTATCCTAACCAAGAAGGAACCATCACCTAAAATATCTAAGAAGAAGGAGAGTGCACCAAAGAAAAGGAATATGAAATTGATTTTGCAACCAAAGTCTGAGGGTACAGATTCTGAAGAAGAACCAAAGAAGGAAAAAGAAACCAGCTGAATACTTAAGAAGGTAAAGGTAGTGCCAAAGGCAACTACACCTATAGACATTGCCACCTACAAACCTGACACAACATTTGAGAGAACTGCTATCTTCAAAATCTAATTCCCTTTAACATCCTTAAAATAATATGATTCAAGCTTGGTGCAGAAGAGATATCAAAGATAAGGAAATTCTCAAGACAACATATGACAAGGTTTGATTAGACCTTCTACACTTCAGGCTTACTCAGAGCCCAGGTGGGTATAACTTTGTGAATTAAATTCACGCTTTCAAACATAAACCCACAGCAAACTAGTCTAGAAAACCAGTGGATCTATTCACCTTGAAATCAACTGAAAATAAAGAATGGAAATTGTACTTAAGTTCAGCATTTCAATCAACAAAGCATGCAATAAAAAACCTCAATTAATACCAGTGCCTTATCCAAGGTCACAGAGTCATCTAAACTCAAATAAGACTCCTCAAACAAAACATCTTTATTCTTCCCGTCGGCTTGATTTCTATCAATCCTTGTATATGCCTGACACCTACAAGAACTTAAGCATTATAAACCAAGCTATGGTCATCAGAATTCAAAGTTCCTTCCAGAGAGTTTACTGGTACGAGTGATCCCCGCCTCTTTAATTTCCCTCCTAAAGAGAAAAGCTAATGAACACTTATACTAAAATTGCTTTGCAATTCCATTCAAACAAAACAACCCTAGATTATTCAGAATGAAAACAGTAAACAAATTTGTGAACAAACTTGAAGACAACACAAAGCTTTACTCAAAACCGATGGTCTGTATATTGATATTTAGTTCAAAAAAGTATTACAAGAAATTTTGATTCTCCACTAGACTTAGAAAACCTCAAATAAATTTCTGCAACGTTTTCTTACAATTTTTTGCGATCATTTTTCCTCTAGTCCTAGTATCCATTTATAACAACATGGATGCACAAAGCTTCATACTTCTCGAGGAGAGTTTGTTACAATCATTTCTTTCATAGTAAAGAGGTTAAAAACTTTTCGCAAACGCGGTTACAAACTCTTTTCAGCCTTTGTAGTTTCTTCAACAGTTTGTTCGGTTGCAACCTCTTCTATCTTTTTAGGGACGCTTTCCAACTATTCCAGATCATGGGTGGCATATTTAGTTGCCCACTCACTATATACCTCTTCTGTCGGCCATGAGAAACTAATCACATTATCTTTAGTTTTAGTCAACCTTTTCCAAGAATTTCTCATTTTGTTGACTTCTGAATTGAGGAAACCATAATGTGATTTAATTTTCTCTATCTCCTGTATTGTCACAACGAAGAAAGAAGCATCATCAAGATCAATAATTCCTTTAATTCTTGCTGACAATTTAGCTTCTATCTCCTTGAGCCATATTTCTTTGTCTTTTAACTGATCCAGGCTAGCAAAAACTCCTGGGAGCAACTCAAAAACTTGGTCAGTGTATTCCTTCTTGCACAGATTAATCTTCCTATCCACATTATCCACTTCTGCTGCTAATTGTATTAAGACTTTAGCGACATCAGAAGTGGATTTGATGATGGGATTGGCCCTTGCCTCATCATAGGATACACACATAAACTCTAAATCCTGCTCCCTAGGCCTCCATCTATCAAAAATAGGCGTCAAAATAGCCTTGTCTCTCCTGAGCTCATTCCAGATTTTCATAATTTTACCTACATTGTTGTAGAGCAATGAGGCATTTATTGTATCTGCAAAACTGGAAATCGTAGCCCTTACTCTCTCCTCATACTTCTTTGCATACAAGGCCTGAGCCTATTTCAAATTTTCTAATTCTTGGGGAGTGATTTCAATCATTTGAGAGCTAGAGGGTGTTGGAGCTGGTGGAAACTCAATGATAGCGCTAGTAGGTGGAGGTCTTGTAGGAGAAGAGGAGATCATCAGTGTTGAAGACTCACCTTGATGGTATTGTCCAGTCAACTGGCTCTATAGCTTGGCAATGATGCTATCCTTACCTCTTACCTCCTCTTTGGCACTGTTATAGGCCTTTAAAACTGTTTCTAATTTGATTTGGAGGGCCTCTTTCTCTTTGGCTTCTTTCTCTGCTACTGCAACACTAAATTTTGTAGTTTCTAACACAGTGCTAGTAGCCTCCACTACCCCTGTACTCTGTACTCTCTTCACCATCATTCCACCAAGGTAACTTGACCCTGGGGTCTCTTTGCTCTTCTTACTCTCATTTCTCTTGAGAGACCACATGACAAGTGAAGCATTGTCCTTATTGAAAGTAACCCCCTCCATAGGTTTAGTCTCTTTTCTTACTGCATCTGATACCAGGGCATCTGCAATATCCCATTCGGGTAATATAAGCACTCCAACTTGTGCTACCATATCTCTTCCTCAATCAGGGGTGATGGTTCTGAAATCTTCCATCATCTCTTGCTTTATTTCCTCTTCCACCAAGGCTGGATCTTTATTGGGCTGCTCAGTCTTTCTTGTTTCACATCTAGCATTATATCTATCTATGTGGTGTTTCCATATAAACTGCATAAATGCTTCTGATGTGACAAAATTGTTATCAGCTAGAAAGGCACTACTTGCCTTCTTTATCTCAGGATCCCACTCCTGGCCTTTAAGTTCAGTGGAGGTGATATCCATTTCAGCAGCAATGGGTTCTTCTAGCATCCCTTCCTCCACTTCATCATAGGTGTATGCAATTTCCCCTAAACTACCCAATTGTAGGAGTTGCTCAGCTGCTGCTTGCTCATTTCCTATATGGATAGGGGATTGAGATGGAGAATACAAAGGTGTATCTGATTGTATTTCTTTCCCCACCCTTTGCTTTTTTGGGCTCTCTTGGATGTTGATGACATCTTGTATCTTCCTCTTTCCTTAGGAGGTAGAGGGCTCCCCTATTGTAGGCACCAGCACACTATAACCTGATTTCTTATGCAGTGTGTAATCACCAGGAGGGATTGGCTTGCTAGAAGCTGACCTGCTAATGATCACTCTGGCTTTCTCAGGGTTGCTTTTGATTACAGCTTCCCTCTTCTCCTTCAATGTCTGCATCACATCTTCAAAACAAACAATCAAAAATTTTATTTTCTCTTCTAGTGGGAAAAAGCTAGACAATGGGTCATAGCTAGCATCAAACTGATGCACAAAATCCAGGGCTTTCTTATAAGCCACCCACTTTTATTTCCTTAGCTCCTGCTCATCTAGATCAAATTTATTTCTGATGAGGTCTTTAGGAAACTGGAATTGATGAGGCCTAGCTCTGCATGCTACTTTCTTCCTAAACATACCATTGAAGAAGTCCTCTGGATCGGCACACTTGCACACTACAGTGGATAAATGATAAGGTTTGAGGAAATCCTGAAAGTAGTTCCAGCATCTCTTTGTTATTACAAATTGGTGGGCTATGGTAGCTGGAGGGAAAATAGTCCCTTTACCCCTGCCTGTCAACTCTGCCTCTTGCAAGCCACCAATTTGTCTGAGGATCTTTGTGATTCCTACTTTGAGAGGGACTTGGTAAGGTAACAAAAATGGGGTGCCCCTGAAACCAAAAACTCTGAAAACTGTGGAGACTGGATATAAGTAAATGTCACCCCAGTTATGAACAATTTTTATGTTCTCTGCGAATTCTTTTGGTCTCATGAATTCCAGAAGAACTTTGGGGATTCTTGGGTTTTCAGAGCAGAGGAGAGTCCTTATCTTTGATGCAAAGTATTTATCAAACTTCAAAAAATTGGCATCCTCTCTATCCCATGACAACACAGTACTCCATAACTGTACTAGCATTTTTTCTCCTTCCTTCTCCTTAACCAGGTCTAATCCACTGGCAAAATAATCACCACCTTTGAAGAGAAAAAGATGCATTAGAAGCGAGTACCATCTGAAAGGCCTGTCCACTTTTCCATTCTTAATTCCTATCAACCCTCCATGGATAGCATCAACAATAAAGGAGGGATAATCAAATGTGATTGCAAGAGAAGGATTCAAAATCTGAGCAATCATTAGCAGGTAATGATTCGGCATATTTGCTTCAGCATCTTCTCCCAAAACTTGACAAAGTGCCCAATACATTCCTTTGGCCCTCAGAGTGAACATACTTAATTAGAAGGGCTCTTGTGTGTTAGGTCCTACAACTGTTAACCCTCCAATTTTCACAAAAAATTCCTTAAGAGGCCCATTCCTGAGATGACTCCTGTGTGCACCATAAATTTGGGCTAAGGATGTGAATTTTATAGGTTCTAGAAATTTTGTAAACTCATTAAGCCCAAATGCTGTCCTAAACTCGTCAGCATTAATTTCAACAAGGGTTTTCCCATTTACATCCCGAATGCTTCTTGTAACTAGGTCATAATTTAACGCCATTTGGGTCAGCAAATCTATGTCCATGAATACCCCTGGGACTACTAATTTCCCAACATCTAGTTCCAAGATACTGTTTCATGGGGCAAGAGAATTTCTCATTCCGAATCCAGCTTTAAACAACCCCAACCTAGACAGTCCAACCTGTGGGTCTCTCAACCAATTGCCCTTATCATATAATCCTTCTCCTATCTTTAGATGAGGAGCCTTGGGTAATAATTCTTTTGCCTTTGATGCTTGATTAGTTGACAACGTCAACTGTTCTAAAAAATCATCACAAACACTCCTCTCTGAATAGTTAACCTTACCAGAAAATTCTCTTTTAGGAGCCATTTTGAAAATGCAAGAAATAAATGCCACTCTTAAACAACTGTGTGAAGAATCAATTATCTAATTTAGAACACTGCACAAGAATTGCTACACAAAAATATGAGAGAACCTCTTCTTTTCTTGAAGGAATTTGCTCTGCAACTAAACCGACTTGCTCTGTATCTAAGGAGAATAACTCTGCATCTGCTCTTCTGCCAAATCCTTTAAAAGATATCTTTACCCGGTTGTTAGGAAATCAAATATTTGTACTCAGGGCCTTAACTATAACATTGATTCCGCATGCTTCGGCCATCCCTTCAAAATTGAATTCATACAAGAATTCATATTTTTCGCTCCAACGGGTCACAACATTCCTGCAAGTGTTTCATTTTGTTCTTTCGCAACTTCGCGAAGCATAACCATCGGGCAGCTTGGTCCTGCAAAATAACGCCAACCATTCGATCAAAAGAAACTTGATCGAGAGTTAGGTTAACTGATGGCTTTAGCTTTTCTCTGCGTCCCGCTTTTCTATTGGCTACATGACACCACGTGGCATCCAACCATTGGCCTTGAAATTCCCTTCGCATTCCACTTGATACTGGCCACGTGTCTTTCATTCATACCGCCGGTTCCACCTTGGTGGGCCCACACTTTCTTCTTAGACCACGTGTCATCATGACACGTGGATGACTTGCATTCATTCTCACTATTTCATGGGGTATAAAGGACGAGCATCTTACCCTTGCAAAATAGCATGAGCCATCGGATCATCTCTTAAGCTGATCGGCTTTTAATCCTCTGAACAGGCTCTCAGGAGGGGTGGGCCCACTGACTCATCGTGAACACCTGGCGCCCAGTCACTTTCGGAGCTGACTTGTCACCTTCTTATTTGCCAAAAGGAAACCACGGGGCTCCACCTTTTTCATAACAGCGATACCCGCCAAGTCATCTCCACCTGCGACCTGACTCACCTCTGGGGCCCGCCTTTTACCCTTTAATCTTGACTCGCTGACTGTTGTGACTTGTGCCACGTGCCGCCAACTTACTCGCTGTCAACCACCAGCTGGACCATCTATGTGGCATGCCATGTGTTTTTCGCAACTTCATTGGTTTTAAACTATGCACAACTTCGCCTAGCAAAATAACGCGAGCCATGGATCCATCCGCGAGATGCATACTATTTATTGGGCCCGACAACTTTAGAAGAAAACATATAAGGCATAAAATTTTTGATTAATTAACATAACCGCCTAGGCAAACAACAAGGGGGAACACTTCCTATGACCCCATGACCCATTACTTAAGTGAATAAAGTAAGGAAAGATTAGAAACCAAAGGTATTAGAACGAAACACAAGAGGATTTAAAAACAAAAACCCTTAGACCCTTGAGGTCTAGAACAAAGCCGAAGTATTTGGAACTACACCTTATTCAAAATTCAACAAACCGCAACCAATCATGGGAAAAGAAAAACCCAATTTAAATCAATGATAATAGCAGCTCTGACTGGGGATGGTTGATTGCAAGGTCAACACAAGAAAACTCAAAAAACTCTGGAGAAACAGACCAAAACACAGACCAAAACAGAAAAACAAGAAAGAAACAAAATATGTACAAACAAAGGACCTACTGTGCATGGACACTTAAGAGAAATAATGCTTCAGGAATTGTCCATGCACTAAAAATTCCTGCATTTCATCATCCATATTCTTTAAGAAATATGAATCCTTGCCATTTAAATTACAAACCACAAAAGGGCCAATCCATAGTGATTCAAATTTCTTATGCTTTCCCTTATCTTGTCCTTTTGCATTCCACTGAAGAACCATGTCATCAATTCGAAACTTCCTTAGTGATGTCCTTTTATCAAAAAGATACTTTGACTGCAACTAGATCTTCTGATTTCTCTTATGGGCAGAAGCCCTAAGCTCCTCCATTTCTACAATTTGGATCATTCTATTTTCCATTGGTTCAGATACCTCCATGTCCTCATTTTACAAAAACTGATACACTAGAAGAAGGTTATTTATCGGCAATCTGGCTTGGGCACCATAAACTAATTCAAAAGGTGACATTCCAATTGATTTCTTAACTGTTATTCTATCTGCCCACAGAGCTAACTTCAACTTTTGATCCCAAGATCTTTTATTCTCTTCTAGGATTTTCTTAATAATATTCAACAGGCTTTTATTGTTGGATTTTGCTTGTCCATTCCCGTGAGGGTGATAGGGTGAAGAGTATGACATGAGTATACAGTGACTAGTACAAAAGCCTACAAATTCTTCTGATCTGAAACACATGGCATTATCCATCACCAATTTTGCGGGTGTCCCAAATCTAGTTACAATATTATCCATTAGGAAATCAATGACAATTTTACTAGTAGCTCTTCTTGTAGGGATGGTTTCTATCCATTTGGTGAAATAATTAGTGGCCACTATGATCCATCCATGACCTCTCGCTGACTTCTCAACAATTTCTCCAATAAAATCAATACCCCACTAAACAAAAGGAGCTTCTACGGAGACTGGATTTCAGGGTAAGGCTCATTCATACTTGAGTTTGGATGAGAATCTTTGACATGGATCACATCTCCGAACATATGCATGGGTATCTTTAAATAAGGTGGGCCAATAATACCCAGCCCGTATTATTTTACCAGCAGTAGTCTTAGTAGAATAGTTACCTCCACATACTCCATCATGCATTTCAGTCAACACCTGTTTAGCTTGAAACTCATCCAAACACATTAGTAACTCTCCATCTCTGTTTCTCCAAAAAAGATCACCCCGAATGAGCACATATCTTTGGGACTTGAGTTTCAGAGTTCTTTTCTGATTGTATGTCATTTCTTCTGGGAATATATCACCTCTCAAAACTTGGATTATCCCTGTGTACCAGGGTTGCCTTTCAATACTAGTGACCAAAACATCTCTAACCTCAACATTCATGAGATTTGACTTAGTCATGAGCTTAGCCAAACCCAAACCTCTCACCAATTTGGTGATCTTTATCTCCAAGTTGAACTCCTGAATTCTATTAATCCATCTGCATCTTTTCCCAGTAACCTCAGACTGGGACAAAATATCTTTAACTGCAGCATGTGGGACATAGGCAATGATGTTTGCATTCACTAAATATAGCCTAAAAGCCTTAACAACTTTAACTAGGGCATAAGCTTTTTTTTCCATGGTTTCATATTTTAGTTCTGCTGCCTACAAAGATTTACTATAAAATGCTATGGGATGTTCATATCCTTCATTGTCCTTTTGTAGTAATACTGCAGCCACCGTATGATATGAAGCAAAAGAAAACAGAGAAAAAAGCTTACTATAATCAGAGGATTTTAACACTGGTGCCTCCTGGATTGCCTTCTTAATCTCAGCAAAAGCTTTTGAAGCCTCTTGATCCCAATGAAACTTTGTGTCTTTCTTAAGCAATTTGACAATAGGCTTCACTATCTCTGCGAAGTTTGCAATGAATCTCCTGACAAAATTTACTTTACCTAAAAAGGATTGGATACCTTTCACATTTTTAGGTTCAGACACCCTATTGATTGCTTCAATTCTCTCAAGGTCTATTCTTATCCCCTCCTTAGAAACTATGTGTCCCAGTAACTTTCCTTCAGTGACCCCAAAATGACATTTCTTAGGATTCAGTGACACACCAAACTCCAAGGCTTTATTTAACACCTTCTCTAGATGCTCACAATGATTGTCAGCTTTCTTAGAGAAGCAAGTTAAATCATCTTGATAAACCACCATGATGATGTTTATGAATTATTTGAAAGCTACATCCATAGCTCTCTGAAATGTAGCTCCTGCAATTTTTAATCCAAATGGCATTCTCACATATACATAGGTTCCCCATGGAGTAGTGAAAGTTGTCTTAAACTTTTCAGACTCCTTTACCAACACTTGGTTATATCCTGAGAAACCATACATCATGGATAAAAGATCACATCCTGTCACTCTCTGTAGCATGGCTTCCATATTTGGGGATGAGTAGTTGTCTTTCAAGGAAGCAACATTCAGATTTCTAAAATCTACACACAATCTGATGTCTCCATTCTTCTTCCTTACTGGGACCAAATTGGAGAGCCATGAGGAATGCCTTATTGGTTTGATAATCCCCCCTTCTCTCAATTTGTTCAACTCTTGTTGCATTTTAGTTTCTAACAAAGGATTGATAGGCCTCTGTTTCTATCTGAAAGGCTTAGCATCTAGAAGTAAAGGAACTTCATGCTGAAAAAGATCTTGTCTATACGCCTTTAGGTCTTCATAAGACCAAGCAAAGACATGCTTATACCTTTTCAATAAATTAATAAGGTTAGTCCTGACATGAGGGGGTAGTTTCTTTCCAATATATACCAACTTAGGGGATGATTCTATCACCAGGTTTACCTTCTCTAACTCTTCCAACTTGGTGGTAGACTGCTGATGTAAATGACTATCATTATAACTAAACATGCTCTCCAGCTCTACCAGCCCTTTAGGTATTTCATTTGTTTCCAACTGGACAACATCATTTCCAAACACTGTCTCTCTATTGTCTACCACTTCCACCAATGCATTACAATCAATCTTTTGTCCATCATAATCATCAACACATTGGATAAACCTAAGAATGTCTTCATCATCAGCAAAAACTTGCTAATTGTACACATTATCAGGAATAGCAGGCCTAGATTTTATTTCCATAGTGGAAATACCTGTTAGCGTTGCATCATCATTTTTCAAAGAAACATTAGCTAGGAAATCTGCCATAATATTTTTTGCTCGCTCTATCCAATTAATAGAAAATGCATCAAAATTCTCAATAACATCCCAAACAGCATGCTTATACTGCTTCAATCTATCATTTTTCGATGCATATTTAGATCTCACCTAAGAAACAACCAATTATGAATCCCCCATTACTTT
This sequence comes from Cryptomeria japonica, assembly GCF_030272615.1. Classification (NCBI taxonomy): domain Eukaryota; kingdom Viridiplantae; phylum Streptophyta; class Pinopsida; order Cupressales; family Cupressaceae; genus Cryptomeria; species Cryptomeria japonica. The sequence goes on from NC_081407.1 coordinate 923,780,313, forward strand.
CAACAGTTGGATTCCATGCCTTTTTGCAACCTCAAGTCCTAGTAACAGGGCTTCATACTCTGCAGTATTATTTGTGCACTGGAATGTCAATAAGAATGAGTATTTAAAAGTTATACCTGACGGGGACACAAAAAGAACGCCTGCTCCAGATCCTTCTTTGGAGCAAGCTCCATCAAAATACATCTGCCACAACCCATATTGTTGTGCTTGCAGCTCGACTACAATGGGGTCAGTATTCTTCAATTGAGGTGAAATTGGTTGAAGTCTAAAATTATCTAAATCTACATCAATCATACAATTAAGCATACTAGGGTCTACATTTTCAATTACCCTAGGAGCTCGTGGCTCTCTGTACAATTTGACTTGATTACCACCAATAGGAATAGTGGCATAAGATAAATCCAGTTGGACATTTCCCCCTACTGCTGCTTCCCATTGTCTAGAAAGTAACATACCATAGTGGGGTTTAGTGTCAGTAACAATAACATCCATTTTGTAAGTAGTTTAAGGAAATGCTGCTATTTTTACTTCTACATCTTTCATTGTTCCTATCACAGGTACTTCCCTGTTATCCATGGCATAGCACTTCCCATACACAGTGGTTACTGATAACCTTAATTCTTTCATAACACCATAGGGCATTACATTGGCAGCAACCCCTAAATCTATCATGCAATTTTTAATCAATCGGTTATTAACTAACAAAGTAACATAAAAGGGATCTACCCGAGAAGGCTCCTGAGTGATAGTGATTCCAACATAAACCTCTGGGGTTTGGAACTCTTGATCCTTTCCAACTTTAGCCAAACCGGTGGGTAATACTGTGTCACTATCAAATATACTAGAGAATAAAGACAAAGCTACATCCTTATGTTCTTTAATCTTTAGCAATTCTACTAATGGAACAGTGACTTTCATTTGAGTTTAAGCTTGGGCCATATCAAATGTAGAATTATTGCATTTTTCAGTATTAACCCTAAATTTTTCTATTTTGGATTGATTTGTCTTTTTCACGGTCTCTGCTCCTTGCACATCACCAACATTTTTATCATCTATGCCTTTAGGTATATCTTTAACTTGTTCCTCTTTTCCTTGACTGACTTTAGGAAAAGTAATAGCACTGCTTGATGCCCCCCTTTTTGTGACTTCTTTTACAAACATAGAACCCGACTCACCTTGATCAGTATCTCTCTTGGTGCTTCTCAAATTATAGTTATGTTTTGCTTTGGCAATTGCAGCCTTAGTGAGATTTCTAACTTCTTCCTCACTAGGCCTCCTAAGATGAACCTCTTCATCTTCAATTGTTACCACATTTAATGTGGGATGCCAACCTAAGGCTAACTGTCCTTGCACTAACTTTTCATTGTCTATCACATCACTGTATTCACTTTACACATATTCCTCATCACTTTCTATGGTGGTTTCAAACATATTAATGTCAGGCTCTGCTTCTGGTCTCATAGATTCTTCCATAGCTTGAGCCACTGCACACTGATGAGGGGAATGTGGTCCATCACAAGCAATACACCAAGGAGTATTTTCTATATTGTGAACAGTTTTCCCTTTCAAGGGATCTAGTGTGTCTTGACTTTGGGTAATTTTGGGCTTCTCCATTTGGGGTTTACCATCCTTCCAATTGGTATTATAGGGCATATCATGTAATCTAGGGGGTCTATCTTGCCAGTTATAATGAGGTATATCATTTTTGTTTACCTTAGCAGTCAGATCTTTCATAGCAGTAACCAATTTCTCTATTTTATCATCCTCTTTAGCAACTTTATTAGGTTGCTGTTTGGTTTCTTGCCATAATCTACCATCTGTCCTTCTTCCTAATTTTCTAGATGCTTTTTTGTTACTCTCTACATTTATGGCAATTCTAAAAGAATCTCTCAAATTATGGGGGTTTTTATCTCTTAAGATATAGGCCATCTTGGAATCAAATGCATTGTAATATGTATTAAGACACATGTTGTCATCTAGCCTCATCACCTGATACAATCTATGCATAGCTTTCTGGAATCTAGTATTGAAATCGGTGACCATTTCATTTTCAGATTTTCTAATGTTGTTGAACTCATTTAGCATGAAACTCACATTAGTCTTGTCACCATACTGCTCTTGAAAGCAATTTTTAAAATCTTCCCATGAACCTATGCTATTTATTGGAAGACCTCTGTACCAATCTCTTGCTGTATCATCAACTAGGGATTGAACAAACAGTTTCATAATAACATCTTCATCTGCTATCTCATAATCATTTATTAAATCCCTGAAAGATTTCAGATGTTCCTCAGCACTAATCGCATTGTTCCCAGCAAATTTATGGAGTCTGTCTCTTAGCTTAGTAGGAACATGATTTGGGTATCCTGGGATCCCATCAAAGAACAATTGTCTATATTGTTCTAGATTGATGGGCCTTCTTTGAAAAGGGGTAATAGCACTATTATTTCCCATGGTCATTCTAACTTTTGGGATTGGAGATTGAGGTGCTGAGGTGCACTGTTTACTCACAGGTAGTTGGCTTATTGAGGCAATATTGGCCTGTACTGCAGGTTGAGCATTAACCTGAGGAAATGAAATGTGTTGGGGATTAGGCTTACTAAGATCTTCTGATGGGAATGTAATAGGGGGAGCCTTTAAGTAGTTAATCTTTCTTTTTACTTCTTGATTTGCTGCTTCTAACTCAGCCTTTTCCAGTTCCATTTGGAGATCTTCCTTTTCCTTCCTCATCCTTTCCATCTCTCTCTCATGTGCTAGAATTCTATGAGAGATCTCTTCTGCAATTTTAGACTCTATTCCATCATCTACCCATTTCTATTTTCCTTTATCTAGATTGAATTTAGGAGGCTGGGAATCATTTAATACTTCCCTAATTGGCTAGGCTACTGATTTACAAGCTTGTCTAGTTTTAGGGATTAGGATTTCCCTAATCGTAGGGCCTTCCTCATCGCTTTTTTCTTTTTCCTTACCAAGCATTTCAAGATCACCTATCTATCTAAGAAGCCTATCTCTTTCCATTAATTTGGCTTTAACTTCCTTCTCCTTATTTCCCTCCTTTTGGGCTCTTAGGGAGATTAAATGATGGACTCTTTTGTTTAAATCTTCAATCTCTTGAGACACTTTATCCTCATCAGGGAAGTTTTCTTCAGATTCTGATGCATTAACTTGATCTATGTCAATCAGACTAATGTTCCCATCAATTGTCCTAGGAATAGAGTGCCTAATTACATTTGAACTGGTTCTATCTTTTGCAGAAACACTAGCATGAGATAGATCTTGATTTAAAATAGGTGCATCATCAATATTTCAAAACAATCCCGAATGAAAACCTAAGATATCATGCTTTGAATTTCTAGAAGATGAATTAGACTTTGCATAACCAGGTCGGTCAAGCATCTTACCAGTAGTATTGTTTTTCTGCACCCAAGCAGCATTTGATGGTTCATGCAACACGGATCTCTTCTGGCCTCTCCGTGACTGTTCTGGCAGACCTTCTTGCAAAGTTTCGCGAGGATGTTTCTTCATGAATGATCTTGTGTTTTTTGCTCCTTGCATCTTGCTTGTCTTCTTTTTAGAAAGATTTGTATCTCACAAGGACTGGTTCAAAGTAATAGAGTCGCCACCCACAAAACTATGGGAAAAATAAAAACAAGCAATCTTATCCGCAAACAAACAATAATTTTCTTTACAAACCTCAACACAGATCTATGCTTATATCTTTATTGTAACTCTCCCTAGCAAAGTCGCCACTTTTGTTGTCTTCAAAATCTGATTCCCTTTAACATCCTTAAAATAATATGATTCAAGCTTGGTGCAGAAGAGATATCAAAGATAAGGAAATTCTCAAGACAACATATGACAAGGTTTGATTAGACCTTCTACACTTCAGGCTTACTCAGAGCCCAGGTGGGTATACCTTTGTGAATTAAATTCACGCTTTCAAACATAAACCCACAGCAAACCAGTCCAGAAAACTAGTGGATCTATTCACCTTGAAATCAACTGAAAACAAAGAATGGAAATTGTACTTAAGTTCAGCATTTCGATCAACAAAGCATGTAATAAACAACCTCAATTAATACCAGTGCCTTATCCAAGGTCACAGAGTCATCTAAACTCAAATAAGACTCCTCAAACAAAACATCTTTATGCTTCCCGTCGGCTTGGTTTCTATCAATCCTTGTATATGCCTGAAACCTACAAGAACTTAAGCATTATAAACCAAGCTATGGTCATCAGAATTCAAAGTTCCTTCCAGAGAGTTTACTGGTATGAGTGATCCCCGCCTCTTTAATTTCCCTCCCAAAGAGAAAAGCTAACAAACACTTATACTAAAATTGCTTTGCAATTCCATTCAAACAAAACAACCCTGGATTATTCAGAATGAAAACAGTAAACAAATTTGTGAACAAACTTGAAGACAACACAAAGCTTTACTCAAAATCGATGGTCTGTATATTGATATTTAGTTCAAAAAAGTATTACAAGAAATTTTTATTCTCCATTAGACTTAGAAAAGCTCAGATAAATTTCTGCAGCGTTTTCTTACAATTTTTTGTGATCATTTTTCCTCTAGTCCTGGTATCCATTTATAACAACATGGATGCACAAAGCTTCGGACTTCTCAAAGAGAGTTTGTTATAATCATTTCTTTCAGAGTAAAGAGGTTACAAACTTTTCGCAAAACAAGTTACAAACTCTTTTTAGCCTATGCAGTTTCTTCAACAGTTTGTTCGGTTGCAACCTCTTCTATCTTTTCAGGGACGCTTTCCAACTGTTCCAGGTCATGGGTGGCATATTTAGTTGCCCACTCACTATATACCTCTTCTATCGGCCATGAGAAATTAATCACATTATCTTTAGTTTTAGTCAACCTTTTCCAAGAATTTCTCATTTTGTTGACTTCTAAATTGAGAAAACCATAATGTGATTTAATTTTCTCTATCTCCTGTATTGTCACAATGAAGAAAGAAGCATCATCAAGATCAATAATTCCTTTAACTCTTGCTGACAATTTAGCTTCTATCTCGTTGAGCCATAATTGTTTGTCTTTTAACTGATCCGGGCTAGCAAAAACTCCTGGGAGCAACTCAAAAACTTGGTCAGTGTATTCCTTCTTGCATAGATTAATCTTCGTATCCACATTATCCACTTCTGCTGCTAATTTTATTAAGAATTTAGCGACATCAGAAGTGGATTTGATGATGGGATTGGCCCTTGCCTCATCATAGGATACACACATAAACTCTAAATCCTGCTCCCTAGGCCTCCATCTGTCAAAAATAGGCGTCAAAATAGCCTTGTCTCTCCTAAGCTCATTCCAGATTTCCATAATTTTACCTACATTGTTGTAGAGAAATGAGGCATTTATTGTATGTGTAAAACTGGAAATCGTAGCTCTTACTCTCTCCTCATACTTCTTTGCATACAAGGCCTGAGCCTGTTTCAAATTTTCTAATTCTTGGGGAGTGATTTCAATCATTTGAGAGCTGGAGGGTGCTGGAGATGGTGGAAACTCAATGATAGGGCTAGTAGGTGGAGGTCTTGCAAGAGAAGAGGAGATCATCAGTGTTGAAGACTCGCCTTGATGGTATTGTCCAGTCAACTGGCTCTGTAGCTTGGCAATGATGCTATCCTTACCTCTTACCTCCTCTTTGGCACTGTGATAGGCCTTTAAAACTATTTCCAATTTGATTTGGAGGGCCTCTTTCTCTTTGGCTTCTTTCTCTTCTACTGCAACACTGAATTTTACAGTTTCTAACACAGTGCTAGCAGCCTCCACTACCCCTGTACTTTGTACTCTCTTCACCATCATTCCACCAAGGTAACTTGACCCTGGGGTGTCTTTGCTCTTCTTACTCTCATTTCTCTTGAGAGACCACATGACAAGTACAACATTGTCCTTATTGAAAGTAACCCCCTCCATAGGTTTAGTCTCTTTTCTTACTGCATCTAATACCAGGGCATCTGCAATATCCCATTTGGGTAATATAAGCACTCTAGCTTGTGCTACCATATCTCTTCCCTGCTCAGGGGTGATGGTTCTAAAATCTTCCATCATCTCTTGCTTTATTTCCTCTTCCACCAAGGCTGGATCTTTATTGGGCTGCTCAGCCTTTCTTGTTTCACATCTAGCATTATATCTATCTATGTGATGTTTCCATATAAACTGCATAAATGCTTCTGATGTGACAAAATTGTTATCAGCTAGAAAGGCACTACTTGCCTTCTTTATCTAGGGATCCCACTCCTGGCCTTTAAGTTCAGTGGAGGTGATATCCATTTCAGCAGCAATGGGTTCTTCCGGCATCCCTTCCTCCACTTCATCATAGGTGTATGCAATTTCCCCTAAACTACCCAATTGTAGGAGTTGCTCAGCTGCTGCTTGCTCATTTCCTATATGGATAGGGGATTACGATGGGGAATACAAAGGTGTATCTGATATTATTTCCTTCCCCACCCTTTGCTTCTTTGGGCTCTCTTGGATGTCGATGACATCTTGTATCTTCCTCTTTCCTTTGGAGGTAGAGGGCTCCCCTGTTGTAGGCACCAGCACACTATAACCTGATTTCTTATGCAGTGTGTAATCACCAGGAGGGATTGGCTTGCTAGAAGCTGACCTACTAAGGATCACTCTAGCTTTCTTAGGTTTGCTTTCGATTACAGCTTCCCTTTTCTTGTTCAATGTCTGCATCACATCTTCAAAACAAATAATCAAAAACTTTATTTTCTCTTCTAGTGGGAAAAAGCTAGACAATGGGTCATAGCTAGCATCAAACTGATGCACAAAATCCAGGGCTTTATTATAAGCCACCCACTTTTCTTTCCTTGGCTCCTGCTCATCTAGATCAAATTTATTTCTGATGAGGTCTTTAGGAAACTAGAATTAATGAGGCCTACCTCTGCATGCTACTTTCTTCCTAAACATACCATTGAAAATTCCTCTGGATCGGCACACCTTGACACTGCAGTGGATAAATGATAAGGTTTGAGGAAATCCTCAAAGCAGTTCCAGCCTCCCTTTGTTATTACAAATTGGTGGGCTATGGTAGCTGCAGGGAAAATAGTCCCTTTACCCCTGCCTGTCAACTCTGCCTCTTGGAAGCCACCAATTTGTCTAAGGATCTCTGTGATTCCTACTTTGAGAGGGACCTAGAAAGGTAACAAAAATGGGGTGCCCCTGAAACCAAAAACTTTGAAAACTGTAAAGACTGGATATAGGTAAATGTCACCCCAGTTATGAACAATTTTTATGTTCTCTGCGAATTCTTTTGGTCTCATGAATTCCGGAAGAACTTTGGGGATTCTTGGGTTTTTAGAGCAGAGGAGAGTCCCTATCTTTGATGCAAAGTATTTATCAAACTTCAAAAAACTGGCATCCTCTCTATCCCATGACAACAGAGTACTCCATAACTGTACTGGAATTTTTTCTCCTTCCTTCTCATTAACTAGGTCTAATCCACTGGCAAAATAATCACCACCTTTGAAGAGAAAAAGATGCATTAGAAACGAGTACCATCCGAAAGGCCTATCCACTTTTCCATTCTTAATTCCTATCAACCCTCCATGGATAGCATCAGCAATAAAGGAGGCCTAATCAAATGTGATTGCAAGAGAAGGATTCAAAATCTGAGCAATCATTAGCAGGTAATGATTCGGCATATTTGCTTCAGCATCTTCTCCCAAAACTTGACAAAGTGCCCAATACATTCCTTTGGCCCTCAGAGTGAACATACTTAATGAGAAGGGCTCTTGTGTGTTAGGTCCTACAACTGTTAACCCTCCAATTTTCACAAAAAATTCCTTAAGAGGCCCATTCTTGAGATGAATCCTCTGTGCACCGTAAATTTGGGCTAATGATGTGAAGTTTATAGGTTCTAGAAAATTTGTAAACTCATTAAGCCCAAATGCTGTCCTAAACTCGTCAACATTAATTTCAACAAGGGTTTTCCCATTTACATCCCGAATGCTTCTTGTAACTGGGTCATAATTTAACGCCATTTGGGTCAGCAAATCTGTGTCCATGAATACCCCTAGGAATACCAATTTCCCAACATCTAGTTCCCAGATACTGTTTTGTGGGGCAGGAGAATTTCTCATTCTGAATCCAACTTTAAACAACCCCAACCCAGACAGTCCAACCTATGGGTCTCTCAACCAATTGTCCTTATCATATAATCCTTCTCCTATCTTTAGAAAAGGAGCCTTGGGTACTAATTCTTTTGCCTTTGATTCCTGATTAGTTGACAACATCAACTGTTCTAAAAAATCATCACAAACACTCCTCTCTGAATAGTTAACCTTACCAAAAAATTCTCTTTTAGGAGCCATTTTGAAAATGCAAGAAATAAATGCCACTCTTAAACAACTCTGTGAAGAATCAATTATCTAATTTAGAACACTGCACAAGAATTGCTACACAAAAAAATGAGAGAACCTGTTCTTTGCTTGAAGGAATTTTCTCTGCAACTGAACCGACTTGCTCTGTATCTTAGGAGAATAACTCTGCGTCTACTCTTCTGCAAAATCCTTTAAAAGATATCTTTACCCGGTTGTTAGGAAATCAAATATTTGTACTCAGGGCCTTGACTATAACATTGATTCCGCATGCTTCGACCATCCCTTCAAAATTGAATTCATACAAGAATTCGTATTTTTTGCTCCAATGGGTCACAACATTCCTACAAGTGTTTCATTTTGCTCTTTCGCAACTTTGCGAAGCATAACCATCGGGCAGCTTGGTCCTGCAAAATAACACCAACCGTTCGATCAAAAGAAACTTGATCGAGAGTTAGGTTAATTGACAGCTTTAGCTTTTCTCTGGGTCCTGCTTTTCTATTGGCTACATGATACCACGTGGCATCCAACCGTTGGCCTTGAAATTCCCTTCCCATTCCACTTGATACTGGCCACATGTCTTTCTTTCATACCACCGGTTCCACCTTGGCGGGCCTACACTTTCTTCTTAGACCACGTGTCATCATGACACGTGGACGGCTTGTGTTCATTCTCTCTATTTCATGGGGTATAAAGGACAAGCATCTTACCCTTGCGAAATAGCGCGAGCCGTCGAATCATCTCTTAAGATGATTGACTTTTAATCCTCTGAATAGGCTCTCAGGAGGGGTGGGCCCGCTGACTCATCGTGAACACCTGGTGCCCAGTCACTTTCGGAGCTGACTTGTCACCTTCTTATTTGCCAAAAGGAAACCACAGGGCCCCACCTTTTTCAAAATAGCTATATCCTCCAGGTCATCATCATGACACATGGACGGCTCGCGTTCATTCTCGCTATTTTGCGGGGTATAAAGGACGAGCATCTTACCCTTGCGAAATAGCGTGGGCCATCGGATCATCTCTTAAGCTTATCGGCTTTAATCCTCTGAATAGGCTCTCAAAAGGGGTGGGCCCACTAACTCATCGTGAACACCTAGCGCCCAGTCACTTTCAGAGCTGACTTGTCACCTTCTTATTTTCCAAAAGGAAACCATGGGGCCCCACCTTTTTCATAACAGCTATATCCTCTAGGTCATCATCATGACACGTGGATGGCTCGCGTTCATTCTCGCTATTTTGTGGGGTATAAAGGACGAGCATCTTACCCTTGTGAAATAGCGTGGGCTCAGATCATCTCTTAAGCTGATTGGCTTTTAATCCTCTAAACAGGCTCTCAGGAGGGGTGGGCCCGCTGACTCATCATGAACACCTAGCACCCAGTCACTTTCAGAGCTGACTTGTCACCTTCTTATTTGCCAAAAGGAAACCACGGGGCTCCACCTTTTTCATAACAGCGATACCCGCCAAGTCATTTCCACCTGCGACCTAACTCACCTCTGGGGCCTTTCTTTTAGCCTTTAATCCTGACCGGCTGACTGTTGTGACTTGTGCCACATGCCGCCAACTTACTCGCTATCAACCACCAGCTAGACCATCTATGTGGCATGCCATGTGTTTTTCGCAACTTCGCTGGTTTTAAACTACGCGCAACTTCGCCTAGTGAAATAACGCGAGCCGTGGATCCATCTGCGAGATGCGCACTATTTACTGGGCCCGACAACTTTAGAAGAAAACATATAAGGCATAAATTTTTTGATTAATTAACATAACCGCCTAGGCAAACAACAAGGGGGAACACTTCCTACGACCCCATGACCCATTACTTAATTGAATAAAGTAACGAAAGATTAGAAACCAAAGGTATTAGAACAAAACACAAGAGGATTTAAAAACAAAAACCCTTAAACCCTTGAGGTCTAGAACAAAGCCAAAGTATTTGGAACTACACCCTATTCAAAATTCAACAAACCGCAACCAATCATGGGAAAAGAAAAACCCAATTTAAATCAGTGATAACAAGAACAATGAAGTCATTGGGAAGAAATAGGTTTTACAATGTCAAAGAATATTATGATTCTTTTACTGAAGATGAGCAGAAGCAAATACTCCAACTGGTAATAACCTATTTGGTTCATTACAAAAGATTTCCACATGATTTGGAGAAAGATATTTCAGACTCTTTGTATAATACTTTGTTACATAAATGGGAAGAATCCATTCAATTAGAAAAGCAGATTATTGATGAAGTATGTGTAAAGTATTTTCCCAATCTATCATCAAATGGAATTAGTTCTTTAACTGAGGAATACAAAGCATATTTTGATTTTAAAGTAAGAAGATTGAAGCTTCTTAATGCAAAAAGGTCAGTTGTTGAGTCTAAGACACATCAGCTAGCCTGTATAATCAAAAAGAGGGAAGATATCATCCAGTCAAGCAGTAAGGATGATACTATAGAAGATGTTCCTCGACCAGAAATGGATGAAGAGGAAACTGTTCAAGCTAACGTAGTCTATCCAACCAAGAAGAAGAATGACTCCATTGTTATTTTTGATGAAGATATTTAGGACATAGTAGACCTATCTGGAGACATCACTGCACCAGATATGGATCCTCCTTCAATCATAGAAGTACAGGCTACATCAGGTGATCAACCGGGTAATCAACTAATAGTGGTTAGTGAACCGGCAACTGAACAACTAGAGAAACCCCAATCTCCACCGGTCATTGAGATTACTCAAAAGGACTTTACTAAGGAAGCTATTACTCAGAAAATAGAAGATACAACAGAGAAAACACACAGAAAGAGCCATCATTAAGAGTATACCCCTTGAACCAACAAAGAAATAACTACTTGATGATGATGATGAAGACTCTTTAAGTATTTCAGGACCTATTGACATGAACACCTTGAGTGCATCAGAAATGATGAAGATTGCTAATGTTATGCAATCTCGTGCACACAAGAAGAGATTGAAAGAGCAAAGAATTGAGGCAGAGACAATCCAGAAATCAGTAGAAATTTTGTCTAGATTACTACCTGAAACCTCTGTTGCACATCTTCCTACTCCTATCAGCAAACTTGGTCAGCTAGTTGCAGATGCATCTAATCAAATCAAATCGCTTGAATATGCTGCTCAAATATCTACTGAGAAGAGCTACAAGAAGGCATATGGAGATAAACTAGCTAAGCACATTGAAACTAGCAAAATGGCTTTATCTCATAATGGCAGACTATTAAAGAAAGCTATTGAATCTAGAGGAAAGTATCTTGCCTCTACCTCCAATATTACTTTCTTTTATTCTGATATTTCTAAGAATCAAGTTGAAACTGAGCAGAAAATAGAAAGGTTATGCAAGGCATATGTCCCACTCTAGGACTCCATTCATGCCTTTAACCGGTCTATAGATGAATTTCATGACAAACTAAATAGGAATGATAATGAGAGAGCTAAGAGATTCCAATCTCTAAGAGAGCTCAAGGGTCAACTCACCTCACATGTTGACATTCTTTAGAGAGACTACTCCAGTGCAAAATCTTTTCTTGCTACTCCTGACACCTACACGCTAGACTCAATGGAAGAATTCTATTCCCCGTTGTTGTCTACCTCTGAGTATACAAATAACATACTGGAATCATGGAAGAATGCTCTATCCCACATGAAGAAGAATTTCAATAATATGTTCATGAGAATAGCCAATGCACGAACTTGTTTAAAATTGTAATATATGATCAACACTTTGATATAGATTTTATGTATATATTTTACTTTATCATTTTGGCATTGTTGTCAAAGGGGGAGTAATAATATGTATGTGTGTTTTTGAAAATTTTGTATTTATGCATGCATTAAGGGGGAGTATTGCATTAAAAGGGGAATATGAGTAAATATGTAAATATTTGTTACTACTTACTAAGTTTCCATTAGTTTTATGTCCAAAGTCATTCTATATATACTCTAGCCGGTTACTACTACCGAAATATTCAGTCCGTAAGCACAAAGCAGTCGGTTATAGAAGAAAGTAGTCACAGAGCCCAGTATACACCGAACTATCTACCGAGTAACACTCTATGTCTACCAAGCAGCAATAATGATACATCGAGTTGATATACACCGAGTGAAACGTGTTACCAAATTCATTGAACCTAGACACACATGGGAAACGTGTTACAAGATCGAGGAACAAAGAACCGTTATCACATTGGAAATTGCACTTAAAGATTTTGTATGATTTTGAGGTCATCTATCCAATGAAATATTTTGTATAGTTATTCATTCGATAAATCATGTTTGTAAGATCGAAGCAATGACCCAGATCACCGACATAAGAGATCTATTTATATAGCATGAATTGGGATCAAATGTGTATGTGTGTATGAGTGTGAAGATAGACATATGTGGAAAACAAAATCATGGGAAAGCACTAAGGGTTATGATTTTTATAGAGACACAGAGGTCACCAAGAAGGATTTCAGAGAACAGTCAAGGAATAGAGTAAACATAAGGGTTTACCGAGTTACTCTATGGATTACCGAGGTATGCTATAAGAAAGGTAATCTCATTTTGAGAACATAGAATCTTCTATAACATTTCAGATTTGAAGTTGCAGATATTTGTAAAGATTCTATTGTAATATTTTGAGTTGTAAGAGAAACCTTTAACAGGGTAAAAGACTCTAACAAAGTCTAAAAATTGTAAAGCCTTTAACCAGGTGTAGCATTTAGTTTAAGTGTTGTAAAATACTTTAGCAAGGTAGATCTAATGATCTTGATACTCCTAACAAGGTAAGCTATTAGAAATAGAAAAACATGTAGCTCTAATCAAGCACCCTTTATTATTGCAGTAGTGAAGTTGTGGGTGCCATCCCCACCACAATTTTTCTCTCTAACCAAGAGTTTCTGCGTAACCAAAATATATGTGTTATGGAGTGAATCATGTATGATTTTTATCTATTTGTTTTAGCTTTATGTTATGTTATAGCAGTTTTTGGTTTATGCTTAACAACAAAGTTATTGTTGAAGAAAGGATTTGAAGTACTGATTCACCCCTCCCCTCTCAGTACATTAGCTTTCCATATTGGGCCTAACAATTGGTATCAAAGCTTCAATCTTGGAAAAAGGTTTAATAGCCTAAAGAAAAAGATCTTATCAATGGAAGGCTTTAAACAATCTCGGAGAATTGTGTATTTGCAAGAAGAGTTGGATCATGCTAATCAAGTGATTGCAGACATGCAAAGACAAATGCAAAAATCATTGAAAGTCAGAAGAAGTTTGTCTGATGATTTGCAGGACTCTCAAGAGTTAGTGGAACAAATTGAGACATCATCTGAGAATAGTATATCTGAAGAGACTGAAGAGACGATTGGAGAACTGAAAGAAAAGAACAAAGCACTAACTAATCAGCTGAAAGCAATGAAAAGAGGACATGAACATTTCAGCACATAGATGACTAAAAATCTTGATGCATTAAGGATAGCCGAGGATAAAGTAAAAGATCTAGAAAGAGAAAAACAACAGCTTGAAGCATTAGTATCTAAAAAGAATGATGAAATCACAAAGTTGACTGGGATTCAACAAAATCTGTCAGATCAATTGGGTTATGCACATCATGAAGAAAATTTGAAGGATAATGAGAATCAAGCATTGAAACTTGAATTATCAAGATTGACCGATGAACTTGAAACAGAGAAGAAATCCAAAGAAACACTGAAGAAGAGTTATGAAGCATCAAAGATGTTGGATGAGCAACTGAATACAAGAAGACCCAACAAAGATGCAGGACTCTGTTACAAAGGAAAAGACTCTACCAAGAAGGGAATCCACACTACTGAGAGAGGAGAATCATCAAAGCAACTTGGAAACAAGAAGAACATCAAAGGAAAGAAGCCTATTTGCAACTACTATGGAAATCAAGGTCATACTACTAACTTGTGCAAAATCAAAAAAGGTAAGCAACCGAATGTCACTAAGTCTAATGGTTATTGTCACAATTACAATAAATATGGTCACACATCTAATGAATGTAGGACAAAGTTTGTTAACAATTATCAGAAGGTAAAATTCAAAGGGTTTTGTAAAAACTGCAATAGATATGGACATAGTACCGAGAAGTGTTGGTTTAAATAGAAGAACTATATGTGATCTGCACACTGAGCAAATGCTAGAGGTTACCAAACTCACACAGATCCTAACCAACAGTATTCTGTAGTACTATGGGAGTACAATACAAGGATATGGTGTGAATGTTGTGGAAGATATGGACATATAAGTGCCAACTGCTTTATAAGGTTTGGAATGAACAACCAAAGATCATGGAGAAATCCTGGTATGGCATGTTTTCATTGTCACAAAGTTGGACACTTGGCTAGAGATTGCAGAGATCAACCTAGAGGAGACACTGAAGAAATAAAAGGCAAATTACAAATGATTTGGAAAAAGAAGGAAATTGTGTCAAATGAAGAAAGCACCTTATCTACCGAGTTAGGTGCACCTATTCCAAATTAATCGGTAAAGGTATGAAGGGACTGCATTCTCTCAAGGTTAAATCTTAACAATTCCTATTTTATCATGTACTTAATTCAAAATCTGCATAGCTAAAGATGCATTAGGAAATTTGAAATTTTATCAAGTTTTTTGGAAGCTTGTCTAGTCGATAAATATAGGAAGTTTGGCTACTCAGTAAAAGCATAAAAAGGAAGTGGTACTAGGTGCATTTAATGTTTTTTGACCTAACTACATGAAGCCCGATAAGTTATATTGTGTACTTAAAGCTTTTGCATGGTCATTTTACACTTACCAAGTTTTCAGAGAGCAAAGCAAAGTGATTCAAAGGCAGTCAAAACTCCTCCGAAGTGAAATTCAAGGTATTTACATCAATCACAACACATTGTCAAACTAGTTTACTGATCATATCAGTTGTGAATATCTGTTTTACATTTGTTAAGTGGAAAGCATCTTCCATTTAAAAGTTTTCAAACCCTAAGGATCTTTTGTTAAGTGATTACCCAAAATTTGAAATGGCATTGAAGATCTAGAAGCCCATTGTTGTTGAGAATATTGAAAAGCCCTCACTGAAGTACTCTCTAACTCCCAAAGTAGCATATGAACTGGATGCTAAAACTGCATTTTCACTCATTCCAGATAAAGTTTTACTAGTTGAGGATGTCAGATTCTTCACTAAGTGTCGTGTTGAGGAACTAGGTCATGTTGAGATCAAGGACACATATGATGAATTGTGTACCGATGGGAAATTGGATAGCAAGTATGAACATAATAAAATCAAGGGATTGACTGAAGCCCTAACATATCCCCATGTCTTCAAACCCCAATGGGTCAAGTTTGTTCTGAGCAGAGTTCATGATGATTTCATGTGGTTAGAGGAGCAACCATTCAAAATCACCAAGGAAATCATTCATTTGATCACCGGTTACCCTATTTTTGATCATGCCCGAGCTCAGAAAATGATATCACAAAAGGAATTGATCACTTTAACCAGAGTTGAATTTGATTGCAGAGGACTGAAACTGAACAATGTCACAGATGTAGAGCTGAAGTTTGCCATTAGAGTAATAGGTTATTGTTTCTTTCAATCGGGAAGGGAAAATAGTGTACCCTGTGCAGCAGTCGATTTAACATATAAAATTGTGAAGAAAGGAATGAAAATTGATCTTTGTGAAGTATTGTTGAAAAACTTGTTTGAGAATCTAAACACCATAAGGAAGCTGAAGAAGAACAACTCGGCTAACACACTGAAGTTTGGATCACTTTTAGTATGCATGTTTTTCTATTTTGAGAAATTCTTTCCATCAATCGGTAATGTAGTTTGGGAGCTACACCGACCAATCACCCATCAAATCAATGACTTCATCAAATGGCTAGGTGATAATTTTAATGATATTATGGATGATTACTTTAGCAAGTTTCAAGAAAATATGAATAACAGGTATAGAATTCCACCCTAGTTAGTAGAGAAATATAAGGATGACATATGCTTTGAAGTAGACACTAACTACTGCTATGTTAATGCTATGGAACCGAGAACTCAATCTTTGCCACCTATGGGTTATGAGATTGATTTTGATATCTCACAACAGCAGATAGATTCTTTTCTTACATTACCAAGGCATGCTACCGCGTTGAGATACGGTACATATGAAGAAGTTAAAGAGAAATTTAAGATGAGCATTATAGTACCCAAGGCTACAAGGAAAGCAACAAAAATGATCAAGACATTAACGGAGAAATTTGGAGAAGGTTCTTCCTCCACACCTGTCAAGGGCACTCTAGTCATCACTAAGGAGGAATTTGAAGCCCAAGAGGCAACTATTACATTGAGCTCTGAGTTGCCTAAAGGGAAAGTTTTGAAAAGGAAGAAACGGGATACATCAAAGGTATCACCAACTCCTTCAGTAAAGCACCCAAACACAAGATCATCTGCAGCATCACCGAGTAAGAAACCAAAGAATGTTGCCACACCAAAGGTAACAAAAACTTATAAGAAATCTACTCGGAGACTCATTTTGACTAAAGAGTCTAGTGACACCGAATCTGAAGATGCAAGTAAATTTCAGATTGTTAAGAGCAAAAAGGAAGAAGTACATAGTGTTGATAACTTTTGTGCTAATCTAAAACAATATGGTGGTTTTGGATCATTTAGATATGTAAAATATGACTCCAAATCTGATGCAGAAAAGAGACAAATTAAAGAAGCCATAATCTGCACTCTTCTGAAATTCTGATTGGTCCCATTGGAAGTAACTAATTCTCTTTTAAAAGAATTGTATTTGCATATTGATAACAAGTGGAAATGTGCCATGGACTCGAAAAAGAAGATGAGAGAAAGAAGTCTGGTACATCTCTTTCCAGAAATGTCGGTAGATGAAATAAGTAACATCTGAAAAACTACCACTCAAACTTCCTAGTCAAGCAAAGAGCCTTGAAATTGATGAATGGCTTTTATTTGGATGTAGAGAATGAGACAAAGGAAAAATGGTAGGAAATCTTTCGAATCAAGAATGATGGTGAGCAAGTTGAAGTTGAAATAGTTGATGTCACTAAGCAAGATCCTGATATCACCGAGCAAGACCCTACTAACACTATACAAATTGATGAGGATATCATGCACACCGAGGCACAAGAATAGGAAATGATAGAAGGGAATGCATGTGCCAAACTGGTATCCAGTGAGTCAGTTTTAGAACAAGTTCAACCCTATCCTCCGGTCACTCAGCTTGTTTCAACCAAGGCCCCTTAGGACACTGAACAAGGAACAGAGGGTCACAAGTCTACAGAAGGAGAAGCTACTTCTCAGGCCACTGGGGAACAGACTTCTCAAGCTCCTTCTAGCACTAAAAATGTTACAACTGAGACCCAGAGCAAGGATTCATTGAAGGATACATCAAAGGTTCAAGAAATTGACAAAAGTGTTGCCTCTACCGAGCAACCTACCAAGGGTCAACAAGCCTCCCAAGCCATTGTTTTAGTTCAACCGATGAAAAATAAAGAAAAGAAAATGAAAAAGCATAGTTTCAAATTAGATTTGTCAAAACCAATAGTGTTGCCAAATGTAGACATATCCAAATTAAAAGGGCAAGCACTCATTGAATTCAGTGAACTATGCAAAGCCAAAGCAGAACAGGAAAAACAAATGGCTATTCAAAAGAAAAATAGAGTACTTTAGAAGGTGAAAGCACTATTAATAGATATGCTACCTGACGCTACAATGTCAAAAGATGCAGCCATCCATATTCAACTGGATGAACTCCTCAATCAGATAGAGTCATTTGGAGTAGACGCATCTGAATATTTGAGCAAATTGAAGGACAAAGAGCTCACTGCTAAAATGATTGAAGAGGTATAGAAAGCCATTGCTATTGGCAAAGTAAAACTTGTCAAATTTATTGTTGAGTTGTCCCCTCAACTCAAGCACATTCTTTATTTATTTCAGAAACTCTATACATTCTATTTATTCATTACAAATATCAAAAATAAAATAGAAGTGATTGAGAAAGAGATCACCGATCTCTCAAATAAGTTGACCACTGAGCCAAACTCTATTCACAATTTCTATACCAAGCTACAAAAGCTCATGGCTCAACAATTGGAACTTAGGAATGAAGAGCACAAAATAAGCATGGACATTACGACTCTTCAAACCTTATTCATTCCACACTTGTCCTTCATCCAAGAATAGATCAACAAGGCTACCTCCCTATCCACTCAACAAGAGGGAAGCACCTTAGATGGACTAATTTCATTGTTAGTTGACATTACAGCTTAGAATTCACTCATGGATAGTGTCAAGGATGCCCTCTCTACCACTCTTACCGATGCAAGGATAAAGTACAAATCCATTTTTGACCAGTTGCCTCCACTGAATGGTAACTAATTTTTTATGTTTGTCAAAAAGGGGGAGTATAGTATCAAAGTATCAAAGGGGGAGTGCAGTATACAGGGGGATTATACCAAGCAAAATAGAGTATCCAAATGCACAGTTAATTTTGACAAGGGGAGAAGTGAACCGAGCAGTGACAACCAAGCAATTAATACAAAACATTGATCACCGAGCATGCAAAATCAGAGTTTGTACAATATATTGATAAGGGGAGTATATCTGAATATACTATTTTATTAACAAATGTATATATTGTTAGTTTAGTCAAATTTTGTAAGTATATAGATTTTTGAGTTATGACTTTGAAAGAAGTTTTGTCAAACATCTCAACTAATGTCAAAAGGGGAGATTGTTACTACTTACTAAGTTGCCATTAGTTTTATGTCCAAATTCATTCTAATATATACTCTAGTCGGTTACTACTACCGAAATATTCAGTCCGTAAGCACAGAGCAGTCGGTTATAGAAGAAAGTAGTCACAGAGCCCAGTTTACACTGAGCTGTCTACCGAGTAACACTCTATGTCTACCAAGCAGCAATAATGATACACCGAGTTGATATACACCAAGTGAAACGTGTTACCAGATTCATTGAACCTAGACACACATGGGAAACATGTTACAAGATCGAGGAACAAAGAACCGTTATCACATTGGAAATTGCACTTAAATATATTGTATGATTTTGAGGTCATCTATCCAATGAAATATTTTGTATAGTTATTAATTCGATAAATTATGTTTGTAAGATCAAAGCAATGAACCAGATCACCGACATAAGAGATCTATTTATACAGCATGAATTGGGATCAAATGTGTATGTGTGTATGAGTGTGAAGACAGACATATGTGAAAAGCAAAATCATGAGAAAGCACTAAGTGTTATGACTGTTATAGAGACACAAAGGTCACCGAGAAGGATTTCAGAGAATAGTCAAGGAATAGAGTAAACAGAAGGGTTTACTGAGTTACTCTATGGATTACCGAGGTATTCTATAAGCAAGGTAATCTCATTTTGAGCACATAGAATCTGCTATAACATTTTAGATGTGAAGTTGCAGATATTTGTAAAGATTTTATTGTAATATTTTGAGTTGTAAGAGAAACCTTTAATAGGGTAAAAGACTCTAACAAAGTCTATAAATTGTAAAGCCTTTAACCAAGTGCAGCATTTAGTTTAAGTATTGTAAAATCCTTTAGCAAGGTAGATCTAAAGATCTTGATACTCCTAATAGGGTAAGCTATCAGAAATAGCTAAACATGTATCTCTAACCAAGCACCCTTTATTATTGTAGTAGTGAAGTTGTGGGTGTCATCCCCACCACATTTTTTCTCTCTAACCAAGAGTTTCTGTGTAACCAAAATATATGTGTTATGGAGTGAATCATGTATGATTGTTATCTATTTGTTTTAGCTTTATGTTATGTTACAACAATTTTTGGTTTATGCTTAACAGTAAAGTTATTGTTGAATAAAGGATTTGAAGTACTGATTCAGCCCTCCCCTCTCAGTACATTAGCTTTCCATATTGGGCCTAGCAATTGTGTATGCACACTTAGCGGTATTGTATTACTCTAAAAAAATTCTAAGTGTTGCCATCAAAGCCAAATGGGGAGATTGCTGGCTTGATGATAATTGTAATGTATTCATCACTTTTTGTCATTGATGAAACACTCTCACACACATATATGATTACATTGACTACCGGTGTAACTTCAATTGGTTTTCACTACCAACTGGTATGTTTAAGGTCTATCTCTAACCAATACTTTGTGTCAACTGATATGTGCCTAAGAGATAACTTATGGTAACACTAAGTCAATATAAAAATGAAGATGAAGATGAAGATCAAGTGGAAGATTCCAGGACAACGGTTCACTAGTTTTATTCCAACCGGTATTGATTGCTCTAACTGGTATCTGATTTTGTGATGAGTTACCAACACCATTTTCTTAGCGGTCATTTTTGTGATGAGTTATGTTTAAAATGTCTAGATACACTACACCTAGGAAATTGTGTTCCTATGGCTGACATAAGGTCTGAGTGTCTATTTAAAGACATCTTAGTGAATCATTTTATGAGAGATGAAAAAGAGAGAACATATATAGAAGAGGTGATCTATGTGAATACTTTTGCTGAAGAGTGATAAGTGTTTAAGATGGAGAGCAGTGTTGAATGTACTTAGAATGATCTGATCAAGCAAGTTTTGTGCTACTCAGAACAAATAAAATCTTTCTTGTTGTTTTCTAATAATTACAACAGAATAAAATCCCCTAACCGAGTAAGCTCTAACAAGCTTCATTGTACAAATCCTCTAACAAGGTTATCCATTAGTTTGGATTCTAAAATCCTCCAGTAAGCTTACTCTTAACAGGGTAGTACTCTTAATAGGGTATAAGATTCTAATCAAGCTTGGGATCTCTAACAAGATTCGCTCCTAGTAGAGCTCTTTGTAAGACCTTAACCGATCAATTTTCTATTACTATAGATAGTTAACTTGTGGGTTCCATCTCACCATGGTTTTTACCTATTTGGGTTTTCCACGTATAAATACTTGTGTTATGGTGGATGTTCTACTTTGTGTGGATGTTGTTATTTCATTTTGGATAGCATGTATTTTGTTCAAATTCTTAGTTAAGTTCATCTACCGGTTAGTGTTTAAAGTTGTGCTTGTTTTGGTGTCACTGATTCACGCCCCCCCCTCTCTCAGTGCTTTTCAAGACCATCAGACTTGACCTATATTCATGACTATGACAAACATATTTCCCTTTTCTCACCGGTACACTAGATACAAATATTTTAAAAGAAGATTTTGTCTTAGGTACACTGTTATCAAAACTATTTAACTCAAAATCAGTAAGATTACCAATCAAAGAATCAATAGTAACCTTATCCTTAGTAATTGACCTCAACTATTGAATGGAAGACACTCTAATGGAATAGGCAAGCAAAATAGTTCAAAGCATCTTACTCACAACAATGTCTTCTTCTATAGTGCCACCAACACTCTTGACTCTACCGACAACTTCTTTAATCCTCTGTCCATACTAAGTAATATTTTCTCCTTCCATCATTCTCATATCATCAAACTTTCCTCTAAGACTCTCTTCTTTAGCCTTTTGAACATGCTTATCACCACCATAGATTAATTATAACTTCTCCCAAACTTCAAAAGCAATTTCCAAACCATGGACATCAATATATTCAATATCAAATAGTTAACTTACTATGGCTTCTAATGCTTGAATGTTTTCTTGTTGCTCCTTATGTTGATCTACAGTCAGAGGATCAATAGGAGGTACATACTTAGTAATAACATGCTGCCAAAACTGAGCACCCATACCTTTAATATATATCTTCATTCTATCACTCCATATTCTGTAGTTGTCGTTAGTGAATTTGGGACCCTCCTTCTTCATCATCTTCCTTGGATCTTTTCCTCAAGCAGTTAAGGTTCTGCACAAAGAGGACCTAAATCTCTGATACCAATTGTTACTTTGAGGATCTAGTTATTACTTAGGGGAGGGTGAATCAGTAATAACAATAAACTGAAACTTTTCATCAATCTGCAAAATACTTCACAAAACAATTCATAACAAGTACCGATATCCACTCAAACAATCACTTAATAACAGATTTACCAAACTACTCATGTGTTCATCAACAAGTAAGCAATGAAATGATATCAAAACCACACATAAATAAATCAACAACCATATGAACACTGAGATTTTTCATGTGGAAACCAAAATGGGAAAAACCACGGTGGCAATTAGTACCCACAAGATTTGCACTCTTTCGAAATGCGCCCTACTAAGAGCCTAGCTCGATTAGGATCTTTACAACAATGCCCAATTAAGAGAAGACTCTGTTAGGAGTCATCCGTTGAATGGAATTTAACCTTAGCCCTGTTAGGAGCTATACCCTATTAAGAGTAACCTTTCTAAATCATTTAAACCCAAATTAATGAGCCACCCAATGAAGGGATTTACAAGATTAGGCCTATCAGGACCTACCTGATTAAGGGATTTTAACATTGCTGCAACTATTGGGAAACAATAGATAAAATGATCTAGACTCAAGACTTCATAGCTTGCTACTACAAATCCACTTCAGCTCTAATTTGCTTCACTCATGGAGACATCTCAATCTGGTTTGGTACCCTCTTCTTCTCTAATCATCGACACACTAAAACCTTGTCAAACTAGACCTAAATAGACTTTACAACTAGGTTGGTTACATAGCCCTAACTTACAATGAATATACATCATAGATCATATCAGATCATTTCAAATTATTACAAATTATTATGCTTAACAAATCTCAAGACAATTATTATCGTTGAATGATCATAACACATCACCACATATCGATCTAATAAGTTGACAAAACCCTTAACACATCCTACTAAGAACTTCATTGTTTCCCAAGAAATTCGCTCCTTGATCACACTAAAACATCTTATCCATTCACACAGATTATTCCACATCACCATTAAGTTAAGAATATGAAAAGAATCATTGCCAAACCATAAAATTGTTGGTATTTTGGATATGTTGATATGGTTTTGTCATTGATGTCAACACTTGTCATTACTTGTCAACACTTATCAGCACTTGGAGATTTTGGTTATGTTCACCCACAAGACAGAGACTTATGCAAAACACTAGTATTTGGTTCACCGGCAGATTATATTATTCACCGGCACTTGGAAACTACTTGGATATGTTGAATACATTATTCTATCACTTTATTTTGGCGATTTGGTTAACTGTTTATTCGGGTTTGCATACTTTCTGTTACCGGCAAATAGGTCCAGAATAAGCACCGACAGACTTATCTACTCCAGATCAGCACGACATGATATGTAGATGATTTATTATTATTGCAAATGCATTGAGCCAACATCATGCATCAGATATTGATTTGTTTGTAATTTATTTTATTATACTATCTTTTAGTGAGCCGACCTATTCAATTTGTCTTAAGTTATGGTATATATGTAAGATCTTATTTGTAAGATTGATATGCAATTGGGAAGAAGAATTGTAATAGAGTATATGTGAAAATAAGTAGAGCTATACACACAAACATCATTTGAAGGTTGAAGGAGGGTTTTGTAAAGGCATTCAGAACTACGCTGGTACTGAATCCAGCATATAAAGATGCTATTTTGTGTAGGTCATTATCATTGGATTTAACCATCCAATTGTAGTCAGTGTGACTCTCATTTTGTGATTGAGCAGTGAGCTCTAGGCAGCTGGCCTTTCTGCATGTGCAGAATCCATATTGTAAACACATACTATCTATAGTAGTATCATTTGATTGTGGGTAAGGCTTCCCACTGTGGTTTTTCCCCCTATAGGGTTTCCATGAACAAACATTGGTGTTATGTGTTGTGGATGTTATTGTCTTTCTATTTCATGCATTAATCTTTACTAGTATTGCTATTAACTGTTAAGAATATCTACTGGCATAAAGTTTGGTTTACCGATATTAAGCATTAAATTTTGGTTAAGTGATTTTTGGTTGAATTTATTGGACAACTAATTCACCCCCCCCACCTCTCAGTTGTCTCCAGGACCTAACAATTGGTATCAGAGCCTAGTCCTCTTTTTCTAGAAGTTTAACAACTTGAGGAGATCCAATGTCTACCAACTATTTCAGGAAGGACAGTACGAAACTTAATGGAACTAACTATGGCATATGGAAGATCAGGATGGTGACACACTTGAATTGCATTGGAAAGGATATATGGGAGGTTACAAAGAATGGCTATACTGCTCCTACTCCCGATCAGCCTAATCCACCAACCTTGGGAAAAGCTGAGGAAAATTATTGAAAAGCAAGAGAAGCACTTTTGAGCGCATTGTCTGATCAGCAAGTCATAGGATTGTTAGATAGATCTACTGTTAAAGCTATTTGGGACAAAATGGAAACATTGAATGAAGGAGATTCCACAATCAAAATTGAAAAACTTGAATGCTTCTGGGTCAGGTATGAAAGTCTAAAAATGGAAGAAGATGAAAGAATTTCTGCTTTTATGGAAAGAGTAAATGAAATTATTTTGGGTATACAATGTTGTGGAGGAACCTTAAGTGAAGATGAGATTGTTTCTAAAGTTTTAAGAGCTTTTCCACTGGCATATAAAATGAAATTTACTCCAATAAATGAATTGAGAACAATGCATAATGCATAAATATCTAGAGACACTTTGGTTGGAAAACTTTTAGCTTTTGAGCTTGAGGAATTTGGTCATGTTACTACTATCAAGGCATCATCATCAACTGCAAAATCATCATCATTTTATGATAAATCTGATTGGAAAGCCTTATATGCAAGAGAACTTGAAGAAAGAAGGAGAGAAAATGAAGAACTAGAAGAACTTGAAGCACCATTTGCAAGGAAAATGCCTAAAGGTCCTATTGGAAGTAAGTATGAAGGTAAAACACCCTTTAAATGTTTTAACTGCAATAAGATTGTTCATATGGCATCTACATGTCCTGATAGACATGCAAGGTTAAGAGAAGAAGCTAAAAGAACATATAAGCCTAACCCTAACTATCATAAATACAAATTCAAGAAGAATAGAGACAAATCTTGTTATTATGTTGATGAAGGAGTTACTAATGATCCTAATGAGGATCTAGAAGACAATGGATGGGATTTTGTTGCTATAACAAAAGATCAACCAACACCTACTGTTCAACTGGTAGAGCAGGCCCTGGCAGCTAAAGTTGAAGATAAGGATGAATGGATTATTGATTCAGGATGTTCATATCATATGACTTGTGATAAGAGTAAATTCTTAACCTTTCAGGAATACAATGGAGGTCTAGTAAGATTTGGAGATGACAAAGCTTGTTTGATCAAAGGAAAAGGAACTATATCTTTTGATGGTAAGCACAATACTAATAATGTTTACTATGCTGAAGGTTTGAAGCATAATCATTTGAGTGTTGGTCAATTAGTTGAGAAAGGATTTCAGTTACAATTCAAGAATGACAAATGCAAAATCTTAAACAAAACTGGTTTGGAAATTGCAACAGGTAATTAGACTAGAGGTAATATCTTTCATTTGAACAACAATGAGAAAGCATGATTAATTGTACATATTGATGAAAGTTGGTTATAGCATAAGAGACTTTGTCATGTAAATTTTGATTGCATTGTGAAAATCAGTACTACTAAGGCAGTTAGAGATTTACCTAAGATTGTTAAACCTCACAATCCGGTATGTAAGGAATGTCAATTTGGAAAGCAAGTTAGAGTATCTTTCAAGAGTATTCCAGAGAAGTCTAACAATGTTCTTGATTTAATTCATACTGATTTATGTGGTCCAACAAGAACTAGAAGTATACAAGGAGATAGATATTTTATGCTAATCATTGATGACTATTCTAGAATGTGATGGGTTACTTTTCTCAGAGAAAAATCTGAAGCATTTGGGAAATTCAAACTATTCAAGGTGATGGTAGAAAATGAAACCGGCAAGAAAATCTAAGGAATTTAATACATTATGTGAAGTGAATGGGATCAGAAGACAATTGTCAGCACCCTGGACACCCCAGCAGAATGGAGTTGTGGAAAGGAAAAACATAACTATCTCAGATACAGCCAGAAGTATGATATCAAAAGCAAATCTACCTCATATATACTGGAGAGAAGCGGTCAATACAATTATTTATAAATTCAATAGAGTTCACATCAGAGGAGAAACCGATAAGACCCCACATGAACTATGATTTGGTAATACTACTACGCTTAAATATTTTAGAATATTTGGAAGTAAATGTTATATTAGAAGAGATGAGTATATTGGAAAATTTGATCCTAGAAGTGATGAAGGAATATTTCTTGGTTATTCATCTAAGAACAAGACATATAGATGTTTTAACAGGAGATTGCAGAAAATTGTTGAGAGTGCAAATGTAAAGATTGATGAATAGTTTAGAGGAAATTCAAGGTACATAGACTCTGAACCGATAATAGAGATAATCACAAATGAACCTATTGTGAATACACTGGCATCATTTGGAGATTCAATAGTCACTGAAGAACAACAACAAGCAAAAACACCCCAGTATGTAAGATTGAATCATTCTAAAGATTAGATAATTGGAAACAAATTTAAAGGAGTTATGACTAGAGGAAGATTGGAAAATGAGGAGGTATGTCTTATTTCTCAAATTGAACCTACATCAGTTAATGAGGCATGTGAAGATAAATATTGGATTAAAGCATGGAAGATGAATTGGAACAAATTGAAAGGAATAACACTTGGTCATTAGTTCCCCGGCCTAAAGACAAAAATGTAATTGGAACTAAATGGGTTTTTAAAAATAAACTTAATGAAGATGGCATGGTAATTAGAAACAAAGCAAGATTGGTGTGTAAGGGATATTCTCAGAAAGAAGGAATTGATTACAATGAAACCTTTGCATCGGTAGCTAGAATTGAGGCAGTAAGACTTTTATTGGCCTTTGCAGCACACAAGAACTATAAAGTATATCAAATGGATGTTAAATGTGCATTTCTGAATGGAGATCTTGAAGAAGAAGTTTACATTGAGCAACCTGATGGATTTTCTTTGACAGATAACAAACACATGGTTTGCAGGTTAAGGAAAGCTTTATATGGATTGAAACAAGCTCCTAGAGCTTGGTATGCGAGATTGGACAAATATCTTTTGAAGCTTGGTTACACAAAAGGTAATGTAGACAACAATCTATACTACAAAGTAACTAATGATGACATCTTGGTTATTGAAGCTTTTGTTGATGATATAATCTTTGGAGGAGAAGATGGTTTGTGTAAAGACTTTTCTAACAAAATGCAGCAAGAATTTGAAATGTCTATGATTGGAGAGATAAAATTCTTTTTAGGATTGCAGATTTCACAGAATGATAAATGTATATTCTTATGTCAATCTAATTACTTGAAGGAATTACTAAAGAAATTTGGCATGGAGAGTTGTAAACCGGTAAGCACACCTATGACTACAAATGATAAATTATCTTTGAAGGATGGATCTACACCTGTTAATCCAACCAGATACAAATCTATGATAGGAGGTTTACTGTATTTGACACAAACAAGACCTGATATTATGAATGCAGTATGTATTGTTTCAAGATTTCAGAGTAATCCTAAAGAAAATCATGAATAAATAGTGAAAAAGATTTTCCAGTACCTACAAGGCACTACAAATATTGGTTTATGGTATCCTAGAGATGAAAATTTTGACTTATATGCATACACAGATGCTAATTGGGCAGGAGATGTGGATGACAGAAAAAGCACCACCAATGGAGCATTTTTTCTTGGTAGTAGAATAATTTCATGGTTGAGCAAGAAACAGAGCTGTACAAGTTTATCAACAACAGAATCAAAATATGTTGCAACAGCAACCAATTATACACAGGTACTATGGATCAAGCAAATGTTGAAGGACATAAAGGTAAATTGAAAGGAACCTATAACTATTTACTGTGATAATACATCAGTAATTGATATATCAAAGAACCCGGTACTTCACTCTAAAACTAAACATGTTCCTATCAAACTGAACTTTCTAAAGGAGAATGTTGATGCTTTCATAGACATATTGATGATGGAACACACTAAGTTGATAAGCATGGGAATTCTTAAGACTTCTAAGTCTCAAGCATATGTGGCAGCTCAAGGGAATAAAGGAAATCAAGGAAAGGACAACTCAAACAAGAAGAAAGGGAAATCAAAGCCTAAGGACAAAGCACATCATGAGAAGCATCATTTCCATTCTAAGAAGATTGACGATCTCATACATATCCTCAAAAATAACAACATCAAATTTTTCTAATGCCTACAAGAAGGAAGATGCATCACCTTCCACTTCCTCACAATCAAAGGGGAAAGGGTAATAATTTACGGTAGCAACAAGTAGGAAGACTCAATATTTTAGTACAAGAAAAGGACAAGCTCTTTATGCTACTACAATTCATGATTCAGGGAGATGGCTTCTAGATTTAGGGGCTTCTCATCATATGGTATCTTCGCAGTCTATGTTCTCTTCATTTGAGCCTTGCACCATGCCGCAGATTTTGATGGGAAATAATACATACATGGATGTGATTGGGAAAGGATCTATTTTCATTGGGGATAAATCCTTCAATTGCATTGTGTACACCCCATTTAACAAACAATCTTCTTTCCATCTATCAAATCACACATGGGGCAGCAAAGAAAATTGTGGAATTCAAACCTGAGTCAGTTATCATTAAAGACTTGGAGATTAGAGCTATCATTGCAACGAGGTGGTGGATCATGCATCTTGGTTATATTCATTTTTTAGGTTTTGTTCCTATTGATGAGGATGATTTTACATATGATAATCATACTTCTTGTCATGATTGATTTTGAGGAGAAGTTTGGGTACTTGAACTTGGGGATTGTCACATGTGACCCCATTCTTGAGCCTTACATTTCATCTCCTCCTCTTCATATCACATTTCCTATTGCACTTGATGATGCAAATGATGCGACAAATTTACCTTCTTGTGATTCAATGCAATGAGATATATCTTGTCTTCCAACTTTAGTTCATTGGGATACCTCCTTGACAGACATTACAGGTTTGTTTGTGGAGTCCTACATTTTAGATTTGGGAGACATCATTGATGATATTCATCTCATCTTTGATAAAGATTATCCTTCTTTGATTGTTGCAAGGGAACACTTTGACCCTCTTGTTCATTCACTATATGATCATTCTTTCGAGTTTGACATGATTGTGGATTCTTATATACAATAGTTGGAGGATGTCTCTTTATATTTAGAGGAGACATGTGAGTCTTTGGATCATGTTCTACATTCTTCTCCACTAGATCTCAGAGTTCCTTTTTCAGCAGTATGGATTAGCACACCACCTTTGGAGGGGGTAACTTTCAACATTGACATGGGGACACTTGAGCAATTTTTTAGAGACTTTATACATCATGATTTTTTCTCCTACATCTTCCCTTCATGATTGGGGAGACTTCATGGATACACCTTGGGTTTTGTTTCTTCCTAAGGGGAGCTTTTCGACATTCATAGAGTAGTTTCTTCATTCAGTTTCAAGCTTCTACCATTGGTGCAAATTATATATTGAGGGGGGCTACTTGGCTTCTCTTCTTCTCTCATATGGGGGGGACTTTTTCCTCACATGGATTTTTGTCCTTCACATGCTTCTTTGATAGTTCTTTGTATAGTTTTCATCTCTCTTTTCGGGGAGGTTTTTTTTGCATTGGGTTTTTCTCTCTTTCCCTGCTTTATGAGAGATTGCATTTGCATTTGTACATGGGTACATAACTTGGCCTTGTATCCAAGACCCATCTTGCATTACTTAGTTACATTGTAGACTTTGTATACACCTAAAAATGGTCTGAAGATAATTAATTAAATAAGCAATTATTTAATTAATCCCCCTTCTTAATTTAATTGAATTCACTAAGTAATTTGATTAAATTCCCCCTTTCATATACTTATTAATAAATCTAAGGATTTATTTAATAGGTTCATTTTCATAATCCCCTTTGAATAATTAATTCTCCCCCATCTTCAATTAATTATTATAATCCCCTAATTAATTAAAACAAATCAATTTATGAGTTGTTGAGAATTAATTAGTCTTATTTGAATTTTAAATTCAAATTACCCACATCCCTCCTAACCTAACCACTTCTAAACCTAACCCCTTCCATCTAACCCTGGGTTTAATTAAAACTACCTTATCTTGCACATCCTAACCTCCTATGGTGTGGATAATCTCCCCTTGAGACACATGGAATTCTTTGGCCACATGTCCCCTCTCTTGGAAGCCTCTTGACACTTGTCACCATAGATATGACAAATGTTCCCTTTCATCCAACCTCTCTAGAAGCTTCTTGACACTTGTCACCATAGAAATGGCAAATGTTCCCTTTCATCCAACCTCTTTTCCAACCTCTTCCAATTTCACCATTGATATCATCAGACTCAATCTTGATCTTTGAGTCCTACCACCACACCCCTAGCCTTGGAAATCTTATAAATAGACCCCATTTTGGAGCAATAATCATCCCATCTCATTTGCATTTCAGGCATTGTTACTATAGGCATATTGATCTTAGCATATCATTTGAGCATTGTTATTATAGGCAATTTCATTCTTAAATCTAGCTTATTTTCTAGCATAATTTTTTAATCATGTAGCTTAATCATTCTCTTTTCTAGCTTAAATGCATCATTATCATCCTAAATCCTCCATCTAGATGTAGTCAAGTCACTAGAATTTGCTTATCCAGATCTGAGAGAAAATCTACACTCGCATTTATTAAGAGGAAATAGATTGATTAGCCATGGTTTTATCTTTATTTGTTTTAAATTTCCTAACCATGCTTGTAATGATCTATTGAGTTTTTTGTGTTAAAGATGGAGGTATACACTTCACAGGCATGACAGACTTAAGTGTGTTCCCCTAAGTTGCACTTAAGGGGGGGTGTTGGTGTAATTATTTAATCATCTTAGATATAGTTACACTTTACTTAAGTTTACTTAGGTACATGCACCACATTGTAGTTTTCATATGAGACACTTAGGGAGATGTGCATACATTGAGAGTATGCATGTAGGAGAATTTCCACCTTTTATGGTGTGATCTTGTTATTACTTTATCATATCCACTTATTGTGGAGTGATAATTCTACCTTTGGTGGGTGATCTACCTCATCTGAAATATATTATTATTTCTCCTACCTACCCTTGCATCTCATTGAGCCACATGTCATCATTGTGTGCTCTCTTGTGTCATAGCCTTCCCTTTTTAAGCAAGCTCCTGTAATGATCCAGTTGATATCTTATACATCTTGATAAAAATACAATTTATTCTTGTCATATATTATTCTCTCTTGTTATTGTGCTATCTATTGGTCTCTTTGATCTTGGTTGCTTCAAGCATAATCTCACAACAATAAATAAAAAGAGGAAACATTATTAGCTACAAAAATCTATTGTTGAAATATTAAGAAAGGTTTAGGTTCCATTTTGAAAAAATATCGATCAGTAAATAAGACCATGTCAAGAAGAGGGATGTTGACATCTATACTAAATGAAAAAATGCCTCAAAAAAGACAAATCTCTTCACTTTCAACTTAGTCTAGTTTTAGGAGAAACACAATATAAAAATATGTGGAAAGGAGAAAGATTTTGGATGATATTTCCTTGGAAGGGAATTGGGAAATTATGTGTAGAGCTTCCCATATTGATAGGATTAAAGATACTATTAGGAACTCGATCTCAACTTTTTGGAATGATAATACTCATCCTTCATCATATAGTATAGATATTATCAAACATAGGATTGGGCTTGATAATTATGATCTTAATATAAAATGGTTAGGCACAACAAAACATGAATTGTATGTGATGTTTTCTAATTCAAACCCTCATGTAAAGATTGGAGAATAAAGTATGTGAAGATAAACAAAGTTTTTGAAAATTGTTCTTATTTTTATCATATTGAATTTGATTTCTACTATTAGGTGTTTTGAAAGATTAGAGAATAAAGTGATGGTTTTCAAAATTATCCTCCTAAGAAATCAAGTCAATTGATAGCATCCATCTTATATGATAAATCAAATAATAATGAAACTAGTCAAATAGATTGCATAATAGGTACTTGTGAAACATGTGTTGATTTGGCTGAATTTCCTTTAAGAAATGAAGATATTGACATGACAAGGATGGTAAATTTCAAGAGTTACAAGTACAAAAAGTTTGAAAAAAAATGATAAAGAATCTACAAGGCTAGATTATGCAGAAGAGGAGATACCTATTGGAACATTTATGGAAATTTTTTGTAAATTGAGACAACCATACATACATCAAGGTTTTTTTAACAAGTGGAAAGGACAACAATTTTAGATATTAAGAGACACTTCCCCACCTGGAAATATTTTATCAATAGTCAACTTCATAGAAAATTACTCTTTTGTACATCAAAAAGTGACTCAATTAGATTATTACTTTTCAAATCAGATAACTATTATGGTGCATGTGTGTTATCAACATGCACAATTTGATTTGGATGGTGTCAATAGTACATTTGAAGCATGATTCATTAAGAAATAATACCACTTCTATATTAGTGATGATAAGGAGCATAACACATATTTTGTAGAACATTGCTTTAAGAAGTTTTTTGAATATTTGGCAAACAAAGGCATAAAAATTGATAAGCATTTTGTTTGGTCTGATGGATGTGCATCACAATTAAAATCATCAAGGCCATTTTATGAACTATGTTGATAGCATCAAAATGATAAAATACCACATGTTTGGAGTTTCTTTGAGAGTGGGAATGGAAAGGGTGAACATGATGGTGCAAGAGCTTGTATCAAATGTACTCTAAGAAAGCATCAAATGAATTATACAAGAGATTGTATAGATGATGCACATGATGTTGTTGAATGGTGTAAGAAACACTTAGCATCAAATGACATTGGTACATAATCAATAACACACTAGTACATTCCATATAGAGTGTTTTGGGAGATATTAAGTATATGATCTCATCTAGAGTGCTCTCAGATTAGATTGTGTACGATTTTTTGCATCAAAGTTTCGGATCACACTCTGTAATCCATCATTGGGATGAAATGAGAGCATGCAAAATGAGAAGATGACAAAGAAGCAGACCAAGGAAGCTAAAAAGGAGGGAGGAGGCACAAGGATCGAAGGAGGTTGATAGGACAACAAAAAGAAAAAGAAACAAACCAAAAAACAAAAATAAACTAAGAAAAAGGACCTCAACAACCAACAGAAGAAAAGAATATATATATATAAAGACAAAGAAAAAACAATATGAAACAAAAATAAATAAAAGGCCTCCAACAACTAACAAAGAGCAAGGAAAAAATAGAAATAAAAGAGAGAACAACAAACCAAAACAAAGGAAACAAATAAAAATATTAAAATATATGTACATATACATATATATACATAAAGGATGGAAAACCAAAAGGAAGCCACAAGGAAGAGAAGAAAATAAAGGACCCAAGAGGAGAGAAAACAATCAAACAAAGAGGAGGAACCAAAAGAAAGAGCAACCTAACGAGGGGAAGTTAGGAATGAGAAAGGTGGCAAGAATGAAGGTTACATAGGAGAGGAAGCCAGGCGGGACTAAGACCCCATCCCTCATCATGATTAAGGTTGGAAGCATGGCCATAGATCTCAATGGATTCCTTGAGCTTGTGCTTGTAAAAGTTGTCTTCCTTACACAAGATTTGGGTGATTTCCAAACAAATATGGTGCTTGGTGGAAGAGGCATGCTTCGCTAAAGATGACTTGGAAATACGCTCCAACCTAATGTCAGCACTGTGCTATTTGATTATGGTGGTGAAAGAGTGGCTCGTTTCACCAATGTAAGGGGTTCCACATGAACACACTATCTTGTAGACCCCAGATTCTAGAAACATATCTTTAGGGTCTTTCAAGGTTGGCATCTGATCCCTCATGATAGGCACAGGCTTGAAAGCACAACAATAGCATCTATTTAAGAGGATCTTTGAGATTTTATGAGAAATGCCCTCAATATATGGAAGAGAGATAAAGGGGAAGGAAGGAGACAAGGTAGAAGTGGGTTTGGGAGTGAAACTAGCTCTGGCTTGAGTAGTGGCTTTGAAAATTTTCCTACGATTAAACCCATTGAATAACAACACATGACGAAGATGGGCCAACTCCAACTCCAAGTTATCCCCATCACAAATGTGAAAGGCTCTAATGGCAAGGGTCTTAATAATGCTCACTTTTTGAGCCAAATTATGATAGGAGGAAGAATGGAGGTAGAGATCAGTGTGGGTGGCCTTGTGAGAAAC
The DNA here is from genome assembly GCF_030272615.1 of Cryptomeria japonica. NCBI lineage: Eukaryota > Viridiplantae > Streptophyta > Pinopsida > Cupressales > Cupressaceae > Cryptomeria > Cryptomeria japonica. The sequence goes on from NC_081407.1 coordinate 923,814,915, forward strand.
CCATCGAGCTAAGTATCCATCCTCCCTTCTAATAAGGAGGACATCTAAGAAGGATATTTGGTTGCCTTGCTCAAGCTCCTTGGTGAAAGAGATTCTAGGAACTAAGATATTGAGGTGGGTGTGAAACTCTTCCAAGTTATCTATCCCATGAGGCCAACACACATTAGTGTCATCCACATACCTTTTCCACCATCTAGGTTTAAGTGGAAAGGAGAACAAGCCCACATCCTCAAAACCACTCCATGAAAAGATTAGCAATGATAGGAGAGAGAGGAGATCCTCTGGCTACACCATCTACCTGCTCATAGATGGTACCTTGGAAGGAAAAAAAAAATTATTTAAGGAAAAATGTAACTAAAGAGGAAATTTCATTGTTAGACTTACTTTTTACGATCTCAATGGCATCAGGAATGGGGACCCTAGTGAATAGAGAGACCACATCAAAGCTAAATAGTAGGTCATTTCTCTTTATCCAAGTGTCCTTAATGAAATCAACAAGGAGGATTCTTTTACAAAGGAGCTTAAATGGCCAACAAGGGAGGAGATAATTTTGGCAAGGTGGGAAACTAGCTTATAAGTGGGGGAACCCATAGTATCAACAATGGGTCGAAGAGGCACCCCATCCTTGTGAATTTTGGGAACCCCATAGATGTAAGGGGTGAATTCCTTGGATGGGAGAAGCCACTTCTTGGGGTAATTATCAAAATAAGAGCTAGCCACTAAGGACTTGAACTTTTTGAAAATAAACGAACATGGATTGTGGTTTAGGATTTTGTAGCTACCCGAATCCAATAAAAGCTCCCTCATTTTGTTGATGTAGTCACTTTTGTTCATGATGATCATGGCATTCCTCTTATCTTCCTTAGTAATGACAAGGTCATTATTACGCATCAAAAACTTGAAGGCTCTAGATTCCGCATTTAGAATATTGTGTTTAGGAGGTTTGGCTTGCCGTAAAGATATGACACAATCTTGTCTGAATTCCTCTACAATATCCTTCCAAAGAGATTGAATGGAGCTTTCAAATTCCACAAGGAAGTAGATAGATAGAATAGATCAAGGAGAAAATGCAAAACCCAAGCCCCTCTTAATAAATGTGAAAGCATGGGGGTCAATGATGGCATTAGATAAGTTGACCACCAGCTTGTGCTCCCAATTAGAGAAAGAAAGAGTGGGGCCATAAAGATGACTAGGACTAGGGAGAAGAGAACAAGAACGGGAAGAGGGTGGAGAGATCTAGGAGGATGGTTGGGGGACGGGGTGAGGAATCGGCAACCTCCTATAGGAGGGAGTAGCCCGATGGTTGGAGAGGGTCATGCCAGTAGTGCCATCAATGGATGTCCCATCGAGCGAGTTTGATATGGTATGCATGGCACAAGGGGGGCTGGAGGAAGAGAACTCACAATAGACAAAGAAGACATGTAGCCAAGAGGGGTTGAGGGAGGGGCTCGAGGTAGACCAGGACTAACGCTAGAGAGGAAAGGTTCATAAATACCATCAGGAGAAGAAACATGCAAACTAAGAGGGGAGAGGGAACATCAAGCCATACTTGGAGGCATAGGACGAAGGTCATTAGGAAGTAGTCATTAGATAGAAGACCTCTATGAACTGTTGAGTTGCCCAGTATCTAGCACGGGCCCAAGACACACAAGCGGTTCACTGCCAGATTGTTGACCAACGTCATGCAAGGCAAGCAACTGGACAGGGGGCCGAGAGCCACACGATGCAGATGTGTTCAAAAGATGGGATGAATTAGGTCTGAGAGAAGAGAAACCCTGCATGAAAGAGGGGTCACAAGTTGCAGGAACCACATGAGAGCTGAAGGAAGAACAATCTCAAGGAGAACTGGAAACCACCATAGGGGGAAGAGAGTTGGGACACCTTTTACGAAGGAGATTGTAGAACTTTCTCTTTTTCTTGTCAACACACCTAGCTTGGTGACCCATAGCCCTGGCAAATGAATACATGTCTAGAACTATCTACAACCAACTCTTTCAATGGGACTTCCATTAATAGCACTATGGGTACGACCCTCTCCAACCATTGGGCTACTCCCTCCTGTAGGAGGTTGGCGTTTCCTCACCTCATCTCCTAGTCATCCTCCTTGATCTCCCCACCTTCTTCCCATTCTTGTTCTCTTTTCCCTAGTCCTAGTCATCTTTATGCCCCCCCTCTTTCTTTCTCTAATTGGGGGCACAAGATGGTGGTCAACTTATCAAATGCCATCATTGATCCCCTATGCTTTCAACTTTCTTAAAAGGGGCTTGGGTTTTGTGTTTTCTCCTTGCTCCATTTTGTATGTCAACTTCCTTGTGGAATTTGAAAGGTCCATTCAATCTCTTCAGAATGATATTGCAAAGGAAGTGAGACAAGATTGTGTCATATCTTTACGACAAGCCAAACCTCCTAAATGCAATATTCCAAATACGGAATTTAGAGCCTTCAAGTTTTTGATGTGTAATAATGACCTTCTCATACTAAGGAAGATAAGGGGAATGCCACGGTCATCATGAACAAAAGTGACTACATCAACAAAATGAGGGAGCTTTTATTGGATTCGGGTAGCTACAAAATCCTCAACCACAATCCATGTTCCTTTATTTTCAAAAAGTTCAAGTCCTTAGTGGCTAGCTCTTATTTTGATAATTACACCAAGAAGTGGCTTCTCCCATCCAAGGAAGTCACCCCTCACATCTATGGGGTTCCCAAAATTCACAAGGATGGGGGGCCTCTTCGACCCATTGTCGATACTATGGGTTCCCCCACTTATAAGCTAGTTGCCCACCTTGCCAAAATTATCTCCTCCCTTGTTGGTCATTCTAGCTCCTTTGTCAAAGACTCCTCCCACTTTGTTGATTTCATTAAGGACATTCAGCTAGAGAGAAATGACCTATTAGTTAGCTTTGATGTGGTCTCTTTGTTCCCCAGGGTCCCCATTCCTGATGCCATTGAGATCGTAAAAAGCAATTCTAAAAATGAAATTGCCTCTTTAGTTGAATTTTGCCTTAGATCAACCTTTTTTTTCCTTCCAAGGTACCATCTATGAGCAGGTGGATAGTGTATCCATGGGATCTCCTCTCTCTCCTCTCATTGCTAATCTTTTCATGGAGCAGTTTGAGGAAGTGGCCATGTTCTCCTTTCTACTTAAACCTAGATGGTGGAAAAGGTATGTGGACGATACTAATGTGTGTTGGCCTCATGGGCTAGATAACTTGGAATAATTTCACACCCACCTCAATAGATTAGTTCCTAGCATCTCTTTCACCAAGGAGCTTGAGCAGGGCAACCAAATCTTCTTCTTTGATATCCTCCTTATTAGAAGGGAGGATGGCTCCTTAGCTCGATGGGTTTCTCGCAAGGCCACCCACACTGATCTCTACCTCCATTCTTCATCCTATCATCATCCGGCTCAAAGAGAGAGAATTCTTAAGACCCTTTCCATTAGAGCCTCTCGCACTTGTGATGGGCATAACTTGGAGTTGGTGTTGGCCCATCTTCGTCGTGTGTTCTTATTCAATGGGTTTAATGGCGGGAAAATTTCCAGAGCCATTGCTCAATCCAAATCTAATTTTTCTCCCAAACCTACTTCTACCTTGTCTCCTTCCTTCCCCTTTATCTCTCTTCCATATATTAGGGGAATTTCTCATAAAATCTCAAATATCCTCTTAAAAAGATGTTATTGTTGTTCCTTCAAGCCTATGTCTATCATGAGGGATCGGATGCCAAACTTGAAAAACCTTAGAGATATCTTTCTAGACTCTGGGGTCTATAAGATAGTGTGTTCATGTGGATCCCCTTTCATTGGTGAAATGGGCCACTCTTTAACCACCAGAATCAAAGAGCACAGTGCTAACATTAGGTTGGAGTGTATTTCCAAGACATCTTTAGTGGAGCATGCCTCTTCCACCAAGAACCATATTTGTTTGGAAAGCACCCAAATCTTATGTAAGGAAGATAAATTTTACAAGAAGAAGCTCAAGGAAGCCATTGAGATCTATGGCCATGCTTCCAACCTTAATCGTGATGAGGTATGGGGTCTTACTCCCGCCTAGCTTCCTCTCCTATGTAACCTTCATTCTTGCTACCTATCTCGTTCCTGACTTCCCCCTGTTAGGTTGCTCTTTCTTTTGATTCTTCCTCTTTGTTTGATTGTTTTCTCCCCTCCTAAGTCCTTTATTTTCTTCTCTTCCTTGTGGGTTCCTTTTGGTTTATCATCCTTTGTGCCTCATTTGCTCTTTTGGATATATTTATATGTGTGTGTGTGTGTGTGTTATTTCCTTTATAGGTTTTCTTTAATTGTATATATGTATGCATTCATACATATATTGATATGTATACATACATATGCATATACATTTACTTATTCATATACATATTCATATATCTATATCACATGATAAGTGTGTGTCTTGATATATGTAATAGCGTGCATATTTCTTATTACCTATGTGTTTGCATGTAGATATTTATTTTTAATTTGTTTTATTTTTATTTTATTTGTTTCAAGTTTTATGTATTTTTGTTTGTTTATATATATATATATATATATATATATATATATATATATAGAGAGAGAGAGAGAGAGAGAGAGAGATGTATATATAGATATATGTATATACATACACACACACACACCTGTGTGTGTGTGTAATAGCATGCATATTTCTTATTACCTATGTGTTTGCATTTAGATATTTATTTTTAATTTGTTTTATTTTTTATTTTATTTGTTTCAAGTTTTATGTATTTTTGTTTGTTTTTATTTGTTATGCGTGCACACACATACACACATGTGTGTGTATGTATGTATATACATACATATATCTATATATATACATATATATACCTATATACATATATATACACATATACATAGATACATACATGCATATACATATATATATATATACGTACGTATGTATCTATGTATGTATATACATACATACATACATACATACATATACATACACACATATATGTGTGTGTGTGTTGGTATTTTGGTATGGTTTTGTCATTGATGTCAACACTTTCTAAATACACCTACTTTGGAGATCCAGCAACATTCACCGGCAAACAGTAAACTGTGCAAACAATTACCGGTATATGGTTAACCGGCAGGATATAATGTTCACCGGTACCTGCATTGACATGGAAGACACTTGGTAATGTCAAAGACATCATGTGGACAATTTACTTTGAAGTAATAATCACTGGTATATTCTCATTTGCATATTTGCTTTTACCGACAAATAGATCCAGGTTATCTAGGGTTACACTGGCAGGTTTATCTTTTCCAGATCAGCATGGCACGCTATGGAGATGATTTATTATTGTTGTAAATGCATTAAGCCGACATGTTCAATTGGTTATTGCATTGGATATTGTATTGTTTGTAAAATGTTTTTATTGTAATATCTTGTAGAGCCAACCTACTAAAATTGGTCTTAGGGTATGGTATAAATGTAAGATCTTATTTGTAAGATCAAGTGTGGAATGTGAAAAAGATTTAAGGAAGGGTATATGTGAGATAAAGTAGGGATATTCACGAAGACATCATTTGAAGGTGAAGTTAGGTTTTTGTAGATGCATATCATCATTACACCGGTACTGAATCTAGCATATGAAGATGCTATTTTGTGCAGTACATTCTCATTGGATTTAACCATCCAACTATAGTCAGTGTGACTCCCATTTGTGATTGAACAGTGAGCTCTAGGTTGTTGGCCTTTCTGCATGTGTAGACCCCTCTTTGTAAACTTACTATCTACAGTAGTATCATCTGATTGTGGGTAAGGTTTCCCACCATGGTTTTTCCCCTTACAAGGTTTCCACGTACAAATATTGGTATCATGTGTTCTAGATGACTTTATGCTTATGTTTCATGCATTAATTCTTATTGGTATAGCAATTTTCTATTAACACTATTTACCGACATACTTAACTATCTTACCGGTATTAAGCATTAAGTTGGTTAATAAGTTTTTGGTTTGAATTTATTAGACAACTGATTCACCCCCCCCCCCCCCTCTCAGTTGTCTCCAGGACCTACAATTGGTATCAGAGCCTAGTCCTCTTTTTGCAGAAGTTTAACAACTTGAGGAGATCCAATGTCTACTAATTATTTCAAAAAGGATAGTCCTAAACTTGATGGAACCAACTATGGGATATGGAAAATCAGAATGGAGACACATCTGAATTGCATTGGTAAAGACATCTGGGAAGTTACTAAGAATGGTTATGCTGCTGCTGTAGTTGGTCAGACTGCTCCCATTACTTTAGCTAAAGATGAAGAAAATGATTGCAAAGCAAGAGAAGCACTTTTGAGCGCATTATCATATCAACAAATCATGGAATTATCAGATAGATCCACTGCAAAAGCTATTTGGGATCATTTGGAAACACTGAATGAAGGGGATTCCACAATCAAAATTGCAAAACTCGAAAGCTTCCGAGTTAGGTATGAACATCTGAAAATGGAAGAAGATGAAAGGATTTCTGCTTTTATGGAAAGAGTAAATGAAATTGTTTTGGGTATCAAATGTTGTGGAGGAACCTTAAGTGAAGATGAGATTGTTTCAAAAATCTTAAGGGGTTTTCCACCAGCATATAAAATGAAGGTTACTGCTATAAATGAGTTGAGAACAATGCCTAATACATCAGTAACTAGGGATACATTGATTGGAAAACTTTCAGCTTTTGAAATTGAGGAATTTGGTCCTATTACTACTATAGAAATTGATTTGGCCTTCAAAGCATCAACATCATCTACTCCATCCTTTGACAAATCAGACTGGAAAGCCTTTCATGCAAGAGAACTTGAAGAAACTGGGAAGGAGAATGAAGAGCTTGAAGAACTTGAAGCACTATTCACAAGAAAAATGCCAAAAGGTCCAATTGGAAGTAAGTATGAAGGTAAAGCACCCTTTAAATGTTTCAACTACAATAAGATTGGTCATATGGCTTCAAGATGCCCTGATAGACATGCTAGACCAAGAGAAGAAGCTAGAAGGACATACAAACCTAATCTTGAATATCAGAGATACAGATTTAAGAAAAAGAAAGATAAATCTTGTTACATTGCTGATGAAGGTGTGACTGATGATTCTGATGAGGATCCAGCAGACAATGGATGGGTCTTTGTTGCTATAACAGAAGATCAACCGATACCTATTGCTCAACCGGTAGAACAAGCCCTAGCAGCTAAAGTTGAATCAAAGGATGAATGGATTATTGACTCAGGATGCTCACATCACATGACTGGAGACAAAGGTAAATTCTTGAACTTTCAAGAATACAATGGAGGTTTAGTAAGATTCGGAGATGACAAAGACTGTTCAATCAAAGGTAAGGGTTCAATATCTCTTGATGGTAAACATAACACTGACAATGTCTACTATGTTGAAGGATTAAAACATAATCTTTTAAGTGTTGGTCAATTAGTTGAGAAAGGTTTTCAGTTACAATTTAAAAATGTAAAACGCAAAATCATGAATAGAACTGGTTTGGAAATTGCAACCGGTAATCAGACTAGAGATAATATCTTTCATTTGAATAACAGTGAAAAGGCATGCTTAATTGCACATATAGATGAAAGTTGGCTATGGCATAAAAGACTATGTCATGTAAATTTTGATTGCATGGTAAAAATCAGTAATTCTAAGGCAGTTAGAGATCTACCTAAAATTGTGAAACCTCAGAATATAATTTGCAAGGAATGTCAATTTGAAAAACAGGTTAGAGCTAGTTTCAAAAGCATTCCAGAAAAATCCAATAATGCTCTTGATTTAATTCAAATTGATTTATGTGGTCCAGGTAGAACTAAAAGCTTACAAGGTGATAGATATTTCATGCTAATTATTGATGATTATTCTAGAATGTGTTGGGTTACTTTTCTCAAAGAAAAATCAAAAGCACTTGGGAAGTTCAAGCTATTCAAAGCAATGGTTGAAAATGAAACCGGTAAGAAAATTAAATGTTTAAGATCAGATAAAGGAGGAGAATTCACATCTAGAGATTTTAATACATTCTGTGAAGTAAATGGAATCAAAAGACAGTTATCAGCACCTCGGACACCACAACAGAATGGAGTTGTTGAAAGGAAAAATAGAACTATTTTGGATGCAACAAGAAGTATGTTATCAGAAGCAAATCTACCACATGTGTACTGGAGAGAGGCAGTAAGCACTGCTGTCTATACATTCAACAAAGTTCACATCAAAGGTGAAACCGGTAAGACCCCTCATGAACTATGGTTTGGTAATACTCCTACTCTTAAGTATTTCAGAATCTTTGGAAGTAAATGTTATATTATAAGAGATGAGTATATTGGCAAGTTTGATCCTAGAAGTGATGAAGGAATATTTCTTGGTTATTCATCTAAGAGTAAAGCATATAGATGTTTTGATAAAATATTACAAAAAATTGTTGAGAGTACAAATGTAAAGATTGATGAACAATTCAGAGGAACTTCAAGGTATATAGACCCTGAACCAGTAACAGAAATTATGACAAATGAACCTACAATAGATCCACCGGTATAGAATGATGATCCAGTTACTCTAGTATTATGAGAGGATTCCACAGTAATTGAAGAACAACAACAGACTAAGACACCCCGGTATGTAAGACTGAATCATTTTGAAGATCAGATAATTGGAAACAAATTTAAAGGAGTCATGACAAGAGGAAGATTGGCGAATGAAGAGGTATGTCTTATTTCTCAAATTGAACCATTATCTATCAATGAGGCATGTGAAGATAAATTTTGGATTAAAGCTATGGATGAAGAATTAGGACAAATTGAGAAAAATAATACTTGGACATTAGTTCCCCAGCCTAAAAATAAAAATGTAATTGGAACCAAATGGGTATTTAGAAACAAACTCAATGAAGATGGTAAGGTTGTCAGAAATAAAGCAAGACTAGTGTGTAAGGGATATTCTCAGAAAGAAGGAGTTGATTACAATGAAACCTTTGCACCGGTAGCCAGAATTGAGGTAGTTAGACTATTCTTGGCCTTTGTAGCTCACAAGGATTACAAAGTTTATCAAATGGATATTAAATGTCCATTTTTGAATGGAGATCTTAAAGAGGAAGTCTATATTGAACAACCTGATGGATTTTCTTTGATAGATGACAATGATATGGTTTGCAGATTAAGAAAAGCTCTGTATGGATTAAAACAAGCTCCAAGAGCTTGGTATGCAAGATTGGATAAGTATCTTTTAAAGATTGGTTTTACTAAAGGAAATGTAGATAGCAATTTATATTACAAAGTAACTAATGATGACATCTTGATTATGGAAGTATTTGTTGATGATATAATCTTTGGAGGAGAAGATGGATTATGCAAAGAATTTTCTCTTGAAATGCAGCATGAATTTGAAATGTCTATGATCCAAGAAATAAAATTCTTTTTAGGATTGTAGATTTTACAGACTGATAAAGGCATATTTTTGAGTCAATCTAAGTACTTGAAAGAACTACTTAAGAAATTTGGGATGGAGAACTCTAAACCGGTAAGCACACCTATGACTACAAATGACAAATTATCTTAAAGAGATGAATCTACACCTATTAATCCAACTAGATACAAATCTATGATAGGAGGTTTATTGTATTTGACACAAACCAGTCCTGATATTATGAATGCAGTATGTATAGTTTCTAGATTTCAGAGTAATCCTAGGGAAAATCATGAATCAACAATAAAAAGAATTTTCCGGTACTTACAACGCACAACAAATCTTGGATTATGGTATCCTAAAGATGAAAATTTTGATCTATATGCATACACAAATGCAAATTGGAAAGGAGATGTGGATGATAGAAAAAGCACCACTAGAGGAGCATTCTTTCTTGGAAACAAATTAGTTTCTTTGTTAAGTAAGAAATAGAGTTGTACATCTTTATCAATAGCAGAATTAGAAAATGTTGCAGCAGCAACAAACTGTACACAGGTACTTTGGCTTAAGCAAATGTTGAAAGACATAAAGGTAAAATGCAAGGAACCTATTACTATATATTGTGATAACACTACAACAATTGATATATCTAAGAATCTAGTATTACATTCTAAAACAAAACATGTTTCTATCAAACTGAATTTTCTAAGGGAAAAAGTTGAAGAAAAGGAGATAAAACTAGTTTATGTGAATACTAAAGAACAACTTGCAGATATTTTCACAAAACCTTTGCCCAAGGAAACTTTTGAGTATCTCAAAGATCAACTCAGAGTCTTACCTCCACCGGTAGAGACTTAGACAGTTGATGATTGTCATCAACCAGCAGAATTAAATGGACAAATCTTTTATTCCAGTATTTGATGAGGAAGCTACCTCCCAAGGGGAGTAGTTGGTATATTGACTTGGTTGGTATTTTGTATGAACTTGACTTTTTGTGACTTTGGCATTTGATGTCAAAGGGGGAGAGATATATGGAAAAACATTAGGGAGAGATGTATGAAAAATGCATTATCTTTTTGAGGAGAGATTGGTATGAGAGTTTGGTATAAACACATATTACTCCCAGGGGGACAAATGGAGATTGTTGGTTTTTGTACTTGGCATTTCTGTTTTGGCACTTTGATGGTTTCTCCATCTTGTGTTGCCATCAATGCCAAAGGGGGAGATTGTTGGTATTTTGGTATGGTTTTGTCATTGATGTTAACACCTGCTAAATACACCTACTTTGGAGATCCAACAACATTCACCGGCAAATAGTAAACTGTGCAAATACTTACCGGTATATGGTTAACCAGCAGGATATAATGTTCACCAGTACCTGCATTGACATGGAAGACACTTGGTAATGTCGAAGACATCATGTGGACAATTTACTTTGAAGTAATAATCATTGGTATATTCTCATTTGCATATTTGCTTTTACCGGTAAATAGGTCCAAGTTATCTAGGGTTACACCGGTAGGTTTATCTTTTCCAGATCAGCATGGCATGCTATGGAGATGATTTATTATTGTTGTAAATGCATTAAGCCAACATGTTCAATTGGTTATTGCATCGGATATTGTATTGTTTGTAAAATGTTTTTATTGTAATATCTTGTAGAGCCGACCTACTAAAATTGGTCTGAGGGTATGGTATAAATGTAAGATCTTATTTGTAAGATCAAGTGTGGAATGCGAAAAAGATTTAAGGAAGGGTATATGCGACATCAAGCAGGGATACACATGAAGACATCATTTGAAGGTGAAGTTAGGTTTTTGTAGAAGCATATCAGCATTACACCGGTACTGAATCCAGCATATGAAGATGCTTTTTTGTGCAGTACATTCTCATTGGATTTAACCATCCAACTGTAGTCAGTGTGACTCCCATTTGTGATTGAGTAGTGAGCTCTAGGTTGTTGGCCTTTCCGCATGTGCAGACCCCTCTTTGTACACTTACTATCTGCAGTAGTATCATTTGATTGTGGGTAAGGTTTCCCACCATGGTTTTTCCCCTTACAGGGTTTCCACGTACAAATATTGGTATCATGTGTTGTGGATGACTTTATGCTTATGTTTTATGCATTAATTCTTATCGGTATAGCAATTTTCTGTTAACACTGTTTACCGACATACTTAACTCTCTTACTGATATTAAGCATTAAGTTGGTTAACAAGTTTTTGGTTTGAATTTATTAGACAACTGATTCACCCCCCCCCTCTTAGTTGTCTCCAGGACCTACAGTGTGTGTGTGTATATATACATATATGTATATGTATATGTATATGTATATATTGTAAGGATTAGGATTCCCAAAGATATTGAGAGGGGGGTGTGAATCAGTATCTGACTAGTTAGTAAATTTACTTGACTTAAAGCATGAAATGCATATTAAAACTGTGTACTGTTAAACAAGAAATAATGTAGTAAACAAGAATATAAACAACCACATGAGAGGCACACCATAACACAATATTTTAATGAGGAAACCCGGTGTGGGAAAAACCTTGGTGGGATTTGTGACCCACAATATTTGCTTACTAACCAATAAGGGAATATTTGTTGGAATTTTGGTATGGTTTTGTCATTAATGTCAACACCTACTGAAACACTAGCACTTTGGAGATCCAGCAACATTCACCGGCAAGCAAGTAACTATTGCACAGTTACTGGTATATGGTTCACTGGTAGGATTTAATGTTCACCGGCACTTGGAATGATATGGAAGACACTTGGTAATGTCGAAGACATCATGTGGACACTTTGTTTTGAAGAATTAATCATTAGTATATTCATATTTGAATATTTTATTTTATTGGTAAATAGGTCCAGGGTTATCTAGAGTTACACCGGCAGGCTTATCTTTTTCAAATCAGCATGGCATGCTATAGAGATGATTTATTATTGTTGTAAATGCATTAAGCCAACATGTTCAATTGGTTATTGCATCAGATATTATATTATTTGTAAAATGTTTTTATTGTAATATCTTGTAGAGCCGACCTACTAAAATTGGTCTTAGGGTATGGTATAAATGTAAGATATTATTTGTAAGATCAAATGTGGAATGTGAAGAAGAATTGTGAGAAGGTATATGCGAGATTAAGCAGAGGTATACACGAAGACATCATTTGAAGGTGAAGCTAGGTTTTTGTAGAAGCATATCAGCATTACACCGGTACTGAATCCAACATATGAAGATGCTATTTTGTACAGTACATTCTTATTGGATTTAACCATCCAACTGCAGTCAGTATGACTCCCATTTTGTGATTGAGCAGTGAGCTCTAGGTTGTTGGCCTTTCTGCATGTGCAGACCCCATTTATGTACACTTACTATCTGCAGTAGTATCATCTGATTGTGGGTAAGTTTTCCCACCATGGTTTTTCTCCTTATAGGGTTTCCACGTACAAATATTGGTGTTATGTGTTGTGGATGACTTTATGTTAATGTTTCATGCATTAATCTTTACCGGTATAGCAATTTACTATTAACACTATCTACCGGCATACTTAACTAGTTTACTGGTATTAAGCATTAAGTTGGTTAAATGGTTTTTGGTTTGAATTTATTAGACAATTGATTCACCTCCCCCCTCTCAGTTGTCTCTGGGACCTAACAATTGCTATCAGAGCTTAGTCCTCTTTTGCAGAAGTTTAACAACTTGAGGAGATCCAATGTCTACTAAATATTTCAGGAAGGACAGTCCTAAACTTGATGGAACCAGCTATGGGATATGGAAGATCAGGATGGAGACACATCTAAATTGCATTGGTAAAGACATCTGGGAAGTTACAAAGAATGGTTATACTAGTGTTGTAGTTGGTCAGACTACTCCAACTACCTTAGCTAAAGATGAGGAGAATGATTGCAAAGCAAGAGAAGCACTTTTGAGTGCATTATCAGATCAACAAATCATGGGATTATCAGATAGGTCTACTGCTAAAGGTATTTGGGATCATTTGGAAACACTAAATGAAGGAGATTCCACAGTCAAGATTGCAAAACGTGAAAGCTTCTGAGTCAGGTATGACCATCTGAAAATGGAAAAAGATGAAAGAATTTCTGCTTTTATGGAAAGACTAAATGAAATTGTTTTGGGTATTAAATGTTGTGGAGGAACCTTGAGTGAGTATGAAATTGTTTCAAAAATCTTAAGAGGATTGCCACTGGCATATAAAATGAAGGTTATTGCTATAAATGAGTTGAGAACAATGCCTAATACATTAGTAACTAGGGATACATTGATTGGAAAACTTTCAGCCTTTGAAATTGAGGAATTTGGTCCTATTGCTACTATAAAGATAGATTTGGCCTTTAAAGCATCAACATCATCTGCTCCATCATTTGACAAATCAGACTAGAAAGTTTTTAATGCAAGAGAACTTGAAGAAACTAGGAAGGATAATGAAGAGCTTGAAGAACTTGAAGCACTATTTGCAAGGAAAATGTCAAAAGGTCCAGTTTGAAGTAAGTATGAAGGTAAAGCACACTTTAAATGTTTCAACTACAATAAAATTGGTCATATGGCTTTGAGATACCCTGATAGACATGCTAGATTAAGAGAAGAAGCTAGAAGAACATACAAGCCTAATCTTCAATATCAGAGATACAGATTTAAGAAGAACAAAGACAAATCTTGTTACATTGTTGATGAAGGTGTGACTGATGATTCTGATGAGGATCCAGCAAACAATGGATAGGTTTTTGTTGCTATAACAGAAGATCAACTGTCACCTACTGCTCAACTGGTAGAACAAGCCCTAGCAGCTAATGTTGAAGTAAAGGATGAATGGATCATTGACTCAGGATGCTCACATCACATGACAGGAGACAAAGGTAAATTCTTGAACTTTCAAGAATACAATGGAGGTTTAGTAAGATTTGGAGATGACAAAGCCTGTTCAATCAAAGGTAATGGTTCAATATCTCTTGATGGTAAGCATAATACTGACAATGTCTACTATGTTGAAGGATTAGAGCATAATCTTTTAAGTGTTGGTCAGTTAGTTGAGAAGGGATTTCAATTACAATTTAAAAATGGAAAATGCAAAATCATGAATAGAATTGGTTTGGAAATTGTAACTGGTAATCAGACTAGAGGTAATATCTTTCTTTTGAATAACAGTGAAAAAGTATGCTTGATTGCACATATAGATGAAATTTGGTTATGGCATAAGAGACTATGTCATGTAAACTTTGATTGCATGGTGAAAATCAGTACTTCTAAGGTAGTTAGAGATCTACCTAAAATTGTGAAACCTCATAATATAATTTGTAAGGAATGTCAATTTGGAAAAAAGTTAGAGCTAGTTTCAAAAGTATTCCAGAAAAATCCAATAATGCTCTTTATTTGATTCACACTAATTTATGTGGTCCAGCAAGAACTAAAAGCTTACAAGGTGATAGATTTTTCATGCTAATTATTGATGATTATTCTAGAATGTGTTGGGTTACTTTTCTCAAAGAAAAATTAGAACCACTTGGAAAGTTCAAACTATTCAAAGCAATGGTTGAGAATGAAACCGGTAAGAAAATCAAATGTTTAAGATCAGATCAAGGAGGAGAATTCACATCTAAGGACTTTAATACACTCTTTGAAGTGAATGGAATCAGAAGACAGTTATCAGCACCTCAGACACCACAGTAGAATGGAGTTGTTGAAAGAAAAACTAGAACTATCTTGGATGCAGCAAGAAGTATGTTATCTAAAGCAAATCTACCACATGTGTATTGGAGAGGAGCAATTAGCACTGCTGTCTATACATTCAACAAAGTTCACATCAAAGGTGAAACTGGTAAGACCCCTCATGAACTATGGTTTGGTAATACTCCTATTCTTAAGTATTTCAGAATTTTTGGAAGTAAATGTTATATTAGAAGAGATGAGTATATTGGCAAATTTGATCCTAGAAGTGATGAAGGAATATTTCTTGGTTATTCATCTAAGAGCAAGGCATATAGATGTTTTAATAAGAGATTGCAAAAAATTGTTGAGAGTACAAATGTAAAGATTGATGAACAATTCAGAGGAACTTCAAGGTATATAGACTTTGAACCGGCAACAGAAATTGTGACAAATGAACCTACACTAAATCCACCAGTACAGAATGAAGATCCAGTTACCCTGGTACCATTAGAGGATTCCATAGTAATTGAAGAACAACAACAAACTAAGAAACCCTGGTATGTAAGATTGAATCATTCTGAAGATCAGATAATTGGAAACAAATTTAAAGGAGTTATGACAAGAGGAATATTCGCAAATGAAGAGGTATGTCTTATTTCTCAAATTGAACCATCATCTATCAATAAGGCATTTGAAGATAAATTTTGGATTAAAGCTATGGAAAAAGAATTAGGACAAATTGAGAAAAATAATACTTGGACATTAGTTCCCCGGCCTAAAGATAAAAATGTAATTGGAACCAAATGGGTATTTAGAAACAAACTTAATGAAGATGGTAAGGTTGTCAGAAATAAAGAAAGACTAGTGTGTAAGGGATATTCTCAGAAAGAAGGAGTTGATTACAATGAAACCTTTGCACCGGTAGCTAGAATTGAGGCAGTCAGATTATTCTTGGCTTTTGTAGCTCACAAGGACTACAAAGTTTATCAAATGGATATTAAATGTGCATTTTTGAATGGAGATCTTGAAGAGGAAGTATATATTGAACAACCTAATGGATTTTCTTTGACAGATGACAATGGTATGGTTTGCAGGTTAAGAAAAGCTCTGTATGGATTGAAACAAGCCCCAAGAGCTTGGTATGCAAGTTTGGATAAGTATCTTTTAAAGATTGGTTTTACTAAAGGAAATGCAGACAATAATTTATATTACAAAATAACTAATGATGACATCTTGATTATAGAAGTATTCGTTGATGATATAATCTTTGGAGGAGAAGATGGATTATGTAAGGAATTTTCTATTAAAATGTAGCAAGAATTTGAAATGTCTATGATTGGAAAAATAAAACTCTTTTTAGGATTGCAGATTTCACAGACTGATAAAGGTATATTTTTGAGTCAATCCAAGTACTTGAAAGAATTACTAAAGAAATTTGGGATGGAGAAATCTAAACTGGTAAGCACACCTATGACTACAAATGACAAATTATCTCAAAGGGATGAATCTACACCTGTTAATCCAACTAGATACAAATCTATGATAGGAGATCTACTATATTTGAGACAAACCAGGCCTGATATTATGAATGTAGTATGTATTGTTTCTAGATTTCAAAGTAATCCTAGGGAAAATCATGAATCAACAATAAAAAGAATTTTCCGGTACTTACAAGGCACTGCAAATCTTAGATTATGGCATCCTAGAGATGAAAATTTTGATCTATGTGCATACACAGATGCAAATTGGGCAGGTGATGTGGATGATAGAAAAAGCACCACTGGAGGAGCATTCTTTCTTGGAAAGAGATTAGTTTCTTGGTTGAGTAAGAAACAGAGTTGTACATCTTTATCAACAGTAGAATCAGAATATGATGCAGCAGCAACTAACTGTACATAAGTACTATGGCTTAAGAAAATGTTGAAAGACATAAAGGTAAATTGCAAAGAACGTATTACTATATATTGTGATAACACTATAGCAATTGACATATCTAAGAATCTGGTATTACATTCTAAAACAAAACATGTTTCTATCAAACTGAATTTTCTAAGGGAAAAAGTTGAAGAAAAGGAGATACAACTGGTTTATGTGAATACTAAAGAACAACTTGCAGATATTTTCACAAAACCTTTGCCTAAGGAGACTTTTGAATATCTTAGAGATCAGCTTGGAGTCATACCACCACTAGTAGAGAGTTAGACAGTTGATGATTGTCATCAACCGGTAGAATTGAAAGATAAATCTTTTACTTTGGTCTTTGATGAGGAAGCTACTTCTCAGGGGGAGTAGTTGGTATATTGAATTGATTGGTATTTTGTATATGAACTTGATTTTTGTAACTTTGGCATTTGATGTCAAAGGGGGAGAGATATATATGGAAAAACTCATGTTCTTTTGAGGAGAGATTGGTATTGAAAAATATTTGGATAAACACATGTTGCTCCTAGGGGGAGAAATTGTTTAGAGGAGATTGTTGGTTTTTGGTATTTGGCATTTTTGTTTTGACACTTTGATGGTTTTTCCGTCTTGTGTTGCCATCAATGCCAAAGGGGGAGATTGTTGGTATTTTGGTATGGTTTTGTCATTGATGTCAACACCTACTAAAACACTAGCACTTTGGAGATCCAGCAACATTCACCGGCAAGCAAGTAACTATTGCACAGTTACAGGTATATGGTTCACCGGTAGGATATAATGTTCATCGACACTTGGAATGATATGGAAGACACTTGGTAATGTTGAACACATTGTGTGGACACTTTGTTTTGAAGAAATAATCATTGGTATATTCATATTTGCATATTTGCTTTTACCGACAAATAGGTCCAGGGTTATCTAGGGTTACACCGGCAGGCTTATCTTTTTCAGATTAGCATGGCACGCTATAGAGATGACTTATTATTGTTGTAAATGAATTAAGCCGACATGTTCAATCGGTTATTGCATCGAATATTATATTATTTGTAAAATGTTTTTATTGTAATATCTTGTAGAGCTGACCTACTAAAATTGGTCGTAGGGTATCGCATAAATGTAAGATCTTATTTGTAAGATCAAATGTGGAATGCGAAGAAGAATTGTGAGATGGTATATGCGAGATTAAGCAGAGGTATACACGAAGACATCATTTGAAGGTGAAGCTAGGTTTTTGTAGAAGCATATCAGCATTACATCGGTACTGAATCCAGCATATGAAGATGCTATTTTGTACAGTACATTCTTATTGGATTTAACCATCCAACTGTAGTCAATGTGACTCCCATTTTGTGATTGAGCAGTGAGCTCTAGGTTGTTGGCCTTTCTGCATGTGCAGACCCCATTTATGTACACTTACTATCTACAATAGTATCATCTAATTATGGGTAAGGTTTCCCACCATGGTTTTTCCCCTTACAGGGTTTCCACGTACAAATATTGGTGTTATCTATTGTGGATGACTTTATGTTTATGTTTCATGCATTAATCTTTACTGGTATAGCAATTTACTGTTAACACTGTCTACCAGCATACTTAACTGGTTTACCGATATTAAGCATTAAGTTGGTTAAATGGTTTTTGGTTTGAATTTATTAGACAACTGATTCACCCCCCCCCTCTTAGTTTTCTCCGGGACCTAACAATATTACTCTTACAATAGGGGCCTGCACATGCAGGAAGGCCAAGTGCCTAGAGATCACTGTTCAATTACAAAAGAAGTCACACTGACTTACAAAAATGGATTATATTAATCCAATGTCTTGTATTGCTTCAGATTAGTATCTGCTATGCCAGATCCAGTACCAGTTTAAACTCTGCTACATACATAAACCCTTAACCTATATTTTGCATATTTCATCTACTTATCTTGCATCCTATCACACATCTTTCCTATTAAAAAATGATCTCATACATATATGAGTCATATTACAACTCATCATGTTGTCTTACAATGATTTTACAATTAATTACAAAATATATTACAAACAAAATTCTTGTCGACCAGGGTGCCGGTATCCTTCCTTTCACTACTGGTGTTTTGTGTGTTGGTGTAGAGTTTGTCATTGTTGGTGTTGGTATCATGTCTTTCCGGTATCATATGATTGCAAGGTTTCCATCAATGACAAAACCTTCAATCACCTATAATTTCTCATTGGAGTGTGCATTTGCCAACAATCTCCCCCTTTGGCATTGATGGAAACACTCATGAGAAAAAGGAGTCCAAAATGATATAAAAAATAGTCTGCAAAAATTGTCTTACCAAAACTGTATGCTCCCCCTGAGTAGATGAAGTCCCTTCCTTCTAACCATTTTTCTCATCCCACTACTCCCCCTTTGACATCAAAGACAAAGGTTGTCATTTGCTATTAGTGGAGTCCTGCCTGGATTCTTGTAATCAGTGGGTTACAATCTGAAAGATATCTATCAAAACTAAATTTATGCCATTGTTGAATGTTTTACAGTCTTTTATTGCCTCTTGTGTTCTTTGCACTATACTAGTGAGTATGTGCATTTTCTCTTCTGGTGTCTTCAGTCCGGGAACTAGAGCCTCAGATATTTCTTTTCTTAAGGAAATAAGATACTCTAGTCTTGGACTAAGTCTACATTTTAAGTCCTTTGCCTTATTCTTTATTCCCTGTTTATCTTTCTCCAATTTCTTGATTTTCTCTTCCTGCTCTGTAATTTTATTTTCTAATTCCTAAAATGAATCTGATGTTCCAATCAAATTGTCAACAATATTATTTAACTTCTCTTGAGCTTTTTTGATCTCCTTGTCAAGATCCTCTATTAAGACATTTATTTTGCAAGTATCCCTGTACAGTTTCTTGAAATCAATAATTATTTCTCCAAGTTCCGGTAATAGGGTATCCATTTTCTCCTTGTTCTTATTTACAATATCCTCAAATTATTTCTCTTTTTCCTTTATCATCCTTTCCTTAAATGTATCCTCATTTATTTGATCAACACTTATTAGATTGCCGGTGATAAACTTAGACAATGTGTCTAGTTGACCTAAAGAATCTTTATTCTCAACACTGCACTTTGGTGCTATCAATTTAAGAATTGGTATAGTATCATCAATAGCCTTATAGGCTTGTGCATTACATTCCGTGATCTTCTTTATTGAATCTAATAAGACCTATGTTACATTAGTAGGTCTAAATTTTGTCATAGTTGTACTAGATGTTTGTCCAACAGTTTTTACAATAGCCATGCTACCAGTTGTAGTTATTTCCTTGCTTGGTTTGACCTCTGGTAGGTCTGTCTGAGTTTGCATTTCCATAAACAAAGTTTTAGGCTTTTTAGTTTGGCCAGGTGGCACTGTCTCTGTATGTACCTATGCTTCAACTTGTACCAGTTTGGGTTTCTCCAAATGTGTCTTAGACAGTTTCTCTGAGCTTTCAGTTGCCGGTTCCATAGTTTGTGCCTTTGAAATTTGCTTAGCCGATTCTTCAGATGGTTTGTCTATTATATCTACTGATTTCTCAGTGGTATCCTCTGTCGATTGCTCTATCTGTGTAGGTTTTTCTGTGTTTAACTCAACCTTAGTAGTGGGTGACTCAGTGGTCACATTTTTCTCCTTATCCTCAGTGGTCTCTCTATCAACCACGACATTAGCTTCCTGAGTATCTACATTTACAGTATACAGAATTTCTGATTCAGGGTTTGTATCTTCTACCGGAGTCTCCATACTCTCAGTGGCCGATTGATTTGTAGTAGTGTCTATCAGTGGAGTATCTATAGGAGGTGGGGGCATATTGTCAGTTACTTTTAAACTTGGTGGTCCACCTACCTTGCCTTTACCCTTGTCTCTGTCCCTTTGATATACTCTGATAGTTTTAGGTCTGAGCATTTCTTCCTCTTTTTCTTTCTCCACAAAGAAAATATCCCATCCATTAGTTGTTTCCTCAAATACTTTAGTTACTCTGCTAGCCATTAATGTTGCATGTCGATGAGTAGTAGAGAATACTGTCCAGTTAGCCTCACTGATTAATTTGTCTATTTCATCAGGTGAGTTAATTGGATGCATTGCCAGTAATTTTTAAATTTTAATCTTTTTATCTAGTTCAACAATAGATAATCTTCTAGCTTCTAATCTCCTATACAATTCATTTGGAATTTCATCAACAATTTGCATCAAAAATTTCTTATATATATCTAAGTGTAGAATTACACTGTTCTCTATACTTTCCTTATCATTAGCTAATAGTGTATTGTATATTTTATTGATGTTCTTCAGCTTACCATCCTCTGTAATTTCACTAAGAAGTTTGTCAATCAGGGCAATAGTTTGTTTTATCTTCTTCTTAGGAGTCATCTTCTTTGCTGGAGGCCTTAGTTCCTGTTGCTTCTATCTTGTCCTTTTTGGTGTAGGAGAAGGTGTCGGTGAAGGTTTTCTTTTCCTCTCAACTCTCTTGAATACAACAGGTATGTCACTTTCTGAAGAAGATCCAATCGGTGAAAGGTGAGTTTTCGATTGAAGTGCTTCCAACTCACTTTCAGTTATACCAATTTGTTTTAGCACATCTTCCTTGATTTCCTTTGTCTGTCAGGTTCCTTTTCTAACAGTTGCTTCTACCTTCTTAACTCTTTTCCTTGATTGTATAGTGCTCTCAATTGTTTCTACACTACCAAATACTTTCTCTTCCGGTTCATTAGGAGCTTCAAGGAGGGCTTTTGCATAAGTTTCTATGATCTTATCATCTGTCTCATAGCCCATTTCAGTTACCCAAATGGTTCTAGGGATAACTGCCTCCATCCAAATTTCATCTTTCTTGATCACAAAATAGATTTCCTTTTGATACTTATCCACAATAGCTTGTGATAGTCTTACTATGTTCTTCATTTGAGCCTTAAATGCTTGAAAATGCTCATTTATGTTTTTCTCCCTGTTCTCTCCCATATTGTTTAATACTTCTGATAGTTGCTTTCCTACTAGTATATCAAAACCAAAATCTCTAGCACTAATATCGGGTACTTGTTTGGTTATGTATAGCATCAGACAAACAAGTAAGTTTCCAAATCTGAATGTCCCTTTCTTTTCTCTTTTGATCTTACCCAAATTGTCTATCAACTCATCTTTGAGCCATTCACATATGTCTATTCTTGCATTATCATTTACCATATCATAGGCACTCTTAATACATAGGCTAGAAACTGAGTTTAACCTATTTGCATGTGTATCCTGTCGTGCCTAGACTTTTGGGCACAAAAACGGAACAACAAATTTTTTTTGACATCATGAACTCGCAATATATCCTAATAATAATATTAACTTTATTAGAGTTTTGTCTTATCTAGGGTGAGAATAAAATTGTTTACTAAGGTTTGGTTAATTAACCAACTCGAACGAGCAACTAGTTTAGTGAAGATTAAATTAGTATCACGGATTATTGGCTAGCTCAATTACCTAACTCAAGTTGTCGCTAATTAAAAACAAAGGTTAATTGGTTATCTTCGTGAGTTTAATCATTCCCATTCATATAATGAGAATACCAATAATTAATTGATGCTCATGCAAAATTTATTATTTAAATCCAACCGATGAGGGTTCGAATTTCTATAAGGTCATCTGCCCACTAAGACCAACAATAAGCTAAAGCCAATTCTAATTTTTCTAACCCCTTAATTATGATGATTTAATTAAATTCGGCCCAAACTGGTCACCAAGGGCTTATGGTCCATAAAATTAATTCTACAATTTCTCCTTTTAAATTTTCCTAACGTCCAAATATATTGGGAAAAATCTATTGATTAATTAAATAAATTAATCATTTTAATGTATGGTGTATCCAACTATAATAACCCCTTCATTTTTAAATCCCTTTAATTTTATTATATTAAAATTTTAATCCCCTAAAGAATAAATGGACATATAATAATTCCATTATTAAAATAACCCCAAATATATATATTCAAATCAAAGTTTAAAATTCCCATTAAATAAACTCCCTTCTCTAATTTTAAATTTATTTATTTTTTTTTTTCCTTTAAATAAAGAAATCCTTTATTTAAAAATGCCAACCCTAACCCGAAATTGGGTTAGGGTTGCATTTCTATTTATTGACCCTTTGTTTAAATTTCTTATTAATTTATACCCTAACCCGAAATGGGTTAGGGTTTATTATACTACTTTTTTTTTGTTTAGTATGAGTGTAGGTACGGAGGCGGATTAGGGCACGGCAGCCATGGCAAGGTGGCGGTTTTCACAGAGGGGGGGGGGGGGGGGGGAACTGAGTGGAGGAGGCAGTGCGGGGCTCTCCTGGACGCCACTGTGTTTATACACAGTGACGGCGGTGCCGTCCACTGTGTATAAGCACAGTGGCGGCCGCGGACCGTCCACTGTGCTTACACACAGTGGCGGCACCTCCTGTGCCGTCCACTGTGGGTAAGCACAGTGGCGTGGCCCGAGCATCATCCACTATGTTTACACACAGTGGCTCGGCATTTCCCATGCCGTCCATTGTGGGTAAACACAGTGGCGTGGCCCAAGAGCCATCCACTATGTTTACACACAGTGGTTCGGCCAGTGCTACGATCCCTTTTTTTTATGATATTTTTTTTTCTTTAAATTTATCGTTAGGTAAATATAAATATATATATATATATATATATAAATCAATATACATATTTTTATATATGTATTTGTATATTTCCATTGTCATGTTTCAAGTCTATACATATATTTCTCCCACGCAGGGATATATATAGGGTTAGGATTAGGAAGTTTATTCTGAATTATTTTTAACACAGCAGTATATAATCTTTTATATGTTCTGTGACAGGGATGCACAAGTTCAGAATACATCTCTTCTTTTGTTGTTGCAGGGGTATGCACATATGGCAGTTTATATATATATAGGTATATATTTTTCAATATATATACTTATATATTTATAGATATATATAATTAAATGTTGAAATAATAGGGCTGAAAACCCTTCTATGGTTTGAGGTTTTAACCATTAAACATTCTGTTCTTAGTCTTCTAACAACATTAAGAATAGGTCTTGTTTATCTTCTTATTTAGCAGTCTTACATACTACTTTCTACAGCAATAAAAATACTAGTTCTCTCCTTTTTTTTTACAGTCATAAAATAACAGTAATTTGAACTATGCAAGTAAATCATGAAACCTAATGCATTTTTTTTTTCCTTTTCTTTAATTTTGCAGTAACTAAACAAGTTAACAGACCAGATTTAGATGTAGTCTACAGCAACATCATAGACATCAAAAATTAAATAAAAATTACATTGCCTTCCAGAATAATAAGTTACAATAGCCCATATATAAAAATGGGTGAATAATCTAAACAGTCTTCTCTTTCTTAATCTTTACACAGTGAATAAAAGAATACATTTCTTTAAACAGAAAAAGAATCAATTTAAGCCCTATATTTACATATACATTTTCTTTTTTTTTTGCTACAAATCATAAAGTTACATTTCCTTTCTTTGCTTTTCTGCATTTAAATAAAAAGCTGAGTCTGAAACATCTGCAACCAAACAAACTGCAACTCTTAATCTTTTTCCCAAGCCACCTGCATGTAAGATTTAGGACTGTGACCATGGGATGCTCACCTCCCAGCCTAGGCTTACCAGAAGCCACCCCCGAGCTAGGAGAATCAAGTTCTAGATAGGTTACAAACAAGCATACAACACAACAATAGGGCAAATACTCAAACATACACCTTCCCATCCCAAGCTACACTTTCACCACATTTTGTGATGATCAATCTACGGGTGGAAGTGGACCAAGTACAATTGGGGAGACTGCAGCCAAAATACAACCCAAGCCACCTCATGGCAACACAAAATACACAACAGATGCATCCCACACACCTTATGCCCCCCAAAGGCTCAAAGCCCTATTCTCTCCCCTTATGACCCCCAAATGCATACACAAGGCTATGCAGCAAGGGTCACAAAGGACACCCTTGAGATCACTCTCCTTAAGGAGAGCCTCTCACCCAAGGCTGTCATGCTTCTTCCACCCCAAGATCATCCTACTCCCCCAAGAGTAGGAGATCTTGGACACTCCCAAAGCAAGAACACATAAACAAAAAAAACATAAAAATGAAACTTACATTTCTCTTTTTTTTTTCTACAACAATCTACATATACACAACTCTTTTCACAAGCATTTCTTTCAAAAGAAGGAACAATTTAAAACAACATAGACAAGAGAATACAACCAACCTAAATCTGCCAATAGGTATGTTAGACTTAGTTGGAGATGAGCTGCCTAATCCACGCAACTTTCTGCAATTTCTTGGCCCCCCCAAATTCCTCTATTCCTAAAACTGGTTTTTCCTCCCAAGTTTTTCCCAAAAATCTCCAAGGATGGAGAGTGGGTGATTAGCTCACTAAGCTTCCATTCTTAGCCTAAGAAGGCCTCTCTCACTCCTTCCAACCTCTTGGATAGAGTGAGGGATCCCCCATTGGATTGGTCTTCCCTAGGTCTTACATCCTCCCTAACCTAGGCACCTAGAGAAGGGAAATGGAAATGGGGAAGAGGGATTACTATCTCCAAGAAGGTTATCCTACTAAGGATGGCACTCCTACAGATGGAATTCGTCCATCTTGGGAAAACCACTTTTTTGGGTGGTTAAACAAGTCCTAAGGGAAAGACACATGGCCAATTTTGGCCTTCACCCATAGGTACCCCATGAGGCCTAATAGAAAAGCTCTAAAATTGACTCTAGGAGTTTATTTGACCTTCAGAAAGTCCACCTGAAGTTAACCTACGGGTCAACTCTGAGTTGACCTTCCTTGTGGCTCACTAACCTAGATTTCTTGGTTCCTTCAAGGATAATCAGGAGATATAACAATTAACAAAATAAAACTCTCTAAAAAGGTGACATGACAAATTTCCAACACAACATACTACATAGGTGTCAAGTGACACTACAAAATAATTCCACATCACAATATACACATGGTAATTGTCCCATAAACAATTAAAACAATCCAATAAATACAAATTACACTCATGCAACATTTTACATTTACGAATAAAATACAGTACATACGGGGTGTTGTCTCTCCAAATAGACAACCCCTGGTTTTACTAACGCACATTGGCCTAGGCTTGATTCTCCATAATATTTCCATGGTCACATGGATAATTTCCTGCACATCTCAATTAAAGCATTAGTACTTCCCAAATAACCTCATATAATATATAACACATAATCAGAATACAATACATTCATTCTGCAAAGGCTCGTCATTATAAAATATGATTTATCACAAATCAAAGCAATTTATTATAATCCTCAAAATTTGATCCATCTACAAGATATGCAAACATTTTTCTAACATTATAACAAATTATGAAATTCAGATAATAACCTGCATCATCACAATATTACCCTAATCTAGAATCATATAATATTCTATAATCCACAAGGCATAGAAATGAAGCATCCATATATATCAATGTTACCAAAATCATGGGACCGTGTAAAGTTCTCTATCCATAGTGTGTCAAAACTAGCATCTAAAATAGTTCCAAAATGAAAATAGCTGAAGAGATAGGATGGATCGGGGTAGGGCCTCACACCCTCCCCCTCTAGGCATGAACGTCCTCCTGGAGTTCATCAAAAAGATGAGGGTACTGTGATCTCATACGTGCTGCATCCTCCCATGAAGTTGTGACCTCATCATAGCAATCCCACTGGACCCTAACCTAGTCCAGCTCTCGACCTCGAAGGGCCAACGTCTGGTGAGCCAAAATGCGAATGGGCTCCAAGGCTAGCTGCCCGTCCGACTCCACCTGCAAGGCATCCCAATCTAAAATATGAGACTCATCATAGATATATTTTCTCAAAACTGACACATGAAACACATCGTGGATGCGTGATAGGCTAGGTGGCAAAGCTAGGTGATAAGCAACTGGTCCTATCCTCTCAAGGATCTCGAAAGGTCCGACAAAGCGAGGTGCGAGCTTAGAACCCTTTCCATAGTGGATCGGATGCTTATGCGGTCACACTCTCAGGAAAACTCTGTCCCCAACCATGTAACTCCGGTCTAACCTCTTTGCATCTGCATATTTCTTCTACCTATCCTGTGCCTCTCTAAGGTGCTGTCTAATCAGGATTACCTGCTGCTCCATATCACAGACCATCTCAGGGCCTATGGCCACTCTATCCTCAATACAGTCCCAACTCAAAGGTGTCCTGCATGGTCTGCCGTACAAAGCCTGAAAAGGTGGCATCCCCAAAGAAGTGTGATGCCCATTATTATAGGCAAATTCTACTAAATGTAGGTACTCCTCCCATCGGGTCTAATGATCCATGACGTACATGCGGAGCATATCCTCCAACACCTGGTTAACCCACTCTGTCTGTCCATCTGTCTCTGGATGATAGGCTGTGCTGAAGTTGAGCTTGGTGCCCAACGCTGCCTGTAATGCCTTCCAAAAGGAAGAAGTAAAGAGAGAATCTCTATCAGAAATAATCTTGCGTGGAACACCATGAAGCCTGACAATGTCTCGCAAGAACACTTGTGCCACTGCTAGAGCTGTGAAGGTAGTCTGGACTGGTGAGAAGTGGGCTACTTTGGTCAATTTGTCAACTGTCACCAGGATAGCATCATGGCGACGAGATGACATAGGAAGACCAATAAATCTGATATTTGTATCCTTTACATCATTTACCCTTAGAGATCTCTTATCAAATGTTGCACCGGTTAGGTTTGTCACTAAGTCATTTGAGACCTTCTTAGTTTTGTCAGGTTTGTTGCTGATGGAGGGTAACCCTGTTACAGCTTTTACTACTTCTTTTATGATTTTATGAATAGAGTCTAACCAAAAAAATTCACCATGTACTCTGCTTAACATGATCCTTATGATATCCTTGGGGAAATCCGAGATACTAAGTATTTCAATGAAACCTAGGGTTTCTACTATCTTATGTTCAGGTTTGACATTTCCGGATTCATCGTAGATTACAATCTCATACATATTTAGGGATTTGGGAGATTTCACCTATGCTATCATCTTTCTTAGCAATTTTGGGAACTAGCTGAAAAACGGGTCTAGGTCGCTTAACAACTTCAACAACAGTAGGGTTTGCAATAAATTTAGGAGTGGATGAAGATGACATAGCTATAAATACCTCAATATTCCTTAAGGATGAATGCTTTGATGGATTTCTTCACTTCTTTTCTTGGAGTACCTTCACTCGGGAATTTTCATGCTCTTGAAGATTTGAATGCTCAGTGAATGAAAAAGGAGCCAAAACACTTGCTTTATAATGTTATTTTTGCCAACTTCCATATTTAATGGTTACTGGTTGAGTCACAACTTAAGTCATCAGCCGGTATAGAAGTAATTTCAACTTCTCACCATCAACCGAGGGAATAATAGCATGTTTTTCATTTTGTTGCTAAACCCCCAAAAGAATTTTCTTCAGTTAGATGAAGAGTCTCTTGCCGGTGGAGTGTTGCTTTGTCCTGCCAGTGGAGGAGTAATCACATCAACATTCTGATTTGACTTTCTGATCCATTGTTTTGAAAATTCTTTCTTTACCTCTTCAACTTTTTCTTTACCTTTCAAACTAGGACCTTTGTTATTTTTTGGTGATGCCTTAAATTTAGCAATATGTCTAATCTTGTTACAGGCATAACAAGTCACATTGTTCTTCTGAATAGCTTTCCCATATCCTATGTCGGTATGTGTTCTGCATTGATTAGATAAGTGCCCAAATCTTCCATAAACATAACATTTCACATTCATTCTACAATTTTCTGAATTATGACCAACTTTGTTGCATTTAGAACATTGACAGGTGGGTTTATTAGTGTTCTAATAA
This sequence comes from Cryptomeria japonica, assembly GCF_030272615.1. Lineage (NCBI taxonomy): Eukaryota > Viridiplantae > Streptophyta > Pinopsida > Cupressales > Cupressaceae > Cryptomeria > Cryptomeria japonica. The sequence goes on from NC_081407.1 coordinate 923,843,787, forward strand.
TTTCTAGATCTACACTCATTTGAACTATGACCATACTTGTTACAGTTAAAGCATTTTCCATTAAACTTGTAAGCAGTAGGTTGTCTTACCAGTTTACTATGATTATGATTGTTTGCAGTACTAGAGCTTTCACCAACTTCAAAGCCAAGGCCATTTGTATCACCATTAGGTTTCTAATTCTTCAGTGTGTCACCAACTTCTTCTGAACATTTCTTGAATTTTTCCTTGTAATGATTTGCAGAAGTTAGTTCACTTTCCAAGATTCCTTTCTGTCTTATGAGTTCAGTTATGTCATTTTGTGTGTGCATTAGATCTGTCTTCAACATATCATTTTCATGACTAAGTCTTGTGTTTTCATTTCTAGCATCATTTAGTCTTCTGGCCAAGTCTTCTTTATTCTTCTTTCTATCTTCAATTTCTTTACAAAATCTCATAGTCATATCTTGCATCTCATTCTGTGTTGTACTGATCTCTTGTCTTAGCTTGTTTACCAAATCATTAAGAGTTTCCTTTTTATCACTCTCATTCTGCATCTTTTCACAAAGTTCTCTTCTCTTATTTCTTGCAATGGTAAGATTTTCTTGAAGTGCTTGAATGATATCCTGAGCAGCCTTTAGATCATCTTCAAGTTTGATATTCTTCACCTTTTCTGCATCATAGTCTGAAATATTTGTTTTCAATTGTTCTCTCAAGTTTTCCATCTCTACCGGTGACAAGATCTTCCTCAAGCTGTTAGGTTTCTGAAAATAGAGGACCAAGCTTTGATACCAATTGTTAGGATTAGGATTCCCAAAGATACTGAGAGGGGGGGATGAATCAATATCTGACCGGTTAGTAAATTTACTTGACTTAAAGCATGATAAGCATATTAAAACTATGTACCAATAAACAAGAAATAATGCAGTAAATAAGAATATAAACAACCACATGAGAGGCACACCATAACAAAGTATTTTAATGAGGAAACCCAGTGTGGGAAAAACCTCAGTGGGATTTGTGACCCACAATATTCGCTTACTGGCCAATAAGGGAATATTACTCTTACAATAGGGGCCTGCACATGCAGGAAGGCTAAGTGCCTAGAGCTCACTACTCAATTCTAAAAGAAGTCACACTGACTTACAAAAATGGATTATATTAATCCAATGTCTTGTACTACTTCAGATTAGCATCTGCTATGCCAGATCCAGTACCGGTTTAAGCTCTACTACATACATAAACCCTTAACCTATAGTTCTCATATTTGGTTTGCTTATCTCGCATCCTATCACACATCTTTCCTATTACAAAATAATCTCATACATATATGAGTCATATTACAACTCGCCATGTCGGCTTACAATGATTTTACAATTAATTACAAAATATATTACAAACAAAATTTATGTCGGCCAGGGTGTCAGTATCCTTCCTTTCATTGTTGGTGTTCTGTGTGCCGGTGTAGATTTTGTCGTTGCCGATGCCAGTATCCTGTCTTGTCGGTATCATATGATTGCAAGGTTGTCATCAATGACAAAGCCTTCAATCACCTACAATTTCTCATTGGAGTGTGCATTTGGCAACATATATATGTATATACATAAATGTGTGTATATATATACATATATATGTACATGTACATATATATATGTATATGCATATGTATATGTATATGTATATATATACATATACATATATATACATATACATATATGTATATATATACATATGTATATATATATATACATATATATATATATATGCATATGTATATATATGTGTGTGTGTGTGTATATGTATATATATATGTATGTATATGTATACATATATTTATATATTTTTATATTTTTATTTGTTCCATTTGTGTTGGTTTGTTGTTCTCTCTTTTATTTTTATTTTTTCCTTGCTCTTTGTTAGTTATTGGAGGCCTTTTATTTATTTATGTTTTATATTGTTTTGTCTTTGTCTTTATATATATATATATATATATATATATTCCTTGCTTCTTGTTGGTTGTTGAGGTCTTTTTTCTTAGTTTATTTTTTATTTTTGGTTTGTTACTTTTTGTTTTTGTGGTCCTATCAGCCTCCCTCGATCCTTGTGCCTCCTCCCTCCTTTTTAGCTTCCTTGGTCTACTTCTTGGCCATCTTCTCATTCTACATGCTCTCTTTTCATCCTGATGATGTATCATGAAGTGTGATCCAAAATGTTGATGCAAAAAATCATACACAATCTAATCCAGAAGCACTCTAGATGATATCTAATGGATTGTGGAAACTTGATGTCTATTTATAAGTATATGATCTTTTGTTTATTTTGGTTAAATAAAATATTTAAAATATTGTTTAGTACTTGTAATGGTGAAAAATTAGGGTTTTCGCCACAAGGAGGATGAAAACTGCTTATTTTTACTAATGTACCAATACATTAGGGAAAGATAGGAATTTGATAGATGTAAACATAAGAGGTCTAAATTATGATCAGATTTTAGGGATCCTGGATGAGCCTCTACTTTTCCTTAAGTTGAATTGATTTGTTGAAGATGCTAAAATTAGGACAAACGAGCTGAAATTAAATTAATTATGCATAGACAGTGAGTTACAGTCATTGGATTGAGCCATGAACTTGGCTCTGGGGATTATAAGAGTATTTAGATCTACTCCTAAAAGAAGCTCTTGATTCATCGAGACCATACCAATTGTCATTTTGGTCCTCTACACTTTTCACACTCCAATGGAGGATTGATTAATCTTTGTAAATAAAAACAATTATGGAGATTGCAACTCAATACATGTTCTTGTGCACTCTAGAGAAGGGAAATAGGTTGGAAATAGGGGTTTTCCTGAGTCAAACCCTAGTTTAAGAATTAACCTTGAATGAAATATTGAAAATACTGAAATAAATAATGGAAAGGTATACCTCATATCTACAATTATTGATCATGATGCTATTCTTCTTGAATGTAATCACATATGTTGTATGAAATGGCATGAACATGACAAAACCCTAATCATGCACATATCCTTGTATATGAATGTTGTAAATTCCTCCACAATGGTTGAATGAAAAAAATAGAGCCTTTAAGACCTCTGGAGATGCTTGATGATGAACAATTCAATTATTGAATGCTTGATTGTCTGGATATGGAGACTTTGATTACTTGTTTAGATGAAATTAGTTTGATCAACTACCTTTATATATGAGGATCCAAGTTAATTTACTAATAGGTTGTCTTAAATGATCACATAGAGCCACAAAATTCATTTTCTATTGAAGAGATAGGTCTCATCCCTCCCTTAAAAATTGGGTCCCATTAAGGGGGACTAGGTGGTTGGGTGCTCTATTCTAGGACCAGGGTGCTAGCGCCCTATTCCTCCTCAATGAGGGACAAAAATATTGGCCCTTAGAGGGGAACACCCTGCTAGAGATGTTGGTATTATGGATATGTTGCATTAGTTTTGTCATTGTTGTCAACACTTATCCTTCTGGAGATCCATGGTTATGTTGAACCGGCACATTGTGTTCACTAGTAAGTTCGGTGACTTATGCACAGTCACCGGTATATTGTTCACCGGCAAGCTATATTGTTCACCGGCATTGAGGATGACTTGTTATCATCTGGAGATCACTTGATTATGTCAAAGACATGGTTTGGATACTTGGTTTTGGTATTTTGGTTAATGGTCTAATCAGGTTGACATATTTGTTGTTACCGGCAGATTAGTCTAGGTTATGGACCGATATGCATTATCTATTCTAGATCAGCATGACAAGTTATGGAGATGATTTATTTCTTGGATATTGTTATAAATGTATTGAGCCGACATGATGCATCGCATCTAGACTTGTTTGTAATTGATTTTATTGTAACATTCTTAGTGAGTCGACCTACACATTTGGTCTTAGGTTTTGTATATATGTACGATCTCAATTGACGAGATATAGGACACATGGGATATGGTATGTAATGGTATTGTAACATGGTATGTGTGAATATTAAAAATCATATGTGCAAACCATAGAGAAGGTTCAAGGAAGGTTTGGAGGTGATTATTAGAGCTTAATTGGTAATGATTCCAGCATTGGAGATGCTATCTAGAGCAGTACACTATTCTAGGATTTAACCATCCTACTGTAGTCATTGTGACTCCCATTTGAGCAGTGTGCTCTAGGCAGTTTGCCTTTCTGCATGTACAAACCCCATTTATATACACATACTATTTGCAGTAGTATCATTTTATTGTGGGTAAGGTTTCCCACCATGATTTTTCCCCTTATAGGGTTTCCACGTTAAAATATTTGTGTTATATGTTATGGATGTTGTTTCTCTTTCTGTTTCATGCATTAAGTTTCACCGGTATTGATATTAACTGTTAATTTGTTAACCGGCATTAAGTTTGGTTTACTGGTATTATTTATCAAGTTTGATTAAGTTATAATTAGGTTGAAATTCATTGACAACTGATTCACCACCCCCTCTCAATTGCCTTCCGGGTCCTAACAACTGGTATCTGAGCTAAGTCCTCTTTTTTGCAGAAGCCTAATAGCTTGAGGAGATCCTATGGCGGCTAAGATTTTCAGGAAGGATAGTTTGAAACTTGATGAAACCAACTATGGTATATGGAAGATCGGAATGGAGACACATCTGAATTGCATTGGAAGAGACATATGTGAAGTTACAAAGAATGGCTATATTAGTCCTACACCGAATCAACCTAATCCACTAACATTGGGTAAAGATCAATAAAATGATTGCAAAGCAAGAGAATCACTTTTGAGTGCATTATCAGATCAGCAAATCATGGGATTATCAGATCGATCTACTGCTAAAGCTATTTGGGATAAATTGGAGACCTTGAATGAAGGAGATACCACTGTCAAATTGCAAAACTAGAATGTTTCCGGGTCAGGTATGAAAATTTAAAAATGGAAGAAGATGAAAGAATTTCTGCTTTTATGGAAAGAGTTAATGAAATTGTTTTAGGTATACAATGTTGTGGAGGATCCTTAAGTGAAGATGAAATTATTTCTAAAGTTTTAAGAGCATTGTCACTGACATATAAAATCAAAGTAACTGCTATTAATGTGTTGAGAACAATGCCTAATACATTAGTATCTAGAGATACCTTCGTTGGAAAACTTTCAGCATTTGAGCTTGAGGAATTTGGTCTTGTTTCTACAATTAAAACAAATTTATCCTTCAAAGAATCATCATCTGCAACATCATCATCATCATCATCTGCAACATCATCATCATCATCTGACAAATATGATTGGAAAGCACTTTATGCAAGAGAACTTGAAGATATTAGAAGGGAAAATGAAGAATTGGAAGAACTTGAAGCACTATTTGTAAGGAAAATTCCTAAAGGTCCAGTTGGAAGTAAGTATGAAGGTAAAGCACCTTTTAAATATTTTAACTACAATAAAGTTGGTCATATGGCATCTAGATGTCCTGACAGACTTGCAAGATTAAGAGAGGAAGATAAAAGAACATATAAGCCTAACCCTGAATATCAGAGATACAAATTTAAGAAGAATAGAGACAAATCTTGTTACTATGCTAATGAAGGAGTTACTGATGATTATGATGAAGAGTCGGCAGACAATGGTTGGGCTTTCGTTGTAATAAAAGAAGATCAACCGGCACCTACTATTCCACTGGTAGAGTAGGCCTTGGTAGCTAAAATTGAAGAAAAGGATGAATGGATCATAGATTCTGGATGTTCACATCATATGACTGGTGATAAAAGTAAATTCTTATATTTTCAGGAATATAGTGGAGGTCTAGTAAGATTTGGCGATGACAAAGCTAGTTTGATCAAAGGAAAAGGCACTATATCTTTGGATGGTAAGCACAATACTGATAATGTTTATTATGTTGGAGGTTTGAAGCATAATCTTTTGAGTGTTGGTCAATTAGTTGAAAAGGGATTTTAGTTACAGTTCAAGAATGGTAAATGCAAAATCATGAATTGAACTGGATTGGAGATTGCAACTAGTAATCAGACTAAAGGTAATATCTTTCATTTGAACAACAATGATAAGACATGCTTGATTGCACATATTGATGAAAGTTGGTTATGGCATAAGAGACTTTTTCATGTGAATTTTGATTACATTATAAATATCAGTTCAACTAAGGCAGTAAGGGATTTACCTAAGGTTGTGAAACCTCATAATCCGGTATGTAAGGAATGTCAAATGGGAAAGCAAGTTAGAACAACTTTTAAGAGTATTTTTGAGAAATCCAATGATGTTCTTGATTTAATTCATACCAACTTGTGTGGTCCGGTAAGAACAAGAAGTCTACAGGGAGATAGATACTTTATGCTAATTATTGATGATTATTCTAGAATGTGTTGGGTTACTTTTCTCAGGGATAAATTAGAAGCTTTTGGAAAATTCAAAATATTCAATGGAATGGTAGAGAATGAAACCAGTAAGAAAATCAAATGTTTGAGATTAGATCAAGGAGGAGAATTTACATCTAAGGAAATTAATACATTCTGTGAAGTGAATGGAATCAAAAGACAACTATCAGCACCTCGGACACCTCAGCAAAATGGAATTGTGGAAAGGAAGAACAAAACTATTCTAGATGCAACTAGAAGCATGATATTGGAAGCAAATCTACCTCATGTGTATTGGAGAGAAGAAGTGAATACAATGGTTTACACTTTCAACAGAGTTCACATCAAAGGTGAAACTGGTAAGACCCCTTATGAACTATGGTTTGGTAATAATCCTACTCTTAAATACTTCAGAATTTTTGGAATCAAATGTTATATGAGAAGAGATGAGTATATTGGTAAATTTGATCCTAGAAGTGATGAAGGAATATTTCTTGGTTATTCATCTAAGAGTAAGGCATATAGATGTTTTAATAAAAGATTGCAGAAGATCATTGAGAGTGCAAATTTGAAGATAGATGAATAATTTAGAGGAAATTCAAGGTCTATATATTCTGAACTGGCAGTTGAGATGATCATAAATGAACCTATATAGAGTGCACCAGTACAAAATGTGGATCCAGTAACACCGGCATCATCAGAGAATTCCACAGTGACTGAAGAACAACAACATGTGAATAAACCCAGGTATGTAAGATGGAATCACTCATAAAAACAAATAATTGGGAATAAGTATCAAGGTGTTATGACAAGAGGAAGATTGGCAAATGAAGAGGTATGTTTAATTTCTCAAATTGAACCAACATCTGTTATTGAGGCATGTGAAGATAAATTTTGGATAAAAGCTATGGAAGATGAACTAGAACAAATTGAAAAGAACAATGCATGGACATTAGTTCCCCGACCTAAAGACAAAAATGTAATTGGAACTAAATGGGTATTCAGAAATAAACTTAATGAAGATGGAAACGTAATTAGGAACAAAGCAAGATTAGTGTGTAAAGGCTATTCAAAGAAAGACGGAATTGATTATAATGAAACCTTTGCACCGGTAGCTATAATTGAGGCAGTCACATTATTTCTTGCATTTGTAGCTCACAAGAACTACGAAATATATCAAATGGATGTAAAATGTGTATTTCTAAATGGTGATCTTGAAGAGGAAGTTGACATTGAACAACCTGATGGATTTTCATTAACAAATGATAAAGATATGGTTTGTAGATTAAGGAAAGCTTTGTATGGATTGAAGCAAGCTCCTAATGCTTGGTATGCTAGATTGGACGAATATCTTTGAAGCTTGGCTATACTAAAGGTAATGCTGACAACAACTTATATTTCAAATTGACTAATGATGACATCTTGGTTATTGAAGTTTTTGTTGATGATATCATTTTTGGAGGAGAAGATGGATTGTGTAAAGACTTTGCTAACAAGATGCAGGAAGAATTTGAAATGTCTATGATTGGAGAAATAAAATTCTTTTTAGGATTGCAGATGTCACAGACTGATAAAGGTATATTCATATGTCAAACAAAGTACATGAAGGAACTACTGAAGAAATTTGGTATGGAAAACTCTAAACTGGTAAGTATTGTTACTACTTATCAAATTGCCATTAGTTTCATATCCAAAGTCATACTATATTCTAGTCGATTAGTATTACCAAATCATGTATTCGGTACACACAGAGAACTCGGTATGAACAGTCTAGTCGGTTACTGAAGAAAGCAGTCATAGAACACAGTATTCACCGAGCTGTTTACCGAGTAAAGGTTCATGGCTACCGAGTGGTAAAGTTAACTTACCGAGTTGATATTCATCGAGTGAAACATTTTACTAGATACATTGAACCTAGACATGCACATGAAAACATGTTACAAGATCGAGGCACATCTAACCGTTTTTTGCATTGGAAATTGCACTATGAGATTGTGTATGATTACAAGGCTAATCTAGCCTATGAGATATTTTGTTTAGTTATTCATTCGAAGAATCTTTTTGTAAGATCGAAGCAATGAATCAGATCACCGCTGTAAGAGATCTATATATACAACATGATTCTAGGGTTAGATATATGACATGATATGATGTGATAAGAGATGCAATGAGATAGCAGTGTGTATGCATGAAGGAAGACTGTTACAAAGACACAGAGAGGTCACCGAGAAGGTTATCAGTGAACAGTCAAAGAACAGAGTAAACAAAAGGGTTTATCGAGTTTCATTATGGGTTACTGAGGTATGCTACAAGCTAGGTAATCTTATTTAGAGCGCATAGAATCTGCTTTAACATTTCAGATGTAAAGTTGCAGATATTTGTAATGATTATATTGTAATTTTTGAAGTTGTAAGAGAAACCTTTAACAGGGTAAAAGACTCTAAACATGTCTATAAATTGTAAATCCTTTAACCAGGTGCTACACTTATATAGTGTTGTAAAAAAATTCTTTAGTAAGGTGGATCTAACTAATCTTAATACTCCTAACAGGGTAAGCTATCAGAAATAGATAAATGTAGCTCTAACCGAGCATTCTTTATTATTCCAGTAGTGAAGTTGTGGGTGCCATCCCCACTGCAATTTTTCTCTCTAACCAAGAGTTTCTGCGTGACCAAAATATATGTGTTATGGAGTGAATCATGTATGATTGTTATCTGTTGATTATAGTTTTATTTTATCTTACTGCACTATTCTATTTATGCATAATAGTAAGGTTATTACAAAAGAAAATTTTTGGAGTACTGATTCACCCCTCCCCTCTCAGTACATTAGCTTTCTATATTGGGCCTAACAATTAGTATCAGAGCTTGAATCTTGGAAAAGGGTTTAACCACCTAAAGAGAAAGATCTTAGCAATGGAAGGCTACAAACAATCTTGGAGGATTGTGCATCTTCAAGAAGAGATGGATAATGCAAATCAAGTGATTGCAGACATGCAGAGGCAAATGCAAAAATCTCTAAAAGTAAGGAGAAGATTATCTAATGACTTGCAGGTGTAGACACCTAAAAATGGTCAACGCTTGCGAAGTCATACTTTAACATTGGTGCATTGCCTCATTTTAGGTTTTTGCGTCGCATTAACATTTCTCCTATGATTCGTACTTGGTTTTTATCATTTGCGAACATCGAGTCATTCTTCTACATGCTTCCTTTATCTCGCTCTTGAATTTGGTCTTGTCGACAATAGTCTCCAGTCATGATTTTAATCAATCTTATCCTATTGCATCAATGTGCGGGCTTATTTGTCATCATTTTGGACATCGTCAATCCTAATTAGGGTTTTGTCCTCCTGTCAATCTTGCGATCGATTTGTCATCGGTCATTGTACTCTTATCAATCTTGTCGATTTATCATCAATCCTTCAATCTTGTCGTTTAACGATTGATTTGTCATCGGTCGTTGTCATGTTCGATCTTGTCATTTTGTGATCAATTCGTCATTGATCGTGGTCATTTTCAATATTGTCATTTTGCAAGCTATTTTGTCATCGATTCTTGTCCTCTTGTCAATCTTGTCATTTTGCGATCAATTTGTCATCGATCGTCGTCTTTCATGTCAATTTGGATCAATTAGTCATTGTTCCTCGTCAATTGGCGCATTTTATCAATTAAATCATTTATCACATTGGTCCTTTGTTAAATCAAAATCATGATCGACATTAATTATCTATCCTTTGTCAAGACCTAATTGTCATTCTTGCATTGCTAATTCATCTTCTAGGGTTTTGTGATTTCATCATTTAACCTGATTTGTCATTTCCTCCTTTAGGATTAATAAATTATTTATTTATCCTAAGTTTTCTTGTCACAATTAAATGTTCATTTAATTGGCTAATTATTCTTCTTTGTGAATTAATTAATAAATGACAAATTATTAATTAATTTACCTAATTTCTAATTTTCATCAATTCTCTAATTTCCTAATTTTCTAAATTCCTAATTTCAAATTCCTCCTATTTCTCTCCTAAATTCATGGAAATGACATGTCAATTTGTCATAAATTTGTCATAATTGACAATCAATCAATTTTGACATAGAAGTTGTCATAATTTGTCATAAATTATCAATCAACAAATTTTGCATAGAAAGTGCATAATTTGTCATAATTTGTCATAATTGACATAATTGATTTGCAATTTCCATTTGAATTGAATCATGCTAATTTGATCATTTTCTCCAATTTATTTATAAATTGGATGATCTTCTTCAATCAAACCCCTTAATTGGTAATTGGTAATTGATAATCAGGCTATCGAATTTATGCTTCTAGTACTCTTGATCAATAATCAATGTCAATCTTGCTTTCAATGATGTGTGTGCACTTGTAGGTGAGATCCACAACAAAGCTATTTGAAGAGGAAAGAAGAACAATGGAGCCGCATGAATGAGCATTCAAATTGTACCTATGGTTTGCTTAATTTCTAGTCTTGAATGCTTTTATTTCATGTCTCTATTGAGTGTTGTTTAGGATAGATCATTGCAATGAATGCATTTGTGATTGAGCTATTATGTTTATCCTGTCTTGTGATGATTTCCAAATTCCTAACGTACATTAATTGGTGAACCCGATGTGAACACTAACCTTCTAACCTCTTTATGGTGTTTTGAGTGCTCTCAAGTTGATTTGCAGGCCAAAAAACCCAAAAACAGGGTCGTGCAGGGTATTCTGGAGACTTCTGCGCCTGTGTAAGACAACTTGCACCTGTGTCAGACATTCTGCACTTGTGTAGGGGACATTCTGCGCTTGTGTCCTGCATTCTGCACCTGTGTCATGGGTTCTGCGCCTGTGTAAAATCCAGAACAGAGGTAAAAAATGCAGTGTTTACTTGAAATTTGTTGTGTTTTTGCATTCTGTTTTCTATGCTTTGGATGTTGGTACTAATTATCTGTGTAGAATCTTGGAATACGCATGGCAAAGACAATAAATCAAACTACTAACATGCTTTGTGCAGATTTGAAAGTCAAAGAATAAGCGTATCAAACTCCTAACTTGGGTTTTTGCAGGTTGCCTTGGAGAAACAACCAAACTTTTGTGTTTATGATTTTTAATTAGGCACTTAGTGATTTATAAATAGGTTGAAATGAACATTTGTTTGCTTTGATTGTTGAGTATGACATTGGAGTAGGAGAGTATGCTCTCATCCTTCTTAGGGTAATCAGAAATCCAGATCTTTAATACCATGCTTGTGTTGTTGATTGTGTGTCACATTTAGAGGGCCTGCCTTCCCGACCACTTTGCTTTTGCAAGCAAGTGATAATCGTGAGAAGGGAACGACCCAAAGTGAGTACGGCTAGAATTCCTTGGCATTATAACTCACTATAAAAAAATACCTGATGAGCGAAAGCTTTGAAGGAAGTATTACGTGGGAATTGCAGTTACTTGGGAAGTGATGACCCTTGGACTCTTTCTCATATCAACATCTAAGTAGGGCCTCTTGGTCTAAATTGTGCTTGCGTGACTACATTTGTTTGGTATCTTGATGGGCTTAATGTCTCAATCACGCTTGCGTGACATCAAGGAGTAATGCTTAACAGAAATCCTTACTAAACACCTTATATTTAGAGGCCAAAAACCCTTCTAGTTTCTTGAGAAGGACAAGTTCAGATACTTGGAAGAGATACTAAGTTCGCCATGGGGAGATTTCCATGGGGACTGATGCTTGGCTGCTCTAAGAAGTGAGTGCCGTGGAGGGGAGCCCGTGGGGTCAAGCATCTATGTATTCTCCTTGAATCCCATAATGAGTCTACCTCTCAAGTATCTAATGTCCTTGCCTACCATAAGAAATGTGGGAATGAGCATGATTGTCTTGAGTCTAAGTTGCAATATCTTGTATTCTTTGCTTGTCAAAAGTTGAATCGCATCCCATTTCAAAGAAGCAAAACAAATTGATCCAACATAAGATTAAACACAAGAGACATTCATCCAACAAAAAGTTCAACAAGGTTCAAAACACATCTTCCAATATGATGATCAAACATTGTTCCAAATCTTGTCTTAACATTCATGTTACTTACATTTAGGTTCATCCTAGGTTGCATTTTGCAAAAGTCATTGTCAAGTACCAAGGTTAGGTTTCACCTAGGTCATACTCCTTTGCATATCAATAAGAGTCATCCACTTGCATATGTCCTCTTGCATTAAAGTCATACTATTGTCATACATTCATATTTGCATACCCTAAGTCTCTTCATTAAGCTTAAGACATTATCATATCATAGTAATTGTCCTTTTGCATATAGTCTCAAAAACTAGGTTTTGTCATACTTGAGTAATCCAAATCTTTGATAAAACCCTAAGTCATTGTTAAGAAGTCTAGACCTTATCAAATCTTTTTGTCCTTTTGTCATCAATATCATTTGGTCAAACCTAGCTTAGTATCCAAGCATATAGGGGAGACTTTATCATTTGTCCTTTTGTCACTTACGTCCTTTTGTCCTTTAAGGTCTAGATATCATTCCAATTTCCTAAGGGTCCCTCTCTTAGATTTGCATTTCAAAAGTTTGTCAAAATCTTCGAAAATAACCAAAAACATAGATTGCATGCTCGTCTATTTAGTTTGCATTTAGTTGCATATCATATATTATCCTTGAAAAATTCCAAAAACATTGCATTTGCATAAGTGACATGCCTGTTGAGACAAGATCAAAATCTAAAAAGATGGGCGAACCAATGTATCAACCCATGGATGACATAGCAAATTTGCAGTTTCAAACCAGTCAAACAGTACAAATTGAAGGTTCCTCAAACACATCTCTACCACCATATGGAACGGTTCAACTTGGGCCACCTCCATTATATGAACCAGTATTTGTACCTATGAAACCAGGACATGGGAGTGTTCCACCAACTCCAAGAGGAAGTGTGCCTTTCAATTTCAATCAACCACACCTACAACATGACATTCAAAATCAAACATTATATGAAGAACCAACCCTCTCACAAGGATTTGGTTCAGATCAAGGCTTTCACCAAGAAACGAATCCAAATGTCCACCCAGATTCCTCATCCGATTCTGATACTTCTGACGATGTTGACATGTTCCTTCAAGATCCGAAGATAACAAAAAAGATGGATAAGTTCTTGAACAAAGTCTTTAAGATGTTTCCACAAAAGTATCTTAACATGATGAGTAATGTGACATCTTCAAGTGACCAAATCAATGTGCAAGAACAACAAGGTGGTGAGTTGTTAAGTTTTTCCTTGCACCCAAATGAAGAAGGTGCACAACAAGCAACTCAACCTACCTTGATGAGTAAACGTGCTTCAAAGGCATTGACAGTGACTATTCCCCAAAAGTCACCATTTGAAACGATAAATAATCCACTATTCAACACAACACCTGTGACGCAAGATCAAATGAAGAGCACGCAAGTATTCACAGCTGTCCCTCAACAAGAAGTGGTTCCATACATGCATAAAGTGGGATCAACATCTAAGATACAAGAAAGCTTCACAACTGGAATGCCTAATATCAATAATGTCCAAAGCAATTCCACGATGCAAAAAAGTTCTTATGTCCCGTTAAATTCAATATATTTGCCAAACACTATTGCGACAGATCCTTCGATAATGGCGACACAAAGAGCTACGGATAGTGGTTTGTACCAACAACAATTGTTGCAACGATTGAATAATATACAAAAGGTACAATCGAATGTGCAAACAAATGATGTGCAACAACAACAATATCGCATTCGACAAGAAATTGCAGCGCCTTCGGCACCATTACAAGTTAACGCAAACTTGCAACCATCACAATGGATTGGACAAGCAACACAGCAAGTTAATGCAAGTGCCATACCCCATCCTAAGGAGAAGCAACGAAAACCATCTAAACAAAGTTTTTTACAATTGATGGGATATACACCACGACAACAATTGGCACAAAGTCAACAAATTCCTATTTCTCAACCTCAACACCAACATGTGCCTCAATATGTGCCAAGGCAAGAAAGCTATTCTACTTCACAACCGCAAGTGGCGCCTATGCAATATCAACAACCTACTCAATTGCAATATCAACCTAGGCTCCAAGAAGCACAACAACAAGGTCAATATCAAGGCATAGCACAACCACAACAACAAGCGATGTACCAAGAAGTTTATATGCTGGAGACACCAAAAACGGCCATTTCAGAGTATCAACAACCGATCGGAAATGCGATGTATCGACAAAGAATACCAACCGGGATTAATGATGGACCTCTACAATCTGATACAATTGCAAAACAACTTGAGCAGTTACAACAAAAAGTTGATGCATTAGAAACTAAAGGAACAAAGAAGTTGTATACAGACCAAGATTTATGTCCTAATCCATTTGACAAGAGTGTATACATGCCTCCATTCCCTAAGCATTTTGAAGCACCTAATTTTGAGAAATATAAAGGGAATGGCAACCCAAAAGATCACATTCGTGCATTTTTCGCGGCATGTACTGAAGTGAGCTATGAGGATACATATTTAATGCGATTATTTGCACGAAGTCTCACGGGACAAGCCATGGATTGGTATTCGCATTTGCCAGGAAATATAAAGACATGGTCTGAATTGGCTCAAAAGTTTATATCTCACTTTGCATTTAACATTGACAGTGATGTGACTATGTCAGATCTATGCAACACCAAGCAAAAGCAAGGTGAACCATTAGTGACTTTTTTGCAATGATGGCGAAGCTTGTATAGTCGTTCTTCCCTCGATATACCTAAAGAACAACAAGTGAATTTGTTTATCCAAAATTTGGTCCTAGAAATGATGTATGAGCTAAAATTGAAAAGTCCCAGTACTATTGAGAAACTCATTAAGAAAGGGATGAATATTGAAACTGCTCTTGTAGCCAAGGGAATTATTAAGCTCAATAAAGACAGTGATAACACCAATTATTCGGGAGATAGAAACAGATTTTGGTATAAGAACAAGAATGTCACTAATGATGGAGTTGTTGATGCAAGAGCGGTGAATGCAAATCAACCCCCATTCACGATCAAGAAATTGAGTGTTCCTAATATGTCGACTATGGAACAAAATCAAGCACCAATGAGCAATGTTACTCAATAGCCTGCTCAACAACAACACACTCAATAGTATAACCAACAACAAGGTCAACAACAAAACCAGCAGTGCAAACCCTTCTGATCGCGGGATGGGCCTCCTCGACAATTTATGCCATTGGGAGAGCCTATTGAATCAATAATGAGACAATTGATACAAGCAAAATTTATTAAGCTACCAGATATCAAGGCAGAACCAACGGTAAAACCGCATTGGTGGAATGATAAGGCGTACTGTGAATATCATCAGTCCAAAGGACACAAAACTGCATCCTGTTTTCAATTGAAACACATGATTCAAGATTTATTAGAGCAAGGAGTAATTGAGGTAGAGCCACCCCATCCGACCTCTAACACTGATCATACTATTTTTAAAACTCCTTTGCTTGATCATGACAAGGGTAAAGCGTCTTCTTCCAACTCTGCCCAAATGGCCAATTATGCAAGTTCTGGTTATAATAATGTCATTAATTGTTTTCACGCTTCCACTGAGTATGTTTCTACCCTGAGAATAAAGGGGCAAGAGCCTTCTTGTGCAGTCACCACTCGTCGATCCAAGATAGTCCTGAAAGGCGCTCCTGCAGCTCCTCCCAAGCCAACTCCTGCAAGTCAGTATAATCTTTTGGATCGTCTAGGAAAGACACCTGCACAAATATCAATCCTTGAGTTACTGAAAATGTCTCCCATGCATCGTGCAGTCCTAGATAAGGCTTTAATTGAGTCCACTGTTCCGACAGATATTGATGTTGACCAGTTTCAAGCCCGGATTGGACATTTAGCCATTTCCCAAAATATCGCATTTTCTGACAATGATATCTCACCTAATAAACTCCCGCACAATGATCCTTTACACCTTGAAGTCTTTGTTCATAACTGCAAAATCCAACGAGTCTTGATAGATGGCAGAGCAGGTCTTAATATTTGTACTTTGAGAGTGGTTATTGGCCTTGGGTATACAGAGAATGACATTGATGCTTCTAAAAGAATAACAATTAAAGCCTATGATGATGCTGAGCGCCCATCCAAAGGGATAATTACATTGCCTATCAGAGTTGGTCCAGTGACAGAAAACACTTTCTTGCAAGTCCTAGACCTTGATCTCCCTTATAATATGATCCTTGGCTGTCCATGGATTCATGCAATGAAAGCGATTCCATCCACCTATCATCAATGTTTAAAATATCCTTATAATGGAACTGAGATAACCATTCCGGGAGATCCTAATCCATTCCAATTTTGTGCTATGCTAAAGGAAACCCCTCAGCAGCAAGTCCCAGTCAACGGAGAGGCCAAATCACATAACTATGTGGATCCTAATCAATTATTAGATGCTGTCAAAGGAAAATTGAAGATACAAGACCAAGGATGTGGAGAATACTCAATGGATCAAACATTCCTCATTGGGAATTTGCCAATATCTCCAAAATCATATGGCAAACAGTATTTATTGCAAAAGGAACCTAAGGTCATTATTCAATATCAGCCTCCTACCACATTTACAAGATGGGGTGAACTTGACAAAGAAACTGTAGATGATGATGTCGTAGGTTGGCTTTATAAAGATCCAACTGAGACCCCACCTGTCAGGTTGCCAGTGGAACGATATGGCAAAGGATTTACTATGCTGCAAAAGAAAGGATATGATGGTTGTAGTGGCTTAGGCCTGAACAACAATGGAAGGCTAGAACCTGTCATACCCAAGAGGAGACCTCCAACTTTAGGGTTAGGTTTTGTACCGTTGCGAATTGGATCCACATCTACCCAAGTGCCCCCATGTTGAAAAGGGCATGATTCTGACGATGAAATAACACCTGAGGATACCCGACCCGAAACTGATTCTAATGCTTGGGAGTGGAGTTCTTTTTCTTCTAGCTCCTATGCCCTCAACAATATTTTCATTGACCCTGATAACTTGCCTATGGAAGACAAACATGAAATAACTCCTCTTCCTAAAACCTGTCCCCATGCTTGGATAGAGACATTTTGGGATCCAAGCTCTAAATCTGATACAAGTAGTTCGGATAGTGACACTACAGATGTTCATATCTTTACCATATCAGCCCTCTCTCTTCTTACAACTGATGATGACATGCCCCTCATCTATCCCTAGCTTATCCAATATGACCAACAAGAACCGCTCACATTGGACTGTTTTCAAAATGATGAAGCAATTGCAAAATTCCTTGGATTACGAGAAGGCATACCACAAGGTGATCACAAGGCAAGATTTGTTGTTGACCTGGATTCCACGGCATATTTTGGGGAGTCAACTCCCTCTTCCAGTCATCAAAATGAAAAAAGAAAAGAAATAGTAAAAAATCAAAAGAGTAGATCTTTGGGTGAAAACCGTAAGGCACTCTCTGATCATACAAAAGTAAAAAGAAAAGACGTACCTGCGGGTGAAAACCTCTCTGAGGCGCCCAAAGGTGGAAGAGTGGACATACCCCTATCAAGTCAGGACAAATCAACATTACTTGTGGAAATGACCGAGGAAATCAATTTGGGCACACCTGACAACCCTAAGGTCATTCATTTTGCTGCTTCTCTCTCACAACAGGAAAAAGTAGATTTTGTCAATTTCTTTCTTGAGAAGAAGATCAGCTTCGCATGGTCCTACATAGATATGCCTGGCCTTGATCCAGAATTGGTTCTTCATCATTTGCCACTAAAAGCTGATGCCAAGCCTGTCAAATAGAAACTTAGAAAGATGCATCCTCAGGTGGCTCTTTTGGTCAAAGTGGAACTAAAAAAATTGCTAGATGTGGGCTTCATCAGACCCATTGATTATGTAGACTGGATTTCAAATTTAGTACCAGTTAGCAAAGTAACTGGG